>NC_058375.1:45902500-48302500 GCF_018350175.1 Felis catus
AACCCACAAACCATGAGCTCATGACCTGAGCCTAAACCAAGAGTTGGACCCTTAATTGACTGAGCCACCCAGCCACCCCTCGTTTTATGATATTAAGATGCTTATTAAGCATGTAAGTAGAGATAAAAGTAGGCTACTGAATATGTGATTCTGGAGTTAAGGAACCGTGTAAGATAGAAATTTGGAAGTCCTCACCATATAACTAGTAGTTAAGATATTTAAAGCCCTAAGACTTGATGAGATCACCAAGGATGTGAGTACAGATAAACAAGAAGTTCATGAATTCATCTCTAGGGCACTATGATGTTAAGATGTCCAAGATGAGGAGGAACCAGCAGAAGAGAATGAAAATGAACAGTTACGAGGTTGGAGGAAAACCAGGAGAATCTGGTATCTTGAAGCCTAGTGAAGAACATATTTGTGAGAGAGATTATTAACTGTTCCTTTCACTGCTAAATATTGAGTAAGATGGTGCTGAGAATTGATCATTAGATTTGGCAAGGTGGAGATTGCTGGTGTCTTCAAAAAGGACCTATTAATTGTAATGAGGGCATAACATAAATCCTGTTAGGAGGGGCTTAGGAGAGCATTTGAGATGAAGGAGGAGTTATTAACAATATACAATTCAGGAATTTTATTAAAAGGTAAGGAGATAAATAGGAGTGGTAACTAGAGGGGAATGTGGGGTCTACTTTTAAGATGGAAGATATTAATGCTTGTATACCAAAGGGGATGGTTCAGTCAAGGTGGAGAGAGTGATACAGGAGAAAGAAGAGCTAGTTGCAGAAAGCAAGCCCTTTAGTAGGTGGGAGGAAGGAATCCAGTGAGTAATTGGAAGAGTTAGTCTTTAATAGTAAATGACCATGGAGAGCATGGCCGTGTGTGGTGGAGGATGAGGGGGTCCAGGAAATTAGAGGCCATGTATTGATGGGACAGATCTTCCATGTACAGCCTAAATGATGACAACAGTAGCAGTGGGGAAAAAGACATTAAGGCAGAATGAAAGGGAGTGGGCAAGGAGATAGGTTGATGACTATAACAAGAAAAAGTATTGGGTATGTAATCTGATGATGGCCTGTACTTCAGAGACAATGGGGTTTTTGAGTAAGAAGGTTTTGAGTGAGGGTTTCCTTAATTTTTTTTATTAAAAAAATTGTTTTTAAGGTTTATTTATTTTTGAGAGAGAGAACGTGAGCAGGGGAGGAGAGAGAGAGGGAGACACTGTTATTTGAAGCAGCCAGCACAGAGCCTGATGCGGAGCTTGAACTCATGAACCCCAAGATCATGACCTGAGCCAAAGCTGGACACTTAACCAACTGAGCCACCCAGGTGCCCTGAGTGAGGGTTCCCTTTAGATCATAATATATTATTAGATTATGCAAATTGGCTAGCTTTTAAAATTTCCGTGTGAATTAATCTAGGATCTGATCAGCAATGGCTGCTAATTTCTCAAAAAAGAAAGACATACATTGTATGCCTTTGCCTGGAGGTACACAGCACCATCTAGTCCTTTAAAGGAAAATAAAAATCAAAATGAAATCTGATCTAGGGGCGCCTGGGTGGTTCAGTCAGTTAAGCGGTTAAGCGTCCGATTTTGGTTCAGGTCATGATCTTACGGTTCATGAGTTTGAGTCCCGTGTCTGGCTCTCTGCTGACAGCTCAGAGGCTGGAGCCTTCTTTGGATTCTGTGTCTCCCTGTGTCTCTGCCCCTCCCTGCTCACACTCTGTCTCTGTGTCTCAAAGTTAAACATAAAAAAATTAAAAAAAAAAAAATGCAATCTGATGCAATCTCTAGATCTAACAGGGTGCTATAAATTGTTCATTATGTTGCCATAAAGGATGGATCAGCCAAATAAGACCATGGAATCCTCTACAGGACAAGCCACTGGTTTCTTCAACAAAAGAATGCAAAAGAAAACAGAGGTAGAGGAGCATATATAAATTAAAAGAAAAATGAGAGACATTATTAATCATTTGCAATGTATTGATTATATTTGGATCCTTAGTTAAAATATTAAAACAAAAAGCAAAAAGATATTATAAGCTAATCAGGAAACCTATTTGGATATTTGATGACATTTGTGATTTGTTAAATTATGCATTGATAACAGTATTGCATGGGTATATACACGTACATTTTTTATGGCTGTTAGTTTTTAGAAATACATATAGGTCTATTTACAGAGAAAAATGAGAGCCAAATCCAGTGGGAATTGATTAAAAATGTATACTTTTATCAAGTTAATAACCAAGACATATTAATAATCTTTTAGAATGTTAGAGAAGATACTGATTTTTTTCTGTATATCCATGTATAAATAAATAAAGTATGATCAACCTAATAAAAATGGGCACAGGACAGGAGTGAGCATTTCATAAGAAATGTGTATGGTGTTTTCCAAGGTTGGAGAATATCTAAATCCACAGATTTTCTAAACATTTTAGTATTGCCAAGATGTTTTTGGAAAACAGTTGGCATTATTTCCTATAATTGGACATTCACATAAACTATGACTCAGCAATTTCATTCATAGGTGTATATGAAAGAGAAAATCTTGCCATATACAAGAATGTTCACAGCAGCGCAATTGATGGTAGCAAAATTGTGGAAAAAATTTACTCTCCAGTGGTAGATTGGATGAATAAATAGCTTCTCCATTAACAGGAGAGTAGATCAATAAATACAATGAAATATTATATAATGGTCACATCAAATAAGTATAGCAAACACAGCATTGTGGATGGATCAATAAAACAGGTCCCAAAATACTACATATAGCCTGATAGCCTTTTTTTAAAGCTGAGAGCAATTAAAATAAAAATATATGTAAGAGTATGAATTTTACATATATATGAAGATAAAGGGACACACACACACACACACACACACACACACACACACACACAAATGTATAAAAGAGAAAGCAAGGGAAGCAGGAATGGGATTCAGGATGATGGCTAACTTGTTTGGGGAGAAGCAGTAGGAGGGGGAAGAGAGAGGACTGCATTGTATAGTTAGCTGGAAGGTATTGTCCGGGTCCTAGGTTTTTGTTTGGGTGATGGGTTTGTAGGTGCTTATATTAAAAATAGTAATTAAAAGTAGGCCATTCATGGACCAATAAATGAACTAAGAATAATGCTTACTAATTTCTTTAATAACTGACTTCTAAATAAAGAAAAATATGCTATATATGCAGCTATATAAATAATTTTAAATCTCTATGGATGTAACCATCAAGGAGGTTTACTCATGAATATTGATTTTTGTCTAACTTTAGACAGATTTTTCCTGAGTTCTGTATGCTATTTAAATGGATAGTGCTCAAAAATGTATATAACTTGGTCAGCTGGAGAATGCTTGAGGTTTTGGGGGATACTGGAATTTTTTTGCCTAATTATACTTTTTCTGAAAAATGTTTCTAAAGCATGTTAGTTTACTTTTCTGTTGTATTAAGAAAATGATGATATGAATGAGTTTCATGATTGAATTTCTTATAATGCTTCAATGTGGTATTATTTTGGAAGGCACAAAAATTTAGCTTACTCTGGCTAGGTTTACGAACATAATCCTGGAGTTTGCCTTTTTCCCTAAGTCCCACTATGAGACTGTTTTCTTAGGGGCACCTGGGTGGCTCAGTCAAGCGTCTGACTTTGGCTCAGGTCGTGATCTCAAGGTCCATGAGTTCAAGCCCCGTGTCAGGCTCTGTGCTGACAGCTCAGAGCCTGAAGCCCGTTTCAGATTCTGTGTCTCCCTCTCTCTCTACCCCTCCCCTGTTCATGCTCTGTCTCTGTCTCGAAAATAAATAAACGTTAAAAAAAATTAAGGAAAAAAAAGAAACTGTTTTCTTAGGATTTCTTTCTTTTAAAAATCATGTTTCTTCTTGTCTTGACTTCATTCTAGTTAACTGAAATTTTATTCATTGAATTTTTGTTGTAATGTTGCCCTAATTATTCTGGTTTTGGCTCCAAGCTGGTCACAATTATTATTATAAAAGTGCTAATTTATTTATTTACTTATTTAAATGACTGCTTTGTTACAGATACTTCACTAGGTGCACACTCAATCATTGTCTAGATCACCAGCTGAGGTACAAGCCCTGAGGGGAAGAGAGTGCTCTGTGAGAGCAGAAAGGGTGACGCAGAAAGGGTGACCTGGGCTTACGGAGTGACCTTCTCTGCTTAAGCGGAGATATAAAGGCTGACTGGTGGCCAGTTACAGGTCCGGGTACCGGTCATGGTACAGGACTCACGTTAGTAGGCACTGTTTAGACAGATGCTGAGGCAGGAGCAAGTGCAGCACGAATGAACGAATGGAAGAAATAGTGCCCTCTAGTGGTGGGAATCAAAGATGAGACAGTGTAGACGCAGGCGGGGGCCTGATTCACTCAGCACCTAAGAGCACTGGGAACTCCCTGAGGATTTTAATTAGGAGGCTACTGAAGAACAGATTCATGTTTTGAAAAGAGTACTTGTCTGATGTCTGTCTTCCTCAGTGAGTGTAGGCTCCACAACCAGAAACAGGAGCCGTTGATCTCACCCAGTGCGATACATGTAGATTTGCAGCAAATAGTAAATGTCACAGTTTAATAGCTCAGTGTCTGGCACACGGTATAAGTGCTTATTAGTAATGTTGGCTGTGGTTTTCATCGCTCTAGATTGGCCTTTAATGTGCACCGTGGCTACTTTGGAGTTAGAGGTTTCATGAAATAGTTCAGTCCAACAGTATCCACTGAAGACCTGTGATCTACGTGGAAGAATCAGCAGCTAAGTTTGTTAGAATTTCATCACGTTTTTTTCTGTTATGCCCCAAGGATGTAACAGAGCAGAAAAGTGATAGAGAATTCTGTTAATAAACCAGATTAGCCGGCAGTGAGTTGACTAGGTGCTCCTGCTTCACACTATTCATTTTATTCAATTAGAGTTTGGTGCCTGGTAAGATTGCTCTTACAGAACCATTTCTTCTGGAGTTCTCAGGTAAAATTCTCTTTTCATAGTTCATTTGAAGTAATCTTAACTTTATTCTTCAGTGGTGTTAGTTTATTTTATATAAAGTGGTTACTGTGTCATTTTTCATCCAAAAGACTAAAGATTGCTATTAGGAATATTTTTTTGAAGGTCTATAATCATTTTTATACTGTAGCTTTAATATTTTACTTTTTTCAAATGTTTAATTTACACATGATGTATCTTTTCTTAAAATACATAGTATGTGGTTACATGACCAACTACCGGGCCATTTTCCTTTCCTTTTTAATGGGGAATAATAACCAGAACCACCATGTAGCACATACTTGCTTTCGTGCACATTAGTAAAAAGTACTCTATCTGGGTGGACGAATTTACCGAAGGGGTCTCCTGCTTCTGACACATTGAACAGAGTAGCATCTGGGCTACTTTTCACCTCCTACTTGTGTCCTCATTGGGTGCCTGGAAGCCATGCAAAAACTATACAGCTATACTTAGTGGCCCTAAATAGTAACTCAGTAGAAATCACATATTGCTCACAATCAGATTATAGATAATCCTTTATAAACAAAGTTAAAACTTTAATAATTGTATTTAACTTGTTTTCAAAACTTTGTTAAAATTGTGTATATGGGGAGAAGTCTTTCATGAAATTTTTTTCAAGTAGAGCTAAGATTCTTATTTTTTAAATGTTCTCAGCTTTGCCGAGAAGTCAATTTAAGAAATATATATATAAACACACATTCATATATATGTCTATTTAATTTTTTACTATGGAACATTTTTGATGTATACAAAAGTAAAGTGATAAAGCCTCATGTATCCATCATTTGGCTTCAATGATTGCCAGTGTACGGTTTTATCTGCTTCTTTCCACTTCTCCCACCCCAAATTATTTTGAAGTAAATCCCAAAATATTATGTTTTTTAATCTCTAAACTTTTCACTATCTGCTCTGGAATATAGACTCTTTATTTAAAAAACACAAGCATAGATCATTATAACACCTAAAAAATTAACAATATTATCAATATTATTAACACCCAGTTAATTAACAATATTATCAATATTAACAATATTGATTAACAATATTATCAACCACCTAGTCAGTATTCAGACTTTGTTTCATAAACTTTTTTTTAAAGTTTATTTTATTTTGAGAGAGAGAGAGACGGAGGGAGAGAGATCAGGGCAGGGTGGGCAGAAAGAGAGAAAGAGAATTCCAAGCAGCCTCTGCTCTCTAAATGTGTAGCCCAGTGTGGGGCTCAATCTCATGAACCGTGATCGATCATGATCTGAACCGAAATCAGGAGTCAGATGCTTAACTGACTGAGCCGCTCAGGCGCCCCTTGATTTACTTTTAACCTATAGCTCCCCCCTCCCTTTTTCTTTTCTCACATTTTATTTGTTGAAGAAATGGTTATTTGTCCACTTTCTGCATTTTGCTGATTAAATCTCTTGTATCATTTAACCGTAACAAGAGTATTTTTAATTTATGTTTCAATATGATACTTGATCTCCAGACTATAAAAAAATTTGTTTAAATGGAGAAATTAATCCTTGCTTTTTCAAGAATGACGGATTTCAAAGAATTTGTAAACACGAAAGGGAGGATCTGAAGAAAAGTCCTTAAGCCTCAGAAAGGAGAGAATTTTGTAAAGCTATGTTTATAGCTCTGTGATTGTTTTGATAATTTGTTGCCATCTTAAAATATTGTAAAGCACTGGAATATAAAATTGTAGCAATAATATACTAGCTTGATTTTTTAAATTAAACTAACATTTTTTTATGATTCTTTTTATTTACAAAAAAGATACCAGGTGATCAGCACTCCAACAGATTTTTTTATGGTAATGGAATATGTGTCTGGCGGGGAATTATTTGACTACATCTGTAAACATGGACGGGTGAGTAACTTATTATCTAGTACGATAAACCCCTAAGCTAAGAAAGAGGATAGTAGGAAATAGTAAACCACAAAGATACCTACAAAGTCAGGGTTGCTTCTGTAATAAAGCCCAGCTAAAGATACAGAATAGTAGACATATTTTCTTTCTTAAAAATATACATTTCAAGGGGCTCCTTCCTGGCTCAGTGAGTGCAGCATGTGACTTTTGATCTTGGGGTTGTACGTTCAAGCTCCACATTGGATGTAGAGATTACTTAAAAATAAAATCTTAAAAAAAATACACCTTTTGAAATACTGATTTTGGGGAACACGTTCCACTTAGTTGCCAACATGATATTTGTGTTTTCAGAATGAAAAATCTGTTGTATAACATGTTGAAGCTTCAATTATTTTCTTTTCGGAGCACTTTCATAGAAGTTCTGTTTTACATTATGTTTGTTGATTGCCTAAAACATTGTGCACATTTAGTGATATTAATTGAAAATCAAATCTTCCTAGCAGCACAGAAAAACCTTGTTGATTAACACGCTGACCTTTAATGCAAGTTTTTGGTTTGTTTATCTGATTTGTTGAAAATTCTGACCCAGTTCTAATTAGCTTACACAGTTACGTTTGGGTTGATTATAAAACTGCAACTCTTGCTATGAAGATGTCCTAAATATTCTTAGTGCAGCTTCTGTTATACTTGCTAGGTTGAAGAGGTGGAAGCAAGGCGCCTCTTTCAGCAGATTCTGTCAGCTGTGGATTACTGTCATAGGCATATGGTAGTTCATCGAGACCTGAAACCAGAGAATGTGCTGTTGGATGCTCACATGAATGCCAAGATAGCGGATTTTGGTATGTAACTCCAAGGTTGTTCAGAAATGTACTGGTTGCCTTTTAAAAATGTGTCAGTAGCAAGTGTTAAGGTACGAATTTGCAGGTTCAACTTTGCAAATCCTATACCATGAAAAGGGATTAGTTGTGCAGTCTCCAGGCTACCTTATTGTATTCATCTAAACAGTTTTTTAAAATGCAAATACTTCCAGAGAAGTTAGGGCTAGCTTCAAGGTAAATCCATTTAATCTGCATTTCCTTCTAAAGGAATTCTTAACTGTTATTTTTGTGGGGGTCACAAACTCCTTTGAAAATCTAATGAAAATATGGAAACTTCCTTTGATGAATGTACTTCAAGAGGGGTAGTGAAAATTTACATGCAGCTTTGGAGACTTAAAGTCTTTCTGAATTGATCAAGGGTAAAATCTAACAACTTGCTAAAAGAATAGGAGTTTTGGTCAAGAGGAAACAAAAAGGTGAAATGTAAATTTAAGGCACCGAACACTTTCTGGGGTAAACAAACCTGGAAAGAATACCATAGTAGAGAGTTTGGCAAAAATATTAGGAGGTGAGAGATTATAGAAATATAGAAAGGTACCAGAGTTCAGCAGTGCTTATTTATAATTTTTGTAATAATTTTGTATATATCTAATAGTAATAATTGTTATATAATAATTATATTATATATTAATGTATAATTATATTAATATATAATAATAACAATATTGTATAATCTTGTATAATCTTTAAAAACTAGGAAACTTGGGCAGGCCCCTTTTGGGGCACCCGAGTGGCTCAATTGGTTAAGTGTCCTACTTCAGTTCAGGTCATGATCTCACAGTTCATGAGTTCGAACCCCACGTCAGGCTCTGTGCTGTTGGCCCAGAGCTCATTTCAGATCCTCTGTCCCCCGCCCCTCTCTCTGCCCTTCCCCCCCAGAAATAAACAAACATTAAAAAATTTTTTTAAACAAGGAAACTAGTTTCCCTGTTTCACTTTCTTTTCTTTTTAAAATCAAAAAAATTTATTTCTTCATAATTTATTGTCAAGTTAGCTAACATACGGTGTATACAGTGTGCTCTTGGCTTCAGGAGTAGATTCCTGTGATTCATCGCTTACATACAACACCCAGTGCTCATCCCAACAGGTGCCCTCCTCAGTTTTCTTCACTCATTTTTCCCTCTCCTCCACCCCCCCCCCCCCAGCAACCCCCAGTTTGTTCTCTGTATTTAGGGTCTCTTATAGTTTGCCTTCCTCTCTGTTTGAAACTTATTTTTTCCCCTTCCCCACGGTCCTCCGTTAAGCTTCTCAAATTCTACATATGAGTGAAAATATATGATACCTGTCTTTCTCTGACTGACTTATTTCACTTAGCGTAATACCCTCTAGTTCCATTCATGTTGTTGCAAATGGAAAGATTTAGTTCTTTCTCATTGCCAAGTAGTAGTCCATCTTCTTTATCCATTCATCAGTTAATGGACATGTGGGTTCTTTCTGTAATTTGTCTATTGTTCAAAACGCTGCTATAAACGTTCGGGTACATGTGCCCCTATGAATCAGCACTCCTGTATCCCTTGGCTAAATTCCTAGCAGTGTTATTGCTGGGTCATAGGGTAGATCTATTTTTAATTTTTTGAGGAACCTCCACATTGTTTTCCAGAGTGGCTGCACCAATTTGCATTCCCACCAACAATGCAAGAGGGTTCCCATTTCTCCACATCCTTGCCAACATCTGTTGTTGATGGAGTTGTTAAGTTTAGTCACTCTGACCAGTGTGAGGTGGTATCTCAGTGTGGTTTTGATATGTATTTCCCTGATGATGAGTGACATTGAGCATCTTTTCATGTGTCTGTTGTCCATCTGAGTGTCTTCTTTGGAAAATATCCATTCATGACTTCTGCCTGTTTCTTCACTGGATTATTTGTTTTTTGGGTGTTAACTTTTGTAAGTTCTTTATAGGTTTTGGATACTAACCCTTTATCTGATATCTGATAAGTCATCTGCAAATAACTTTTCCCATTCCGTCAGTTGCCTTTTAGTTTTGTTGATTATTTCCTTTGTAGTGCAGAAGGTTTTTGTCTTGATGAGGTCCCAATAGTTCATTTTTGCTTTTATTTCCCTTGCCTTCAGAGACATGTCGAGTAAGAATTTGCTGCGGCTGAGGTCAAAGAGGTTGTTGCCTGTTTTCTCCTGTAGGGTTTGATGGTTTCCTGTCTCACATTTAGGTCTTTCATTCATTTTGAGTTTATTTTTGTGCATAGTGTAAGAACGTGGTGCAGTTTCATTCTTCTGCATGTTGATCTCTAGTGCTTCCACCACTGTTTGCTGGAGACGGTCTTTTTTCCATTGGATACTCTTCCCTGCTTTGTCAAAGATTAGTTGGCCATACGTTTGTGGGTCCACTTCTGGGTTCTTTATTCCATTGGTCTGTGTATCTGTTTTTGTGCCAAAACCATACTGTCTTGATGATTACAGCTTTGTGTTAGCGCTAGAGGCTAAAGTCTGGGATTGTGATGCTTCCTGCTTTGGTTTTCTTTTTCCACGTTACTTTGGCCATTCAGGGTCTTTTGTGGTTCTATACAAATTTTAGGATTATTTGTTCTAGTTCTGAGAAGAAATACCAGTGTAATTTTGATTAGGATTGCATTGAATGTGTAGATTGCTTTGGGTAGTATTGACATTTTAACAGTATTTGTTCTTCTAATTCGTGAGCATGGAATGTTTTTCCATTTCTTTGTGTCTTCTCGAATTTCTTTTGTAAGTTTTATATAGTTTTTAACATACAGATCTTTTACATCTTTGGTTACATTTATTCCCAAGTATTTTATGGTTCTTGGTGCAATTGTAAATGGGATCAACTTCTTGATTTCTCTTTCTGTTACTTCATTATTGGTGTATAGAAATGCAACTGATTTCTGTACATTGATTTTGTATCCCCTGTGACTTTGCTGAATTCATGTATCAATTCTAGCAGCTTTTTGATGGAGTCTTTTGGATTTTCCATGTAGAGTATCATGTCATATGTGAAAAGTGAAAGTTTGACTTCTTTGCCAATTCAGATGCCTTTTATTTCATTTTGTTGTCTGATTGCTAAGGCTAGGACTTCCAACACTATGTTAAATAACAGCGGTGAGAGTGGACATCCCTGTCATGTTTCTGATCTCAGGGGGAAAGCTCTCAGTTTTTCCCCCTTGAGGATGATACTAGCTGTGGACTTTTCATATATGGCTTTTATGATGTTAACATATGTTACTTTTATCCTGACTTTCTTGAGAGTTTTTGGTATGAAAGGATGCTGTATTTTGTCAAATGTTTTTTCTGCATCTATTGAGATCATGTGGTTCTTCTTTCTTCTATTAATGTGATGTATCACACTGATTTGCAAATATTGAACTAGCCCTGCAGCCCAGAAATGAATTCCACTTGATCATGGCAAATAATTCTTTTAATAGACTATTGAATTCAATTTGCTAGTATCTTGTTGAGAATTTTTACATCCATGTTCATCAGGGATATTGGCCTGTAATTCTCCTTTTTTGTGGGGTCTCTCTCTGGTTCGGGAATCAAAGTAATGCTGGCTTTGTAGAATGAGTCCAGAAGTTTTCCTTTTATTTCTATTTTTTGGAACAGCTTGATAAGGATAGGTATTAACTCTGCTTTAAATGTCTGGTAGAATTGCCCAGGAAAGACATCTGGTCCAGGACTCTTATTTGTTGGGAGATTTTTTTTTTTTTAAATGCTGTATTTGGTTTTGAGAGAGAAAAGCGCGCACAAGTGGGAGAGGGGCAGAAAGAGAGACACACACACACACACAGAATCTGAAACAGGCTCTAGGCTCTGAGCTGTCAGCACAGAGCCCAACGTGGGGCTCAAACTTGGGAACAACAAGATCATGACCTAGGCTGAAGTCAGATGCTTAACCAACTGAGCCACCCAGGCACCCCTGTTGGGAAATTTTTGATAACTGATTCAATTTCTTTGCGGATTTGGGTTTGTTCAAATTTTCTGTTTCTTCACGTTTGAATTTTGGTAGTGTGGGGGTGTCTAGAAATTTGTCCATTTTTCCAGGTTGTCCAATTTGTTGGCATATGATTTTTAATAGTATTCTCTAATAATTGTATGTATTTCTGTGGTGTTGGTTGTGATCTGTCCTTTTTCATTCGTGATTTTATCTATTTGGGTCTTCTCTCTTTTTAAGAAGTCTGGCTAGGGGTTTATCAATTTGGTTTATTTTTTCAAAAAACCAACTCTTAGATTCATTTATCTGTTCTCCTTTTTTTGGATTCTGTATTGTTTATTTCTGCTCTAATCTTTATTATTTCTCTTCTTCTACTGGCTTTGGGGTATCTTTGCTCTTCTGCTTCTAGTTCCTTTAGGTGAGCGATTAGGTGTTTGTATTTGGAATTTACTTGTTTCTTGAGATAGGCCAAATTGCAGTGTATTTTCCTCTTAATGACTGCCTTTGCTGCATCTCAGAAGGTTTAGACTGTTGTGTTTTCATTTTCTTTTCTTTTCTTTTTTTTTTTTTTTAAACGTTTATTTATTTTTGGGACAGAGAGAGACAGAGCATGAACGGGGGAGGGGCAGAGAGAGAGGGAGACACAGAATCGGAAACAGGCTCCAGGCTCCGAGCCATCAGCCCAGAGCCTGACGCAGGGCTCGAACTCACGGACCGCGAGATCGTGACCTGGCTGAAGTCGGACGCTTAACCGACTGCGCCACCCAGGCGCCCCTCATTTTCATTTGCTTCCATATATTTTTTAATTTCTTCTTTAATTGTCTGGTCAACCCATTTATTCTTTTTTTTTTCCTATTTATTTACTTAAATTTTATTTTTTTTAATTTACATCCAAATTAGTATATAGTGCAACAATGATCTCAGGAGTAGATTCCTTAATGCCCCTTACCCATTTAGCTCATCCCCCCTCCCACAACCCCTCTAGTAACCCTCTGTTTGTTCTCCATATTTAAGAGCCTCATGTTTTGTCCCCCTCCTTGCTTTTATATTATTTTTGCTTCCCTTCCCTTATGTTCATCTGTGTCTTAAAGTCCTCATATGAGTGAGTCATATTATATTTGTCTTTCTCTGACTAATTTCACTTAGCATAATACCCTCCAGTTCCATCCACATAGTTGCAAATGGCAAGATTTCATTCTTTTTGATTACTGAGTAATACTCCATTATATATATACATATACGTATACATATACTGCATCTTCTTTATCCATTCATCCATCGATGGACATTTGGGCTCTTTCCATACTTTGGCTATTGTTGATAGTGTTGCTATAAACATTGGGTGCATGTGTCCCTTTGAAATAGCACACTTGTATCCCTTGGATAAATACCTAGTGGTGCAATTGCTAGGTCATAGGGTAGTTCTATTTTTAATTTTTTGAGGGGCCTCCAAACTGTTTTCCAGAGTGGCTGCACCAGCTTGCATTCCCAGACCCATTTATTCTTCAGTAGGATGTTCTTTAACCTCCATGCCTTTGGAGGCTTTCCAAACTTTTTCTTGTTGTTGATTTCAAGTTTCATAGTGTTGTGATCTGAAAATATGCATGGTATGATCTCAGTTCTTTTATGTTTATTGAGGGCTGTTTTGTGACTCGGTAACTTTTCTGTCTTGGAGAATGTTCCATGTGCACTTGAGAAAAATGTGTATTCTGCTGCTTTTGGATGAAAAATTCTGAATATACCTGTCAAGTCCATCTGGTCCAGTGTATCATTCAAGGCCATTGTTCATTTATTGATTTTCTGCCTTGATGATCTGTCCATTGCTATAAATGAAGTATTAAAGTCTCCTGCAATTACCATATTCTTACCAATAAGGTTGCTTACGTTTGTGATTAATTGATTGATATATTTGGGAACCTGTGTGTTGGGGGCATAACCATTTATAATTGTTAGCTCTTCTTGATGGATAGACCCCGTAATTACAATACAGTTTCCTTCTTCATCTCATTACAGCTTTTAGTTTAAAATCTAGTTTGTTTGATGTAAGTATGACTACTGCAGCTTTCTTTTGACTTCCAGTAGCATGATAGAGGTTCTCCATTCCCTCACTTTCAATCTGAAGGTGTCTTCAGGTCTAAAATGAGTCTCTTTTAGACAGCGTATAGATGGATCTTGTTTTTAATCCATTCTGATATCCTCTGTCTTTTGACTGGGGTATGTAGTCCATTTACATTCAGAGTTCTTACTGAAAGATATGAATTTAGTGTCATTGTGTTATCTGTAGGTTTTATGCTTGTGGTGATATCTCTCTGCTTTCCACTCACAGCATCCTCCTTAGGATCTCTTGCAGGGCTGGTTTAGTGGTTATAAACTCCTTCAGCTTTTGTCTGTCTGGGAAAACCTTTATCTCTCCTTCTATTCTGAATGACAGCCTTGCTGGATAAAGGATTCTTGGCTGCATATTTTTCCTGTTCAGCACATTGATTATTTCCTGCCATTCTCTTCTGGCCTGCCAAGTTTCAGGGAGCAGGTCTGCCTCTACTGTTATGTGTCTACTCTTACAGGTTAAGGCCCATTTGTCCCTAGCTGCTTTCAGAATTCCCTCTTTATCTTTCTTTTTTGCCAGTTTCATTATGATATGCCATGGTGAAGACCTATTCTTGTTGAGTCTGAAGGGAGTTCTCTTTGCCTCCTGGATTTGGATGTCCACTTCCTTTCCCAGATTAGGGAAGTTCTCCACTATAATTTGTTCAAGTAAACCTTCTGCCCCTTTCTCTCTTCTTCTGCTAGAACTCCTAGGATACAGATATTATTATGTTTCATTGAATGACATAGTTCTCTAATTCTCCCCTCATGATCTAGCATTTTCTCATCTCTCTTTTTCTTGGCTTCATCGTTTTCCCTGATTTTATCTTCCATTGCTGTCACTGCATCTCGTTTATTTTGCACCTCATTTGCAGCATTTCTCAATTCGTCGTGACTATTTCTTAGTTCTTTGGTCTCTAGCAGTAGATTCTCTGCTGTCTTCTATGCTCTTTTCAAGTCTAGCTATTAATCTTATGACTGTTATTCAAAATGCTTGATCAGATATATTGTTTATATCTGTTTTGATCAATTCTCTAGCTGTCATTTCTTCCTGGAATTTCTTTTGAGGAGAATTCTTCCATTTCATCATTTTGGCTAGTTTTCTGTCCTTTATGTGTTTTAATAGCTTGTTATATGACCTGCATCTGCAAGCACAATTATATTAAAAAGTGGTCGTACACTGTCCAGAACCTGGCCCTTCAGGCGGTGTTTTTGGAGTGTGTTGCATGCTCTCTGTTGTTGTGACTCTGGTTGCTTTATCTCGCTACCTGTAATGGTAGTTTGGACCTTCTACTAGGCGTGCTTTGATTTGTTCATTGAAGTAACTCTGAAAAAAATTAAAAAATGGGTGTGGTGGTGGAAGAAGCCTTATCCCATACAAAGAGAGAAATGACGGGTGGTTAAAAAGAAAAGAACAGCAACCAAAAAATTGACCAGGCAGAGAATCAGAGAAACTATATTGCTTAATCCAGAGAGAGAGAGAGGGGGAGAGAGAGAGAGGAAAATAGAGAAGGCGATACAGGGGCGCCTGGGTGGCTCAATTGGTTAAGCGTCTGCCTTAGGCTCACTCAGGTCATGATCTCACGGTTCATGGGTTTGAGCCCCACATTGGGCTCTGTGCTGACAGCTGTGGAGCCTACTTGGGATTCGCTGTCTCCCTCTCTCTCTCTGCCCCTCCCCTGCTCTTTTTCTGTCTCTCAGAATAAGTAAATAAATAAACATTAAAAAAAAAAGAAAAAGGAGATACAGAAGAGATGTAAAAAGAATGGATTAAAAATTATCTGCTTAAATAAACCAATCAGAATTAGAAGTAATAAAAGGAATGAAGAAAAAAATATATATAAAATAAGAACTGACCAAGAGTCAAATCAGAAAATGCAAAACCACTGTACTGATACCTGATGGTGCCTTGGAACCTGTGACTGCGGTGCTGATCTGGAACACTGCTTCAGTGTCAGTCTCGTTTCTGTAGATATGCATTTACCAGGCACGAAGGGGCATGGTTTGGTGTAGGCAGGTCCTGCCTGCACTGTGGGTCCCTTGTCCCTTCCCTGAAGCCCAACCTTGTTGGTGATGGGGAGAAAAATGGGGCCACCCCTGTCTCTCCTCCCCAGACCAGATGTCTCCCACTGCTCTGTCAGGCTGTCCACACAGTGCCGTGCAGACACAAGAGGGCCAGTTTGTCCCACTCCACCATCTCCTGCACCTCCCAGGCACTTGGCTAAATTCAGTCCCTGATGTCATAAAGGATCCTGCTCCATGCGCCCCAGTTCTGGGGTAGTGCCGCTCCGGGCCTGGGTGGCAGGTGTCCGCAGGGTCTTTTGTCTTTAGAGTGGATATATACCTTCTTCCCACAGCACTCAAGGGAGGGGGCTACTCTCTCCGACTGCGCCCCTGAGCTCGCTACCAAGCCTGGGTCTGGCTCCCCTCCTCCCCAGGCGTGCATACAGGGCGGCAGGCTCCAGTCTGGAGAAAGACCTGCAACCCTGGATCGTGTTAGATATTGGTTCTTTCTCTGTTTTTTCTATTCCCCGGTCTGTGATTTTTCTCTTGTCCAAATACAGCCCTACACTTCCACAGCCTCTCTTTCTCTTCCTTTTGTCTCTCCAGAGAAAGGGATCCCTCTCCTCTGTGCCTATGCCACCCATTTTCTCTCTCCCAATTGACAGTCACACACCTATGGACCACCAAGTTGTCCCTGTGGGCCCCTAGAGATATTTCTGTCACTCTGTAGCCTGGATTCTTGGAATTCTGTCTTCTGGCCTCAGTATTGCTGTGTTTGAAGGACAAGGGAACTTTGGGTCCCCCTACTTATAGCTCTGCTATGTTGACTCCTTCCCCCTAAAAAAAAACTTTAAAAGGTGCCCCTTCTCTTTTGTAAATCAAAAAAACTCTTTAATATTATAGTCCAGTTAGGTTTTTGGTTGAGTAGATTATTTTTTCTATGTTGAATATAAGCTTTCCAAATTAAAAGCTTTTGGAACATAATCTTTATAAATAAGAACCTGTCTCAGTCAGAGTGGCCAAAATGAACAAATCACGAGACTATAGATGCTGGAGAGGATGTGGAGAAACGGAAACCCTCTTGCACTGTTGGTGGGAATGCAAACTGGTGCAGCCACTCTGGAAAACAGTGTGGAGGTTCCTCAGAAAATTAAAAATAGACCTACCCTATGACCCAGCAATAGCACTGCTAGGAATTTATCCAAGGGATACAGGAGTACTGATGCATAGGGCCACTTGTACCCCCATGTTCATAGCAGCACTCTCAACAATAGCCAAATTATGGAAAGAGCCTAAATGTCCATCAACTGATGAATGGATACAGAAATTGTGGTTTATATACACAATGGAATACTACATGGCAATGAGAAAAAATGAAATATGGCCTTTTGTAGCAACGTGGATGGAACTGGAGAGTGTGATGCTAAGTGAAATAAGCCATACAGAGAAAGACAGATACCATATGGTTTCACTGTTATGTGGATCCTGAGAAACTTAACAGGAACCCATGGGGGAGGGGAAGGGAAAAAAAAAAAAAAAAGAGGTTAGAGTGGGAGAGAGCCAAAGCATAAGAGACTGTTAAAAACTGAGAACAAACTGAGGGTTGATGGGGGGTGGGAGGGAGGAGAGGGTGGGTGATGGGTATTGAGGAGGGCACCTTTTGGGATGAGCACTGGGTGTTGTATGGAAACCAATTTGTCAATCAATTTCATATATAAAAAAATAAATAAATAAGAACCTGTCTGATTTCTACTTATTTTATTTTTAAAGGCTTTGAAAGCATAGGACAAAAAGTAATAGGCTCCATTTCGTTCTTTCAACTGTAGAAATGGGCAAATAATATTTTGTTGCTTTTATGTTTAGAAGAGTTCATATAATTTAGAACAACCTCATATTTGTCAGGTGAATCAAGATTTTTATTTAGAAAAAGGAATTCGAATCATACATGATGTGCTTTATCTTTTAGAGCTTAAGCATGCTGGAATGCTTTTTTCTAGTCTAACAAATACTTTCCACTACTTTTTTTCTAATAATTAAAAAATATGTATAGGACATTAAAGACTTGATATTTTCCCTCGTACTTATATCTACTTTTAAAAATATCTAGCATGAAGTAAACATTACTCTTATTTTCAGGATTGTCTAATATGATGTCGGATGGTGAGTTTCTGCGAACTAGTTGTGGATCTCCCAATTATGCAGCACCTGAAGTCATCTCAGGCAGGTAATAATAGATGGGTGGAGAGTAAACTTTTCATAATCTTTTGTTTATCTTAATAACATTTAATTATGATATATTCTGTTTAGAGGGTAAGATTAACACAGTAGGAACAAATTGTCCTTTTAATTTTTCCATTCTTTAAGAGAGAATAGTTTTATTAAACAATTTTTTAAACAGTTTAGATTTTGTTATGAGTATATTTAATGATTTTTTCTTTTTTCCAGGTGTAATTATTTTTATTCCTAATTATTTTTGATAGTATTACTGATATAGTAATAACAGAGAATAAGTGTTGTGTTTTTTGGAAACATTTACAAAAGAATTCAAGCATTAAGTTCTTGATAGGACAATATTAGTGTCCCTCGTCCTATATATGCTGGCAATATGTAAAACACCTAGGTTCCTGGGTGCAGAGTGCAGAGGTGTAAAGTAAGTCACTGAGACATTGCAAGGAAAAGAGAGTATAAAATAAAGATGGAAGCAAAGAGTAAAGTGTTGAAGGAACAGATAAGAAGTATATCGATGATCATAAAACCCTTAGGTGAGCTTTTGTTCTGTCTGTTCTCAAAGTTCCATGAGTCTGTGATGATGCTAAATTATTGAAAAAAATTTTAAGGGAGTTTTTCCATTAAAAAAATGACTGAAAGAAATATTGATTTTATTTTGATAAAGTACAGATAAGAGCATTTGCTATATTCAAGCATTCCTATCAGACAGTCCTTAAATAATAATTAACATATTTTTAATAAGGTACTATATAGACCATTATTTTATGTTTTGTTTTTAGAACAATGAGGTTTTGGGGGGACAGTATTGTCACTTCATGAAATTAAACTGTACAAGTAGAGATTGGAGCTTACCCATTGGTATATAGAAAAAATGTTCATACAGATTGCAGCGATAAACTGAAGACTTTCTACAGTGACCAGTGTCTGTTTAAAAACTTAACAGAATTCTCTGAGAGAAAATACAGAAAAGTTATTATTGCAAGGAACAGATATAGGAGTTTTGGACAGTACAGAAAATGATATACATGATGGGCAGCACCATTTTGAAGTGGATTATATTCTTTTAATTGGAATAACACAGATTTACTTTGTTACCTCAGACCTAGCTTTGAGTTTGTCAGTGTGCTATCAGGAGCATTTTAATATTTTTTTATGTAGGTGAGAGAAGAAAGGACGAATATTCCAGGCATAGGTTATGTGTAACAAAGCTAACCTTAGTCCTGTGAGCTAACCTAACAAGTGATTGGAATGAAAGTCATACTCAGGATAATGTTATACAGGACAAATACTGTCAAAGAGATGGCTGTAGGACTAGTTAGGCATTGTAATGTTTCAAATATTCTGTAAAATATGCATGTCAGGGATAAAAATTCTGTTATATATGCATTTTCTTTATTGTAGTTTTATGATAAAAGGATTTAATGTATACATTATAGTATTGTTCTTTTCAAGTTTATGGTTATCTACTTTGATGTTTCCATAAAAATTCAACCATAGTATGTTTTATTTTAAAAAAAAATTTTTTTAATGTTTATTTCTGAGACAGAGAGAGACAGAGCATGAGTGGAGGAGGGGCAGAGAGAGAGGGAGACACAGAATCAGAAGCAGGCTCCAGGCTCTGAGCTGTCAGCACAAAGCCCGACGTGGGGCTCGAACTCACAAACCGTGAGATCATGACCTGAGCCGAAGTCGGTCGCTCAACTGACTGAGCCACCCAGGCGCCCCTGTTTTATTTTTTTTTAATTAGTCAATTAGTAAGTTGAGTTTGTGACAAAGAAAAATACTGCTTTCTTTTGGAAAACTTGAATAGTAATTGCATAGACCAATTCTCTATGGGAACAAGTATTGACTGTTGGGAATGTGGCCATGGTCCTCATTGAAGGCCTGCAAATCAGTATAGACTGAGTCTGTAATATGTATATGAAGAAACAGGGTATACATGCGAATGAGAAAAAGTGGTACTTGTATTTCAGGTTTTTGTCATCCTTTTTCTTAGATTGTATGCAGGTCCTGAAGTTGATATCTGGAGCTGTGGTGTTATCTTGTATGCTCTCCTTTGTGGCACCCTCCCATTTGACGATGAGCATGTACCTACGTTATTTAAGAAGATCCGAGGGGGTGTTTTTTATATCCCAGAATATCTCAATCGTTCTGTTGCCACTCTGTTGATGCATATGCTGCAGGTTGACCCCCTGAAACGGGCAACTATCAAAGATATAAGGTGATTATTCTTTTTGTGACTGTTACGCGCATTTTGTAGTATTAATAATAATAACACTAATTGAGTGCCTGCTTTATGTTAGTCTCTGTAACACTTAATAGCATAGGAATTTTGCTTTCCTTTTTACACAAACCTGATCAGGTCACTGATCTTTTTAAATATTTCAGATTGTTTTCTAAACTTTTTAGCTTAAGCAGCAAATCCTCAAAGGCCCTTCCTAATAAGGCTCCATTTCCTTCTCCTGAAGCCTCACTCCTGCACTTACCACCACACACTGGTACCAGTGCCTCAGCTACCTTCAGCTTCTCCTTGTTCTTCAAAAAACATATTTTATGCCTTCATGTTTTAATTTATATTATTGTCTCTGATTTGTCTTCTGCCTTTTTTGACCCTGTAGATTTCCATCCATCCTTTATAATTCTTACTTATCATCTCCCTTGTGAAATTACTTCTGATTCCTCCAGGCAGTGTTAGTTGCTTCCACTTCTGTGATTTCCACATTTTGTTCATGGTTTTATTTTTTCATTATCACTTCGTATCTAGCTATTACTCAGTGCATCTTCCTCCAGTCCTAAATTATAACTCCATAAGGGTAGAGAGAGTGTCTTACTCATCTTAGTACACACAATGCTAGAAGGCCCACGAATGTAGTATATGTTGAGAAACTATTTGAATAAATTTCAGGAGTGCCTGGGTGGCTCAGTCGGTTAAGTGTCCAGCGCTTGATTTGGGCTCAGGTCATGATCTCACTCACAGTTGTGGGATTTGAGCCCTGCTTCAGGCTCTGTGCTGACATTGTGGAGCCTGCTTGAGATTCTCTCTCTCTCCCTCTCTCTTTGCCCCTCCCCTGTGTACACATGCATATGTTCTCTCTCTCTTTCTGAAAATAAACTTAAAAAAAAAAGTGAATAAATTTCAAATGGAATACAGAGTGAGATTTATGTATTTTACATATGGTTGATGAAATAAAGCAATAAAAGTTTTGCTAAGATTTTGAATAAAAAAATAAGCTAGGGCTGTGAAGGATTTCTTGTTACGTGAGAAACTTTGGAACTTGCAGTGTTACTGTGAATAGGACCTTTATCTAGCATACACAAGCCATGGTAATTCTTTACCTTCTACTTTTTACTTACTGTGTTACATTTCCTAGGGTTTTTTTTTTTTGTTTTTACCTAACATTTCATCAGTTATTTACAAACACATTCTGTTACTGTCTCTCCAGAATCTCTCCTCTTACAAGCCAGAATGGCTGTGTAGAGACCTGTGACTCTTGGAATGTTTAAATGGAGTAGTTTTTTACGTGGTAGCTGCTGATCTCTTCTGCAAGCAGGGACTGATTGCTTTTCCATTTGTATACTGTTTTTTTCCCCTAGCCTTTCTTCAGTGTTCCAGGCCTCATACATAAAATAAACGTGTGATTGTAAATTAGCACCAACTTTAGTTATGGAAATGAATTAGTAGGAAAAAAACCTTTTGTGTTTACAGTTTTTGTTTTGTTTTGTTTGTTTTTGGCTTTTTTTTTTTTTTTTAAACATTAAGCTCTATGCCCAGCTTGGGGCTTAAACTCACAACCCTGAGATCAAGAGTCAACATGCTGTGTGGACTGAGCCAGCGAAGCACCTTGGTCACTTAATTGTCTTTTCCTTAGAAAGAAAATTAGAGACGCTGATACATATATTTGCACCTGTTTCTGTCAGCACATACATTTAGAATAGGAAAAGTACTGATTCCACTTGTGTTAAAACCGATACTTGTATATTTACAAGCTTTAGACGAAAAATGTAAATAAAAGTCTTAGGATGAAGTAATTTATGCATATGTAGTTGGCATAAAATAGTATTCAGTACAAGTACAAACTCCCAGTTATAAAAAAATAATGGCGTTCATTTCTGTTCTCAAACTAATAACTTGAATTTATAGTTTCTATAATTTTTTATTTATCCAAATTCAGTTTTTTAATGTATGGGAATTCTTTTTTTTTGTTTTTGGTTTTTTTTTTAACGTTTATTTATTTTTGACAGAAAGCGTGAATGGGGTAGAGGCAGAGAGAGAGAAGGAGGGAGAGGGAAAGGAGGGGGAGAGAGAGGGAGAGAGAATGAATGAATGAATGAATGAATGAATCTGAAGCAGGCTCCAGGCTCTGAGCTGTCAGCACAGAGCCTAATGCGGGACTCGAACTCACGAACCATGAGATCATGACTTAGCCAAAGTCGTATGCTTAACTGACTGAGGCGCCCCTGTTATGCTAGTGCATTCTTTTTTTTTTTTTTTTTTTTTTTTTAAGGAACTTTATTTCATGGAAAAAAAAATCTGGGAGGGATTTTTCTGAACCAAAATCCACTGGAGAACAGCAAGAGATCAGAGTGATGACAGTTTCTCACTGGCTGCATCACAGTCGTGATCAGTACCCCGATGGGCTCTGTAAATGATACTGAGTGGTCGGGCTCCCCCTTCTAGTGTCCCTGCTCTCTTTTAGCTATGTTTCCCTTTATTCTCACACTTACTAGTGGTTTTGTGGCCCAGCTGAACTTAACACAAGCTCAGAGGTGCTTTATCTGATACTGTGGAAGGTATGGGGTGTGGATTGACCCACCAGGGTTTCAAATCTGACTGCACACAGGAGTTACCTGCCAACCTCCAAGAGCCAGGTTGTGCCCCTCTGTGGCATTCATTGTGGAGTTGGGCTGGCTGCAAAGAGGAGGTGTCCCACACGGTCTCCCCTCCACAGTGCACCTTGGTCCCTGCGACAGAGATGCGTCTCCCAGGCTGATAGGTGGTGGGGGACCAGAAACACCCACACGTGGATGACTTAGCCCACCAGCTTATTGAGCACTTAGAGCAGAACTTCCCTTCTGCTGTGATCCTGGTGGTGTGGGCCTTGGGGCTGGGGTGCCTGTGTCCCTGCACCCCGAGTTGTTATGCTACTATATTCTTATGGTTATTCCATGTAGGCCTTATTTTTCTTATAAGGTGGTAAGCGATTGGAGGTTAGAAAATGTATCTCAGTATTTATTCATTTAATCATTTTTGCTTTCATTTATTCAGTAACTATTTATTTAGTATTTATTCTGTTCAAGGCCCTAGGCTAAGTTCTGGGAATATAGTGATAGACAAGACAGACATCGTCTTCATGAAATAACATTTTTGTATTCTCCCAAGTGCCTTAAGCTTACTATTACTCTTATTACTAATAATAATAACAGTTAATACAGCATGATTAAAAGTGAAGGGTCTGAAGTTCAACTGTTTTAGTATTAATCCTAATTATTCTGGTTACTAACTACCAGCATACTACTTATTCTTTCTGTGCTTTTGTTACATCATATATAGTGGATTTGGTGGGAGGAAAGTCTTAGGTTGAGCCATGTGAATTTTTTCCATAGGTCTAAAAACAGCTGAATATCAGAAACTGCAGACATTCAACCCAATATAATTAAAGCTCTTAGAATGATGTCCAGCACATGGTCTTAATATGTAGGAACCTTTTAGCTGCAGTTGAAGAAATTTGGACACATTGTGAAATTTCTAAAATTTGATATTCTTTACAACTCATTTGGTCTCCTTTTAAAAAATGTTTTTGGGTATGGTTGACACACACTGTTACATTAGTCTTAGGTAAACAACATAGTGATTCAGCTTCTCTATATATTATGCTATGCTCACCACAAGCGTAGCTGCTGTATGTTATCACAGAATGCTATTACAGCATCATTGACTATATTCCCTGTGCTGTGCCTTTTATTGCTGTGATGTGTTCATTCCTTAACTGGAAGCCTGTGTCCCCCTCTTGCCTTTTCGCTTTGCCCATACCCCCTACCACCACCCCCCCTTCCCTGGCAGCTGTCTCTTCTCTATCGGTCTGATTCTGCTTTTTAAAATTTGTTTATTCATTTCCTTTTTTAGATTCCACTTATGAGTGAAATCATGTATTTATTTTTCTCAGATTTACTTCACTTAGTCCATTCATTTTGTTGCAAATGGCACAATATCATCCTTTTTTAAGGCTGTGTAATACTCCATTGTACATGTATACCCCATGTTCTTTATCCATTTGTCTGTGACACTTAGATGGTTCCATATCTTGGCTATTGTAAATAATGCTGCAGTAAACATAGGAGTGCTTATATATTTTTTGAATTAGTGGTTTTGTTTTCTCTAGGTAAATACCCAGTACTGAAATTATTGGATCTTATGGTATTTCTATTTTAACTTTCTTTTAAAGTTTATTTGAGATAATAACCTCACATGCATGCGGGGAAAGAGAGGGACAGAAGAATCCCAAACAGGCTACACACTGACAGTGCAGAGCCCAATGTGGGGCTCAAACCCATGAACCATGAGATCATGACTTGAGCCAAAACCAAGAGTTGGACACTTAACCGACTAAGCCTCCCAGGTGCCCCTGTATTTTAAATTTTTTGAAGAACCTCTGTTCTGTTTTTCACAGTGGCTATACCAGTTTATATTCCCAGCAGCAGTGTATAAGGGTTCTTTTTTCTCTGAAGCCTTGCCAAAATTTACTGTTTCTTATCTTTTGATTTTTGCTACTCTGTTGTAAGGTAATATCTCGTTGTGGTTTTGATTGTGGTTTCCCTGATTACAGAGGTTGAGCATCTTTTCATGTGTCTATTGGCCATCTCTATGTCTTCTTTGGTAAAATGTCTATTCAGGTCCTCTGCCTATTTTTTAATTGATTGTTTTTTGTTTTGGTTTGTTTTGTTTTTGTTTTTTTTGTTTTATTTTTCATTTTTTGTTTTTTGGTGTTGTGTTGTATAAGTTCTTTATAAAGTTTGAATATTAACCCTTTATTGGATATATAATTTGCAAGTATCTTCTCCCATTTGGTAGGTTGCCTTCGTGTTTTGTTGATGGTTTCTTTCACTGTGCAAAAGCTTTTTATTTGATGTAGTCCCAATAGTTTATTTTTGCTTTTGTTTCCCTTGCCTTAGGAAACATATCTAGAAAAATGTTGTTTTGGCCAGTGCCAGAGGCATTATTGCCTGTGTTTGCCTCTAGGAATTTCATGGTTTCAGATCTCACATTTAGGTTTTTAATCCATTTTGAGTTTATTTTTGTATATGGTGTTAGAAAGTGGTCCAGTTCCGTTCTTTTACATGTAGGTGTCCAGTTTTCCCAGCACCATTTATTGAAGAGAATGTCTTTTCCTCGTTATATATTCTTGCCTCCTTTGTTGTAGAGTAATAGACCATGTAAGCATAGGTTTGTTTCTGGGCTCTCTATTCTGTTCCATTGATATGTGTGCCTCTTTTTGTGCCAGTACCATACTGTTTTGATCACTCTTGCTTTATAGTATATCTTGAAATCTGGGATTGTGATACTTCCAGCTTTATTTTTCTTTCTCAACGTTGCTTTGGCTCTTTGAGGTCTTTTACAGTTGCACACAAATTTTAAGATTGTTCTAGTTCTGTGAGAAATGCTGTTGGTATTTTAATCTGTAGATTGCTTTGGGTAGTATGGACATTTTAACAATATTCATTCTGGGGCATCTGGATGACTCAGTTAAGCATCTGACTCTTGATGTTGATTCAGGTCATGATCTCATGGATCATGAGATCTGCTGACAGTGCAGAGCCTGCTTGGGATTCTCTCTCTCTCCCTCTCTTTCTGCCCTTTCCTGCTCATGGGTGTGTGCACACGTTCTCTCTCTCTCTCAAAGCAAATAAATAAAAAAAATTTTTTTTTTTTCATTCTTCCAGTCTATGAGCATGGTCTTTCACTTCCTTGGTTAAATTTATTCATAGGTATTTTATTGTTTCTGGTGCAGTTGTAAATGGAATTGTTTTCTTAATTTCTCTTTCTAGTACTTTATTATTAGTGTGTAGAAATGTGACTGATTTCTAGGTATCTGCAGTTTCACTGATTTATTCTAGTAGTTTTTTGTTGGAGTCTTTAGGATTTTTTAATGTTACTCCCATGTCATCTGCAAATAGTGACAGTTTGATATTTTCTTTACCATTATGGATCCCTTTTATTTCCATTTCTTGTCTGAGTGCTATAGTTAGGATGTCCAGTACTATGTTGAATAAAAGTGGTAAGAGTAGACATCCTTGTCTTGTTCCTAATCTTAGGGGGGAAGCTCTTGGTTTTTCACCATTGAGTATGATGTTAGCAGTGGGTTTTTCATATATGGCTTTTTATCATGTTGAGAGCTATTCCTTTTGAACCCACTTTGTTGGTTTTTGTTTTTTTTTTTTAATCATGAACAGATACTGAATTTTGTCAAATGAGATGATCATTTGATTTTTATTATTTGTTTTGTTGATGTCATATATTTGGGTGATTGATTTACAAATAATGAAACATCCTTGCATCCCCCAGAATAAATCCCACTTGATTGTGATGAGTGATCCTTTTAATGTGTTGTTAAATGTGGTTTGCTGTTTATTAAGATTTATATGTCTGTGTTCATCAGGGATATTGGCTGGTAGTTTTCTGTTTTTGTAATGTCTGTGTGGTTTTGGTATCAGGGTAATGCTGGCCTTGTAGAATGTATTTGGAAGCTTTCCTTCCTCTTCTATTTTTTGGAATAGTTTGAGGAGAATAGGTATTAACTCTTCTTTAAATGTTTTATAGAATCCATCGGATACTGGACTTTTATTTTTTGGTAGTTTTTGATTATGAATTCAGTCTTATATATTTGTTTGGTTTGTTTAGGTTTTCTATTTCATCCTGATTTAGTTTTGGAAGATTGTATCTTTCTAGGAATTTATCCATTTTTTCTAGGTTATCCAATTTGTTGGCATATAAGTTGGTGTAATATTCTCTTATAATTCCTTATATTTCTGTGGTGTCAGTTGGTAGTCCTTCTCTTTTGTTTCTGATTTTATTTGGGCCTTTTCTTTTTTTTTCCTTATGAGTCTGGCTAAGGGTTTATCAATTTTATTTATCATTTCAAAGAACCAGCTCTTGATTTCATTTATTTTTTTCTATTGTTTTGTAGTCTTTATGTCATTTATTTCTAATCTTATCTTTATTATATGCTCTAACTCACCTTAGACTTTGTTCTTCTTTTTCTGGTTCCTTTAGGAGGAATGTTAGATTGTTTAGCTGAGTGTGTATTTATTTATTTATTTATTTATTTATTTATTTATTTATTTATTTATTTTCTTAGTTACTGAGGTAGGCCTGTGTTGCTATATATTTCCCTCTTAGAATTGCTTTCACTGCATCTCAGAGATTTTAGATGGTTGTGTTTTCATTTTCATGTGTCTCCATAACTCATTTAGTGTTAAGTCATGTATCAAAATTGGGTATCAGATAGTAGTGATAGAAAGACTTAATTTCTGATGGCTGTGCAGTAGTAACCCATGGGAAATGAACTGATTTTGTCACGGGCGAACCCTCATAAACATTCTGGTTACTGGTTCCATTGATAGAGTTAATTCAGGAATTGACTCCTGAAAATCAAAAACTGGGAGTATGACTTTTTAACTGGCAGTTTTCTTATGGTAAAGAATTATGGTCCTTTGTCTAAATGAATGAATTAAAAAAAAATGTGGGGACACCTGGGTGGCTCAGTCAGTTAAGCGTCTGACTTTAGCTCAGGTCATGATGTTGTGGTCCGTGTGTTTGAGCCCCATGTCGGGCTCTGTGCTGACCACTCAGAGCCTAGAGCCTGCTTTGGGTTCTGTGTCTCCCTCCCTCTCTCTGCCCCTCCCTGACCCATGATCTGTCTCTCAAAAATAAATAAGTGTCAAAAAAAAATTAAAAATGTACATTATTTCTCTAGTTATTATATTTAAGCATTTATTTATTTTATTAGTGTAATTCATATAGCATAAGTTTGCTCCTTTAAATTCTGTAATTCAGTGGTTCTCAGTGTTTTCGCCAAGTCGTAGAGTCATCACCATTTTCTAATTCCCTAAAAGAAACTCTATACCCTTTAACAGTCATTACATGTTTTCCCCTCCTTTTATCCCTTGGAAGCCAGTAATCTACTTTCTGCCTTTACCTATTTGCCTATTTTGGAAGTTTCATATACATAGAATCATAGTGCATGTAGCCTTTTGAGTCTTGCTACATTCACATAGCATAATGTTTTCAAGGTTCATTCATGATGTAGCATCTATCAGTTCTTCATTCCTTTTTTTCCTTGAACAATACTCCATTGTATAGATATACTACATTTTGTTTATCCATCCATCAGTTAGTGGATACTTGAATTGTTTCCACTTTTTGGCTCTTAAGAATAACGTTGCCATGCACATCTGTGTACAAGTGTTTTATGGTCACATGTTTCCATTTCTTGTGGGTGTATGCCTAGAGTTTGTGATTCTTGTATGTTGTTGCTGCTCTTATTGTTGAGTGATTTTATTGAACTAATTCCATAAATTTTTTATTCTTTGTCATGGTTGACCCCTGAAATCTCTGCTTGGTTAGCTTAATGGTCAGCTAATTATTAGAGCTTCCGTTGAATGTCTTGATCTAATAAGTCTCCCAGCCTTTGCTGAGAGACTCCGTGTGCATGTCTTCATTGCTCCAACGAGAAGCTCGTTAACCCGGCTTTAGGCTTTACTCTCTGTCAGCATCGAGGCTCCAAGTGAGCCACTAATTAGAAATTAGGGTCTTTCTTGGGCATGCATACAGCCCTACATATGTACGTGGCCTTTAGTCCCAGGAATGTATTAGAGTATTTCAAAGATCCCAGTGGAACCCTTATTCCTGAAGTTTTCATTTTAAGGTTTTTGGTTAGCTTCTTACTTGCTCCAACTCTTATTGCCTCTTTAGGCAGCAGGGATGTGAGACAGTTGCCATTGGTTGTTTTTGACAAGTGTCCTGGGGAGAAGGCTGTTTGCAGTGAGGGAGCTCTGAATCAGGTCGGATCAAGACAAGGCTTGCAAAGTGGAGATTTTCAGGGAACTGCACGACATGTCAAATAGTGACAGTTCTGTGGGGCTAGGACTTTGGAAAATTCTAAACCTATTCTGCTCTAATTCCAAGCCTTTTTCCCCTTAGTGGTTGCTAGGCTGCCAGTTTTCTGGGCTACCATGATTGTGACGCTGTTGGTTTTCAAGGCTACCATGGAAAATGGGGGAAAGGAAGATGGATATAGGGCAGTTTAAAATGTCCCACATCTCACTGATTTACTCAGCTGTTTTCCTGAGTAAATACTTCTAAGGTTTTTGCAGGCTTTTGGTTAATTTCCAGAGTACTGGAAAAGTCGACTTTGATAATTTTTGCTAGTAATCTTAATGCCTGTATGGAAGAGTGAATTTTTGGAGTTCATTCAAAAGTGCTCATCTTCTCTATTTGTCATTGATGTTTTAAAAATGTTAGACATATAATTTCTTATGTTCTCTTTCTTTTGAAAAAATTAACATCTCACATTTTTATTATTAAGCCTTGGGTACTTAGTCTGATACAGGAAACAAACACATTAATGAATTCATTTCGGTTTTCATACTTATGTATTCATCATTTATTTATTTTGCATTTACTGAGCATTTGTTTACACTGTATTGGGTAATGGAATATAGCTAAATAAGGCATGATCCCTGTTTCAAGGAGCTCTGAGTTTAGTGGGTAAGATTCAGAAAAAAAATCAACACCTATAAGAAAGTGTGAGTGTTGGGGCGCCTGGGTGGCACAGTCGGTTAAGCGTCCGACTTCAGCCAGGTCACGATCTCACGGTCCGTGGGTTCGAGCCCCGCGTCGGGCTCTGGGCTGATGGCCCAGAGCCTGGAGCCTGTTTCCGATTCTGTGTCTCCCTCTCTCTCTGCCCCTCCCCCATTCATGCTCTGTCTCGCTCTGTCCCAAAAATAAATAAAAAACGTTGAAAAAAAATTAAAAAAAAAAAAAAAGAAAGTGTGAGTGTTAAATACAAAGATCTACTAGAGGCTATAGAAGATTCATTTTTGGATCACCCTCGGGGCCTGGCACACCATCATCAACATCATCATCATTTTTGTCTTTTCAATTCAATTTCTATATCACAAGCAGAATGATCTTTATAGAATGCAAATTAGATCATGTCACTGTCATCCCTGTCTCTCTAAATTCTTTCAGTGATTTTCATCAGGCATAAGTTCTCGGCCCAAAATCTTTCTTACAGCCTACAGCTGTCAGAAATATCTGGTATGTTTTGACCCTCTAACCTGCAACTCATGTTTTCATGGCAGTGGCCTCAGTCCTCCTGCTCCTTGAACATGGCACAGCTGTTTCTTGTCTCGGTCTTTACATATATTGTTTCTTTTGCTGGGAATACCTGTTCGTAGCTCTTTGCTTAGCTGATTTCTAATCATTCTGTTATCTGCTTAAATACCACTCAGAGTAGCTTCCCTAATTACACGCATCCCGTTGTGATTTTTACATTCTTATTTTACACTGTGCTTTCCACCTAGAATCTTTATCACAGGATTTTCATGTTTGTGTATTTGTAACTGTATATTTATTTTTGTGAATATTTTATCTGTATTCAGCTAGAATATAATCTCTGTGAGGATGAGAGTCCTTTTGCCATAGGATAATCTTAAAACTTACTTTTATTTTTATTTATTTATTAAAAAATTTTTTTAATGTTTATCTTAGAAGGAGAACGAGTGGGGGAGGGGCAGAGAGAGAGGGAGACACAGAAACCGAAGCAGGCTCCAGGCTCTGAGCTGTCAGCCCAGAGCCCGACGCCGGGCTCAAGCTCACAAGCCGTGAGATTGTGGTCTAAGCTGAAGTCGGATGCCCAACCAACTAAGCCACCCAGGCACCCCTAAAATTTTTTTTAAATGTTTACTTATTTAGAGAGAGAGTGTTAGCAGGGGAGGGGCAGAGAAAGAGAGAGGGGGACAGAGAATCCCCAGTAAGCTCTGTTCTGTTAGCATGGAGCTCGAACCCACAAACTGAGACCGTGACCTAAGCCGAAATCAAGAGTCAGATGCTTGACCAACTAAGCCACCCAGGTGCCCCATCATTGTATACCCTTAGTTAATATTCATAAATGAAACAATCAGTCAATAGAAGGCATTCAAGTAAAATATGTATTGATCTGAATTTAGCTTAGGGGGTGCCCAGTTCTACCAATAGTAATGCTTGTGCAGTCTCTAAGGAATAGTACATGTTAGTTAGATGAAAAGGGATGGGATATTCTAGGATGGTTACAGTAACATTATGTACAAAGTCCCAGAAGTGTGAGAAAATAAAATTTAGGAGAGTGATTATCAAATTTTTTGGTTTTAGTATTCCTTTACAGTCTTAAAATTGAGAATTCTAAAGAGTTGTGTTTTTAATGCAGGTTATGTCAATATCTGAGAAACTTAAAAAAACATTTAATTGACTTAAAAATAACACTAAAGCTACTACATGTTAATCTAAATAAATATCTTTTCTGAAAAATAACCAAAAAGAAAATGGTAATAAGAGTGGCATTATTTTACATTTTCAGATTCTCTTAAGTGTTGGGCTTAATCAGAAACAGTGGCTAGGTTCTTCTGTCTCTGTCTTCATTCAGTCTGTTGCAATGTGTTGTATGTTAGTTGCAGTCTATGAAGAAAATCTGACATCAAGTAAGTGGTTGGAAGGGGAGGCACATTTTTAATAGTCTTTTAGACGGTTGTGATATTCTTCTTGGTATTAAGCCAAAGCTTAACGTGTTAGTTACAATATCAAATGAGAAAAGGTATCAGCCTACTTTTGTCCTATATTACATTAAAATTAACAGGTTGCTTTTGTGTTCTGTGGATGTTTTATCCTTGTTTGATTTTGTAACCTCATGTGTTGGTCATTTTGAAAATACTGGGTTATTGAGTTAGAAAGATTTTCCAAATGGTGACATGTTCATTATACAATATTAGAAATCATTTTCATTGTTACCACTATAAAGTTACCAGCAAAGTCTTTCGTAGGAAGCTGTCAAACCAGTAGAGGCAGATACAAATTGTATAAAATTCTAAAATTTTGCTTTAAAGCTTGAACTTTATCATTGGCAACAAACACTGCCAGTTTCCTTTGAAGTGACAGGCTCTGAGAAAATTTCAGCCAAATACCTAAGCCTGAATAGCCATAGCTATTCAAGGGTGGGGGTTAATTAACTTAGCCAGGGTCACACAGAGAACAGGTCTTCCTGATTCTGTTATATTGTATTGCCCCATTTATAAATTACTTGGGACTTGCCAAAGCATGTTCTTACAATAGTGTATTGTGGTATTTTTCCTAGAGAGCATGAATGGTTTAAACAAGATTTGCCCAGTTACTTATTTCCTGAAGACCCCTCCTATGATGCTAACGTCATTGATGATGAGGCTGTGAAAGAAGTGTGTGAAAAATTTGAGTGTACAGAATCAGAAGTAATGAACAGTTTATATAGTGGTGACCCTCAAGACCAGCTTGCAGTGGCTTATCATCTTATCATTGACAATCGGAGAATAATGAACCAAGCCAGTGAGTTCTACCTCGCCTCTAGTCCCCCAACTGGTTCTTTTATGGATGATAGTGCCATGCATATTCCCCCAGGCCTGAAGCCTCATCCAGAAAGGATGCCACCTCTTATAGCAGACAGCCCTAAAGCAAGATGTCCATTGGATGCGCTGAATACAACTAAGCCCAAATCTTTAGCTGTGAAAAAAGCCAAGTGGCATCTTGGAATCAGAAGTCAAAGCAAACCATATGACATTATGGCCGAAGTCTACCGAGCTATGAAGCAGCTGGATTTTGAATGGAAGGTAGGAGATGGCAGTATATTAAGATCATTTGTAAAAGGTTAGTTTTTTTTGGTTTTTGTTTGCTTTTTATGTTTGCGTTTTTGTATAGTAAGCTGTTCTGAACTACTGAGTTCTTAGGGTCAATAGAAATTTTGATTTAGATACAAATTTTGTGGTCATCTTGCTTCTGGATGATAAACCCCATTTTCCTCATTAATGTACCATGTACATTCAAAACTAAAGTTTAAGGATGAAGAGTTGTCGATGCTGGGGACCTATGATATTTTTGAATTAGCGACTAGCATTCTTGGCCAAGAAAGAGAACATCATCAACCTGAAATCGCCTGAGAAAATTGTCCATCTGTTTTCGCCTGCATCATAGCAATAAAAAGTCATGTGTCTTCAACGATGCTATGTTTAACTTTTTGTTCTCATTTCTTCTTTTTCCCACTAACTATAGCAGCTAGTGGTCAGTACAGATGATACCATCAGGATAAATTTCTTCAGTCAACAAATATTTTTCTCTAGGTTGAGAAGATCTCTTTTATTTGTATAGTGCTTTTAATCCTTACTTATGGTATGTTTTTCTTACTCTCAGCCCCCAGTTTTCCATTTTTCAAATTAGTGCTCAAATTCATTATAATTCTATTTGAGTATATGTGGAAGGAAAAGCATTTTATCCCCCATCTCAGATATCCTTTTTCACTCTTGTTCCTTTCTTGAAAGCTGTGAATGTATTTTTAAAGGAAGAAGAAAAACATTCAAATACACCATGCATATATTCATTTGACATGTTTGAAAAATCAGTCCTTTTCATTTTATTGGTACATGAAATGAATAAACAAAATAATATTTCCTTAAAATCATTTAAAAACATTTCTGAAGCAATTCAGTGAAAAGAGAGACATTAATGTCTTTAAAATTCCATACTGAAAAAAAGTTTGAACTAACTTGACAGATGTTTTGAAAACCCAGGATCATCTTTTTTCTGAGCTGCAGTTGTCTTATCTTCCAAAGGCAAATAATACTTCTTCACAGGATTATTGCAGTACTTAAATTCTGTGACAGTACCTGTTTATACTGCTGAATGCAAACCATTAACATATTGGTTCTTTTTTATTCCTTCTCCATATTAATAGGGAGAAGTATTCAAATTGAGGCTGGGTAACCAGAATTACTGTTGATGTGTCAGAGTGGAGGCATATCTAGAATGAGGGCTAAGACACTCTATAATCCCTGCGTTCCCTTCAGGTTTCAGTTGCTCTGCACACACAGTACTATCAGTAGAGATTAAGTAAATATGAAGCTGTTATGTAATATATATTTAAAAAAAAAGGTCATTCAGGAATTCCTTTTCTACCCCACCTCTATCAGTCGTGGCTATTTGCAGTAAGAATAGGAAGATATTTTGTAGTTTGTTATTTTTAACAGTTTTCCTTAAAAAAAGATTTCCCATTTTAGGTAGTGAATGCATACCATCTTCGTGTAAGAAGGAAAAATCCAGTGACTGGCAATTATGTGAAAATGAGCTTACAACTTTACCTGGTTGACAACAGAAGCTATCTTTTGGACTTTAAAAGCATTGATGGTAAGGAAGCTATGCAGGCATGAGCTCTGAGAAGATAAAACTTGGCGCTAGTTGACAAGATGTTAAAATCATCTCAAAGACATGGTGGGTAGGTCTTCTGTACTGGTATTTTAGTAATCTAGAGTTAACTAAAAATGTAAGTGAAATGAAAAGGATTGAAGACATGTGGAATATCTCTAATCCAGCACCTCTTCAAAAGAAGTGCCTCCTTAGCATAAAAAAGTCACTTAAAGTGCTGGCTGTGGGAGCAAAGTAAGGAATTACAGGGAAGTAATTTTTACCTAAACTTGGCTGATGTTGTCAGGTTCTTTGTCACATTTCTCCATTCATATGTTATTACCATTAGGGTTGTAATAGCTAAACTTGCCTATTTATCAACTTCCCTCATCCTGGTTGGCCAAATGGGCCTTTGCTTGGAGTCAGCCCATTTGGTCTGCCCCAGATGTCCAGGAGACGAAGGAATTGGGAGGTGGTCTGGGTTGTGTCTAAGTACTTAATGTGACAGAAGTCAAACCTTCACGAACCGAATGGGGTTGTTGAGTTCAGAGGGCCAAGTGGGATAAAAACAGTAAGCCATGGGTTAGGTGCCGAATGGACAAGAGTAGAACTGAGTTCAGAGTTGGGGAGGTTGTTTTCAACAGAATAGTTAAATTTCGTTCTTGAACTACCACCAACAATAGCAGTATTTATTTGGTCCCTGACCACCATTATCAGAATTACCCAGCATTCTTACTACAATGCAAATACTTGGGAACTACCCCCGTATCTACCAAATCAGAATCTCTAGAGGTGAGTCCTGGGAAATTGGAAGTCTTCACTTTTAACAAGATTTTCCTTGCCCCTCCTCCAGGCAATCAATTGCAGTGTGCACTGAATGTGCAGAATGGCAACTTTTTTTTTTTTTTTTAGTGATATCTTTTGTTGGTATGTTGCAAGAAAATAATCCTCCAAGGATGTGCTTCCTTCCTATTGGTTATCAATTTGATTTCAAGGCTGATGCCAAATACTATACTGAGAAGGATTTAGGGGTGACATTTTGACCGTGTCACTGTTGTGATTGGTTAGTGATGTCTTGTGACAGTGGGAGGAAAGGGGTATTGCCACCCCTGCTCCCCGAACTCTGAAACATGACATCCATTAAGTTGCGCTTGTTCAGCTGTGTTTACTCAATGTTCTGAATGTAGCATCTTCAGGGGAAGGTCTCAGACAAGTACACCTTTCATGTAATTTGCTCTTCTTTGGTTCATTTCAGATGAGGTGGTGGAGCAGAGGTCTGGTTCGTCAACACCTCAGCGTTCCTGTTCCGCTGCTGGCTTACACAGACCCAGATCAAGTTTTGATTCTGTAACAGCAGAGAGTCATTCACTCTCTGGCTCTCTTACTGGCTCCTTGACAGGAAGCACACTGTCTTCTGTTTCACCTCGCCTAGGCAGTCACACCATGGATTTTTTTGAAATGTGTGCTAGTCTGATCACTACTTTGGCCCGTTGATGATGTTTCTCTAGTTTGTCTTTGTTATTGCACTGTGAAAATCAGACATATTCTTAAAATCATTATTTTACTTATGGGTATCACATCCTCTGGAATACTGATCGAGAGTCATGAATATTTCCAGGGGACACTCAATGCCATTGACATTACTGAAAACAAAAAACGTCTGACATTTTATTTACCTGTAGACATCTGTAATTCTGTTTTGCCTATGATGAATTCATAGGCAGTATCTTTAGTAGGTGAATGTCGGTGAAGATTGTTAATTTAAAATTGTGAGTTCACTACAGATGATTAATGCACCTTCACCAAGGATAGTTTGGCAACACCTCTTTGCTCTACTATTTAATGTAGGTAAATCCAGTTTACTTCCTAAAAAGTGAAGCAGGCTTTAAGTTGTGTTGATGCATCCCGTTCTCTTGCACAAGAAGATTAAAAAAAATAATACGGCCATTAGTAAGTTAGTATTTAAATGTTGAAATCTTAAAGGCTTGTCCCCCAAATTTCAGAAGCCAAGTTCTTCTAGTAGCTTTAGTGTTTGCAGATACTGCCTATTGTTTAACAGAAGGGCTGTGGTCCTGAAACAGGTAACTGGTTTTTCCAGGTTCCTTAAAAACAGCTATAATCAGCTACTGGCTGGGAGATTTCCTTGAATAATTATCTTAAGAGCCTTCAGTGTTCTACTCAGTATTGGAACACCCAGAATGGCAGCAACTTTTGTGTTTTTCATAAATGTTATATCATTTTTAGAAAAACCTTAACATCATTTTAAAACATGCCTTCAAAAGTACCTTTCTCAAATTATTTTTGGCTCTATTTATTTTTGTATTTCACTAAGCATGATAAAGTAGACAGTTAAATGAAACAAAGCAAAATATCAACAGTCCCTTAAAAGAGAACTCTGATCTTTGATTTAATGTATGTGGTGGAGAGTTTTGTGTCTGTCCTGTTGTATCCCACAATGCTCATTCTTCATTTGAAGTTCAAATCTGTCATAGCAGCTGTTCCCCTCCCTAACCTTCCACCACCATCGTCTTCGTTGTTTGATCCTTAGTGGCTGATTGACTTAGCTTTTTTCTGGTTCCCTTTCTTTGTTCTCTATCTTGGTTCTAGCCATCCAGTTTGAAAACACTGTTCTGGCCCTAAGGGCTTTTGTGTACTTCCAAAGCTTAATAGTCTCTGACCTTGACTGTTGAGGCTGTTTGGGTAGGGAAGCCTTAAACATTAAAAAAAAAAAAAAAAACTCTCGAATAAATGTGTGTTGTTTACATATATACAAATATGTATCCACACACCAGTGCTTTTAAAGGAAAACCAAACAGTTTCTTTGTTTTGCCTTGTGCAGGTTTTATTTTTTAAAGTTTAAAAAGAAACCTATCTATATACAGCACAGTAGATAATAATAGCTCATTGCTTATATTTTAGTGAAAGTATTTAATTTTTAAATTATGTGTAATTTATCTAATTTGTATTTATCTATTCATTTGTTTAATGTGTTGTAATTAACACTCTCATTCACCTGACTTACCCCAGAACAGATTAAGCTCTTGAAAACCAAGTTTCTCTTTGCCAAAAATGATGTTTTCTACCAAGAAGCAAATGAAAATGTTAGGATAAGTTCCTCATGTGTTTATGGAAGATCAGCATGTCTGTCTTTAAGTAGTTTTGAGTCAGGAGTTTGTAGTGTGTCACATCATATTGGTTTTTAGGAGTTTTTTAAAATGGTGTTAAGAACTTTTAAATCTGACTTAATATTGAAAGGAATCTGTTCACCAGTTTAGGACTAAAGAGGGGTGGGTTTGCATTAAACTGTTTTAAGTTTAAACCTTTGAAAGACTGCCATCTAGTGGCATCAAAGGGTACTTTCTGTAGTTGTTTTTACAGGGAAAGCAGTCTGGCTGTGTATTTGGCTTAGGGCGTAATTTTGGCCTCTCTAAATGTGTAAATACCTCTTTTAGGAAAAACAGGGCCGCCTCATAATATTTGCTTGACTATGAATGGGTGACCTTAGAAATAAGGAGTTAATCTGAGGAGTCCTATCCCCAGGGACAAAATCCCTAATAATTTTGAAGGTGGAAAAGCAGCAGCAAGGACTACAGTGGCATTTTAGCTCTGTAAGTCAGATATTAAAAACTTACATCAAAATTATTTTATATGGATGTTTATCATGTTTATTGAGAATTAAAAATATTTACTGTTTTCACACTCTGATGGTTACCTGTTGAATTTTAGGAGAACCAGGGTTGCAGTTTGGGTTGTTGTATGCTTAAATTTTAAAGTACAGCTACTCTGTGAATCTAGAAGGTGTAGTAAATTGCTTTGTATAGAGAAGATTGCAGGGGGCTCAGTCCAGCTTCTATAAAAGGGGCTAGAACATTGTCCTAGGAAGCTTTTGTTGCTAATTAGAAGAGGGAAAGAATCAGTTGCTAAATTCCCACATTTCAGTCTTGTAAGCTGGTTAACTGTAGCTGTGGTATGTGGTAGTTAGATCTGGGATAGGAGGAATTTCCAGTTAAGATTCTGGAGGAGAAGGATGCCTGGGTGGCTCAGTCAGTTAAGCATCTGACTTCGGCGCAGGTCATGATCTCACAGTTCATGGGTTCAAGCCCTCGTCAGGCTCTATGCTGACAGCTCGGAGCCTGGAGCCTGCTTTGGATTCTGTGTCTCCCTCTCTCTCTGCCCCTCCCCCAAGTGCGCGCGTGCGCGCGCGTGCTCTCTCTGTCTCAAAAATAAACATTAAAAAAAAAAAGATTCTGGAGGAGAGCTTCTATTATTAGGTCATAAAGACTTAGTCACATCATGGAAATGGACTCCATAAGTTCTACAATAGCACTCCCAAACTGATTCCCTTGAGGTGGTCTGCTGAACAACGAGTCCATTGAGCAAATTTGGAAAATGTTACATGCTCCTCTCCTGCTTGAGGATGACAAGAGATTATGAACATTAATGAAGGACTCTGAAACGTCCTTCAGTGAAAAAAAAGAAAACCATTTAACTTTAACCCTGCTTTGCCCAAATTAACTATATTTTAAACTCAATATCCTTTGGGAAAAGGCAACTTGGGAAAATACTTTGTCCCAGGTTGCTATAATTAGAGTAGTTAAGAATAGAATTAAGATCTCTTTTCTCATCAGTTGTTGGAGAGAATATGGTTCAAAATCAGAAAAAATTTCATTTTAACCTGTGGATAAATGCTGGACTACACAGAATTGTGTGTGTGTGTGTGGGATGTGTTTCATAGCACCTTGATCTTCTTAAATCAGGTTGTGGTAACTGTTTGGGAGCAGAATTTATTCTGTGTTGTGTTGAGCTGATAGCTAAAAAACCTTAAACAAGATTACTTGTAAAAGAAAAGGCCTAAGAGACTAGTGACTAAAGGCTTAAGAGACTAGAGCTTATGGCTCTGTGGGCAGTGAGTTCAAGACATTGATTCTCAATTTCCAAATGTGTAGTCAGTGAACATTTTGTAAATACTTTTATATAGGACATCATATTTGGATCTGATCGCTGTTATCTTTTGAGGTAGGAACCAGATAACATCTTGGATTGAATAGGGAGGTAGGCAGACTATTTGAAGTTGGGTTTTTGTTTTGAACAACAGACTTTTGAGACACTTTTGTAACCTCAAGTGTTTGCGTTCCTTGATATTAGCCAAATATAAGAAGAATATAGGAGCCTAAATTAATCAGAAGTAATGGTATTCCTGTGTCAGGGAATTGGCTGTATGTAGTACAGACAATTCTCCATTTTCTGCAAATAGGGTTCCCGTTGGGCTTGCTTTTTCTTATTCTCTAGCCAGTTTGTACTCAGGGAACATAAACTGGTTTTTTATAGATGAGACATAATTGAGAAAATAATCATAAAAAAAAGTTACAGGTTTTTTGACTGTTTGAATTTGTTGCTTCTAATGTGCAGTATGCACAGTTAATATAAGCACTGTATCTTCCACTTATAAAGTAGAAAAGCTTAGAATGTGCCTACCATGGACACTGTATCTTTGTCTATTCACTGGTTAAGAATTTAAATCCTGGTAATGGCTGTGAAATCTCAATATCTAAATGCTAAACATCTTCACAGTTTTGTCCGTTTTCGTTTTTAAAGAACTCCACCTTTTCATTCTGGCATTTCGTTACCTGGTCATTCTGTCACTCTGTGACTTTTTAAATGGGGAATGTAATTTATTTTAATAATTCTCGGAGGCTCTATTAGAAACTCTGGATGAGGGATATGTGCAATGTTAGTAAGTCACACCTATGTTGACCTCAGTTTGTAACCTCTAAAGTGGGAGGAAAAGACTAAAAGGCCTCTGAGGTACCTTTGAGCTTTAAAGTTCTGTCTTTGCCTTTTTTTGTGTGTGATTTGTGTTAGTGTTCACTTTGTATATATTTAGGGGTTTTATAGTGTGAATGTTCTGTATTTGTTCCGTGAATCATTTTAAAGGTAAATACTTGAAAAAAAAATTAATATAACTGCCCTCTGGAATACAAATGGCAAAAATCATACAGAAAACCAAACATGCTAAAACATCATATGCACTTAGCATAAGCAAAATATGACTAATTTGAAGTGTTGGAAGTGTTCCAAACTTTTTTATAGTGACTTTTAGATCCCCAGACCATATCTATTAACTTATTTAGTACATTACAGTAACCTTGCGAGGTAACCATTTTCCAGATGAGGAAGCAGGACCACAGAGCCCTTCAGAAAGCTTTAATGCCATACATGTATTCAGCGATGATCATGGCTCTGTGTATGCCACCTGCCTCCAGGGGAGACCCGGTGACTCACTGAAACATCTGAGTAGCTGAGTAATAAAGATAAATCAGATAGATTGCTTTTGAGTCTTAGAGTGACATAAAATAGTCTTAATTGAATATTTCTTAGTTTAATTATTTGAACTGGTTGATCGTACTAACTAAATTATCTGAAGTATTTATGATTAGCATATTGATACTTAAAAGTACTTCTGAGTTATTGAGGTGCTTACAAAATACTAGAAAAACTTTTAGGCATGAATCATTTTACTTAGATAATTCTAAGTAGCACAATCTTTTATAAAAAGGAAGACTGGCCCCAGCCCCTAACTTCACTTATCATAGTTTTTGACTGGTATCTGGATTGGGCTTCCCTAAATTTCATATACAGATTGATAATTTTTCATTTTGTATGTGTATTTAGATGATTAACACTATTTTCATAGAGTATATTTCTATTCACAGACTACCTAATTATGGGCTTGATAGTCTCCCAGATCTTACAGAACTTTAAAATGTAATTCGTTTGGTGAGCTTTCAAAAAGATATGTTCCTTAAACAAGTTGCTGGCATCCTTACTAGCTCTTCCACATATAATCGTGATACATTTGATGCCACTAAACAGAAATAGCACGAATAATAGCACTCACAGTCTAGACTGCTTGCGTTTGAATTGAACTTTTTCAGCCACGACCTGATAAGAATCGGGCCAGGTCTCAAAGTTAGCAAGCAGACTGTGGGCTTTTAGTATCCATGGGAGCCAGTGTCCGTGTTTACCACCAGCCTCGTACAGCAGTGCCAGCTTGTGGCCATGACTGTGATGTGACTTTCAGTAATTACCGTTTATATCTAAAGCAGTTTAGCTCTTAGGGAAGTAGCTTACGATGATTCGGACAAGCAAGGTAGGTAAATTACATTTAAAATGCAATTAAGGAAACCCTAGAGTAGTGTGCTTTTTCCAGGACAAAAACTTAAGTATTTGTAGAATATCCTAGCATGGAAATTTTTCCGAACGTAGATAGAATTTTGAGGAGGTTCATACATGTGACTTTTTTGAAGGTTAACTACTGTGTGTTGATTTGAAGTTTCAAGAAGGAATAGGAATGTTCTCTTCAAGGAGAACTGCATAGTTAATTTTTTGCTGCTAACGTAAGCATTTATTTTTCACGGCCAAAAATGCCTTTTCAGTTAGTTTTGTTAAAAAGAAAGGCCATTCTTCAAGATCGATGACGTTTTCCGGGATGGAAAAAGAACTAGATCCATTGTTGTAAACAAATACACCTTAATTGTGCCTTCTCAAATTAGAGGAATAGTCATAACGAGTCAAAAATTTGAACTATCTTTTTTCTAATTCGTCTCCTTTTTCCTTCCATCTGCCCTTCACAGATGGTTACTTTGCTTTTTTGCCTGTTTGTTTTCAGGCTCCTGTGGCCAGGCCTTCCCCTGTCAGAAGCTGTTCACTGGATGTATTTTTCTATTCCTTTTACATTGCTTTACTTTTTAAGTCACTTTGACAAAACGTTGGCTGCTTTCTCATGTTTTTAAAATTAATAGCAATCTTTATATTTCAGCCCTTTAACATGTTTGTGAAGGCAAGAAATAGTGCAGAGCAAAGAACAAAAATCTAATTTGGAATCTGATTCTCGCTTTGGTTGTGTTTTCTCATCTACAAAATGTGGACAATAACCTACCTCACAGACGTGTGAGAAACTGAAGGCCCTCACTTAAATACAGGGTTTATCGTCCTATTTAAGGTAGGATCCCTTCCTTTTTTTTTTTAATAGGTATCTTTGATACTGATGGGATGAGTATCTTGATTTTAGCTAAGTCTTATGTGGTAAGAAAAAATGTTTAAGACCACAGTTACACCAACATACCAAATTATGGTATTTTAAGTGACTTAAAATTTCCTGAAAATATCAAATATTCAAATGTCGAATTTGTCTTTTGTGGCAACATGTATTCAGAACTTCTTAAAATGTTGGCTGAATCTGCCTTAATGTACCAAAACACAGCTTTCTTTCAAGGCTGTTCACAAATATGTATGGCTGTATAATGTTTTGTGTGTTTAATGTAAAATTGTTAGAGAACTGTGACCTCTAAGCATAGTAATCTAAAAAATGTTTTAAGAAGAACTCCTGTGTTCTTTGTCATATATGCTGAAATATCATATAGTGGGTTTTAAGTGCAACAAATAAAACTGAAAGTTGATAGCCATTAGGTTATGACCATGACAATCAAGAAAATACAAGATTGGCTATTACTCCAAAAAATTTTAAGAGTATCCTGTGTTCATTCTTGCCTAGCCTATCTTTGAAAAAGACAAAAAAAAAAAAAAAAATCCCATTGACTGACACATTGACCTGTTGAAGCACTTGGTAACCTATTAAAAAATCTTTTTAAAACTGTTGAAATTGGGATCATTTTTTACGATTTCAGGAAGAAAAAGAAAAAAGCCCTGACTTTGAGTGCTTTTGTGTTTTAATAACCAGAGATTCAAATTCCAGTTTTGTTTGTTAGGTATTTTTTGTGGGTGTCGAATGATCAGTGAGAAGGCTCTGTCTTCCAGTAACCACGTGGTGAAGCTGTCATCTTGAACTACAGGGCACTTCATACTTCTAGGTTCTCCCTGATTCATATTTGCACTGTGCGTATTCACAGGTAACAAACACAAAAGAGAAAAGCAGCCCGATTGCTTATAAGCTTTTTTCACAAGATCAAATTAAAGTCTCTGGTTAATGTGAAAGCTGTTTTTGTTTCTGCTCGGTCATTAAGCTGATATTCTACACATCAGTTAATAGTTAGAAAGCTGTTGAAGGAAAAGATTGCCTGTGATTCCTTGAAGATTTGTTGTACATTGTAGTTTCTAACTTTAGCCACTGTATTTTCTATTGATGCCATAACAAATTATTATAAACCAGTGACTTAACGCCAGTTTAATATCTTACAGTTCTGTACGTCAGAAGTTTGGTGTTGCTTCTTCAGGTCACACAGGCTGTGACACGAGGTCACAAAAGCACTGGTAGGGTTGGGCTCTGGGGAATCGTCTGTTTCAAGGCTGCTTCAGATTGTTGGCAGAATTTCGGTGCATGCTGCTATGGGATTGAAATCCCATTTCTTGTGTGGCTATTGGCTAGGGATCATTCGCAGCTTCTAGAGGCCACCATCATTCCCTAGCCTGTGGCTCCCTTTAGCTTCAAGGCCCACCATGGCGGGGTGGGGGGTGGTGGTTCATGCTTGACTCTCTCCTGCCTCTTCTGTCACTACCTTTCTCTGGCTGGCTGGCTCTTTTGCTTTCCTCTTATTTTTAAGGGCCCCTGTGATGAAAAGTCAACTGGCTAGTGACCTTAATTTTACAGGAGTAACACCAGTGCATACAAATCACAGAGGAAAAAAATCTGCTTACCCCAGCCATAGGATAGGAAGGGAAAGGACCTCAGTGTAAAAACAACAGAATTTTACACTAAAGGCTTTGTAGGGTAGAAAACGAACAATGTAGATGTGAGCCTATGTACTTAAAATGGTCGCCATTCATACTTCTCTAAATGCAACTATCTGAAAAATACTGTATGGTAATCTGCTTGAAAAACATGTAAGATTTCAATTTGCCTTCTACAAACTTTAAAGAGATTTGCTTTTATTAAAATGTTTTTCTTTTGTTTCTTCAATTGCATGGTATGGATACTTATTGTAGGAAATTTGTAAAGTACAGGAAGTTTGAAGAAGGTGAAAAAAAAAAATCCCTACTCGTTTGTCCCCAAAGAAGCACTTCTTAGGAATTTGTTATATATTCATTTTTTTCTCTTCCTAAAGTTTTGAAGATGTACAGGAGAGGGCCTGGTCAAGAGAAAGCTCTGTCCTCGTGGAAGAGCAAGCGTTTCAGAGGTTCTCAAAAGGAGGAAGGGAAGGTCTTGTTGGGGCAGGCATACAGGTTGCTGGAGGCCTGGCCCCTACGTGAAGTTGAGTTAAAAAGTCCATCTTTCTATTGAAGTTTTATGCTAGGTTAGGGTTTGTAGGAGACAGATGGCATCTGCTTTGATAGCACTGAAGTATTAGTTACAGTGTTGACCTTAATAAACCTCATCGATAAATAATGAGATACTTGGTTTGAATGCTGTGATTTAAAGAATGGGAGAAATGTGGCTGAAATTAGTGAAATAGATACATAACATTAATTATGGATAGAAGCAGTTATTCTTCTTAAAAACATATTCCATATCAATAAATAGTAATTAGGTAGTAGTTTATATTTTAAAAACACAAAATATTCAATTTACCTAGAACATCCCATTCTTTCAAGTCTTAAGATTTGAATGTCAAAACCATATTTTTGTTTCTAACATCTTCCACCTACAGAAAAGACCAGGTATCAAAATAATATGTACACAGTATTGCACATTAAGGATTTTAGGACACATTTATATTATTGTATTAATATGACAGCCTGATAACACTGTGAAGTAGACATGTTGAGTGTTATCAGCCTTTTTAAAATTTACTTCTGAGAGCGTGTGAGCCAGGGAGGGGCAGAGAGGGAGACAGAGTAGCCCTGTTTTACTGAGGAAAGTGAGGCTCAGAGCTGAGCTACTGAATCAGAACAAGTGACTGTGTGATGAGGTGGCAAGATGGGTACATGATTTCTGACTCTTCTGCACAGGATTGTTGGAGGAGAGGTCTCTGCTCAGCCTCTCTCTCACTCACTCACCTCCTTGTCCACAGGCCATATGTAGCCTCATCTTCTACAGTGCCCACGGCAATAGGTCTTTTCCCTGGAGTGTGCGAGAGGGCTGTGCTGGCCTCTCATGGAGTAGCTGTAATTCAGGGGGGTCCAAGCAGCAATGTATTCCCAGTCTATGGATTGAGCCCTTTATTTCTGCTGTGTTATTCCTTCTCTCTGCGTTAAGGGTCTCACTGATACCTTCCAGTCTTCTCTCAAGTCCCGTGAGTATGCTTATGATCATTGCTTCATCAGGCATGTGACTTGTATCTATTTTGGTTAGGTTTCCAGCTGTGCCTCGTCTTGGTTCTTTCATTTCGGAAAAATTCTTGCGACGTCTCCTGGTCTTCAGCCTAATAGCTTTGTGAAGAAGGGGGCCTCTCGTGCCCTTCCAGGAGCGTCACTGCTGTGTACTGTGTGTGCCCGGGCTGCTTTATCCTTCAGGCCAGTAGTCTGCAGAGGCTCTTTGCCTATTGCGGGCAGTGTCCCAGGCCAGAATGTGGTGCGTTTTAACTAAGCCTTCTGCCACTGGAACCGAGGCCACACAAAACTCCCAGGTTGGAATGGGCTGGAGACATGGTGGCGCCAGGGGTTTGGGCCCATCTCCTGGGGGAGGGAGCCGGCCGCACGGCCTGAAGCAAGCTGACTGGGAAAGTAGTTCTTCTAGAACATGGGGAGGTGGGGCTCAGTGTTGTCAGCAAGTGAGTGTGGCACTGTGCTAATTCCTGCAGGTGGCCCTACCCACCTTCTTTGACGTGGCCTCTTCTCCACCTTTAGTTGGGGAGTTTGTTCTGCCAGTCTTCAGATTGATTTCTGGGGTATTTAGGATGATTTGATAGTTACCTTCCTGGGAGGAGGTAAGCCTAGAGTATTCCTACCCTGCTGCCACATTCCCCTTTCCTCTAATGGATACTTTTTATGCTTGGCCTTTATTGGTGAGTGCCATTTGGAACATGGGAGAGAAGATAAAAGAACCTAGAAGCTTAAAAAAATAGTTTCACAGTATAAAGAATTAGGTCATGAGACAAATTGCATTACACCCTTGAAGACTAGACTCAGCCTGTCTAAACAATCGAGCAGAATGGTTCGGTTGTTCAGGGCTGAAGAAGCCACTTAAAACAGCTGTATGCCTATGTACAATTTATCTCATGGACAGGCAGTGCACATCATGTAAAAACAAAGAAAGTGGAACTGTAAATAACATTAATTCTATTTGAATAGGTATTTAGGCATAGAATTATTTTTCTTACTTGGATGACAGGACGTTTTAAACTGACAGCATATATATAGTGTTAATTGAGGCTCTTCCTTTAGGAATAAATTGCTTTTTAGCATTCTGTTCCCAAAGGAAGCCAATATTGAATAGCATTTGTCTGATTTTGGTTTTCTGATAAAGCAGAAGGACACTTACTTTTACCTTGATTTTTTTTTCCTAAAGACTGAGCCATAATTACGTTCAAGATTATACCTTAAATCTGAGTATTTAAAAGACCTTGGTTACATTATTTATTTTTCAGAATTAAATTACATGCAATTTAAATGCACAACATCTTCTAGAAATTATAAACACTCGTATACTAATATTAGAAGCAAACTAACCATCTGCACAACTGCCTAGGTGCCATAAGGCATGATTTCTAACTTTGGCTATGGCTCATTAAATAAGTGCTCAAATGCTAACACACACAGTTTCACATTCTCTTGAGCCAGCAGTGAAATAGATACTGAAATAGACATTGAAAGATAACCATTTAGGAGTAAAACCAACATCTAAATATGGAGGATTTGTTTTTCTCTTCTCCAGTTCCACAGATCCCACCATCCCAATTGACCTATGAACTGGAACAGGTGAGGCAGAACTAAGGTCTCAGATTAGTCCTTCCTAGTGGAGCCCCTGCCCCTGGAGCTTCATCTTCCTAAGGCGACCAACCTTGATGCCTGAGAAAACAGAAAGGTAGAGGCCCGTGGAGTAGTGAGTGGTAGATTTCTTACCCAGTTTGCAAGAGACTATTGCATTTCCTGTTACCAGACTTCTATACAGAGCATAAAAATACCAAAGTAATCCTTACAACTTTTCCGGAATTTAAATAAATTGGGTAGTCTTTCCTTGAGACTGACACACAACAGTGTCTTATATTTAGGATTCATGATTTGTAGTATAAAATCAAACCACTTACTTGAAATCTAGATGTTCAAGTAGTACATATCCATCTATAGAAACAAAAATCACTATTACTAGTCTCAAAGGTATAGAATGCTTTCAGATTTTTCTTAAACAGTGACTGAAATTTTATGGGTGATAAGCCAGTAACTTACATTTGCCTTTAGAATTGCGACAAATCACTAGATTTTCTTCAGTGGTGTCAATGACTTGCAGTTCTTCTCCAGGGGTTATTGGCAAATCAAACATTCCATTTCTTGAATTCCTGGAACATGCCACTGCTGTGTTGATGACAGTAATCTCTTTATCATACTGAAACAAGAAATTACTAGTCAGACTGTGTGTGCATAGTTTTTATTCTAACAAAATTGATGGAGGACATAAAATAATAGTAAAATACCACACTCTCACATTTAATTTGGTATAATCATATTTTCATCCCTGTTATCTAATTGTACTAGAATAAATTTTGGTGGATGAGAGATCTCTAACATGGGTGTAAAGAAATAGGTATGTAGTGCTTGCTTTGGCAGCACATACACTAAAAAAAAGAAATAGGTAGGTTAACCATTCCAGTAATAAAGTTACCCCCAAACTCAGGAATGGAGAAGTTTAAAAAATAAGAGGGAAAGAGAAAAATCTGTGTAGCGCTTTAGAGTTTATAATGTTCTTACATACCTAGCTTTGCTAGGCGGCACTCTTTCTACCCTTCCTCTCTGGGCTTATGTATAAAGTAGTAGGAATGGGGGCTAATTCCCACTCTCCTTCTGTGGTCAAAAGACAGGCGTTTGTGAAACAAACTGAGGAGGAATTCAATGTCTGACCTTAAGGTGTGTGATAAACTAGCCAGCCTATACATTTATAGGTGCATCACCTTCTAATGTATTGAAATCTGGTGACTCAGACCTCTGCTTCACCAAATTAGAGTGGCCGGACAGCTCCCTCTGCTCAGGACAGTCTGTTTATACCTAATATCTCTACACATACTTACCTCCCACTCTCAGAAATGTAAATTTGGATGATAAATGATGGGATCTGATTCACAAGATAGATTTTGCTTTTGTCCAACAAAGTAATAGTTTCCTCCCTGATTTCTAGGCCATTGTTCACTATGGAATACAGTGATTTCTTAATCCTTTCTGTCAAGTGCTAAAGATTCTTCATTACTTGCACACTAAGATCCATATTTCTCAGCTTGATATTCAGGGTCCTTTGCAGACTGTCATTTCTCATGCTTCCATTTCTGCCCTGTTAATGAAGCCACATCAAGCTACAGGATGATCCTGAATATACCATGTACCTTTTATATTTCCAGGCTGTTGCTCATGGGGTTTTCATACTGCAGTATCTTTTTCTCTTAACATGGAGACTTTCACGACTGCCATGTGTAATTTTGTTTAATTGCACCACTTTGTATGTACTCCTGTTACAGCATTTAATAAACATATTGTCTTATAAAATGGAAGACAGTTTTATTCATCCTTTGTACCCTCAGTCTATAGTACCAATGAGGCACTAATCTTACATGATTTCAGCTGAATACAAATTACTGAAATGGCACAGTTTTTCTAATGATATAAGAAAACCCACCACTACTAACATCACAGTTGCAGTAAATAATTTCATATCAGTTTCTAGATATAATAACTCTAATCAGCTTTGGTCCACAGCAGGAGTTACTGGGGCACCTGGGTGGCTCAGTCAGTTGAGCATCCCAACTCTTGATTGTGCTTCACCTCATGGGATTGAGCCCTGGGTCAGGCTCCACACTGAGGGTGCAGTCTGCTCAAGACTCTCTCTTCCCCATCTGCCCCTCTTTCCCACTTGCGCACACTCTATTAAAAAAGCAGGAGTTATGAATGATTACGAGGGAGTCATGTATATTCCCTTTTTTATCCAGTCCAAAAACATTTTTGGACATTGATAAAGGTAATTTTATTCTGTTCCACACATGGATATAAAGATAACTCTGTCCTCTAAGAGCTCATCGGTTAATTGGTGAACACATAATTGCAATAATGTAATAAGCTCAAATACAGAGGTATATAGAGGAAGAGTAATTTCCTTAATGAGCAAGTGTGGGTCGGTCTTCATGGAGGAGAGAAGATGAGTTAACTGGAGGCTGATAAATGAGTAAGAGCTAGTCAGATGGCGAAAAGTAACAAGAATGTACCAGACAGTTGGAATGGAACAAGCAAATGCCTAGAGGAAGGGAACAGTAGGACAGGTGATTGAGGACAGAACTATGCATAGTTTGTTGCCAAAGCATGAAGTACAAGGTAAATAAAGAATGGCAGGAAATAAAACCAGAAAGACAAGCAAAGGTATGACATGAAGAGCTTTCTATGCCATGATAAGAAGCCTCACCTTTATCCATTTGGTAATGGGGATTAGTAGTGACTTGGACAAGTTTTATGAGCAGGATGCACACATTCTCAATCCAGGATCTGGGACCTGGGAGGCTATTCATATTTCTTAAATTAAAACAATCTCCTGGTGACAGTATATGAAATCAGAAGGGAGAACCGTTTGAACCTTGGAATTCAGGAAATCCTCCATGGATTCTTAATGACAGAAAAAGTCAAGGAGCCTTAGATACTGCTTCCTTCATTCACTCATTCAGCTATTCATTTGTTTATCTAATCATTCAGTCATTCAGTGAACGCTGTATCCAGGTATGTGAGGACCTGGGAAGCAAGGAATGAGACAAAATCTCTCTCCTTCAGTGAGGACTCGAGTTTAGTTCAGAATACACACACATACACAGGCTGTTAGGCAGAGTGGGTAACATGTGAACAGAGCCTTAAAGAATAACTCAGGAGTTTTTCTGGGAGGCTAGCATGTACAAAGGCATGATCATATAGAAATGCATCAGGAAATAGCAGTATCAGTAGTGGATCGTATCTACCCCAGAGGAAAAGGTGCAAAACTCTTGTAGAATCTTTAACAATATTAAAGGCTAGGAATTTCTACTTTAATATCTACTTTCAGAGGAGAACATACCTCAAATTGTTCTCTAAAACGTTTTTCTTCTTTTTCCATTCTGATCTTTTCTAAGTTTTGCTTCTTGGTTCTAAAGAAATTTCTAGGAGATTAAGAGGCAAGAAATATGTAGATAGAGTTGAATGTACCATAATAAAACACTTAAGTTTCCAAATCTGTAAACTCATTCTATTTCAGGATAAATTCAGGTATAATTTTGTGTGTATATGGATACTTTTATATAAAATCATATAATCCTATATATCTAGGTGTGTATAGAAATATATATATGTGTGTGTGTGTGTGTGTGTGTGTGTATATATATATATATAAAAAAAAAATATATATATATATATATATATATATATATATATGTTTCCCCTTAGAGCAGGGTGTCAGAACAACTGAGCAGGGTGAGTAATACCAGTTGCTTTTTCCTGTAATTAAAAAGTTGTGGTTTCTTTTTGGATACCAAGATAATTTGGAATAAAATAAAGTTGGTTAAACAAGAAACTTTTCTAAATCAGACTTCAAAGTATAATTAACTTGTTTACAAAAATCATAAATCTATGTGTTTCAATCAGAGAACTGTCCTGTTTGCAGAATGGTTCTGGAGAAGAACTGAATTAAGAAAATAAAGCAAGTTGCCACAAAATAGGTGCAAAATTGTCAGCACATAAAAGGGGATAGATACAGCAGAGACTGATTACCCTCTTAACTCATCCCATTTCCTCCTTCCTGCTCTTCATGTGGGGATTGGTGCTTTTTTAGCAGTTTAATATATTGACAGAAGGAAAAAAGGCAGGTCATATTGGTTTTATTCAGGAGTGTCTCCTGCATCTGTTTCATTCTGTCCCAAGACTACAGCCACTGACACATTTCATTTCTTGCCTGAGATACCATCTTCTTTTTGCCTTTCCTTTCTCAAATCCATCTGCATACTGATCTCTAGAGTCATCTTTCTAAAATTTAACTGATCATGTCATCTTTTGCTTAAAATCTTTCATCTGTCTCTACTGCCCGTAAGATAAAGGCAAATTCCTTAGGGTGGTACACAGGGCATTTTCTAATCTGGCCCAGTCTACCTTTTCCATACACACACACACACCCATACACAAACTCTACATCTTGAAACATCTTAGAAGGTGAGCTATTTCTATGCCTTTATAGCATGGCTTTATATCCTTCCCCAACTTCTCTGAAAACTTGTCATCATCGATTCAGAAAGAGATAATAAAATAGAGAATAATAAAAGGGTTGAACTAATATAGAAAACATTTCTTGTTGGTAGAGTAAGTTACGACAGAAATCACTTTAAAAGGAACAAAAAGGACATAGAAATTGATACATCAATCAATAGGAATATGATAGCCCTAATAACTGCAATGTAAAATTTACTCAGTTGAAAATAAAAGTAAACTATAATATCAGATTGTTTTAAGAACTTAATAAGCACTAGAAAATTGTTTCCCGAAAAGACTTATGTATACATTAAAATACTAAACTTTTGCGGCGGGGGGGGGGGGGGGGGGGGGCGGAGGGGACGGGAGATGTCAACAATTTCACTGATACTTTCTATGCTAAGTAAAAGTATGAAGTTTAGGTGGAGAGATGCTTTTCTAGTCTCTGAATACATCTTTTGAACTTGGGAAAAGTTACATCAGCCTAAACCCAAAGATGGCCATTTTATGCCATCCTCTGAGTTTAAATTTGATATAGACAGATGTCTGCTTCCTTTTGGGGTTCCCTTATAGTACTTTTCTAGACAGGTTTCCTAGAGCAGACAAATCACACAGTGTTCCCAGCTCAATGACTGTTTAATAGATGTCTTGGGGAAAGTGCCCTATCCTAACAATTGAGAAGACCAGAGCACAGATCATAGAGTAACCATCTGGGACAGTAAAAACATCACCTCCTCCATAGCCAACTCTGGGAACTCGAATCACATGAATGAAGGTTAGATCTTGAGTTGCAATATACTTTTTAAATTATAACACTAATGTAGTCATAGCTAGAATTGTGTTCCAGGGAAATTAATCTGGTTACGTGATCACAGTTTCTCAAAGTTTAAGTTCTAATTGGTGTATTATTAAGTTCCATCTATAGAGGAAAAGTTCTTACAGCCTAAAAGAAGATGAAGGTTTTTCCTCATTTGATAAAGGCTAGCTTGAAAGTTTTCCTTACTCCCTATCCACCAAAAGTATGGACAACGATGATGAAGATAAATGTGTGTGGCACTTTATGTTTTTATATTCTTTGTCTCTTTTAATCCTCTCAACTATACTATGATGTAGGTGCTATTATTCTCACATGACCGATGTGGAATGTGAAAATCAAATTTAATGACTTGCCTAAGGTCACACAACTAGTAAGAGGTGTAAATTTCAGCAGATAAGCTATAATGTAAATGCACCTGTGTACCTACCTTTCAGATTCTTCAACACCTTTTTTCTCTTTCTTTTCCTTTGCCATCAAAAACTTGGGCTTCCAAGTTTTTAGTTTATCTTCATTTCTGAGGAGAAAAATATTTTGAGCAAGTAGATAAAGATTGAACTAAAACATTTATGGAAATGTCAGCATTTTCTGGACAATTATGTTTTACAAAAAAATTAAAATATCATCTAGAAGTATATTTGGATAATCTGTGTCAAGGCCAGATTGTGAATATCTTAAGCTTTGAAAGCCATATCATCTCTATGGTAACTACTAAACTCTGCTGTTGTAACTGTATTTACAAAAACAAGTGGCCAGCTATTTTGGCCCACAGGCCATAGTTTGCTGACCTCTGATGTGTGGTGACCCAAATTTGAAACCAGAAGCAAGAGATCAACCTGCTTATAATCACATTTCCCTTCCTGAGCCTCAGTTTCCTTGCCTCTAAAACGTGAATAATATTAATCATTACCGTGAGATGAGACAAATCTAACTAGTGTTTAACATTAGTAGCAAAGGATGCGGGGAAGAGCCGGGGAAGATGGTGGAGTAGGAAGACCCTAAGCTTACCTGGTCCCATGGATACAACTAGGTAACACCCACATCAGTGTAAAAAATCCAGAAAATAATCTGGAGACTGGCAGAACAGATTCTGTACAGCTAAATGTAGAGAAGAGGCCATATGGAAGAGGCTCAGAAGGGCAGAGTCACTGTAGGAAGCTAAACAGACCCACCCTCAAGACTGTACAGAGGAAGGAGGGAGGGATGCTGTGGGCAAGGAGAAAGGAAAGAAACAGACACCCCAGGCATGGGGAAGATGAACCCCACCCCCCAATGACATTTAGCTTTGAAAACTAGAGGGGCCAAATTTCATGAGTTCTTACATTCAGTTGGGCTTAACACCTGTAAGTTTAAAAATCAGTGTGATAAAAAAAAAAAAAACCAAAAAAACAAAACAAAACAAAAAAACAGTGCCATCAACTCTGGGAGAGCAAAGAGGGCTAGAAAAAGCAGTGTCCTTTTCTTTAAAGAGACAGCACAACAAATAGTTCCAAGGGATACACCATAGAAGCAATAGTTTAAAAAACACCTGGGGCATAAGGGAAGGATAGTTGTTTACTAATCTCAGAACATGTGCTGGAAGGACAGGGATCTTCTCCAGGAAGAAAGGAGTAGGTGGGCACCATTTCCTCTCCTACCCCCAAGCTTGACACCTATGGGAACCAATGCAGTGAACACTCTCCACCTAGCTTGCTAACACCAATCGCCTCGCCCCCATGCACTTCTGTGGATCTGCCCCTTCCAACCCAGCCTGCGAAGTTGCGGGTCCCCTCTCAGATGGTGTACCTTGTTGGCACCACACCCACCCCTGCCTCCTCCTGTTGACTTCTTCAGCACTTGACTGGAGCTTGTCCAAAGCAGTGCCACAAGCCTGGCAGTGTGCAAGCAGACCCAACAGGGGCCAGCACACTGCAAACTGCTCCAGGAGAGGGGAAGATAATCATACATGCCAGTCAGACTGTGGCCCCAGCAGCAGGCTGGGGGCAGACATCTGGTATGATTACAGGCCCTGCCCACCAACAAGCTTCTCAGGACAACACAGGGGAACTGTCCTGCAGTTCAGTGCTGTTGCATCTCTAGCAAATGCCTGGTCTGAGTCAACTCAAACTCAAGGAAGCCCCAGTCTGGCCTAAAAACACAGGGACCTGTTGCCTACAACAGGTAGAGAGCCATTGCAGATGACTGGACTTGAGCCAAATGCACCTCAGCCATAGCAGCAAGGCTCATGCAACACACAAAGGAGAGACCCCAGCTGCACCAGGTTCTGGTGAACAGGGGACAATACCTTGCAGGGCACTGTAGGACCTTTTCTTAATAAACTCACTACTTTCAAAAGCAGGAGGTGTACGTGACTTTTTAACACATAGAAACAGACATGAAGAGTTAGACAAAATGAGGAGACAAGAATGTGTCCCAAATGAAAAAAACACGACAAAACCAGTAGCAGATATAAGAAAAATGGAAATAAGTAACATGCTTGATAGAGAATTTAAAGTAATGGTCATAAGGATACTGACTTGAGAAAAGAGTGGAGAACCCCAGTGAGACCCTCAACAAAGAGACAAAACATAAAAATGAACCAGAGATGAAGAACTCAAAAACTGAAATTAAAAATATATTAGATGGAATAAAGGGTAGGTTAGAGGAAGCAGAATAACTGATCAGAGACCTGGAGGACAAAGTAATGTGAAGCAAGATGAATGGTGGGGGGTGGAGGGAGAACGAAGAGACTTAGGGAACTTAGCAACAGCATCAAGTGCATTAACATTCATTTTATCAGGATCCCAGAAGGAGAAGACAAAGAAGAGGGGGCAGAAATTTATTTGATGAAATAATAGCTGAAAGTTTCCAGAAGGTAGGGAAAGAAACACATTCAGATCCAGGAAGCACAGAAAGTTCCCAACCAAATCAAACCAAGGAGGTCCACACCAAGACACATAGTGATTAAAATGGCAAAAAAAGAGTGATAAGGAGAGAATTTTAAAAGCAGCAAAAGAAAACAGTTACATGCAAGGGAAACTCCATTAAGCTATCAGCTGATTTTTTTTTTTGCAGAAACTGCAGGCCAGAAAGGAGTGAGATGATACATTCAAAGTGCTGAAAGAAAAAAACCCCTGCAGCCAACAATACTACTATATCCAGCAAGGCTATCATTCAGAACAGAAGAAGAAATAAGAGATTTCCCAAATAAAAGGTAAAGGAATTCATGATCACTAAACCAACCCTGTAAGAAATATTAAAGGGGACTCTTTGAATGGAAAGGAAAGACCATAAGTAGGAGTAAAGTAGGAAGCACAAAAGTAGTAAAAATAAGTATATCTATAAAAATCAGTCAAGGGACGCCTGGGTGGCTCAGTCGGTTAAGCGTCCGACTTCAGCTCAGGTCACGATCTTACGGTCCGTGAGTTCAAGCCCCGCGTCGGGCTTTGGGCTGATGGCTCAGAGCCTGGAGCCTGCTTCCGATTCTGTGTCTCCCTCTCTCTCTGCCCCTCCCCCATTAATGCTCTGTCTGTCTCAAAAATAAATAAACGTTAAAAAAAAATTAAAAAACAAATCAGTCAAGAGATTCACAAAATAAAAGGATGTAAAATATGACACATCTACATAAAATGGGAGGAGGGGTGTAAAGAAAGGGTTCAAACTTAAGCAACCATAAATGAAGTATAGATTGCTATATGCAAAAGATGTTATATATAAACCTAATGGTAGCCACAAGTAAAAAACCAGTAATAGGTATGCAAAGAATAAAGGAAAGGAATCCAACTATATCTCTAAATAAAGCCAGCAAACTGTGGGAGAAGAGAGCAAGAGAAGAAAGGAACAGAGTAAAACAACCACAGAACAAATAATAAAATGGCAATGAATACATACTTATCAAAAATTACTTTGAATGTAAATGGACTAAGCACTTCAATCAAAAGACACAGGGTGACAGAATGGATTAAAAAAAAAAAAAAAGCAAGACCCATCTATATGCTGCCAGCAAGAGACTCATGTTAGACCTAAAGACACCTGCAGATTGATAGTGAAGTGATAGAAAAGCATTTATCATGCAAATGGAAGTGAAAAGAAAGCCAGGGTAGCAATGCTTATATCAGACAAAATAGACTTTAAAATAAAGACTGTAACAAGAGACAAAGGATGCTGTATAATCATAAAGGGAACAATCCAACAAGAAGATATAATAATTGTAAATATTTATGCACCCAACATGGAAGCACTCAAATACATAGAGCAGATAATAACAATTGACAGTAATACAACAGTAGGGGATTTTAACACCCCATTTATATCAATGGACAGATCATCTTAACAGAAGATCAACAAGGACACAGTGGCTTTGAATGACACATTGGGTCAGATATATCTAACAGATACATTCAGAACATTCCATCCTAGAACGGAATACACATTCTTTTCAAGCGCACATGGAACATTCTCCAGCACATATCACATATTAGGCCACAAAACAAGTCTCAACAAATTCAAGAAGATCAAAGTCATACAATGCACCTTTTCTGATCAAGACACTATGAAACTAGAAATCAACCACAAGAAAACATCTGGAAAGAACTCAAATACAGGGAGGTTAAATAACATGCTAGTAAACAACGAATGGGTCAAACAAGAAATCAAAGAGGAAATGAAAAATACATGGAGAGAAATGAACATGAAAACATAATGGTCCAAAATCTTTGGGATGCAGCAAAAGCTGTTCTAAGAGGGAAGCTTATAGCAACACAGGCCTACCCAAGCAGCAAGAAAAATATCAACAAATAACCTCATTTTACACCCAAAGGAGTTAGGAAAAGAACAAAACCCCCAAACCAGTAGAAGGAAGGCAATAAAAACATTAGACCATAAATAAACAATATAGAAAATAAAAATAATAGAAAGGATCAATGAAACCAGGAGCTGCTTCTTTGAAAAGATAAATGAAATTGATAAAAATCTTTAGACTCCTAAAAAAGGAGAGAAGACTCAAAATCAGAAATGAAAGAGCAGAAACAACAGACACTGCAGAAATACAAGAATTGTAAGAGAATATTATGAAAAATTATATGCCAACAAATTGGAAAACCTAGAAGAAATGGAAAAATTCCCAGAAATATATAACCTACCAAAACTGAATCAAGAAGAAATAGAAAATTTGAACAAATTGATTACCAGCAAAGAAACTGAATCCATAATAAAAAAACAGAAGCCCATGGGGCGCCTGGGTGGCTCAGTCAGTTAAGTGTCCGACTTCAGCTCAGGTCACGATCTCGCAGTCTGCGAGTTTGAGCCCCGCGTCGGGCTCTGGGCTGATGGCTCAGAGCCTGGAGCCTGCTTCTGATTCTGTGTCTCCCTCTCTCTCTGCCCCTCCCCCGTTCATGCTGTATCTCTCTCTGTCTCAAAAAATAAATAAACGTTAAAAAAAAATTTTTTTAAAAAACAGAAGCTTCACAGGTGAATTCTACCAAACTTTCAAAGAAGATTTAATATCCATTCTTCTGAAATTATTAAAAAAAAAAAAAAAAAACAGAAGAGTAAGGAAAGCTTCCAAATTCATTCTATGAAGCCAGCATTACCTTTATTCCAAAACCAAATAAAGACACTACAAAAAAAGAGAACTACAGGTCAGTATCTTCGATGAACATAGATGTAGAAATTCTCAACGAAATATTAGCAAACTGAATCCAACAATACATTAAAATCCATCACAATCAAGTGAGATTTACTTCTCAGATGCAAGGGTGATTCAGTATTCACAAATCAATCAACATGATATGTCACATCAACAAAAGAAAGGATAAAAACCACATGATCGTTCCAATAGATGCAGAAAAAAAAAATCTAAGTACAACATCTATGCATGCATTAACAAAGTAGGTTTAGAAAGAACATACCTCAATGTAATTAAGGCCATAAATGAAAAACCCACAACTGACATCATCCTCAATGGTAAAAAACTGAGAACTTTACCCCTAAGATTAGGACCAAGACAAACATATCTACCCTCACTACTTTTATTTAACAGACTACTGGAAATCTTAGCCACAGCAATCAGAGAAGAAAAAGGAATAAAAAGTACTCAGATTGGTAAGGAAAAAGTAAAACTTTCACTATTTGTAGATGACATGATGCTATATATAGAAAACCCAAAAGACTCCACCAAAAAATGGCTAGAACTGATAAATGAATTAAGATCACAGAATACAAAATCAATATACAGAAGTCTGTTACATTTCTATGCACTAATAATGAAGCAGCAGAGAGATTGAGCAATCCCATGTATAACTGCACAAAAAATAAAACAGGAATAAACTTAACCAAGGAGATGAAAGACCTGTAATCTTTGACACAAATGGAAAGCTATTCCATGCTCAATGATTGACATAACCAATACTGTTGGTTTAGAAATTTAATGCAGTCCCTATCAAAATACTAACAGCAATTTTTCAAAGAACTAGTACAATCCTAAAATTTGTATGGAACCACAAAGGACCCCAAATAGCCAGAGCAATCTTGAAAAGATTAATAAAACTAGAGGTATCACAATCTCACATTCCAAAATATACTACAAAGGTATAGGAATCAAAACAATACGGCGGAGACACAAAACAGACACATACATCAATGGAACAGAAAAACCAGAAGTAAAATCACAATTATATGGTCAATTAATCTTTGATACAGAAGGAAGAATATTCAATCGGAAAAAGTGTCTTCAACAAATAGTGATGGGAAAACTAGACAGCTATATGCAAAACAATGAAACTGGACCACTTTCTTATACTGCGCACAAAAATAAACTCAAAGTGGATTAAAGACCTAAGTATGAGACCTGAAACTATAAAAATTCTAGAAGAAAGCACAGGCAGTAATTTCTCAGACATAAGCTGTATCAACAGTTTTCTGCATCTGTCTCCTGAGGCAGAGGAAATAAAAGCAAAAGTAAACTATTGGGAATACATCAAAATAAAAAGCTTCTTTATGCACAGCCAAGGAAACAACAAAACTAAAAGGCAACCTACTGAACGGGAGAAGCTATTTGCAAATGACAAATCTGATAATGGGTTAGTATCCAAAATATATAAAGAACTCCTACATCCCAACACCAAAAAACAAACAAAAGAACCCAAACAATCCAAATAAAAATGAGAAGAACATTTTTCCAAAGAAGACATACCAACACATGAAAAGATGTTCAACCTTACTCACCATACGGGAAATGCAAACCAAAACCACAATGAAATACCACCTCACACCTGTTGGAATAGCTAAAATAAAAAACACAAGAAACGACAAGTGTTTGTGAGGATGTAGAAAAAAGGAACCCTCATGCACTGTTGTCGGGAATGCAAACTGGTGTAGACACTGTGGCAAACGTTATAGAGATTCCTCAAAAAATTGAAAATATAATTACCACATGATCCAGCAATTCCACTACTGGGTATTTACCCAAAGAAATTAAAAACACTGATTGAAAAAAGACAGATCACCCCTATGTTTATTGCAGCATTATTTACAACAGCCAAGATACAGAAGCAGCCCAAGTGTCCGTCAATAGATGAATGGATCAAGAAGTAGTATGTAACAACCACAACAAAAAGTAGTATAAAAAACATGTATCCATGCACGCACACACACACACACAGGTATATTTCTCAGCCATAAAAAAAGAATAAAGTTTTTCCATTTGCAACAGCATGGATGGATTTAGAGAATATAATGCTAAGTGAAATAAGCCAGAGAAAGACAAACACCCTATGATTTTACTCAGATGTGGAATTTAAGAAACAAAATAAACGAACAAAAAAGGACAAAGCAAAAAACAGACTCTTAACTATAGAGAACTGATGGTTACCAGAGGAGAGGTGGGTGGGTGGTGCGGTGGGTGAAAGAGGTTAAGAGTAGACTTATCATGATAAGCACTGAGTAATGTATAGAATGGCTGAATCCCTATATTACACACATGAAGATGATATAATACTGTATGTTAATTAAAAAAATACTGGAGATTGGGAGGTAGATGACAGTGTAAACAAGGTTGCCCATAAATTGGTAATTTTTAAAGCTGGGTAATGGGTACATGAGGGTTCATTATAACATTCTATTTTTCTACATTTGGAATTTTCAGTAAAAAATTCTTTTTAACGAAGACCATTCAAAGAAAAAATAAAAGGATGCAGGGAGGGGAGGGTATCATAGAAGGAACTAAAACTTTCTGAGCACTGGTGTGCCTGGGTGGCTCAGTCGGTTAAGGGTCCGACTTTGGCTCAGGTCATGGTCTCGTGGTTTGTGGGTTCGGGCCCCACGTCGGGCTCTGTGCGACAGCTCGGAGCCTGGAGCCTGCTTCAGATTCTGTGTCTCCCTGTCTCTCTGCCCCTCCCCTGCTCATGCTGTCTCTGTCTCTCAAAAATAAATAAATGTTAAAAAAAATTAAAAAAAACTTTCTGAGCACCTATGTGTCAAGTTTTATGCTGTTAACCAATTTAGTTTTCACAGTGACAATTCTGAGTATTTAAAAAATTGGAAGACGTAGAAAAGAGACAAAATAAGCATAATCTGACCTCTCGAAGACCTCTAAGTTTCCTTTAAAACATCCTTCCTAGCACTTTTAAAAATTGAATTGAGATAATACTTTACATACAGTTTTGCATTCTATTTTTTAATTGTTATTATAGAGTAACGCTTCTCCATGTCATTAGAAATTCTTTAGTATATATTTAGCATATATGTAACTGTCATATACTTGGCAGATTACTATATATTTCAGTATTTGGGTGGGTGGTTTTAAACATCTTTTTATAAATACTCTGAGATACACATTTTTATGCATTAAATTTTTTTATGTTTCCTTTTGCACCAGAGCTTATTGCTTGAAGTCAAATTACTGGGTAAAGTAAAGGGTGTGGGCATTTAGGATACATACGGCCAAATTATTCTTTCAGAGAGGTCATACCAATTTCTATCCATGCTAGCCATGTGAATACTATGGTCCACTCTGCCCCTTTGTCAACTTATTTTAGCTTTCCTAGGGATCTAGTTAGAGAGCTTAAAGAATCTGGCAGGATGAGGATTTTTTATTACCATATATCATGGGTAAGAAACAAAGGCTCAGAGAAGTAAGAGGATGTGCCACAGGTCTCACTGGTGCCATGTTCTAGTACCAGTGTCCTTTTCAAAATCCCCCTCTTCTTCTTTCCCTTGCTAATCCCCTAAGAGACCTTCTACTGAACAAAAGGAAATAAAAAGCAGAGGTCTGGAATACCTAGTGACAACTTAATCTAGAGCTGTTTAGGCTTCTCCTCAATCTAATACCTACCTACCAAGGTATGACAAGCAAACTAGCCAAGTTTATAAGAATTCAGGTATCGGGGCACTGCGTGGCTCAGTCAGTTAAGTGTCCGACTTCGGCTCAGGTCATGATCTTCCGGTTTGTGGTTCGAGCCCCGCGTCGGGCTCTGTGCTGACCACTCTCAGAGCCTGGAGCTTGCTTCAGATTCTGTGTCTCCCTCTCTATGCCCCTCCCCAGCTCATGCTCTCTCTTTCTCTCTCAAAAATAAACATGAAAAAAGAAAAGAAAAAAGGAATTGAGGTATCATCTTCCCTCTCCCTTCTGCTACTTTCTTTCCACCAGTGTTCTATCTGCTACAAATGCCTTTAATAATTACTTTATGTGAAGCCAAACTACAGATTTACTCTATCACATGAAGAAGGTCTTGTTCAGAATTTGACAGGGCTGATGTGGTAAACATCGTTCATGCACAAAATATTCCTTGGGTACCTACCATCATCTAAGTGCTATATTAGGACCTGGATAATAGAGATGAGGAGGATGTGGTTTCTACCAGAGGATTTCACAGTTTAACAAAATCCACGTAAGTTCTCCCCTGAAATCTCTTCTCTCCTTCATTTCTTTCACCACCCGAGAACATTTGATCATCTTTCACCTGAGCGATCATAATGACATTCTAACATATGTATTACTTCATACTTTCTCTCCAAAGCATTCTGGAGAAGGATCCCTTTACTCTTCCTGAAGTGTAGCTCTGATTACATTGTCCTTTTGCTCAGAGTTTGGACTTCCTCATTTGGCTGTAGCGCAGAAGAATATCCTGAAAGGGCGCTCCCAGTACAAAACTACTAGACTCAAGTGTCTTAAAAAATTGCTACACTTTACCCTTAGAGTAAGTACTGTGCACAGTACCTTAGTAGCCCCCGCCAACTAAGCTGAAACCAGACAGCAGCAAGCAGTATGCAAGCACAAATGGCCAGTTTGTCCCGTGGAAAATGCTAGCATCAGCACCACAGTATTTCAGGAGATTGAACCTTAGGCCAAGGTCAAGGTAGGAGTTAAGACAGATTGTTATATTGGCATTTTAAAAAGCCAAATGCAGCTCTATGGCTATTTATTCAAGACCCAACGAATGAGGATATGGAAAACAGAAAATTAAAGGATTAAAAATATAGTAGGGAAATCCTAACTAAAAGAAAGTTCCAGTAGATATATATCAGGCAAATTAGACGTTAAGACAGAGCATCACTAGGAGATACAACATTGTGTAGTAGTAACTCTTTACTACTGGATTGGGTTTGAATCCTGTTTCTACACTTTACTACCTCTGTGAACTTGGGCAAGTAACAACCTCTATGCCTGAGTCTCTCTTCTGAAATGTTTGTATAATAATAGTATCTACCTCATGGGATGGTGGTGAAGATTGAATGAATACATATTAAATGTATATGACAGTTACTGACCCCAGTAAGAACTACGTATTATTTTTGTTATTAATAGTATTAGGGATAGAGACATCTACCATATGAGGAAGAAACATTAGGTTCACTATATTTTTAATTTTGTAAGCAACTAACAAAAGAGCCTCAGGATACATCAAACAAAACATGACAGAACTTTAGGAAGAGATTGACAAGTCTGCCATGTTTGTGTGAGATTTGAAGCTGTTTCTTTCAAATATTGATGGCTCCAACATCTAAAAATTCATAAATCTACAGATTTTAACAAGAGAATGATTTGAAGAACCTAAGTGGATTGTTGTACCAAACAATTAGAGAAGGCATATTTTTCTTAAGTGCACTTGGGACATTTATAGAGCTTAACTGTACATTAGGCATGAATCATGTCTTAAAACATGTCAAGGCACTGATAGCAATTACTTTCTCAGGGTACTAATATCTTTTTTTAATGTTTACTTTTGAGAGGGGGAGGGACGGGGAGGGGTGGAGAGAGAGAGAGAGAGAGAGAGAGAGAGAGAGAGAGAGAGAGAGAAGAGAAGAGAGGAGAGAGGAGAGAGAACACAAGTGGGGGAAGGGTAGACAAAGAGATTCCCAAGCAGGCTCCAAGCTGTCAGCACAGAGCCTGATGCAGGGCTGGAACTCATGAACCATGAGATCATGACCTGAGCCAAAGTTGGATGCTTAACTGACTGAGCCACACAGGTGCCCCTCTGTGTACTAATATCTTACTAACTACTTTTTCAGAGCACCAGGCTATTAAGATGGAAAGGACACTGGAATAGAGAGCATGGGCACAGACCTTCAGACATGGAAGCTTGGTATGACAAAGATGGCATTGTATATCCATGGGGAAAGGTGTAACTATTCAATTAATCATGCAGGACATTTATCCACACGTAAGAAAATTTAATTAGATTGATACTTCATTATAGCACCAACACACAAAACTCAGTTCCAGAGACGTCTAAGGTTTAAATGTAAAAGGCAAAAAATTCGGCAGTTTTAGAAGAAAATATAGGAGGCTATCATATGATCTTGGGATAAAGATTTCTTCTAAAGATGCCAAAGGCAACACTCAATTGCTAAATTCAAGTACACTAAAATGAAAAATTTCTGTTCATTAGAAGACTAGGAAGAATGTTGCAAAGTCAAGCTACAATGGGGGAGAAGGTCTCTGCAACATATATAACTGACAAAGGGATGATATCTAGAATGCATTAAAAAAATCTATAAATAAATAAGAAGAAGACCATCAATGCAATAAGAAAACAATAAAAAGGTATGAACTGGCCTTCGATAGAAGATATGAATGGTGAATATTAAAAGGGGTTCAACACTTAGTATTTTATACCCACAAAATTGGCAAAGTTAAGAATTCTCTCTGTGCTAAGTGTTGGTGAGAATGTGGATCAACATTCCCCTTACAAACAGCTGGGAAGAATGTAAATTGGTACAACCACTTTGGAAAATAAGTTGGCATTTTCTTATAAATTTGCATTCCCTTCGGCATTTCTCTTCCCTTCTGACTATCTGCTAGGAAAATTCTAGGACATATTCACAGAAGACATAAGACTATTCATAGCAATAGTGTTTTTAAGTACAAAAAAAAAAAATTAGAACCCTAAATGAATCAAGGATAAGCAGAGGAGACCTTTCTTTTCAGTAATTTAGTTGAGGGGGAGAGGACAGAAAACAAGTAGCTAGAGAGGGGGGCATCGAGTTTCAGGATGGTTTCTTTCTGGTTAGATGGTTATTCTGTCTTTGAGGATAGAGGCTCCGTCAAACACTGCTCGCTATCCTCCGTGTTGCCTTGTACATAGGAGGTTATTAAATCAGGGTATGTTGCATTAAAATGAGTTTCAAGTCTCTAGATTCAAAGGCAAGAAACAGATTCCAAAGCTCCAGTGACTTCTGAATCACCTACTACCATTAGATCACCTACATTATTCACTGTTTTCCCTTCTTAGTGAGGGGAGGGACATCAGAATCTGACTTTTTATCCAGTTTCTAAGGCTCTGAAGAGGTGGCCCTCTGACCATATTTAACAAACCATCAGGAAATGGATTAGGTATCAGTAGGGATGACCAATGAGGTAAAATGACTTACCTGTATTCTTTTTCATTTATATCGACGTTATCATAGATAATAACTTCCTGAGACCTAAGTTCTAGGGTCAAGACACGAACAAAATAGTCCACTATTAGGTATGGCTCATACAAATTTCTGGGCTTTCCGAATTGTCCACAATGTCCACCATTATCCTTAATACCCAATTATCCAGGTGTCTCCCCATGTCTGTTTTATCAAAATCTGATCATAGAACACAGGCTGGAAGGATCAAAGAGCAAAAAGAATCTCCATTTGGGGAGAAATTCAATTAAGAGATTAAAAAAATAGTGGCATGCCCTAGTATCTCAAATACACACATACATATTTATGTCTTTAATTTCATGCATGTTTTCAGAAAATATGAGTTGCTGAAAGGGTCATCTTTAGAATAGCTCCCCATCATCCTGGAACTAGGCAAAGATGTTTTACTTCTAGAACAGTAAGAGGGCTTTTCCAAAATCCTGGAAAAAGACAGTTTAAGTAAAATATTCATGTTTTTTCCCCCCTTAATTTTGATTTCAAATCATTGGTAACTGCTCTTCTATAATAATCTTGCATAAAATTGAACCTTAGTGCATAATTGGACATTTTCAGTTTGGGATATTCACATTCCTTGGTGCTTTACATAGAATCCCATGTTTAAGTGATTCACCACTTGACTGAGTTTGAGACTTTCTAGTATAATAATTTCGTAATTCATATTTGATTATTCATAAATTTGGCTGCGAGTACAATGCATGTCTGTTCTATGTTGGCTTTTTGGATTTTTACGTGGACCAAGGAAACTTGGGGGGGACCTATGATTTTACCAGGCTTATTTATATAACCTTCACTTGTTATTTAGTACAGCAAACTCATATTTCTGAAATATAATATACATTTGAATTGCCTAATCAGAGTGAAATCAAAGTACCACCATGGCTAAGGCTTACAAACAAAAACCAGCAAACAACACATGGCCTTCTTACTGGCAGATTCAACTCACTGTACATGTATTGAGATCATACTATGGATCAGACAATGTACTAATCTGTGCATTATTGTTTTTATAGCAAAGAATATTCCAGTGACTCATCCTTGATTCAGCTAGTCAGTGCACTGCAACTTGATCATGTCCAACTCATTAGGTCTTAATTAGGGTGATTTGGCTGTCAAATCCTACAAGAGCTGTGTGGTATAATGTAAAATGCACGAGCTTTGTAATCAGAGAAACTTGAGTACAAATCCCAGATCACTAAGGTATGGATATGGGTCCTAGAGCTTCCTAAAAAGATACTATTTTTCTGGGATTTTAAGAGGCCTGGTATATAGTAGGCACTTGAGAAACGTTATCCATCTTCCTCAACGTAAGTTATACTGTTGGATAAAATGTTGTCTTTGATCTTTATGTCTCAAACTTTCATTAACTATGGAATGAAGGAAGGATTACTACTTCTCTTTCCCTGCCTCTGAATATGCCAGTACTGAGTAGTTTTGTGCCAGTAATAAGTGAATGTCACTTACCTAAATCAGGCAGCGAAATGGAAAATGCACTGTTGATTGACAGGAGACACAAAAGGGTTAAGGAAAAAAGCCAGGTTCAGAAAGATTAGCTGATCCATCTCAAATAACATATTGATGACTAGGTTTCTTGCTGCAAGTGCATCTAGGCAAAGATGTGAAGCAAACCTCTCCTGTAGCTTTGTTCTGACCAACCGTCCCCCTGCTTCCACACCACCATTTAAAAATGAGCTGATGTACCCCCTGGGACCACCCGTAGTTCCCTCCCCTAACTAGACAACTTCAGGCTCTGCCCTGTCCATTCACAAGATCCTGTTTCCACCTTCAAACCTTCCAAGATGCCCATCAAATACAGGCCTACCTTGTTTCATTGCAATTCACAGACACTGAGTTTTTGACAAATAGGTTTGTGACAACTTGCCATCAGCAAGCCTATCAACACTGTTTTTCTAAGAACATTTTCTTTTTTTTTTTTTCATTTTTTTTTTCCAACGTTTATTTATTTTTGGGACAGAGAGAGACAGAGCATGAACGGGGGAGGGGCAGAGAGAGAGGGAGACACAGAATCGGAAACAGGCTCCAGGCTCTGAGCCATCAGCCCAGAGCCCGACGCGGGGCTCGAACTCACGGACCGCGAGATCGTGACCTGGCTGAAGTCGGACGCTTAACCGACTGCGCCACCCAGGCGCCCCGCTAAAAACATTTTCTTAATGTCTCTGGATCATATTTTGGTAATTCTCGAAGCATTTCAAGTTTTTTCATTATTATTCATTATGGTGATCAGTGATCAGTGATTAGGACTCACTAAAGCTCAGAAGATGGTTAGCATTTTTAGCAACAGATTTTTAAATTAAGGTACGTACATTTTTTTAGACATGTTTCACGCTTAGTAGACCACAGTATAAACACAACTTTTATATGAACTGGGAAACCAAAAAACTGGACTCACTTTATTGCTAACATTTGCTTTGTTGCGATGGTCTGGAACCCAACACACAATCTCTCTGAGTTGCCCCTGGACATCCACTGTGGTGAAAGAGAACCACCCTCTGCAGACATGGGACCCCGCCTACATGTATGGTTAAGCCAAAAGGATATCTTGAGGGCACAATTCCAGGCCAGGGGGGGATGGGAGATAGCAAATTGCTAAGTGGGAGAGGGATATTTGGCCCGAGTAGATTGTTCGGTTACACAGTTAAGGAGATGGAAGGAAGCAGGGTGTGGTAGAAAAAAAAATCCACGTATTGTAAGCAATGAGTTTCAGTGCAGTCCGACGGGGACACTCACCACGGGCCAGACCCCTGTGCTGGGTATATAAAATGATCAGACACAGTTTCTACCCTGAAGTAGCCGGGCGTTTAGTGAGGGAGACCCAAAGTACAACACTGTGTGATAAGAACCTAAGATAGGAATGTCCAAAGAAACAGCACTTCTGGGAAAATCAGCTAACCTTTATGCAAGCCTTAGGTTCTTCATTTCTAGAGCGAACACCAGCTCCATCACACGGGGGAGTATTAGAGCTGCATGGGCGTACCTAAGTAGATGTGCCTGGGAAAGAGCTGAGGACGTTCAATGGTCCTTGCTGTCAGTGACTGTACAACCAGACCTGGTGCCATCAGAACAGAGGAGCAGCAGTCCCTGGGGTCAGAGGGAGCTGCATCTGACTCTGAGTTCTGCCACTTGTCCACTTACCTGTGCAAGTCACATAACTTTTCAAAGCCCTAAGTTTTCATCCGTGAAATGGAGAAAAGAGTTTCTTTCTTTTTTTTTTTTTTAATTTTTTTTTTCAACGTTTATTTATTTTTGGGACAGAGAGAGACAGAGCATGAACGGGGGAGGGGCAGAGAGAGAGGGAGACACAGAATCGGAAACACGCTCCAGGCTCTGAGCCATCATCAGCCCAGAGCCCGACGCGGGGCTCGCACTCACGGACCGCGAGATCGTGACCTGGCTGAAGTCGGAGCTCAACCGACTGCGCCACCCAGGCGCCCCTGGAGAAAAGAGTTTCTATCTCATCGTGAGTATTGTGAGAACTGGAGAGAGAGCACACGTGAAGCCCTTCACCCTCCCTGTCCTCAATGCCTAGTTAGCGTACTTTCTTGGCTTCTCCACTCAAAGGTTCCTAGCTCAGCAAAGCCTTTCTTAATGCCAACTCCATTCCTCTATTTTTTTGGGTCAGGGTGATGGTAGCTCCTATTTAAACATAGAAACGGAGGCTACAAAAAGTCTAGAACGATATTGCCTTCCTCTAGGTCATTTAACTCATTCATCAGCTATTTACGGAGTACCTATCATGTCTCACGCACTGTTCTTTATACTGGAGATACAGCAGGGGACAAAACCATGAGTGCCCTCATGGATTCTAGCAGGGTGAAGCAGATGCAACAAGGATTTTTATGTTCTGTCAACTAAGGAGAGAAGTGCAAGTGAACAAGAGAGAGCAAGATGAGGGGCCAGGAGGGCTGCAGGTGAGGGCTAGTCTGCCGTTTTTCGGAAGATGGTCAGGGAAGGGTTCGCTGATAAGGCAACTTGAGTAGAATCTGAAGGAAGGGAGGGGGTGAGCCACACTGTTATCTGAATGAAAGCGTTCTGGGAAAGGGAACGGCCAATGCAGAGACCGACAGGCAGAGGTGTGCTAGGTCTCTTTAAAGAAAAACAAGGAAGTCGGTGCATCTGGAACAGAGGGTGTGAGAACAGGTTTAACATCTAGTTCCCATGTAAAACTCATAGCAGAGCTGAGACCAGTTGGCATTTAATTCTTGGCTTATTTCTACCTAAACCAGACCATTTAATGACTGTCCTAATAGACAGTGTGTGTGTATCCGAGAGAAAGAGAGGGTGGAGAGCCTTACTCTTTTTCCATGTCACATTCCCAGTGTTGCAAAACCTCTCTCTGAAGGTAAGGTAATCAAGTAGGAGTTGGTGTTCAATCAAAAAGCTCAATAAACACAGTAATAAATTCTATCTTGTCCTGTTATATCTACACGTTATTAATTGAAAAATTAAGGCTGAGGGGCAGATTTTGCCAAAATTTATGAGAAAAATATATCTTATTTTTATTTGAGAGAGATAGAGGTGAGTTGGGAAGAGGGGCAGAGGGAGGGAGGGAGGGAGAGGGGGGAGAGAGAGAGAGAGAGGGAGAGCGAGAGAGAGAGAGAATCCCAAGCAGGCTCCATACAGTGGGAAGCCAGATGCAGGGTTCCATCCCATGACCCTGGGATCATGATCTGAGCTGAAACCCAGGGCTGGTCACTCAACTGACTGAGCCATGCAGGTGCCCAAGGAAAAAATCTTATTAGACCTTCCTAAAGATGAAACCTCTTTCTCTGCAGGTAGTAAATTTCTCTTTTATAGAGGTGTGCAAGCACAGATATTTGGCTTGTTAGAAGTTTCCAGAAAAGCTTTTGTACTGCATTAGACTAGATAATATGGATTTCTCTTATAACCCTGTGATTCTCTAACTTTAAGAAAAAAGGTTTCTCAGGAGTATTAATAGATGTTAGAAGACATGCACAGGATGTTAGGGAGACACAGAGGAGACACAGGTAATCCGGGTCTGGATAGAGAGGTTCAGGAAAGGTGTCCCAGAAGGGATACTGTTTGACCAAATGTTAAGGGAAGACCAGAACTCTGATAATCAAAGGAGGTTGGAGGAGGGCGGGTGCATTCCAGACCAAGGGAATGTCATGGTTAAAGCAAGGAGGCACCAATACCATGGCAGAATTACATCTGTCGGGTATTTATGTGGGATGGTAAAGGAAATCTGAGAGATGGAACTGGACAAAAAGGGAGCTTCCATAAAATATTCACTTGCCATAGAAAAAGCCTGGGTATTCTAAAAGTCATTAAGGAGTCACTGAATAGTTCTAAGAAAAAGGAAATGAGATTTGCATTAAAAAATATCAGCATTTTCACCTGGATCAATTTTTTTGTTAATGTTTATTTATTTTTGAGACAGAGAGAGACAGAGCATGAGCAGGGAAGGGGCAGAGAGAGATGGAGACACAGAATGTGAAGCAGGCTCCAGGCTCTGAGCTGTCAGCACAGAGCCCGATGCGGGGCTCGAACTCACGAACCGTGAGATCATGACCCGAGCCGAAGTCGGACGCTTAACTGACTGAGCCACCCAGGTGCCCCGCCTGGATCAATTTTTTAAGGGACCAGAGGCGTCATGCTAATCGTTTTTTGTCAGAAGCATCTAACCTGCCAGGGCCCGAGTATGCCTTCATGCGTAGGTCTAACTGACCACTGGAGCTCTACTTCCATGGTCAGGAGTACAATCTGTGAACAAGACAGTCTGTTGGATCTCTTGGTAGATCTAGATCCAGCAGACAACTGGACTAAAAATCATGTAACTTTCAGCTTCTATGAAGGACGAGAAAGTCAAGGTAGAGTAGTAATTCCATGCCAATGTATCTGGTGACCTTAGGGAAATTATCTTATTGTCCCCTGCTCTTATAAAACACAGATCTCTGTCTATATCCATTTCTACATATTAGAGAAGTGCCTGCAGAAACTGCCCACCCTCCCTCTCTTGTAGGCAAGAGGAAACATGGGCTGGGGCATGATTTGCCCACAACTGCACACTGAGTAAACGACAAAGCTGTAACTAGCATCCAGAATCCAGGCCTCCCATACTGCTGGCGAATGTGTAACCTTCTCAACCACTGGTAATTAGCGCGGAGATCTTGGAGGGCCCTTTCCAGGTCTAACACCTTGAGATATATGAACCAGTCAGCTGCAAAGTTCATCTCCCCTGTCTACACATTACTTCTCTCTAGAGATGCAAATTAGAATACAGAAGTGTAGACAGGTAAAACACTGAAACTCGCAGGGCCAAGAAAATATACAAGGACGTAATTAATAACACAATGGCCGGTGATAACAGGGATATATGACACAATGGCCAGTGATAACAGGGATATATGGCAACAAAATTACTTTCTGGACTTTGCTTAGGCTTTCCTCTCTACCCTTGTTTACAACCCTGTTTCATCATTTTTTTTTTTTTTCCAAACGGATGTTGTCACCTTCTTATTACTAGCTGTGGGTGTGGTTCATTCACAAATTGGAAAGAAGAGGCAGGTGATAAGCAGGCCTTTGGCTTTGGTTTCTGATACCTCCTGCACCGTTTCTGAGACTAGGAGGCAGAGCCACAAGGCTGACACTGCGAGTTCCCCCATGGGGGGGGGGGAACAAAAACAACCGCCAAAGACTTTTTACCTTACATTTTCTTTCAACTTGTTTTTCTTCATTTTAAATCTGTTCTTTTCTTTCTTCAAGAATTTCTGCAGTCTTTTAAGTGCTTCTTTTCCGTCTAAGCTAAGAGGAATCAGAGGATACAAACAACATGGCATTTGAGAGAGTACTAGAGAAGGAAGAGGCTCATTCCAGAACACGTCCCACTCCAGGAAGCGAGAGCAAATGCCTCATCAACCTCTGTGCTAGTCTTATTTGTTTAGATGCCAATATGAAGTAACACACACCAGTCAGCTACGAAGGGAATTATACTTCAGTACAAGCTTCATCCACCGCGAATGGTCTCTATTTCGTACATGTGAAGCAAGAGCTTCCTTTCAGAGAAGATGACTTAGGGAAAGAATAGTTTACAAACTATACTGGAAATACAGCAATTGTGGCTCCTGAAATCCATGTCACCAACTTTTAATTGACTGACTGATATTACAACAATGGTGGTACATTTATTGCCCAGTTAATGATTAAAATTCTTCCAAATATGCTCTTGGGTTTTTTTAGGGGAGCTGGAGAGGGAATGATACATCCACACCATCCCACCCAGCATGGAACACTACTCCTCCCTCCAACCCTTGAACTTCTTGCTTTTGACCGTTGCTGTTTTCATTTCCACAATGTGCCCTCAGTAACTGAAGTTGACGAATAAGGCCCATTTGAACAAATATTCCCGATAACACTGAATTCTTAGATATTAAATTAAGTCTAAATGCCAGAGACAGTCTTCTTAACTTGCAAAGACACAAATTAAGTCATGACCAGTGATTTCTTTCCGCAAATGCTATGATAGGGCCGAAGCGAGTTTTATTACTATTTACTTCTCCCTTTGGACTTAATTCCTAACACGATATTACAGTTCCCTACTTGGAGAGATGGGCGTTTTCTTAAGAGAGAAAAGCAATATGATTAAAGATTCTAGCATATGACTGTACACAATCCCAAGTCTCTTATTCATCACAATTGCAGATTAAAGTAGCTTCTCTCTACTCATGATGCAAATCCTAAGGATGACACAGTCAAAGGAAGACGACTACTTCTTAAAGTCTTATTTTCCTACAGCATCAATACTATTAGCTACAATGCTAAGAAAGAGAGGAACTCACTCTATTTTTGGGTAGTTGCCTTTTGTTTTGTAGACCTCTTCATACACTTCTTCACTATTTTCTTCTGGAATTAAAAGAACTGTTTTCATGTATTACAATGACAATAGCTCAAATTCATATTTCACCAGAAATTATTGGATACCTATCATGTGCTAGGTACACTTTCACATTAGGCACGTTTTTAAAAATATTTTTTAATGTTTATTTATATTTGAGAGAGAGAGAGAGAGCAAGCAGGAGAGGGGCAGAGAGGGAGACAGAAATCTAAGCAGGCTCTAGGCTCTGAGTTGTCAGCACAGAGCCTGATGGGGGGCTCGAAGGGAGATCATGACCTGAGCTTATGTTGGATGCTCAACAGACTGAGCCACATTTTCTTTCAAAGTTTATTTATTTATTTGGAGAGAAAGGGACAGAGAACCCCAAGCAGACTCCGTGCTGTTAGCACAGAGCCCAACACAGGGCTTGATCTCATGAACCGTGAGATCATGACCTGAGCCAAAACCACGTGTCAGACGCTTAATCACCTGAGCCACCCAGGTCCCTCAGGCATATGATAAAAATAATTAAACCCCTATAAAAGTAGGTACAAAATGAAAATTCATATTTGCTTCTCCCCTGATCCTAAATCTGATCTGATATAGTCAAAGAAAGCAGGTTTATCAACAGATTCCATCCTTCTACCCTCTTCCTTTGCATATTTTGTATATAACATTCAGAGTCTATAAACATCACATGCTGTGTTGGATGTTGGGGCAATAAAGGGGAACCAAAGCATCCTGAATAATCTTCCCCTTCTTAGCATGGCTTTAGCCTAGCCTAATACATCAGCTTAAGATACACAGATACAATTGAAGGCTACCCTGTATGGGAGGATTTTCAAGTTTAATTTTTTTTTAATGTTTATTTTTGAGAGAGACAGAGAGACAGTGTGTGAATGGGGGAGGGGCAGAGGAAGAGGGAGACAGAGAATCCAAGGCAGGCTCCAGGCTCTGAGCTGTCAGCACAGAGCCCCATGCGGGGCTTGAACCCACACACCGTGAGATCATAACCTGAGTCGAAGTCGGGCTCTCAACCGACTGAGCCACCCAGGCGCCCCCCTACCCACATTTGCAAACGTCTTCTTATACTTACCATCATCTGAAGCAAATGAGCTAGAGAAATCTGACCTTGTCCTGTGGGGAGAAGTAACGCAGAGACCATTAACCTGTTGTGTTGCACCTTTAAAGTCTTACCACACTGCTGAAGGGCTGAGATGCACTTACCTCCCTCTGCTGGGGCACTCAACATCGTCGTATGTCTCCTCTGAGATGGAGCGAGGCTTCCAGGCCCCCTGGCCTGGCATTTCTTGAGTGACCTCCAAGGCCTCCACATACCCACCTATAAAGAAAACAGGGAAAGTCCTGGAAGAATAGCTCATCAAGTGCTACTAGCATAAATGCATTCGCACATGTTGTGGCAGTGGAGGCAAGAATAGGAAAGGCAGATTTCATCAACTAAAACTGGATTACAATCTTGATGTGTGTGTTTCTTCAAACCATTTTGCCTTGCAGAGACTCAGTTATGGTTCTCTGAAGTTGGGATAATAAAAACACGGACTCTTAAGTGAGTGTGGCAAGGATGAATACGTATTCATGAAAGGTGCTCGTTACCTAGTGACCAGTAACTCCTCCCTCTTCTCTGATGGCTCTTCTCTAATCTCAGACCTCAGATGGTGATATCCTCCAGGTACAGCCCTGGGGCTTCTCTCTCTTCATAAATTTTTTTTTAATGTTTATTTTTTTTAATTTTTTTTAAACGTTTATTTATTATTGAAAGACAGAGAGAGTCAGAGCGTGAGCAGGGGAGGGGCAGAGGGAGAGGGAGACACAGAATCCGAAGCAGGCTCCAGGCTCTGAACTGTCGGCACAGAGCCCGACGCGGGGCTTGAACTCACAAACCGCGAGATCATGACCTGAGCCGAAGTCGGAGGCTTAACCAACTGAGCCACCCAGGCACCCCTTTAATGTTTATTTTTGAGAGGGAGAGCATGAGAGCGAGTGGGGGAAGGGCAGAGAGAGAGGGAGAGGAAGAGGGAGAGAGAGAGAGAGAGACAGACAGACAGACAGACAGACATAGAATCCGAAGCAGGCTCCAAGCTCTGAGCTGTCAGCACTGAGCCTGATGCGGGTCTCAAACTCACCAACTTTGAGATCATGACCTGAGCTGAAGTGGGATGTTTTACCGACTGAGCCACCCAGGTGCCCCACTCTCTCTTGAAATTTAGATGATCTTATCCAGTTGTGTGGCACTTTTCTCTTCAAATTTCTTAGACCAGTTGACTGAGCGAGCACATTAGCATTTCCTTACTCCTTAGTGATGGAATTAGCCAGAAGATGGGGTGCCAGGTTGAAAAATGTACGGGGATTGTGGGCGCAAGTAGCGAGCCCTGTTAACTGCAGGTGCTGATTTCACAGAGCTATACACTTGTCATAATCATAAAACTGTCATATTTTTATCAGTTGGCATAGTTTGATATTTCGAGTACGGGTGATTCAGAACCATTTTCACACATGAACTGTTAATCAGAAAGAAGAAGTGATACATCTGAGAAATAAGCAAGAAGCAAACGGACTTGTGTCAATTAAACGAACCAAGTAACGAAATTTTAACCCCTGGTAAGAAGTCAGCATGTTCGAACCCCAAACTGTCTCAGGCACGTCAGCTCCTAGAGCCGTCACGTGCTGCTTTTCCATAAGAGGTTAGCAGCAAGTTTCTCCCAGCACAAAACAAAGATGCTGCACACACAGGTGCCTAACTCCTAGTTCAAGACCGCTTTTTTTCTTTTTTTAATCCTTCCTTTTGGCTGCGGCAAATGTTAAAGTTTATGGCTTCCTGGGGCGCCTGGGTGGCGCAGTCGGTTGGGCGTCCGACTTCAGCCAGGTCACGATCTCGCGCTCCATGAGTTCGAGCCCCGTGTCAGGCTCTGGGCTGATGGCTCAGAGCCTGGAGCCTGTTTCCGATTCTGTGTCTCCCTCTCTCTCTGCCCCTCCCCCCGTTCATGCTCTGTCTCTCTCTGTCCCAAAAATAAATAAACGTTGAAAAAAAAAAAAAGTTTATGGCTTCCTCTTAAAAACACAGACAGCTCCCAAATTTACATCTCTCACTTAGACATCTTTCACAAATTCTAGATTCTCCCTCACCCTTCACGTCACTCCCATTTGGTTGTCTAAATACATTATGTTCCAAACCAAACTCAAGGTTTCTTCTCTGCAAATCTGCATTTCCTGAGGTCGGTCCCAGCTAAGTAAACAGTGGCAGCTCGTCCTTTCTGTCGTTCGGGTCCCAAACAGGAAGACGTCCTTGATTCTCTTCTCTACTTGCAGATTCTATCCTGAATCCAAGCACGGCTCAACAAGTCTACCCCGCCCGCTCCTCCAAGCTCCCGTCCTTTCTCTCTCACGTTAGTACCACATGCTCCTAACAGGCCCCTGATTGATCCCTTCGCATTTCTTCTTTCACGACAGCAGCCAGGATAATTCTTTAAATGCAATCAGATCACTCTGTTCTTGTGCTCACAGCCTGTCATTTGTTCTTAAAAACCTGTCAACGTAAATGTCAAAGTTCTTGCAATGGTCTATAGAAGCCCCCACGCTATCCGGCCCCTTGTCATGTCTCTGACCTCATCTCCTACTACACTCTGCTCCAGCCACACCCCTCCTGGCTGCTCTGCCCCCACACCCGGTAGGCTCCTGCCCCAGGATATTGGCACTCCTTCTCCCCTCTCCCCCGGAACATTTATCCTAGATACACATGGCTCTCCTCATCTACGTTACAGCTTTGAAGTCACCTATGACTACTTAAAAAATCCCACTTCTACCTCTCCTTGGCTTTCCTGATTCTCTTTCCTTGCCTTATCTTTTTCCCTGTAACATTTACTGCCATTCCATATAGTGGATATTTTATTGTTTATATATTTATGATCTGTCTCCTCTGATTAGAATGCGACCTCTGTGAGGATAGGAATTTTTATCAGTTTTGCCTACTACTATACCCCCAGCCCCTGGACCATAAAAGGCACTCCAATATTTTTTAATATTAAATGATTTGAACGGATAGGTCTTCTAACAGAAGTGTTTTCTGTACTGAATTTTTAGTTACAGTGTACTGATATTTTAAATTTTCTATCCAGTATCTCATTACATACTTGTTATTTGTTCTTTTTTCTTCCCCTTCATCCTCCTCTTTCTTGACTGAGATTTCTTCTCTTTATTCTTTTTTCTTTTCTATTTGTTTGGAAGTTTCCATTTGCTTAGAAGTTACCCGAGTATGTTTTCAATTTTACTTCTAACACACAGGAAAAAGCACACATCCTAAGAGTACAGCTCAATGGTTTTTCCCAAGTTGAACATAGTCATGCATGGAGCACGTATTTCAAAAACCTAACACTGCCAGTGCCCCCCCCGAGCCCCTCCCACGCTCGGTTCTGGTCGTCATTCCTTCTCACAAGGGTAGCCACCATCGTTAACGCCTAACACATGAAGTAAATTCTGCTTGTTTCTGAACTTTTATTAATGGAATCATTCAGAATGTTTTCTTTGGTGTCGCCTACTTCAATACTCCGTGACATTCATCTGTGTTGTTGCATATAGTTGTAATTTGTTCCTTCCCGTAACTATTCCATTGTGTGAATACACTACATTTATTCATTGTACTTTAGATGGACACGTGGACAGTTTCCAGTGTGAGGCTGTTATAAAAAGTTCTGCTATGAACGTCTTGTATCTGTCTTGGTAGACTGAAGGATGCATTTCTATTGGTACAAGAACAGGCACGGCGTTGCCTGTCATAGGCATACGCCGGACTTTAATAGATACTGACTGCCAGATGGTTTTCCAAGGTGAGTACCCCAGTTCACAGTCCCAGCAAGTGTAGGAGAGTTCTAGCTGCTCCACAGCTTCACGAACACTTGGTATTTTTAGTCTTTTTTACTTTATTTTTTTTTTAAATTTTTTTAACGTTTATTTATTTTTGAGACAGAGAGAGACAGAGCATGAACAGGGGAGGGTCAGAGAGAGGGAGACACAGAATCCGAAACAGGCTCCAGGCTCTCAGCACAGAACCCGACACGGGGCTCAAACTCACACACCGTGAGATCATGACCTGAGCCAAAGTCTGACGCTTAACCGACTGAGCCACCCAGGTGCCCCTAGTCTTTTTTACTTTAGCCATTTGGGGTGGGCAGGTAGCGATACCCCATTGTAGGTTTCATTTCCATTTCCCCACGACTTAATGAAGAGCTCTTTATTATGTATTTACTTTTTGAATATCTTCGAGTGAAGTACCTGTTCAAGCATTTCCTAATTTCATTTTTCTGATTTCTATTCTTCTTAAGTTTATTTATTTATTTTGAGAGAGAGGGGGCCATGAACGCATGTGCAAATGGGGGAAGGGGCAGAGAAAGAGGGAAAGAAAGAATCCCAAGCGGGCTGTGCGCTGTCAGCATGGGGCTGAAACTCACAAACTGTGAAATCACGACCTGAGCCAAAATCAAGAGTTGGGTGCTTAACCGACTGAGTCACCCAGGTGCCCTTGATTTTTTTTTTTTCTGGATACAGTGACGTTCACAGAAGCTTTATATATTCCATCTGAGTCCTTTGTCATATATCTATATGTACAGATCTCTCTCTCTCTCTCTCTCTCTAGATATCTGTGTATCAAATAACCTCTTCTACTCTGCGTCTTGCCTTTTCACTCTGGTATCTTTTGATGAATATATCCTAGCTATGCTCTTCTAAGGCTAACGTAAATTAATACTACAATTAAAAACCTTAGACTGCTTTAATTGTGAGTTACCTTCTCGAAGTATGTGCTATTAATGTTCAGTATTTTTTCCCCTCTCTCCAGTTTTATATTCTTGGTGTTTTTTTTTTCAGTTGATATTTTTGGTCAGCTTTTTTCTTGCATCCAAAATTCTCTATCCAGGATTATCTTCCTTCTGCCTGAAGTATATGCTTTAGAATCTCCTTTAGAGATTTCATTTGGTGATAAAAGTCTCTTTTTGTCTGAAAATACCTTAATTTTTCTTTCACTGTTGACCTGCATTTGCACGGGCTGCACAATTCTAGACAGACACTCAGGATCCTTCGGCTGCACTGTATTCAAGTTACACACTCTTGTTGAGAACTCAGCAGTCAGCCTGCTTGTTTCTTTCTGGGTGACTGACCTTTTTCTTTGTTTGCTTTGAAGATATTTGAAGATATTTTCTTATTCTTCAGTTTCTTTAAGATCTAACTAGGTGTGTTCTTTTATTTATCCTGCTTGAGAACTTTGGGGCTTCTTCATCTACAAACTGATTATCTTTCCACAATTCTAGAAAATGATGAGACATTATCTTTTTACTTTTTCCACTTTCAACTCTTTCTAAGGCCCCTTTGTAGAACTCTGACTTGATGTTACTTTTAAGATTTTTTCTTTTATCCTTGAGGATTCTTATCCTCTGTCTCATTCTTTCCTATCATTCCCTACGGACTATGTTGGGATAATTTCTCTGAATGTATCTCCTAGTTCCTTAATTTCCTTTTCACCCGTGTCTAATCTGATATCACTCCCTTTCTATATCACTTTATCAAATTACTGTTTATCTCTATCAATTCTGTTTGTTCCCTGTTCCTATTCTTTTTACTTTTTAAAATATACTATGATGTTTTGTATTTAACAACTCTCATATCTGTACTATCTTTCAGGTTGGTTCCTGTTGTCTGTTGTTCTGCTGGTCTCCGATCACCGTGACTTGTTTGCTTGTGTGTTTAGTAATTGTGGCCTATGAACTGTTAATTTTTAAAAGGATACATTGGGGAATTACTTGAAACCTAGGATGGAAGGAGGCTGCGTCAAAGAGGATTTTGTGTGCTTCCAGCAGTGATCTGGGAGGGCTCACAAGGTGATACACATTACACTAAATTGGGTTTCCTCTGGACCACACACATAGTAGTGGGGATTTGAACTGCAGGTGGGCAAGACGATCAGCTCATGGGAATCTTTTCTTTTTTTTTTTCCCTTCAGCCAGCACCAGGGTCAAAAGGGACACGTTTCGGCTCCCTGGGGTTTAGGCTTTGTTAATTTTGTTTTCATCCCCAAGAAGCAATACTTTTTTTTAGTTTGTTCGTTTTTTTACAAGAGGCCTATTTGCATAGGAGTATAGAAAGACACGCCATTGTCTTTTTCTTCTCAAAATTTTCTGTTTTCCTGCCCAGTCTCCTTGACTAAGCATTTTATGCTATTGAAACAAGTACTGCAAAGAGCCATTAATGGACCCAGCGACTCCCTCTGTGCTTTCACGGCCTGCGCGTTATGTACAGATTACTCAGCATAATCTTCTTTGCACTGTTTTCTTCACGGCCTAATCCTCAAATCTATAGTGACTCCTCGTGGGCAGTCCATAATTGCGTGAAAACAGCTTTCAGCCCCCTATTCAGGGCTCTCCTTTAACTCTCTTATTAACTTCAACTTGTCTTCCTCTCCTGTTTTTTTTTTTTTTACTTTTTTTTTTTTTTTTTTTTTTTTTTGCTAGACTCCAAATCCAGTCTACCCACTTCTCAAGGCATGGTTTTGATTTTATGCCAACTCTGTGCTTTCTCATGTGTCATTAATATCACCAGAAATGTCTTTTTTTCCCCCCTGTTGTCACATTTATTTTTGGAAAAAAAAATTTATCATGTTCGTAACATTTGAGATCTAGCCTTTTATAACACATTTATAAGAACACAATACAGCATTTTAAACTATGGGCAGAGTCTCATTCATTCTATGTGGACATAATCCTTTGAGGTCCTGACGTTATACAGGAGTCTCCTATTATAAGCTCACTCGGGGCAGGCCCCGGGATATAGCTCCTGTCCTCTGCGTAACACTCAGTCAAAACAGGGGCTCAAGGGATTCGGAGCTCAATAAAAACCCTCAGGCCAAGTGTAGCTCTGGCATTCACCTTCCAGGGCTCCCGGTTCCTGCAAATATGCGGATGCTTTCTTTTTATATCAGTTCTGTGATACTTTAATACATCTTCCAAAAATGTAACCTTTACTTGTCTTAGTCGAGACAATTATTCGGGTTGTCCAATCTACCACAGTCGCGCTGAAGTTGGATTTCTTCTTTTATTCCTTCCTTTCACAACATTTTGTCGGGGGTTCTCCAGTGTGCAAGACACTGTACCAGGTTGCAGAAATACAGAGAAAAATACCACATGGTCTCTGATCGCGTGGTGCCCACCGTGTACCATGGGAGACAGACACATAGCCCATGAATTGTAACGTAAGGGATGCTCTGCTTTTTTTAGATGAGGAAATAAACGAAGAGAACACTAGTTGAGCACACTAACTAGATACTTTATGTGCATTGACAAATGGGCCTTGGAAAATAAGGCGTATTATTCCCATTTGCATATGAAAGTCCATAAACTTCCCAAGGTTATGGGATTAGCATACAGTGGTCCTGGGTCCTAGAACTGCTTCACTCTACAGCCTAATGTGGAAATGTGGTCATTCGGTTGCTGTTTTCATGTGATGGAATCAGAAAGGAGGAATTATGTCCCTGGAGAGCAGGGAAGAGGAGGATGGACTGAAGTAAGGGACACCTCAGAAGAAGTGACTTTTAAAAAAAATTTTTTTTCTTTAATGTTTATTATTTGAGAAAGAGACAGAGAGCATGCAGGGGAGGGGCAGAGAGAGAGGGAGACACAGAATCGGAAGCAGGCTCCAGGCTCTGAGCTGTCAGCACAGAGCCCGACCCGGGGCTCGAACCCACAGACCGTGAGATCACAACCTGAGCTGAAGTCAGCCGCCTAACCGACTGAGCCACCCAGGCGTCCCAAGAAGTGACTTTTAAGACAGATCTTTCAACGTTTATTTATTTTTGGGACAGAGAGAGAGACAGAGCATGAACGGGGGAGGGGCAGAGAGAGAGGGAGACACAGAATCGGAAACAGGCTCCAGGCTCCGAGCCATCAGCCCAGAGCCTGACGCGGGGCTCGAACTCACGGACTGCGAGATCGTGACCTGGCTGAAGTCGGACACTTAACCGACTGCGCCACCCAGGCGCCCCTAAGACAGATCTTGAAGGATGCCTAGGACATCAGGAGGTAGAGAATTAGGTAGAGAATTCCAGACAGAGATTGGGCAAAATTACAGGGGCGTTTAAACACGTGACTTGGGAAATACAGAATATAGCAGAGTATGCAGGGATGTGGCCAACGAGTCCAAAGGCAGATTTTAAGGGGCCCTGAGTCCATCTCGTGATCACTGTGTTTTTATTCTTCTCATAACTGATGTGTAACATGTGAAATGTCAGTGGTTTGCCATGGTTTATTGGGCTGGAGCGGACATCGGTTTTGTCTACCTGCTATCTTCTTTTTCTCCCCGGTAACAGCCCTTTCCTTTTGTTTGGGAAATCCTTCAATCTGAGTTACTCAGTTGTGGTAGAAGTGACTCTGCCCCCAGCTCCAGGGGTGAGTTTATGGCACAGGCTGGGCCAACCACAGCATCGTAGCTCCCATTCGTGATGGCTGGATCAGTGATGACATGTGACCCAATCGGAGCCAGCAAACCCAGATCTGGGCCTTTTCTCCTAATGGCTGAGAAGGTTACAATTTCTAGTGTTCCCCTGGGGTTCCCAAGAGGATAGGGTATAAGCCCGTTAATGCTAGAAGCCATCTCGCCTCCAGAAGGGTAGGATTTGTCTGAAAATGGAGCCATGCCAGAGGGGGAAAAGCCAAGAGGAGAAGAAGTAATATTGAGTCTTTGTATTCTATCTGCAGACGCGGATCCCGCCATGGCCAGACTTTCCTCAAAGTGAGCCTCTTTTTTTTTTTTTTTTTTTTGCTTAACACAATATGATGTGATTATTGTTACCTATAATCAAGAGTCTTGACTAACATGAAGTAAAACACAACCTAAATAAAGTCAGCTAATGATATCATACTGTGTCAATTATTTTGGCCCACAAAAAACAACAGGAACTGGCAGAAACACAAAGTATTTGCTGAGCACCTATTATGTGACATACGGTCAGATCTGGCCCTGACAAAACCCCTGTGAGGTCCACAGTATGAGCCCTTTTTATGCATGAAGCAACACTGCAGGAATATGAAGTTATTTCTTACGTAGCCAGTAAGATTTGAACTCTGGTCTCCTTCTACATCCAGTGCTCTTTCCATGATCTGCATACCCGTGTCACTAGGGCGAGTTACCCGGTACATAAGAGATGTTCAGTATTTATAAACTAATCTACAATCGTGGACACGCACAACTTTAGAATCATGTGGTGACGGTGAAGAGAACCAGGAAGAACACAACTTACCGTGGCTTAAGGAGTGTCTGGCCAGCTTTGGGTCATGGGGGCGGGGCTTTGTCTGGACAGCGATGATGCTCCCAGTGTCCTGTTTCCCGGGCAGCGGGCTCCTGCTGCCTCCGTGGACCTTCATCACCTTGTTTCTTCCCAGCATCCCTCCAGAGGCAGCTCCCTAAACGCACGCAACAGGGAGAGTGCTGCTGAATTCGGATTTACCTGCTCTGTGTTTCACTGACTTGTGCTGTTCATTCATTCATTTCTCACGGATGGCAATGATCTCTTATGGTACTGAACGCAGCCTCCCTAGACTAAGTTTCACAAGGATGCATACGATGTCTTTGGCTCGCCTCTGAATGGTCACTGAAGGCCCTGCACGGAGGCAGCCCCCACCCCCGCCTGGAGGCAACCAGCATGAAACACAGCACTGACAAAGCAGGCTCTTCCTATATTTAATCTCACCTCATCCCCATGACACCCCATTAGGAAAACATTAGTCCATGCGATAAAGAGTTTAGAAAGGTTAAATAACTGGCCTCTGGTCTCACAGCTAATAGTCAACCAGGGCAGGGCTTGAGCTCACAGCCCCGTTCTCTTGACCACCGAGGGATGCTGTGTTCCTTCGGCCTGACATTTCATCTTCCCACCTGCCATTTTTCTGCTCCTCCTCACTTCCTTTCACCCCTCCTCCCTCCAGGGTTTGTCAGACACCAACGCTGAGTTCTGGTGATTGATACAACGGGCAGGGTGGCCTCTACGGCCATCACGGAGACGATGCACAGGAACAATTAAGGTACCACGGGGCCAGCGCTATTTACAGTTGTATTGTTCACTGAGACGGAAGCAGAGGAGGGGAGGTCAGTTCTCTAGGCTGGAGACAGGGTGGGGGAAGACTTCCAAAGCAGGTCTTATTAAAGGGTATTTTAAAATGTAAGTAAGAGATCGACTGAGGGGATATAAGAAGACCCGATGCGCAAATCAGCACGAGCAAAGCCACGGGGGTCTGGTCAAGGGTTAGTGTCCTCAGACCAGAGTATGGAGGCTGACGCTGAGGGCGGAGTGGAAGGAAGAGGGGAAAAAAGAGATGTGAAAGATGGGGACAGAATGAGGCTGAGTGATGCAGGGTCTTGTGGGCGAGGCCGCCTGTGGGCTCCACTGAGCCTCGGGCAGCAACCCGAGCGGATGTGCATTTCAGAAAGATCTGGATGGATTACCAGGGAGAGGCCCTGGAAGGACCAAGGGGAATTACAGCATTTCTGGCCACCTGTCAGACGACAGTGGGAGAGGAGATTACGGTCCTTCCGGCTGCAAGTGGGAGGGAGGCTTGACCAGGACAATAACCTCTGAGAGTAACTGGGAAAAAGCTGACGTATTTAACAGATATAAAGGATGGGGTCTCCCCAGGTCTTGGTGGGACGTGGGCAAACTCAAAGGCCAGTACCAGGAGGGGCATTCTTTTAAGTCACACAGCCAAGAATGAAGTTTTTAATGGGGGAAAATGACAGGGAAGAAAGTCAGTTTCACACACGTGCCTTCCTTCGTGGAACTTCGTGGAACTGCCTTCCTTCGCTGTGGCCCCTAATAAAGTGGGGCAGGGCTCCCCTCGGGCTGTCCTTGGGAATGCTTCCGAGGAGGCTTGGTTTGAGCCACAGATTATGTTTTTACTGACTTACCATTTACATCTGACCCCGAACACCACTGCTACTCCACCCACCACGTTTATGTAACGGAATCCAAACACTTTTGATTCCCAAATTCAAATCCACTCTCAGAAAGCAGGAATATGTCCCTTTAGTGGTGGCCCGACCCCAGACCCCATACCTGGTCGGTATCCCTAACCTTGCTCCCCTATTGCCTTTTGCATGCTCCTGATTAACCCCTTCCTGACCTCGGCCTCCTCGCCCACTTACGGGCTTGCCCTCTGTCCGGCCTCACATGCAACGCCGCCCCCCTAACTCTGGTCCCTGCCTTTCAGAATTCGTGACTTATTTCTTCCTTGAATTACGCTGCTTTGTGACACCCTGTAAACACACAACCCGGCCAGCCTGGGTCTCCAGGCCCACGACACCGACAAGCTGTTGGATTCACCCAAGCCCTGCAGATGGAACTGAAACGATCTGAGGTCATAAGGTAGGCACCTCTCAAATAGGTTCTTAGAATGTTCTGAGCGGTACAGCTGCCGAGGTGGTAGCAATTGTCGAGGCCTCTGACCACTCCAGCTGTTCTGAAGGGGACAGTGTCAAATGGATACAGAGATATGCATATAGGCGATATTTGCGGACAGGTAATAACTAACAACACCTTTCATTTTTATGGTAGCTTAGGGTTTACCAAGCACTTTTACGCACATTACTTCTTTTTATCATCACTAACGAGACAGAATCAGGATGGGGCTGAAGATAACTGGGTACAGATTATTTCTTTTTCTTTTCCACATGAGATGGCCTAGCTGAGAAAGGAAGTTGTTTTAAGCCGGAGTACACGCCTGAAGGAGGCCCCTCCTCCAGCCTCCTTCTTTTGCAGGGCAGAGCACCCGAATGGCTGTCCCTTTATGTCTTGCCCCCAGGGCACTTGGCTGAATCCACACTGGTCCCAGCCCGTCTCCTAAGGCCTGCTTCAGGACTACTGAGTGGAAAATCTAAGGCTAGAGCTCTGTGTTATGGTCACGTTCATTTCTTTGGTAAAACACCCAACACCCGCTGCGTCTTCTGACTCTGGACAGCTGCTGTCACAGCCTCGGAAAGGTCCCTCCATGAACTGCTCCTATAACATGGCTGGACTGTTCTGTTGGCCCGGAACCCTAGAACACGGATACCTCGAAAAGACGGCTTGAATGTAGATCCCTTTCTGGTTTTCGAGGTTCCAATTCACACAGCTCCTTTTCCTTCTCTTTTTTACCTTCATCTTCATGTGTAGGGCTTAGAGGTGAAGAGATAGCAGGGAAAAAGTCAGGTTTAGAGTGTTTAGATCACAGTGTGCCCCTCCACCCCCCGCCCACTTTAATGAAATGAATGGAAAAAATGAATTTAAACAGACATCAATAATCCCTCTTCTCTCCCCACCTTCTTCTAAGATGAGGATCAGGTCACCCATTAGATCGTCTCGTTGAGTTTCCATCTGCTCCAGTCAATGCCAGAACGAATCCCTGCTTAAAATCTCCCTAGGAACTCGCCATTGACTATAGGATAAAATATAAGCCCACTGTGATCTTACCGCAACCTTTCTTTCCAACCTCGTCTCCCTCTGCTCCTTCCCTCCACTTTTGCTCTAGACTCTCACATTCCCCAAACCTACGAGCCTAGTTGAAGCAGTTCTTCCTTTTATCTTTTTAAGTTTTTTCTTTTTTTTTTTTTTTTGGCGGGGGGCGTCGGGGAGGGACCCCAAGCAGGCTCCGTGAAGTCAACGCAGACCCTGACACGGGGCTCGATCTCACAACCATGAGATCATGACCCGAACTGAAGTCTAGAGTCCGATGCTTAACTGACAGTCACCCGGGTGCCCTGCAAATCTCCCTTTTTATTTACTATTTCCCTTATCAGACATGCCTTCCACGTCTTCTATTGCTGGAAAACACGGCGGCAATTTGTTCTCAATGTGTCTGAATTTCTCCGAATCTTACCTCCAAGAATCCTTTCCTGATTCTCCCAGTCCTACCTTCTTATCTGCTGCCCCAATAACGTGTCCTTCCATCTTGTACCTTAACCCATTGTCTATGGATCTGCCTCCAGTTCATTCACTTTGCCTTGTAAACTAACAAGTTACAAGGAGGCAGAGCTCTGTGATTTCTGTATCCCAGCACGAGTGCCGTGTAATCCATGGTGGCAATAGCACAATCCTGGCACAGAGTGGTACTTAGTACTCCCGAAGGAAACGAATGACCGCCGTGCACGAGAATACAGATGGCAGCTGCACCGGAGGGAGTGTTAAGAGAGGCAGGGTGGACGGTGTCATGAAGAACCGGGACAGAGGACCAAGGGACAGAATGCTGGAGAACATCAACACCCATATGAGAACTTCTGCTTCTGGCATAGTGAACTAGATTTACAGCCACAATTATATGGAAGGCAGAAGGAGAGGAGCCCTCAAAGAAAATCAGAGAGGGGCCACCACGGGAGGAAAAGCAGCAGAGAGAGCGCTGTTCTGAACGACAATGGCAAGAGTTTTAAGGAATTTCCTTCATGCATCTCCTAACTGAGCACTCACGCCCACCATTAAGGCCATATGCTAGTTCTGTGATGATCAGGGGCTGTGAAGGAGGCCTGGGTTCTAATCCCCACCATCCCCCTTTCTGAAAGTCTAAGACTTACCTGCCTAAAAAATCAAATTTTTGTATCATTTATAAATGAATGGTCACAGTGCCAATCTCCACGGTTACCATGAGAATGAAATGTGATAAAAATGTTGAAAGCCTAGCACTGTTCAGAGCACATAATGGGCCCTCAATAATTGTCGGTGTACTTTTCTTCATGGAAGCATTTGCTACGTCAGAAGTACCTGATTCTCATGTTCTCACCGCACACTGCTGGTATTTCTCCTGAAGCATTACCTGCCTTGTTGACATTATGTCCTTTGTAACCTATCTTCCTGTCCCTCAGGCCCTTGTCTGGTACTTTCTACACAACTGGACCTCCATAAATGGTTATCAAATCCAATTCGATATTGTGACTTCTAGGGAGACTGTAAGGAAATGGGGTACGTTATCCCTGCTTTGAAACTTGTAATTCCCCCCGATCTATAGTATAAAGTCTAAATCTGTGCCATCCAACAGTGACTACTATCCAGGTGTGGCTCTTGAGCACTTGAAATGTATCAGGTTCAAAATGAGCTGGAAGTATAAAACATATTTGGATCTTGAAGACTTGGCATGAATACAATACTATAAAATACCTCAGTATTGATTACATGTTGAAAGAATATTTTGGTATACTGGGATCAATGAAATACATTGATTTCACCTGTTTCTTTTTACTTTTTAACATACGGCTACTAGAAAACTCTTAAATGACATCTGTGGTTTGCCTTATAGTTCCATCGGATGGGGCTGGTCTAAATGGCAAATAGACAGCGTGGGCCCTCCTGGATCCCGCTCTGTATGTGCCCCTGGCTTCGTTCCTGCTGCTCCCACACTGCACCTTATGCTGGGGCCTGATCTTTGTTTGTGGATTCCTGGACCAGCCTCACTGTTGAACAGTATGTCTTTGCTCCTACTTTTCCTTGGACATTTTCACCTGGCCAATTCCTACAGGTCTTTCAAGAATAAACTCAACTGTCAACTCTTCAAGAAAGGGTGCCCAGAGCCTCATCTCTGGGCTTCTATAACCTCGTAGCAGTGATTATATTATATTGCAAAGTCCTACTTATGTGGTCATCTGCCTCCAAATAGCTCCTGACCCCCAGCCATTCTGGCCTCCACTCCCGTCTTGAACCAAAGGCAGAGAATATATTCTATTCATTTTTGTGCTGCAGAATCTAGCGGCATCTGAACAGAGGTAAAGCTCAATAAACATTGAATGAATCAGGGGCGCCTGGGTGGTGCAGTCGATTAAGCGTCCGACTTCAGCCAGGTCACGATCTCGCGGTCCGTGAGTTCGAGCCCCGCGTCGGGCTCTGGGCTGATGGCTCGGAGCCTGGAGCCTGTTTCCGATTCTGTGTCTCCCTCTCTCTCTGCCCCTCCCCCGTTCATGCTCTGTCTCTCTCTGTCCCAAAAATAAATAAACGTTGAAAAATAAAAAATTAAAAAAAAAAAAAGAATGAATCATTCGACATGTGCTTACCAAGTGCCCAGCACCCTGCTAGAGGGTAATTATGGGGACCATGAATTGAGGCAGGCAGGCCAGAACTCAAGGAGAAACATGAAACGGGCTTCCCCTATGATCCATTGCTTGCATTCATATCCTCAGTCAGAAAATTTTGATACTTCTCCAGAGTTCACTGACCGTGTTTACCCTAATGTATTAAAAATAACTCCAGGGGAAGAGTGACAGACTCTGAAGAGGCGGGTAAGAGGCCGGTAATGCCCTTGCCAAGACCGCGCTCTGAACCTACCAGTAAAAGAGGTTTTAGCAATACCAAGAACAAGGCAACATGGGCCCTCCTCACAAGGAGCTCCGACGGAAAGGAGGTAGAGGAGAGTGAGGATGAACTGGTATGTTAGCAAATAAACGACATACAGCGATGTCAGCGCCACCTTGTGACCTTACAGGGAAGGGGCTGGGTACTTCTCTCTGAAGGAGGGGAATTGGGAAGGCTTCTTACAGGAGGGGTGTCTGATGGTCGATGTTTGCCAGATCATCAAGTTGGGGAGTAAAGGCACAGAGACTCGAAACAGCACGCTGGATTTTGGAAACTAAGGTCTTGGGGAGTCACGTGATCGTTTTATGCCTATTTGTGTGACTCCCACAACCCAGGAGCCCCTGAGGGTAGTGGTCCTATCGCACCACTGCTGCAGTCCCCGCAGTTAGAAAGTGACTGGCTAGTGACGTGGGGGTCTCAGTGAGTGTTTGCTGATGAGTTTGGCGTGGGCTAGAACAAGGCAGGAGGCAAAGGCCGTGCAGGAGCCCTGAGCACCTTCTCTGTACCAGGCACCTTGCGGGGCACGAGGGAGGCTGAACCAGGCCAGTTTGCCCAGCTGGCCATTGAGGAAAACTAGTTCAGTCATCAGAGGGTCAGTGGTTGGATAAATGTTTTTCCATTTGAAGGCAAAACTCACCTCAATTCTCCGCGGAGACCACTCTTCCAAGGCTGAAAGTGAAGAGGAAACTGGTCATTTTCATAAATCAATCCAAACCATGCCTTTGTTGTTTGGCTACAGCCCATTGGAGACTTGAACAAAAGACGAGGTGAGGCCCGAGGACAGAGCAAAGGCAGCCACGGACAACAGAAATTTCCAGGAACCATGAGAGGAAAACAAGCACCCCCAAAGCTACGGCACACGCCAGAAGAAATGTGTAATTTGCTTAGGAGAACTCACTGTCCTCTGCATGCTTTTTCCAGGAAGGCCTCTGTAGAGGAACGACTTTCTGGTCACTTGAGGAAGTATGTGCTTGGGATACTGGGGCAATGTTTCAGTGGGCAGAAGTGGTAAGTGAGTATGTAAGCCATGCTGGGGACTCTCCCTTGCTGGTCGTGCCCCACCTTGATCCAAAGTCAGCTCTCATATGATCTAGATTTGGCTCTGTTAAAATTACATCCCAGTGACCACAACAGAGCTCCACGTTTATTCAGTCGTCACACAGATCTGATTCATTCATTATTCTGAATCTAGACGAGAATACTGAAGCAAACAGAAAATATCTAAGCCTCGAAAATGCTGCCACCAAGACCAGCCTCATAGCTCATTTACCCTCCTTTGAGGGTAACCCCACAAGCCTTCATTCGGGGACTACTGGTTTTTCTTTTCTTTTTTTTTTTCCAACGTTTTTTATTTATTTTTGGGACAGAGAGAGACAGAGCATGAACGGGGGAGGGGCAGAGAGAGAGGGAGACACAGAATCGGAAACAGGCTCCAGGCTCTGAGCCATCAGCCCAGAGCCTGACGTGGGGCTCGAACCCACGGACCGCGAGATCCGCTGAAGTCGGACGCTTAACCGACTGCGCCACCCAGGCGCCCCAATTTTCCATAGAATTCTAACAAACTGGATGGCAGCACAGGTAAAATAACACGTCAGACGGACCTCTGCTGCGTTACTCACAGGTTGTTTTCTCTCTCTGAGCCTTGAGTTCTCACCTGGGAAATGAAGCAGAGATACTACCTCGGTGGGGAACACTGAGGATTAAGTGCTCCCACATTTGCACCAGTGCCTGACACACAGTAAGGACTCGGCACATGCTTTTCCACGTGAAAGACTCCCTTCCAGACACAAAGGTATTGACAAAGAAATCCTAACTGTCCGACAGGAGACAGCAAACACCCTTGTGGTGGTCGGATGTGAATGGATGTAGCTCCGAACACCTAACAAGGGCCCAAAAGCATTTCACCAAGAAGAGTGTGAACTATGCCCACTCAGTCCATTATGTTCCAGAGGATTCCACGTCATCAAGAAAAGGTGAAGTCAGATTCTACCCACCCAGTTAAGAATACTGAGATCAACGGGGGCGCCTGGGTGGCGCATGGGTTAAGCATCCGACTCTTGATCTTGGCTCACGGCACGATCTCACGGCTCATGAGTTCGAGCCCCACATCGGGCTCTGCATTGATGGTGTGGAGTCTGCCTGAGATTCTGTCTCTCCTTCTCTCTGGGCCTCTCCTGCTTGTGCTTTCTCTCCCTCTCCCGCCCTCCCTCCCTCTCTCTCTCAAAATAAATAAAACGAATACTGAGTGAACACAATTCATGTCTCTAAGTTAAGACTTCAAAGTTAAAAATACTTTCAAGCTTTTTAAATTTTGAATGGATTTAGCTATTTATGGATTTCACCTGTGCAGAAAAGTTTATCATTTGGTGATGTTGCCAGATAACTGAAGCCAGGTTTTTTTGGTCTTGTTTCTGGAAGCTTTTTAAAATCAGAGTGGTTCTACCCTTGTTAATAAGAACAACAATCATTTATAGTTTTCTAGCTATAAAGCGTAACCACTAACGAACAGTCCTTTGCAGCAAGTGTAAGAAAGCAAGCAGAAAGATGTAAGATTTGACTAAATGAAACCGATGAGAAAAGAGTAAACTTTAACTGACCCACAACATGAAGTTAGCACCTACTGTGTGCCAGGCACTTACCTATTCTGAGTTCTCCCAGCGATGATGAACCCCTTATTTACTGAGCATCTACTACAGAAGATATGGTAACCACAAGGCATATGCTTCCTGTCCTTACAGAGAATACACATTTTACACAGACATAACTGAGGCTCATGACTGCAACAGAAGCCAGCACTTACTATTAAACTGTTCACCTGAATTTACCTTATTCTCATTCCTACAATGACCCCAGATGCTGGTACTTCTTTTTTATTTTTTAAAAAATTTTTAATATGATTAAATTTTTTTAATGTTTATTTTTGAGAGACAGAAACAGAGTGTGAGCGGGGGAGGGGCAGAGAGAGAGAGAGAGAGAGAGAGAGAGAGAGAGAGAGAGAAAGACACAGAATCTGAAGAGGCTCCAGGCTCTGACCTGTCAGCACAGAGCCCGATGCAGGACTCGAACTCACAGACTGTGAAATCATGACCTGAGCCAAAGTTGGATGCTTAACCAACCGAGCCACCCAGGTGCCCCATAAAATGATTATTTATTTTTGAGAGAGAGAGAGAGAGACAGAGTATGAGCAGGGGAGGGGCAGAGAGAGAGAGGGAGACACCCAATCCGCAGCCGGCTCCAGGCTCTGAACTGTCAGCACAGAGCCCTATGTGGGGCTCCAACTCACAAACTGTGAGATCATGACCTGAGCCAAAGTCGGATGCTTCACCCACTGAGCCACCCAGGCACCCATGGGTACTTCTATTATCTCTATTTTACAGGTGAGGAAATGGAGGTTCAAGATCACACAGCCAGGGGCTGGGATTGAGGCCAGCAGTGATTCTGCCTGAACCCTAATCAAGCTGTTCCAAGGTGGCACCTACACTGTGCCCACGAGGAGCCAGAAAACGTGCCTTCAAAGGGCTGGTCATTCTCGTGAAAACACAGATATGCACATTTGGCTTGTGCCACAGCAGTCCTCTCTCTGAAGGGACAGTTATTAAAGGCTGGTTGATGCTGGCCGCCATAGATAAGGGGCTTAGAATGGATTGGGACCAGATTCTCTCCCCCTTCCACATTTTCTATCTCTGTTATTACAGGCCTTAGGCTATAGAATCTTAACAGCTGGAGTCTTGGAAAACCCTCAGGAATCAGGGGAAAACCAAAAGCAAAGGCTTTTCTCCTTGCTCATAAAAACAAAATACTTTACAATCAATTCTGTATACCTGTTGTAGTTATAAAGTTGGTAAAAAGAGCAAACAATACCTTTCGCAGTTCTTCAATTTCGACTTCGTAAGTTGCTAAAATAAATACGAAAAACATTATATCAAAGGCAGTGTATTCACCCATTCCGTACAGCACCTAGGATTCAAGCGATTACGCAAGACTGCAGAGCTCAGTTTTCTCAGCCTTCAGAACGCGGATCTGTGTGAGGCTTTGTCTACACGGTTTGGGAAACTCTCGGGTCACTGATCAGGGCTTTAATCCATGTGGGGATTTCCAGGATGGAATAGAGAGTCAGTGAAAACACTTGAAACAACTTTCAGTGTCCTGTTTTGGTAAACAGATGTGCACCCAAAGCTTAGGAGAGAGCACTGAAATTTCGTGGTAGACATAAGAAGGGGAACTTGGAAGGGAAGGGAAAAAAGGACCCCCCCCCCAAAAAAAGCCTAAATCTAACTTCAACAAAATGAACTCCATAGCACAGTTATAAGTGTTTTACTCTATGACTGTTTTGTTTCCTTAGTATCTTGTTTTTTATTGTTTATTTTTGAGAGAGAGAGAGGGAGGGGAGGGAGGATGGACGGACACAGGCAGGGTAGGGGCAGAGAGAGAGAGGGAGACACAGAATCTGAAGCAGGCTCCAGTCAGAGCAGAGCCCCATGCAGGGCTCCATCTCACTAACTATGAGATCACGACCTGAGCTGAAGTAGGACACTTAACTGATTGCGCCACCCAGGCACCCCCTCCTTAGCACCTCTTGAAAAGAGGAGACTGGTCACCAGCTAAGGTTGGAATTCCTTTCGATTGTTTCTGAGAGTTCTGTGGAACGTATTGAGTGATGTGATCCCAACCTTAATGATTAGCAAACGCCGAGGAGTGGCAAGAATGTGGGTTCAGAGCCCAGTCCTGCCACTTGCCATCTATGGGATTGCAGACAAATTCCTTCATTTTCTTGAGTCTCAGTGTGCTCATTTGAGAAAGGTAGTCAATGGGAAACCTCCTTACACAGTTAATGGGGAGGTTAAAGGAGATGATGTAAGAAATGGAACATACTTAGAGCACCAGACGTTGTATAAAAAGTGATGTGTTTTTTTGGTAAATTTGCTTATTTGAATGTTCTTTCTTGAAATGTCATCTATAAAAGTTTTTTCCCTACTGCTAATGAATATACGGGCATAATAGGTAAGGCTCTCCCTGTTTTTCTTTTCTTTCTTTTCTTTCTTGCTGCTAGGGTCCTGAAGGTTTTGTTTAAAAAACTGATCAAACAATATGTTGCATCTCTAAGCCATCATCATTCTACACAGGTAGTCCATTGATAAAAGAAATGGAATCCTAGGCTTTCTTTAGGGATTGCCTACAAGGGACTACTGAACAAAGACCTAAGATTCTCTACGTATGATTAATACTATGTGCTTCAACGTGAGTAACTGTACGCTTTTACTTTTTACTGATTTGCGAATCAAAAGGTATTACACCTTGCTATTGCTTGCTTTAAAACCTTTGTTTAGCGATTAATACATTACAATCATATTTGCTTATGATGCAATTTACTCCATGCCCATTCCAAGTATGCCTTTTCCAACTTTAAAAATGATAATTTCCTTCCCCTAACTTATTTACTATTTTTTGCTTTTCAAAGAATTAATAAATCATGATCCTCTTGCTTCTCGTTGCCACCTGGGGAGAGGGGAGATATTATTATTCTGTCTTAGAGATGGGGAAACCAAGGCTCAGAGGAATCTTACTTGCCAAGGCTAGGACACAAAAGTACACACGGAGTAAATGATGCGTTCATAACCTGACGATGCTCTTTAACAAAGTGGAGGTGCCCCAATGATAAGTTTTGCCATCACAACTTGCTCCTAAGGTAGGAATATAAAGGACAAAGGACTGTACCCCGAGGGGTTAGGAAGGGACTAGGACATAACAGGAAGATGCAGCCCACAGCACTGGAGCCCTCTCTCTCCACTGAAGATCTTTATCCCAGCTGGGGAAAAAGGAACCTATCAGAAGATGGTCTTTGGCACCCTCCAACGGCCCGTACCATAAAATGACCACAGCCTTTGGCTTTTTCTCCACGTGCTAACTCTCTGTGTGGCCTTGGAAAACCAGGAGGTGAGAGCACTATTACTAGTAATATACAGAAACAAGAAGCAGCAGTGGCTAATATTTTTTTACACTTACAGAGAGCAGGCACTAAGCTAAATGTGTAAATGCGTGATTTCACTTAATTCGTACAGTGATCACCAGTGATACATTTCACTAATGAGGAAGCAGATGCCCAGAGAGTGACATTACTTTCCCAAGGTCATTCAGTTAGCAAATGGCCTTCAAGCTTCCTTCTGGCCATGATTCATTCACTTAAATCGAATAGCATCCACAATGATGGGTAGAACTCTTATTAATGTTATCCTCAAGGGTTTCTAGTACTCCTCAGGAAGCACAGTCTGAATGGCTGGTCTAAATGACCTCTGAGGACAATTCTGCAGAGCTTCTAGAAAAGCTTAAACCCTGCTTACCCCAGTTCTATACAAAAGGGCAAAGTCTCAGAAAGGCTTGGAGCTATGTGTTGAGCTATGCACCCCAGAGGGGATGGTCTTGTAACATCTTGTTAAAGTCTAAGTATTTATCTTCCTTGAGAAATTGTAAATGTTATGAAATTTTCTGATTTTATTGTGTCCATTGCTAGGATATAGAAATAGGATTTTTTTAATGTCCATTTTGTATCCCGTAACCTTATTGAATTCATTTACCAGTTCTAAGAATTTTTTTTTTGTGGGGGGGGGGGAATTCCTTGGGATTTTCTACCTAGACAATCCTGTGATCTGCAAATAAGGACAGTTTAATTCTTTGATTTGTATACCATTCATTTCCTTTTCTTGACTTACTGCCTTGGCTAGAACTTCTAGCAAATGTTGAATAGGTGTGGTTAAGAGTGGACATCCTTGCCTTGTTGCCAATCTCAGGGGGAAAGTATTCAGTACCTCTCCATTAAGCATCATGTTAGCTGTAGGCTTTTTTGCAAATGCTTTTTTTCAAGTTGAGGAAGTTCCTCTCTATTCCTGTTTTTCTGAGGAAAAAGTTATCATAATGGGTGTTGAATCAGTCAAATGCTTTTTTTGCACAGATTGAGATGATTGTGATTTTTCTTCTTCAGGCTGTCAATAAGGATTTCATTGATTAATTTTTGAATATTGAACCAGCTTTATCCCTGAAATAAACAACATTTGATTATGGTATAATTCTATTTTATATCTTGCTGAATTCTATTTCTAATATTTTGCTAAGGATTTTCTGACTATATTCACAAAAGATGTTAATCTGCAGTATTATTCTTGTGGTCTCTGTCTAGGTCTGGTATCAGTAACATCAGCTTCTTAAAATGAATCAGCAAGTGTTTCCTCCTCTTCCATTTTTCTTGGAAACACTATGTAGAATTGGTGTTAATTCATTTTTAAACATTTGACAGAATTTTCCAGTGAACAGTCCCTAGAATTTGAGATAGCCTTTTTTTGGGAATTTAGTTTTTTATTTACCAATTTATTTATTTAAAAATTTTAATTCAAGTATTGTTGACACAGTGTTACAGCTTTTGGGGGAGAGTTTTAAAATTATGGATTCAATGTCCTTAGCAGTCACAGGGCTATTCAAATGATTTATACTAGGTTACTTGAGGTACTGTGAGCATTTTGTAGAACTGTTCCTTCTTCAAGTTGTCAACTTTAGACGTGTAGAATTGTTCATAATATCCTTACTGCCCTTTGATGTCTGCAGGGTTTGTAATGGTACCTCTGTTTCATTCTTGATATCGTTCATTTGTGTCTTCTTTCTCTCTTTGTTACTCTTGCTAGACATTTGTCAATTTTATTGATCTTTTCAAAGAACAAGCTTTTGCTTTGATTTTCTCTATTGCTTTTCTGTTTTCAATTTCATTTATTTCTGTTCTTGATCTTTCTTTTGTTCATTCCCCTTGTTTTAGATTTATTTTTCTCTTTTTCTGTGTTGAGGTAAGATCTTAGATTTAAAGATTTTCCTATTTTTTAGTGTAAACATTTAGTGCTATTAATTTCTCCTCTGCATTCCTTAGGCTATGTCCCACAGATTTTTATATATTTTCATTTTCATTAAGTTCAATATATATTTTGGTTACCCTTGAGACTTTCTGACCCATGGATTACTTAGAAAGGTGTGTTTTTGGTTCTAAGTGTTTAGAGAGTTTTCTGTTATCTTTTGGTTACTGATTTCCAGTTTGATTACATTGTGAAAATACACTATGATTTCAAGTTTTCCAAATGTGTTGAGATTTGTTTTATGGCCAGAATATAGTCTATCTTTGGATATGTTTATGGGTGCTTGAAAGTATATGTATTCTGCTCCTGTTGTGCATTCTATAGATATCAGTTAGATCTTGTTGCTTGATGGTGTGGCTGAATTCTTCTGTATCCTTAATGATTTTCTGAGTAGGTGTTCTGTCAATGTGGAGAGAGGGGTGTTAAAGTCTCAAACTATAAGCCTATTTGTCTATTTCTTCTTTCGGTTTCTGCTTCACATATATTACAGCTCTGGAGCTCGGTGAACACACATTTAGGATTGTTCTGTCTTCTTGATGGATTGACCCTTTTCTTATTACATAATGTCCTTCTGAATCTCTCGTAATTTTCTGTGCTCTGAAGTTTACTTTATCTGTTATTAATATAGCCATACCTATCTTTGGATTAAATTTACATCTGCCAATCCCTTTCTTTTCATTGGCATATTTAGACAATTTACATTTAATGTAATTAATGCAATCATTGATATGTTAGGGCTTAAGTCAGCCTTTTATTTTTTATTTTTTGTTTATTCTGTTTTTTGCTCTTCTGAGATTTCCTGTTTTCTTATGGGTTACTTGAGCATTTTTTTTGAATTATTTTTTATCTGTAGTGTTTTTTAAATTATATCTCACTGTATACCTGTTTTAGTGGTTGTTCTATGGATTACACTATATGTACACATAACTTATCACAGTCTACTGGTGTGGACATTTTATCAGTTAATGTGAAGTATAGAAACCTTACTTCCTTTTACATCCCTTAACCCTTTCCTTATAATGGTCTTACATATTTCTTTTATATGCATTTAGAACTACATCAATGTTAACAGTTTTTGCTTCAACCAGCAAACATAATTTAGAAAATTCAAAAGAAGAAAAGTGTGTCACATTTACTCACATTTGTCTTCTTTTCCATTGTTTTTTCTCCTGAACTGATGGTCCAAGATCCTTCCTTTTATCATTTCTTTTCTGTTTAGAAAGCTTCCTTTAGCCATTCTTTCAGGATAGGTCTGCTCTAACAAATTTTCTTAGTTTTCCTTCATTTGAGAATGTCTTGGTTTCCCCTTCAATCTTCAAGGATATTTTCACTGGTAATAGGATTCTGGATTGATAGTTCTTTTCTTCTTGCACTTGAAAAATGTTGTGCCACTTCCTTCTAGCTTTCAAGGTTTCTGAGGAGAAATTCAGTCATTCAAATTGTTTTCCACCTATAGGTAATATATCATTTCTTTGCTACTTTCAAGAGGTTTACTTTTTATTTTTAGAAGTTTGATTATGTTTTTGTGTAGATCAGGTTTATCTTCTTTGGGGTTTTCTTGGCTTCTTCAATCTTTTATGCCTTTTACCAAATTTGGGAAGTTTTCAGTTATCATTTCTTCAAGTACTTCTTCAGTAGCATCCTTTCCCCAATCTTTCCAGTACTACAATTTAAGTCACAGTCCCACAGGTCCTTGAATCTCTGCTCATCACCCTCCCCCAATCTCTTTTCTCCATGCTGTTCAGATCGGATACTTTCTATCATTTCTTTCAAGTTCATGGATTCTTCTATTCTCCTCATTCTGCTGCTGAGCCCATCCAGTAAGCTTTTTATTTTTTATTGTATTCTTCACTTCTAACATTTGTTTCTTTTTTTTTTTACATCTTCCATTTCTTTGCAGAGACATTCCATTTCTTCCAAAAATAAAATAAAACTATTTTTTGTGTGTGTTTCAGTCATGTTCATAATTACTCAAGCATTTTTTAAATGTTTTTTATCTTGAGAGAGAGAGAGAGAAGGAGGGGGCAGAGGAAGAAGGAGAGAGAGAGAATCCCAAGCAGGCTCCACGCTGTCAGCACAGAGCCTGGAGTGGGGCTTGATCCCACAAACCATGAGATCATGACCCAAGCCAAAATCAGGACTGAGTCACTCAACAGACTGAGCCAGCCAGGCGCCCCAACACTGAACTATTTTTGTAACAACTGCTTTAAAGTCTCTGTCAGAATACTCTACTACTTCAGTCATCTCAATGTTGGCATCTACTGATCACCTCTTTTCATTCAAGTTTATACTCTCCTGGCTCTTGATATGATGAGTACTTTTCTATTGACACCATGGGCATTTTAAGTATTATGTTAGGAGACTCTGGATATTATTGGAAGCTTCTATTTTAGTTGGTTTTTCCTGGTGGCAGAAATGGGGGTGACTCTTTTCTGTCGGGTGAGGGAACACATCCAGGTTCCCCACTTCCTGGCCTCCTGATAACACAGATGAGGGAAACGTTCTTCACCACTGCTGGGCAGGACTGGGCACTCCAGTTCCGCACTCAGCTTCTGCTGATAAGGCTGGGAGTGGTAGGAGTGCTTGCTATTATTCCCCATTTGGCATCCTTACTGCTGGGTAGTTGTCCAAGTCCCGACTCTCCACTAGGTTTTCTCTAACACCATCCCAAGAGGGAAAAGAAAGGGCACCTTGTTATTGCTTGATGGGCGGGAGACTGGAATACAAGCTCCCCACGCAGTCTTCACGGACGTCCACCGTAGGTGAAGTGTTTTTTACTCCTGGCAGGGATGGAAGTCCCAGCTTCTGACCTGACTTTCTCTGATACCACCTCAGCAGAGCTGTTGGGATGTGTATTGCAGCCTCATGAGGGTGTCTTAGGCTCCCCACTCAGCATTGGCCGGTAGGATGGAGCCACAGTTTTTTCTGTGACGTTTGGCGGGAGAGGAACAGTTATTGTCTTGAGGCGTTCTGTTTTTTTCTAGGCTGCCCCTTTCCTGGTCCTTTGGCTAGACAGAACAGGCTCTTGCTGGACCTCTTTCTGTTTGTGCTCACTGGTGTTTCCGGACTGCCAACTTCTTCACCTCCAACTCTGAGATAAATGAGGCAAGAAGAAAGCACAAGGAACTCACCACCTACTCGTCCTTGGGTCTTCAGGTCTCTAGCGGGTCCACCTTCTTGTTTCTACCTTCAGAGTCTTCCAGTTTTCTTATGGTTGTTTTACATATACTGTCTGACTGTTCTAGCTGTACTTAGCAGGGGGAATAGGGAAAAGTATATATGCTCCATCTTTCCAGAAGCACAATTCCACTTGACCTCAAATGTCTTGCTTTACCCAAGTCTCAGAACAACTCCACAAAGGAAATATTAGGCCCATTTTACAGGTGAAGACACTGAGGTTCAAATATCATTCATTAAGTGGTATAAAGATAACGGGAAATAAATGGGGGAAGAGTCAAATGAGTAAGTACAAGTGGAGGTAAAAGAGCTCATCTCCTCCTCCCCTCCCCTCCTCCTCCCCTCCCCCATAGGGTAACTTCACCTTGGTTGGCTCTTTAAAGAGGAACAAGGAAAGGGGTGGGGACATGTAACAAGATCCTTTTGACCCCGGGCTATAGTTCCTCAGCTTCTTCAGCCCTGGTATGTCAACCCTACCTCCCAGAAGGATATTCTCTCTGGCAAGGGACACCCTCACCACCCTCACCTGTCTCCCACCTTCCTCCTTTTGGGCTATCCTATGCTCTGTTACTCTCCATTGAATCAGTGACTTATTTTCTGAGCCCTTTCTCTTTCAGTCATAAACACCTGTCTCTTTGGGAAGTACACAAAGAACCCTCACGGAAAGACTGTATAGAGGCTTGAGTTAGTGGTTCCTTCTGTGGGTACCTCAGGTGATGTCCCCTGGCAGGTTCACCTTGAACATGTGTGGCCTGAGGAGATCAAATGTAGGCCTCCAGCTTCTCATTTTCAATATGCACCTTCACCCTTCATGACAAGGTGTCCAAACCACACCTATACCACCCCCCATGAGCTGCTCTCTCTACAGCCCAGTCTGTCCTGGGACTTAGGGACGAGACCCAAGCAGGACCTCAGACAACCACTTGGGAGGGGGACATTCTGAAGGTCTTATGTATCCAGAGACAGAACGTATAGGCTCTGGCTGCTGCATCTAAATGGCCCTGTGAGCCCTTGTAGAAAGGCGTGCAGTTGGAATTTAGTCCAAATGGAGCCCACGGCCTTTCTATTCAAAGCATGGTTTGGAGACCAGCAGCATCAGCACCACCAGGGAACTTGTTAGAAATGAAGACTTTCAGGTCCAATCCCAGAGGTACCAAACCAGAATATGTTAAGCAAGATCCTCAGGTGATTCACATTTTAAATGTTAGAATTCGAGAAGCCATATTCTGATGTTGGTGCCCAGACACCGCAAGAATGGAACAATCCTGCCTTATGGAGGTGAGAGGGGAAAGGAGTTGCGTTTCTTGAGGCTAGTATTTTACAAGCCCTAGGGAAGAGTCGAAACTTTGCCCAGTCGAAGAGTCAGAAAGAGGTTCTTCAACCCTTTATTTCCGGGGGGGGGGGGGATGCGAAATTTCAATGGGATCCCAACTCCTACTCCACAAACCTCTTCTGTCTGTATCCTCAGGCAAATGACTTCTCCCAGAGAACACACAGAACCACAGAACTGTGGCCCACAGTATAGGTTCGCTAATATTAGTGTTCATTCCGACACAAATATCTGTGCCTTTTATAGAGAATCGGCTGGTCCTATAGGCAGAACAAAGACACAGAAACTTGTAGAAATGTTACGAGTCCCTGCTTGTTCATTTTCTTACCTGACAGGGTCTCTTTCTTCCTAGAGAGGTCTGAGCTTTGTCGGCAACACCAGAGGCTGGAAGACTTAGCTCTGAACCAGTGGTCAGATCCATTAAATGAATTCTCTGCTGCTTATTCAGACTAAACACAGGGACCTAATTCTCATAGTCTGTTATCTCCCTCTCCACACACAGAGTTACCAGGGGAGTTCAAGGAAGACACCAGAAGAAGAGAGAGGAAGTTTCTATAGGAGGGGGAAGGAAGAAAAATGAATTGCCCTATCTTGATTTTCCCTCCCACATATCTATAGAAGGCAAGGCATCTAAGTAGATTGGTGAAGGAGAGAATAGAAAGGGTAGAGAGGAGGCAGCACTAGGAGTTGTGAGATAGCAGTGATGCCCAAATGGATTTATTTTTATTTTTAAGAGACCAGACAAGGGGGGGTGGGGGGGGGGTAAGAAATGAGATGGTGGACCAGCATGGCTGTGAATTTTTAAACTCATAGTTAGCTAGAGGGAAAATACCACTTTTGCTGCATTTTCATTCCACACAGGGTTACAGTATTAATTGGCTTAGCAGACTTACAATCAGCAATTTCTTTTGCGGTGCACAGGTTAATGGAGTTGCCAGAGTGTTTCAGATATGAAATTGTCGCCTCATAATTACGTGGTTCTTCAAATTCAGCACTGAGAAGCATGGAGGAAACAAAAAGGTTACTTAAAATAAAACATTGCTTTAAACATTTTAAAACTTTTTCTATTTTTTTTTCTTCATTAGAGAAGTAATATGCCTGACAAATACGGTGATTTCAACAGATATGGAAGGCGCACCACCCCTACTCTCAACCTACAGGAATTCTGAAAAAACGTAACAATACAGAGAATTATATGAAGAACACATAACTCATCTAGACATCAATAAAGTCTCCAGGGGCCAGATATAGAGAAAGAAAGTCACAACTAAAGATGTATTATATGCAAAGAGAATTATATGCAAAGGGAAACTGAGACAGATAAGGAAAGATCTTAATGACTGGGGGGTCGAGGATTTACTTTCTGAGTCAGAAGTTAAGTCTCAGACACAGGCTTCCACTGAACGGGATGTTAGATCCAAGCTGTCAGCATAAAGTTCAGAGTCACAAGATGCCATTTCATCGGTAAAACAAATTGTAGAAAATATGTGTGCTGGTTCCCAGGGAAGAGCAGGGAAGCTTGGTATCTGGCTCTGATCACAGGAGCTAAAAGAGTCCCCCATGAGAAACCGAAAACTTGAAAACCTAGCACTAAGTACAAGTGGGGTTCTGAATGCATGGTGTGTATTTCAGAGAGACACAGAGACACAATAGTGCTCGAAATCCAACCCTCTCTTGTAAGGCCAATCTGAAATCGTTCTGTAAAGATGTTTCCACAACCCAAGGCACCTATGGTCTCCGAAGGAAATAATTCCCACATAAAACAAGCTTATAGTATTAAAAAAAAAAATGCAAACCACACAAAGAGATGAGGTACCACAGATAGTCAGATATAACAGAACGACAGAAATAACAGAATGACATGCAAGTGATTTAAAAATAAGTGTTTTAGGGGCGCCTGGGTGGCTCAGTCGGTTAAGCGACCAACTTCGGCTCAGGTCATGATCTCGCGGTCCGTGAGTTCGAGCCCCGCGTCGGGCTCTGTGCTGACAGCTCAGAGCTTGGAGCCTGTTTCAGATTCTACGTCTCCCTCTCTCTGACCCTCCCCCGTTCATGCTCTGTCTCTCTCTGTCTCAAAAATAAATAAACGTTAAAAATTTTTAAAAAAATAAATAAATAAAAAATAAAAAAAATAAAAATAAGTGTTCTAAATGTTCAAAGAAATAAAGGAATAAAAGCCATTAGGCAAAAACAAAACAAAAGAGAACAAAAAAACAAAGATAAAAACAAAAAACAAGAGTGTGGAAAAAAAACCACACTCTAGATTTAGGGACAGGAGACAGGAGTTATAGAAATCATAAATACAGTTGTTGAAATAAATAATGTAGATGTTGAAAAGTAGACCAGACACAGCAGATGAGAGAACTGGAGAATGAGTTAGATCTAAGGAAGTCATTCAGAATATAGCACTGAGAGAATGAAGAGATGGAAAATATTAAGAGAAGTTAACGGTGGGGAAGACAGAATGAGAAGGTTCAAAATATAAAGACGAGGAATTCTGAAAAGGAAAAAGAAAAAGGATGAAGAAAAGGAATCAGTATTCCTATGATAATAGCTAAGACTTCTAAAGTTAATAATGGACACAAATCCTTCTATTGAAACAGCTTCAACAATAAGAAATAATGATAAATCCACACTTACACAGTTTGTAATAAGTTAGCATAAGTCAAAGAAAAAAAGAAAAATGTAAAATCTGGGGGAGAGAAAATATAGATTACCAAGGAGCAGCAGACTTATGGTGGACTTCTTTCTAGCAACAGTAAGTGGTGGAGACTGTGGATAATAAGTATACTGAGGAAAGATATCAGTACCAAATTATCTTCTAGCTAAATTGTCATTAAAAGTGAGGGAGTAACAAAGATCTTTTCAGAATACCAGTACACACGTTTACTGCTCGTAGATCCTTGCTGAAATACATCAACACATTCAAAGAAACTGAACTAGTAATGAAGTAGGCTATAGGAAACAATGGTGGGGGAGTATTTAGAAAAGATGGCAGAGTAGGATTATCCTTAGCTCACCTTGTCCCACAGACACAGTGATATAACAACTACATCTATGGAACTAACTCTGAAAATGATCTCAAGACTGGAGGAACACACCTTCCGTGGTTAATTGTATAGAAACCACATGGAAAACGATAAGGGGGTAGAGACATAGTTGGGAAGAAAATTCCAAGCAAAACTAACCAAAAATGAGAGAGACACCACAAGCACAGAGAAGTAGGATCAGACCTGACCCCAGGCACCCCAGGCACTAGGGGTCTGCATTGGAAGAAAAGTTCTCCTACACATCTGGCTTTGAAAACCAATGGGGCTTAATTACCCACAGGAGCTTTTAAAACCAGCAGACTTAACTGTGGGAAAACAAGGCAGTAAAAGGAAACTGAGTCCTCTCAAAGAGCCAGCGTACTAAATAACTTGGCTGAGACACAACACAAAAGCAGCAGTATGAAAGGTGTCTGGGGTGTACATTAAGTTTTATTTACTAATCTCAGAACATGTGCTGTCAGGGCAGGAATCTTCAGGAGATTTCTCTAGGAACAAAAGCAGTGGTGGGCACCACTTCTCTTCCCCCAAACACTCCAGATGGCCAGATACTCGCGGGAACCAGCTCTAAAACTCTCCAACTTGCTAGCAACACATGCCCCACCTCCGTGTTCACCTGCAGACACCCCCCCACCCAGCCCACCCACTTCAGCAGGTGTCCCTTCAAAACAGCTCCTGCCTGGCCATACCCTGCATGTGGCCCCAGCAGAACCCAGTATCACTCCAAAGTGACTCCTGCCCTAGGGAGAAGGGGAGATAATCTTAAACACTAGCACACCCATAGTTCAAGCACTGGCTGTTGAGGAAGTGGGCCCTGCTTTTGGGTGAGCCTACAACTGTGGCAGAGAGGCTAACTGCAGACATATAGTCTGAAGGCTGACCCTGCCCACCTAGGAGCCCCCCCACCCACCCCAGCCTCAGACAGGCCTCACAATAGCTCAGGACCAACACTGCCCAGTGTGCTCACAACAGAGAAAACAGGTCATTGAAGCCAGCTGGTCTCAAGGCAATCACAACGCACACACAGCAGTAAGGTGCACATAGTAAGCCCACAAAGGAGACATCCCTGTTGTGCTTGATTCTGGTAATTAGGAGGAATTGTGCTATAGGACACAATAGGACCTCTTCCATACAAGGCCGTTACTTTTAAGACCAGAAAGGTAGCTGAACTCCCTAATGCAGAGAAACAAACACAGAGAGTTAGACAAAACGAACAGACAGAGGACTATGTCCCAAATAAAAGAATAGAACAAAATTACAGCAAAAGAGCTAAATGAAACTGAAATAAACAATATGTCTGATAAAGAATTCAAAGTAATGGTCATAAAGACACTCACTAGACTTAAGAGAGGATAATCTCAATGAGAAGTTCAACAAAGAGAGAATAAATATTAAAACAGAATCAGTCAGAGATGAAGAATTCAATAACTAAAAAAAAAATACAAAAGAGGGAATCAACAGATTAGAAGATGCAGAAGAACAGATCAGCCATCTGGAAGGCAGAGCGATAGAAAGTACCCAAGCTGAACAGCAAAAAGTAAACAAGTAGTTAAATAAAGGTTAAGGGAATTCAGGGACATAATCTAACACAGTAACATTCACATTATAGGGATCCTAGGAGAAGAGAGAGAAAAGGAGGCAGAACACTTATCTGAAGAAATTATAGCTGACAACTTCCTGAATCTGGAGAAGGAAACAGAAATCCAGATCCAGAAGGCAAAGAGAACCTCTAGTGAAATTAACCCAAGGAGGTTCACACCGAGATACATAATTAAAGTGGCAAAACATACTGATAAAAAGAAAGAATTTTAAGGGCGGCAAGAGAAAAGAGTTACATACGAGAAAAACCCCAAATGGCTATCCGCTAATTTTCTAGCAGAAATTTTGCAGGTCAAAGGGAATGGCACGATATATCAAAGTAGTGAGGAGAAAACAACCTGCAACCAAGAACAGTCTACCTAGAAAGGCTACTATTCAGAATAGAAAAAAGAAAATATTCCTCAAACAAAAGTTAAAGGGAGTCCATCACCCCTAAACCAGATTTATATGAAGTGCTACAGGGATTATTTTGAGTGCAAAGAAAAGGCCAAAACTAGAAGAAAATCATTAAAGAAAAAATTTCACAGGTAAAAGCCAACATTTAGTAAAGACAGATTAATCACTGATGAAGCTAATATGGAGGTTAAAACACAAAAGTAGTAAAATCACTTATATCTACAAATATCAGTTGAGAAATACACTAAATAAAAAGCTGTAAAGTAAGATACCAAAAAACACGTAGAGGGAAGTAAAAATTTACTGCTTTTAGAATGTGTTCAAACTTAAGTGACCATCAAATTAAAAAGACTGCTATACACATAAGATGTTACATGTGAACCTTATGGGAACCACAAATAAAAAACCTCTAATAAAGACAAAAAAATAAAAAGAAAGGAAGACAAGTGTAATACTAAAGGAGACATCAAACCACAAGGGAAAAGAGCAAGAGAAGAAAAAAGGAACAAAGAATTACACAAAATCATACAAAAAGTAATTAACAAAATGACAGTAAGTAAATACCTATCGACTGTAAATAGACTAAATGTTCCGATCAAAAGACACAGGCTGACTGAATGGATATAGAGACAAATCCACATACATCCACATCCACATACAAATCCACAACAATTCATATACATGCTGCCTATAAGAGACCCACTTCAGACCTAAAGATACACACAGACTGAAAGTGAAAGTTGGGAAAAACATATACTATTTAAATAAAAGTAAACAAAACAAAATTCAGGGCAGCTATCACTTTTATCAGACAAAACAGACCTTAAAACCAAGACTGTAGCAAAAGACAAAGAAGGGCACCACATAATGGTAAAGGGATCGATCAACCCAACAAGAAGATATAAAAATTCTAAGTATCTATGCACCCAACATTGGAGCAACTAAATAAATAAAGCAAATATTAACAGACTTAAAGGTAGGAATTGACAGTAATACAGTAATACAGGGGACTTTATTACCCACTCGCATCAATGGATAGATCATCCAGACAGAAGACGAACGAGGAAACAGTAGGTTTGAAGCACACATCCGACCAGATGGACCTAAAAGCATACAGACCATTCCTTCCGAAACAGCAGAATACACATTTTCTTCAAGTGCATGTGCAAAATTCCCCAGGATAGATCAGTTAAGGCCACAAAAGAAGTCTCAGTAAATTTAAGAAAGCTGAAATTATACCAAGGATCTTTTCCACCCACAACAATATGAAACTAGAAATCAGTTGCAAGAAAAAATGTGGGAGGAACACAACTACATGGAGGGTATACAACATGCTACTAAACAACGAATGAGTCAAACAAGACATCAAGGACAAAGTAAATACACGGAGACAAATAAAAATAAGACACATTAGTACAAAATCTTTCAGACGCAGCAGTACAGACCTACCTCAAGAAACAAGAAAAATCTCAAATAAACAACTTAACTTTATACCCAAAAGAGCTAGGAAAAAAAACAAAGCACAAAGCTAGTAGAAGGAAGGAAATAATAAAGATGAGAGCAGAAATGAACAAAATTGAGATGAAAAAATAGAAAAGATCAATGAAACCAGGAGTCAGTTCTTCAAAATGACGAAAAAATTGATAAACCATGAGCCAAATTCATCAAAAAAACAAGAGAGAGGACTTAAATAAATACAAGCAGAAGTGGAGGAGAAAGAACTGAAAGTAATGAAATACAAAGGATTATAATATTATGAACAATTATATGGCAAAAGAATTGGACAACCCAGAAGAAATGGACAAATTCCTATGGATATACCATCTTCCAATACTAAATCAGGAAGAAACACAAAATTTGTATAGATTGATTGCTAGTAATCAGTAATCTAAATTAAATCAGTAAAAAAACAACAACAACAACAACAAAAAAACTCCCAACAAGCAAATCTCCAAGATCAAATAGTTTCAGGGTGAATTCTACCAAACACTTAGAATTACTATCTATTCTTCTTTGGGGGTGCCTGGGTGGCTCAGGGGCTGAGTGTCCGACTTCAGCTCGGGTCATGATCTCACAGTTTGTGAGTTCGAGCCCCATGATGGGCTCTGTGCTGACAGCTCAGAGCCTGGAGCCTGCTTCCGATTCTGTGTCTCCCTCTCTCTCTGCTCCTCCCCTGCTCACACGCTGTCTCTCAAAAATAAATAAAAATTAAGAATTAATATCTTTTCTTCTCAAATTGTTCCAAAAAATAGAAGAGGAAGTGAAACTTCCAAGTTATTTCTATGAGGTCAGCATGACCCTGATACCAAAACAAAACAAAGACACTATAAAAAAAAAGGAAACTACAGGCCAATATTCTTGATAAACATAGATGCCAAAATCTCCAACAAAATACTAGCAAACTAAATTCAACAATACATTTAAAAAGTCAAGATCAGGGGCTCCTGGGTGGTTTGGTCGGTGGGGCGTCCAACTTTGGCCGAGGTCATGATCTCACAGTCTGAGTTTGAGCCCTGCTTTGGGGTCTGTGCTGACAACTTGGAGCCTGGAGCCTGCTTCAGATTCTATGCCTCCCTCTTTCTCTGCCCCTCCCCCAAGCTCACGCTCTGTCTCTCTCTCTCTCTCTCTCAAAAAATAAACAAACATTAAAAAAAATAAAAATCATATAGGATTTGTTCCAGGGATGAAAGTGTGGTTCAAGATTTGCAAATCAATCAGTGTGACAGATCACCTTAATAAGAGAAAGGATAAAAACCTTATGATCATTTCAATAGATGCAAAAAAAAAAGACACTTGAAAAAAATCTATCAATCTATTTATGATACAAAAGTTCAACAAAGTGGGTTTAGAGGAAATACACCTGAACATATAAAAGTCACATAAGACAAATTCACAGTTAACGTTATACTCAAAGGTGAAAAGCTGTAAAGGCAGACAGGTAAAAGAAATAAAAGGCAATCCAAATTGGTAAGTAAGAAGTAAAAACGTGACTATTTTCAGGTGACAAGATACCACATACAGAAAACCCTAAATACGCCACCAAAAAACTATTCAAACTGACAAACGATTCAAGAAAGCTGCAAGATACAAAATTAGTATACAGATATCTGTTGCATTTCTATACATTAACAGTGAAGTAGCAGAAAGAGAATTAACAATTCCATTTACAATTGCACCCAAAAGAATAAAATACCTAGGAATAAACTCAACCAAGGAGGTGAACTTGTACTCTGAAAACTATTAAAACACTGGTGAAAGAGACTGAAAGCTACATAAATAGATATGCCATGTTCACGAACTGGCAGAATTAATATTGTTAAAATGTCTGTAATACCCAAGGCAATCTACAGATTCAGTGCAATCCCTAACAAAATACCAACAGCATTTTTCATGGAACTAGAACAAATAATAGTATGTATATTAGTGTATGCATGTCAAATATTTATTGTATGTAAAGTATACAAATTATAAAATTTGCATGGAATAACAAAAGACCTCAAATAGCTAAAGCAATCTTGAGAAAAAAAGATCCAAGTTGGAGGGATCACAATCCCCAATTTAAAGATATACTACCAACTTTATAAGCAAAACAGTATGGTACTGGCACAAAAATAGACACATAGATCAATAGAACAGGATAGAAAGCCCATAAACAAACCCATGCTTATATGGTAAGTTAATTTATGACAAAGGAGGCAAGACTATAAAACGGGGAAGAGACAATCTATTTAACAAATGGTGCTAGGAAAACTGGACAGTTACATACAAAATAATGAAACTGGACAACGGTCTCAAGACATACACAAAAATAAACTCAAATGGATTAAAGACCTACATATGAGACCTGAAACCATAAAACTCTTAGAAGAAAACATGGGCAGTAATACCTTTGACATTGGCCTTAGCAACATATTTATGGGTATGTATCTTTGGGCAAGAGAAACAAAAGCAAAAATAAACCATTGGTACTGCATCAGAATAAAATGCTTTCACACAACAAAGGAAACCATCAACAAAACAAAAGGCAATCTACTGACTGGGAAAAGATATTTGCAAATGATGTATCTGATAAAGAGCTAATACCCAAAATATGTAGAAAGCTTACACGCCTCAACACTGAAAAAGCAAATAATCTAATTAAAAATGAGCAGAGGACCTGAAAAGGTATTTTTCCAAAGAAGACAGACATATGGCCAACAGACACATGAAAAGATGCTCAACATCACTAACCTTCAGGGAAATGCAAGTTAAAACCACAATGAGATATTACTTTACACATGTCAGAATGGCTAGAGGCAAAAATGCAAGAAGAAATGAGTGTTTGCAAGGATGTAGAGAAAAAGGAGCCCTTATGCACTATTGGTGGAAATGTAAATTGGTACGACTGTGGAAAACAGTATAGAAGTCCCTCAAAAAATTAAAAAAAGAATTACCATTCAATCAAATAATTCTTCTACTAGGTACTTACTCAAGGAAAATGAAAACACTAATTTGAAAAGGTATATGCACCCTTATATTTATTGCAGCACAATTAACAATAACCAAGGTACGGAAGTAACCCAAGTGTCCATCAATAGATGAATGGATAAAGAAGATGTGATACATATACACAATGGACTATTACTTATCCATAAAAAGGAATGCAATCTTGCCATTTGTGACAACATGGATGGACCCAGAAGGTATACTGCTGAACGAAGTAAGTCGAAGACAAAGATAAAATTCATATAATATCACTTACATGTGGAATCTAAAAAACAAATCTACAAATAAATGTACAAACAGAAAATAGATTCTTAAATATAAAGAAGAAACTTGTTCTCCAGAGGGGAGGTTGGTGGTGGGGGGCAATGGGTAAATAGGTAAAGGGGATTAAGAGGTACAAACTTCCAGTTATAAATAAATAAGTCACAGAGATGACAAGTACAGCACTGGGAAAACAGTAATATTGTAACAACACTGTATGGTGACAGATGGTGACTACACTTACTGTGATGAGTACTGAGTAACGTATAGAATTGTTGAATCATTATGTTGTATATCTGAAACTAGTAAGACAATGTATGTTAATTGTATTTCAATTTTAAAAAGAAATGGTGATCAAATAAATTAATAAAGCTATTGGTAAATCTAAATACAAATAGAATGTAAAAGCAACTAGTTTGTAGAAACTTAAGGTAATATGGAATTTAAAAATATTAAATAATAATATGAAAGAGAGTGGGTGAGGGCTATGAGAATCATCCTCACATCTTTGTACCCTTCAGGAGCAAAAGAGAGGTTTTGATTAATGTTAGACTTAATCAGATATCAAGATTTAACGACTTGTTATCTGCTAGAAGGAGACTATGCAAGGAGAAAACTTAAATATTAAAGAAGAAGGCAGAAAAGGAAAAAACATACATGTAAAAAATGTCATACTATATTTAAAACGTAAAACATGAGGAAAAGTCCAAATAGATCAAGAATCACAATAGAGATAAATTAATTTACTTAAATAAAAAAGTATCTAGATGTTATAAAAATCTAGCTAATGCTGCCAAAAGCACCAGGCAAGCCAAAGTTCCTATAGAAACAAATGGAATAAAGAGATGCAAACCAAATACCAACCAAAAGAAAGCTTAGGTAGGTTTATTAATATTAGACCATACTTTAGCATGACTGATCAAGAAAACAAGAGAAGGTACACACATGTGCACACACACACACACACACACACACACACACACACCCTGGATAAGACAGACAACAAATCTAGAGATCATTTTAGGTTTTCAGAAATCTAAGAAAATGTTATCATAAGCTCGTTAATAAATTTGGAAATTCACAGAAAATTGGCAGACTTTTAAATATAAAATTACCACAGCGACTGAAGAAGTACAAAGGCTGACAGGCCAATAAAACATCAATGAGCTTGAACCAAAAGTATACACACTCACTCTCTCTCTTATTTACCTTCACACTCAATCCACTCCTCTCTTTTTCCTCCACCAAATAGTTTCATGGGCAAGTTTGAATGAATAGTTTCAGAGAATAGAAAAAGAGAAAAGTGGGGGTGCCTGGGTGGCTCAGTTGATTAGGCGACTGACTTCGGCTCAGGTCATGATCTGGCAGTTTGTGGGTTTGGTTCCCACGTTGGGCTCTGTGCTGACAGTTCAGAGCCTGGAGCCTGCTTCCAATTCTTTGTCTCCCCCTCACTCTACCCGTCCCCTGCTCGCACTCTGTGTCTGTCTCTCAATAATAAATAAATGTTACAAATTCTTTTTTAAGAGAAAGAGAAAAGTTACCCTACTCATTTGAAGTGGGCGCTATGATTTTGATATGAAAACCAGACTATGATCAAAATAACAAATATAGCTCCAATCTCACTTAAAAGATTTTGGCCCAAACTCACTAAATAAAATACCAGGAAAAATGAGTTAATCAGTATTAAAATTAACTCAAGAACAACTAAAATTTATTCCAAGATGTCAAAGATGGATCAACATCAGAAAATCTACCACTGCAATTAATTACCTTGAAGAAATAAAAGAAACCAGAGTATTTTAATAGGTGCAAGAAAAAAAATTCCACACAAACTCTCTTAACTAGATTAATCTCCAACAAATATACTAAATGGTGAAGTGTAACAGTTAAGTTGAGATCAATTCTACTGGAAACTCCTGCAATAGAAAAAAAGAGAAACTCATAGAAAACTAGACAAAAGGACATTGCAGACATCACAGAAGAGAAATACTGAATAGCTTATAACAATAAATGCACAGCCACATAGTAAACAAGGAAATGGAAGGAAGGCAATGAAGATTAGTTAACACCCACCATTTTAAGCAAGAATCCCAAAGTTTGAGAATAATATCTCATTTGGCAAGAATATGGTGAAACTGGAATTTTATATTAGTTTGAAAGTATAAAGTGGCACAACCATTTTGGAATATAAAACTGAAGTTGTTTACTTGTGTTTAGAAATTTTATTTCTAAGTAACTTAGGGAAACCTGGTTATATTCACCTGGAAATATATGACATGATTACTGCAGCATCATTTGAAAGGGTGAACATTTGAAACAATTGGAATGTCCCTCCATAAGGGAACACATGAACAAACTGTGATATGTTCATATGATGGAGTAGCTATAATATGCAAATGATACTGAATAAACTAGACTCATATGCATCAATATAGGTAGAATAGGAAAATACAGCTTCAAAAAAAAATCATGTTGCAGAATGGTAAGATGCCATCTGTACAAAAATGTAAAATACTGTATCTTCAACAAATACGAATTTGTTCAAGTGTAAGACATACACTAAATGGGGCGTCTGAGTGGCTCAGTCGGTTAAGCCCTGACTTCGGCTCAGGTCATGATCTTGTGGTTAGTGAGTTTGAGACCTACATTGGGCTCTGTGCTGACAGCTCAGAGCCTGGAGCCTGTTTCAGATTGTGTGTCACCCAATCTCTCTCTGTCCCTCCCCCACTCATGCTCTGTCTCTCTCAAAAACAAACATTTTAAAAAGTGCAATATTCCTTACCCTGAGTCAAAGTTAAAAAAGAAAAAAAAGACATACACTAAATGGACACACTCCTGTATCCACAGTATCCCTGCCTCTGGGAGGGAGAAAAAGGAGACAGAGGAGTGAAATGAAGGGGACTTGTGCTGTATCTGTAACAAATGGAAAACCACTATTTCACTAAATGTGGATAGGAGAGGGAGGAGAAAGAATCACCCATGATATTCCCACCTTTACACAAGTGAGGTCTTAGTATTTTGGTATTCTTCCTAATTTTTTCCATTTATAGGTGTATTAGTATACCTGTTGCTACAGACAATGAAGAGGTTGGAATTCTCTCTTGTCTTGTTCCTCCTTCCCTATTGATTATTTGTATTGCAAGCACATTCCACCCAATTGTTTTCCCTCATTTGACCAGCTTGAGTATTTTCAGGGTTTTTTTTTAAGTCATATTCTCTAAAGATGTATGAACAGTTCACTTTGCTGAAAAGGAAAAATTATGAACTCTAATGCATCAGTAATTTCTCCCCTATTTTGTTCCCCTCCCCTATCATAAAGTAATTGAGAGAAACTTTCTTAAATTATAGACTATGCCATGTATCTCATGCTCCAATGACCTAACAATCTCATCAGGTCTATGGTAAATTAACTTTATTAATAAGAAACAATTTGTGGAAAAATTGAAAGAAGAGTTCTAATCAATTTCTTGGACTACTTTTGTCAGAAATGAATAAATATCTGACTTTAGATGATCAAAAAGAATTTCAACTGAATATTTTTTAAAAAGTGTCTTTCAGATAAATTGTCTTTACAGAGAGGCAGTCTCAGTATTAATGTTAAAAATGAAAAAAGATATTGTAGATGTATTTAAACCTCTTTTTTTTTGCTACCTGAGAATATCTTTTCATCCTTTTCCTAGCCCATTAAAACAAGATCTGCAATCTGCCTTGATTTAATATAGTGTGGGTCAATATAAAGAACTTGGATAGCAGGGAATAAGTAAGTGTATGATTTAAATAAATCTATGTGTCAAGCTTTTGTTTCCACATTTATTAAAATAACTGTCTATAGTCTGTCTCCAGGACTGTAGACATCATTGGGAGACAAACACAGATTTATAGACAAACTTGGAGCTTGGGGTCAGACAGATATAAACTCGAATCCTAGCTCTTCTACTTTCTAATTATAAAGTACTGAATAAATACCTTAGTCTCAGTTTCCTACTCCTTAAAATAGTAATAACAAAATCTAATTTAAAGGTGTATTGTGGATATTGAATGAAATATTTACTCTCTGTACATAAGCATTCCACTCAAGTGTGCTAGTAATATTATTGTATTGGAGGAGAGAAGTTATAATATTAAAAAAAAAGTTTGACATACATCTAAGGGGCGACTGTGATCCCTTCCAGAGACCTTGGGGGAATAGGTGCTATCTTCACACTCTCCCTCTGCTGTGCTCCAGCTCTCAGAGGGGAGCTCTTACACTTATCTGGTGCCCTGGTTTTTAGTCAACTGCCATGGTTTTTGTGGCTGTTATGCAGAAGATGGCCCTCGACCACCTGATTCTGATGGCCAGGGGGCCTTGTGTTCCTGTGTTCCATAAGTCTGAAATAATAAAGAGACAGTCTTTGGCAGGCTGCCACCCCTAGGTCAATGCATAAATATCAGGCTGAAACACAAGAGCAGTCATTCTGTGAAAGAGGCCCATTTGCTTATCCTGGGGTTTTGGCCTGAGGGCCAGGCTTCAGGTGTGGTACACATCTAGAGGCCTATGGAGGGGCTCTCGGAATATAAACCAGTGGCCACGATCCTTATACAAGTCTACTTCTGCCTCACTACAACTCCCAGGCAACTCCTGGAAAGGAGCTTATACATTTGTCTGCAAGCCTGATTGTTCTGTTACCCAAGGGACGCCTTCAGATTGCCCAGCTCTGGTGGCCAGTGAGGCTTATGTTTGTAGACACACAAGACAGTATATATTTGAGGACTCTAAAAGCCGCTGCCAGAGGGTCTGGCTCCTAATCAGTGTGAAGCTGGGTGCTGACTGAAGTCCTCTCTTTGGCACACTGGCAGGTCTTAGCATACCCTCAACTCCTGGGAGCTATTACAAATATAATAGGCTGCTTAGATGATCAAAAAGGTTTGAGATAACACCAAGAGCTAGGGAAAGACTGAATGATAAGCTTTACCTCCTATATGAGACCACTCCTTCAAGAGTGGGACAGGTGGCTATTTCATCTATTGTAAAGAAACCAAAAGAGGGAGATAAGCAAAATGAAGAAACAGAGGAATACGTTACAAACAAACAAAAAACCCCACAAGATAAAACCACACACACACACACACACACACACACACACACACACACAAATGAAAAGGAGATAAGCAATTTACCTGGTAAAGAATTCAAACTAATGGTCGTAAAGATGCTTACCGGACTTGGTAGAAGAATTCATGAACACAGCAAAATTTCAATGAAGAGAAAATATAAGAAGTACCAAATCAAAGTTACAAAGCTGAAGAATACAGTAACTGAGCTGAAAAATACAGTAAAGTCATTCAACAGCAGAATAGATGAAGCAGGGGAAAGGATCAGTGAATTCCAAGAATGGGCAGTGGAACTTACCCAATCAGAGCAGTAAGAAGAAAAAAGAATGAAAAAAAAAATGAAGATAGTTCAAAGGACTTCTAGGACAACAACAAGCAGAGTAACATTCACATTATAGGGTTCCCAGAAGGAGAAGAGAGAGAAAGGATCAGAAAGAAATAATTACTGAAAATTTCCCTAACCTGGAAGAAAAAAAACAAAAACAAAAACAAAACAGTAACACATGTAGACCTAGGAATACCAGAGAGTTCCAAATGAAGTAAACTGAAAAAGACTCACACCAAGACACATTATAATCAATATATCAAAATTAAAGATAAAGAGAATGTTGAAAGCAGCAAGAAAAAAAAAACCTGTTACATACAAGACAACACACATAAAACTAACAGATTTTTTCAGTAGAAACTTTGCAGGCCAGAAGGGAACGGCATGATTTATTCAAAGTGCTGGAAGAAAAACAACTTCAACAAGAATATTCCACCTGGCCAAACTAATGTTTAGAACTGAAGGACAGAGAGAGTTTTCCAAACAAGCAAAAGTTAAGGAGTTTATCACTACCTAACCAACCTTACAAAAATGTTAAAGGAATTTCATTACGCTGAGAACAAAGGGCACTAATTAGTAACAAGAAAATGTATGAAAATATCAGCAAAGGTTAAGTATATGGTAAAGGTAAATATATAATGAGGTAGTGGATTTATATTTATATTTATATCATTTGTAAAACTAGTACGAATGTTAAAAAACAACAGTAGTAATAACTATAACTACAGTAATCAGTTAAGAAATATACCACATAAAAAGATGTAAAATGTCACATCAAAGATATAAAACATGGGGATAGATTTGTGTTTGAATTTAAGTTATCAACTTCAGATAGACTGCTATAAGTATAAATTGTTATTTGTAAACTTCATGGTAACCACAAAGCAAAAACCTATAGCATATACACAAAAGATAATGAGGAAGAAATCTAAGCGTGCTACTAAAGAAAGTCATCAAACCACAAAGGGAGAGACAAAGAGGAGAACAAAGGGACACAGAGAGACTATAAAACACTCAGAAAACAATTAACAAAATGGCAATAAATACATAATTATAAAAATTACTTAAATGTAAATCAGCTAATTTTTCCAATTAAAAGACACAGAGTAGATGAATGAAAATAAAAAAACAAAACAAGACCCACCTATATGCTACCTACAAGAGACTCATCTTCAGATTTAAGGAAACAAAGATTGAAGGGTTGAAAAATGGAGGTTCCACAGAAGTCCTCATTATGTTAACTATCTGTGGTGACAGATGTTAATGAGACTTACTGTGATCACTTTATAACATATACAAATATCAAATCCTTAAGATGTACACCTGAAACTGATAGAATGTTATATGTCAATTATACCCAACTAAAAAAGTTTTCTTGAGGTTGGCATTTTCTTTTTATTGAAAGTTCTTTTTATTGCTGGCATAGCATCAACTTTCTATCTTTTCTTTTTTACAGAAAACCTTTAGTAATTTAAATATATAATAAAACATTGTTTCTAAATGAGATCTTCAACATTATGTAAGTTCAAGAAGAAGCAAGTCCTGTAAATGCAGGGCTAGTGTTACAGATGATTTACAAAGGAAATGTTCTTTCTTTTCTTTTTTTTTCTTTTAGTGTTTTCTTTTTATATTTGAGAGAGAGAGAGTGTGAGCAGGGGAGGGGCATAGAGAGAGGGGGACAGAGGATCTGAAGCGGGCTCTGTGCTGGCAGCAGTGAGCCCATAGTGGAGCTCAAACTCACAAACCGCGAGATCATGACCTGAGCCGAAGTCAGATGCTCAACCAACTGAGCCAGCCAGGTGCCCCAAAAAGAAATTTTCTAACTGTCCTTGGACCCTTGGAATTCTGTCTTCAAAATCAACTTTTGATAGTTTGAGTCACGGACTTGGGACCACCTGTCATGGTTGTTTCTACTTGCCGTGTCTACCCCTCGATGACTCCTCTCTTTTGGACAATAATGTAGTCAACCTCTGAATGAGGCTGTACATTCTAGAGAATTGGCTCACAGAGCTCACTCGACCTGCTCACTTGGTCCAACGGTGACACTGTCCATGGTATTAGCTACAGTTCGTTGAGGTTTGCCATGTGGTAGGCACTGTGCTTAGGTTCGTCATATCCATCTCTCGCTGGCTGTGTGGATGCGAGCAGTCACTTACGACCTCAGAGCTTTAATTCCTTCAGAGGCTCACTGAGGAAGGCTACACGAGGGGAAGTTGAAAATTTTTACGGTAAGGTGGCTTTGGAAAATCTAAAGCAGAGCTTCCATTAGGTAGAAAGACTGAGACTTGAACAGCAAAACCTGTTAGCTCTACTTCGGTATTTAATTAGGGAGGTAGGGGCGCCTGGGTGGCGCAGTCGGGTAAGCGTCCGACTTCAGCCAGGTCACGATCTCGCGGTCCGTGAGTTCAAGCCCCGCGTCAGGCTCTGGGCTGATGGCTCAGAGCCTGGAGCCTGTTTCCGATTCTGTGTCTCCCTCTCTCTCTGCCCCTCCCCCGTTCATGCTCTGTCTCTCTCTGTCCCCAAAATAAATAAACGTTGGAAAAAAAAATTAAAAAAAAAAATAATAATTAGGGAGGTAGGTCTAAGTTGAAAGCCAAGCTTCTTTCACTTCTTATTTCAGTGGGCCACCCGTTTTGGAGAGAAGAAGAACAGGAGTAGCTTAGCCAGGAGTCACTCTGTGTGACATTGCACAGGTTCCTGGTGACAAGGGAGCCCAGGCCATCTGATTTCTCAATTATCCAAAGTCCCAAACTGGGAAAATTCCATTTCCAACAATCACTTTTTGTAAGACTACTCTCCCCATAGGGCTTCACCTTAAGAAATCCCCCTCTCGAGGGGCACCTGGGTGGCACAGTCGGTTAAGCATCTGACTCTTGATTTCAGCTCAGGTCACGATCTCATGCTTGTGAGATTGAGCTCTGCACGGGGCTCCACGCTGAGTGTGGAGCCTGCTTAAGATTCTCTCTCTGTTCCTGTCCTGCTCTTTCTCTCTCTCTCTAAAATAGAAATCAATCAATCCTCTTGAGTGAAGGGATTGGTGAGGAGACATGAAAAAAAGACTAGGACTTAAATGCTATTTACCATGGATCTCAAAAAGCATTTATGCCAGGTTCACAAAAATACACGATACATTTTCAAGGAGGATTTCTTCTACAAGCTATTAAAATTCTGTCTTCTAGCTATCACTGCTGAAGAGGAACCACCAACCAAGCCGCTGAGCATCATGGTTTGAAGACGACACAGGCTTTGGAAAGACAGATATGGGGTGAAACGCGAGCTTTCCCTGGCCGTGACCCTGAGTGGGTATTTGGGCCTGAGTGTCTTCTTCCTGTAGTCCTGTTTTTCAGGAGAATGAGAGGATGTCAATTCTGCTGTCTGGGGTGGCGCTCGGCACAGAGGGTTTGCTACCCCTGCTACCGCCACCTCCACTTTTCCTGCCCCTTCTACTTCTTCCACGAGCCCACGTTCCCGCCACCCGCACTTCAACTTCTACCACCTCGACCATTAGTTCTTCCACTTCTTCCATTTTAACAGAACCCACACACACAGGTTTGTGCATATGTATCTCTAGATGTGATACATATGGTTTAAATGTCTGCATAGGTATGTGTGTCTATATACACGTTCATACACACATGCACACACACACACACACACACACACACACACACACACGTGGGGAGGTGTGTAAGCCCAACCTTACCAGCACATTTCATAACCTTACTAATTCGCCTTTGATCTCAACAACAACTCTAGCAAATACAACATCCCCAACATCACTCAGCGCTGGGCACTAGATATTTCTGTGTTTTCCATCAATGGGTGTATAACCCAATTCTTCCTATAAAGGGCCACCAAACTATGACGACTGATGGTTAATTCTCTGCGTTAACTGGATTGGCCACCAGTTGGGCAAATGAAGCGTTCTTTCTGGGAGCGTCCGTGAGGCTATTTCTGGATGAGATCAGCATTTGAATCCATGGAGTCGGTACCACAGATCACCCTCCCTCCTGTGAGGAGACATCATTTAATGCACTGAGGGTCTGAATAGGACAAAAGGTGGAGCAAGGAGGAATTCACCACCTTTTTTTCTCCTGCTGTGTTGATGGAGCTGGGACATCTCATTTCATCTTTTCCTGCCCTTGGACTGGGATGTTTACTACCAGCTCTCCTGGCTCTCAACCACAATACTGTAGTCGCAACCACAACACTGGCTAGGAGTCCTGGGTCTCTAGCCCACAGATGGCACATCACGGGACTTCTCAGCTTCCATTACCAGCATGCGGACAAGTTGCTCATTATCAATCACTAAATATTATGTGCACATTGATATTTATGCACATAATGTACCTATGTACCACATATTATATGCCTCATTCTTTTAAGTTTATTTATTTGAGAGAGGCAGAGACAGCACGAGAGGGAGAGGGGCAGAGAGAGGGAGAGAGAGGCCCCCAAGCAGGTTCTGTGCTGTCAGTGCAGAACCTGACGTGGGGTTTGAACACATGAACCATGAGATCATGATCTAAGCCAAAATCAAGAGTCAGACCTTAACTGACTGAGCCACCCAGGTGCCCCAGTGTGCATAATTCTAATATAGAATACACAAATATTCTGTAACTCCCGCTGGTCCTGTTTCTTCGGAGAACCCTGATACAATGACCAAGTAAATGCTATTGAAGTGCTATGTAACCTCATACAATATGCCACGGGAGCCAGGCATAGTCCCTACTTCATTGCTCTTTTCCTCTGGACTACAGGTCACTCTAGAATCAAAGAGAAATTGAAAAATGAGAATAATGAAGCATAGCACGATGGTGAAGGTCAAGGAGCTTATGAGTGGGTTTTGGAGAATATTTTTCAAAACTTTGTAGGCCGATCCAACAGTTTCACAGATTAATTCTTCTCCGTGTCATTTCTAGGGGGGAAAATGTGTTGGAGTATCACTGTACTTTTCCGTGCCTGACATTATCACCCATAAAATAAGAACAGTACTCCATTACTTAACCTATGCTTTGAGGTGACGGTGCAGTCGATGAAACCATTGTGAACTTGGGCATGGCTTTCTGAAAGCACGTTGCCTTCCAATGCCACCGCTAAAGCAGGTTCTTCCGTAACCAGCGGCAACTTCTGCAGCATGAAACAAAACGACCTGAAGCCCTCATTTTCATCAGCAAGGGCAACTTTTAAGGTATCTGCATTTCAAATTTCAGGGTGTCCCTTTCAGGTGGCCGGAACTTCCAACCCCAGCTGTTTTACAAAAAGCGAGAGTGGGTCATCCCCAGAGCTAGGGGCAGGCTTCCGGTAGCAACCCTGTTTCCCCGACTCCAGCCCGGCGGCGGCACTAGACCCTGTTACAGAGCCCCCTCCTACCAACAAACAACAAATAGCTGTGATTTATCAAGTGTTTACAGCATTGCCGGGCACTCTGCAGACTTACAGATATTCATCTCAATCCTCGCAGCCACCCTAAGAGGGAGGATTTATTGATTTCACCGTCTCCCATGTGAGGAAATGGGAGGCCCAGAGATATTAAATTACTCTTCCAAGATCACACAGCTTGCGCGTGGGGCTCAAAATAGGAATCTGAGGTTATCCGGCCCAAAGTCTGTGCTCTTGACCCTTCACAACATAGTCCCTGGATCTTCTGATTTTCAAGTACCGCAAAAGCACTCAATTTAAACAGACTTCAATTACGCGGCTGATGAGAAGTAGCAGATCTTCTTCCTGCTTTCAAATAATTTATAATTTAGACAGGAAGGTGAAAAACGCCCAAGAGTCTGGAAAACAACAAAAGTAGACTATATATGATGAGTCTCAAAATGAACACCCTCTAAGTCCATTCTACGATTGAACTTCTGCCCAACTATTGCGTGCCGCACTGTGCCACACACACACCCAGCCACCATACGTTCTAAAATGTCGGATTACCTGTGGTTCCTGCACACACAAGGACACTTCCTGCCTCAGTGTTTCTGCATATGTGGTCCTTCTGCTTGCCATATCCTTACCCCCAATGGCCGCTTCACAAACTCTGACTTATTCTTTAAAATATAAATTGTCGGGGCGCCTGGGTGGCTCAGTCGGTTGAGCGTCCGACTTCGGCTCAGGTCACGATCTCGCGGTCTGTGAGTTCGAGCCCCGCGTCGGGCTCTGTGCTGACAGCTCAGAGCCTGGAGCCTGTTGCGGATTCTGTGTCTCCCTCTCTCTCTGACCCTCCCCCGTTCATGCTCTGTCTCTCTCTGTCTCAAAAATAAATAAATGTTAAAAAAAAAAGGATTAAAATATGAATTGTCATGGTCTCTGTTCCTTCTGCATCTATTCTCCACAAAGTGGTCGGTATAATCCTCTAAAAAGAGGATTGGAACCTTGTCACAGACCTGCTTAAGACTTCTGAGGCTTCCTGTGACTCTTAATGAAAAACAGCGACAACGACAAACCATCAGCCACCTCCCCTTTATGATCTTACTTCCAGCAACTTCTCCAACCTCCTGTTCAACCATTCTCCTGCTCTCCCATGACACTCTAAGCGCGCTGGCCTCCTTTTTGTTGTCCAAGGACGTCAGGCTCTCCCCCAACTCAAGGGCTTTGCAAATGCCGTTCCTGCCACCTGGAATGCCTCTGTATGGCCAGCTCCTTTCTCAAGTGTCAGGTCTCCCCTTACACATTGCCTTCAACAAAGTCCTTCTCCTTCCTTTTCCAAATAACCCTCTTCCCCCCATTTCTGTCTATACAACCTTCGGGTGTATACAATTCTCAGTAGTCGTCCTAATCTTTAAGTCATTTCATTACTTTTGTAAGTTTAATTTTTTTCTCTTGTGCTCTGTGATTGTATGTATCACTCACTGCTGGGTCCCTAGTTACAAAGACAATGCCTGGCACATTTTTTTGGAAAAATGTTTGTTTATAGAAAGAGAGAGTATGAGCAGGGGAGGGGAAGAGAGAGAGGGACACAGAGAATCCCAAGCAGACTCCATGCTCACCATGGAGACTGACTCGGGTCTCAATCCCAGGACTGTGAAACGGAGCCGAATATGGGGCACGATCTCACGACCATGACTTCATGACCTGAGCCTACATCAAGAGTTGGCCAACGTAACCGAATGAGCCGCCCGGGTGCCCCACAATGCCTGGCACGTTATAGGCTCCCAATGATCTGGATCCTCCTCCGATGCTCACGGAAATACTGAAAACTCCTACAAAGACAGACAGATGATATCACATCAAGAATATGTTCACTTAGCTCCCCCTCTGTGCCAAGCACTGTTCTAGAATACAAAAGCCAACGACAGACAAGGTCCTTGAACTCAAGACTCTCATCGTCTAGAATAACAAAGAAAACAAACCAGAATAATTATTATTTGAGGCATTAATAAATAATAACAGAAGAATTTAGCAGACCTCTGTATGGAACAGATGGCACATTGGGAGAGGAGACACAAGGTCTGGTCCGGGAAGTGGGCGCGTATTTATCATTTTGTCTTACATTTCGTCATCATTTGCTTATCTGACTTTCTTCCCAAGTAAAACGTATACGTCTGAGAGCAGAGACTTTGTTTTGTTTTCTGTGACATTATCAGCATCTAGAACTATGTCTGGCACATACTTGGGGCTCAAAAAACGTTCACTGACTGACTGATGGACAGAAAGAATCCTGGACGATGAAAAGGAGCCATCTAAAGATCTTGGAGATCACTCCTTAACGCAGGAAGAAGCAAACATGAGTGCTCAGTGAGAACATGCTTGCTGTGTTTGGGGAGAGGCCAGAAGGCCAGTCAGTGGGCTGAAGACAGTGAACAAGGGAGAGAGGGAGTTAGGAGGGGAGTCTCCAGAGTACAGAGCAGCTAGAACACGTAGGACTTTCTTGGCCTTGGTAAGGAGTTTGAATTTCATCCAAAATGTCAACTGGAGGGAAAGTGCTCAGTGATTAGTTTGGTTAAATAACTATGGAATGCAAAGTGTAACAGGCCCACAGAAGGTAAAGAAGAAAGGACTGCCTTCCGGAAGGGCTAAAAATAACGACAAGCTTCTTGGTAGTGTCACTTGAAGCTGATGGCTAGAGTTAGAAGGAGCAGAGGACAGAGATTATTACATGTGAGTCCATATCTTCACATGGCAGGAGCCCGCCCATGATACACAAGGGCAAACAAAGAGCTCAGATTGTCTTAAATTATTCAGCTTTAATATTAGCAGGACATGATATTGGACATGCAGATCAATGCAAAATATACAGATGACAGAACCTGAGAACGCTTTGTTTATATAAAAGTTCATGGACGGTGAAAGTTTATCTATCCTTCTCCTTATCAACCTGTCATTCAATTAGCCCATCACTTACTCAGTTATTAAATAATTATTACTTGCATGTCTACTTCCTGAGGAAACAAAAGCGAGAAAGAGAGACAATCGTGGAATTTAGAATCTAACAGATATCTCCAAAAATCTCTCATGTTACAAAAATTCTGAGACAGGGTGGTGTAGTTGAAAATCCTTATAAATATCCAGTCCTCAGTTTGCATCCCAGATAAGCTCTGTATTATCTTATACTTAAAGTTTTTTTTTTTTAATGTTCATTTATTTTTGAAAGGGAGAGAGAGAGACAGAGCGAGCACAAGCTGGGTAGGGGAAGACAGAGACGGAGTCACAGAATCCAAAGCAGGCTCCAGGCTCCGAGCTGTCAGCACAGAGCCCAATGCGGGGCTCGAACTCACAAGCTGAAGTCGGCTGCTTAACCGACTAAGCCACCCAGGTGCCCCTGTATTATCTTACACTTTAGAGCAAGTCATGAAATGTCTCTGAGCCCTTGGTTTCTCATCTACAAAATGAGAATATGAATTTTGCCCTCCTAAGATGATCATGGGACTAAAATGAGTCTAAAAGATACAAAGGGCTAAGGAATGCCCAGCACGTGGCCATAGTCCAAGATTCGTTTCCATTCAACCTTTTCGAATAAACCTATGTACAAAAATAGGCTCTAAGTCTGCAACTTTAGTGTCTAATTTCTTCCTAAATCATGAATTTTTCCAGCTTATCACTCGAATGCCACTCAAGAGAGATGAGACTTGTTAACACTTCGATACTTTAGCTCTATCCTGGCCAGCCTCCCTCACATGGATCTTTCTACAGACAGAAAAAGAAATCTTAAGGCAGGAAAGGTATTCGAGAACACCTGTGTGGACAATGTCAAGGCTTAATGTGTAGAGCAGACCACGAGTCTTAAAAGTTTCCCTCTTTGGTCATAGGTGAAGGTCTAGTGTGAATCCTCTGTAAGGCAGCCTGGAGGGCTGGTTCATAGGTGGTACTCCGAAACATGCAGACAAGGTCAAATCCTGGTACTGATAATCCAGCTGTATCATATCGAAATCCTTAACCTGATTCTATGGTCAGGGAGTCCACTAACCACCAATTTCACGGGGTAGTTATGGTTGGAAGCTTTAAAATGAGAGAGTAGACATTAAGTACAGGGCACAAACCTCCGTCCGTGACAAGTGCTCAATAAACAGAACCTACAGGTGAACTTCTCTTTAAAGGAGGAACACTTGAAACTATGATAGAGAAAACCCCCAAACACGTGTTCTTGTCACCAATGCCCTTGGAAAGACAGGCCAAAACAGTGGCCTTGCTGTGTCCCTGAAATCCAATTAAAAAGGGATAAGAAGTTCCCGAAGTGGCTTGAGATGAAGCCACCTGAACATTCTAGGTCTATGACTTCATAAGGCACAGGCTTCAACAAATTCCCTCTCCTCATTCTTGCCCCATGGTGATTGAATTAAGCACACTGGGATGTCAGGGCCCACCTTCACCTCCCAGATACCATCAGGAGGAGCCCGTTTTGCTGTTGGTCAATCAGAGCAGGTCTATACCAGTCTGGACTACCCGAAATGCAGCCATTCGAGAAAGAGCACTGTAGTTGCAAACAACATAAAAAACTAGTCCTAAGAAGTTCTGGTCTTACGTGCACAAAGGCACAAGGACATGTTGTTTTGTTTAAGTAAGAAAACAATCCCAAATAGCTTTCAGGAAGGGCCAGTCTTGTACTGAACACTGAGGATGTGCCAAGCACTCCACACGTGTTAATGCCAACAATGATGGAAACAGCAAAGCACCTAGAAACTCTCTCACATCCCTCTTTTGCCCTCCTATCTCCTTCTCTACAGCTGATCCTGCAGTCACTGCATTTCCTCCACATCCGGAGTCCCTTCATTTTGTTAAATCTCCATTTCTACCACCTTGTCCGTATCAAGCGATTTAATCTCCTTCTCAGTTTCCTCATCTATAAAACTGGATATCATCTACCTCTTCAGGCTGTCATAAACGGAACCATACGTGTGAAGAACTTAGAACACGTAAAATATGAACGCTGATTGCTTGCATTTGTTGTTATCGTCACTCTTTTGTTGTTGCGACGGCTTCTGAAGCTGTCTTTCTGTTTCTACCGGTCTCCATACTAAGTTTATTATGTATACAGCATCCCAAGGGATCTTTACAAAATAAATGTCAGCCCATGTCACTCCCTGGCATAAAACTCCCGTGGCTTTCCAGCATATTTAGAGCAAAATCCAAATTCACTCCAGGCCTCTCAAGACCATCACTGCACCAGCCCACTGTGCTCCCTCCTTGCTGGTTCTCTCAATGTGCAGATGGAGTTCTCCCTTGAGACCCCATTCCCTCTCCTGGCACGTCCATCTCCTAGACCTTTCATGACTGCGTCCCTCATCATGCAGGTCTCATCCTGAATGTCACCACGTCTGGCCTCTCCTCATCATCCTACACTTCCTATATCCTAGTTACTATTCGAATGCTCTCGTTAATTTGCTTTATGGCACTTACCACTATTCAAATAAACACCACAGACGCATTTTGCTTGACCACCGTGGGCTTGTTCTGTGATTATCAGTATTTTACGTGAACGCCTTAGGTAAGGCATTTGTTCCCATTTCCACAGGATCTATCCCTCCCCGTCATGTAACGCATGTCCTAGATGTAGCGACATAATCCGCTCAGCCCTATAAGACATCTGTGTTTCTCAGTCTACATGGGGTAGAAATACCAGAACGCAAATACAAAAGCATGTTCCAAAATATTAGGATGAAAGAGATCATCAGGAATATTCAAAACAAGCTTATGTTATCTTTTAAAGACTATCCTTAAGATGAAGACACAAAATCAAAAAGTTCAGGAGAGAAAATGGTGGACTCCTGGGACCCACCCACAGACCCTCACCTGCGAAAACACCATACTGTATGAATCTTCTCTCCTGAAATAAGCAGGCTCTCTCTTTTTTAGTGTTTGAGTCAGAGATTTCCTGAGTCAGGACTACCCCCGACACTTCTTAATGGGAGCAAAGCCATATTTATAGCTAATGAATAAAATATTAGCCAACTCTGCTAAGTACTGACAGAGACCCAGTGCTAATTGCTGCCCTGGGACTAACCTGCTTTGCTCACACAAATAGGGGCTGCTTAGTCAAGAGGGATGCCAGCCAGCTTGGCTCTCCTGAAAGAGTGATGACAAAGAACAACCTCCAACGAGTCATTCCACTGTTGGGAACTAATGAGATAGTTACTCCAGAGATAACAAGGAATGGAAAGGCCAAGGTTGAAAAAGCAAGACTCACTAAGCATCCTCTGTGTACTCCACGCTTCATACGTGTTATTTCATTTAGTCTCCGTGATAGTGAAGAAGTATTATTGTGTCCACCTTACAGACACATATAGCAAAGCTCTGAGCTCTCACAGGTGGAGAGGAAGCACTTGACTCTATGGGAATGTGACTCCAGACTTGACCACGTTGCATTACACAATGCTGCTTCTCATCTTAACACACAACATAAAGAGGTTCAAAAATCAGTGGCTACTGTAAATGCGCTGAGTTTCTAACAAGATGATTAAAACATATATCCATAAAAGTACAGCTACGGACTCCTGTTTTGTGAGTAATGGTTGAAAACGATGAAAGTTTTATTTAAAACAATGTATCCCTTAGAGGTCTTAAGAGCAGTCACGTAAGGAAGGGGTCGAGACCCTGTTTACAGTACCAATGAGTAGATCTTGGACAGATGGCTAGGGGTAGGGAGGTCATTTGTGGCCCCAGCCCAACTCAGACTTTTGAATACAGAAGACAAATGTGTCACATGTGTGTATGTATATGTACCTGCATGTAGGAAACCTTTGTCTATACAATTCCATATTCTCAATGTATGTAAGAGGGCTTGGCATATAAATCAATAAACATAGGATGAATGAATAAAATGTGCCTCAACAAGAAAAATATGGGACTCTTCTGGTAATGAGCTCACCATCAAAGGATTTTTTAAGAGACTAAGTTTCTGAGCATGGATTCTTGCCTTTGGAGGGGGGTTCAACAATAGCCAAGCAAGCTTTATTCAACACTCTCTAGATGCTTGGCATTGCACTCAACACCCTACAATCATTATTTAACATTTGCCATACCTGTATGAGTTAGATCCTATCAGCCTCCCACTTTACGTGAGTAGAAACTAAGGTCTGCAGAGGTCAAGGCATTTGTCCAAGGTTATGCAGGTGTTAAGTGGTAGGCCTCGGACTAAAACCCCCAAACTTGTTAATATTACGCTACGTGGCCTGCTACATCCAACAATTGCCAGGTCCACTCCCAGTAATGAGACCCAATGTATTGCTTCGAATCTATTATTTGTACTCAAGATCAATACCATGAACGTGGAAGACGTTCTTTCCAAACAAGTGCCAGTTTCCATGGAAGTTGTATCTAACGCTGTTCAGCATCATTGCATTTACGTGTTTGAGCTAACACATCACTGGGGCGCCTATGTGGCTCAGTAGGCTAAGCGTCTGGCTTTGGCTCAGGTCATGATCTCACGGTTCACTGTTCGAGCCCCGTGTCGGGCACTGCGCTGACAGCTCAGAGCCTGGAGCCCGCTTCCGATTCTGTGTCTCCCTCTCTCTCTGCCCCTCCCCTGCTTGCACTCTGTCTCTCTCTCAAAAATAAACATTAAAAATTTTTTTTTTAATTTTTTTTTCAATGTTTATTTATTTTTGGGACAGAGAGAGACAGAGCATGAACGGGGGAGGGGCAGAGAGAGAGGGAGACACAGAATCGGAAACAGGCTCCAGGCTCTGAGCCATCAGCCCAGAGCCTGACGCGGGGCTCGAACTCACGGACCGCGAGATCGTGACCTGGCTGAAGTCGGACGCTTAACCGACTGCGCCACCCAGGCGCCCCCAAAATTTTTTTTAAGTAAACTAACACATCACTGACCAGCTAAAGTCCCAACTTCTCAACCCGGCACCTAATTAACTTTAGAATCCAATCTCAGCTCTGACTCTTGCACATCAGAATACTCTGTTTATCCCCCACTTTTGTACTACTGCCTTGTTTTCAGTCACATTCTGTCTCTTTCCTGAGCATCCCTGGGTCCATCCATCCATCCAGTCAGGAACGTGGTGATTTCTGGGAACAGTACCCTGCCCTCACCCACTGTACAGTCTCACAAGAGGGAATAAGCATACCTGTTTAATCCTGACCCATTACGCAGTAGTCATCTCAAGAGCTTTCATCCTCCATGAAGCCGCCCCTAAGTATGCTGGTTCCTCGTTGCCCCTTTTGCTTTGTACTTGTATATCACCATGGCCCCTACTGTAACTGCGGTACAGTGAACCTCATTTCTGATGATGGTCGGGTTCTAAAGTCAGTGTGAAAGGACCCAACGGTCCAACTGCCCTTCCGAGTCCCTCAGGAAGGAGGTGTCACATTAGAGACTCCCCACTGTTTCCCAATATGTGGCCAGTAAGCAAGTTTGGCCTCCATATTGAAACAGACCGCTGCCTTTGATGAAAGTGCCAGAGAAGAACTCAGCTGAGGTCAGAGGCAGACCTTAGGAAGAATGCGTATCTGGTTACATACCTCAATCACAGCACACGTATCATCACATTGAGATGCTCAGAGAAGGTGATCACGAGGGAACCAAGATCGACTCAGTGCACAGCAAAGTTATATTGTCCCCTCACATGTCACCCTGGGGCCCATGTTCATTGAGTAAACAGTACAACTCATTGCCTCAGCTGTCTAAATTGCTTTTTCTCTTTCACAAAAACGCACATAGAATGTGGCTCCACTCACCTTCCCTGTGCTGTCATTTAACTCTTTCAACTGGGCAGCTAAACTACGAGTTCCTGGAGCAGGTGGACCATATGCCCAACACCAGATGGTCAATTCCTTGGGGAACAAGACGGTCTCATCTTACCAAGATTTGGCTCTTGTTTACCTCCACAATACCATTTCTTTTCATTCCAAACTACCCATCCCACACCAATTCTACTAACCTATTTCTAGTTTTCACAGATAATACCCGTTTCCTCATAGCTCCTGCCTCTGCCTATAGTGCCCTTCCCCACATCATCCAGCCAATGTCTATCCTCAGTACTCCCGGTGAATGTTTCCTCTTCAGTGACAGGCTGATTGGATGTACACCCCTATTCTTCACTCCTTCTTGGATCCCTGCCCCTTTTTTTTTTTTTTTTTAGGTAAAGTTGTGGTGTCCTCCCACGCTGAAGCTGGGCCACATGACTTGCTTTGACCAATAGGATGTGAGCAAATGTGATACAGCAGAGTCTGAAAAGTGTGTGTGCAACTGGGATGGTCTTGCTGGTCTGCTGTGACTGTAGGTTGTTCCTCAGCCAGTTTGCTGGAGGGTGAGGCAGACGGTGTGAAGTCAGGTTGGCCCACTCATGCCAGCCAAGGCAATCCTACATCCGCCAACTGCAGGCTGACCCCCAGACAAGGGTAGCAACCCCAGTCACTATCAGGGAAACTGCCTAGGGAATCTGCAACATACTAACACCACCAGCTGAGCCCAGCCCAGATCAGCACCACCCACACTTTTGCTGTATGCTGTTGATACTTTGTTGTGTATTATGGAGTATGACTGTAGCAGTAGATCACTGATACGTTTTCTATAAAGGCTTCACTGACCCCTCCCAAGGACAAGTGAGCACTCCCGTATTTGTGCAACCTCTAAATCCTGTACATTCCTCTATTAGGAAAATTAACACATTCTAGTCTTATAAACGTTTGGTAAATAATGTGGGGATTGGTTTTTAAGTTCGCTGCTTCTTCCAAGGCTGACCTTCTTGAGAAAAGGAACCTATTTGTGAGGGAGGTGAGGTTGACACAATCAAAAGAGTTTGGGCACACCTGTTCGTACAGCCATTATGGAAAAGAATATAGGGGTTCAATTAAGAATTGACCTGTCCACAATCTCGCGGTCCATGAGTTCGAGCCCCGCATCAGGCTCTGGGCTGACGCCTCGGAGCCTGGAGCCTGTTTCCGATTCTGTGTCTCCCTCTCTCTCTGCCCCTCCCCCGTTCATGCTCTGTCTCTCTCTGTCCCAAAAATAAATAAAAACGTTGAAAAAAAAATTTAAAAAAGAATTGACCTGTCATATGATCCAGCACTCCCACTCCTGGGTATGTATCTGAAGGAAATGACATTAGCATCTTCAAGAGATGCCTCTACACTCCTGTTAATATCGCAATAGGCAAGATGTGGAAACAACCTAAGCGTCCATCAAAAGATGAATGGATAAAGATGTGCCCTCTATGTACGGCAGGATGTTATTCAGCCACAAGAAAGGAGACAATCCTGCCATCAGTGACAACATGGACGGACCTTGATGGCATTAGGAAAAGTGAGATAAATCAGACAGAGAAAAAACAATTATTGTATGGTATCACTTAGATGGGAAATCTAAAAAAACAAAAAAACAAAACGAAACTTGTAAAAACAGAGAGTAAAGAGTGGTTACCAGAGGCTGAGGGGTGGGTGAGGTGGGGAGATGCTATTTAAGGTACAAACTTATAACTAGTAGATAAGTTCCAGAGATCTAATGTGCAAATAGTGACTACAGCAAAGAGTGTTTTATTGTAAATTTTAAAGTTGCCAAGAGATGAGATCGTAACTGTTTTCAACACAAAAGAGAAACGAGAATTACGCGAGGTGAAAAAGGCACCAGCTAACTACTGAAGCAGTCATACTGCAATTTACAGATGTGTCATGCTACCATCTTGCACACCTCAGACTTACACCCTCTTCTATTTCCATTGTATTCGATAGAAATAATAGTTTGGGCATCTACGGGTTGGAATCATGGTTCTGCAAACGGCCAAACTTTCTGAGCCCAAGTGTCTTCGGCTAGACAATGAGGACAGCAGCAGCCATTCTGCAGCCTTGAGAAAAGGAAGCGAGAAAATCCGCACAAAGTAGCCAGCTCAGCGCACGACACCTCAAAGGGCTGCACAGATAGTATTTGGTCGAGTGAATGAATGAACTGACACTTCCACGGCAAAGTTCTCAGAACAAGTACAACAAAAACAGAAGGTCCTCTGTCCCATTACCGATTCCTAACATCACGCCAGCTGCCCACAGCATTCTGTAGCCTCTAATTCAATTTATTACTATGGAAGCTGATGTTTCAATTTACTGAACCCAACTGTCTAATAAATAAAAGTCCCTCAGAGGACCATCTTTGCAACTTCTTGTCAGCACAGCAGTTAAAGGCAGTTTATTTAATCTCGCCTCTAAAACAAAAGTTGCAGCTTGTTGCTTGTAAATCTGTTCTTCCTGCAACCCTTCGGAGAAACAGAGACACCTGGCGTGGACCTACTGCCTGCTCTCAGGCAGGTTAAGCAGCCTTGTCAATGGCGACCTGCGCTGTGCTCCTGCCCAATTAAGAAGCAGGTACTCACCTCTCTGGAGGCAGGCGGCCCTCTTCCACAGCTGCTGTAAGAGCAAGGCGTAGAGTGAGAAGGCGCATAGGTGGCAGCCTGATTAAAGCGAACTTTGTGCCAGGCCCTCACCCCAGAGACAAAGTGAGGAGCCGCAACTCACGGGTGCCCCAAACCGCCTCCCCCCTCCCCAGCACCCAGGGGACCCTGGGTCCTGCAGTCCAGCATCCACCTACACTTCATGGTACTGTGTGTGTGTGTGTGTGTGTGTGTGTGTGTGTGTGAGAGAGAGAGAGAGAGAGAGAGAGAGAGAGAGAGAGAGAGACAGAGAGAGACAGAGAGACAGAGATGTGAGTAGGGGAGGGGCAGAAAGGAAGGGAGACACAGAATCCAAAGCAGGCTCCAGGCTCCAAGCTGTCAGCACAGAGAGCCTGACAAGGGGCTGGAACTCAGGAACCACGAGATCATGACCTGAGCTGAAGGTGGATGCTTAACTGAGCCCCCCGGGCACACCTATGGTGCTTCTTTAGGAGTCTACTCTTGGTCTTCTGTATTAGACTTTGACCTTCTGGAGTACCAGAACTTGTGTGTGGGGTTCTCCATCTCTTGCGTCTATCACAGGGCCCAGGGCAACGAGAGTGTAGCTGCTCAACACAAACTTGAAACAATGATAACATTGCATTTATTGAGCACATACTGGTGTGCCAAACATTGTTTCCACTCTTCCCATGACTCATCTCACTTAGCCCCACAGACATCGGGCGAGGAGTGTTACTGTCATCCCCATTTTACAGATAAGGACAATGAGGCTCAGTGAGTAACATGCCCAGGCCTAAATAGCTAGCGACTGGGGGAGCTGGGGTTCACAAAGCCCATTTTATTACAAAACACTTGGTGCTTTGTTCTGTGTTCTCTGACAGACTTCTTCGCTTTGGGCGTGTTTGAGGTCTGAATGATTCTGTGCTTTAAAAAATCATACTTAGCTTTCTCTGTTATGGAGGTGGCCAAACTGTTATTAACGTCTACTTATCAAAGCTCTGTTTCTTTCTTCTTCTTCTTCTTTTTTTTTTTTTTTTTCCACTAGGGAAAGGTCTTTATTAACTTTGTTTCAAACTTCATTCCCAGGCTTCTTCAGCTTCATTAGTTGCCAAGAATATATTGTGTCTAAGCAAATACTGAACAGAGTTGCACTGTCCAAGGGGCTGGGGCTTAAAAACATTAGAGATCTAGATTTTATCAGATCCATGAACAGAATGTTAATTTTTTTTTTAATGTTTATTCATTTTTTTTTTTGAGAGACAGAAAGAGAAAGTGGGGGAGGGGCAGAGAGAGAGGGAGACACAGAGTCCGAAGCAGGCTCCAGGCTCTGAGCTGTCAGCACAGAGCCCGACATGGGGCTCGAACTCACGGACCCGTGAGATCGTGACCTGAGCCCAAGTCGGACGCTTAACCGACTGAGCCACCCAGGCGCCCCCATGAACAAAATTTTAAAAAGCACTCGTAATCTAAAAAAGAGCAGCTCCTGGTAACTTCTTCAAGCCCTATCTCCTTCAGAAGTTGACTCCATTCAGTTTGCTTCCTTCTTGGAAGTTTCATCAAAACGCTCCACGCCACCTGCAGCTTCCTCCTCCTCCTCTTCCTCCTCCTCCTCCTCTCCAGTAGTGGGTGGTAGACCCTGGGCAGGAGCTGCTGCACCAAGCTGGTTTAAGCCGCTGGGTAGGCTTTCTGTCAGCTGCTTTACCTCCACTTGGCCCTTGATGGTCAAAGTGCTCGCTGCCCCGGGCGCCCGAACTCTAGGGTCGCAAAAGCGGATCACCCTTCCTCGGTTTGTGAACACAGTCACTTCTTCGACTCACCAGAGCTACTGTTTACCCCTCACTTCTTTAAGGAGAACTGCCATTTTTTTTTTATCATCTCCTGTAGCTGTTCTATGAACCATCTTCTTTGGGGGAGCAGTTCCTTTCCCACCAATGTGCACCTGTGCTTGCCAGTGCACGTTCCTCCTGGTATGTGATGCTTTCTTTCATCTTGGTGGAGCAGAAATGGGACCGGGGGCTGGGGGGCTGGGGTCCGCACTGGGTGGGGCGGGGAGGGGGTGGGGGTGTCTCGGGCCGACCAGCTGAGATCAGGTCCACGCACCAGGGCTCTACATCCTCATAGAGAGTTTCCTCTCAGGATCAGACGGAAGAGGATTGCAGCAGGGATTCTCAAAATGTGGTCACTGGACCCGAAGCATCAGCATCTCCTGGGGACCTCGTCACAAAGGCCAATTCTTGGGTACCCAATGCACACCAAATAAATCAGACGCTCTGGGAGTGGGGCCCTGTGATCGGTGTTTTGACAAGTCCCCTAGCTGATTCTGGCAGAGGCTGAAGTTTGAGAACCAATGCGTTCAAGAAATTTAACCGAGGGTGTTCCGAGCCGTCGTGTGAACAAGGCGCAAGGTCTGCTGGCACTCGCGGCCGCGGTAAAACCAAAGTTAGCACAGCACGAGGTGTCACCCCAAAGAGGGCGTTCATCTCGTGTTTCATTAGAGCAAACATAAACAAAGGCCTTTAAAGTGTCAACAGGGTCAGACCACGGGGTGGCCGCGAGGGGATGAGAAGGTATTCCTCTAGGCAGAGGAGGAAGACTCAGAACAGTACAGAAAAATGGCTTCCGAGGACTCCTCAGTTCCCGCAAAGGGCCAGCGGTGGGGGGCAGGGGTGGGGCCCTTGGACTTGTTACAGAAGGCCGATCACACAGGCCTGAGAGACCCACATTAGGATCACCCGTCAAGTTCACGCTGATGTTCTTCCCTTTTCATTCCCTCCTCCCTCCTACCGCCCTGATTGTGTTGACAACACAGGCTTTGTAGGAATCACAAAAGCTCCCCGCTCCCTGCTTGACTACTTTTCGTTTTCTTCCTCTTGGACAGCTTCCCGGTGATCAAATGCAATGCTCTCAGGGGAAGCGGGCTGGCCCAGGAGCGATAAGGGGCCAATTCCTGCAGATCTGTCGTATTTCACGGGCAAGCTGCCACGGCCTCCACGTGAAAATAAGCAGTGATGGACGTCCGGCCCCATGGAAAAGCAGTTCGCCATTATCACCTGGGAGCTGACAGGAAGAGGGAGGCAATGGAGGCCGGTGGGGGGCTGGGGGTGGGGAGGGATGCGGGCATTGGAACCATGACTCCCGCTGGCCCCTGGCTGGCTGCCTGCAGGGGACCTGTGCGTTTTCTTACCTTCCATGTGGGTCTTAGCAATTACAGCTGCCTGCCTCTGGAAGGCCTGGAGGTTCATGGCTGGGGGCTTCGGAGGCTTTGGGGGAGGAGGACCCAGGGACTTGATGGAAGGCAGTGGCTTTGTTTTGAGAAGTTGGTGATGCCTGTCATCTGGCTGTTTCTCTGAGCAGAGATTAAAAAAAAAAGTGAGTTATTTTATTACTATTTTCCGTTTCATGGCTTCTTGGGTGAAACTGGCCAGTCTCTCTCCCTTCTTGTCTAGGTCTGTCCTACTGGCCAGGGTGCCCTGATCAAAATGCAAACCTGATCATGTCACTAGCCTGCTGCCCAGAGGACGAAGCCTGGCTTCATCAGCATGACATCCATTTATGTACTCCATCTCTGGCATGATCCTACGACATGGCCCCCCATCCACATTTCCAGATTCTTTTATTACACTTTAGCATCCTTTTCCGACCTCGGCCCAAATATCTTTCACTCATACCAGTGGCTTCTCAGTTGCCTGAATTTGATTTAAAAAGTCATCCTTGGGGCGCCTGGGTGGCGCAGTCGGTTAAGCGTCCGACTTCAGCCAGGTCACGATCTCGCAGTCCGTGAGTTCGAGCCCCGCGTCAGGCTCTGGGCTGATGGCTCAGAGCCTGGAGCCTGTTTCCGATTCTGTGTCTCCCTCTCTCTCTGCCCCTCCCCCGTTCATGCTCTGTCTCTCTCTGTCCCAAAAATAAATAAAAGTTGAAAAAAAAATTAAAAAAAAAAAAGTCATCCTGTATCCAAGACTTTGTTCATGCCATTCCTGGTTCTGGAATGCTGTTCCCTCACTTCCTTCTTGGCAAGCTCTGACTCGTTTAAGGCCCTGCTCCAATGACACCTCCTCTGGGAAGGTTTCATCGATTTCAAAATCGAGGTGAGAATTAACCACTCTGTTTTGTATCTCCACAACGTATCATTAACACCTCTCCGCCAGTGTGGTGGCATATTAGAGGGGCCGCCAGTCTATCTTACTATTGAGGGTCGGCTCCTCATGCACAGGGACAAGGCCATATTGCTCTCCTGCCAGCATCAGGCAGAGAACCTACTTCCAAGAAAATGCATGGTGACTTCTCCCTGAAAGGTTCCATCAAGCACTATGACATGCAAATAACACGGGGGCTATAAAGAGGAGTAAGAATTGATCTCTGATTTCCAGGGCTCACAGTCTGGGACAAGCTTCAAGGCTAAGTTTATGGTATGTGGGCACCTGTGGATTTTATAATTTTGCGTCCTGGAATTTTCTGAGACAGTGTCAAATGCCTACATTTTGTCCTTCTGTACTCAGAAGCCAAACTCCAACAGAAATCCCAATATTATATGTGAAAACCATATCTGCCTCTAACGCTTCACAGCACAACATCTTGTATGATCCAAGAGCCTTGTTTTTGCTTCACATAATACAGTGGTTGAGTACATGGACTAGCCATGCTAAAACTAAATATGGTGGCCAGTGTACAAATCCCTCATTGCAACTGCCTCAGAGCCCTGCTGCCCACTCTGGGAGCTGGGAGGGGAGGGGAGGACAGCCCCCTCGTGCCCCACCAGGAGGGGTTTTATCAGTCAGGACCAAGGTTCTCTCTTCCTAGGCTTTTTTTAAAAAAAAAAATTATTTATTTTGGGAGAGTGCGAGTGGGGGAGGGGCAGAGACGGGGGGACAGAGGATCCAAAGCGGGCTCTACACTGACAGGCTGACAGTAACGAGCCCGATATGGGGCTTGAACTCATGAACCGCAAGATCATGACCTGAGGTGACGTCAGACACTCAACGGACGGAGCCACCCAGATACCCCTTCGTAGGCACCTATGGATTATAATTATAATTGTAATGATAAGTTGCAACATCAGAAATTTCAGTCTTTATCAAATTAAGGAGATGTGGTGAAAATGAATGATCACTTACCAACTGGGTTCCTAAGTTTTACCAGGTGCTGTGCTAAGCCAAGGGCATGGGTTCTCTCATTTAATCTCCTCAACAGCTCAGTCAGATAGACGAACCATCCTCCTGCCCCATCCCTTCATCAATAACTAATTATATACTATATTCCAGGCACTGTTCTAACAGCTGGGTATGGAGTTAAGAACAAGAACAGATCAAGCCTTGCCCTCAGGAATTTTCATTCTAACAGGAGGAGACTGATGATAAACACGCAAACAAATAAAGGTAATCACAGAGACCTGCGGGTTCTATGAAAGAGATCCACCAGGCTGATAGGCAAGAGTGGGAACTGAACTAACTTCTTCAGATAAAGAGAAGGATTAGCTGTGAAAGTGTCATGTGAACTCAGACCTAAATGCAGCTATGGAAGGCTCCAACAAGAAGGAAGAGGAAGAGCTAATGTCAATGTCCTGAGCATAATAAAAGTCTCTTCAAGGAACAGCAAGAAATCGAGTGTCTATTATGAGCCAGGGGGAGAGAAACAGGAGTACGTCAGTTTCATCAGCAGGACCCAGAAGGTGCAGAGCCATGAAATCAGAGACCACGATTGAGAGATGATTTGGGCAAGCTTGGATTTGCCTTCGTAGCTCTACTTCTTACAAGATGCATGAACTTGGACAGTCTGTATCCACCATATAGAGTCGTATGCAGGAGATCCCTCCACCCACCCGTCTACAACACATCCACCCATCCAAGCATCCAATAAATACTTTTTAAGGACCTACCAAACCTGGCCTTGCTCTTTTAGGTGCTGCGGATATGGTGGTAAAGAAGACAGTTTTTACCCTCATGTAACTCACATTTTATTGAGGTAAGCAAACAGGTATACAACAATATACCATGTAAGGATGGGATAGGAGGAAAACCAAATCAAGGTAAGAAGACAGAGACTTATGGGGGTAGGGTAGTTATTTTAGATGGTGATTCACAAATTCTACTCACAACAGGTGACCCTGAGCAGAGACCATGGTGGAGGGGAGGGAGTGAGACATCAAAGACCTGGGGGAAGCATGTTCCAGGCAGAGTGCTCAGCAAGTGCAAAGGCCCTGGGGTGGAGCTAGCTTAGTATATCTAAGGAAAAGCAAGAAGGCCAATGTGGTAAAAGGAGAGGGTAAGAGAGGTAGGAAGGGCCAAATCGCATCCGCCACTTTAAGACTGCTGGAACTGAATTTGAGCAGGGGAGTGATGTGATCTAATTGATGTGTTAGAAGTTCACTGTGCCCACTAGGAGAATAGGATAAAAGGAGGCGAGAGTATGGAAGCAGGGAACCCAGCCGGAACACTGCGAGATGGTGTGAATAAGAAAAGAAGGCAGAAATGGATAGAAGTGGAGGGATTCAGAACACATTTTCACGGTGGAACCAAGAGTTTGCTGATGGAGTGGATGCAGAGAATGAGAGAGAGAGAGGACTAGAGCACAGTTCCTAGGTTTTTGGCCTGAGCAACTAGGAGGATGGTTGTGCTGTTTACCAAGCTGGGGCAGATTGGTGATGGATCTGATTTACAGGAGAGCAGACCGGGCTCTAAGAGGTTGAGTCGACTGTCCAAGTTCATGCATCTTGTAAGAAGTTGAGCTAGGAAGGTAAATCCAAACTTGACCAAATCATCTCTAAATATGATTCCTGGAGATTAGGCACTTTACCTAAATCTGAAATTACAAGTTAGCAGATGGGCCTCGCATACCTGCTCTAGAGTTCGGAGCAAACCTCACCCAGGTCACATATGACCACTAGGAGGCTCTAAATTAGAAAGACACAGTGGCCCCTCCCTCAGGCATTACTTTCTCACCGGGGACCTGGATGGCAAGTTCACTCTCATAGACAGGCTGGCAGGTGTTCCCCACGGGGCTCCTCTCAGGATAGGGACTTTCTAGGCTCTTCCTGCCATATTGAAAAAGTAGAGAAGTAGGATCTTGAAAGGAGGCAAGTGAATTTTGGGGGGTCATCAAGTGCTTCTGGGAAGGAAGGGTCTGGGCTCCTCCTGTTTTTAGCTTCCCCCTGGGCTCCTCTGGAGCAAGCCCTATGCTTTTCTCCTCCTCCAGATGGAAGGCCCTTCTTCCACGACTGGCAAGGAAAAAGGCTGAAGACATCCCACTTTTCTGAGATGAAACCTTCTCCCAATTCCAGAGCTTGTCTTTGAAGCTGTCAGTCACCATGACATTCCTCTCATGGGTTATGTCAGCATTTGACTGATTCACGTCTAACAGCAGAGACGTCTTCTGTGACTTTACTGCAGAATCAGTAGACCCTTCTGGAGGTTCTGAGGAATCAGAACATCTCTGAATCTTGCTCCTCTGCGAGGACTTCGTTTCCTGGGGTTGAAGAGGCTGGGGTTCGCTGCTAGAACAATACAGTGGGAGCTGACCGTGGTTGGAGGAGAGGGGTTTCTCATCGGCCAAAACACCTGTTGACTGTGTGTTTCCAATATCGCTCTTTTGACAAATTCTTGCTGGGAATCTAGGTCTTGGAAGAGAGGGCACATCAAACTTTTGAAATTTGGCTCGAAGTTCCTTGAAGTTTCTTAACCCTTCCTAAAGCACAAAAGAAAACAATGTCTTATCATTCCAGGAAAAAAACAGTGTGATTAGCTGATTTCACTGTGCATGCAAAGCGTTCTAAGTGCTGATACAACACCACTCCTTACCTAGGGGGCCATGTCGGCTGGTAATGTGATTGTCTATGTAAGACGCAATGAAAACAAATGTCTCCTCTTTGAAACACTTCAGATATGTTTAATTTCTTCACAACACGTAAAGCATACTTATAAAGGAGAATACTAACAGTTGCTGATAAGTCTCTTGATACAAATTTTGGGGGGGCTCCTTGCTGCCTATACAAGTTAAGTTCTAAACCCTTTAGTACAGCATTCAAAGTTCTTCATGATGTGGTAGAATTATGGTCTCCAGCCACAACCCAACACAACTGCCCTTAAACCAAACAGGGATATTTATAATTTTCTAGAATCTGTAATGTCCATCACCCCCGACTCTGCTTGTGTGTTCTTGCTTCACAAAATGCACCCTCTATCTGTCCAATTTTTTCTTTTGTTTTTTTTTGCAACTCCAATGCCTACCTTTCTCCATTACAATTCTCCCTGGGGCTGATAGCAAGAGCTAACTTCTTCCCTGTCTCCTAGTGCTTGCAGACTCTGTACAACTTGGCTGTTGAACTTAACTTTGGAACTACACAGGTTATGTTCAAATTCTCTGCTCTTGAGAAAGACAGATACCATATGTTTTCACCCTTATGTGGATCCTGAGAAACTTAACAGAAACCCATGGGGGAGGGGAAGGAAAAAAAAAAAAAGAGGTTAGAGTGGGAGACAGCCAAAGCATAAGAGACTCTTAAAAACTGAAAACAGGGGCGCCTGGGTGGCGCAGTCGGTTAAGCGTCCGACTTCAGCCAGGTCACGATCTCGCGGTCCGTGAGTTTGAGCCCCGCATCAGGCTCTGGGCTGATGGCTCGGAGCCTGGAGCCTGTTTCCGATTCTGTGTCTCCCTCTCTCTCTGCCCCTCCCCCGTTCATGCTCTGTCTCTCTCTGTCCCAAAAATAAATAAAAAAACGTTGAAAAAAAATTAAAAAAAAAAAAAAAACTGAAAACAAACTGAGGGTTGATGCGGGGTGGGAGGGAGGGGAGGGTGGGGGGTGGGTATTGAGGAGGGCACCTTTTGGGATCAGCACTGGATGTTGTATGGAAACCCATTTCACAATAAATTTCATATATTAAAAAAATAATAAATAATAAAATAAAAATCATATTGGAAACGATATCAGACAAAAAACACACAAATTCTCTGTTCTTTACCATCTAGGCAAATACTCTGGGAAGTGGGATATTACCTATCGGTGTAGTCTCATCAGAAAAACAAGTCGTCAAGTGCGAGACAGGTTAGGGCTGCTGTATGTAAAGCGTCCCCCACAATTCTCGTAAGTCCGTGACAAATAAAAGCTACTTCGAAGAGGCTAGCTGATCCTTTTGTATTTTTTACTCCCCCTGGGACAGTGTGCTCTACCTTCTCAATTCAGTTTAAATTCAGTATATGAAAATGATGGTATTAATAGCAGCCCGACCCTTTGGGGCTGAGGAAGGCTGTGCCCAGCATTACACAGGGAGCTGGTCTAGGCAGGTAGGATTGGGCTGGACTCCTGCTCAGGGCTGTTCCCAGCGGTCCCCCCTTCCTCTCACTGGATCTGATTTACTTTTGTAAGGGCGTATTGTCATCCTTCGTCTTCCCAGGAGGTAGTAAGGGGTGGAGATGGAGTTCCAGGACAGCTAACGGAGCCATTTCAAAAAGAGCCACTGTCTTCACCTGATCATTTTAAAGGGCGGAGCTGCACCGACACAGACAATCCCATCGCCAGCCACTTTTGATTTTGCCACCTGAGGGAATGCCGGCTGACCTTTTTCTCTGTGTTTACAGTTGACTCACACCTGCTTTCCAAAGATTCAGGGAGGGAAGGAAGTTGAGGAAGTGTAAAGCAGGTGTCTGGGAGCTTGCTTGCATGCTCTCCCCTTGAGCCTTCCCTCCCTCCTATTCTCTCCCCTCCCCCACCTGTCCATCCCTCCATCTCCCCCCTTACCCCCCCTCTCTCTTGTGTGTGTGTGTGCACGCGCACACGCACGCACACGCACACACACACACACACACACACAAAGCTTTCTCCACAAACTGCTAACTGTTGATTTCCTATCTCTATTTCAACCAGCACTGAAATTAATTCGACTACACTTCCTCTCCCTGATGTAGGAGCAGCCAGCACTGGGCATGGAACCAGGAGATCTGAGTATGAGGCTCCGCTTCATCATTTTCTAGTTATGTGCCTTGGGCAATTCACTCCACTTCCTTGAGCCCTATTTTCCTCACTATAAAATGGGACGGTTCTACTAACAGTTCAAGGTTATTGTAAGGATCAAAGGAGATAGCTTCACATACCTCAGTGGTTAATGTTTAAAGAAATTAAAAAAAAATTTTTATGTTTATTTTTGAGAGAGAGAGAGAAACAGAGTGTGAGCAGGCGAGGGGCAGAGAGAGGGAGACACAGAATCGGAAGCAGGCTCCAGGCTCTGAGCTGTCAGTACATAGCCCGATGCAGGGCTCGAACCCACCAACCACAAGATCTTGACCTGAGCCGAAGTGGGATGCTTAACCCACTGAGCCACCCAAGCGCCCCTCAGTGGTTAATAGTTTTTTAAATTATGGTAAAATACACATAACTTAAAATTTACCATCTTAAACATTTTCAAGTGTACAATTCAGTGGTATTAAGGGCACTCGCATTGCTGTGAATGTCCAGAACCCCTTGAATCGTGCAGAAGTGGAAATCCGTAGCCATTACACAATAATTCTCCACTCTCCCTACCCCGGGCCCCCGGCAACCACCACGCTACTTGGTCTCTGGTTCTGACAACTCCACGTACCTCACGTAAGTGGAACCATAGTATTTATCTTTTTGTGACCGGCTCATTACACTTAGCACACTGTCCTCCAAGTTCATTCGTGCTGTAGCATGTGACAAAACGTTCTCCTTTTTAAGGCTGAATAATATATCATTGTATTTATGTACAACTTATTGTCTATCCATTCATCTATTGGGTGGACACCTGGGTTCCTTCCACCTTTTAGATATTTTAAATAACTCTCCTAAGAAGATGGATATGCAAATATCTGAAACTGTGCTTCCAATTCTTTTGGGTGTTTGACCCCAGGTGGAATTGCTGAATCAGAGAGTAATTCTATTTTTCATTTTTTTATATTAAAAAAATTTTATTTCTTTATTTTGAGAGAGAGAGAGAGAGTGTGTGTGTGTGTGTGTGTGTGTAAGTGGGGAAGGAGCAGAGACAGAGAGGGAGGGAGAGAATCCCAAGCAGGCTCTGTGCTGTCAGCCCAGAGCCTGACGTGGGGCTCGAACTCACGACTGTGAGATTTTGACCTGAGCCGAAGTCGGACATTTAACCGACTGAGCCACCCGGGTGCCCTCGGGTTTTGATTTTTTGAGCAACCACCATGCTGTTTTCCATCACAGCGATACCATTTTATATTCCTCCTAACAGTATGTAGGATTCCAGTTTCTCCACATTCTTGTAATGCATATTATTTTTATAGTAGCTATCACAATAGGTGTGAGGCAGTCAGTGGTTGGTATTTTCAACCGAATGTCATGATGACTATTTTTGGCTCTTTACTATCTGAAGCCACATGAACTACGGTATACTGCTTGGTAGATTTTAGTTTCCTCAGGAACGATTAGGATAAACCCTAGCAGGAAATAAAATTATGGACCGATAACCTCCAGACCAGAGTCCTGTGTAAAGATCATTGGTTCAGGAGGAAGCAAGCCTTCTTAAACCTGGTTCACTCCTTCGTAAACAAATGCTCATTCAAGGTCTATGATGTGGGCAAAACACTGTGTTAGACACGGCTCAGCTCTTAAATATTACATTCTAATGTCAGGGAGGGGCAGAAAATAAGTAGATACACATGAAAATATTAGAGACCAATGCCATGTGGAGAATGAAATAGCTGGTTTAGTGAAGAGTGGCTCGGTTCCCACCAGCGACTTCCCGAGCCACCATAGGGAAGTCATTCCCTTCTCTGGGCTTAGTCATCTATCACATGTAGCAGTTGACCCTAGTGATCTCCAAGGTCCCTTCCAGCACTAACATCTGGACTTCACTTTCCTTGTTCTGGGAAAGAGACGTGACACATTCCGTTGCTGATTATTCATCACCCATAGAGGGGGCGTCAGGGCAGAGGGCATGAGGCAAGGTGCATGAGGATGGGAGGGGAGGTGCCCAAGGGGCCATGCCATGCCTCATTTTCCTGGGCCCACAGCAGGTCAGTGTCCACATCCTGTCAATGTCAAGTCTTAAGAAGTCCACAAGCCTGTCCCTTCTTCGTGCCACAGCCACTGCCTCTGAGTCCTCCTCACGCATGGCCATGACTTCCTCTGTCTGCTTCTACTCCAGGCCCCTCTAATCCACCACTTACCCGGCTGTTCGACCAATCTGATGACAAACACACATGTGATCACGTATGTCCCCTGTTTGGAATTCTTCAGCGTGGCTTCCCCAAAGCTTGCAAATAAGCTCGAACTCTTCTGCTTAGCACAAAAGGCCCTCCCCAATTCCAACTCTGTTCATCTTTCGACCTGGTAGCGGGCCCTTCCCCCAACATGCCTTCTTCCCTCTGGCCTCGGTAAATTACTGACGTCTTCCCAAACCTGTTTTGCTTTTTCATGCTTCTGCGCCTTTGAGTGTGCTTTTTCCTCTGCCTGCAACACCCACGTTTCTCCCAATTTCCTGAACTAGCAAATTCCTGTTTGCTCACAATTCAACTCACGTCACCTCAAAATAGTCATTGGTTTCTTGCCATGTGCTAGGCATGAGGGTTGCAACGACGAATGAGAATTCCTGACCTTTCAGATGTATATACACAATGGAGTATTGCTTGGCAATCAAAAAGAATAAAATCCTGCCATCTGTAACAACATGAATGGAGTTAGAGTGTATTATGCGAAGCAAAATTAGTCAGAGAAAGGTAAGTATCGTATGACTTCCCTCACAGGTGGAATTTAACAAACAAAACAGATGAACGTAAGGGAAGGAAAGTAAAAATAATATAAAAACAGAGAGAGGGACAAAATCTAAGAGACTCTTAAATACAGAGAACTAACTGAGGGTTGCTGGAAGGGTTTTGGGTGGGGGGATGGCTTAAATGGGTAATGGGCATTAAGGAGTCTATCCTGAAATCATTATTGCACCATATGCTAACTAACTTGGATGTTAGTTAAAAAAAATTCCTGATCTTTCAAATAATATAAAAACAGAAAGGGGGACAAAATCTAAGAGACTCTTAAATACAGAGAACTAACTGAGAGTTGCTGGAAGGTTTTTGGGTGGGGGGATGGCCTAAATGGGTAATGGGCATTAAGGAGTGTACTCCTGAAATCATTATTGCACCATATGCTAACTAACTTGGATGTAAGTTAAAAAAAAAAAAATTCCTGACCTTTCAGAGCTGGTGGAATGAGGGAACACACACAAACTGATCATTTTAGTATAAGAGAGACAATTTCTAGATACATGGCATGATGTCTATCAGAACATAGAGAAAGGGTCATGATGACAGCCGGGGTGCAAAGAGGGCTCCCTAAAGATGACTCAGCTGGGAGAGGCAGGCACATGAAGGTGGCAGGACAGGTGGCTCCAACAAGAGCAGGAACAAAGAAGGCATGGCAGGGGGGAGCTGCATGGTGTAGACAGGAATAAGCAATTCCATGTTACTGAAGCCCCAGTGTGTCAGTATGGGAGTCTGAAGAGAGTGGAGGGCAAGTCTCCTTAAAGTAAGTGGGCTTAATCTTCAGAGTAAATGGGGAGCTACTGGTGAGTTTTATACACGGCTAGAACAGGCTGAGATTTCCACCTCATGCAGGGTGGAGACCAGGAACCAATTAGGAAGCTACTAGAATTGGCCAAGTAAAAAGGACGAAAGGCAGGATCGGGCAGTGTTATGGGAACGGAAGAGAGAAAAGTGCAGGGGTGGTATGGACCAGATCTAGAGAGGGGAGGGAGGGCTCCAGGATGACATCTGGGTTTCTAAATTGGGCAAGAGGATGGACATTGGTCCTTGCAACTATGACCGAGGACAGGAAATAAAAGTACTGAGGAAAGATCATGGGCCCGGTTTGGGATGTGATGCTTTACCTTCTTAGGGGAGCCATCAAACAGGCCGTTAGGTATGGGAACCTTTGGGGGGTTATACATTTAATTAGGGAGTTATTAGTTTCTTGGTGAGCACAGAGCTTAAGAATATGAACCCTGGAGTGTAGCTGCCTACATTCAAATTCCAGCCCCTCCATTCTTGGCTTTATGACCCTGAGCAAATTACTTAACTTCTCTGTCTTTGTTGCCTGGTCTGGGTAATAATTGTACTGTACCTCATAGGGTTGTTGTGGTGGGTAGAATAATGGCTCCTCAAAATGTCTACATCTTCATCCCTGAAATCTGTTCATGGCAGCTTGCACGCCAAAAGGGACTCTGTGGTGTAATCAAGTTAAGGATCTTCAGATGGGGAGATCATCCTGGATTAGCTTGGTGGGCCCAATGTAATCACAAGGGTCCTTATAAGTGGGATGCAAGAGAAAAAGGGGATGCAATCATTTAACAAAGATGACGGATATGGGGGCTCAAGATGCTACATGCTGGTTTTGAAGATGGAAAAAGGGTCCAGAGCCGAGGAAGGAAGGTAGCCTCCAGAAGCTGGAAGAGGCAGGGAAATGGTGTCTTCCCTAGAGCCTCCAGAAGGAATGCTGTCCTATCAACAGCTTGGTTTTAGACATCTGACCTCCTCGACTGTAAGATAATAACTGGGTGCTGTTTCAAGCTCCTCAAATTGTGGCCATCCGGTGCAACAGAACACGAAAATGAACAGTTGTTATGAGGATTCAACCAGTAAGTACATGTAAAGCATTTAGAAGGCAATGAGAGATGCCCACTAAATTGGAGCTCTCGCGATTACTGGTTGGTTGTCGAGACCATAGGGCTGGATGGGATCACTTAGGAGAGCGCGTGTTGGCATCAGAGCCCATGGGACAAGAGCAGAGGGCAAAAAATGTCATCACAGAAGCAAAACTGTGGTGGGCCCCAGAGTGAATGCGAGGGGAGAGAGAAAGAAAGGACTCGCTTTTTGTTTCTGCTTGTTTTGTTTGTTTGAGGAAGCTGGCCATGACAAAGGAAGGAGGAAGGGCAATTAGAATGGGATTTAGGGGCAACAGAAGACTTTAATTATTTTTTCTGTCTAGTGAATCTTCCCTTACCCCAGATCCTGGAAAGCTCAGAACTACACTTCCCAGGAACTCCTTCAGCTCGAACGCTGCCAAGCAGAGGCAACCAGGGAGGCATGGGGAATGAGCTCAGGAGGGTGTCACTGCTCAGTGGGGAACAGAGCTCTGGGGAGCAGCCGTAGTAGATGCTCCCGCGCTGTGCAGAGGCCAGCAGCATGAATGCCTTCCCACTGCAACAATCCCGTGTGGATGCAGGATTTCTCCCTAATCTGTAGCATACAAGCTCAACTCCAGCCCCTCTGGAAATTCCTCAAATAATCTTATAAATCCCTTCCTGCTCAAACTGGCAACAAGAGATCTGGTTGTCCACAACCACAGACACAGACACAATACATTCTGGTTTCCTTCTCTTCCTCTCACCCATGAGCAACCCCCCCCCCCCCCAGTACCTCTCTCCCTGCATCAGGATATAAACTCCCTGAGGACAGGGGCTCTGTCAGGATTGGTCACTGCCTTAACCTCAGTACCTGGAAGCATATTTGGCCCAGAGTAGATGCTCAATAAAAATTTGGAGGGTGAATGAACCCTTGACTTAGAAGTCTTTCAGCATCCCTTCAAGATAGGGACAGCACAGGGACGCCTCGGGGGCTCAGTCGGTTAAGCGTCTGACTGCTGGTTTCAGCTCAGGTCATGATCTCACAGCTTTGTGTGTTTGAGCCCTGTGCTGGAGCATGCTGGAGCCTGCTTGGGATTCTCTCTCTCTCTCTCTCTCTCTCTCTCTCTCTCTCTGCCCCTGCCCCACTCATGTTGTCTCGGTCTCTCTCACAATAAATGAACTTAAAAAATTTTTTAAAAAGACAAAGATAGGGACAGTGTCTTATTTATCTTGGTACCCTCATTAACAGCTGGGGCTTCCCAAGTGTTTGGAGGATGACTTGGTGAAGGAACATTTAGAAAAATTAGCAGGTTCACATAATTCACGAACTGTAACTGTACAGAATTTTGTTTTTTTGTTTTTTTCCTAAGGGCAGCTTAGAATGCACACAGAAACACATTATCTAATTGCTGTAGTGTCAGAAGATAACCCTGAAAATAGCCCTGGGAGAGGACCTTGGCACTTCTGATGTGGACTCGGGTTAGCTTCAGACGCTTCAGCTGGGAAGCAAAGGCCAAAACAATTTCAGAGATGTTGTGGGAACAACCTAAGATAAAAGAAAGTGGTGTCCTCTAAACACTAACGGTGTATCTCTTTGATATGGAAATTGACCAAGGGGGCAGCAACCAGCGAAGAGAAACAAAGACTTTGCTGTTTTAGAGCTCAGGGAGACCAGCGTGAGTGACTCAGTTATAAGCCCCAACGTCAGTTCTATAAATGCAGTATTATTATATTTACATGAATATATTCAGCCCAACTAGGGGACAAGACTCCATCAGATACACATCTCTCATTCAAAATTTTATAGGAATCTAAAAATGATAATAACAAAAGTAGGCATTACATGCTGATTTGCGCGCACACACACACACACACACACACACACACACACCTTTACATGACATGAGTATGTGCCAGGCTCTATTCTAAGCACTTAACTCATTTAAGCCTTGTGCCTAACCTGGTGTTTTCCCAAGATATAGACCAGAATATTGAGGCATTCAGAGTCTTAAGTAGCCTAATTCAAGGTCACAGCAAGGAATGGTCAAAACCAGGATTCAAACTCACACAATCTGGAGCGCTCTATCCTGCCCTCCTTAAACCCAAGAATTTACTGGTGGGTTTAGAATTTTTTAGTTTTGCTAAAATTTTTTTAGGAACGAGTTAACATTTGGGGCACCTGGGTGGCTTAGTCGATAAAGTGTTGGACTTCAACTCAGGTTACGATACCATGGTTTGTGGGTATGAGCCCCATGTCAGGCTCTGTGCTGACAGCTCAGAGCCTGGAGCCTCCTTTGGATCCTGTGTCTCCCTCTCTCTCTGCCCCTCCCCTGCTCGTGCTCTGTCTCTAAAAAAAATAGACATTAAAAAAAAAAAAAAGAAACAAGCTAATACTTGACCAAAACAACATGAGTACTGTACTATTAGCTTCCTGGGGAGTCTTTGTATACTTTGCTAGTTTCAGAGAATTGATAACTATGTTTTTGTATTGTTACAGGTAGGTGTAACATTTTATAGGTAGGTGAATACACAGATACTGAGTAACTTTCCCCAGTTTCCACAGTTAGAAATTAGGAATTTGAATCCAAGTCTGTTTAACTTTAGGATTGATTTTACCTATTCTGTTAAAATGCCTTCCTTATAAATTTAGCTCTAATTTATAATTCTTCTGTTATCTCTTAGACATTTCATCATCAGTTTTGCATATGTCACACTTACTTTAGAAATTATGTGACAAATCTATCTCTAATCATATTTCTTAACAAACAAATAATAATTCCAGGAACCAATTTGCATTTGCCTTTAAAACACTCTCTCAGACTTTCTGTTATTTAAACAGATGAGCAAACTATTGGATCTAATGTAATTGGGTTTTTAAAAATGCCTTAATAAATTACATGGCTTTTGTGACTGTGTCTCTTGGATTTTCAAGGTAGTTCTGATCTCTGACTTGATGTAATTTAAAGGTGATATGAAAATGCAGAACCAGACCACAAAATACAATTCAGTGTACCCCTTCTGCAAGTGAGAATCAGTCCTGTGTCAAATCACATGCGCGGATTCCTGGTTTATAAAATATGATACAGAGAGCTGCTGCACCCTTGCCGGAGTTCATCCTGTCTCCCGGTCTGCTCGGGAACCCTCTCCCAGGTCACAGCTGCCTGGGCTCCCATCTATGACGGCATCGTTCACACCCCATTGTTAGCTGCAGTGAACGAGGATCCCTGCCAGCGATCATAAATTAGTAGTGACTCAGAAGTGAAAGCCATCATAAAAATAGACATAAAATAAATTCCACAAGGAGAAGACACTGTGTTGATGCCTATTTTCTTGATTTAAGGGAAAAAAGGTAACGCATTTCTGAATCTCTACAAATTGCTGACTACTGCCTTGCGGGAGGGAGGGACAATGGCAACATCAATGGCAATGGTTTATCACACATTTCACATTCTTCCCCGATAAGCAAATGTGAGAGCCTTAAGGAAAATGCAAACTCAAAATCCAATGCACAGAGGAAGGCAGCAGAAGCTAAGAAATTATGAGCCCAGAAAAAGAGGCAGTAATAGCTGTCAAACCCTTCCAAAGATGGAAAGAAAGAAAAGTCAATTAAAAATAGCATCTGAGTCATCCTTCATGAATAAAAGAGCTTCGATCCAACCTTCACTACTACAAGAACCGTAACGATGGCAAAGTGCCCTATGTTCTGGTACCAGTGATTAATTCCAATGGAAAAAAAACAGTCTCTTTAACAAATGGTGCTGGGAGAACTGGACAGCAACATGCAGAAGAATGAAACTAGACCACTTTCTTACACCATTCACAAAAATTACCTCAAAATGGATAAAGGACCTGCATGTGAGACAGGAAACCATCCAAACACTAGAGGAGAAAGCAGGAAAAGACCTCTCTGACCTCAGCCGCAGCAATTTCTTACTTGACACATCCCCAAAGGCAAGGGCATTAAAAGCAAAAATGAACTATTGGGATCTCATGAAGATAAAAAGCTTCTGCACTGCAAAGGAAACAATCAACAAAACTAAAAGGCAACGAACGGAATGGGAAAAGATATTTGCAAACGACGTATCAGACAAAGGGCTAGTATCCAAAATCTATAAAGAACTCACCGAACTCCGTACCTGAAAAACAAAACCCAGTGAAGAAATGGGCAGAAGACATGAATAGACACTTCTCTAAAGAAGACATCCAGATGGCCAACAGGCACATGAAACGATGCTCAATGTCACTCCTCATCACGGAAATACAAATCAAAACCACACTGAGATATCACCTCATGCCAGAGTGCTTAAAATGAACAAATCAGGAGACTACAGATGCTGGAGAGGATGTGGAGAAATGGGAACCCTCTTGCACTGTTGCTGGGAATGCAAACTGGTGCAGCCACTCTGGAAAACAGTGTGAAGGTTCCTCAAAAAATTAAAAATAGACCTACCCTATGACCCAGCAATAGCACTGCTAGGAATTGACCCAAGGGATACAGGAGTGCTGAGGCACAGGGGCACTTGTACCCGAATGTTCATAGCAGTACTTTCAACAATAGCCAAATTATGGAAAGAGCCTAAATGTCCATCAACTGATGAATGGATAAATAAGTTGTGGTTTACATATACAATGGAATATTACTTGGCTATGAGAAAGAATGAAATATGGCCTTTTGTAGCAATGTGGATGGAACTGGAGAGTGTTATGCTAAGTGAAATAAGTCATACAGAGAAAGATAGATACCATATGTTTTCATTCTTGTATGGAGCCTGAGAAACTTACCAGAAGACCATGGGGGAGGGGAAGGGAAAAAAAAGAAAGAGAGGGAGGGAGCCAAACCATAAGAGACTCTTAAAAGTGAGAATAAACTGAGGGTTGATGGGGGGTGGGAGGAAGGGGAGGGTGGGTGATGGGCATTGAGGAGGGCACCTGTTGGGATGAGCACTGGGTGTTGTATGGAAACCAATTTGACAATAAATTTCATAATAAAAAAAAATTTAGAATCCCTATAGATAGCCCTTCCAACATCATTCCCGATGATCTCTTCCACCCTATCTCAGCCACCACTCTCCATGGATGCATACACTCTAGACTTTGTCTTTACCAATAGCTGGACCATCTCCAGCACATTAGTTTCAAGGATCTTCCTCTTAGATCACCATCTCTCCTCTCACCCATTTGTCTGTTCTGGTACCCCAGCTCTAGCAGATTGCTGGTTCCACCATATGAGTCCCTGGGCCCCAGTACTTCTTCCCTGTCTACTCTCCCCTGTAGCCCAAAATGTCTCCTTCCTCAGACCTTGGTTGGCAATGTTTTTAGATCTGGCCATGCATGGGAATGTCCTGAGGACTTATGAACCTGCCCCACTGACACAGACTCTATGGGGGGGGGGGTGCCCATATTTTATGAATCACTTGGAGTGTTTACTGTATAGTCAGCTCAGCATCTGGGCCAAGGAGTAGATTGGGAAACATGTCTTGTAGCATCTCATCTGCATATCTCTTACAGTCTCATGCCTCTCACTACTTTCCATGTCCTACTGCAATTACCCAAGTAGATGCCCCACCTTCCCAAAGAGTCTGTGAACTCTCTGAAAGAAGACAGAAAAACAAACTTATCTTGGTAGAGCTGACAGGCTTGAGCATGATGCTTTACTCTTAATAAGTCCACAGGATTTGCCAAACTAGTACTGAATTAAAAAAAAAAATGAATGGATTTCTGGGGTAATGACCTAGAGGAAATGTTCTTTAAAAGGGGTCTCTTAGAGACCTACAAATTAAATCCATGCTAACGATGCATCTTCACTGCAGCTTGAATCACATCCTCCTCTGTTAAAAATCTTTCAATGGCCCCCATTTTCCTGATGATAAATTACACATTCCATCCATACACACAGGCCCCCTGATCTTCTCCTGTCTCCAACCCCAGCTTCATTTTCCACTACTTCCTGCCTCTAACTCACCCCGTCAGTAAACCTGGACTTGCCTCCGTGCATTTGCTCATGCTGTTCCCTCTTCCTGGAATGGCATTTCCATACTTAAATGCCCAGATAAACTATTCATCTTCTGAGATTCAGATGAGCAATCAACCCATCCCAGAAGGCTTTTCCAGCGCTTAGGCTGGGCTAATACCTGCTCCCTGCTTTATAGCACTCTCTGTTTACCTCTGTCTTTCCATTTATTTAATTTTATTAAAAAGCATCCATCTATGTGTCTGATTTACCTGAACCCCACTCATACTGATGTCCTCGGGGCATGGGACCAGACTGTACTCTCTTCCACTCGTTTCTGTCACTACACCTAGGTCCACAGAGTGTAGATGACAATATTTAAAAAAAAAATTTTTTTTTTAACGTTTATTTATTTTTGAGACAGAGAGAGACAGAGCATGAAAGGGGGAGGGTCAGAGAGAGGGAGACACAGAATCTGAAACAGGATCCAGGCTCTGAGCTGTCAGCACAGAACCCGATGCGGGGCTCAAACTCACGGTCCGTGAGATCATGACCTGAGCTGAAGTCGGACGCTTAACTGACTGAGCCACCCAGGTGCCCCAGATGACAATATTTTTTAACTGATTAGAAAGCATTTATGGACAGAGGGACTGTGGAAAAATTAGGAGGAATTCTAGATAAAAGAATATGAAAAGTGCATTGAATTCTGTGTATGTTACATCTTATTATGTTAGTATGGTTCTTAAGCACTGAGCATAGCAATATGTGCATTTTGTCTCAATTACTGTAATCCTTACAACGGGCTTCCCAGCTGTGCCCCAGAGGAGGAAAAACCAAGGATCAGAGTTTCTGAACCTTGGTTAGGTCTGATAAAGTAGAGGAAATTTTTAACTTTTCTTGTTTATGGGCCCTGCTCCAAGGGCTCCTAGGGAAGCTATACGTTTACCTAGGTCAAAATGACCCAGCAAAACCTCAAAGCATGGACTCTATTTCTGCCCTGAACACACATTGCACATCTACTCTGTTAAAAAAAAAGATAACCCAAAAGGAGCATTCCAAACATAAACATAAGAAAAAACCCATAAGATTAAAGTCATACAGCCTTGCACAAGCTAAAAGCATAAGATAAAGTCCATAACTTTCTGGAATGTCTTTGTTCAGGATGATTTGTAACTCTTTATGTAAAAAGAAAAACATATATATAACCCTGCACCAAATGTTCCTTTTTCTGAGCACTCTCTTGTGTATGAGGATTGTGTATCCCAGGCTATCTTAATTTGGGCTCAAACTTTTTTACCTTTAGCATTTTTTTTTTCAACATTTATTTATTTTTGGGACAGAGAGAGACAGAGCACGAACGGGGGAGGGGCAGAGAGAGAGGGAGACACAGAATCGGAAACAGGCTCCAGGCTCTGAGCCATCAGCCCAGAGCCTGACGCGGGGCTCGAACTCACGGACCGCGAGATCGTGACCTGGCTGAAGTCGGACGCTTGACCGACTGCGCCACCCAGGCGCCCCTCCTTTAGCATTTTTAAAAAAAAATTTTTAGATGTTTATTTTTGAGAGGGCGCAAGCACAAGCAGGGGAGGGGCAGAGCGAGAGGGAGACGCAGACTCTGAAGCAGGCTCCAGGCTCTGAGCTGTCAGCACAGAGCCCGCCATGGGGATCGTACCCACAAACCACGAGATCGTGACCTGAGCCAAAGTTGGATGCTTAACTGACTGAGCCACCCAGGTGCCCGTCTTGTTACATCTTGAAAAAGATCGGTTCATTTTGCATCCACGTTTCATGTGGCTAATGAGTGTGTGAGCCAAGCATAAGGAACTCAGCCCTGATGCCAAAGCTTGTGGGGTGTGTGTGTGTGTGTGTGTGTGTGTGTGTGTGTGTGAGAGAGAGAGACAGAGAGAGACAGAGAGAGACAGAGAGAGACAGAGACAGAGAGACAGAGACAGAGAGAGACAGAGAGACAAAGAGAAAGACAGACAGACAGAGAGAATAGACCTTTTACTTTGGAGTGAATTTACATCTATAGAAAAGTGGCAGAGAGGAGCGTGCACGGCCTCATCCTGGTAGCTAGCATGATGAACAAGCTGCTCGGTGTGGCTCCGAGGACGGGGGTCAGTGATGTTAAAATTAACTCTGCTCTAGCACACCTTTTCTGCAGTGACAGGTTTTCATTGGTCTGCTCCCAAATTTATCCAACAATTCTCTGTTGCATGCCGACGATGGGTCACATAAGTGAAGAAGACAGACACAGGTCTTGCCATCATGGAGTCCACAGTCTCACGGAAAAGACGGACAAGGAAACAGACAACGGGTCCCCACAGCCACGGCTGTGACAAGGCAGCACCAGGTGTGGGAAGAGGGACACCTAACTGGGTTTGGGGAGCACAAAGACCTTCCTGGAGAAAGTCACAGGTGGAGAACAGGCTGGGGGGCACTTGGGACAGAGGAGACATTTGTGGGACCGGAGGCCTGAGAGAGCCTGCCAAGTGTGGGGTCCACAGTTGGTTGAAATGTGAGATGGGGAAGGAGAAAAACCAGCCTGAGTCTGCTGAAAGGCCCTGCAAGCCATTAAAAACAAACTTAACACACATTTGCCTTTTATGGTTCAAAATACTTTCGCAGACCATACAGGCACAGGGTGAATTAGAAATTGGTATTTTGCAGTCTCGAAATCCCCTCAATCAAGATATGAAACCCTCAGGCATGGGAGGGTGGGGGGTGGTGGATAATTACTCGTTTGAAACCAACAAGGTTCGTAAGCCTTTTAGGAAATCACAAAACAAAACCTCCCTCAACAACAAAAGAACACTTGGGTTCCAGATATTGCTCCTAAATACTGAAATGTGGTACAGGTGAGGGTCTCAGAGGACAAATTAGGTTACACATTCTCAGATGCTAAGTTCAAAGGGGCGCCAGGTGGACACAGCAGCCTGAGGAGAAGGTCCCAGAGTCAGCACCGACGATCTGTATGCACAGGAAAGTCTCCAAACTACCCCCCAATCCAGCCTCCCCATTACACTCCCCCTGCTCGTTCAGCACTGCAATTTGGGGCAGGAACAGGGAGGCTTCCCTAGAAAGTTGTTACCAGCAAGTTGGAAACATCAGGGTGTCCTTATTTGAAGAGGCTTCCTGCCCTCCCCGCTGCCCTCTTGAGCCCTAAACAGAACAGTCACTCAGTGTCTTTTGGGTTCATGACAGTTTTATTTCAAGTGTGATTTACTGAAATTTGAAAAGCGAAGGGCTGAATAACTCCTTTGAGCACCTCACTGCCTTCACCCTCCAGCTTATGATGTAAACTCCTGAGCCAGCACGGCCATGTTCATTTCTTAGGTTCGCTCTTCACGTTTGAGTCCCAGTTGCAGGAAGAAACCATCAAAGAACTCAAAGACACCACTCCAAAGGCAACTGGGACAGATTTTACAGGTGATAGATGTTTTTGTTTCACTTTGGGTTTTTTTTGTTTTTTTTTTTTTTTAATTTTGGTGTTTTTTTTCAACGTTTATTTATTTTTGGGACAGAGAGAGACAGAGCATGAACGGGGGAGGGGCAGAGAGAGAGAGGGAGACAACAGAATCTGAAACAGGCTCCAGGCTCTGAGCCATCAGCCCAGAGCCCGACGCGGGGCTCGAACTCACGGAGCGCGAGATCGTGACCTGGCTGAAGTCGGACGCTTAACCGACTGCGCCACCCAGGCGCCCCTCACTTTGTTTTTTAAATAAGAGAAAGCAGCTTCCGTCTGGTCTTCTGTCTGGTCAGTACCTTCCTCCTCCAGTCACGGAAATGGGCATCATCTCTAAGACCTGGCGTGCCACTGTCACTCTTGTCACGTGGTGCCATCCTCCCCCACCCCCCCACCCGCACCCCATTCACTGAGCTCGTACCACTGCAACGGGTGCTTTGCACATCGAAGCGCAGATTCTCCTGACAACCCGGCAGGGCAGGTGTCATCATCCTCATTGTAGAGCTAAGAAAACAGGCTCGGAGAGCAAGCAGCTTAGCTTAGAGATTAAAAACCATGCCGTAGACTTCAGAGTCAGCGTTCGGACCCTAGCCTTTTCACTGTCAGCCGAGGGGGCTGAACCTTACTTCCATTCCCTGGCTCTTGTCAATAACATGGCAACACTAACAAACACTAACACGTTTACACTGTTGTTGCCTGTTAATTTGGGCAAACCACAGCGCTTGCTACACAGATGTTATACAAATGCTAGATAACTATTATCATTAGTTGCTAGTCGAAGTTGCCTCATTATGAAGTGGTAAATCTGGATTTAAAAATGAAGCCTGGGGCGCCGGGGTGCCTCAGTTGGTTCGTCCTCCAACTCTCAGTTTCGGCCCAGGTCATGATCTCACAGTTCGTAAGTTTGGGCTCCACATGGGGCTCTGCACGGATAGTGCAGAATCTCCTTGGGATTCTCTCTCTCTCTGTCCCTCCCCGGCTGGCACGCTCTCTCTAATAAATAAAAATAAACTTTAAAAAAAATTTAAAAAATGAGGTCTGACTGCAAAACTCAAGCTCTTCCCATTCTCCCACGTTGGGTTAGTCCCTTTTCATACATCGTCTTGCTTCCTCTTTCACTATGGGCAACGGAGAAGTGATGGGCTTTGTCTTACGGATGAAGACACTACAGCTGCAGGGGCCAAGTCACTGGTCCACAACTGGAGAGCCGATAAACTTCCAACGAGGCCTTCTGCCCTCCCTCCCCCAGCTCCAACACACCACCACAGCCTCAACTGGTGCCTGCAAACAGTCCAAGAATGCCAAGGAAGAGCCTTCCCAAGTCCTTTTATCTGAGGCGAAACTTCTTCAGCCAAAATTGATGCCTGACAGTCGGTGCTTTCTACATGTGCATTCTGCTAATCCCCTCACCAAAGCTCGGAATCTTCTTCACTCAAAGAGCTAGAGAAGCCAGAGCCACTCGTGAGGGACACTTACAGCAGCAATTACTTGCAAGCCATCCCTGGGAAAGGCATCGCACCAGCTCCCAGTTTCCTTACCTTGGGAGGGCAGCAGCCGTGCGGGGCTAGTGCCGCATTCGGCAGCCGGACTGTCTCCTAGGAAAGAAGCACCCTTGGCCTCTCGGCGGGGGGGAACCTTGAACTGATGGAAATTACAGAGAAACTGTGTGCTGTGGTAGAAAAGCATTGACCAGGAGGGTCCCGGGATCCACTTTCGGCTCTTCCACTCACTAGATGGGTGTTGAAGCAGGCAGGCACTATAGATATCTTCCCTGTGGAAGGGATAACGGATCCCAGACTTAACGGATGCTTCCTGCAGGAGTAACAGTTATCTCTGTCTAGCCTTCCTCCCTTTCTTCTTCATTCATTACCTTATTCGGTCAACAAATGTTAATCCCCTAAATCAGACACGAGCCCACCCCACCATGTTGCACATCTGGAGGGACACGAGTCACACATTGTGTGATCACACAGATCACTCTCACAGATTGCCACGGGAACTGCTCCCCCAGGATTTGTGTGACTCAGGGGCCCCACTGCAGATACAGGCAGGGAGAGTGGTGACCAAGTATTCTCTGCCCTCATGGAGCTTACCAGCAAATGGGTTGTTTTAAAGGTCAACAGATTGTTCAGTCAGTCATTCATTAATCAAGTGCCTATTAGGTACTAGGTCACGATCCAGGCACGTGAAGATACATTGTAAAGTACAATACAGGTATATTACTAACAGTTTATTTTCCTCTCACCTTCCCCTCTAAATACTAATGGTTCTAGAAGCTTTCCTTCTTATCTCCCCTAGGTTCATCTACTGCACCGAATGCACTCTTCTGTCTCCTATTCACCTTTGCGTTTCCTAACATAGTGCCTGGATCAGGGAAGACACTAAGTATTTGCTGGAGGACTGCATGCCTCCATGCCTTTGCACACATTTCACTCTCTGCCTCAAATGCTCTTCTTCCTTTTTATGGACCAAAAAATATTTGTCTTGCTTCACTCAGCTCCATTGCAAGTCTCTGTGGAAGCCTTCCATCAGGTATGCAGCAAGAGGTGGTGATTTCCATGTGTTCCAGGAGCCCGGGTGCTCTCTCCACTGGAGTGTTTGTTACAACGTTACTGTCTTTCACATTTTCCCCCTTCTTCCCTATGCTAAGAGCTACTTCACCCGCAGCAATAAAGAATGTGGGCTTGGGGGTTGAAAGATTTTAGATTAGAATCCTAGCTCTATGAATTCAGGCTCTGTCTCTACAAAGCTATTTCAGTTCACTGTCCCCTATTTCCTGATAAATAAAATGGGCATACAACTATTCCTATCATAGAACTGCCATAGACATCAACGCCGGCCGGTGCCTAGCACAAAGGAGGCCCCCAGCAATGATATTTTGATAAGGACAGTTGGCATATTGATAATGAGACAGATGAGGAGGAGGAGGAGAGGGATAATGATGTTGATGAGGATCACAGTGATTTTGAAGATGATGAGATGATTATCCATGACAATGAGTACACACTTAGGAAACATGCACAGAATTGGCCTGATGGTCTCAGATAGAAAAAATTCCACCTGTTCTGACAGGTGGCCATTTGAGTTGCCAATAATAGAAATGCTTCCATGTTGGCCTCCCTCTTCTTCTGAGGTGCAGTATCCATGGGTTTTCTTGGAGCTTTCATTCTAGTCTACTGCTTGGTCCTACTCACTTTGTGAAATGACCCTATGAAATTGCCCTCTCTCCCTCATTGCTCTCTCCATTCTCCCACCTTGTACCCAGCCAAGCCAACAATACTAGTTCAGAACAATGGACAGCAACACAGGCGCTTCCCTTCAAGCATTTAGCGCTGGTTTCCTTGAACTCCATCCATGAGCCCATTTTTACTCACTCCTGGAGACTGAGGTTTCTCTTAGCTTGCGGTCAGCTAAATATGGAAAACACATTGGGGTACCTAGCAAGGAAAAAAAAAACTGAGACAGCAACTACATGGATATGGTCTTGAATTGATCTTATGGGTGCCGGGTCAGACTTTTTTTACTCAGCTCAAAGATACCAGCTTGTGGTAAACAGCCAAAATAGTTGAAGGGCAGATTCAGTCAGGCTCTGCTGACTAGAATGCATGGCTGCATGGAACATTAAATGAGATTTTTTGTGTGTGCGAACTGACAAGAAGAAATAATAAGGCTTTAATATCAGATGATGCTGGGAGAAAGAAAACAATCATAGGCAATTACTTAGCTTTGAGAGCAGAAAGATGAAAAGGAGGAGGTACTCTTGCTTTCTGATTTTTACGATGTATAACCTTGGGTACTCAAGAAGAATAAGCTTCTGACTCATTGAGGCTAAAATGAAAATAGAAATAATACTGGAACCAATCCAGGGTTGAGGTACTGGTTATGTCACTCTGATCTTGAAGAAGTCACTCAGCTTCGTAGAGCCTCAATTTGCTCATCTATAAAATAGGACCCCTTATGGTTTTGCAAGTTTGTGGTAAGGATTGGAAATCCCCGAGTCTGGCTTGGTACTGGTCAGAGCAAACAGTCAACAAAATCACGTTGACCAAATTAACATGCATACATGAAATTTGTTAACCACAATCTTATACAACCGTACAGAAATTATTTCTTGGAGAACTTATCATGACCCGAGAAAACTAAAATTCTTGACCAACTGAAGATATAAAATCCCATTTTTGGTAACACTTGAAATACTAATAATTGTATTTGTCCTGTCTACTTCATGAGGTTCTTCTTATGAGTATCAAATAAAATGAAATGTGACAATACTCTGAATACAAATTAAAAAAACAGAGGCTCTTAAATACAGAGAACAAACTGAGGGCTGCTGGAGGGTGTTCGGTGGGGGGATGGGCTAAATGGGTGATGGGCATTAAGGAGGACACTTCTTGGGATGAGCACTGGCTGTTATATGGAAGTGATGAATTACTGGATTCTACTCCTGAGACCAAGTCTACACCGTATGGTAACTAACTTGAATTTAAATAAATAAATTTTAAAAAGAATGGTGTCTTAGGATAAGACACTGTTTGAGGCAGTTGGAATATTCAACATTAAGTCTACTTTTTAGAAAAAATGAAAAAAAAAAAACCCCACCGGAATCCAACAAAGACTCAAGATATTATCTTTGAGTATGTATAAATGCTGTGGAGCTGACAGGGAAGAATTTTCCAGATGGAAAAGCTCAGTTAACCCTTGGAACTGGCTTACCGAAGAGAAGGAGTTGGGCTTTCGGTGTCTCACACAGCACCTACCACATGGAGAGTACTCAAAAAACATACACTAAATTAATGAGTGGATGAATAAACCTCATGGGGAGTGTGTGGGGGATGGAGGGGGATGGCTTAAAGCAAGACTTTGTAATGATTCTATGACCCTCTATCTCAAACGTTGAAATGAAGCAATTTTCTAACTACATACGCTCTGTCTCATAAGCAACATAAGGAGAAGGGCTTAGTTAACTCAGCCCCCAGGGAATCTTTCCTACCAGCCACCATGCACTCTTCACCCTTGTACTTCTCCAGTGCCGTGTGGAGGACACAGTCCTCAGCAGGGACACGAGGGTCTCCACGTTCCTCTTCTGCCACTGTCCCTTTATCCGCAGACGTGCCATGCTGTTTCCTGCCTCAGTTCCTTTGCATACACTGTTCTGTATGCCTGGAATGCCTTTCCCACTCTACCCCTTGTTGTCTGGTGAACACTTTGCATCTTTTAAAACTGGAATAAAAAATTATCTCCCTTGGGAAAGCCTTCTCTGATTCACCCAACTTGAGTGAAGACATTCTTTAAAAAATTTAATATTTATTTTTGAAGGAGAGAGAGACAGAGTGTGAGTGGGGGAGGGGTAGAGAGAGAAAGAGAGCGACACACACACACACACACACACACACACACACACACACAGAATCTGAAGCAGACTCCAGGCTCCGAGCTGTCAGCACAGAGTCCGACGCGGGGGCTCAAACTCACAAACTGCGAGATCATGACCTGAGCCGAAGTCGGACGCTCAACCGACTGAGCCACCCGGGTGTCCCAGGTGAAGACATTCTTAAAACATTCTTCCTGTCTGCTCCCTCAGTCAGTTGAACATACGGTACTGTCCATATTACATAATAATTGTCACATGGCATTTATTATAGTACTTTTGTACATCTTTCCTATTAAACTCTGAGCAGTTTGAGGGAGGTCTAAATTAGGTTTTATTTCATAGGCTCTTGGTACAACGTCTGTTAACTGAGAGATCTCTGGGGTCAGATAGGCTTGGGTAGAGCTACTGGACCCATCACTTAGTTGGGTGGCCCCACCCACCCAACTAGGTTTAGTCTCTCTGCCTGAAAACAGGAACAGTAATGTTACATATTCTTGCCAGGCTGTTGTGCAGATTAAAGTATATTATTCACAGGAAGGGCTAAGCATATTGCCTAGCCCCCAAAACATCATCTATTGTCATCATTGTGTTTAACCATTTAAGCCATCAGGAGAGAGAACAGTGAGTAAGAAATAGGCACTTTCTGGGGCGCCTGGGTGGCGCAGTCGGTTAAGCGTCCGACTTCAGCCAGGTCACGATCTCGCGGTCCGTGAGATTGAGCCCCGCGTCAGGCTCTGGGCTGATGGCTCGGAGCCTGGAGCCTGTTTCCGATTCTGTGTCTCCCTCTCTCTCTGCCCCTCCCCTGTTCATGCTCTGTCTCTCTCTGTCCCAAAAATAAATTAAAAACGTTGAAAAAAAATTAAAAAGAAAAAGAAATAGGCACTTTCTCTTCTGTGGAATTTATGATCCAGAGTGGGAGAAATTAAATAGCTACTTACACACTTTTCCTTTTCTTTTTTAAACAACTAGGACACATGCTCTGAAAAACAAGACAGCACTGGGGCGAATAATGGTCATGATAGTCTAGGACTGTGGGAGGCTGAACAATGACCCCTTCCAAAGTTGTCCCTGCCCCAATCCTCAGAACTTGGGGACAGGTTACCTTACATGGTCAAAGGGGATCTAGGAATGTGATGGAGTTAAAGCTCTTGACATGAAGAGATTCTCCTGGAGCGTGTAGGTGGGTGCAGTATAACTCTAAGGGTCCTTATAGGAGGAAGGGAGGAAAGTCAGAGTCTTAGAAGAAATAAGGACAGAAGCAGAAGTCAGAGAGAAAGGAAGGTGCTACGCTGTTGGCTTTGACGCTGGAGGAAGGGGCCATAGCCCGATGACTGTGGATGGCTTCTGAACTGAAAAAGGTGAGGAAACCCATTCTTCCCTACAGCCTCTAGAAGAACGCAACCCTGCAGACTGATGTGCGACTCCTGACCTCCAGACCCGTGGGAGAATGATATTGCAGTGCTTTGGGCTGCCAACTTTGTGGTAATTTCCTACAGCAACAATAGGAAATGAACATACATGCTCTGCAAAAAAACACTCTGGGGTATATAGTGGCTAGATATACCAGAATCTCAGTGATTTCACGTAACGGTCTCTCACGCGCATACACACACGCTACATGCCCAACAGGAGTGGGAGGAGCTCTGCACCCAGTGACTCAACACGTAACCCACAAGTCATGGAGTCAGAATGTGAACCAAACGTTTGACTTGAGGGTGTTAGTCACGCAGTACTATCCTACCACAGTTTGAGCCAGAGAAGCATCAAGAAACATGGAGACAAGCCATGAGTGGTTTCAAATTCCACTTGGAGTAAAGCCGTGGGTTTACCAATAAATAAAACAAACATCACTCATCTTATTGACTTCCCCATGAGCCAGACATCTCCTTTGCTGCCAGGGATAAAGTTTTTCAGTGCACGCACTCAGAGTGGTAATTAACGGATAACCTTTGACTCAACACACCGTCTTATAGGTGAAGATTCTGAAGACTTGCCCCAAGTCACACAGACATACTGCCAAGGCCAAGACTGGTTCTCGAAACAGAACTTCTTCCACCTGCCTCAGAGGAAGAAGTGAATGAGAAAAAGGCATTTCATGTAAATCTTTGGACGACCTTGATAAGTTATCCCCACATGCTATTACTCTACGATTTCAGACCAGAGACTTGATGTTTAGAGTTAATGCCCTGAAGGGGGTGGAGTTTGAACTTGAATTTCTGGAAGCCTCATCCACGCACCTAACCTATACTACGCAGCTTCCTGTGTGGATATGGCTCTCTCTCACCCCATGCTGGTGGCCAAGAAAGGCAGTAACTGAGATTCCTTCTCAGCCCTCACAGCCCCCAGGTCCACACTGCATTCCTGGGTTGCAGTGGATCACAGGGTTTTACCGGTAAACCTTCCCAACAGGGAGTCTAGAATTTGAATATGCTTTCCCACGCCAGTCTTGCAAAGTTAGAAGTCAACAGAAAGGTCTTCAGCACTACTAAAGCTATGGGAGGTTTATACCCCCCCTGAGGTAAGGAGAAACACCTTGACCTGTAGGTAGTTTAAGGAATTAACTGGGAAGTATTCTAACAGTTGTAGCTATACTCTGGAACAACCTTTTAGATGAAGGATGTTACCAGGCTCTGCTTTTCTGCTGGGAGAGTTATCACTGGTTTTCATCGTGAATGCATGCCTTGAAGGGAGGTCTTTTCTGAAGGAGAGGCTTGAGGGACAGTACGAATGTTCTATGTCACTCCACCTGTGTGTGCTTTCATAGTTTTCCAAGTAGAAACTCAGGGAAATGGTGTCCTTGCATTTCATGGCTTTGGTGTGTAAGAAGGCATCTCCGTTTTATGCTAACTCTGTACTTTCTGTAGGAGGATACCACTATCCAGGAGTTTCTAGGGGAAGACAAACTCTTGCAGAGAGTGCCCTTGAACACTCCAGCTCTGGGTTTGACTCCTAACATCACCACCAACTGGCTGTGTGTCCTTCAGCAAGTTACACAACCTCTCTGTCTCTCTCAAAGGCAGTGCTTTCTCTAGAGCAGCTGTGAAGTTGATACATATAAAAAAACTTAGAATCATGCCTAACATACATAGGTGCTCAGTGTTTGCTGTTAATAACAATGAGGAAATCATGCAACCTTAAAGAACTTCTTTCTTCGTCTAAAATGGGGATAATTTCTCTTGCAGGTCACTTGTGAGGTTTAAATGAAACAACACATCTAGGTGCAGGGACTGGCAGAGCGGGTCCTTCACGGATACTTTCTTCCTTTTAGGGACCTTAGTTCAACAAAGCAGTCACTGCGGTGGGCATCAAGGGGAATTAAGAACACAGAGTTGGTGAACATGTCTACAGCAATTTATTTTTGTTTTTTGTTTGTTTGTTTCATTTTAATGAAATCCAAGTTAGTTAACATAGAGCGTAATAATGGTTTCAGGAGAACCCAGTGATTCATCATTTCCATATAACCCCCAGTGCTCATCCCACCAAGTGCCCTCCTTCATGCCTATTACCCATTTAGCCCATCTACCCTCTCCCCACCCCCACCCAACCCAACACCCCTCCAGCAATCCTGTGTGTTCTCTTTGTTTTGGAGAATTACAGAGCCAGGGATTAAAGTCCTTTGCTCATGACACAGAGTCAGAATGAGGCAGAAACATCCCAAATGCTTTCAAGGTCTCCACTGCTGAGCTCACAAGGGACTACCTGGCACACGAGAGCAAGGTTGCATGGACACGTTTGATGCTAGGTGTTTTTCCCGATTGGTCATCTCATTCATTACTTCCTAATTGCCAAGTGAGATAGAGGCCCAGTCTCAGAGATGGAATATTTGCCTAAGGGCACACAGGCATGAGTGGCAGGGACTAAATGTAGGCGGAGGTCTGCAGACTCCCGAAGCAGTGCTCTCTCCTGCGTAGCATAACCTGGAGACAAGGCTCCTGTGCGTGTGTTCGGAAACAGCACGGTGAGAAAGACAGGAGACCCATGGGCACCTCTTTTGGGGCGTGGAAGACGGCACTTGTGTGTTGATCCTTGGAACATTTAAGTAATGCTGCTCTGTTTTTACATATGGACTTCGAATTGTTAAAAAAAAAAAAAACAAAAAAACAAAACCTCTCAACTAGGATTTTCTTAAGATCACATGCTGATCTTTGACAGGAGCTAATGGCTGGTTCACAAAAGGTGGGAGGCAGGACTCCAAAGGTGGTCTGAATTCTCAGGTCCTCTCTGCTCGAATTTTGGGTTGGGAAATTTTGCTAGAATCAACAGCTATGAATATCTGTACAGGATTTTATTTTCAATGGTACTAGCAAATATTTTATTCTATGTCATTCTCATGGACAAAATATCAAATAAATATTACTGGACACATTTAGAAACAGCAATGCTGAACCCTAGAGAAGATCAGGGACTTGTTCAAGGCCACCTAACAAGGGGACGGAAGGACCAGACTTCAAGTCTTCTCGTTAAAAAATCTTTAAGAAAACCTCTGATACGCCACTCACTGTGATCACGACAAACTGGAACCAGGTTAAGAATGGTCAAATAGGGGTTTGATTTCTGATTCTGCCTTTTCTGTGACACAGAGAAGATGAAAATAGTGATAGTGAAGCACAGGCAATAAGACTGACTTTTTCCAGTGTCAGGGTCCAAAATGGCTTAATTATCATTTCTGAAGCACCTTACTTTGTCACTTCTTTGTATTTGGTAAAAGAATTTGCCCAAAGAATGCTAGGATCCGTCTTCATAAATCACCCCAAGAGACTGCTCTTTGAGATTTCTACAGGTGAGAAAAACCAAATCCACAAAGTCAGTGGTCAGGGAGGAACAGGGACCGTGGTCCCCGGGTCACTTCCGTCCATTTCCCATGCCCGGTGGTAAAAAGGACTTCTCAGAATGCTTCTCAGAAGAGCTAGGCACAGCTGTGTTTAGAGGGGTCAGAATAACAACACCGTGAAAGACACCGCCCAGACCGATGGGGGCGGGTCACCCAGTATCCACATTAATTCTCTTAATTTATTGGTAAGGTCCATGGAGGAGCTTGGTGGGGCTGCCATACAAGGCACACCAGGCCACGCGGCTGGAACAACAGAAACTGATTGCTTCACAGTGTTGGGAGACTGAAGGCTGAGATCCAGGGGTCCTTGTAAGGGTTCCTTGTAAGGGCTGAGGGAAGGGCCCGTCCCAGGCCTCTCTCCGTGGCTTCCCTTCACTCTGCCTTCACTCCGGGTCTCTGTCTCCACTCCTCCTATGTATCAGGACACCGGCTGTATTGGATGAGGCCTCGCCCTAACAACCTGACCTCTGTAAAGACCCTACCTCCAAAATAAGGTCACCTTCTGAGGTAGTAGGGGTTAGGCCTTCCACATACGGCTTTGAGAGGATCGCACACAATTCAAGGCAGAGCAGTTCGTGTATTATTACAGCTTGTTGCTACTTTAGTGTGTAGAATTACCTGCCTTTTGAGCTGTTCAAGCTCTTTAGGTGTATTCACTTATTTAAACCCCGCCTGGAGGCCAAGAAGTAAGTGGGACCATGATGTCCCTTTCCAAATGAGGTAACTGGGGGCACAAAGAGATTAAGTCACTGGCTCAAGGCTGAACATTTAGGAAATGATAGAGCACAGAGTGGAACCAGTCAGGCTGCCTCAGAGTCCCTGCTTTCAGGCACCAGGCTGTGTCACCTCTGTGAGCAGCACCTAGTCCCCGCTCTCCGGGATCTCCCAGTCCGGGCCTGGGTCTGTTCAAAGGGCTGAGGTCTTGCAAGGTGAGGAGAGACCACTTGTGACTAAGGGGCTAGGAAGGCTTCTCGGGGAGGTGGCAGCTGAGCTGAGTCTTTTGGTTTGCTTTGTTTTTAATTTTATTTCTTTTGAGGGAGGGGGAGGGGCAGAGAGAAAGGGAGATAGAGAAAAGCACGAGCAGACGCCATGCTGTCAGCACAGAGCCCAACATGAAAGAAATCATGACCTGAACCAAAATCAAGAGTCGGACGCTCAACAGACCAAGCCACCCAGGCACCCCTGAGCTGAGTCTTAGAGGATGTGGCCATGAGCATTCTGGAAGGAAGAGTGTGCACGTGGAAAACACCAGACTGGAGCACCAGGAGGCTGGAATGGAGCTCACAGGGCAGGTACCGGAACACCCCGGCTTTGTCAGCCAGGCTCAAGGTCTCGGGCTCTACTTCACAGAGAGTGGGGAAGCCCAGAGGAGGACTCAGCAGGGGAGGGATGTGATCGGATTCGCCTGTTAGAACCATCTCCAGCGGAGAACTGAGGGTACACACTCTGGAGCAGGGAGGACTGGACTCGATGTGAGGGTCACGAACTCCTGGGGTCTGGGACATGGGATCACACCGGCTGGCACAAGGTCAGCCCTGCAGGTGAGCCGGTCACTCAGCTCCTTACCATCGAGGACTCGACAACACAGTTCAAGGCAACTAGTTCTTTGCAAAGACAAGAGAGATGTGGCCAGTCTTTCAGAACTGTCAATACCTGAGTCATCTTCCCTTTTCCCCTCCTCAGAAATTCTTCTGGGACTCATAAGAAACCTCACCCCAGCAATCAGATCTTAATCCTCAGCTCACAGTGCTCTCCCAGGAACAAGCTCTCAACAGCCGGTCCTTTCAAACACCATCCTCCTCCATTGGCTGGTCCGCTTTTTTTTTTTTTTTTTTTTTTAAAACGTGTACCCTGGGGGCGCCTGGGTGGCGCAGTCGGTTAAGCGTCCGACTTCAGCCAGGTCACGATCTCGCGGTCCGTGAGTTCAAGCCCCGCGTCGGGCTCTGGGCTGATGGCTCGGAGCCTGGAGCCTGTTTCCGATTCTGTGTCTCCCTCTCTCTCTGCCCCTCCCCCGTTCATGCTCTGTCTCTCTCTGTCCCAAAAATAAATAAACGTTGAAAAAAAAAAAATTTAAACGTGTACCCTGTCTTGTTGAGTTACTACTCATTAAAAAATCGTATTGTTCGGGGAAAAAAAACATCAAAAAAATAAAAACCCTTTGGAATTGTCCTTGAGGGCTTGCTAAGTGGTTTTAAAGGCATTCAGAACCTGGGTTCTAGACTCAGTTCAGTCAAAAATAAGCCACTGGTAGGGGCACCTGGGTGGCTCAGTTGCTTAAGCATCCAACTTCAGCTCATATCATGATCTCATGATTCACGAGTTAGAGCCCCACATCAGGCTCTGCACTGGCAGCTCAGAGCCCGGAGCCTGCTTTGGATTCTGTGTGTTCCTCTCTCTCTCACCCTCTCCCACTCGTGCACGCAGTTTCTCTCTCTCTATGGCTCTCAAAAATCAATAAACATTAAAAAAATTAAAAAAAAATAAGCCACCTGTGACTTTGGGAAAGTCCTGCAGTCTAAGAGTATCAAAGCATGACAAGACTTTGGGGGACATTCAGTTCACTTTCCCCATTTTGGAGGTGAAGTCCTATGCAGTGCTCTTGGCTTAACAGGATCAAGTGCATATGCTAGTCAGTCCTTCAATATCTGACCCTCTTGGAATTTGATTCTGGCCATGTTCTTTCTCTGTCTCCCTGTCTCTTCCTCCCTCCCCTTCTCCACCCCACCCCTCTCCCACTAGTTCTTCTAAGGAGCCAGGGATGGACCCCAACCTGGGTTAGGCACCCATTCTCAGTGCTTCCCATCAAAACTTAGAGCTTTCTTCATCCCTCTGTTTTTCATTTAATACCCAAATTGTTTTCTTGACATTCTCCCCTGCAAGACCGAGTAACTAGATGGCATCTAGAATAGACAGGCGAGAAATTCTATGAGAGGACCTGGCTCACAGAAGAGGTTTGGTAACCACCTATCAGATAATCAAAGAGTAGGGCCTAGTGATCTGCTGTCTCCAGGTTTACTATCAAAATTAACAAGAACAGTCACGGAGCATCCACTGTATGTGTGGCACCGTAAGGAAGTCGCTACAAAATGTGTTGCCAAACAGACCCATGAAAGGATGCTCAACATCACTCATCATCAGGGAAATACAAATCAAAACCACGATGAGAAACCACATCACACCTTATCAGAGTGGCTAAAATTAACAACTCAGGAAACAACAGATGTCGGCGAGGATGCGGAGAAAGGGGAACCCTTTTGCACTGTTGGTAAGAATGCAAACTGGTGCAGCCACTCTGGAAAACAGTATGGAGTTTCCTCAAAAAAATTAAAAGTAGAACTGCCCTATGATCCAGCAATAACACTACTAGCAATTTATTCAAAGGATACAAAAATGCTGATTCCAAGGGGCACATGCACCCCAATGCTTATGGCACTATAAGTAAAAACCCTTTGAAATTGTTAGCCAAATTATGGAAAAAGCCCAAATGTCAACCGATGAATGGATAAAGAAGATGTGTGTGTATACACACCCACACCCACACACACACACACACACACACACACACACATACACACGAATACTACCCCGCGATGAAAAAGAATGAAATCTTGCCATTTGCAACAACGTGGATAGAACTGGAAGGTATTATGTTACACAAGATACGTCAGTCAGAGAAAGACAAATACCATATGACTTCACTCATATGTATAGTTTGAGAAACTTAACGGATGATCATAGGGGAAGGGAAGGAAAAATAAGATAAAAACAGAGAGGGAGGCAAACCATAAGAAACTCTTAAACACAGAGAATGGGTGATGGGCATTGAAGAAGGCACTTGTTGGGATGAGCACTGGATGTTATTGGTTAGTGGTGAATCACAGGAATCTACTCCTGAAGCCAAGACTATACTGTATGTTAGCTAACTTGAGAATTAAAAATGTCTTGCCACTTTTCCCCAGTGGGCCCCAAGTTTCCCCATCTTTAAAATGGGAGTTGTTTGACCTCTTGGTCTTTGAGCAATCTCCCAACTCCTACATTTTGTTTCAAGAACTTGCTCAAATCACTTGACTATTAAGAAGCAGAAGTAGGGGCGCCTGGGTGGCGCAGTCGGTTAAGCGTCCGACTTCAGCCAGGTCACGATCTCGCGGTCCGTGAGTTCGAGCCTCGCGTCGGGCTCTGGGCTGATGGCTCGGAGCCTGGAGCCTGTTTCCGATTCTGTGTCTCCCTCTCTCTCTGCCCCTCCCCCGTTCATGCTCTGTCTCTCTCTGTCCCAAAAATAAAAATAAACGTTGAAAAAAAAAATTAAAAAAAAAAAAAGCAGAAGTAAACATCAATACTGGTCTGTCAATTGCAACTCCAATGCTCATTCATCAAAACTCAAATACTATTTTGTAAGCATCCCGACTGAAAAGCATTCCCAGCTCAAAAATGCTAGGATTCTCTTTTGCCAAAACTGTGTGACTAAGTGCAAACTTACCTGGTTGAGGGAGTACACTGAGGTATAACCTCACTATAGGTTTGGAAAAAGACTCCTAAACCTTTCTGTCTGGGTGCCTAAACTATGTAACAAAATATATTCTTTTTTTTTTTTTTTTAATTTTTTTTCAACGTTTATTTATTTTTGGGACAGAGAGAGACAGAGCATGAACGGGGGAGGGGCAGAGAGAGAGGGAGACACAGAATTGGAAACAGGCTCCAGGCTCTGAGCCATCAGCCCAGAGCCTGACGCGGGGCTCGAACTCACGGACCGCGAGATCGTGACCTGGCTGAAGTCGGATGCCCAACCGACTGCGCCACCCAGGCGCCCCAACAAAATATATTCTTATAGAATTCCCTTGAGTCTTCTTTGGGGTGGGGGGGCGGATACATTTAGTACAGCCAAAACAGCGAAGGATATCTTAATTGTTCAGGTATCTATTTTTTAAAAATGTTTATTTACTTATTTTGAGAGTACAGAAGCAGGGGGAGGGGGAGAGAGAGGGGGAGAGAGAGAATCCCAAGCAGGTTCCCTGCTGTCAGCATGATGTCCATTGCGGGCTCAATCCCACAAACTGTGGGATAACCTGAGATCCAGAGTCAGACGCTTAACCAACTGAGCCACTCAGGCACCTCTACTTGTTCAGGTATCTATTGATGCAGAAGAAACCACTCCAAAACTGAGTGCCCTAAAACAATAAATTATTTCTCTGCATCCTACAATCTTCTGAAAGATTAAAACTGATGCCTGATCTCCTCGAAAGCCTGTTTAATCCTAAATCACCTCATTCAAGTTCTCCCAGGTGCTCAGGCTTCACACCTTGGAGTCACAGATGATTCATTCCCACCCCCCACCCTCCACAAATCCTTCGGACTCGACTCTCATGATGTATCCAGAATCTGACCATTTCTAGCCACCATTACTAACACCCTGGCCTGAGGCACCATGCCCTCTTGCTTGGTGAGCCAGAGTCTATGCTTGCACTCTCGATCCATCATCTATTTTCAAAACAGTAGCCAGGTGATCCTTTTAAAATGTAGGCTGGGGGCACTTGGGTGGCTCAGTCGGTTGAGCCTCCTACACTTGTTCAAGGCTCAGTTATAATCCCAGGGCCGTAGGACTGAACCCCGTGTTGGAGCCTGCTTGGGATTCTTTCTCTCTCTCTCTCTCAACATAAACAAACATTTAAAAAAAACAAAACAAAACTTAAGCTGGATCATTCTATGATGCCACTCAGATCTCCCTCCCTCTGAGAGGAAAATCTGAAGTTCCAGGGCCCTGCAATGACCTGACCACGCTCGGCTTTCTCGACACCAGCCACTCTGGACAGTTTGCTACTCCTGAACACACCAGAAAAGCTTCTGCCGCAGGGCCTTTGCATTCGCTATTCTCTCTCTCTGGAATACTTTCCCCTAAGATAGCCACATGGCCAACTTCCTCACTTCCTTCAAGTTTCTGTTCAAGTACCACCTGTGCAAGCTGCTCTTGAAACTATCCCATTTAAAATAGGCTCACCTGCTGCCTCGACATCCCTACACTCTTCCCCGCTTTGTGCTTCTACATTGGAACCACTGCGATCCAACCTAATATATGCGTATAACATATCTATGTATATTATAATTGTTATTACATAGTATTTATTATACATTCTATATAAGGTATAATATATAACATATATTGTACAATGTCATAAATATACAGTGTATGTTTTCTCCACTAGAGTCGGTTTATAAAGGCAGCATTTTTGGCTGGCTCATTGCTGCACCTGCAACAGCTTAAATGGGCCCTCGAAACACAGCACAGGTGCCCAGCACAAACAGACTGAAGTGATGAATATTGTGTTGACTTGTTAAAAATAAAACAAAATCCTTTCTTTTTTTTTTTAATGTTTATTTTTGAGACAGAGAGAGACGGAGTATGAACAGGGGAGGGGCAGAGAGAGAGGGAGGCACAGAATCGGAAACAGGCTCCAGGCTCTCAGCTGGCAGCACAGAGCCCGACGCGGGGCCCGAACTCACGGACCACGAGATCATGACCTGAGCCGATGACCTGAGCTGAAGTCGGAGGCCTAACCGACTGAGCCACCCAGGCGCCCCAAAATCCTCTAAGAGGAGAAGGGACCCATATTTCTCTGATTTTTTCCCCCTTACATGAACAGAAAAAGTTGCATAACCACATTAGCTAAAGTGCCCTTTGTGTTTGCTTTTTTTTTTTTTTCTAAATTGCCTAACGTTCTGCTTGTTTTCTTGTTATCCTTGCTAGTGATACCTGGCTTACAGCTGGCACTTAGTATTTGTATCCGTGCTCCACCTCTGCTACTGACCAGATGTAGGATACTGAGCAGGTGACATTCTGACCATCAGTTTCATCCCCCCTCTCTCTCTCTCCATATATATATATGTATGGATATAAACATGTATATGTATAAACAAAGGGGTAAAAGGCATCGACCTCACGGTGTTGTCCATGTAGATAAATTCAAACAGTGGGTGCCATGCAACGTCTTGGTAGAGGAGGGAGGGCAAAAGAGACGAGCGTTTCTTTTTCTTACGACCACAGTACATGTATTCAGCCTGACTTTCTTCCATCGGGGAAGAGCTTCTGGAAAGTTGCTGGGCCACAGGTTAGAGGGAGAGAGAATTCAGAAGGGAGATGGAGTACCAGCGTGCCCTTGCTCACTCTGTTCCAAACTCAGCTAGCTGGACGGCTCGGCCAGAGACACAGTCTCATGCCGGGGCGGGACAAAAGGGAGCTTTTTCTGACAGGTGACAGCTTTGAAAAGGGTCCTCTCTCCCCATTTAAAACCAAACCCGTGGGAGGGAAGCCACAGGATTCACAGGAGGAAACGACTTGACTCCAAATGTATAATAAGGAACATCTATAGCAAAACAGCTCCCTGTCCCCTTTGGAAAGAAGCTGACTTTGAAGAGGGGAAAGAAGGGAGTCGAGAACGGGAGAAGGAAAGACAGGTCAGTGAGCTGAGCGATTCTGCAGGCCTGCAAACAGCACCTTCGAGGAGAGGAAGTCCACCTGGGCTGTGGGCTCGGCGCTCGCCCACAGGTCGTCTCTAGTTTAATAAATACCTCCAACCATCTCACAATCCAGTGATTCTCCTAGTAATCCTATTTTATGAGCGAGGAACCCGGGGGGCTCAGGAGGATGAACTCACTTGCCCCAGACCACAGAGCTAATAAGGAGCAGAGCCCACAATGAAGCCACAAGCCACAGCAGCGCAACGGGCAGTCCTGCTCTCTGACCAGGAAGCCCACTAATCATCAGGGGACCGGCCGGGTCCACAAGGGCAAACAAACAGAGAAAGGCCAACAGGCAGGAACACCCAGGCTGGGGGAAGAGGTGAGAAACCCAGCTGGCGGGGTGTGAGCTAGGACCCCTTGTGCCACCATCCGGAGAGCCTCTGGTCCCCTCACCCTCGGAGAGTCGGGGAGGCGATGCAGAGCACCCAGTACACGCCCTCCTTTTGTCCCCCCTGCCCGGTGGGGGGGGGGGGGCAGGGCCCTTGTGAGTCTTCAGGAACCGCACTAGCACCACACGTTTACTCCTCCCCGGGGGGCAGAAACAGCCCTTTCCCACCGCTGTCTGTTGGCGGGCACTAGAAAGAACACAAGAGAAAGCCGGCAAGCCTTACCCCTTCCATGGCCTTCCTCCGAAGAACCGACGGATCCTTTGGGAGACGAACGCGGCTTCCCAGAGCGGTATCCTGGGGCCAAGACTGCTTTAATTTGCCTGCGTCCGCCAGGGAGCAATCACTTCCCAGAGCCCCGGACACACCTGGGCCCAGGCTCCCCCCACCTGCCCCACCAGGGCAGCAGCTCCTCCCTCTCCAGGGGTTGGAGCTTCCCGGCCCCAGGCTGGGCGCAGACCCGCCTCCATCCGCCGCCGCCGAACTTTGCAGGGCACCCCGCACCTGCAGCAGGGAAGGGGTCCTCCCTGTCCAAAGACCCACCAACTGGCCCTTCATAGCTAGGGCTCTCCCCCAGGCTGGCCCAACAGTCACTCTACCGAGGAGTTCACTTTGTGCCCCAAGCAGGAGGCACGGGGGAGCGGCTGAGGAACAGGGAGGGGGAGGGAGGGGAGGTGGTGGCAGGGCGCCTGTGAGTATCTAGTGCTCCGGCTGGGCTGGAGGAGGTAACCTCCCTTAGTAAGTTACTAACAGCCTTGGCCCAACCCCGCCCCTGAGATGGCTACTTAACTTCGCCTCAGGCTCCCAAAGAGGACAGAGAGGACCAAAGCTTGCAGGGAGGGGTGGTGGGGGCCAGAAAGGGAGCTGCTATGTGGAGCACCTGTTGGGGGGCTGACATTATCGCATATGGATACATTCTTACATTAAGTCCTACCACACCCTTGGGAAGGGCAATTATTCTCCCCTAAATGGCCAGGAAACTGAGGCTTAGAGAAATCCCATAACCTGCCCTGTAACCGTGGTCACAGAGGCAGTTAGTTGAAGGATCAGGGTTTGAACCTGGGCCTGGCTGTCGCTAAAGTGGTTTTGTTTTTCTGGTGTGTGTGTCAGGGGTGGAGTAGGAGGGTGGAGGAAGGGGTTTTTGCTTTTGTTGTTTTGACCACTGGTGCTGGAAACCCAACCCTCATTTCCCAGTTCTCAAGAGCTCAGGGCTGCCCAGGGCGGGGGGGGGGGGGGGGGGGGGGGGGGGGGGGGTTGAAGCTGTCCAGGAGAGAGGAGGGAGGGGGGAGGGGGAGAGGAGGGAGAGGGCAGGTGAGGAACGCCCACCTGCGTGGTTCTCATACCTGGCTGATCGTCACAGCTGCCAGGGCATCTATTAAAAATACAGGGTCCAAGTTCCCAAGGCGGACACGAATCGTCTCTAATCTAGGGTCTGGGAATATGGGTTTTAGGTAAGCTTTTTAGGTGTGTTTTAATAACTAATGACTTGCCGTAAGATCTGTCCTCTACATCATGAGCCTCCACGCCGACACACACGCATACCCACGTACTAAAATAAACACTTCTCAAGATGATAATCACTCTTATATGGGCGTGATCATGCTGTTACTTTCTATTCTTCTCTGAGCCATGATGTGCCGCTCAATTTAAAAAATCAGTGGTCAGCACACCTCACTGCATTGATTTCTTAACTCACTTTGATCCACGCTGCAGCTCTGCTCACAACCAGCTTGGAGGTCCGTTCCTCCAACGAAACAGGGCGCAGGCCAAAAACCGTAACTTTCCCTCTCACCCTGTCCTCCATTCTGTTCAAGGCGATGAAGTCTTGTATACATTTGTAAATGAAAAGACCGAAGGAGCTCTTTGGAGAATGAGGAGCCCTCCTCCCAACAACAGCTGGCAGTGGGGTTGTCAAATTTCCTTTGCTGTTAACGCAAGCACTCCCCCCGGGGGGGGGGGCGGGGGGGGGCTTCAGACCTGCCTGCCATGGTGGAGGCAGCCGGGGAGGGGGTCGAAGTGGGCGGGGCTGAAGGGGGCGGGGTTGAAGGGGCGGGGAGTGGGTCGCGAGGGTCTCCCCTCCCCGCCCTTGGAAGGACTTGGAGCTCTGTGGTTTTCAGTCTGGTTCAGGACAAGTTTCCATGGAAGGCCATAGGACATAGTAGGCATCAATCATTGGTAGCTGTTAGGAGTGTTTTGCAAGTAGGCAGGCCTAAGGACCTGCGGAACCCCATAGGATCTCTTATTACCTTATGATCCTCTAGGCCCTAGACCCAGTTTACCCCTAGCTGTTGGCCTCGGGAATGTCCACGATGCAGCCTCTCTGAGATGTGTGCTCCTTTTCTATAAAACTAGGTAAGAGGACTGGCAGTGCTGGCCCAAGGGTTTACGTGCCATGTGAACATCTCTACCGTGCTGAGCATTACATAAGCACCAAAGATATCCTTCCGCTTTTACCACCCTCTCTCCGCCTCAATTCATGGTGGCCGTGTCAGTGTCGACATGCATATGCTATACGTGGGTGTACAAATGATGTGACGTTGTTTGATTTCCCTGTAATGATCCCATTTTGCTTATAGGCCCCCATCCCATGGCGGCAGATCCTTCAGAACTCATATGTGCTTACGCTGGGGGGCGGGGGGGGGGGGCGGGGTAGAGACAGAAAAGGGAGATACAAGGTACAGACGTGGTGGGGAGGGTTCTGGCTGTGAAATCAGGGGGTTGATCGAAGTTTAGCCAGATCTCATTACACTTAGGAATGAATAACTCAATCGAAAAAGAAGAATGAGATCCTCTTACACATACAAGGTGCTTGGGTGGCCTGCCTCAAGCTTCAGACCAGGACTCTCCCCATGATCTCCACTTCATCATGGACAAGGAAATAACTGACAGACTGGTCTACTGCCCACTGGGAACAGTGCCTCAGCCCTTAAAAACGTCACTTCATTTAGTCCTTATCATGACCCTGGTTTTTCCAGCTGAGGAAACTGAGGCACGTGGGAGTTAAACACCAATCTGGGGAAATGCAGTTGGCAAGTGGAAGGACAGACATTCCAACCCAGGCAGTCCACACTCACCACCACTCTGGTTTTTTACCATTTAAATTTTAGAGAAACACAGAATCTGAAATAAACACAGAATCTGAAAGCTTGAAGTTTTCTTCAGAGCGATTTTTTCCAAACCCAAGTCTGAGAGAAGTCAGCAGAAAGCTTAGCAGATACTTGGGCAAATTCTTGGCAGATATTTCTAGACATTTCTGTCTTTCAAGGCTCTAGTTTCAGTTTCCTCCTCTTGATAACTGGGGATGATGTGCCAGACTCTCCAACGAGGTCCATTTTTTAGTACACTGAGCAGTAGAAATCCGTACTTACATCACATTCCTTTTTGGAAAAAAAGTTTTATTTATTTTGGAGAGAGAGAGAAAGTGGGGGGAGGAGCAGAGAGAGAGGGAGAGACAGAGAATTCCAAGCAGGCTCCAAGCCTTGATCCTGACATCATGACCTGAGCCGAAATCAAGAGTCAGACCCCCTGAGCCACCCAGGCTCCATCACATTCCTGATGCTTACTTTCGGTCTCACATACTGCCTGTAGCTTTGCAGCGTTTCCATTCACGTCTGTCTTTCATTTCTCGGCAAACTCACTGCCTATACTTTGTGCCATAAGTAATGGTTTGTGGCCGAGTACTCTGATGTAAAAAAAAAAAGGAGGATTTAAAAAATATCTGAAAATGGGAAATCGTGTACATCCAACTCTTTCTAGGGTGATCTTTGAGCACTCTATGTTATTACGATGACAAAGCCAGAGCACGTAGATTGATTGTCAGAATTAGGATGATACCACCGAAGCAACCTATTATTAATATTAAAATTATTATTGGTTCCATGAATCATTCCTGAGGATTTCCAGTGTAAGTGTAATTTATTTATGTATAATTTATATCCCGGCTATTTTCAAAAGGGAGAGAAGGAGGAAGAAAGGAACTTAAATTTATTGAGAGTCTGTCGTGCCACACGCTACAGAGTCCGCATATATTTTCTACCATTCCTCATGACAGTGTGGTGAGATCATTGGTGTTATCTGAGTTGATGAGTAAAGAAAACGAAGCTTAGGCGGGTGAAGGCAAATGCCCTGGCTATGTGGAGTACAGGTCTGCTTCTCTGTTTGGATCCACCCAGCCCTATGGCTCTGTCCCCCCACTCCATGCTGCCCCCAGAAGGCCGTGAGGGAGTGAGCAACACAGAGCCCAGTAAAACAGGATGTTTATGAGGGAAGATGGTAGCCGTGCAGAGGACAGAAGGGATGGAAAGGTACGAAGGGATGGGTAAACGGTGCAGAAATGGGGGATGATAACTGCAAAGTACATAATGATTGGAAGGTACGTTATTTCAGGATAAAATGCCTAAAGTTAGCTTGGGAGGTACGTGGGCTCACGAAAGGGTCTGCTTCCTTTTCACCAGTGTGAGAGCCATAACCCAGCTGGTTGCTCTTTTTCCTTGAAGGAAGCTCACACCTCAGTTCTGTGCTCATCTAAATACTCATCTTAAAAATATATGGTGATTTAGTAAGAACTTCCTTAAAGGAGGCTAAGCAAACATGACCAAGGCAAACTGCTTTCCTTTTATTATCCTTATAACCAAGGATTTGAACTCCTACTCTGTTGCCAGGTGCTGTGTTTGGAGCTGGGGATGTAGCGACCTTTTAGATTCTTGAAAGGAAACTGGCTTCCTCCACTAATGCCGTTACGTTATGTATGCATCACTCAGATGAATGATTAACATGTTTTCAGATACGCTTACTTTGTTGAGATAGAAGGAAGGCCACTCCCCTGTGGGAAGGACATGGGGCTTGCCTGGAAGTATGGAATCATTCCCAATATCAACTGCTTTCACGTCGCATCATTCAGAAAAGTGGGTCCTCAGATGGAAAACTCAGGCAGGGAACCCCCTCTCTCTCTCTGGGTCTTGTTTTCTTGGTCTGGACTTGAGGGCACAGAAATACTACATGACTGCAATGCTTGAGGGCTCAGAGTACTAGGAAAGAGGAGAGGTAGGTCTCCCCAAGAAGCCAACTGGCACATGAACTGTGAATCATAATTTGGGGAGCTGATTTTCACAAGTGTTTGAAAACTTTATTTAAGAATGAGAACTGCTTTCCTTGCAAGGACGTAGGGAGGCATAGCTTCTCTCCTGCACCCATGTACACATCCCGTTCTCTAACCCCTCCCTCTTAAACACCGCGCCTATGTTCTGTGGACTTAAGACATGTGTGGGCATTCTCGGATAGTAGAGATCAGAGGCCTCTGACCTGTGGCTGAAGGACAGGTGTGTGGCAGACAGGTGGTCTCAGGGAAGACCGAGGCTGAGGACGCATAAACCCAGTTAAAAAAAAAATAAGCAAACTATCAACTCTCGCTTACTCTCTGTTTATTCCTCATGTATCGTTTCCCCAATCTTTGGTAAAATCTAGGATAGTTGGATATTTAACCTCAGCTCTAGCATAGTGGAAAAGGAAGCAGCGTGGTCCACATTTGGGGTGGAATGTTACATAGAGGGATAGGGACAGCAGGGTCCTCTGAGGTCAGCCTGTCCATGGCACTGGTTCCTGAGAGACTCCACAGGGCTGATGAGATAGACGAGAGCTGATGAGCAAGCCATGTGGCTGAGATATAGCTACCTCTCCTCACCCATTGGGGCTTATGGAGGCTACTTTATCAAGGGATGGGCAGAGACAATGCTTTGTGTTCACCAAGTCCCAGTTCTTGGGTACATGATCAGACTGTACTTTCCAACCTCCCTCGTGATTAGATTTGGCTGTGTGACCAGGTTCTGGCCAATGGGCTGTGGAAGAAGGAATGAATGCTACTCCCAGGCTCGACTGTCCACTTGCCCTCTTCTCCTTCGGCAGCAGTCTCAGAAGCCACATGATTAAGACAGCAGAATCACACAGCAGAGGGGGCCTGGCTCCGAGTCCATACTTCTAAGAGAGCGATGGTCTGTCCAACAGTCATCAGATTGTATTGCTACGAATACATTTCTTGCTCTGTCAAGCTATTCACATCTCGGGGCTATTTGTTACTGCAGCGTGGCCTATTTTGCTCTAACTAATACAGTTTTCTTACAATGCACCTGTGGGCTCTAGTAAACCATTAGCAGTGGGCTCATAGGAAAAGGAGACGAAATAGGAAGGGATGGGCTTGGAGATAAGGAAACTAATCTTGAACTTCTTAGGGACTGACTTGAAGGCCAGATTGCTGTGCCTGAGTGCTGCTGGGCATAATAACAGGCATCCTTTATTTACTGAGTGCTTACTTTGTATCAGGCATGACGGTCATTACATATGTCAAATATATATGCCATTCAATCTTCTCAGTAATCTTAGGAGGCGTGCATCACTCCCATGTTATAGATGAAGAAACTGAGGCGTAAAGAGATGAAGGGTTTCTTCCTCAGACACACAGCCCGTACGAGGCAGAACACAGTTCAGTCTCAGGTCTGTCTGACTTGAGGCGCAGTCAAGTGCTGGTAACCACAGTGGTACAGGTGGCAGCCAGGCTGAAGGTCGTAGGGGCGCCATTTTAGGAGATGGATGGTGTCAGCTAGAGAAGGATTATCGGCAGCACCTGCAGCATGGATTTCAACACCCAAGGAAGGACCTGCAATGCCTAGTCCAAGCATAAGGGCATTACGCAAACGGACTAGGATTGAAGGCCACACAGGGAAAGAAGAGGTTGGCCACTGGAGCCGGGCACACACAGCCAGGGCTGGTGGACAGGTGAGGCACAGTGGCGCTGATAAAAACTTCATCCCAGGGGCGACCGGGTGGCTCAGTCGGTCATGTGTCCAATTTTTGGTTTGGGGCCAGGTTCATGATCTCACAGTTTCGTGAGATCAAGCCCCAGGTTGGGGTTTGCTGGCAGCACAGAGCCTGGCTGCGATCCTCTCTCTCGCCCTCTCTCTGCCCCTCCCCCACTTGCATTGTCTCTGTCTTTCTCAAAAATAAATAAATAAACTAACTAACTAAATAGAACTTTCGCTCCAGAGAGCAGTGGAACCCAGACCAGGGTAGCAAGATCAACAGTAGCCTGTTCCTGAGGGGGTGTCTGCCCCCCTACTATCCCTCCTACTTGCTTAGGAAGTGCTCAGGGTCTGAGCAGATCTGGGCCTCTAGACTTGCTCCGTGTATGGCCGGAAGAGGAGTTAGAGGGGATCTTTGCCCTGGAGATACTCGCTAAGCCACACCATTAGCACCCTATTAGAAATATGGAGAAAGAGCTGTGTAAACGCTTTGTATATGATTTTTGGCCAATCCTGCTTCAGCCATTTACCAGCTGTAGTTTTGACCCAGTGACTTGTGTCTTTGACCCTCGGCTTTCTGCTCTCTAAAATGGGGCTAACAAAATCCCTCAGCTGGTTCTGAGTAGGAAACGGTAGAAAGTGTATGAAGAATCACACGGAGTAGTCAACACCTAACCAGCGCTCAGTAAAGGCTGGATCTCTCCCCTCTTTCTTGCCCGCAGAGGAGGAGGTTATGTCTGCCCACAGGGTGAAGAGACGCTTCACCATGGGAACAAGGCTTGTCCTCAGGCCTAAAGTCCTCAGGGATTGGGTAGTCCAGAGGGAGAGAACATCTTGTGCAAAGACCTGCCTTCAACAATAAAGTCCAAGTGGGCCCTTCAGGGAGATAAAATTTGTAAAAACCATAATTTCTGTTTGCAGGAGTCTGTTCCCGATCCTTCGTCATCGTGAAAGCTGCCTTTTCTGCTTTTAATGTCTATTTTCCCCTGCTCACTGCCTCCGTTACCAGAGTGGCCAGCAGCTCAGCCTCCAAGCGGCCACGAGCTGAGGCGACAGCTTGCAGGGAGGCAGGATGTAGCATGGTCTCTGTGTGCCACATCTCAGTCAGCTCTGAATGTGGGTGTTGGACTGGACAGGCCATTTGGCCCTTGTTCAGGCTGCCAGATAAGAGACTTTTGTATTGAATGAAGGGCTTCCTGTGCAGGGAGGCGGTGTGCTCCAAAGGGATCTTATTTTCCACTGCCCCCCCCCCACCCCCGCCCAAGCAGACAATGCTGTTCCAAGCCACGCGGAACTGAGCGTGGAGCTCAGTGTCTTCACTCGAAGGTACTTCCCACTGTGGCATTTAACCACCTACATAAACAACATGAACTGAGTGAGCTCATGAATGCTCCCGGCCACCTAGAAGGGCAGGCAGGGCACATCATAAACCCCTATTTTGCAGATAAAAGAACGGCAGCTCGGAGAGGGACTGGAGAGAATTGCATCGAGGCTGGATTCTGGGGTTGCTGCCCGTGGACGGGGTGGAGGGAAGTGGAAAATGCGAAGACCAGTGTTACAAACAAGAACTTGGGACATGGAAGCTCCATGCTGGATCTAGTCGCCAGCTTGCCACGACCCATAGTTTCTCTTGGCTTCCACCTACATCCTGTCCACGTCCACATCTACTTCCCTAGCCGCAAATAGTTACCTAATCCCTACCATGGGCTAGGTTAGGCCAAGATATAGCTAACTGTACTCTAGTCAGGGAGTCAGGCATTAAACAGGTGCATCACTATATGATGACTCATACCTGTAAGTGCTATGAAGGAAAATAAGGGGGAGTAAAATAACCAGGGGGCCTGCTTTGCAGAAGGTGGTCAAGGAGTCGAGGTCATTCCTGGATTTCAGACCAATTCACTCATTCGCTCGGCCAACAAATATTTACTGAGTCCCTACCCGGGGCTTGAAGCTGGGGATTGTTCTCAGTGGTGAGGACTCGGAGGGTGTTTGCATACACACCACCGGCTGGACTGCTCACCAGGGTGCTCCACAGAGACTTCAAACTTAACCAAAGCCATAACCGAACCAATGACTTGATCCCCTAAACCCACTCAAGGGTCATCAAGCTCATCCACTTTCCCAAACAGAAACCTTGGACCTTCCTGACTCCCATCGATCCTTCGCCTCCGAAATGCAGTTGGTTGTGCTTTTAGTCAATGACCCTCAGAGAATATTTGCTCTGTGCCCATTCTCGTCAGGCACTTGATATTCTCGGGCACGGAAGAGGTACAGCCCTCGCCATCAAGGGGGCTTATAGTCTAGTTTCACCTCAGGAAAGGACTAGACTATTCAGAACCCCCTCTCTGATCAGTTGGCTCCTCTCCATCACCTCTATGGGGGGTTGTAAGTTTAGGATTGTGGTGCCCTTGCCTCCAATCTCTCACCTCACACCAAATCAGCCTTCTCAGTGTTACCTGAGTGATCTTCCCCAAGACGAATCTGACCATGTTCTCCACCATTAAATACCTCACTTTTCCAGCTCACCAGGCTGGAAAGTGGGCAAGTTGGGATTAGCCTCCCTCAGAACATAATTCTTATGTGGGCCACACGCAGAGCATTGTGGGCTTTGGCTCAGCCCATCAACCCGCCTTTGTCCGTCTGTGCGTGTTAGTCTCTCTCCTATAGACAGTAGGGCTTTGGTGACAGGAATTGGCTCTTACTTATCCCAATCCTCTGTATCCAACTCAGTGTAAAGCCCACAATAAATAGGTCCTCACTACACATGTTACTCTCAGGTGAGATTTCATTAAGTTGTGTTATTTTCCTTTTCTCGTTTTAGTGCCAGACATCTCAACAGCTGGTCAACCTCATTCATGGCCAAGCCCAAGTGGGGTCAAGGTGATTTGAGAGAGACATGGGCCAGGAGTCGGCAGAAAGGTGGGCTGCACCACCCTCTTCACTGTAGCAGAAACTTTAACCCCCATACATTCCCAGATCCCTTCCAAATGCCTGGTTTGTATTCACTTGGCTTCCACGTTGTGGAAATAAAGTAATGCTCTGGGCAGCACTGAGGCCAGCAGCCAGCCATGGACTGGCCTCAGGCACAAGGGAGCACTTTTAGCAGCCGGCCCAATACCCAAATCTTCCACTTTGGCCACAAATGTGCATCTTCCTTTTATCTGCAAATTGCACTGGGCTCTGGGAGCAACTGTAAATTGGCCTGGCTCTGGCTTGAGTCATATATCAGACCTGAAGAGTGGAAAGATAATGAATCCTTCACCATTGTCCTATCGGTTGCAGCCAACAGCCTTGGTTTATGGATTCTGCAACTGTTCTAATCTTGATGATCTTACTCTGTACCCAATATCTTCACCATCTGTCAGCAATGTAGATGCCATGCAGGACCTGAGTATGGGTAAACGTGGACAAGGGGTTTGGGATTGGGAAAGCCAGCTAGGAAAAGTGGCTAGAGCTTGAAAAAAGATAGTTTTGGCCATGGAAGGAAAACGAGATTGACAGGAAGAGCCAAGAAAATAGCTTACAAGTGGACATACAAAAACTGTGTAGAACAAAAAAAAACATGGTTGTCTACTCATTCACGGACATCATTCATTAAACCGACCATTTTCCACTGCTAGATGGGGAGATGAGCTGATGCATCAGTCAGGGTCCATTTAGGACCACCGATGTCTCTCTAAACATTTGAGGGGCACCTGGGTGGCTCAGTTGGTTAAGCTCCTGACTTCAGCTCAGGTCATGATCTCACAGTCCATGAGTTCGAGCCCCGTGTCGGGCTCTATGCTGGCAGCTCAGAGCCTGGAGCCTGCTTCGGATTCTGTGTCTCCCTCTCTCTCTGCCCCCCCCCACCCCGGCTCATGCTCTGTCTCTCGCTGTCTCAAAAATAAATAAAAACATTAAAAAAAAAGTTTTAAACATTTGAAACAGAGGGGATTTAGTACAGAGGCTTGGTGACAGCAGGGATGGAGAGTATGAGACGGAAGTTGGATTGTGAGGAAATCCAGAGATTAGCAGCAACTGAAAGCCACTAGGGACAAAGCAGAGGTGGTGTTAGCAGAGCCCACAGGCTGGGATCACCCAGAGGAGACTAGAACCAGTGGGGGAGATCAATGGCCACTGGCATATACAGCTCCCGAGGCTTCCAAAGAGGGGACAAGATATTCAGGCTTCTCCCTTCCTCCTGTCCTTCAGCCTCCTGTCAGTTCCTCCCGTTGGCCAAACCCAGGCACAACCAGCTGACAGAGGAGTCTAAGGCTCGAGGCGTGCAGGGGTCAGACGCTCTGCCACACGGAAGAGAGCCGGCCTGGGGTAAACAACAGATCTGTGGGCAATCTGTCCTCCGCCAAGCACATAATAAATGAAAATGGTACAAGAGAAAAAGTAAGTGCTGTAACAGATTATTTTTTTTTAAGCTACAAGATAAAAAAAGAAAGCAACAAAGTCTTCTTTTTTTTTTTTTTTTTTTTTTTTTTTTTTTTTTGTGGTGGGAAAAGATTAGAAAAAAATTGGGAGCTGACAGATGAGCCGGGTCTTGAGGGAGGTGCAAAAGTCTGACACGAAAGCAGGGAGAAGGGCATGTTAGGGGACACAAACAATGGCCTGAGCAGAACCACAGCTTCTGGGGAGAGCCCCAGCGAGTGGAGAGAGCTCCGGCCTGGCGGGAGCGCAGGGTGCGTGTGCAGGAGAGCAGCCAAAGAGAGGCAACGGGAGAATGGAGGGGGCAGGTCAAGGCCAGAATGACATGCTGAGGAGTTCAGATTTAGCCTGTAGTCTGGGAAAATGCTGCCATAGGGTGACTGAAAGGGTGATGAAGAGATCATCCTCCTTGTGAAGGAAAAGGAGACTAGCCTGTGACCTTCTCTTCCCTGGAGCACATGTAAATCTCATGTGCCCTCCTCAGTATTCACTCTTTAATGCCCATTCAGACCACTGTGGAATGCACCAGCGGCAATGATCTTCCGATCCCGAGCTCTGCTATTTGAAAAGACAAATCTTTGCTTCGGCAGATAGATTCATTTTGTTGAAGACCTTACAAGGGGTTGGGAATCAAATCAGATATGTAGGATGGTCGATCAAGCTGCTGCGCTGTTTTGGTTAAAATTGAGGTGTAATCAATACAATTTGAACTATGGCTACATCACCGAAACATGAACAGCACCTCTTTACGCGCGACTGCTGAGAGAAACAGCACACATTCAGGTAGCTGCATAGTTGAAAAGTCAGTTTCATTATTTTATGATCGTGTATCGTATGACTTACTTTAATACGAAGAGTCCATGAAAAGAACAATTCCTCCCAATTCTATAGCATCTTAGGCTTTCTAAAACACTTGCACACAGTGAAAGGATGATACAGAGAAACAAAGAAGGGGAAAGAAAGCAGAAGAGGAAGAAAGTAAATTATTCTTAAGAGACTTTTTTTTTTTTTTTACACTGCACTGTCAAGAAAGACAGGAAGTCAATATCCGAGTATATTTCAAGAAGTCAATATCTGAGGATATTTTAGGGAACTCATTGTCAGAGGTTAGGAAATTGAAAACCATAATATCCAGTTAACTTACAGATTTCTGAAAGGTTGGATCACTCAAGGTGATCACACAATAACACTTAGCACCTACCGGTACACCTTGTTTTTTGCTTCTAGGGTAATAAACATACCAACTGTAGCACACACGTTTGGTAAGCCTGTCTAGCATTCATTTTCCCCTTCTCTTTCTTTGCTCTGCTGAAAAAACAATCCTTTTAAAATACTGGTGGTCTTTTTGGGGCGCCTGGGTGGCTCAGTTGGTTAAGCGACAGACTTCAGCTCAGGTCACCATCTCCCAGTTCGTGAGTTCGAGATCCCTGTTGGGCTCTGTGCAGACAGCTCAGAGCCTGGAGCCTGTGTCTCCCTCTCTCCCTCTGCCCCTCCCCCATTCATGCTCTGTCTCCCTCTCTCAAAAATAAATAAACATTAAAAAAGAAAAGAAAAGAAAAAAATGCACGTGCTCTCATTCTTTCCCCACCAGCTTACATGCTTTTTTTTTTTTCAACGTTTATTTATTTTTGGAACAGAGAGAGACAGAGCATGAACGGGGGAGGGGCAGAGAGAGAGGGAGACACAGAATCGGAAACAGGCTCCAGGCTCCGAGCCATCAGCCCAGAGCCTGACGCAGGGCTCGAACTCACGGACCACGAGATCGTGACCTGGCTGAAGTCGGAGGCTTAACCGACTGCGCCACTCAGGCGCCCCGCAGCTTACGTGCTTTAAGGAAGGCTGATCCCACCCCCAGCTCTAGAGCTCTAGGTATGGGTCCTGACTGTCAGGTCATCCGCACATGTTTGCCACCTCAACCAAGTGATTGGTTCCAGGGTGAGCATGTGATCCAAGCCAGCCCAAGCAGGGGAATCAGAAGATTCTTTCTTAGAATAGTGGCATGAATCTCTTCTTGCTCCCAAACCCAAAGTAAGCTAGGAACGTGTAGTAGGAGGGGCTGTTGACAGCCATCTTTGGCCATTAGAAGAGTCAGGTTTAGATTGAAGCTTGCCAGGCAGAAGAAAGAATGGAACCACAGAAAGGACCTGGGTCCTCTAACTGGATGGCTTAAACCAACCCAAAGGCTTAATCTGCACTTGAAGTTTCCGGCTCTGGGAGCCAATGTAATCTCCATTTGGCTTGCCAGTTGGAGTTGGGTCTTCTTTTTCTTGCACTGAGAACCTGTGGGATATCAACAAAAATATTCTTCTGGAATGAAAATATTGCTTGTGAGAGACACGACTGCCTTTATCCAGCATTTATTGACCCCGAGGCTGCCAAATGTTTTCCACGTACATTGTGGCATTGAAGCTTGCACACCATCCCTATTTTGAGTTGAGGAAACTGTGACTAACACTTGCTTGAATAGTCAGGGTAATTAATGCTGGTTGCTGTAACAAATAACCCTCAAATCTCAGTGGCTTAGCATGTATAAGTTTATTTCCTGCTCACATCACAGTTTGAAGAGAAGCAGGTGGCTCTCTTGGGCAAGTGTCCTTTAAGTGATGATGCATGGGTTTGGCTTGCTTCCCCGGTGTGCCTCTGGCGTCCTGGATTGCTTTGCTTCCAATGGTGCGGATACAGAAACAGAGAGTGTGTGAAAAATTACTAGAGATGCTTCTGGGGCAAGGCCTGGAAGCGCTGCATGACTTCTGCCCACATCCCATTGGCCCACATCCCATCCCACAGAACTCGGTCACATGGCTTCCCGCTGCAAGGGCGGCTGGGAAATACAGTCTTCCTTGGTGCCCAGGGGAAGAGGGAGAGTGTCTGTCTGTCACCCTTGTGGAGGGCCGTGTGAGGATGCTGCCTACACAGCGTGTAAGCGGAGCCAGGATTCTAAGCTAAGCATTGCATTCCCATGGTCTTCTATTTCTCCTGCTCCCCACCCCCTTTCTCCCTCCCCCTCCCCCTCCACACATTCATGTTTCTTTAATACCCTTGGTAAGTAGCTACCGTGCTTAAGTAAAGATCAATTTGTATTTTTTGCCCAGTATCTTCTTAAGGAGGGGAGAAACCTCCATCCTCCCTGACATTTGGTAGAACCACAGAAGCTCTTACAAACTCACAGACGTGTTCACGGCATGATAATGTATATGAGGGATTGATCATTCACTTATCCTCAAAGCAGATGGACTTTATAAGGAGAAGTGCTCTGTAATTCAGACATGACTGTGAAGAATAAATCAAATTTCTCTGTGTACTTAGGGGAGAAAGAATTATTCCAATGCCGCGTCTGCGGCTTCAGGTCCATTTACTGAGCCCGCAATCCTGCGCCATGACCACCAGGGGGAGCGCTAGGCCTATCGTCGCGCAGGCAGCTATTTTTAGAGGCTGCTTCTAGCCTCAAGGAAGGAGCCAAAGAAATAAAAGACCATGATATATATATTTTTTTCAAACCGGACCAACTTATAAATTATTTGTGAGTCCAATAAAAGGCAATTATCAACATTTCCTACTATTTCAAGAGTAATATATTCTACGTTAGAAAAAGATTCAATTTATTCCATGGCTGTGATTCAGACAATGGAAACTGGAAGCAACCACAACCAAAAAAAAAAAAAAAAAAAAAAAAGATTGTAATCCTGTGTAAATCTCTGTCTTTAAAACCCAAATCAGAGATGCGAATTCTGGCTCTGGTGGGCATGAGATACTTGCCCTGAGGCCGTGGAATGTGATGGGCTCCCGCGAGGTGTCTGGAGAAGGGGGCTTGTGTGCCTGTGCGTGCCTTTCCCCAGCCCGAGGGCGGTCAGTCAGAATGATCTGGCCCAAACAACTGAATAATGAACATTATAAAATTATTTTAGGAAGTATAGTTTTGTTATTTTCAGCTCTACAGACATACAGTATAATGGGGCTCAGAAGATCCTGGCTGCCGTCGCCGGGGTTGCTGTGTTTTTAAAAAGAGCCCTTCAGCCCTCCCCAACCGGTCCACCAAGCGGCACTTTCTTTGCCAAGCAGCAGGACGGTATCATGGGACAAGCGTGGCGCCTGGTTCCAGAGAGTCAGAGCCCGAATCTTGCCTCTGTGAAGCATTAAATGTGAGAGTGTGGGCCGATTAACCTCTCTGCTATTCGGTGTCTACGATCCTCATCTCACAGAATGAACATCAAGATGAAATGAAATGGTATACACGAGTACCTAGCAGATCACGGCTAGCCAATAAATGCTAGCCTCGTTCTTCGGTTAACTAAGTTCTCCTTTTGCCGAAGATGGCAACACACATACATTTGAACTGAGCCTGGGTCTACACGTTCAGAAATTCTGAATCCACGAGGCTGGATTCAGGAGGAGGTACTCTGCACCCACGGCAGGAATGAGGAGTGGGTGATGGCGAGCCTACATGGGTGTGGGAGTTCTCCTACTGCGTCCCTTAGCCCTGAAACAGGCAGGCTGTTTGTGGAGGTGCGTGGTCTCCAGAGAACCTGGGCACCTCACCGGGCTAAGTGTTTTCTCAAGGACAGGGGACAACGCCGGGGGCAGCGGGAAGGAGAACCCGCAAACCCTGAGCTCTCCATCAGCGGCGATGACCACTTACACACCCTTCCCCTGAGGGTGTGAAAAGCCGAGCAACGGAAGCTGATCAAGTGGAGGGCCTCGGTGGGTAAATGGGGAACTGGAAGCGCAAAGGCTTGCAAGGAGGGTGGACCGCGGGCCTCTTGCCTCCAGGACTGCCACTGAGCCACACGGGGAGCTCAGCGTCAGCCCTCCATCTATGAAGTTGGGCCTGAACGGTCTCCTCTCGCCACTGCTGGTCTGATCCCTGTCAGCGACCAGGCTCAAGCCCGGAACCTTGTGCTCATCGCTGCTGCCTTTACTCAATCCCCGGCCTGCACGCACCATGCCCCGCCTCTCGCAGCCTTTCTCTGGGACCTGGGAAGCGGCCCCCCCGCACACACCTCACCGCCTGGAAGGCAGCTATCCTAACCCCTCCACCACCAATCCAGGCTGTACCAGGGGACTTCCTTGCTGCCTGGTTGAGGTTGCAAAGCACCAGCAGGAAGTCCCAGGGGGAGATGAAAAAGGGATCGGGGAACTTCTCCCCTGACCCTCTCCCTGCTTTGGAGTGATGGGTCCGGCAGCACCTGTATCCTTCCATCGCTGGGCTCCCATCCCCCTCGTGGCCCAATACCCACCGGGCTCTAGTCTTCATCTTGCCTTCCCTGTTCCTCCAACCACCTGGATGATAATGAGCTCTTGCTCATTTCTGGGCCTCTCACCATCCCTGGTCAGTCCCTTCAACCTTGCCCATAGCTCCATGAGAGGTCCTGTGCTTAACTCTCTCCTTTTTATCCACCTGAGGGGGATTCTGTTTCCCAAGGGGCCCTGACTGATCCCCGTGTGAAAATTTATGTATACGTTATCTTCTTTAGAGAGGAGCTTATCACGATATATCAAATGTGAAATCACCAAAGGTAAAAGTGGAATTAAAAAACGGGAACAGGGGCGCCTGGGCGGCTCAGTCGGTTGAGCGTCCGACTTCGGCTCCGGTCATGATCTCGCGGTTTGCGAGTTCGAGCCCCGCACCGGGCTCTGTGCTGACAGCTCAGAGCCTGGAGCCTGCTTCAGATTCTGTGTCTCCTCCTCTCTCTGCCCCTCCCATGTTCATGTTCTAGCTCTCTCTGTCTCTCAATAATAAATAAACGTTAAGAAAAAAAAAAAAAAAGGGAACAAAAATACATGCAGTGCATCAAAGATAAAACTAAGAAAACTCCACAGCATCACAACCTCTGCACCTGATGACTGACAAGCCACATACGTAAGCCCCTTGTTTTTTTTTTTTTTTAATTTTTTTTTCAACGTTTATTTATTTTTGGGACAGAGAGAGACAGAGCATGAACGGGGGAGGGGCAGAGAGAGAGGGAGACACAGAATCAGAAACAGTCTCCAGGCTCCGAGCCATCAGCCCAGAGTCCGACGCGGGGCTCGAACTCACGGACCGTGAGAGCGTGACCTGGCTGAAGTTGGACGCTTAACCGACTGCGCCACCCAGGCGCCCCAGCCCCTTGTTTTCCAAATGCCTGCAGACGCAGTAGAGCATCCGTGAAGGTCAGAGTTTATAAAATACAAATAAGCCCATCCCCCCTCCCACAACCACAAATGTGCGCAGATGAAGTCTCGGTGAGAGTCACTTAGTTGCGGTGAAAGGAGACTTATGCAAACAGCACTGGAAAGAAGGAGGAGGGCAGGGTGTCACCATAAGGATGGCCTAGGCAGTGAGCAAGAAGGAGCTATCCCAGGAGGCCAAGAACAGGAACCAGAGCGTGGCCAGGCCTCCCAGTCAAGGCAGCTGGGTCCAGGGCAGAAGGGCTTGCTGGATTTCCCTCCCAGCGTCGGGAACTGGCACAGCTGAGCTCTACACAAGCACTGCCTTCTTTCTGCCTCTCTTGCCACCAACAACTGGTTTCCTCACATGACCTTGATCTTCCTCCTTGCTTGGGTTTTCATGTGGTCACCCTAAGAAGCAACTTCTGCTTGCTTGGGTTTTCATACGGTCATTATTTTTGTCTGCACATCACATTAATTTATTCAGGCTCTCTAGTCTATTTTAAAGCCTTTCTTTGGGCACCCAACCAGCTTCAGTTTCTGCTACAAATAACCGGATTTTCCTTCCATCTCTTTTTTAAGGCTTATTTATTTTGAGACAGAGAGAGAGAGAGCTTGCAGGGGAGGGGCAGACAGAAAGGGAGAGAGAGAATCCAAAGCAGGCTCTGTGCTGTCAGCAGAGAGCCCAACGTGGGGCTTGAACTCACCCATGAACTGTGAGATCATGACCTGAGCCGAAATCAAGAGTTGAATGCTGAACCGACGGAGCCACCCAGGTGTCCCTCCTACATCTTTTAATTCAAGTTCCCTGAGTGGAAATCTGACTGTCTAGTTCACCCTTCTCTGGAGAGAAGTATTCATGGTGGACCACATTATAGCTGGCCTTGGATCAGGTGCACACCTAGCACGATCTGGGCCTCCCAGGGAGTCACATGCTAGCTCAGGGGCTGTGGTGTGTGTGGGCAGGGCAATTGCCTTTAGAAGAGGACAGTGAACAAGGAAAGTCCTGTAAATCGTGTTTGCTCTTCATAAAGACCTTGTGGATGATTTGTGAACATCTGTGTATTTCGGTCCCTTGAGGTCCCTGGGAGTCTCTATCATGGCTCGATCCTCTGTCAGGAATTCTGCTGACCTACTATAGCCTCCGTGCAGGACCCAGACAGCGGAGGGAACATAGCCTGGGACAAAACAGTGGGCATTTGAGTTTGGTGAGGTCGTTGGTCTCCAAGCACACCAGAAAGTGAGTGGGAGGCTGCAAAATAATGGACGCCATCTGCTGGTGAGGACAGAGCAGGATTCTGGCCTGCTCTGAACTGACTCAGCACGTGGCAGAAAGTGAGCCTTGGATGGAAGTCCTTCAGCTGAGCATGGCTGGGGAAGGCTTAACCAGTCTGGATAGCATCTTCCTCTAGAGTGTGGAAAGACATCTGAGAACCTTCCCCAAAGAGTTGAACAATGGTCAGTGATGGCAGGACTGAAATTCTGACTCTGCTTTTTCCAAGAGAAGACATCCAGATGGCCAACAGACACATGAAAAGATGCTCAACCACATTCATCATCAGGGAAATGCAAATCAAGGCCACAATGAAATACCACCTCACACCCGTTCAACAACACAAGAAACAAGTGTGGGCGAGGATGTGGAGGAAAAGGAACCTCTGTGCACCGTTGGTGGGAAGGCAAACCGGAGCGGCCAGTGTGGAAAACAGTATGGAGGTTCCTCAAACAATCAAAAACAGAGTTACCATAGGAGCCAGAAGTTCTGCTTCTAGATGTTTATCCAAAGAACATGAAAACATTAACCCAAAAAGCCATATGCACCCCTATGTTCACGGCACCATTGTTTACATTAGCCAAGGTAAGGAAGCAGTCCAAGTGTCCATTGATAGATGAATGGATAAGGAAGATGAGGGGTACACACACACACACACACACACACACACACACACACAGAGGAATATTACTCAACCATAAAAAAGAATGAAAGCTTGATATTTGAAACAATGTGGACATAGAGGGTATTCTGCTTAGTGACATAAGTCAGAGAGAGAAAGACAAAATTATATGATTTCACTTGTATCTGGCATCTAAAAATAAAACAAACCCCCAACCCCAAGAAACAGACTCCTAGATACAGAGAACAGATTGGCGGTTGCTGGAGGGCAGGGCGATGGGAGGATGAGTGAAAGAGGTGAACGAGATTAAGAGGTCCGAGCTTCCAGTTATGAACTAAATAAGTCACGGGGATATACTGTACATCATGGAAAATACAGTCAATAACACTGTAACAACTTTGTAAGGTGACAGATGGTAACTAGACTTCTTGTGGTGGTCATTTCACAAGCTATATAAATATCGAATCGCTATGTTGTATACCTGGAACTAATACAATATTGTAGGTAAGTTATTCTTCAGTAAAAAAATTCTAACTCTGCCACATGTTAGCTGCGTGGCCTTAGACAACTTACTTGGCTATTGAACCTGTTTCTGCATATATGAAATACATACAGACAATAAGATCTGCTTTTTGGAGCCAAAGCAAAAAATACACAATATAGCGGTTATTAAGTCCTTGGAGACTAAGCTCTCAAAAACAGACAGTAATTTTTATGATTATGATTACTGGTGGGGCTGCTGACCTGTTTTCTAACATTTGCAATGGGACTCGAGCCACTGGGAGGAAAGTAATCTTTCAAACCAACATGGGGAATTGTCGTCTGTGACAACACAGCCACAGCATCTCAGGATAGACAGGGCTGTTGGCTGTGGGCTGAATGATCTATTGCAAGGCCTAGATTTGAAAATAAACTTTTTTTAAAAAGGCAGTGGTACAAGAAAAGATAACAGTTCTCCCCAGGGGCCCACAGGCTAGAAAGCATTTTCCTGCGCGGAGATGTAAGGGTAGCTCCATTACAGCATTACCCTGCCTCTGAAATCCAGGAGGTTGTGAGGCAAAGCGCAGGTGACCTTGACCTCATATTGCAGAGGCCATCTCTCAAGATGGCCCTCCCCCACCCTGCCCCTTATCTGAGATCCTTTTTCAAGTGAGAATGTGAGTAAGTGATGAGTCTCTGAATTCCACCTGCGAGGTCCGGGGGAAGGCTTCCTGGGGTGGGAGGCTTAAGATCTCTCTCCTCTCCCTCCCTAAGGAAGAGACTGCTCCCCTTCAGTCCAGGGGAGAAGGGAGGGAGCCCCTGCACGCTCTTGTTGCCAGGGGCAGGCTGAATTATCTTGCAAAAGCAATTGGTGTCTACCTTGGTTGAAGTCAGTGAGGTTGTAAAATCACTTCCCCGAGGCACTCCAGCACCCAATTTGGAGATGAGCGGGGATTTACATGATTCAACAGAATGTTTGTTTCCAGTTTCGGGGCTCAGTCAGTCGTGAAGGAGGAATTTGTGAGCAAAGCTTACTGGCCGTGGCTTGAGCTTCATTCTTGTCCGCAGGGGATGCCGGAGTGGAGGCACAAGGGCTGAATCTTTGAGGAGGTTAAAATAAATGAGGCTCAGGGGTGGGATGCATCTGTTTCATCGTGACCCCAGGGAGCTCTCTCTTTAGGGTCAGGGAGGAATAAGCAAAGAAAATTCTTCTCTCTAAGTCCTCAAAGTTAGGGACACTCGATGTATCGAGTACTGATTTTGGGCCGGGTACTGTTATTTACCAATATGTACTCATTTGATCCTTAAAACAACTCGGTGAGGCTGATATTTTTGTCCTTCTCTTATGGATGAGGAAACTGAGGATCAGGGAAGTTAGGTGATGACCCTGAGGTCACACAGGCAGAAAGTTGCTCAGCTGACCCCCTACCCCAGGAGGCGCTCCTTGGAATTGTGCCTGGAATTCAAACCTGGATGCATTTGTTATTCCCAAGAAGGCATCGCATAACCTGAAGGCAGAGTTTGCTGGTATGCTGGTCTTACACTCAGAGTCCCCGCAGGATCTTGCTAGAAAAAGGTTAGGATAAACAGGTGGTTAGGATCTGGAGACTGGTTGTCTCTATCTCACCGCCCCATGGTTTAGGGGACTGGAGGATTTATCTAGAATGAATTCAGATCCATGTTGATCCACTTACTAGATATGGGATCTCAAGCGAGTTATGTATCCCTTCTGAGCCTCGGTTTCTCCATCTGTTTAAGTGGATTGCTGTAACGATTCAAAGTGACTGTCAGTGGAAAGGCCAGGTTCCTCTCTTCTAGTTATCCATTGCTGTGTATCTAAGCACCCCAAAACACAGTGGTATAAAACTACAACAGTCATTTATTTTGCTTATGAATCTGTGGTTTGCTCAGGGCTCAGCAGAGACATCTCACCCCCTGCTCCATGCTGCACTGCCTGGGCCAGCTCACCTGGGGGACCCTCTTCCCAGACAGCTCGCTCCCATGGCTAAGAAAGCTTCTCGTCAGCTCCTCCCCGTGTGGGTCTCCCCGCAGTGTGGCTTGGGTTTCCTCACAGTGTGGTGGCTAGGTTTGAAGGGTAGGTGACCCAAGAGACAGCAATGGAAAACCATCCATTCATTAAGTCCCGGGCCTGAAACTAACACAGCACCACTTCTGTTATAGGCTATTGGCCAAGCTGTCCCAGAGTCCAGATTCAAGGGAGGGGACAGAGACTCTACCCACTCCTAAGGGAAGAATCTCAACAACCATTGGGATTAGGTTTAAAAAACAGCCACGCCACACTCTGCCCGCTGGCAACAAATTATTTACTAATTTCACCCAGCACGTCCTAACACCCCCCTGATGTCTTACACCATGGTGGCATTAGGTTTGGGCTCCACGTTCAGGGCCTTAACATCTAATCCGCCAAGATGTCAGTGAAGCTCCTTGGGTTCAGTTCCTCAGATGCGGCGCCTTCTCGATCAGAAGTCGTGTCAACTGCACGAGACAAGTCGTCTACTTCTAGGCACAAGAGTGAGACAGACTGACTGAAGAAGCCATCAGCACAGCACTGTTTCAGCGGAGGCCAGGCTGCTGGGTCAGAGCCTGTGGGCAACGTCCTACAGTGGCCTCGGGCCGCGGACTGAGCACAGGTGTGATGAAGGATGATCTGGGCTCAAACACACTGACTTTCTGGATGGGGATGAATGTGTCACACCATCACCCAGATCCTCAACTTCCTTTTCTTCAAGGTGGAAATAACGATCTCTACTTCAGAGGCACTTGGTGGGATTTAAATGAGGTCTTGTACGAGAAACTGCCCAGAAAGGTCCCTGGAATATTCTAGGTCTCCACTAAAGGAGAGCAGAATATAACATCTGAGATGACAAATACTTTGGGCAGAATGAGATTTATTTCACACAGTGGATGCAAGACTCAAAATGTATAAAAGGCACTTGTAAACTCTCAAGTTTTGTGAAGGAAAGAATAATGTGTGTTTGTTTCTTTGGTCGGCACCCATTGGCTGCTTCCCAGTCAAAGGTCTCCCATCAGCAGGGTGGGTCCCCCCTGCCTCGAGGCTGGTGGCAGTTTGGTCTCTGAGGCAGACGCGAGGAGAGGGAGCTGCCAGACAGACAGCAGCTAAAAGTTGTTAGACTTTTCCTCGCCTTTTGTGCTGGCCTTTGCCCCGGTGTCACCAGATTCGATCTACACGGGACTCCACTCAAATCTTGGCATTGCCAATTTTGGTGCCGGAAAAGATTTCTGGAGTGGATGAGCAAACCCATCTGGGTTGGGGACGACGGGTCAGAGTAGTAGAAAGGCAACATGGTTTCTGTTTCTGGGAGACAATCGTGAAGCAGAGCAAACAGGGGTTTAGAACCAGGCAGGCCAGGTTCAAGGCCTGACGCTATTTCTTCTCGACTGTGTGATGTGAGAAAGTCCCTTCAGCCACTGGATCCTCGGCTTGCTCATCTAACACATGGGAAAATAACCCTTCCCGCTGTCAGGGCTGTGAGAAGGCATTGAGGCAACGCATGTGAAGAGCTCACTTCCACGCCCGAAGCAGCACCCACCATGTTTCTTTATTATTACTGGAAGAACACGGGATAACCGTACCCACCTAATCAACTGGTATGAGGATTGGAGAACGTGTGTGCAGAACATCTCCACACAGCTAGGCTTGCAAAAGGGCTCAGGAAATGGTAGTGCTACTACAGCCATTAATAATTTCTATGTTAGCAATAACGGTGTTGATCGCCCTTGAATAAATTCCTAGTATTCCTTGAAAGTTTCTACAAGCCTGGAGACCAGGTTTACATTACGTATATATTCAGACATCATTTGGAAGATTTCTCGCACAAAAGCCAGCTATACACACAATAGATGGACACAAAATAAGACAATAAAATATAAACGAAAAGGGAGCCATGGTGAGACCACTGTCCACACTTTTACATACGGTTTAGATGAAAGGGCGTGGCACAAAATTGCCACTTTGACGGTGACATTGATTTCTTAAGGGAGAAAAATATTGAGTGGAGCAGAATTATTGAACAATTGGAACTTGAGGTATAAACCTGGTATACTTTCACCTATTTTCCCATCCCTGCCTTCAGCTAAGTGCTGCTTAGATACAGTTTCTCGCATCTGATTGATCGGTAAGTCTATAGCTTTTTGGTCCATTTCAGCAATTAGGATAGACTCGATCCAGAATTTTAACTTTTTTTTTCCTAACCATACTGCTCCACGGCCCCTACTTAACCTTGCTTATGTGGGTTACTCTGGTTCCCAAACACCAGGGGCAAAAATTTCCTTATTATATTCTCTTCCGTATCAGGGTGGTCCTGGACTGAGACTTTAGATTCTGCAGCTCAGGTGACGGCAGACTGGGGAATACGATGCCTTACTGGTTAGCTGTCGCCAAGTGACGCTGAGTAACAAGTATTCCCCAAACTCAGTGGTTTTCTCATGGATCTGAGGTCAGCTAAGAAGCTCTGCTTCAAGCTGTAGCAGCCAAAGGGAGTCTGAATCTGACCGAACGACTCGGTTTCAAGTTGAAGGTCCATAGGCTGCTTGAGTTTTTCAGTCGATGGGCCTCTTTTCCTCTGGGACTAGAGGGCTACTGATAGGATATTCTTGTCATGCCATGGCAACACAGGTGTAAAAGGCATCTCCAGGTATCATGTCTTCATACAACTACGTCCCAAAGTAGGAAGGAAAACAAGGATTGCCCTGGCATACCTTTTTCTTTTGATCAAGCATAGAGAGTCTTCCTCAGAAGGCGCCCAACTGATTTGCTGCCCGTTGGCATCTCATCTGCCCCAACTGGGTCCCATGTCCACCTCCAAATGAGTCCCTGGGAAAGGGAAGGAGAGTGCTGTGATGGGCTTAGGAAAAGGCTTATTGAGCGAATGGATTCTTACAGAGACGAGTCATTCTCCTTTCCATTCCAACATCGCTTTTAGGAATAAGTGCAAAGTATACTTGGGTTCAGGGACACCATGGAAAAAAGAAAGGAGTAGGGGAAGGGGAGAAAGAGGGATTCATCCTCATGTTTTGTTGCTGCCTCAACTACTCACACATGATTGTGCAGCTTCCGTAATACAGAGGGTTAATATGCTCGGAGTTTGAAGGATATACCAAAGCGTCCCTAGCACGGGGTTCTTTTTTCATTCTCCAAAAAATAAAGGTAGTGGCAGCAAGGAATTTAATAATAATTATGGCAATATGCTATAATTAAGATTAATAATTATTAGCTATCACTAATACTTAAGTAGTACAAACTAAGTGCTGCTTTACATATATAAGTTCATTATCAAGTGCTGCTCAGGAAGATTGGTGTGACCAATGAACCTCACTTCCTGGTATTCACAGCCTTGTGTGGTCCCCTCCTGCACCGATCTGGACTTGGCCATGGGACTTGTTTGCCAATGGGATGTTAGCAAGAGTGACAGAAGCAGAAGCACTCTCTCTGGGAAGTTAGCTGATAGGCTGGAAAGAAGCCTAGGCTAGACTACTGCCTGATGAGAGGCCATGAAGAGAAAAATCCGGAAAGATCAGAGACCATCATGCATGTTCCAGCCCCAAAAGTGACCTCCCACAGGATCCTGAAAAATAATAAATCAATGTTGTTTCCAGCCGCTGAGTTCTGGGGTGGTTTGATACACAGCAATAAAAGTGGAAACAATTGCAAAAGAGAAAAAAAAAAAACCCGGAAACAATCGGTACAACAAACGTTAGCAAATTCCTTGGACAATTTCCATGAAGGATTTGCTTTCCCTTTCTTACTGTTTGTGATCAGCCAGAAAAGCCAAGGGGTGACAGGAAGCCTCATGCGGGTGGTTCATTCCTTTGATAGGTATTTGCAGAGGGCTTGTTCCATCCCAGGCAGTATTCCGCGTGCTGGGATGTTGTAGTGAGTATGGCCTCTGCCTTCATGATGCTTACGGTACATGACATGGACCGATCCTCCTTTATGCCCTGTGAAAATACTCCCCCAAATATTTGTGGTTTTCTCCCAAATATATCATTTGTGTTTTTAATAACCTGCTACATATCTGTCCTTATTTTTAAACAATGTTTACTTATTCTATGTACTTATGTTTTAAAAAAATGTTTATTTATTTTTGAGAGAGCACAAGCAGGGGAGGAGCAGAGATAGGGGGACATAGAATCCGAAGCAGGTTCCGTGCTGACAGCAGCGAGCCTGATGTGGGGCTCGAACTCATGAACCGTGAGATCGTGACCTGAGCTGAAGTTGAACGCTCAACCAACTGAGCCACCCAGGTGCCCCTGTCCCCATTTTAAGCTGACTCTAAGCTGCTTATAGTTTTAGAAACAGAGAGCCTAGGGAGACTTACTGTCAGAGCAACTGGTCCTCAAGTCCTCTCTCCCTCCCATCCCTTTTTTCTGGTGTTAGCCCCCAAGTTTGGACTGGGGGCTCATCTAAAACTACCGGAAAGATTATAAAAGAGCATAAATGCTCAAACATTAGCACTCTTTCTTCTAGCCCACATAAAGTGAAAACCTACATCCAATTTCAGGGCAATTTTAAACAAAGGGCAGTTCAGGAGCTATTGGGTCTACCCCCCACCCCCCACCCCCCTGTCCTCTAGGACTCTGATGCTGATGAGAATTTGGAACCTGGCTCTCCTGCATGCTCTGTACCTACCCTGACTCCCTGACCCTTTGCGCCGGAAAGCTGGGAGAGTCATCCTTGACGCTGGCCCCTCGCCTGCAGAGCTTTACCGAAAGCTCTCATGTACATTATCTCAATTACTCTTTCCAGCAGGCCTGCGAGGCAGGTGTTCTCAGCCTCATTTTACAGTTGAGATACCTGAGGCTCAGAGAGCTGAAGTGACTTTTGCAAGGTTACAAAGAAAATTAGCGGCTGAGCTTCCCTTGAAACCCAGGTGCCCATCTCCTGCCTTAGGCTCTTTCTGGTTTCTTTGCACTGCCTCTTGCCCCCCCGGTGCCCCATGCTATGTCACCGAGATGCTCGAGAAGCGTTCTCAAGGAAAGGGAGGCACACGTGATTGTTTTCTTGCAACTGTGTACGTAGGAGGCATTAACATTCGCCCAGGAGCTGCTGAAATCCACTCAAGCGGAACCGAGACTGGAGAGAAGGGGACTGACCACATTTGTTTACAGTGGGCTAATCCAGCTCTGTCTCTCATTCCACACAGGCTGGCTTTATGAGCAGGAGAAAGTCTAATTACAGACTGACAGCCCGGAGTGTCTCATGGGAAGACAAGTCCTGAATACAAGTATTAAGAGAGACTTGACTGGTTTGGAAACAGATATATATTCGTTTCCTAGTCCTGCAGTTGTAGGGGGAGTGTCTTAGATGAGGACTATACCTGCGTCAGATTTCAGCCTGGAGGAGGCAGTAGAGATGAGCCGGCCCTCGGGCGTTGGACACGGAGGTCCCGGGGAAGTCACGGGACCGTCTGTCCCAAGGTCGTGCGGTGTGATCCTGTAGAGGCCAGCACACAAATCAGAGGCCTGACTCCGGAGCTTCTGAATTCTCACTGCTCCCTTTTGTCCTCAGTCACTTCCCCTGAGTGTCAGGTGCGTGGAGTTCCAGTCCACGGGAGCCCGTCTCCAAGCTCTCCCTCCACTCCTGATTCCTCAATGAGGTCATGCCCGCCTGCCGAGAGCAAGCTCCTGAGTGGCCACAGGAGAGTGTTTGTGGAGCACAGGCCATGAGAGGGCAGGGAGTGAGGGGATTACAAAGAGAAACAGTGCACATGATGATTCTGCCTGCAAATACCTGTTAATTCAGGCCAATTCAACAAATCTTTGTTAGGTATGATATGTGTATACGTATGTTAGGTATGATAGATGTAAAGGTGCAGTTTTCCTACTGGGCTTGATAAAACAAGTATGAAGCACCTACTACGTGCCAGCACTGGAGTACAAGTCACTTAAAACTGGCCCCTGCCCCCGTGGAAGCTCCCAGTGTAGTGGGGGAATAGACAGTATCCCGATACCTCGGTGTGATGCTGTCGGGGAATGGAGAATAGCATCGTTTTTAATATGTGTGCACACAGGGCGGTCCCTTATTGCCTGCTCATGGGGCACATGAACTTGGCCTGGCTGTGGAAAGCTAGCTCCACTCACTGACTCTTACATCTGGTGCACAGAGACTCTGGACCAACACAGCCTTGTCTTCCAGAGTTCACAGGAATCGCAAGTGGGATAAATCCCCAACCACCAAGTTGGTGGCCTTTCAGAGAGAGAGAGAGGTGGCCAGGGTACTGTGGGACTCTGTGAGTGAAGGCATCAGAGAGAGGACAGTGGATCAATCAAAGAAGCCTGGGGAAGTTGCTCAGGTGTAACAGGGACTCTGGTCTTTATTGAAGCCAAATTCTAATAGGAATTTCCCAAAGGACCGCCCAGATTTGGCCTGAGGTGCTTCTAATGCAGGATGCCTTCTTTGAGAAAAGGTCTTACATTTCTATGCTAATGAGCCCGAAGCTGGCTCCCTCCCATCCTACCCCTTAAATGCAAATGCACAGCTTCAACGTGAAGCGGGGAGCAGTAGGCGTGCATTAACCCATCCGTTGTAAAGCCTCTGATTGAGATCAATTACTTAAACCAGCCCCACTTCATTTCCAGCTGAAAACCCACCACTAATGTCTGCTGGCTGCAGCCACGGCCTGATGAAGCTATCAGTAGGAAAAATCAACATCACAGACAAAAGGTTGAGAGAGGAAGTAGGGGAGGGCAATGCACTGGACTGGGGAGGCTCATTTACTGTCTGTGGACTTTGTGCCTTGTGTTGTGCTGCATATTGCGTAGGAACATTTTGTAGGGGGAAGATCATCACATACAAAGACACACGCGCGTGCACACACACACACACACACACACAGACACTTGCTTCTGAAGAGACACCACAAACTCACAAAACTATCTGCTGTGCCATCCATATGGACTGTCAAACAGTAAGATGCTGGGAGAAGCTTCCTTCGCTTCTGGCCATCTCAAGATTGGGCATGTCCAAGTTAAACTTGCTACTCTGAGTTGCTCCCCAAGTTTTCAGCCTTTGAGCTGCTGGAATGGCATAGGAACCTGGGCAGAGATGGGAAACCGGGTCTTTCTACCAACTTGTCCACCTGGGCTCTCCTTCCAGAAGGCCTCAAAATCAGCCCAGGGCACTTGAATGGGAGTCTCCCACCTTCTACCCTCCTCCATTATTCTCCCTTCTAGGCCCCTCCTTTCTTCCACTTTCCCCTTCCACGTTTTTGAGAGGAGACCAACAGATGCTCCGAAGGAGAAATAGAAGCAGAAGCACTGTTGAAATACAGGAGCCAGAGCTGTTCAAAATTCCCAGGGGAGGCTAGATTTCCTGGTTTAGTCTTCAGTTCTCCAACCCTATCCTGATCAGTATTATTTTATCCATTTCACAGATGAAGAAACTGAGGCTAGGAGACAGTAACCGACCAGTGGCACTTTGTGACCTACAACTGTGTTCTTCCTGTGCTAGCAAATTGCCTCCAATTGCATGAGATTCGCAGAATTTTGAGCTGCTATCTGCACTGGGCAAGCCGCAGGCCCAGCACAGGGGCAATGTGGCACTGAGCTTCTAAAGCTTTTCAGAGAGCACTGACCTGGGTGTCGCCCTGTGGTGGCAGTCTGGGCCAACCAGTGGGAACAGGACATGTTCCATTCTGAGGCCGTAACTCACAGGCCGATTTAGATAGTGGAAAGTGTTTCCCTGAGATAAGCAATGTGTCTTCAGAATGAATCGCCATCTTGCTTTCTCTTCTGCATGGTATTTTATAACTATCCATCTTTGATAATAGAATGCCATAATTAAGGTGAAATCCACATAGACAAATATAACAATATTTTGGTGTTTCCCATTCACCTTAGGACATTTTGGCTGAAAACAGGTGAGGGCCCTGTCTAACACACACACACACACACACACACAGTCACAGGGGCACGACATGATCCCATATGACGTAGCTTGTCTCTTGCTTCTATTCTGTGATTACCTCTCCATTCACTCTATTTTGCTTTCTTTGTTCCTGGGAAATGATACTCATTCTCTCAGCTAAGGCATAATGGACAGAGAACTGGACCCAGAGCTAGAAGACCCAGGCCCTGTCTTGATATGCTTTGGTATATGTGTGACCAGACCAAAAATGGTCTCAGGTTTTGAAGTTGGACACATTATCAATCCATGACTCTGAGACTCACCAGCTGTGTGACTGCAGGCAAAACACTTAACCACTCTGAAACTCGATATCCTCATCTTCAAAATAGCACTATGACTACTGGCCTTGCAAGATCAGTGTGAAAATTAAATAGATAGAAAAAGATAAAAAAAAAAAACCATGTAAAGTGGCAGGCACAGGGCTTGGTACTCTATACACCTTGTTTCCATCTTCCCTCTTAATCACTGTGTCTCTGACTGTCAGGATTCCCTTCAGGATAATATTTATCTCGCAAGATTCTTTTAAAGATGAAATGAGAAAATATACCTGAAAGTATTATGAAATAGTAAACTATTTTTAGTTAGCTCACTCACAGATTGACTCCATCAAATTATATTTCTTTTTTTTTTTTAATTTTTTTTAACGTTTATTTATTTTTGAGACAGAGAGAGACAGAGCATGAATGGGGGAGGGTCAGAGAGAGAGAGAGGGAGACACAGAATCTGAAACAGGCTCCAGGCTCTGAGCTGTCAGCACACAGCCCGATGCAGGGCTTGAACTCATGAACCGCGAGATCATGACCTGAGCCGAAGTCGGACGCTCAACTGACTGAGCCACCCAGGCGCCCCCATCAAATTATATTTCTTATGAAAGATTCTATGTTGATGTGGGTGATTTAGAGAAGAATCAGACACAGAATTTACCCTAAAGGAACTTCTGTTACTGAGATATGCCCCATTCCCCTAGAAAAATATAGTACGAGGCAAAAATGAAAAGGGCTGGTATGTATTTACAAGGTTCAAAGACAACACGGAGGGACCTTCCAGATGGGGCCATCAGCCAAGGATCCATGATGAACTTGCTGTTTGAGAAGACACGTGGCAGAAGGGTAGGAGATGATGGATAAAGGTAGCTGAGGTAAAGATCCAGCAGGGGTGAAGTCAGAGCACTGAGAAAGTGTGAGAAGATAAGGGAACCTAGACTATAGTTTCAGGGATCATTTGAGGGTTGTGGTTGATGAAGTGTGCGAAGATGGCTTTGGACCCACTCGTGGAGGAATTTGGACCTACGATGTTATGGACAATGGGGGAGCCACTGAAGGCATCTGAGCGGGAGACTTATATGGTCAGAAGCTGTCTTCTTGAAGATGAATCCAATGGTAATGCACAGGCAGGTTTGGCGTGAGAAGCCGGCCCGCTTAGGAGTGCGTCATGACAGTTTCAGAAAAAGCCCAGACCCTGCATAGTTCAAAGGGGAGAATTGAGGAAAAATATTACAGAGGAAATATGATAGAATTTAAGGGACCATGTCAGGGGTGGGTGGAGGGTGAGAGAGCTGAGCAGAGGTTAAGGAAGAGTCCTGAATGCCACTAATGTCTTGGATGAGGAGAAAAGGCATCAGGGAAATCTCAAGAAGGAGCTGGACCAGGAAGGAAGAGGATATTCTCTCTATGTAAAAAGAAGGAGGAAATTAACTCACCAGAATCCCAGGCATCGGGGGAGGGCAGACCAGCTTTTTTGTGGGGCAGTGCTTCTCAACCTTGGCAATATTGATATTTGGGCTAGATCATTCTTTGTTGGGGGGGGAGGGTGGAGGGAATGGGTCCTGCCCTGCGCATTGTAGGATGCTTAGCACCTAGTAGATGCCAGTGTCACAACCTCCAAAGTTGTGACAACCATAAATGTCTCTGGACATTGCCAATGTCCTCTGAAGGGCAAAAATCACCTCTAGTTGAGGCCACTTTTATAGGGGGGAGGGGAACACAGAAATCAGGGACTTCAGAGACTTTCTAGGATCCAGAATCAGTCTTTGCTTTTGTCAAATGTTAACTTAAGTCTCTGAAAAAAAAAAAAATAGAGGCAGTAACAACTGGGCACCTTACTAATATCTCCACATTTAATTCAGATATATATTTCTTAAGCATACAATTTGTTCATTAAAACTTTTCATAACTGTATTTGAGATTAATAATAATTTGAGATTAATAATTCTCTCCTGCTAATGAGAGAATCTAAGTGTTCCCAAAGATATTAAGACAGCTGTACAGGGGCACCTGGGTGGCTCAGTCGGTTGAGCGTCCGACTTCAGCTCAGGTCACGATCTCGCAGTTGGTGAGTTTGAGCCCCGCGGCAGGCTCTGTGCTGACAGCTCAGAGCCTGGAGCCTGCTTCGGATTCTGCGTCTCCCTCTCTCTCTGCCCCCCCCCCGCCCCCCGCCATTCACGCTCTGTCTCTGTCGGTCTCTCTCTCAAGAATAAATAAACATTAAAAAAATTAAAAAAAAAAAAGACAGCTGTACATCCTTGGCAAGTTACTTAACCTCTCTGAACCTCCATTTGAACTGCAAAATGAAATTAATCATTTCTATCTTGTTGACTTGTGAGGCTTCAGTAAAATAAGACATATGAAATGCCTGCCACATGTTCAGTTATTTTCTGTCTCTCCATCTCTACTTATTTAATTAATTTATGAATATGTCTGGAAGAGTAAGAGGATGTATATAGGTATGATATCAGTGCAGATGTGTGGCTGTTACTATAATTCTAGAGAATGCTTCTGGAGATGTCTATTGAAGACATCTGGTCCCCTCAAGACACAAATATGCTGGATCTTAATGATATATAATGTCTAGATGAAAAGTGGAAGGTCCATTCAATTACCACAGCTCTTAGGCTCCAGATGTTTGGCAACACATTGTAGAATCTTTATGTAACTATCAGCATCTCCTATGTTTTGGCGGCTGTTTACGAACGAGTTCATACAGCAGCATTATCCTTGTATAAGTCTTGCAAAACAAATTGATCTGACTTCACAAGTTCCAAGAGCCACTCAAAAAGACCCACGCATTCTGCAACTGTCTCTTGCTTTGGCTTTGCCTCATTCCGAAAAGAAGACTTCCTTGCTAAACTGGTATTGGCTAAAAATCCTCCGTTCCTCAACCATATGGATATTAGTTTTCAAAAGGTTTGAAAAACAGTGACCTTTGGTGTCCTGGATTTTAGGGTGTTTGGCTAATCAATACCCTAGTCACTAATTAACCACATCTCAATGAGAATTGAGTGAATTCTGTTAGTTCCGAACATTCGATGGCTCTTACAGGTCCCGGCGCAAAGACATCTTTCACTCCAACTCTCTGACTAGTTGTATTCCTTCTAAGTGATACAGGGTGGTTGAGATGCTTGCTGCTGCTGTTTTCATCATGTCTTTGATGACTTGTCAGCCTGGGGCAACTATCCAGGAGAAGGTGGACCGGTGAGTTGGCCCTAAATCTGCAAAATTTGCACAGAGGGATCACCTGGTGGGGAGCGAAGGCACTTCCATGTTTGCAACAAGTTATTCTAGGATAGAATGTGACTTCCTTTCATGTTATCACGGGTCCGGCGAAGGAGTGCAGGACAGTGAAAAGGACATTCCCTTGTAGTCAGATAGATGGGTCTACAGACCACCGATCTAATACTGAAGAGTTGGGTAATCTGGAGTGATCATTTAATCTCTTAGAACTTCAATTCCCCTATCTGGAAATGAGGGTAATGCTGCCTTGTCTATAAGAGTCAATGAATATGAAATAAGGTCCTAGATATAAAATATACTCAGCTTAATAAATAATAATCCTCTTGAGTAATGTTGGACAATGAACCTCTACTTATCCATTTGTGAGTCTTACAAATTCTCTCTCATAGTGTTTCAGGGAGGATATAATCAGATAATGTTAATAACCTCATCCTGGGAAAGCCAAAACTGTAGAGATGCTGGGTCATTTCATTCTTACAATGAGTTTACCTTTTGCTGTAGGGAAATGGATGGAACTGATATTTTCATATGTACATTGCAATTTTGCCCATCTCATTTCCTTGAATCGTCCAACCCGGCTTCAGGTTTTTATATCTTAACATCAAGTATTTTGTGGTGCTTAAGGGGTCCCTTATTTCAGCTTTGGGATAGCATGAAAGCAGTCTTTGTCTTCCAAACACTGAAGATTTTAAGTTGAGCTATTTTAGTCAAATTCTTATTGAGTGATTTAATTTTGAATCATTGCTTTTAAATGCTAGAGCAAAAGCGATTGCCTTTACATAACAGTTCAGAAGGGGGAAAGGCATTTTTATAAGCACTTAATTTGCAATTTGTATTTAAAGCAAAAACACCTTTGAAAAATCAGAAAATTTACCTCTAAGAATTAGGAGATAAAGGCAAGAGAACGGTAGTGAAGGAAATCTCTGCTGAGATACTCTTAATTATAAAAGCTTCTCATTGTAATCCTTTTTGAAAATGAACAAAGAGTCTTGATGTTTGATGAACTTATCAAACAAGACAGACCAGTGAAGAGGCAAATTTGAAGTCAAGGCAAAAGCGAACCAATTAAATACTTTACAAAGTGCTGAAGTAGGAAATCATGAGGTCTTTGTATCTAATGCCAGTATATCTGACCCTCGCTTTGAAAATGGAAAACTACATGGTGAAATGATTCTGTTGGGTTCAAATTATGGCCCTGCTATTTACTGTCTGTGTGATCTCAGGCAAGTTATGTAAGTGTTCTGAGCGGTAAAATGGGAGGAAATTAAGAGAAAAAAAATGGATGAAGGTACTTAGGACAACACCCAGTCCTGAGGAGGCACTCAGTTCAATGCTGGCTATCGCGAGCAGTTTTGTGTGATTGTTATGGTCACATTTTGTTTTTGTCCATTCTCTCTGTTGGTTGACAAAAGTCAGACAGAACAAATGTATAATGTGCCAATTGGCATGGATCTTCAAGACTGGTCAGTGATTTCAAAACATTTAAAAAATTTAACAGTAGCATGCTTTTTGCCCCCAATAAAATCTTATGTGAACCCTCACAGCGAAAACAGATACTATACATTTATATTTTAATGGCACACTTTAATTTTTTCAGTAAAATTTATTTTATTTTATTTTATTTTATTTTATTTTATTTTATTTTATTTATTTTATTTTATTTTATTTTATTTTATTTTATTTTATTTTATTTTTTTTCAACATTTATTTATTTTTTTGGGACAGAGAGAGACAGAGCATGAACGGGGGAGGGGCAGAGAGAGGGAGACACAGAATCGGAAACAGGCTCCAGGCTCTGAGCCGTCAGCCCAGAGCCCGACGCGGGGCTCGAACTCAAGGACCGCGAGATCGTGACCTGGCTGAAGTCGGAGGCTTAACCGACTGCGCCACCCAGGCGCCCCTATTTTATTTTTAAAATACATTTTATACTTTGAAATAAATTATACTTCTTAAATTTTATATTTTTAAATACAGTTTTATACTTTTATTTTTATAAGGTCTTCGTTACCATTTGCTTATTATAAACTCAAACAATTTTTTTAAATGTTGATTTTTTTGGGGTGAGAGAGACAGAGTGTGAGCAGGGGAGGGGCAGAGAGAAACAGACAGAATCCAAAGCAATCTCTAGGCTCTGAGCCGTGAGTACAAGCCCAACACAGGGCCTCATGAACTCACGAGCCATGAGATCGTGGCCTGAGCTGAAGTCAGATGCTCAACCAACTGAGCCACCATAGTGCCCCTATTATTAACTCTTAATAGAAAAATTGAGATACCACCTCACACCAGTCAGAGTGGCTAAAGTTAACAACTCGGGAAAGAACAGATGTTGGTGAGGATATGGAGAAAGGGGAACCCTCTTGTATTAATGGTGGGAATGCAAACTGGTACAGCCACCCTGGAAAACAGTGTGGCTCAAAAAATTAAAGATTGAATTATCCTATGAGCTAGCAATAGTTAGGAATTTATCCAAAGGATACAGGAGTGCTGATTCAAAGGGGCACATGCACCCCAACGTTGATAGCATTCAACAATAGCTAAATTATGGAAAGTGCCCAAATGTCCTTCAACTGATGAATGGATAAAGAAGATGTGGTACACACACACACACACACACACACACACACACACACACTGGAATGCTACTTGGCAATGAAAAAGAATGAAACCTTGCCATTTGCAATAACGTGGATGGAACTGGAGGGTATTACACTAAGTGAAATGAATCAGTCAGAGAAAGACAGATATCATATGTTTTCACTCATGTGGAAATTGAGAAACTTAACAGAACACCATGGGGGAAGGGAAAGAAAAAAATACATAGTTACAAACAGAGAGGGAGGCAAACCTTAAGAGACTTTTATATACAGAGAACAAACTAATGGTGGAAGGAAGTGGGGTAGGGAGGTGGGGAAAATGGGTGATAGGCATCGAGGAGGGCACTTGTTGGATGAGCACTGGGTGTTTCATGTAAGTGATGAATCATGGGAATCTACTTCTGAAGCCAAGAGCACGTCGTACGTATGTTAGCTAACTTGACAATAAATTATATATAAAAACAAACAAATAAAAGAATAACAACAAAAAATGGGGCTGAGAAAAAACATTTTAAAACAATGGTGATGAAAATAAGTTGTAATATCCAACCTCAAATATTTTATATAAATAATACATTTAGCATGTGCGTTGCTTTAAAAAGTTGAAACAATTTTCAATCCTTCTAATTTATTGAGATTTGTTTTATGATAAAAAATAGGATTTCTTAGTGAATATATAATGTGTGCTCAAAAGTGTATATTTCTTTGTTGTTGGGTGTAGTGCTAAGTCATGAAATCAAGTTGGTTGTTAATGTTGCTCAACTTTTCATCTCCTTGTGCTATTAATTACTGAGGAAGTGATATTGCAATCTCCAGCTATATTTGTGGATTTGTCTACTTCTCCTTTCAGTTCCTTCAATTTTTGCTTCATGTATTTTCAAGCTCTGTTATCTACATCTATCTATCTATCTATATTTAGAATTAGTATGACTTCTTGATGATTTTCCCCCTTATCATTAAGAAAGACTTTCATTATCCGTAGCAATTGTTTTTGGTCTGCAGTCTATTATTAATATCATATTCTTACTTTCTTATGATTATTGTTTGTGTGGTGAGTTTTTCCCCAAATTTTATTTTAAATTATCTGACTCTTCATACTTTATTTATTTATTTTTAAAGTTTATTTATTTTGAGAGAGAGAGAGCAGGGGAGGGGCAGAGAGGGAGGGAGAGAGAGAGAATCCTAAGCAGGCTTTGAACTGTCAGCACAGAGCCTGACTCGGGCTCAAACCCAAGAACTGTGAAATCATGACCTGAGCCGAAATCAAGGGCTGACACTTAACTGACTGAGCCACCCAATTGTAGTTAAGTTTTGAAATAGGAAAGAATGAATTCTCCAACTTTGTTCTTTATTTTTAATGGCTATTCTGGGTTGTAATTTCATATGAATATCAGGATCAGTTTGCCAATTTTGCAACAACAAAAACCCCTGGCATTTTGAAATTGCATTGCATTGAATTTACAGATCAGATCAGTGTGGAGAGTGTTTTCACTTTAATACCAAGTCTTCCATTCCATGAATATTGGATTTCTTTTTACTTAATTAGGTCTTCTTTAATTTTTTTCTATGATATTTTATACTTTTCAGTGTATGTCTGATACTTCCTTTGTTAAATTTATTCCTAAATATTTTTGAGGCTATTGTAAATGAGATTGACTCCTGGATATCATTGGCAGATTGTTTATTGCTAGTATATAGAAATACAATTGTTTCTGTACATTGTTTTTATATCCTGCAGCTTGCTGAAATAATTTATTAGTTATAATATTGTTTGTGGATTTCTTATAATTATCTATGTACAAGATTATGGCATCTGCAAATAGAGATACTTTTACTTTTCCCTTTCCAATCTGGATTACTTTTACTGCTTTTTCTTGCCTAATTGTCCTGGGTAGAACCTTCCGTTCTATGCTGATAGAAGTGGCAAGACTGGACATCTTTGTCTTACTCCTAATTTAAAAAAAAAATTTTTTTTAACGTTTATTTATTTTTGAGACAGAGAGAGACAGAGCATGAATGAGGGAGGGGCAGAGAGAGGGAGACACAGAATCTGAAACAGGCTCCAGGCTCTGAGCCATCAGCCCAGAGCCCGACGCGGGGCTGGAACTCACGGACCGCGAGATCGTGACCTGAGCCGAAGTCGGACGCTTAACCGACTGAGCCACCCAGGCGTCCCATGTCTTACTCCTAATTTTAAGAGGAAAACTTTTGGCTTTGACTGTTAAGGATGATTTTAACTATAGTTATTTTGTAGATGCTCTTTGTTAGGTTGAAAAAGTTTCTATTTCTAATTTTTTAGTGTGTGTGTTTGTGTTTTATATAGTGCAATAATGATTTCAGGAGTAGAATCCAGTGGTTCATCCCCTACATATAACACCCAGTGCTCATCCCAACAAGTGTCCTCCCTAATGCCCCTTGCCCATTTAGCCTTCCCCTGACCCACAGCCCCTCCAGCAACCCTCAGTTTGTTCTCTATATTTTAAAGTCTCTTCTGGTTTGTCTCCCTCCCTGTGTTTTTATATTGTTTTTGCTTCCCTTCCCTTATGTTCATCTGTTTTGTATCTTAAATTCCACATATGAGTGAAAACATGTGGTATTTGTCTTTCTCTGATTGACTTATTTTGCTTAGCATAATACCTTCCAGTTCCATCCACGTTGTTGCAAATGGCAAGATTTCATTCTTTCTGACTGCCGAGTAATACTCCATTGTATATATATACCCACATCTTCTTTATCCACTCATCTGTCAATGGACATTTGGGCTCTTTCCATACTTTGGCTATTGTCAATAGCGCTGCTATAAACATTGGGGTGCATGTGTCCCTTCAAAACACCTGTACCTTTTGGATAAATACCTAGTAGTGCAATTGCTGGGTGGTAGGGTAACAATCTATATTTTAATCATAGCGTTTACATATACCATTTATATAAAATGTTATTACCGATTTGTTTGGATTTATCATCTTTTTATTTGTTTTCTACTAGTCTCATTTTTTTTTTTGCTTCTGTTTTTTTTATCTTTTAGATTGAATGTTTTTGTTTCTAATTCCAAATAATTTAGTAGCTATTCTACTGGTTTTTTTGCTGTTGTTATAAGATTTATAATATACATCATTAATTTATCACAGCCTACCTTCAGGTAATATCATACCACTTCTGCTATCATTTTTATTCTGCCTGAGTAACTTCCTTTGACATTTCTTTCAGTGCAGAATGACTTTTGGTGATGAATTCTTCATTGTTGGTGATCTGGAAAAGTCTTTATTTTGCCTTTATTTTGAAGGATATCTTTGTTGAAAATTAAGTTCGAAGGGAGTAGTTTTCCCTGCTACATTGCTTTAAAGATGTTGTTCTATTATCTTTGGCTCGCATAGTCGCTGAGGAAAAATCTGCTTTCTTCCTCTTTGGGTAATACGTCATTTAAAAAAATTGACGGCTTTTATGATTTTCTCTTTATTACTGATTTTCAGCAGTTTATGATGTACCTCGGTATGCTTCTGTGGGTTTATAGTTCTCACAAAATTTGGCAAAAAAAGTGTTGCCATTATTAATTCAGATACGTGCTCTGCCCCATAATCTTTCTCTTCACCTTCTGACAGTCCAAGTTCAGATACGTTGGACAGCTTGATATTATTCCACAGGTCACTGAGACCCTGTCCTTTATTTAATTGTTGTTGGCAGTCTTTTGTCTCTTTGTTCCATTTTGGATAGTTTCTATCACTGTATCTTCCACGTTGCCAATCTTTTCTTCTGCGGTATTTAACCTGTTGTTAAACCATTCAATGAATTTTCATTTCTGTTGTAATGACTTGCAGCTTTAAAAGTTTCATTTGGTATTCTTTTACATCTTCCACTTATCATCGTGTCCATGATTCTCCTTACATATCTGGATATATTTGCAGTAACTCTTCTAAAGTTCTTGTTGGCTGCTTCCTTCATTTCTATATCGCAGGTCTTTAGAATTAGGACTGACTCAGACATCTGGTTGAATCCAGTTGTGTTGCAGGTAACAAATCTGAGCCCCAGAAAGAGAAGGGGCATGTTACATAACAACCAGACTTCTCTGCCAGGCATTTTAAGAATACTGACCGATTAATCCTCATTATGTCCCTTTAAGATTGTTAAAATTATTATTACCTGATTGAGAGCCAGAAAGGAAATAAAGCAGTTTGACATGCTCTACATGAGTCAGCCACCCAGTGGAATTGTCAGGTCTTCTAACTGCCAGATCAGTGTTATCACTACCATTGCTGCTACACCTGCCCCCCAGAAAAAAAAAAGTGGTTTTTTTCCCAAAACTAAACACATATTTTGATAAGCAATACAAATATAACATTTTCAACCAAAAATGTCTATTGATGGAGAATGGACAAAATTCCTTAGGGTGACTGATGAAACATGAGTGAGGATTCCAAACATGGAATGACCACAAGGGTTTGTTCCTTTCCTTGGTTAAATAGGTCATACAGGCAGTGGACCCTAAGAAGTTCAAATCACGATTCTCCTCTTTATTTTGCCTATTTCATGGGCATCTCAGTGTGTTTACTCGACTATCCTGGGCCAGGCCATGTGAATATTTTCAAAGGTTGTCCAGATAACTGGAAATCAGTATGTATTAGAGCTACATGAATTTTTTTTTTTAATTTTTTTTTTCAACGTTTATTTATTTTTGGGACAGAGAGGGACAGAGCATGAACGGGGGAGGGGCAGAGAGAGAGGGAGACACAGAATCGGAAACAGGCTCCAGGCTCCGAGCCATCAGCCCAGAGCCTGACGCGGGGCTCGAACTCACGGACCACGAGATCGTGACCTGGCTGAAGTCGGACGCTTAACCGACTGCGCCACCCAGGCGCCCCAGAGCTACATGAATTTTTAACTCATATGAATAGCTGGAGTAGTGGATTCGACTCAGAAGCAAGTCTTGTGAATGTGGACACTTTTGTCCAGGGTAACTATTAGCTATACTTCAAATGGCATTGGGTATGGGCTATGGAGTGAGATCAACCTGGGTTTAAGTCCTGGCTTCACCACCTAGTGGCTATAGAACCTGGACAATAAACTCTCTAAGGCTCAACTTAGTCATCTACGAAACAGAGATATGTATTTCATTGAGCACTTTACAGGAGGTAAGAGAGTTCATATAAAGTACTTAGCACGGAACTTGGCACATGGTAAGCTTTTAGAATATTGTTTTTATTACTCTCTTTCAGAAACCCTTCATAGTATATCTTGGAATGCTAAAACAATGCATATGTTTTAGTGTTAAACAGCCTTCGTCGGAATCCTTGCTTTGCCATTTTACCGTCTATATAAACTTAAGCAGGTTTATTTCATCTCCCCATGAATCTGTTTTACTTGCCTATAAAATGGGTGTAATAGTTCCCCACCCCACAGTGTTCTTATAAAACTGAAATGAGATAATATAAGATTAAATGAGATAATATACTTATACTCAACATTGGTACTGAGCTCCTACTAGATGCAACCTACTAGATGCAAAGTACTATACTTAGCACTAGGCTATAATGGTGAACAATGTAGTCATGATGCCTGCCTTGCAGAATGTGCCATGTAGGAATGGAGATAAAGTATGAGAAGCTCTATGTAGGTGGCAAGATGTTCACATAGGGCAGGCAGGTCAAGGAAAGCTAACTGGAAGAACAATAAGCCTTAGCTGAACTGGGAAGTTTTGGCCAGATGAATGAGGTGCGATTATTCTGTGTGGAGAAAACAGTATTATGCACATTCTGTAGGAACGCCTGGAACATTCCTAGAGCTAGAAGTTCTGTGTGGAATTCTGTGTGTTGCCAGCACACAGGAAATACTTTCCCTCCTTCCTTCCTTCCTTCCTTCCTTCCTTCCTTCCTTCCTTCCTTCCTCTCCATACTCCAGGTATGCTAGGTACTAGGTGGTGAACTAAACAGATAAATGTTCCTGCCCTCAAGGACTTGACAGTGTAGCGATAGAGTAGATTAACATGTAAACAAAACATTTCAGCAAGAAAACTGTGATGAGTACTATGAAGGAAACAAATAGATCCTTTTGACAGAGGATATTAGAGCAATTGAAAGACAGCCTGGTGGGTGGGGTTTCTCTGGAGGTGGTATTTAACCTGAGAGATGTAGGAAGGTCAGGAGAAGCCACGTGAAGAAAAGGGAGAATGGAGAGATCAGCATGTCCTCAGACCCTCCAGTGGGAAATGGCCCATCATGCTCATGACACTGAAGGATGGCAACAGCGTGAGAGCAGGGAATTGTGCCCTGACAGGATGTCAAAAAAGCGGGCAGACACCAGATCACAGAGGACTTTGACATCATGATGAGGATTTTGAACTTCAGTCTATGGGTACTAAAACCCAACCAACCAACCAACCAACCGGAAAACACCGGAGGGTCTTAAAAAATGGGAGTGCGGGGGAGGAAAAATCATCCCGGTGGCTGTGCAGAGAAGGGATTGGAGGAAGCTCAAGTGGAATGTCTTGGCCCACAGGAGGCCACAGCAGTGATCTCATGATAGATAATGGTGCCTTAAATTAGGGTGCTGGTAGCAGAGGTACGCAGAAGGGAAGATACTTGAGACGCATCTTGAAAGTAAAATGGACAGACATTTCCAAAGCACTGGATACGGGGGCGAGCGGAAGGAAGGAATTAAAGACCATTGCTAAGTATTTAGCTTGAGCAACTGTGTGTTGTGATGGCTCTACTTTTGGATGTGGGTGAACCAGAGAAGCTGGTTAGTAGAAGAGGAAGAGTTGAGGTTTGGAGCCATTAAGTTTGCCATGCCCCAGGGGCACCGACCTGGTGGAGATCTAAAGTGGGGCAGCTGGATAAAGAAAAGAGGATTTCAGACGAGTAGTCTAGGCTGAAGATTTACATTTGGGAGGTATTAGCATAGAGGCAAGGGAAGCCAGGGAAATGGATCTCACCGTCCTAAGAGTGAGGGAAAACGGAAGAGAAAAGAAATGCAACATTGGGGCCTGAAACATTCCAGTTTTTGGAGAAGTCAAAGAGAACGGGCCACAGAGGGAGGGAGGAAACAGGGAAGTGTGATGCTGAAGAAATCCCAGAACGGATGATTTCAAGAAGGAAACAATGGCTAACAGAGGGGGAAGTTAAGACCAAGCCAGAAAACTTTCTACCGGATTTAGCAACATGGAGGTCGCTAGAGACTCAGCAAACTCTCAAAGGCCATTTAAAGTACCTCAGTTTCATGATGTGATTTCCCTGTAAGAACTGAATGGATCTGCCTCAAGATTATATAATCAGTGACAATCAGCCTTAAATATAAGCTGAGTCAATTTATTAGGATGATCCTCTGGCAATAATCGGGGTTAGGCCTTCTAATCTTCTAGCCTAAAATTGGGAGCTGATTAATCATTTTTTGATTTCAGTTGCTGGGGTGGCCACATTCTGGGGTTAGGCATTTGACTCGCAGATTCCACGTTTAACTCTAGGTTTTAGGCCCTTTGCCCAATGTGCCATTCTATTTAAAAAAGCAGATGGGGGGGGCGCCTGGGTGGCACAGATGGTTGAGCGTCCGACTTCAGCCAGGTCACGATCTCGCGGTCCGTGGGTTCGAGCCCCGCGTCGGGCTCTGGGCTGATGGCTCAGAGCCTGGAGCCTGTTTCCGATTCTGTGTCTCCCTCTCTCTCTGCCCCTCCCCCGTTCATGCTCTGTCTCTCTCTGTCCCACAAATAAATAAACGTTGAAAAAAAAATTAAAAAAAAAAAAAGCAGATGGGTAGCATCTCACTAACCCACAGCCCTATGGAGAGTAGACATCCAATACCTTTTTGATAAAGGTGGACAGTTTTGATGAGCATGTACAGGGTTGAGAAGATTAGAGAGTAGAAACTGACATGTACATCAGGCTTGTGCTTGGGGCTTTACATACATGATTTTACTCCATATTCAAGACATAGGTTATTATACTATTTTTCAGTTATAATTAAATGAAAGTTCAGTAAGGGGCAGAAACTGGGTTGCAGTGCGTGTTTGGTAGACTCAAAATCACTTGGTGTTCTATCAGTGTTTCCTCAATTGTGTTACACAATCTTACAGACGTTACCTGAAAGAAAGAAATGATGTGTTCAAAAAATTGGGGAAATGCTGGGTTGGGCAGATTAGAATGCAGGACTTCTCAGGGCCTTTAATATGTTGCAGTTTAAATTTCTGAGAGTAGCATGTTGTATGCAATTTATCTGAACGTATTTGACCATGTCATTTTTCTTCTCTTCCTTCTCAACCCTAGGTTGAGCACTCCACAGAGCACACTTTGAGAAATCCTGTAATAGTACAATATTGACCGGGGGTGATTCTATAGATTAAAAAAATCTAAAAGCCAGAGAGTTAAAGAAACTTGCTCATAGTAGATAGAAAAGTAGATATAAACTAAAAACGAGAATCAAAGACTCCTGACTCCCAGTGCTCTGTATGAAATGTGTTATTGCTTGAGTAGATTCTCAGCAGCTAGGAGACGCTTCTTTTATTTTTTTTGGAGACAGGTTAAAACTATTTGCCAAGATTTACTAGACCACAGATTTATTCACGGTTCCCTAAGTGATTGAAAAATGATACAATTATTTTGCAAAGCCATTTGGCCTTAAGTGTCATAAGCCTTAAAATCACCTGTATCCTTCAACTTAGCCATCCCACTCCACAGGATATATCTTCAGGAAATAAGAGGATATGGAAACATTGGGTGCCCAATAATCTAATTGCTTGATGTTAGAGGAATGGAACCATGTGTAGTCATCATAAGTAGTTTACATTTCTGCTATGATATTAAGTGGAAAATCAGGATGTAAAATGTAATACTCAGTATGACCTCAATTATATTATGAAAATAAAGCAAAAGGAAATAGAACAAAATATTAATGGTGGCAGGGCTGGGGGCATTTTTTTCTTTTATAATCTCTTCTACGTTCTCTTTAAAGAGAATGTATTACTTTTGTAATAAGCAAAAAATACACTACATTTAAAGATTCGCTGGACTGATAAGAGAAAATGCTGGACATATTGATATTGGCTAAAAGGTTGGAGCCTTGTAATGACTTAATGAATGGTTCTGTGTACCTTCTGTACTCTTGCTTCAGTGATAGCATTACTGTATGTGCTTCTGTCTAGACATCATGTCACAAAGCTTTTAAAACGACAGCAACACAGCATTGCTCTGTCTAGGCTTTTGCTCCCATCCATTAATACTGTTTCCTTCCATTTTGACATCATAATGCAGTCTCAGTGGGCTTGCACTGACATTACCTTGACAATTCCACAGTGAGAAGCAAACTATTGCTGGAGTCATTTTCTGTTCCCAAACCTTTACTCTGTACCTTCTCTCCCACCTTTTGATGGTTAGAACCCTGTCTTTCTCCATGTTCCTATACCTCAAGCTTTTATTATTAGGAAATCTATCAGAAAAATGACAGATGGGCAGAACCTTGAGCCATTTGAATGTCTAGTTACCAGAATTATTTACTTAGCTTCTAACCGGAAATCGAGTTCAAACAAGTCTCTACACAACGTCATTCTATTTCCCATAAATTGGTTTCCTTCTTTCCCTTCTTTTCTTTCCTTCCGTCTCCTCTCCCTTCCCTCCCCCCTTCCTTCTTCTCTTCCTTTTTTCTTCCTCATCGTCCCTGCTTTCCTCCCACCTTCCCTCCCTTCTTTCTTCCCCTCCCCCCTTTCCTAAATATTCACCGAATACTTTCCTTGTATCTGGCATCATAATAGGTGCTGGAACATCAGCAGCAAATATACAGGCAGTATCTGCCTTCATAGAACTTATAATCTGGTGAAGACAGAAACTGTACAAATATTACAAGTGTGATAATTAAGTTTTGAGAAAATGGGCAGAGATTGACCACATCATATGAAGGCAGGTATATAACTTATCTGGGTATTGAAAAATATTGCCCTAGGAACTGATATTTATTATGAGATTGAGTTAACCAGGTAATGAGGTCGATAGTTCACTCAGGGTTGGGTTTTACAGGTGGGTGTGATCAAGGGAACAGTGGAGTCCAGGAATTTAGGGCGCAGTTATGATTTCAAAATGACAGACCATGGAATCAAAACTCGTTATAAAGAGAAAGGAAAATAGGAAAGGATCTTACTGAGAGAACGCTTAGGTGTCAAGAGACTAAAAGCCCCAAAGAGGTCCAAATAAAAGTGCACTGGGAATCCTCGAGCATAAAATATAGAGGGAGAAGAGACTGTGGAGCCCCCAGATAACTATTCACAGATGACTGACGAATTAGTGATTTGGAGGAGGAGCTGTTTCAGAGAGTGAGAAAGACCAGGATGTGACCATAGAAGATAGTGGAGTGAGGAAAAGGTCACTGGAGATGAGGACAAGGAGTGACTGAGGGGCAGAGTGTTGGATATCTCATTTACGGGGATGATGAGGTCTCCCACGGCGATGGAAGGAACTGCGGTAGAGGGAAAGATTGTGAGCTGAGCACCGAAATTTTCTTTGGAGGGACAGTAGCACTGGTTTTACACACTAGTGTCATTTGATAGATCAGAGTTTCTCAAAGTGTGGTCTATAGGCCCCAGGGAGTCCCCAGGATCTTTTCAGAGGGAGTCTGTGAGTTCAAAACAATATCACAATAATACCAAGTCAGTTGGCCTTTTCACCGCGCTCATATTTTCACTGATGGTGCAAAAGTTATGGTGCATAAAACTGCTTTGGTCGTGGTACAAATCAAGGCAGTGGCAGCAAACTCACAGGAAAGAAATGAAGTTTTCCTTAAGAAAGTCCCCCCTGAAACAGTAAAAGTTATTAACTTTATTAAACCTCAATCTTCGAATACATGTTATTTAGCTGTTCTACGTGACAAAATGGGAAGAATGCATTAAGAACTTCTACTGCACTGAAGTATGATGATTGTCTTGAGAAAAAGCAATTGCTGGAATAGTTCCATCAGAGTAGCCACTTGTTTCCTGGAACACTGTTTTTACCTGACAAGATAGCTGCGAGGCTGTGGTTATTCAGGCTTAGCTATTTGGTAAGACATGGAACAGGGAGCCCATCACTTCATGGAAACCAAATAACCAAATAACAACATGCGAGCTTTCCAACAAAAATTAAAAACTTGGAGGGACACCTGGGTGGCTCGGTTGGTTAGGCGTCTGACTTCGGCTCAGGTCGTGATCTCGCAGTTCATGAGTTCAAGACCCATGTCGGGCTCTGTGCTGACAGCTCAGAGCCTGGAGCCGGCTTCATATTCTGTTTCTCCCTCTCCCTCTGCCCCTCTCCTACTCACACTCTGTCTCTCTCTTTCTCTCTCTCTCTCTCTCAAAAATAAATAAACATTAAAAAAATAAAAAAAAAAAACCTTGGAAACCATATCCACTATTATGAGCTTGATGAGATCACTGGTGATATTAATAAATTTGATGTTTTTATGCTGTAGAGTGAAATGTGTTACTATTTTTAAGATATGCATAGTGAACCATCAGTTTCCAAGTTTCCAATGCCTGATGTTAAAAATCATGTGTGAGTGACAGGTCCATTCAAGGTACACACAGACCAGTGGACTTTAATGCAACGGGGTGCAAAAAACAAAATTCATTGACATGCTTTCAGATTCCACATTGCAACTAACATTTAAGAAATTACCACTTGTCAGGGTATCTGGGTGGCTCAGTCAGTTAAGCATCTTCAGGTCATGATCTCGCGGTTCATGAGTTTGAGCCTCGCGTTGGGCTCTGTGCTGAAAGCTCAGAGCCTGGAGCCTGCTTCAGATTCTGTGTCTCAGTCTCTCTCTGCTCCTTCCCTGCTCACACTCTGTCTCTCTCTCTCTCTCTCTCTCTCTCTCTCAAAAAATAAACATTAAAAAAACAAAATAGAAAAAGAAATTGTCAACTTGTCAAGTTGTAGTGTAGTATGAAAGAACACCCACAATTACCTAAAAAGGAGCATGAAAATTTCCTCACCCATCTAGAATTTTCAGCTCCATAAATATATAAATATATGAGGCTGATTTTTCTTCCTAAACCTCAACAAAAGCAACGTAAAGCGACAGACTGAGTGAAGAAGCAGAAAGGAGAATCTAAGTGTCTCCTACTAACCTAGACATTAAAGACATTTGCAAACGTGTAAAACAATGACACGCGTTTCACCAATTATTTTTCTTGGAAGTGTGTTTTCAAATAAAATTATGGCATATATTGTAATACGTAATGGGTTTGTTATGATAAATTTAAATAAGGATATATTGTTATATTTTCTGTTTCGATTTTGAATTTTGAATCAGTAGATAGCCCACTTAAACAAAGGCTCTTCGGAGTCCTCAGTAATACATTAGAGTGTAGAAGCGTCCTGGGATCTAAGTTTGGAAACCATTGTTAAAGATGAACACTTTCCTGACTATCCCCTGGATCCTTGTCTAGGGTTTCAGACTGGACGCCATCTTTTTTTTTTTTTTCAACGTTTTTATTTATTTTTGGGACAGAGAGAGACAGAGCATGAACGGGGGAGGGGCAGAGAGAGAGGGAGACACAGAATCGGAAACAGGCTCCAGGCTCCGAGCCATCAGCCCAGAGCTTGACGCGGGGCTCGAACTCACGGACCGTGAGATCGTGACCTGGCTGAAGTCGGACGCTTAACCGACTGCGCCACCCAGGCGCCCCTGGACGCCATCTTTCATTCTGACTAGTAGCTCATGGAATGACTAGCGTCAGATTTGGAGCACTTTTTTTTTTTTCTATACTAGGGTGATAATTGTGCCATTTGTCACCGTAGAGGCTGCCTGACTCTCAGAAGTTATGATAATATTGGTGGTAACAGACAATCTTCCTACTTTGCTCAGTGGGCTGACTAGGCTGTGACACTGCGGTAGAAGCAATGACGCTTCTACCAGGCTTGGAGCCAGGCATGCTTGTGGCTTGTCCACCTTACCCTGTGTGACCCGGGTAAGCTCTTTAACCTCTGAGGAGGCAGCAGAGGGTAACAGAAAGAACATGGCCTTGTAGACAGGCCAGTGTCTACCTTTTACCTCTGTTACTCCAGGCAAGGCTCTGACTGTCTCAGTTTTGTTGGCTGATTTATAAAATGAGGAAGCAGCCACATTATGGGGAAACGAACATGGTCTTTGCCATCAAATTGGGTCAAATTCTGCCTTTGTCACCCTTGGGCTATGATTTCTGGGGCTACTTAGCTCTTAGAAATCTCAACTTTCTTCTATACAAGTAGGGCTAATAATATATACAGCCTAGGGTTGTTATAGATATTAAATGAGATAATCCATGGGACATTTTAGCATGTAATAAAAAAAGCCAACCTTTAACAAATACTTCATAAGCATTTTAACATGTTTTCAATAATACCGTTGGGCAATGTTATTTTTAACCAAGTTTTACAGATGGGAAAACTGTAGCTCAGAGATGTTAAGTAACTTGCTCAAATTTTCAAAGTCAGCAGGTGGCAAGATTCAAAGTCAGTCCTCTTACTCTGAACCCCATGTTCTTAACCACTGGGCTTTCTGCTACTCTGACTCTTCAGAAAAAGTTCTCCTGGTTCTTTGAAAATATAAACAAAATTGATAAACTTTTAGCGAAACTCATCAAGAAAAAAAGAGAGAGTAGTATTCCATTGTATATATAGACCACGTCTTCTTTATCCATTCGTCAGTTGATGGACATTTAGGCTCTTTCCATAATTTGGCTATTGTTGAAAGTGCTGCTGTATACATTGGGGGTACATGTGCCCCTATGCATCAGCACTCCTGTATCCCTTGGGTAAATTCCTAGCAGTGCTATTGCTGGGTCATAGGGTAGTTCTATTTTTAATTTTTTGAGGAACCTCCACACATTTCCCAGAGCGGCTGCACCAGTTTGCATTCCCACCAGCAGTGCAAGAGGGTTCCCCTTCCTCCACATCCTTGTCAGCATCTATAGTCTCCTGATTTGTTCATTTTAGCCACTCTGACTGGCGTGAGGTGGTATCTCAGTGTGGTTTTGATTTGTATTTCCCTGATAAGGAGTGACACTGACTATGTTTTCATGTGTCTGTTGGCCATCTGGATGTCTTCTTTGGAAAAGTGTCTATTCATGTCTTCTGTCCATGTCACTGGCTTATTTTTCAGGTGTGGAGTTTGGTGAGTTCTTTATAGATTTTAGGTATTAGCCCTTTATATGACATGTCATCTACAGCAACAGTGATGGAACTAGAGGGTGTTTTGCTAAGTTAAGTAAGTGAGGCAGAGAAAGACAGATACCATAGGTTTTCACTCATAAGTGGATCTTGAGAAACTTAACAGAAGACCATGGGGGAGGGGAAGGGAGGTGGAAGGTACAGAGAGGGAGGGAGGCAAACCATAAGAGACTCTTGAGGACAGAGAACAGACTGAGGATTGATGGGGGGGGGTGGGGGAGAGGGGAAAGTGGGTGATGGGCATGGAGGAGGGCACTTGTTGGGATGAGCACTGGGTGTTGTATGGAAACCAATTTGACAAATTATATTTAAAAAGAAAAGAAAAGAAAAAAAGAGTACCAAAATTGATAAAATCAGAAGTGAAAGAAGAGAAGTAGCAACTGACACCACAGAAATACAAAGGGTTATAAAAGGCTACTACAAAAATCACATGCCAACGAATTGAACAGCCTAACAGAAATGGAGAGATGCCTAGAAATCGGCACTCTTCCAAAACTGAATCAGGAAGAAATAGAAAATCTGAACAGGCCAATTATTGGTAACAAAATTGAATCAGTAGTCAGAAAACCCCCAACAAGCAAAAGTCCAGGGCCAGATGGACTCATAGGTGAATTCTATGAAACATTTAAAGAAGCGTTAATACTTATTTTCCCTACACTATTTCAAAACTAGAAGAGGAAAGAAAGCTTCCACGTACATTCTACAAGGCCAGCATTACCCTCATACCCAAACCAGACAAAGACACTATCAAAGAAGAAAAGTACAAGCCACCTCTGCTGAACATGGATGCAAAAATCTTCAACAAAATATGAATAAAACCACATTCAACAACACAATAAAAGGATCATTCACCATGATCTACTGGGATTTATTCCAGGGATGTAAAAATTGTTCAATATCCATAAATCAATCAACATGATACACCACATTAACAAAATGAAAAATAAAAATCATATGATTATTTCAAAAGATGCAGAAAAAAGCATTTGACAAAATCCAACATCCATGCATGATAAAACCTCTCAACAAAGTGGGTTTAGAGGGAACGTATCTCAACATAATAAAGCTCATATATGACAAACCCACAGCTAACATCATACTCAACAGTAAAAATGGAGACCTTTTTCTCTAACATCAGGAATAAGACAAGGATGTCCCCTCTTACCACTTTTACTCAACATGATCATAGAAGTCCTAATCACAGCAATCTGACACTAGAAAGAAATAAAACACATCCAAATTGGCAAGAAAGAAGTAAAACTGTCACTATTTGCAGATGACATGATACTATACATAGAAAACCCTAAAGACTCCACCAAAAAACTATTAAAAGTAATAAATACATTCGGTAAGGTTGTAGGATGCAACATTAATGTACAAAATTGCACGCTCTCCTCTGTACTTGTCTCTCTAAAATTAGAATAACTTGATCCACATAGGACTGATATAGATTTAAAAGAGTTAATTTATATAAAGCCTCCGGCATCACACCTGCATACAGTAGGAACACAATAAATTTTCATTCTTCATTTCTCAAAACTGTGATTGGCTGGAAGGAAAACTTGTACAGCCTTTTCCTGTGCTTAAATTTTGCATCTCAAAATTAATGCAGGGAGATGAAAAGAGTTTTGGAGACGGACAGTGGTGATGGTTGCACAAAAAGATGAACGTACTGAATGTCACTGAACTGCACATGTAAAAATGACTAGGATACTCGCACTTACATAATGTGTATTTTACTTCAATAAAAAAATAGAAAAACAGAGAAAGGGCACGAGGCCACATATCTTTCATTCTAAAACCAGGACACTTGTTGGGATGAGCACGGGGTGTTGTATTAGGGGATGAATCACCGGATTCTACTCCTGAAATCATGATTGCTCTATATGCTAACTAACTTGGATATAACTTTAAAAAAACAGTACATGCAATTCTTTTTTTTTTTTTAACGTTTATTTATTTTTGAGACAGAGAGAGACTGAGCATGAACGGGGGAGGGTCAGAGAGAGAGGAAGACACAGAATCTGAAACAGGCTCCAGGCTCTGAGTCATCAGCCCAGAGCCTGACGCGGGGCTTGAACTCACGAACCGCGAGATCATAAACTGAGCTGAAGTCGGATGCTTAACCGACTGAGCCACCCAGGCGCCCCAGTACATGCAATTCTTAAGAAGGAGGATAAGATCATGCAAATGTTGGAAGCGCCCTTACTGCCAAGCCTTCCAAGTAAGAGTCCCTGTGTTTGTTGACACACCCTTCCTGCTCTATCCCCACTCCCACCAGGTAACCTGAAGGGTAAGGGAATATAGGGTGGCACTGTTGTACATTCTGCAGGTACCTAGATGCCCAAATCAATGGGCAAACATTACAAATTAAAGAATTCGGCATCTGATACAAACTGGTAAGGAAGAAGTAAAACTCTCACTCTTTGCGGATGGCGTGATAGTATGTATGGAAATTCTGAACGATTCCCCCCCAAAACTACTAGCACTGGTAAATGAATTTAGGAAAGTTGTAGAATACAAAATTAACATACAGAAATCTGTTGCACGTCTATACACTAATAATGAAGTGGCAGAAAGAGAAATTAAGGAAACAGCCCCACTTACAATTGCACCAAAAATAATAAAGTACCTAGAAATAAACTCAACCAAGGAGGTAAAAGACCTGTACTCCAAAGACTGTAAAACATTGATGAAAGGAATTGAAGGTGATGCAAACAAATGGAAAGATATTCCATGCTCATGGACTAAGAGAATCAGTGTTGTTAAAATGTCCACATTACCCAGAGCAGCCTACAGATTTAATTCAATCCCTATTAAAATACCAACAGCATTTTTCACAGAACTAGAACAAATAATCCTAATATTTCTATGGAACCATAAAAGACCCTGAATAGCTGAATCAAGCTTGAAAAAGAACAACAAAACTGGAGATATCATAATCCCAGATTTCAAGATATACTACAAAACTATCGTAATTAAAACAGTATAGTACTGGCACAAAAATAGACACATAGATCAATGGAACAGGATAGAGAGCCCAGAAATAAACCCATGCTTTTATGATCAGTTAATCCATGACAAAGGAGGCAAGAATATGCAATGGAGGAAAGACAGTCTCTTCAACAAATGGTGTTGGGAAAACTAGACAGCCACATGCAAAAGAATGAAACTGGACCATTTCCTTACACCATACACAAAAATAAACTTAAAATGGATTAAATATCTAAATGCTATACCTGAAACCATAAAATTGCTAGAAGAAAGCATAAGCTGTAATCTCTTTGACATCACCTGCAGACACATTTTTATAGATATATCTCTTTTGGCAAGAGAAACAAAAGCAAAATTAAGCTATTGGGACTACACCAAAATAGAAAGATTTTGTGCACCGAAGGAAACCATCAAGAAAACAAAACACAGTCTACTGAACGGGAGAAGATATTTGCCAATGATACACCTGATAAAGGGTTAATATCCAACACCAACTCAACATCAAAATACCAAATAATCCTATTAAAGGTGGGCAGAGGACATGAACGCACATTTTTCCAAAGAAGACATACAGACTACATGAAAAGACGCTCCATATCACTAAAAGGAGGCAAATGCAAATCAAAACCGCAATGAGATACCACCTCACACCTTTCAGAATGGCTGAAATAAGAACCACCAGAACTAACAAGTGTTGCCAAGGATGTAGAGAAAAAAGGAACCCCAAGCACTGTTGGTGGGAACACATGCTGGTGCAGCCACTGTGGAGAACAGACTGGAGTTTCTTCAAAAAACTGAAAATAGAATTACCGTAGGATCCAGGAATCCCACCACTAGGTATTTACCGAAAGAAAAGGAAAACACTAATTCAGAAAGATATGTGCACTCCTATGTTTATTGCAACATTGTTTACAATGACCAAGATATGGAAGTAACTCAGGTGTCTGCTGATAGATGAATAGATAAATATGTGGCATATATATATATATATATATATATATATATATATATATATATAACGGAATATTACTTAGCCATAAAAAAAGAATGAAATTTTGCCATTTGCAACAACGTGGATGGAACTAGAGAGTACGATGCCAAGTGAAATAAGCCAGACAAAGACAAACACCATACGATTTCACTCACATACGAAATTTAATAAACAAAACAAATGAACAAAGGAAAAATGAGAAAAAGAAAAAAACCAGACTCTTAAATACAGAGAACAAACTGGTGGTTTCCAGAGGGGAGGTGGGTAGGGGGATGAGTAAAATAGGTAAAGAGGATTAAGATTACACTTATTCTGATGAGCACTGAGTAATGCATAGAATTGTTGAATTATTATACTTATATACCTGAAACTAATATAACACTGTATGTTAATTATACTTGAATTTTAAAATGATAAAAAAAAGATAACAATTTCAACATCTGTTTAGCCCTCTTTAGGGCATCTTCTTTAAGATGGAAATCCTGTCATTCGCAACAACATGGATGAACCTGGAGGACGTTATGCTAAGTGAAATAAGCCAGACAGAGAAAGATAATATTGCATGATTTCTCTTCTATGTGGAATCTACACAAGTGTAACTCAAAGAACTAGAGAGTACAATGGTGGTTACAAAGGACTGGGGACGTGGGGAGGAGTTGGTCAAAGTGTACAAATTTATAAGATGAGTAAGTTCAGGGGATCTAATGTACAACATGCTGACTACAGTTAATGGTACTGTATTGTGTACTTGACATTAGCTAAGAGAGTAGATCTTAAGTGTTCTCACACACACACACACACACGTAACTATGTGAGGGAATAGATGTATTAATTAGCTTGATTGTGGTGATCGCTTCACAATGTGCATCAAACCATCACATTGTGCATTTAAAATATATACAATTTTTTTCATTTATATCTCAGCACAGGTGAGGAAGAATTAATCTGTTTTCATATTATTAAGATATCTTTCTTTTTTTTAAATTTTTTTTTCAACGTTTATTTATTTTTGGGACAGAGAGAGACAGAGCATGAACGGGGGAAGGGCAGAGAGAGAGGGAGACACAGAATCGGAAACAGGCTCCAGGCTCCGAGCCATGAGCCCAGAGCCCGACGCGGGGCTCGAACTCACAGACCGCGAGATCGTGACCTGGCTGAAGTCGGACGCTTAATCGACCGCGCCACCCAGGCGCCCCTTAAGATATCTTTCTATGAAAAGACCTTTTTGAGTTTACAACAAAAATAAAAATTACCATATATAAATCTTAAAAATTGAAGTAAGGGTCTTTCCTCTTTACAGGAGAGTAAGTCGGGCTGTTCAGAGTTCCACCTTGACAGCACTTAACTGCCAGCTGAGCGCCTGGTCAGAGTGGACAGAATGCTTTCCATGTCAGGACAAAAAGGTAAGACATTTTTAACCAGGTTGGGGGCATTCGACATTTGAATGGTGAACTAGGCATTTAAATGGAGATAAATAGGTCTATAAATCTGAGGTCTGGGTCGAAATCAGGTCTAGAAATAGGTATTTGGAAGCCATGGGCACATAGACGGTGGAACTTTTTCTGCTTTTGTTTATAGGTCATTATGGGGTGAGGCTACATAAGATGTATATGTTAATGGCTGATGTGCAGAGAGGGGGCCATTCAGACATAGGCACACTGATCCCTGTGCCTCTCTGGATCCTGGTCAACCTGTTGCCCTCCGATGAAGGTCATTTAGAGGGGCTAATAACCTGTGGGGAGCTGTGATAAACCAGAGAATGTTCCTGAGGATTCTACTTTCATGGCTTAAAAAGGCTGACACACCCAATCAACAGACAAGAGTCTATCTTGCCCACCTAAGTGGTTTTGAATGGTCCAAAATGGTCACTAAACCCAGTGTCATCTCAAAGAAAGGGGAACTTTGGGAGCACCTGCTCTGCTAGGGCGGAGTATTAAAATTCTGACCTTGTTCATAATTACTGGCTCATGGTAATAATAAAAGGCAGACTAACTTCTGTTTTATTACTATTTTAAAATCTCTACAGACAACACATGCCTTTACTGGATGTACCCAGGGTAGGATGTCTCCAGGCTCCCACCTCTCCCAGTTGGAACACCATTGCCTGAACATTGTCTATTGGTACATTACTGTCAAGTCTAAGTGGTTAAGCTCTGATTCTACCACTCGGATTCTGACTCTGCATCTTATTTGTTATGTTACTTTGGGCATATATTTTATCCTCTCCATGCCTCTGATTCCTTGTCTATAAATGGAAGTAGGAATTGTACTTACAGCATACGCTTATGAGTATTAAATGAGTAAGGTATGCACAGTGCTTTCCACGGCACCTAACATAGAGTAAGTGTTCAGTAAATGTTAGCTGTTTGTATGATTACTACACATGCCTCCCTCTCCAACCAGCTGCCGCTGCCTGAATCAAGACTTGTTCTTCTCTCCCCTGAGCTTCTGAAGGGTGGGCCTCCAGACGCAGTCTTCGGTGACATGCAGGGCTACCTTGCGAATGAGTTGTTCAAAATCACATGGAATTCAAAATCATTACGGATGGGAACACAATTGGGACCTCATTTACTCAGCTTCAAAGCCTGAAATTATTTATTTTGCCTCTCCTGTCTCTGAGATATGCCAAGGAATCCCAGACTGCCCCGTTCAAAGATATCTGGCTCCCAGAATCTCATTTTGCTTTGATATCCTGTGTTACTTTTCTGAGTCTGCTGTAACAAACTGGGTGGCTTAAACACGACGGAAATGTATTCTCTCACGGTTCTGGAGGCCAGGAGTTTGACAGGGCCATGCTGCCTCTGGAGGCTCTAGGGGAGAATCTGTTCTTTGCCTCTTCTGGCTTCTGGCGGCCACCGGCAATCCTTGACTTGGGGCCAATCTCCGGGCTCCGCTCTCTACCCCTGTGGCCACATTACCTCTTCTTCTTCTGTGTGTCTCCTTTGTGTGTCTGTGTTAAATCTTCCTCTGCCTTCCCCTTATAAGAACACCATGATGACCGTTAGGGCCTACCTGGATAATCCAGTGTAATCTCTCCATTTCAAAAACCTTAATAATATCTATAAAGACCCCTTTTCCAAATAAGGTAACATTTACAACTTTTAAGAACTAGGACTTGCTTTCTTTGCATGGCCAGTATTTAGCTTATTACATATCCCAAACTGCGTTTTCCCCTCATGTGTTGCTGTGTAGACAGCAGAGAGCACGGGTGAATGACTTGCTATTCAAATTAGAATTGAACTTCTCAAAGTAATGCCTCAAAAAGACATATGTGTCTTTAAAGAAATCCTTAAAACAAATTCTGTTAATTATGTAAGGGAAAGACCATCCTAGTTTCTTCTTATTCATATGGTTTTTATTCCTCTCAAAATCACCCAAACAAAGATGTGCATTTCTGGAAAGAAATATTATCGACTAGCTAGAAAAGAAAATGATATCTTAATGACACCAACACAGGCACTACCATGGAGAAATCCCTAAGGGACTTTCTGCACCAACCTTTCGGCAACACAATGTCTTCATTATTTGATAACGACCTAGAAAATGGGGAGTCAGTGGGAATGAACCTCATGACTGCACCATCATTCCAATACAGGAACCAGGGGAAGGTGATAATGTCATTTACAGTTACCGTTTATTAAATCATTTCTATATACCAGGCACTGTGCCGATGCTTTAATAAATTCTTAGCTGACTTTCATAGCCAACTGTAAGTGACGGATAGATACCACGGTCTTTGGTTAGGTCACCCATAAAGAAAGAGGCACAGCCTAGATTTGACAGTTGGTCAGTCTGATTCCAAAATGCCCATGTGCCTGATCCCTTCACTCTCCTGCTTCCCCCTCCACTCTGTGGAGAGTCATAAGCGATATTAGTGGCCATCTAATCCAATTCCCGTTCAGTCATAAATCCTTCTGGAGTAGCCCAACAGCAGGCTAACAAAATGATATTGATGTGGTAACTCTTATTACTGAGTATATTCAAGACAGCAGGCAAAGTGCTGACTTCTTTACATGTATTATCGCTAATGTTCACAAGACCCCCATATCTCTCATTCTATAGATGAGACAACTGAGGGTCAGAGATGTTAAGTGATTTACCCAGTGACACATACACAGTAAGTAGCAGAACTGGAATTCTAACCCAGCTTAAAATGGGATTCAGAATAGTATTTGACCTCCTAAAGTTGTGGGGGATTAAATGAGATAAAGACTATGAAGTGTCCAGCCAACAAACACTCAATAAATGGTAGTTACCATCATCATCATTGTGTTGGTAACTGCAGGTCTTAAAACTCTGACGGACTTTTTAAAGAGTGAGAAGGAGATTTGGCTGTACGTTGGTACGCTAAGCACTTCTTTATGTATTGATTTGTGGGGCAAGAGGTTGGAAGAGAATGAAAATGTCCTCATATTTCCAAACCAATTGTTAATCACACTCCCTTCCCATTGAGTTTATAAATCCCTTTTCACTGTTATTAACTGGGAGGTAGGAAAGGCAAATGGACAGATGTACTCTTCACCTTTTTTGCCACCTCTGTCTCTTTGCCAATGAGCAGTTGTGGAGGCAGAAGTAGACAAGAGGAGGGAGGGGGAAGCTGCAGCTCCACATGTAACCACTGGAACCTTCTGGAAAAACTCCATTGATAATGATGTGGAACCACTTCTGTTTAATGGGCACCAATGATATGTCAGACACAGGGCCAGGTGATTTCCTCACACATTCTCTCAGTTCTCACAACACCCTTTCAAAGTGAGGGGTCATCATACTTTACATATTAGGAAATAGAAACTCAAAGGTAAATGAACACAGGTGAAAGAATCATTAGTAGCTATACTTAGTGAGGTCATCTAGGTCAACCACCTCATTTTACAGATTTGGAAACTGAGGCACAAAGTACCAGGCACTGATACTTTACATAGCAAGTAAGAAAGAGATTCAGGAATAAAAAACAAACACCAGCACCAGATCTATAAATACAGAGAACAAACTGATGGCTGCCAGAGAGGAGGTGGTGGAGGGATGGGCAAAATGGGTAAGGGGAGTGGGAGGTACAGGCTTCCAGTTATGGAATGAGTAGGTCATCGGGATGAAAGGTGCAGCACAGAGAATGTAGTCAGTGTTATTGTAATGGCATCGCACGGTGACAGATGGGAGCTACACCTGTAGTGAGAAGAGTGTAACATAGAGAAGTTGAATCATTCTGTCGTACAACTGAAACTAATGTAATATTGTGTATCAGCTATAGTAAGGAAGGAAGGAGAAAGAAAGGGAAGGAAAGAAAGGGAGGGAGGAAGGGAGAAAGAAAGAGGACGAAAGAAAGAAAGAAAAAAGAAAAGAGAGAGAGAGAACAAAAGAAAGAAAAAGGAAGAAACAGAAAGAAGGAAAAAGAAAGACAGAAAGAGAGAAGGACAGAAAGAAAGATGGAAAGAAAGAAAGAAAGAAAGAAAGAAAGAAAGAAAGAAGAAAGAAAGAAAAAAGAAAAAGACGAAGGAAAGAAGGAAGGCAGGAAGGAAGAATTAGGCCAGGAACTCACTTTTCTTGTTGCTCAAACCTTTGCTTTCCTACTTAGTTATCAACCTTCTTGAAGGAGGGGCCTGTGGGCTGAGCCAAGGCAAGAGGCAGCAGAAAATATGGCACTGCACATTCTCTTATTGGACACTTTGCATGGAGCTCTCCATACAGCATGTTTTCTATTGTTATCTATTTTGTCTCCTCAACTAGACTCTAAGCTTCTTGAAGGTGGGAATGGAACCTCATATTTCTCTGAATATCCTAGTGTTCAGCTTCCTCTTTCTACACTAGTGCCCAAAGCTATGCACCATATAGAAAGCAGTATCATGAAATCATAGAGCTCCAAGATTGGTGTGAATTTTATTCCTTCAACAAGGATTTATTCATATGCAGTCAAAGCTGAACCCAGGGACTGAGATGATGTCTTCATTTCTTGGATGGTCTCTTTTAACATAAGTAGGCTAGATGACCACTTGATGCCCACAGTTCCCAGCAACTTGGGCAAAAAGAAATGGTCTTTTCTAATAGTTCTAAAAGAAAATCTTCAGAGAGACTAATGATTGCCCTAAGGTTGAGCCATGAACCAATCTCTAAACCAATCACTGTAATTTGGCATATGCCTGGTTGACCTGGCCTGGTTCATACCCACACACTCCTGTGACTTGGGGGGTGAGATCATCCCCACCTGAGCCATATGCGATATGTTCCAAGGAAAGAGAGGATGCCATGACTGGAAGAAATGGTACAGAGAGAAAGCAACAAACATCTCATAAAAGTGCCTCCTGTGTACCTGACCCTAGATCAAGTGCCAAGTGTATGAAGTCAAATAAGACGTGGTCCTTCCTTCACCACTCCTCCTCACCATGCAAAAGATTCTTAAACTAGTAAGAAAGGTAAATGAATAAGCAGACAAGGGATCACGACCTTATATGACAAATGGGAAGAGAGAAGGAGGTGCAGGGAACTATGGAATATGTTACTTAGGGAAGGCTTTCAGAGGAGGTACACTGTGAATCATGAAAGATGAATAGGTACTAAGTGGTTGAAGAAAAGGGAGGGGAGAAGGTCCTTCGTCTCAAGTAAAAAGACCTCAGAAATATTTTGTTTGAGTCTTTCATTGGATGCTTGAAGGCCCTATTCAATATCCCTGCTGATGGTTGAGGCACCTCTGGCTGAATACCACCAGTTATGAACATCCCCTCCAAAGACAGCTTTTTAGGCACCTCTCAATCACGAGACAGTTATTCCTTATGTTGAGCTGACACCCGCCTGCACAAATCTTGTTTGATTGATAGACAATGAATGTGTCTGGTTCAAAATCTGATTTAGTACCGATTCCGGAGCCTCCTGCAGCCAAACAAGTTTGGGGGAACCATCTGCAGTGGTGACGTCTGGGATCAAGCCAGCTGTCAGAGTCCCACAGCTTGTCTAGAGCAAGCGCAGTGTGGACAGGATTTCCAGTGTAAGGAGACAGGTGAGTAGCGTTCCAGTGAGATAGCAGCTGCGCCCGTCAAACTTAATGTGCAAAAACAGTCACTCACGAGCTTGTGAAGATGCAGACTCCTGAGCCCTTCCCCTAGAAGTTGGCATTCTGTAGGTTTGGGAGGGGGCTCAGGAATCTGCATTTTAAGCCGACGAGTAACCCAAGTAATTTTGATGTAAGTTTGTAGGAACATCTGTTGATTCATTTAGAAAAGGTACAGTTCACTCATTCATCCATTCATTGGATAAATATTGACTGGGCATGTATGTCCCAGGCAGTGTTCTACCTGCTGGGGATACAGAGATGAAAAGATGATGTGCCTGACCTCGAGGTACTCCTAGTCTCTTTGGGAGAGAGACCTACAAGGCGTGATGATAATATTGCATGATAGCCAGCGTACTGGGTGTTTGCTCATGGTCCAAGGGGACTCTCTGGCAGGGGATGCTCAAACCTGTGCTGGGAAGTCAGCGCAGGCTTCAAAAGGGCACTTGAGTTGGGACTTAGAGAGGAGCAGTGGATTTGCTAAGAGAAAGAATATGCAAAAGCACAGGGATTTAAGGGCTGGCGATAGTGCAGAATGTTTGCAGGTCAGGGCTTTGGGAAGAGAGGTAGAGGTTGGGCCAGGTAGGGAACTGGGGGCTAGACCGTGGCATTTGGAAGAATGGGAATATTTAGGAGCCACAGAAGGATATAGAGAAAGGTCACTGGAGCTGCATATGGAGGATGAATTCTAGAGGGGAGCCTGCTGCAGGGCCTGAACAGGGGGTGGGGGCTACGGGTGGGAGACAGCGAGGCTGCTAGGAGGGCAGAGGCAGTGAGGACAGAGACAGGATGCGACATGATGAAGGCGGGGGGAGGGGCTGTTTCAGAAGTAGGGGGGGCTTGGTGACTCTGGATGCGGGTCATGGGAAGAGGGAGGAGTCTGGGAGGCTCTGGAAGCATCCACAGCCTCTCCTCTCTCAGGTCGCTGCCTGAAACGCCACCTCGTGTGTAACGGAGACAAGGATTGCCTTGATGGCTCTGACGAGGATGACTGTGAAGATGTCAGGGTCATGGAAAGCGACTGCAGCCTGTATGACCCCATTCCAGGGTCAGAGAGTGCGGCCTTGGGGTGAGTCCTGCTTCCTGGCTGCTTGGGCCCAGGGAATGGCTTCTCTTCAATCACGAGTATTAGTTTTAGCAACACAAGAGGGTCTTTTAGGAGAATTGCTCTGCCGAGTGTCCTGTGAGGCAACTCTCTCTGTCCCCCTAAGGTGGCATATTGGTCCACTCAGGCTGCAATGGCAAAAGAAACGTATAGCTTATACAAAACAAAAATGTATTTCTCACAGCTCTGGAGGCTGGAAGTCCAAGGCCACGTGATGGCAGAATTGGTTTCCTCTGAGGCCTCCCTCCTTGGCTTGTCGATGGCTGCCATTTCCCTGTGTCTTCACATTGCCCTTCCCTGTGTGTATGTCGGGGTCCTAACCACCTCTTATAAGGACACCAGTCATACGAGATTAGGGCCCACCCTAATGGCCTCATTTTAACTTAATTACCTATGTAAAGACCCTCTCACCAAAATAGTCAATTTCTGAGGTACGGAGGTCCAGGACTTCAACACATAAATGTCAGGGGGACACAATTCAGCCCCTAATACTCATCAAAGGGGATTCTTATTGATTTTGATCATGACTGTGGGATAAACAGAGTGGAAGCATGAAATAGTGAGGTGTTAACTTGAAAATGAATCCCTGCTTATTGGCAAAAAGATCACAGACCATGACCTTGCTCTCGTGTGATTCAAAGGAGCATTGAAATACACTTCACGAGTGTGCTTTACCTACACGGAACACTGAAACCGGCAGAATGGCCCCTCGCCCACTCCCAACAGCTGGTTTTTTATTCTCTTCAAGATCTCAGAAGCCTATCCTGATATCTATTTTTTTTTTTTTAATTTAAGCATTTCCCAGTTTTTAAATTTTGAATTTATTGCTACAGAAAGAAAATATGTTTGAGGTAAAAAAATGAAAGTCTTCCTTCGCCCTCCCCGACCCACATCCCACCCAATCACCCTCTCTCACTTCCTTCCCTGGAACTGACCCTTGTGTAACAGTTTGGTGTAGGACTTTCAGATCATGTAAAAAATGCACCGAAAATATACATTGTATGGAAGCTGTGCCTATACCTATTGTGCATGATAGACATGAGCATATTTTACATAAATGTGATCATATTATACATATTGTATGTAACTTGCCTTTTTAACTTAATATATTTGGAAGATTTCCCCCCATATTTTCTATTGTCTTTTTCTAAGCAACATAATGTTCCATAACAGGGGTCAGCAAACTATGGCCTGAAGGCCAAATTTGGCCTGTTGTCTGTTTTTGTAAATAAAGTTTTATTGGAACACAGCTTTCACCCTACAGTGATGGAGTTGAGCAGTTGCAACAAAGACCTATGGGCTGTAAAGCCAAAAATAGTTCATGTCTGGCCCTTTATAAAAAAAGGCTGCTGATTCTTCTCCCATGGTATCACTACATGAAAATTTATTTGACTATTGAAAGATGATTATATTGTTTCCCATTTTTTCCCTATTATAAACAATGCTGCAGGGGACATCCTTGTACATGTATCTTTGTGCATGTGTGTATTTCTGCATAGATTTCCAAAAAGTGGCATTTCTCTATATCTTTTTATTTTCATTGGGGTTTCTGCAACCTGCTTGTCTAAATACAAGTAGTCTTAGTAACCTCTTATGCTTCGAGGTTATAGTACGTCTTAAAGCTAATTCTTCTTTTGACTTTTTGTTTGGCTCACCAGAGAGCCTATATTTATAAGCCAAAGGCAGAAACATGTTCAATGGTCGAGAAGATAGAAAAGTAAGCAGAGAAGTAAAGGGAAGGAACACAGATTTTAGCGTCAAAAAATTTTATCTGTGACTATAGGCAAATTGCTTAGTTTTTCTGAGCTTCAGTTTCTGCATTTGCAAAATTGTCAGGAGGTTGAAAGTTAACACATGCTACACGTCTGGTAGAATGTGTATTCAATTCACCATAGCTATTATTACATCACTTCCATTAATATGAAGGAAGAGATGGAGAGAGGAAGGGAAGAAGGAAGTTAACATACCTTGAATATCTACTATATGCGGGTGCTCTATAATTACCCATTTATTTCTTCAAGACAGGTTTTATTCATAGTGAACCCCCTGCTCATCTTCTGCCTTTGTGTCTTTTCATGGAGGGAATGAAAAAATATGACACATGTTATGACAGAGGTAATCACTGACTGCCATGGGAACACAGAGGAAGGAATAGCTGTCTGTCCAGGATAATGAAAGAGGGTCAGATAGAGGGGGCAATGTTTGAGTGGGGTATTAAAGGCTGAATAGGAGTTTGAGAGGCAGAGACAAGAAATCATTTTATTATCTATACCATAAGAGGTTTCGATTGTTAGGTCCTGGATCTCTTAGCCAAAGTGAAATGTTTTTGTTCCATTAACTTTCTCTTTTTCTAGAAAATTAAAGCTGTATTTCGTCTATGTAACGCTGTTTATGCCTATGTAAGGTTCCACCACCTGTGGCTTAAAATGTAGTGCCTAGGCGGATGGATGTGAAATGCCCCAGAGAGAAAAGCAAAGGAAAGTATTTCTGGGAGGGTACTGGGCTAGGGGAGAGGAAGTATCCCTTGTTGAGTGCATAGTATGGACTCTCAACTGGACTTCCATTTTGCTTTAATGCTCTCATTTAGACGCCCCCAAAACCATGAGAAGTGGTTTTGTTCTGTCGGTTCTTCAAATGAGGAAAATGAACTTCAGAAAGCCATCTATAATGTATCCAAATTCACAGAGCTGGTAGGTGATCAAACTGGAAATTCAACAGGAGTCTCCATGATTTTCAAATTGTACCCTCTGACATTCCACGCTACCCTGAAAACAATGAGGGTCAGAATCTCAACTTAGCAACGTGAGTTACACCCAATATGTCAAGTCTATTTTTTTTTTTTTTTCTACCAGCAAAGCCTTTTTCCTGAAACACTACAAACAAAACCCACAATGGCAGCATTTACTTGCTACTTAATATATGCCAAGTACTTTATGGCTCCTTGTATGTTGCAACTCATATTTAACTCTCTGAGGGCAGTAGTATTGACTGCTCTTTACAAATGATGGAACCGAGGCACAGAGAGGTTATTTGTCCAAGATCACACAGCTAGTTGTGGCAGAGCTAGGAAGTGGGCTCAGGCTTCCGGCTCTGTGCCTGGATTTTTGATAACTGTGCATATTACTCTTTAACTCAAACACCCGATTTTTAGGAGTGCCTTCTCTGGGGGCGCCCTATTCTAGGTGTTGATGGAACCTTCAGCTGCTCTGGTGAAAGGGAACCTGGGGGCCCGGCTCCGCCCACTCTGGTTCCCCGTGTCACGCGAAGTAGCCCTTAAGACACTTTGAGAAACCCTAGGGCTCCAGAGAACACAGTTTGTGAAACCATTGCTCAGACCAGCAACAACGTCTTCCAGGGGATATTTTATGCTCTCTTTGCCTTTTCAGTGTTCTCTCCCAGCAGCTGCCTGCCTTTTCACTCTAGGTACAATATCCTGACCCAGCAGGAAACTCAGAGCGTGTACGATGCCAGGTATTACGGGGGCCAGTGTGAGACAGTATACAACGGGGAATGGAGAGCGCTTCGCTATGACCCTGCCTGTGAGCGTCTCTACTACGGAGAAGATGAGAAGTACTTCCGGAAACCCTACAACTTCCTCAAGTACCACTTTGAAGTGAGTCTGAACAGGGTGCTCACAGGCCGCTGTGGGGTGGGGAGGGAGAGGCCTGTTGATGGGGATGGACGCCTTGCTTAGGAAGACTCTATTTCCTGTAGAGCTCATTGGTGTCCGAAGGCCCCTTTACGTCTGCCCCCACCCATGTTCTGTGCCGAAGGGCACGGACAGGCAAGGGCGGGGCCAAAAAGAGGCACAACATGAGGGTGACCACCCACCTGCTAGATCTTGGCTCCATTCCCAAACCAATGAAACAGATTCGAGGTCCATTTCTCTGGGCTGCTAGTCAGAAGACTTATTACCAGGTTGCAATCTGTTAGAATGTAAGTATTTGAGACCTTGCACAGCTCACCGCCCCTCCCTGGGCCCAGTTTCCTGCCATGTAAATTGGAGGTCAGGACAGGAGGTGGCTGGGCAGTGTTCTGAGTCCAAGGCCCCTGCTTCACCAGGGGCAGCTACTCACTGATCACCTTTCTTGCTTTCCTTCCTTCCTTCCCTCCCTCCCTGCCTCCTTCTTTCCTTTCCTTTCCTCCCTCCCTCTTTCTTTTTCTATTCTTTTTCTTTCTTTTCCTTTCCTTTCTTTTCTTTTTCTTCTTTTCTTTTCTTTTCCTTTCTTTTCTTTTTTCTTTTTTTCTTTTTTCTTTTCTCTTTTCTTTTCCTTTCTTTTTTTTTCTTCTTTTCTTTCTTTTCTTTTCTTTTCTTCTTTTCCTTTCCTTTCTTTTCCTTTCTTTTCTTTTCTTTTCCTTTTCTTTTCTTTTCCTTTCTTTTCCTTTCTTTTCTTTTCTTTTTCTTCTTTTCTTTTCCTTTTTCTTCTTTTTTCTTTTTTTCTTTTTTCTTTTCTCTTTTCTTTTCCTTTCTTTTCTTTTCTTCTTTTCTTTTCTTTCTTTTCCTTTCTTTTCTTTTCTTTTCCTTTCTTTTTTTTCTTCTTTTCTTTCTTTTCTTTTCTTTTCTTTTCTTCTTTTCCTTTCCTTTCTTTTTCTTTTCTTTTCCTTTCTTTTCTTCTTTTTTCTTTTTTTCTTTTTTCTTTTCTCTTTTCCTTTCTTTTCTTTTCCTTTTCTTTTCTTCCTTTCCTTTCTTTTCTTTTCTTTTCTTCTTTTCTTTTCCTTTCCTTTCCTTTCTTTTCTTTTTCTTCTTTTCTTTTCCTTTCTTTTCTTCTTTTTTCTTTTTTTTCTTTTCTTTTCCTTTCTTTTCTTCTTTTTTCTTTTTTTCTTTTTTCTTTTCCTTTCTTTTCTTTTCTTCTTTTCCTTTCTTTTCTTTTTTCTTTTCTTTTTTTTCTTTTCTCTTTTCTTTTCTTTCCTTTTCTTTTCTTTTTTTCTTTTCTTCCCATTCCAGTATAGTTAACCTACAGTGGTGCATTAGTTGCAGGTGTACAATATAGTGATTCAACACTTCCATATATCACCCTGGGCTCACCATGATAAGTGTATTCTTAATCCCCTTCACCAATTTCCCCCCTACCCCCACCTCCCCTCTGGCAACCACCAATTTGTTCTCTGCATTTAAGAATCTTTTTTTTTTGTCTCTTTTTTCCCCACGTTCATTTGTTTTGTTTCTCAAATCCCACATATAAGCTAAATCATATGGTATTTATCTTTTTCTGATAGTTTTCCTGTCTTGATTTTCTGTAGGTGATTTTGTGTACAGAGAGGGTTCTGCTGTTGAAAAGTGCTTGCCTGCAAAATGCTGACGATCCCTAAATTCTCTCTACCTCCAAAACTGTGTGGTTCCCCAGTCCCTTGGAGCACCACATGGCTCATGACCAGCCCCAGCGCCTACTCCCAGGTCATTCATTTCTGTACCCTTCACCCTCTGGGTGAGATGTCTGCACCTCACTGGATGTTTGCCATGCATCAGATCTTACGCTTGCACACAAATTCTCTCACCTAAGCCTCACAACACCACAAAGGGGTAGATAGTATCATCGCCCCATTAGATATGAAAAAGACTCAAAGACCTAGAGGGATAAAGCGTCAGACCCAAAGCTGTAGGTGGCAGAGACGAGTTTCAAACCCAGACCTATCTGAACTAAGCCCAGCTATATGTCATTTAGAAGGCAAGACAGATCACACACATTCTATCTATATAGTCCTATGCATTCTGTCTTTACAGAGGGATGTAGGATCCAGGGATTCTGACCCATTATTGGTCACATCCTCCTCCCCCAACTTCCTCAAGAGATAAATGTTGATGGCAGGATGAGGCCAGGCTTATGGCGTCCGCTTCCCTACTGCTTTCACCAATGCCACCAGGCCAATGGGAAGCCGAGCCGGAAGACACAGACAATGCCATTTTCCTAACCCCGAGGATGGTGTGGGGCTTATGTGTCCGGCCAGACAGACTAGGCTATGCGGTGGCAACCAAGGATTCTGAAATCTCTGGGCTTTCGAAAATAATGCCCTATGCCACCCGTCCACCCTAAGTCGTCTGTCACAGACACGCGGGACCCAAACTAACAGCGGCTCCATCGCGACACATACGTGCTCCTGTGACTGAGGAGTGACCCACCCACGTGCTCTTAACCCTTGCTTTCTCGGCTCAGGCAAGGCGCGAGTCATGACTCTGCTCCAGTTGCCAGAGGAACGCCACTGTGCCGTGTGCCTGAAGTGAAGTAACCTGACATTTGTGGACGCAAACCTCTGCCTAGAACTCCTACCACCTGCTGGGCCCCCTTGCCCCTTTCCTCCCAGATCCAGGCCCAGATGCGGCTTTTTGGGTGTCCCTGTTGTAGGGAAAGGCAGCCTCTTCTACAGGAAGGAGAAGTCAGGTGGAAAAAAAAAATCCATACTCAGAACAAGACAGCATGTTATGAGAATCATGTGTGTATGTGCGTACTTAAATAAATATTTTATTTTTATTTATTTATTTATTTTGAGGGGTGGGTGGTGGGCAGGGGCAGAGAGAGAAGGAGAGAGAATCTGACAGTGCAGAGCCCCAGGCGGGGTTCGAACTCACAAACCAGGAGATCATGACCGAAGTAGAAATCAAAGAGTTAGGCGCTTAACCAAATGTGCCATGCGGGTGCCCCTTAAAGAAATATTTAGCACAACCACTAAATAATAACTAAACTAACTGCTATGTTTTCAGAATTTTACTGAGTGAGGATCAATCTAATTTTATTTTAAAATGGAGTAGCCTTTTAAAATAATGATAATAATCTGCAGGGGCACCCGGGTGGCTCGGTCAGTTAAGTGCCCGACTTTTAATTTTGGCTCAGGTCATTGTCTCATGGTTCATGGGTTAAAGCCCCACATCCTCTCTGCACTGACACTGTGGCCTGCTTGGGATTCTCTCTCTTCCTCTCTCTCTGCCCCTCCCCCTACTCTTGCGCGTGCCCGCACGCACCGTCTCTCAAAATAAACAAACTTAACAAAATTCTGCAACTTGAAATATTTTACGGAGCAAAGACTTCAATATTAAGTACAGCTCGAGATACAACTCTGGCGCACAAAGCTAACATCTGTTTGTCTCTTTTCAGGCCCTGGCAGATACTAGACTCTCCTCAGAGTTATACAATGATGCAAATGAACTTCTTTCTAAAGTAAAGAATGACAGGTCTGTGTCGGCAGGAGTGGTTGTTGGTGTGGGCCCCGCGGGCAGCCCTGAAACAACAGTGGATGTGGGTTTATCCGGGTCACGAGACTCTTCGTTCGTGAATAAGTTAAACAAGTACAATAACAAGGTATTAAAGCATAATGCCTGTGCCAAACAGTATTCCATAATCTACACTGAACATGTATTACCTTAATTGCATTAAAAAGGTACAGTAGTAATTGAACCTTCATTTGCTTGTGTAATTGGAAATGTCTGATCAGTGGTAATCATGTTTGTTTTTCTTATTACACTTTTGCACACAGAATCACCACAAAGGGAATAAAATTGAATGATAAGACTGGAACTCTTCTCGCTTCACCTGGAGAAGGTTCTTTTTCATGGTTACCTGGAGTAAACAGGGGAATACTTAGAATAGGAATGCCTTGGGGCGCCTGGGTGGCGCAGTCGGTTAAGCGTCCGACTTCAGCCAGGTCACGATCTCGTGGTCCGGGAGTTCGAGCCCCGCGTCGGGCTCTGGGCTGATGGCTCAGAGCCTGGAGCCTGTTTCCGATTCTGTGTCTCCCTCTCTGTCTGCCCCTCCCCCGTTCATGCTCTGCCTCTCTCTGTCCCAAAAATAAATAAAAACGTGAAAAAAAAAAATTAAAAAAAAAAAAAAAAAAAGAATAGGAATGCCTTCAAGAGAAACAGCCAGGCCCCCTAAACTAGCTTGGGAAGAATTCGAAAGCCAGCCTTGCTTTTCTGAATAGATCAGAGGACTGGCACACGCAAGCATTCATTTATCCATCAAACATTCACCACTAGCTTCCTTTGAACTTGAGCGGCCAGGCAATGCTTCCTGGAGCAAGGGACATCTACCTAAACGGGGCTCTGAAGACTAGAACAGGTTGTCCCGATGAAGGGAGATGGAAGTGAACAAAGGGTGCTCCGGGCCTGGGAAACAGCATTGTGCAAAGGTCTGCAGACGGCAGTTTGCCTCCCACAAATTTGGGATTGCCAGAACTTCAGCCGGCACAGGGTGGGAAGGGAAAAAGTAGGGTCTAAGGAGGAGAAACCATCAGGGGCCAGAGAACTCTCTCTGGCCAACTATTTGAGTTGGTTAAAAGTTTACCAGAAAGCCTCAATAACCCTGATACCAGAACTGCCGATTTAGTTGGGGCTCAAAAAATTATTCTGGATGATGAAAATACAGTTATGAAAATTCTTCAACAAATACAAGGTACATTCCAGAGCGTTGCCTTAAGTCAGCTATTGCTCTGAAGGGAAAGTGTTGCTCTGAGATCTGGCGATCACATGGTCATGTGGACTTTTCTCAAAGCAGGTGGCCTTTTCAAAATTTCACTATTGCTTCAGAGCAAGTGAAGTAATGCCCACACATGATCCTTTCCCTCCTAAACCAATCCAGTATGACCCCTGTTATCTCAGGAGCCTGCCTTACCTCATTACTTAACAGTACAAGATTACCACTGGAATGTAAGCTTCATGATGGCAGGAGCCGGTCTCATCCAAGATTATGTCCTCTGCTCCAAGCATAATGCCAGTGACTACAGACTCTTACAGATATGTGTTCAATGAGTTACATAAATAACTCATCTCAGAATTTCATGTCATCAAAACTACTCCTAAGCACAATTAAAAAACATTAAAAAAATTTTTTTTAATGTTTATTAATTTTGGGGAGAGAGAGAGAGAGAAACAGAGAGTGAGTGGGGCAGGAGCAGAGAGAGAGGGAGACACAGAATCTGAAGCAGGATCTAGGCTCTGAGCTGTCAGCACAGAGCCCAACGAGGGGCTCAAACCCACGAACCGCGAGATCGTGACCTGAGCTGAAGTTGTACGCTCAACCGACTGAGTTACCCAAGTGCACCCCCCCAAACATAATTTTTAATGGATACCTAATACTTGTGTAAGAGGCTTACATCATGCAGTGCTATAATTGGGGCAGGGAGATGGGCGGAGGTGACAATGGAATGGGGGCAGAACACAGTCACCAGTACTAGGAAGCACATTGCAGTAACCAACCCAGTTGAGAGTTGAGGCAAACAGGACCTGAACAGGGTCAGTGGGAACAGAGATGCAGGCATGAGAGAGGCGGTCAGGCACACATGGGTGTTTTATACATGCCTGTAAAATAGAAAAACACTCCATTGTGGGTATTGATGCTCACACGTTTATAAATACACGTATCTCCCACAGCTACTAAATGCTGATCTTTGGCGTTATGTCATATGGTAAAATGTGTACTCTCTTTCTTCTCTCTTACTCGACGGCGGTGATGGTTGGCAGAAATATAACTTCATGAGAATTTCCACAAAGGTGCAGACTGCTCATTTTAAGATGAGAAGGGACAATATTGTGCTGGATGAAAGCATGCTGCAGTCATTAATGGAGCTTCCAGAGCAGTACAATTACGGCATGTATTCCAAGTTCATCAACGACTATGGCACTCATTACATAACGTCTGGATCAATGGGTGGCGTTTATGAATACATCCTGGTGCTTGACAAAGAAAAAATGGAATCGCTTGGTAAGTAGAACAGAAGCTTTATGTGCACAGTGGTCGATGCACACACGAGGATGGGCTTTGCATTTTTCTGAGCACTGACTATGAGCCACGTACGATCTTGTTTGTGACAACCATATAAGGTAACATACCTAATACTCAGGGAGGAGGCTGCATCGTGCAGGGCTGTAATTAGAGCAGGGAGACGTGTGGAGGTGACAATGGACTGGGGGCAGAACAAGGTGAAGTGCATTGTAGTCACCAACCCATTTGAGAGTATTATTATTTACGGGGAACTGAGGTCCAGAAGGGTGAAATCACTTGCTGAGAAGCGTCACGAACGGGATTTGAACTCGGACTTGTCTGGCTCCCCAAAACTATGTGTTTTCTATTACATTCCAGTTACTCTTTGATAATAAATAATACTTGGGATTTTGTTACTTAAATTTTTTAAATGTTTGTTTATTTTTGAGACAGAGAGGGACAGAGCATGAGCGGGGGGAGGGACAGAGAGAGGGAGACACAGAATCTGAGGCAGGCTCCAGGCTCCGAGCCATCAGCACAGAGCCCGACGCGGGGCTCAAACTCCTCAACCGTGACATCATGACCTGAGCTGAAGTCAGACGCTCAACCGACCGAGCCACCCAGGTGCCCCTGGGATTTTGTTATTTAAAATGTTAAAACTTATTACAAATATAGATTCTTGGTTAATGGAACTGCCGTATAATCAGTCAGTGATTCTAGAAACCTGGAGTCATCCCAGATTCCTCCTCCACCTTTACCCCTGGAGATCTCAAAGAACCTTCAGTTCTGACTCCTGACCGGCCCTCATCCTGCCACTCTCCTCCATCTGCACTGCTACAGTGGTGGGCTGGGTTTCCATCTTCCACTTATCACTGCATTGGCTCCTAAAGGGTCTCTAGGGGAAGGCTCACCCCTCCAATCCATGCTCAACAATTGCTACCAGAATAATCCCTCTACTTTACAGATACACTGATATACCTTCTTTGCCTAAAATCCTGAATAGCTAAACCCCCTAGCATGGGGTCAACAACCTTCAAGGTCTCACTCCAGAAACTGCTAGAACTGTGGGTTCTCCACGTGTGGATTCCAACTGGTATCATCAGCATCACCTGGAAACCTGTTAGAATTACAACTTCTCAGGCTTCCATGCCAAACCTACCAAATCAGAAACTGGTAAAGGAACCAGCAGTCTGTAGTTTGACAAGCCTTCCAGGTGATTCTGATGATCACTGCAGTTTGAGAACCACCAACCTACTCAATGAGTGAGGGTGGAGAGATCTATCCATATTCCAAACTAAGTTCAAATTCACCCAGTTTTAAGACGTTTCCCTGACTGCGCCAGCCCAGGCTGGCCATCTCTTCAGCACATTCATATAAATTCCACACTTATTTAGTCTTCAAAATATAATTTTCCAAATGCAAGTATTTTCCTCCTCTTCTAGATAGCATGATCTTTGAAAGCAGGTATCATGTCTGACATGTTATCTCTTTGGCACTCAAAACAACGCTCAGTATGTAGTGAGAGTGTAAAACGAGACATAGAGTTTTAAAGAGGGCATTAATTTAGATTTCTGGTGAGGGCCATTCATTAATTCATCCATTTATCCATGTATCCATTCTTCTATAATTTCAAATATCTATTGAGTATCTTTTGTGTGTTTATGCTAGGGGTACAATGGTGAGTAAATCTAAATATGGTCCCTACCCTCTTGCAGCAGAGGACTTCATAAACTACAGGTTGCAACCCCATAGTATGGATCACAAACAACATTTTGAACAACAACAAAGGAGAGAATAGAAAATATCATAGAGGATTATAGGTAGTGAAAATAGGTTATTGCTTCAATTTAAATTTTTTTTCCAGTTAAACAAAGATATGCATACACAGATGGAGTCATGATACAAAACAAATAGTTTAAGATAGGTCAATACAAAAAAGGAGTTTGAAAAGCTTAATTCAAGCAGGTATTTTTAGAATCATTCAATAATGTAAGGATGGAAACATAGTTAATATTTGTTGATGACCTACTGGGTTCCGGGTCCTGTTGTGTACATCATTTAATTTTCTTGCCAATTTGGAGGTTGGTATCATCCCAGTTTTAGCCCAGAAATGCTGAGGCTCCTCAGGGAGGTTAATTACTTTGCCTAGGGCTACAGGAAGCTGGCGTCAGCGCCCTGGACCTATGGTCTTTCCACCATGTGGTCCTGGGTAAAGCCTTTCATTTGGGCTCTGTCTTTGGTGTTGGATTACTAATTAATTGTCTGGGGTGTCTCATGGCCCCTCCTCTTTAAAATCTGTGAGGCAGAAATGGGCTTCCAATGTGGTTAATATTCAAAAGGAGCCCACCAACAAATTGTCCCAGGGATAATTACCTCAGCTCTGTTTATAGAAAACCATATGTCGATAATAGCACAATTTGCTATTTGTGAAGAGCTGATTTTCTATAAATCCGGAAAGTTAGTGTTGCTTTTCTATAAATATGGAAATGTGCTAATCATCACCTCATCTGCTGGAGACCGCTAATAAATCAGAATTCCATTTACATATTAACCTACAAAGAACAAAAATATCTACCTTCTTTCCCTTTGACAAATAGAATCATGCACACCCTTCTCTCCACGTTTGATGTTTGTCTAGTTTCTTCTTTGTCATCGTCTCTCTCTCTCCCTTTCTCTTTGGATGCCTTTCTTTCTCTTTCCTCTCTGTTACTGTCTTTTCCTATGTATCTTTGATCTGTATAACTTTAATAATATTTATATTCTACAAAGTGCTTATTTCTAAGAAACATCCCGTGTTGTATATGTTCACATCCTCAAAGAGCTGACCTTGGTATGGAATGATTTAAATGAACGCACTGGCTGGTTTGCTCTGGAGGAATTTTTTGTCCTTGGGTTTGCCTCAGATCCTCTCTGGGTTCACCTCAGAGGATGCACAAGGCTGTTTTCTTCTAACGTGTCCTTTAGATAAAATGCTTCTCCCTAAAAGACAGCATGAAACCATGCATCGACAATAAAAGGATGTCTTATAATTTTCAGTGTACAGACCTTACAAAAGTCTCTGAAGTTATAAAACACTGATGAAAGAAATTGAAGAAGATACAAATAAATGGAAAGATATTTTGTGCTCATGAATTGAAAGAATATTGTTAAAATGTCCATCCTACCTAAAACAATCTGTAGATACAATGCAATATCTATCAAAATTCCAATGACATTTTTCAGAGAACTAGAACAAATAATTCTAAAAATTTTGCAGAATCACAAAAGGTCTCGAATAGTCAAAACATTTTTTAGAAAGAACACGGCTGGAGGCATCAGACTCCCTAGTTTCAAACTATACTACAAAGCTATCGTAATCAAAATAGTATGGTGTTGGCATAAAAACGGGTACACTAATTGATGGAAAAGAATAGAGAGCCCAGAAATAAACCCACAAATGTATGCACAATTGATATATGACAAAGGAGGCAAGAATATCCAATGGGTAAAGGAAAGTCTCTTCAATAAACGATGTTGGGAAAACTGGACCATTAAATGCAAAAGAATGAAACTGGGTCACTATTTTATACTATACACAAAAATCTATTCAAATGGATTAAAGACTTGAATGTAAGACTTGAAACCATTACGCTCCTAGAGGAAAGCATAGGCAGTAAGCAGTTTGTCTTGGCAATTTTTTGGATTTAACTCCAAGGCAAGGGAAATGAAATGAAAATAAACAATTTGGACTACACCAAACTAAAAACTTTCTGTTCAGTGAAAGAAACAATTAACCAAATGAAAAGGCAACCTACTGAATGGGGAAGATATTTGCAAATGATACATTTGATAAGGGGTTAATACCCAAAGTATATGAAGAGCTCATATAATTTAAGAACAAGAAAATAAACAATCCAGTTAAAAAATGGGCAGAGAATCTGAAGACATTTTTCCATAGAAGACATACGGATGACCAATAAGCACATGAAAAGATGTTAAACATCACTAATTATTGGTGAAATGCAAATCAAAACCAAAATGATGTATCACCTAAGCCTGTCAGAATGGCTACTAGCAAAAGACAAGAGATAGCAAATGTTGGCAATGGTAAATAATGTTGCAATAAACATAAGGGTGCATATATCTTTTTGAATTAGTATTTTCATTTTTTTTTGTATAGATACTCAGCTGTGGAATTGTTCTATATTTATTTTTTTGAGGAACCTACACACTGTCTTTGCATATTTACCTTTTTTTGTGTGTGTGAGAACATTTAAGTTCTATTCTCTCCGCAAATTTCAATTATATAATATAGTGTTATCAACTACAGTCACCATGTTGTACATTAGGTCATCAGAACTTATTCATCGTATAAGTGAAAGTTTGTACCATTTCAACAACGTCTCCCTATTTCTTTCTCCCCCAGCCCCTGGTAACCATTTTTCTATTCTCGGTTCCTATGAAGTTGATTTTATGGGGGGGAAGAGGTTCTGCCATGCAGTATTTGTCTATGTCTGGCTTAATTTACTTATCATAATGCCTTCCAGGTTCACCCATTTTGTCACAAATGACAGAATCTCCTTCTTTTTAAAGGTGAATAATATCCCATTGTATATCTATACCATACTTTCTTTATTCGTCCATTTTTTGACTTACTTTGTTTCCATACTCTGGCTAATGTGAATAATGCTGCTATGAATATGGGAATACAGATATCTTTTCAAGAGAGTGATTTCATTTCCTTTGGATATATTCACAGAAGTCGGATTGCTGGATAATGTGGTAGTGCTATTTTTAATGTCTTGAGGAGCCTCCATTCTGTCTTCCAGAGTGGCTGTATGAGTTTACATTCCCGCCAACAGCACACAGGGTTCTCTTTATTCTATATCGTCACCACCATTTGTGATCACTTATCTTTTTGATAATAGACATCCCAACAGGGGTGAGGTGGTATCTCACTGTGGTTTTGATTTGCATTTCCCTGATGATTAGCGATGCTGAGCACCTTTACATGTCTGTTGGCCATTTGTGAAACTTCTTACTTAATCTTCCAAAGATCTGTGCAAGAGGAAATGTTTCCTTACTTCTACAGATGAAAGAACGGAGGCTGAAAAGCCCTATCAGTAGTAAGTGAAAAATAGACAATACATTCTGAGTTACAGTCCAGGCTTCTTTCCCTTTTATCCCAGCTGCCTTTGTCAGGACTCACATCCTGGGAATAATTCTGACTTATTCTCCCTCTCCCCACACATCTCATTAGTCTGTACCTACAATCTGTGCTTTTCTCTCCATTCCCATGACTATTGCTCACCAGGCTGTGCCGTGTTCTCACGGATGGTTCCCTCCAGCCACACTGACATGTAAAATAAGGAAAGGATCAGAGGCTAGTGGATATTCCATAAATATCTTTAGGACAAAGATGGTACTGGCCTGTTCCGGATGCCTGGTTTGGGGCTAATGTAGACGAATCCTGACACATCTGTTTCAGCTTCTGGGCCCTCTGTCTCTTACAATGCAACATAAAATAGAGTTTCCTATCAGAATCTAAGAATCCAAGTAACTCTGACTGGATACCTTTATCAGGGATGCTTGAATGGAAACCATGCATGGAATAGAAAGTAAACAAATGGTCCTCAAGACCCCAAAGGTTCATGATTCTATGGGTTTTGGCCATATTGAAAGAAGTCTGTGAAGACCTTACAGAAAATAATTGCTATTGATGTTTCGCTTGTGAAGGAAGCACTGTGTGGTCCCATAAAAACCAGCAGGCAGTGGGGGGGGGGGCGTAAAAATATTTTTTTCTGAGATATCTTTGCTCTTCGTGAAGATGCTTCCATCTAAAAACTAACACTTTATGTCTCCGAGTCTCAGTTTTCCCATCCCTAACATATGGATAATAAACTACTTCAAAAGGCTGTTAGAAGAATTAACCAAGATATTTTTTTAAAGCGCTGTGATAGGTAAAACACTGTCAAAACAGCAGTTACTATTATGGATTACAGTTTTAGGTGGGGTCAGTAGGTTGTAAAATCATTGAAACAAGGACTATAGAATGAAGATATATGCTAGTGAGGTGGTAAAAAGGAATCCAAACTTGGGAGTCAGACCCAAAGGGTGCTCATCTTGGTTCTACCATCTAGTAGTTACAGGGCCTTGATCAGGGTACTAAATTTCTCTAATGCTCAGCTTCCTCAAGACCCAAGTCGGAACAATAACCAAGTTTTGTTTGGGAATAATTCACCCGCATCTTGTGTGGTAAATGTTTAGATATTTTTTCCCCTTGAATGCAAGATACTAGTAATGTAGCACAGCCGTTGGAAACAAGGATTGTGTCACTAGTAAGTGTGATAATGGGCAGGTTATTTAATCTTTTCAAGTCTCAATTTCCTAACCTGTGAAGCTGGAAGTATTCATGGCGTTCATCACACAGTGGTTATAAGGAATAAGCGGACATATCCACAGAAAATATTTAGCACCCAATAAATATCAATTGCTGAGAAAGGTTCTGAATCAGACTGGATTCTAATCTCGTCTCCACCATTTATTAGCGAAGTGACCTTCAGGCAAATTAGTCATCCTCTTCAGTTTTCTGTTCTTCTAAATGAGACAACGAGAGTCCATACTTCATAGGAGTCTTATGAACATGAAATGAAACTATTTATGTGAGCGTGTAGCCCAGTACCTGGCGTGTATTAAGAGTTAAAACATGTTACCTGCCGTTGCTGCACTATGGTTGTTTTATTATCACCACATGTCTTATTCTTAGCTTTTCTGTTATTAACTCTATAATGCTAACTGCCCTCTCATCTGTAAAGTGAGGATAACCAGACAACCTATTTCACAGGGCTCTGCAATTGGTCAGCTCTGAAACAATGTTCAAATGGAAAGGAAATCATTACCATTGTGCCCGGCCTGCAGTGGCCAATGTTTTTGCTGTAGACTTGGAGCCTCAGCAATCATGCCTTCTCCCCCACCTGCCCATTTTATTGATCAAGGTCATTCATTTCTGTCCCTGGAGCTTCATCCAGTTTTGGAGGGACTGCTTCTCCCATTTATCAAGGTCACTGTGAATTCTCATCACTATCTTTCAAAGTGTTAACAACTCTGCCCAAATCAGTGCCTGTGTTCCATCATTCCTCCCCCTGATGGATGCCAGATAAAAGTGACCCTGGGAAAGACCCTTCCAGCGAGAGCATGGTACGTTCTGCCTGTCATCGATCATCACCTTCCAGCTAGGGTCCTTGGACCAGCTAGGCTACCACCTAACACACAGGGTAGAAAAAGCCACAGGAACACAGTTAAAACCTCAGAGAAGGTGATGTCAAGTATAGTTTTACATTCTCTTCCTTCCCCTTTCTTCCCTTCCTTTACTCATTCATTCCTTCAGCTTTTCATTCAACAAATAGAAACACGGTCAGCACCATCTAGGTAACAGTGTGGTTCCTCTCGTTGAGGGGGAGTGGAAGGTAACAGGGGTTCTCTTTGCCATAATCATCTGATAATAGTCAGGAATGATTTACTATGTGGAAAACCAAGTCTGTTACCACCTAAAATGAATTAATTTTTAAAATTCACTGTACTTAAAGATAACGGAAATACTTGGTTGTAATAAAATATATTTGCCTATAGTAACTCCTAATATTGCTCATGTACAACACATTCACCTCTAATATTCCAGATAATCTTTGTAATACCTTATGAGGAGTTGTATTAGTATATCCCCAATTTTATATAGAGAAAACTAAGGTCCAAAGAGCCTAAGTAAATTGCTCAACATGATTCCATTAGTACTGAATCAATATCTTCTGTTGCAGAGTTTGTGTATTGTCCAAGTATTTATCCCCCCAACATTTCCCCACATTCCGTCATTCGTCCTGATATTATATATTGCAGGCTTAGTCTAGCAGAGATGGCAAGACAAGCCAACATTTACTGAGCATTTACTATGTGGCAGACACTGGGTTAAACATTTTAAATATACTATCTCCTTTAATCCCCCAGAAAGACCTGTGAAGAGGGGCACTTGGGCGGCCCAGTCAGTTAAGCATCCGACTTCGGCTCAGGTCATAAACTCACGGTTCGTGGGTTAGAGCCCTGAGTCAGGCTCTGTGCTGACAGCTCCGGAGCCTGGAACCTGCTTCAGATTATGTGTCGCTCTCTCTCTCTCTCTCTCTCTCTCTCTGCATCTCCCCACTTGTGCTCTGTCTCTCTCTCTCTCAAAAATAAACATTAAAAAATTTTTAAAAAAAGACCTGGGAAGAAGACACTGTACTCCCCAATTTACAAATTAAGAACTGAAGCTCGGTGATGTTAAGTAACTTACCCAAGATCACGCTGCTATTAACTGGTGGAGCCAGGGGTCAAACTCAAGAACACGTGATCTTACCCCACGTGCTACAATGTCTTAGAGATGTGTTTCTTAGGATTTTCCAAACTACAGGGCACGGCCCATTAGTAGATTGTAAAAGAAAGTTAGTGGGTCATGACCAGCATTTAATAAAATGAAATAGAATAAAACAAGATGGAAAATACCAGAGTGCATCAAACAGAGTATGATGAAGTATGGAAACTGATTTTATCTGGATGTGTGTGGGCTGCATCATGGAGTAAAGTTTATTGCTTAGCTTGCCGGGGGGGGGGGTAGTAAAAAAAGTATTAAAAATACCATCCAGTGTGTTCCACTGAATATAGATGTGTATTTCATCACTTTATTTTTTTTCAACTTTTTTTTTTTTTTTTTTTTTTTATTTTGGGGACAGAGAGAGACAGAGCATGAACGGGGAGGGGCAGAGAGAGAGAGGGAGACACAGAATCGGAAACAGGCTCCAGGCTCTGAGCCATCAGCCCAGAGCCCGACGCGGGGCTCGAACTCACGGACCGCGAGATCGTGACCTGGCTGAAGTCGGACGCTTAACCGACTGCGCCACCCAGGCGCCCCTATTTCATCACTTTAAATAAAGGAAAAATCATCAGCTGCCATAAGGAAAATATTTGGAGGTATATTAGTTGGTATTCTAACTAACTGGTTTCAGAGAACCAGTAGGATATAGAGATTTATTAGAAGGAATTGGCTCACCCAATTATGGAGTCTGGCGAGTCCCGAGATCTGCAGTTGGCAAGCTGGAGACCCAGGAGAGCCGATGGTTTAGTTCCAGTCCAAAGGTCGGCAGGCTTGAGACCCAGCAAGAGCTGATAGTTCAGTATGAGTCAAAGATAAGAAAAAAGCTCAAGTCCCAGCTTGGAGGCAGCCAGACAGCAAGAATCCTTTCTTACTCAGAAGAGGGTCAGCCTATTTGTTCTATTTGGGATGTCTACTGATTGGATGAGACCTACCCGCATTAGGGAGAACAACAGACTTTACTGAAGTCTACTGGTTTAAATGTTGAGCTCATCCAAAAATACCTTCACAGAAACACCGAGAACAGTGTTTGATCAACTATCTGGACACGACTATGGCCCAGTCAAATCGCCACATACAATTCACCATCACAGCAGGGCAGACAAGGTAGAAAGCTAGAGAGAAATGTAATTGATAACTGCCAAGACTAGCCTGGAAAGTCTCATCTAATGAAACTGTTTATCCAAATGGAAATGAAAGATGGAGTGAGTGTTCACTGCGTTCTACCTGAGCTCTGTGGCAGGCAGCTTGCCGAGTGCTTACGTGCGTATCACGGTACTCAGGCCTCTCAGCACTGCCGTGAACCATCTATGGCTGTCCCGGTTTACAAACAAGGAAAACCAGGCACTGACAGGTAAAATGGTGTGTCCAAGGTGAAGGCATTGGCTAGAAGCAGGGTGAGGTTTGACACAAGGATTTCTAACTCCCAGCTCAGTGCTTCTTGGGGTATATCTGGATATATATATATATATATATATATATATATATATATATATATAAAGTTTATTTATTTATTTTGAGAGAACACTAGAGAGAGTGGGAGAGGGACAAAGAGGGAAAGAGAGAATTCCAAGCAGGCTCCACACTGTCAGCACAGAGCCCAATGCAGCGCTCGGATGCACAAACCAAGAGATCGTGACCAGAGCCAAAATCAAGAGTCTGACGCTTAACCGACTGAGCCACCCAGGCGCCCCCACATCTGGCTATTTTATTTCACTTATCTTTTTATTTATTTTTATTTTTTAGAACTTATGATCTTAAAAAAAAAATTAAACCGCTGGTGATAGCTTTGAAGGTGGCTAAGTCAGGTTTCAAACATAACTAAGCGAGAATTATACTCAATATTCTTTTCTAAATGAAGCCTGGGATCAGTTCAACCCACTGATTGGGCACTGTAATTGGGAGAATTGTTAATGGTCAAATTGCCCAGCTTGTGGTTGTCTGTTCTGAAACTTAGGTGCAGTCACAGAGCCGGGAACCAGCATGATGAGCTGGCACCCACAGCACTCGAAGAGGTGAACCTCAGAAGCTTGAAGGTCAGAAAAAGTGTCTAAGCCAGTGATGGCAAGTGGTTTCTATAGCAAATGCTACCCAGATTATGACACGAGACAGGGGCTCAGCCCGACAGTGCTGTGATCAATTAGTAATGTCTGTCAGAGGCAGCAGAATAGAGGAATGAGGGCCCCTGGGCTGTGCATTTTTTATTCCTTTACAAGAATGAGACAGAGGCAGCCCAGATGATTAAGCTGTGTATGGAGAGTAATTGGGGTGGGATGAATGTGTAATTTAAGTCCCTCAAATTCTCATACTTTCCATCACATTTATATATTATTGCCGTTGGTTGCTTATAATTCCCTTTCAGGAAGGTACTGAGTAGAAAACAACATTTTTCCTTGTTACCCAGAGTAGGAGGCAGGAAACACTTAATCTCCGAGGAAAACACTTCTCATAATCTAATCTGCATCCATTCATCCATCCACCCATCCATCCTTTCATCCTTCCAACCACTCATCCAGTCAATACTCACTGAGAACCCATGATTTCCAGGGACACAGAGATGAAACACACAAATCCATGCCCTGGAAAAACGTGCAGTCAGTTGGGGGCTGAGAATAATACAACGTGAAAATGCTCAAATAGAAATAAATATAGTAGGAGCGCAAAGGAGGGAGCAGCCACCCTTTCTGACCCTCCCCTTTTCTAGAAATCAGGCAGAGGAGCTTGCCTGATGGAGAAGGGAGCTAGGGCTTTCTGGGTGGAGGGCCTCTTATGACAGTGGCTGAAGCAGCAAACGGGTGAGGGTGAGTGGTAGGAGATGAGTGTCTAGGTTCACCCAAAGGCCAGACTCTGATGTGGAGGGCTGGCCCCTGAGGCCAGTGCATTAATGAGAGCAATCCTGTGGCTGAGCTATGGCAGGAAGAGTGATAACAACGCTAACCTGGAAATGGAGTCAGTATTGGCCTCCAGGGAGCCACAGAGAGGATGACAAGTAGCAGAATGGCAAGCTGCTGGAGCCATGCAAAGGTGACCATTGAGAATGGGAGGGTTCCTGCCACTGGATAAGATGGCTGGCCTTCAAGGGAGCATGCTGTGTGGCCCTGCTCGCCCATTACTCACCACTGGGCTGTGCCGTACTATTTGCTGGTCTCTCGACTTAACCATACCCCCTTTCTCCTCGGGGCTTTACAAGAAGGAACGTGCTGTTTCCTCTACCTGGATTTCTGCTCCCCTCCCCATACCCTTTCTTCTTTGCCTGGCTCTTGCTTATCCATTCTTGGTCTCCGCTTAGATAGGACCCTTCCAGGCAGTCTTTCTGTCTCCACAGTTTTGGGTTGGGCGTCTTCTTCTTCTTTTTTTTTTTTTTAGTTTTTTTTTTAACGTTTATTTATTTTTGAGACAGAGAGAGACAGAGCGTGAACGGGGGAGGGTCAGAGAGAGAGGGAGACACAGAATCTGAAACAGGCTCCAGGCTCTGAGCGGTCAGCACAGAGCCTGACGCGGGGCTCGAACTCACGGACCGCGAGATCACGACCTGAGCCGAAGTCGGACGCTCAACCGACTGAGCCACCCAGGCGCCCCTGGGTTGGGCGTCTTGTTAGATGCTGAACCCCCGTGCACCTAGGATTTACTAGTTACATCACACCATTGCAGCTGCCTGTTTCCATTATGCATCTTGTTAATGATGTGTTCCCGGAGTCTTGTCCATAGGCTGAAGCTGGTGCACAGTAGAGGCTCAGTGTCTTTCTAGCAGGAGAGGTTCAGAATCCAAGCCCATATATGCTGGGCCTCCTCTGGAGCTTTCCTTTACTCTGCAGCGTTGGGGTAGATTCCTAAAGAGTCTGGGCTGGACTGGACAGTGCAGAGGGTGAGGTGGGCAGGAATCTGATGGTGAAGTGTCTTATATTTTATGGCTAAATAGTCTGGGCTGGTCCAGAGGGTCTTTTGCTGTGCCTGCTAACCAACCAGTCATCCTGAACAGACAGGCACGAGATTCTAACAGGCTCCAGGCTTTATTCCTAGTTACCATGACAACCAGACTGCACAGTGATGGAGGGTATTGATTGACTGACAGACTCCTGGTGTCTTGGCTTTGTCCCCATCCCCCCAAGTCATTTGCATACACATGGACCTAGGAGACCCTCAGCACCATTCTCCTGATCTTGTCCTGATTTTGAATTTCTAGCTCTATCTTTGAAAGAGCCCCAGCTTTAAAGGGGAAAAAGGTGTGATGATGTCAAATACTCCCCAGCGCCACCCTTAGCTCTCTCTCTCCCATAGGTGACATAATGTGGCATGGAGGACATGGGCTTTGGACATAGACTTTGGTTCAACCCCAGTTCTACTATTTACTTACTGTAGAATTTTGGGCAAGTGACTTAAACTATCTAAGCCTCTGTTTACTCATCTTAAAAATGGGAATAATTCCAACCTCAGCTCAGGTCACGATCTCCCGGTCTGTGAGTTCGAGCCCCGCGTCGGGCTCTGGGCTGACGGCTCAGAGCCTGGAGCCTGCTTCCGATTCTGTGTCTCCCTCTCTCTCTCTGCCCCTCCCCCGTTCATGCTCTGTCTCTCTCTGTCTCAAAAATGAATAAAACGTGAAAAAAAAATGGGAATAATTGTACCTGTCGTGGAGAGATGTGTGGTTATGAAATAAGGTAACACATGGGAAGGCTTTACCTAGCACATAACAGGTACTTAGCAAATGTGGGCGTTCTCTCGGTCTTCACTCATTCAGAACAGTTTATACTGCAGAAAGCTTGATGAAGAAAATTTGTCTTGACAAACGCCTCGGCCTCCATCATTCTCTGATTTTCCAAGCTTAGCATCAGGGCCCACGAGCCCAGTCTGGGTATGCTGTAGCATTTGTTGCAATACTAATCACAGGAACACTTGACCATGATGGCTGGTTCTGAGCCAGGCACAATCCCAAGAATTGTACTTGGTGCAGCTTCGCTCACTTAACCATCACAAACAACCCTATGAGGCAGACTCTACAAAAGCCCCCACCTTCCAGATGGGAAACCATGGCACACGGAGGTTTGACAATTTGCTGAGATCGTTGGTGTGCAGAGGTGAATTTTAGCTCAGGTGGTCTCCATTCCAGAGAGACGGAACATCTCTGCTATACTCACTCTCGTCACAGCCATCTCAGCCCCCTCCGCCATACTGCCTCTTGTGTATGGCCAAAATGATCTAGAAGGGCCAGAGTCCCTGAAGATAGCTGTTACCAGTCAGGAGAGAGACCTGAGGTGGTAGTCCCACAACACCCATGGGGAGCACAGATTGCCGCTTTGCAGAATGAGGTGTTCAGGGAATGAGGGGCTCGGTAAGGCCACTGCTACTCACGCCACATGAGGAACATTTCTCTGCACAGTTAACACTAATGTGATGAAAGGAAACATCCAAATGCAACCGCATTTGGAGGTAACACACGTTACATCACACCCTGATTCCTGAGCCTGTTTATTTTGGAATTTGGGGCAAGTAACCTAATGATAGTAGCTAAGATCTGTTGAACACTTAATTGTGTCAGACACTGTTTTTAGGGACTCAGGTGCAGAAACTATCACCCCCGTTTTTACAAACGGGGAGAATAAAGCCCAAAGAGGTTCAAGTAACATATCTGAACAGAGTTCACATTCTTCACCACAATTACTGCTTTTTCCAACCAGCGAGACTGCAAAATGGATAAATGCTCCCAGCTCCCTAAGACTGTTGTGAGCCTCCAATGGGATAACACAGAGTGAAAGTGCTTTATAAAATATCATCTCTTAATCAGGTGTGAGATGTTACAAAGATGTCGTGTGTATCATCAACCAAAAGGAAGATCTGTGACTACCGAAACGTTTTCGAGGTATTGTCTAGATTGGCTGGAATCAGCCCATCCCTGAGCAATCCTGGGGGCTTGTCACATGCCAGGGTCTGTGCCAAGACCTGTAAAACCCAGAAGACAATTTTACAAGTTTGCGGTGTAATTGGAAGAACAGACCAAGAAACTGACAATTGCTAGGATTCGCTAAATACTATGCTGGAGGGAAGCACTGGGATGGCGTGGGGGACACACAAGGAGACCGTGGAGACACAGATTTGGATTCCTGAGAGAGAAGGAAGGCTTTCTAGAGTCGAGTGGGAGAGGGAACAGCATGTGAAAGGCACAGAGGGACTTACACTATTATTCTTAGGTGGTTGGGAGAAGCTTGAGTTTCAATGGATAAACAGCACAGAGGGGGCAGGTAAGTTAGCCTATCCTTCCCAGCTAAACAATCATCTCTTCCAATATTATCACATGAACTGGACCCTATGAGGCTCCTCTTTCCTTCCGAGGCTGTCTTTGGGGACAACCGATGTAGCAAAGCAACACAGCAGACAGATGACCGCAACCCGAATGGCATTTGTTTGTTGCAAAGGGATAAATAATGTCTTAACACCTGCTGTTTTCCACCTGATGGTTTTCATCTGAAGAGTGACAGACTTGCTGTGTTCTGCCACCTCAGAAGTCAAGCTGCCTCGTCCTGCCTTTGAGCCACAGTGATACAGCCTCTCCGTGGAGGTGTGAGAGCAGCTCCCACGCCTGGGCCACAGTCAAGACCAGGCTGGGAAGACGTACTAGATGTGGTGGCCAGGGACATGTCCCCTGGGCTCCTGGCCTGCAGGAGGTCACCACAACAGCTCTTCTTGAGGCCAGATCAGAGCGGGAAGGAACCCAGGGGCTCCCAGTACTTCCTACACTGACCTTACCTCTCTCTCTTTTCTACTCTGGAGTTTAGGTCAGGGTGGCTTTTCTGCTGCTGGGGATGCAAGGCCTGCACATGGTCTCCCTCTACTCTCAACGCCCTCGTTCTTGCCCTTCCAGCCACACAAATAAGCTTACTTCCTCTTCCTCAAGATAACCCTCCAGTGAGCTGAATCTTGTTCTACGTATCTTAGACCTTTCCTCTCTTGTTCAGGTAAACATCCCCAATCCCCTCAAACATTCCCAAAGGATGTTCCCTATTTCCTTTTTCCTCCTTTTTAGTTTTATTATGGTAGGAACGCTTAGCATGAGATCTACTCTTTTAACAAAGTAACACAATTTCAAGTGGACAATACAGACTTCTTAACCATAGAGACAATTCTATCTCTAGAATTTACATAATTGAGACATTATGTCCATTGATTAGAAATGCCTTGGGGTGCCTGGGTGGCTCAGTCGGTTAAGCGTCCGACTTCAGCTCAGGTCATGATCTCATGGCTCGCGAGTTCAAGCCCCGCAGCGGGCTCCGCAGCGGGCTCTGTGCCGACAGCTCAGAGCCTGGAGCCTGCTTCAGATTCTGTGTCTCCCTCTCTCTCTGCCTCCCCCCACTCACTCTCTGTCTCTTAAAAATAAATAAACATAAAAAAAAGAAAAAGAAATGCCTCATTTCCCCCCTCCCAACTCCTGCCAACCACAATTCGACACTCTGGTTCTATCAGTTTGACTATCTTATATGCCTCATATAAGTGGAATCATGCATATCGGTCCTTCTGTGATTATTTAATTTAGCATAATGTCCTCAAGGTTCACCCATATTCTTGCATATGGCAGGATTTCCTTTTTTTTTTTTTTTAAGGCTGAATCATATTCAGTGAATGTCATATTCTCTTATTTCCTTTAAAATGTGGACGCCAGACTTTTGTTCCAGGTTCTGGGTTTCTCTAAGCTGCACAGAGAGAGATGCTCCCCTCCTTTACCTAATTGATTATAATTTTCACCTGGCATTTCACCCGGCTTCATCGTCCTCCTGAGCTGGAAGTTATCCAAAACTCTACAGCCTTTTTCTGCTTTCCTAAGCTGTTCCCATTCCCTGTTGTGCTCGTGCAAGGTATTTTCTCCCCAGCTTTCTCAGCTGAGTCTCATTTCACTACGCTTGGTCCGTCTATCCTTCCAAACCTTCCGAGGGCTTTTTGAATCCTGATTCTTTATCTGAATGATCCTTGGCTTTTCATAGTTACTTCTTCTGGGTACATATGATGAGCCTGGCTGCCAAGTCCATATCCACGGCATTGACAAAGGCATTGACTGAGACAGGGCACAGGCCAGCGCTCTGTGACAGGCCACCAGAGTTCTCTGTAAAACTGTGGTACTCAACATCTGTTCCCAGATGCACTGAATAGGAATCATCTGGGTTATTTTTTCAAAGACAGAATGCTCATTACTCAGAAATACAGAATTAGAATTGATACAGGTGGGACGCAGGAATCTGTATTTTATTTTTTATTTATTTATTAAAAAAAATTTTTTTTAATGTTTATTTATTTTTGAGACAGAGACAGAGCATGAACGGGGGAGGGGCAGAGAGAGAGAGGGAGACACAGAATCGGAAACAGGCTCCAGGCTCTGAGCCATCAGCCCAGAGCCCGACGCGGGGCTCGAACTCACGGACCGTGAGACCGTGACCTGAGCTGAAGTCGGACGCTTAACCGACTGAGCCACCCAGGCGCCCCAGGAATCTGTATTTTAAATAAGCACTCCAAACCATCTCACTATGTAGTCCAGTTTGGGAAACATCAACTCCAGGGGTCCCTGAAGTTCAAAAACCGTAACAAATGCCACTACGGTCCAAAGTGGGTATCTAGGGAGTCCAGCCTGATGGGATGGGGTGAAGCCATGGCAGATCATTGTTTGGTTCCATAAATACTGTTGGCCATTGAACAACATGGATTTGAACTGTGTGGGTCCACTTCTAGGTGGATTTTTTTTTTCAGTAAATAGAGTCCGGGACTATAAATGTATTTTCTCTTCCTTATGATTTTCTTCACGACAGTTTCTTTTCTCTAGCTTACTTTATTGTAAGAACGTACTCTATAATATGGACAACACACAAAGTATGTGTTTATTGGCTATTTATGTTAACGGTAAGGCCTCCCGTCAACAGTAAGCTATCTGTAGTTAAGTTTTGGGGGAGTCAAAGTTACCCTTGGCTTTTCAACTGTGTGAGGGGTCAGCACCCCCAAGCCCCATGTTGTTCAAGAGCCAGCTGTGTCATCAGGCCACCCGTGCCCACACCCATCTGGGCAAGTGCCGCACGATTCCACGCCTTTTTCTGCTCTTTCTCCCCTCTCCCTCCTCTGTTCTTTGCTTGACGGAAGCAAGACACCTCTGACCCTGTGTCTCAGTTCCCAATACGGCTTTCGACTGGTTTCAAGTCCTGGATCTTGGCCCTGCATTTGACCTCCTCTGCCCCCCACCTCCCAGCTTACTGGGCGTGGTTTCCCATCGGTGTTCTGTAGATAGCTCTGACTGAGCAGCTCCTACAGTTGCCGATGAGGCACTCCATTCCCAGCCCTCGTGTTCTGGAACACGCAACTCTCAGGAGACACCTTCGCTTTTGTTTGGTATATTGTCCCAAACCTGCTAGCTTCTCAAGGACAAAGGCTTACTTATTCAGATTTGTATCATACTCCTATTACTTTAGCTCACAGTGCCTACACTGCCCAACACACGATGTGCCGGGGATGGTACGCAGTTGGTGTTTACTCAATTTTTCTCTCTAACAGCAGAATTCTTTAGTCTGATGCGATAATTGGAATTAGTGAAAATACCACCGGCTTCTAAGCGAGCCAGACTTGAGTTTGAATCTCAGCTCCACCATTTCTTTTTTTTTTTTTTAATGTTTATTTATTTTTGAGACAGAGAGAGACAGAGCATGAATGGGGGAGGGTCAGAGAGAGAGAGGGAGACACAGAATCCGAAGCAGGCTCCAGGCTCTGAGCCATCAGCACAGAGTCTGACGCGGGGCTCGAACTCACAGACTGAGAGATCATGACCTGAGCCGAAGTCGGACGCTCAACCGACTGAGCCACCCAGGCGCCCCTCAGCTCCACCATTTCTTAGCTGTATGACCTCAGGCAAGATAATTAACCTGTATGAACCAAGGGCGTCTCAACCAGAAAAGAGAATGTGGCTAGGTGTCCAAGGATGCTTTCAGCTCTCACGTCGTATGATCCTTAAGTCACAGACCTTCCCTTGCTGGCTGGTACCCTACATCGGTGTCCCCGGAAGGCAAATCTTTGCAGTGAGGCGGTGCCGCTTAAATCGAACTGGATTTCTCTTTCCCCTGTTGCGCATGGCAGGCTGTGGCAGACCGTGCATGAGCAAAAGGGCTCTGCAGACAGCCTCCAGCCTCCCCCACTCCACCCCATCAGCCTGCCCTGGCACTGTAAGTCCACGGCTCTCCACCATCCCCCACTTGTAATCACTCTGGCTTCTGCCTGTGAATTCCTTTCCCCCGCTTTTGTTGATCACTGGGGAAGCATTTTTTAATCAAAACAATTAAATATGCTAAATCTTCCTCAATTAGTAATGCATCAACAATTAAAAGTGCTTGAATAGAAGTGGCCGAGGAAGCCCTGTGCTTGGTGCTGAGTGCTGGTGCTCACAGCGTCCAGCCTCCCAGGCACCAGGAGCTCAGCCGTGATTCAGAAACACGTGCCCACAGGCAGGGGGGTGCGGCTCAGGCGGGCCCGGAGATGGGCAAATCCAGCCGCTTTCTCTGCAAACGGGAAAGTGAGGCCCAGTGCCATCACCGGCCTTTTCTCAATGCACACAGGGTGCCTATGACTGGGATTGGTTTCATTTTACTTAAAAAAAAAATGTACGTATTTAAGGCATACAACATGACGGTTTGATATATGGAGTGAAATTATTACTACAGTGAAACTAATGTTTTTATTTATTTTTGAGACAGAGAGAGACAGAGCATGAGCAGGGGAGGGGCAGAGAGAGAGAGAGACACATACAGAATCCGAAGCAGGCTCCAGGCTCTGAGCTGTCAGCACAGAGCCTGATGTGAGGCTCGAACTCACAGAGTGTGAGATCATGACCTGAGCTGAAGTCGGACGCTTAACTGACTGAGCCACCCAGGCGCCCCATACACTGAAGCTAATTAATATATCTTCTCCTGACCGAGTTACCTTTTCCTGTGTGTATGGGATGAGAGCACCTGAAATCCACATTTTCCAATTTTTCAGTATTTCATATGTATAATTAACTATAGTCATCAGGCTGCTATTAGATCTCTATACTTACTCATCCTACAGGACTGCAACTTTGTTCTCTTTGACCAGCGTCCCCCCCCACCCCCAACCCCACCTCTGCACCTCCAGCAACTACCTTTCTACCTCTGCTTCTGTATATATTTATTTGGTTGTTTGAGAGTCCACATATAAGCGACATCATGCAGTTTTTCTCCTTTTGTGCCTGGCCTACTTCATGTAGCATAATGTTCTCCAGGCTCATCCGTGTTGTTACAAATGACGAGCTCTCTTTTTTTTTTTTTAAGGCTGAATATCATATATATCACATATGATAATCAGATGTATGTAATAGTCATACACGCATATTTATACATACGCCATAATTTCCTTATCCACTCATCTAAGTGACTGAGATTGAAATTCAGGATTCCTGACTTTTGAGATTCTTTCCGTCAGAAGCCCATACCAAAGGACTCATGGCATATATTTATTTATTTACTCACCTTTTTCACCCATCAACCACTTATTCTGAAAGTAGTGACTGAGCGCCTCGTCCACAACAGACACTGAGCCGCTATGCCGACAAGAGAGTGGTGAATAAGGCACAAATCCTTGACCTCTAGCCACAGATAAAGCTGGACTCTGTAGCGAGGGCCGGTATCTTGCTCTAGTTGACTTTTCTAGCCTTACCTTGCCAGCCCGACCAAGGATTGGAAACTCAGCTCTATTCATTTACAGATCGAGGGCTTGGGACAAAATGACTTCAGTGCTTTGAGAATTATATGCCTCATCTAGAAGACTCAGATTCCTCCGTGGGTCCTCAGATGTAAACAAATATGGAGACAGCTAATGTGGGACTCACAGTTCTCGTGGGGTCAGAAGGCAGGCCCGACTTCCCGTGGAGATCTATCCATCTTCTAAAGGCAGTCTGGCCTCTCCAGGGTAGGAGGAAGACCTGGGCAAAAAAGAATTGTGCAAATATGATCATTCATGCCCAAACACACTGGTAGTTCTGAAGAAGGAGGGAAGTATTCTGATCCAAATATGCTTCATGGAGTACATGACATTTGAACTGGAGCTTGAGTAGACTTGGGAAAGATGGTGAAAGAGAGAGGAAGGAGCAACGAGTTCAAAATGGCGGCACGAAAATGGTGCCGATCACGGGCCAGGTACTGTGTGAGGCACAGGCATTTATGGAGATGGATGAGACAGAATCCCTGCCTTGAGGAGGCTCAGTGGAAAATGTGCACAGGAAAGGGAACTAGCACTTTTGAGCAGCTAGTATGTGCAATACATATTCCTTCTCATTACCAGAATTATTTGGGTTTGAACCACACAGAAGGGAACACTGAGATTGGGTTAGAGGATTGGGATTTCACCTTAGCTCTCTGAGACTCCAAAACCAAAGCTAGCTTTTCCTGCTGTGAGCTGGTTGTTACGTATTCACAGTCTTTAAGCATCTCAGCATTTTGTATCTCTCTGTCTCCCTGTGACAGGCATTACCAGCACAGATATCAAGAAATGCTTCGGAGGCTTTGTGGGCATTGACTATGATTACACAGACAGCATAAAAACTGAGGGACGTTTATCAGCAGAACGTTGTGAAAAAACCGGAGGTGGCAATACTAGTAAGTATTTAGTAATGGGTCCCTAAAAGAGAAGCTAGACTTTTCCTTGGACACACACTCAGGGCACAGACACTATCTTCCCCTTCAACTGGTTCCATTTCAGTCAATGGTCATGCTGTATAGCTGCTAAATACCCCAAACCAATAGCCGGTTGTGGCTCTATTTTGAATTAACCATGTACTGAGATCACCTTAGAAATATGTGACTTCTAGATTTCGAGCACTAGACAAAGATCTAAGTAAGAACTGGGATGAAGGGCATGTACAGACAGAACCTGGACAGTTGACTGTTGAGATAAAAGCCCACTGGGTCATAGTCTGCCGAGAGAGGACAATATAGTTACCAAGCTCAAAGAACAATTATTAGAGAAACTTGTATACGGATATTTTTGGCATTTCCTGAATAAGGCAGTGAGTGTTCATTCATTCATTCATTCATTCACTCATCAAATGTATTGGGGTTCAGGTTACTCCCACTGTGTTGGCTACTCATGCCTCGGGGCCTTAAGTCAAATACTTTCTTCTCCGCGATGCCCTTCCCTCCTCTCTCCATTTACCTGGTCATTCACTTTTCTAGACAACTCACCTTTTGTCCTGACAATCCTCCCTCCCCGCTGTAGATCTAACTGCCTTTTTCTCTATGCCCCTTCTATGCCCCATGGAGACATTTGTCACAGCACCTATGATACTTAATTGAACCTACTTGGCAGGTAGCAGGCGCTGAGTACACCTGTGGCATATGAACGAATAGATGCGTGCACGAATGAATCCTCATCCGTTTCCCCATCCTGTCCCTCCGCCATGCGGGTCTGGTCTGGGCTGTCCTCCCAGTGTCTGCTCTAATTCAGAGGACGGGTCTAGTTCTAGGTCTTGGTCCTTCCCTTCTGGTTGTCCTGCTAGTTCACTGAGCAAGGTGGAAGAACGGGAGACAGCTGTAAGGGGAGCACATAAACTGTCCCAAATCTCATCAGTGGAGCTTGCCAACCAGTCCTTTGGCTTTTTGGAAACTGAACTAATGCACTTACCTTCTTGCTGGCAGACAAAGACAGGCTGGCCATGGCTGTGGAAGACATCATTTCTCGAGTGCGCGGTGGCAATTCTGGCTGGGGCGGTGGCTTGACTCAAAACGGGAGCACCATTACGTATCGTTCCTGGGGGAGGTCATTAAAGTATAATCCTGTTGTTATTGATTTTGAGGTAAGTCTTTTCGCACTTGAAGAAACTCTACGTCCATGAGGAATGAAAGTGAAGCAGACCAGATCATTTCATATTTCTTATTATGAGCCCATCAAAGAACAAGATTAAATGTAACGGCACACTGATCTGGTGGCCTTCCCGCCGCCTGACTACAGGGAGCCTGTGACTTTAAACCCAGGCCACACGACCTCCGGGAGCAGAAGCTTAACATCTGGGCAGAGCCTAGTTTTACACTCGTGGTCCCAGAATTTCTTCAGAATTAGGCCACGTTAAAAATAAGAACTTTCATTTATACAGAAAAGACTTTGAAGTCACATTCGTTCAGTCGAGGGTTGGCAAATTTTTTTCTGGGAAGGAGCTGATAGTAAATGTTTTAGGCTGTGTGGGCCACAGACAAACTCTCATACAAATTCTTCTCCTTCTTTTTTACAAACTTTTACATATGTAATAACCATTCTCAGCTCAAAGGCCATACAAGAACAAGCTGTGGTACCAAGCTGTATTTGCTGCCCTTGCTCCAAGTGATCTCGTCCCCTTATCACAATGAACCTCTGGTCCAGAAGTGAGTCTCACTATTTAAAAGATTAGGAAACTGAGGCTCCAAGGAACTAGTGATCCATTTATAGTCACAAAGCTCATATGTAGCAATACTTGATCTCAGACCTTTGGACTTCATGACCAGTTTCTCACATCCCTCTACCCTCGCACCTTCCTTAAAGCCATGGTTCTCAACCATGGGGGGTGACTTTGCTCCCCAAGGGAAATTTGGCAGTGTCTGGAGACAGTTTCAGTGGTCACAGCTAGAAGGTGCCACTGGCATCTAGTGCGTAGGGACCATGGATGCTGCTAAACACCTCACAATGCACAGACAGCCCCCATAAGAAAGAAATAATCTGACTTCAAACATCAACGGCGCTGAAGTTGAGAAACCCTGCCTTAAATCATTAACTTCGGAAAGGCAGTAAAATTGTATTCAACTTGCAAAGGAAATGGATTGGTCTACCAGTTGTCAAACTATTTCTATTCATACGCAAGGACAGTCCATTAAGAAAAGAGTTGTATTTTGGGTTTTTATGATTACTTTCTCGCCCATTTTCTCTTGACTCTTGTCCATTTTCTACATATATTTAAAATCCCGGGTATGGATACATTTCTCTTCTTAAAATATATACCAACAGTTGAACCTAAAAGTCTATTATAACACCCTGCTCTCTATGAAGAAAGAGGTCAGATGGATTAACCCTGATCTCATTTCTTCTCCAATAAGTAAGGGACCATTTTCACGCACCTGTAATTCACATAGGGTCTGAAAATTGCTATCATCAAGCTATTAGTCATTTGGTCAAAAAGTGTAAAATTGATATCAGGAGCAATATATAAACTTTCACGGACAAGAGGTGAACTTTGTGTTTGCCTTGAACAAAGCTCCCAAGGGGAAGTCTGATGTTAATGATTTGGAGAAGACCGAATACCATCTTGGGGGAAAGAGAGCCTAGGTTTGGGATGAGAAAGATATAAGTTGGATCATGGCTCAGCCACCTTTTCAGTGTATAGCCTTAGACAAGTTACTTCATTTTCTGAGCCCTAGTTTCCTGGTCTATAACATGGAGATAATAACATATTACATCACAAGGTTAGGGAGAGAGTAGTGGGTATTTAGTGAATGACAGTTGAAGAAACAAGCTGATGGAAGCTAAGTAAGCTGGCCAAATCTCATAGCTGGTAAATGGCAGAGACCAACTTGAGCTCTGTCCCACAGACTCTAACATTCACAATCTCTTCACAACACATTTTGGCCCTGAGAAGTTTGGATTTGATGCATTAAGGAGCTGGTAGGTTGTGGAGGAGGGAGGTGACAGCGCTAAAGCTATATTTTATATATTTTACTTATATTTTTATTGTGTGTTTATTTTTGAAAGAAAGAGAGAGAGCATGAGTGGGGGAGCGGCAGAGAGAGAGGGAGACACAGAATCCAAAGCAGGCTCCAGGCTCTGAGCTGTTAGCACAGAGCCTGATGTGGGGCCTGAACTCAAGAACCACAAGATCATGGCTTGAGCGGAAGTTGGATGCTTAACTGACTAAGCCACCCCGGTGCCCTGAGCTGTATTTTAAAAAGAGGATGCTTACAGATACATGAAGGATGAACTGAAGGGCTGGGAAGAGAGAGAGACAGACTACAGATAAGGAGGTTAGCCAGGGGATTATTTGGAACCTGATGCTCAGAGAGGAGACAGTGTCTTATTTGCATATCCCCATGGTAGCTTAGCGGTGATTATTTATGGCAGGTACTGAGATTGAGTGAATATGGGAATTATGTTATGATGCTATGTTACATGTTATTATGTGTTATGTTACATCATGTTGCTAACATCACACCACTTGCCTTCTCGGAATCTGTTTTACCTATAAAATGGGAAGAAGATCACGGCCAATATCTTTCCAAGCTCAAAGCTTCTTTTTATCCACCCTTCTTCCCTTCTTTCAGTCCCCACCTGCCCTTCCCAAGGAGCCCCTTTCCTCTCCCTGAAGCATCTGGGATTGAGAAGTGAGAGATGGGGGGCTGAGTGCTGAGCCCCGCTGGAAGGTCACAGGGAAGTGGCCCAATGGTCTTAACCTTCCCTGAAATTAAGAGTCATCTTTAACTAGGGCCACAGGGCGGCCCATTCTGCACGCACTTCCTAACGATGAGGCCAAACTTTCTGAACTTCCAGTAAGTGGTCGCCTGCCCTTGGCTGGCCGCCCAGCCAGTCCTGACATGACCAGCCTGGTGACCTCAGCTGCGGCCTGTGACCACAAGCCAAGGTCTGTTTGTCACCGATCTTTCTGTACACATTTCCAGGAACCCATTCGAGGCCACTGTGAGTGCCCTCCATTGACTTTTGATTCTGGAGGAGGGAGATTGCCCCAGTGTGGCTCAGTCCCTACCTCTGAATTGCCCTGCGACCTTGGCAAATCGCTCCTCTCTCGGGGCCTCAGGTTACTGTCCTATAAAATGAGAGATCTGCAAAGAAGCTCTCACTTTTTGATTGTGTGTTAAAATATATAGCCTTAAAAGCATGCTGACGACCACCATAGGTACATGCAATTTGAAAAATTTCAGCTTTTATCCCCCTGTCATCCCATCTAACTAATAAAAACGGTGCTTTACTTTATATTGTTCTTCCCTTTCATGATGGCATCTCTCATTCATTATTTCTTTAGATCTTCATAAGAATTCTAGGAAGAAGGTTATTATTCCCATTTCATAGATAATGGGGCTCAGGCTTAGAGATGGACAGAAAAGAGTTCTAGGCCGCATAACGAGGGTGTGAGCAGCATTTATTGAACTTGTACTCCGCGACAGGCTTTTCCAGTCTACCAGCTTTCATCGTCACAGTAAACCTGGAAGGCAAGAGTACTGTTCTCATTGTAGAGGCAAAGAAGGCAGGCTCCCCGTGTCACCTGACAGATCACATAGCCTGGAACCAGTGGAGCCAAGATCCGAAGACAGATTTTCTGTCTCCAGATTCAGGGCTCTCACCTCCATCCACTACTTCCCAGCCAGGGGTCGATTTTGCCCCCCAGGGGATATTTGGTGATGTCAGCAGACAGTTTTGATTTTCACAACCTAAAGTTATGACCGGCATCTAATGGGTAGAGGCCAGAGACACTTCGGAACATCCTACAACCCACAGGACAGCCCTCCTCTGCCAACAAAGAATTATCCAGCTGGAAATGCAGTAGTGCTGAGGTTGAGAAACCCTGGCCTGTAGTCATTCCTGGAATAGGTGGTCCCAGAGGCCAAGGACCCCTACCCCCCCACCCCCCACATACAACCATCACACTCACACCAGTGTGAGAAGTATTCTGTACCGCCAACTACCTATCAAGGACTTTAATAATTCCTGCTTTGGAGGTTACGGATTAAAAACCAAAACCAAAACCAAAACCAAACCAAAACAAAACAAAACACAGGCTAAACACACATAATACTTTACACTCTTCCTGCTTCCTTTAAAAGTGCCGGAGGGGGCCGATGAGTTGGCGCAGATAGCTGCTGAGTTCTCTTCTTCTTCTGGGACTGGTGGGGGGGTGGGGGGTGGGGGCACAGGTTTCAGAGTTAAGGAGGCCCATGTTCAGAATGGCTCTTGCACTTAATTGGGGGATCCTGAGCTAGTCCCTCGAACACTCAGGGTCTCTGGAGTTTAGTACCTGCTTTGCAGAGTGGCTGTGAGGGTCCGATGCAGTGAGATAGAGTTCTAGGTCTGTGCCTCGCATGGAGCAGGCCTGGGAAGGCCTGATGGCCAGTTTGTGGGCTCTGGGAAGCTGGAAGCCCAGGGAAGGGCTCTCTATTTTTTTTGAACCCATAGATGCAGCCCATCCACGAGGTGCTGCGACATACAAACCTGGGGCCCCTGGAGGCCAAACGCCAGAACCTGCGCCGGGCCTTGGACCAGTACCTGATGGAATTCAATGCCTGCCGCTGTGGACCCTGCTTCAACAATGGGGAGCCCATCCTCAAGGGCACCAGCTGTGAGTGCCAGTGCCCACTGGGTCGCCGGGGCCTTGCCTGTGAGCAAATGGAGCAGAAGGGTAAGACCCACGTACCCTCACTCAGACTCAAGCCTGACCCAGCTCAGAGGCGCCAGTGCAGAAAGGACTGTTGGGGTTCCCAGCACCCCCCTTTGTGTGTCCTCTTGCCCACTACTCTGGCTACAGCACTCTGAGCTTTATGGGCGACTCGTCCTTCCCCCTTCAATGCTTCTTACGCTTTCTCCCAGCTATCAAGACCCTCTCTCAGATGAGAACTATTTTCGTTTGTTTATTTTGTTTTGTTTTGCCAAGGTGTACATGGACAGGACAATTCATTTCAGGAGGGATATATCAGTTTCTTAGGGTTGCCACAACATGTTACCACAAGCTGGGGGGCTTAAAGCAACAGAAACTTGTTGTCCCACACTTCTGGAAGTTAGAAGTCCAGAATTCAGGTGTATTGGCCAGGTTGGTTTCTTCTGGAGGCTCTGAAGGTGATCTGTTCTAGGCCTTTCTCCTAGCCTCTGACAGTTGCTGGTAATCCCTGGCATTCCTTGGCTTGTGGATGTGTCATTCCAATCTCTGCGTGTCTTCACGTGGTGTTCTCTACTCTACATCTGTTTTCTTTTCTTCTAAGAAAACTAGTCATTGGATTAGGACCCACCCTAATCCATTGGGATCTCATTTTAACTTGACTTAATCTGCCAAGACCCTACTTGCAAATAAGTTCGTGCTTACAAGGTAATGGGTGTTTGGACTTGAGCACATCTTTGGGGGTCAACTACAAGAGTTTACTCACTGTCATTACAGTGCAAGGAGCTATGACTACAAACAAAAGGGTTGTGGCAAGTAAGATTTAAGTGTATAGTCGCACAGCATGAACTCACTGCTACCAGGGAAGAAGGCTCTGAAACAAGGATGAGAAATCCATATCCCTTAAAGATAAGAAGTCTGAGGACCTGGATATGAGCCCCAACTACTTCACTAACTTACTGTGAGACACTGGTTAGCCATTTCTTTTTTCTGGGGTTCATCTTTCTTGCTTGAGTTTCCTTTGAGCTTCAAGAATCTCTATACATGCTCAAATCCCCAAGCTTTCAATTTTCTGCACATACAAAACTACTTATATTACACATGGAATGATGGCCAAAACACATGGGCTACCAAATCAATGTATAAATCAACCTCAGTTGGCAATTGCAGTGAAGATGATGCAAAGAAAAGGAGAAAAAAAGAAACTCTGGATGGGTACATCTACGGTAGCACTACTCTTAACCCAAACCGTTGATGCCCATGGTAGGTGGGGTAGGAGCCTTTTTGTGAAAATGAGCTGATGGTGGGTTATAATCACCTCATTGGTGGAGTAGTTCTCAAGGGGAAACAGGATGGCAGAGCTCTGGTGGCAGAGAGGCCTCTGAAGGCCAATGTTGCCAATTTTCATGTGAGAATTCCCCATAAAATGAGGGATAAGAGCAGTACCTTCATCACAGGTTGTGTTGATGTTAAACTAGCTAACGTGAGGCAGGCTCTATGATTATAAATAAGAGGAGGAGATCACTCCACTGGCAGAGGATCTATCTTGGTTTGGTGTCTTCTCTAAATCCCTCTTCTACTGCTGAAGGGAGCACAAATTAAATCTTGGCAAGCTTCTTTGTATCCTGCAGGAGGAATTGTGACAGGGGTGAGCCAATATGGTGAGTGAAATCCAGGGTCTTTATGAAGGAGGATGCAGGGAATAGAAAACAAGTAGACTGGTTACCAGGGCAAAGACAGGCACAGTTTCCTTCTGTAAACTGAAAAAAGGCACTGCCCGATAGGTGGGTAAATTGGGAGAAAGACAGAAACTTCTTAGGGCTGATACGGACAAGCTCCAGGGCCCAAGGAATTCTTGACTTTTCAAGCAGAGTGTGGACTGGGTTTCAACCCTCATTTGCCCCATTGGCTAGGCAGCTTTTCCAGGGGGACCAAAGGTCAGTGAACAGGAAGAGTAACTAACCCTTATTCTTTGCCAGACACTATCTCAACACGTCATGGGCATGAATTCATCTCTTCCCCCCAAAGAATGTTAGAAGTACCATTATTAGCCCCAATTTACAGATGAGGAATTGGGGTAGGAGGAAGGTAACATACTTTGCTCAAAGTCACCCAGCTGGGGAGTGTCAGAACCAGGATTTGGATCTAGGGGTTTGGACCCACCCTAGGACACGAGCTCTTAACTGTTACATTCTACTGATGTATATACTAAGAGTCAAGAAGTTTCAGAAATGAGGGCAGAGAGTCTGAGATGATTATATTGACTATTATCTTGGAGAGTGGGGAGGGAAGATGTGTTCATGGTTATCAGCCTGACCTGGCTTAAAGGGCCAAACGTGAGTCCTGCCTGAGTAATCACAATTACAGCATGGGCCCCCAAACGAATGACTCATTTGGATCCCTTGCATCCCTGTCCAATATTACAGAGGTAGAGAGACAGGGAGTGTGGATTACTTAGATGTGCCTCTTCAATGGTCCAATGCCAGGCTCAGTTGTGGCCACGCTGAGTCATATGTACAGACAATGGGCACTGGAGAAAGGGGGCATGATGCCAATGATCTGGGGGTGGTGGCAGGACCCAGAGGATGGACCCTCCTCCTCAGAGCCCATTTAACCTACAATATTACATTCAGTCAATCGCAGGCAGTTCACAGGTACCCCACTGACCTTGTCACAAGCACAGTGTGGACATCAGGTAGCCTTGGGGACATTAGACTGAACGTTCAGCCTGACAAAGACTAATTTGGTAAGGAAATCTAAGAGTGGGAAGTCAGCCCCCATGGGAACCCACTGACGTTGGTCCCTAAGTATTTTCCCAGCAAACCTTTGCCTGTGGAGACCAAGTCACAGAGGTGGGAAAAATAGAGACAGAGAAGCCTGCTGTGGCTGTCCCACCGGGGAATATAATTACAGAGCTGGAAGGGGCCTGAAGATAATCTAAGCCAATGATATTCACACTGGGATCGGAGGAAACTTGGAGTCTTAGGGGCTGCCCCGGGGGAGCAGGGCAAGGCCAGATAGACACCCCAGCTTCAAATAAAACAGCTGTACTTTCATCTGGTGGCCGTATTGGGGCTCACATAAGATTTCATTTAAGGGGAAAAAAAACCACAGGAATGAAAAAAATGATGGAAAAACTCCAGTGGATTAGTCCATCATTTTCATTTACAGAGGTGAAAACTCAGGCTGAGAGAGGGTCTGCCCGAAGACCCGGAGCCAGTAGGAGGCAGCAGCCCCAGGCCAGGGGATTTTGCATGAGCTGGACTTCCAGAGGCAACCCTTGATCAGTGCCTGTGTTCTGATGCTCTGTGCAGACCCTGTCAACCACCGTGGCCCCAGCATCAGAGTCTGAGGGGCTCTGATTTGCAGACCCTCAGTCAGAAGCCCTCAAGCCCCTCCAGAGGGCTGTCAGGCTGGCCCTTGTCTGTGAATCCTTGGCTGGGCTGTGCTCCCTGCTCTTCACACCCTCCAGTGGCTCCGTGTCATTCTTCCGGAGGAACGTGTCTTCCTGCTTCACTCTGCTATCTATCTTCCATGCAACTGTGGATTCCAATTTCATGAGATGGGCTCTCAGAAGAGGCTCTCGCTCCATCCAGAGTTTCAAATTAAGGGCAAGGCGGTGAGCACAGAGGCCTTGGTTGGCTACGCCAGGCATTTCCCCAAGGAGAGATTGCAGACCACTCTTGGGCAACGGGATGGGCCTCCCTCCTTATAATCCGAGCTGCTTCTTGTATGCTAACCTCCTCCTCCCCTGGCAAATTATCTGTGCAGGAGCCAAGGCGGATGGTCGCTGGAGCTGCTGGAGCTCCTGGTCGGCTTGCAGAGCGGGCACCCAGGAAAGGAGGAGAGAGTGCAATAACCCTGCACCCCAGAATGGAGGCAACTCCTGTCCAGGGTGGAAAGTGCAGACCCAGGCTTGCTGAGGGCCTCTGGGCACAGATGCAACGGATGGCACCCCCTGCATTGACCACTGGAAAAAGACTTCTTTCAGCTGAGGGGAAATGCAAATCAACGTGGACTTTTTCCTTGTCCCGCCAACTTCCAGGAGTAGGACCAGCCTGTGCCGTCTACAACTAACTGTCCTATTACCCACAACATGCAATCATTCAACAACTGGGCACTGAATGTCAACTAGGGCCTCAGTCCTGCTCACAGCACTTCAGAGCATCTGAGAGAGAGAGAGAGAGAGAGAGAGAGAGAGAGAGCGGGGGGGGGGGAAGGGACAGAGAGATTTCAATCCGTGCCTTAGAGGGACTTATAGGATGTTAGAAGTAGGAGGCAAGCAGATCAATGGCCAATAAAACAAAGTATGATGAGAATGGTCTCAGTTCTTTGATCACAATATTTGTTCATTCACAGAACCATTACTAGTTGGGAGAAGCAGCAGATACACTGAAATAATGAGAAAAAAAAATGAAGACTGACTTGGGTTCCGTCAATTTTCCTTGATCTGGGTTCAACATTATTTTCTTTCATTCCCTCAATTAATCTCTTCTGTTCAGGTTCTTCCCACAAATAACACGTTTCCCCCAGTTATCTTCTCAGGGCACTCTATCCTTTTCCTTCATGGTGTTTTTCACAATTAATAACTGTATACTGGCTGCCATATCTCCTGTGACTATTTATGATCTGTCTCCCCTGAGATGCTAATTGTGAGGGCAGGGATTAGGTTTGTGTGGATCAGCAATGTATCCCCAGAGGCCAACGCTGTTCCTTGAATTGGGGGAGACCTAACAAGGATGAGGGGAGGGACTGAACTCAAGAGTCAGTTCAAAAATGTGGTTCCTATGGGTGAGCTCCCCAGACTGGATAATGGAGCCAAAAAATGCTGATCAGTGCACCTTCCCTGACCGCCTGCAGGAGAGCCAATCACACCAGCCTGCCTCAGTATCCCCATCATACTCTAGTCATGTCTCAAATACAGAATGTGTTGTGTTGCACGGACTTTTCTGTTTACCTCTAAGTTTCTCCTAGAGGTGGGTAGCTCTTTGGCAGTGGAATCTGCATTTCCAGTAGGGACAAAAAACATCTGTTGATTGATATATCCTAGTGCTCTCTATCTTTTCAGAATCCTCGATCTTTTTAGGGTAATAATAAGACATATACATGAAACAATTAGAAGGGATTTTAGGGATACAGAGAATTAATCGTTGAGTTAATGTCAAAGGAAGGGCCAAAGGAGGCCAGGTGGGACGGAGGTTTATGTTCCCTGGTGTGTATTTTACATATGGGATGGGGCTTGACCCAGACCTTGAAGGATTTCTGAACGAGGCAAAGAGGGAAGAGGCCTTTAAGATAGAAGCTCAGCATGTAATACAGTTTGAAGGTGAGAAAGAACCTTGGGGGTGTGTGCACATGAGTTGGGAATGGAGAATGGGGGAGAAAGTGAAGATAAATGTGTCATATGAAACAGCACAGTGCCGGGGTGGCTCTGTCAGTTAAACGTCCAGCTTCGGCTCAGGTCACGATCTCATGGTTCGTGAGTTCAAGCCCCGTGTTGGGCTCCATGTTGACAGCTCGGAGCCTGGACCCTGTTTCAGATTCTGTGTCTCCTTCCCTCTCTGCCCCTCCCCTGCTCAGGCTCACTCTCTCTCTCAAAAATAAATAAACATTAAAAAAAATTTAAAACCCCCAGCCCAGTGCCTGTCACATATGGAATTATTAGCAACACCCTTATTATTACTATTGTTACCAGTGTTCATTAAAATTTATAGTTTAGCAGTTTCATTTCTAAAGTCATCAGATCTTCCATCTAAAAGAAGACAACTCCTTTACTGCTCCTCATCCTGTCATGAATTTGTTTTTTCTTTCAAAGTTGATTTACATTAGTAATTAGTTTCTATTCATTACTTACCGGGCAGCGGTGCTTACCCGCTAGCACCTGACGGAGGGTGAGGGGGCAATTTACAAGAGGACATTCAAAGTTGGTCTGAAAGCTGTAGTTTTCAGTTGGAGAGTTTTAAAAACCTTGCTGTCCAGAGGCTGCACCCCCGGACCCATTAAATCCAAATGTCTGGAGGCATGAGCCAGACATCAGTAGTTTTTAAGCTGTTATCAAGTGCACTTCAATTAAAAAAAGAAAGAAGAAAGTAGTCAAGGCTGAGAATCCTTGAGCATCAAGGATTCATCACATGTTCATGGGAACAGGCATATAATAAAAGGGCAGCCAATATACGGTTTATCTCTGTTATCTCATTCAGCCTTATCCAGGACCTCTTCAGATATGTTTTAGGAGTCCTATTTCACTGCTAAGGAAACCGAGTCTTGGCAAGGCTGAGCGTCATGGTCAGCCAAGGTTTGAATGTGCTACATCAAGCCCACGCCCCCCACCTTTGCTCTATGCTGTCTACCAGGGACTGGTAAGACAAGGCAAGGACTTGTAGGATGGTGCCGGGGGCATGGGGAGAGGCAAAGAAGCTCCTTAGGGGGCAAATGTAGGCATCTAGGCGGGAGATGACAACACAGGGATTGAGCACCTGCCTGGATCACCTGTGAGCCAAAACCACCAGCTGAGCAATGCTGTCTTCGGTCACCAGAGCCAGAGAACCACGGCCAGCCTCTGCCTTGCTCCTCGGAGGATGCCGCATCCCCAGCGGTTTCAGAAATCACAATACAAAGGCAGGGGCGGTTTCAGAAGCAGCGACCCTCCCCCAGATCAGTGCCTTTCCCTCTTCAAGAATGCCTGACTCTTGCCAAGCAAAGGGCATAAAGCTTATCAAATGTATTCTACCTCAGGTCCTTTCAGGAGACCTATAATCTAAGGCTTTATAGGTAGTGGATGTAAAAACACGGCTTAAAGATATAATCTTCAGCCTGACAAGGTGTCTTTGGAAAGTAAATTAATGACAGAATGAAAAGCAATAAGGAGGGGCTTTTTTTCTTCTTTGAGAGAGAGGAAGATCTAAAGAGTTGACTCAATGAATCTCTTCTGAACTATATGCCTTTAGGGTGAAGATAATGGACAGAGAGAAAGGGTAGGCTTCAAAAACCACGCTGCAGAAATGAGAGATGGCAGAAGGAAGCTGTCGGGAGCCATGGTAAAAAGGGGATGTGATGTGCATTAGCGGAAGGATGCCTCTCTTCCATAAAGACATTCAGGGCTGCTACCCCTGCACTTGGGAAATGGGCAAAGCACCATGGTGAGCTCTTGTGCCAGGCCCTGAGCCAGGTGCTGGAGACACGGAAATGAATCAGATGTGGTCCCAGCCCTGCAAGAATGCTGGTCGGGTGCAGGAGGCCGGCAATGGCAGTAGGTCCGATGCCAGCAGGATATCCAGAGGGCTGTGGGGGCTAGCCCAGCTGGGGCGGGGGGGAGGCAGAGAGGACAGCCCAGAGGAGGAGAGGATGGCCAGTGGAACCTAGGAAGTGAGTGTGAATTAGACAAGGAAAGAAAGGTCAAGAAGGGGCAGAATAGCACAGAGGAAATAGCATGCAACAAAGCTACGGGGATGGGAACCCACGAGGTGGGTTGGTGGGGGTGGTGATTACTGCTCAGCTCCTTGGTTTGAGTGCTGGTCCTTCTTAGGCTGGGGATGGCTGAGATCAGACCTTGGGTTTGCTCACTGAGCCTTTCCTGAAGGCAGCTGGTGCTTGGTCCTGGGGAAATTTCTACAGATGGCCACTTTTCAGCTCATTTCCAGTGTTCTTGGTGGTTCAACACCCCACAGCCATTGTTGTATAGCTCAAGCGTTTTTAACTGGATTCACAAGGTTCTCTATTATCTGATGCCAATGTACCACTCCATCTTCGACTCCTTTTTCAGATTCTATGAGGCACTGGTACTAAAAATCTATTGCCCCAGGGCACCTGGGTGGCTCAGTTGGTTAACTGGATTGAACTTGGGCTCACGTCATGATCTAGCAGTTTGTGGGTTTGAGCCCTGCATCAGGCTCTGTGCCGACAGCTGGGAGCCTGGAGCCTGCTTCGGACTCTTTGTCTCCCTCTGTCTCTGCCCCTACCCTACTTGCTCTCTCTCTCTTTCTCTCTCTCAAAAATAAACATTCAATAAAATCTATTGCCCCTAACAGGATGTACAAAGCCCTATATGTCTAACTGTTGGCTCTCTGACTTCATTTCCTTCTAGTCACTCCTTCCCTCAATCATGTTGCTCTAGCCATGAAAGCCTGTTTGTGGTTGCTCACACATGTCAAGCTCTCTCATGCCCCAGGACCTTTGCATCTGCTATCCCCTCTGCCCAAAATGCTCATCCCCTAAATCAGCTCATCCAAGACTCATGCCCTTGTTTCACTGAAGTCTCTGCTGAAGTATTTCCTCCCCAAGGGCCATTTACCCTCATTTTTCTTATTTTTTTTTAAATTTTTTTTTTCAACGTTTTTTATTTATTTTTGGGACAGAGAGAGACAGAGCATGAACGGGGGAGGGGCAGAGAGAGAGGGAGACACAGAATCAGAAACAGGCTCCAGGCTCCGAGCCACCAGCCCAGAGCCTGATGCGGGGCTCGAACTCACAGACCGCGAGATCGTGACCTGGCTGGAGTCGGACGCTTAACCGACTGCGCCACCCAGGCGCCCCTCATTTTTCTTATTTTATGGCACTTAGTACTACTACTAAATAGACTCATTTAGTCTTCTATTTTTCTTGGTATGCCTCCTCCCATTACGATGCAAACCTTTTTATGGCTAGACCCCCAGTGCCTAGAATAGTATTTGGCCTGAATGGGGGGTCAACAAATATTTGTTGAATGAATGATGTCCAGTTTAGTTCCTCAAACAGACCAGGCTTTTTGTCGTCTCCAGGCCTTTGCACGCACTACCCAGAAGCCCCCTGCCCGCCAGCTCCCTCTTCTCCTGGCTCTTTGCCAGTACTCTCAGGGTGGAGGTTAGGTTCAACCCTGACCTCTTCCACTAGCCCACACTTCATTGGGTGCTACTCCTTCATATGGCTCTATATTCCAGCATTTTCTGCAGGCTATAACTGTAGCTTACTCGTCTGTCTCCCCACACTAGTGACTTGTTGCAGGGCAGGTGGAAACTCATGTTTACCTTTGGAGCCCTTGTACCTGGCTAGCTTAGTGCTGGACACATAGGAGCTTCCTAGTAAAAGCTTGTTGGATGCTGTTCTCTCTGGTCCCTCTGTGCTGTCGTGTCAGGAATTTGTGAGAGAGAACCCTGTAGAAGACATTTTCACAGGACTTCCGGATCCTGCAAGCTTCCTGGAGCATCAAGGGAGAGCCCACACCATCCCACGAAGCTGGGTAAACTTCAGAGAGAGAGACCACCTTTTCCACTTTAGTGAAGGAAAGCCCATCAAATCGAGTTAAAAATTCTGCATTAGTGGCCTTGGGGTTTCTCCCTCCCCTGGGAGAGATAAAGGAAAACATGTTTCCCTTCTATATTAGCAGCTTAAAGTGTGAGATAAATCCTCTCGCCTAACCAGTTTTTAACAAATGGACTTTGCTGTCCAGTGGCATGATACATGCCTGATGGATCTATTTATCCATTCTATTTCTTTAGAGATAGCAGCTAAGAAGTTTTATCTATTATTTGTCTCCCTCCCCCATTCCCATTTTCCTAACCAAGCATAGAGAGCAAGCGGTTGATGGATGGATGGTGTTTGGGGTAAAAGGGACCAGAATCAGATAGTTTTCAGGATACGAACACACCGGCTTATTAACAAGGAGGTCCATCAGGCAGGAGGTGGCGGGGGGAAGGGGGAGTGGGTACCAGACAATGGCCAGTGATGGATGAAGGAACACTTGGGGTTGCAAGGTGGAGACGTGAGATAACGGGTGGGTGCAGCCGGTGATAATGGCAGTGCCTGGGCTCTGGAGTGGGCTCCTGCCCGGAGGTGAATGTCAGACCAGCCACTCGACTCCCTCTGACAATCCTCCAAGAATTTCCCCCTGCAAACGCAATCCCTATTCCTTCTCCTTTTCCTTTCTGTAAAATGCGGTCGATATGCCCCCAAAGAGACAGATGCTAGGCCGGGGGGGGGGGGGGGAAGAGGCAGATGGAAGGCAGTGCTGGTTCATTCTGCACCCAAGATTGGAAAGGCAGTTGAGAAGCCAGCATGTGCCAGGCACTTGGGATGGCGGCAACCCCTCTGCGTATGTCATGCCGTTCAGTCCTCACACTGTGCCATCAAGACGACTGGCCCAAGACTCTGATGAGGACACTGAGGCACAGAGAGGTAAGTGACTTGATCGGGATTACTCAGCTGGGAAGTGATGGCATTGGGTCCTACATCTCTGTCTGTCTGCCTGCAAGCCCTTTGTTTTCTTTTGAAATTTGTTTTGCGTTTGTTTACTGTTTGAAAGAGAGACAGAGAGAGAAAGCAGGGGAGAGGCAGAGAGAGAGAGGGAGAGAGAGATTCTCAAGCAGGCTCCACAGTGTCAGCGCCGACGACGCAGGGCTTGAAGTCATGAACTTTGAGATCGTGACCCGAGCCGAAAGCAAGAGTCAGAGGCTTCACCGAGGGAGCCACCAAGGTGTCCCGCCCAGAAGCCCTTTGGAAGGCAGGGCTGCTTCTCCACCGCAAGGATGCCAGACCACGGGCCTTTCTCTGCCTCTTCTATGCAAGCGGACAGGCAGGCAGGCACCTGCTATGTGATGCTTCCGCTGCAGCGGGAGACGCGGACACAGCCCTGGGACTGGGGCGGTTTGGCCACTTTCGAGCTGTGTGGTCTTAGGCAAATTGCTCAGTCTCTCCGAGGCTCCTTCTCACCACCTGTCAGGCAGATAATACATCCTCCTCTTGCAGACATTGAGAGGATTAAACTGGATTAGGTATGTGAAAGTTCTTTGTAGCTGGTAATGCCCTCTGCAAATATTAGTTATTATGCTGTTACATTTCCCCTTAATAACCCAGAGCTTGGGCTATAAAAGCCTTCCATGTCCTTTATGAAGACATCTCCTAGGAGCTAAGCTATTTTATGTCTTTCTTGTTCTCATGCTTATGGTAGGTTTAGCACTAAAATATTTTTTTTTAATTTTTTTTAACGTTTGATTTTTTTTTTTTTTTGAAACGGAAAGTGACAGAGCATGAGCAGGAGAGGGGCAGAGAGGGAGGGAGACACAGAATCCGAAGCAGGCTCCAGGCTCCGAGCTGTCAGCACAGAGCCCGACGCGGGGCTCGAACTCACAAACCGCGAGATCGTGACCTGAGCCGAAGTTGGAGGCTTAACCGCCTGAGCCACCCAGGCGCCCCAGCACTAAAATGTTTTTAAAACAGTCTTAAATTACTTTTAAAAATCAAACAAACCAACCACTGTTCTTGTTGATGTTTTGAGAATCCCCAGAAATAACAAGGTCAACGATACAGCTAACTATGGAGTGCTGACTTTGTCCGGGCGTTCACATATGCTCCCCAAACTCCAGAAGGTTAGCTACTGTGACCATCCCCATCTCACAGATGAGGAAATGAAGGCACTGCACAAAGCCTTGCACAAAGCCACACAGCTAATAAGCCACAGAGCCAGACAATGTCACAAATGCAGGCAGTGTGGCACCAGAGTGCACACTTCTAACAACCTCACTACTCGGCTTCTCTTGCTCTGTGTTTCCACCTCCGCCTACGAGGTTGGGACTTTCCCTGGGTATCTCAGTGAACCCTGAATTTCCAAACACCTCAATATGGAAAGATGACTCAAAGAGGAAAACACCAGACAGAAAAATCTGACTTCACGACAGCATTCGCTAAACGGGGAATCGCAAAGACGTATGGTATGCTAGGCCAATGTGTTACTGTTTTTCTTTTAAGTTTATTTATTCTTAAGAGAGAGAGAAAGAGAGAAAGGGAGAGAGAGAGAAGAGAGAGAGAGAGAGAGAGAGAGAGGAGGGGCAGAGAGAATGAGAGAGAATCCCAAGCAGGCTCTGTGCTGTCAGCACAGAGTCCGACACGGGACTCAGTCCCACAAACCATGAGATCATGACCTGAGCCTAGATCAAGAGAAGGACGCTTAACCTACTGAACCACCCGGGCGCCCCCAGTGTGTTGCTGGCTTTAGGTGGGCGTTCTAGGTTTCAAACGAATCCATAGATGAAAAAAAATGAGGTAGAGGCAGAATGCTAGAAGATAATGTATTTTCTTTTTGGTTACTCTTTGCTCATTTTCTGCCTCTGCCACATACGGGGCGCGGGCCTTTAACCCTTTGGAGCCTTGGCTTGGAAAGTCACCTGGAAATGTGCTTCTCAGGTTTACCCCCACCAAGGGTTACAGACTTTCCCACTCCCTTCCTCTGTAAAGGTTTCCCGGAGGTCTCTGGTGGTCACGAGTGGGTGTCACCAATACCCCTACCTGAGTCCCAGCAGCCCCCATCTGACATTGACTATTTCTCTGCCTCTTTCATTTCGATCTTTTTTGCAGCGCTGCCCACAAAGCTGGCTGAACGTGCCTCCCCCAGCCACTCCCATGTGGGTTATCCCAGGGATGTACCAACTTTCATGAGGCTACCATTACGTGTCACTAATTCATGAAAGTTTCTCACTGGCCAAGGAAGGTTCTGGCCCACTCCCATTCCTTTTCGTTGGTTAATGAATTCATGCGATAATTATTTATTTTTGCCTGCTGTGCCGGGCACTGCACTGGGTTGTTGAGATATAAAAGAAAAGTAGGCACCATCCCTCCTTCATGGACATTATATTTGAGGAGGAACAGGAGCCGGTAAATGAGTAAATTATAACACAATGTCCTTAAAGCCTAGACAGGCTGGCAAGTAGGCGTGGTGTCATTAAGGACATCTTCAGTCCGTAAAACAAAATCTTTCCCCCTCAAGATGCTAATCAGAACGTCCCCAGGGAGTCCTGGCTGGTGTCCCAAGGGCTTTCTCCTGCAGGCTCACTCTTGCCTGAGAGCTTTTCGAATAAGTGCCTGGGAACAGCCCAAAGTTCTCTTCTTTATTTATTTATTTAAAAAAAAAAATTTTTTTTTTTCCCAACGTTTATTTATTTTGGGGACAGAGAGAGACAGAGCATGAACAGGGGAGGGGCAGAGAGAGAGGGAGACACAGAATCGGAAACAGGCTCCAGGCTCTGAGCCATCAGCCCAGAGCCTGACGCGGGGCTCAAACTCACGGACCGCGAGATCGTGACCTGGCTGAAGTCGGACGCTTAACCGACTGCGCCACCCAGGCGCCCCCAAAGTTCTCTTCTTTAAAACAAAGATGGCATTCTCCTCTGGATTCTGTGCCAGGAGATGCTCTTTCTCCCAGCCTCAGCCACCCACCTTGACTTCCACAGGCAGCCCATTCGTGGTAAGGATCCTGTTTCCCTCCGAAGCTTTCTCTACCTGTCACCTGATGATTATATTAATATCTACCCCATCAAACCCAGATAAAGATTAACTGAGATAATGTAGGTTAAAAGACTTCATAAACTGAGCAGCTCTCTATAATTGGCAGCTATTATTATTATCACTATTGTTAAGATAATTATCATCATTATTATTCCCACAGAAGTTATGTTATTAGCCCAAGGTCACACAGAGAGGAAGCAGAGCCCGAGAGCCACCCCTCCCCCGCCCCCACCAGCCCCAACATCTAGCGCTCGGCGAAGCTCCCAGCGTTTCAGAGATTCACGTTCTCGGATGCAAAACTCTCCCACACCCAGGTATACTGTGCTGTGTTCCAGCTTCCAGGACCACTGCCAAACTACCCTGCCCGGACTGGGCCCCACGGATCTCGTGCCTCCTTCACAGGTATGTCCGTGTTGGCTATGGAGCCAAGGTTTGCCAAAAGCACAGTTTGCATTTATTTTGTTTAATTCTTACATTATGCTTCAGCCTCCTCCGAAATGCATTTGTTTGCAAGAAGAGTCACGAGGGGAAGTTCAGCCCACGAATAAGAATATAATTATTACACAGTTTAGCGGTACCTAGGCGTCACCTGGGTATTCACCGGTGCTCCGAAATTCAATTGTTTCTCCTTCAAGACCATATTTAATAGGATAAACAATTTCTGCTAAATGCAATAAACGTGAACCTGGGCTGTCATCTCCATAATCAACTTAAATTTCCCATTAGAAGCGGTGGCTGTGATTGAGATTCAGAATTTAATTTGGCGGTGCTGGCTTCAATGTGCTAGTGTGGGCTTCCTGGGAGTTTCCCATCAACCAAAGACAGAACCACTCTTTCCCGTCTCTGGGGAATCTTAAAAGAAGATAGATTATAACTCAAGAAAATTATACAGCTTCGGTATAATGAAAGAGATAAAACATTATTGGATTAGCCTGTTGAAATAACAGCAGACGGTAAAGCAATAATATCAAGCCAAACAAGGGCCCAGAGCCGTCAGCTCAATTGCAGGGACACAGGGATGCGAGAGGGCAAGGCAGGATCAGCACGCTTGCTACAACAACCCCCTTCCGAGAATCGGCTCCTTCCGGTGTTTGTTCCATTGACTCAGTTCCAGATAGCTGGTCAGGCCCGACTGGTGGGTGCTGACCCATGCTTTGGTGTCATGAATGTGTGAAGGTCATAGGCCCCAACGCCTAGCCCAGAGGCAAACTCAAAGCAGATGACGTGGCTGGAAACTAACTGATTGAAAACGAGCCGGATTAACCAATTCACCTTCAACCATTTCCGGCCCCTCCGCCCACCCTGCCCTCCCCCCCCCCCCATGTGATCTCAACAAATTCACAGGAAGTTCTGCAAAGACAGGGAGCATCCAAGAGTAAACAAAATACAAAGGGATGTTTTAATGTGATAGAATGAATGAGAGCGATAGAGCCTAAATGATCACTTGACTCAATCTAAACAACAAAAATATTCTGGTTTTTAGTAACCTAAAGATCAATTGACTGCCCTCAAGCAACTTCCCCCCCGTCCCCCACGCTCCAGATGGGATTTGCACAAAATCCTGAGTGAGCAAAGTGAAACATACAGAGGTCGGGGAAGGTTCACACTGCACACTGCCCCAGAGCCATTAACTTGAACTTCTTCATGTGTCTCCGTGTTCTCTCTTCCAGCCACTACAATATCTCTCCCCTTCCTCCCTTCCTCCCTCCCTCCCTTCCTTCCTTTCTTCCTTCCTTCCCTCCCTCCCCTCCCCCCCCCCCCCACCTCCTACCTGCATTCCTCTGTCTGTCTCTCATTCAGTTATCAATTTCCCTTGCTCTTTTCTCCAGCTCAGGGCCTTCTCTAGGCACCTGCTCATGTCACAGCAATTCAGCTCCGCCCCGGAACTCTGCTTCTGACATGCACAGCCTTGCCTCTCCTTTGCTCAGCATCAAAGGGAGCTGAGGAACCAGGATCCACTCTCCGCGGGATGCAGGGGGTGGAGACTCAATAACACAGGCACGCACATGTGCGCGCACACACACACACCCCACTTTCTCCTACATTTAATTTCGGAAAAAAATTCATCGTCAAGAAATGCCCATGTATGGAGAGCAAGGGAGCATCACAGTTAAGAGTCTAAACCTCTGGAGCCCAAGTGCCCAGGTTCGTAGCCCAGCTTTGCCACTTCCTAACTGTGCAACCCTGGACAAGCCACTTAACTGTTCTAAGCTTCAGTTCTGCAGCTGCTGAATAGGGCTAACACGGCATCCACCTCGTAGGGCTGTCATGAGGATGGAATGAATAAACACACTGAGCACCGAAGCTGGCACAGTAATCATTCGATACATATTCACTGCTATTGTCACTGAATAAGACCATGCGGTCCTCAAGGGAGGAAAAACTTAATAGCTAGCCACTGATTCATCATTGGGTACCTACTATGTGCCCTCACACAGTGGGACTTCAGTGTGAACAACTGCTAACACAGTTTCTGGCTGATAATACACGTGAATGGGATAAAATTATACAGACGAGCAAAGGGAGGATTACCGAGATTCTTAAGCCCTTAAGCAACGTGTAGTTGACGTTGAGCTATTTGTTCAAATCAACGTGCATTTTGCAAATAACATCTTTATTTCAAACGCTCTGAGTGGCACGGCCCTCTACCCTTGGGATGGCCCCAGCTGGGAGCTGGTATGAAGTAACCTGGCCTGAGTTCCTAAGGGCTCAGAGCTCTCGCAGTGTGCAGCCCACAGTAGTAGGTGCTAGAAGCTTTTCCTTCCTTAACAGTTAAGTGTTTCTGAAGCAGGGCCCACGCAGGGGCTGCCTCCATTCTGAGGAGGTGGATGGTTACACTGCCTTTGTCTCGTTTTCTGTCCTCCAGAACACGGAGACCAGTCTGACCAGCAATTCCATTTCCCATCAATGGGGACATCTGTAAGGAAGAAGGTCATCAAACGTTAATCAACCCTTGTTACACCCTGGTGCCCTCTGGGGTTGGGGGTGGGGTGTATAAGCCAAAAGGCTTGGTGAGTCTGCTCAGATCTCCTCTCTACAGTCAGCTGTCCTTTTTGCAAACCGTGGTACTCGCCATATTCCCTTCTACCACAGAGCTTTTGTAGATGCTGTTTCCCTGGCCCAGTAAACTCTTCCCTCCTCTGTTTATCTGGTTAATCCTACTCGCCCATCAGATCTCAGTTGAAGGATTATCTCTGCGGGGAAACCTTCCCTGACCTCTAACTCCCCACCAATCCATCGTATTTTAAGCTCTTGGAGCATCTTATAGCAGTGACAATTACAGCTTTAAATGTATTTCTGGGACAATTCAAATAACGTCGGTCTTTCTCTCTAAAGAGTAATCTCCACGATGACAGGATCTATGTATGATTTGCTCGCCACTGAACCCTAGCACCTAAGCTGGCACCCAGGGGGTCTTTAGTAAACATTCTTTGGATGAATGCACGAGTGCTTCCCAGCTGGGTCACCTCCCAGGTATAGGATGCTGGCTAGTTTACTTGTTGTCAAAGTACGAAGCCGGAACTCTGTTACATACCGTAAGCACTGCGTGTTATATGAAATCATAACAAATAATGCACTCTCCCCTCCCTGACATTTGCCTTTCCCATGAGGATTCTGTGGTTGTTGATGAGACTGACAAGTAACCGATTCCATCCACCATGATACATCAGGTGTCTGGCCGAGCCTCTGACGGGCAGTATAGTTCTGCAGACATCACCTAGTATCTCTGGGCCTGCCCCACTGGTGAAACGAGAAGGCGACAACAGGAGGTGTCCAGGGTCTCCTCCAACCAGGAGAAATCCTGTGGTTGTGCGATTACACACTCACTGGGCACAGGACCGTGTGGGCTTGTGCTGGTGGTGGGAGGTGAGCATTTCACTGGCGAGGAGAATGGATAGTGCAAGATCCACCGAGCCCGAACCTGGGCTCCTACACTTACTGTGCGACCTCTGGTCAAGTTAGTGACTCACTGAACCTTAGTTTCTTCATCAGTAAAATGAGGATATTGATGGTACCTACTCTGTCATGTTGTTGTGAGGATAAAAAGATTTAGTGTTATGTAAAATGCACTGTATTTTGCTCTGAAACAAACTAGCCAACACTTATTTTGCTCTTACATGTGTTAGGCATTATTCCAAGCGCTTTGAGGTTTCATGAGAAACTCAAGACAGCTCTAGGAGGTCGGTAATACCACCAGCTCCATTGTACGGATGAGGAGACTGAGGCACAAAGAGGTCAAGTAAATTGCTCAAGGTCACAGTTACTGATGAAACTCAAGCACAAGCTGAGTCCAAGCACTCATCAAGGTGCCTGATACGTAGTACAGTACCTCGTTGTTTTTCTGTTTGTTTTTTATTTTTATTCTTTTTGGGGGGGGGGTGAGGGAGGGGAGGGACAGAGAGAGAGAGAGGGAGACACAGAAACTGAAGCAGGCTCCAGGCTCCGAGCTGTCAGCACAGAGCCCGACACAGGGCTCAAACCCACAAACTGTGAGATCATGACCTGAGCCGAAGTCGGACGCTTAACCGACTGAGCCACCCCAGGTGCCCATGCCATTTCCTTTTTCAATGATATCATCCAAAAGCCACACAGAGGAGAGGAAAGGGAAGGAGGAGTGAGGGGTGGGGGCATATTCAGAGCTCTTAGGTAATAAACTGGCCAAAGACTTTGAGAGCTGGAAAGGATCCCAATGATAGTCTAGTCTTTCCTTTGTTAATTCAGGCCAGAGCACTGAGCACCAACTAGGCTGGGCCATGGGGACTCAGAAGCAAATGGCACATGATCTCTGCTCACACACACTGGGGAGAAAGACACACACAACCCAAAACATAATGTGCTAAGAGCTATATTAGGTATATGTTCAAAGTGTTACAGGAGCACATAGGAAGAGTTAACTAAATTTACTCAGGGGTGGAGGCTTAGAACTTTTACAGAAGAAGGGGCATCCCTGCTGGATTTTGAGGACTGAATAAAAGTTCAGTTAAAAAAAAGAAAGAAAGAAAGAAGGTAAGCATTCCAGAAAGATTCAAAGAAATGACTTGCAAATGCCGTGCATTAACAGTCCTGTAACATGAAGCATTCTCAGGCGTGAAAATAATGAAAGATAAAGTCAGGAGCCAGGATGGATCTCAAATTTCATAGCACCCGGCCCCCAACCCAGCATCCCCTGTGCTCTTGCCCTTTTCAATTATTCTCTAGAACTGCCTAGATTTCCCTTTTCCAACCGACTCAAGATTCCTTACTTTTCTCATAGGTGACCTCGCAGGCTGGGCCCTGGAATCCAACAGGACAGATGCACTCACAGCGGGATTCTGAAAAGACAATGCAGACAGAGTGTGAAACAGAATTCCTGGAGTTCAGCCCTCCACATCACTTTGCCATTAGGTTAAAATAGGGGAAACATTTAGTTGAAGGGTTTAAGATAAGAAGGTCCCATGCTAAGAATACCTACTCCTTCCCTGAGGGTCTTGTGCTCCTGAAGGGTGGTTACTGCCTGTCACGGGGAACCATACGGAGTTGCTGAGGGGAATTACTCGCGAGCTCATGTTTGACCCAGCGGTGTGAGTTTCCAGTGTTGGAAGCTACATTAGTGGTCGCGGAAGCCAATGGTCACTGGTGCTCAATTTCACCCCGAGCCATCTAATTGTCCAGCCTCTGCTCGAACACTCCAGTGATTGGGACCTCACTGTCCTCGGATGTCTCGTCCCACCTTTGGCCAATTCTGGCCCTTTGGAAGTTATTCCTTAAGTTGGTCTGTAACATGTCACCTTGGAGTGACATCTGGATCACACCGAGTCCCTTCACAGGATTATCCTTTAGAAGTCAGGCCCCTGAACAACCCTGTCTCTGGCTTCGTATTCTCTCTCACACTAGTGCACATCCTTAGGTGGGTTCCAGTTTCTAGGTCCAAATTTCACATGAAGGCAAGGGGAATTCAGCAACCCTGGATCATGATGTTGAGCTGATGGGCAGATCCCATTTCTTGCTGACTTCATCCCCACTTCAATGTCTCTGTCCTGACAGCAGAACTTTCCAGCCTTAGGCTTTCACTTATGTCTCCGTTGCTCCCATCCACCCTGTCCAAGAAGCTAGACACATACTCCCCAACCTCAGTTGGGAACAGGTCTCCTGTCTCTGCCCGGTTGAGCTGGCTCTGTCCACAGAGGTTCTGCCCTAACTCCAGCTGGCTCCCTCCCTGGGTGCAGATCTGCTGGACCCAACTGCACCTGACACCCTCTTTTGGCTTCACGCTGGACTGGACTCTTCCTTGGCCATCATGACGGGAACACAAGATCCCAGGCCTCAGCCAACCCCAAATTTGCCCTGCTGATTGCAGTGGCCCCAGATATGGCCCTGGAAGTTAGGAATCAAGTTCAAGGGGCCCATCCTTGCTGCTGCTCCCCCATCCCCCCATCTTCTCACCATGCGTTGGTCAGGATGTGCACAGCCTAGGCCTGCTACTTCAGTTGCGTGATGTTGCCACCTGCCATGTCCATTGTGGCTGGAACCAAGGCATTCCGGCGGCCAGGGTAGCATGACCTAGTTGCCTGCACTCTGACTTCTTGGGAAACAGGCTAACACTTGTCCTACTGGTCAGTACACTTCAGCGGGAAAGTCCAGCTTTCCCACTGGTTTGTAAGCTGGTGGAATCATGGATCCTGTCTGCCAGCGGATTAAGCTGTGGATCAGCCTCGCAGCCCTGATGCCATAGTGCAATCATCTGGTAGGCTTTTTCAAAGGCCGATCCCCAGTGATTCACTTTAACTAGTTCGGGCTGAGACCCAGGGCTTTGTGTTTGCGCAAAGCACCCTGGGTGATTCTCACATGCAGCTCGGGCTGAGATCTGCCTTAGAGGAACATCGCGCTATTTGCCCATGAGCAGCACCTGAGTAGGGGCGGGGGTGGGGGGCGGGGCGGGGGGCCTCTGTCCAATCCCACCTCATTGTGCTCCAAGGAGGCGGAGACTTCAGCAGTTGTGAGCCACACCCTGGCTGCAGATTAGAACTACCTGGAAAGGGTTTACCCTTCCTGATGAGGAGCTTTCTCCAGATTGTCACACAAGGATCCAGGTGGGGGCCCGAGCATCAGTAGCTCTGGGTCTCTTGAATGCCTGTTCAACATGGAGAAGCTCAGTTTACGAGGCTCCAAATGGCCAGGGGGCTCTTTTTGTCCCCCTGAGAAAGCAAAGAGGACTTCATGACAGACCCTGGGGCCTCAGGAAGAGGACCAGGGATTGATCTAGAACTCTACTTGAGATACTCTGGAGGGCATATGGATTTGATGATGTGTTCTGGCCACAGCACCAGCCCCTCCAGATAACGTCCTTCACAGGGACACCAGCTGCCTGGAAACGGTACCTTTCAGGACAGGAACTCCATTCCCTTGGCAAGGAGCACAGTGGCAAGAGCTGACTTCCTTCTGAAACTCCTCCAGGGCCCGCTTCATGTTTTGCCTTACTGTGCTGGAGTAGGCGAAGTCTGTGGCCGTCACCAGTTCATACAGAGGCTCTGCCTGGGGAGAGGAAAGGGATGTATTTCAACAGAAAATATTCACCAAATAGAAGGATAACGCAAGGGTCCGCAGGAATGAGCAAGGGGTCGGTGCACGGAGACGGGTGGATTCATCTGGAACCAGATGGATGCCCCATCCTCTGTGTGAACCATCCTATCCAATATCCACAGATAAACTCATCTGAGATCAGGTCAACTCTTACTGAATACCTCCTAAGTGCCAGGCGTGAAGCATGAGTAATGAGAAAGATAAAATCCACACTCTCAAGAAACTCGGAGTCCAGAGATAGAGACACGGTAACAGATTCTTACAGCACAGCAGGTCCGGAAACGGTGGAAACGTGGAATGCGGACAGAGGAGCAGATGGTTAACCTGCCTGTGGTTGGGGAGAGGAGGTGACTTTCAAGCAGCTCTTTGAAACTGTTCTAGAAGTTTTGTCCCAACATGGCTCCCCCGTCCCAACTTGGCAAGAAGCATTCACGTCATGCAAGAACCACCATCACGAAGCCTTTCCCCAGCTCCCAAGTTCACAGAGTATCTTCCCACTATGAAGTGCTCAGAATACTGTCCAGTGCTCATCTGATACAAAGTCTCTTTACCCAATACAAATTCCATCTCTTTGCTCCTCTGTGGTCATTCATTATTATTATTTTATGTGTTGAAATCTCTTTTCCTTCTTGAATTAAGAAGGTAAGTTGCTGGAGATCAGGACTATATACTGCTCAGCTCTGGGGTCTAGAGTCTAGGGTCTAGCCCCAAGCTTAGTGAGAACAGCTAATAAAAGTGGATGGTCAACGAAAGGGGGTGGGAGGCTTCATCAGGGCAAAGGCAGCTGGCTGGGAGGAGAGGGGCGGAAAACAGAAACCTAGCCACAGAGAGCGAGCCGCTGGTCACCAGCGAACCTGGCAGTGTGCGACCAGAGGAAGCCACACAGATGGCTGTGGGCTAGGAAAAGCCTGCGAAGAAGTGCAAAGAGGTAGTTAAAAATGTTTGGAGCCTCTGGGTCCTACTTTCAGCTCCAGGGCCAGGTTCCTCTCCAGATTTTGTCTCTGTTCCTGCCCTAATCCAGCTCTGGAGAGTTTAGGGTCTAAATGCAGGCAATCATACCTAATAGAAGCCTCCAGTGGGAAGAAAATTGCTTCCATTTCTTAATGCGTCCGATGCTGACCTTCGCTCCAGTGGGCAAAGCAAGGCCCCTCGGTGGTCCCATTGTCTCACCGTTTTGTGGTCAATGCATTGATCCAGAGGCGGTTTGCAGAAGCGTCCAGCCTGCTGGCCGCACGTGGGGGAGGGAAGGGGGGTTGGCTGTATACCAGTATGAGCTCCTCCAACAATCCGTATTCCCTATCAGAGCACCTTGTAAGGCTGCCTTTAACCCCCCAGGCCTTCTCCTACCAGCGCGGAGATGCGCTCCAGGACAGAGAGCAAGTCAGTGGCAGAACCCGAATAAACCTCCTCCATGTGTTGTGTTCTGGAAGCTTTGCTGACGGTTCACAAACGTGAGCCCACTCCGTCCTCACAAGGTAGCAATTATCAGCCCCGTTTTCCGATGAGGTTAAGTGACCTGAACAAAGTCAAAGAGCTCATTAAATAGTATTTCCAGGACTCTAACCCAAAGCTTTTGTTTTTCTTACGAGCTCGTGATAATTATTGATAAAAATGGCTTCATTATTCCCATTTTCCAATTCCTATACCAGCGTTCCCCAAATTTTGCAGACTGGGGTTTGCCTTGGAACTGAGCAGCAACTCCTAGGACTCTATAGCTCCCTTTTAATTCTAAGTTAATATGGCATGATTGTCCCTTCTGTCGTTCCCTGGCCGTTCTTCTTTCGTTCATTTCTCTCTTTTCTCCTCTTCTTCCTTTCTCCCCCGTCTCTCTTCCTTATTTCTCCCCCCCAAAACACAGTCCTAACTACTCATATTGACCACTGGGTCCTACGCACACTTGCCCTTGTGAACTTGCCCTTTTATTTATCACATTGCTGCAAAGAGATGGTCCTCGCTATTTATGAACCTCCATGCCCTTCCTTGTGACGGACGCTGGTGATCACCATTCTTAATGGTAACGAATAATTACTGGAATGGTAGCAGTAATCCGGTGCTGAGCTAAATACATCCATTCTCTAATTTAATCTTTACAACAATCCTATCGAGGCAGACAGTCTTCTGTATCCCCATTCTACAGATAGACGAAAAAGCTGTGGCACAGAAAAGTTAAAAAGATGGACCAGAGTCACACAGTCAGTAAGTGGCAGAAAAGGATTCGAACGGTTAGCCTTGTGGTTTGTGTCCTTTCAGTGAATATTTTTGGAGAGTTAAGTGGACAGGTATTTACACCAAAGCAGTGGCATGAGAAAAGTGCAGTTTATTTTCCACTTGCCTCACTTAATAGCATATTATAGGCATTTCCCCATGCTGTTCAATATTCTTTGATACAAATATTTTCCTAGGTATAGATGGTTATATAAAGTGTTGTTTCAATTTATATTCTCATCTCATTTTATGAAAGTGCCCATCTCATTTCTCTCAATGATATCGAGTATTACAATTTTTTTTTTTGAGAGAGAGAGAGAAAGAGAGAGAGAGAGAGAGAGAGAGAGGGAGAGAACCTCAAACAGACTCCACTCTCAGCACAGAGCCCTACACATGGCTTGATCGCATGACCCGGGGATCATGACCTGAGTTGGATGCTCAACCGACTGAGCCACCCAGGCGCCCTGTTGAATATTATAGATTTTTAATCATTGTCAATTTGAGAGGTAAAAAAAATATCATGTTGTTACTTTTTCATTTCTTATTCCTAGGAAAGTTAAACATTTTGCATATTTATTCGTCATGTTAGTGCTAAGAGTTGTCTATTTCCTTTGAAATGTGTCTTTCTTTTTTTTTTAAATTTTTTTTTTCAACGTTTATTTATTTTTGGGACAGAGAGAGACAGAGCATGAACGGGTGAGGGGCAGAGAGAGAGGGAGACATAGAATCGGAAACAGGCTCCAGGCTCTGAGCCATCAGCCCAGAGCCCGACGCGGGGCTCGAACTCACGGACCGCGAGATCGTGACGTGAGCTGAAGTCAGACGCTTAACCGACTGCGCCACCCAGGCGCCCCTGAAATGTGTCTTTCTTAGAAATTGTATCATTCTTTATACATTTAGGATTTTGTTTGTGGCAAAATTATCTTGTGGGGGTGTTACCTGTCATTTACTTACATTCATGGTTTCCTTATTTGACATCCAGAACTTATTTTGGGGGGTGCGCTCCAATGGCTTGAGTCTGACATTATCTTACCAGGCAATGTTACCACAACATCTGTATTTTAACCCTTCTCTTGGTCAGAGTAATTTGCCGTTCGAGAATCTTTGAGTACAGCGATTTAGAAAGGTACGGTGGTCACACCTTCAGAAAGGTGTGATTATCACTGTTACCAAGTGACCATCTGCTTTTCTTTCTGGATACATAGCAGGGTTGCAATTCCCTGACATTCTAAAGGGCAGGTTTGCAACATGACTTGTTTTGAGCAGTGGAAAGAGAGCAGAGGGGGCGTCCTTTCCAGGGTGAAGCCTTCAGGACAGAGTGAAGGGACATATCCCCTTCCCTTACCAATGCAGTGGTGATCTTCGGAGCGTATGACCACATCAAGCCTCCGTGGCCCGGATCCCTGAGTGGCAATGCGGAAAGCCCCCTCCCCGATATACTTTGGGCCTATTGCGTGATTGAGAAATAAACTTGTGTTGTACTCAGTCCCTAAGATTTGGGAAGTTTTTTCACTGCAGCATAACCAATGCCTTCCTGACGTCTGTGGGAACACCATTCACAACTATGTCTTTTCCTTCTACTCTGGGCAATGCCTGAGCTCTATACAGTAGCTTCTCCGTCAGCTTGGACCTCAGACGACAACCTAGCCACCCTGGCTACTTATAGAAATGCTCACAAGTGGTTGAGTTTGTGACTAGGTTTGCCAGTCCAACACAGAATCTCCCCAGTTAGAGCTGAATTTCCGATAAACAACAAATGATTGGGTCATACCAGTATGTCCCATGCAATATTTGGGGGTATGCTTATATTAGGAAATTACCCATTATTCGTCTGAAATCCAAATTTAACTAGAGGTGCTATATTTTCCATTTGCCAAACCTGGCCATTTCCATGTGACTCCTTTAATAATGCAAAGTGTCTTGGGGATTTTGTTTTATCCTTTAACGGCCGTTTCTCTGGGCCCCGAGCTTCTCCTTCGCGACATTGTCACTACACTGCCTTCAGGCACTTCATGTCGCAACTACACTGCCTTCAGGCACTTCGTGTCGCAAAGAATTCTAAGACCAGAACCACCTTTATTTTTTTTAGAATAGGTTTGTTTCTAAAAGTTAAAAAAAAAAAAATCACATCACAGGATGTGTTTCTGTATTGTTTTGCTCTCAGTACTTTTGCCCACTTTTCAACGAGTTCTGCATTTTGTGACATCAGCTCAGGGACATTTCCCTTATTATGTCCGTGATGAATGCCATCTTCAAATTTAATCTTGTCTCTTTCTCAGGAAGAAGTCCTTGAGTTTCAGATTTCTCCTTCTGTACTCTCTTCCATCATATTTCTTTTACGTCATTGTTTTAATCTCTTTGCCTTTCGCTGCTACATTATGAGAACGGTTTTATGGCGCCTTCCCACATCACTGACTCAATTTTCTGCAGTGTCAATTCTGTTCTTTACAGTCTCCAACGTAGGCTTTCCTCTGCTATTGTGCCTTTGGTTCCGTGTAGTCAGCCACTTCCTTTTTCATCTGAGGAGTGTCTAATATCTCAGCATCTCTTTTTTCTTTCCCGAATTCCTCATTTGCTTAAAGCTTACGATAAAAAGGCAAATGCATTCCAAAATTCACTTCTATTTTTCCACTTTTAGATGTAGGCTTGTCTTCTGAATCTTGAAGGTAATTTCAGTCTTTTGCGTTTGGAGTTCTCTTTCTGTGTCCACGGCTATTTGTTAACTCTGGGCAAAGAGCCGTTTCTCTGGGTCGAAAGTCTATCAGTGAACAGGGCGAGGGGGCTCTTCGGTGTTCTTCTTCCCTGCCCACCTGGCTCCTACGCCAATCGTGTTTCAGGTCTTGATCCTCAAGAATGCTTTATGCATGCGACCCCTGGCCAACACTCTGTCTAGGAATCGCCTGTCTAGTGGCTTCTGCCGTCCTGGAAAACAGTCGCCGCTCTAACTACCTGGCGGGCTGACTCTGCAGAGAAGAATTATTGTGAGATAATGTGGAGGCATCTGCAGTTTTCTCTTGCTGGAAAGAGTGCATGGAAGAGTGGGATGTCTAGAACATACGTTTCCAACTCACAGCAGGGACTTACAAAAGGAAGGGCTTAAAAGTCTTCAGTAACCTCACCTCCCCAACTCCCGAAAACATCTCTGCTTCCTTCACCTTTTCCGCCTTTCAGCCCACACACCCGACAGTGTGATACTTTCTACTACATCACACACATGCTGGGCCTCTGTGCCTTTGGTAAAGTGCTGCATGCCTAAGACCGTGTTCAGGCCTGAGATGCTTAGCATGCTGGCCTGCCCTACCTGTCTTCCTCTCTTCCTTCCTCTCTCTGTCTTTTTCACACACACACACACACCAGATCACATCACATGCCTGACACTTGACATTCCCAATGCCCGGTCTGGCACATCCAACCCATTCAGGTAGGTGACCAGGGAAAACTCCATTAATTCTCGCTTTTGGGGAAAAAAAAAAAATTCAGGTAAGGTGTAAGTGACAAGTAAAGACCAGGGATCTATTTTCCCCTGAGCTCTGTTCACTCCCATGCCCATCCGTGATTCCAAGCAATGTCACCACACCATCAGCCAACCCCAGAGTTCTCTGGAGCTGCCTACAACCTACAGCTGACTTTATTCTCCTTGATGCGTGTCAGCAGCTGTACCCTAAGTGTCACTACTGAAAACGGCAGAGGACAGGATTTGAATGGCAGCCTTCTGTTCTGCAGAAACTATGCATTTGACATATAAATTAAGACACTGGGCAACTTCCAGGATTGGGAGCTGCAGAGCATCACGTGAAGAGCTCCGGTCCCTCGTCACCCCTCCTTGGCGGCAAGACTAGGTCCCGGGGGTGGGGTGGAATGGATGCCAAACAACCAGTGAGTGTACAGACAACAGCAAGGAGAGGATGGCCCGAGATGGAGCACGGACCCTGTGCAGAAGTCCCCACAGGCAAGGGCCTACTACTGCTGATGTGTATGACAGTCCTGTTCTGGCAAACGTCCTCCTAGTTTAAGGTTGCAAAACTGCTCTTGTGTGGGTGACGGTTGGTTGGGATCATTCGTTTTTATTCACCAAACCCACAGGAAAGTCTGGAGGGGAGGGAAGAGGTCAAAGTCTCCGGCCCAGACCTAACAGAGACTCTTGAGCAGCCACAGATGGATGCTCCCTCTGTGACCTCGATTTTCATCAGCCACAGAACGGAGGTAAGCACACGCAATTTGAGGATTAGATGCAATAACGTGCCCGAAGACCCTGGCAGAGTGTCAAGAATATAGTAGGTGCTCAAAACGTCACTGATCACCGTGAAGTATTACCCTGTCCTGTACGACGGTCATGGCTGCCCGGGTCTTACCGGTTAGCACAGAGTGTATGTTTCACACTTGCATCTCTCTGCCTCTCCTCCAGCGGCTTAGTTCCTCTCACTCTGCAGGAAGTTAGCAACTATTTGTTGGTTGAATGAATGTTAAAATACGCAAATAATGCCTGGAGAGAGTCTCTGACCAAATGGAAACAGTATCAATTTAAGAAGGCTGGAACTAGAAGCTGATGGTTGATTTCCTTTAGCAACTTGGGGGCCTGAGTGGGAGGGAGTCAGGGGTCTCCAGCTGGTGCCCAACAGTTATTTTGTAATCGGTCCACTCCAGATACATTATCTACTATAATGTGTGTGCCTTGAGATTAGGGTGTGGGTCTTCTTGAGCTCTGTATCCCCCAGCCTGGCTCCTAGTAGCCCCTCATAAGCTGTTTACTGAATAGAGGAAAGGGTGGAGAGAGCAGCTCCCCAGATATACCTTAATTTTGATGATGTCTGGGTTGTACTGCACGGCGTCTCCCCACTCCTGCATCAGGTCCGCGGTCGGCAGCTCCTTATACGCCAGGGCGGTGATGTGCTCACTTGCCCCTCCTCGCACAAGGACCACCAAATCATCCACCATGGTGTCTCTCTTGTTTCTGTCTGGAATCGACACAGAGATCTGGCATGTCAGGGGATCCACTTCGGCACCCTGGAATTTGCTGCAACCCAACCTAGTTACCATGATATTCACTAAGCTCATCCTGGAGGTGCCAGTAGACAAGATGCAATCCCGCCAGCAAAGAAGTCACGGCGCAAAGGGCAAAAGGCAACTCACCCAATCAAATAGGACACAAGTTGGGGGCAGGATAAGGAGGGGACATCTATAAACGCCAGTCACTGAGTCTATGGAAGATAGATACCTGATGGATATTCATAGATATGGAGAGATTGATAGGTCATAGATACGTAAATAGGTTGATAGGGAGATAGGTTATGGATCATTAATGTGTCAGCCAGTAATCTAAGTGTTGCATTAACTCACTTAATCTTCACAATGAAATAGGAACTATATAATCCTCATTTTGCAGATAAGAAATCTCAGGCACTAGGGGTGAAAACGTTGATCCAGGTAGCCTTGCTGAAGCTCTAAGCTACATCTCTTCTTTGTATGGGATAACAGAGGCGGGAAAATTTGTAAAAGCTGGGCTTTGTGTGTGATAGACACCCACTAAAGAGCGTCTACTATAATATGATTATTGTTTTGATCTAGGTAGAGTTTCCCAGAAGGCCCTCAATCATATCAGTGAGTCCTTCCCATTCTAATTTGTCCATTCACCCCATGCCAAAAGAACTGTGTCAAGTGACCACTTAGCTTTGAGCCCGCAACCCTGTGCACCATAGAAAGGAGTCTTGTATGCTGCTGGTAGGGGGAAAGCGGCACAACCGTTTTAGAAAACAGCTTTGCATTCACTAGTCCAGAAAAAGTACACGGTCTACAACCCAACAATTCTACTCCCGGGTGCCTTCCTTGCAAAATAGTTGCATGCGTGTGCCAGACAAGCACAGAAGAATGCTCTAGCAGCAGCGACTGCACTTGCGTGAAACGGGAAATAACTCAAATTCCACAGTGGAACGGACAAAGTATTATATTCATACATGAAAATAGTAGGCAGCAATGGCAACTAGCTGTAGTTATACACGCATGATAGTGAACGAAAACACCACCACCACCACCCAGAACTGAAAAGAGTATATTCCATCCGTATAAAGTTCAAAAACAAGCAACGCTGAGCCGTATTGGTTAGTGATCCACCTGGTGGTAAAACTATTAAGAAAGGAAGGATGTGTTTAACACAGAAGCAAGGATGGTGTTGTCTCCAAAAGGGAGGGAGGAGTTGGCAGGTGATGAGGGTCCTGCCCAATATCCCATCTAGTGACCTGTGCAAGGGATCACTTTACAAATCTCCTTTTTATTTTTATTTATTTATTTATTTTTTTAAAATGTTTTTTTCAACGTTTTTTATTTATTTTTGGGACAGAGAGAGACAGAGCATGAACGGGGGAGGGGCAGAGAGAGAGGGAAACACAGAATCGGAAACAGGCTCCAGGCTCCAAGCCATCAGCCCAGAGCCTGACGCGGGGCTCGAACTCACGGACCGCGAGATCGTGACCTGGCTGAAGTCGGACGCTTAACCGACTGCGCCACCCAGGCGCCCCTTATTTTTTTAAGTTTATTTATTTTTGTGTGTGTGTGAGAGAGAGAGAGAGAGAGCAAGAGTGAGAGAATGTGCACATGGGAGAGGAGCAGAGAGAGAGGGAGAGAGAGTCCCATGCAGGTTCTGTGCTGTCAATGCAGAGCCCAATGTGGGGCTTGATCCCACAAACCATGAGATCACGACCTGAGAATCAAGAGTCGGACGTTAACCAACTGAGCCACCAAGGTGCTCCCTATGAGTCTTCTTTAAAGAGTACCTAGGGGCACCGGGGTGGTTCAGTCGGTTAAGCGTCCGACTTCAGCTCAGGTCATGATATCACGGTTGGTGAGTTCGAGCCCCGCGTCAGGCTCTGTGCTGACAGCTCGAAGCCTGGAGCCTGCTTCAGATTCTGTGTCTGCCCCTCTCTCTGCCTCTCCCCTGCTCATGCTCTGTCTCTGTCTCTCAATAATAAACTTAAAAAAAAAAAATTAAAGAGCACCTGTGTTCTGTGCATGTCTCCCTTATGGGACCTATCTTCCAACCCAGCCCCACCAAAATGAGCAAATAAACAATATCAATCACACATCAGTCAAGAGTGCAAGGGATGGTTCTAGACCAGCAGTTCATTTTTGTCGTTTTATTTTGTTTTCTTTCAGGTGTTGGAACTCTTTCTCCACGTACGATCCCCGGTGCAAGCTCAGTAAAGTGGAGTCGGTGGGGACTGCTCTTCGAGGTGCAGCAGAGGCCGGGGCCTGGGGCCCTGCTGACTGGTCCCTCTTTCCTACTCTACTTGCTGTGTTGATTCCCAGCTCCCTGGAATGACCTCCAGGTTCCCTGCTCCCGGACACCTGGCTTTGATACCTGCCCCCTCCAGTCTGGTCTCCCCTGCCGTGCGGACCCGCTACATGATTTATGGCTTTGCCTGCTTCTCCAGACTCTACCCCACCCATTGTCTTGGCAGGACCAGCCTCCTCCCCTGCCTCCCCCGCCTTCTCCCCCGGCCTCCAGCCAGGCCCGCTCCTGGCCCCCAGAGTAAATTTCCATTGTCATTTTTTTCCTGCCTTAAAAACAACCTTGCCGCTTTACTCCCTGAGTGACAATTCCAACGTGCCCTCCTTTAGGAAGCCGGGCCTGATTCTCCAAACTGGCTTTGGTGCCACTGCTTCTTTAATTGTCTGCCCACCTCATGTGAGCGCCACGAGGGTGGGAACACAATTTCATTCACTTTTGTATGCCCAGCACATAGTAGGAGCTAGGTAAGTTTTTACTGAGTGAATTAGGATTTTAATTGAAATTCCTTAGGATATCCAGTCTTTAGCTTGAAGAAAGATTCGGTGTGGGGGGATGCTAAGAAGGGAAAGATAATGAGCACAGATTTCACATGCCCCTGCCGCTTACCTTTTATTTCCCTCAGAATACCCTGGCATGTGCCCACGGACACACCCAGACTGACGTAGACCTCCTCGAAGGCAGCACCGATTTTGAAATCATTCTTGGCACAGGCTTGGACGTCCTTAAGGGAGTAATCTGAAGGAAGCAAGAAAAGAGGCCCATGGCCTAAAGGTCATTCACCCTGTCACCTTTTCCTGCCATCGATTCCAGAAGCCTTGCCCTTCCTGGATGTCATGTCACGTGACTCAGGTTCAAATCAACGGGTGGCCAGCCTGATGACCAACAACGCGGGCAGCCATGACATCAGGGTGGAGGCCTCATGAGAGGGCGACAGAACCTTCCCCTTTCAGGGTCCTCAAAGGCTCTGAGGGTCTTTGCTGCCCTCCCTCTGAGAGTGGAAGTGCTCAGAGTTGTTTTCTGAGCCTCTAGGGGTCGATCCAGTAAGTACAGTTTGCTGTAGTGTGTCCTCCTTCCCCTGACCCACTCTTCTTTAATCTTTGCTGGAGTAGAGAGGTCAAGTTCATTAATTAATTGAGGTGATATATTTAAAGTGTCTGGTCTAGGACCTGGCAAAGAGAAGGGGCCGATTTCTCTTATTTCTTCTTCGTTTTTGCCTCATTCCCCACTTGTTTCTCCCTAATTCTCCCCAAGGTAAGCTCTCCTCCTGGGCTTGCTCAAACTTGGATGTGACTTGGTCAGCACCTTCCATGGTACGTTGAGGCCAGGCAAGGAGAGGAGAGCAGTCCTGACTACGGAGTTCTCCAGTGGTGTTAAGCGTTTATCCATTTTCCCTCCAAGCATGTTCCTGGAAATATGAATTTCATGATACCATCTCTTGTAATTTTTGCAATAGTAAGTATTATAAGAAAATGTGCTTCCGTGGTCAAGTAAGTGTGACCAGCGTTGTATCAGAGGAGGTGGACAGGTCATTTTATGGCAGTAGCCTCGTGGGATGCTAAAAGTGGGATCCATTATATGTTTCCCCAGTTTGCTTGATAACAGAATCCTTTTGCAGGAAGCAGTTTGAGGAAATAAGAAAAGTGCTCTGGAAACCAGTGGTATGGAGGAAGGCATCCTTGGCCTTAGCGAGAATGAAGCCACACCGGCATAAATTTACATACGTTACAGACCATGTGTCCTCTTGCAAGCGCAGTGGCCTTATAACCAAGCCCTGGGTCCTCCACTGTGAACGGTGTGACCCAGGGCAGGTCACCTAACGTGGCAAGTGCCAGAACCCTGGACCGGGAAGCAGGAATCACACCTTAGGCCTGCAGATGGTTACAGGTGGTAAGTCCTGTAATTACATCCACAGGGAGAAGAGATTGCCAAGGGGCATCAGGAGTTGGATGTTGGTTAGGCGGCTGTGGTAACAATCTGCGATCCTGCTACTTAAAATGGGGCTTACGGATCAGCAGCAATGACGTCATGTCAAAGCTTGTGCAGAATCTTGGGTTTCGCCTCAAAGTTACTGAGGGGACTTGCTAATCAACGAGAAGGAAAAAAATACAGTCAAGGTTGGCTCCTAGGTTCTTGGCTTGAGCCACTGGTTGGATGGTGAAACCATTCTGAGATGTGGATGACGGTGGAGGACACAAATTTGGCAAAGGAAAGCAAAAGCTGACTTTCGGGACACGGTAAGGTCGTGATGTTTGTTGGGCATCCAAACGGTGATGTCAAGGGGACATTCTGATGAGAGCTCTTGGGTGCTGGGAAGAGATCCAGGGGGAAACATACACTGGGAGTTCTCCACATATCGAAGACATTTAAAGCCATGAGACATGGATGCTGTTGTCTAGAGGAAATAGTTGTAGAAAAGAGGACTGCCCAGACAGAGGGCTGGGCGGAGGAGGACCCACTAACAGGTTATAAAAAGGAGACATCTGCAAATGACACTACAGCCAGGGAGGGAGAAGGGAACTAGGAGCAAAGCCCGTAACTCTCCTCCCACCACCTCACAGAGTTCGTGTGTGCCCCGGCAGGAGAGAGCCATAGTCCCCTGGGCAGCGTACCTGCTCTCTCCATGGCCTCTTTGTTCATAATGAGTGTGTATTCGTAAATGCCCCCCAGCACGGCCTCTGTGATGTAGTGGGTCCCGAAATCACGGAAGAGATCTCGGTACTCCCCGTAACTGTACTCCAGGGGCAGCAGCTTGACTCTCTGAAGGAGTTCGTAATGGAGCATGAGGCTTCTGGGCTTCAGCTTGTAACGTGCTACTTCAAGGTCAGAGCGCGCGTGCAGAAATGTGCTTTTCTAAATGAAATACCAACATGGGAAAAGCAGACCTTTAAAGTTAGGAATCTGGAACGAGAGGATGAACTTTACAAATACCATCCGATGTTCCTGGCCTGGGGTCGTCACTCTTATGATTCCTTTAGGATACTTGGGGGAAGACGGTCTCTTTGACAAGCTTTCATTTCTCATAAATATTCCGACGTCCTTTGAGCTTGGGAGAGTCTGCTCTTAACTCACCTCCTTACGGCGGCAAAGAAGGAACGAGAAGGGTAGGTGGCCAGAAGCAGAGATGGCAGGGAGCAGCAGGAGCACTTTGGGGCCACTCTGGTGGGATACAGGGTCTGCCTGCCTGCAAAGGCAGCCTCTTTGTGTGGGCTTTTTAAATTCCAAAGAAAGGCCGCTCAAGAAAGAGTGAAAGTGATGCCTTAGGAAGGCTAGGCATTACAGCGCATGGCAAGAGTCAGCCAGCTACAAGCCTGCATGCCACATCAGGTGCCTGGTGTTATAAATAGAGCTTTTTTTAGGAGGCAGCCAAGCCCTGTCGTTCGTGCGCTGTCCATAGCTGCTGTCACCCTACCACGGCAAAGCTGAGCACCTGTGACAGAGACCCTATGGTCTTACAAGGCCTAAAGTACTTACTATCTTGCCATTTACAGAAAAAGTCTGGTGACCCCTGGTGTGGGGGATAGGCTGAGAGATGGCGATGGGAGGTGATGTGCAAGAATAATCTGAGGTGAGAGTTTCCTATCCTTACTCTCACCTCATTCTAGTTCTGCCCCAGAGACTCATGACTCTCCCTTCTTCCTTACCCCTCCAAGCTAAGCAGTGCTCTGTTCACGATTTGTCTAAATACTGTAGGTTTCTTTTCCTGCTCGGGTTTGGATAAAACCTTCCCGCTCATCTCCCTCCGTTCCCTGGCCTGCCGTCAATGTTCCAATCAGAGCTGGCGTCTTAAAACCCTGATGGTATTACAGACATGCCTTGTTTTATGGCACTTCATGGACACCGTGAGTTTTAGAAATTGAAGGCTTGTGGCAACCCTACGTTGAGCAAGTCGACTGGCACCGTTTTCCAATAGCATTGGCTCACTTTGTGTGCCTGCGCCCCATTCTGGTAATTCGTGCATACTTCAACTTTTGCATTGCTATTATATTTGTTATGGTGATCAGTGATTATACCCTGCTGGAATCTCACATGATGGTCAGCATTTTTAGTAACAAAGTATTTTTAGTTAAGGTATGTACACTGTTATTTTAGACATAATGCTACTGCACGCTTAATAGACTATAGCGTAAACATAACTTTTGTATGCACAGGGAAACCAAAAAATTCATAGGACTCACTTTACTGTGAATTCACTTTATCGTAGTGTTCTTGAGCTAAACCCGCGATAGCTCTGAGGGATGCCTCTATCATAATGCCCCTCTGGGCTTAAAACAAAACCGTGCATTGGCTCTCTACTGTCTCCTGAATAAAATCTATTCCCTTATGGTGAATATAAGAACTCACACCCTGTCCCCTGGTAGTGAAGTGTTCCTCCCCATACCTTACCACTTTCTGCCCCCCACACCACACTTCAGCCCTAATCCAACTTCTCACTGTTTGCCAAATCTATTCTTTTCATAATACAATTCTGCACCTGCTGTTCCTTTTGCCTTAAATGCTCTTCTCTCCCTTTTCGGCTCGACACGCATCTACTAATATTTTCAGTACTCCTTAGCTGTTGCTGCCTATGTGACACCATCCTGTATTTCCCAGACACACACACCATTTTCCAGGACTGCATTGCACTTTGCCTATATTTCCTTTATAGCACAAACCGGGCTGCATTACAACTGATATAAAAAAATTAAGAATTAGTTGACTGCATACACGTTTGCCTCTCCCCCTAGACTGTGAGCTCGAAGGCAAGAATCAGGTTGTATTTGTCTCTGGACCCCAAGCCTACTATAGTGCCCAGAACACTGTAAGCACGCTATCACTGGATATTTGAGTCAGGGAGGCAGGGAGGGAGGGGCTAAGCAGGAGCAGGCTTTGTTTCTCCCCAACAAAGTATGATCCTTTTCATTAATACCACCCTCCATCACTGTATTTCAGTCTTAACCACCTACTAGGTGCCATTCTAAGTCTAAAGATGGAAGAAACAGCCTCTGCCTCCAAGTTGCTCAGAGCCTAGAAGGACAAACAAAGACAGTAACAGACCCATTAGCATTTACTACTCATTTTCTCCTGGTTGGTATTTCAGCAGCAGAGCCCTTTCTGAGCCCCTCACCACTTTCTCCTCCTACGAATCATTAGAGACGACCTGGTCTCCAGGTTCCACTCAGATTAATTTTCTAACACATTTCACCCAAGTTGAAAACGCTTAGTGGGGAGAATAGAATGCACCTTCCTTGCTCGGGAACTCAAGGTTCCTCAAGGCTGCCTGTCACCTGCTTCTCCGACATCATATCCCAATACTTCCCAGTCCAATTACTCCTCTTCTACCAACTCACGGGCTTTGACCTTCATCTTACGGGCCAGGGGGAACAGGCGACATGATTAGATTAGTATCATGGAAACGTCTTTCTGGCAGCACATAAATCTCAGGGGCAAGTTGGGAGACAGGAGACCCCTAAGGCGGGGGCCACGCAGGAGGTGCAAGGGTCCGGGCTACTTAAGATGTAATCAGAGTTAGATTAAGAAATATTGGAATGTGACACTGAAGGATCTGGTGGCCAAAAAAATGTGGAGATGAGAAGACAGCGAAACAGGATTCTGAAAGGCTTAGGTTGGAAAACCAGAAGGAAACAGATGCTATTTAGCACAGAAGATGTAGGCGGAAGAGCCTGCTCGGAGTGTCAGCGAGGCATCCAGGTAATGATGCCCATAAGAGTGTGCTGTGCAGGACAAAGTGTAACAGAAAGGTCAGAAGCAATAATGAAGGTGTGTGGCTTGCCCTGGTGGCGGGGTGGGGGGGGGGTGGGGAGGGTGGGGAGGGAGAATGAACAGAGGTCAACTGGGGTAGCTGAAGGGTAAGAAGAGAAGATGGCCACGAATTAAATAAAGAACAGGTGGGGAGATTAGACCCCAGGAAGGAAAGTGATGAGGAGCAGAAAGCAAGTGGGAGGAACAGGTGCATGATGGTGTGGCCGACTCCAGCGGAGGGCCCAAGCCGTCCGACAAGAAGGGTCTTGGGTGACATCCTGGAGGGGGAACTTCAGCTGAATGTTTAGGACAGAAGTTAGATCGCTAGAGGCGATCTTTATCTTGTGAGAACCACGAGATAAAGCTCATTGGAAAAGGAGAGAATGTAAACATAAAAGAAGAAAATAATGATATGCCACACTGCCCGGCCTTTCTAAGAAGTCAGTTCAAGGAAGACCACCCTGTTTTCTGGTGAACAGATTTTCAGGACCATGGAAATACAGGCTGGTTGCTAGGCCTAGCAGTAGTGGGGAATACAGACACAGCAGGGCATGAAAATCGAAATGGATGCATGGGAACTGAAGGCCAGCAAAGGGTACTTACGGTGTGAGAGAATCGTTTGATTCTGCGAATAAAATGTTTGCCGTTAGCACTCGCACTGCTAATGCCAATTTCAAATATTCCCGGTATTTTTACACCAAAGCCGGAACTAGACATGCTTTTTTCTCTCTCCGTGATGCTACGTTCAAAATCTGAGTACGACTCATATTCTGTCAGCACAAATTCGTATTTGCCTTGGGTCTAAGGGAAGAGAAAAGAAAAGGTTTCTTACTTGCTTTGACTCACCTCAGTTCCGTACAAGTCAACAGGTACCCACTGAACTCTTCACATGTGCTGGGCTCTCAACTGGAGCCTCTGGATACAGGAACCTCAGAGCCAACTGTGTGTCCAGCCCCAGGGCTCCTAATCCAGTAGGAGAGTCAGACTGTGGGTGATACTCAGAGGTGGGTGCGTGATTTGGGTTTCCACTGGCAGAAATGCAGGGGGGCATTCTGGACTGGGGACTCGGCTTAGGCAAAGGCACACGGGTGGAAAGGAACAGGATGTACTCTACGAAGTAAAGGGATTCTAGGGTAGCTGACCACGAAGACGCAACAGTGAGGGGAAGGGACAGGGGTCGTGAGGGCATGTGCCGTCATCAAAACACTGAGGTTTCTGTATTACTTGGTCCGAAATTTGGACTCAACCCAAGATGAGCCAACATGGATGTAGCTGAGCCTCCAGAAGATCATTTTGGGACAGCACGGCGGTTGGACTAGAAGGGCTGAATCTGGAGTCAGAGAGACAGGCTGGTGAGAAGGTTGTAAGGGGAGAGCAGCTGACAGCTGATGAGGTGTGGTCAAAGGCGGCGCAGTGGGGACAAAGTGACAGGGGCAGGGAAGTGCCTCCCGGAGAACTTAGAAGAGCTGTTTGCTCAAAAATCCGTTCTCGTCGTTCTGTGCCCAAGGTACTGCCTCGATGTCCTTGGAGGGACCAGTCCCAATGGTCTCTGCCCCCACATATTGGCTTCTGGTTGCCTGCAGATCCCGTAACACTAAGCTGCTGAGGAAGGGAGCTGAGGTGAGTCCGACTGTGGCCTGGGGTAAGGTTGCCTGAGGTGGAACGCGTCCCTGCCATTTTCTAGTTGAGCAACCTTCGACAACAGGCTGAACCTCTGTAGGCTCAATGTCTTTTTTTTTTATTTCAAAAAAAAATTTTTTTTAATGTTTATTTTTGAGACAGAGAGCGACAGAGCATGAACGGGGGAGGGGCAGAGAGAGAGGGAGACACAGAATCGGAAGCAGGCTCCAGGCTCCGAGCCATCAGCCCAGAGCCTGACATGGGGCTTGAACTCACGGACTGTGAGATCGTGACCTGAGTCGAAGTCGGATGCTTAACCAACTGAGCCACCCAGATGCCCCTCTTTTTTTTTTTTAAGTTCATTTTTATTTATTTTGAGAGAGAGAGAGAGAGAGAGAGAAAGCGAGCGAGCAGGGGAGGGGCAGGGAAAGAGGGAGACAAACAGAATCCCAAGCAGGCTCTGTGCTGTCAGCCCAGCACCCGATGCAGGGCTTGAACCCACGAACTGTGAAATTATGACCTGAGCTGAGATCAAGGGTCGACGCTTAATGGACTGAGCCGCCCAGGCCCCCCTGCCTCAGTTTCTTCATGTGTCAAATAGAGACGATGTTTGTCCCTCCCATTGGACTTGTTCTGAGGATTGAGTCTGTACGGATATAACACCACACAGGGCCTGACACAGCACTCCAAAAGCACTGGCTATGCAGAGAGACTTACAATGTATGTCCTGCCAGGTCAGGGGCTATTTTAACTGGGATGGTAACTCAGCTGCTCTGAGATCCTCCCTTGAAGGTAGAGGCCCCAGGGGCACCAGTGGGCACTGTGGGGGAGGTTGTGTTTGTCTATGGCTCATTTATTTTTATTTTTTCTTTTTTAGCCAATACGTACGCGTGGAGAGAAGAAGGGGAGGAGGAGGAGGAGGAGGAGGAGGAAAAGGTCGTAACCTAGCCCTTGGAACTGCATAATTAATGACAGAGCACAAACTATGGGTTGACACAGGGAGGTGGGTGGGGGGGGATGGGCTAGATGGGTGATGGGTATTAAGGAGTGCATTTGTTGGGATGAGCACTGGGTGTCACATGTAAGTGATGAATCAATGAATTCTACAATATTGCAGTGTATATTAACTGACTAAAATTTAGATTAAAAATAATAAAAAATGTGGGGTGTCTGGGTGGCTCAGCCAGGTAAGCACCTGACTCCGGCTCAGGTCATGATCTCATGGTTCATGGGTTCGAGCCCCACATCAGGCTCTGTGCTGACAGCTCAGAGCCTGGAGTCTGCTTCGGATTCTGTGTCTCCTTCTCTCTCTGCCCCTCCCCTGCCTGCTCATGCTCTGTCTCTCTCTCTCTCTCTCTCTCTCTCTCTCTCTCTCTCTCTCTTAAAAATAAATAAACATGAAAAAAATTAAAAAAAAAAAAAAAAGAACTGAAGCTCGAAGAGAAAACAGCAACACATCCAAGCTGCTTCAGCGGCTCACAGGGTTGGGCTTCGACTCTGTGCTCGCTGGCTCCTTAGTGTGCGTTCCCCCCGTTGCCCTGCAGTGGCTTCCTGCCTGCCACATACCTGTGGGGTGTAGGTTTCCACATTGTATGGCTTCCTAAATCTCGTGTTCAGTATGTAATGGGGGGAGCATCCACCGGCGTAATACCTGTGATCGAGGACGGGGCCCTCGAAGCTGTTTGTGAACAGATTGATCCTGCAGGGAAGGCATGGACAGGGGGAAGAGGTTAGGGTGATCAGTTTACGTAAGCCCAGCTGGCAGACCCTAAGGAGTGGAACCGAAGCTCCTGGGTACAGTGTCCAAGAACCTGAGTATCTGGTCCAAACCAGCTTTTCAGCTTCCTGTGGGGCCCTTCCGGACCACAATCTTATACCTAGTCCCAGCCACTGGGAGATGCTTGTTCCTCTTCCAATCCACTCTGCTCCTTCTCTGTTGTGTCAGTGCCGTTCCCTGTGCCCAGAATGCCATTCCAGCCACTCGCTGTTGTATCTCTTTTTTCCTTATCTTCTTTGTGGGAAGCCTTCACTAGCATTTGCCATGCTAAGCTAGAGGCCCTCCGAAGACCCCTTGCTTGCCCCTCAAGTGGCTACTGTTCTCTATTTTCACAGTTACCTTATGAGAATGGTTTAGCAAAATAGATAAGAAAATAGACTCTGGAGTCAGATGCCTGGGGTCAAATCCCTGCTCTGCCATTTACTAGTAACGCGATCTCAGGCAAGCCAGCTCGCCTCTCTGTACCTTGGTCTCTGCGTCTGTAAAATGGGGACAAGGAAAATTTATTCTTAATTTCCGGATGATCTCCATCACGAGACACCAAATAATTGTCATTTGCTGAGACAGACTATGTCTAGACTATGTCTAGAAACAGAGCAGGGTGTGACCCCACATACGGATCACCTTCTACAGCATCCCCCCCCCCCAATCCCTGGGCAGTAGATATCACTGTGTGTAGTTAGAAGGGATGAAAATCAGTGTGCAGCCTTATTTCTCACTGCCTCCTAAGGCAGGCTTCCGTTCCTGACCAGCTCTGACGACTACTGAAAGCTCTTTTCTTGTTGAAAGGAGCTCTGTGTTCTCTTAGCCTCTGTGCACTGGCCTCGGTTCTGTTCCTAACAGAATTGTCATAGGCTCTCTTTCCTGTGACAGAGGTCCACGCATCATAAGAACGCCTAAGTGTTTATTTTCTTTAACCAACGCAATGTGGTGCTCACTTTGCGGAGGTGACTCTTCTTATCGATTTACACGTATTGGCTCATGTAATCCTTCAAAAGGTTAATCCTTGAGATAGCTATCGGGGTGATGATGTCCACTTTACGGAGCAGGGAAGCAAGGCACAGAGGGTAACTGACCTGCCCAAGGTCTCACTGCCAGCCTGCGTCCTTCCCCCACACAAGCTGCCGCCTACTGACTTGTCCTCAATAATCATATTAGCTTATTTGATCCTCACAGGACTCGAGAGAAAGTTATTATTCACTGCCTGCTACAGATGACAAAACTGAAGCCCCACATAGATACGTGCCTCACCGGAGGTCCCACGACCAGCGAGCTGTCATTCTGTCCCCTCCTACAGGGTCCAGTCTGGCTCTACCGCTGGCTTGCAATGCCTACTCGGTCACTCTCTTAGCCCTGTGACCCCTAGGAACTCTCTTAACTTTTGCAGACCTCAGTTTCCTTATTGAGGAGGCGGGGACTATAATAACCAGCTTATAAAGTGGTGCTGAGAGCAAGTCTTCCTGGCGTGAGAAGTCTCTCTCCTTAATGACAACCTTTGGGGAGTGAGATTTGATTTTTTTTTGTTTTTTTATTTTTATTTTTTTTAACGTTTATTTATTTTTGAGACAGAGAGAGACAGAGCATGAACGGGGGAGGGTCAGAGAGGGGGAGACACAGAATCTGAAGCAGGCTCCAGGCTCTGAGCTGTCAGCACAGAGCCCAACGTGGGGCTCGAACTCACAGACCGTGAGATCATGACCTGGGCTGAAGTCGGACGCATAACCGACCGAGCCACCCAGGCGCCCTCAGAAACCCACTTTTTCACTAACTACTTAGGAGCCTACCCTCTGGGCCAGGCCCTATGCTGGGGCCTAGAGCTAGAGAAGCAGCTAAACCTCCCCCACAAGTTGTCAGTAGGATTCAGAGGTAATGCCGAGAAAGCACGGAGCACAGTCACACGGCAGGTGCTGAGTAAACATGCACCCCCAGCCCTGGTGTGAGGCCCGTGTGGTCTCCGAGCACAGCTCCGTCTCTAGTGTTCCTGACCCAGCCCTCTGCACGGCCCGTGTCTAGCCACAGGACATGTCCCTGGAGCTCCCCGGAGCTGTGTTCAGAGAGTAGCTACAAGCATCCACTTACACTATGTCTCTTTTTTCGGAAAAGAAGAAAGGAGCCACTCTGTGAATATCAGCTCCCTTCCTCTCCTCCAGAATTTCACTGAATTCTGTGCCGTCCCACCTACACAACAGAAGGGCAGTAACTCACCCACTGGCCAGACGGCCAATTGCCCAGTACTGGTCCATTTCATGCTGACATTTTTTATAAATCCTCCTACAGTTGGCTTCATCTGACTGGTCTCCACAGTCGTTGTCCCCGTTGCAGAGAAGCCTGCGGTTTACACACCTCCCTGGAAGGAGAAAGGGTGTTACCCTTAGGCACGTGGCTGCCGAGAGGGAAACAACGGGGATGAGCACCTACTACGTGCCAGATATTTGGCTGGGCCTTTATCTGGCATCAACACTTTATTCCCCCAAAGAGGCCAGTGTTGTATTTCTGAACCCACTTTGAGGGGAGGTTATTAAGGGTGGGGAAAAGGAAAGTGTCTACATGGCCGGGGTCGAAGTGGCCAGACCAGAGGCAAATCTAGACTTCTCTCCCTGAGGCTGGTGAGGAGAGGTGGGTTTGGTGGGTCCTGTGGGTAGCACTAGCTGTGTGACCTTCCACGGGCTACCTAACCTGCCTCAGTCTTGTCTCTAAAACAGGGAAGTCATCTCCCCTTCCCTTCCAGGGCTGTTGGCACTTTTGCTTCCTTTGAATGCTTTCCCCTCTGACTTGACTCCCTTTCTTGTTTGTATATTCTTAGGGGTTAAGCCTGTAAGACAGGTGACCCTGTTTCCTTAGAGACATCTGATCATTTTTAACCAATATCAAAAGCAGAAGAATTCAATTTGGTCTTCAAATGTTTCTTACAAGGCACTTAAACTAAAGCCTGCCTGAATGACCATTATGGCTCTGGTCGGAATCATGGAACACTGGCCATAATGAGTCCATGGACACACTATAAAAGTCTTTCAGATTTATAAGACAGAATTCTTGCATTTGCAATAAGCCCTGGAAATCGCTCTGAAAATCTCTAACCTTTTCTTGAAAAATCCTGAAGCACACCCGGTCCATATGGGCACAGGGAACGTAGAGAGGTTGCAATTCCCATCTAGATCATCTTGGGTCAAAATACTCTTACGTTTGCTGGGGAAGTGGCAAAATAGAGAGACATGTGCTTGCTTGAATGAACTAGATGTGAGTTGAAAAGACAAGTGTTTACTTAGTTCTGCAGTAGATGAGTATTGTACGCTCCTCCCTTCATTCCTTTAATCAAAACTTTTTACTGACTCTCATGCATTAGGGGTTCCGCTATACTTGGTTATGCAGAAATGCAAACGTCAAGAGCTACTTCTGCAAACATTTTTCAGAGTTAAGTGGTCTAAACACCCGATGGAACGGCTGTAGGCTTTCCATGTTGTCCTCAGCCCCAGGCCTCTGAGAGAGCCAGCAGGGCTCAGAGTCTGCAAAGAGCTTTCATTCCCACTGTGTCACCTGATGCTTCTAGTATGCTTGTAAGGTATTAATGTCACTTCCGATTTTCTGTTAAGAGAACCGACATGCAGAAAGGCTAAGTGACTTCTCCTAGGTCACAAAGTCAAAATGAGACTTGGCTCGAGGTTTCTGATCCCAAGTTCTGATCCCTCTGATCTTGGGCAAGTAACGTCCCCAAGTCTTAATTTGTTAATTTGCAAAATGGGGATAATATTGATGCCTATTTTATAGGGCTGTTTTTGTGAAATAATACATGGGAAGAGAGGACAAGGAGGGCTCCCGGCCTGACCCATGACCCTGACCTTGAGCAGCAGGCAATGGCCAGTGCCCCCATCACCCCATTTGCTAGATATCCCCTCCCACTCCTGCATCCCTTTATACCTGTCTGTGCACACACAAAGCCTTCACATTGCACTTGACTTCTGCATGGTCTGCTGGTAACACAGTCTTCAACTTCCTTGTCAGAGAAGTTACATGGCTCCCCATTGAACTGAGAGGGCCGGAGCAAGTAGGCATGTCTGTACTGTGGCAGAGAGGAGGAAGGTGAACCAAGGGCGGAGCCTCAGGGACCTCGGGAACTGAGGGATATTCACTGAAGGGTCCGTGTTGCAAGTGCCTGTTTGCTCGACTATTTCAACTAGACTCTGAGCTCTCTGAGGGCAGAGACCTGGCCTTTGATCTCTGCAGCTGCAGTGATCAATAAAGATTTGCTGAATGTGGGAAAAGCTGGGGCTTCAGAGTCAAAAGGTATTAAGTAGACTGATGTGGCCAGTTCAGTAACACAACACCACAGTCTCTCAGCTTGATTACTCCAATGGGTTGATTCAATTATTCTCATTTGCTCACTATCTTATAAATCAAAAAGCAAGCACATTGGAGACACATCTGACTCTGATACTTTCTTGTTATGTGATGTTGGCACGTTACTTAACCTCTGTGATCTCAATTTGGTAACCTATGAAATAGGGGTAATGAATTAACCTAAATGTACGGTTATGGAGTTTCAACTATATAGAGGATCTAAATATGAAATCTCATGTTGTCCGGTACCTAGTAGGCACACAATTTCTTGTGCTTATTTTTCTTTATTGTTATCACTTTTAAATTCCCATTGGTTGACATATAGTGGTATTTTTCTTTATTATTAATCTTTACCAGGCAATATTCCTCTATCTCTAACTTCCTATTCGTTTATTCCAGAAATATTGGATTTCCAAAACACTGAGCCACCCGATGTTGAACAAGGTCGGTACTGATGCTTGCTTGGTTCTTTTTTAATCGAAGTACAGGTGACACAGTGTTACGTTAGTTTAGGGTGCACAACACGGTGATTCCACAGCTCTGTACATTATGCTGTGCTCACCGCAAGTGCACCATACTACAAGATGACAATACCATTGACTATATTCCCCAGGCTGTACCTCCATCCCCATGACTTATTCACTCCATAAGGGCTTGCTTGTGTGTTTCTAATCATAATCGTGCCCTCTGGCCTGCCCTCAAGGAGGTCGCTGCAGATGGTGGGGTGGTGATGGTGAGCGCCAGGCAGGGACAACGCAGTGTGATGGCCGCCATATTGAGGAAGGACACAGTGCTCTGTGAATTGATAGAGGCCTCCCTGATACAAACTTGGGAGCCAGTAAATGACAAGCGAGCTGAGGTTCCAAAGGTGAAACGAGATGTCAGGCAAACAGGAAGAGGCGGCGTGAGGAGGGCAGAGAAGAGTAATCTGTGGGGAGAAAGTTGCTCTACCAAACCTGAGAGACTAGCGAGAGCGTGCCTTGTTCCAGAAAACAAAAAGATGTTCATCTTGGCCACAGAGAAGAATACAGGAGGGCGGTGGCCAGAGCTGGAGGGAGACATAGCCAGGGGCAAGTAAGGGAGGGCCCCCCAGGTCTCAGGTTAGATTTAGTATTTTACTATGAGTCAATGAGAAACAATTATAGGGGGAAAAGTGATCCCGTCTGGGTGGCTTCCAAATACTAGTTGTAGGCAAGAGTTTGGTGCGACGAAATCATACAAGCCAGGGTAGCAGCCCCTTTGCAGAATGACATGTTAACCAACCATAGTTATTATTTGTATGGCATCTGGACACCCCTCCCCACCTCTCCCTGCCAAAAAAAAAAAAAAAATACAGACAACCATTCACCCACGCTCCTTTGCATGGGACCCCAGAGGGTCTTTTGTCCTGGAAGGCAGAGACTGGCAGGACAGGGATGAGGTCTGCAAAGAAGATTGTTAGAAGACCAGCCCCAGGCACCAAAGACAAAATGGGACTGAGGGGTGTGGAAATGATGGGAGAGAGGCATCTCAAAATTCCGGTTGAAAGGTTTTGATAACCCTGCAGCCAGTGACCCTGCAGAGAGTGATGATGTCCACTGAGGGCCAGTGCGTAACAAACTCTGAGTGAAGAGTGCTGGCTGGCTGGCTGGCTCATGCTGAGTCTTCCTGGTTTATGCTGCAGATGAAACAATTGTACAGATAATTGGATCAATGCTGATAATTTCAGCAATAAAGCTCACTTTGGGAACTGAATGATCCTGCTTGGCTCTCCACAAAGATCCAGTTAACTGTGTAAATGTCCTGGGTCCACTTTTACAGCCTCGTTAGGGTCTTAGCCCGTGGCTGCTTTGATATCCTGAGGAGCTGGGGAAATGGCAGCCCTCTTCTTTTCTCTTTTCTCTCACATACCTGCTGTTCTCAGAGCTGGGATCCCGCGTCAGCCCTCGTATGACAGGGGAACCTGAAGCACAAATACGGCAGGGACTATGGTGGTTTTTGTTTGTTTATTTGTTCGTTCGTTCGTTTGTTTGTGGGACAACACTAGACAAGAAGCCAGCGGCCCAAATTCAAGGCCTTTATCTGCTGCTAGGTGAACCTGACAAACCGCCCGCTCTGAGTCTCTGTTTACCTATTTGCCTAACAGAAAGTGCCACTGCTGCCTTCCCTTCTTTCTGGAGGTGCCAGAAAATATCACACAATCAAACAATACCTATCTATGGCGCTCTTGTTATGTTCCAGAAATTGGCCTACATTGTAGGTATAGGATTGAATAAACCTTCAACAGCTTCCCACTTAATGGAAAGGTAAGTAATTAAGGAAAAGTAAATGACAGGAAGAACAGGGAGCTATTACAGGTGTTGGAAGGTTGGCTATCTAATAGCACATAGGGCTGAGAAGTCAACGAAGGGCTCCAAAGAGGCAGCCTGTAGGCAGAGTTTCAAATAATGAGTAGGTGTTCGCCAGCAATGCAAGTGGGAAAGGTCACTCCAGCCTCCGAAAGCAGCATGAATAAAGGCAGAGAGAGAGTGTGAAATGGTCAGAGAGAGACAAGTGTTCTGTGGGCCGGAGTGGGGGATGCTTTATGGAGATGTCGGCCAGGTCAACGTCATGGGGGCCTTGAAGACCGTGAGTCTGGATCTGATCTCAAGAGCCATGTGTAGACTTTGAACGGGTTTCAAGCTGGGAAAAGACAGGCCACGCTTGCATTTTCAATAGCTCCCCTGGTTGTACCATGAAGATAGACTGAAAGAGCAAGTTTGGAGGCAGGAAGTCTGATTAGGAAGCTATTAACCTGAGCAAGGATAAGTATGCTAGGCAAGTAGCCGGAAGGTTGAAGAAAGGATCTACTACTTGGAAACACTGAGGAACAGACTTCATCAAGTGAGCCAACGTTCAATGAGATCCTACTATGTGCCAGGCACTGTCAGCAGTGCCTTCACCACTCTTGCTGAGAGTTAGGGCTTCTGGAAGCTTAGAGCTCCCCCAAGGCCAGAGTACTTACCCTTTTCTTCTGACAGGGATCACACGTGGTCCAGGCGGACCAGCTGGAAAGTTCACAATCAATAGGCATCAGTGAGACATCCACATTCCGTGTGTGTCTGCTCTTGGCGAGGCTCTCATTGACTGCATTTGACTCAAGAGACTGTGGCCTTTCACCTCTAAATGGCCATCATGAGAGAACAGAATCAAGTGTCAAAAAAGAATTAAGTATGCATACAACCACCTACCCATCCGTTCTATATATATATATATATATATATATATATATATATATATATTTGCTCATTTGCGTGAGGCTATTCATTCAAGTATAGGTTAATTCATCCAGCAAATAGTTATCAAACACCCATAAGTGCCTTCCATTTTGGCCAGCTATCGTCGAAAGAGTACTGAACTCAAGAGCAGAAGACAGTCCATTGGCACCTGGGGGATCTGACTTGCCTTTTCGACCTGTGTGAGTTCCACTTTTCTCATCCATGTAATGGGAGAATCATGCCTCCCTCCCAAGGCTATTCCTGGGATTCACTGAGAAAGTACACGTGAGAGTACTTGATAAACACTAAACTGCTACAGATAAGCAGGGAATACAACCACAGCTAGATGTACGACTTGAAGCAATTCCTTCCTCACTGGGGGCCTCTGTGTTATGCCCAGGAAAAGGAGAGGTTTGGACTAGATGGTCTTTAAGGCACTCTCCCATGTTAAGAGTGCACGAAACATTTGCTGAGAACGAACAACATTCAGGGTACTGTGCTACAGGGGATACAGGGAAATATAAAACATAGGTTCTGCCTTCTGGAGCTCACGTCTATCTTAGAACAGGAGAAGAGAAACATGTCTCATATCTTAGCTCTTTGGGACTCATCCAGTAGGCAAGGTTTGTAAGCACGCAGGCTCCAGGGCCAGAGTTTGCCTTAGGACGTCACTGTAGTGTGGAGGCTGGGCCAGGGTGAGGAGAGCCTGGAGGTGGGACAAGCAGGCAGGAGGCTCATGCAGTAGCATCAATGAGCGATGTGAACTTGAACCATGGCAATGTCTAGGGGAGAGCACATGGCGGGGAGTGGGGGGGGGCAGGTATACGAGATGTTGCTCCAGTGGAACAGATAGAAAATGAGAGGAAGAGGTTAGACAGGAAGGGGTTCGGGTTGATGCTTAGTTCTAGTCTGCGTGTGTGCGTGAGTGGGGGACACAGGAGCAAAAGAGCTTGTTGGAGAGGATGTGGGCGGGCATGCTGAGTCCCAGGCGCTCACGGAACACCTATGTAGAGTATTCAGCAACTAGTTCCTAAGTGGGTTTGGTACTCCGAAGAGAGATTTTCGCTAGAGATACGGAGCTGATCCTGAGAAGCTATGGGAGAGCATAAGACTGTTATTGAGAGGAGAAGCAGGCCAGAGAGAAGTCCTTGAGGGACAGCAACACCACCAGCAGTCCAAGAGACAATGGTGCCCTGCCAGTCCAGAGCAGACAGAGCATATAAGGGGATGTAGGTGAGGGCAGGGTGGGTGGGTGGGTGGAAGGGGCAGACAGTGTCGCATCTATAGAGCTGTCAAACAACACGAACTATGTCTAGAAAGTAAGGTGACGCTTTTTGTGGGGTTCCCGGCATTCGGTGGGATATTCAGTAAAAGAGTGGATAAACAAACGTGGTATTGAATCTGTCTAGGCCTCCAGTTAGCTCCGTGTGTAACATGACGGGTGAGGGGGGTGGGAGGGAGGGGAGAGTAGGTGATGGGTATTGAGGAGGGCCTCTTTTGGGAGGAGCCCTGGGTGTTGTATGGAAACCAATGTGACAATAAATTTCATATATTAAAAAAATAAATAATAAATAAATTAAAAAAATAAACAAAACAAAACAAACAAACAAACAAAAAACCATGACGGGTGCATTTAGATTTTACCCTTCCTCCACCGGCGAGAACATAATCTTGCAACCTGTGTTCCTTTTCAAGGCAAAAGAGATGAGAAAGAAAAACAAAGATTTTCTGAGCACCCAGGACATGTCAAGCTCTGTGTGAGGTGTTTTACCTGGGCCATCTCCTTGAATCCTCACGACAATGCGAGAGGACATTGCCACTTGGGCAGATGAGGGAAATGACTGAAAGTCACGTAGCTGGTAGGCAGTGGTCCTGGGGGTCTGAGCTGAGGTCTGTTGGACTCTACTGCCTCTTTATCCATTTCCCCCATGCTGCCTGGAAGGATGCCAGGAACAGCATCCACTCTACCAGTGCCCTCTGTCTCTATGCAAGGTCTCTTTCATCTCTGTGTCCAAGATTGAGTCATTAGGGAGAGCATCTCACAGTTTCCACTGTCTCAAATACATAGTACATCACTCCAGACAAGGGCATTAACAATACATTCTCACTTGGCAAAAGTCCTAAAAAGAGGATAATATTAACTACAGTGAAATCCATCTCCAAAACCGCCCCAGAGACCGGCAAAAATCAATTGCCTAGTAAAGTTGGATCTTTAAGGAAAGGTCAAAGACTCTCCTGGAAACCACAGGTGGATACTTTTAAAATGGTTACTTGAGGCAGGATGCTGCATCCCAGGAGCGGGGCTCAGAATGTGTTCTTATATCTACTAATTTGCTGGGGTTTGACAAAACAATATTGTCTGTGATTCGGCTTCTCCTAAGTATATATTTGACAGCTCGGCAGGGTACCCTCTTCCTGTTTCAACTAAGAAACGGTTACATTGTGTTTTTAGCAACTATCAAGGCAATTCTGGGCACAGTTGAGACTGAGTGGATGGGTAATGTACATGCACTGTATTAAGAGTCACAATTATTTTCTTCTCTGAGATTTGAAAGCCTGTTAATAGGCGAGATGATCGTTTACAGAAGGAACTTGGTAAAAAGTAGTTATAGCCACCAGGTCTCTCATTTTTGCACCCCATTTTCATTATGGAGGTGGCAGTATAATGAAGTAATCAGCTGAATAAATAGTATGTTTGTAAATTACATCAGTTAGGATGTGTGTGGTTTATTAGTACTACAAAATGCAAATTGGAAAGAAAGGCTGGCATTAAATTGCATCTTTAAATCCTGGCCTCTGTGTAGGGATACAGCACATTCATTTCACGCCCACGGATTTTTACGGAAACAGACCAGATGGACCTTTTGACCAACTGCAATGACTCTGTCATTCAAAATCCTCTCTATGTTTTTAAACATGCCCGGAGAAGTACAGAAAGTAAAATAATAAACACTCATGTAGTCATAACCCATGATTGGCAATTATTAACATTTTGGTATATTTCCTTCAATTTTTTTTTTAAATAGAAAATAACCCTATACATTACACATCTGCATTGGATACCAGCCCCAGATACATTTCCCTCTCCTCCTTCTCAGAGGGAACTATTGTCGGGGATTTACATGTATCCCTTGAGCCCTTTAAATATTTTTACATATTATATACGCACAACATATAACATTGTTTTTGTGTGCTTTACTCACACTATGCATATTATTGTGCAACTTGCTTTTGTCAATCAACACTCTACTTCTGAGCCCTCTCCATGTTGATTCATAGAGAGATCTAGTTCATTTCTTTACCTCTGATGTCCCATCAGAGGACATAAGTTGCATTCAATGTATTCTTTTTCTTTTTGAAAGACATTTATATTTTCCCAATGTTTTGCAATTGCAAATAACGCTACAATAAATACGCTTCTACGAGTCCTTGTAACATATCCCTCTACATAAGGAATGGCAAGGATGTGCCTTTCCTTGAGGTGTACAGAATGCAATTGCCAACATCAGGATATATTTCACTGGGTCCCTGTCTCCTACTCTCTTTCTAACAGGAGTTTCTGATCAAAATAAAGATGGATCCGTCGAGGAAGGCAGGATTAGGTCAGCAGTAAATTGCAAGCCATCAACTTACAGAGATGGGGTGTGTCAATATATTTTGGCTTTCTGTAGAAATGCCCTGACACAACAACTCTCTGTCACACACAATTTGTTAGGCAGCTACATTCCCTTTGCAAATAGCATCCTTCCTCTTTGCTGGAAGAGGCAGCTTCTGGGTGGCAGAGTTTCAATTTCTCCTCTCTCTGTCATTTGCTGTTGTAGACATGAAATTTAAAGCAACATCTCAAGGCAACAAATGTGTGGCCCAGAGATAGAGAAATGACATGGGGGCCCAGCACGTCAGATACACAATGCAGCTGGAGAGGGGATAATGCATTTGAGAGGCAGGATAATACAGGGATACAAAGGAGCTCTGGAACCAGAAAAAAACAAAACAAAACAATTGGATTGGAATCCATATTCTGTTACATATTAAGTGAGTAGCTTTGTGACATTTACCTTATCTACCAATCTTAGTTTCCCTCTCTGCAACACTGTAAGCAATAAAACTTACCTCCAATAGCTGTGAGGGCTTAGAGCTAATGCATCCAAGTGGCTGGCCCAGAGCAGCGATAAATAAACAATAGGTCTTAGGACGATGTGATTATTTCATCTGACATGATTATAAGAACTAAACAAAAACCTTTCTTGGGAGCTAACATGAGGGAGGTCTCAGTTTCTCCTGTGCCAGAACTGAAGGCTGTTCATCCACTTCAAGTATGGAACTCAAATACCTGCTGTGTTCGGGACCGCCCAGTGGAACTCACGGGCAGAGGCCAGAACACCAAACCTGGAGGGGGTTTGAGACTGACAACGTGAGTGAACCTCTTCTCCTCTCTGAGGAGCCTTTTGCTTTTCTACATAGTGTGAATAAGAGAGAATATCCATCTCATGGCATGGCTGGAGGATTAAACAAGACACTCTACTTATCCACCACGCCTACCTCCACTTTCCATGTCAGAGTGAACTTCCGAATATATAAATATGATCGTGCAGCTCCTTGGCTTAGAACCCTGCAATGGCTCCCCATTGCTAGAGGGTAAGGTTCAAGATCCTTAGCTCCCACCCTAGTGCTCCTCCACTCCACCCACTCTGATCCTGCTGACTCCCACTTGATCTCGTTTTCGCTAGTGCCTCGCCTTGGCCCGTGCTCGAGGCCTCCTGAAATAGACGTGAAGCTTCAGGAACAAGCCAGCTTCTCGTATTTTCATGCCTTCGTCTGTGATGCTTCCTTTGCCTTGAACACCCTCCACCCCCTGGGCCATTTGGCGAACATCTATTCTTATATAAAGATTCAGCTCAAATACCGTCCTTTTCTAGAAGACGTTCCAGACTTACTGAATGCCCAGTAGAGCTGGTCACTCCCTCTCTTGCTTCTCACCTGTCCCTGTATCATCTCTTGCAACTGTACCTAGAGTGTGTGCCCACATGGTGGCTTTTTCCATGAGAACACGAGCTCTCTGTGTCTTACTCATCTCTGTATCCTTAGAGCCTGACAAGGGGTCTTGCAAAGGGGTCACTCCTATTTGCAAGGGGTCGGGTTGCCATGAGCCCCTTCAACCTCCATTCCAGACACATATCCCTGGGTTTTTAACCCTCCTCTGTGTATACATAGTACATGCATATGAGGCAGGCCTTGGCAGCTTGGTTCTTCGTGGGGCCAAGTTGAGATTCTTGACAATCCATAATAGCTATTATTTGTTGAGTGCCCAATGGGTAGTGAACCTCTCCGTTCTGGTCTTAGAGGTGGTGCCCAGTGGCAGCTGAGTGCTGGGAAGAGGTGAGACCAGGGGGTGTGTCCAATGGGCACTGGTGCTCCTCACATTAAGTGGGAGGTTGTGCTCAGACAGCATTTATGGAATCAACAAAAGGAATGGCACGAACAGCCCTTCTTCCCACAGGGAAGGCCTGCTCACAAGGAGGCCTGGGATACCTGAGCATTTCAGCGTCATGGAAGGGCTTCTCATGTACCAGGAGGATCTCCTAATTGCCAAGTCACTGGCACATCTTTCACCGGAGCCCACGTTTGAGCTTTCACTAAGATATTTTCTTTAACCTGTCTCGTATCCTATTAACAATACCAAAAATAATGAAATAAATCAGTTAGAACTTAACTGCTGGGAACATACAGGAGTGTGTGTGTGTGTGTGTGTGTGTGTGTGTGTGTGAGAGAGAGAGAGAGAGAGAGAGAGAACCTGAGAACCCACAGAATTTGGGCTGATGAGCAGGTAGAGTGGGTCCCACTCAGACATTAAAGTCACTGATGTGAATTGGCTCTTTTTTCCATACATGACAGGCCTTCTTTTGCGCAAAGAAGCTTTGTTCAGAACACAGAACAAGTATCCTATTCTCAGCGTGACAAAATACATTTAAACATGTCAGTTTCTCAGGGGAACTTGTGTTGAAGTCAGACGCTTGGTTCCATACTAATCTGAAGACAGTTGTTGATATTATTTTATCAAATGCATGCAAATTGCTCGAGGAGATGCTCCTTATTCAATAGACGCACGACAAAGAGGCGGTCAGCATTTTGTGGCTTCGTACTCCCTGTCACATTATTGACTGGCGAATCACTTGTCACCATCACTTACCTGGAGCCGGGCAAACTGAGGCAGCCCAGGGCAGCAGAGAGAAGAATCAGTTCTGATGGTGTCCTCTGAGCCCACGGCACCGATATCTTCATTGTCTCTACGTGATGGAGCTTCAGCTGAGGCTCCGAGGTCCATGAAAAGTCTGCACAGGGAGCTTCTGTCCCCACAGAGCAAACAGTTCAACAAAGTAAACAGAAAGCCAGTGGTGCCTGGAAACCCCTTAGACTTTGCACGGACAGAACCGTGCCTGTGACCCCAGACACCATTGAGAACGGTGGAAAACTGTGCAGCACACGACACAGACTATCCGGGGAAGCAGCCGAGAGGACAGGCTGTCAGTGGGGCCTGCGGGCTCTAGGTCCAGACTGCCTGGGTTCAAATCCTTTCTCTGCTTTGTCACCTTTGGCAAGTCACTTTACCTCTAGGCCTCGGTTTCCTCGCTTGCAAGGTGGTGAGGTTTACGGAAAGTAACCTAAGTAAGGCGACGAGGACAGGCCCATGGGAGACACTCGCACGTGGGAGCTATTAGTACGAAGTGGAAGGCAGGGTGGGAAGTCAAACCAAGCTTTGCGTTTTGCCTCTTTCTAGCCGTGTGACTTTGAGCAAGTCAATGAGGAGCTGCTAAGCTCTAGAACCTGTCTACCCGAGTTAGAATTCTCTTGGTATGTTTCACTAGTTGTGTGACCCGTGGCAAATCATTAACCTCTGGGAGCCTCTTTCCTCATCTATAAAACGAGAATAATAGTGCCCAACTCACAAGGCTGATGGGAAGACCAAATCAACTGAAATATTTAAAACACTTTGAAGGGTGCCTGGCACGTTCTACGTGCCCTCTCTGTAAGTGACCTGCTATCTTTTATTGACTTTTTCTGATTCTGTTCCCTCGTCCACGAAATTTGGAGAGTTAGGCTTACCCGTCACTCAGGGTTGGGAGAGTCACTGGGCTACTAACTGTGAAAGTGCTTCATAAAAAGGCATCATAAAAGCAGTAACTGTAGGGGCACCTGAGTGGCTCCGTTGGTTAAGCATCCCACTCTTGATTTGGGCTCAGGTCATGATCTCACAGTTTGTGGGATTGAGACCCATGTCGGGTTCCATGCTGACAGTGAGGAGCCTGCTTGGGATTCTCTCTCTCCCTCTCTCTCTCTGCCCCTCTCCTGCCTGCATGCTCTCTTTCTCTCTCAAAACAAACAAATACACTTAAAAAAAATAACTGTGGAAGAGTAATTATCCAAATCTGTGTTGTTTGTTATTATATAACTTACATGGAACTTCACCACGGTTTGGGGAAAAACAGAGAGCTTTCCTGACCTTGCCGGAAAGCGTACTAGGTGATTGGTCGTGGTAGATTGAACATGCGTCTCCCATATTTGCTAGTGACCCTACAACACCCCACGTGGTAGCAACCTGAACAGAGTTCAGTCAACACCATTGCCTTCCACCTACGTCTCCCACATTGCAGGTCAGAGGGACTCTCTCTTTCCTCTAGGGGTGAACCCAGCAAAGGCAGGTGCCACTCATGTATGGTGAATAAACTTGAGCCTGGAAGAGGGATTTTCCTTCGACTTTTCATTATTCTGAGTAGCACGCCGATTGCCCTGCCATTTTGATGTGGTGTCCCCCTTAAACGGAATTAAAGGAAAATGTTACATGAGACTCTCTTGCAAGGGCGTAATCCAAGCAAATGTTCACCTCAATACGTCTAGAAATGATTCCCAGAGGACCCGTGACTGGGTGTCGGATGGACGTGTTCACATTTTCAGTTCTGGCTGACACAGCGTCAGCCCCACTTCTCAGCTGGAGACGGCACCTGCCGTCCCTGTGGTGGGGGGCACTGGCGTGGGGTTGGAGGAAGCATAGCACAGACTCAAAGGCAATGTGCAAATGGCCAAGGATCCCAAACACACCTCTCTGCAAACCACCACTGGCTCCTCAGAATCAACAAATTAAAGTCCAAACTGCACTAACCTTGCATTTATGGAACCAACCTGCAGGGGCATTAAGGGCTGTATAAACATGGCGGAAGACGGTCCTGTTGCTGTTGATGCTGCAGGTGTTGATGAGGGGACCCGGGGTGGCAGGAGGCAGCAGGCAGCTTGGCGATGCGCTGGGAGGAAGACTGCATAGCATTTCCTTAAACAAGCGACCTCATTTCTCTGTTTTCTATTCTGAAAAATGGAGATAACAACTCATCAAGGTTATTCTGGGGAGTGGATACAGAACACACTAAGCCCTTAACCTAGCTCCCCTCATAGGGTGGAGTACTCTTGAGTGCCAGCCGGCACCCCATCCTGCTGCATGTGCCAGAGGGGCCGGGCTAGGGCTGGGAAGGCAGATAAGCAAGAGCGGCAAAGGGATGGATGGAAGGCCATGGAGGGAGGCCACCCCTTCGCGTTAATTGGGCCCAGAACACAGAACACAAACTCTGCTGTCAGACCATCCTGTGTGCATCCCAGTTAGCATTACCCCAAGCACAAGGCACTATCTCGCTGTTGTCCCAAAGGATGCAGCGACCTGAACTTTGCCACAATTGATTGTGGTAGTTAATCATTTGTAAACACGCAGAAAATTGCATTTCAAGAAAGACCCATGTTCTCTCGCGCGCCGGCGTGCGTTTAAGAGAAGCCACATCCTTGCAAGACAAGGCTCCCCTTCCACCTCCTCAACCCGATGGACTCATGGAGGACCCTGCAATTTTTAGCGGCCGGTTACATGAATGACTCAGGTGCTCTCTCGCCAGATTTTTTGCGCATGCTGTTCTCTCTACCCAGAATATGTGCCGCTTGGTTAAACGGAATTCGTTGTTTGTGTTTCATACTAACGTTACCTTCCCAAATGACTCTCCTGGGGTCCTTTGCCCCCTGGTGGCTTACAGTGCTGCTCACCTGAGGTTATGCCAGGAGGATGGCAGCCTCAGGCAGCAGTGATAAAACAGATTTTTCGTGGGGAGTTCTCAGCAATTTAACAGGCTTTCCCATATGTCATCTTGTTTGATCTTGACGATAAGCTAATAACTGTCATTTTCCATGCCTCTGACATGGGGTTCCATAACTGAGTCCACGAGGAAACCTACGATCAGGTATGGATTTTATGTCGTTATTTTTTTTGTTTTTTCCTGACTCCCAAAGTCTTCCGTTTGTAATTCCAAGGCTTTACGCTCCTTTTAGAAGTTCCAGGGTGGATTCAGGTATAGCACAATTATCACGCCTCACCACTCTCTGGCCATAGCTCTCTTCTCTAAGAGTAGGTTTTAGAAAATGATCTTATGTCTCCAGGCCTTTAAATTGTACAAAGAAACTCATAACTGTATGCCTATGGATCCACCAAGAGTTCATTGTTTTTTTTCAGTCTTTGATAACTAATTTTCTATCCTCCATTTCCATAATTAATCCCACACATTTTAGGTTTTGTTACGGCAATACTCTCCCCCTGGTACCTATTTTTGTATTAGTTAGCTTTTGCTGCATAACAAAAATTCCTAAACTTAGTAGTCATTGACTAACTCAAAATTCTTTGGGTTATCCAATAGGTCTGGGCTAAGCTGGGTCATTCTGCTGGTCTTGCTGGGTTCACTCATGCAACCTCAACCAGCTGGTGGGTTGGGAGGGGGCTGGCTGATACAGCATTGCCTTGTCTACTTGAGGATTCATTCTGTCTGTCTATCAGTGCTGACTGTTGACTGAAGCGATGGGGTCAGTGGGCCACAGTTCTCCAAACAGACTCAGTCTTCTTCACGGTGATTTCATGGTTCCAAAGAACAGCAAGAAAGGACAGGCTCCAAGGCAGAAGTGCCTTTTAAGCCTCTGCTTGAATCATGTTTCTTAATGTCCCACTGGCCAAAGCAATGGCCAAACCCATACTCAAGAGACAGACACAAATCATACCTACTGATAGAAGGAACAGCAGAGTCACTTTGCAAAGGGGTGTGCGTACAAGGTTGCAAGGAATTTGTGGGTATTTTGGGATTTACCACAGATATGCACCACTTTCACAAAAGCAGTTAAAACTCAGTGTGCCTCCTTCATTTCTCTCTTCTCCTGTCCTTGTGATTTCATAGTGTGTGTTGAGATAACAGTGGCTTATGGTTGATAGAGCCTATGGCTCTGACTTGCTGGATGGAGCCTGCTTGGGCTCCTGGGTGGCTCAGTCTGTTAAGTGTCTGACTCTTGATTTTGGCTCATATCATGATCTCACGGTTCATGAGATCATGTCCCATATTGGGCTCTGTGCTGACAGCATGGAGCCTGCTTGGGATTCTCTCTCTCCCTCTCTCTCTCTGCCCTTCCCCTGCTCATACTCTCTCTCTCTCTCTCAAAATAAATTTAAAAATTCTTTTAAAAAAAGAGCCCCTGTGGACTCACAGAGAACTTTATATGACGAAGAATTAAACTTTTGTTATGTCATTGAGATTTTGTGGTTTATATGTTACTGCAGCAATAGCTACTCTATTCTGACTAATTATGTTCTAATGTTTCACACAAAATTTGTTGTGTATGTACATGTTTCTGGGGAAAAAGCCCATATTTCCCCTCAGATTAAAAAATATCTGCGATTCAAAAGAAGTAAAAACAAAAAGAAATGGAAAAAAATTCCCTCAGGAGATGTAACTTTTTCAGCTCACAGAATTCTGGGTTTTTCGCTTTGAAGGTGGTGTGGAGTAGTTGGAAGTGTCTGAGGCATCAGACAGACCTAGATTAGCATTTCATTTCTCCCATTTATTAGTTTATATCCTGGACAAATCCCTTAAGCCCTCCGAGCAGTAGTTTCCCGGGTTTAAAATGCAGGCTTGTTGAAATAATGCTTCAATAATCATTTATTGCAAGCCTGCTACATGTCAGGCACAATGCTAGGTGCCGGGGTTTAAAGATGAATGTGTAATAAACCTTCCACATAAGAGCAGACAATCTGGTGAGATAAACAGACACTATAATACATCATGGCAGTACAGTGTGGTGAGTGCAGTGACGGAGCCTTCAGAGCACAATCTGGGCACAGCCAAATGTGTGTGTGCATGTAAGTGTTTACATGTGTGCATGCACATGTCAGAGTGTGCACAAGTATGTGTGTGTACAGTGTGTGCACAAGTGTGTGTATGTGTGTATGCACACGCGTGTGCATGCAAGCACAAGAGGGTGCACACTGTTGTGTTGCACACACGTGTGTGCACAAGTGTATGCGTGAGTGTGCACGCACATGAGTATTGTGTGTGTGCGTGTAGGTGCACAGTTGTGTGCAGCTGCGAGTGTGCACACATGCGTGTGTGTGCATAGTGTGTGCACAAGTGTATGCGTGAGTGTGCATGCACGACTATTGTGTGTGTGCGTGTAGGTGCACAGTTGTGTGCAGCTGCAAGTGTGCACACATGCGTGTGTGTGCATAGTGAAGTGTATGTGTGAGTGTGCATGCACATGAGTATTGTGTGTGTGCGTATGTGCACAGTTGTGTGCAGCTGCAAGTGTGCACACATGCGTGTGTGTGTGCATAGTGTGTGCACAAGTGTGCATGTGTGAGTGCATATGCACAAGCATGTGCACGCAAGCACAAGAGTGTGCATGTGAGCATTCTGTGTTGCACACGCGTGAGTGTGCACAAATGTGTATGTGTGAGTGTGCGTGCATATGAGTACTGCATGTGCGTGCGTGCACAAGTGTGTTCAAAGTGTGAGTTTGTGCACACGCGAGTGTATGTGCACATGCGTGTAAGTGTGCACACAGGTGTGTGTGTGCATGTGTGTGTGTGATCATTGGGAAAGGTTTCTCAGAAGTGATGCTCGAGCTGGCCCCTCAGGGGTGAGGAGGAGTCAAGAAACCAAAGGACCAAAGGGAGAGCACGTGCTATCACTGGGAGAGGGCAGCAAATTCAAGATACAAGGGTGGGACCCCGCACAGAAGTTGGGGAACCGAAAGCCATTGGGTGTTTCAGGGCACAGAGTTCAGCATGAGTAGTAGGAAGAAATGGCACTGGAGGCAGGCAGGAGTCATATCATGAAGGGCCCGGTGGGCAGTGCTAATGATCGGGACTTGTGTCCTAAGTGCAACGGGACCTACTGAAGGCTTTGGAGGGGAAGGGAGAGGACAGCTTTCTTTGTGGGAGAGATTACTCTCGCTGCAGTGTAGAGGATGGACCGGCGGGAGGGAAATTGGAGCAGAGAGTCTGGCCGGGGGTGTGTTCCAGCAGTCCACTGAGAGAGACGGACGCCCGAAGCAGGGCGGTGGTAACAGTCAGAGAGGAGGCATGGACACAATGTGTGGGTTCTGTTGTGGAGAGAAGTAAATAGCACATTATTTACTTTTAAGTTTTAAGTTGATTTATTTTGAGAGAGAGAGAGAGAGCACAGGTGGGGGTAGGAACAGAAAGAGAGGGACAGAAAAAGAATCCCAAGCAAGCTCCGCGCTGTCATCGCAGAGCCCAATGCAGGGCTCGAACTCACGGACTGTGAGATCATGACCTGAACTGAAATCAAGAGTCGGACACTTAGCCACATGAGCCACCCGGGCACCCAATAACACACTATTTGTAAAGGGCTTTGTAAACCATTCTGCTGGGCACAAGGTGGGGTCATTATGATGGAGATTATGGTTCTGTGTTAAGGAAGGTATGTTAAGTCCCCTGGGCTGAGCTTGTCAGCTGCCCAGAGCGCCCTGGCTCCACTCGGCATCCATTTCCTTCTTTATCACTCATGGTCCTATGGATTCAAGGGTGCACGCTTGGCTACCATCAGGTGAGTTCCTTGTCTTCCAGGCTCACCTTCCCTGGACCCTGGGGATGGGGGAAGGAAGACTTTATCTTGTCCTACTGTCCCAGAGTCCTAATCAGTGTCTGATGTCCAGGGTTTTCCCTGAGGCCCTGGAGGCCTTATTTAAAAGACCCTTGGCAGACATCTGTGGGAACTGCATCCCTAGAGGAGGTTACGCTCCCTGGAGCTCCTTCCCCACGGCAGGGTAGGAGCCCCACCAAGGTTCAAAGGTGGACCAGAAAGAAGTGCAGCTGGGCTGAGTGGGCAGTGAGGTCTTTGGAGGACTGCCTGGGGACAAACCACCAGAAGGAGAAACGGAGATGGCTCTATTTCCAACTAGAAGAATAAGGAAGGGGAAAAAAGCTAGCTAGCAAAATGAAGAGTCTCATCCTTTTGTGGCAAAGAGACCAGCTGTCCACGGATCCCTGTGCCCTCCACGGAGCACCCAGCTACGCTGCACTTCCCAGCACCTTTGTGACCCTGCTTGGCTCTGTGACTAAAGGCACATGGAATACAGGCGTGCCATTACACCGTCCCATGTGCAACCTGACCCGCTCTCCTGCCCCGCATCTGCCCGCTGAATATGACCTTGGAAGCCACTGTTGAAGAGGGCTGCACAGCGGGCAGCCTGGGCTCCCGTGTGGCCACATGGAGCAGAATCTTCCACACGCCCTGCTGATTACACTAAGCCTCAGTGAGAAGGAAACTTCTCTTGGGTTCCAGCTGCTGAGATTCCAGCGTCTTCCTGTTGTCTTCCTGTTACCGTACATAGGAAGTATACCAAGAACATCTGGGCAACACTAATGATGAAGGCCAGTGCTACAAAGAGCAGGTAGGCAGATGTGGCCCGCAGCGTGCTCCAAGGTGATGGTCGGCCAGTGTGCCGAGAGGAGAAGTGACTTTGCGGGTTTTGCCTCCATTATTTGGGACGCAATCGCCAAATACAACCAGGAGACCGGGGGGGGGGGGGGAGAGCCCTTTAGGAACAACTTGATTTGGTTCTAGCGATTTAGGGCCGAGAGTGGGCATGTTGTTCGGCTCCTGGTCATTGACCAGAGTGCTGATCAGAGAGGACCCGGCAGTGTGTGTGAGGAGAAGAGGCAAAGAAGAAATGCTAGAAGACGGGTGGGCCATGGCAGTGAGGAAAATTATGCCTTTAGGGGAGTCCCCAGTTTGGGAACACTTTCAGACAGGGACCATGAAACAACAGCGTGTTGAGGACTCACATGTGGACAAGGAAGACGACTTCTAGGCCAGTCAGTGATTCCCAGGGTCTATGCAGAATTACCTGTTTAATAATGGAGCATAGTACATCATATTTTTTCTTTCTTTCTTTTTACTTTTTTTTTGAGGGGGGTGGGGCAAGGGAGAGAGAGAGAGAGAGAGAGAGAGAGAGAGAGAGAGAGAGAGAGAGAATGTTAACGCCATGCTCAGCGCAGAGCCCGAGGTGGAGCTCGATCCCACGACCCTGGCATCGTGACCCGAGTTGAAATCAAGAGTCGGATGTTTAACCAACTGAGCCACCCAGGTGCCCCCATTGTATTTTCTCTTAGACTCTTTTGAGTTCCCACAGTCTTAGGATATTTTACTGACCTCACGATGCTCATTATCATCACTGGCACAGGCAAAGAAACATCTGGAGTTCAACTCAGAGCGGCTCGTTTTTATAAATGTTTTTACATTAAAGTACAGGCAATTCCTCAGAAATAAAAATGTTGAGTATTCCTTTTCTATGTCAGATATTTCCAGGAACACTAGCAATGTGTGAGGAGGGGAAGTGGGATTCCACCTGGCAACGTGCCAGGAAATGAATTACCTGGGGGACTTTTAACAACTTGATGGATTATGTAGTTGTATTGATATTGTGGATTAACTGTGGCAAACAGGAAATCTAAGCCACCCTGCTCATCTGTTCATTCACTCGCAGTGGATCACATGTAGACTCCTCACCCTGCTACATAAGTGATTTCTAAATCTGTCTGCTTCAGCTACTCTGAACTTCACAGCAATTCATTTATTCAAATATATATATATATATATATTTTTTTTCTTTTTTTTCAATGCCTAGTGTGCTAACGTGGGAGACACAGCAAGCAGTAAATACAACTCTTGGCTCCCTGTCCATGTGGAGCTTCCGGTTTCCCAGAGGAAATAAACACAAGGAATCAATTACACTTCTGTCTACCATGATGATTTGAGTACCTTTAAGTAGTAAAAGCATATACTATTCTGAGGTCATTGGGGGTTGGCTGGGGGCGGGGAAATTCCCCTGAGCTTGCAAGCCCCAAACCAGGGGCGCCTGGGTGGCTCAGTCAGTTAAGCATCTGACTCTTGATTTCGGCTCAGGTCATGATCTCACGGTTTGTGAGTTCGAGCCCCACACCGGGCTCTGGGGGTGGTGGACAGGGTGGAGCCTGCTTGGGATTCTTTCTCTCCCTCTCTTTCTGTTCCTTTCCTGCTTGTGTGCACATTCTCTCTCTCTCTCTCTCTCTCTCTCTCTCTCTCTCTCTCAAGGATAAATAAATAAAACTTAAAAAGAAGTAAAAAAAAAGAAAAAGAAAAGAAGGTCCCAAATCAAAGGGTGAAGCGACTGAACTGTCAGACGTTTGAGTTGCTAATGCGATACCGATGCCATGCAGTATCACGCAGCATTTCTGCTATCTGCTGTTGCCACAAAGAACCACCCCAACACTAGTGGCTTAAAACATCAATTATGTTACCATTACTCACAATTCTGCAGGTCAAGAATTTGAAGGGACCCAATAAGAATGGCCGAGATGACCACTCAGATGTTCGTTGACTCAGCTGAAGAGCTGGACAACTCGGGGGTGGCTGGGACCCTGTGACTGCCACCTTGGTGCTCCACAGGGCCTCTTCCTTTCCAGGTGGTCACTCCACAAGGCCTCTCCACAGGGTGGCTGCACTTCTTACATGGCAGCTCAGGGCTCCCAAGAGCACTAAAGCAGAAGCTTCCAGAACTTCTTCAGGCTCTAGCCTGGAGCTGGCGGGAGTGTGCTGCTTCTACCACATTCTACCGGTTGAAGTGAGCCACAGGGCCAGCCCAGATTCAGTGTTGGGGGAGCTCTACGTGGGTATGAATATTGGGAGGTGTGTTTCATTGGGAACCATCTTTGGAGATCAGCTACGATATTCAGCAAGTGGCACTGTTTAATGAGATTTTTTTTTTTTTTAAACAAAAGTCTTATTCAGGAAGAACCTCTTTCCCCACAAAGGAGTCTGGAAGTACCTTTCTTTAACCACTGCTGCCAAAAAAAATACAGCTAAAAAAAATACAGAGATAGGCAGAACTTTGATTAGAGATTTAAGTATACCACTGTAGTACTACCCACAGGGAAGCACCGTCTCCAGCCTCATTTGGGATCAAGCCTCAAGACTTACAATGGACTTTGATAAGTGGCAGGTGCAAAGGCCAAGATATTCCTTCAAAGGGTTTAAAGACCCCGATACGTGGAAATGATGCAATTTTGAGACAGGGCATGAGAGAGAACAGGGACATTCAGAAGTGGATCCACAGATTGCAAACAAAACAAGGCAGGAGACCTGGTCCTACCTGGACAGAGACTGTCCCCTTGGCCGAGGAAGATGTCAACTCTGACATCAGAACCCCAGCCTAGCATTCCCATAGCTTGCTCTACATATTTCTGCTTAACTGTGTGGTAGACAAAAAAATACGACACTAGGCTCAGCTTCTACACATGTTAAGAGAGCAGGCTCTACAGTCAGAATGTCTGATTATGATGTCTGCCTCTTCTACGTGCTAGAAAAGTGGCCTTACTTTGTGTCAAGTTACTTAACTTTTCTGTTCAGGATTGCCAAGGTACTTAGCACAGCACGGCATATGCACCAGGATTTTGAAAATGTCAACTATTAATATCGTTAATGCTCTTGCTCATATTGTTAATTTCATAATTTCCCATTTATACATCTTTCCAGCTCGATATTTGGCTTGGGTACGGGCTACCGTATCTGCCTACTGATGTGAGCATTTTGGCAGCCGGAGGGGCAAAAAGAGAATAATAGCCCTCTTTCCAGGAGGGACCGTTAATATCTGTCAATGTGCATCCAGTATACAACCTTGTGGCCTTTGCTGGAGAGGAAAACCCTGGCCTCCTGAGCTTGGCTTGCTGCACAGGGTTGATAAACAGCAGCGTTGATGTCAAGGCTGAATCACCTGGGTATCTAAGTCATACTGACTGATCAACCCACGAAGAAACGTCTTTTATGTTGTTTGATGTCCAAACTGGATATTTTAGGAGTCCTACGTGAACGCAGATAGACAGTTTTGATTTTTATTCAAGATATTACTTTGCAAGTTTCTAGGTATCCTGAGTGCATTAGTCCCTGAGTTCTGGAGCCATGTTTGAATAAGTTTATCTGCTGAGGTGTGCAATTGCTCCAGGATCTCTTTATCCCGGTCGATGATGTCACAATCTCTGCATGTGAGCCGGGTCTGGGGGCATTTCCTGTCTCCTGCGAGGGACGTCAGTGGGGCAGGGGGATGGGAGACTCTGCAGTACCTCTGCCTGGCACAAAAGGAAGGGGCAGGTCTCTGCCTGGTGCAAAAGGAAGGGGCAGGCCTAGTCTATTCGGGCTGCTCTACGCTGATACTACAGCCTGAGGTCAAGTGGTAGCAGATTCAGGGGCTGATGAGGGCCCCCTTCCTGGATCCCAGACTGCCATATTCCAGCTTCACGGTCCCTGCATGGTGGAAAGACAAGGAAACCCTCTGGGGTCTCTTTTACAAGGGCACTAATCTCATTCCTGAAGGCTCCACCCTCGTGACCTAACCCCCCTCCGCCCCGCAGAGGCTCCGGCTCCAAATACCATCGCACTGAGGATTAGCTTTCGGCATACGACTTTTTGGGGGTGGGGGGCACAAACATTCTGCCTGTGGCAGTGGGCTCCTGAGCTTACAAGCTATGCCCCTCACCTTCAGTTTTCCTGTCTGGAATATGGGGCTAATTGCATTTACCTCATAGGGCTTTTATGAGGGTTAATGAGTTAAGACTGCAGAAAATATTTGGAACAATTCATGGCACGTTTGGAACAATTCATCGACGCGGGGCTCGAACTCACGGACTGCGAGATCACGACCTGAGCCGAAGTCGGACGCTTAACCGACTGAGCCACCCAGGCGGCCCCCTTGCTTCTGTTTTGAGGATCTGTCCTTTTGAGAGGCAATGCCAAAGAGTGGGCAGAGGGTGGGCATCGGAGGAACAGCGGTCTGAGCTTGAACCTCACTTCTATCCCTTACTGACTGTGGGCAGGCTTCTTTGCGTCTCTGACCCTCTCCATTATAGCTTTTAGAGACATTAGTCACTATTATCAATCAGTTTCTTTACCAAGTATGGGGGTTTATTCCAGGCCTCACACCTCCCCCTTTCTGGACCCTGACTCCGACTCCAAGGACTTCCCTGGAGAAGCGTGAAAGGGACAGAGTGGTGGCCTTTTTCAGGATGTAGAGTTCCACTTGATCCCTAGAGGCTGGCTGCAGTTTTGAGACTCTTCTATGAGGCAGAATGGAGTAGGAGGGGAAGTCCTGGGATTCCCACTCGAGGATGGGGCTCAGGACTCATTCCTGCTACGTGCATGCCACTTGTGTGTGTCCTTCCTGAGTCTCAGGTCCTCACCTGCAGAATACGTACAACATGTCCCATGCACGGGGCACCTGGGCTTTTCAGATCCAGGCAGACTCGCTGAGGTGGGGCAAGCCGAGGTATCCAGGCATTCAAGTCAGAGTCCCCTGGATTCCCTTAGAAACCTGAAGGTAGGTGATGCCTGGAGCCCAGCTACTAGAAACAGGGCACAAACTCTTAAAGAGGCTGGCCCCAGTTGTCTTGGGTTCAGATGCTTGCAGAGTGAGTGGCTGGAGTGTCTTATACCACAGCCTATGTTCTCAGAGGCTGGGAGGGCAGCCTTTGACGGGTTCTGAGGGACACTAACCCGCCCCCTGAGTCTTCCCTGTCCTTCCCACGCAGACCTTGCCAGTAGAGTTTCTTTCCAAGCCCACGAGAACCTTCCCAGGTCTCTCCAGCATCCTCTGATCCTCTGCTCTTTTTGGTATCTGCTCCTGTTACTTCCATGCTGTCCCTTTGGTAGGAGGGTAGTTCTGCCCGATATTTGAAGCCCCATCACAGCCCTTACTTCTGTTTTGTTTTTTTTTTTAATTTTTTTTAAAACGTATTTATTTTTGAGACAGAGAGAGACAGAGCATGAATGGAGGAGGGTCAGAGAGAGGGAGACACAGAATATGAAACAGGCTCCAGGCTCTGAGCTGTCAGCACAGAGCCCAACGTGGGGCTCGAACTCACAGACCGCGAGATCACGACCTGAGCCGAAGTCGGATGCTTAACCGACTGAGCCACCCAGGCGGTCCCCTTGCTTCTGTTTTGAGGATCTGTCCTTTTGAGAGGCAATGCCAAAGAGTGGGCAGAGGGTGGGCATCGGAGGAACAGCGGTCTGAGCTTGAACCTCACTTCTATCCCTTACTGACTGTGGGCAGGCTTCTTTGCATCTCTGATCCTCTCCATTACAAAGCGGCGAGGACAAGTACAGCGGTTGCCAGGATTAGAGGCAATACGCGTCAACTTCCTGCACAGTGCTCTACACGCGGCAGACATTCGGTGCCCTGGAACTATTACTGTCTCACCCTCCACAATGCCTGTAGCTTGTCCATGGCCGGGCCGTGGGAGGGCACCCACACAGATGTGGAATCATCAAACCATGCAAGTTAATCAATAGGTCATTCGATCTTAGGGTACCCCAGGGCCAGGCTTCAATCTGCCCTGAGTCAAATCTCAAACTTTTGTCAGGAAGCCTGACCAGAACACTCACCAGAACCGTGTCTTCTCCTGACATCTCGAGGCATCCCTTTCCAGCTGGGCAGGAAGAAGAAACCCTCTGAGGAGAACCCACTCACTGCTTTGAGTTTCCAGCCATGGCTCCCAATCCCACAGGTGTCCGGGAAGAGAGTCGGCATCCTATAAATGCTGAGGAAGAATGACAGTGATCGTGACCAACAAAGCGTAAGGATAATCACAGCAGGTTTCAAAAACTAGGCTTCGTGTTGACTACAAAAAGGTATAATCGCACGGGGTCCCCACAGTGCTTCTGAGGCTATCATTGTTTTTCAAGCAGCTCTGACCCAGTTGTAGAAACACTGGTGCTGCAGAACTTTGGCAGAAGGAAAAGCCCCCCTCTCCCGAACCCCCTCTCTGCTCCCCCAAGTCCCCTCACTGCTCCACCTTCTCGAATTCCAGTCTCCGGTTGCCAGGAGGGCGCTAGAGTGAGGGAGGCAGCGGCTGAGTCTCGGCCAAGGCTGCCTTGCCAGGTTTCTTGTCAATACCTGTTGACATTTCTCTGAGTAATCGGTCCAGGCGCCTCAGGTATATTTCTTCCTATCACTGGATGGATTACGGGGGCTCTATTGATTTTGTGGTTTCATGTGTGAAAGATCTAATCTTAATCCTCCGTTGTTCATTTTCCTTAACCTTTTAATAACATGATAGGGAGGCAACCCATCAGAATGGAAATTGTTTCTTAGGCATGTTGTCATAAATACATGCCAGGGACTGTTTTATTGTACAGGAGAAGCCATATTTTTTGGAAATAATAATAATGATAAAATTTGTATGGTGTATTGCAGTTTACAAAGCACTTTCCCATATCAACTCATTTAATTCCAACAGCAACCCTGATAGGCAGGAGTTATTTTATTTACTTTGATTTATTTATTCTGTGAGTCTTTCCACAACATGAATTTTTATTATTACCCACTGTGTCACAGATGAGGAACCTGTATCGCTCAAGGTCACACAACTCTTAAAAATAAGGTGTGGAGTCGGGGTGAGCTGTACTTAAATCCTGAAGTGGTCAAGTTGCCGCTGTGTAACCTTGGCTGAGGGGTGTATGCACCCCATGGTCCTTTTCTTTACAAACAAAACAGATGATGCAACCTTCCTGAGATTTTGTAAGGATTAAAGATGAGGTGGGTAAACCCCCTGAACTGTGCCTGGCACCAGGGAAAGGTTTAACAAATGTTAGCTATTATAATTAATAATAATCTTAGTTATATGATAAAGGGAGGACTTACGCCAAGGGCTTTATGTCAAGCCTAGTTCTCCTCTGCTGGTGGGAAAATTAGGGTCTGCCTTTTCTTTCCCTCTCTCTCGTTTCTTTCTCTAAAGTCTAAAATCCCAGGGAATGACACATAAACCAAGGCTGTTCAGGTGAACACTGGGAAGTCTCTTTTAAGGCTGAGAGTGAAGAGTGAGAGCCTCATGATAGCAGCACTCTTGAGTCTTTCTAGAGCAGGATTCCACACCGCTGGCACACGGTGGTACAGTTCCAGATCCTGGAGGCATCCTGCCCATACCTGTGTCCTGCTGATGAAAGGCCGATGGGTAGGGCATGCGGATGTTCTCACCGTAGCTTGGAAAAGTTACCCGGGTAATTGCCTTGAGACCAGAAAGCGGAGGGACTGAGACTTTATTTCCAGCCATGCCACTCACTAGCTCTGAGGCCTTGAGAGAGTAATCTCCTTTACCCGGGCCTCAGCTTTCTCATTTTTAAAATGAGAGCATTCAGGGAAGTCTAGGTGGCTCAGATGGTTAAGCACTGGACTCGATTTCGGCTCAGGTCATGGTCTCACAGTTTGTGAGTTCGAGCCCCACATCAGGCTCTGTGCTAACAGTGCAGAGCCTGCTTGGGATTCTCTGTCTCTCCCTCTCTCTTTGCCCATCCCCCCCCTTGCACTCTCTCTAAATACATACATACGTACATAAGCAAACTTAACATTTAAAAGACATAAAATGAGAATGTTCACCTATAATTTGTGTTTTCCAGCCCAAATTTAGCTAGAAACTAAAAAACAAAAAACAAAAAAAACAAAAAAACAAAAACAAAAACAAAAACAAAAAAAACCAAAAAACAAAGACAAAAAAACCAATTTAAATTCCATACCCCATTTCCAGTCTCAGAAACGAGAGTGGGGAAGAAGGAAGCAGCAGGAAGACGCATAAAAGAAATGCTCATGTTAGGAAATCTTAGTTTGGATGATTCTGAAGTTTCTTCTGGAACTCACATTCTATAGCTGTAGCACTCCAGAGCTGAAACCCACTGCCACGCTGTCTCACAGCTTTTTGTATTCGTTCTGAAGCTTACTCAACAACGGGGGCCAGAAACAGATGTATCCCCAGCCTCCAAGTGCATTTCCTTTCCCCTGCCCTCCTCCCATCTCCCCTTCTCTCCTCTCCTCTCCCTTCCTTTCCTTTCCTTTCTTTCTGTGAGAAAGGCATTATCTTCTGGGTCAAATCCTGGGTCTCCAGTGATAAATCCTACGTTTCCTGACTTGTAGTACTTGGTACATGTCATTCCTGGGCTTTGTGCTCAGTTCTTCACTCTCTGTCTGGGGAACTTATGTTCATTTCTGCATGATCCACCTTAAATGTCACCTCCTTTGCAAAGCCTTCCCTGACTATCCCAAGAAAAGAAACCACTTCCTGTTCTGGACCCACAGCACTATCTCTACGACAGAATTCCTGACACCGAATTATAATTCCTTGGCTACCTGTTCCCTCATCTTCCTCCACCTGTGCACACTTCCTTTTTTTTTTTTTTAACGTTTATTTATTTTTGAGACAGAGAGAGACAGAGCATGAGCAGGGGAGGGCCAGAGAGAGAGGGAGACACAGAATCTGAAGCAGGCTCCAGGCTCTGAGCGGTCAGCACAGAGCCTGACGTGGGGTTCGAACTCGTAAGCTGTGAGATCGTGACCTGAGCCGAAGTTGGGCGCTCAACCGACTGAGCCACCTAGGTACCCCATATTTTTTTAATGTTTTTAATGTTTATTTATTTTTGAAGGAGAGAGAGTGTGTGAGCAGGAGAGGGTCAGAGAGAGAGGGAGACACAGAATCTGAAGCAGGCTCCAGGCTCTGAGCTGTCAGTGCAGAGCCCGACGCGGGGCTGGAACTCACAGAGCGCGAGATTGTGACCTGAGCCGAAGTCGGACGCCTAACCGACTGAGCCACCCAGGCGCCCCAGTGTGCACCCTTTCAAGGGGAGGGCTGTGTTATTCATTTGATATCCTGAACACTTGTAGAGAAGTCCTATTTGGATACCGCCTTGTTGGTAAGAATGGTAGTAATCCTGTTAAAACAGCCTTTATTAGTCACTGATTTACTTATTCATAGACTCGTATTATTTTATAGTATAGGAAAGACATTACGTTTATCATCCAGCCTCTTCACTTAAGTTAGAAACTGGAGCTCAGAGAGGTAAAGTAATGTACCCAAGGCTACCCAGCAATGCAGACCCACTCAACTCCAGGACCCCTACCTCGGCCCTGTGCTTTTCTCTCAGTCCTAGTTGTTCAGTAAGGCCTTGCTCCTCACCGACTATGTGCTGGGCACTGTGGTTTATGCAGGGAGATGGGATTAGCATGCCATGGTTCCCGCTCTACAGGGGTTTACATTCCGAGTAGGAAAGCAAAGACATTTATCCACATCATCTAAACCACCCATGAGAACATAAGCCCCACTGATTCACTAGCGTACCGACCATCTCCTGAGAACGGGTCACAGATGCCAACTAATGTTCCTTCAGGAACACTGCTCTGTTCTCACTTGCGTTGAGCTGCCTTATGCCCCTGATTCTGAAACCTACGCCTTGTATTCTCGCTTTGACAGCTGTTTCTGCCCACATTCTGCCCTCTGCTCACCCCTGTTTTGGAGTCTGTCTGACTCTTCCTCCTGGCATTTTGTGCCCAGGCTTTCTGCTTTTTTTTTTCTTTTTTAATGTTTATTTATTTATTTGAGAGAGAGAGAGAGAGAGAGAGAGAGAGAGAGAGAGAGAGAGAGAGAGATGGAGACACAGAATCCCAGGAAGCCTCTGCACTGACGCAAGTTCAAACTCACGAACTGGGAGATCACGATGTGAGCTGAAATCCAGAGTTGGATGCTTAACTGCCCGAAACGCCAAGGCGCCCGTCCTCAGGCTTTCTTGTGTGATCTTGAGGCTCTTCTCAATCTGTCTCTTGCTTTCTTGATAGAGACTCCCTACTCTAGTTTCCCGGCCCACAAATCCCCGCTGCCACACTCTGCACCATTTGTTGGGTTAGTGCTAGCATCCATAATGAAATTAACTTGAATCTGGCCCAATTACAGAGATATTTCTATTGGCCCCTTTCTTGGGGCCTCTGGCAATGCTAGCTTTCTTTTAGTGGAGAACAAATCTGCTAAAGCACATTTTTCTTGAGATGATGGTTTCCAGTGCAGCACTTGGTTTGCAAATTATTGCACCGTTTGCAAAATGCAATCCTTGCTCTACCGAAAATGTCATCAGTATAGAGCATGGATGGCTTTGTAGAATATTATTTTGGGGGTAAGCTTATGCAGGGCTTGATAAAAACCTGTTCCTCATGATCCATAAGCCAGATGTTTCCATTGAGATAACATGGCATTGTTAGTGGTGAGTCTCACACACTAATGTAACAGATAATTATCTTTCCATCCTCTGTTCAAGTAAATAGGGAAAGAACCAGAGAAAGGTATCATAGCCAACTATGGCCTAGGAGCCTCCTGAAAGTCAGGGGGGTCCCAAGTGGAAAGGGGAGGACAGTCACCCCACTTTCACTTTCTCCAGGAAGCAGAGAGTGGAGAAAGAGCACGATTTGGAGTCTGTGGGTCAGTGTTCCAATTCTGGCTGCCCTATTTATCTGGAGAGTATGTTTCCTGCCCCTGAATTTCAGTTTCTTCTTCATAAAATGCTAGTGAGAATACTTATCTCATAGGGCTGTGTGACAACAAAGCAAACATGCAGATAGGCTAACCCCCACCGCAAACACCAGCATCTATGAAAAGGACCTGGTCATAGGAGAAGTGGAGAAGGGGGGCCTGGGGAAAAGGGAGGAGCTCGAAGGGCCTGGTGGCCAAGGTCAAATAACCATGTCTAGGGGGAGTGGGCAACTGGGTGTGCCCTAGCTCAGTAATGAGTCAGAGGGAGATTTCTGGGAGACTGAGGAGAGACTTGAAGCAGGCCTCCATCCTGGTAGGATGGAATCCAGAATCTCAGGGGGGAATCAGAGGCCTGGCTCAGGTAAGCATGTCAGAACCCCAAGCAGGCCTGCTGGCACTGTGGCGGGACCCCAGTCTCCTTGCAGCACTGGGACAGCCACCAAATACTGGAACTAAAACTCGAATACTGGGATTGGGTGCTCCCTGCCAGGATCTAACCAGAAAGGGGCTGAGGAGATCCATTCTGACTGGGACAGCAAAGCCAGCTTGGAACCCCGCTTGTGGGTGGGGACGTGACTGCTAATGAACTGCCTCTGTGGTCAGACCTGGCTCAGGGCCGAACAAGGTGGTGCTGACTTTGAGGAGGCTTCTGGGACCTCTGGAGGAGACTCAGCAACCACTCAGGGTGTAGCTTCATGATGAAATTCTAGAAACCTTGCCAGTCATTGTAAGTTTAAGCCTTTCTTGTCTGTTTGAAAGCCCCGGGGGGGGAATATTTGAGTCATCCAGACTTAATTCTACAGGTAACATGGAACCATGGAAGCTCTTAGAGGAATGGAGTAAGTGCAGAGTTGCATTGGATATTTATCAGACATTGTTTAAAAGGAAAGTCAAGGTGACCACTTAGAAGGCTTAACCTGCAGTAGTAGTGGAATGGAGAAGAAGGGACATTTGTGCTCAAGGTGGAATTGTCAAAATTGTCTTGTAAAGGCTGGGGAGGGGGGGTTGGATGATGGATCGTGCGGCACTTCTTCCCTTGCCCCTCGAGTCAGGTACTCGACGGCAGAAAGGCCGGGATACTACACCCACCTTACTCTTCCCCGCAACGGAGAAGCCCACTGGGGTTGGAAGAAAGGGTGAGACACTCTAGCCAGGTGGGGTGGCTCAGGCAGAGCCTTGGAAGGGAGGGAAGGAGAAGTCCCACCAGCTCATTCCAGAGCTGAATTTCAAGCCACTTGTCTGTCGGGTCTCTGCTTCCCATTGGAAGGGTGGGCTGGGTGACCACCCCTGCTTCCAAAAGAGGATTTTAATGGAGCATAAAGAGCACCAGCAGCCACGTAGGCCTGCCAGAGAAAATCTGCCTCGGCTCCTCGCTGGCCGTGGACCTCCAACACGTCATTAATACTTAACAGACACGAATGCAGAGTTTGCATATGCTAGGCACTTTATGAATGCTGGCTCATTTATTCCTCATTACAAAGATATTCTCATCTGTGTTTTACAGGTGAGCCGATGGTAGCTCAGAGAAGTTAACTCACCCAATGTCACAGAGCCAGGAGGTGACAGAACTGAGCAGCTGGGATTTGAATTGCACACTGAAGACTTGTGCACTTTACTGTAGGGACACTGTGCCTCCGCTTTAGAGACACGCACGTACGTACACATTTATCTATATCGATCTACGTGTACATGAAGGGTGATATTCCAAATCCATGGTTCAGTGAAGACAAACAACTTACATGCCCAGCATACTATTTATGTATTAAAAAAGCAAACACCAAGAGATAAAACTATGTATTCTTGTAGTAAACCTTTGTGAGTGTCAATACCTAGACGACTCTAGGAGAGTAGCCCGAATGCCTCATTGGTTTTCTCTAGAAAAGGAACAAGGACGGAAGGGCATGGTCAAGAGTTAGTTTTCTCTGTAATATTAAAGTTGTCATATTAACACTGTATTTATAATTGCTATGGTATTGCTATTTGTAAGTGCTATGCTATAGCTTAGCTATACAAGCTGTGCTTATAAATAGCAAATATAAATATAGCAAATGTATTTATAATTGCCGTAGCATAGCAAGATGATCCAAAAACGAATGGCAAAACGGGGTAGCAGAGATATCAGAGTTAGAAGCAAGCTCAGGAAAGCTTTATATTTATATATTTTACCTTTTATATTTTATCCCCCCCCGTCGTGTTTTTAATTTTTATATTTGCTAACATAAGAAGTATATGCTAAATAAAGACAGTGTCGTTAGAAATTGTGAATCATGAATTATGGGTTTCATAGACTGACTTAGATGTTTCCCTTGATCATGGCTTTTTTGAGGCAAGGGGAGGTGGGTGGTGATGGTATTGCCATAGCCGTGAGAAGAAAGGCAGATTGCAGCTGCTTGGGAACAGGAACCCGTGGGCCCTCTTTCAACTCCCCAGCTGCTGCCATCTCTAAAACGTCTTTGGTGTTCCCCAGAGGAACCTCGTGCCCGCTGAGCCTGCACGCACTGGCTGTGCAAGATGCACCGTGGCCCAGGCCTCCCCACGCTGTTCCCACCTTTTCCAAGAATGCATGCGGGGCAGGGTGCCGGGTCTTTCCTAAGGCCTCTGTGAACCTGTTTAGAGGATGATAGTGACTCATTCAAAACGGGTCCAAAGACTGGCTTCCTTTGAGAAGGGGATCGAGAGATCTCTAGCGACTGCTTCACCAGGGTCGTCTGAAGCATAGAGGGAAACACTACTTACGTGTTTGAGCCCGTTGTGTTCATTCCGAACCCTCTTCTCTCTCTCCGTCATCCAACATCACCAAATCACCTCTGGAAGGTTCAGTGGGCACTGTACTGATGCTCAATGCGGAGTCAACCCGGTGTAAGTAAGAACCCAGTTTCTGGAGTCAGACCCTGGTGTCAATCTCGGCCCTTCCAGCAGCTGCCTCTGTGACCTGGGTGCTTTCAAAACCCAGTGTCATAGTTTGCAAAATGGGAACATTAACAGTTGGAGCCTCACAGAGCTGTAGTGAGGATGATGAATTGCAATGATTTAAGTAAAGCATTTCACACAGTATCTGGCCACAAATTAAAACCTCAACAAATATTATCTATTATGATGCTATCTGCATTGGACATATGTGTCTAATAGCTCCTTGTTTCCTAAAATAAAGTTTATTTCTTTATGCTTAAAAAGGTAATAGATATTAGGGCGCTTGGGTGGTTCAGTTGGTTAAGCATCCAACTTCGGCTCAGGTCATGACTCACACAGTTTGTGGGTTTGAGCCCTATGTTGGGTTCTGTGCTGACAGCTCAGAGCTTGGAGCCTGCTTTGGATTCTGTGACTCCCACTCTCTCTGCCCCTCCCCTGCTTGTGCTCTGTCTCTCTCTCTCTTTTTCAAAAATAAATAAATATGAAATAGTCAACAGATATTCATCATAGGGAAAATTTAAAACAAAATAACATTCAGCACAAAGAATAAAATGGAAGTCATATGTAATCCTATTCCCTGGGTTTTGGTAGGTTTTTTGTATGAATGTATGTGAATGCATATATTTATATAACCAAATTAGAATCATAATGTATAGATGACTTTACATTCTGCTATATTGAATTGTTAATAAAAATGTGGCATGGAGATAGGGCACCCGGGCAGCTCAGTCAGTTAAGCGTCCAACTCTTGATTTCCGCTCAGGTCATGATCTCACAGTTCACGATTATAAGCCCTGTGTAGGGCTCCATGCTGACAGTGAGGATCCTGCTTGGGATTCTCTCTGTCTCTCTCTCTCTTTCTCTCTCCCTTACCTGTTCATGCGTGCTCTCTCTCTTTCTGTAAATAAATAAATAACTTGAAAAAAAAAGTGGCATAGGAAACCCTGGGATAAAATACAGGTTCTACAACATTATTTAAAAAATTTTTTCTTTTTAATGTTTATTTATTTTTGAGAGACAGAGAGAGACAGAGTGTGGGCAGGGGAGGGGCAGAGAGAGAGAGAGAAAGACACAGAATCTGAAGAGGCTCCAGGCTCTGAGCCGTCAGCACAGAGCCCGACGCGGGGCTCGAACTCATAAGCCGTGAGATCATGACCTGAGCCGAAGTCGGACGCTCAACCGACTGAGCCACCCAGGCACCCCTACAACATTATTTTAATGATTGCATAGTTCACATTCATAAATCTTACTTATTGCTGGTAAAGATAAATATGAGAAATATGGCTCCTGTCTTCAAGGAGCTTATCATTGGGCATTTGGGAACAGCATCCCATTCTACAGATATAACATTTAGACATTCTCATAGCAGTGGTAATTTAGACTTCCAGTATTTCTCTATTATACATTATATAAGTGAAGGGCATATTAATATCTATTTGTTCACTACTATGGGAATTTTCATCTTATGAATTCCAGTTTTAGGCATGGAATTACCATGTTGAACATTATGCACCTTTTAAGAGATTTTGATTTAAAAATATCTTTGAATCAAATACTCCAAGTATTTGAGGGTGCCCGCATCCTCATATCCTTATCAACCTGGGGATAAATACATTTTTGTCACTGCTAATTTGAGAGACAAAAATTATCTTGTTTTCACGTGAATTTATTACAAAAATGTATGCATTTAAAAAATAGGTTTGGCCACTAGCAATATTGCAAATATAAAGTGTGCAGCAACATTTCAAAAAGTGCAATTAGGTTTAGATGAGAAGTTTGTTTTCTCACCCCATTCCCTCCCCCCACCCCCTGCCCCGGGTTAGCATGTGCCTAACACCGATGGATGGGGACAAAGACTTTGCTTCCCCAGCATATAGAACAATGCCTAGCACATAGCAGGTACTCAACAGATATTTATTAAATGAATGGGAAGTTTCCTGAATTCCATAATAAACATTTTCTATGGATACATAAGCACCTAGATGCATACTTTTTATATTATTAATAGAAATGGGAACTTACTTGGGGTGCCTGGGTGGCTCAGTCGGTTGAGCATCTGACTTCAGCTCAGGTCATGATCTCGCCGGTCCCAATTTCAACTCCCACGTCGGGCTCTGTGCTGACAGCTCAGAGCCTGGGGCCTGTTTCAGAGTCTGTGTCGTCCTCTCTCTTTTTCACTGCCCCTCCCCTGCACACACTCTCTCTCTGTCTCTCTCTCTCTCAAAAGAGAGAGGTGCCCATTAAAGGGGCACCTGGGTGGCTCAGTCGGTTAACCAGCTGACTTCAGCTCAGGTCATGATCTTACGGTTTGTGAGTTTGAGCCCCACATCGGGCTCTGTGCTGACAGCTTGGAGCCTGGAGCCTGTTTCAGATTCTGTGTCTCCCTCTCTCTCTGTTCCTTCCCCACTCGCACTCTGTCTCTCTCTCAAAAATAAATAAAGATGAAAAAAATTAAAAAAAAACATTAAAAAAAACCCAGGAACTTACCAAAACCAGTCTTTTTATGTACCTTTGATATTTGTTTATTTAAATTATTTAGACTTGTTTCATTTTTTTAAAAAAAAATGCCACATAATACCATCATTTAGTTAACGGACTCCCTATTGATGAAACATTGTTACTTTCTGTATGGAGCTATTATTTATGAAGCACTTTGTATTTCTCTTTTAGGAATTGTTCATATTGTTTACTAATGTTTCTCTAAATTTTGTCTGTAAGCTTTTAGGAGCTCTCTGTATATTCAGGATAGTAAAGCTCTGTTTATAAGGTATGCTATACATATTTTCCTAATTTTCTAAGGCCTTTTAATGTTCTTTATAGCATTTTTTATGTAAATATAGCTTTTCATGAAATTAAATCTATCCAAATTTTTAGAAATATGTATTTTCTTTATATTTATGGGGGGGGCTTTTTACACCTACATAAACATTCATTAATATTTTCCCCTTAAATACACTTTCATGTCTATTTGATATTTCATTTATGTGGAATTTAATTAACAATATCGTGTGAGGTAGGAATCTTTTTCTAGCAGTTTTTATTACCCCCGTTCATTTATTTGAAAAGTCTTTAGCTCCACTGATCCAAATACTTTCAATTACACATTAATTAATTATACTTTAATTTCTTGGGCTTCTGTGTCTTACATTCCGTTTCATTGATCATTGTATTTTTTTGGCCCTTTAACAATAATTTAAAATTATTTTGTCTGTATATTTTGAGATCTTTTTGATAGTATGAGTTTCTTTCCATTAAATTAACTTTTTTTGGAATATACTCACTAGCTTTTCTCTTTCAGATACACAATAGAATATGACTGAACATGAATATGTGATTGGAGATATAGAATTGAGATTATGTTTGGAATTGCAGTGTTGTAAATTACAGATCTTCCCTCATTTATACGTACCACTAAACCCATTTTTTAAAAAAGTATTTTTTTAAAAATGTTTATTTATTTTTGACAGAGAGAGAGAGAGACAGAGCATGAGCAGGGGAGGGGCAGAGAGAGAGGGAGACACAGAATCCGAAGCAGGCTCCAGGCTCTGAGCTGTCAGCACAGAGCCTGACGTGGGGCTCGAACTCACGGACCGTAAGATCATGATCTGAGCTGAAGTTGGACGCTCAACCGACTGAGCCACCCAGGCGCCCCCTCCCAATAAACACATTTTAAGTTGAAAATATCGTAAGTGAAAAATGCAGGTAATACATATAATCTGCGGAACATCATAGCTTAGTCTAGCGTACCTTAAATGTGCTCAAACACAGCAGCTGGCAACTGGAGAAATCATCTACCATAAAGCCTATTCTATAATAAAATGTTCAAAATCTCATGTAATTTATTACATAACATGCTGGACACGAACAACAGGATGGTTGTACGTGTATTGGTTGTCAACCCTGGTGACCGTATGGCTGAGCTGCCCAACATCGCGAGAGAGCATCTTACGACCTATCGCCAGCCCAGGAAAAGATCAAACCTCCAAGTACAGTTTCGACTGAATGCGTACTGCTTTCTCGCCATGGTAAGCTTGAACAACCATAGGTCGACCCATCAGAAATCAGGGACCATCTGTAATCAGGGAGAAGTGACATTTTTATAATGTTGAAGCTTCTTTCCTCAGTTTGTTTAGTTACTTTGTGCCCGCTGACAACATTTTGTAGTTTTTAAAAACCCAGACCTTATATCTTCAGTATTAAACTTATTCTTGGGTAATGAAATCTATTTATACCATGAAGTGTTCTAAAAGGCCATTTCTAGCAATATAGAAAATATTGATTTTTATATGCTTATTTTTAAACTAACCCTCTTAATTCTATTAGTTTCTTATCGTTTCTGATATTTCTCATTAGAAAGTATAATCTGCAAACACTGATAATTTCCTCATTTTTAATACTTGATTTCCTTTTCTTATATTAACGCATGCACTGATTGAGGTGATAGAAGCTGACAGTTTGACCTCCCTTTGATTTTAATGGGAATGACTACAGGTTTTGCCCTTACATTTCATATTGGTTGTTGGTTTGATGTAGATGTTCTTTATCATGTGAAGGGAACTCTTTAATTCTAGTTCCCAGTGGCAGAGGATAATGAATTTTATCAGATGCCTTTTTGGCATCCACTAAGATGAGACAGGCTCTTTTGACCTATTAATTGCATTCCAAGAATCAACTTTATTTAGTCATGGTTTACAGCTGGGTTTAACTTGCTAATATTTAATTTAGGAATTTCTGATTATTCATTAGAAGGGTTAGGCTATAATTTACCCTACTTTTTGATGTGTTATTATTCGAGCTTTGAAATATGAATTGAGAAGCTGCTTTTGTCCCCCCTGTGTTATTCAACAGCTTAAATAGTGAGTCATTTTCTCCCTTCACTTGCAGCCACTCCAGGCACCCCATGCTCATTGGCCCTGACAGTTCTTTTTGTTTGTTTGTTTGTTTATTCTGAAAGTGAGAGCAAGAGCGAGAGCAAGAAAGAGGGAGAGAGGGAGAGACAATGTGAGCGGGAGATGGGCAGAGGGAGAAGAGATAGAATCCCAAGCAGGCTTCACCCTCTGAGCACAGAGCCCTATGGGGGGCTCAACCCCACGAACTGTAAGGTCATGACCTGAGCTGAAATCAAGAGTTGGATGCTTAACTGACTGACCCACCCAGGCGCCCAGCCCTGCCAGTTCTTCTAAAACTTTCCGTCTGCTGCCAATGCCTCTTGATGGACTCCTACGCATTTCCTAGGACACAACACCGCCATCGACACTTTTATACAGACTTGCCCCACCACTCCCTTAATGTTACCGAGTGCCTTTATTCCAGCACTAATCCTACTATAATTTACTCATCTATTAACCTACTTTTCCCATCAGATTTTGAGCTTCTGGAAGCAGGGACAGCCATGGATGCATTTAAAAAAGAAATTTCTGAATCTCCAGGGCTTATCCCAGGACCTGGCACACAGCATGTGCTTAATAACTCCTTGTTACATGAATACACCCATGATACATTTTGCTTCAAATGTGGCCAGTGAAAAAATTTCAAAGAGGTATGTGTATGCTCCTTTGCTTTTCTTTGACAATAAAATAGAGATAATAATCACTCACTGCCATTCTGACACTTGGCAGAGCGCTGTGCTGGGAGAATGGATGTGAAAGAATAAAGGATAAAGTCAAAGAATTAAGTACAAAAATACACAAGAGCTTTCAGACCGTCTTTGATAATAAAAGGTAACGTGCACTGAGCATTTACTATGTTCCAGGTACGGAATTATCAAATTTATTTCTCATAACAGCCCAATGAGGTAGATACTATTGTCTCAATTTTACATGTGAGCGAACGGAATTTTAGAGAGCTTACATGATTTGTCTGAGGTCAAACAACGGGCACGCCTGCAGCCAGAACCTAATTCAGACTTTCCGAATTCAGGGTCCACTCTGTGGAAGATGCTCTATCTGGACGCATCAGTAAAGACAACGTGCTCCACTTACGTGAGAAAAGAGACAAATGATAAGCAAAGGGCGAAGATTTCGTCAAATTCTCTACTTCCTCAGCTTACCTTTGTTTAGTGCACAACAGAGAAAAACAAAAAAACAGATTATTGAGAGTATCTACCCGATTGCCTTTGCTATCATTTGCCTCTCTTTTTTTTTTTTTTAATTTTTTTTTCAACGTTTATTTATTTTTGGGACAGAGAGAGACAGAGCATGAACGGGGGAGGGGCAGAGAGAGAGGGAGACACAGAATCGGAAACAGGCTCCAGGCTCTGAGCCATCAGCCCAGAGCCCGACGCGGGGCTCGAACTCACGGACCGCGAGATCGTGACCTGGCTGAAGTCGGACGCTTAACCGACTGCGCCACCCAGGCGCCCCTTTTTGCCTCTCTTCTGATGAAAGGGGGCTAGCCATCGAGTAAGGTTCCCTTTAGTTTTTAGTTTATGCTACAATGCTGCTTTCTCCCCAAAGGACATATGCTGGACCGTGGGATCATGGACCACCTTTCTTTTTCCCTCTATGAAGGGGACAAGGCAGGTAAGAGGAGACAACTTTCCTTAATGATTTAAAGAATTAAGTTCCTGGATTCTTAAGCTCATGGCCTTGAGCTATAGGTGAGTGACTGTGACCTATAATCTGAAATGAGACAGATGTCAGGGTTCTCCCCACCCCCAAAGCGGAGGCACCATAGAAGGGCTAAAAGCAGAACAAGAAGCAGAGGACTTTAGCGCTTTACTGTGGACGTCTCCAACCACTCCTGCTTGCTCCCCACTCCAGGCTGCGACCCCAGCGTGAGTGACAGGAGTGGGGAGAGGTGTTCAGAAGATTAAAGGCCCAAGTCACCAGAGGATGCCGTCTCGCAAGAATATTTAGACATTTTCCACTTGGCAGTCATTAATATTCTCCAGCAAACGATAAGCAGAAAACCTGTTCAAAAAGGCTCCCTCTTCAGATCTTGGTACCCTGGAAGATAAAGTGAATGCTAGGGTTTTGTTTTGAAATTAAATATTCATTGGCTTGGGTTACAGCCATTACAGTTCTTGAGAACAAAACTGAATTTTTCCTTTGTTTGAAAACAACGACAGTCATTTCACTTTTAAGAATCAATTTCCGTACTGCGTCAGTCAGGGTAACGCATGGTGTGATTCTTGTAATAGAACAGTCACTACTTAGAATTGAATACAGAATGGCTCCAAGGATTTCATCGCTGGTGCCTGGGCATTTCGACATCACAGAAATCCTGAAGCCAGAAGCAGCCATGGACTAGAGGAGAGACTTGGGAATTGGGTCCTGGGCACCCTTCCAGCCTCTGGGTGAGCTCTTGGCTCTATTAGTCGATAGCCACTCCATAACATTGCAGACTTTCAGTTTCCTGGACTGTAAAGTGGACCGCATTCTTTCTTCATGCGGGTTGCATAAAGATTTAGAGATAGGAGTTGGAAAATGGGGGACACAGAGTAGGAACACAAGAATGGCAGCCATCATTCATATTTTAACATAAATACTGAGAATAAGTCACTAAATGGCTTAAAAGCCATTGAGATCTTTTTTTTTTTTTTTTAATCCGTCAGGCACTGTTGCTCGCATTTGCCTTGAATTGAAACACCTTTTAAAAGCTTTCAAAGCTTTGAAGGTTGATTTCAATGAAATCAGTTTTTATTCGAGGCGTTTCTCCTACTGTCATTCTCAGTAAAACAAAAAAACACTTACTGTCAAAACAATAAGGGCTTGCTCTCAAGCACAAAATGAAAGCAGATATATCTGCCTGATTTATTTTGGCATCCGCCTAGCAGTTAAATAGGACACCTTTTAATTTGCCACTTCTTTAAGATTCATTTAGATTGGAAAGGTAAAGCACCAGTGCTTGGGTTCAGGTAAACTTGAACTAGTTGGACTAAAAGGTGTATTCTTTACCTCTCAGATATGTACCCTTTTAAAAGGGCCAATTAGAGGCGCCTGGGTGGCTCAGTCGGTTAAGCGTCCGACTTCAACTCAGGTCACGATCTCGCGGTCCGTGAGTTTGAGCCCCGCGTCGGGCTCTGGGCTGATGGCTCAGAGCTGGAGCCTGCTTCCGATTCTGTGTCTCCCTCTCTCTCGGCCCCTCCCCCGTTCATGCTCTGTCTCTCTCTGTCTCAAAAATAAATAAACGTTAAAAAAAATTAAAAAAAAAATAAAAGGGCCAATTAAAGAAAAAACTATGTATTTAGCAACATACTTAAGATGGTAACATCTAATGGGTTTTTCTTTTTACTTTAAACTGGAGGAACTTAGAAATCTACCTTATTACCAAAGATCAACTAGAGGTCTGGGAAAGAAAGTCAAAGCTGTCAATGAGTTTATGCAGAACTATTAAAAAAAGTGATTTTTTTTTTTTTTTTTACAATTAAAAACAACTATGAGTAAAGAGACTCAGAAGTCAAGTCTCAAATCTACCATTTGCTGGCTGGAAGTTATTCAATCTCTCTGTGTCTTTTTAAATCTATAAATTGGGGAATATATCTACCCATTTGTTAAGGAAATTAACTGGGGCAATGGACAAAAAGCTTATAGCACCTGCTGGGCACATAATTGTGAGCCACAGCTATTATTCACAAGAGCCTGTATAATATTTTCTAGCAATTTGACCCAGGAGTGAGCATTTCTTACTGTATGAAAGTTGTGTCTTCTATATGCCCCAAATTTATTTTGCTGGAATTTCAGCCCATTCCTTCATTGTCTCAGTGTGGCAATAACATCTGTTTAATACTTTCTGTATAACGAGGTCATACGAGGGCACGTGGGTCTGCAATTATTAACATAACCATTCCTAAACGGAGGTGTTACTTTTTGTCATGTCAACGATCTAACTGCAATCTGTGATCTGGCTGATCAACTAATTTAGTTGTAAAATGAAATGAGAATCTCACACATATATACACATACATACATACACATGCATAAACATCGATATGCACACATAAACATTTTCTGTTAATACACATACAAGTCAAGGCCCAGCTCCAAACCTGAGTTTTGTCTTATGTTGTCTCATGTTTGTTGATGTGGACTGTATGGGGGAATGTGAAGAAAGATAAATGCTTCCTCTTTGGATCTCTTAAAGCAGACGACATTACACTGAACTACGCAAACTCTTTGAAGGTGTCGATGAACCTTGGTCTTCAAACCGAGAGTTTATCAGGCTTTTTTTTTTTTTTAAGGGGGAGACACAACTCACAGACCTAGTCGTGGGGTCTTTCCCAATTTTTTGACTACAAACTCCTCTCTCTTTGCTGCGACTGCTTCTCCAAGCATACAAGTGCCTGAAGTAAATGATCTAACTCCTCAATGAAGCTTTCTTCCTCTTTCCACCAGGAAAACAGAGGCCTTTGCCTGGTCAGGTGGATGCTTAGATAGAAGCAGTTTTGTCTTCCAATCTTCCGTCTGAGTATCCAGTAGAAACTTGCAGAATAAAACCAGGCTAAGCTGTTGTTCTCAAACATGTTTATTTGTTAACAGTTATACATGGCGTGTTACAGAAATTAATGGAAAATTTCTAAAAATTTCACTGTTGCTGAATGTATTGTACATAAAGTTAAAAATAATGTGTCCATATATGTTAACAAACTGTCATCTGAGGTAAAGTTAAAGTAGGTCTAGAAATGTACTGAAACAGTCACTTTCTCTTTCTCATCTTTATTAAAAAAATATGTGTCAGAACGCAGAAATTGAAATAAACCAAACCCACAGAGTAAACATTTTTTTTTTTTTTAAAAGAAGGTGCCCGGTACATGACAGGATGGGGTTTCAGGAGACACTGGGATGAGGACGAATTATAAAAAAAGTCTTGCGGCATGGAAAGATTGTAGAGCTACGGGGCATGGGGACAGAAGGACAGGTGGCGTTTCCCTGGTTTCAAAATTTAAAGTGACAAATTTAGTGCTAGTGAAGGATGAGGAATTAACAGTTGTACACACGGATTTTCTATCGGTCTAACCGGAACTGGGCAGACTCTCCAGGGCCTTTCGGTTTTGGCTCCTCGGCTCTTATTTGGAAATTCCACTGTACTCTTGGGATAGGATATGGTGGTTCTGAGCTCACCAACCAGTGCTTGTTAAAAGACAGAATTCTGCCAATGACAACGTGGATGGCAGTTTAAAATCTTGACCTTATTTCCCTCACTGCAATGCATCACATGGGCCTCTTTGTTAAGTTCAGAGCCAGTTACACTTTGGGTCACATTCAGTGAATGATGACAGGTCCACTGGGCTGTCACTCCCTGCTATGGAATGAACTCCAGAAGGTGTAACTGGAACAGCAACACTGGCCAGGCCAGCGTTCACTTTGAACGTGTCACAGGCAGCCCAAAGCATCAGTGTAATGGTGTCGTGCTTCAAGACAAAGTCAAGACAGCCATATTGAGGGAGAAGATATAGCACCACTTGTTAGAATCAGAATCATGGACAACGGAGCAATTTAAGCCATTTCCCCCATGGGAACTGCCTAGTGTATCAAATCCCCAGAAAACAGGGTTGAACCGGTTTTAAGACGACTCTCATGGTTATCAGACCTTTCCCATTTTCCCCTTTGTGTGAAAGGATTATTTAATTATAAAATGGACGTGCATTCCTGGAGAAATCATGTGGACCGATAGGTGACAGTTATGGGGGGAGGGGGGTAAACGGCCCTTTTCGCTTTTCTGGTTCTTTGGACCTTCCACATTAGGATGGCGTTGACATATATTCTGTACGGACATTTGGTCAGTTTACCTAAGTGGGAAAAAATTACGTTCCAGCCATCTGTCAGTGTAAAATTTGGGCCTTGAGCAGTGACAATTACCTTGATTTTCGATTTTCTCTTTGTGAGCCAAGTATTACCTTCTTTCAAATCACTTTTGTTTCTGTTCATATGAAGAACCAAGATACACAGGTACTGAAGTCAATCATATCAATGCCAATTCTACTTTCCAAGGTTTAAAACCAAGTAATGATAGTTAACCCCAAATCCAGTTAACCGCACGGTCCTCTAAAGTTTTCTCCTTAGTGTTAAACCACTAAATTCAACATACTGGAACTGCATAGGAACATCGGGAAAACACACTTGACCTGTAGCACAATTCTCTGTAGGGCAAAAATAGAGAGATTCTTTATGAAAATCATGTGCTAAATGTATGAACTGAACACTGTACTTTTTGTCTCATCAATGTAAAAAAAGGAAGCTTAAACTCTTCTGTTTCACATACAAACAGTTCAATGATCTCTATGGGGGTCGGTGGGCATGAAGAGATGGGAGGGGGTTTCAGAATCTAAAGGACAGGCCTTCAAAATGTGAGCATTTTCTTGTGTTCTCCACCGAGGGCGGGTGTTCTTGTGGAAGGGCTGGAGTAGATGGTGGGGTCACGTGCTCCCTTCTTGCTCACTAGCTATGGATTGGCCAAATGCTCTGCCAGCTGTCCCTGAACTCCAGCCTTCCCCCATCTGCTCCACATAACATCTGGAGAGGGAGCCCCATTCATCAAGTTTGTCACATCCTGCACTCAATCTGCTACCTTCTCTACAGTGTAATGGCATTATTAAAAAGCATTTTCATTAACATTTATATTTACAAAAAAAAAAAAAACTGGCATTTTTTTTTTTTCATTAGAACTCCTTAAAGCCATTTCCCTTAAATATTTAAAGAGTTTAATGGTAAGGTTTTTTTTTTTTTTCAAGTTATAAAATAAAAATCCCATTTGAATTTTCTGATGTACAAAAAGAGATAGCGATGAACAGTTGTGATCCTGGAATCAGTTTGTTATTCCGAATATTCGTGTCACCATTGTTCCATTAGAAAGTCGGTTTTAAGATCCAAAACCGCATAACCAGGATTGTACCAGAATTATTTGGCAAATGACTTTTCTTTGAAAATGGCACGTGGAGAAGACACTTGTCTGCATAGCATCACAGCAGCAAGATATCGGAAAAATAAAAAATATCATTTTATTGTACTTAAGAGTTTAGAGCTTCTTAGAAAACCAGATGCATTTTTTCGTCTTTCTCATCAATGGGATTCCGATGTCCTTTCCCACTCGCAGAAGGAAGATTCGAACCGAAAGCTGTCTGTCTTCACCAGAGTGCAGAAGAGCTAAAGGGGTGTTTTGGCAACATTCTTGATCATAATCAACCACTTATCTGTCTTGTGATTTTCAAGTGAATTCCTTTCATATGAGGCTTTTCTTTTCCAGTTAGATTTCCTCACCCATATCTAAAAAAAGTCAAAAGCGATACAAAAATCTTTACACCCATTAATTTTTAAACATGACAAAGGAAAGGGGACAGAATGGCAGACCAGGCCCTGTGGAGTGATGAAAATACATCATCATACGTCAAAAGGCAAAGGGATGACGATACTGTTGTCACGAGGACATCTTGCTCATGTCCAAAAGAAGTCAGTGCCAACCCTGCTGTCACTCTCTGAGGCCTGTAACTCCACATTTGATGTCTTTACCATGGCCAACAGGTTGAGAAATAAAAAGAGAATTATGATTTTGCGTACTGGGTCATCTTAAACCCATGCTGAGAGAGCTCAGAATATTTGTCAGGTAAGCATTGGCTTGACTTGTGATTTAATGTTGGGTATGATTTTTTATACTTTTGTGTGTTTTTTTTTTCTCTTGTGCTGCCATAGTCATCTGCCATTGTTGCCATGAATTCCTAGTTCCCTCTTCCAAATGAGTTCTCTTGGGCAGTCATGAATTTCTTCATGGGATGAGGTGAGGTGAAAGAATACAAGAGAGCCTGTCACGATGCCGATTTCCATGCCAGTCTTGAAGCACCTGCCATGAGCCCACATCGATGCTATTTCTTAGGTCTGTTGATCTGCGCATAGAGAGGCTCCAGCTCCTATGGACAGAAGGACAAAGTGAGACCTGCTCTTTTCCAGTTAGGATTTCCTGACACAGCTTGGGAAAGAGGGTTTGGGATGAGAACAGAAAGATGACAGTTTATGATGGATGACCTTAGGTACGTTTTGGATTATTTGATCATGACGCATGTCATTTTGGCAACTTTGTTTAATCACTAAGAATCACTACTCACCCAGGTCTGTCCTTGGTTGTCAAGCTGAGACTGGTTGCCCATTAGGGGAAAAGGATGGTATAGCAGAGAGAGCTGGACGACCTGTGAGAGGTGGGCAAGACACTTATCCTTGCTGAGCCCCACTTTTCCCAACCATTAAATAGGAATAATACTGTTTATCCTACAGGGTTCTTGCGAGAATTCGAGATAATCTATATGTAAAGCGTCCAAGCACAGTGCTTGGCAGTAAGAGGTCTTCAGAAAATAACAATCATCAAGAGTCGAGTCGAAAATTTTCCAACATAGTTTTATGAATGTCTACTTGAAACCACTGAAATTCTATTTCAGACTGTCTTTGGTTTCTGCAGGCAGTGAGGACTGAGTACGCTTTTGAGCAGGAAAAACAGCGATTATGCCTTTAGCTCTTAGTGAAGAGCTTCTGGGACTCGTTTCCACTAAATCTCCTGCTTCAGGGTTGACCAGTCATCCGCCTGCACCCTGGAACTGGCTGTCCTGAGACGCACACAGGGGCTTTGACCTGTATGTGACAAAGCAAACCTTCAGTCCAAAGGTATATGGGAAATGGTGTTTAGCCTTGTTGACACTACTTGAGACTTCAGGTTGAGATGGCCCGGGGTGCACTGGCCAAGCAGATCAGATCAAGACACTGGTCTTAGGCATATACAGGCCCTTCCTTTACACTTGACCTTTTGCTGTCCACTCTTGGATATTTGCGCCAGAGTTAAAAGGGAACAGTGACATCTTAATTCTGTTATATTTCTCTACTAGCCTGCCTATTGCCATGTGGGTATAGATCCTTTCTATTTGCTTATTTTCTTCAACCATCAGATTGAACTGATATTCTGTGAGCCCTGGCTATGCGTCTGGCACCATGCTAGGTATCTTTAAGGATGGTGTCTTTTTAGCTTATCACAACAGACTTGTGAAGCAGATGTTTTGTCTCTTTTGCAAATGGGAAATCATGTACAAAGCAGTGAAGCGATTTTCCATGCTCCTACAGCTAGTGAAGTTTGGAACGTGAGACCTGAAAGTAGGGTCCAGTGCTTTTTCTAGGCTACTACAACAATTGCCGTGGAAAAAAAAAAAGAGAGAGAGAGAGAGAGAGAGAGAGAGAGAAGACCAGTCCTTCAATCTGTAGTGTTGTAGAGTGCTTCGGGGTTTACAAAGCACCCTCCTGTCTTATTTTATCTGCTTAACCGTCCTGGGAGTGGCTTTTATTCTTTCCATCTCATTTTGCAGATAAAATCTGAAGGTCATAGAAGTGGCGTGATCTCAAGGTCATCGAGCTGCACCTCATGCATTTAATAGATCACATTGCTTGCTTTTATTGTACGGTGGGAATGGACTAGGAGATAATTTTGTCCAGATCCATCATTTTATAGGTGAAGAATGTGAATCCTAGAGAAGGGAGCTTTTGTTTCCCCAGAATCACAAAGTTACTTAGAAACCACATCCTGAACAGAATCCAGGACTCCTGCTGTCAAATCTAAGATGTCTTCTTCTAGACCTCACTACGTCTGTATTCTTCCAGGAAAAAGCATCCGTCTATCCTTCGAGACCCCCTATTCTGTAACAGGAGAGAATACCAATTGGTCCCTCCATGCTTCCTACCCATGGGACTTCATACTGCCCTTAGAAACATACAGAGTAAGTGTAATCTTTCTCCCAAGTGTCTCATGACAGAAAACAGGGAAGCCCATTATTCCGTATCCTACCTCTGGGTTACTGCTTGCTAAGTTCTTCTGCTATTTTACACGTGCAGACCCAGCACAGTAGGTGCTCAATGAATGAATTTGTTGGATTAATGAATGACTATGATACAGCTTCTACTCTCTCCTCTGTGCTGATCACTTTGTCCTAAATACAGTCCAGTTTGGCTTAATTCTCTCAAACTCTAACCCAGCAAAATCTATAGCAAGAGGATTTGTTACGCACCTCATCTCTTCCCTACCAATGCCTTGAAATGTTTCAAATACCTACTGCAAGGCTAACCATGCAACCTTACCGTGTTTGTGTTTTGGGGGTGGGCAGGGTGGAGCAAAGGGATAAGTCGTGAAGTCAAGTACAAGTCCTGGGGAAAAAACATGTCTTGTCTATGCTGGGCTATAGGATGTATCTTCATCATTCCTGGGTAGAACTGCTCCGCCCAGTTTTGGATATCCTAAAAGGATATCCTAAGAACTCAGGCCGCCTTGATCTCACCCTACAATTTGCTCTATTCTAATTTTGGAAACTAATTTATTCAACAGAGAATGACACCTAAAAACAGAAGAAGACAGCAGGCCCAGACAGGGTAATTAATGCCACACTGCATTAACTTTCTGCAGCTGAGATAAATATTCACACATCTCCTGCTTGCCGGAATTTAGTTTCAAATACCCATCATAACAGTGGTAAGGACTGCAGTCAACTCTCAATTATCCCCACTAATGAAGGGGAGCAGTGGTGTGGAAAACCCCAAGCAGCAGATAATCCCAAAGTCTGACACTGTGATGCATTATACGTTTTGGCAATAGCTTTAACTTCCTTGTTACAGAATCTTAGACTGTCAGAGCTGGAGGGGAGTAAGAAATCATTTGATCCAGAAATTTCTGACCTGGCTTCTGGCAAGGTCATGGTGGGGTCTTCAGGCTATTTTCAATATTCCAAAAGCCTAAATGGAATCATACATTAACATAGCACACCATTGATATTTTTTGTTTTCTTTTGGCAGATCTGACCACATCTCTGCCCTCCTTCAAAGGCTCCCCAATCACCCACAGGGTAGGGTCAAAGCTCCTTAGCTGGGCACACGAGACCCATTTGTCTCTTAGTCCATTAGAGCTAATAAATGCCCCTTCCAGACCGTGAATCAAAACCCAACCTTCAGGTCACGTAAATCATGATTTTTTTTTTTTAATGTCTTTATGCCTCTGCCAGAATGATCTTTCTGCAATGGATTTGGTCATGCCATTCTCCTGCTCAAAACAATCCTCCCGACTCCTTATTACCCCAAAGAAAATGCAAACCCCTCAGGATGGCACCCTTCCAATATGGCTCCACCTTCTTATCCAGCCTCATCTATTTCCATTCTCTCTCTTATGCCCCACCTTCTGCTCTTCTGGTCACCCTGGTCACATGACAGGATTTTCCCATCTCTGAGACTCTGCTCGGGCAGTTTCTTCTGCCGTTGGGGCCTCTCTTTGTCCTACAATGGGAGTTTCTACTTTCAGACCCAGCTCCAGTAGAAAGACTTTCTGGACTCTGCAGGTGACATGGGCCACTCTGCTCCCACTCAGAATTTGGGCACAGTGGAGCTCACTGTGTAGAACATACTAGAAGATAGCATGATGCAGTGCGGACAGAGGTCTATACAGGTCACGGCAGGGGACTAGGACTGGAGGACTCTGTGCGGGTTACTTTACCCCTCTGATTTCCAGTTTCTTCATTAGTAAAATGAGCCTAGAAGTCCCCTCTGTGAGAGGTGTGGTGAGGATCGAAGGAGGAAATATACATTGATTACCTAGCAGAAAGCCTGACACGTAAGAGATACTCCAAAAAGGTTAGGTCCCTCTTGCCTGGGGATGTGGTTTTATCCCTCCTTTGTAGAAGGTAGTTTTAGGCCTCACAATCACCTGTAGGTGGCTTCTCCTTCAGAGCACATAGGAGCCACTGTAACGGGGCTCTGTTAGGAAATCTAATAACGGCACTGGACTAGCCCAGGGAAATTGTGCGGAAAGAATGTGGGGTTAAATCTATAGAATCTGGGTGCAGGGTCCCGTGGAGAAGACACTTCCACATGTTTGCAGACGATGCCCTGTACGAATTATGTGTTCATGTACAGTAGCCATGGAGAATCACAGAATTAGGGCGATAAGAGCTTATGTTTACAGAAACATATACAGTCTGCAAGGACTTCCTTAGCTCACAGACACCATCTCACTTGGGCTTCATAGTGAGGCTGTCCCCTGGATATTCCTATCTCTACTTATAGCGAAGAAGCAAGTTTCTCAGACCTTGGGGACTCACCCAAGGTCATTCAGGCAGCACAGGGCAGAGCTGGGATAGAACCAGGTTTATTTGCTTGCTTGTTTTTTAGCTTTTTTTTTTTAAATTGCAATTAAATATGCATAGCAAAGCATTTGCCATTGGAATCATTTTTAAGTGTGCAACTCAGTGGCATTAATTATGCCTGCAGCGTTGTACAACTCTGTCATCACCCCAAACAGACTGCACCTACTAAGCAGTCTCCCATAGCCCCAACCCCTGGTAACCTCTGATCTGCTCTCCATTCCTGTGAGTTCACCTATTCTCATCTTAAAATCAACTTCACTGAGGCGTAGTTTGTAGACAATGAAATGTTCCTATTTTAAGTGTACAGTCGGAGGAGTCCTGAAAAACATATCTACCCGTGTGGCCCTCGTCACCCCAATCAAGCTACAGAACTTCCACAACCTTCCCTGTGTCCTTCTTAGTCAACCCCTCTCTCCAGTGCCAGCCACCAGCACTGATCTGCTTTTGACCACTATCAGCAGATTTGTCTTTTTCTGGAGTTACATGGAAACGGACTCAGGTATCCTTATGCCCACTGTCCTCTCCATTACCATGTGCTCCCTCTTGTGGAAGGTCAAAGTAAGAACGGCTCGTGGCCTGACACCTCTCGCCTACAGGGAGAAGCTGAGGCCTCAGGCTTGAGGGTTGTTTTTCCGGAAGTTTCGGAAACACAGGAGAGCAGCCCAGGGTGTGGTCTCTCATTTCTGTGTCTGCTTCCTCGCTTCCCCCAGTTGGCCACACCATTTTGGCTTGAAGGTTCCTATCCCGCCTTACGATGAGCCCCTTTCTGAAGCCACCTAAATTATGCTTAGTCCTTTGCACCCATTTAATTTTTATTAAGTTTATTTTCGGAAACCTCTTTTAGCTGCATCTACCGAAGGATACGTCCCTTGAAAAAATTATGGGTGGAGAGAAGACAGGGCATGCTGAGAAAGGTGGTCTCAGAGGAGAGGTCAATGTGCACCATGCAATCAGCTTGCTGAGCAACCCGTCTATGTCTGGGGTCAACACTTAGCCAAGCCAGGGGTGAGACCGGAGCCAGATAGGAGCTAAAGCTTGAGCCCCTCAGCACCACCCTGCTGAGGCAATAACCAGCCCCAACGCTGGGGCCCAGCTAAGCGGGGTTTTTACATTTCCTGGCTTTGCAAATGAAAAAGGTGGTGGTAGCCAGGGAGTGGAAATGAGGCTGACATGAATCAAGTCCTATCTGAAGACATGAATAGAATCATTAAAAATGCATGGGTTTTAGAGCCAGAAAGACCCTAGCAATCCTAACTTCCTGTATGAACTTAGGCAAGCGTTTTACCTGGGCCTCAGTTTCTTCATCTGTAAAATGGGGCTTGTAACATCTACCTTAAGGGATTGTAACAAGTAACAAATGAGCTCAGATAACATAAAATGTTTTAACAAATGCTGGGAGTCTTTGAACAAAAAGGAAAAAGAAAACCCCACAAAGTTTTCTGATCACTTTCAGGCTGCATGTTTGCCTTTCAGGGTAGAAAAGTCTTTAAAATACAGGATGGATTTAAGACAAATACCTCAGAGATGGACACTGCTGCCCAAATGCACTTGCTCCCTGGGATCTTGGGATGTTGAAACACACTTGGTGAATCCAGAGATGCAAAATCTGAGTTGGCGGGGGGGTTGTCCACAAACATTTTGATCAATTCTACATTTCTCCAACAATGATGGACACAAATTATCTGCTTTGCACATGTACATCATCTTTCTTGCTGTTGTCACAAAGTAGATGAAGACGCTGAGGTTGTTGACACCAATTCTCTGCCATGAGCAGAGGGTCCTGTCCAGAGTAAAGTCCTGGTCATCAGGAGAGGGTACTGGATCTCAGGCCAATAGTCTCTGGGAACTCTAATAAAGTCAGCATATTTAAGGGGCTTCAGTCCTGTCCCTTGTTAGAATAAGGCAGCCTGGGGGAGGGGTGCTGTTAAAGATCTTGTGTGAGGAGTGGGTCTTCCATACCCTGACTGGGTGAGCCGGACAAGTTAGAAGGTTCTAGAATGTCAGCTGGAAGGATATGGGAATTGTTTTACAGAAGAGAAGACCAAAGGTCAGAAATGAAGCCATCTAGCTCCAATCACACAGCTGTTAAGTCAAAAAGAAGCTGCTAAAACCCATGTGGTCCTGGTGGGGTTGAGAGCTCTCGAGCTATATAATGTGGGTGTAGGTTCAAATCCTAGCCCCATTATGTGTAAATCTTGTGATTTTAGCAAGCCATTAACCTGTCTACTTGTCTTACTTGTCATATCTGTGAAATGGGAATAACAAAAATACTTAAGAGGGTGACCCTGAGGATTGAATTAGGTGATGTTTCTGTAAGGGTTATAAACACGCTAGTAATTTTGAAATATATTTTATTAGTAGTAGTAAATGAAAGGCATGGTGATTACCTTCTGCAGAGTGATTCTAGAGACAGTGAGTGGGATCTAAATCAGAGGTCGGCAAACCATAGCCCGTTGGCCAATTTTGGTGGCTGCCTGTTTTTAATAATTAATTTGATAAAGTATTTTAAATAAAGTATTATTGGCACTCAGCCACATTCGTTCCTTTATGCATTATCTCTTGTTGTTTTCTTTCTCTAACAGTAGAGTGGACTTGTTGTGACAGAGACCTGGCCCACAAAGCATAAATGTTTAATTTTTTTTTTAATGTCTGTTTATTTCTGAGACAGAGACAGAGCATGAGTGGAGGAGGGGCAGAGAGAGACAGAGACACAGAATCCGAAGCAGGCTCCAGGCTCTGAGCTGTGAGCACAGAGCCCAAGGCGGGGCTCGAACTCACAAATCGTGAGATCATGACCTGAGCCGAAATCGGATGCCTAACCCACTGAGCCACCCAGGCTCCCCAAAGCATAAACGTTTATAGAGTTTGCTGACCTCTGGTCTAAACGATCAACATATTCTACTTGTGCCCATCCCTTCAGTGGCTTGGACCCCTTTCGAAATCTTGCTGTTTAGTCTGGTTTTCTCTTTTGATCTCCAGATTCTTGAATCCAGCAGCCTCCTGCATCTCTACTTGGCTGTCTCATGGGCATCTCAAGTTCAACTCAAGTTCCAAAGTAAACCCACCCTCTCTCTGCTCAAGCATGCTGTCCTGTCTAGTTCCCCAAATTAGGAATGCGGGGGTTGTCCTTGGTTATGTCCTTGTCCTCACCTCCCACTTCCCTTCACTCTTAACGGTCTCCTGATTTCGTCTTTTAAATATTTCTGGGCACCCAGCCCACCTCTCCACCGTGGCCGACATGGTCCTCAGAGGGGCCCTTCCCATCTCCTAACTGCATGACTCCAACGCCTTGGGGTTGGACTTGCCTCTGACTGTTATGTCCAAGAGACAGACAGATTATTTTCTGTTTTATATGGTTCTTTGGTTCAAGGCTCTGTTGTTTCATTGTATTTAAAAATAGAATAATAACAATAATTCCAAATACATGTATTTTACTTCCAAAGCCGACAAAGCTCTTTCATGGTCATGATTATTGATGCTGGGGCAGCCTGGGGAAGGAGCTGTTATAACTAATTACCCATATTTATCCACGTGAGGGACCAGGATACAAAGGGGTTACATGCTTGCCTAAGGTCACCAGCTTTGAAACCATAATCCAGACCTAAGTCCCTGACTCTATGCACTTCTTTCTTTCTTCTTACAAAGATTGTGTTTTTATTTTTTTAATTTTTTTTTTTAAAGATTCTTCCACCTAAAGCGTCTGAAGTTCAGCTTTCTTTTCCCTTGAACACTAGAAATCCATCAGGTAATATTTTACATGTCTTGGATTCCCACTATGAAGATCGGTATTAAAAACATGACAACGACTTATTATTTATGGCAATATCTATTGTTACTAAGGGAGACAGACCAAACAATTCCCCATTGTTACAGATGCAACTTCGATTTGACAGCTGGGAAAGTCTGATAGGCAGTTTATTTACTTAGCCATTTAACCAAATAAATGTTTTCATTTTCCTTTCATCTCCTCAAAAGCTAACATCTCGCCCTTAAAACTGCTCCAGCAACACATCAGTGAAGTATAAATTACCTGCCATTCCCACACCAGCCATTACAATATTATTTTGGTTCTTTTTCTCCCCCCCCCCCCCCCCCGCCCCATTGACCCAGTCTTTCAAAGACACGGGATTGTCCCAGACGGGAGGGTAAGGGGAAAAATGAAATAACTGAAGATATTTCCCTTTATTGCTAAAACAGAACTGGTGTTTGAGATTGGTACTGAAGCTTCCACCTGCGAGGACTGAGTCCGTTTGTTCTCTCTTACTATGGTGTGACGGTGTGATATGGCTTTCACTTAGATGTTACCCCCACCTACTAAGAACCGTGTGGGTATTTCTAATCAGAAGCAGCTGGAGATAAAATGCAAGGGTGATAAGAAGGACAAGACTCCTCCTTTCCAACTGCACAAAAACAGAGGGGAAAATAGAGCCACGGATGTAACTTTCTCTTCATAGTGTCCCTTCTCCAAATGTCTGGAAAGGCCCTAAGCTGGTGCAGTTAAGTAGATTTTTAATTGCGCAGATGAGCGGATGTGACAGGGGCGGAAAGATCACATGCAGCTTGTATTGCTGTTGATGGAGGGGCCCAGAAAGGCTCATGTGGACTTCAACTGTGGGTGTCTTAGGGGATATGTCTGCAAGGCTGGCATCAGCCTCCTGGCTTGGGATTCTCAACAGGCAATTGTGATCATGCCAAGTGAAGTGTTCAAAGGGAGAAAACTGTTTCATTGAAGATTACAGTCCAGCCCTTTTGGGGTTGGGAGCCATTTATTATAATTTATATGTGAATGTAAGCCTGCTTACTTTTTGGAAGTGAGAGGTGGCCTGTGAGCCCCCAGCTGGCATCATTCTGATTATGGGACTGGGGAAGCCAGAGAACTAAGAAATCACATTTTCCCATGGCATGGGGTTCTGGATGGAGCATCAAACACGGAATAGACTGAAGCCCCAAGACCCGGTTCAGCTTGTTGGACTGTCTCAAGCTGAGCGGGCTCATAAAGATGAGGGTTTGATACATTGATCTGCAAATGGTGTAAGTCATCTTTGTTTTCTAGAAGAACTTCAATTTTAGGATGATGTTAGCTGTTATACTGACGAATGGCTCTTGTCACCTCTGGTTCATGCATCAAATTTTTCAAAAAGGTTGAGCACGTGAAATAAAACATACACAAGGGGGTAGGAAACCTCTTGGGGAATCTTTCCAAGCCATCCACCCATAATCCTCAGCTCTCCTCTTTCCTGGAACATTGACTTTGCCTTAAATTCACCAGCTTCCCAAAGAGCTTTGCAAGGCTGAATTTTTAGACAGGTATTTTGCATGGCATATGTGTTATTATATGCTACTGTACTGGTACAAAATGTAGCAAAATATACAGCATGTTGAGCTCTTTCATCATAAAATCTATTAACAAAATGCACTTCCCAAACACTGTTTTAGCTTTCAATAACTGTCAAAATAACTTACATGCGAACGGAGGATTTTGAGCCTCAGCACCGAGTTATGAATGGTGAAAACTATTTACCATTTTAATGGTGCTGACCACGCTGTTCAGGACTAAGGAAAGGAACTCTGTGGGTACAGCCTTGCAGCCCTACACATTTGTGGAAAACTAGGCAGGCATCTGAAAATCGAACACATTCGTCAAGGAGCGACCTGAGAAACCACGTCTGGGCAACGAGGTGTACTTCTGTCTCCTGAGAAGGTTTGCTTCATCAGCTCCTCTTTCTTGGGACCAAATCAGATGTATTGAGATTCAAGTGCCAGAAGCCACTTCTAGTGAATGTAAGGACACTTCTCTCAAAGTAGCTGCTGATGGAATCTGAAGTGGTTCAGTAGCAAACCACATGCTGTAGCACAGGTGCAAACAGCAGTGCCTCAAGCGAATGCTACGTGTCTCTGAGCTTCGCATTTTGCCTTTACGTTACGAAGGGCGAGGGGGTCCCTTGTGGCAACACTAAATGGGCTGCTGTGAGCTTACGTCTATCAGTCTCATTCCAAGGCTTGTTCTTGCTTCTTCGCCTGGCTTCACCGGATGTTTGGTTGGTGACCTCTTTAGGTCTGTGGAGTGTAGGCAGATGCAGGGACACTTTGCTTCAAAGGTTAAAGCATTTGGATCCCACTGCAGTGAGAAATTATCAGGGTGGGCAGGATGCGTCCATCTCAGAATGCTGATGCTTTCAGAAACTGAATCCGTGTTAATATTGACCATGCCTCATTCTATCACCGCCATCCACTCAGAACATATCATTACTAAAAGAATGGGACCGATCCCCACTCCTCACCCTAACCCCTACCTAGCAGTATACGTCAAAGGTCATGCATCCATGAGGAAGAACAAGATGGCAAATAGACACGACGCAGGGAGAAAGGGTGCAAACATCAGGAATATGCTCAGGCAGGGAGAAAGGGTGCAAACATCAGGAATATGCTCAGGCAGGGAGAAAGGGTGCAAACATCAGGAATATGCTCAGGCAGGGAGAAAGGGTGCAAACATCAGGGACGTGACTTCAGCAATGGAGAACAAGCAAAACAGAAAGCAGACAGCTGAAGGGTGAAGGAGATAAAAAGAACAGATACCTACCCAGACCTGTGCTATCTAGCTACTGGCCTGTGGACTTATATTATCACCACTGGGCTCCCCACTGGGCTCCCCAAATGGATCACTGTTGGATGAGGCCTGTGATCCATCAGGCTAGAACACAAGAAGATAACACTTTTTTTTTCTCTTTTCAACAACGGAAAGCATTAGACAGCTGGGCACATTTTCATGCACACATATAATCAGTTATTTTCAAGGAGGCAGCACCTGCGGTTAGCGGGTGCCACACCCACAAATGCGGGACTCGCGGGAAGGACTTCATGAAAGGAACATGGCTTTCAGCTGCTCATTTGAACGTGAAAGCAAGCCCCTCTCGCACCCCGCCTAGAACTTGAGAGTCTATGCAGGGCTCCTCGCCCACTGTCCATTTCAGATACAGAGGTCTTAATCTTAAGGAACAACAAAACCAGAAAGAACAAGGTGGTCACTTACAGCTTCTTGCTCTTCGCTTTTGCTGGGACTTTCAAAGCCCTCCTCGAAGATGTCGTCTGTGGTAGGATCGCTGGCGTGGGATGCAGATGATTTGGACGGAGAGCTCTGTCTAGGGGCTGGGGTTGGAGCTACACAGAGACCATGCACAGAGAGGGAACATCATTAAGTGTCTGGCTGCAACCATTGACATCCCACAGGGGCCTCAGGGATCGGCTTATATTCGAGTCAAATCCAGCACTCTGCTTCCTATCCTAAGTCAGGTCGGTTGAACAAGCGAACATCTCCTCTGTACGTATTTATCCTGGCCCTCTCACACACCTGATGATCAGGTAGGAGCAGGTGCACATGGGCGGGTTGGGCAGTGGTTCTTAAGGAATGGTCCCTGGCTCAGCAGCAGTAGCATATCTGGGAACTTGCCAGAAATGCACATTCTTGGACCCCCACCCCAGACCTACTGGTTCAGAAACTCTGCATTTCTACACACTCCAGGTGATAAGCACCGACCAGATTTCTCTTTCTTCTCTTTCTTCTCTCTTCCTTACCGTCATGCATTTATTTCAATAATAAATAGACCGGAGGATGGTGATGCGCATGTATCAAGTGCCCTCTATGTGTCAGATGCGGCCAGAAACTCCACAGACAGGATCTCCAACCCTCCCAAAGCCTCTTTGAGGTAGGAGTTATCCTGATTTTACGGAGAAGGGAAGTGAGGGTGCTAAACTGCTCAAGGCCACACGGTTGGTGAATGGTAGAACCTCGCACGCAGCAGGTATTTGATAAACACGTGTTGCACGAAGATAGCCTCAGTGAGGTGGGGGGATGGATGGAGCTGCTGGCAGGTTGACAACTAGCACTTTACTTCTCACTGCGTAAGGCTCTGCGCTTTCTGTCCTGGCCTTCCCACGTTTTCCTCATCTCACTTGTTCCAGAGGTTCTGACAAATATGCCAGTTGAAGCTATTCTTCTTTCAGCGATTTCTAATTTGGCCTGGAAAACACCAGTCACTGGCTCAGCCCCAAATGAGGAAGTGGTTATGGCTTGATTTAGTAGCTAAATTCCAAATGACACGGATAAGGCCTCCCTACCATAACTGCCCAGAATTTACTAAATCTGGCTGTTTGTCACATAGCGAGTGATTCTCAAACTTGGTGAGTGCCTTTTGCCTTGATGGATATGTATTTAGAATAATGATGCTCTTTACTTTGTGCCAGCAAGCTGGGCACCGCATTCACGGCGTTCTCTAATGTGAATGCTGCAAAGTGCTGTTTAGCTATTGTTCTTTTCTGATGAAGACACTGAAGCTCAGAGAGGTGAAGTGACTTTCTCAGAGTTAAGGGCGCCACGGAACAGGAGTGCTGGGATTCAACACGGGTCGGTCTCCGCTGTGCGGCCAACTGTGTGCTCCATTTCCCTCTTTTTTTAATGTTTGTTCATTTTTGAGAGAGAGAGAGAGAGAGACAGAGCGTGAGTGGGGGGCAGGTCAAAGACAGAGGGACACAGAATCTGAAGCAGGCTCCAGGCTCTGAGCTGTCAGCACAGAGCCCGACGTGAGGCTCGAACTCACAAACGGCTAGATTATAGCCTGAGCTGAAGTCAGACCGTGCGCTCTATCTCGGGTTGCGGTTTACTTTTGGTCCGACTGATCCTCCACTCAAAACATTCTGAAGGTGATGCTTCTGCATAAGATGATATAAAGACTGGCTTCACTCTTTTCTTCGAAATAAAACTTTTTTTTTTAATTTGAAAGGAAATCTGTTTTGTTTTGTGAGACGATTATGGAGCAAACTAGTTGTAGTGGGTTTAAGTGAGATGAGCGATCTGGAATCACCCTGATGTGTGATAGCTGTTTAATACATGTTAGTGTAACTGGATTCTGAATTGTGTTTGGAAGTGGCTCATTGATGACTAAAGGCTGAGAACCCAGGCTGACTGCTCCCACTTACCAGATGAAATTGATTGGAAGCATAATCAGGCATTTATTGACATGTCTCAGGCTGCAGAAGGTTTTCTAGAATACCTCTATAATCTACAAGAGTGGTTCTAAATTTGGGGCAATTTAAATCCTGGGGAACGTCTGGCAATATCTCGGTTCATTTTTGACTGTCACGACTAGGGGCAGAGGATGGGTGCTTCTGGAATCTAATGGGTGGAGGGCAAGGGTGTTGCTAAATGTCCTATGAGTACAGCACAGATCCCACATCAAAGGATGATTTGGCCCAAAATACCAACAGAGTCAAGGTTGCAGAACCTTGCTCTAAAACACAACAGTAACTGAGCGGCCTTTGTTTCCTTCATTTCAATCTCTATGACCTTTCGCAAATGTCTCCCACAGGCGAGATGCTATGCTAGCATTATGAGAAGGGTACGAACGATTAGGACACATTTCCTGTCCTCAAAGAACTGAAACTTTCCTTTTATTTGTGGCCGGCACACAAGCCTGTTGAAAGAGAGCGCTTGTCGTCAAGAGAAGCTTATTTATGCATGGCTCTCATTCTTTGACCATTTCATTTTTTATTCATTATTCTTCATTGAAACCCTATGAGTTAGAGTTAATAGTGAGGCCCCTGCTATGTAGATCATATGGCCTGAGTGGAAGCGTGTTGTTTATACACACCGAAGACATTCCTTTTCAGAACAGCCTTCCAAACCTGGCTGAAATGACACTATCTAATTGTGTTAGCATTAGATTTTTTCGACAATTCACGATATTGGCCAAGCAGTGATCCATATCATCTATGACAGTAATGAAAACGCCAAACTCATTGTTCCATGAGACTTTTCTTTTCCCTTATCAATTGTCAAGGCACAGGCTGAATCGCCAGACACGTTTGCGAACGGTGTCGACCAAGCATATCCACGCTCAAGTGTGTCTGGATTCTGATTGGCTACATGGGTATGGTTTTCCGGATGCTTGCAGTAGAAAAGTGAGCTGGGACAGAATCACTGAATGCCTGAACTAGGAGGCACGTGGCTCATCCAAGCCAACTCGCATATTTTACCCATGATACAGCTGAGGTGAAGAAGAAAAGTCATACGTTTACCCAAAGACACAGCTTGTGGTAGGAGAGCCAAGGTTTGGAACCCTGGTCGGGATTCTGCAGAAAACCACTCACTATGCAACAATAATGGTGATAAAAAGACTTTAAACTCCGTGAGGTATACAATGCTTTAGTAACTGTACCACTGCATCCTTTTACTATCCCTTAGCCTAAGAGAGATGAGGAAATTGAGGCTCATGGAAATAAAATCACTCGCCCATAGGCACAAAACTACAAAGTGATCAACCTGTTCCTTGGTTCCCAGTCTAGAGGTTTCTGCGACGCTACCGATTTTTCTCTTTGCCTACCCAAAGCCTTAAGCCCAAATCTGGCTTCTACTATACTAGTTGGACGAGACTTACAGCTGTTCTTTCTCTCCCCTAAGTTTTCTCTTGATCTTAATTTTCTGTTCTAATTTTTTGTCCTTGTCCCCCAAACGTCTGCGGTTCCCATTCACCCTGCATTTCCATTTCAGGAATCTGTGTGTCATAAGCAGGGATCATGAGCGAACGCATGTGAACAAATAAAAACTTGAGCAGCAGAGTGACATGGTAGAAAAGCGACAGGTTTGTATTCGATGCTCCCCTTCTGCCTACCCTCCTGTTTTTGAACTTCACTTTATTGGCCAAAAAGGTCTAGCAAAACCTGTAATAAGCACTGTTATGAGTATAAAAGTAATCAAAGCCATGATACGAAGTAGGTATGTATATTATTGTTGGTACCTCGTACCGGGTAGCTATTATTATTGTTAGTAGTGATGTAAACAAGGAAGCCTGCTGCATGGGAACCGAAAGGAGTTCACGGACTCCAGAAGCAAGGCGTCGCTCTCACTGGATTTATGTTTCCAAAGACAGGCACTCACGTGAGTTGGTTGATGGCGTGGTAGAAGTCACGGGGGTCAAATTCAACTGGGAGATGTCAAAGTCGTCACAGTCATCTGTATCCTGTGCCACCCCGACTTTGTTGAAGTAACTGGAGAAGGCCTCTGAGGTACAGGTGAGGGAGGGTTGGTCGGGTTTGCGGGAGGGCACGGGTGGAGGCTGGGCCATCTGGAAATCCTTAAACATCTCTTTCCCCATTTTCTGCCTGGGCTTCTCGGTCTGTGGACTTGACCTGGTGGAGTCACCCGTGGTTGGGACGGTCGCAAGCGGGGTGAGGGGACCTTGGAACATGGCGGCTGGCAAAGGCATAACAGTTTGTGCGGGCATGAAGGCGGCTGGCGGAAACTGCCCGGCCACAGCTGGCCAGGGCTGCTGAGTGGCAGGGAATAGACCCGGCTGGCCCCATGCGATGGGCTGAGCCCCCGGCATCACCTGAGCGACTGGTGGCTGAGCACCCATGGCGATCTGCTGTTGGACGAGGGGCTGCTGGCCCCAGAAGGATGGGAGGACAGCGCCCATTGCAACATAACCTGGAAGGGGGTAGAAGAATAGTCAGGCACCCTAGGAAAGAACAATCCACGGATTCTAGGGATAAGCAGAAAGATAACGGAACAGCCATTAAGTGTCAGGCTATGTGCAAGGGACTGGAGACACAAAGATGAGTAAGACAGAAGTCCCTACTCTCAGGGAGCGTTCTGTCTAGAGCAATGGTCAGGGGAAACTTCTCCGGGGAGGCGATTCAAGAGTGGAAACCAGAATGCAGTGAGGGAGCAAGCCAGGCAGACATCTGGGGGAGAATGACAATATTGCTAGAATTGCTAAAGATTTCCGACACCAGAGCCTCGAGAGCCGGTGTGCCCCATGGGAAAAGGCAGACGACTGGAAATCAGGCACATGTGGGTTTCAGTCTTGCCTCCCCTTCTTCCTAGGCCTGGGACATTCTCAATCGCGCCAGTTCTCTAAGCTCAAAGTCAGGCTCCTTGTTGGAAAGCCAGGTAGGAAGATCTTCCTTCCAGGCATCGAAGCCGTGTGCCAAGGCAAGATGAACCAGAGCGTCAGTTTGCGAGGCACGGGTTAAAACTCAGACCGCCATTTCTCATACCTGAAATCTAGGGAGCGCTCACAAGCTCTCTAGGGCTCTGCCTCCTTATCTGAAAAGGGGGCGTTAAATACCTTCTGCCACACAGGTCTGGTTTACAGATAAATGGAGATGATGTATGTGAGGTGGAGTACTACACCAGACACAGAGTGAGCATTTGGTAAATGTTAGCAGTGAGTAGTATTTGAATCAGATAAAGCCTTTGAAGTACTTAATTCCTTGCCTGTAAACAGCAGCCATGCAATAAATGGTAGCTGCAGGTATTATTACACATGATTTCTGTGTTATGATGACGATGTCAATTTTAGGTGACTGTCTACTCGGGGGCGCCTCATACAGTGGCATATGTTGGGTACTGCAAAACTCCAGGGCATCTACTCACGTAGGTTGCCATGAGAATTCTTGGCTGTACTAAGTCCTTTCAGGTGAGATAGAACCATTTTAAAAGCAGCACAACTGACACGTTCACATGGACAAAAGTAACATGAATCATTTCCACTTAGAAATGACTGTAACATTCTAGGTACAGCTTTAGATAGATGCTTTACATCTTCGCAAAATCCTTGCAGGGGAGGTGTTCTTATTATCTCTATTTTAGGGATAAGGAAATTGGTGCTCAGAGAGGGAAAGTACTGTGCTTGGGGTCACACAGTCAGCATCAAGTGGGATCAGGATCTGAACTGAGGTCGTCCGTTCCCGAAGCTAATGTTCTTCCCTCTGTACCACAGTGCCCCACGCAGACGGCCAAGACCAATTTCTGATCTTCGCACGGTCAGTACACCTGGTACAGTCACCCAGGGTTTCGGAAAAGTGTGGGCGGGCCCAGAGAAACTCCCACGTGCTTCCGGTGGTCCCTGCCCTTCTCAGGGGGCCCAGGGGCCATATGCATGTGCCGCCGAGCCTTGGAGACAGATACCCCGGCCCGGCGGAGTAGAGGATGGAGACGCCGACTTGGCCTGACTTCTCAAAACCAGCCTTTTCATGGCTGTCAGAAGGAGTTTGCAGGTGTGCAGCAGTGAGGCCAGGAAAGGAGGAGTGGATGCAGGGTATCCTAGCAACTTCCAAAGGGAAGGCAGGCAAGCGCTGTGGTGCTGGTCGGGTCATGGGTGATGTCAATGACCCCGGGGAGCCCAGAGAAATCGTGTGCAGAGGGCGTCACTCACACTCCAGCCTCAGATCCCTACAATGATGGATAAGGAATGGGGGCGGCATTGAAAGTCTAGCCATTTCCTTGCAAGGTGACAGGAGGTGCCAGAGAGTCAGAGACAGGACACATGGGCTTCTTGCTGATTAATCCAGCAGTGTGCAATGCACTTATGGAGCATCAAGAAGCAACACAGACAATATCCTTATGAGATCCCCTGAGCCCTAGCGCACTCCAAACCTGACAGTCGCTTATGTTGATTTTCACCTCACCTATCACCTAATAAGGCTGTGACTTAAGCCCACCAACAGACTGAGAATTCTGCAAGTGTGTTTCTTACTTTCTGATTTATTTGTTGGGGCCCCGGGGTTCTCAGTTGGAGGGCTACCATCCCTTAGGAGGTGACCAGGATATCTGGGGCGTGTATTTGGGTGTCAGGGCAATTTGCTAGAGGGAGACACTACCCGCATTTAAGAGGCGGCGAGCGTGGATATCCTACAATGTCTGAGACCAACGTGTGCAAGTTATACCACAGTGTATGTTACAACTGAGTATGGACTGGACTTTGAATTACATGGAAAATCAAAGTTTCATTGCACAGTTTTCTAGGAAGGTCACAACTGTGTACTCTGAGGGCAGACTGTATTTTGTTTTGTTTGAAACACTGTTAAGAGCGGCTCCCCATTTGGGAAAGCTGTGGTCCCGACAGAAATACTTCTGGTGTTTGAGCCAACACCACGTTCATGCATCTGTCTGCACCTGCAGTGCCGCTCTTTATAGGTATGCACACCAGACTGCTTAGTAGGACACCTAGTGTGCTCGGATCTGGGCATTTTCCGTATTCAGATACGTATCTTTTTATTTTAAGTTAGCTTTTGAAAAGTTCCTCCTTATAATGCAGGCATCATATTGACTTTTTAAAAAGCTGTGTAGGTAAGTTATATTATCGATGAATTTCAAGAATTTAAAGGTGACATTACAAATATTTGTCATAAAAAGGGGGCACTGGGTCTGACATGGGGGAGACATGGATCTTTCAACTACCTCAAACTTGCTGCCCATTTATTTTTAAATGTTTATTTATTTTTGAGAGGGAGAGAGAGAGAGAGAGAGAGAGAGAGAGAGAGAGAGAGAGAGAAGGTAGACAGAGGATCCCAAGTGTTCTCTGCACTAACAGCAGAGAGCCTAACGCGGGGCTCAAACCAACAAACCATGAGACCATGAGCCGAAGTGGGACACTTAATGGACTGAGTCACCAGGGCGCCACTTGATGCCCATTTTGATGAAGGGATGGAAGGTGTCAGCCTCCAGCCAGGCTATTTTTCAGTTTGCTTCCACTCCGCCCCCCTCATTGCCCCTGGAGGACTGTTCTAAAATGCAAATACAGTGCTTCATTGTCTTGAGTATAAGGTTCAGATGCCTTAGCTTGGCTCAGGAGCCTTTAGGGGCTTTCCCCCTTCCCACCTCTCCATCCCATTTTCACTGGTACCTTTCCCCACAGCAGCTGCAAACAAAACTCCACCTGCTCTCTCTCATCTCTGCTGGTGCTTCTGCCCGGAAAGCCACCCCCTCCTTCATGTGGCTGCTCCTTACATACTCTCTGAGAATCAGTTCAGCATCACCTGTGCTGGGCGCCTTCCCTGCTCTGGGGATTCAGCTGGTTCTCCTCCTCTGGGCTTCCGCAGTCCTCAGTGTTCATCTCCGTTACGGCACTTGTCACACTGTGTTGTTATCGCCCAGTTACTCTGTCCTCCCTCATTAGACAAGAAACCACCTGCTGGCAGGAACCCTTTATTTTCTCTCTCCACCTCCTCTGTGTCTACCACAGTTGTGGGCACACATCGATGGCCCCATAAATGCTGGAGACTGGAGAAAGTCTCTTTATAAAGGTGAATGAGTTACCGTGGAATAAATGCCTCCACTGCCTTTTTCCAAGTGTACAATTAAACTCCCAGATCTGTAAGTACTGTGATCTGTAAAGATTCTACTGTCGGTGGCAGGTTTTTCTTTCACTCTGTCTTTTTTTTTTTCCCCCACAAGGAACCAACAGATGGGCTGTGCACACTTTTCTGGAGAGAGCTATTAGCATGTCTCCCTGGCTTCATGCCATCTGCTTCAGACCAAAGTACAATATTCAAAAGAAAAAAAAAGCAGCACGGGGTAATTGGGTATCATGTTTGGGAACTCACAGGTCTGACTAGCTTTTCCTGGAGGGGGGTGGTCTCTGCAGCCTGGGCTCTCCCCAAATCCGTGAGCTAAGGCTCTCAGGCCACATGGCATTGTGCATGCCCGATGGCACACCTCGGCAGCAGGACTGTGGTAGCATTGGACCTGGGGAGCCACTTGGTGTGTGCCACGGCAGCCACTTAACTGCTTAGTAACATTTAGTCATTAATGTTCGACAGTGGAGGGAGGAGGGGCCACGGAGCATCTGTTTATGCCACGGAGTGCAGATCAATCATAAATCTCCTTACTGTGAAGTGAAAGGAAACACCTGCATTACTGCCTTCCAGTTAGATTTTTAAGAAGTGTTGAAAATTGCAATTTACAACCAGATGCTTGCACCTGGGGATACCTCATTATTTGGATTAAAAAAAAAAAGACTAAAATATGGGAAAAATACAGGGAACGAAGGTACGCCCTGAACATTTATGCAGAACTTGTATGGTGATGCTTATTTACATTAGCACAATCGTTCATTCATTCATTCGTTCATTCATTCATTCATTCATTCAAAAGTAGTCCTATTGGACGCTAAGCACTATTTCAGTCTCTGGAGATGCAGTGAAGAACAAAACAGTTAAAAAAACATCCCTGCCCTCATGGAGCTTGCTGATCCTAGCAACAAGCCTCTGGCATAGCTGTTTTCAGTATCTCTTTACCCCGTACACGAGAAACTGCAGCTTGCTGAGGGGAGGGCTGTGGCAGCTGTCACAGAGCAGGGGGTGGGGGGTCAGGGCCAGGGCTCCTAACGGACAGGCTAGCAAACCTGCTTACTGCTTACTCACGTCAACGCTGCCAGGCACTGTTTGCAACGTTCTAGTACATGTATTAACTTGTGCAATCGTCTGACCAGCTCTGTAAGGTGGAATTACTGTCCCCATTTTACAGACAGGTTCCCTGAGGCTCAGAAGACATTTAGCTGAATATTACACAGCTGGCTAGTGGCAGGGCCTGTATTCAGACACGGTACATTCTCTGAGCCCCCAGGCCAGCTCTGCCACACACAGGAGGCCAAAGACCTAAACTTTATCGCTGGGATGTTTTTCTAAATGTTCCAAAAAGGTAAATGAAAAAATATAGGTAGGACAAGATATTTTCTTCTGCTTTAGAAATAAGAGTAATTAATAATAATAATAATAATAATAATAGCAAAAACAGCTGCATTTCCATGTGAAGCATTAGGATGCTAGTAAGTTTCAAGGCGCTTAACTTTATTTTCTCACTTAATTCTCAAGATACTGTTGCAAGGCAAGTGTTATTTTCAATTCAGGTATATAGATGAAGAAACTCTGGCTCTGACACATTAAGTAATTCGCTCAGGAGTCTAACACATACATAAATAGACGAGCCAAGACTCAAACGCAGCCCATCGGATGCAAATTCCTCCAGCAGCCCATCTATTGTCCTGCATACCATAGTTCATGTCCCCGGCTCCCTACCACTGGCTGGACAATGAGGGACAGGCAGATGGAGACCCAATGTCTGCAGAGATTTTTTCTTTTTGGGTGAGTTAAAGGAGGAAAAGGCTGACAGGTGACCACCAACTGAAGTCTATTTCAACTCTGTTGCTTCTGAAAATTTCAGCATATCTGAAGCAGAAGCACGCACTTCAAGAAGCAAAAATGTGCTCACTGAAATTAATTTTGCACTTCCATTCTAAAAATTGAAAATTGGAACATAATCTATTAATTTTATATTATTTTATTTTATTTTAGCAGCTGTAGAAACTGAATCTGGATGTGATGTGGCTTGTCCATAGTTTGCAACACGGCTGGTCAATTAGCAAGTTGAAAACCCAGGTCTTCAAAGCCCTAATGTGACAGAGGCTCGGGAGGAGGCCCAGAGCAGTCCTGTGCAAGACCTGGGCAGGTCCTTAGGTGCTTTTACTGAAACATTAGGGTCGGAAGACGTGTGATTGCATCTTGTCCCACTCTCACTTATACAGAGGGGAATGGAGACTCCTTGACTAGAATACTCTGCACCCTGACATCTTCTTGGCTTCCTCCCTCACCCCTTCTAGTCTGCTCACATCTCACCTTTGCATGAGCCCCACCTGGCCACAACCAACCTCCATTTACCTGCTCTGCACATGCTCCAAAGCTCCCACACTTCACTCAACATTTTCTTCTGCCTGCACCACTTACCGTTTTTGAACGTATTACATAAGTTACTTATTTTTATGTTGTTGCCTGTTTCCCCAGTAGAAAGGAAGCTCTCTGGAGGCAGGACCTGTGTCTGGTGCATTCACTGACACACCCCAGGCACCTAGAACAGGGCCCGGCTCATGTCAGCACTCAGTGAATGTTTGTGGAGTGAACATTTCTGCCAGTGTGTTAGTTTGGGGCCTAAAGTTCCCATTCCCTGTTCCAGCACATCTTCACGGATCAAACAATGAGGACGAAGCATGGGGATTCTCGACATAGGAAGGCGATACGTTTCTTACGGAAAACCGTTACTCTTATTTAAGATGACATATTCTATTACACTATTCCCAAGGAAATTTTAATATCGATTTGAGGTAAGGAAAACTAGTCATCACCACAGTCCCATTTTAGAGAGGAGTATAAGAGATTTGATTGGGAAGCTGGTCAATTCAATATGTTTCCGGGTTACTTGCATATTCTACATTTTACGTTAGTACCAATCTCTGTTGCTTCTGAAAATTTCATACAACGACCTCTGGGCTCATGGGGAATAACTGTAACTATTTCATAAGAGACTCTGAATTTTTACTTCACTTTGAGTAGCAGCAAGGTTCACATTCGGTGGCAAGAATTTGCTTCTAACACTATATAATTAAAATTATTTATAGAAAAAAACGCAAGAAGATTTGTATTTGAAAATATTCAGGCTCTATTTGCCATATCTAAGAATGAACTAGAAAGCTGAAGCCACCCAGATGTCAAATATGTAGCTAAAGAAAGAAAAAAAGTCTTTAAGGCTCTCATGTATGTAAAGAGCAGAATATCATCTCTGGCCACATTCAAGTACACTGCCCTGGCTACGTGGAGTGCCTGTTGCCATGGAAACAAATTAAGGTGTCTGAGATCCCACCAGTTCATACCATACCTACAATACTGTTCCTATATATATATATCTTACCCTGTTGTAAAAGTAGTATATATATTTTAAAGAATGTTTGGAAAACAGAACAAATACTTTCAAAATCACTAAGAGCTCCATCACCGTCCCAATTCACTGTTGGCAGTTTTCTCTGCCCCTCAGTGTCCTGTATACATGGAGAACCTCCTGGTTCTTGAGTCTCTACCAAATGAGGCAGACACCTATCAATCAGATCTCAAGAGGTCTGTGGAGAGCTAATATCCCTCACCTGCCACTTTCCTCTTTCTGGCTGAGATGGATAGGAGGAAATGAACTTGTACTGATTTGCATGGCTCTGTGTGCAAAGGGCTCCCTAGCGCTACATACGTGAATCACCTAGAAGCTTGACCTTTCCAGGTGAATTCATCTACAGCAGACTACAGATTTGTAAACACTCCCTCAGCCCCCACTGGCAGCCTCTCAATGTCACCTAGAGCGACCGGTGGTTCCACAGGTGTTCTGGCATGATGTGGCAGCTGTTCAAGTCAACCCTTTCTCTTTCTTGTTGAGTGGAGGCCGAAGGAAAGGAAGCAGGTGGAAGACAGCTTACCTGAGGGTACAGCAGCAGTGCCGAAAGGTACAGAACTAAACATGTCTGCACTCGCCGGGAGTGTCTGAGATGAAGACGGGATAAAGGCATCACCTGGAGTTGCAGGAGTCTGTCAGACAGAGAGAGGCAGAAGGTGCATGAGGCTCCCGGGAACCCTGGTGCAGCGGCCATCAAGGATGGGGAGCAGCAGGTGCAGGAAATGAGGGGCAGGGGATGCTGCAGAAGCAAGCCACGGTCCAAGCCACGCATATGGTATGCAGACCACGAGGTGGTTGTACATAGCAACCACAGAACAGGAAAAATGATACCTACCTATAGAGCAACTGTGATAATTAAGTGGGACCATGCATTTAAGTCACTGAATGCTGAAGCAATAGCAGGTGCTCAGCAAAGAGTGGTCAGTACCATGACCCTTTAGTCATAATATCTGGCTTTCATCCTTTAGGGGTGGTCAATGTAAATTGACACGCATCCACTCAGGACCTACTATGTGTCTCGTTCGGGGCTTGTCACTTAATACACGATAAATAAACAGCTTGTCTAAATGAACAATCAAGCTTAGCGACTAGAGCAGAGACCCTTGTGTGCTGGTGCCTTTTCAGAATTCTGCCTGAATCTCCACGTGTAAAGAGAAGTAAACATTTTCAAGAAGATGATAAAAAAAAAAAAAGAAACAAAAACAAAAAAACAACAAAAAACCCACAACAACAACAACGCCTAAGGAGGTGCAAATGCTCAAGTGCCCAGCCTATGCTGGCATCCGAGAGAGGTCTGGCACATGAGCTGCTGGCTAAGGTGAGGTGTGCTGAAATAAATCAAATAAATCAAGTAAATCAAAGGGGTACTGGGGGTACTGAAAGAAAAGCATCAGCCCTCGGGGTTTTAAAGGTCCATGCCCATTTACCGCAGCCTTTTGCCTACAAAGTACGCCTATTCCGTGCCATGACATCCTTATTTTTCTTTTCCCCTTGGAATAGACTGGGGCAAGCAATTAATCCTGAAACCACAGCAATTAGACAAGGCCATTTTTAGAGCAGCAGCCTGGGGGAGGAATGGCATTGTTCTGAGGATTTTCAAATACCCATTTGTAACGCACTTGGGTTCGGGGCCAGAAACAGAGCCATGAGCTGCTGCAGTAAGCACTTTTGAACACAATCAACGCCCTGCTGTTTCCCACACGTGACCCTGGGCGAGTCACATGTCCTTTCTGGGACTCAGTTTGCTCATCTGTAAAATGAAGGGAGGTTAGAAGATCTCTTCAGACCTTTCCGGCTCCACAGCTTGAGTCTCTAAGTGCCCAAGATGCAGCTGTTGCCCCTGGGATGGAGGAGAGGAGACTGCCTCCCTGGAGACAGGAGCTGCTGTCCCCACTGTCACGGCTGCTCTGGACATCAGGTATCGGGAGCAAGGCAGCTGTGTCTAGAGTCCCAGGCGGCAGCTGTGGGCAGCAGAGTCTCGTGCCATCTGTCCTCAGTCATGAGGGTACATACAGCCTCTTCTCTGAGGCACATCTTGCCAATGAACCATAGCACCATCCCTCCGGCTGTACGACCGAGCAGCACGCAGAGGAGCTGCCCCCTCCCAGCGGCTGCTGCTGGTGCAGCTGCGGCCGACTGCCTTCTGCCCACCTCCCACTTCCGGGGAGCGGGCAGGGGAGGTTCTGGAGGGGCCATCTCAGCTCTATTCTTTGCTATGGCCACAGGGTTGCCTTTGAATGCAACCGGTTCTCAAAGCACTGGGACTCTATTTTGCTTAGGTTTTCATTTTCAAATTAGGGTTCCCAGCAGTCTCTGTCCCGTTGTAAGCAGTGACAAGCAATGGGAGACACGCCCTGGCTGAAACTAGAGCTGGGACTCCAAAGCTTCGTGAGAAGCTCAAGGAAGCTAGAAGGCAGGTGGGAAGTGGAGGGGCGGGGGATGAAAAGAAGAGGGAGAGCCGATAAAGGAAGAGACAGGAAAAGACAGAAAGGGCCAGGGCAGAAGGGGCTTCTTTTACTGGGCTGACCACCGGGCTGTGCGGGCTCTGGGTTGGCGCTGACGATGCCTCACTGTGTGTGCAGTCCTGTGGCCTTTCTTGCCCATATTCCCAACTAGACCATGTGCCCCGTGCAGGCAGGGACTCATCCCGCTGACACTGACGTCATTCTCCACTGCCCTGCAGGGCAGCAAGTATGCGCGGGGGGGGGGGGTCCTGTAATCGCTGATGCATGGTTTCACTTATTTCTCAAAATAGACGCATGTATCATAATTCCTTGAAAAAGCAGCAGAGGAAATTGAGGTTCAGAAATGCTGGTTTTCCCAAACCACACAGCTAGAAAGAATCAGAGCTGGAACCCACCTGTGGCCCTCTTTTACCCAAAGCTCATATTCTCCTCACCATGCAGCTGAAGAAGGGAAGGGAAGGGAAGGGAAGGGACGTAGGGCTGAGCGGCTGTGCATACTTACAGGGGGAGAGGTTATATCAGGAGGGGTGGACATGTCCCCAAAAAGTTCTAGTTGGGTCACAGCCTGAAAAGATAAAAAGAGAATGATGTCACCACAAGGGAAGCCAATGCTGCCGGGCGCTGCTTTAAAATGGTATGACATTTTCCATCGCGGCTATATCAACAGTAAATCCAGCTGGTCATTACAATACCTCATGACCCTAAAGACAATGTCTGGGACGTAGCCAGAATCAATTCCTGCTTCAGGGTATCCGGCAGTTTATCTGGGGCTAGTTAAGGAGATTCAGGCTTAGCACCTCCCATTACCAGTAAATACCACCTCACGCTGACCTCCCATCAAGTGCAATGCTCTCTCTCTTCTCCAGGAGATAAAGGCAAGAAGACAGTACCCTCAGTGCTTGTCTTTTATGAGTGCACACACGTACAAAGTGCCTTCGATGTGCTAAGGATAGTGAGACATGACTTTGTGACCACTTCTCAGCAAATGTTCCCCCAAACGCTAACCTGAGAGGTACAAATCATCATCCCCATTTTTACTGATGACTCAGCTGAGTCTCACAGAGGTGACCCCGGGGTCACCCAGGGCCAGGACTTGAATTTTCTGCAGACAGAGCATGCAGTCAAATGACGGTCCCTGAAAGAGTCAGCCTTTAGGATAAAAAATGTAGTTGGGAGAAAAGAAAACATATCATTTAATACCAGGAAGGGCATCGAAAACAGCCCAGTATATACACTATTAATCATTGCTACCAACTCCATCACTGTAGACACTGTATCATCTATATCCCCATCCATCATACAGGAGTGTCTGAGCAAGGCCAGCCACAGCGGCAAAAGAAACCCTTTAAGATATGCTTAGAAATTAATCTGCATACACTTCCAGCTTCAGAGACCGTAGGGAGTCTGTGGCCAGGAACCACATGGCCTGCCTTAAAGTATATAATCGTATGCTTTGTGCAAAACCTGCCCACTGAGGAAAGAACTCTTTTGGCTTCTCTCTGGATTTTAAGTGATAGTGACTGAGGGACCTAAAAACATCACTCAACAGAAAGGACAGGAAGAGTCTGCCTGCCTGCCATGCAGGAAGCCCGCACTTGAATTCTTCTGTAACCAGGCATGGCTAGATCTCTACACTTAGTACAAAAAAGGATAGTTCTCTCCTACTGATGAGTGAGTGAGCTCTGGGCATTGGGAAAGGCCCCACATCTGGAGGTATATTCACTTCCAACCTCTGCAACTCCACAGAGCTGCAGTTCCCTCATCTGGATGGCAGAGATGGTAATATCTCCTTTGCGGATTTATTGACAATACTATTGACGAGACTTTGTTTGAAGTCTGTCTAAGCCTGGTTAAAAAGGTACATCGGGGCACCTGGGTGGCTCAGTCGGTTAAGCGTCCGACTTCAGCTCGGGTCCTGATCTTGTGACTCATGGGTTTGAGCCCCACGTCGGGCTCTGTGCTGACAGTTCAGAGCCTGGAGCCTGCTTCCGATTCTGTGTCTCCCTCTCTCTTTCTGTTCCTCCCCCACTCGCACTCTGTCTCTTCCTCTCTCTCTCAAAAATAAAGATTAAAAAAAAAAGGTACAAAAGGCTCTTTTTGCTGAAAGCAGCTTAGGTCGGTTAATGTACTTTCAATTCTTCCCTTTAAGCTTTCAGACAGAATAATGGTGCTGGGCACATAGTAGGGCCCTACACACACACTCATCTCCTTCCCAACGACACAGTGCTTTGTCCATGCACGCTAAACACCTGTTGGGCGCTGGGAGCTGTGAACAGAATGATGAGAAATGCCAAGTCCCAGACTGCAGGGAGTTTGCAGTCTGGTGGGATGTTCCAAGGAACTAGATAATTTCAAGGTAACGGGTCAGGGACGGTGACAGGGGTCTCTGTGGGAGAGCAGAGAAAGGGAATCAGCTAGCTTTTGGCAAAGAAGCTTAAGGAGGGTTTTCTAAAGGGAACAGACCCCATCTGAGTGAGAAAGGATAATCCAGGCAGGTGAAAGTATATGAGCAGAAAAGGAGAGGGGCCTGGGAGGTGTGAGCAGGTGGGCAGCAAAGCAATTTGTACGGAGTGTGAGAACGGAGGGCAGCAGGGAAGAGGCCAGCGAAGTGGACAGGACAGGGGTAACGTTGTGGGGGGACCAGACCCGGCCAGACCCTAGACACTTGCTTGTCTCCGGGAAAGAGGCTTTAGCATGTTTACGATATTTTCTGTTATTTGGCGAAACTATGCCAATCCTTATGTTCCCTCCCAGATTCATAAAAGAAATACTTGTGTTTAATCAATTCAAATGAAGCTTCTGGGCTTCCTCACAATTGGGGCTCGATGCTTTTAAAATGGCCTACAACTATTTTCAGTGGTAGGAAAATAATAAAATGAAGTTAATAATTAAGTCACACAATTTACATTTCAAATGCGTTTGAACTCGTGGCACACTTTTACTAACATCATAAATATAATTTATTGGCTAATTTTCTCCTTAAGCACAACTTTTAAAATAACCTTCAGTCTTGAGATATAGACTTTCCTCTTGCCAGATGATTTTCACTCAAGGATTAAACGAGAAAAACATGCAGGGGCATAAAACATAGATTGTTATTTCATTCCATTGGATTTGCTGTTTAAATAGAAACTTGAGTTAATTAAATTTTATAGAAAAGGGGGATTCTTATGGCCATAAAATTAAAAATAATTCTAATAACCATATGTGATTGAGATCTGGAATCATATCCATTTTCACCGCCCCCTCCCTCCCGCCATGTTAGCCCCAGTCCTTTTATTTGTAACCTAACAAACCATGTTCCATCTGATAATATTGTTGTAATTAATCATTTTAATGACCTCAAGAGAATTAAAACTAACCATTCACATTTGTAAAACATTTTATAGTTTATAATACATTTTCCAATACATGACCATCATGTTTGACGCTCAGTGAGCCCCGTGGTGTTGCACTTTGCACGTAAGCTGAGACCAGGAGGTGACACGACTCGTCTGTGATGTGGGAGTTAAAAGAAGCTAGGCTTGACCCACAGGCCACGCAATGCCTCGTTTGTCTGTCACTTGACAAGCCCTAGTTAGGTGGCATCCTAGATAATGGGAGTGTGGCCACAATGTTCTCTAACCAGAAGCTGCGGTTCCTAAAAGGTCTGCCATGATGGACATCCGCCCGAAGGGCTCTCAACTGGAAGGCCAGCTCAATATGCCCATTCCCCTTTCCATTACCAGCACTTTAGACATCTTCAGGTAGAGATGTGGCTGTCGATGGCAGATTCTGCGGTCTTCAGGTCCCGGGTATTTTCCAGGGTAAGCAGACTGATACTGGAAGCTGCCAAGCCCAGTGAAGGGGACAGGGATAACTCGGTTGTTGAGGAGGAAGCCCCTCGATATCTCCCGTGGGCCAGCTACTCCACAGCCATTCTTTGATATGAACAAGCAATGGTTTCCGAATAGTATCTAGAGGGCTGTGCCACTGCTGTTTCAAGAGGAGTCCCCTGGTCCCTCGTTCAACTAGACGGCTGCAAGCAGACTCCTAGGCCCCTCCTGCAGACAGATTCTGAAAGCGCCATTGATGAAGGCGGAGATGTCCTTGGCTGACCCCCAAAACACATTCTCACAGACACACTCCTTATGTTTTGGCATCAGGAGCTCCTTCATGCAGGAAAAGTTTGGAGCCCCTACTGTTCATCAGCTGCTGTACTGAGAGCAGGGGATATGGGCCTGCTCCCATCCCTACTCTCAGGGGCTGGTGGTTGTATGGAAAGACAAACCTATGGACAAAATCAGGGCGGTGTGATGGAGAGGACAGATACAGGGTCACAAAAGGAGGGGCCATCTCAGGCTCTTTGCACATGCTCTTCCTTTCACCGAGAACATTCAATTCCTTCCCCAATTGCCTTTCCCGCCCATCCTTCCGGACACAAATTAGGGGATTCTTCTTTTTCTGGGCAGTGCTTCCTAACTCAGTTTGCACCCCGTCCCACCATCCAGAACGGCTTCTGTGACACTCTTAGGTCAGGCAGGGATTCTCAACCTTGGATGTACTTGGGGGAAAATACTGATGCCTGGTTCCTACCTCTAGAGATTCTGAATTAGGTGAAGTACAGCCTTGTAACTGGGACTTTAAACTCTCTCCTGGTGTAAGTGACAGCCACGGTTGAGGACCCCGTCTTACAGGCTTCCCAAACACCCTATTCTCAGGGGTGATAATATGCACTGGCCTGTGTATCAACCGATCTGAACAAACATCGGCAGCAGACCAGTGCCCCTAGTCCAGGGTGTATCAACTGAACAGCAGCCTCGCCTGGTTTTTATTCAAGTGGGTGCACTTTGCACATCCTGTTTATGTGCCTGACCCCCTGCTATACTACACTGTACTACACTACACCAGGCTAACCTGCCCCGTCTTTCCTATGCTGTGCGGTGTGAGCTCCTTGAGGACAGAGTCTGTGCCCTCCTGCTCTACTGAACCTCTAGCATCTATCAGAGTTCCTGGGACATTCTGGGAGCTTGAAACATATTTGTTGGATGAAAACAAGAGCGTGTCAGTTCCTCTGCAACACAAGCTCAGCACGCACACACGTATCAACATACACATGCCATCTGACCTCATCACAGAGCTCACCTGTGAACATTAGACTAGACACCCCCGGAGCACAGCCGGCACCTGCCATTCACACAGGCTGGATGAGAATATGGAAGGCATGAGAATGGCCAGAATGACCCTCATTTAACAAGAGCCCGGAGGCCTTACCTTGGTTGCCTCTAAAATCTCATCAAAGTCGGTCGGCAGGTTTCTGTTCTGTAACCACAAGGCATGACTTATGAGCATGAAATGAACAATGGGATGATGACGTGGAATGGTTAACCGGGCAGGGCCCTCTTCTCCTTACCGGGGTGGCCGCAGCAAACCGTTCTTCAAAATCCTCGAATGGATGGCCGTTCTGAAAGGGTAAGGGATGATGAATGAGGACGAAGAGCATGACACACAAATGGCATGGATTTATGAGTGAGGATGATGGCATCTGCAGTTACACCAGGCAGGAGCTGTGGCCAGTGTACTAGGAAAGCCCCGGACGTGTTCCCAGCAGAAGCGGGTGATGCAACACGGGCCTGATTAGGAAACACAGCAAGGGTAAGTGTGTAGGTTTCAAGCCTATCTTCCTGCGATTACAGACATTACCCAGCCAGCCTCCATGGTTGGGTGGCGGGGGGCAGCGGATAAGAGCACGATGTTTACGCTCAACATTTTGGTTTTACAAATTAAAAACACTACCATGTGCTTTAGTCAAACTCTTTGGAGCAGTCTGTGACCAGCTGGTTTTGCAAGTGCCCTGCTGCATGTTGCCCCCTATGCTTGAAATGCTCTTCTTCTCACCTCTGCAAGCTCAAAGCCCAGCTGGAAGGCCACCTCTTCCATGAAGCTTTCCTTGATCCTCTGAGCTGAAAGTCATCAGAGGGATGGGACATCCATTGCGCTTCCTGGAGCAGGGACCAAGCTGTATTTATTCCTGAATCCTGGCTGCTCACAGAGGAAGTGGCACATAGCCATGCTCAAGAATACAGGAATGAATGCACGTTGTAGAAGTAGCTGGCAGGTGACCAAATCTAATCGTTTTGTTAATTTTCTCATTTTACTGTTTACGATTATTGAGAGTTTGGCTAAACCACCTGATACTGCTGCAATGGCATTCATTTATGTGGCTCAGCTGCAGGGGCCTTGAAGGGACACGAGCCTCTCCCATGAGGCTATGAGGCAGGCTCTAGATAAACACCCTGCAGAGTCACAAGTAATTCTAAGCTCCTGGAATGCCTCCCCCAGTAGCCTTGTGGTTGGCAGTCTCTCTGGCTTCCCAGGGCCTTAAGGTCCCTGTAGAGCTTACCAAAACCTTGCTCTTTTTGGTGCAAATGGACCACTCTGGCCTCAGTCCAGGGAACCCAAAGCACTTCACTGTGGGTCCTAATAAAGGCACGTGTCTTCGGTCCTGCCCTGCTTTCTCTACCTGCCCCCTGCCTTGACCTTTCCCAAGTGATCTCCCGAGGTGCGCTATGTACCTCCTCCAGGACCTATAGTAATAAACTTCTCTAGTACAATTTCCTTTCAGTCTTTTGTTGTTCTCTCACCATCTGATACCTTGGTGGTCTGCTAAACAAATATTAATTACCAAAGTCGCAGTGATAATATATATTATAGATAATAGACATAACATCTATTATATATATGTTTTTAATCATCATGTTTTGGTCACTATGTACAAGCTAATTACGTTTTGGATGATATCCAAGTAGTGCAGCATTAATATAAATCTGACAATATTAACACTGAAATGGAGTTATTATGCATGAACAGAAAGAACTGAATCATTTCCCACTTTGGAGGAGAGCTTCCTGTTGGCAATGAAGGCGTGGAGAAACCATCCCCCATAATCATCTCCACCCTGTCTGCAGAAAAGGTGACTGTTAGGTCAGTCAGCCCCATTTACAGAGAAGCAGGGCCAAAGACCCAACGTGGCCGTGCCTCCCACAGCCACCACCAGTTCTGTCCTCAACCACCTGCTTCCATCAGGCCCTGGCTTGCCAGAGGTCAACTGTGGCAAAGAGGAGAGGAAGGGCAACCACATCAGATAACCACATAAATTATTGTGATGATGATTCTATTTGGCCAGAGGTGGAGAGAGGTAGTGAGACAGTATTAGCCTAAGTGATCCTGTAATCTATGGTGTGGCCTAAAAGGTTAAGGTTATGTCGCTACATCCTTTATAAATTCACACACTTCTAGGGATTTATGGCACAGCCCCTACCATCTAGCTCTGGGTCATAACTTTTAATAAAAACATTTTTTAGTGTCCAAAATCTCATTACATCTGTCCAATATAAAAAAGCAAATGGCTTCAGAGCATGATGGATGAATTAAATAAATTTGAAAAACAGCCTGTTGTAGACTCTCATAAAACCCCCACCATATAATGAAAATGTGTGAGGATAACCAGCACTGGTGTGAGTCCGTCACTTTCCTGGTGACAGAAGAGGTGGCCTTTGGTGAGGTGTGGGGCTGCGGTGTGAGGAGGCCATTTCTATCCATTCAGACGAAGCTCGGTCTGGGCGTGTGAGGTGAGCAAAGGCATCTGTCAGGAGTCACGCAGATGTGGGCTGAACCCTGGCCATGCCACACGTGGGCTGTGCGATCCTGGACAAACCGGTCAGCCTCAGTTTTCTCGTCTTTCAAGTGCAGATGATAATGCTAACATTGCCTCAGGTTTATCGAGAGGATTACTTGAGATGTGTGTATGAGGTCTCGTTTGGTGCTTGGCACATGGTAGATGTTCAATAAACAGTAGCCGTTCCTAGTATCCTCTCAGCCTGTGTCATTTGGCCCGCTTTTGGCATGCAGAGGCACACATTTTTTAATGTTAGGAAACGACTATTATATGACATTTGGAAAATGAAAGAGGAAGAAGAAGAAAAATCTTAAGGGAGGCCCCTCTTTAGAAAGTACCCCTGCCTGAGAGCCCAGACCAGATCCCATGTAGAAGGATGCCCCACACATCCTGGCCCTCGTCCTGATCCCCTCAGTCCATTCTTGACCCTGCCTTCTTCCTTGAATCTCCTTTCTGGCCACAGTCTTGCCTGATCATCCTCCTGTCCTGTCACCACAAGCACCTTCCTGTTGTGATCCTGGCTCAGTCATTCCTTGGATCCCTTTCCTCCCATCTGGGGCAAGCCTCAGGGATAGTCAGAGCATTGCATCCAGCCAGTGGGGAGATCGTGCCATCCATGCACTTCCTCCCCGTTGAGTCTCACGGCCAGGACCTGGAGTCCATTCCCAAGTCCTCCCAACTCACAGCTTGCTTTACCCACAATTACTATTAGAGTTTTCATTCATTCATCTTCAAGTCTTTTCCCCACCTTATAGATAGATTTCTCACACTTATTATGGTGGCAGACATGGAGCTTTCTATTCTACTTTTCAAGACACAATACAACCTCACATTTACTCAAACCATACACTTCCAGTGAGGATGTAACAGAAGAGGCTCTCTTGTGTTGTTTCAAGACAGTTCTAGCCTGAATCTTCATGAAGACATGGAAGTAAAGCCTCCACCGGGAGTCTATCTTCCCAGAGTCTCTGCTGGGAGCAGTGGGGACACTGTTGTCCCATGAGTGAGTAAAGTAACTATTAAGATCAGACTCACGTTATTAATCTTACAGCCAACGTGACAGTGGATGAGGTGGGACGTGAACACGTCAAAAAGGATGCAAATATATTTATGGCTGACAAATCAGAACCTTGTGTGGTTCTCACCCCTGGCTGCACAAGGTAATCCCTTAGGGGAGCTTTCTCCAAACTACTGATGATGCCTGAGCCCCGCCATCAAAGATTTGGTTGTAATGGTCTGGGGTGGGACCCCGGCATCAGTCAGTTCTAAGAGATCCCCAGGTGACTCTAGTGTGAAGCCAGACTTGGGAATCACTGTGCTGGGGAATGAACTCTCTGTAGGAATAATTAGTGAAAGTCCTACTGGGAAAACTGAACACATCTTGATTGATTATACAATTGATTAATTAATTTCTTTAACAAACACTCACCGGGTACTTTTCACATGCCAAACTCTGGCTAGGCACTGGAGATACAGAGACGAATAATACATGGTCCTTGTTCTTCTGAAGCTCCGAGCAGAGCAAGAATATATAATCATTCTAGTTTGGGAGTGGGGTAGGAGTGGGACTGGGAGGGTGCAAGGTATCTAGATCTAAACTCAGAACTCAGGCCAAAGCTGCAAAAGAATGAATTCAATTACCCACTTAGAAAGCTCAAGAGAAATGGATTAACCTAAGTGAGCTGTAACTGCACCAAAGTGGCTACTATTAAGGCACCTAGTGATTCCAGGCATTCGAATGCATGTGCCTTTTCCTGGTGAGTGAGCTAACAAGGAAGACACATGCTAATGAAGACGAATTCCTGCTGTGGTATCTAGGGATTTAGCTTTTTGTCACCTTTAGCCAAGAGTGAACAGCTGTTTTCCTACTTCCTGACAGACAGACAGACAGAGAGGCAGACACAGGCAGATAGATAGACACACACACACACACACACACACACACACACACACACACACACCCCTCTGTTTGGCAAATGAAGAACAAAGTGGGGGTAGGGGTGGAGTTAGGATAGGGAATGGAAAATTTGATGCTAATAAATGATTTCTCCCAAGAGCAGCCATGTCCCATACAACTTTCCGTGTGATGGAAATTTCTATGTCTGCAATACCTAATATGGTAGCCTATAGCTCCATGTTACTATTGAGCACTTTAAATATGGCTACTGGGACTGATGAACTGAGTCTTAAATTTTATTTATTTTTAATTAATTTCAATATAAATAGCCACATGTAGCTAGTGGCTACTGTATTTACGGTTCGGCTAGCTCTCTCTCTCTAAATATATGTTATTTATTTAAATTTATTTATTTTTGAGAGAGAAAGTATACAGTACAAACAGGAGGGGGACAGACAGAGAGGGAAAGAGAATCCCAAGCAGGCTCCACACGTCAGTGTAGAGCCCAACTTGGGGCTCGATCCAATGAACCATCAGATCATGACCTGAGCTGAAGCCAAGAGTCAGACATATAACTGACTGAGCCACCCAGCCACCCCAGAGAATATATATTTATGAAAACAACTTCCGGATGACTGAGAACTTTCTAAATCCTGGACATATTGTTTCCTTACGCAGTCTCTTCTGTTCTTTTAAAGAATATCCCTACTTTTGTACTAACTGAAAAGATTCTGTTGGAGAACCGAATTCTTTACACTGTCTAGATGGTACCATGAAAACAAATGCATTTTACACAAAACAGCAGCCTTCTTCTGGTGTAAAGGACTTTTTCATTGACTGAGCTAGATATTTGTGGGGCTTTTTAAAGGAAACTAAGATTCATGTTTCAAGAGGAAATTCATGAAGGTTTGTTATCATTACAACAGCATGGAGTGCCATTTAATGCCAACATTTTCCAGGCCTACTGAGATTTGGGGCCCAGTGGTCTTCTGGACCCAATGTCTTAATCTAATAGAAGAATCATGCTGCTTTGAGGATATGTTTCTGTAATGACCAAAAAATTGCCTAATTACTCAAAGTGGGAACTCATTTTGGCAGGTAATGGCCCTCCTTTCCACAGCTACCATTTTAGGAGCATCCCAGAGGTTGTCTGGAAGGTTAGAGGGGCAGAGAAATGCTTAGACCTTACGATGAAAGTTACGTCTTCCTGGAAGTGCCTCCCAGCGTAATACATCTGTAAATCCTTGGACAATGAATTATCTATATCTGGCTTCCTAGAAATTAAGTTGGTCTTTGAAACAGCCTTCCCCACCCCCACTTCTTTTTACTGTGGCAAGAACACTTAATGTAAGATCTACCTTCTTAACAAGTTCTAGAGTGTATAATACAGTACTTTTAATTATCGTCACAATGCAGGCTCTAGAACCTAGTCACCTTGCATAACTAGAACTTATACCACTGAATAGCAATTCCCACTTTCCCCTTGTGACCACCATTCTACCCTCTGCTTCAGTGTGTTTGGCTATTTTATAGATCTCAGATAAGTAGTATCATGAAGCATTTGTCCTTTGTGGTTGGCTTATTTCACTTAGCGTAATGTCCTCAAAGTTCGGCCAACCTGCCACATATGGAAGCATGTCCTTCCTCATTAAGGCTGAAAAATATTCCATTGCGTGTTATGTACCATATTGTCTTTATCTGTCTATCCACCCCTCCCTCCCTCCATCCATCCATCAGTGGACATTCAGTTTGAAATGGACTATGCAAGGAGAAATTCAGGATGGGGACTGGAGGTGAAAGGCGTTTGCTAGTGCTTTATTCAGGTGGCATGAGAAAGGTGGACCTCTTGGAAGGTCAGTGTGCTAAGCTGGCCTGACCAGGCTAATGTTCACAAACAGGGGGCAGCTGGGGCTCCAGAATCTGACTCTTGACCGTTAAGCTTCCCAACTTTACCCTAATGTCAAGAAAACCCATTTGCTTGCATTTGAAAATAAAAGGTACTTCTAGGGTGAGAAGTTTGATGTTTTTAGGCCAGGCAGCGTGGGGGAATGGAAAGAGGGATGTCTGAAACAGCAGCTTTCAGTTCAAACCGCTGCCTCATCGTTGGCATTTCCCTGAAAACATCCTTCCTCACTCCAAGCTTCAGTTTTCTCCTTGAAACATAGGCCAATGTAGGGTTGCTGAGAGGAAACACCAAGAAGGTTGATGTATATGAATAAAATTAGCACAGTAGCTGGCAGAGTAAAATCTCAATGGATGACAAAACTACAGAAAGGGAAGGGATGATTGGAGGGAGGAAGGGAGAAAGAGGTGGAGGGACGAAGAGGAGGGAGAGATGGAAAGAGGGGGGAGGAAGGAAAGGGATGAAGAGAAGGAAGGGAGGGAGGGGGACTGAAGGAGGGAGCAGGGCGGAAGGAAGGAAGGAAGGAGGGAAGCAAGCAAGCAAGCAAGGGAGGATAGCCATGCGATATTTGCTTGGTAGGTGAGGGTAGACAGGTTCCAGGCCATGGCATAGGTTTGGTAATACTGATCCTGGGAAGGGGCAAAGTCACCTCGAGGAGCTGAAGGTGCGACATGGCCTTCCTAGAACAGACAAAGCCCCAGCGGGCTCCTCCTCCGGCACCTTTCCCCCGGTGTTAACACTGGGGAGGCTGGACCATTCCGGGGGTCAGCCCCATCATTCATCCCTCCTACCGCATGCCCTTCTCCTCTCTCCTCCTCCATCTCTATGTCAGGATTCAGTTGGCAACACTACAGTTTCAAGCCCAGATATTCTAAAACATAGCCATTATTTTCTTGAGAAAATGCATAAGGATGGGGCTGGTGGCATGAGTTGTAGGCTGAGGGTGGCTTTTACAATAAGATACTCAGAGCTAAGTAAGTTTGATCTCAGTAACAGTGATAATGGGTAGGAGACATGGATTATGATTCCTACAAAATGGCGGGTGCAGTGTCTGGGGTGCAGTGGTGATGCCAGTGGTGTTTGTCATAGACTCTGATAGGAAGTCACTAAGTCACTCCACATCTATTTGTTGAGCAGCTAGGATAAGTCACAGTCCTTGACCTTATATCATCTGAGGGAGATGGAAAAGAAAACAGACAATTATCAAATGATTGGTGTTATGGGGTAACGTGCAACATGCAAAGCCTTCAGTATATAGCGCTTGGTTCACAGTAACGAACTGATTCGTGCCAGTAACCGCTACCACTGTTGTCTTTATTAGGAAACACATGGCATCCGACCCAATCTTCGGGAGCCGGGGAAACTGGAGGCAGCCGACATTTTGAGATGGAGGCAGTGGTGGTATTGGGGATTTGACAGTATTAGTGATCATAAAGAGAGAGATGATGGTACAGGAATGTGTCCGGTGATAGCCAAAATGGGGCCAGTGATGGGCATTAGGGAGAAATGCTGAAGACACCATCCTGGCCATTAAGTTTCTGTAAGAGCACTGCGATGACTTCATGCATTTACACTTGTGGAAGCTTCCTGGGCCTGACCCAGGACCTCATCCCAAAGCTCTAATAGTTGACAAGGAGAATTTTACAATGTGGAGTCCCCTTTCTTGTTTTAGCTCCTTTGTTAGGCTGCAAGGTGGCTAGTACTTGAGCGGCTGTCAGAGTGCAAACACAACTGCGTAGGTAGAGAGGTACAGAGAAAACCGAAAACCGAAGGGGAACAATTTCTCAAAGCTGGTAATTACTTGTTTTTAATGATCTCTTCCTTTATGGCATCTCCTTTTAAGAATCTATTATTCTAGTTCTACATTAGCAAAAACTCAAGGATTTTTCAAAACTCCTAACAAGATTTGGCATCAAAAAGGGAGTGAATTAGAATCACAGTCATGCGAAATTGGCTCCTGTCAGCAGGATGACAGGATCTCAACACGAGAGTGGGGAGGAGGGCAGGGGATCTTCTCCGGGAGTCAGTCATCTCTTTCTTTGCTGGTGTGTGTCTCTTGGAGAGGCTACTCCCAGGATCCAGATGGCACCCAAACCGTAACAAGAAATACTGGATGCAGTTGAAATCGAGCGAGAGTAGCGGAGGCTCAGGCTGAGTGCAGAGCAAATCAGAGGAAATCACAAATGGAGAGATGTCACAGCAGAGGAAAAAATAGTCAGGAGGGCTTTGCCTGCTGCTCTGACAGCCGTTCCGTGCAACATGCTTTTCCTTTTCTTCTCTGGAAGAATGCAGATTTTACGTGCTTAGGCATTCATTTCCTTATTCACGTCTTCATTCCTGGATTCGATCTTCAAGGAATTCATTTAATAATTAATAAACTTCCTGACTGCTCACTATGAGCAAGGCCCAGTGCCAACATTGCAAGGACTGAGATGCTGTCCCTTCTCTGAGCTGTAACAGCCAAGCTACGGAAACTGGAGGCTTCCAATTCAGGCTGGAGCATGAGGAGTGTCACAACAGGGGTACCCCACAATGAGCAATTTCACAGAGGGTGTACCATTTTCACTGCTGCGATGCCATTCACAGGACTGAAGACATGGCAAACAACCAAAACCCGACGTCTATTTTTGGGCGAATGGAATTGGACCTCTTTACTCATCTCTTGAGTTTTCTTCGTTGTAAGATTTGGGAAAGATCCATCTCACAAGACTAGGGGAAGATTAGCCGGGGCAAGGTTTCAGGTAATAGCTTCATTAGCATGGCACCTGACCTCCAAATATGTGTAAGACCTCCAAATATGTGTCTGCTTCTTTGGGTCAAATAGGAAGTCAACAATTCGGTGGAGTATTCTTTAGGAATACGATGATTCGTAGCACCTTTTGGATGGCAGCTTGAATAGATTCAGGAGTTGAACTGCAGAGTAGTTGAATTAGAAGAGATTGAAGGGATCTCTGAGTCAACTTAACCCTGTTTTTTTTTTTCAGATGAAGAAACTGAGGCCTCCAACTTTTTCAAAATTATGATGTGAATGGCAGAGCTGAGACGAAACCCCAAGTTCTGACTCCTAACCTAGTTCCTTACTACCATAGCACAATTCCACTCCTAGGTGTGCACACTAAGAGAAAACAGTAAATCAGAGCGGAGAAACCTGGCGCACATTTTACAACAAGAAAACTAAGGCCTCAAGGAAAGCCCGGCTTGCTCATATGTAAAACAGCGAGGAAAATGGCTACTTCATAGACCTCCAAAGATCAGGTGAGGCAGTGTTCACCTATAGAATAGACATGGAAGGCAGCCCAAGGGTTTGGAGTCAGGAAATCTCGAAGAGCATTATCCTCGACTATCTGATTGATTGTCCAACATACAAACAGTTTGCAACTTTGTGTCATAATTTCACGTGCCCTCCTAACAGGTCTCTCAGTATATTTCTCACCCTCAGGCTCTGGTACAAGCTACTCTCTGCGACTGGCTACCCTTCCCATCCTTGTTCATCAGGAGAACTGTAGCACATCCCTAGAGACTTGGGTCTAGTTACCTCTTCCAAACCTTCCTCCAAAGTCCTAAGGATGGTGATTAGATGATCCTCCCCTGGGCATCATACATGTCAAGCTTCACTGGTTCTCTCTTCGCCACTATAGACTAAGACTTTGTAGAAACTAAGTTCCTTTTATGGGAAACTGTACCTTATTCATTTTTGTATTCCTAAGATCTAGATAGCCCAGTGACTAGCACACAACAGGAAATTATACTGAATTGACAAATTAAAAAAAAAAAAAACAGAATGAGGGAATGGATGAATTTGTTTATATAAGAGAATAGGAAACTGAACAGAAAGAAACTTGGTTATAGCATGACTTACTAAGCAGAGGGTATGGTAGTCCATATGGTGTTTCCAAATGCTCGGCATGTATGTGTGTGCACATGTATGCACACACACATATACACACTTGCTCGCTCACAAAGACTTGGCATTTACTATTATAAACTCTAGAAAGGATCTCATATTCACTCTGTCACTTGACCCAGTGAGGCTTTGCAGTCAGGGTAAATGGCCTTTGTTCTGATTTCAAAGAAACAGTAAGGAGATGTTCCAGAAAAAGTTATAAAAAAAGAGATATGTTACCCTTCTAGCCCTTCTACAATCTGGATGGCATTTTTATCTGAATTCTTCAAGTCCTCCCCATTAGTGAGATCCATTGGTTCTCACCAGTAATTGACATTGACTAATAATGTCAATCTGTGACATTCCTCACTACTTGAAGTTGAGCCAATATCTGATCTTATCACCCTCCCCCTTAGTTGCTAGAAATTGTATCCCATACTATTTGGCCTCTCAAGCTTAATACGTCCAAAGAACTTTGGATCTTTTCCGACACATTCTTTCCTTGTCTTTCGATGTCTGTAAAGGCCACCAACTCATGCTTAGATGCTTAAGCCCTCAGATGTACAAGGTACACTTGACACCTCCTCTCCCACACCTGGACACCCAACCATTCACTAAGAAATGCTGTCTCCAGGCTCTGACTGCCTCTCTTCATCTTTTCTGCTGCCTTCTCTTTTGCCTAGACTTCTGTTTTTACTCTTGCTCCTTAAGTTAATCTCTAATACATCAGTCACGATGGTATTAAAAAACCAGATCAGGCTTACTTCCCTGCCTAAAACGCTCCACTGTCTTCCATTATACTTGGAATAAAACCCAAACTTTGCACCACTGCCTATAGGACTGTCCACACCTAGTTGCCACCTGTGTTTGAGCTCACCCTCCACTCTCCCCTTTCCCACTGTGCTCTGGCCAACACTGGTCTTCCCTCTGTTCTTCATGGACTGCTGGGACATGCCTTTGCCCGTGCCTTTTCCTGTTCCCGTTTCACTGGTTTCTTCGCATAATACAGATCTCCGCTCAGCTGTCACGTCACTAGGGAGACCTCCTCTGACCATTTCTGCCCAAGTAAAAGAGCAGCCCCACCTCTCACCATGTTATCCTGTTTGGTTTTATGGCTCACACTCATACTCTGTTAGTATTTTAACTTGTTTGTTGGCAGCCTTCCCCTGTGGGGTGTGAGCTGGGCAAGGGTTGGGACATGGTCTGACTTGTACAGCACCCGTGCCTAGCACAGCGCTCAACACGCGATGACATGAGACAATTGAATGGGTGAGGAGTGGATGCCTGAACACAGCAATGCACAAGTGACCAGAGATTGGTTCTAGCAGGTGCCGTCCAGTATTGCAGAAACGATGCGCCGAAAGCAACAGGGCCACTCTGTGCCTACTACTACAGCAAAAAAACCAAACAACAACAACAAAACTTCCTGTTTGTTTTCCGGTGCTGGACACCCTATCTCTGAAGACTAGGGAGCTAGGGTAAATGTGGCATATGTGAGGAGATCCTACAATGACCTCACAGGCAGAGACCCTCTTTACCTGCATGTTGGCTATATTCTAGGAAAGACCTTTTTAATTTAAACTACTCAAGATACTCTGGATTAGGTCACAAGTGGTTGAGATCATTCTTTCTGGTTTGGGTAGATCCATAAAGCCCCCAAATGTACAAGTGACTCTTGATTCGTCTCTCTCCCACACCCTGACATACAATCATTCATTAAGAAATGATAATTCTATCTCTGGAACGTATCCCAAGCGGTCCATTCTGGTCTGAAGAGGAAGGAAAGGTTTTAATATTAGTATTAAGACCTCATCCCTCCTTGGCCAGGCAGGGGTCATGCAGGACAATAATAACAACAGTTAATGTTCAGATGGAGCTTCTTCTGTATGTATAGACACTATTCTAAAGTGCTTTTACTTATTAACTCATTTAATTATTGCAGCGGATACAGGTGCTATTGCTATCCTCATTTTCAGAGGAGGAAACTGAGGGACAGAAGGATTAATTAACTTACCCAAGGTCATCCGGCTAGTAAATGGTAGAGCTATAATGTTCACCAAAGTGGGCTAGCTTTGGAGTGTGTGCTCTCAACTACTCCACTATGGTGAGGAGAACAAAGGGTGTCAAACGATCTGTGTTTTAAGACTAGGGAAAGAGGTAAGGGCTCTGGAAGGAGCAACCACAGTTTAGGAGCCCGTCCCGCCACAGTGCACCCCAACCTTTTCTGGAGGACCCTGGTCAGATCACACTGCAAGTGTTACCCCTGAAATTCTGACTGGGGTCATAGGGGTGGAACCTTCTAGGTGACTATGGAACGAACAACAGAAAAACAGCCAGAAAGACAAGGCTAGGAGATTGAAAACTATAAGAAAGTGGGAACGAACCAAGAGTATTGGGCTGGCAGCATACAATGGTGGGAAAGAGGAGTAACAGAGACAAGGACAGCTGCCAACATCCTGGAGAGAAGCATGGTGAGGCGCTGACAGAGCCCCATGAGAGGTGGGAACGAGGGCTGGAGCAGGGAGAACGTGTACCAAGTGAGTCAATGTCATCTTAATAGGAGCCATTCTTCGCATACAAGTCAGAAGCAAGGGATGCTTCCTTCAGAGCCAGACTTTATTTCCCTCTCCCCATAGCGTCTCCACCTCAGTCTTCTGGTCCATCAAGTGGGGCAAATCATAGATGCTTTGTTCATTAAACCAGATAAACTTAGCGGAGCATCAGACTGCATTGGGGAGCTTTATAAATCTCCCTTTACATACATACACATGCACACGTGAGTCATACAAAAGCAGATCTAGGGGGTGGGGCCGAGGAAGCTGCCTTTTTAAAAGCATCACAAATGACTGCTGGGCAATGCAATGTTGGGATTCACTGAACCACATACAGCTGGCCAAACAACGCGTGTACTCCCCAGCCCCCAGTAAGTGCTCAGCTAATGTTCATTTCTTGCCTTCTTTCTAAGTCATTGCAAAATCAGGTTTTGCCATGGCCGGGTACTGTCACCAACATATATTTTTGTATTCTCCATGATCATTCATCTCTTTCTTCTTTTTTGCAACCAGAGTTTGCTCATTATTCTTGTGTAACCACTAATAATGGCAGTTAGGGAGAAAGAAAGAGCCTCTGCATGATGATTTATCCAGAAAAGCTGAATTACTGTACCAAGAGAGAATGAGTGTCAGCATCAATGGATATTTATGGGGAAACTGTATATTATAGCTGTGCTCATTAGAGATGCTGTAGTTAAGGTTCTGTGAATGTTAATGGTCTGTATTAGAGGAATAATGATAGACTCACAGCAGCGGCAGTGAACAGATACCCTGGACTACAGTTTTTCACCACATAACAGATCTCCAAGTAATCTGATTTATTATGCCCGCTGAAGGAGCGAGCATGTACCAGGGCACCTCTGTCTCGTGGGTAGTACTGGGCTTGTTTCCACACGGGGACAAAACTGGTACGGAGTGCCAAGAACAAGATGGACAGATGCTTCCTGCCTTCTGTTTGAAATCTCCTGTGTTGTGGTCTTTGAGACAGGGTAGCCCAGTTGGGAAGGACATTCACTGGCTTTGGGTAAGGTGGCCCTACATCCTGGTCCACTTAAGACAGCTCCTGTTCATGTCTATTGTCCTGATGTCATTGTTAATAGCACACCCCTTTTTTGCATTCAAAAGTGACCCACTTTGGATGATAAACTAGGTCACCCTCATTTTAAGTTTAGAGAGAACTAGCTTAGATTCTTAGGGATGCCTCTTCTAGCTGTGCTAAGTGATTTAACTTCTCTGATCTTTAATAACCTTTACCGTAGAGAAGAGACCTACTTCTTATGGTTGCTTGGGAGAGTCCTGAAATAGTGCATTAAGTGCCTTGCTTTCTTTGGTAGTTACAAATGTTGGTTATCCCTGCCCTATAGCCATGAAACTCTCTTGTAGGTTCAGCCCTACCTCAGACTCTCAGGTTACACTTGATCTTGTTGACATTGCTTAGCCATGGAGAATTAAAGGCACTCTAGCCCCTCACTCTAGATACTGAAGTCACTCCCACCCATAGACCACAAGCACCGTCGGGGCTAGGCCACATCTTATTCCTTCTCCTATCTCTTGAAGCACTTGGTATAGTCCTATGCCCACATAACAGCTCACGATAATAATTATGGCTAACATTGATTGAGCACTTACTATGTGCCAGGTGCTACTCATATAGAGTTATACATGTATCACCTTATTTAGTCCTCAGGAGAATTCTATGAGGTAGGCACCACAGTCATTACCCACGTTTTATGAGCGAACACACTATCCGAGGTCACGCAGCTGGTAACTGAGGGAAAAAATTGAAGGCCTACGTAGTCAGGCTGAAAGGGTCACACTTCTGTTTTTTGTTTGTTTGTTTGTTTTTAAATTTTAGGATGAGAGAGAGCAAGGACGTGTGAGCCGGGGAGAGGGGGAGAGGGAGAAAGAATCCCAAGCAGGCTCCACGAGAACCCAACGTGGCGCTCAATCCCATGACTGTGAGATCACGTCCCGAGCCAAAATCAAGAGTAACATGCTCAACCAACGGAGTCCCCCAGGTGTTCCAAAAGGCTCAGACTTCTAACTGTGATTCCATGTTGGTGCCAAGTAATCTTCCCCAGATGCTAACTGGTCATTCAGAAGAATCCAAAACATAAAGCACTTTGCCGAGTCATACAGCTAAGAAGTATAAAGCTCTGATTAACTTCAACTTTTTAAAAAATGTTTTTAAAATATATTTCTGAGAGACAGAGAGCAAATGGGATGGGCAGAGAGAGAGGGAGACACAGAATCTGAAGCAGGCTCTAGGCTCTGAGCTGTCAGCACAGAGCCCGACGTCAGGCTCAAACTCACGAACTGTGACATCATGACCTGAGCCAAATTTGGATGCTTAATCGAATGAGCCACCCAGGTGCCCCAAACTTCAAATTTTGTGCTGTTTCACTCCCTCCCAAAGAGCAGGCTTCCAATCTGTGTTTGCAAATTCAATTATAGAAGAACAAAGCTTCTAATGGAAATAATGTGAAGAATCTCTTCATCTAAACACCCCACTGCTCCCACCCATGGAATTAGCCAGTGGATTCTTTTGACAGTGGTTTTCACACTATCTTCTCTGGATCTCTTCCTTTCCAGAATCTTCTGTGCTTCAGAAAAGGATTCCAGGTGGGTAGGCCTTGAGGCTTCAACCCAGCTTCAACCACAACTCCTATTCCCATCTGTTTATATAAAAGGCTACTGGGCACAGTTCACTGCAATAATGGTGCCAGGATTTTATAAAAAGTTTGGAGACCATTCCTGCAGGAAACCGGTGGCAGGAATTTGAGCACAGCGATGGACTGATCATTGTTTTATCGAGATGTGATTTTTGCCAACACACAACTGAGCAAACAGGACACCAGGCAACTGCTTATGCAAGCGCTTATCCCCTTCCACATTTGCATTTGTAGAAAACAAGTTTCGGGAATGATTTAACAGCGAGCTGTCTACAACTCTGCTTGATTCCTTCCATTCATGACAGAAACGGGGAAGAAAGAGCCAGATATCATTCAAAGTGATAATGTGACACTGCCCAAATGTGAGGCATGGACTGAGAACAGAGAGGAGGATGAAAGGGATTACTACTGTCTTTGGCAAGGACCTGAAGAGAGTGGATGGAAAGGCTGATCTACAAACACCCTTAGAACCTGGACACGTAAAACAGCACGTATGTAAATGGCAGAGCTATAGGACAGGAGACAGAGCACTCAGTCCCTATTGCCTGCTTACCCGACCTGCCAAGGCTTGCCACTTCAGAAGGAGCTTACACCTTGTGTTTCTCTTTCCCCCTCCTCCCACATCAGCAAGATCTTTCTAGACCTACTACTTTCTAGACCTACTTTCTAGATCTGAATGTCATTCATTCCAATTTACACATTTCCCTCCCTCCGTTCCTCTCCCTGTCTGCAGGGTGTCACCCGCAGCCCAGACCCAAAGTAATCCTTACTTGCCTACCCTTTGACCACTTTGCCCCTCAGACCCATTCTTGCCCTCCCTCTGCTCTGTGTAGTAGGACAGGGGGGTGGCCTTGTAAATTACATTGCCTGAGCTCCCTTGTCAACCCACTGTCACTTCGGTTTGGCCAACAAAAGGGGTAGTTGGATGCTGGATGGTGGAAAGAGGGGAGAAGCACTGAATTTCTCCCTGGCTCTCTTTATGCAGTATTCTGGCAGTGAACCTGGCCGTGAGTCTCCCTCATGGCTCTACTTTCCACCAGACAGCCAGCCCCTCTTGCCAAGGTCCCTGCGCCCTCTGCAGTCACAGTGCCCACTGGCAGCCCTGGTCCCTTTCTTTGTCCTTCCAGTCCTGGGGATGGTAGCAACTTCTGAATGTTACTAATTTGGGTTGTTCCACTGCCCTCTGTTTGGCTTGTCAGCTCTCCTAACACCTTTGTAACTAGTTCTCCACATTAAATTCCCTCTATGAAATTACCTCGTGTGGGCTCTGTTTTCCTGACTTCATCCTGATAGATACACACGGATAATCCCATTAGCTTCTTAACGGTCTCTCCAATAGCCAAGCCACCTGTCACAGGCCACCAAAGTGATGCTGAGAATCACAACTCTAATAGTGCCACTCAACACCCGACAGCACCAGTGGCTTCCCAGCCAATCTGAGTTTCTGAGCATCGCATTCCAGGTCCTTCACTCCGTGGGGATGGCTTCCCTTCGTGCCCTGTCACCTGCTCACATGAAGGCATCCTGCAGTCCCACCACCCCAGACTCTTCATCAGCCCCTGGGATATGGTATGCTTTTCCATAGTTCAGTGCCTTTACACATTCAGTTCCCTCTTCCTGAATCCCGTTCCACACTTTCTCTGTGCCAAGTTCCTATCATCTTTTAAGACCCTACTTCCTGGGTGAAGACCTCACTGAACTCCCTTGGGCAAAGTTTTCTGCCTCCCCACTATGCTCCCAGAGCATATTGTAGACAGCTCTTAGGGCCTAGAGGATTACACGGATTGCAACCATTTTTACACATCTACCTTCTTGTGATCATTAAAATTCTCAAGCAGCCATCCTTATTCATCTTTATATCCCTAGTGAGTAGGCCACTTTATGGCAGATAGGAGGTCCTTAGTAAATGTTTGTCAAATGGATGGATGGATGGATGGATGGATGAATGAATGAATGAATGAATAGAAACTGTAAGGGAACTTGAAAACAAGGAGGGCTCTCCATCAAATGGAGCTGTGGGATCACAAAAGTCATGAAGGTCTGTCACTGCAGGCATGTGGGCCAAAGCCAGAGTCAGACACGTTCATCTGTGCTCATCACAAATGTTCTGGAGGGATCCCTGCATTGGTGAGAAGGCTGACCCAGCAGCTTTTAATGTCCTCACAAATTCTGAGATTCCAGGGATTTAGGATTCTATCTCAGGACAGTTTTGTTAACCACTGCAAACCGAAAGCCTGTCTAAGAAAAGCAAGACAGGGCAAGCTTCTATTTCCTTTGTGGAATATGCCGATGCAGATTCCTTTCCCTTAGTTCAGGAAGACCTCCTCTTGTGTGACATCTATGTTAACGGCATTCCGATAATTATAATTTCTCTACAATGTGGTGCTTAATGAGGAAGTGAAACTGACAAATGTTCAGACTAGATTTAATTCAATTATGAAACATCTTGATCCAGATTTCAGACTAAAGGAAAAACCAACTGCTGAATTGTGAATGAAAATTTATTTGCCATGAAAGACGGGGGCTGGTGGGGGTGGTTAGGAACAGTTGTCCAGAGAATTTCTGTAATTCTTCACTTTAATGGATTGACTCTTCCTACATTTGCAGCAGGGAAACTGAATTAAATCTAAGGCAAGGAAAATCAACTGAATACTGATTGTTGGGAGACAGGGGTCTTGCACAGAAACATAGATGTTTGGAGGGTGGGAGGCAGGGGAGGCCAAATGAGCAGCTCTCTGATTTTTGATTCCTTGAGATTTGTTCTTTGGGACTCACAGATATTTTTTTCAATGTCAGGATACAGAGTGCAGTGCATAGGCGGAGTGAGGGGTCAGGAACGAGTCAGACATGGGTGTGCCTCATGGGACTCCGGCTGAGGGGGGAGAGAGGTGTTCATAGCCACCCCCAGGGGCTAGCCTCAGCGTTGTTAATAAGGACTCAGAAGCAACGAGTAATGGGAGACAGAAACTGGCCTGAGTACTGACTCCAACCATGGTGAGGAAGAGGAGATGGGGGCTTGGCATTTTCTTGAATCCTAAAGGCAGTGTGTTTTAGTGGAAACTGTGTGAATCAGAACAGCTGAAGGTTCAATTTCGGGCTCTGTCACTTACCAGCTTTGTGACTGTATAGGCCCTCTGGAAAGCCTCAGCTTCCTCATATATAAATGACATCTACCTTCCAGGTGTGACTACTGAATGAGATAGGCTGAGACCACAGTCTAGGCTGTCCATGGCACACAGTATCTACTCAATAAAGTCTACCTGCTTTTTCCCCAGCTAAGTTAGCTCAGACTCTCAGTGTGCAGAGCTGGTGGCCTAGCACTATAAGGCAAAGAAAGGAAGTGAAGGGAGCCTTGGACTTCACATGTGATCACTGGGGTTTTTACCCGATTCTCCCAGTGTGGCTCTTTTCCAGGACGCACCAGAGAGACGCAAGCACTGTCGTCCAGCTCTCCAGGAGGAAACTAAGGAGGGACCAATTTTCTAAGGACCTACTCTGTGCCCAGGGCTTGCTCAGTGTGGTGCCTTGATTACAGCGCATAGTAAACATGTTTCCATCCAGAGCACCGACCTCATGGGGCAATGCCATAACTTATTGCTGCATGCTTCACCGTGGGCAACTCTAAAGCCAGGGAGAGGATGGTGGAGATAGTAACGGGGCCTCTGGGGTGCCTGGCTTCGCAGCTGAGACACCGGGAACAAGATGGTGAGGTCAACGCTAGATGTTATAAACACGGGGGAAAGTGGATGAGAGAGTGGGTGGACGGCTTCAAGGTCCGCTAGTGTGGTCACCTTCTCCACATAAGAACCCCTGCAGAACCATTCACCTGCTGCTTGAATACTCCGGGGGCCAGAGACCTCACTACTCTTTGAGAGCTGTCCTTCCCTCTGAAAATCAGCTCAGATGGTTTCAGATTTCTTCCTGACAGTGAGCCCAGATGTGCCCTCTCTTGTCAGAAAACTTGAGCCTTTCTCGTAATCTTAAGAGAGTCTATAAAATAGCTGGAGGAATACGTGCACACCATCCCTTGGTCTTTACGTCCCCAGAGACCATGAAAGCAACCCCTCGTCTTCACCGACAACGCTCTCACGTTGCTTCATGAGTCTCACAAAAGCCCTGAGATGTTGGCATAGGATGCTCATCATTTCCACTCGAAGAGGAGTCTCAGAAACTTGAAGAGATTGGCAAAGATGACACCCAAAGGGAGGAAAGAATCTCAGGGGAGTCTGATTATTCCTTTCAATATCTGAATCCATGACTTGTCCCCCAGAACTGAATGTGGAGTCCAGCTGGTCAATTCCACAACCTGCGTCCTTTCTATTTGCCGCTAAGCCAAACCTTTAAGACTCTCTTTCAAAGGCCGAAGAAAGTTCTGCTAGAATCCACTGACGGGTTAGTACTGATAATTATGTCTAGTACATCCACATAAAAGGATTTAAAACCAGGCAGTTATAGGGTGAAGGGTAAAAGATCTTTTTCAGCCATAAGAATATATTTTTTTAATGTTTATTTATTTATTTTGAGAGAGAGTGAGTGTGACAGAGCTGTCAGCGCTGAGCCTGACCCGAGGCTTGATCCCATGAACAGCGAGGTCATGACCTGAGCCAAAATCAAGAGTTGGACGCTTAACCAACTGAGCCACCCAGGTGCCCCTCAGCCATAAGACTATTACATGAGGTGGGAAGGAGGGGAGGGGAGAAGACAAGTGCTGGTATTTCTCATGTGACAATGACATAAGGCATGCTGAGGTTTAGATCTGTTGACCTATGAAGGTTAAGCCTCAACCAAGTTGAGCGTTGTGGGGCGTGACAGGGTCCAAAACAGGCACTTGAGCAAACTGTGAATGTGTGATTCCACTGGGTCCCCCTGTAGAACCAGAATCATGTTCAAAGGCTAACGGAGTGCAAAAAGCACTAAATAATGGATGCGGTAATGGGCTACTTAGCTGACGTTCTCCTCTCCACTCAGGGATGTGCCTTCCCGGCAGCCCCAAAGAGGCCAGGATATTTGTCTAAAGAACACCAGAAGCATTATCATCTGGCAGAAAGAAAGGCTACCCGTCTCTGAGAAGGAAACTGATGATAAATTCATCAGTTCTGAGTACCACCTAGTAGAGGAAATAAAAACTCAGGAGCCAGAAGGACCTTAATGATATGCCCAGAAGGGGCTGTGCCCGTCCAAGTCCTGCTCATCCTTCAAGGCTTTGCCCAAGTTATACGCTCTTTCCTCCCTGCCTCTCTAGTCAGCTAATATTCCCTTATCAGCAAGCATCAATTCTATCGGAGTTTGGAGACCCTGGCATAAAAATAAAGCCTCTGTACAAATCTTCTAGCTGCCTTTACTAGGAAGAGAGGAAATGTATATTTCTGGGAGTGAATGGGATTAATCCTTATCTTGTCTCAGAGTCCTAGGTAAGAGTGGAGGGGAGTGTAGTATGACCCTAAGAACAAATCTGTTACAGGAAGGTAACATTATAGGTCCGGATTAGGACAAACAAAGCATCCTAACACATTATTTGTGCAAAAGGGAACAAGAAAGGGGCTGGTATAGCTTGGCTCCCCAAGGTTACGGTGCCTGGTGGTGTAAACCAGGGCGTGGATGCATGATGTCAGAGAGGAGACTGAAGACAGAGAACCGGCTCTCTGTCTGGACCAACAGCCCAACTGATGGAGACAAAACTGTGTCCCATCAGGTGATGCACTGGGGTGGGCAAGACCCAGAAGAAATGCCACGACTTCTCAAACTCTAGAACCCAATGCACCAAACGTGACACCTTGATGAGGACACCTCTGGCCATGTAGGGTGACAGTGAGCCACCCAAGTCCAGGGGACTGAGACTCCAGGACAGAGGTTTTAGAGCTGCAATCAAGGATCCCACTGGCTTCAAGGCCTATAAAAATTTACTTGGGCACATGAGATTCCCGCCACCCACGGGGAAAGAGTATACCATCAAAAGCTCAAAGGGGGCAGAAATCCTCAAAGGAGTTACTGTAGAAAGAGTGATGATTGAAAGCGATTCCTGACCTCAAGGAGCTCACAGAGCAGAACAGTAACAGCTCACAGCTGTTGAATCCCTACTCTGCACCAAGCACTGTGTTGATTCATATTCTTCAGTTCACTTAGTCCTTAACACAAAAAACTCTAAGGCAGGTACCATTAACCCCGAAGCCAAGGCCTTTAAGAAACTCAAAGTCCAATGGCTCACATGGATTCATTAAGAAAAGGTAACAGTGCATTGTGATCATTGCACAGAGAAGCACAGAGGTCTCCCAGGGGAGCTGTTTACTCTGGGGTTAAAAAAAAAAAAGGCTTCCTAGAGGAGGTGTGCAATTACCTAGCATACTTGCAATCCCGCCTCAGTGTGAACTGTTGGCTGGTGGATTGCTCGTGCCGACAACCGACGGTAATGTTCTCGTTTAATCTAATCCATATCCCCTGTTAAGGTTTTACATAAATGTCTCCTTTAGTCCTCCAAACAAAGCTACAAGGCAGGCATTCCTTTCTCTTTGCAGGTTATGACACTGGGGTTTAGAGATGGAAAAAGATGCTCAAGGACCCTTAGCGGGTGGCCAGGATGAGAGCATACCCAAGTCTGATGCTGAAGATCAGGCCATTTCTTCTGGGGCTGATGTGTGATCTTCCCCAGTGACAGCCCCAAGCTGAGTCTCTTACTGGGCTCTGGGCAGACTGGGCTCTGGACCCAAAGAAGAAGAAACCGGTGGTTCCTAGAGTAACAGGCCACTGGGCAGTTTCCCTTCTTGTGGGAAACTTGTGGAAGCTGTCAAACTGGCTTGAAGCTGCTTAATATGCACTGACTTGGCTGTCTTTGGTTTATTTGTCTTTCTGGTTAGGGAGCAGGTGGTGAGGGAGCAAACAGCGGGATCACAGCAGTGATTTTCAGGGCACAGAGGTATCCCAGGGAATATGCACTCATCAGGGAGGCAGGTCTACAGGGCCCAGCCTGGAGAACAGGAAGGTCCCAGAACAGTGAGGCTATGGGATATTTAAAGTACCTCTGGGAAGTTTAGGCAAGTGGGATCAAGTTTCCAATACACACGCTGTTTTCTCCTCAAAATCATTTAGTAAGTTGGGTTTAGTAACTCCTTTGATAGATGAGAGCAGGGAGGTGTAGAGAAACAAGGGAACTTATCAGAAGTCCTACAGGTAGTAAGAACAGGAGTTGAGATACCAAACGCAAGCATCTGCCCCTCCACTAGAGTTGATACTTTTGACTTGCTACCTGTCTCTGGCTTTTAGAAATGTTGAAATTGTTCACGGAAAAGCCCAGAGGCTTCTAGGACTCTATGCGAACAGAGGGTTGGAAGCTACTGCTGGCCTTTCAGGCAGCCCAGATATTTCCCAAGCGAAACCTGAGCATGTTTACTTAATGCCTATTTCAGAGTCAGATAACCAGGAAATTCCCTTTAAAAGAAAGTGTAAGGATTTTCAATTCTTTCTACAGGCAGAGTCATGTGTATATTTATGAAACACCCCTTGAGCGGCTGTGTCATCCCTGCCTTTCACATGCCAGACCCCGGGCTTGCTTCTGGTAATCCAAGGACCTCAGGAAGTTCCTGGAAGTAAGGAGCCAGGAGAAGAGTTGGGATGCTGTGTGCTAAGAGCTGTTAACAGAGGAATGATAGGGAGCGGGGCACAGAGGTAGGGGTGATCTGCTCACACTTAGCAGAAGACCACAAAGTCTCCCTGAGCCCCCATAGCCTGAAGCTAAGCTGGGCTATTAGGGGAGGACGTGGCTCCTTCAGAAGCTTGCAGAGTTCAGTAGAGCTGGACCAGGGGGAGGTAGACCAGAGATCCGGGCTGAGGCTGGCATCTGAGTGCCGTGTATGTCAGGCTAAGGAGCTTGGGCTTTTTTTGTTTGGTTGGGGTTTTTTTTTTCAGCTATTAAGCATGGAGATGGTGTGGCCAGACTGGTTAATAAATTCACGAAAACCAAGGCGGCAAATGGAGCATGTTTCCTCACGTATCTAAACCTGTTAGGGGCAAGCGAAGCAATTTAGGCACAAATTGAATTGTAGGGAGCTGTGTGATGGGAGCTGAACCAAACGGAAACATGAACGGACCAGTGTCTCTGTGACAAGAAGGCTTGACAAATGCAAAGGCCTCAAGGAGAAAAACGGCTTTTTCTCTGAGCGACACTTCACTTCACGTTCTCAACTACCTCGTAGACTCAAGTTTTTGAGGACCCCATTCAAATATGCTGTCTCATGAAACCTAACATGCATTGGCTTTCGGGAGCAGAATTTAGGTGGGGTCTGGTGGATGCAGGATATTGGGAAGAGGAATGGACGCTGATAGGAAAAGGAAGAAATTTCACCAGGTGAAAAGACAACAGGGGCAGAGGAGGGTAAGAATGAGCCAGAAAGACTCTCAACTCAGGACAGAAGGTCAGGTTTGAAAGGGACAACAGGAGCTCCTCTTTCCCCTCTGCCCATTCCACATTTGAATCCTCCTATAGTTTTTCTGACAGGGGGCCTTTTAGGCTCTGCTGGCACCAGCTCCAGTGATGGGGAGCTCACTCCCCTAGGTGCCAGCTGTTCTAACTCTTAACAGCTCTGACCACTGCTCAGGAAGGTCACTGTCACTTTGGGCTGGCCAATACAGAACAGTGTAAGCCCTCTTCCAACCGGTAGCCCTGGGGACTCCCATCTCCACATTTATGGTTCCTTTTCTCCAGGCCAAGCATTTCTAGGTCCTTCAGTTGCTGCCCTGGGAATAGGGTTTCAAACTGCCCTATCAATCTGACCTTGAAAAATGCAGGGGTGTCTTTGTGTCTCTCACAGGGTGGGGTCCAAGACCAATAACAACAGCCCAGAGAGTCATCCAGCCTCACAACAGTCCTGTTAGGGTCAGAGCTGGAGTTCCTGGGGGTCTGTTTTCAAAGCCTGTGCTCTTTGTACCCATCACTGAGCTGAATGAGATCAGTGGTGACTAAACATCCTAGTTCTGTTTACACAGGCCGCGGTGAAGTCCGATGTCCCCTTGGGCAAGAGTTCCCCAGTGCTCCTGAATCACATACAGAGGCTGCCTTCCGCACGCCAACTGGATGGGGGGCCGAAATCTGGGTCTGGCCTAGCACTGGCTTGTGGCAGTGTCACACAGCTTGATATTTTCCATTTCCAGGAGTCCCATTGGCCGATGGGGTCCAGATGTAGTGGACTTGCCGGGTTCTTTGCAAGCCCACTACACGTGGCCTTTTTCTTGGTGGTCTTGTCCACTGGCTGGACCCTTATACACTCTAAAGGCCCTGGCCGGCTCTTCTATGATCCCTCTGAGACCTATCAACCACTTTTAAATCGGATGGGCAACTCTTCCCAGGATCGAGACACTGCCCCCTATTTGATCAGGTATAATTAAGTCTTTGGCCAGAGACTTTTGTCATGGAACAACTCAGACCTTGAGACCCCTGGACATAGTGGTTTGTGCAGTTCAACTCACCGCCATGCGGGGGGCCAGACCTCGGTCCAGGTTGGCAACCCTTCCTCAGCCTCACCATTTCCGCCTTATGCCCCCTTCCCTCTGACTCACTGAGGAGTCCGTGCCATGTAGGCCCTGGCAAAGCTCTCTAAGTTATAATGCCTATCCAGAAGAGGGGTTCCCTTCCTCAAGCTGTAGACACAGCCTCGTCGGAGCGCAGGTCACGGGAGCCTGGCAGAAGAGAGAAGATTTACTTACACTTACAGGTTGACTTTTTGGCACATCATAAACACCTTCCTTCTTTTGGCTGGTGGGAACCTATGGAAAAATCAAATTCGACACAGTCAAAACACTTTGATACTCCACTTTCAGAGAACAAAGCCATCATGCTTCAACTTCAAGCTGGCTTAAGTGTGTGTGAGAATGGCCCCTGAGGCCCGAGGGTCCCAAATCAAAGGGGCTTCCGCAAGTGTAGAAGCAGGAGGCCAGGCTCCTTCCCTGAGGAAATGTGGATGAGGGAGGAGTGTGCGAGTCACTTAAATGAGTGCAGGGTGTCTCTGCCATCGGGCTCCTCACGGAATCACAGGACAGGAGGCTGCAGGGACCTCAGAGGTCATGTGGTGGAAAAAATAATCCTCATTTTGCCAAAGACAGAAATGAGCCTCAGAGAGGTGCTCTGACTTGTCCCAAGTGATTAAAATTAGTTTGCAGCTGAGTTTAAGCTGAGAGTCAGGTTATTTACAATATAGCAAACATCAAGGTCTCAGCATAAAGAACGGCTTCTGCTGGGATCATGGACAAGCCGTCTGATATTTACCCAAAGTGTCTTCCAAGAAAAGGGACCGTTAATGGCAGGGAAAGCGCAAGACAAGAGTCGAGAAAATTCCAATTGTTTTTTAATATGTATCTGTATTTTCTTTCCTCCCTCTCTCCTCGTACTCCTCCATCTGGTCTTATCGGGCCACTTGGTAACTGTCACACCCTGAACAGGCCACAGCCCCTGGGAGCGTCACGATCCTAAAATGGGTGTTACTGGCTCTGCTTCTGATTTGGGTTACTGTGGGAATCCAACAAGAAAGTAGACAGTAAATACAGACGATTAGGAGCTGTGATAGTGTGAAGTGTTAGAATGAGAGCTTCTTTTACTGCTGACACATCATATAAATAAGGATCAGCACGTACTTTATAATATTAACAACAGTAAAAAGGTTGAACACTTTTCTAATGGGCCAGTCAGGGTGTTACACTGAAACATTCCGGATCGAGAGCAATCATGTGTGCTTCCCAGAAACTAGCACAGTGTAGCTCCTACCCCCATCGGAGGCATCAGCCTGCAGTGGTCTTCTGTCTGCTAATCTGTGTTTCTTTTCACCAGACTGGGAGCTCTTTAAGAGCAGGCACAGTGCCCAATGCTCAGTAGGCATCTGGTAGATGTCTGCTGCGTAAATGTTTCATAAGAAATGTGGGGACCAGTGAAGGAAAAGAAAAAGTGTCTTTTAGGCTTGGACCAGCTAACTATACCATTAACAAGAAGGAAGAATTTGGGCTCATTCCTCGAGACCCTGTGCTATTTCCACACTCATCAACTTAGCTTAAAATCCTTCTAATAATCCTAAGAGCTCGGTATTAGAATCTTCACTTTAGGTGGTGAAAAACTGAGGCTCAGAGATGTCAGGGAAACTTTTCCAAAGCTTTAAAGCTAGTTAAGCGGTGAGATTCAAACCCAGCTCTTTCTGGCTACCGAACAAAACATTTATTACTAACAGCCCGAACTGACATTGACAGGGCACTTCCTAGGTGTCAGCCACTGTTCTGAGTGTTTACATGTATTTGCATGCAGTCCTCAAGAGAAGTCAGTTGGGCAAGGACGACGACTGTCACAATGTTGCAGAGGAGGAAAATGAAGCCCAGAGAGCATCCTGCAGGTGAGCGGGGTGGCTAGAGCTGGAGTTCCGGCAGTTCGCGTTTTAACTACTACGCGGTATAGACAGTTGCACCTCACCCCTGGTCCCACCATTCCCTAGCTGTTTTTGATTGCACCCTTTTCTCTGACATCACATTCTACACTTGCAGAAGGTTGTGCACGTTCCTGCAGAAAACGGGAGGTCCATGGCGGAGCACGGACCATGCAGAAAGATGCGCTTCCTGAGCTGCTCTCGCAAACCCTAGTTTGCAGGTAGCCAATGACGAATGTAATTTCTTTGCTCCTGATAACTCAGCTCCCTCTAAAAGGAATCCTCTAAGAATGCCTACGGAGTCCTTGTTAACAAGGGCCAATAAATTACCAGCCCGCACTTGTATTTTTACTGGCTCACCCTTTCCTGAGCAACACGAACAGCATTTCTGTTCCTCGTAATTCACTGCTCACTATGGGCACTTAGCAAGTTGAACCGCAGCTGACTCTCAATTATCCCTGCAAATGGAGGAGAAGCGGCAGGATGGATAAACCCAAACTGTGCATAATTGAAAAAGCTTTGCTACTTGGTTCTCCCATGGGTGACATATCAATCTGCCTGTTTGTCCTTAAAGATTTATGTCGGGCAGGATACATTCTTGGGAGCCTTGCCTGGCTCTCTACCTGGTCGGAGCCTTCCTCTGGACTCTTGTAAGCTCTGGTACATTCTTCCACTAAAAAATAAAAGTGGCCAAGAACCTACTATGTATCAGGCTTCGTGGTTTGCCGGGGACAGTGATGGCAAACAAGCTGGATAAGGCCCCGAGTGAATGGAGCTCCTTGTTTTACTGGGAGGAGTTGAGAAAGTAATTGGGTTACTCACACGAGTGTCAAAAGTGCTTTATCTTATATAGGAGCTATCAACCCACACTGCAGCTGCCCCGTGAGCCTGTGCAGCGCAGGGCAGGTATTTTGCTAACCTGTTCCTCATCCCGTAAATACTGGTTACACAGGAAATGTTTAAGCACTGAACATTTACCATGTATGTGCTAAGGGCAGAAGTGTTTAAGGGACAAAGACCAGAACGTGCCTCGTGTGCTGGTTCTCACCCCTGCCTGGCTGGTCCGCTCTGCCCGCAGACCATTTCAGTAATAGGACGGTGTAGAGTGATGGCAGTTCTCAACCAAAAGGAAGCGGGAGATCTGTTTAAATTTTTTTTTTTAACGTTTATTTATTTTTGAGACAGAGCATGAACAGGGGAGGAGCAGAGAGAGAGGGAGACACAGAATCTGAAACAGGCTCCAGGCTCTGAGCTGTCAGCACAGAGCCCGACACGGGGCTCAAACTCACGGACCGCGAGATCATGACCTGAGCCGAAGTTGGACGCTTAACCGACCGAGCCACCCAGGCGCCCCAGGAAGCGGGAGATCTGGTTCCTAATCCTGGCTCCGCCACAGGCTGTGAGTCCTCAGAGGGCCCCTCTGTCCTCTGAGCCTCCGTTTTCTCATGTAGCTGTGGTGGGCGGGCCAGGGGGTGCCTAGACACGCGTTGAGGGTGGGGACCACGCTGTGGTCTATCACATCCCCGTATGCCTGGCACACACTAGGTGCTCCATACACAATTGCTTCTTGAACAAAGGAGTTAATAGATGTCAAACTACTGTAAAAGCTATACATTAAGCACTATATGTACAGAAGACATTTTAGCTCAGTGACATACTAATAGTGTTAGAGAGGCAGTTTCAGGGTTGAGTGACATTGGAGCAGAGAGTTATCATTTTAAAATAACAATACTTGACACCTCACGGGTGATTAAAAATGATTTTCAAACCAAAGGACTCAGAGAATGTCTGTGTGGAAAGCCGCAATCTCGCCCGTGTGTTAACGTTAACGTACTAAAGAATTACCAGGTTTACAGCTGAGGCTCTGGCCTTGGGCGCAGCACTCAAACTGGAGGACTTGATTTTCTTCCATTTAAAACGATAGCCGTCATAGCTGTGCTTATCTTACTGAGTTACTGCAAGGGTCAAAATCAGGTGAGGTGTAAAAAACCCTTGTACTGCAAGGTTCTGTGTTGCTTTAGAAAGATGACTGATAACTTTTTCTGATGCGCGCAAAAAGAAAGACAATTACTATTATTAATCCGGTTTGGAAAATGAGACTACTGATCCTCAAAGAGAGGTTCCATTTACTCAAGAGTCTCTCCCTCCCTCATGCCGGAGTTATAAATAGCAAAGTCAAGTGAGGCTGCAACTTTCCGCTAGGCTCTCTGACAAGATGAGGCGACCAAGTCATGTTCTGCTTCACTTAAGATAACATCATAAGACCTCGTGAACAGCATCTGATACTGACAAAGTTCTCAGGAAGTAGAGGAACTACCATTTACACAGAACCTACTACGTACCAAGAGCTTTACACCTTCACATCACTTCTAGAGGCAGATAATGCAGCATTCCTAATTTTATAGACTGGGAGATCGGGATACAGAAGTTATGCACTTGATCCAAGGCCACAAAACGGCTAGAGGATTAGGCCCCAGGTCTGTCTGCCTCATTCCTCATTCTGGAAAGCAGGGGATGGGATTAAAATCTGAGACTACCCTGGGCCAAGCTGAAGACTTGGAGATACTGTAGTCTCCTCAGGATGAATAGCTGTGGAATAATCAGAGGCCCTCAAAACACAAAGAAGAGTGCGGCTCCCTAATCACAGCTCCTTAAAAGCTCAGCTTTATCTTTGGGCCCACGAGCTTATCTTGTGTTGAGCAAATTGAGGCCCAGCTGACTGGCAAAGCAAGAGAGGAGAAGAGAGGGTGATAAAATATTCATTTCCTTAAACGGTACCTTCCTGCTAATGATGGACAGCCGGAAAGATCCGGAGGTCACAACTGTTAAAACAAGTGTGATTTTTAGATAGTGACTTGGAGCCTACGCAGAATCTAATTGTGAAACTCTGCATCAGGATATTCCGGCTGAGAAGAGCCCGGGGATTTGTGCATTTACCGGGGTCAGAGAGACTTGGCTGGGAGTGGGAGTTCTGCCTCTTGGAGCTCTGTGACCTTGGGCAAGACATCTTATCTGTGTGAGCCTCAGGGTTCCATCTGTAAGGTGGGAATGAGGGTTCAAGCCACACGGTCTTGTTGTGAGAGATAAGATATTGCATGTAAACCCCATTCATGGAGCCCTCAATAAATGTTACCCCTCTCCCCTCCCCGCCCCCCCCCCCCACAATTTCTCAGAGTCTTGTTGCCCTGTAAAGCAAGCGAACATGTTTCTCTAAAGAATCGCTGTCCTCTGATGGGCACTAGCTGCAAAAAGCAGCAAAGGACCTCGCCTAAGAGACTCTTCAGTCTTAGTCGCTCAGTTTACAGGTGAGTAAACTGAGGCTCAGAGAAGGAAAAGAACTTGAGTTGGTACTTGGACTAGGATTCCGAATCCACACACTGTGTGACTCAGGATGAAGCCTCTTCTCTACATCCTTCACACGAACTTGCTTCATTCTCATGCCAACGTGTGAGTTACAGGGAAACTGGCCCCCTATCTTACCACTGGGGAAACTGAGGCTCATAGAGGGCAAGTGTCTTGCACACTACCACTCAGCCAAAGATAGTTGGTGACACAGCCAGAGCTGGAACCCAGTTCTCTGCTCACCTAAACCAGTTCTTCCCACACACAGGATGTCCCACACCCCCAGCCGTCCCCCATGGGGGCCCGCAGGTGCCACTAACTACGGCTTGGCTGGGATTCAGAAACTTTGCACTGAAAAGCCTCATTTTGTCTTACAAGGTGCTTTTTCTTCAGGGGATGACTGGTTAATGGTTTCTTTTGGCCTCATATTCAGACACCACAAGGTTGTAATAATTTAAAATCTGAGGGGGGGCAGGGCGGCTCAGTCGGTTGGGCATCCAACTTCAGCTCAGGTCACGATCTCACAGTTCGTGAGTTCGAGCCCCGCATTGGGCTCTGTGCTGACAGCTCAGAACCTGGAGCCTGTTTCAGATTCTGTGTCTCCCTCTCTCTCTGTCCCTGCCTGCTCACACTCTGTCTCTGTCTCTCAAGAAGTGAATAAACATTAAAAATCAATCCAGCAAAATAAAATCTGAGAACAAAAATGTAAGTTTTCCATTTAAAGACAGAAACTGTGTGAGCACTGACTTTAAACAAGACTTCAGAGCACAACCTTACACTTGCATCCAATCCGGACCGATCCAGGGGAGAGAAAGATGATGATCACTCCACGGGCCTGGATTACACTGAGCTACTGGTAGAGCTGATGTTATACTTTGGTCATTTACAATTCTGTGCATTTGATGGAAACTGAAAATCTGTTTTACTTTCATTACATAAGTAATGCGTGCCCAAGGCAGAATAGCAGACCACATAACTGAGTGAGTTAAGGAAATTAAAATCACTTATTAAATACATTAAATTTTTCCCCTTCTTCCATGATGTTTATATTTCAAATTAAGGCTGAATTTCTAATTAGTGACAAATTGGATGCTGTCATATTTATCTGATGTGTGGCTATGGTGCAGTTTCTCTAACTCTGATGGGCAAGCATGTGGGAGGTCTGGTGAGTTGTGCCTTCACTCACGTGGTGTCTGATCGCTGCTCTAAATGGCTGTACAGCCCCCGGGAAGTTACTCAGCTTCTCTGGGCCTCGGTTCCCCCTCATAAAAGTGGGATTAAATACCTACTTTATAGCATGTGCGCGAGAATGGAGTGAGTCAAAATGTGTGTGTGAGGTTTTTCACAGAAGCAGACGCTGAAGAATATTAATTTACCTTCCCTTCAGGAGGGGTCAAACTTGGAGCTGTACTTTCTTTTATTCAGTTAATATTTCCCGTGCTGTGTTCCAAAGGTGTTTGCTTTGGAGTTTGTCCTTCATTTTCAGTAGTGCTTTTAAAAGAAATGTGGTGAACACATTCTTTTGAGAAGCGAAGGACCCTTCTGTATCATGGACAACAACCCTCCAATGGGTTACTTTACTAAAATGGAATGTCTGACTCTCGAGTCAATTGAACATAGTTAAGATCCATTAACAATTAAAACAACGCACTCAACTGGCCATTAAGCGTTTCCACAGCAAGGTGTGAAAACTTCTGGTCAGTTGGTAAACGCCAACCACAAGGAGTTGTCTTCCATGAGCCTGAATGACAGAGCTATGGGACCACGAGAAGGGAGCGCCCTCGGTTCTGCAGACCCTTCAGAGCATTTGCTGGTATCGGTGCAATGGTAAGAGAGAGAAGCGATTTTATACCTGATAAATGTTTTCTTCCGTTTCGGGATCACGGATTGGCTCGTGTCCAGCCTCAAACACAATGTACTATTACGGAGCGGCCAGAGAGGAAAGGTCAGAGGGGAAGGAGAGAGAGGAAAAAAAAGGCATTTGGAATTCAGGATACAAATCTCAGTGAGCATTAAAGAAACAGTCACAACAGAAAATACCCTCAAGAGACAAGTGGATTACGGAAACACTACGGGTGCCTTGCACACCTCTGCCTTTTCTTACAAAAACGGCAAGGGTCTGACGGTCAGTGGTACGGGAGTGATTGCACGGGCCCCTGCACATCTTTGGGGAGATGCAACTTCTTCATTCAATGGCATTTTATCTCAGTAAGGTCTGCAAGTGCTTCATTGCTGAGTGGGAATGACATCTCCTGGGAACATCTGGGATCCCAACTTCATAGTCTGGGTGACATCTGCTGCCCCCCTTTGCTTCCCTAAAGCTCCTAACTCAGCTTTGAAGTGCTCAGAAACCCCAAACCTCCGCATCCCATAAATAGCAACTTATTTTACACTCTTAGTTTTAAATACTGAAACTCAATTTCTTTTCCCCTGTGCACGTTTCAGACTTTAAAGGACTGAGCCATTTCAAATAGGGCAATATTCTTCATTCCCTGTGAGCCAGTTGGCCAGGGCAGAGCTCACATTCTAGACAAATCCTCGCCCTCAGCATTCTATAGCCAGGGCATGCCGTTAGGCGTATCTTTGGCTTTTTTTGGTCACATATGCTAGAAACCTCTACTTTGTGTTACCCATATTATATTACTCATTTTATCCATATGGTTTTATTTTTGTCATAGCTGTACCAGCTTTCTGTGTGGAAACAGATGTGTGTGACACACACACACATATAACTCATAAGTTTCAGGTTTTCTTTTATGTCCTGCAAGTTCATTTTCTCACTCTTTTCTCTCCTTGGGAGTAAGTATGAGTGGGCTGGGGTTGGTGGTGGGAGGCATCCTCTTCCCTTTTCTCTGCATCTGTTTGTACACAGCACACACTTGGATCCAAGAGAAGCCATCTCTCTAGCCACACCTGGGCCGCGAGCTTGAGAGTCCAGGGATAGTTACTACCTGGGACATCTCTAGGATCTCCCTTACTCTCCTCCCAACAGCCCCTATGGCACGATCCAGACAATCAGAGGGGCCAGAGAGATCTCTCCCCACAGCCTTCCCAAAGCTTACAGACTGCCCTTTGGGCTCGCACTCAAATGTCACCCAAACTCACTCCCCATCCCCGGTTCCTAACTCAGAGAAGCCTCCACACGAACTTGGAATATACAAGAGACTCCTGAAAATACCCAGTTCTGAGAATCAAACTTTTACAGATAGCGGAGGGGGCTGGGTCAGGGGCAGGAAGGAGGAAACCTATCTCAAGATCCCATGTTATGGATGCCAGCCAAACTTCTGTTCATTTTTTATGGAAATTCACTCCTGGAGAGGCTGGCAGCCCGCACCCTTGGAAATAATCTCGGTCCCTTCTCCAGGCTCTGCCGTCAGGGGATTCTTCAGGGCTCTGACAAAGTGTCTGTAGCACAGGCCTCGCCATTCCTGACCCTAAAACCCCGATGGGTTTCAGAAATTACCTGGTATACAGGATCTTCAACATCCTCTTCCAAAATTGTCTACAGCGGAGCAAGTGAAGGGAGGTTGAAAAGCAGAAGATATAAAGGAAGAGGTGTGAGACTGTGTTCAGAAATCACAGGACAGTACAGAAACCAGCTCTGGGTAGGACAGGCTGCTGGGTCATTTTAGGGAGAAAACACACAGGAAAAAAAAAAAAAAGGAAAAGAAAACTCTTGCAGCCACCCCCACCCCCACGCCCACTATCAACAACAGCAAAAGCAATTGCATTTCTTCTGTTCTCCTGCCCAGAAATCTTCCTCGGGATTCAAGATTTCACTTTCTCTCACATGTTCAGGATTTCAGAGAATAAAAGATCATCTCTAATGGCTTGCTCTCGGTGCCTGAAATTTACACGGGAACCTTTCATCTTTGTTTATTTCTACTTGGCAGCGGGAGGACAGGACCTGACTGTCAGTTTTCACATCTGTTTATTTGAAGTCCTAGTCTTCCCTGGTACTCGGGTAAATTCACAGGTATACCTGATACACAGCTTGTTCACACTGCTTATCCTTTTGTGCCTTTTTTTCCAATTCTTCTCGTTGCTTCAATTCGTAAATCAGTTGAAAGAGATCTCTCAAGTCCAGAATAACAGGTTCAGCCTGGAGTAGAAGGTGGGATGACGCGCATTAGTAAGGGAATGGTATAAAGGCAGAAGCAGCCCGGCCCACTTTTGCCTTTGCCTGGTACAACCCGCAGCCCTTCCTTTTCCTATTAAACTGAGAGCATTCCGTCTTTAATTAATTCTACCTTGTTTATATTGGTTTAGCAAATTGCATCTAGGCTAAAGTTCATTTCTTCGACTAATTATATTTGCAAATTCATAATAATCATAAGCATAAAAGGCACTGCTTTTATTTATTAGTAATTCTAAATACAATAAAATTAGGGTAGGCCTTATGCAAAACAGCTATTTGTTTTCTCTTATTTTCTTTTTAAATGAGGCTATGAACACAAGGAAACTTATTTGTGTAGTGTGCCTCCATCCAGCTTAATCAGAAAGGAAAATAATTAGTCATTACGAAATACCCATTAGGGAGAAACACGACCGGATGGGCTGGAGCAAGCTTCCTTGCTCCGAGGCTATCTGAGCATCAGCATCGCTCCGTCTTACATCAGAGGCGGCCTTCAAACACCAACAGCGTGACTGCACGCGCTGTCCCCTAAAGCTACCAGGATAAGGCGCCCTCCTTGGATGGGGATACTCACCGCCTGGGCTGTTTTTATGGCCACAAATCTGTGATTCCCTTCCTTCCCACAAACGTATCCAAAGGCCCGGTGGTCTGTGATGTCCTTTGCAATGTAGGAAATTTCATGAACAGCATGATGATGCTGAAGGGCCTATCAGAGACAAAAGGAAGAACATATTTCATGGGACTTTCCCTTCGAGCTGTTGATCAATAAGAGATGCGTTTCAGCTACGTGTGAACAGGCCCGAAGGGCTTTGGAAAAGCTGTTGGGTCCAGATGGAAGGAAAAAAGAGCTGCGCCTGCCCTTGAGGGGTGGAGGCTTTCCTCCATGGCCTTAGTGCTGTGACCAGGCACACAAACAGGACTGCTCATATGCTGAATGAGCGTCTGTGGCCGTGGCTTCCATTAAGCTTGCCAGGGCCAGTCAGTCTAGTTCAAGGTGCAGGCTTCTGCTACAGCTCTCTTTGTGACACAGCCCCGTTGAAGTTCCAGCTTGATATTTAATACATTTCCGTCCCCAGGGCCTCTGCTTGCCGTGGTGGAAAAGTACAGGGAGTACCGTTCAGTGTCACAGAACTATGCACTTGTATGGTTACAACCCTTTTTTGGCCGATGGTGACAGAGTGTCTCGGGGAACAAACACCTTCTTCTATCTTGTTCAGAGTCACCATCTGGGCTAGAGGTAGATGCTGTTAGTTCTCAGGCTCTTCCTGGGCTGGTCCCTCTGTTTGCCATGCCCATTCTTCTACCCATTTGCCTGAGTCCTCCTATTCCCTTTCAAAAGGACATTTGAGGGGCTCCTGGATGGCTCCGTTGGTTAAGTGTCCAACTCTTGGTTTTGGCTCAGGTCATGAGGTCACCGTTTTGTGGGTTCGAGCCCCCGGTTGGGATCTGTGCTCCCCGCTTGGGATTTCCTCTCTCTCTCTCTCTCTCTTGCTTTCGTTCACAATCTGCCCCTCCCCCACTCGCACCGTGTCTGTCTCTCTCAAAATAAATAAACGTAAAAAAAAAAAAAAAAAAGACATTTGAATAGCACCACCTCTGTGAAATCTTCCCTGAATGAGGCTTGCTTTTCCTCCTCTGCAGAAATAATTCCATAGAACTTCGGTCTCTACCGATACGGCAATTCGTAATGGAGTCCTCACACACAGCTCCCTGGATTCTTGCTTTCCAGACCTTCCTACTCTGATATATTTACCTGGCTCCTTGTCTGTCTTCACAGGATCCATCTTCCTCAACTCTGTCTTCCTAGAACCTTGTGCTATGTTTGACCCATAGTTCCTGAACTCAAGTAAATCAGGGTAGTTGATCAGTAATTTGGTAATCTTTTGAAGCTGATCTTCCCACCTTTATTATCTAAGCTTCAACAAATAATGCTTGCCATCCTACTGGTGATGGCCATCTGTAGGACCATTTTCCTATATTAAACCTACTCAAAGCAACACTTAGTACTCTGTGTAAAGGCTTGCACAGGTAGCTGGGCATTATATGATGTGCTTCAAGTCCTTATAAGGGGTCTTTTCATTAAATTACATATTAAGAGCCTTGTATTCTGGCCACTTTGTGAGCACAATGCACTCCCTGCACCTCTCTGGACCTTTGCTGCTTCTTCTATCCAATGAGAAGTTTGTACCAGATCAATGGCTCCTAACTCAAAGCCCTGGGTCTACTTGCATCATTAAAGGTAATAAAAAGAAGTCCTAAGCAGTTTTCATCATTTCAAAAAGCTAAGCAGAAATTTGTAACTACTCTTAATTAAGACTACACATGTGCATGCAAATGAAAATGCCAAGTTCTTTTCGAAATGTATCAGGTTTATGTTGTACTCCTTAGAATCATCTCTGAGGAGATTCTCTTTGGCATTTACTTATGGGTTTGAATAATTCAAGTAGGAAAGTGAATGATTATAAATACCCTTTTTTTTTGGTTGGACAAAATCTTCCCTGTTACCGAGTCCACGGAAGGAGGGAGACATGTAACACAAAGGGAACTTAATCATGAACATGGTAGGAATCACTGGAGTAGATGTTCTAGAAGGTCTGGTCCTATCACCCAAGATCCTTTAGCCATTAGGACCTTGAACCACACAGCCAGCCTCTTAGGTCAGTGGACATCTAGTCTCATGATGGTCATCACCTTAGTTCCGGACCACTGGCCCTGGCCTTCCAAAACACCCATTCCCACACTGCTGCGATCTTTCTAGGTTTCTGACCTCATGAATCATTTCTGCAGTAGAATTTGCTGTTGCACCTTGACCTTCTAGACTCTGATCACTCACTAACCTCTCTGACTGCTCTTGTGACTCTCCCTTCAGGTCGTGCCTTGCCCAGGTTGTCCACTGACCGCTGCACATCATGCTTGGTGGGTGGTGTCACTGTCTAGTCACCTAACTGGCCACAAGACAACTGTGTAATTCTTGTGAATTCTGACCCAAATAAAGTTGGCAGGGAAGGAAATGTTTGTTAGTGGAAGACCGAGAATCCATTTATTCTTGTTTTATTAAGTGGGCATGCTTAGCTAGTGGAGGAAAATTGCTCAAAGAGTGGTAGCTTTTTCATAGTGTTAATGATGTAAAATTGATGAGATTTATATTCACACAACGTGGGTGTATTGATTTATAGGCTTTTGTGAACTAGAATGGTATGCAGCAGGGGAAAGTGGAAGACAAAGACATTCTCTTTCTCCCCCTTTCCTCAAAGTATTTCTCTCTCTGCATAACGTGGAGAATGTTATCCACGTTTCCTATTAAATCAAAGTTTGACGACAGTACCTTATTGATTGCCAAGTGGAATATTGCTCTAAAATTAAACTGTGATTAGAAGTCTTCCTGGTGGAATTAGATTTGGAGAAGACTGTGCAAGGGTAAAATATCACCTACTATGCAAGACAGCAGATGGAGTTGCTTTATCTGGGAATCCTCATTAGGTGTTTTCAAATCAAAACATTTTTAACGCCTGATGATACCTAATATTGCCTCGCGAAGTATAGCTCTGTGCGTGCCTGAAGTGCCTAAAGATGTCTGTAACATGATCTTCTCCCACGGTTAATTTTATGTTATGTTAAATAGGATTGCTGTGAAAGTGGCTCATTTATTTGGAAACCAAGCATCATTGAGGGGATATGTCTCCACTTTCTCCAACCTCAACTGTGCAGATATAGCACAGATAACTTGGAGATACAAACACATCAGAATCCCGATAATCCCTCTGGTCATATTACTGCATTCATCGTGGCAACTGCAAGAATCTTGCAAATACTTGTTCACTGAGGCTCAAAACTGCTCCATGTCTTCTAGGAGATTTTATGAGCACAGTCAAAGCCAAAGGAACCTTGAACATCCTATTGTTTGGCTGCATTTATGAAAGGACTCAGGGTCACAGAGAGTTCTGGAGGGGCCAGTCCTGAACGCAGCCCTCATTCTCCCTATGAAGGATAATGGAGCATTGATAAGAGGAAGCAAGATCATGTAGAATCGAGGTCTCCACGCCTTAGACTCCTGCCTCCCCAGTCCAACAGCAAAGCCATGATCCCTGAAAAGCCTGGATGAGGAAGGGGAGAGTTGGCCAAGGAGGGAGAGTTGGCCAAGGAGGCAGAGTTGAAGCTGTTCCAGATTCTTGCAGGTATCTGAGGTCAGAGAGGGTCATAAATCAGAAGGTTTGGAAGAGAGGCTGGTTTGCTATAAGGATCTCAAAGAGAAAGGTCAAGACAGCATGTTCTGGAAGCAAGCTTTCATGAGCTTGTGACTATCTGTGATGTTCACTGAGCAGTCAGGCTGGAAAGATGTGTTGAGACCCTTGGCCACGGGAAATAGAGATCGTTTCATCCCAGGAGGGTTTCTGTGGGGAGGTCCTGGGCATCACAAGTTGTTCTGGAGGGCATAGGGAATACTGGGCCCGAGGAGGAGGGAGCGGGGAGGAAAGGGAGAGTCCGGTCTTCCTTCTTCCACATTTCCTTAGGGAAACAGTTTGTCTTAGGAAAACTTAGTCTAGATATTGAGGTACTGCCCCAAATCTAAGCAGGTATTTGCTTTTAAAAGTAGTCTTCAACGACACCCTGTTTCTCTGCTACCACTTTATTCTTCTCCCATTCGGAACCCTCCCTGTTGTATTACGGATGAAAGTTGTTACTGAAGAATTCTAAGGATAGACCAGAGATTAGACTCCTCAGTCTGGTCTGATCTTCCTCCCATCACTGAACTTCAGGGGAGCCAGGCTACAGACAGTCTGAAGAGCCCATCCCTGCCGCCTTCGGTTCTGTACTTCTGGGCCTGTATGCCACTGTTCACATTTTCCCTGTCGATCACCCTCTTCATCCCCATCACCAATCCTTCAGTGACTCCATGTAACTAAATCATACATATGCTCCCAGGCTAGTTCCAGCAGCGTGCTCGTCCAGGGAACCTTTCCTGACCCCTCCATTTCCCTCCATTTCCCAGTGATAATTCCTGTCCCTAGACCTCAGTGCCTTGTATTTGTTCTTCTATCTAGGATGCTTCATTTTGCTTCACGTTTACCCATTCATCCACTTCTTCATACCATGTGTATTTACTGAGTACCTGTTATGTTCCAGGTCTCATGCTCAGTCCTACATCCATCTAGATTCTTAAAACACAGTCCCTTCCCTGAGGACCTTGCAATCTCATAAAAACATGCAGGATAAGAAACCAATGACCACGATATAATAAGATGAGCTTATATTAAAGGTGTGCATAGGGTGTTACACTGGCTCAGAGCAGGGATGGGGAAGGGTGTCAGGAAGACTTGACAAAGCAGCTGGCCTTGAACTGAATCTCAAAGGCTAAGGGCAAGTCCCCACAAAATCATGGGAAAGGGCAGTCTAGGCAGAAAGAACCGAACATTCACAGGAAAAAATATCCACCAGGATTCAGGGGAGTCAACAAACAAAGCAAAACAAAACAAAACCTCTGTGCACCTGTTTTCTCTCTACTTTGGGGTTGTTAGCTTGTTGAGAGAAAGATCCGTGTCTAATTCTTCTCAGTCTCCTCCCAGCTCCTAATACTGTTCCTTTTGAACAGTAAGTGCTAAATAATGTTTGATGAGCTACAGAAGGAAGGAAGGAAGGGCCACGCCATCTGAACACACGCACTGCATGAGGTAGTTGCTCAATAAATGCTCGATGAATGACTGAATCAGGTTAATTCACGACATTTCACACAAGACTCGTTCTGTGAACGGAAGGTTTCTTATCTGATCATCATTAAATCTTTTTTTTTTCCTTAGTATTTCTATGAGCCATTTACCAATGTTTAAATGAAGTATCAAATTGTTTGGAGGGTTACCATCTGACAGAATAAATTACAGAGGAGACTTAATTTGTAGTACGGTTCAATACAACCAATTAAATACAGTATGGATTGGAAAGTCATCTACTCAGACTTCACCACTAGCTTTTTTTTTTTAAAGAATAAATTCTACCCTGTTTAGCCTTCATATTACTTGTGTGTATGTGCGTGTGTACAGGAGTGTGTGCTTTCTCGAGGCAATATCAGTCACAGGGAAAATACACACCAGGCTTCAAGTGAGTTAACAAAAACAAAACAGAAAATCAGATACGCAGATAGACACAGAATAAAAATAGATACATGAAAAATACACTGCTTCACACCACAGACAATTACAGTAGTTAAAACCTCACAAGACAAAGGCAGGCCCAGGCTCATTATAAAGGCCTTTCTCTCTTCTAACATATTTTTGGATGCGTGTGCTGCATCACAGTGCCAACGAGGCTGGGAAGCAACCTCTGTACCACCCCCAGGCGCCCCATCATGAAATGCTCAGCGGAGCTGGTCAGAGTAAATAAAGTCTTCCTTGAGGTCCCACCCTGAAATCTTCTAGAAGGTTTAATTCAAGGACAAAACCCAATTTCCAAACATTTAGTCTCTAGCTGCAAGGGCACTGTGATAGCAGAGGGAAGAATATGGACTCTGGAGCCAAAGAGAACACAATTCAAATCTAAGCATTATCATTTACCAGACGGGTAGCTTCAGGCACCTCTTTCTAACTTTCTGAGCCTTATTTTCTCTTTTTGTACGACATGCAGAATGATAAAGAACCTGAAAGTTTGTTGGAAATATTAAACTAATTCATATAAAACAGACCAGATATAAATGAAATGTCATTTTTTCCCCCACCAGAATGAAAAAAAAAAAAAAAAGAAAGAAAGGAAAGAAAATACCTAGTGTTGACAGAAGTGTGGGGAAATATACTTTCTTTGGCTACTAGTTTTCTATGTGTTCACTGGGGATAATAATAATAACTCTCTCATGGTCCTGTTAGGAGGATAGATGACTTACGGATAGGTAAAGGGCTTGGAACAGTGTGAAACACGTAGCAAGGGCTGTGTAGATTTTGGCCATTATGGTTACTTTTATTGTTTGTGGGAGTTTGATTTGGTGCAACTTTTCTGGAGGGTAGACTGGCTGTGTATTTCAAAGCCTTAAAGACATGTATAAACTTTGACCCATGATTCTTCTTGCAGGGATTCAATTATCTGTAAATAATGTAAGATGTGTGTGGGCAAAGACTCGGACACAAGCTATTCCCCACCGTGCTATAAGAAATAGTGACAAATTAGGAATGTTTGAAAGGTTGAGCACTAACTGGTTGTAGAAATTGCATTGTGATATACGATGAAAGAATACGCGGTAACTGGAAATCATCTGGAGAAATGTTAGGAATTTTCGGCATGGAAACACAGTCACGATATTCTGTGGAATTAGAGAAAACATCTTGCAAAATAGTATGTTCAATATGATCCTGTTTTTGGAAAAAGAGCATGCATACCCATATATATGTATAAAGCTCTAGAAGTATGCCCAACAAAATCTTAATGAGACCTCTCTCTTGAGTGGTGGAATTACCAGTGATTTTCAGAATCTGACTTTTTGCTTATTTATACTAAGTAAAAAATTACACTTCAGTTAATACTAAGCGTTAAATAAGTATTAGAATATTAATAAGTATACAAGGGCAGCTGGGTGGCTCAGTCAGTTGAGCATTTGACTCCTGATTTTGGGTCAGGTCATGATCTCACTGTTTGTGGGATTGAGCCCCATGTCAGGCTCTGCACTGTCAGCATGGAGCCTGCTCGGAATTTTCTCTCTCCCTCTCTCTCTGCTCCTCCCCCGCTCTCTCTCAAAATGAATAAATAAGCTTACAAAAATATTGATAAGTATTAAAGAAAGAACATAAGATGCTTCTTTCTTATTTGGATTCAGTGAATAATGTGTGCACTGCCATCTATAGGTTTCTACACTCGTCCTGGAGTCCACTCAGCCTCCATCACTCTCCGCCTCCACAACTGCATCTTGTCAAGTGCACTCCCCAATATCTTTCACTCTCTCCATTTCTCTCCATCTCCACTACCAGACCCAGGTCACAGCTACTATTTCCAGCCTGGATAAAAGCAGCAACCTCAGTCCCCACCCATCCACTTCTGAGAACCTCTGCTACGATCATCCCACCACAGATGAAGGGATTGAGAGAAAATCTTGGCAACTCTGATCAAGGCTATCTCATAGGTAAAATACATCAAAGAATGCCCAAAGGCTCTTCAGGTAAAGACCAAAATCTCTGCGAGGGCCTCTGTCCACCTCCCCGGGGTGTCTTGCCATGGCTCCCTTGCTTCCTACAACCCTGGCGGCCATTATTCAGACTCTCGGAAGCGCTGCCCTCCCACCTCAGGGTTTTGCACAGGCTACTCTGTCCACCTAGGGCACTCAACTCCTCCTTCTTCAGATCTCAGCAGAGATGCCTGTTCCCCTCTCAAGTCTTCCCTGACTTTCCAGTAGGGACCTGGTTCCCATGCCACACGTCTTCTTAGCTTGCTGGACTTTTCCACGTGAGGCAGCTGTTGAGTTTGTCACTACAGATATGGACACATACACATAATAGCTCCAGGATGGCACCAACGATACCATTTTTTCCTTATCTCATCCTGAGCATCAAATACAGTGCCTGACATAGAGCAAGCAAGCAGTACATATATATTTTTTGTTAAAGTTTACCATTTTAACCATTTTTAAATGTACAGTTTTGTGGCATAAAGTGCATTCACGCTGGTCTGCAGCCATCACCAGCACCTATCTCTAGACTTTGCCATCTTCTCAAGTTGACAGTCTGTACCATTAAATACTAACCCACTCCTCTCTTCCCCCAGCCCCTGGCAACTACCTTCTCCTTCCCGTCTCTATGAGTTTGTCAGTACATATTCTTAATGAATAACTTGAATGAATCTGTCAGCAGGACTCTGAATCCAAGTCTCTCCTTGAACCCCCCACTCTAACCCACTGCCTCTAGGGATGTCTTCCTCACTAAGACTTTATTTCCTTAGCTGTTAAAATGAGGAGGCTGTATGCAGTAAGTAGTCAGGTCCTGTTTTGCTCCAGACGCTTTTTAAAATTTTATTATTTTTTAATGTTTATTCATCAAAAAAATTTTTTTTAACATTTTACTTACTTTTGAGAGAGATGGAGACAGAGTGAGAGCGGGGGAGGGGCAGAGAGAGAGGGAGACAAAGAATCCGAAGCAGGCTCCAGGCTCCAAGCTGCCAGCACAGAGCCTAATGTGGGGCTCGAACCCACAAACCACAAGATCATGACCTGAGCCAAAGTCAGACGCTTAACCGATGGAGCCACCCAGGTGCCCCAATGTTTATTCATTTTTGAGAGAAAGAGAAAGGATGAGTGAAGGAGGGGGCAGAAGAGAGGAAGACACAGAATCTGAAGCAGGCTTCAGGCTCTGAGCTTTCAGCACAGAGACCGACGTGGGGCTCAAACTCGTGAACTTCAAGATCATGACCTGAGCTGAAGTTGGACACTTAACCAACTGAGCCACCTAGGTGTCCCTGCTCCAGACACTTCTTCGATTCCTCTTTAAATTTTATAACAACACAGCATCTATAAAAGGCAGCTTCTTCTTAGGTCTCAAAACATGTTATAGACACACAGCTCTGCAGTATCTTCAATAGGCAAATTATGGAAGCAGCCCAAGTGTCCACTGACTGACTGATGAGTGCACAAAGATGATGTGATATATGTATGTGTGTGTGTATATATGTGTGTATATATACATACATATGGATATATTATGTTACATATATTATTTTTATTATTTTATATATTATTATATGATATTATATATCTATAATGGAATATTACTCAGCCATAAAACAAGATGAAATCTTGCCATTTGCACTGACATGAATGGAGCTAAAGAGTATTATGCTAAGCAAAATAAGTCAGAGAAAAACAAATTCTACATGATTTCACTCATATATGGAATTTAAGAAGGAAAACAAATGAGGAAAGGGGGAAAAGAGAGGGAGAGAGACAGGCATACCAAGAAAGAGACTCTTAACTATAGAGAACAAACTGATGGTTACCAGATGGGTGATGGGTGGGGGTGGGGATGCGTGAAATAGGTGATAGAGATTAAGGAGAGCACTTGTTGTGATGAGCACCGGGTTTTGTATGGAAGTGTTGAATCACTATATTATACACCTGACAATAATACAACATGGTATGCTAATTAACTGGGCTTTAAATAAAAATTAAAAAAAGAACACGCTACACACAAAAGAATTAACACCCAGTAAATACACAGCTCTAGAAAGATGTGAAGGAAGTCCTTGCCTAAAAATAGGGAGATGAAATAGTTAACTGAGAGCATTCTAGACCTATGATTTGGACCTAAATTTGTCTAAGAGGTAAAGTGGAGCCAGGTGTGCCTAATCAATTAGCAATCACAAAAGTGACAACGAAGCAGGTTTCTGTTCCAAAGACATGAAAACCACCTTAAACAGGAAACTGGCTTCCATGTGAAACACTAGTTTCCTAACACTGGGGTTCCATCAAAATTCCACATCCCATAACTAAGGACAGTCAGGGTTGGCAGCGGATTAGACTACTGTCCTCTTTCAATTCACATCCGTCCCCCACAGCCCTTTGGTACCAGGCACTCTGGGATGACCAAGGGACACTCTGCGCTCTCAAAAGTCAACAATAAGTGCATGTGTGTGGAAGGGAGGGGCTCCTTTTCTGCTAAGCACTCGGAGTAGTTTGCGTATTGTGCTGTCCTATTCTCATTTCCAAAAGGCATGTAGTGTGGTGGAAGGATCTGAATCTCAGCTTTGTGGCCATGGGCAAGTCACCTTATGTCACCAAGCCTCAGTTTTCTTCACCTGTAAAATGGGAATGATGGCTTCCTCATAGGGAGGAAATGAGGAAGATCACGTCAAATGCCTAACAGTATATCTGGTAGTGAAAGGGCGGGCCTACGCCAGCTGACTCCATCTTGTTCTGTGTCCTTCACCTAGACCACGCCTCCTCCCCTTGAGTGACCTCCCGCTCACCCATTCAAGCTTCCTGATCAAAACACGCCACTTCCCCAGCCAATCGGCTGCCCCTAGACCCCTATAAAACCTTTGTGCTTTTGAAACTCGCTCTCTTTCCCTGGTATCTCACCGCTGCGTCGGTGCAGGTAGGGGACTGAGCTCAAGCTAGCTCGAATAAAGGCTCTTTGCTTTTGCATCGGACTCGGCTCCCTAGTGGTCTTTGGGGATCACGAATTCTGGGCATAACAGTAGATGATGGACTCTTAATTCTTCAGCTATTTTCCCCTGTCAACTGAGTTTAAGATTCTCAATCTACTGGACTAGTGTCCAATCACCAAGCATGCTTCCCTCAGGTAAGGACTTCCTTAGAGCTGACAGGATAATAGTCTTTGAGTATACAAAGGCTGGTGAGAACCAGAGTCTACTGGGAAATCAAGTTACCAGAAGAGCAAGAGAAGCTGAGAGTTAGGGAAGAGTCAGTCTCTCTCCCTCCCCCCTCCCTCCCTCTCTCTCTTTCTCTCTCCCTCCCTCCATTCCCTCCTTCCTTCCTTTCCTTCCTTCCTTCCCTCCCTCCTGCCTTGTTTCTTTCCTTCCTTCCTTCCTTCCTCCCTCCCTCCCTCCCTCCCTCCCTCCCTCCCTCCCTTCCTTCCTTCCTTCCTTCCTTCCTTCCTTCCTTCCTTCCTTCCTTCCTTCCTTCCTGTGAGTGGGGCGGGGGCAGTGCAAGAGGGAGAACCTTAGGCAGGCTCCATGCCCAGCGCAGAGGCTGATGCAGGCTTGATCCCACGACCCTGGGATCTTGACCTGAGCCGAAATCAAGAGTTGAACACTTAACCAAGTGAGCCACCCAGGCGCCCCAGGGAGAATTTCAAACGTTACGTGGAAGAGCCCAGATGGTGCCATCCTGGAAAATTTAACTCTGTAGTTTTCAGTTATATAAATCAGTGGATTCCTTTTGTGGTTCAAGACAGTTGGAGGTGAATTTTGTATTACTTGCAAGTAAGATTTCTGAACAATATAGTGATCATCATTTCCCTGTCTTAGGAGGAAGCAAGCTCAGAAAGAAGTGATGTGCCCAAGGAACAGCAGCTGACATGAGCTTTTAGCAAGTCTCATTGACACTCAAGTCTATGCCTGGTTTATGGTTAGTAGTATTTAATCCTGGAACTGCAATTTTGAATTTGCTTTGGGTATATATTAGGATAAAACAAATACATGAGTATAGTGTTATTAGAAAGCAAGATTTTCAGTGCAAGAAAAACGAGATACAAATACGAAAGAAATAAACAGACAATTTTAAGTTTGAATTGGAAATATCACTATGAACTCATGACTTTAAAAGTAGACTCCTACCACCGCTCACGTAAAGGGCCCAGAAGCAATGAAACCCCAGCAGCAATGAACACGCCTAATGTGGCTACTTATTATCTTGCGATCTAGTTATCTATTGATCTCTAACCTAGCTAAAGAGAAAGAGTCAGAGAAAGCAAATATGGCAAAAGGGGGAATGTTCTGTTTGTTGGAACGCTTCCTAACATGCCGGAACCTCCCACTCTCCCCCCCTCTCAGAACAGGAGAAACCAAGGCCCTGGACATTTCAAGAGCTTAACTGAAAGTAGGCTGCAGACAAAAGGGCTTTATCAAGTCAACCTCAGGCAACCGTGGGTCCAAAACATAAGGGGGCCATTTAGCTCTCTTAGAAGTGCTCACAGCTAGAGCTCCCAGTCCCTTTGTTCCTTGTTGCCTTCCTACGGCCCCGCATAAATGAACATCAGCCGGTACCTCTCTATTTTTAACAACATTTTCAAAAGTTCAGGTTGAATACATATGGGAACAACTTATACTTCTGAAACTCTGCGGAAAAAAAATCCCAAACTTAGAAGATCCTCTAAATACGCATAGGAATTCAGATTTTATTTTCATTGTATTAAAAAGAAAAGGTACTACTCTGAGGGCTTCTTCTGTGCTCTGCACCTTGCCAGGAACTCGACACACGAAATCCGCACTGACTCCACTCAACAACTTTCCCTATTGTTTCTTCTCCTTTTACTGCTGAGGCAACTGAGACACAGAGAGGATGTGCCCCAGGTCACACGGCTAAGGTAGACTGACCCTGAATTACGGCTTGTATGCCCCTGCAGCCTCTGTGCACTAAATACAGCTTTGGATGTACTTTAACTGCTTATATTCTCATTTTCCTAAAATTCTTATTTTTATTTCTGTTTCTTTCTGCATGAAGAGGCCTAATAACCATGGTAGGTGTTTAGTAATATAACCAATGATTTCGACATTTTAGCTTATGGTGTAAAATTATTGTAGCAAGTAGGTAAATGAGTGTGGATGAATGGAAATGAAACAGCATGTTTTGCTACAAGTCACTGCAGAAATGAGGTCATTATATTTAATGGAAAATTCCTTTTTGTGTTGTAACCAGTCTGAAATTAACCTCTGCTTTGGTCACAATGAAATCTTGCACGCCAGACAGAAACTTACAAAAAAGGGCGCGTTGACTAAATAAAATGCAGCCAATGGAAAGAACACCAGATCAGGAGGCAGTGAGATGGCTGTATTTCAGGTCCTGGTATCTTCATTTATAAACTGAGATGGGTAACTGGTGGTGGTGGTGGGTAATATGGTTTCTAAGATCTATTTTGCTAAGACACCTGGGTGCTAGGGCAACACATGACTTTGAAAAGCCACACGTTGGCCTCTGAAATCTAGATCCATTATAGACTATTTGTGTCAACTTGGGCAAATCACCTCACTTCTCTGAACCTGGCACTCTCATCTATAACTCCATCAGATTGGGTGAAAGAACTAAAATAGATCATTCTGTTAAAATTCCTAGTATCCTGCCTGGTACCTAGTGATGCTTAAGAAATGGTACTTCCTCTCCAGCTCCAAGATTCTGTCATGTGACTTGTTTGTCATTGTCACATGTTGAATTGTGCCCTCCCAGAGTTCATGTTGAAGTCCTAAACTTTGGGGCTTCAGACTGTGAATTTATTTGGAAATAGTGTTGTTGGAAGTGTAATCACTTAAAATTAGGTCATATTAGAATAGGGTGTGCCTCCTATCAAATATGACTGGTGTTGTTATGAAAAGAGGAGATTTGAACACAGACACACATATGGGGGGGAAGACCCTGAAAACATGAAGGCAGAGATGAGGGTGATGTGTCTAAAAGCTAGGGAGCACCAAAGATCGCTAGCAAACCACCAGAAGCTGGAAGACGGGCTTGGGACAGACCATCTGTCACAGTCCTCAGGAGGAAGCCTCCTTGCCAACATCTTGATCTAAGACTTGTAGCCTCTAGAACTATGGGACAATAGATTTCTGATGCTTAAGCCTCTCAGCTGTAGTAGTTTGTTACGGGAGGGGCGGGGGAGTGGCTAGGAAAGTAATACAGCCTTTCCTTTAATTTCATGACCACACCCACACTCCTTTGTTTGAGGAGTTCCCCCAAGAGGATACAGTGGTCACACAAAAGAACCTTAAGCATCCAGTCCTAACTGCTCCCTCAATAAGCCTTAATTTTCCCATCTGTAAAATGAGGGGGCAGGCCTGGCTCCTGCTAGCTTTGCTCTGCTTTTCAATCCTGGAGAGCCAACCCTTCAGTTTTCCTATTGCCGCCAGACCTTGCTGCTTAAATCAGAAGCTGAGAGGAGTGCAGTGCTGTGCAATTTACAGCTGCATCTGTCCAATTATTTCCCATTTAGCACTGTGCGGCATTTCCCCAAATACACCGCCAAACCACTGAGGTGGTGGGGCTGAGCTCTATGAGTACCAGGATCAATTGGTTCTCTCACACTAATTGGCCCCATGATTTGTTAGGCTATTGCCTTGGAAAATGAACTGTCAGTAGAAGAAATTAGTATGGAATTGTCCCCTTCATTGGAAAGGCACCAAAGGCCACCCTGTAGCTATCTTCTTCAACTCACCTTAAAATTTTAGAGGGAATATTGACATGAACTAATAAATTTCTAACCCTCGGTTCTGTCATTTGCCTGTTGAGATGAGAAAAGCAAGGCTCAGAGGGATGAAAGAACTTGCCCAATCAATGTTCAATCAATGGCGAAGTTCAGAGCTGGTGCGAGAAGTCGGTGCGATGGCAACATTCATGCCCATTTTACTACATCAGGTTGTCTCCTTAAGAGCTGTGATCATCAGGTTCTGCCCAGCTCTCTGCTCACTTATCCCTCCCCCCACCCCCACCTTCCAGCATGTGTCTGTGTGCCAGACTTGGAGACAGGTGTATGCAAATGAAGACAGGTGTAGGGAGGACCAGCTCAGTCACTCAGTGCTTCCTGCATCAAAACCCACGAGCTGCTGGCCCTGCTCTGACTCATCCCCATGACTCAATTCCAGAACAGGCATTTTCTTTGACCCATAAGTTCTGTGTCAGGTGCTGTGCTGGGTGCTGGGGACACAATGATAGACATGGCAAGATCCTTGCCCTTGAGGGGCTCACAATCTCTGGGGAGACGGGGAGTCAGGTGCTTCTGTTTAGTGTTTTCAAAGAAAACCATTCCCTTTCTTCCTAATGCATATTAGCACAGTCTGTCATAACCCTGTCACTTGCATGATCACCTGGTTAATGTATATCTTCTCCATTAGGTTGTGAAGACAATGAAATTAGCCTCTGTATCAGTTCCTGGCTCACACGTGCATCCCCAGCACCCAGCGAAGTATACGATCCATACTGGGGAATCAGTGATGATCTGCTGAACGAATAAGCCAACACTGTGTCCATACCATTATGAAGGCAAGAACAGGGTAGGAATTAGCCTGAGTTGACTGGTAGGAGCTGACGAGGTAAAAGCTAGTGACTGTGGGGGCAGTTGGGATTGAGATATTCCATCCTGATGGATAACAGAGAGATAGGAAGCTATAAAATATAAGCTATATAAGCTTTGAGTTGATAATCCCAACTGCAATCAGTTTGGGATTATTAGGCCATAAAGTGCTAGGGAAAGAGTGACAGAGTGAGAAGGTAGGCAGGGGTCAGGGGATTGAGGACTTTGAAGGCCACTTTAAAAAAAACTGGGGTGCCTAGAATTGTCAGCTCCTTCGTCCTCGACTCTGCTGTTGACATCAGTGACAGCTGGCTGACCCTTCCAGCTGGTTGTAGATGGAGTCCTCCTTCAGGCTAGAGAAGGACGATGAGATGAGCAGCCTCGCCTAGCTGGCTGCCGTGGGACGGGGGCCACTTCCAGGGCCCTGGCCAGCCGGCAGCTGGGACTGTATGAGCAGAGCAGCAGACTTTCTGCACCGGTCACAGTCGAGCCAAATGTTTGTGAGCCACAGATGGAACCCACCCTCCTCCACCCCCAACCCCTGCTCCCTGGCCCCCAATCCACGACCCACGGAAGTTCACTCAAAATTCCCTGGCACCAGAGGACAGGGATTCTGTCTTCCGAAAAACCGAACGGCCGTGCTGGTGGTAGCAGCGGTGATGGCGATGTGCCTTTATTTACTTAGCTGAGCTGGGAGTTCCGGGGAACAACGGGATGCTTCCTATGTGGTGGCAAATGGCTTTATGTCACCTATGGCGAAGTCTAGGAGTCAGCGTGGTGTGTGTGCCAGTGTCAGATGGGTCTGGATCGTTCCTTGGCTCTGCTTCTGTCTCCTCCTGTATGAATTAAGGAGGTCCTAGTCCCGCATCAGACCTTGGGGGCTCTGTTTGTGAGATGTTCGAGGTGGCCTCAAGACATTTTGAGGGGCTCTGGGGTTGGGTGTTCAGAGGGTGTGGGTGTGAGTTCATCTGTATCTCCCTTCTGTGCACATTTTCGACAGCAATTTCTCAGTGCGATGCAAAGGAGAGATAGGCCAAGACCAAAATGCAGAGGCCTGTCATGGCCTTTTCAGGATTCAACTGAGATTGCAGGGATGTGCCACTGAGGACCCGGCCCCTGGGACTCCTGACAGGGTTTCCTTTCCCAGCTAGATTAGCTACCCACCTCCCTTCTGTCTCCTGAGCCTCTTGTTTGCTGTCCTGTGTGCAGAACACTTGCTATTTCAATTTGCAGTGACCCGTTATCTACACCCCTATCTCTAACTTGTCTGGGTGCCCCTTCATGGGCCTGCATCAGAATGTCAGCGGCTTGCCCACCCAGCAGAGCTGGTGCAGGCATCACAGAGACCAGTGGTAGAACGTGAAATGCCCCACTGACACAGTCCACCTCACCAAACTCCAGCCAGCTTCCCCTGACAAAGCCTCTTCTGGACCAAGCTTCAACCTTAGCCTGTAAAGCCTTGAACAAACACTAACATACAGGCGTATCTAGCGGACGCTGGCGGGTTCGGTTCCAGACTACTGCCACAAGGCGATTATCACAATAAAGCAAGTCAGATGAATCTCCGATTTCCCAGTGCATAGAAAAGTTATGCTGACACTATCCTGCAGTCTATTAAAGGGTGCAATACCATCATGTCTAAGAAGACAATGCACATATCTTAATTTAAAAAACGCTTTACTGCTAGAAAAATGCTAACCATCATCGGAGCTTTCAGCGATTCGTGATCTTTTGGCTGGTGGAGGGTCCTCACTCGATGTCAGTGGCTGCCGACGGTGAGGGTGGTGGCTGTGGCGGCGTCTTAAAATAAGACAACAACCAAGATTGCTGCATCGACGGACTCTTGCTCTCACGAACAACTTCTCTTTAGCACGTGCGCTGTTTGATAGCATTTTACCAGCGGTAGAGCTTTCGAAACTGGAGTCCGTCCGCTCCAACCCTGCCGCTGCTTTATCAATTAAGTTTATGTGATCATCTGAATCCTTTGTTGTCGTTTCAACAATCTGCACAGCGTCTCCACCAGGAGTAGATTCTACCTCAAGAAACCACCTTCTTTGTTCATCCGTAAGAAGCAATCCCTCCCGTGCTCAAATTTTATCATGGGATTGCTGCCACTGAGTCCCACCTTCAGGCTCCACTTGTAATTCTAGCTCTCTTGCTGCTTGCACCACATCCGTCATTATTTCCTCCACTGAAGTCTTGAATCCCTCAAAGTCATCCATGAGGGTTGGAATCAACTTCTTCTCAACTTCTATTAACGTTGCTATCTTGACCTCTTCCCGTGAATCACAAATGTTCTCAATGGCATCTAGAATGGTGAATCCTCTCTAGAAGGTTTTCAATTTACTTTTTCCCAGATCCATCAGAAAAATCACTATGGCAGTGATAGCCTTAGGAAATGTGTTTCTTAAATATAAGAAAGTTGAAATGGCTCCTCGGTCCACAGGCTGCAGAATGGATACTGTGTTAGTCAGCAGGCACGAAAAAAACATTCATCTTGTACATCTCCATCAGAGCTCTTGGGTGACCAGGAGCATTGCCAATGAGCAGTGATATTTTGAAAGGAATCTTTTTTTATTGAGCAGTAGGCCTCAACAACAGGCTTAACATATTCAGTAAACCATCTTGTAAATAAATGTGCTGTCATCCAGGCTTTGTCGTTCCATTTATAGAGCACAGAAAGTGTAGATTAGGCATCATTCCCAATGGCCCTAAGATTTTCAGGGGTGAAGGAGCACTGGCTTCGACTTAGAGTCACCAGCTGCATTAGCCCCTAACAAGAGTCAGCTTGTGCTTTGGAGCTTTGAAGCCAGGCACTGACTACTCCTCTCTAGCTAGGAAAGTCCTGGATGGCGTCTTCTTCCAATAGAAGGTCTTCCATCTGTACTGAAATCTGTCGTGTAGTACAGCCACCTTCATGAATTCTCTGAGCCAGATCTCCTGGGGAACCTGCGGCAGCTTCCACAGCAGCGCTTGCTGCTTCCCCTTGTAATCTCGTGTCATGGAGACGGCTTCCTTCCTTAAACCTCGTGAATCCACCTCTACTAGCTTCAGACTTTCCTTCTGCGGCTTCTTCACCTCTCTCAGCCTTCCCAAGAAGTGAGGAGAGTTAGAGCCTTGCTCCGGATCAGGCTTAAGAGGCTTGCTCTGGCTTAAGAGGACGCCGCGGCTGGTCTGACCTTCCATCCCGGCCACTCACACTTCCTCCGTATCAGCAATGCGGCCGTTTCCCTTTCGTATCCTTTGGGAGCTCACTGGAGTAGCACTTTCAATTTCCTTCAAGAACTTTCCCTTGCACTCAAAAGTTGGCCAAGCGTTCGGTGCAAGAGGCCTAGCTTTCGGCCTTCCTCACTAAGCTTTGTCATTTCTGGCTCTTGACCGAAAGGGAGCCACGTGCAGCTCTTCCTCTCACCTGAACGCCCAGGGGCCACAGCAGGGCTATTGAAATGGTGGCCTGATTCCAGTATTGCTGTTGTCTCAGGGAACAGGGAGGCCCGAGGAGGGGGGGGAGAGAGAAGGGGAAGAGCTGGTTGTGGAGCAGTCGCAACGCACACAACATTTACTAAGTTTACCGTCTTCTATGGGCACAGTTCGTGGTGCCCCAAGCAATTACAGCAACATCACAGGTCAGGGACCACAGATCGCCATGATAAATGTAATAGTAAAAAGTCTGAAATGTTGTGAGAATTACCAAAATGTGACAGCGAGACACAAAGTCAGCAGATGCTGTTGGAAAAAAATGGTGCCGCTAGCCTTCCTTGACGCTGGGTTGCCAAAGACCTTCAATTTCTAAAAAACAAAAACAAAAACCAAAACCAAAAAGCAAACCCCAAGACACAGTACCTACAAAGTGCAATAAAATGATTCACGATAAAATGAGATATGCCTGTAGCTTGTGACAGCTCAGGGCTGCATCCCAAGGATGACCCCGCTTAAAGTCCCTACCTCAGAAAACTCGAGGCTGCCAAAAGAATTTCCTGTTTGTTCCAGCCAGCACCTGAAGATCGGGCCCCTGTCTCCCACTAGGTACAAGAGCGTCAGAGCCCAAACTTGGGTAAAGCACCACCAGCCTGCAAACCTAGATTTGCTTTACATGCACTAACTGCCCCTCTTTCCACGTTTTGCAATTTTTCCCAAAATTACTCTGAGCTGACTCTGGGAGACCCCGGCTAGCCCCCCTCCCTTACTCTCCCTTTAAAATGCCCAGTCACTGCTATGTCAGTTGGAATGGAGCTCCTGCTCTACTGTCCATGGTCACTGAATAAAATCTGTTTTCACTACCTGATTGTCCAGGGCTGTTTATCTTTGATACCATATAGGTGATCACAATCTCCACCTATAGTATGAAGCCTAGGCCTTGGGCTGAGCAGATGACGCACACTATCTCATTTATTATGATGCTGGAATTGGAGACAATCTGGGCAGAGGCTGGGGAGCCCCTGTACAGCACAGTGGTTAGGAGCACTGACTCTGGAGTCAGTGGTCAAAGCCTGGCCTCTTCATGCACAACCTATGATGCCTGGGTTAGGCACTTAACATTTTGTGACGTCACTTTCTTGCCTGTATATGGGGAATGACTGTCTCCACCTCCCAGAGCTGTTAGAACTCCCTGAATTAACATACATGGCATGCTTAGCTTGGTGCCCAGAGCACAGCAAGTGCTTCATAAATGTGACACTGTTACTTCAAAGTCATTCAAAGGGTATCCCGTGAGCTGGTATCTTCTCTGTTTTTTGCAGAATGTATGCCCTTGCCTAGCACACATCCTGGTGCACAGACACCATTCATCAAGGTTTGTTGAGTAAACAACTGAATGCTGGGAATGTGTATCCTTGCTGTTACACACTCTCCTGCACGCTCTGCAGTCTGGTCCCAGAAATGCACGGGGGCTGCTGGTCTGTGTCTGCATGACAGCATTTGTGCTGCTCTTGAGCGCATGCACACACATAGATACCCGCACGGTCTATGCTACGGGGCAGACGAGCACGTGCGTGAGAACTCGTGATACACAGCGGACATGCCGGGCAGGTCCATGAGCCGACGGGGCCGGCAGACATCCTTGCTGCTCTGGACTCAACCGAGCAGAAGCAAAACTTGGCTGGAGACTCCTACATTTCATTCTCTCTTTGTGTATCAGAATGGAACAAAGTGATAGGAGTTGTCAAGTTTTGAAATGAATAATAAGATGTCTTTGGAGTGAGGCATATGAAAGAGACGAGCTAAAAATACAGCCGCTCCAAGAGCATCTGGGAAGCAGAAGGATTAGCAAGGCGTCTTTAATTGCAGAACAAAGGCCCCTGCTGAAGGGGATGTTTCCCTCCCGGGTTGCACCTGCAAGCAGGTAAGCAACAGGATGAAAATGCAGAGTGTTTATTATGAATGCCCTCTCCCTACTTTAGGAAATTAATTCCCTAAAGCAGGCATCTCGCAATTTTATATCATGTGGATACAATGGGAAACATCAAGGGACTCAGCCAGAGCAGGGAGGGGCGCTGACGCTTTGGATCGTCTCCTGCGAGCCTGATGCTTTTCCTATAGGATCGACTTTAATTCTCATTACAAGCCAATCAGGAAGGCTTTATTCTCATTGATTTGACAAAGGAGGACACTGAGGCACGGAGAGATAAAGTTGCAGGCCTCAGCTCAAAGAGCTAGAAAGAGGAAGTTCTGAGACTGGATCCCCTACTCCCACTCCAAATGTCTAATTCCCAAATCCAGGAGGGTGATAATATACTGCTTCTTATACATTTCTTTCGTGAGCGGTCTTCTATTTGAAGCATGTCTTCTAAAATACTGATTAACTCCCCTTCTTTCCTTCGTTCCTTCCGTCCATGTATTCATCTATCCATCCCTTCCTTCCTGCTACCCTGTTTTGATAAAAATCTCCCAATGCTTTCACAGGCCCAAAGCCTATAAAGCAAGCACCTCATTTTATCACTCGAGGCTCTTTGGCATCTAACAGTTAATAGCCACTTCATACTTCGATGTGCAAAGAGCTTTATAGCTTTTAAAGCTCTAATTTATTATCTCATTCATTATCTTGTTTTATTATCCCCATGATAAAATGAGGATGTTACATAACCCAGAGAGGCTAAGTCATCTGCCCAAAGTCACATCCAGTAAGCAGCAGACCTGAAATCGGCACTCTCAAGGACCTTCCAAACTCTAAATGCAGGCTCTTCCTGTATCATATTGATAGAAGCAGTTAGCTGCGAGAGGTTAAGAATACGGACGCAGGAACCAGACTGCCCGGGTTCAAATCTTGGCTCTCCCGCTTACTAGCTATGTGACATTGGGTGAATATGTATCCTCTCTGTGCCTCAGTTTCTTCATCTGTAAAATGAGCACCACCATAGTGCCTACATCTCATGGGAGCTGTGATGATTAAGTAGATTATAATATTCAGGACCCCTAAAATCGTGCCTGGCACTAGTCAACATTGTATAAGTATCGGGTTTTTCTTTATTTGGGTTTTGTTTCCTTTTGAACATATACCTTCTCTTACTGTCGAACGTCCTTCTGTGGTTGAGAGGACCTTGTAACTGGCCCAACACTACCTAGTTAGGAGGTGGAAGGGTTAGGATTTGAAGCCAGGCCTGACTCTCTCAGCTGTGTCAAGAAGGCTTCAATTTACATCCCTTTCCCTCTGTAACATGGGCTAGATGCAGAAAAGGACCCAGGCTCGTTCTCTCTACCCTGGCCCGGAATAAGCAAGTGTGCCCGGGAGAACCACTTCGTTATGAGGACGTACCCTCAGGGGGATAATGTTAGTATTGCCATTGTATACATGTATTCGTTCAGGCCACAAAGTTACTCATTGAATGATTCTTGTATGTCAAGCATTGTACCGCATCATAGGAGCACAATGCTGACATAGACATGGCCCCCACTCCTCCTGAGCTCAAGGTCTAGTGGGGAGCCCTGCGTGGCAAACATCAGTGTGGTGTGCTAGGCGCCCTGAGAGGTAAAGTGCAGGGTGACAGGGGAACCCATGGGAGATGCCTCTGACGGGCACAGGGGTGGGGCTGCATCCTAGGCGCCTGCATTCTGACAATGAAGAGAAGCAATTAGAAACGACACAATTTAGTTCCCCAGCTTAAAAAAAAAATAATAAAAATAAGTAACTAAATCCTTCCTGGGCCTTTCTTTCCCAGACACAGAACGGAGAAGTTCATTCCTTGTTCAGGAAGGGAGTGACTGGGACGGGGGTGGAGGGACCTTTACTCATGTCATTCACAGAAGGGAAGCACAGGTGAAAGTCCTCACGAGCTGATGCAAAGAGCCAGGCAGACAAGGCAACCCTGCCAGGTCTTAGCTGTGGGCTTGCCAGGCCGGCCCAGAGTCGGGCCTGGGCTCTAGGTCCAGCTTGTTCCTTCTCTGGCGTGTTCCTGAAGCTGCTGGTAAACAGCACAGAAGGCACAAGTGAGCTAGAGGTTCAGGCTGAGGTGGGGGCTCGCCATGGACTCCCTCTTTGTGTCAGGGGTGAACCTGAGATCAAGAGCCCGGGCACCTTGTGCAGTGGAGGGTAATGTTCTCCCGGTCAACAGCCGTGGTCCCTAACTGGCTCTGAGCCTTCTCAGCACCAGAAACAACATATATTACCCCACAAGGCAAAATTTCTAATACTCACGGGGTGCCTGGGTGGCTCAATGTGCTGAGCGTCCAACTCTTGATTTTGGCTCAGGTCATGATCCCAGGGTCGTGGGATCGAGCCCTATGTCAGGCCCCTCGCTGAGCCTGGAGCCTGCTTCAGATTCTCTCTCTCTTCCTCTGCCCCTGCTTATGTGTGTGCTCTCTTTCTCTTTAATAAGTAAGAAATTAATAAAAAAATCTAATGCCCAGAGAACCCAGTTCAGACTAATGCCTGGGATCCAAGTCCTGCCTTGAAATCATTTTGTGCCAGCACTGGAGCAATCTCTACTCACCTAACATGCAGCGTGAGACCGAGCCTTAGTTTCCTCATCTACAAGAGAGGGTTAATGTAACACTTTCCTTGCCGGGTGGCTTTGAGGATGTTGCATATAAAATGGATCTCGCATACAAAACACAATATCAGCCTCATAATAAGCTTCCAATAAATAGTGGTGGCGAGTGAATCCCAGTCTTCAAATAATCAGTATGGTCCTGGGCAGTGACTGCACTTGGAATTTCCTCAGTGTCCTGGCCTGTGAAATGTGGATAATAAATTGCACATCACAAAGTTGTGAGTCGAATATGATGATTTCTTTAGGTACCTAGAAGAGGGCCCAGAATGTCAGGTGGGCTCAAATGCCAAGAACCTTGAAGTTGATACCTTTACAAGTTTCATTTTTCCTTTTATTTCCCCCCTTTTTGAGTGTAGCTTCTCTCCTTCACCTGTTCCTGACCTTTTCCTCCCTTCAGCCGTACTTCCTGAGGCCCTGCTGTCACGCGGGCACACAGCAGGACAGCTCTGGCTGTGTCTGTTCTTCCACAGCTACTTTTAAGGGAAGGGACAGAGCCCAGCCTCGGCTTGCGAGCCTTTACAACATTTTCCCACCCACATGAGTCTGAGCAGTTCCAACAGCAGAATCCAAACTTCTTTGTTCTCGCACATGCACGCTGGAGATTTGGTTCTCAGATATACCTCCCGGTTGCCTAACATAACCATCAGAGGGCCTGAGGTCAGAGTGGTTACAGGCAGAAGCGGGGAAACTTGGAATCGGCCAGCCCCACCCCCAGGTCACCACTATAAATTCACTGCCGTACGGTAAGCAGGATTTTAGTTTGAGCACTTGCTTATGTCTCCTCAAATGTTTCTGAAGCTGGTCTCAGAGAGCATCTCCCGAAGGGCCTTCCCACTCCCTGTGCTCAGTGCAGGCTTTTGTCCCCAGACCATACCACGATCACTGGATGCTAATTCCCAGGAGGCCAGGCGGGTTGCAGGTCAGGAGATGGGGCTTTATGGATTTGATTTCTGGGAGAGTAGCCCGCCCCCGCTTCTGTGCCATGGAGAAGTCCCTGCCAACCACCCTGGAAGGCGTTGTTGACAGCCTTAGGCCTCAATTGCTGGCCCTGAATGATCTGTGCTCTGTTTCCTCCCTCATCCTAATTTTCTCCACTTGGGACCAACTGACAGCTTCCTATTAAAAGCCCTTCTTTGCGTACAGATTTCCAAGACTGAACTATGAATTCCTCCATCAACTAAAATTCACACTCTCCTCAGGCTGGGTTGACTCACTTGGCTCTGAGAAAACCCTTGTACCCATGGATTGAGTTGACCCTGCATGTTTTAGCAAGGCAAGGACACAGGGCAGGATACTGTTCAGAGCAGAGAAAATTCAACGGTAACCTCCAATAGCTCTTCAGAGTGGGTGCGACTCACGGAGACAAGATTCCTTGTCTCTTTAGAGTGCTTTGCTGATTTGTCCCTCTGCCCTTGGTTTATCTGTCCTTTGTTCTATCTACCTACTTATGACAACATGGACCGAAGCCCATGAGGCTGTGGATGCTTTACTGTGGATCAGAAAGACGCAGGAAGTTTTTCAGTCCAGTCCTGCCGGGTTGAGTGGGTTGGCATAATTACCACCCATCCTCCTCCTCTACTTTCTACTTGCCTGGATTTGGCAGGAAACTCACCTCCTCTAGTCTCAGCTGCTGTTTTAGAGGTGAGGATTAATGAGCTCGCATGTGGAGGGTACCCACCCTAATGGCTGGCACAGGATACAAGAACTACATATTTTACTACATTCAAGAAAGAGGACATTCTATGTTGTGTGGAAGCCTGACTGAGTAAAAGCATGGAGGTAATATGAGGAGAGAACTCTGGAGAGTGAGAGGGGAGAGCATGGCTAGTAATAGTGGGAGGTGAGGCAGAACTACCTTGGTTAAAAACAAATGGAAAAGGGCCTCAATTGCCAGGAGGAGAATTTGGGACTTGGTATACCAGTGACCATGGTCTCATGTAATTTGTCAAATGAAAGCAAAGCTCTCATGAAAATCATTGCAAATACAGGGAGGAATAATGCCTCCTACCAAAATAAATACAGCGATGATGATGACAATAAAAACACAGATGAAGATGACAGTAATCGGACCAGTGACAGCTGATACTGTTGATTGAATGTTGACTCAGTGTTCCTTGTGCCACTCGCCCTGCTGAGAACTTTGATGTATGATGGCATTTCAGTCTCATAACCGCCCTATCAAATGGGTGCTATTATCGTCTCCAGTTAATTCGTGAGGAAACTGAAGTAGAGAGGGGGTGTCCTTTGCCCAAGATCAGGAAGCTGAGAAAGTAGCGGAGCTGGGGTTCATACCCGGAACTTTCTAACCTCAGGTCCTGTGTGTTTCCCCAGTCCACAGAGTCGAACAATATCCTGTTTCAACTTCTTTGCTTCAAAAGCTTACTATGCATTACTCTTCTCAGAGTATTGCTTTCTGAAACGCCTAAAATAAAAATACGGAAGTCCAATAATATATACCTCTACCACAAGGGATATATTTAAACTCCCCATTTTGGGGCGCCTGGGTGGCGCAGTCGGTTAAGTGTCCGACTTCAGCCAGGTCACAATCTCGCGGTCCGGGAGTTCGAGCCCTGCGTCGGGCTCTGGGCTGATGGCTCAGAGCCTGGAGCCTGTTTCCGATTCTGTGTCTGCCTCTCTCTCTGCCCCTCCCCCGTTCATGCTCTGTCTCTCTCTGTCCCAAAAATAAATAAACGTTGAAAAAAAAAATTAAACTCCCCATTTTAAGCAAAGGAACTTAAAGAATTAAATCTAGCAATAGAAAAATTGAGTGTCCCAGCAATATTGACATAAAATTAAACCTGTATGTCCCTATTTCACATCCCCATCCACTCTGAGAGCTTCATTTTCTACCATGTCTCCTCAGGGCTTTAAACCCTCCAGTTTAAACCCTGGCACTTAAACCCATTTAAACTCTGACAAACTCAGTTTGTGGGTCACCTCCTCACAGAAGCCTTCCCCAACGAACCCAAGCTAAAGTCCCTCCTTTCTTTTTCTTTTTAAACAATATTTAATGTTTATTCATTTTTGAGAGAGCGAGAGAGAGTGAGAGAGAGCGAGAGCGAGAGCGAGAGAGAGAGAGAGACACACAGAGCACGTGCAAGAGAGCATGAGTGGGGGAGGGGCAGAGAGAGAGGGAGACAAAGGACTTGAAGCAGGCTCCAGGCTCTGAGCTGTCAGCACAGAATTTTCCTGTCTGTTTCTCCAGCTAGATCCTGGCCCCATAAGGGTAGGGGTGTCAGGAACTTTTAGTTTTATATCCTTAAACTCAGTCTAGTATCTGGCAATTAATAGGTGTTAAAAAATGTTTGTTGAATATACGGGCTGATGTGTGTATGGATGGATAAATTAATATAAAAAGAGTAAATGGACAGTGATTTATTTTTTCAGCTGTGGAAATTAAAATTTATAAATACTGCCTGATATATTGTACCCTCTAAAACCTATGGCCTAATATATTAAAATGGGTTACAGTAAACCTTGAAAGCTCAGTGGCTTATTACCACACGGGCTCATCTTTGATTCAAGCTGCATGTCCCTCCTGGGCTGGCAGGGGCTCACTTCCACATCCCAACCCATAGCCTTATAGTGGTCAAGGCAGAAGAAAGAATGGAGGGCTGCATCTGGTGCTTGTGAGCTTGGCCTAGAAGTGACGTCGCTTCAGTTCACAGCCAGACACGGTCATGTGGTTCCTTACTGACGGGGCTGGACATATGGAGGAACCATGGCTACGGGGTGGGTAGCACATGTCTCTTCCATGCCTGGGGGTCACAGAACAACTAAAGGTCATGAGAACCACCAAGTCTTCCACGTGCTCCAGGTTTTAAGAAACGTCACCAAATGACTTTAAGTTCATCACTGTCTAATTTTTATGTATTTGTCCAAGACATGGTTAACTACCAACTGGAGCTTTTCGTGAATATGTGGTCGAATATGACTTCAAGGAGTTGATGTAACTCCAACCTATAAAAAAAAATTCCATTGGGTTATTCTTTACAACTTTTCTAAAGGTAAATATAGTTTCTTTCAGGCTTTGGGAAATAATGGCTCGCATCTAATTACAGTTTACTTGGTGCCAGTGTGGTTGGTCCTTTATATATCTAATCCTTACAGCAACCATGCAGGGTAATACTTTAATTCCAGTTTTTAAAATGAAGAAACTGAGACTCAAGAGGATTAAAATTCTTTTTTTTTTTTTAATTTTTTTTCAATGTTTTTTATTTATTTTTGGGACAGAGAGAGACAGAGCATGAATGGGGGAGGGGCAGAGGGAGAGGGAGACACAGAATCGGAAACAGGCTCCAGGCTCTGAGCCATCAGCCCAGAGCCCGACGCGGGGCTCAAACCTCACAGACCGCGAGATCGTGACCTGGCTGAAGTCGGACGCTTAACCGACTGCGCCACCCAGGCGCCCCAAGAGGATTAAAATTCTTGACCAAGGTCACAGTGAATCATAAGGATTCAACTGGAATTGGAACTCAGGTCTCTCGGAAAACAACTCACAGAACCCATTATCATCTAACTGGAGCCCAGTGTGTCTGGAGGACAAGGAAGTGATTTGCTGGGAAAGATTCCTTTACTGTCCCTTTGACCTCTAACATCCTATAAAAACATTTTATAAGCCATAGTGGAAAAAAAAAATTCAAACGGCATCTTATAAAAAGACCTCTGATTTATCACGCATAAATTATGGCTTGTTCCTTGTTTAAAGATGTGGGAAGAAAAATGGAGGATTACAAATTAGGGACGGATGTTCTATCACACATTGAGCAATCATGGGGCCCATTCAGAAAAGCAAAATAATAATCAACAACAATTGGGGCAATTCTTAGGCTTATATACTAAATATATCTAGTGTTGCCTGCCCTGAGGCTCATATTATTTGAGAAAGAAAGAAAAAAGGACACACTCTAACTCTACCTTATAGATAACTCACATGGTAAAATTAACTTTGGGCTAAACATTCTTTAACAAGGACAGTAGGATAGATGTGGGTGTTTTCTCCCCTCTGCTATTTCTCAGATGCATGGAGTAGGACAATTATTTTATTTCTCATAGTCTAAGTATCCTCCTCTCTAAAATTAGGTTGAAGTTCAGGGTAGCATAATGGTTACAACTGATAACTCTGGGGCCAGACTGCCATTTAAAAAATGGAGTCAGTGGTTCATCCATTTACTCAATTGATAAATATTCATTGAGGATCTTATAAGGGCCAGAAACTGTTGGGTGGATACAAAGATGAATAAAGACAAATGCAGTCCTTGTGCTCACGGTGTCTGTAAGACATATTATTTAACATCTCCAAGCCTTGGTTTTATCATCTGTAAATTGAAGATAATAGGGCTGTTGAAGGGATTGAAAGAAATGATGCACAGGTCACTTCTTAGCATGATGTCTCAGTAAAACTGAGTGCTCAGTAAGTGTCAGCTGCTATTATTAGTAATAATAGCAGCAGTAGGGGTAATAGCAATTAGCTCAGTTCTCTAGAACACTATGAGAACTCAATAAATGTTTGCTGAATGATACGTGAATGTTAATATAATGGGTGGTGTACTACAGAGGTAGTTTTTCATAAGAAATCCATCTATCATTTACTATCTACCTATCAACATCTATTTATTCGTCCTTACTAGTTCAGGGGTCTAGAGTAGGTAGAATTTTGGTGGACCCTAAAGATATTTAAGACTTGGCCCTCAGGGTGCCTGGGTGGCTCAGTCAGTTAAGCATCCATCTTCGGCTCAGGTCATGATCTCACGGTTCATGAGTTCGAGCCCCATGTTGGGCTTTGTGCTGACAGTTCAGAGCCTGGAGCCTGCTTCCGATTCTGTGTCTCCCTCTCTTTCTGCCCCTCCCCCATGTGTGCTCTGTTTGTCTGTCTGTCTGTCTCTCTCAAAAATAATCAAAAAAAAAAAAAAAAAAAAAAAAGACTTGTGCCCTCTTCCAAGCAGGTGGTAGCCTATGGAAAAGGGGTTAAAACAGGCCAAGACAACATAAACTCTGACACAAGTGCATTAGACATGCATAAATTGGCCCATAAATGCTTTCAAAACCTGCTACAGACACTGAGTTAGAAGGAAAGGGGCTTTCCTATAGGGTGGAGTGGGTTCCAAAGACATCATAGGGGGTTGGAATGGGATGGGCTTTGAATCCAGTTCTGTATTTCAATCGACGGTAAATCGAAGGCAGATGCCGTTCAAGGTAGAAGAATCGTATGAGCAAAATACATAGACCTGGCACCTGTCTTGGATTACACAGATTGCTCCAGCCGATAGTGAATGATAGAGTAGGAAAGCCTTTGGGTGCTGGTGAGAGAGTTTTAAACCAGTCCTTCATAAGCAATAAGAGGTCACCAGTCAAAAGGCAGATTTAGGCTGTGGAGCCAGACCACCTGGGTTCAAATCCCAGCTCCGTCACCATTAGCTATAGGATCTTGGGCATGCTGCTTAGCCTTTTTGAACCTAAGTTTCCTCATGAGTGAAATGAAGATGAAAACAGAAGCAACCTCATCAGAGAATCATGAAGGGGAAGTAATCTATGTACTTTGATGATGCCTGCCGCAAAGAAAGTGCTATATTATTGCTGTTATTGTTATTTTTCAGATGTTAGCACATATCCAAAGACATCCTGCTACTCGACAAAACCAGACACCTAGCGACATTGTTCATTTCTTCTTCTATTTGTTTAGCAGCACTGACCGAGTGCTTTGTCTAGGTGCTGGGGAACACAAATATAATACACCATGGTCTCCATCCTTAGGTTGCTGAGACACGCAGACAATGATACCAGCCATGGAACAAAGCATAATGGAGGTGCTGTACCGCATGGAATCAAGATGCTGCAGACTACAAGCCAGTCCTCACTGCAGAGGTGTTACAATGGGACAAAAAAACCCACTATCTGAAAAATCACCGAAACATGATACATTCAAGGAATACAGTGGCACAGGGGGACGGGTGTGCAATTCTGTCTGGCAGAAGCAGGTGCTTCGTGGAGGAAGACCTGGTTAGATTGGGATCTGCAAGATGGCTAAGAGCTGCCAAGCTGGGCTGGGGAATAGGGTGGGTATGGAGGGTGCCCAGGTATCTGAGGCCCAGGGAAAGCACAAGTAGGCATGGGCTGAGACACAGCATCTATGGGGGCGAGTGTGAGGGTGTGAGGCTGGAGAGAAAAGCATAACAGAGATCATGAACTATAAAATAACATTCAGCCCCTATCACATGCCGGACACGGTTCAAACTTTAATCTTCCTAACAACTCCATGAGGGAGACACCATTAGCTGCACCGTTTCCAGAGGCGGGCACTGTTGACAGGTGCTCAGCGGCAGAGTCACGATTTGAAAACCCTACGCCACGTCTACCCAGGCCAGACTCCATCATCCTCACCCTGGCCAGAGCATAGGGTTTGACTTCACTCAGGGACCTGTGTGCTGCTACCTCATCAGACTCCACACAGTCTGTATCCGAGCAGGATTTGAAACCAACAGTCAATCCTTTTTTGCATCTCTTTTATACACTGACTTGCTAGCAACTGTCCCCCCTCCTTTAGTGATGTAATTACTTTGGTATTTGAAAACCAGTAACAAATTAAGGGAGCTACATAATCAACTGTTACATTAATTAGTCACCCTTTGTTGAAAGGCAAACATCCTGTTAAATGTGTGAGTTAATAATGACTTCTGCATCAATTCTCAGTTTTGCACATTCGCAAAGCCTCAACTTTAGTCCCTGATGTGCAAACCTCTTTGTCTCGCCCGATAGCTATCTGAACCAAGTCCAATCATCTCCGGGCAGCCTCAAGTTCCAACAAAGAAGAGGCCTGGATTCTGGCAGAGCCATTGAAATACACAGAATGCTACAGATTCAGATAAGCAATGCATGCTGTGGATCACAGCCACGCTGTTTATTCACCCATCCATCCACTCATTCTTCCACCTCTTGCACGTGGATTGGTCACCTACTCTACACCATCACCGGACAGAGTACTAGGGGTACAGACATGAGAATGAGAGGGAACATTCAATGAGCATTTTCTATGTGCCAGACATCTTTCTACGGTTCCGCTTATTTAGTTCCCGTAACAACTCTCAGAGACAGGCAAAGTGAGGTACAGAGAGCTTAGTAACTGCTTATGCAAAGCCACCGAGCTAGTATGAGATTTGAACCCAGGCCGTCTGGCTCCAGAGGCAGTTCTTTTCATCGCTATGCCGCAGTGCCTACTATTTCAGAGATAAATAAAGAAGGGCCCCTGCTCTCAGTGAGCTCAGCATCTAGCGAGGCAACAGACATGTGATCGATCACATGCCAAAGCAGTGTGTTCCTTGCAGTGACAGAAGCATGCCTACAGAAAACCGTGGCCAGAGGATCTTCCCATCAGGGATGCTTCTCTCTCTCTCTCTCTCTCTCTCTCTCTCTCTCTCTCTCTCTCTCTCTCCTCTCCCTACCCCTTTTCTCTTTCCCACTCTCTGCCATTACATTTGCTATACGCATGGCTAAGAGCAGAACCCAAGCCACATTACGTCAGTAACAAAGCTCAAAGTGTGTTAAGATGGCTTGAGCTAAGCTTCAACTCTTGAGAAGGGCTACAGACACCATCCTGTGCTGATGTTTTAAGAATATTACTCTGAAATAAGCTCCAGTACTGTCTTCATTATATTAATGCACTGTAATGATTCCATTCTGTAAATAGTGTTTGGAATTGACTGACATGATACCAAATTTGCACTTGCATGCATAATGCTAGTATTTTATTATTAAACTGAGCTCACGGATTGAGTGCCAGGATTTAAAACAAACAAAAATCTATAATTACAGCATATGAATTTTTCCAATTGCCACTGCCTGTTCCACTGTTTTCATCGAGAAAGCTTTTATTCTCCTCTTTTCAGAGCCTTCTTGTTTCCAGGGGATGCTGATGACACAAAGTACAGGATATCATGAAGTTGCAAAGTTCAGGGGATTCTTTCTCCTATTTTAAGTGGGGGGGGGGGAACGGGTTTCATCTCCTGACTAGTTCATTTATTCATGCCAGAGTATGCCGAGGGCCTGGTGGAAACTGGGTGTCAGCTCAGTACCTTTCTGTCTAGTGCTCAAGGAAGCTCCTAGGAAGCGGCAGAGAAGGACTACGGCCCGGATGGGTGCAAGGCAGCTTTCTCCTCAAAATGGCAGGACCCAAGCAGGGGAGGTGGGGGTCACCACGATTACGACCGGGTCTCAGAAGCCCACGGACCCAAGCCTTTGTGGAGAAAATGGACAAAATAGGGCTATTTTTAGTTCTTCAGGCTCTGCCTAATACTGAATCCCTGGGGGCTAACAGCTGGATGCTAACATTATCTAGTAAATGAGATGAGACGCTAAAAGGGAAGAAGGAGCGTCAGCTGGAGGGGGTGGGGGCCATAAGAAGCAAAAAGGAGGGAGGCACAGGGGGGAAGTCCTCACTGTGGTGAGGAGGCTGTACCGAAAGACTGTGTGGTTCCCTAAATCTCCATGTGGAAAGACCTCTCGGGCCCCTGGACCGCACAGGCCGGGTGAGGATCTCACTAATTAGCTGCTCCTCCCATCCCAGGCAAGCTGTTTAACCTCTCTGAGCTCCAGCTTTCTCATTTTAAAAATAGCGTTAATCACATCTTTGGGACACGAGGATTCAAGGAGGTCACCCTTTGCAAATTTCCCAGAACAGAACCCCGGGGCAGAGTAGCTTTGTGTCCTGGGGTTGTGGAGAGAACAGCTGAATCCTGAGACGGAGCAGGGCCAAAGGCCCTGGGGGGCTTTGTGGGGGGAGGCAGAGGGCTTATGGGCAACTGAAGGAAGGCCAGGCATGCTGGGGAGGACAGGGTGAGCAGAAGAGCAAGAGAAGCCACCAAAAGGCTTCAAGCAGAAGAGAAACTGGCTCTCTGTCTTTATATAGATATGAAAGAGGTTGCTGTGGCTTGATTTTGCAGAATGGATTGAAATGGGTCCAGAGAGGCCAGGTGGGAGGCAACTACACTAGTCCAGGCGAGATGGAGGGCTGAGATGACAGTGATGGATGGGGGGGGAGGGAAAGTGATGGCGGGGGGGGGGGAGGGAAAGTGAGAGACCGACGGGGGCAGACCCGACCATAGGTGTCACCGGTAAATGTGGGGTCAAGCGCCTGGCGTGTGCAAATGGATGAACGGTGGTGCCAGAGGCACCGCCGTGAGGAGAAGTGAATAATGTCCTGAACACACGTTTTAGGGTCTGCAGGCTGGAAATGGTCTGGAAACTAGTACTGATCTGTGATAAGCACGAAAATGGTAGTTTAGAGGCTTCCATGGCAATGTTGATGCAACATCCAAAGTGTGTCCAGTGGACCTGTCTTACTGAGCAGGGCAGGGACGAGCTGAGTCCCTGCGGAGCTGACCTGGTCAGTCCCATGTGGCAAAGAGCAGGCACTGCGTCAAAGAACCACATCTCGGTCCTCGAAGGACTAGAAAAGGAAATAGCTAGTCCTTTACTACAAACAGTTAAAGAGGAACACCACTGTCCTCTATACCTGACGGTTTAAAATTTTTCAAAGAACTTTTTGCTAATTTTAACACTAAAGGGGGTCGACATTAAAACAAGTTGTGCTGGGAACTAGGGCAGGGAAGGCCGTCCTTTGAATGCACACCCTATGGTTGAGGAAAGCTGCGTGTTTCAGGGGAAATGTATGTTTCAGGCATCAGATTTATGGGGAAAGATGGAGTAGGAACAGAGCTAATGAGTTGCCTGTAGCCAGCGCATCTGCAGGATGGGGTTGGTGACGACTGCACCCAGACACCCAGACTTCATGGCATTGGGTTGAGACACAAGTTAGGGAAGGGGAGGGGAAGAAGGTTGAGATTCTGAGGTCATGAGCATGTGTTACAGAAAAAGCTGGGAGAGGGCTAGGGGTGTGGGCTGTCGACGATGGTCCGAACTGTAGTGTGAGTCCTCCCCAGAGGGGTGAGCCAGGATTTGGGAGGCCAGGTCAAAGAGAAAGCTGGTGGTCCACACACCAGTCCTAGGTCACGTCACTGCCTGCCCTCACAAACATCTTTCCTTGATACCTGAGCCCAGGGCTGCCTCTAGGTCAAGAACCCTTGCAATAAGCTTCCCCATGGGCACACTTGAAAATGATCACAGCCACGCAAGAACTGATGGGAAACCTCAGGGGACAGCGAGATGTCCATTCAACTCACCAGTTTGGTTCAGGCTACCAACCGATTTGGGGTCTTTGTAGGCAAATCTGGATATTTTGCAAATTCTTTTCCTTTGGCCAGTATACAACCCCCTAATTGATACAAAATACCTTTACGGCTAGAACATCCTGGGAATGGGGGTGGGGTGGTATGGATTAATTGGACCCTGGAGCGAATGTGGAAAAAAAATGCAGTTTTCAAAAAGCAAACCTCAAAGAGCCTGGAAAAGAACAAAGCCCTTTCAAGTGCTTCTCGGTGTGTATTTTTTTTTTTCCATCCCCTTGTTGTGTGCTGCTCCAGGGAGAGGTGGGAGCGGCCGCCTTCCCCCTCAGTAGGTGCCTGTCACACTGTGTTATTACAATTCTATATTTCAATTAAAGCAATGTAGCCAATTTAAAACTTCTACCGAGCACCACTTACAATGCAGAGATCTGAGGATTCAACTCACACATTTTAATACCCCACTTTTTTTTCCCTTCTTCTCGTTTTCATGTAAATCAGGTTGAACACTGTCTTTTTTCTTCTTCCTTTAATCTAACTCTCAAAATACAACCCCAATTAAACAGTCTGTGCAGGGACGGCCTCCCAAACCCAGCGTGATCTCACTGTGTCACTTTGATTTTCCTTAAAGTTCTCTTTTTCTTTCTTTCTTTCTTTCTTTCTTTCTTTCTTTCTTTCTTTCTTTCTTTCTTTCTTTCTTTCTCTCTTTCTCTCTTTCTCTCTTTCTCTCTTTCTCGTTTTCTATTTTCATATCCTAATTTCTAACAGTGATCTGATTTCCTTCCAGGGCACACGTGGGACTTGAAGCCCAGCAGGGCTCAGGTCCTACTCGTCCTGCTCCTGTTTGACTGGCTTGGGGCAGAAGAGCCTGGGTGTGGAGCTGGGACCCTGAAGTGAATCCAGGCTGAGACGCTTCCTAATGTGGGTGAAACTCAGGCAGATCTCTTAACCGCTTTAGCCTCTGTGTCCCGCTCTGCCAAATCCAGGCTGGAAGCTGCGTGCTGGCCTGTCATGTCCTCTGCGGCCCCTAGTAGGCGCTCACTTCCCACTGTAACTCCCCTCCCCTTCTCTCAGGCAACAGTCATTGCATTGGGTTAACCTTTTCTAAAAGAGAAACAAGATCTTAAATGACACCGAGAGCGTCTGCTATTTTATTTGATGTTTGGAAATCTCTCTCCCCGTTCACTTATTTTCCCCCAGTATTCTCTCTTTGTAATGAACGTATGGGGGGAGTTTTTAGTTCCTTTAATCTCGACAAGACACAGGCTCATTAAGTCCATCTCTACATGGGGGTTGGGAGGAGCGAGTGTTCTGTTTGCCCAATTTAAACGCTTCATCACAAATTTTAGGTCATTTCCCGCGTTCCACAGGGTGTACGGCTCTTTTATAAGCAACAAGCATAACCCACCTTTGATGTATGTGGGTCTGGACCAGTCCCAAAGCCATCCAGTTGGTGGGGTGGAGCTTCCTCTCTGTTGCTTGTCTAGGGAGGGCCACGAAGGATTAGAGATCACAAAAATTTGAATTTTCGCTTATACTGTATGAGGCCTTCAAAGATATAAAACTGCTTGAGACATACAGAGAAGCTTCCTTTCGACTGGATGGTCAAAAAAGGGGGATACATTTAAAGGCGTGACGTTAATACAGGAATAAAGAAGTGTGTTCACTCATCCTTCATTTGCTGAGGACCTTCTCTGTGTTGAACTCGGTGGAAACCAAGATGGGTAAGATGCTGTTCTCCTTCTCAAGATGCACAGGTGACAGAGGGACAGAACCAGGCAAATGTGGGCATTCATTATAAAGCAGTAAATAAAAACAGAAAGCAGGAGAGAGAACAGAGTCAGAATGATCAATGCGATGAGAGTCTCAGGGGAGCAGGGTTCTACCTACATAGAGGTGGTCAGGCTGTCATGAGGCTGGAAAGGACGTGAGGCATCAACCTCTCTGCGGTCCCTGATTCACAGACAGGGTGATTTTATCGGAAGGGGAGTTGAAAAAATAAGGAAGAGAAGCAGTTTTGCAACGTGAAAATTCAGTGTATACTGTAGCCACTGCTTTTCTTCACCATTGTGGTCACTGTCATACTTTAAGGAATACATATGTTTTATAAATGCTAGCTAATATTTTGAGGGATTAAAATGTGCTGGACACCCCCCACCCTCCCCCAAATATGCTGGGCACTGTGTCTGCTGCTCCACATGCGCTGACTCACCCAACCCTCCTTGCAACGAGCCTAAGAGGAAGACACTGCTTTTTCACATACTCCTAACGGGGAGGGGCAAAAGGACCTGGCACACAGTAGGTGTTCCTCAGGTTTTGTTGAATATGAATAAACACGAACAGGAATCCTAGCCCATTAAATGATTTCTAAATACAATCTGCTGTGCTTCTGAAATCAATAGCCCCAGGTGTCAGTTAAATGCTCACAAGCTTTCAAATCATGGATGGATCAATGGATATTACCTCCCAGGGAGGTGGAAATTTACTGCTTCCCTCATCAGATGGGCCATGTGGATAGGGCAAGGCCTGGGATTATAAAAGTTACTCTGTGACACATGGAGCATAATTCCAAATTCTGTGTTTAGGCTGACCCCAAGGTTAGTTTGCACACGAACATTTTTACACTAATGAGCTCTCAGTAAGGTGGCCACAGGTGTCCATTCAGTTATCACCTGTTTATAGAGCATCTGTTCTGTCCAAGGGTCTGTGCTCTGCTAGGGATGACAAAAAAAATGAGATCAGTCCCTGCCACCATTTCCAAATAAAAACTAGGCTAACCTCTTCAAGAGAAGCGAGTGTTCTAATGGGACAAACTCTTCTAAACTGGGGCTCATCTCGGAGAACTGGAGCTCTGTTACCCTCAGAGCTATCAATAACCTACTTCTCGTAGTGTATACGGCTGTTCTGAAAGGAACCAGATGCCATTCTCAGATCTATCACCAATGAGTTCTGTAACTCTGGGCTTAACTCTTTAGCCCCTGTCAGCCTCTGTTTCCTTTTGTTTTAACTAAGGGAGTTGAATGCATTCACTAACAGCTAAGGTTCCTTCCGGTTCTGAAGTTCTACACCACTGTAATGGTTACATCTCTAGAGAAAAAGATTTCATTCGTTCACTCCAAATGTGTTCCAGGAAGTGGGCAAGGCCATGAGATATGCGGCTTTATGACCTACAGTTCCTGCCCTCCCATCCGAGCCTAATAAAGCAGTGTGAACAACTGGTCGTGAAGCATGCAATAACAATGGTGACAACGATAATTTGTGTCTATTGAGTGCTTACTATGAACTAAGGACTTTATGGATACTATTTCCTTGTCACCTCTGAATAACCCTATGCTATAAGCACTGAACTACGCCCACTTAGGGGTGAGGAGGTCTAGGCAGATCGAGCAGTCGTCTCAAATCACACCTTAGAAAGCTGGGACCCCAGGCCTGCCCTGGTCTTGATTATGATGCCATCCACCCCCCCGATCCCCAACTCCCTACGGTCTTGATGAAAGCGGAAATGTGGGCAACACAGAGAAGATGCGTGGAGTAAGAGAAAAGAAAGGGCCGATACAGGGCATGGGAGAAGGAAGCCTAATCGCTGGGGCTGCAACCCCGGCAGGTTTCAGAGACAAGAGCTGTCTGGCCCAAACCTGAGATGGGTGGGCTTTGGCTGGGGGAGATGGAAAGAAATGGAATTGCGACCAAGAGGAAGGAAAAGCTGACCAATCTGGACCCTGAGTCTCACTGGAGCTGATGACACAGTGTGTCACCTCTATCAGTTTCCACCCATTAATGCAAGTAGCTGCCAACTCTCATCCACCCTCAAGGCTCTTCCCTCCCGTGTCCCGTGTTCCCTCCATGCCTTTTTCTACAGTTACGTCTTGGCTGAAGTGTCCCCTCCTCAAAGACCTGTCCTGACTCCTCCTATCTAATTCTGCGATCCCTGCCAGTCATTCCCTATTACATTGTTCTGAATTAAAAAAAAAAAAAAATCACAGTACTTATCACTATCTGAAATTATTTATTTACTGACTTTATTGCCTGACTTTTCTAATAAAATAGAAGGTAATAAGGGTCATGGCCTCATCTGTCTGGTTCACTCAGGGCTGAATCCTCAGTGCTTGTTGTAGGGGATCGATAAATTGTTGTTGAATACAGATATGACAAAATCATCACCACCCCGAATTTAGGACGCATTTGTGGTGAGGCTGGGTTAGATGATCAGGAGTCAAAAAACTTAAATTCTGCTCCAGGCTCTGGAATGCTCCACATGTACAACCTCTACCTCTGAAACTTCAGTTTCAGTGTCTGCCAAGTAAGGGTAATAATACTCCCGTTAAACACTTAGGGATAAACTCAAACCTTCCAATACATAAGTCTGTGACGTCATTACAACATTCTTGCTGTCACGCTTTCTGTCGCCCTAGGGGCTCAAGTAGAAAGTGAGGTTATTTGTGTAAGTTCAGCATTCCTTCCCACCCGTCTAGAAGTCTGCTTCCAGTCTAGGAGACAAAGCAGACTAGCCTCAGGGAACTGTGTCAGACAGAGGGCCAGAGACATGCTTCTGAGTGAGGGCCGTGGTCACCCCCACTGTGAATCTCCAGACCAGACCTCCTGAGCCAGTTCACATCCACAAGGCTGCTTACCAAGGTCTCTGTCGTGCTCCATGAAGGTCTTCTGTTAACGTCCAGTGGGTGAATCACTGCCAAGATGGGGTGGTCCAATGACGGGCTGAGCCAGGTACTAATGTCATCTGATGCTTGAGAAATACTGTGGGGCTTTCAAAGGGCAATTATGGGGGCGCCTGGGTGGCTCAGTTGGTTGAGCGTTGGGTTTTGGCTCAGGTCATGATCGCAAGGTTCCTGAGTTCAAGCCCCATATCAGGCTCTCTGGACCACTTCAGATCCTCAGTCTCCCCCCACCCCTCTCTCTCTCTCTCTCTCTTTCTGTCCCTCCCCTGCTCACGCTCTCTCTCTTGCAAAAACAAATAAACATTAAAAAAAGGAAAGAGCAATTTTGAATGAAACTAGTTGAGGTAGAGGCAAGGCTGAAAAGGTCTTTTTCAACAAGGTAGCTCATATTTTTTCTCCAATTTCTTATCAGCTCAAGGGCCAGTCAGGCATAGGCTCCTCCTGAATTCCTTTGCACATGGGAGCTCTCGTGCCAGCTGTATGCCAAATGTTTTACAATACACGCCACCCAAAGAAGCCACACGGGATTAGTGTACAAAAGCACACAAACGGTATCAAAAAATTCATTGTTTTGCTCACTCATTCATTCATTCATTCAATTAGCAGACATGAACTCAGCACCAACAATGGTCCAGGTACCGTGCTAGACAACAGGGTTACAAGGATGAAGAAATACGGTTTCAAAGCTTAAGAAAACCACATTCCAGAAAGGACAACAAATACGCAGTTGGTAAATTATAATACATTTGTAAATGAGTGCTTGAGACACAGGTGTGAAGCACTAGGGACGTTACAAGATAGAATGACAGCAGTAGCAGATATAGGCATGAAGATTGTGCCACTGCGGGAGCAGGGACGAGGAGGAAGGGAATGGAAAGAGACTCATGGTCCGTCAGGCACGGAATTTGGATGACAGAGCAATTTAGACTGATGGGCTGTCGAGATGACCTGTTTCACAGCCCAGCTCTGTCACTTACTGCCTGGGTGGGGAAGGCAAGTCACTTCACCATTTTCTGGTCTCAGTTTTCACATGTGTCAAGTAAGTGCTAAATAAAAATTGGCCATTATTGCCATGGAGAGCCTACCCCAATAATCCTTTCTAAAAACTCCTGTAAGGTAGGCATTATTATCTCCATTTTAAGGTCAGGCAATTGAGAATCAAAGAGTTCAAGTAAGTTGACCAAAATCACCTAATGGCATTTATTGTGTGTCTACTACGTGGGCAAATTGTGCTCCATGGTCTCCATGACTTACACCAAATCTGTCCAACCACCTTATGATGTGGCTACAATCACTGACCCTGCTTTTCAAAAAGGGGGAAACTGAAGTACCAAGAAGTAACCTTACTTTTTAGATCAGGGGTCTCGAATCTAGAATAGGGGTCGGAAAACTTTTCCTCTAGGGGGCCAGACAGTTCATATTTTCAGTTTTGTGGGCCACACTGTCTCTGCTCCAACTATGCAGGTCTGTCCTTGCAGTGTGAACACAGCCTGAGACCACAGGTAAACCAACCAGTGGGGTTGCGTGGCAATGAACTTTTCTCTATGGAGAATGAAATGCAAATTTCATGTATATTTTTACACATCATGAAATGTTATTTCTTTCATTTTTCCACCATTAAAAAAGTGTAAAAGCTTTTCTTAGCTAGTATTATACAAAAACAGGCAACGGGTGGGATTCAGCCCACAGGCCACCGTAGTTCGTGGACTCTGGCTCTAGATCTGGGATGTCAGTCTCTTTGGTTTGATTTTAGAGCCTCACCGGTAGGGATGTAACACAGACTCAAATCCAAACGTCTTGCACTCCAAGGCACATGCTCGTTCTCATAAATGCTACCACTCGTGACGAGTATTTGAGGAGGAAGGCCAAAGAATTCAGAATGCAAACACTCTTGAGAGTGGATTTCAACTACAGGCTGGAACACTTCCCTGCTGCTTTGGGTGATGCCTTGGAGTCACGGTAAGGAGTAGTTTCTATGGAAACTGACCGGGTCTCCCTGCCTTGGTGATCCTTGCTTAAATTCCCTTCCCTGACCAAAATATGAATGCAGAGCTGAGGGCCGCTCACTCTGTTCTCAGGTAGCCCCCCAGCCCTTCAGGATTTGGGATTTCAGACACACCGACTTTATAGACAGAATTTGTTAGCAGACCACTACAGATCTACAAGAAGATTGAACACTGTTTATGAAGGTACATCTCTTTTATTAGGCTCAGATTCTTAATGAATGAAAATGGAATGCAGATAATGCTATTTTCTCCTTTGCTGCATCTTCTAGTTCAGTTACTGTAATTAAATAGATTCTTAAGAGGGGGTTGGCAAAGAAACCTCTTTGGGAATGTATTGGAATCAACTGGAAAAGCTTTTGCTCTCTCCCGAAGAAAAGCTCCATTTGTGTTAAAAACAAAAAAACAAAAAAACAAAAAAAAGGAGGAGGAGGAGGGGGAGGGGGAGGAGGAAGAGGAGGAAAAGAAAAAAAAAAGCAAACCGGGATTGCAGGTCTGTAATCAGTTTTCAAATTACAGAAGATGTTGTCCTTTGTTGTGAAATGGAGCTCTGACAAGAAGTCAATCAGGTGTATTTGCTGCATCGATTAGCACTTCAGTAGTGGAGGGAGAGGGCGAGGCTTTACTCAGGGCCAACTCTCCCGGGACTAGATAAGCTCCTACACTCACGGGCATCCACTCAACTCAGATATTTTACTCTGTTTACTCTCCCAAAGCAATCAGAAGGTTCACTGAGGTCCTCCATGTTTGAGAAGAGGCTGAGAGCCCTTCTGTTAGGAGTGAGACTTAATCACAATGAGGTAAGCCAAAGCGGCAAGACTGGGTAGACACAACAGGGGTTCCTCAGTCCAGATCACCTGGGTTCCATTTCAGGCTCTGCCACTTAACTGACCACCATGTTGCTTAACTTTTTTTTTTCCATCTATAAAGTGGATATAATAAAAAAAAGTATGTGGTAGGGTGATTAACATAATTATATGTGATAAATGCACGGAAAGTACCTAACAAACGATGCACCTGAGTGGCTTGGTTGAGCGTTCAACCTCTCAACTCAGGTCATGATCTCATGGTTTGTGAGTTCAAGCCTCACATCGGGCTGTCTACTGTTAGCGTGTCAGTGCAGTGCCCGCTTTGGATCTTCTATCCTTCTCTGTCTTCCCCTCCCCCGCTTGCACTCTCCCCCAAATCAGTAAATATTAAAAAAAAAATAATAATAAAAGAACGTACCTAACAAAGAAACGTGCAAAATGGACAGACAACATCGTCTTCAGCACACACAGCGGCAGTATCAGCCTGGCCCCATTCTGTAGCTCACCCCCACCTTGCCGGTTCACAGAACATACTAAGCAGAAACTAACACAGGAGAGAATGCAACTATCGTAACACAGCGATTATCAACAGTAAGCAGAGAAAGGTGGTTGGAGAGTAGGTTGCAGAGCAGACAGATGCAGGGTCCAGTCCTAGCTTAGCTACTTACCAGCTATGCATCCTTGGGCAGTTTAACACCACTAAGCCTCAGGTTTCTCATGTGTTAAATCATGGGGGATTGGGGATTATAAAGTTCTTAGCATGGAGTTGGCACAGAGTAGGTACTCGGTATGAGGTGGGCATTTTCATCCCAGCTCTGTCTGGCAGAACTTTCTACGATCAAGGAAATGTTCTAGATGTTCACTGTCTAATATGGTCGTATACAAGAAACCTCCTCCTGTAGGTCTCCTTTACTCCCACACTACAAGCCTCACACGCTTCTGACACCAGATGTGTTATTGCGTTACCCACACCAAATGATTCTCTGCGACACCAGCCAGGTGTCTTGGAACTGAACTCAATTCTGACAATATTTACCCGCAGATGGCTCAGTCCCATGAGACTGCCCCCTGACTTCAGATGCCAATAGCAAGTCTAGGTTGTTACCCATGCTTTTGACAACTGGCTAGAATCAGGGTCTCCGTGACACCCTCCTCAGGCTTGATTCATTTGCTAGAGTAGCATACAGAACTCAGGAAAACAGTTTCCTTACTATTTCACTGGTTTATTATAAAAAGTATGTAACTCAGACACAGCGGGATGGAGGAGATGCCCAGGGTTAGGAGTGTAGGAAGGGGTGTAGATTCTCATGCCCTCTCTGAGCAAGCCACTCTCTCTAAACCTCCACATGCTCGCCAACCTGGAAGTTCTCCACACCCTGTACCTTTTATGGGGGCTTCCTCACATAGGCGTGAGTCATCATTAACTTCATCTCTAGCTCATCTCTCACTGGCAGGAGGGGAATGGGACTGAAAAGTTCCAAGCTCCTAATCATGGTGTGGCCTTTCCAGGGACCAGCCCCCATCCTGAAGCTATCCAGGAGCCCACCAAAAATTGCCTCAATAGCACAAAAGACTCCCCATCATCCAGGAAATGCCAAGGGATTTGGAGCTCTAAGTCAGGAACCAAAGTCAAATATTAGGACAGAAGATGCTCCTAGTGTTCTTAATGCTTAGGAAATTACAAAGGTTTGGGAAGTTCGGTGCCAGGATATGGGGACAAATTTTACATATATATATATATATATATATATATATATATATATATATATATATATATATATTTGTCCCCCCCTCTTATTTCCCAGGTAGCCACTATTATATTATATATATTAATTATATATATAATTATATATATATAATATATATATATATATAATATATATATCCCCCCTCTTATTTCCCAATGTGTGTGTGTGTGTGTGTGTATATATATAATTTGTCCCCCCTCTTATTTCCCAGGTAGCCACTAGCCACATGTGGTTTTTGAGCACTTGAAAGGTATCTGGTGTGACTGAAGAACACACTTAAATTTTATTAATTTTATTAAATTTTAACTGGTGCTAGAGGCTATGCTATTGGACAGCACAGTCCTAGAAGGAGGATCTGAAGCTTCTGGGTCTCCAGGAAGGAAAGATAGGACTTTCAGTCAGGCTGGGCATGAAAGGCCACATCAGCTAAGAGTCTTCTCTGAGTTGGCCTCTTAAAAGTGAATGGAGTCTGACAGTTGAAAGCCTGGCCTTGCTTTGGGTGATAAGGGTGCGGGCATTTCCCAAAGGGTTAAGGTGTCTGTAAGGCAGGGATCTGGATTTGGGTTGGGTGGGAGCTTCTCCTTAAAGAGCTTGATGACCAAGTCAATGAGGGGTCCTCAATGGGCCATGGGTAGTGTTAGCAGGAAAAAGGGGACACAAAAACAGTAGTTCCTGCCTCTAGAGCTCAGCTGTTATATGGGGATTCTAGCCCTTCTCCCCCTCACTCGTCCATGATCTCACGTATCATGAACATGTCAAGGACATGGAAACTACTGTTTCTACCACTCAGCAGGCTATGTGCAAAACCTGTTTAGGGACATGTTCTCATCTTGGAGGGCTGGGCACTTGTACACAGACAGCTCAGATGACAGACCGGGACCCTCGCAGGGTCCTTCAGTCACACTGCATACATCAATGACATTATTCCAATAACTGCCCTCATTTTACAAGTGGCCGAATGGATGCCTGCAGAAGCAAAGGTAACATCCCAGTGTCTTGCTCATTCAACAAGGATAAAGGGAGCCCAAGGATGAAAACGGTTCCTGAGGCCAATATTCTCACTCATAGACTGAAGTGATGGTTACAAAGGGGGTGGGGGGAGGGTAAAAAAAAAAAAAAAAGGAGAGATTATGGCCCAGTGCCTTTAATACCAGACTTGCCTTGAATCTACTAAGATACCTGTAATCTTTGAAATATACAGCAAGAAGAAGTAATTAGGTAGCTTTTTACAGCTCTCTATAACTGCTATGAATTAAAAGGAACACCATGGAGAGAATTCTTTTTATGTCTTGGCATATATCTTTTGCTACAAAGCAGAACGAGCATTTATCCTGAATAGAGATCTTAGTTACTTCATCCCCAGAACTGTGCAAACATCGTCCAGCAGACAGCAAAATGAGAGGCAAAGACAGCCACGGTTCTTGTAATTCATACCTATGAGGAAAAAGCCCACTGATTCTTGGCTTGGCTTCTGTTTCCTCTCTATTCTCTCTCTCCAATTAAGGAAAGGAACAGGGGAGATCTGTTTGGTTGAGAAAGCTGGAAATTGTGCAGTGAAAAGTAAGGGTTTCTCCACAGGAAAATGAACTCCAGTGTTACAAAGATGCCCTTTGGACTTGCAGGGACAAAGATGAGACCCCACTGGTTGGCCATCCCTGTCATAACATCCTATGTCATAAACGTGGTGGCTAACATCTGCAGAGTGCTTTAGAGTTCAACTTTTTTTAAGTTTTGTTTATTTATTTTGAGAGACAGAGACAGAGACAGTGCACATGAGTGGGGAAGGGGCAGAGAGAGAGGGAGGGAGAAATCTCAAGCAGGCTGCGAACTGCCAGTATGGCTCCAACTCAGGAACCATGAGATCATGACCTGAGCTGAAATCAAGAGTGAGAAGCTTAACCAACTGAGCCACCCAGGCTCTCCTAGAGTTCAATTTTGAAACCAACACTTCTATTGACGTCATATTGGAGCCTGAGAACCACTCTGTGAAACAGGTGTAGAGTCGTAAGATTATTTTGCCAATTTTACACATGGAAAACATGAGGCTCAGAAAGGGTCAGTGCCCAGGATCAGACAGCTGGTCAGTTGTAGAGCTGCACCGTGAATTTCTACCTCTGAATCCTAAATGCCGCTTTTTTTCCACCTGTGCAGCAATTAACATTTTTCCAGGGCGTTCTGCAGTTTTCAAAGCATTCTGACATGCACAGTCTAATTAAGTCCTTTGTGCAGCACAGTATACATTAGTCCTTACAATTTAAGAACAGTGAGTTCCGGACCCTTTGTATAGTCTGCCAAGGTAATACAGCTCACAAGTGGGACCGGGATTGAACTTGTATTTCCTCCCACTGACTCTTTATTGGTCCTGAACCAATATGTGTGTCTTCACACTGAAAATGTGTCTAAAATGTTGTAGTCTGCTCCCTTTCTGGCACAAGTGATAAAAGCCTCATGAAGATGGCAGGATTTTCAAGATGGCTTAGGGGAAGAGGGATGACAGGCCAGTCCTGCCATGTTCTCGGTGCATCTCTCTGTGACCCACGGCTCTGCTGGCTTGGTGGACCAGAAATCTCGGCTGAGGATGCAGCCTAGCACGACGGGGAAACTGTAGTCCAGTGACTTTCAAGGATACTCAGCCAGTCAGAGAAAGAGCTGGCATTCCTCTTGATACAAGGCATATAAGTAAAGGTGTAGAGGCACAGAGGTAAAGGACTATATCCTGGATCTGACTCCTTCTCTAGCACTTTTTCCAGCTAATGAGATCACCCTAATTGCAAAACAGCTGTAGAAGAAAGACAGATGGTTGTGGTTGAGGGAGGCGGTGGTTAGTCATCAAACAGAGTCTCTGTTAAGAGTGTGGAGCTGCTATAACAATGCCAACAGATAGGCAAGGGTGAGGAGAAGGGTAGAGATCATACTTCAAAAAAGATTGGAAGTCCGAAGAGGCCACATTAATTCACATTTGGGCAAGACACAACATGTACTCAGGTACTAACAGCTCCCAGTTGAAGGTGAAAGATTCTACCCAGGAAGGTTGCTCCATTACCTCCCTCAGCTTTGGACAGGCTGCGAGACTAGTAAGGTTGCAGAAAAGACAAAGCTCCCTCCTTCCAGGCTCCAAGGGCAGAACAAGGACCGATGTGTGATGTTAACATGGAGAACATGCAGTAGACAAGCAGCAAGTGTAGAATGAATTGACTTTGGAATTAAAAAGACCCGGGTCCAAATCTTCCATCAGTCACCTCGGGCAAGTTTCTTTTCTTTTTTCTTTTTTTTTTAATGTTTATCTATTTTTGAGGGAGAGAGAGTGAGTGTGTGCATGAGTGGGTGAGAGGCAGAGAGAGAGAGGGAGACACAATCGGAAGCAGGTTCCTGGCTCTGAGCTGTCAGCACAGATCACGATGCGGGGCTCAAACCCATGAACCCCGAGATCATGACCTGAGCTGAAGTTGGAGACTTAACCGAATGAGCCATCCAGGCGCCCCTTGGGCAAGTTTCTTAATCTCACTGTGCCTGGTTTCCTCGCCTGTGAGATGAAAATGCTAAGGTCAGCTCACGTTCTTGAGCACTTACTGTGTGCCAGGCATCGTTCTAGGCACCTTATGTGTATTACGTCATGTAAATCCTCTCACAGGCCCCGTGATGTCTGTGAGGGTTGTGCATGTTGTTATAATTATTTCCATTTCCAAATGAATAATCTAGAACAACTTGTAGACAAGTTAAGTAGCACGGACTGGATAACACAGCTGGACGTACCTCCCATGTAGTATTGTTTTGAAGGCAAAAGTTAGCACACGTAGGCAGCTGGTGCAAATAGAAGCCCAGTGGCAGACAGCTTCAGCTACTACTGTCACTGATACTATCCTAATGGCCAGCTACAATGCATCTAACGAGGAGGAAGTACTGAGCTTCTCACCTCTTTGAATAAATATGCTGGACGGCTGCTGGTAGAGCATCTGTCATAACCGCATCGACATCTTTCCCAGCCTCTTAGTTTTCTAAAACTATTTACACACAGGGGCGGCCAGCCTCCTCCTAGACTTCTTCCAGCACCAACACGTGGGCCGACACGTGCTTAATCCAAACAATGCAAGATTTATGGCATTCCTTTATTTGAGTTGATTCCAATGTGTCAGCAGATATGAAATGCAACATAAAATAATTACACTTGAAAGTGAAATGCAGGCCTAAGGATTCTGGTTGGCTATTATTATTATTATTTTTTGAATGCCAGCAGTTTCTGAAAGACTGGATTTATTGAGTGCCATTCCCCGCTCCTCTTGAACACTTAAGAGACCTCGGCATCTAGGAATGCCATTCTGACTACCTTTATCATAGACTACTTTATCAATTACCCTGACAGTTATTCATACTATACATGAATGTACTTTATAGTTGTTACATGTGCTCCATAGACAAGGTAATAAAACGCACAATGCATCTTTCTTATCAGTAAATCCTAAGGGGTGGTATAAGCCAGGGACTCCTGAAGGGGAGCCTCTCAGAAGTGTGACAGAACCGAAGTAGCTTGAATTTATATATAAACAAATTAATGGAGTCTTTAATGCAGCAGGAGAAGGGGGTTCCCATAAGGAAGATTAGCAATTAGGGCAGGAAGAGGCCCATTAAATCATCTTGTCCATCCCCAATCGTGTGGGCTGTTCCCTCTAGCAAAACCCCCTTCCAGGTTAAATTACCTAAGAGACTGGGATCCCAGTACAGGCCTTGGGAAACGACTGATTGCTCAATCAATCTCCCCACTCCAATTCTTTTGGTTATATGGCAAGAGACTGGAAAAAGTAAAAAGCAAATGAAAAGTGACCGTATGCCAGGGAAGTCTTCTATCAGCCTCTTTTTCTCCTCTTCCTTTTCTACTCTTTTCAGTCGTTCTAAAATCATTTTTGATCTAAGACCTGGCATTTCAGGTTCATTTATCTGCATCTACCCTCTCTGGCTCTATCAGCTGTCTGTAGACACTGGTGGCAAATAGAGGCTGACATGAAGGAAGGAATGTTTTTGGACGGTGTTGGTGGCATCTCGGTCTCTGTCCTGAAGTGGACACTGACTAGCTGTGTGGTCCTAGGAAGGTTACTGCTCCTCTCAGAGTTTTCTTATCTATGAAATCAGGGCGTTAGGGGCGCTTGGGTGGCTCAGTCAGTTGAGCATCCGGTTCTTGATTTTGGCTGAGGTCGTGGTCTCGCAGTTTGTCAGATCGAGCCCTACATCGGGCTCTGCGCCGGCATCAAAGAGCTTGCCTGGGATTCTCTCTCTCTGCCTCTCCCTCTCCCTCTCTCTCAAAGTAAGTAAATAAACATTTTAAAACTAAATGAAATAAAATCAAATCAGGGTGTTATTAGTTAGATATGGTAAGCGTAGACAACTTCTACATTTATTTATTCGTTCAACTTTTGTGTGTGTGTGTGGGTACCTACCATCTACTAGGCGTGTGCTTAGTACTGAGAACACAATGATGAAAACCCATGGTCCCTGTTCTCAAGGGAGCATAAGGTATTGGAAAGTATACTGTGATGACACACCCACTTCTAATGTATTTTTTTATTGGGCTAAAATATGCAAAATTAACCATTTTTACGTCGATAGTTCAGTGGCATTATGAGCATTTATACCATTGTAAAACCATCACCACCAACCATCTCCACAACTTTTCCATCGTACCCAGCTAGAAACTCTGTACTTACTGACATGTGCTCCCCATTCTCCCCTGCCCTGGCCCCTGGCAACCACCATGTTACTTTCTGTCTCTATGAATTTGACCACTCTAGGAAGCTCATGTAAGATAATCACACAGTATTTGCCACCAGCATATTTCATTTAGCTTAGTATCATCAAGGTTCATCCATGTGGGAGCATGCGTCAGAATTTCCTACCCTTTTAAAAACTGAATAAACATTCCATTTTATGGGTATATTTTCCATTTTTTGTTTATCCATTAACTCACTGAACACATCTTAATAATGATTATAATTTTTGGGCTAATGCCTGAAAGCGCAGACAAGAAATATCTAATCTAGGTTGGCAGGTCATGGAAGAATCCTTAAGGAAAAGGCACCTGAGCATAGTGGTCTACAGGATAAACTACAGTCAGCCAAATAAAGGAAGGGGCAAATGCTGAGTGGGCTGTGGGGAGGCAGAAGAAGAAAGTTCTAGGCAGAAAAATATAATAAACCCAAAACACGCTACACGCAAAGGCCGAGAAAGACAGGCACATTTGACTTGACAGTGGCTCCCTTTGGTTGTGGGAGTTGGTGGGACACCAGGCTGAAAGGGGTTTACTCCCCTGCAATGGCCGCTTCTGTGAGGCTGTTCTCTGCACAGTATCTCTGTATTGTATCTCTATTTCACCAACATCGCCAGTATGGATCGGTTAAATATCATCTGTTTTTTTAAAAAAAAATTTTTTTTTAATGTTTATTTATTTTGGGGACAGAGAGAGACAGAGCATGAATGGGGGAGGGGCAGAGAGAGAGGGAGACACAGAATCGGAAGCAGGCTCCAGGCTCTGAGCCATCAGCCCAGAGCCCGATGCGGGGCTCGAACTCACGGACCGCGAGATCGTGACCCAAGCTGAAGTCGGACGCTTAACTGACTGAGCCACCCAGGCGCCCCTTATCTGTTTGTTTAAGTAGAATGATTCTGTTTGCTTTCCTTTTCAGGGCATTAATACAGAAGCACACATGTATCAACTTGAAGTGAGGCGACCACACCATGACCTTGCTTATCACGCTGTCATATAATGGGTTGTTTCCCGGCTGCTAAATCATGAGTCCTGTGGAGGAAGGGGATTTCTCTGATTCATCTTGGTATCCCAGTACCTGGGACACAGTGTGTGTGTGTGTGTGTGTGGTAAATACTTGATATAAGAATTTAATTTTTACAGATGAGAGTATCGGGAAAAGGAAAACAAATGACTTCTCCAAGGTGCTGATGGAAGCTCTGGTTTTTAAGAATGGAATTTTATACTCTATGGAATAGTTAACTTGAACTCTCCCAATGATATTCACATAGTTCCATAAAAAGAGATAAAATCAAAGACAGATTTGTGCAGAAAGTACTCCAAGGCTAGATAAATGGCCCCAAGAGGTGTAAGGCACATTCACTTCTCTAGAAGACCTTATCTTAGTGGCAGGAATATAAGCACTGTGGGCAGAAAACCAAACTGATGAGCACCATGGGGGTACTAGAACCATCCTGAAGGAAGCCAAAGGAAAATCTCATTATTTCAGATCCCACTAATTCTGAGTTTGGACAGACTTAGGCTGCATTCCTTAGCTCCAGAAACCTGTTCTCCATAAATTATACAAAGTTATTGGAATGAAGAACATCAAAGGAGAAGTTCATTCACTCATAAACATTTGTTGAATGCCAACTTCATTCTTCCCTTGTAACAAAAATAACGCATATAATCAAGGAACACGCATCTGTAAAGAACTTTAACATGCATTCTCTTTCCCTGAATTATTGCAACAGGCCTCTGAAGAAGGCCAAAGTCATCCCATGTCCATCTCATAACTGAGGACACTTAGGCACAGAGTGGTGAAAGAACTTGTCCAAGGCTGTAGAGCTTCATGTGTAGGGGTGAATATATACATAGATTGTATTCTGCTTGAAAGTCAAAGATGAAAAATCATAAATTCTAATTATCAAGACTGTCAAGTTTTCTCTTCTTGGTGACATTTATGCATACATAGGGAATCAATAATATTGCCCTACTCATAGGCCAGAGAAAGTGGAGGATCAAGGGCATAACTGGAGTCCAGATAGTTAGCAGCTTGAGAATTGATAAGCTGAGTCCTATAGGAAATCCAGTTTGAGCCAACTCTCAAGGCCCTATGTTATCATTCAGATCTGTAGATACAGCCAAAGGAACATTAGTCTCATTAGCAAAAAATATGGTCTCTATAATTATACTGTGGCCCTATTATGACTATTCTGAGTGGATAATAAACCTAAGACAGAAGTGTGATGTCTACAGCTCAGTATCAAAAAGCTCGGGGCATCTGGGTGGCTCAGTCAGTTGAGCATCCGACTCTTGATTTTGGCTCAGATCATGATCCCAGTTCATGGGATCAAGCCCTGCATCAGGCTCTGTGCTGAATGTAGAGCCTGCTTAACATTCTCTTTCTCCTTCTGCCCCTCACTTGTCTGTGGTGTGCTCTCTCTCAAATAAAAAAAAATCTTATTTCCAAAAAAAGTATCAAAAAGATTAATATACATTGTTAAAATGTCTATACTACCCAAAGCAATCTACACATTTAATGCAATTCCTATCAAAACACCACCAGCATTTTTCACAGAGCTAGAACAAATAATCGTAAAATTTGTATGGAACCACAAAATCACAATTCTGGATGTCAAGCTATATTATAAAGCTTTATTCATCAAAACAATATGGTACAGAAACAAAAACAGACACAGAGATCAGTGACACAAAATAGAAAATCTAGAAATGGGCCCACAACTATATGGTCAACTCATCTTTGACAAAGCACTAAAGAATTTCCAATGGAAAAAAGACAGTCTTTCAACAAATGGTTTTGGGAAAACTGGACAGAAGAATGAAATAGGACCACTTTCTTATACCCTATACAAAAATAAATCCAAAATGGATGAAGGACCTAATTGTGAGATAGGAAATTATCAAAATCCTAGAGAAGAACATAGGCAGCAACCTCTCTGACCTTGGCTGTAGCAAGTTCTTACTAGACATGTTGCCAGAGGCAAGGGAAACGAAAGCAAACATGGACTATTGGAACCTCATCAAAATAAAAGCTTCTGCACAGCAAAGGAAAATATCAGCAAAATGAAAAGGCAGCCTATGGAATGGGAAAAGATATTTGCAAATGACGTATCAGATAAAGGGTTAGTATCCAAAATCTATAAAGAACTTACCAAACTCAACATCCGAAAAACAAATAATCCAGTCAAGAAGTGGGCAGAAGACATGAATAGACACTTTTGCAAAGAAGACATCCAGATAAGTAACAGACACATGAGAAGATGCTCAATATCACTTATCAGCAGGGAAATACAAATCAAAACCACAATGAGATACTATACCATACCTGTCAGAATGGCTAAAATTAACAACTCAGGAAACAACAGATGTTGGCAACGATGCAGAGAGAGGGGAACTCTCTTGCACTGTTGGTGGGAAAGCAAACTGGCGTAGCCACTCTAGAGAACAGTATGGAGATTCCTGAAATAATTAAAAATAGAACTACTCTATGATCCAGCAACTGCACTGCTAGGTATTTACCCAAAGAAATATAAAATACAGATTCCAAGGGGAATATGCACCGTGATTATGTTTAGAGCACCACTAGCAATAATAGCCAAGTTATGGAGAGAGATCAAATGTCCATTGATTGATGAATGAATAAAGAAGATGTGTGTGTGTGTGTGTGTGTGTGTGTGTGTGTGTGTGTGTATATACACACACATATATATACATATATACATATACATACATATACATATATATACATATACATATATATACATACACACACACACACACACACACACACACACACACATACACACACACACGCAGTATTACTCAGCCATCAAAAAGAATGAAATCTTGCCATTTGCAATGACATGGGTGGAGCTAGAGTGTATTATGCTAAGTGAAATAAGTCAGTCAGAGAAAGACAAATATCATATGATTTCACTCGTATGTGGAATTTCAGAAACAAAACAGATGGACACGGGGGTAGGGGTAGAAAGAGGGAAACAAACCATGAGAAATTCTTAAAGACAGAGAAGAAAACTGAAGGTTGATGGAGGGAGGAGAGTGGGGGATGGGCTAGATGGGTGATGAATATTAAGGAGGGCACTTGTTATCATGAGCACTTGGTGTTATATTTAAGTTGTGAATCACTGAACTCTGCCCCCGGAAACTAATATTACAGTGTATGTTCACCAACTAAAATATAAATAAATAAAAATTTGGAAGAAAACAAACAAAAAAATAAATAAATAAAATTTTAGGGGTGCCTTGGTGGCTCAGTCACTGAAGCGTCTGACTTCAGCTCAGGTCATGATCTCACAGCTCGTGAGTTCAAGCCCTGTGTCAGGCTCTGTGCTGACGCTCAGAGCCTGGAGCCTGCTTCTGATTCTGTGTCTTCCTCTCTCTCTGCACGCCCCCCCACCCACCCCATTTGTACTCTGCCTCTTTCTCTCTCTCTCAAAAACAAGTAAGCATTAAAAAAAAATAAAAAATAAATAAAATTTTTAAAAAGCTTAAAAGTTTCTATTTTAAAATGAATAGCGGAATGTCTGGGTGGCTCGGTCGGTTAAGTGTTTGATTCTTGGTTTCGGCTCAGGTCATGATCTCACAGTTTCATGAGTTTGAGTCCTGCATCACGCTCTGTGCTGACAGCACAGAGCCTGCTTGGGATTCTCTCTCTCCCTCTCTCTGCCCCTCCCCCACTCATGCTGTCTTTGTCTCTCTCAAAATAAAACTTTAAAAAATAAAATAAATAGTACCATGCTGACAAACATAGAATGAAACAGTATCTGTAGATCTTGTGGTACAACTTTCTAAAACATAACTTGACAAAAAAAAAAATCAAACCTTTAAAAATATACATACCTGTTGAACCAGTAATTCTGGAATTCAACTAAAGGAAATAATCACAGATGTATATAAAGGACATGCCCCAAAAATGCAGGTACTAACAATATGTTGCTTATTAAATTATGTTACACACATAAGCTAGAAAGCTTTACAGAGATTGAAGATGTTAGAAAAAATATTTAATGAAAGAAAAGATATAGATAAACACAATAGGAGGTTACAAAGCAGCATGTACAAGGTGATTCTGGATGTGTAAAACGTTCTGTTTGCATCAAGAGGATTGGTAGCGTAGACACCAAAATATTGAGTTTGTTTCTTTTATTTTTTAATTTTTTAAAATGTCTGTTTATTTTTGAAAGAGAGAGAGACACACAGAATGTGAGCAGAGGAGGGGCAGAGAGAGAGGGAGGCACAGAATCCGAAGCAGGCTCCAGGTTCTAAGCTGTCAGCCGTCAGAGCCCGACGGGGCTCAAATCCACTAACTCTGAGATCGTGACCTGAGCCGAAATCAGACACTTAACCAACTGAGCCACCCAGGCGCCCCCTAACTGGGTTTGTTTCTAGATGGTGGCATTTCAGATAATTTTTATTTTCTACTTTATGGCTTTTCTATATTTTGGAAATTTCTACAATAAATATATGCTGTTTTTGCAAATAGAAAAGGCATTAAATATAAATAAGGATCAGGCTCTGTCAATGCTCACGGTGTGATTTTGTGCACCTGTACAGGTGGGTGAATGTATCAGAGTGCACGGTCACGGGACAGTGCATCTGCGTACCTCAGAGTCTCAGACGCCCGCCTCAGACCCACTTACAGGGAAGATGAAGTATCTTCCCTCCCAGAGTGGAGGTTATGACTGTCTTGAGTTTACACAATTGCTGGTACAATCTTTAGCTTCAAAATTGTGAAATCTATAGTTTCAAAATAGTCTGTGCATCTCTTAGACATCATGAAAAATTCAGATCTCAGTCTCCGGAGGTGCAGGCATTTTGTATTTGAATATTGAGGCCATGCTTCCCTGGTAATTTCTTGCAGATTTGAAAACTCTGATTTTCTAAATAGTTGAGGAAGTCAAATCCATTCTGGCAGGCAAATCCCTGTGCTACGTGACTGAGGCAGCTGCAGGAGGGTGAGTGCTGGTGTGAGCCCAATAGAATACTGGGCGGAAGCCGCGGTATGGCTGCATGCGGTGTCTGATGTTGGGTCAGCAGACTGTGAGGCCCCGGGCTCAAGTCAGAACTGTGAAGTCACTGTCCTCTGTCCTCAGGGCACAGAGCACCTCTATCCTTCTCCACCTCCAAGGTTCACGGCTCCATCCAGCAGAATAGCGTTAGAAACACCTACAGCTCACAGTGTGAATGTGAGGACTGAAGGAGACCGTGTGTGTAATTCACTCAGCAAGGCACACACAGCACTCCCTCACCACCTCACAGCTCTGCTAACCTTCTCTCTCATCCTTTGGAGCAAAACGCACTCGTCCATGTGCCAAGACCCAGGGTGCCCTGCATCAAAATTCCCATGTCTTTGAAGGGGCTCCCTCCCTTTGGGAAAACTCTGCTCTGGCAGAGCAGAGGATGGGTAGAAGAAGGCAACGGTTTCTGTCTCCCAGGAACTTGTAATATTAATATAGGGGTAAACACACAATAGGTGTTCAGTAAATGTTTGTTCCTTTCCTTCCCCCTAATTAGATCTTACCGTCCCCTCAATTTGTATATTTTACTTCTTTTATAGCAGGTTATACTTTATATCTTATATATAGTGGGGTACTTGATAATGTCCTTGAAAATGTCTATGGCAATAGAAAAAAAGTGACGTATTTTCACACATACGAGCACTGGAGAACAGGGATGGGCAAGATAAAGGCATATGAGGTGCAGGGAAAGATAAAGAAAAATGGGGGGAAACAAAGTACCTAGGCATTAAGGTCTTTAATAACACTAGAAGGTGAGATTTAATACCTTGCATGCAACTTTTAACACATTTTATGTGACCTCCTACGCATCTAGAAGTTCAAGAAGCCACAAGAAGGATAGATGTGGCTTGAGTAAAATGGGTTATTTCATTGAAGCCCACCACCTGAGCAGATGGACATCCCATTTTCAGTCTCGGCCAGATTAACTGCTGATAGAATTTAGATACCACCCACAATGGCCAAAGGTCTGAGATGGACACAGATAGACAAGGAGGTGAATCAGAGGCTGTTGGACTTAACAATGAGGAATTCAGCGCAATTCTCCAACTATCTACTGGGAGCGGCTATTTACTATGTGCTACAGGTGGGAGATATAAGAACAGCTAAATCACGGGCCCTGACTTCAAATTACTCACAGTCTTACGTTTTCGTTCGTTTATTTAATTACCCCCCACTTTTCATATTGGCAAGCAACCAGGGAATGCCAATGCCTAGCAGGTTGTTCCTAATATATAGAAAAGTGGAGAAAGGTACAAGAAAAGAATGACTATGAGATATAAAAATGTGAAGACATTAGATCCATCTTATTAATGCTACACACACACACACACACACACACACACACACAATCAGTAACTATAGCACAAATGATGAAAAATATACCAGAATATTATTGAATACTGAAGGGTTTTGTTCCAGGTAACATCTGACCATCAATGGAAGGCTGTACCACTCACACACCCACTTTCTTATTTTGGGCAACAACCCCGGGGTGGTATTACATATTGTGCTGCACAGGGCACCCTTTACTGACTGAGACATCTTGGCAATTTACTGCACCTTTCCAAAACTCTGTGTCTTCTTTTACAAACAAGACATAATACCTCTATTCTGCAGGCTTGTTATCCAGATTGGCTAGTTAATTACTACTTTCAGACTCCAGAGGAGAACACTGAGCGGGGAAGAGATTCACTGATTTATCAAAGTATGAAAGGAGATGTATATAAAGCACTTACAATGACATCCCAAACGACAGTGTTACCATTCTTAGTATCACTATTGTAGCTGCTGTTGTTGTTATCATTACAGTTCAACCTGCACTTCTGTAGCCGGGTGACAATTCTGATTCAGGCCTTCTCACAGCAAACCCAGAGTTCTTTCCATGCTGCTGGTCATGTAGCCCACAGGATCTCCTGTGCATGTTTCCCCAGACAGAACTCTCTCCCCTGCAAGGGAGGTTGTGTGGGGCTCCCACCCTGACCTAGTCTCTCACTTCCTAGGACACACATTCCTTTACGGTTCCCAGAACTATGAATGCTGCCCTGCGTGACGCCACCACTGAGAAGTACTCCAGAGAAGCACAAAGAACCATCACATCAGTGCTGAGCCTAATTACAGTATCACCCTTTGAATACAAAGGGCTCTGGTAAGGAGTGTCTTTGTAAAAACAGAAGTAACTATTAAATAACCATGGCATAGTCATGGAAATGTGTTTTAAATTAAAATTTAAAAGCAATGCATGTGAGAGAAAAACAATAAACAGGAGACCCCATAGAAAGCAATCAGCCATCTAAATAAAAGTAGAAACACCGGAAAGGACAGCTCTGATTTTTCAAATGTAACGGCCTCTGGAATTTGCATGAGAATTTTCAGAAGTGTCTTTCTCCATTACTCAGCTGACCCTTAAAACTACAGGAAGCTCCCAGAGCACGTTAATATTGGTGATTTACAATGCATGTATGTCATAGGCCCCTTTGCGAGGACAAAGAAAGTGCAGTAGGGAAATGCCCTGACCTTGCTCTATTTTTTCCTTTTCCATAGCACCGACTGCCTTCCAACAGAATATATGATTCACATATATCTATTGCTTTCTCTCCATCTCCCCACATTAGAACATAAGTTCTACAAGGTAGGGACCTTCCTTTTATTCACCCATATATGCACATCCCTCAGAATACTGCTTGGCACGCAGTAGGTACTCAATGAATATTTGTTGGATGAATAAATTGACAAAAACGTAAGAGTAGTCCTGGTTAAGTGACCTAACCTCCCTGAATTCCAGTCACTTCATCTGTAAAATGATAATAAAATAGAACAGATGGACTGTAAGAATTCAATGAGAAAAATATATGGAAGCACTTACCACAGTGTCTGGCAATTAGTGCTCAACAAATGGTAGCAATAAGTAATACGATTCCGCAGAGCTGAATATTTATCTTCAAAGTTTGTAACAAGCACTTCTGCATCCCATCCCAAAAGTCAGCCATGAAAGAGCAGTGAGGAAGAGCCAGAGATTATCTGCTGTGCTCAACCTGCTCTCCCATAGGACTCATCATGGAGTCAGAGAGAGTTACAAGACTCCTTAGTAATCATCCGGAACACAGTCAGCAAAGTATGGCTCATGAACTTGAAACTTATTTTGACAAAGTTTTATTGGAACTCAGCCAACCTCATTTGTTTACATATTGTGTTAGGTGGCTTTCGGATGGCAAAATTAAATCGTTGGGAGAGCCCATATGGCCCACTATGTTACTATGTGGACCCTTAATTAAAAGTCTGTGGAATGACCATTGGGTAAGGAAAGGGAGTCCCAGAGAGCAAGGAGATGAGCCATACCTAAGGTCACAGTGCATATTTAGGCTCTGCAACTTTGAGACCAGGGGTTCAAATATCCCTTCAGAAGCCCAAATTAGGGCTGATGACCCTTCAGTCACAGGGCCGGTCTGCATGATGACAACCTTCAACACAGTCTGACTTCCCCCACTAGAGAGCAAAGAGAGAGCAGTTACTTACCAGAGGCCCTAACTACACCCGTGAAGGGGAGAAATACCAACACCAGGAACTGGAAAGAACATGGGCCTTGCCACTGTGCCATGCTGGGGTCAGTTCCCAGCTCTGCAACCGGTTTGATATTTGGCCTTGTGCAAGTCCCTGAACTTCTCTGTGCCTCAGTTTTCTCATCCTGGTTAATGAGAACAACGATACTCTTTTAGGTGAGTTCTTAGGGGACTGAAAGAAAGGAGACCGATCATGCACATGCAGGTAGCACAGAAAATGTCACCTCTTTACCTCCTTAAAGACTAAAATTGATAAAAGGATCCATTAAGGGAAAGATATTACATTTCTGAGTTTACCAAATCTGCTCAAAAACATTGATGGTCTCACTTTCCAGGGTAACAGGGACATCCTTTCTTCCCTGTCATGAATTATGCCCTGTCGGGATTATCTTACAGAGACAGCTTCCTCACAGTACCAGTTTCTAAAAATATGTTGGTTTTGAGCTCTAAATTGATTCTTTATTGTGATAAATTAAAGTCCAATATTATCCAACAAGACACTAAACATACTGAGAGCCAATTTTTCCCCTTAGATGTTCAGTCTCTTTGATATTAAAATGGATCTGGGGCTGCTGTCAGGCACGTGGGAGCCTGAACACTGAAGCGAAGGAGCAGAGAACATGGAGACGGTATACACGGGACAGACTGTGAGAGAAAAGAAAGGCAAAGTAAGGAGGCAGAGGGAAGAAAGAGGACATTTCCTACTTCCTGTTTTGTGAGTGTCAGAGAGTGACCCCGGTGAGCCCTGTGGGATGCTCGATCCCAGGTGCCCTATGATTTGCTGGAAGGTGCCAGGCATTACTTCTCTTTGCATTCTAGGTTTCTTCACTTGTAAATGAGTCAGTTAGTCAATGTGCAAGGGACCTTCCACCCATGACATCCTAGGATTGGGTTAACTCTGAACCATGTACATTGGTCCTTCTGTACTCACTGTCTGCATGGTAAAAGGAGCATCTTTAGTACGTAGCATCTTTGTCTCCACAATCTGGCCCAGGTGATCAGCATTTCATTATAAGTTGACTTATCAGTTATCACCTTGTTCCTTCCTTCCCTTTTGTTCTACTCCTCCCTGATTGCCTACCCTCCTTCCTTCAGTGTCCCACTAGCATTTCTGTCACATGCCAGGGCTTATTGGAGACCCTGCAGTTATAACAACAGATGAGACAAGGTACCTCGTGTCGTGGGTAGTCTGATGGGAGCATGATGGTGTGCTATGACAAGGGTGAGCAGCGGATGCTGTAGGAGCATTACAAAAGGATTTCTTAATTCTGCTAAGAGGATATAAGGAGGTCCGTTCCAAAGAAGGGGCAATGCGGGTAATAATATATTATTATTTAACATCTAGAGCTTTGTATGATACCAGGCACTGTCCTAAGTCTTAAGAGATTAAATTAAATCCTCATTTAATCTTGCACCAACCCTAAGATATAGGTACTTTTATCATTCCCGTCTTACAGATGAGTGAAAGAGGCACAAGGTCATTAAGAAAAAGTGCTTCACAATCACACAACTGGTCAGGAGTAAATCCAAGATAGTCTGGATCTTGAATCCATGTTCTTTCCACTCTGTCCACTCTCTCTGGTGCCTACACCACACTCGCAAGGAGAGTGGGCTGTGGATTCAGACAGACCCGCTATGAATCCTGCTCAGAGGATGAAATGCATAAAGTACTTAGTTTAAGGAAGGATTTGGCCCAGAGAAAGGTCTTGATCATTCTAGGTGTTGTGCTGTGCTGCTGTTCATATCACTGTTGACATTATCGGACCCTGAAAAACTTACTATGTGAACAAGGGCAAAGGACATTATGAGTGGGGGGGTTGCCTTGAGAAAGTCACGAAAGCTGGGCAGCACGTGGCGTGTGCGGGAAACGGCAAGACGGTACCCCCAGCATTCTGCTCATCCATGGATGGTACTCCCAGATCTGCCACATACAGCTGGGCAGCTTCCGGGCGAACAAGGCACAGTACGGTCATCAAAAATGAATATACTTATTATAGCAACAGTTTCCCGGCAACTGGCAATGAGTCTTAAATAAAGGCACCTTTTCCTGAATTACACAACGGCATGTTCAGAACTAAGGGTGGCCCGACAGTCACTGTACCTACTTCTCTGTATATCTAGAGCAGCTCCAGGGACACAGAGTACAGTGAATAATAACTGAGGCTATAAAGGGCATGATTCAACCAAAACCCTTTGGTCAGACCTTCCAGGCCTCCCAGTCTAGCCTTTGCTTACCTCGTCCATTTTCTCTCTCGTTGACAGCAATTACACATCCGCAGATCTAGAAAAACTGATATCTCACTCTTCCCCAGGCCTACCCTCTTTCATGACTTTCCTGACACCCAGGCTTAGGAACCACTGCCTATAATTCCCTTGGCCTGGACACTAGTCCTCTACTATCCCCAACTTCAAATCCTGTCCCATTTTTCAAGGTTCAGCCCTTTCTTTCTAAATCATTCCATATATATTTTTCAGAGGGAAGAAATCATTTTTTCACTTTAAACTCTCATGGTAATTTTCATCTTTCTCTTATTATATTCATTATTCTTGCTTTGAGCTTTTAGTTACTTATACATGTCTTACCTCCAGGGCCAGAAGTTCCTCAAAGGAAAGGTTTCAGGCTGGTTCATCTCTATCCACCAAGAAGAATTCCCCTTTCACCCAATAAGCACTTGTGGAATGAATGAATGAATGAATGAATGAATGAATGAGTATATGAACCAATGAAAATGGTGGCATGGTCTAGACAGGGGTTCTTAATCTTGTCTGACCAAACACCTTCTTTTTATAATAAATATTTTGTAATTCTTCCTTTATTACCTGCAAATGATTATATAATCTGTCTACACAAAGTTTAAGCACATCAAAATGTCCTAAATTATAACAAAGAAATGAAAGATGATTTCTAGGAAAAAAAATGTGAATGTCTACATACAAACGCTCAGTTATAACTATAGTAGAAGAATATAATAACACTGCTGTATGTTTACATTTTCTTATAATGAATAAATTTGGGCTTAAGAAGTGTTCAATTCAGTATTGTTGACATTCTTTTTTTGAAATCTGACATTTTTAAGGAAGGGCCAAATAAGTTGAGCTGTAGTGAACATGACAGGTACACCTGAAACTGGGTTATCAGTGCCACGTCGGTAATTCAGACATGAAGAGCATTAAATGGTATGGTTTTCCAAAACGATGAACAACTCTTGATGGGGTTCCAACGAAACAAAGTACATCTCTCTTGCTGTTTAGTTACATTTCTGGAAAATTCAGTATTTACGGATATGATACAAAAATGCTTTTGCTTTTTTGTAGAGTTAGGTTTTAGATTCATTTAATTATAAATAGGTTTGTTATCTACAGGAATGTATCGTAAGACATTTGCAAGTTGTATAGCACAGGAACACTTTTGCTGTGTGTGACTGGCCTGTCCTCTGTAGAATGTCTAATGTCCTTGGCTTCTAAAAAATTCCTGCGTTACTACCTTCTCCCCCAAAAGTCGTAACCGCCTAATGCCTACATAACGTGCCAAAACACTCAGTACAGGGAAAGAATCAGTGAAGTGGAGAATCCCTGGAGTAAAAGAAAGAAAACAAGCTCAGGCATTATCAAATGTGAACTTGAATTCAGTTCTAGCTACACATAATGGCCTTGGGCAAGCCACTATCCTACCTGTACCTTAGTAGTCTTATCTGTAAAAGGGGGCAATAAAACCTTCTGGAACTTATGGGTGTCAAATGAGACAGGACACACAAAAGCATGCTGTAAACCATACAGTCCTGCTTACAGGCTAGTTTGTAAGTAGTCTTGTGAGAATTCTGTGTACTGTTCCAGTGGCTCCCAGGGTGACAGGGATGCTCCCACAGACTCCCAGGTCACAGCATCCTATTCTACAGCCCCTTTATCTTCTTCCCGGTCTACCTCCCCAGGACGACTTTCCCCTCCTCTCCCTCAGGGGCTCCCCCCAAACCCTGGCAAAACATCCACTTCAAACTGAAGGAGGATTAGTCCTGATTTTGATGAGATACAAATAAAGTGGCATCTGGTTTTCACTGAAGAAAAAATTATTAAATCAGCCCTAAATTTTAAGCACAACCACTGCATTTAAAACGCCATTTCCCCTATATTATGAGGGACAATATTCAATCCTGGGTCAACTCCACCTCTCCCCTGCTATGCCCTAGTTATCCTTTGTAGATTTGCTGATTCTTAATCACTAAGTCACTTTATTTGTTGTGCAGTATTACTGAGCCCCTACTATGTGGGAGTCATGCTAACTAGGTAGACCACAGTGATGAACAAAAAGATATTGCCTTGCTCATCTGTGTGTTTATACAAGTGCTCAATACTTACTTTCTACAGGGAAGACTGAACACACGTGTCTTTCTCTTTAAGACCTTTGTGCATTTATAAATACTGTTTGGGTTTTTTTGGTCCTAACTTACTCCTCCGCTACCAAGTCAGTGTGTCCTTTCCTGTGAAAAATTCCTAAATATTCTAGGCAAAGCTTGTTCTTAATCTCCCGAGTACCGACTACTGCATTCCCCAATTCTTTGCAATTGTCAGCTCACTTTGTGAGCCTGGCCAAACCAGACTGTGAACACCTCAGGGGCAAGGACCACATCTCTTTCATCTTTGAATCCCCAGGAAACACAGCATCACGTGCCACAGCATCCGCTCATGCCTAACCACAGGCCGGTCACACTGCCAACATTCCATCCATAAGACTCTTCCAGCGGTAACTGCACTCCCTGGACCTTCCCTCAGGAAAGGTCATCAGAATGAAAATGAATAATGGTGACAATAAAGCAGAGAGAATACTGGATCTGCTCTAATGTATATAAAAGAATGTCATTTATAAAATTTGATATTGCTACAGTCTGAATGTTCGTGTCCCCTCCCCCAAACTCATGTGTTGAAATTCTAACCCTCAATGTGATGGTGTTAGGACGTAGGACCTTTGGGAGGTGATTAGGCCATGGGAGTGGAGCCTTCATGAATGATATGAGGGTCCTGATAATAGAGGCTGTAGAAAGCATCCTGACCTCTTCCACCATGTAAGGACATGCAGCGAAAAGGCCCCATCTCTGAGGAAATGGGCTCTCCCCAGACGCTGAATTTTGTTGGGGCCGTCATATTGGGCTCCCAGCCTCCAGAACCATGCAAAATAAATGTTTGCTATTTACAAGCCACCTCCTTTATGGTATTTTTGTTCTAGCAGCCCAGACAAAGGCAGGTATGCTATCATTCGTGCTATCTTACCGGCATCAAGGATTCTGGACCAGACCACCTGGGTTTGAATATCAGCTCTGCTACTTATTTACTGTGTGGCTGAATTTGGATCTCAGTTTTCTCAACTGGAAAATGGCGATAATAAGGGCACCTACTTCACAGAATTACCGTAATGTACCTCAAATGGCACACATAACAGCGCCGAATAAGTGTTGGCTAAATCAAATGAACAAGCAAAATTCACACGTGGTTATGGCAACACGATGTTACATCATCTTGAAAAGCTGATGCAGATGACCGCCCTCTCTTTTGAGAAACAGATGTACTGTCGGGGTCCTGCAATATTTATGATTTTTTTATGGCATAACATTATAATAATTCTATGGAACAAAACTATGGGATCTCTATGGAATCAGGAGAGAGAGTCCATGAGTTTCTCTGGAAAGAAAGATCTGTGGTGGGAAGGTTTGTTTGGAGTCCACAGCCAAGTCAGAGACACTCCCCAAATCTGTTTCGTTATCTGTGAAATGGAGGTGACATCGCTCCTGCCTTCGTATTCACTGGTCTGATTTGAGAACCTAGTAATGCTGACATGAAACCACTTCTACTCCTGATTTGCTACCGTTTCTACTGTTACCAATAACAATGAGTTTATATACGGCGTTTCCTGCGTTCTCACTGATCCTCTGACACATTATCAATACCTAGAGATCTGAAAATATGAACAGCTTTTCAATATTGATTTATTCCCTGCAACGTGCTAATAATAAAACAGAACATACTCATACACGGATTGGGATCAAGAACCCTTTGAAATTCAAGACAAGGTGTAAATTGCTGAAAGGGTCTCTTTAATTGGGATCAAAACATTTTTGACAGCTTTTGGATTTTAAAATTCTAGCTATTGTCACGTTCTGCAAATGTTTCTTTTTTTGGTTTGAAAAAAAAATGCCGTCAGCTTGAGCAGGAATACTTTAGATATGATAAACAACGAAAATTTGTCATTCCAAATGACAAAAACCCAGTTTTCCATTTCGTTGATATGTAGGACAAAACACTTCATTTAAACTCTTATCCTGCACAATTCAGTTGGTCCCATGCTGGGCAGCAACAGAGGTTTAGTAAACTGTTCCTGCTCATATCTCCAATGGACTTTGAAAAACCTCCATTTATCTGAAGATAAATTACATCAACAGGGATGACTTTAAGGAAGAAACAGAATTTTTTTTTCCTTTTTTCTTTTTTTTCTGAGAGAAGAAAAAGAGAAAGTGCCAGCAGGGAGAGGAGCAGAGGGAGGGGGGAGGGGAGAGGGGGAGAGAATGAGAATGAGAATCTTAATCAGGCTCCACACTGAACATGGGCTACGGGCCCAAGGGCTTGATCTCAGGACCCTGGGATCATGACCTGAGCTGAAATCAAGAGTCAGAAGCTCAACTGACTGAGCCACCCAGGCGCCCCAAGAAACAATTTTGAAACTAGTCTCAGGATTCAACTTAGATGTGACTCTATTCAATGGTTCATCCTCTGCTTGACAATTTCTCCATCTTATGGTTTTTGCTTGAATACCCCCTAAGTGATGGTGAACTCACCATCTGGACCACCAGCACAGAAGGTGGTCCATCTAACTGACTGGTAGAAAACTCTTCTTTCTCAGAAATCAAAATTGCTTCATTGAAACTTCTATAGATCTTGGTTCTATTTATTGGGTCACACAAAACAAGTCAGCTCCTTCCTCTATTACACAGCTCTTTAGAGAGATGAGCACTATTAATATGGGGTGTCCTGATCCCTACTGTCTGTGCTTCAGGCTTTAACATGTTCAGTCCTTTCTACTCGTTTTCCCTAGACTTGTGTGGAGGTTTATTAACAAGTTTGCAGAAGCCAGAGGCTATAGGAGCCTAATGTGAATCAAACAGGACTGGAGTGAAGTAAGCCAGACAGAAAACATTTAGCTCTGCCTTCCCCCTGATTTTCCAACAGGGATCTGACATTTTTCCACAAAGTCAAATGGCTTTGAGCTGAAATAATGATTTCACTGAACATACTCATATAAGGATTGGGATCCAGCTGAAGAATCAAAAATAGCATTACAGAGTTTGGTGATCTCTTTCTTTGGGGCCAGTTTAGCCACCCTTGACTGAGGATTTAGATCTAGGTCAAGAATATAAACTACTTCTCCTCACTAGTTAAAATTTGGTGACTGGGATGTTAATGATCTGGGCACAGCTTATGTGATGGTGGGTGACATGATGGAACAGCAATGCCCTAAAATATGGCCCCTGGATGAGATGAATTATCTGATACTCTGCCTCACTCCTGCCCTTTTGGTTATACCAGCTGTCATGGTAGCAGGCAGACGGGATATTGGGAAAAGACTAGAGATGATGATGTACTATTAGGACATATAAATCTCTCGGTCAGGCTTGACTCACATGACTTGTCTCCCTCCAATAAAGATGCTAAGGGATCAATGACATCTTACAAGTTTCTACCAGCCTGTAGCTCTCTGACTCTTGTGTGTCACCCGGGATCCCATGAGGCTACACCTGTGTTGAGAAGTCTTCGCTCAACATATTTTCTAGTCCTCCAATTGTCTTAGCTGCCCTCTGTCCGGCTTACTTCACTCCACACTTGCCTGCACTCCTTGATTTGCCTATGTCCTTTTTCAAGTGTGAAGTTCAAACCTGAGCACAGGTCTCCAAACTATAGTCTACCCAGGAGAAGGAAAAGCTTCCCTGGTTACAGAAGTCATACTCTTATTAAGGCAGGAGAGGCTTTCATTAGGTTCTTAATCTTGCTGCATTCAAGCTCCTTTACTGCCTGTGCTTGTGCCCTCATTCTAAACTCCCTTCTCCCAAGGCACCTCCCCAGGTAAGCCCACCTTTCTCTTTAATACAGAGGTCAACTGCCCTGATATTGACTGGAGCCAACAGGAGGCTAAATCCCACTTCTGCCTCCTATAGGCTGGGTAACTTGGGAAAGTCACTTATTCTGAGAGATAACAGGTACAGAGGCTAAGTGAAAAGACTCGTGCGCCAGACTAATTGAGGTCTAATCTTGTCTCCACCAACACTTACTGTCAATAAATTACTCAACACTTTTCTCTCCTCTATCTTCAAGTACGAAACAGAGAACAATGGGGACTTTGTGAGGATTAAATGAGTTGTTACTTACCAAGGGCTTACAACAATGCCTGGCACATATTATGTGCTTAGTGAAGTAGCTATTATTATTTTCCCATAACACTGCTGTGAGGGCAAAACTGAATAATGTATGTCAAGTGACTCATATGAGCTTAGTATACAGTAGGCAACCCAAAGAGGGGACTTAGTATCACTAGTGATTTTTTATACTAAAGATTTGCCATGATAAGCACTTCTCGGGGTACAGTTCAGTGGCATAAAGTACATTCACACTGTTGTGCGGCCACCCCAGCCATCCATCACAAGCACCATTTTCTTCTTCCCAAACTGTAACTCTGTACTTGCCAAACACTGACTCTTCATCGCGTACCGCCCTCCTTGCAGGCCCTAACAACCACCAATCTCCTTTCTGTCTCTATGAATTTCATTTCTCTAGATATGTAGATATAAGTGGTATCCTTGAGAAAATGCCTACTTTCTGCCTCGATGTTTGGCTTAGAATTCAAGACCCCAAGATAAATGCAACATGACCCTGCTATTAATAAGGCTTAATTCCCTTTGTATTATGTCTTCAAATTTCATTCATATACTGGCAGGTGTGAGAACGTGCTTGCTTCTTCCCGCAGGATAGCATTCCATTGGATGCATGCACCACATTCTATGTCCGTTCATCCGCTCATGGACACTGGGGTGGCTTCTTCCTTTTGGCTGCTGTGAATGATGCTGCTATGAACATGGGTGTACAAATATCTGTCCTACTGCGAATTATTCAGAAGTAACTTGTCTTCAAAACCCATTTTTACTGTTGAATTATCCTCCTCCCACCCTATGGCATCCTAATAGTCAGGACGAAGGGGAGGAAAGGATAACGCAAAATGACTCAGGCAAAGTAACGTGGCTGGTCGAGTTTGGTTTATACAACACTTGAAAATGAACGAGTGAAATGCAAAGGAGGTGATCTATGTAAAGGTGTTTCATAAGTTGTAGAGTGCTGAATGAATAAAAGGAAAAAACCACGTCACTTAGACTCTTGCCCTCTGGACAAAACAGATCCTAGAACATTTTTGTTTTTCTCTTACCGCCAATGAACAAGGACCACCAACGTCAGGGAAGCCCTGGGGATGAATGTGGGAGCTGACTGCTGCTGGGGGATGACGGAAACACACACGGCCTCTTTGGTAGGTTCAACAGACCTATCAGCCCTTACATCTCCTGGTCACGCAGTGACAGATTTGTCTAAGACTGAGAACTCGTTCATTCTTTTTGATTACAGCAATTGCAGGGTGGCACAGGTTACACTCGGGAGAGTCTGGATGCTTTGACCAAGTCAAAAGACGCTCACGGGTCTCCCTCTAGGATGCATGTCATTAACGTTGCCAACATACACAGAAATTTAACATAAACTGTCACATTACCCACCACTCTTCAAAGCCCACCAATCTCCCATTAGATTGCCAGGACTGTGTGACACTTTGATCGCAATCACACCGTAAGAAACATTGTGCAGTCACACTGAGGCCAAGTCAGGGAAGAGCCTCCCTTTGATGGACGATCACAGTTGATCAAGTTTGTCAGTCGCTTTATGTGTTTTTATGCTTGTTTGATATTCTTGCCCACCGAGTAGAGGCTTTTAAGGGCACATCTGTCAATGGATTCAATTTTGCAATGCCACGTGATTCTTTTACTTACCCCTGTCTTCTCATCAAAGATTTTGATACCTCCAAAGGAGATGGTTAAAAAGATTTTCTGTTTGTGTTCTCCTTTGGAACGTGCGCCAGCAACAACGCCCTGGTGAAAGGAAGGACATGGTTTTTACTTGAGTGTTTTCATTTGAAGATTCCCTCTGGTCCCAAAGGCATGTCAGATACCATCAACCGATGCCACCAATCATGCACGCTCCTCTCCCTTCGCCCCTTCCATGCTTCCCTGCCCGATGTGCTTGCCCTTTCTTGATGTTTTATGGTAATACTTACCCTAACATGATATCTAACATTGGATAAACACATACCTGAACACCGCTTCACTTCACTACCCACGATTTATAGGATGCCTGCTTTATGCCTGGATATTTGGCTCAGAATTCAAAACCCCAAGATAAACACAATATGATCCTGCTATTAATACTATTTTGCTGGGCTTCATATTGGATATGGTTTTAATCTTTTAATTTATTTTTCTTAATGTTTATTTATTTTTGAGAGAGACAGAACACAAGCTGGGGAGGGGCAGAGAGAGCAGGAGACACAGAATCCATAGCAGGCTTCAGGCTCTGAGCTCTCAGCAGAGAGCCCGAAGCGGTGCTTGAAGTCACCAACCTCGAGATCATGACCTGAGCTGAAGTCGGACGTTTAACTGACTGAGCTACCCAGGTGCCCCTGGTTTTAATCTTTTAAATAAAGATGAGTCACAGAATATATTCTTAAATGTGATTTTATTTTTTTTTTTTACTTCTGGGAAAAGTTTTCATAGGAAACAATTTTAGAGATTAGAAAGAAAATACAAGAAAATAAAATCCATTGCCAGACTGCACGTCTCATTTTTGTTTAGAAATAGATGATCATCATAGTTAGGTGCTTATGGTTTGCCATTTTAACAACACACATTTTCTTTTTCCTCTACCCTTTTTGGTAGGAAAGAACTACCAAATACATTCCACTTATCAATACACCCGTTTTCCCACTTTTCCAAACTTTTGTATGTATATGAGTCAAAGAGAAGGTAAATACCACAAAAGGCAGGAGGTTACTCTGCTCACTGCTCTATCCCTGATGCCCAGGATAGTCCATGGAGGGAAAAGGCACGCCGTAAATTACTGTGAGATGAATGTGCTATCCAGAGTTCTCCCAAAGTGGGTAAGATGCAAGTTAAGAGTGAAGACACTTGCTTTTTAAACTAGCTTCTGTGGTGGCCAGTGGCAGGGGCTTCATATTAGGGTACAGCTCAGAAGGTAAGTACATTTCAAGGGATTTACACTTGGGGTGGGGGAGTTCCTAGCCCTGCATTAGGTGTTTTGAAGCTTCAGGCCCCTTCATCACTATTAGCTTGCACTGATTATAAGTTTAAGGCCAACTATCAGCAGTTCTAGTTCTGGGTTTTTAGGAGTAGAAAAGTCTAAATAATAATGATTTCATGTTTCCAGGAGGTAAAAGTCGTTTGTGCTGCAGTCAGAACAGCACGTCCGGAACCTCAGTGAGGGAACCTGTGGCGTTAGTAACAAAGGTGACCACGAGGCACGGCGACCAGGTGTCCCCTTGAGGCTGCTCAGTTATCCTCAGAGTGGGCACCGGAAATATTCTGTGCCATCTGAATATCTGGGTTATGCTTCTGGCTTTCTGCGATCTTGGACAAAGTACTTAATTCTCACTTCTACTTCCTCAAGTGTAAACGTTACCCTTGCATGGTTGAGAGAATTGAAAATTCGTGACAAGTATGTAGCACGGTGCTTGGAATAATGCAGGGAGGTCATGAAAATTTACTTCTTTTTGTAAATGGATGACTGTCCCTCACACTCTGTGGTCCAGTTCCTGTTTGGGGACCTACTAGTAGGAAATTCACCCCCCCCCCCCCCCCACCGAGTCACCTACTTGTTCTCAAGCACCACGTACACACTTGCAGACGTATAGAATGTAAGAGCTGGAGAAAATCTTAATGTTTCCAGCTGAAAGATGAGGAAAATGATGGCTGGGAGGCAGGGATGGGCAGTGCTGGGGTGGTATAGGGAGCTGGCAGAGAGCTGGGACTACAACTCAGCTCTCCAGACTAGACTCCTGGTACAGGGAGCACTTGTTCCTCTATGTGGTGTCTTCTTTCTAGCAAGCCGCAATCTCTGGCTGTAACCCACCCCAGCGTTGCTCCTTCAGCCCCTCCGGGCTGCAGCACATTAACCCAAGATCCCTCCGTCAATGCCTGCCCTTGAAATAGTTAAAGGGAGGGACTCACCCCCAAAGCCAAGTCCTCTGTCTCTAAAACTGCCCTGCCTAGTTAGAGGTTTCTAGAGTGCTCAGTGTGCAGCTTGCTTTCCTGTGAATTCACTGAGGGATGATTTTAAGGAACATGGGGGGATTAGCCAAAGTACATTTTTTAAAAGTTTCTTTATTATTTATTTTGAGACAGAAAGAGAGAGGGAGAGAGAATGAGCAGAGGAGGGGCAGGGAGAGAAGGAGAGAGAGAATCCCAAGCAAGCTCCGTGCTGTCAGCACAGAGCCCGATGCAGGGATTGAATGCACAAACCGTGATGAGATCATGACCTGAGCTGATATCAGGACTCAGACACTTAACTGACTGATCCACCCAGGCACCCCCAAAGTATGTTTTTGTAGCCCCAGTGGTAATTCTTATTTCTAATGCCACCCTATCAGAGACACCGTCTCTGAGCTCTGCCCCTTTGCCAAACTGCATCTAACTCTTTCTACTTGCTTTGCTCTTCCTCATTGGCCCTTACCGCCATTGACATATTTTTTCATTTGTACCTTTGCCTGATGGAACAAAAGCTCATTTGTGCATGGAACTCTGTTTTATTCATCCTTTGTGCCTTGTATGGAGAATGGAGCCCGGCATCAAGCAGGCACTCAAAAGGAGAAGTGACCCTCACTCGGGAAGTGGGCGAGCAAATTGAAGTGAAGTAGGAAAACTTCACTTTGAATGCTGTGTTCTTGCCTGGCTTTGGAATAAACTAACTTACGCTGCCACCCCTCTGCAGCTGAACCTCCAACCTCAGATATCCGGACACACACAAAAGAAATGATAAATTGTAAATGGAAGGACTGGAAGGACACCATCAGAGGGGAGCGGAGAGCCCTTCCTTCTTGGTTAACTCCTCTTAGGTGAGAACATCACAGCCCATGGTGGAGAGAGGGTAGCACCTTTGATCAAGAGGAATAGCTTCAATGTTTCCATCTCCAAAATAGTCCTATTTAATAGTCCTTAGCTCTCAGAACTACTGTGACATCCAATAGCAATAATTCCTGGCACACAGTAGTGCTGACTATATCATGCCCCCCCCCCTTTGCTTCCTGGTTCCTCACAGCCATCAAAGAACTCCCTAGTAGAACAGAGCTGTAGATTAAAAAAAAAAAAAAAAAGGATGGAAAGAGCAAACACACATGTTCCGGAAGCATTTATGCTTGGGGCTGCTGGTGGTAGCTTTACATGACAAATGAAGGAAGGAAGGACTATCCATGCAGTGCTGTCTATGGGGAAATAAAGCTACGATTTTATCAAGCATGTTTTTCCTGTGAGACAGGACCCTGAGTCAAGCTCTGAAAAACTGCACTAAGCCCAAGCAAGTCTGCCAGTAGAGAGCACGCCTCAGGGTCTCATCTCCCGACAAGATTATTCATTGGTGGTATGCAGAACCAGCAGAGATCAGGGAGACAGCTCGGACTGGGGGGTCAGAAGATGTGGATGCAGGTGCCGTCTGGGGCACTGTGCCTCCCATTAGCCACCGGACTTAATAAGCTGCTGTTGGAAATCTGGAAAATATAGTCAACCATTTTCTTGGGTACCTACCGTATGTGCTACAAGTTCTCTTACACATCATCTCATTTAGCATATACCATAATCCTGGGAAGTAAAAATTACCTCTCTTATTTTACGTATAAGGAAACATAAGGCCAGGGGGGCTCAAGTGATTGCCTTAAACCTCAAGGAACTAGTAAGACAGAGAAAATTCAAACAGTGATCCGTCAAATTCCAGTGTTGGGGTTCCTTCTGTTAATAATCTTTTCAAAGAGCTTTTTTGGAAAACACAGACACACACAAAAAGACTAGACAACAAAGCACAGATAGGTCAAAAGTGTTCTGCAAGCAACAGGTGCAGCCACCAGCTCCCAGACTCAATAGTGAAGGGGAACTTCACGTGAAAATAATCACATTTCTTAACTCATGAGGGTGTTAAGATATTGAAAAATAATTCTGCACATACAGCACTTAGCACGGTGTGCTGCATGTAGGGAGAGCTCAGTAAATAATTATTACTGGCACGACTCTTGCTATTATGAAGCAATAGCATGTGCTAAGGCACCGTGTGACGTGACGACACTGGCATCCCTAAGGGAGTCAGGCACAGGTAGCATCTCCATGAAGGAATTCACACACAAAGCGTCAGGCATGCCAGGCAGGATTAACTGCCCTGTCCAGCTCCAGGGTTGCTGTGGGGATAAGATAAGGTGAAACACAGGAAGGGGCTCTGTGAAACCTCACCCAGCGTGGCGCCTACACGTAACGGGATGGCTGTGATCTCAACGCATCCTGGAAAGCAGGGAGGAAAATGCAACGGACCTCGGGCACGAATGGCTGAAAACCTGGGATGCTATTTCAGAAAATTCCGTGACTTAAAAAAGCTGGTCTCCAATCTCGGCCTTCCCGGTTATCAGTTATACAAGCCTTGGAAACAATCACCTTAAGTCTCATTTTTCCCAGTGAAGGGGGAGGGGGTGGCGGGTAGAATTTAAGTATCCTCCTCTGTTCTGCTCTGTGCCCAGAGCCTGGCTCCTAGGGACTACATTCCCTGGTCCTCTGGGCTTCCTGAAACTCTGGCTTCCAGCTGGGTTCCACCAATGCAAGACGGGCAGGAGATCAGAGTCTGGATGGAGACGGGTATTCCATCCCGCATCCTTTCCTTCCTTGCGCTACATCTCTGGCAGTGACTATACTTTTGCTTGGTGGGGGAGGGGATTTCCCCTTCCATCCTGCTCTCCCTGGGCTTCAGCAGATATATTTCTTCCTAGTATGGAAACAGCTTTGTGCGGTGGCAGGTTTCTGGGAGCTTCACCATCCCTTGTTACCTTACTTAACCTTACCTACCCTTTGTAAGTACCTCTTGCATTAAGTGTCCTCATCTGACCTAGCCAGGGTGGGCTCTGCTTCTTATTAGGACCCCAAGTGACATGTTTAGAGCTCTGTAATTAGCCCTGTAGACAGTGCTTCTGGGAGACTGCATTCCCTTCCGGAGTTTCGACCACCACCGTTTTGCCCGACGTCTCTGGAAGTTGACTACTTTGTAAACCAATGATGTGTGGGTAGTTACTTACTGGTACGGGCTTAAAGTCTCATTGGGGAACCAAGGTAAATTAACTGCAGATACAAAACAGAGTATAATTAAGCACTAAACGATGTCTTATAAAATACAGGGCATCCAGAGATCTAGGTTGAATTCTGGCCTTAACACAGATTAAATGAAGGTTCTGGGGCAAATCCCGTCATATCTATGAACCTCAGATTTCTTATGTGTAAAACAAAGAGACTAATATCTACCTCACAAGACCAAAAGAGAGACTATATGGGGAAATGCTTTTGTTGACTCTAAATTAAAACAGGATGATGGTGGTGTTTTGCTGGAGAACCAGTGATGGCCTACTCAGAGTCGAAATTTGAATCCCCCCTAAAATCTTTATAAGAGAAAACTCCCTAAAGCAAGAAAATGGCACCAGCCTCAAACAGTCTAGCAAAGGAAAAAAGACTCCCCCATATTGCCTAATGAGAACAAGTGGGTCCTTTTGCAAGGCTAACAGGCATTTTGTACTTCTCTGCCTCTTTTTTCCTGGGCAGTTGGCCAAATGGAGAATCGATCATTTATGTTTCTCTTTCTTAAAGAAAAACCACTGGGAGCTGAAACGTCAGCATTCTTCGTGGCAACTTGCAAACAATGAAACACAATTGTCTAGGAACCAAGAACTCCTCAATAAGTTCAGCGCATCTGACAGGAGCCTGTTATGGCAGGACAAATTCTCAGGGCTTTGGGGACCTCGCAGTTATAAGGGGTGACAGATGGGGCACTTCCATGCAGGTAACACACGCACATGCACCAGGTCAGCAGCCATCTCCAGGCCTGGTCCAGCTAGCTTGGCCCCACATTAATCCACACAGAGAACCTTCAGGGAGCACAGGCAGACTCCTGCTCAAAGCCACTTAGACCTCAGTGCTTCCATGAAGGTAGCTGGCCAGCGAGGCTCTCTGTGACCGATGCCCGGGGAATGGCTATCTACCAGGATGCTGGGAGAAGCAGCATAGGCTCCTCAGCAGACTTACTTGTGGCTCGGCTCTGGGTGAGAACCAGGTCACTGGAGATTTTCGTCCTGTCCTTTAATTACCATTTGTCAGAAGCAGATCTCCATTTGTCAGTAAGGGGGGACTTAGCAAAAATGAAGATCCTGGCCTTCATCCCTACCACTGACTAGGGTCTCCCTGGTAAGGAAGGCAGAGCTCTATCGGGCATGAGTCTGGAGAGAAGCTGAGGACTCCAGGCTCAGTCGTTTCTGCGCTCTCTCTGTAATCTGCCTGCTGGTAGAGGGGCGGCACTCTAGTGTGACTGCACGTATGAGTCTCAAGTCCTGCTCTAGTGCAGCATGGGGGTTGGTGGGAACAGGAAGGACTACAGTTATCCAAATGCTTCACAAACTAAGCGGAACAGTTCATCTCTTTCAAGGAAGTCCACTGTAGCCACAAATCCACGCCACATCTGCCATTCGAGGCATTTATCACTCATAAGGCTGCAATTTAGAATTCCTCCTGTCAGACTGCCTGTTTTTTTTTAAATATTTATTTATTTAAAGGTGGGGTGGTGGTAGAGAGAGGGGTTGAGAAAGAATCCCAAGCAGGCTCCACACTGACAGCCTGGACCCGGATGTGGAGCTCCATCCCATGAACCCGGAGATCATGACCTGGGCAGCAAACAAGAGTCAGATGCTCAACCCACTGAGTCACCCAGGTGCTCCCTCCTGTCAGACTTCTTTGTCTACTTATCAACCAGGTTTAAGCTAAGCAAAAGAAGAGAGCTCATTATCGGACTGCCCTAACAATCTCATAATGTTGCTTAATTATGAAGAAAAAAAGAAAGAAAAAAGAAAACATAAACATTAACCTTTCCCAAGGTGAGCATCTATGAAATCATGATTTGAGTATCTTTTTCTAGGATACCTTATAATAGATATGTAACTATTAAAATAAAGCTTGCTTATGTAACAGCTAGAGAAGAAACTGGTACGTATTTTAGAAAATCAAGATTTTTAAAAAGGATGATTCCTACAGCCATACTACAGGGGCACTTAGCATCTGTTATACATCTTAAACTGCAGAGAAAAATTGTATAACATAAATAAAAATAATAGCTCTGATTTGTTAAGCAAATAGGAAAGAAAAGGCAATGGAGAGGGTGTTTTACAGATACTGCCCTAGTTTGTACTTTGAGGCACTTGGCCAATCTTGTATATTATTTTTCTTTTCCTCCTTCTTTCTTACACTTAAAAAAATGTAGATATGTGTGTGTGTGTGTGTGTGTGTGTGTGTGTGTGTGTGTGTGTGTGTATAAAGTTATGTCCTGAGGAACTATTTGAAGATATTTAAAAAATTATCATAATATTAGATGAGAAAAAAAAGTAAGACTATATGAATAGTACTTCCAATTGTATTACGTGTTTATAATTCATATAATATACATGAAAGTACAAAGACAGATTGTAAGTTACACACTGATTTTCTTTGTGTGGTGGAATTCTAGATGTTTTCAATTTTTCTCTTTATACTTGTCTGTATTTTCAAAATATTTTACAATAAACATTTGTGAATTCTACAATCAGGTAAATACTTAAATTACGTGCACAAGATGCATCAAGTATCTTGCAGACTTCCTGCTAAATCATTTGTTTTTCAAATATTGTAAATCACTTTTTAAAAGAATGAAACATAGACTGTATGAAGACCAGAACATGGAAACAAAAAATGCTTTTTCATATGTTTTAAAGGTCATTTAATCACATAATTTTCTTATTTTGTGTATTTTTCCCCAATTTCTTTCTTAGATTTCACAATAAAAAAGCCTTCTTTAAAGCATTTATAATCAGAAACCTCTCTATGATATCTCGAAATCTCCAAATCTTATTACATATTACTTTAAAAAATATGTTTCTTTCATGGGGTGTTTGGCAACATTAATAGAAATTATAAGAAAGAGTAAAATTAGCTTTTATCTTAACAGAACATCTTTTACCTATTTATCATACAGTAAAATATTTAAAATGTATTCAAAAATAACAAAGGGTTTAAGATTCATAAAATCTGAGGGACTATAAAATTTGACAATTTAACTTTTATTTTTGCAGGCATTGCACGATGAAGATAAAATTGAATAAAAGGTGATATGCTCAGAAATTACAAAACTGGGCACAGCAAAGAATTGCCAGCAGTCACTCCATAATGATTAAAATCTCTTCCCAATGAATACATGCAGTGATTCATCAGTGAAACAAGGAGTTTACTAATAAATGAATAAGTAAAAAGTTTTACCATAATGATCATAATCACCCCTTCCCTCAGTCCTGTTAAACCCGTAATATTGGAAGTAAACTGTTTGTGTGGTACCTTGAGTTTCATCATGGAATCTTGACATAACTTGTCTCCCCGAGCTGCAGAAACCTCATCAATCCCGATCAGTTTGGCCTTGTACCGGACCCCTTCACCTTTAAACCTCTTTATCAAAGTGGCTTCACTGCGATCCTGACCTGAGAACAGAGAAAAGCATGATTCAGGCATGTAAGTATTCAGGTCCCACTGTCTTTAAATATCCACAGGGCCAAGATTCGGTCTCTGGTTTCACTTCTGTTCTGAGAAAGTCAAATCACTGGACCAAGTAGAAAAGAATGGTAGTTCTCCTGGATGCAAAGTCTGGCTCTATCATTTTAAATCCAGAGGCAAATTACTTCTCTCTGAGCCTCTGTTTTCTCAGGCAAGAGGGGAAAAAAAAAAAAAAAAAAAAGAGTTACAAATAACCAACCCCAGTGGGGCATTAAGATAATTAAATCAGACAACATGTGTAAAGCACCCAGTACAGAGTTTGATACACGCTAGGTATTCAACAAGTAATAATCACCCACTGAGCTCATGTCTGACATTCTTGTTACAAGAGTATTAGCACTGAGCCTCTTTGGCATTTCCAGCATTTAATATGACTTTGGCCAGGGTCCAAGACCCTCTTACACCCAATTCCATGGGCTGTTTTATAGTGAGACTCCAGAGTAATTGCTTTGTATCAAGTAATGACCCAGGGACAATTATCAAAAAAATGGTTTTACAATATCTCTTCTGCTAACTCGTGTGTGTGTAGAAATTGGCTACTTGGTATGGTGCGCCCATATCCCGCAACAGCCCTTCTCAATAATTACTAACATAATATTTTGCTAAGACGTGTCAACCAGAAGTTCAAATACATCCATATAAAATAAGGACAGTAAAGTTACTGCTAACTGAGTGCTTCACGGGAGATGTTTTATAAACTTTATCCCCACTCTTCATAAAAACTCAACCATATCCATTTTGTAGACAATGAAGATGAAGGTCATAAAATTCAAGGAGCTTGTGCAAGTTCACATGGTCAGAAAAAGAGATGAATATACCGTAATTAAAATTTCTAATATCACCAAACTTTCATATAACTCATCAGAGTATGGGGCATTGCACATATGGTTCTTAAAACCTGGAGCGCCCTAGTCTCCTGATATTCATCTCCTGGAACATCATTAACTTGAACTTCCAATACCTCCTCCAACAAGCCTTCCATCATTGGTCAGAAACTCAGAGCTGAGCACATTAGAGCTAACTCAGCCTACTTCTCTCTATCTATATGATGTGCAAACTAAGGCCTTTCCATAATGTGGGGCTGAGAATTATTTCAGCTGAAAAGAGAGGGGGGAAGAAAACAGCAGCAATGATTAACCACTGCATAATGCTTTCCTACTGAAAGAAACACAACTTGCATTTCATTCATCGATTCAATCATCCCTTACTGAGCATCTCCTCCGTGCCAGACGCTATCAGTCTCTGCAACAAATGTATGAGACTCAGTCTGTGCCCCTATAAGCTCAAGAGTTTGGTGACCGAAAATAAAAAATGCGTAAATGTGCATTGCGCTGGTTGTGTAAGAAGGTATGGCTTTATTTGGCCATCCTCATTTCAAAGTATGGCTTTCTCACTTGAAAGCCAACTAACCTGTCTGCCGAGCTTCAGTTTCCTCATCTGACGGATGTTGGATAAAATATCCACCGTCAGATTCACTGCAAATAGTAACTTAGAGGAGACAGTGTGTGCAAAGCATGGATTCACACGGTGAGTGCTCAGAAAATGGCAGCTGTCACCACTATTACCAGCCCAGTGAATGAAGAAGAGAAGACAGAATGCTGAAGGAAGGAGAGCACAAAGGAATGTCTGCAGAACCAGACCCCTAATTTCCAGCTGGTGCTTTTTCCCCCTGTACCCTTGCTGACTCCTCGTATAGTAAAGCCTTTGAATTATAGTCCACAAAGCAGATATAACATATGCATAATTAGTCATGATCTGTAATTGACGTAAAAATTAAGGCCCAGGGTTCTGTGAGGGCAGATTGTCAGAGATTAAAGCTAAGAACAAAGAGGACATTTTCCAGGATAAACCCTGTGCAGACACCTACCCAAACAACAGGGCCAAGTACGACAAGTTACCTCTCCTTGCATTATCATGGGGTGTCGGGTAGGAGTGGCCTATGGCTTACTCTGTTTCTTGGGAAGGTTTTCTTACTCTATCACGAATACCATCTCAGCCTTTTCAACCCATGATATTATTTCAGTCACTAATCAAATCCCTTTTACTATGAGGGACTTCTCCAAGCTTTACTTATAATAACCATTCCAGGTACTATTTATCATGTTCTGTACAAAGCACGTTGTGTACACCAACTTGTTTGACCTTAGAAGTAACCCTAGAGGTATGTGCTTTTACCCAGGTTTAGTAAATGAGAATCTAAATGAAACATCTAAGAGGCCAAGTAACTTGTCCAAACTTACTCAGTGGGACCTGAATCCAGATATGTCTCATGCCAAAGCCCAGGCTCATGGTTTGCTTGTGTTCTGTGTTTTTGAAGCCTGTTCTCTTAACCACCATGATTAATTGCTTCTCACTCTACCTTACTTCCCCATCTTTATGTTATACACAAACTCATCTGGTCCAAATCTGTTGACACCCTATACACTGGCATCATCAAAATTCCACTGGAGAGACAGCTTGAAAATGGAACAGGGGCGCCTGGGTGGCTCAGTCGGTTACGCGTCCGACTTCAGCTCAGGTCACGATCTCGCGGCCCGTGAGATCGAGCCCCGCGTCGGGCTGTGAGCTGATGGCTCGGAGCCTGGAGCCTGCTTCCGATTCTGTGTCTCCCTCTCTCTCTGCCCCTCCCCCGTTCATGCTCTGTCTCTCTCTGTCTCAAAAATAAATAAACGTTAAAAAAAAAAATGGAACAAATAGCTTCCGGCCTCTACATCATGCCCCGCAAATTGTCCATGAGTCAGATACAAAGACAGCCTTAAGAAACATTTATCAAAGCACAGAGCTCTACCAAGGAGGGTGCTTCATAAGGAGACAGAGCCAGATCAGGTGAACAAGGGCAGAGATTAATAAGAAAATATTAGGCCATTTAGAGGAAAGTAGGGAGCCCAATTTAGATTAGGACCCAGGGCCAAGCTAATTTGTATGAAGGGCACTTATGCAGTAGATAATCCAGTTTCTCATTAAATGCTCCCCCATTAAAAGGGTAATTTTTCATGAGCACATCTTGAGCAAGGTCTCAGTTATATTAGTTAAGAAATAAATAACAGATATCAGAGCCATAAGGCTATTCCATCAGAGGCACATACGATTGGAGAGTGCTAGGGAAAGGGCCAGTCTTCACACATCACAAGTCATCGTGCATCCCCAGACTGTTTCGCTGAAAGCACCACTGACCATAGACGTCAGGATGGACAAAAGAAAGGACCTATGTTTAAGCGACATCATCATCGTCACTATCAATTATTGACCATTTACCATACCAGTCGCTGTGCCAAGATTTTACATGCAAACTCTCATTTAAGCCTCACACCTGCTCTTTAACTTACAGTCTGTCACCTGCCCTATTTTACAGAAGATAATGTCAATGACCAACACCAACAGCAGAGCCTGAATTTTTTAAATAACAGCTTTATTGAGATATAATTCCCATACCATTCAATTCAATCTCTACAAGAAGGCAACCTCGGCAACCACTCAACTAGTTTCAGCCTATATGGACTTGCCTATTTTGGAAGCAAACTGCATTTCATATAGATGGTAGCATACAATGTGTGGCCCTTTGTAACTAGCTTCTTTCTCTCATCATCACATTTTTAAGGTTCTTCCATGTTACAGCATGTGCCCGTACTTCATGTCTTTTTTGGGGGAGGGGGGGCTGAATAATATTCCATTGCATCAAGATACCACATCAGCTGATGGACATTTAGGCTGTTTCCATTTGGGGGCTATTATGAACAACGCTGCTGTGACACTGGTGTATCAGTTACTGTGTGGGCATAGTTTTCAATTCTTAGTATTATAACATTTCTCTCCTAGGTGCAATACTAGGTCATACGGTAACTCTATGTTTAAAGTTTTAAGAAACTATCAAAGTGTTTTCCCAAAGTGGCTGTACCAGTTTACAATCCCACCTGCAAAGTACGAGGGTTTCCGTTTCTCTACCAGATAGTCTTGCCAATATTTGTGTCTTTTTTGCTTTAGCTGTCCTCGTGGGTGTTCAGTGATATCACAGTTTTCTTTTTACATGCTCCTCAGGACTAATGACATCGAGCATCTTTTCTTGTGCTCAGTGTCCTTTTGCAAATCTTATCTGGAGAAATGTCTATTCAAATCTGACACAGTCAAATCCGGTAGCCTGAATTTGAACCTGAGTGTTATGAAAAATCTCATGCTTTTAACCATTAGGCTCTTTGGCCTCGGTTGACCTTGCACCATACTCTGTTATAGCCCTTTGACTTTTTACTTTGTGTCACAGCTATTTGTGTAGATGCCTCATGGAGCCTACAGTAAATTGGCAGCTGTCTTACTAAGTACATCCTAAACACACACACCATGCCTGATCTTCTCAGACCTTATCCCTCTTAATCTAGGGCTACTGGAAATACGCATAGTCATCATTCTATAAATGAAGAAACCAAGACCAGAGAGGTAACTAAAATTGCTGCAAGCTGAGCTGGGAATAGAATCTCATCCTGTCCCATTCCAAGACCTGAGATCTTCACTGGGAGGCAATAGGGTTTAATGGCCCAGAACCAGAGCTCTGTATTCAAAGGACTTGCATTCTGGTCCCCGCTCTCCCATCCACTCCCCTAATTGTGATGCGTTGGGCAAGTTCCCTTCCATGTCTGCCACAGTGTCTCTGTCTGTGTAGAGTAAATAATAACCATTGCTCCCCTACTGGGTCATTGGGTAGGTCAAAGAAACGACACATAGACAGCAATGTAGGACAGTGACTGACAGAGCTCAATCAAAACTGACCACTGTTACCTGGGTGATCATACTTCCAGTTTGTCTGGGGCAGTCCTGTATACACCTTTTGTCCTGATGCTATTATTCCTATCGTCCTATTACTCTCAAAATTATCCCAGTTTGGATAACAAATTGTGTGGTTATCCTAACTGTATCATCATCATTTGTATATGACACTGCCCTGGGGCATTCTTTGTGCTAGGCAATGTGCTACCTAGGTATGCAGAAAGAGTCTCCTCTCCCATTTGGGGGATGCCACATTTTAGAAAGGGACACAGATGGCTTTACAAAATATGACTGTGAATGTCATAGGGAGCTGAGGGGAAGAGAGATCACTTGTTTGGCGGGGAGGGAATTAGGAACAGCGGCAGAGGTAAAATGTCATTCGAGGAAGGCTTGGTGAGAAAGCAGGGTTCATCAAGCAGGTAAGTGAGGGAGAAACTTCCAGAAGAGAAAAAAGCATGATGATATTTGGGGGAAAGTGAGTCACTGGGTTAGTCTAGTCTGAGTGTTTCTCAGCCCTGGCTACGTTTTAGAATCACCTTGGGAACTTTTTACAGATTCTGGTTAGAATGGTTTTGGGTGAGCCTGGGCCCATTAATGTGCTCAGGAAGCACTGTGCTAGAGCACAGGCCTCGTGTGATGCAGGGCAAGGCTGTGGGGGCCTATTCCTGGAAGACCTGAAGCTTTGGACTCTGTTCTCTAGGCCACAGGAGCGCTTCATGACCCTGTCTGTTCTGAGGATTAGATGTAAATAACACTGGGGCAACATTGGGGGAAGTATAAGGCTCGCACTGATTGATGGATTGACCATGCATTCTTTAATTCACTCAGTCAATATATATTGAGTACCTACTATGTGTTCTTTTTTTTTTTTTAAAGCTTTTTTATTTATTTTGAGAGAGTTGGGGAGGGGCAAAGAGAGAAGGGGACAGAGGTTCCAAAGCAGGCTCTGTGGTGACAGCAGAGAGCCCAATGAGGGGCTCAAACCCTCGAACTGTGAGATCATGACCTGGGCCAAAGTCAGACGCTCATCTGACTAAGCCATCCAGGCGCCACCCCCCACCCCCACTATGTGTTCTAAGGTGCTAGAGACACAGCAGTGAACAAAACATAAGTACCCCTGCACTCATGGACATACCGCAGACATTTTTAATTCTAATCTAATGGAGAATCACCTGTAAAACAACAACAACGACCACCCCCCCCCCCAAAATCCCAAATCGCAGATTCCTAAATAGCATCTACTGAGACTCTGAGTCTAGTGGGAAGGACCCAGTAGTCTTTGAGGAAGACCTGTCTCCTGTATCTGGATCAACTCTGTCTGCTGGATCCCTTCCTAGAAACAGAAATTCAGAGTGGTCATACTGCCTAAACTGATACATCTAGGTCAGAGCCAGAGCCAGGATTTAAGAAAAGGTCTGCCTCAGTCCACAGAACCAGGATTTCCAGGGTTACGATTTTTATTTTTAACCACATGTCTCTCTTAGTAAAATATTTTTGAGCCTATAAATAAATTAAAAAAAGAGGTGTATTTCTGTATAATTTACCTACATGTAGTATAAACATGTACCACTTATAAACTACATATTAATATTATTAGAGCTCATCAGTCTTAAAATGTTTTAGTTTAGAACCAAATATAAATAGATGTCTCATAATTTCCCACATCCCCAGCAGATTATCTTGCATACCCTGGGGGTGTCTGCATCTCATAATGCTTTCTTCCTTGCATATTTCTCTGAGAAGTAACAATTTGAAAAGTCCTCAGGGAGTCACGGCAAGCCTACCATCATAATAAGCCATTTGGGTTTCCAAGAATGGTCCATTTCTAATTTCACAATGGACAACTGGTAACCCTAGGGGGAGATATCCTTCATGGACAGTGGGGGTAGGCAGGGTGCACATCCATTACTCTTAAGCATCTGGAGGCACCCGGGAGACGCCGGAGAGATGCCTCCAGGGTCACCCTCTAATCCCTGCCCCATGCTGCCTCCAAAGAGATCCAGCCCCAATGCCACCTCATCACCACACTACCACCCTTGAAATGTCATTGCCTTCAACCTGCCCACAACAGGTGGCCTCCTCTCCTCCCATCTCACTTCTGCTTAATCTCCAGTCCTACGGGCCAGGCTTCGCCATGCCCCTTGCCCATGTTATTTCCTCTTCTCTGACTTGCCTTGTCTACTTGATAAATGTTGCAAGTATACCTTCCAATCAAATACATCGTCTGCTCTGAGGGCTGGCACTTTTTTTTTTTAATAACTCCTCTTTTCCTAACCCCCATACCCCACTGACTAAAATGAACATCTTTAACGTATCTTATAAGGCACCTCTTGAACCCATCAACCTCACTTTCGACCCCTTTCTGCCATTTCTCTCACATTCTGGCCTTTATCCAGATCCTCCAACAGACTTGCTCTGTGCAACCTCATGCTATGCTCTGTAGGTTTGCACCTGCTGTTCTCTGGGCCTGGAAGGCATTTCCCAGCCCTGTCTTTCTTCACCCCCTGCCCCTCCTCTTCCACACCTGAGGTCTCAGCACAGCACCATGTGCCCAGGGGTCCTCTGATCCCAGAGGTCTATCCGCGAGATCCCCTCTGAGAGGCATCTGCAGTATTCTCCTGATAATCCCCTTGCATTCTTGCAACTAATGATCTCATTTGTAATAACCTGTTTAAATCCAGCCTTCTCCTTAGTCTGTAAACTCCAGAAAGTCAGAGACTGAACACAGTGTTCGACTTGTTGACCAAGGTACCAGAGCTCAGCATTTTCCTAACACATAGACACAAATTGTACAATATTCCCTCACAGCATCTGTCATGGCATCTATAGCACCTCATTGACTTTATCTTCCTGCCTCCTTCTCTGCACTTGGACTCCACCAGAGCAGGGGCTGGGGCGGATTCATCTGTGGTTTCTGAACCTAGCATGGTACCTGACACAGAGTGGACCCACAGTGCCCAGATCTCCTGAATAATTGAATAAATGAATGAATTTATTTCTTTATTCAAAAGAGGCAAGTAGACTCCTGGAGCCAGAATCACTATGGGGAAGTGTAAGGGGTCACTAAACACCCCTTCCATACAAACCCTATTTCAAAGCTATTCTGTGAGTGTGATGCACTTAGTCTCCAAGGAATAAAATCCCTAATGGGATAACGTAAATGTCACACCCATAGTTATTTTAACTGTTGCCTTTGCTTTGAGCCATTAAGGAAGAGCGTTTCTCAACCTCATCACAACCTGATCCCCTTATAACCCAGGAAATTCCTCTCCTCAGAATTTAAATCGAGGCAGTCCCCAGGGCACTGAGTAAATTCTGCGGTTTGAACAGCCCTCAAGGATGCCGTCAGGAAGAACACTGAGACCCTGTCTCGGAACAGAAGGCACTGCCAATGTGGAGGTCCCACACTGGGAATGACCTGGCAGAAGCTTCAACTACGAGGCACCTTTGTCAGAAGTCAGGATCCAGAGGAAGCAGGCAATTAGCATTTTTTAGGACAATGAGCCCGACAGCCCACAGAATCCACCAGAGTAATAAACGGTCTCTGTCTCCTGCTCCAGGCTGTTCACTAAAGACTGCTAATGGTCAAATAAAAGATATTTCACAGCCAAGATTATTTCTCTTTACCTCCCTCTTACCCTCATCACAGATTATAATGAGCACAGCCACAGAAACTCACACAAGAGCCAAGATAAGTGGTTTTTTTTTTCCCTAATGTGGTCAGCCTGGTTGTGAATTCCTTTAGCTTTTGACAGTTACAGTATTTCCCTGTCTAGCAGAGGTCAACTTCAACAAATTTCTTATACTGAGCTGAGTGTTCACTTCTATGTTTAGATACTTATACATCTAAGGAAGTGTCTCAGTCAGCTCTGTAACAAAAATACCACAGATGGGGTGGCTTAAACAACAGTTCTGGGGACTGAAAGTCCAAGATGAAGGTGGTCAGAGTGAGTGTGCTATCTCTCTTCCTTTTACAAGGGCACTAATTCCATTACAGGGGTGACCCTTGTGACTTAATCTAAACCTAATTACCTCCCCAAAGCCCCACTCCAATACCACCACATGGGGCATTAGGGCTTCAATGTATGAATTTCCTTGGGTGGATGGCTAGGGGGGAGGGTAAGACACCAACATGCAGTCTATAATGAGGGGGCCAGAATTTGGAAGGAGGAGTAAAAAGCTGGATGATACCTGAAGACAAGCCTGTCCAATTTTCATAAACTGTCTTAGTGAATAATCGTAACACCTTGGAGACAAACACTGCAACCCACTGGATGGGAGGAGGCTGGGGCACAGGAAGCGAAGTCACTGGCATAACGCCACACTGCCCGTGAGGGGCATGATGTCTAACTCTTGGGAGTCCAGTGGTGTTTTAGTAGCTCTGTAACTTTGTGTATATCCAATACTGGGAAAGTTATTTAACTTTTCTGAGTGTTAGCTTCTCCATCTCTAAAACACTATAGTTATCTGCACTCCTCTCTAGGACAGTTAGAAGGGTTATATGAAATAATACACATTTTCCTCTTTGCACACTCCCTGGCACATCAGTCATTCAGTAAATATTTACTGCCTTCCTCCTCCCCAAAGAATATATTTCACATTAAGCACCAGTGGCCCAAAGCTAACCCTAGCAAAGTCTATGGCAGTGGGAGTGATGCTCCCAGCTGTTTGGGAAATTTTTTTGGTTGCCTGGGAATAAGTGTGCAGTTAGGAACAGGATGTTCCTTCCTGAAGGCAACCGCAAAGATCAACTTATGAATTATTAACAAAATACCCAAACTGAGACATCCTCCCTCCTTCTGCATATCTATCTGAATCACCAGGCCATCCATCTTGATGATAAGAAAATTTCAAAGAGGTTCCCCCCTCCACCCCACCCCATCTAACATGATTCTATCCACTGCTGAAAGAGCTCTGTTGTCTGTTATGTTGTCCAATTTAAGAACAGATTGTGGGGGGAATTTCCGAGCCCAGCAGCAGAGATAACTTATTTTACTTAGAATTCTATCTTGCAATTATCCAGGTGTTGATTTGCAATGGACAAATAATTATGTATCCTGGCTGCGTAGGAGAGAATGCTGATTTTGTGTAATTAACTAGCTGGGTAGTGAGCAGAATAAGGAGAACAACACATTTAGGGGGCTGTTAAAATGTGCTTTTATGAACATGGTTGCTGTCATTATTGCTAAAAGGTAAACTAATTAAGGAGCTAAAATAATATTCAAGCTATTATTCATGCACACATTCCCTTAAAAAGATGTTCTTCATTGGTACTTCTGAAAAGAGCTCTCTATAAAGGGCATCTAGAATCCACCGGCATCTTTCTGTGTAAAGCCAAGTACTAAGATTCCAAAGATTCTAATTCGAAAGGCTGGGAATCTGCATTTTCAAAGACTGGCCTCTCTGACTCTGAGGCTGTGTCAGATTAGAGACAACTGCAGTATAAAGCAGGGTCCGTCAGTGACTCCGTATAGATGACCTGATCCTTACGTTCTGATGGTGGGTTCTTCTTTCCTTTCATTTGAGGTTTACTAGTACTCATTTCTCTCTCTCTCTCCCTTCCTTCCTTCCTTCCTTCCTTCCTTCCTTCCTTCCTTCCTTCCTTCCTTCCTTCCCACCCCTCCCTCCCTTCTTTCTCTTTCTTTTCTCTCTCTCCCTCCCTCTCTTTCCCTCCCTTCCTTCTTTCTTCTCTTTCTTTTTCTCTCTTCCTTTTCTTTCTTCCTTCCTTCCATCCCTCTCTCCCTGCCTTCCTTCCTTGCTTTCCTGTTGGAAAAAAGGGAGAAATTTCCTGTTTTTAAGATTGTAAAGATAATCTGTAATCTTCTGTGGTTGAGTCCTTTTGAACCCCTCCATGAAGACCAAGAAACTTTGTATATCCTGCTAATTTGGGCCTGTCTGGGACTAACCAGTCTGGCTTCTAATCTGCAGCTTTATTTTTACATGCCTGCTTACTGACAGCCTGAAGATGGCCCGTACCACTGGCCTTTCAGGTGACTTACGGCTAGGCTTCTGTCTTTTTCTTGGTGGCCAAGGGGCAAACTAGTGTGTGTTGCCACTAATATCAGACCGAGGCAGAGAACAGGCTTTAGAGGATGTGTTACGTCCTTCTTTATCACACCTTTATTCCTTACAGCGACTGAGAATGGTACAAGTTATTTGTCCCTTCTTACGGGGGACAATACTGAGGCTGCAAGAGGGTAAAGACGTGCCTAAGACAACAGGGCGAGGAAAAGGGAGAGCCAGGAGTGCCAAAAAATAAATCTAGTTAATCAGAAGAAGTTTTAAGGGAGAGATTCTGAAGATTTGGGCTGGCAAGAAGTAGGATCACAGAGGGCAGGGAAGGACACAAGTCTGAGTCCACAGCCACAGTTTTTATTTTCGTTTCTGTCACTTGCAACTGAAAGGGTCCTATCCTGGGTGTGGTGTGGCTTGGATGAAGGCAGAAGCTGAAGTAAAAAATACAACAGGCGTGGGGGCAGGGCAGGGAAATGAAAGAGGGGAGAACAGTGTCCAGGAGAGACCCGGGTTCTCAGAGGTTCTCAGAGGCTTTGACTTTCAGAAGCCTCTCAGCTGACAGCAAGTTATTTCACCTCTCTGCAAATGAGGATGTTAACACTCATCTTGTAGGATTATTGTAAGAACTAAATGCCATCACATATTTGAAGCACCCAACATGGGTGGGTCGGGCAGCCCCTGGCCAGTATCATGTGATGACAACATTTTCACCCCTTTCCTGTGAACTGCAGTCTACAGGTAGTACGTCTCCCAGACCCAGTTTTAGGTGGTGACATACTGGCTCAGGAAGGCTCTTGGGTGAGTTGCTCTCAGGGAATTGCCTTCCGCCCAAGAGAGTCACCTCACCCACAGCTGTATTCCCCTCACCTCACTCCCTGGCGTGTTTTGCTTTGTAACGCTCGCAAACTTCTGTGACTCTACAGAAGTACGACTTTTAAAGAGCCTGAAAGTTCTTTAGAAGCATTTAAATACAGATTTCAGTATTTCTTTGAGCACCTGAATGGCCTAAAGTTCTGAGTTTTATTACTTGATGGTGTCAGAAACGATGCTTTCATTTCATCAGGGTGTTGGGGGAGGAAAAAAAAATAGTAATTTTCTCTACCTTTATAGGTTCTTGGCTGAGACCTTCCTGGAATAAAAGAGAGATTAGCAGCAGAAAAACAAACACAAGTTCAATAACATGTACACCTCGTGTAGTCGTGGGAGAGACCCAAAAAACTGAGTAACTCTCACCTCACTCCCCACTGCCCCTGTAGCTCACGTCCAGTCAAGGACAGAGTGATTAGATGGGTGGGGGTAAAAGTCCAAGGCCCAAGCCTTGCCTTGCCGACTTGCCTCAAGGCCAAAGGACAAAGCAGAGCTGCATGCCCTTGGCTGCAGCTGTACCACAGCCTAGCCCCAGGCTCTGCTGAGTCCTGTACCTGCACTCCCCATCGGGGCTGATTCTGGGGGCATTCCCCAATAAGCCTTCTAGAGCAAATCTCGGTCTCTGCCATTGGTTTCCTCGGAACTTCATCAAAGCCCACACAAAATCAATGCATTTGAGAAAGAGCGTTCTGAAAGACGGGGGGTTGGGAGGGTCTTGGCATGGAGAGGCAAACCGGCAAGTGCCTGCAATAGTCCGACAGAGAGAGTAGGAGGGCTCTGGAACAGCATCCAGGGCTCACGTTACTAGAAACAGATATTGATGTTCCATGAGACTCAGCCTAATCAAGAAGGTGAGTCTAGGGCTAATACCCTCTCACCAGATGCATCTCAAAGGCCCTCGGCAAAAGCGTTGAGTGTTTGCCAGCCGCTGTTGCACCTGAGTCTGCAGAGGCGAGTGGAGTGGCCGGCCACCCAAGGGCATCCTCACCACCACCGGCACTGGGAGGTACTGAGGGGTTTGCTCTTCTGAAATCCACAACTTGCCCTCCGCCCCTTTGGCAAATGCACCTCATAGCACATACCAGGGAGGCATTTACAAAATGCTGGAAGCTGATGACAAGTGAAGACGACTTTGTTGTCAAGTGAAAAATAACAGATGCATTTTTAAACCTTTTCTATTTTCATTCTTTAAAACAACTGTTTTTTTTTCCCTTTCTAATTACAAAGTGACACATGCTCAAACCTTAAAATCTGGAAAATGCAGGAGAGAAAATAAAGGGGAAAGTCACCCATGATGCATTCCAGGGATATCTACGGTTTCATTGGAGTACATACTCTTCAAAACTTTCCGAAGTGTACACGCACACACGAACACATACATTTCTCAAAAAAAAAATGTATTCATGCTGTAAATCTGTAGCTTGCTTCTTTCATTTGGCAGTGCATTATATATTTTCTCCCATATTGATATTTTTTGTAACACGATTCTTAGTGGCTGCATGTCTCATCATATGGATGCATCCGTGATTCATCGACTCAATCTCCTATCATCAGATGGTTATGTTTCCAGTTAAAAACAGTGCAAACAAATACGATATTGAGAATTCCTCATAAAGACAGTAGAAAGATGGATTTTCCCTGCGAGAATGCCTCCATGGAGTCTTTCTACACATATCAGAGTGGATGCTTCTTTATGTCCCCCTCCCCTTGTTCCATCCCAGAGAAGTGTGGGCTCGCAATAGACAAATGTGTGGAAACACCTGCAAAATTGACCTCTCCCACTGTCTTTCTTTGGGAGCAACATAGGAGGGCGAAGGAAGGTTGTCTGCATGCTTTGGATTACAAAAGAATCCTTGTAAGCTCTGGACATGGTGCCCACGGAAAGCCGAGCCACCGCGAGCAAAGAAGTGAGAAGCAGGAGAATTGGATTTATTCCGAGGTCACAGGGCAGCACGCAGCAGCCGGACCCCGGGGCTGGAGTTCTCACCCAATGTGCCTGAGCACTCGTAATGCGAAAGCCTGCTCTTGGACCTAGACAGAGGTTAATTAAACCACAGCCGGACAAGGGTTTCTATTTTCACATGCAGCCTGCAATTGGCCAGGAACTTCCTTCTGCAGCAGCTACAACTTTTGTGGGGTCATCTCCATTAGAAAAACACAAGAGGATTTAATTGGGTGCCTCTGCTGCCAACTTGTTTGCAGACTATTTTTTAAGGGAGATTATTTTGGTCCTGGTATATTCTGGGACGAGCAAGGCTCATGCTTTATCTTCCACCTGCCTTCTGAACAAGAGGGCTGTGTATACTATCGACTGATTAAATTATTTCTTTAGAGCACAAAGAAGTATTTGTGATGAAGACAACAGAGAGGGCAAATCAATTATTTACCGAGAAGGCTGCAGTATAAATTACATTTGATTAAACTCAGAGATAGATCTCGGTGATGGAGGTTTTAAGTGGAATGTGCAGGAACAGACAGTGACTAAGTGCCCCCCGACATCACTAGTAATGAATGCAAGGGCAGGGGCCCAGCCCTGACACCCTTGTGTTTCTAACAGAGTCAGCCTAATATTTGTCCATGCCACAAACACGTGTTGAATGCCTACGATGTAGCACTGGCCCCAGAGCCAGAGTACAGTCAGGAACAAGAGAGAGAAAACAAAGTCCCTGTTCTCCTGGAGCTTCTGATCGAAAAGGGGAAGGAAGATAATAAGCCAGTAAATAAATTATGAACAAGATGGGTGCAGATAGTGAAAAGTGTTATGAAGATGATAAAACAGTCTGATGAAATGAAGAGTGACGGGAAGGATTCGTGGGCTGGCCCAGGAAGGCATTTCTGTAAGAAATGACATTTGGAAGGAGCCGCGAACAACAAGAAAAGGGCAGTCATGCCAGGAGGGAATGTGTTTGGCCTGTTTACAAAACAGAGAGAAGCCAGTGTGATGGGAGCAGAGCAGTCTAGCGGGAGGAGGTGGGAAGTGGCTGCAAAGAAGAGGGAGTGAGGGCTCCTTCCTGTGCTGCCTTAGAAGGCAGGGCAAGCACTGGGGATCTGGTTCCAGGGCCATCAGAGGCAACTGGGGGCCATCAGGCAGGCTCGTGACTCACCTGTTGTAAAAATTTCTCTGAACGCCCTGCAGCAAAAGGGGGCAGAGTCGAAGCCAGAGTTCCTGTGTGGTCCAGGAGAGAGACGGGATGAGAATGATGGCAGCAGACAGGGAGGAGGGGTGCTGAATCAAGATACACCACGGAGGACTGGCGGATAGGGCTTACTCGCAGACTGTCCATGTAAGAAGCAGGAAAAGGAAGGAAGTAAGCGCAACAGCTGAGTTGTGGCATCAGGACCTGAGCGGGAGGCAGTCACCTCCTGATACCAAGTCCTCCTAATCAGCGATGGCCACAGAGCCACTGGAACCTGGTAACTTAACGTTCAAGGCCTTTCAAATCCCAGCTGTGTGCAGGGCGTGTGGGATTTAGGAAATGCGACCTCCCAGTGCCTGCTCCACCACGAGGGCTCCGGTCCCAACTAAGTCACTGTAAATTCCTTATTTACAACACGAAATAGACAAGACCTACCCTGAAGTCTGCAAATGAAATAAGGAAGTGGGAAAGTGAGAGGGGCCCTCTCTGGTAAACAGGTGCCCTACCCAGAGAACTGGTGCTCTTGTAAGTTCCTTTCCCTCCAGTTTAAATTTGGCACCAGAGTTCAGACTGAACTGCTTGAAAAGTCATGGTTTCTTCTCAAGTATGATTTTTCTCATACAAAAGGGGCACTTTTTTTTTTTTTTTTTTTTTTTTACTTTTTCATTGGTTCTGTATTGTTGCTATCTCACTGAGAGCCAAGACCTTGTCTGATTCATCAAGAGTACACCCCTTCTGAAATGTTTGCCCGGTCTCAGTGATTAAGCCCCAGCTGACTGCCCTTCCCCACATAGCATGTCCTCACAGTGGCTGCATTTACACATTATAACCCCACCCTCAAGGCCTCTTATGGTTAAACTGGATGGGACACTTGGTCCAAGCCAGGTTGGTCAGAGCCTCATTCTTGGGAAATGAAAACTGAAGCACGGGTAGGAGTCAGTTTGTCCTTGTGGCCAGAATCATATCATGGGACATCAGAATTCTGGGTAGCCATCTTTCCCTGCCTGAATAAGAAAAAGGCAATCTTATAAAAAAAAAAAAAAAAAAAAAAGCAAAGGGAAAAGATATTCTGGAAGAAGTGACCACAGAGAGAAAGTACTCTTGGGGTCCTTACTGATTCCAGATCCCTGGGTCATCTTTCCAGAGACCCAGCTCACACATCCTCTTCCTTAAATTCCATGAGACACCTCTGAGTCCTTATTGATATGTCCCTCTGTTATGTTTAAGTCCATTCAAGTTGACTTCTGTTACTTATAACTAGAAGGCTTTCATTAATCATGGGTGTGAATTTCTGTCTGTCTGGCTCTTTGCCCACTGCTGGTGGCAGGGACACAGTCACCAAACGGTTGCTGAGGAGAAAAGATGTGAATGGCTGCACCCAGCTTGCTGCCCCAGAAATTCTTGCTTTATGCTCAGTTTTCTCTCCCCAGCTTCCTATCTGCTAATAATGCCACAAAAAAAGAAAGAATTTGGGTTTAGATGATTTCCCTCCCACTTTTATCACTAAGATCTCAGACCTCAACAGTCCAATTTTTGTAGCTTATCTACTTGAATGGCTTAGCTTTCAATGAATTTAACATATACGAGTGAATTATTTCCTAAACAATTTCTTTTGGTCCCTTTTCTGCCAAAAAAAAAAAAAAAAAAAAAAACACAGACAGGTCTTTTTTGCTCAGATAACAAAAGCATGAATACCTACACAGCCTTGCTGATTTCAACAAAGCACCTCCCTTCCAAAGATCTCAATGCAGTGGCAAGTGTGATCTTAATGCTTCTTAAGGCACTGTGGTAAATTTCCAGGAAAAATATGTGACAAATTTGGACATTCAGACACAGTAGGATACAACAGATCAATGGAAAACAGATATAAGTATTAAATCTGTTACAGTTTAATTCAGTCAACATTTTATGAACATCTTTTATGTAACTGACATTGTGCCAGGACTCCGGGGCCACCATTTATTAAACACCTACTATGTTCCAGGTGCAGTGATAGACATTTTCACATATATTACTTTTCATTGGGCCCATACACCAGCCCTACATGGCATTTATGACCTCACTTTGTGCAGATGAAGTGAAGAAACCTGCCCCTGCCCAGAGTTCACACGGCTGATAACAAGATGTGATTCATCCAGGACTCACTCCAGCTATGTTTGTTTCCACCTCTCTATGTGTCTTCTGCTTATGGGTCTTCTGCTCTACCTAAGTTGCTCCCCTGATGAGATGAGTAAGATGGAATTTTTCCTTTTAAGAGGTCCCCAGGCCAGTGGAAGAAACACAGTTTCATAAAAGGGAATTTCTCATAAACAAAGGTGTCATCAATGTCCAAAAGACACCTCCAGGAAAGAATTGCACATTCTGATGGATGGGACAGGGGCTGGATGCATGGATGAGGTGGCATTTCGACAGGAGACTAAGTGATGTAAAGGATCCTAGAGCAAATTTTTTACAGGAATCCTGACAAAATGGAAATATCCATTACTGTACACCTATTCAGTAAGGGCAGAGAAAATGGTGAAAGGCATCATAATTAAGGACCAATTATGCAATGTGTATGCCATTAATGACCCTAAGAGGGAGCTATTATTATTTTTTCAGTTTTAGAGACAAGGAAAGTAATGTTCACAGTGGAAAGGTAACCTCTTCCATGTCACACACTCTTCATTTGCCTGTTGAATATTTCAAATCCAGGACACTCAGTAATGCATTTTCCCTACTAAACCATGTCATCTGAAGAAGTAAAAAACAAAAAGAAGAAAAGAAGAAAGAGCTACAAATTATGGGTGCAATAAATTATAAGGTCATTCTCTACCTGCAAAGAATTTACAATCAAGTCAGAGAAGTAATACATAAACCTCTGAAAACTGAAACAAGAAATCAAGGTAGAAAAACAAGTCAAGAACAATAGAAGTCATGGCCCAGGTCAGCTCAGGAATAACTGGCGTATATATTATACTGAGCAGTGTCCTAGGGGTTTGGAGGAGAGAAACAGGATTTTCAAGCAAGGTCCTTGGAAGGAGTTTTCAGGGAGAGGCGGAGCGGAAGCCTATGTCCATTCCCATGTACAATTAACATGAAGTGGGGGGCACAGAGGACCATCCTCAGCCAGAATTAAAGGCAAAATCAAGGTCATTAAAGTTGTTGGAAATGGGCCTTTACTGAATTTTGTATAGTAGTAACTGCTCCCCATTACTAGGCATCCCTCATGAGCAGGAGTGGTACTCGGCACGTTGTAGATGATGCCCACGTATAGAAAAGAACCTGAGATTCAGAGAAGGGCACGAGTTGTCCAAGTCAGATGGCCAGCAAGGCTGGGGGTGGGGGGTCAGCAGACAGATGTGCCTGTCTGACTCCAAAGGTCATGCTCTTTCCACTCCACTCCACTATCTGTGTGTTCTGGGCTCAGATTTTGAAGGGTGCTGAAAGCAAACCTAGGTTTTCTCTGTGGGCGTTAAGGATGTCTCTGTTCAGGGACATTATTATAACATGATCAGAGCCAAGTTATAGAGAAGATGTGCAAGCCTGGTTGAAATAAGGGGATTGGGGTGGGGAACACCATTATTTTACTCCCTGTTTTCAGGAAAGAAATCAGTGAGGAGTGAAGAATGTCAAAGGCAGCCGGTACATGGACAGTCCCCAGATTGAATAATCTGGTTCCAAATTCACTAAAAAGGAGACAGCCACAGCAAAGGTCACTGAGGAGAGTTAATGACATGATATGCGTTCACGAAGGTGAAGTCGGTAAGAACTTACTGACTCCAATGGGCCTTCTTCCATGCCCCCTTTCCGTGGCCCCTCCATATAACCGCACATCTCAGTGCCGCCTCCTTCCCAAAGAAGCTCTCCCTCTTATGCTTCCGTGACTCTCTTGGTCTCCTTCTTTCCTGACATGGTAGCAAATCCTCAATGGGGGTATCCTCTAATGTTCTGTCTAAATCCTTTTCTAAATCCTCAGTGGGGGTATCCTCTAATGTTCTGTCCATGGTATTCTTTGTTTTCCCCCTTGTCAATCTCACCCTCTCTCATATGACACTCTAATCAACATAGTTAGCTCTCACACCTCTCCCGAGCTCCATGCCCACATTCCCGTCTGCCTTCTATATGCTGGCACCTAAATTTCTTACAGTGATCAAACTTTAGCAAGTACGGAAAGGAGATGACCCATTTCTCCTTTACTCAAACTGCCCTTCTCTCTTCGTGCCGGTTCCACTGCCGCCCCTGACGCCATCACGACCCCATGAAGTGTCACCAGGCCAAGCGAAAGGGTAGCAGCAATAGCCTACCCGTGCGTTATAGCCACATCAGCAGCACCACCCAGCACACTGCACAGTTCTATGCAGGTCTGATGCACCAGGTGGGATTCTTGGCCAGTGTCAAATCTTGTGTCTAGGAGAGTCCCCAGCACAATGCAGGTAACCTTTGTCAAACAGGTGCATGCCATGGGCCGTCCACCCTTCACCCAGGAGAGCAGCTTTGGAGAGAAGCTTTTGATTTCTCCTCTTTTCGTTACCATGCCTTTTGCACAGATTCTAAGAATTGTAAATAACGTTTCTAAAATGTCCTCACTGCCACCACATTTCTGATCCTCACACCTTATCTAGATAATTCCATGGTCTACCGATCTACCTGGTGACAATTTCTCCCTACTCCAATTCATTTGTTAGAGAACGACAAGATTTCTCTTCAGACAGTACGTTCTTATGGTGTCATTCCATTATTCAAAGTCTTCGGTGGTTCCACTTTGCTCCAAATCAAACCAAACAGTAATTTCTCATCTGTTTATTCAATATTTCATCAAATATATATGGTACACTGACTTGCTAGGCACTGGGGAGTTAGGGGTGAACCTGAAAGACAAATCCCTTGCCCCTGGGAAGATCACAGTCTTTTCGATTGGAAAGAACACCAATTTCTTCTTCCTCACTTCCATTTGCCCTGACACAAGCTCTCTGCATCAGCCAAATGAAACCCAGTGAAACCCAGGTCCCAGGATACACCCTACATGCCTGCACATGTGTGTCTTTTCCCACACTGTTTTCTCTATCGGGAGTCAGAGCCTGTCTGACCTCATCTGCCAGGTCAACTCTGTACCTGTCACCTTTCTGTTCCCACTTTCTGCCTGCCAGTCCAAAATTTGGGGTCTCACCTCCCAGTTCTCTCTTAAGTGATTAACTTAGATCCTTCCAAAATGATGTTTTCCCCTCCATCCCTCTCCCCTAGTCTATTAATTCCATTCCTGGACAGTACCGCATGTCTCTTTAGCTCACACTGAAACGTTTCTTAAGAAATAAAGATTTTAAAACGTGAAACAGGTACACACACCTTAAACCACGGATATCAACTCATTTACAAACCACAATTTTTTAACACAGCTGAAATCTAGTCACGGAGTCATGTGCCAACCTCACAGGTGTGTATACCCTGTTAGAAGTTGCAGAGAAACTCTTCAACAAGTTCTTTTTATTATGTTTGCTAATATTTGTGGAGCCCTTAATTATGTGCCCGACTTCGTGTAAATATTTTGCAAGCATCGTCTCACTGATTTCTCACGAAAACCCTCTAACATAGACATGGTCATCCCCAGTTTATAGATGAGGAAACCAAAGCTTACAGAGGTAGAGGGGCTTGACCGAAGTTACACAGATAGCCGGACTTTATGTGAACTCAAGTAACGTGATTTTTAACCACTAGCAATATACTGCCCCCCTTAGGGAGCTTACATACATTAGTATGTAACTAGTGGATATAATATACTTAGCTAAGTGCTGGGCACAGAGTAATCATTCAATAAATGTGACAGATAAGAAGTGGAGAGAGGGAAAACAGGCCGACAGATAAACGCACAAGTACAAGGCATATTCACATACACTACTGCACAAACTCCTGGCAAAAAAGAGCGATCGCAGGTACTTATTATTACCCTATTTTACAAATAAAGAAACAGATTCTGGCAGGTGCAGGGGCTTTGATACATTTTCGCACCTAGTAACTCGGCAGGTGCAGGATTGGAATGTACGTGTTTGAGTCCAGCTCCAGTGCCCTCTGATATGACCCCATTGTCTCTTTCCTCTCCCAAACTTACACACACCTCATCTTCTTTGTATTCTGGCAATGTCTAGGAAAACAAAAGGGATCACTCTATTCCTCAAAAGGCTGGTATAGATGTGAGTTTTAGAGAGGTCATGGGTTGGCTACTTTTGCTCTCAGCCTCTGCATGGAAATCACCCACAGGTGTGAGGCTTTTGATACTTCAAAAATCCCCTCTCTGCTGGAATTTTGCAGCCTGTGGGCGGCTCGCTCTGCGGGGTCCTGGCTCCCTCATTGCTATCTGGAACACTTGAAGGAGCAGAGATGCTAGGTTCTCAGATCAAGGCAAAGGGTTCAATATGGATCGGTAGAAATGAAAGGACGATGTTTTGCAACGTGGCTGGAAAACTCTCCTCTGAGTCACTGGACGCAGTGCAGCTGGTTTCCCAAGCCTGAATTTCTTTACACTAAAACCACTAAGAGTAGCGATACTGAAGCTATTGTCCGGCCAGGCAGAGATTTCTCCATAGGACATCGAACAGCAGAGAGGAACCCAATAAGGCCGATGTGAAGGAAATGGCCAGTGAAGCGCTGAGACACAACCTTGATCGCGAACCTAGAAGGAGATCCATTTTGAATTTTAAAACGTTTCAATTTCTATGAGTGACTAAGTGAGGTGGTTTGTGCTCACTTAATACAATGCAAATCACTCAGGATGTTTCCCGGGAAGGCCTCCCTCTCTACCTCCTGGTGTCTCCGTGACACCTGCGTGTGTCTTTTCCGGCTACAGGAGAAACAGCAGGCCTAGAAGGAGAGAATCCCTCTCTTCCCAACTCTCTGAGACGCCTTAAAAGATGTTGTTTCAAAATGACACGAGCGGCAACATGTTTATATCTGCGGTTCCTTTTCAGGTCGGCCTCATGAGGCAGTTCTGATTGTCAAATCTTCCGCAGTGGGATGCGTGTGCAGAAGATTACTGCAGGCACTACCCGGAGGATTGAAACCTACACACTGCGTATCACAGAGGACAAGTCTTGTATGTGCTCTCTGGGACATCAGAAATGGACGTGCTGCATACCTAGGCGTATGCCACCCCTCCCCCCAGAGGGCCCAGCACAACACTTATTTGATTATATTTAAAGGAGGCCACGGGAGGAGGAAGGACAAGGGAGAAGAAAAGTAAAGTAGCAAAATGGACTGACAGGTGTGCATTGGTTTCCTGGGGCTGTTGGAACAAATACCACACACTGAGTGGCTTTAAACAACAGAAAATTGATAGTCTTTAAAAAAAATTTTTTTTAATGTTTATTTATTTTTGAGAGACAGAGAGAGAGGCAGAATGTGAGCAGGGGAGGCATAGAGAGAGAGGAAGAGACAGAATCCGAAGCAGTTTCCAGGCTCTGAGCTGTCAGCATAGAGCCTGGTACGGGGCTCGAACCCATGACCCTCAAGATCATGACCTGAGCCTAAGTCGGACGCTTAACCGAATGAGCCACCCAGGCGCCCCATTTTTTAAAAAAATTTTTAATGTGTATTTATTTTTGAGAGAAAGAGACAGAGCATGAGTGGGGGTGGGGCAGAGAGAGGAGACACAGAATCCGAAGCAGGTTCCAGGCTCTGAGCTGTCCGCACAGAGCCCCACATGGGGCTTAAACTCATGAACCTCGAGATCATGAGCTGAGCCGAAGTCGGATGCTTAACTGACTGAGCCACCCAGAGGCCCCAGAAAATTGATAGTCTTAAGAGTTCTGGAAGTTCAAGATCAAGGTGACAGCAGGGTTGGCTCTTTCTGAGGGCTGTGAGAGGGAGTCTGTTCCAGGCCTTCCGCCTGGTTTTTCTGGCAATCTGTAGTGTTCCTGGGCTTACAGATGTAACATGCAGATCTCTGCCATCAGCCTCAAGTGGCATCCTCCCTGCATGTCTATCTCCGCACTAATTTCCCCTTTTTCTGAGTATCAGTCATGTGGGATCAGGGCCCACCCCAATGATCTCAACATAACTAATTACATCTGCAAGGGTCCTATTTGCGCAGAAGGTCACATTCTGAGGTACCAGGAATTAGGACTTCAATACATCCATTTTCTTCTAGGGGAAGGAGGTGGGAACACAACTGTATCGATAACACAGGTGCTTTATCCGTGTTGCCTCGTTTAGGCTTCACAACAATTCCATGGAGAAAAGCCACGCATGATGCTTCTCTCTCCACTGATGGGGAAGTGGGGGCTCACTAAGGTAAAGTGATCTGGCCAACTTGCACAGTGAGGAGGGAGTTAACATTTGACCTTGAACCCGATGGCCCACTCTGTGCTCTCCGCACTATGTGACCTTCCTTCAACTGTGGTAAAACACTCAGTTACCAGGGCTGCCTGCAGATGCTGATGACCGGTCCCAAGTTTCAGTCCTTCATAATGAGACCCTCGTCAGACAGCACAAGGGCATGTCACAGGTACAGCGATCAGAGGCTCACGGCCCTTGCTATCAGCCACTTACCCTTGAAACAGTGTGAACAGGAAGCCATGGGGTTATTAAAGCCAGAACCGGCCCGGAAGTGGAGAGAGAGCCTAATTGCCAGAGACAGAAGCAGATGAGAGAGGAGAGCACATTCTGTGGCTCACTCTATGCAGCTTTCTCAAATTAAAAACGGTCTTCCTCTCAACATTTCATGAAGGCCATTTCATTTCTTTGTTACTTGGCCTGGGGCCCCAACAACATTTTACTTTAGATGAGGTCTGGCAAAAGAATTTGATTCTTATTAACAGAGTCGCCAACAATGGGAACAGCATTTTTGTATTCACCAGAAAGGAAAAACTGCAGTAATTTCGGTCTATGCAGGAGACTGTGAGGCTCTTTGCATTTGCAAGTCTAGAATTTCATGGAATTAGACCTCAAAATGAGCACTGCCCTTAAGAAGTTCCTAGAATTGGGGGGTGGGTAAAGTAGGCGATGGGGATTAAGAAGTGCACCTGTTGTGATGAGCACTGGGCGATGCATGCAAGTGTTAAATCACTATATGGTACACCTGAAACTAATGTAAGATGGTTTGTTAACTATACTGGAATTTAAAATTAAAAAAAGAAAAGAAAAAGAAGTTCCCAGGAGGAAACTCATGTTTGGTTCCTTTTGCAAGCATCTTCTTGTTTGGTAGCAAATCTCTGCCTAAGAAGTTTGATAAATTGAAGGGGCGCCTGGGTGGCTCAGTAGGTTGGGCGGCTGACTACAGCTCAGGTCATGATCTCGCAGTCTGTGAGTTCAAGCCCCGCATCGGACTCTGTGCTGACAGCTCAGAGCCTGGAGCCTGCTTCCGATACTGTGTCTCCCTCTCTCTCTGCCTCTTCCCTGCTTGCTGTCTTTCTCTCTCTCAAAAATAATAAACATTAAAAAAATAAAAAAAAAAGAAGTTTGATAAATTGTTTCAGATGGCAGAATGGACTGCCCACCCGTGCTCCCCCCTCCCCCAAAATAAGAAGACTCCGGAGAACTGCCTGAGAAAATCCGTCTGACTTAGACTTTTGGCCCCACAATCCCCATCAGGATGCAGTCACTGGTCTATTAGACTTGGTGCCTTTCCATGCACCATCCCTTAGTATCTGTTCTTGGTATCCTGATCCAGACACAGGTGTCCTGCCCTCCCCTAAGAGATAGCCCATCCCTGTCTGACTGCAGTGAATTAAAACACGTTTCCCAAGGCCTACTGGATGCCAAGAAATATACTGGAGACAAAACAGTGTGATTAGGACATGCTCTTTATCTCCAGGGCTCATATTCTAGTAAAAAAAACTAAAGATTTAAACCACTGATAACAATCCAATAAAAATGTATTGGTTGAACTGCTGGGAGTAAGAAAAGATAAAATATTTAAGAAACTATTAAGAAAAAATTAGGCTACAAATTTCTGAGGTCCTACTATGCAGTCGTCACTTTTTTTTTATGCTAGTCACTTTATTTACATGTCTTACTTTATTCACATCTTCAGAACAACTCTGCAGGACTGTATAGGAGAGAATCTGTCAAGCTAGTCAATGTGCTGCCTTGACCCTTCTCACTATCTGATGCTGGCTGCATTCTGAACATTCATGCCAGGTAGGCTACTTGATTTTTTTCTGTTCCATGCAGTTAAGTTAGAGGATCTCGCACATTTGTTCCCAAACCTGTTTATGAGAGTTGTACTTATGACTGAACTTCACAATTATTAAATGTTGCATATATCAGTGAAACAGGAGTACAAAAAGAAAGGGAGTCGCTATGTTTATGAAAATCAAGTTCAATATCTGGAAATAGTCAAAAGGTCAAGTTGTTAATAGAAAGTGCTACAAAACAAATGAAGTAAAAAAAAAAAAAAAACAAAAAACACATGAACCCAGAAAGGATTCTACATTCTAGTGGCTTTACAACGGTTTTTAAATCCTCATGCCATTTTTACAGACACCAAATCTGAAAATGACAAAAGATACATTTCACAGGTATGAATTTAGTTAGAAGAGTACACAGCATTTGAATGAGCAGAAGTGTACTCCAAGGCTAAGAAGAAGTCCCTATACTGAGATCAAAAGATCAACAGATGTACATTTACTATATATTTTCAGCTGAAATAAAAATTAAAAGAGGGCATGAATAATTTCTTTTTTTTTTTTTTAATGATTCCAGGTTTGAAATGATTACTTTTGAATTACCTGACAAACTACAGGTTCCAATCTTCTCTGCTAAGTGCTGTTAGCAGATGTCTCTACTGGGTTAACATACTATTAGCCAAGGAACTCTTGGGGAGTCTTCCTACAAAGTAGGTCAAGTCCTTGCTATATAATTCTGATTATGTCAAGGCACTTATTTATGAGTTTTCTAATTCAACCCACTTCAAATAGATTCATATTTATATCACCACAAAAAATTACATCCAATTTACAATGATAGCCTTTGCATTTAGCTTTTTGGTGAACACTAGAAAAATATTAACCATTTAGACAGCATATCTGCACTGAAATAACAGGTCCCCGGATACTGTAATGAGGGCCCAACCTGGAGAAATTCTAGAACTGCAGTCTTCTGTACAAATTCCAAGCAATGTGAATGCATGCTCTCTGCTCTTAGAATTCTTTTAAAGTTTTTTTTAAAAATATTTTTTAATGTTTATTTTTGAGAGACAGAGAGAAACAGAGTGCTAGTGGGGGAGGGGCAGAGAGAGAGGGAGACACAGAATCGGAAGCAGGCTCCAGGCCCCAAGCTGTCAGCACAGAGCCTGATGTGAGGATCGAACTCACAAACTGCAAAATCATGACCTGGGCCGAAGTCAGATGCTTAACCGAATGAGCCACCCAGGCGCCCCAGAATTCTTTTAAATGCTAGTGGACAAGGGAGCATGCCGAATACTGGACACAGAGTTTAGAACCCAGAAGAATGACAAGGCCAGTAAAGATTCATTTTCTGGAAAGCCAGATTCCGGGTTGATATTATGCATTGGTTGGATTCTCCTGCTTGAATTTTTCTCTCTGACCGGAAGCATTACACCACGGCAGCTAACACCAACCCAGGCAGACCTGGATTCAGATGCAGACGTTGTCACAGTCTAGCTGTATGATTTGGGGCAAGTTACTTAACCTTTCTAAAGCCAAGTTCCCCCATCTGTAATGTAGTTACGGTCGTAGGTACTTCATGAGATTGTTGTGAGAGTCAAACAAGAGGGTATGTGTTATGCTCCTGCTGGAGGTCTGACACTTTAGTATCAGCATTAACCAACGTTGCAGAGTGTCCTGTGTTAAACAAAAATCCCTCCACAATAATCTGAATCTTGTTGTAGAATGTCATACCCTTTTCTGGCAGGTGATACGTAAAATATGTATTTATTGTGACTGTTCTACTTCACTAACATAGGGAGGGACTGAGTACAAAGAGATCTAGTCAAATCTGGATCCTTCTGGTTATGGGCAAAGATTTGCAAGAGAGCCCACCGTGCCAGGTAGAGACCTCTGACCTTGAAGATAAGAGACCTCCGGGGAAAACATGCACAAGTAACAAGGTTGTAAGGACAGGATGAAGAAAGTCGGTTTATCTTTCACACATGAACTTTGTCTATAATATTCATTTAGGACTGGGCAGTAGACATCTAGGCCCTGGAGTAATAATAAAAGCTCCCAAAACTCTGCACACCAAAGTAGACTTTGCTTTTCTGTGACCACTCAAGAACTCAAGCACAAAATTACGGCAAAGTGCACTGGTAACAATTTATGGAAACTGCTCAGTATCTGTTTCAGAATGAACATTCCACAAAAGGCAGTCGAGGTATTATCATCATTATCTTTATTTTGTTGTAGTTGTGTTTTTTTACTGTTTACTTTCTTATCCCGACCAAACCAAGAATTTTTCCCCCCAAAGCTGTTCACCTCCAAAGCAATAAAATACAAGATATATCAGATGTTAGGGTGTCACCGATTATATGTAAACTCATAACGTAGTTATAAAATAATGTAGTTATCTGGCCTTCCCTGACTGTTCAGTTATAGACTCAGTCCTTTTTATATTTCCTTTGCGTTTTATGTATTTTATGCCTTGATTTTTTAAATCGAGACTATAGCTTCCTCCTTTATAAAATAGGGCTCTATTTGCCTTAGGAAACTATTATAGGAATAAACATGATCATGGGTGAAAACATTGAAAGTCTGAACTACCACGTGTTGATAAAAGCATGGACCAATATGAACTCATTGTCATGGGGACTAGAAATGGAAACAATCACTTTGGGAAAATGTGGCAGTACAGAAGAAAGCTGAAAATAGACATACCCTATTTAAACCTAAACATACACACACTCCCTGACCCCATAGTCCCATCCCGCCTAAATGCACACTTACGTGTATCAGAATACGTGTTTTAAAAAAGCTGGTGATGGAAGCACTGTCCTAAGAGATCCAAACCCAGATGCCATAGAATGGACTGTAAAAACTATGGCATTCTTACTAATGAATATGATACTTCAGTCAAAATAAACCATCTAAAATTATTTTATTATATGTAACAATGTGGATCAATCAGAGACTCATTCATTGTGTGCAAGGAGATAAAGCACAACAGAATACACACTGTGTTAGCTCCCAGCCCCCTGCCCACCTCCCGGAGATAAGGGATAGCTGAGAACAAGGCATGAAGTAGAACATTTTAAAAGACTTTCTTTAACCAAAAGCAATGAACTCACTTAGGTTGCTTTTAATGGAGGAGAAATGATTTTTTTTTTAATTTGTGGAGGAGAGAGAGGATTTCTTTCAACCTCATTTAGAAATCCTGAAATTCCATATTCAGACACCACACAGCAAACAGGCACCTGGGGTTTGGGGGGATTAGAGGCAAGCCCTAGACACCCTGTTTAACGACGTCCGGCTGCTCTTCTGGGCTGTGGCACTCAAAGAGGCCCTGGCTGCTTTCGTTTAAAGGAGATTCTCGCACAGCCAAGGTGGCTGGTGGCTCAAGGCCTAAAGCAGCAATCTGCTAAACATCTCGGTGGCTGTGGAAAGCCCAAAGGGCTACATCCCAGCCTTTGTACCTGCGGCCGTCAATGACTTCTAGAGGAGCAGAACTCAGGGAGGGACAACAGTAGGTGAGAAGTCAATTTCATTTCCATTCCCTGCCTGCTGCATTCTTAACACGACCCTGGGAGAATTTATGTCAGATGCAAATTGTGTATTTGTACCTGATTCAAATGGCAGATCTAGTCTCCATTTCAGATTCATTCTTGGGCCCTTAGCTGCGTCTAATGAAAAGTGGCTGTATTCACTATGAACCAATTTTCCCCTTGAGTTTTTATTACTGACATCATCAAAATAAATCACCTTGAATCCTCAATCCTATCTGCTTTAAAGGCCGGGGGGAGTGGGGGCTGAAAAACAATGAAATCTCTTTTTAAAAAAAAAAATGCATACTTGAAACATTTTTGTGTTCTTGAGACACTGATTAGCTATTACATTGAAATGGTGTGTGTGTGTGTGTGTGTGTGTGTGTGTGTGTGTGTGTGTGTGTGTGTGTTTGGTGCGGGGCTGGGTGAGCAGTAGGAGGTTTTGGTTTCTTGTAAGTTTATAGTAATTTGCAGTGGCTTGTTTTTACATGTAGTGAGGAAAAGTACTATTTAAACAAGAAAAGCGTTGGGACAGATGGTGAACACTGACCCTTAGGATATTAATCTGTCAGCCAGAGGATTACAACAGCATGCCAGTCTTCACAAACCAGTTCTGGTGTTTTGGAATTAATCTTTCTTTTTCTGTGTTCATTTCATCCTCGTTGAGAGGGGAAGAAAGGAGAGAGAAAAGGAAACCGTGACCCTGCAAGAACCCCCTCTTGTGCACATGCTAGTCACACCCTGCCTCACGTGTGAATCCCTGTACCAACCTATCCGTCCTCCACTCCTGATCTTCTACAGATTGGGAGAACAATTTTGTTTGCAAACTTGGCCTGGAAATGGTCAGGCCAGCCTCAGATGCCAGAGCACAGCCGAGGACACCAGGGGACCGGTGCCTCGTCCTCCTGCCCCTAGCTTCCGCCTTTCCCTTCTCCCAAACCAGCCCTTCTCACTCCCTTTTCAGGCCTAGTTTTAACCCAGACCTGACTTTGGCTAGTCACCATCCCCCTGCCAGTTCTGATCTCTTCCTAGGTACATACACCCTAAGGGTTAAAACAGCTGTGCTGCTAATGTTACTAGTTCATGTTTTAGTGTGTCAGCAATCCAGGACTTTTTTTGTTTTTCGGCTATAATAAGCAGAGGCTTAAAACCAAAGGGCAGGACTCCGAGATTTCAAGGTTTGTGGAAAGTGGGCAAAGAGTTTCTGAAGCAGTTTGGGGGAGGCCCTGAAATCATGCCACATATGACAAGGTATTTTATACTAATTTTGGTCCTGGGAACAATGACAAAGGATGTTGCCAAGGTCCCTACATACACTTACAGTGAAATGAGAGTCAGAGGGGTCTCTCTCCGCGTCTTTGTCTCTCTCCCGAGAGCCTTTAACCTTCCAGGCGTGATCAGATGTATTCGCACAGAAGAAAAACAAGCTAATGGTGGTTGATCTTTCCATCTGAGGTTCAAAGGCCAGCTCTTGCTCACACCTTCTCTCCCCCACCCCCTCTTCTACAGCAGAACGAGCCTTAATTTCACTCCTTTGTGAATACCGGGCTGCCCGTATTAGTCATGTGGAGGAGACCTTGGTTTTTAGAAGCATATCATTTTCTGGGCCATCTTTTAGGGACTCAGGCCCAGCAAACCTTGGGTCCTTGTTAAAAAGCTTCTTGGGTAATCCTGTGATGGAGACCCAAGTGTGGGTTGTGATGAGGAGTAAATGAAACACTGAGGCTCTTCTTACCTGTGGCAAATGCTACCTATCTTAAAGGTCAGCTAATATCCTGTGTGTGGGCATCTCATTTCTCTCCTCTATTCAGAGGTCAAATGTCTAGCCCTATCTCAGGGACGGTTGTCTTTTCAGAGCAGGAAACCCAGTGTCCTGCATAGAGTAGACCCTCAATAAATGTGGCCAGAAAGCGAGGGGACATTCACAAAACACAAAGATGCTGTAGGGAAAGGGACCTAGCGGTGTCACTAAAAATGTCTGGGACCCATCTACATTTGGGCCTTCTTAAAAGCAAGGCTCACCGTACAGATGAGGAAAGTGAGGCCCGGATCAGATGGACCTATGAGCTGCCTTCAAAAACCGAACTTTGAGTTTTCCAAGGATCAGATGCCAGCAGCCTTTCTGCTTTACACAGACCTGATAATCAATGAGACTTCCGAGACTAGCTGATCAATGCACTTCACAACGCTAGCATTGAACACTGCTCTTGAAAATGCCCATGACAATCTATTACACAACCTAATTGAGAGAATGGATTAAATGCTTCCTTATCTCTTTACCTAAAAACTGCAAACAGGGAATGGAAATACTGTACGAGGAACGCAAAGCGTGGCCTCCCAAATCAACTGGTTCAGGAAATTTCTGCTGGCTGCGTTACAATGATTTCTCTTAGCGATTTGCTTTAATTGAATATGTGCAATGCTACCTGGAATTAATACAAATACATGTGAGTGCAGCAGTGGGGAAGTCTAGCATGGGCTTTGCATCCAGGCAAATTGGGGTGGAATCGCAGCTAAGCCACTTCCTAGCTGTGGAGTATCAACTATCAACTGAATAGTAATAACAGCCTTATTAGGGTTATCGTACAAAGTTAGTGCTGCCTTGCTAATCAACACCCCGGTTAATGCTCAAGTACCTGAGGGATTGTAGTGGTAAAGGCTCAAACATCTGTAGCACATCTCATAATAGCTATTGATACTTGATGTGTATTATCAGTTCTCATAACCACTTGAACCATGAAGGAATTAAGATGCCACATCTACAGGTGAAAAAACCACGGCTCAGCTGGGTGGACTTGGCCAAAGCTGCAGAGCTGATGAGTAGCAGAGGTGGGGGCTGGAAAGCAGAACTCTCTATCCTCGCCTTCTGTATCCCAACGCCTCCGTGTGTAGGGGGGTCAGAAGGTACTGTGCTATGCTCTTGGGACACCAGGAGGAGAGATTTAGCCCTGCTCTGGAGGACCCTGCTGCCTAATAGGGAGAAGGGAAGTAAAAAGGCACAGGCAAGAGATGGCAAAATATAAAGGTAAAGTGTATCATGAGTCCCAAGGTGGAGGTGAGTACCAGGCTGAAACAGCACCAAATTCAGCCTCAAGGTCAGGAAAGGCTTTGGGGGTGGGGAGTAGCTGAGCTGATTCTACAGGACCAGGATCAGTAGAAGTTTTTGGTTTTTTTTTTTTTTTTTCTGAAAAGAATGCAGGGATGAGCACTTAGGAAAGAGAGAAAAACCTGAGCCAAAGTCCAGAGATACAAGCAAGCATAGCATATTAGGAGTCTAGCACTATGCTGTGCAATATGGTAGATGCCAGTATGTAGGGCCTTTTAAATTTAATTAAAATTAAGTACACTTAAAAAAAAAAACCGTGGGTCTTCAGTCAACCACACTTCAAGGGCTCAACAAGCGTATGTAGCTACTCGCTACCGTACTGAACAGCACAGATACAGAACATTTCCGTCACCCTGCAAAGTTCTGTGGGCTAGCACGGGTGGTATTTTATCTTGGATGATAAAATGCAAACCACTAGAGTAATGGGCTGTTAGAGTAACTAGCACTTACTCCCTGGAGACACAAGGGCCTGGTTCTGAGGAGTCCCAAAGCGACAGGGAGCTGCCCAGGGTTCCAGGTAGATGTGAACCGTCAAGGCTTCAGGAAGGCTGCAGGGTGGGTGTCACATGCCAAGGCAATGGAAGGTTCAGAAACTGTGACACGTGCACACAGTTAAACCAGGGCACAAACTTGTACGGGTGGAGAGGTGCGAAAAGTGAACACATAGGAGCTGGAGCAAGAGAACTTCTACTGTGCACGAGAGAGGCAAAATCAACTCCCAGGTTATGGGTGGAGAAAATGCTACCATCACCTGGGACTTGAAATGGAGAAAGGAGGAGGTCTAGGCCCCTTTACCTCTCGCCTGTGGCACATTCCAAAGGAGACGCCTGCCAGGCAACTGGATGCAGGAATCCCAAGACCATAACTAGTTTCCAATAACTGAGCTACGGACCAGCTCTCCTGGAGCCATGAAACATTCTGTGCACCAATCACTCTATTGTGTAGGGAAAAAAAAAAAGAACAGAAAACTGAATACCTGATCCCTCTCTTCAGAGATTCTTAATTTCCAGGGGAAAGAGGCGGTGCTCTCATAGCGATGCCAAGATTAGGAACACAGAAGTCAACAAAGGCTAAGGAATGTAGTGAGCATGAGAAAAGGAGAAATAGGGCAGGTTTCATGGAGGAGACATGGCTGGCGTGGTTCTAAAAGGACAGGGGCAGGGATCTATCTAAGGATGGAACAATTTTCCCTGCTTACCTCCACTTTTTCTCACCAGTATTTAAAAAATCAAGACAACTTTTCCAAAAGGAGCCAGGAGTCCACATAAACACAAGTAAAGACAGTGCCAGTAACCCTGCTTCCCTACATCTAGGGCATCTCCTTTGGTTAACAGGGGTACTTGGTGCTAGGGAAGACTGTCCCCTCCGATCCAAGACAGGAGAATGGGGGTGAGAGCCCTCTGCGAACCACAGGAAAAAATTATGCTTGTCTGATTCAGGCAAAAGCTTACAACATGTTTTGGAGAAAAGAGATTCCTTTAATCAGATGAGAAACTAGCTTAGGGATTACAAGGTATCCACTGACCTCCTCTCATTCATTCTCCCCTCTGCAGCTAGACACATCATCCTGAAACACCCATCTGATCGTGCCACTCCCACCCCCACCCCATCCCTGCTCTCTGCTTTAAGTCCATCTATGGTTTCCTAGAGGATAAAGCTGCAAATCCTTAGCCTAGCAAACCCTAGGGATTACGGGTTTCATAGTAAAAAATGCAAAGTTACCAAAAATAAGCTAGGCCAGGCTAGTTGATTCCACATGGGGAGGACAATTCCATTTTCCCTCATCGCCACCAGAAGTTCAGTCTTTTTGAAGTCCTCCTGCCCCATAGGACCGCACTTGGGTCCTGTGCTCTATTAGGCTGGTGCTCATTGATGCACATGGGTTTGTGATGTGCTCCCGGTGGCTGGCACCACACCCCAACATGCAAACGCACATGTGCACGCGCACGCGCACACACACACACCTGTGCTCGTTAAAATCCCAGCTTCATGGCCTGTTTGAAAACTACCCACTCAAGGACAGCTCCTCCCCGTTTCATCTACTTACACTCTCCCCAACTAAGCCTTGAAAATGCGATAATCTACCAACATAGCCGAGCACAAGTAATGTACCAGGCACCAATGGCACAGAGATAGATAAGCAGGCATCAAAACATTTGCAAGCTTACTGGCTCTCCTTCAGAAACTGTCCCAGCATTTGGTCACTTGTGCGGATCCTGACATTGTGATCCTCTTGAGGCCACCAAGCTCTTGCCCACCCCTGGGTCTTTCTTTAATTATACTGTTTCATTGCCCCAAACACTCTTCCCTCTCTCTATGCCAGGCTAACTCCAGTGAAACCTCTAGAACCTGGTTGAGATGGCATTTATTTGAGGAAGTCTTTAGAGATTCAAGGCCCCCATCCCCAGAGGAGCTAGAAACCACCTTTGTGGTTTTGGACATTCCCTCTCCTGGCATTATCATGCCATTCTGTAACTTCATCTTGGGGCTACAGCACTGGCTACAAAAGGAAAACACGGAGAACAGAAAATCTAGAGTCCCAAAGGCCGGTTATGAATTGGCAATGTGCAAAGGACAACAGAGTATGGAGACTGTTAAGATTGACGTGCCCCTGCATGGATACCTGGGCAGAGAGAAGGGAGCTAGTGCACTGCTTCTCAGTGAAAATCTTCGAGAGTTATATCAGGAGAGCACAGACAGGGGCACCTGGGTGGTTCAGTCAGTTAAGTGCCCAATGTCGGCTCAGGTTATGATCTCATGGTTCATGGGTTCACGCCCCGCATCCGGCTCTGTGCTGACAGCTCAGAGCCTGGAGCCTGCTTAGGATTCTGTGTCTCCCTCTCTCTCTGACCCTCCCCCCCAAAAACAAATAAACATTAAAAAAAAAGAACACAGACAAAGATAAACAAAGGAATCCTAGAGGAGGCAAAGGATGAGAATGAAACAAACCTTTATAAACAACCTCTCACATGAAGGGCCTTTCGTAACATAATCTTGTTTAAATCTTCACAACAGCCTAAGGAAGTAAAAATTATCCTCCCCTTCTTAGCAATGAGTCTCCCTACACTCACCAATATTAACACAGCTAGAAAGTGGTATTCAAGCACTGAACTTAACGATGTTGTCGCCCACATAAGCAATTCCAAAGTCATGATAAAGCAAGGCTTCTGAGGGGCGCCTGGGTGGCGCAGTCGGTTAAGCGTCCGACTTCAGCCAGGTCACGATCTCGCGGTCCGTGAGTTCGAGCCCCGCGTCAGGCTCTAGGCTGATGGCTCGGAGCCTGGAGCCTGTTTCCGATTCTGTGTCTCCTTCTCTCTCTGCCCCTCCCCCGTTCATGCTCTGTCTCGCTCTGTCCCAAAAATAAATAAAAAACGTTGAAAAAAAAAAAAAAAAGCAAGGCTTCTGAGTTTTCTCCAGAGTGAGGTAGATTTCTCAGGGCCTCCCAGCTAGGAAATTATCAAGACACAAGCCTGTATTTCAAGAACGCCAAGGTGAGCCCTTTTACTTGTGCTGTAAATCCCTAAGCAGACTCCCCAAATAGTAGATTCCAGAAGAAGACACCATGGAGGCTGGAAGATTTTTATCCCGAGAGATTTCGTGTGGAGCTGGGAGCCACAGCTCACAGCCACTAAACAGAGTAACTGGCCCACGGAGGGCACAACTCAGTGACTCTCCGTCTTGGCCGCATGGCTGGCTCCACCAAGACCAGACCAGGTGAACCCAGGTCTCGGCAGGTGGCGTCCAAGCAATGGCACTTGGGTGTTCTGCCAAAGTTTAGGGAATCACTAGACTAAATCAAGCGGTAGGAATCACTCAGCTAAAACCTCCTCCCTAAGCAATCACATTAGAATACAAACTCTCTCTCCTACATATAAGTGTTTCTCTAAAAAGAGCCCCAGCTCTCGGGTACAGGATTAATACGGGAGAATCAAACTCATGAAAACCCACCCAGTGTCCAGCTGGCCAGCACTCTTATGGAAGCAGCGCCCTGTCCTCCAGTGTGAAGTATGCTTATTTATTCTAATTTCTCTGGCAGGTAAGTATTATAGGGATATAAAAGAGTGTATCGTAAAAAACATTATTTATTAGTAGGCCAATAGATTTCCATGTGAAGCAGATTTTACACATTCCATTTTCCACTGAAACAATGGAATGTTACATGGCTAATAATAAGGCACGGGCCTTGATTAAACACCCAATCCATAATTCAATAAAGAGGTTGTGCTGACATAATCAGCAAAGAGGGACCCTTATGAATATCCAAATAAGCCAAAACCTGAAATGCACGAGTCAGCACTCACCCCACAGAGGCAAATTATTTGTAAACTGTGCAAAACATTTTTCTTCCAGGATCCAACTTCAAGAATTTTATAATTAGCAAAGTTTCTTTAGTGGAGTAAAGACATACCGTAGTCTAAGCAAAGGCCAGGAGTCTTAGGATGATGTGGTGGGAAATTACTCTGTTTCAGTTACAGAAGGAATAATATATGCTCTTGAATGGAATAACAGGCCGTCGACTGAAGGAGTCTCGAAAAGTTCTAGAAGCTTAGCTCAAGGCTGCTTGATTTTCATTTTGTAGAGGAGTGCCAGATTTTGATAGTGACTGTCACCTCCCAAAAAGGGGTCATCTGAGAGATCCCAGGATGTAAATTTTTCATTTTTTAAGTTAGAGCAGCATAAAAAACTTCATCCTGTACATACAATTTTAAAACATGCACATCAAATGCAGCACATACTTTTCTGGGACTCCCCGAACCAATGTGTTTGTTTTCCAGAGACATTGTGAATCTTAAAATCGGTTGCTTCTCTTTTTCCTTTGACCACCAAGAAGCTCAGAATCGACTATCACATCAAACAAATGGGACCTTGTTGCATGATTTTATGTGTCATTCATTTCCTTGTTTTCATCTTAGTTATCTAAATAACATTCCTTGTAATGTAGACATCTCTATAAACCCCCTCACATCATCTTTGTAACAAGGTAGCATCTAAAAACATAGCATTTAACTTATAAAGCATCAGATTTTGTGCGGCAAGTTGCACATGATTCTGCAAAGTATGTGCACCAAAAACATAAATGTATTCATGGGCTCCTGGCACAATATACTGAAAACTGGGACCTTTTTTAGGAAATCTGGGCCACATGGCCAGTGCTTAGAGAGTAAACTTCCCTAGGGGGCCACACTACCCTTGGTAATTTGCTATTGTGTCCTTGACATCCCCAAGCCAAAGCTGGGGACTATTATAGAAGCACTTATAAGGAACTTCTGGTAGAGGATAAAACCTTTAATTTCTGATTAAAGTTTCAGTGGGGGGTTGGAGGGTTGCTAGAAGTACAAAACCATTATTCGGAAAGGAAAGAAAAGTCCTGTTTGATTAACTCAGGTACATCAGTGGCTACTTCCAGAAACCAAAACCAAAACCAAAACCACTCACCACACTTACAAAATTGGCTATGTTGATCTCCAAAGAAAAGGAGTCTTCTGATCTCTAAGTCAGAGAGCACCTTGCCTCCTTAGGTTGAGCAAGCATTCCTATACCATGCGTGCATACATCAATTTGGTCCATGCAATCAATACAGAAGCGGTAAAGAATATTGGCAGGAAAATCAATGGCGATAAGTCTAGGAGCAAACCCTGAGAGAGAAATCAGAGAAATCAGAAGAGGGAGTATGGGGTCCAAAGACCACAGGCTGTGGAGTCGTGCCAGCTTATATCCAGATGCCAATTCCTTGACCTACAGCTGTGATTGATTCTGGAGACATGATGCCTCCTTGCTGAGCCCCACTCTGCCCGTTCAGCTGTATGAGCCCTGACCTATACATACCGCCAGTGAGGTCACAGACATGACAAGGCTCTGGAAACAACAAGGTGGTCAGCAAATTTAAGGAACTGCTATGAGTAAAATTTTGTAGAGAAGGAATCCTTCCATGGGCACTTCTTGAGATTGTAGAGGACTTAATAGCCATGTGTTAGAGGCAGGGTAAAACAATTTCTCAAGGACAAGCTATTCAATTCAACTCAGCCAGATTTCAATAAAAATAATCAGAGCTAACATTTGTTGAGTCTTTCCTATGTACCAAGTACTTTGCTAACCTAGAGCTTACAATTTTTTCTCAGTTAATCTTCATAGTGACGGCATAGATGTAGTTACTTATTTTCCTTTGGTTTAGGGATCGAGAAATGGGGAGTCTCACAAAAGTGAAGTAACTTGTTTGAGGTCTCACACCTCCAAGGAGGGGGTAAGGATGGGAGGGACAGAAATTCCAACTGGGGCTGTAAGACTCCACTAGACCCCCATGTCCACTCCACCGCCCTCGCTCTCGCTCGTCTGGAAGGCCACAGTCATCTCCTACTCACCCCTCTTCCTATCTCCTTTCCTACCCTCTGCAACCTATTTTTCTCCCACAAGAAATTTGGAGCTGATGCCACAGGAGCTTCATCCTCCAAGTGGTTCAACCACAACACATAATAGTTGACATTTGGGAAATCATATAACTGCAGTCCTCTAACAACATTTATCAGAGGAAAACAAGAACACGGTTTCCTTTCAATCAAAGTGATGAAACCTTGGGAGCACAGATCCTTCTCTTCCCCGGGGAATGTAGCAACCTAGTTATCTACTCAAATTATTCTGACCTTCCAAGGCCAAGTCCTGTTAGTCCTTCCTAATCCAAAAATAATTAGTGGATAACAGACCCTGGCTTGTTGAGACAGAGTTATTTGTAAGCAATCTTGTCTGGAGCAAATGATTTTGCAGGAATCACTAACCCTAATAGATTCTCCCAAGCTGTTGCCACCTGCTTTCCTGAGCCCCCTGTCACCTCTGACAGTGAAAGGGCAGGCAGGTCACAGTGTCAGGCCTGGGGACACAAAGTCACCACCACATTGTCACTGGTGAGGAGAATTAGGCTCACCCACCAACTGTCTGGAGAGAAGACTGGATAGACGGGCAGAAGCATTCCAAGGAGGTAAACGGCAGAGCGATTAAAAAGACAAGGGCACTTATTCAAAACAGGGGTACTTGGCTGGCTCTCAGAAGTGTTTCAACATTTGTTGGCAGAGAATAGCAAAGGGAAAAAAACAAAACAAAACAAATCACCAAAATGGCCTTTGATAGCCTCAAGGATCCTGGAGGATCCTCAGCATTCTACAGCAGCTGATGCTAGAACTGAACTGAATTTAGTGTCCGAAGAGGGAAGGGAGCCCAAAGCATAATGTTCAAATAAATGTCCATCCCTGTTCAATATCTGGAAGCAGGAGCAGACCCCAAAAGGGAGGCCACCTTAGAGCAGTGGTTCTCAAACTTGAGTGGACACGAACAGCACCTGGAAGGCTTGTTAAGAAACGGATCCAGCGAACTCCTTCCCCAGAGTTCCTGGTTCGGCAGATCTGGCATAGCGGCCTGAGAATTTGAGTTTCTAACCAATATCCAGATGGGGCTGATCTTCTGGTCCAGGGGCTACATTCTGAGAACCATGACTTCACAGAAGAGAAGGAAAGGCAATGAGGGAAGAAGCCAGCATCGGCTATAACCAATATGTGCCAAGTGCGCATATTGCATAAGCATGCCCTCACTCATTTTTTTTTTGAACAGTTAATACGTTTTATGTTTTAACTGAAGTATAGTTGACCCCCAGTGTTACATTACTTTCAGCTGTCCGACATGGTCATTCCACAACTGTATGCATTAGACTCTGCTCGTCCCAAGTGTAGCCATCATCTGCTGCCACGCAATGCTGTTACAATAGCAGTGACCATACCCCTTACGCTGAACCTTTCATCCCCATGACTTACTCATTCCATAACTGGAAGTCTATATCCCTCATTCTCCTTTACCCATTTTTCTCATCTCCCCCTTGCCCGTCCCCTTTGGCAACCGTCAGTTTGTTCTCTGTATCTGTAGGTCTGTTTCTGCCTTTGTGTATTTTGTTTTCTAAAGTCTGTATATAAGTGGAATCATATGGTATCTGTCTTTCTCTGATCGACTTATTTCACTCAGACTAATATCCTCTAGGTCCATCCATGTTGTTGCAAATGGCAAGATCTCCTTCTTTTTTGTGGGTGAGTAATATTTCATCACATATATATTTTTTTCATGTTTTGGGGTATATACTCAGTAGAGGACTTACTGGATCATATGGTATTTCCGTTGGTTTTTTTTGTTGTTGTTGCTGTTTTGGTTTTTTTTTTTGAGAAACCTCCATACCGTTTTTCACAGTGGATGCATCAGTGTACATTCCTATCAACAGTACACAAAGGCCATTCAATTTTAGTAAGCATGAAAGCAAGTTTTATAAACCCCATAATAGAGATGAGGAAACTGATGGACACAGAGGCAAAGTGACCTGCTCAAGGTCACCCAGCTAGAAAGGAGAAAAATGCAGATCAGAATCTGGGTCTTCCAGGGGTACCCAGGTGACCCAGTCCATTACGCGTCTGACTTCAGCTCAGGTCATGATCTCGCAGTCTGTGAGTTCGAGCCCTGCATCGGACTCTGTGCTGACAGCTCAGAGCCTGTAGCCTGCTTCGGATTCTGTGTCTCCCTCTCCCTCTGCCCCTCCCCTACTCACACACATGCTTGTGCTCTCTCTCTCAAAAATAAATAAACATTAAAAAAAAAACTAAAAAAAAAAAACAAAAATCTGGGTCTTCCAGACCTTAAAATGGCCCTGTTTGTTCTTAAAACAAAACAAAACAAAACAAAACAAAACAAAACAAAACAAAACAGTTCCAGCTCTAGGTGGATCTCAAGAAGACCCATAGTTCCTAAAACTACTGTGCCTTCTGTAAAATGCTACTCAGACCTTTCTCCCAACGGTCAACAATTCAACCCACCCCACAAGTCCTAATTGCCCCAATCCAAAAGACCTGAGATGAAATGCACCAAGAAATGGAGACCCACCACCCAGAGATCACCCCAAAAAGAGGACAGAGAAGCTGAAGCACACATTGAGGGTCTCCAGGGTGGTGTGCTATGTTGCCTACTGAGGGACTCTAATGACTTAATTGTCTATGTGCAGATATGGGAATCCTTCAGAACGGCAAGTTGTTCTGGTACAAAGGACTGTGCATCTGACCTAAGGTCTGCGGGCAAGTCCCAGAACTTCTCTGAATTTTTGGAACTATTCATGTCACCTGAAACTGGAACTGAAAAAATGGAACTATTCGTGTCAGCTATAGGACCTCACCTGACTCACGAGAGCCTCAAGTGAAATAATGCAAGTATGTACCCGTTTGGTGAGTTGTTAGCTGCCTTAACGCAAAGTGACAGGAATCACAAGTGGTGGGTCACTGTAGGCTAGTGCCAAAGGGGTTGAAGGTGGGTGTTCCTCCTTGAGAACCTGACTCTGGCTTCTCCACTTTGGGATTTTACATTTTGTCAAGGGATTAGCTTACTGGCCATAGTTTCCTCATGTGAGATATGGAGATGCCCACGCCTGTGAGACTTCACAGCATGGTGCAATGTTCTATCTTGTTGTACCTGTGGCACACTTTCAGATCTTAGAATTTGTAGGGAATGAATGAATGTATTTAATAATTCTAAATAGAAAAATCAGCAATAATTATGGCCCAATCACCGTATAGTCTATGTTGGGGTCTCATTCGCTAGCCCTTTCTTCACTACTGTCTCATTTCCCAAGGACCGTGCCCCCTTAGCTATTCTTGAACCACAGCTCTAAGGCCCATGTCCTCCCTCCTTGTCGATGCCTTGACCTCAGGCCCCTTTCTTCCCCCTTTTTCATAGAAAGTAAAACGGTGTTTTACAATCACCATTCAATGGGCTCCACTCAAAGTTCTGTGCCACAGACACCTCCATAACAAGGGTTGAAAAATGAATTTTCCATTTTGATCAAAATGTTGGCACACAACTTTGAAAGGTTTAGAGTATACCATCGTGCCTGGACCACTGGTGGAGAATAGTTGGAACATGAAACCTGGTCCTCACGGGGTAGAGATGCTTAGGTCACTGAGCCCTGGTTTCCCAGTTGGTAATACATGGACGGTAATGCCGAACCCTGCTGATCTCCAGGGTTGTCGTGAGAATCAGAAGATGTGGAATCGAACAGAGGACCATACTGTGATAACGGCAAACCATGCAAGACCTAAAACCGTAAATATAATAACTACTCTTGGAATCGCACAAGCAGTGGAGCATGGTAGCTAAGAGGGCATCGATTAAAATATGGGCACTGGACCCACACTCGTAAGTGGAAGATCTGGGATCTGAAGCCACTAGATGTGGGCCTTTGGGCAAGTGATTTAACCTCTCAGGCCTCAGGCGACTCATCTGTGAAGCAGGATATAGGTTGAGTTAAAACAGGGAAAGCATTGACAACAGTGCCGGACACGGTGAGGGCAAGCTGCTATTGCCATTACCATCCACATCATCCTTACTTCTCTTCCTCACTAGCACTGTCCTCCTGGGCTCCGTGTCCTCCCCCTGCGGTCTGGCAGTGCCCACACGGGGTGCCTTCCCATCTGTTCTCCTCAGAGGGACACAGCGACAGAGAAGATGGGTGGGTGGGGTAGGGTAGACTTCCTTGGATAAAAACTTCACAGTCCCATGATCATGTGCATTTTTTAAAAGCACTAACCAGCCAACCAGTCAACCTTTTCTATACGGACTTTAGGAAGATTTTGGAATTTCCTCTTTGAGTATTTATCAATTTTCACAAATAAAGTCATGTAAACAAAAAATACCACCGTGTAGAGTAAAATAATTGTACCTTGAGCCAGACCCAGGTTCAAATCCTGCATCCAACAGTTATTACTGATACGATAGGATATGGTCAAGTGACTTAAGCTCTCGGTGCCTCTGTTTCCTCATCTGCAAATGGGTACAATAGTCATTCTTAGTTCACAGGGCTGTTATGAGGGTCAAATTAGGGTTCGTGTAAAGTGCTTAGACCAGCCCCTGGCACACACAAGGATTGCTGGATATTTTACTCTGTAATGTTTTTCCTGATGCCTCAAAGACAGTGACAAAAGGAAAGGCTTTGATGAATGATGCAAGAAGCATGAGCAATCCCACTCGGCGATGGCCAGGATGTGCTGTGTCCCTTTAGAAAAAAACCCTTTCTCTCCTTGGGTCTTTGTTAAAAAACAATCCACTACCATTTTAGGTGTGCCCAATTCTTTCCTGACGGAGCCAGCCCCATGAGCACATCTCTAAGTCTCAGTGCCAGATTCAAATTTTCTTACCATCTGAAACCCAGTGGCCTATGAGCCAGCGGTAGTTGTGAGCCTGCAGGGAACGCAATTCCACGGGCAATGTGGTAGATGCACATCTCCCAGCCAGTCATCAAGAAACCATGGGACGCAGCCACCTCCATTGCTGGCCTTGTAATTACCATTTAAGATGCAACCAACATAGCACCCTAAGCCTTTGACTGCAGACAGACGGCAAGATGAGAAGCTTGCTGTCATCCAGGTGTCCGTTGGTACATAAATTAGTAACAGCGGGAAGTGTAATAACTTGTAGGGTCTTAGGTCTTAGTATAATGGGTATAATGGGCAGAAAATGACTAATGAATAGACAATGCCTTCCCAAGTCGCACCTTCAATTGGATGTGGGGAGATAATTGACTGTTGCCTGATTTTGGCTTCCCTGTCTCTCTGAATCATGGTGGTGCTACTGTTGACAAACATGGTCATTCTTTCGTCCACTCAACACTGATTCACCAAACATCCACCGAGTCTAGTAGAAGTCAGACTATAATCTGTTGGGTGAAAACAGCAACGTAAGGTTCACCATGACCGTCTATCCTCTTTTTCTTGCTCTTACCATTTAGAACATTCCTCAGCTTAGGGTGTCCACTGATACTAAGAGATTGTATGTTTACTCCCAAGGGGACTTTTTCTGCTTTTGTTCCATGTCCACTATTGAACAGCAACACATTAACAATAATAAAGACATCTAGTGTTCACTGAGAACTTCATGTGTGCAAGGCTGAGCCCTGAAATGCACCCTCTTGTTCATGTTTCCCAAGCGTGGGATGGCTTTCTACTACCACATTCCCATTTTGCAGTGAGGAAACTAAGGTGGAAAGCAGTTAAGTAGCTTGTACAAAGTCTCACTGCTGGAGGCACTGCAGTCCAGAACTGAACGCGTTGCTCCCTAAAATTAGAGTCAGACTTTTCACCAGAGCCTGAGCTGCTTCAGCCACCGGCAAAGTGGAAGGAAGTAGACTTTAAGTCAGGATATCTCCTAAATGGGCATGTAGCCTCAGCTTCAGTTTAAATGCCCATGACATGGTAATAAAGGGGTGTTGTTAGGATTTAAAGAGACGTATACTTGGAATCCCCAAGAGCCACAGGCACGTTTGAGGACTGGTGGTTGTTACCAGAAACAATCCAAGTACACAACTTTGTAGGCGGGCAGTGTGGCTTCAAATTTCTATTAACAGATAATTATGCCAATTCAAACAAGCCAGACAAAAAAGAGTACGAGTTGTAAGAATTCATCGATAAGAAAAAATGAAAGGTAATCTATAGAGACAGAAAGCAGATAGGTTGTTATCTGAAGACAGAGAGGAAGGTGCAGGAGGGAGGGATGACAAAGGAACAAGGAAACTTAGGGAAGTGATGGGTACTGAGTTACCTTGACTGTATTTCAAAATGGATCACACTATATGCTTCCAATATGTACAACTTATTGCATATCAATTTTATCTCCACAATGCTGCTCTTTAAAAGCGTTTCAGGCACATGAGTGTCAACTCTCTATTTAAAAAAGGGCCCATTTTATCTGCACTAGCTTAGTGCTCCTATTCTCACAGGGTACCGACCCTGAGCGGAGCTGAGGGTGCAGAGCTCCCATCTCAGCAAAGCTCTCTTTCGTCTCTCAGTCTGTCATGTGGAAGGAGGAGATGACCATGCGGTGACAATGGGAACAGGTGAATACTTGGCAAGTCGGGGAGCTTAGCAAGCATTTTTTGATCATTTGATGGAGTATCGTGCAACATAATGCTTTTGTTCACTAAAGGGTTTTTCAAAATTCTCAGTCTAGCCCAACACTGATCTAGACAATTTTGTTTAATTAAGGTAGTTTTTGAACTGTGAGTCAATGGGCATTTTTCAAAGGGTCAACCAAGCCAACTGGCAACGGAGACTCCAGAATATACACTTATCGCAACAAAGGCAATTGTTCAGGTAGATGGGGAATTGAAAATATTTCTGACTTGCAGACACATCATAGCAAGTGAGGAATCAAAAATATCTGATAAATTCCTTTTTGCTTGGGGAAAACACGGCCTTTATGTAGTCTGAAAACTCACTTGTATTTGGTGCTCGAAAGCAAGGAGAAAACATACATGACAATAATTGACATAAGTAATAAGTTACCATTTACTGAGGATTCATCATATGCCAGGCACTTCCTAAGCACTTCATGAATACTGGCTAATTTGATCCATACAACAAACCTATTATGCAGACTGCTATCATTATCCACATTTTAGAGATGAGGATACAGAGGCACAAAAAGCTCAGTAGCTTAATTGAAGCCACACGACAAAAAGTAGCATGTTTAAAAAATGCTTATTTATGAATTTTGAGAGAGGGAGAAAGATAGAGGGTGAGCAGGGGAGGGACAGAGAGAGAGGGAGAGAGAGAGAACCCCAAGCAGGCTCCACACTGTCAGTATGGTGCCTAATGCAGGGCTCAAACCCACGAACCATGAGATCATGACCTGAGCTGAACCTGAGTCAGATGCTTAACCAAGTGAACCACCCAGACACCCCCCAAAGTAGCATTTTAGCTACTACTAATAACAGCTACTATTTCTTTAGCACTATGTGTTAGACCTTTACCAAGCAGTGTATGTGATTTCTTTAAAAAAAAAAAACAATGTTAAAACCACACCATGAATGAGGTCCAGCTATCCCCATCTTATAAATGCAGCAACTAACGTTTTAAAATATTTATTCATCCAAGATCTTACCCAATTAGTTACTAATAGAGCCAGATTTATCTAATTTCAAATTCACAGACTACTCTTTAAAGCACATGGTTTTACATCCCCTTTGGATATCTTCCTCCTCTCAAGTTAGAAAGTTCCATTATTCAGTTATGGGAGACAGACACACAGACTCCAAAAGGCTGAAGGGAACAAAACACCTATTTAACTATACTTGTATATCTTAGAGTCAGTTATTTCTAAAACCCAGGGAAGGAATGCACACTTACTCATGGGAAATGCTTTGGAAAGCAATAAAGTAGATTAAATTAAACTATGGTTTGAAGGTGATGATTTAGCAAACTGCAGTGGGTGTTAGTAAAAATGAAATAGAAGATCTCTTTGCATATTATCTCCCCAAAGAGTATCGCGTAAGGAACGTTCTTTGCACATAAAATAATGAGAATATAGTACATATAATAAACATAAACTACAATAAATGAAAACTTGCTTTTCCCATAAACTCTGTCTGCCAAACCTACACCAATAGGTGGAAAGATATTAAAATATGATTTGGAAGAAATGAGAAGGGATGTAAGCAACTTCTAGCAGGCTTGGGTTCATTAACATATCCCTCCTCCCTTGTGTTCCTTCTAGTAAACACTAAACATTCACTAACACCCACCATGTTCCAGCGCAAGGGATGTGCAGCTGAAGGAGAGGTCCTCGCCTCAAGGAATTCATGGTCTAGCAGCGTGAACAGATAAGAGTCCTAAGGCAAGATAACTCAAGAGAGTATAATGAAATCTCTCAAGACCTTCCTACTGTGTTAGAATAAAATCCAAAAATGCTGTGCATGGCCCCTAAGGCTGTCAGTTTAGAGCTGCATCTCCTAGTAGCAACACATTAGGGATATTAGCCTTCTGTCCTTCCAGTACCCTATACCCTTTCCCCTTGGCACTCTATGTTTCCTCTACCTGGAATGCCCTGCCCATCCATACTCAGGCTCAACACACACATACACTTTAAGCATCCCTTTTCCTGGAAGAATGAAGGAAGGGTTCCCAGAGGAAGTGATGTGCCCGCTGAAATCTGAATGAGGAGATGAGGTATTTCAAAGTCAAGAGAGAGGAGAGGCAAAGGCAAGACAGAAGATCCAGCGGCAGACATGCTGACCTGTGGAAAAGCAGGGGTACTGGAGGAAAACAGTGAAGCACGGGGTGCTGGCGTGTGTGGGGTGTGGGGAAAAGACAAGAGCCTCTGATGGGCCAAGGTCAGTCCCCTGATGGGTTGTGTGTGCTACAGGAGTCCCCACAAGGGGGCTAAGTACGGCATTGGCCTGACAGACATTTGTTTTGAAAGAAAAAGTCTCAGGCTGTGTTTGGAGGGGAGACTACAACTGCCTAGATGAGGACACTGAGACTGGGTAAAGGGAAAGACTTTCTAGCATTACAATTAGTGAGACTGCCCCTGTCCAGAAACCACCACTGTACCGGAGTCCCCATCCACTCCTGGGGGAGGCTTTGGTTAGTGGCCTTGTTACCTTGTTAACAAGTCTCTTCCAAAGCAACATCGAAAGAAAAGTGGGGCTCTTCCACCTTTTAACAATTTCTTCTCTTGGCAAAGTGAAAATTCTGACTTCCGATGTGTTTTTTTTTAATTTTTTTTTATTAACGTTTATTTATTTTTGAGACAGAAAGCATGAATGGGGGAGGGTCAGAGAGAGGGAGACACAGAATCTGAAACAGGCTCCAGGCTCTGAGCTGTCAGCACAGAGCCCGACGCGGGGCTTGAACCCATGGACTGCGAGATCATGACCTGAGCCGAAGTCAGCTGCTTAACCGACTGAGCCACCCAGGCGCCCCTTCCGATGTGTTTTAAGAGGGGGATTAACAAATGGGTACCTTTTAGAAAATTCGTATATAGGGTATCCCAGCAAGGAACAGGGCAGCAGGAACTGCCTGGTGCTTGACGCAAGCCACCCAGGGGCTGCTAAGGAGGGGTGCTTTGTCACCTCTTAAAGGCTGGGAAGAAGCTGTCTCCTGATGGCCCGGCAGCCACCATTAATGGAAACAGCAGGGAAACATAACTCCAGACATGCCTGTGGTGAGTAAGGGAGAGAATGACGCGAGCTGTGCATGGGCCATTTCTTCACTTCCTGGTGCAATAACAACCCTGATTACGGTGAAATCATGGGTTACTGAAAGAGCAACTATGGATGTTTGCAGAATAAACTGGTTGCTACCAAAGACTCAGAAGTGAGAAAAACAGACATGGGGATTTGGAGACAGAAGTCGAGGCCCAGCTGCAGTTCCGTGACCAGCTCCGTGACCAGCTCCGTGACCCTGAGTCAAACAGCTCACGTCTCTCAGCCCAAGTTTCCATGCCTGTCAAATGAGGAGAATGGGCAGTCTTTCGCAGGATGGTTTTAAAGAACAAGTGACATCAATGTACTTGAAAAATGTCTAGTGCAGGACCAAGCAGTGCTAAGGGGTCCAAATTTGCCCAGGCTGCTATCTAGGGCTCCCCAAGGCTGCTTATGGGGAGTGCAGGGTCTGAAGGGAGGCCTGGCCGAGTAGAGCATCAGGGTTCAAGAATGGAAAACACAAAAGATTCAGGGGAAGTCCATAATCTGAAGTCCCCAAGAGAAGGAAAAGAGAAATGAGGCAAACCCAATTGTGACTTGCCCTCTAGCAGATTAATTTGTTATTTATTTGTTTGAACACACACGTATTATGTACCTAGTGTGTGCCATATACTAAAGTCAACTCTGAGTTCACAGAAGATTCCAGACTGAGCCTTCTCTCAAAAGGTTTGCCACAGCTATTATCCCAAGGCAAGCACCATGTGGAATGAGAGGAAACAGAAAAGGCTATTAGCCTGAAAAGCTTGGAGGGGAACTTTAAGAGAGCTTCCTCGAGAAACTGGTGTCTGTGCTGAGTTTTATAATCTACACAGGAGTCGAGGAGGGCTAGAGAGGTCAGAGGGACGGTAGTGGGCACACTGAGGTCAGTGGAAGTGCTTCCAATAGGACCTGGGAGGCAATGAGTCTGAAGCATCTTCCTGCACGTGAACGTGGACATCTTCCTGTAGACATGAGCAGCCAGTGAAAGGGTTTAAAGCAGGGGAGTAACGCGACTGCTTCAACTTACCAGGGGGGTGAGTAACGAGCGGGCATCAGAATGAGAAGCCCAACGTTACATCTTGCTCTCCTCTCAATCCCCGTATTAACTGCCTAACTGACCTCCAAATCAGATCAAAGTCTAAAAACTGGGAAAACATGTGGGCACAAACTAAGATTGCAATTCTTCTTAAATTTTTTTTTAATTTTTTTTTCAATGTTTATTTATTTTTGGGACAGAGAGAGACAGAGCATGAACGGGGGAGGGGCAGAGAGAGAGGGAGACATAGAATCGGAAACAGGCTCCAGGCTCCGAGCCATCAGCCCAGAGCCCGACGCGGGGCTCGAACTCACGGACCGCGAGATCCTGACCTGGCTGAAGTCGGACGCTTAACCGACTGCGCCACCCAGGCGCCCCAAATTTTTTAGAAGTTTATTTATTTTGAGAGAGAGAGAGAGAGAGAGAGAGAGAGAGAGAGTAAGAGAGCGAGTGAGCATGAGCAGGGGAGGGGGCGAAGGAGAATGTGAGAGAATCCCAAGCAGGCTCTGCGCTGTCAGCGCAGAGCCCGACGTGGGGCTTGAACTCATGAACTGTGAGATCATGACCTGAGCTGAAACCAAGAGTCGGACCCTTAACCGAATGGGCCAGCCACCCAGGCACCCCTAAAACTGCAGTTCTAAAACTGGTGGGCATAATAAACTATCACGTCATTTCCTGAGCCAAAACCTTGGGTTCTTGTCCTGTCCCCGCCATTAGCAAGCCGTGTGACTGGGGCAGGTCACCCAAACCTGAGAGCACACCTACAGGTGACTGCCACTGTCATGGCTATTAATTCTAACAGGATCATGTAAATCAAACCGACACTTTATTTAATTGAGGCATTTTTTCATACTAGATCACCAGAATGTCTTTAGGTAAAGAACTCCACCTCTTTCTGAATGTTGTCCCCTAGGGGATCGGACACTACTGGTGACTAGGCCTCCCCGCTCTCTCCTTTACTACTTGTAGGTATTTCAGAGCTGTAGTTCTGCCACCCTCTGTCCTGAGGTCAATCTATTTGCATCAAATAGTGTTGAAGCTACTGGAAAGCATTTACTCAGCATGTATTTAGTGACCTACTACTATGTATGTACCAGGCATGGCTCTAGGCACAGGGGGTAAAAGTCAACATGGTCTCAGCCCGCAGGTAACAGATAATTTAGTTTGTGACGGGGAGGAGAGGAAGTAAACGATGATCAATCGCAAACAGAAATAAAAAATCTAGTCTTGGTGCTATGTGTTATGTAGGGTCTGGAGTCAGGATGCCTGGGTTCAAATCTGAGTCTGCTGCTTTCCTGGTCTAATTTGGGGGAAATGCTTTCTGGACCTCAGTTTTCACACAGGGGTAAGGACTAAATGAGTGCATATATGCAAAGCTTAGGACAGTGCCTGGACCTTAACAAGAACTAAACCAAATGCTCGCTAAATTTTTTATAATTGCATTTGATTAGACCCACAAGTGATTTCACTTATAATTTGGTAAACTAATGCTTGAAGGTGATGATCAATGAATAGGCAAGATAATAGAATAAAAACAACTCATATTTATACGTCACTTTCCAATTTCCAAAACATCTTCATATATATTCTCATTTGATAATCAAAACAATCTACCTGAATGGGTGGGCAAGGAAAGAAATTTTTCTTAATGTCTTAATTGATCACTGTGTCCTTAGTACTTAGCCTAGGGCCAGGTACACAGCAGGCATGAAATAAATGTTTGCTGAACTAACAAACATGGAGGAGAGACATGAGGCAGGATTTACTATGAGACAGCCATTGTGCTAGATGCATGACACACATTTAATTCAGAGAGCTTAGGTGGTTCCCTCAAGGCCACACAACTAAGCAAGAACAAGGGCTGGGGTCTTAACCCAGAAGCCACTGCTTCTTCTGCAAAGCCACTGAAAAACTGCAGGGAGACCCCCTTGCTGTCACGTTTCTGTAGCTTTGTCAATGAAACCCCCTTCCCGCCTGGCACACCGTGGGCATTTATGGTAGGCATGAATAAGCATTCATTCATTCACTGTCAGTCAAAACACACTCCATATGTGCCTACCGTGCTTTCCTGGAGCCTAGGGGTGGGAGTGTGTCTACTGAATAATGGTTATTTATCAACTTCCAAATCCGTCTAGGAGCCACTCCATTAAGACCCAGGGCACATCATGGCACCACTAAGCAGTTTCTTAGATTCTATAAGCAGGACTATCCCAGATCAGAACCTTTCAGCACTTGTGCACGTCAGCTGGTTGTCACCTTCAACATCCCACATGATCTGGCTCCTGTCTACACCTGCAGACTGGACTTGACTCTAGCCTTCACTCAGTGCCTCAAGGGCGCACAGCCGTCTTCCTGTGGGGTCTTCTCACAAACTCTTTCCTCTCCCAGAACACTCTCCATGCCCTGTGTCCTTCCTTAACCACCTGACTTGAAATCACCCCTCAGGTCTCTACAGGTCATTTTCCTGGACTTTTATACCTGCATTAGGACTCTTTCATACACGCTCTGAGAGTGCACACTATATTTCAAAATTCAAGAAAGACGCATGCCAGGACTATTGTAGGAATGGAAATTCAGCATGAACAAAACAGACCAAACTCCCTGCCCTCATGGCAACTTCCCTGGCAGAGAAACCAGCATTTTCTCCCAAAACTACGGTGACTGTAACAAATTATTTGACCATTAGGGGGCTGTCTTTCACGCTCTGTTGCAAGATGCAGGAGAACACGGGCTACCTTTGGGTTCAATGCTGAATCTGCAGAGTCTAGCACAGAGCCTGAGACCTGGCAGATACTCAGCGAGTTAGTTCTATGACAGTTCGGTTGAGAGGCCCTTGGATGGCCCAGTTGGTTAAGCATCCCACTCTTGGTTTCGGCTCCGGTCATGATCTCGTGGCTTTGCGGGTTCGGGCCCTGTTTTGGGCTCTTTGCTGGCAGCAAGGAGCCTGCTTGGGATTCTCTCTCTCTCCCTCCTTCTCTTTCTCTCTCTCTGCCCCTCCCCCACTTGTGGGCACTGTCTCTTTCTCTGAAATAAATAAAAAACGTAAAAAATAAAACTTAAAAAGTTCAGATGAAAGAGAAATGCCTGCATGGATGAATAAATGAATGCAGTTGAAATTTCCAAAGTGTCTTCAACAGACTGATTTCAAAACTAGGTTAAGGAAAAGGAAGGCATTCAAGCCGCCACTGTCACAAATTCAAGGAATCCGCCATGCTTAAGGAGCCCCTTCAATATCTGATGTGCAGTGAACATATATCTGCCAAGCAGAGGTATTTCAGAACAAGCCGCAAGGTAGTAATTATCTCCCCCAATATTCTTATAAATAGTTTTAGGCAGCCCTCTACCCATCCTGGTTTCATTACTGGGTTTCTGGGCTGAATGTGAAAGGCAGATTTTTTTTTTTAAGCCTTGGCAATTTGGAGGCTATAGTTGGCTTGTAGGGACTATGCCTGCAGGTGCGGAAAAAATACATTTTGCAAACACAAAAAAATACAAGGGGGTCAGGCGGAATCCTTTGAGAATGTGGCCTTACATCTTTTTATTTTATTTTCCTGAATTTTTGATGAGGACAGATTTTTGTTGGTATGCTGCCCATTTTAATAGCGCATTGGAATTTGGCAGCTCTATGTGGGAACCCATTGAAATGCAAAGAGAGGCCAGGACTGTAAGTAGGATCCCTTTACCTGCAATCACTCTGGAAGAAGAGCAAATGTAAAGTGGAATTAACTAATGAATTCCCAGCTGAATCAAGATTAGAAATTGAAGGGAGGTAGTTTCATTCAATGAAACACGAATTCTGAACAGCAGGCTTCGAAAAGAAAAGGTATAGTAGCTACACCCTTCATTTGGGTAAGCACTTTACAGTTTGGAAAATCTCTCTCTTTTTTTTTTTAATATTCATCCATTATTTCATTTCATCCTCACTGAAGCCCTGTGATTAAGTTATCACACGGGTTGGCAGCAATTATCTTTTTTCTGTACAAATCAGATCATGTAATACCACCACATTACTAAGTTCAGAGACACCCTGTTGCTTTCAGGATGAAGTCCAAAGTCCAGGCTCACCATATCTGAAATAATCCACTTTCATGGCTATGTCTTCTGTCATTCATTCACTCCCTGGTACGGAGCATGAAGCACAGCCCTTGCTTGCTAAGATCTCCCAATACAACAAGGGAGGACAGATAGACCATCAATTCAATTGCATCCATATTAGGATGCACGATGGTAGGGGGCCCTGAAGGAAAGGGGGTTTAAGCTGGTATCTGTGTGTTAGGCGGGTAAAATGCGGAGGAGCAGTTTGGGGTGGTAACGCAGGGCTAGATTCAGGCACAGGAAACAGCGGCTACAAAGGAGCACAAGAAAAAGCATCATCCCCCCCAGGGACAGCCGCACAGAATAACCGCCCCATAACTGCTCGCGCTTCCAAGATTTGGACAATCGATCAGAAAGATCTCCACCTTCTTTCTCCATGAGATGAGCTGTTATTAAGCCTTGAAGTCTCCTCTCACTTATTTCCCTCTCTGCTTTCTCTGCTTCCCCATCAAGCTTTGCATGTGCATCTATCTCTTCTCATTTGACTCAAGTTCCCTGAAGGCAGGAGAGGTGAAATGCGGAAGCTGAAGCACAAGTGCACGGGGGGGGGGGGGGGGGGGGGGGCTGAGGCTGAGCAGGGACCCACTGCCTGAGACAATGAGCAAGGAGGCCTTGGTGAGGTGGGAATCAGTCACCCATGAAACTGGCTGTCGCCATGCCGCCACGTTAGTGCTCTCAGTGGCACGTGTGACAGTGACAATGGCAGCAGACCAACACCTGGGCCAGCCTTCAAGCTACACTGACCAACGACAAAATGACCAATGGGGATCTTCGTACCACCTCCATTTGACAGCTAAGAAAGGCCCCTCCGGTGGCACAGCGGAGGCACAGCTCACCCTATTTGGTGGACTTTGCAACTGGATACACTGTCTCTGTTCCAACCCAAACCCATATCTGTGTGTTTTTCATCTCTGAGTCTCAACGCCTGTTTGTTCCAAGGACATTATATAACCTGTTCTGTTCTGGTCAACTGATATAGACAAAGAGGCATGCCTTGCTAGATTTGGCTTGACTTCATCTTAGAGCAGTGCTTTTAAAAAGATACCAGCAAAATGCTTTTTTTTTTCCCCCAAATGGAACAGCACTTGGAAAGACAAAAATCTAAAGAAAAAGAAAAGAAAGATAAAACACAGTTCTTTTGAAAGAGACGTAGGGGGCACTGGGCACCATTTACCCAAGCTCCTTCTAGACCTCCTGACTCCTGAGGTACCTCCACAGACCTAAGGTTCCATAGAACAAGAAATGAAAACACCAGCCTAAAGAAGCATCTAGTGTTGGGATCAGCTGGTCTACAAGGTTAGCATTTGATACAGATCTGGAACATTAAGGGGAAAGACCTAGATTTGGAGTCACCAGAGTTTTGATTCCTGACTTGGGCACTTCTTGAATGGCATGATCACAGGGAAGCCTCTCAGCTTCCTAAACCCTCAGCTTCCTTCTGTGGGTGGGAGGGATCAATAAAGGCTTTGCCGGGATTGTCCTGTGGCTCAGGTAACAGGTGGGTAAAGTATTTCATGTGATACGCAGGCAGCAAATAAAAGCTGAATTAGCATTTGTGATTAAGGTTGACCGTGCCACTTATTATTTCCATGTGCTTTTTTACCAAAGTAGAGTTTCGTTCACTGTGATCAGATACACGCCTAGAAGGCTCTGAAAAGATGGCATTCTTCAATCCCCACCCCCATTAAAATACAAAGGGCAACACTAATTTTAAAGAGCTTTTGATGCAGTGAAAAAAAAAAATGATTGAAACAATTCCTTAGATGAGCTTCCCACCTTTCCAAAACAGGGCTGCTTTGTGGGGAATTAAAGCCTACCCATTTGAGGGTGTTAATGGAGTGCCTGAGAAAAGAGGCACCTCTCTGAAGGCATCAGGACCCTTCGGGGGTTCTCTTATTAGTGCAGCGGACCTCAGTTACTGTAAAACACGGGGAGAAAATCTCCGGCACCCAACACAAAAGAGAATTTGTGACACTGTCTAATGAGAAGCAAAGTCCCTCTGAGCCCTAGGGAGCAAAATCTTCCAGAAAATTGGGTTTTCTGGCAGTCTACCTCAATAGCAATTGGCTGGTTCAGCCTGATGTCACTCACTGTACTTTCCAACAATTATTTTTCGTGCACCTTCAATGTGGTGGGCATTGAGCACACAGAAATGGACAAGAGCAGCATGGTCTTAGTCAAGGGGCAAGCAGGGGGTGGGTGGGGTATGAAGGTTCTCCCCACTGGAGCCCCAAAGCCAGAGTCTTCTAACAGACATCAGCTACTTTTCTTAGTTGGACACAGAGCTAAGAACAACTGATCAACCCCCCAACCCCACCCCACCCCCCCAGGAGCCATGTGTGACCTCCCTGGCCTTACAGATGTGAACACTGAGCCTGGAAAGAGGCAATGTCCCTCACTCAAGGTCACACAGCTACAAAGTAGGTGGCCCGAGACCGCCTGACCTCAAAGCCAATGTGTTTTCACCAGGCTTGCGTCTCCAGCACACTGGTTTAACAAACCTAATTTCGTTAATATGTACAATGTCTCCAAGCACATCCAAACAGTACTGAGCAAATGACTGTTGCAAAGAGAAATTAGTGGCTCTACATTTCGAAACCACATGTCTTTATTGGCACTTCTCTTTCTCTCTCTTAATGCTCTCTCCAATAGCAATTCACTTTATCCTTTCCAATGAGCATTTATCCAATTTAAAGTCAATGAAAAATAATGTACATTTTTCAACAAGTTTACATTAAGCACTGCAAAAGTGCTTATGTGCTATTTAGTGCTGATGGCGCTGGAGCATGGAACGCATTTGAATAGGTCTTTAATTGAAGTCCAAAGGGGTTAGCAGGAAGCTGGTTTTGTTCTGTAATTTAGGTAACTAAGAGCTTGTTAGAAAGGCTTTGGGGGAGCAGGGAGAGGCAGGGAGAGGGAAGGAGGGAGAGGGAAGGGAAGAGATGCTTAGCTAAGGGAACCAGAGGTGAAGCTATAGAAGATGCAGTCTGCTATCACCACCCTTTCTCCAGCTTGGAGGATGATTTAAATGGTGCCTCAGTGTAGCACAGAGCACCAGCAGTCAAAGGCTTTGCGGTCAAAGTCTGGGTCCTATTTCCAGCTCCGTGAGCTCCTGACTCAGAGTGCCTCGCCGGTAAGATCTGGGACACGGGAACAGTCTGAGATTCTGTGCAAAATGGCAGAGACCCCAACACAACCATGCTTACTTTCACCTCTCCTTTGTATTTTAAGGTTAAAATTTCAGCACCCAGGGCCATCTCTTCTCATTTGCTCCTCCTCTCACAAAACGAATTGCTGCCACTGTGTGCCAGGCTAAGTGGCACCCACTTTGTTCTTTGCCACCAAAAAACCGTGTTGAAGCTCAGGTCTGAGTTTCGCACTGTTGGCCATGCTTCTGAAGCCCAGGCCCTCATGGTTCGTCTGCAGGGCTGTGTCCACACACAGCTCAGAACGGAGTCTCAAGCAAGGAGCTCTATCAAGAGGCAGGGAGGAGAAACAGGGAAGGGGTGCCTGGGTGGCTCAGATGGGCGAGCGTCCAGCTTTGGCTCAGGTTATGATCTCACCGTTCGTGAGTTTGAGCCCCGCATCAGGCTCTCTGCTGTCGGCACAGAACCTGCTTCAGATCCTCTGTCCACACCACACCCCCCACCCCACCCCCGTCCCTCTCAACTCTCACTCTCTCTCTCAAAAGTGAATAAAACATTTAAAAAAAAGAAAGAAGGAAATGTGCTGGTGTTTTTAAGTCAGAAAGACTCTCCTTTGACCCCTCTGAGTTTCTGTGTCAGACACAGGCATTGTAACAAGTAAGTGACATGCTGTGAGATGTCTGACACATAGTGGGAAAGCTAATGAGAGCCACACTCACTTTTATTAACAAATGCTGTTTGCCGCAGATATCTTGGAAATATAGACGATAAAAGTTTGGGCGCTTCAGTTTATGAGTTTCCCCCAAAGGAAAAGCAGGAAAAACGTTTATGTCCATTTATAAACATAATTTAATGCATTATTTTACAGCCTCTCTCTTTCCAATTGGAGCTTAACATGCATTTGTTAAGCATGTTATTTCCTTGGGCAAGGCTTCAAGTCTTGAGTTGGACAACGTATTTATGTCTTAAAGGGCCTGAATCTTCAAAAGTTTAATATAACTGGGGTTCAAAACAAGTAGATGGCTGACTTGTCCCCTCACGCGAAAAGTGTCCACAAAGGTCAAAAACCTTGAAACTGACATAAGACGTTCTTGGAAAAGAGCTAGGAAAACACTTTGTGTCTTACTTTGAGTTGCCCTAAAGGGGGCCCTGAAATAAGAATTCCAGTGCAAGTAAGTGACCAGGGAGATGCAAGAAACACTGTGAGGGGAGTGAGGAGGTGATATAAGAAAGGGGTTAAGCCAAATACCCAAAGAAGAAAAGAGTATACACACAGAATGACCTCAGAATGATCTGACTCAAAGGGTGAAGGAGCTGGGGTATGTATACACTAACTCCCGGAATCACTGGTCAGCGGCTGCTCCCAAGAGATGTCAACAATCCTGACCAGGAGAATGGCCTTCCTCAGTTATACGAAAGTCCCCACAGAAATGCAGCTATGGGCAGCTGGCACAGGAATGGCAGAGAGCAACGGATATGGCAGGGCCCTGGCAGTCTGTGCCCCTTCCTAAGGAGGCTTCCTGTCTAGATGCCACGGGCCACACCGTTCCCTTAGCCAGGAACAACAATCGTCTTGACGTTCTCACCAGCTTACCCCTTCTTATCCTGTGGCAGCCACCTCCTTAGGCACACATTTTCTAACATCGCTCATTTATGGCAATTATACTAACACCATCTGCATCTCCATCACCTCCATGGCTGAAGCATCTGGAACAGAACCTGGCCCGTGATAAAATAACAAGTCCTCTTACCTGAGTGCTCCCAGACGGCATATACTGTGACAAGTGCTCTCACTGCATTTTTCTTTTCTAGTTTTCATGATATCCCTTTTTATTAATTTTCATCCTCATTTCACAGACGGGGAAACTGAGGCCCAGCGGAATCAAGAGCAAAAGACTGAGAGCTCGAATGTGGCAACAGAGAGATTCAGATCTAGGACTGTTTGATTCTAAAGCCATGCCTTAACCTAGGTGGGACTGTGACACAGACAGCTGGAGGGTTATAGAGGGTGCGTCCAGCAAGGAATTCTGAGTCCACTGTAGGCTCTGGAGACAAATGCAGAGTGTCACAGGAGCCCTACGGGAAATACAGTTCAACTGCTAGTTCCTCCTTTGCGAAAGTGAGTTCCACGTGGCAGAGCCCTGTGAGACTCCCTCTCCTATGCCCGGCGCATCATACAGCGCCTGGCACACAGTGAGGGTCTCACGGGGGCTAGAGCACGCTGAGGACATGACTAGGAGGTAAATGGCAGAATGAACCGAGGGGATACCCAGGGCGGGAGCTCTGAGAGATGGTGATTCAACATGTAAGTGGCATTACTGCACTCAGCGTCTCTGGATTGGGTTTGTATTCTCTGGACCAGCATTTACTGAACATCATTTTTTTTTTTTAAACAATATTCAGAAAGCTCAACCCAAACCATATGCTGCAAACACACAAACTTTTTTCTTTTTCCTCCTGTTTAAACACATGCTCTCCCTCTGCTGTAAAAACCGTCTAATGAACTGGAGGAAGTTTGTACCTTGCATTGAAACTGGGTATTAGCAGCAGCAGAAGCGTCCCTGACAAGTGTCCCTCCACTGCGGGGTGCGCCTGTTGCTGTCAATAATGCCCTTTGCCTACTCACGAGGGAAGATGGATGCCTGGCGGTCAGCTTTAATTCCACTTCACACCTTTGTTTTGCGAGCTAAGAGGACCACCCTGTAATATAACTCCCATCTCCTGTCACTGAGCTGAACACATCTGACAGCTAACATTTTGCTGCTTTATTTGACCTTAATCTGCTCTTGAACTCTGACTACTGTTATTGGATAACCAGCAACTGCAAAGTAGGAAAAACCAATGTGCGTAATGCTTAGTTCACAACACTGTGGGAGGAACCAATGTGTGCAATGTCTAGATCATGACGCTATTGCCCTCTTACTGTTGCTTAATTCAGTGGCTCTCAGTTGTTCCTCTCCTCTGGTTCCTGTTCTCCCCCTACATCCACATCGTCTACCTTCTCCTCACATGTACCAGGTACTCTCTCAGTTTACCTGGTCTAGTGGAATGTAAGCCTAACACAATTTCATAGGAAAAGGTATTTATAGGATTACAGAAAAGCCTCATCGCTTGGACTAAAGAGACCTAAACTGAAATCTCAGGTTAGCTTCTTACAAATGGCGTGACCTTAGCCAAATGACTTAACCTCTGAAAGCCTTGGTGTCCTCATTAAGAGAACTGAGATAATAATGTCTAACTTCCAGGATTACTGTGAAGATTAAGTGGAAAGTTAGGAAAAAATATCTGAACCAGTGCTTAACAATTTGACCTATGGTAGCTGCTCTCATTAGCACTAGTATTAATATTAATAAGCATTGTGTTGTAGAATCATTATTGTGTAATTTAAAGACATAACGCTTCCATTAATATTTTAGAGAACAATGCCTATTGCTACAATGTTACAAGATAACCAAAACCGTACTTGAAAAGGACAATAGGATAGGACAGTCAGTTAACATTTTTTCTGCCATAAACCTCTTGAAAATAAACTATTCTACTGGGTAATGATAAAACTCTAAATGATAAGTAAAATATTCCAGCCTATGTACTGTAGATAAAGTGTGCGGGAGCTTGCTTATCCCACTTGTTGAGGGGGGTGGCAAGGAGAATGAGGGATAGTGGATTCGTAGTAACTGTTATAAAAGCCTCATGCCTCCTAGACAGGTCTCACCGGTGATACACCAAAGGCTTCATTTGTCAACTTGCTGTCTCAAAAAATAGTCTGCGTTTTGAGGAACACTATAAGAAAATATACCCAAACACAGGCACACACTCACTCACACACACACACACACACACACACACACACTCACATACACACGCGTATAAAAGTTCATTTCAAACCAAACACGCATCACTAAATTTGATGAAAACACCATGAGGTTGCAATCAAATTCACTGGTGTTCCAAAGGAGGGCAAAGCAGAGTGTGAAACTGAATAAAGGAAACCTCATTTTAAAGGCAGCCAGGAGGCCAGAAGGGGGCGCTCTCGTGCACTACCACTCCGAGACCCAAATAGGAAACCAAGAACTCGAGCTCCCAAAGGGAAGAAACCTACTTTAACACCCCAGCAAGAGGAAGATTTTCTCCTTGCCCAGCAACAGTCCAGCCAATGAGATCGTCACAATTCAGCCAATGAAAAGCCACTATACTTTGGACTTCCAGTTTAGACCAATGGACTTTGTTCATAACGGGCTCTACGAACTCCCCCCTTCCCTCTATAAAAGATCCTCTCTTTTGTTCTCCAGACTTGCCTATGGTCTTACACTAGCTTCTGTGTCTGAAGTTGCAGTTCTCCGCTCTTCCCACATAAGCCCATTTAGCTGATAAAGTAACTGGCTAGGTTATTTTTAAGGCTAACGACAGTGTTTACATTTCAACAAGTACCGAGTCTAATTACCAACAAAAAATATTTAAAATATAAAAAAAAATGGGGCCAAATGAAATCGTTTTCACTGTCTGTGCATGTATATGAATACATGAATATACAAACGACACATTTTACTACCAGCCCATTAAAGTTAAAACATCAATCTTCATCATATCAATTTCATAATATTAGACGCTGCCATTCTAATCTGGTATTGATAAGAATGAACAAGGCCTGGAATTTTACACCTGGGTGCATTTCATTTTGTTTCTCTTCAGTGACAGAATTCAATATGACACAGCTCAGCGTGACAGCATCAGGCTGGGACTGTCACCTTAGGGGCTTATACATCTTTAAAATTCTCACAAAAGTGAAATTGACTGACAGTGAAGCAAAATGATGCTTTTAACTTGAGTTGGGAGATCAGAAAAGTCAATGAAAACATTCGAGTTCGTTTAGGCTCTTCAGTAAGGGATCTTTTGGAGAAAATGCAGCTGGCTTCCAAGTGCTATACTGCTGCCAACTGGTGGGACCCTGTGGACAGTCTTGAGGGAGACCCCCGGACAGAGGCCATGGCATTAAGAGAGGTGGAAGTGACAAGGCAGCTATTGAAATGGGAAGCTTTTTTCCCTTCTCATTGTATCAGCTAGAACATGAAGTATAGGGAAGAGGGAGAGATGGCATTCAAATCCCTGCCCCCACCTTACAGACGGGTGATACCACTTAACCACTGGGTGTCTCCACTTAGGTATCTGCAAACTAGGGTTACAGAAGCATTTGCTTCAAAGGGTTCTGGAAACGTCAAATCAAGAATGTTGTATGTGGCCCCCTGACCCCTCCCCTCCCACCCTCCCCGGCCTCTGTTGGTCAGGATGCTCTCCTCCCTGCACCAGCCACTGGCCTGAGGCCCTAAGCAAGCCTGCTTCCAGGTCATGAGGGTCCATCTAGATGCAGGAGTGGACCCTGTTGTGGCGAACCTAGATGGGGTGCATCAGTGGCTCCTGGGGATGTAATCCAGCACTTTGAAAGGTGGAGCTTCAAGTTGGTGAGAATGAAGGTGCTGCAGGCACCAGAGAGCGTCCATGGTCTGGCCCACACCTCACGGGCCATGATACAATACAATGGATGAGGCTACTCTCAGCACCCCCTGGGGAGACCACAATGTCCATATCAGTAGGAAATGTCATCCATACCAATGACTCCAAGGAGGGGCCCAGAAAGATATGCAGCAGTGGCTCCAGAGCAATGAATTGGTACACTGGGTAGACAAGGGCCACCACAGCAGCACCTCCCCAGCTTGAGCCCCAGGGCCACCCAGACCAGGTACCTCCGTGGATAAGAGCTTGAGCGTGTGCTCTGCCCATCCATTCCAAATCACCTCCCACCCCGCCTTCTGCCCTATCCTAGCCCAGAGGGGTTTGAGCCAGCAACTTTACCAGCCTTTCAGTATCCTAAGCCAGCAAGAAATTGGACCAAATCCTTTCTGTAGCCAAGTGCCAGAAAACCTTTGGGGATGTCTCCCAAAGTATGTAGTGTGGTCTCTCCCAAAGTGGGGGCAGGGACATTTAAATTCACTCTGCTGTGCATGGAGGTGGAGTGCTCACAATGTCTTCGGCCATCTCTGAAGCAGGAATGACTCTTAGGTGAAGCAGCAAGCAGTTCGACAGTAAAAATGAAGCTTACTATCTCAAAAAAAAAAGTTGTATGAGAAAAGTAAATTCTAAAGGCTATATAAAATTAAGATTTTATCATGCAATTATCTATGCAGTTTTTTTTTTTATTGTGATCAAGACCATTAGTACAATGAGTCCTCTACCCAGGCTGCCTCAGAGAACAGATACATGAAATAATTTGAAGAGCAAGTAAGATTTGGTGGTTTGCTCCTGAAACTGATGTTCTCTATGTGACAGCACCTTGCCTCTCACCATAAGACCACAGAGCTGGAAAGATGTCTGGTCCAACCTCTTGTTTTACAAATGATCAGATGCTCAGTGAAAGGAACTAAAGTGGTCCAAGTTGTAGACAGGGGTTGTTGAATAATGACAATAGATGATTATGATCTAAAAACTAAGCCATAATTACTGGTAATATTAACATGGACAGACCATGTTGTTACTTACGAGGCACATTCATATGGACTCTATTAGATTTTTATCTTCTGTGAGAGAGAGTATTATTGTCACATCCATTGTAAAGAAGGGGAGGAGCACTGACCTTCCCAAGGTCAAGTAGCTGATCGGTGGCAGAGTTTAGACTCAAGGCTCGATCTGACCTCAATCTCAGATCACCTTCTGCCAGCGTGCACTGAGCTACAAGGCACAGAAAAGGTAACACTGAGGGCCTGAGAGTCTGGCCAGTGAAGTGTGGCAGGAAGAGGGCTGGGCAGGGGGTTGCCACAACCTGGAGAATGAGAGGGCAGTAGAGGCAAGCGGGTGGGAGCTAGGTCAAAGCTCTGAGCTGCCAGGGGCCTAGGACAAACAACTTAGAGCAGCCTGTCCGAAAGAAAGAGAAAGTGGGCTACAGACAGAATTTAAAATTTTCTCATAGCCACATTTAAAAAGGTTAAAAGAAACAGGTGGAGTTTTACTAGTACATTTAATTTAACCTAATGTATCCAAAATATCACCATTTCAACATGTGATCAATTACAAAAATTATCAGTGAGATATCCCCCATTTTTATTGCTGCTGTTCTAAGGTGTTGGTGTGTATTTTACATTGATAGCACATCCCCATTTTGACTAGCCACACACTGGCTGCATGTGGCTAGTGGCCACTATAATGGTCAGTGTGGATACAGAGGCTGGGAGGGGGTCAGGAAGCATAGGGTCTTGACTTCTGGGCTCTAGGTAGATCCAAAACGAGGAGGAATAAGAAAACACTTTTGCTACAATTTATTTAGGTCTATAATTGTACGAAATGCAGGCTCCACCCAGAACTCAAAAGGAAGCCTGTTGCATTAGTACACCTTCCCCCTCCTTCCCTCCTCCGATACAGAATAAAAGAGTAAGCAAGAAGCACTCAACCCGTAGAACAAAGCTTAGGTGGCATTACTCTCCAGGCAGGTACGCTCTTTCAGACCCTGTTGCTTCGCTCAACAAAATGAGGTGGTTTGACAAACCCAAAGACCCTTCTGGTATTTTACCATTTTTTTTTCTTTCTTTTGCTTATTGTGACGGTCATTTTATGTGTCACCTTGACTGGGCCACGGGGCGCCCAGATATCTGGTTAAGCATTATTTCTAGATGTGTCTATTAGGATGTTTCTGGAAGGGATTAGCACTGCAGTCAGCAGTGTGAATAAAGCAGAAAGCCCTCCGGAATGCAGGTGAACCTCATCCAGTCCGCTGACAGCCTGAAAACAACAAAAGTGTGGACAAAGGAATGCCCTCTCTTTCTCGGACTGTTTGAGCTGGGCACTGGTCTTCTCCAGCCCGTGAACTCAGACTGGTGCTACGGCACCAGCTTTTCTGGGGCTCCAGCTTGCAAAAGGGAGATCATGGGACACCTCAGGCTTTATAATCAGATGAACTGGTTCCTTATAAATCGCCCTCTCCCTCCCTCTCTCTCATACACACACACACACACACACACACACACACACACACACACACACCCCACACACACACACACACACACATCTTATTTATGCATATCTCTGATCCACCTTTTCCAAAAACATCCACCATTCACTGAGCGTGTACTATTGGCAAGCCCTGTGCTAGGCACTGGGGGCTTAGAGACCAGTGACAAAGTCCCTGCCCTCAGTAGCTACAATGTAGTGGGGGAAACAGATGTGCAAAAAGGTCACTGTAAAGCAGAGGGCTACAAAGGATAACGTGATCAGGGAGGAGAGAGTGAGAACATCCCACCACCCTTCATTTAGAGGAGGATCAGACAGGGCTTCACAGAGGAGAGATGTTGGTTGTCACGTTGCACTTACTAAGTCCTAATTTCTTTTCCCAGTTTTCTTCACCAGTGTAAGCGAGAGCCACCCAGTGTGGCCACGGCGAGTTGATACATTCCACTCCAAAGCAAGGGAAGTGTACGAAGGAGAGAGCTTGATTTCGGTTTCAGCTTGGAAAAACCAAACGAAACAAAGCCCCGTGAAAATGTGAAAATCGCTTTGAGGATTCACGACATTTGCACATCACAGGAAATGCAGGATTTCAGACTGGGAGATGATGAACTAAATAATCACTTGAGTGTCCCTGATGTCTCAGGACCCCATAACAGCCTCCTCCACACACAGATTTGCCCTGCGAGGGTCCATTTACCCCACAGAGACTGTTACATTTGGGTTCTGATCCTGAGCTGCGATCTCACGGCTTCCCACACTGCGATGGAGGCATGATGCTAACTTGATGTGAAAAATGCAGGGAAAAAGCAATGTTTTCCAAATCAGATGGAAAGGAAAGGCAATCAGGGAAGAATCTGCAAGTAGAGGCTTAATAAAAACAAAGAACCATTTGTTCCCCACGAGGACTTGCTAGAACAAACCAACTGTTTCCATATTTGACACTGTACTCAGGGTGTGGGGGGAAAAGGAAACAAAAGCACCCCCAGGAACGGCAGCCTGGGCCTTCGTAGCTTTACCTGAGCACTCTGCACCCTGAATTATGTCCACTGACAGCTTCCTAAAGCCAGAAACTTTCTGAGGCCACAGTCTTTGAAGTTTGGAAAAATGTCTTTGTGTCGGCCCATGAATTTTGCGTTCAAGCACTCTTTATAGAAATCTATCAAATCCCCATTAATCCAGTGTCTAGTCAGCTCTGACGGTCTCTAATGAGGGTTCTATCACCTTTCTGAGAAGGTCATCCCGCTCCTGATGGAAACACAATGATCACTGAAAGTAAAACACTGCCTCTTTCCTTCTACAGTATTCATCCCCAACCAGACGTAGCAGACACTTGGTTTCTTCTCCACCCTCTTTGTTCTGCTCCAATTCAGACTGGTACTGGGAAATGTCCATGTATTCCAGAAAGTCCCTTTTTGGACAAGGCCAAGCCCAGAATGGCAGCTGTCTGCGAAAGGACAGGTGGGTCGAAGAGTCTGATTTACAGTCAGCACGTCCACAAGAGGCTCCCAGATCCCTCTGGGGTCTAAAGTGCAGGGCCAAAATGATTAAAAAAACCAGATTAAGTCAGACCAGAGCCGGGTGATGGAAAGGAACTAATCATAATTAATTCCACAAAAAGATGTCCTTGGCACGTTCTCAGCATTTTCCACATTCCCACTGTGGTCTGTTTGCGTGGGGAGCTGGGACGCTTGGAGAGGCTAGGGAGGAACGATGACCTTTAAAGACCTAATACATGGGCTTTGGTTTTCTTTTTAATTTTTTTTTAATGTTTATTTATTTTTGAGACAGAGAGAGACAGAGCATAAACAGGGGAGGGGCAGAGAGAGAGGGAGACACAGAATCGGAAGCAGGCTCCAGGTTCTGGGCCATCAGCCCAGAGCCTGACGCGGGGCTCGAACTCACGGACCGTGAGATCGTGACCTGAGCTGAAGTCGGACGCTTAACCGACTGAGCCACCCAGGCGCCCCTTAGGTTTTATTCTTCCATTTACTAGCTGTGTGACCTGGGGAAGGTTACTTACCCTCTCTGATCCTTTCACATTCTTCACCTATAAAATAGAGTGAGTGTTCCTTCTCTGTGGGATTGCTGTGTGGATTACATAAATGTTAAGGTCCTCAGCATGGTATCTAGAGCATACCAGGTAGTCAATAAATGTGACACCTTTATACAATTATATAATACTCTAATTCCATTCATATTTATTTACATTACAGCACCATGCCAGCCCCCATAAGGGACACAAAGAGCTATGGGAATGTCCGGATCTCCTAGGACGGCATTATTTTCAAATATTCCCTTTAAAGTAAAACATGTTCTTATTAGAGGGCACACTGCCAATTTGGGCTCTGGATGAGATTGTCACCATGGGTTCAGGCAAGCAAACAAAGTCCCTAGCCTTCAGGAATTTTCAATCTAGTTTGGGGGAAAAGGCATACTCAGAAATACCTGTAATAAAGTGCAAGATAATAAGAAACGGCATATTTATAATCACCCCTTTGATTTATATACCACTTCATAGATGACATTTCCCTGCAAGATAACCTTGTGAAACATTTTATTGTCCTCGTTTTTGCATAAGAGTACCCTAGGCAAAGTGATCTTTTCCTTCCTGTTTGCTTCCATAGCCCACACGTTAGCACATTCCACAGTCTGTACTGTGTTCACAATGACTTACAAACAAAGTAAATGAGAGTTGTGAAGAGAGGTGTGAATTACTACGTGGCAAAAGAGGAAGTGGCTCTGGCAGCGATGAAGGGTGCCTGGGCCTCTGCCCCGACTGCCCTCTCAGGGTGACAGTGGCAGAGCATGAGGGCCTTACGGAACCAGGAAGAGAGTCCTGCTCTGGCCTGGAACTCAACAAGGGGGAAAGTAAAGCTTTGCGTGCTGCGGACAGGAAAATTCCTGGCCAGTAAATAAGCTAAGTGAATCGTACTCAACTTTCTTTCTTCTATGACACTGACATACAAGGGGAGGCCCTAGGGTGGATAGTGATTGGAAGCTGATACATCAAACAATTTCCGAGTTTGGACATTAAAGGATCAGTGAAATTCTGAGAGATAAATAACTCAACTCTCAAGGACCATGACTGGGTTGCCATTTTTATACTTTACCAATCAACAATATTTTAATTATTTAATCTAATGTTTATGTCTTTTTGAGAGAGAGAGAGAGAGAGAAAGAGACAGAGAGAGACACAGAGTGAACAGGGAGGTGGGGGCAGAGAGAGAGGGAGACACAGAATCTGAGGCAGGCTCTAGGCCCTGACTGTCAGCACAGAGGCCAACATGGGGCTCGAGCTCATGAACCACGAGATCATGACCTGAGCCGAAGGCAGACACTTCACCAACTGAGCCACCCAGGCGCCCACAATCAAAAATATTTTTAAGAATGTATCTACTATGATTGTCATTGCATAAAATAAAGGTGCTTCAATACAAAAATATAGAAGGATCATCTCAAAATAAAAGATAGAGCCTTTATATTTAATCAATATGGTTTTATAAACCCCACATTGTTTTTCTGAGTTTTCTCATTTCAGGTTAGATCAGTTCAGATTAGGCAAACAGGTGCTTTAAAACTTCTTTATTTTTGGGGGGCGCCTGGGTGTGTCAGTCAGTTAAGTGTCTGACTCTTGATATCGGCTCAGGTCATGATCTCACAGACATTGAGTCTGAGCCCCACCTCAGGCTGTGTGCTGACAGTGCAGAGCCTGCTTGGGATCCTCTCTCTCCCCCCACCCCCGCCCCACCCCTGCGCCCCTCTGGTGCTCTCCCTCTCTCTCTCTCTGCCTCTCCAGCATACTCTCTCAAAAATAAATAAACTTAAAAAACAATTCTTTATTTGGAGTAACACGTATGTGTCTCCAATACCATATGTGGCTGACCCACCCTAAGGTGACCCCCAGTGAGTCGTGCCCTTGTCGAATTTCTTCCTTTTGAGTGCTTGCAGGTCCTGTGATTTGCTTCTAGTCAACAGAATATGGCAGAGGTGAGGGGTTGGCCACCCACGCCCGTGATTACATAACATCTCTGATTCCATCTTAGCACAGTGAAGACACAATCTCCTGCTGGACCCGAGGAAGGAAGCTGCCACGTAGTGAGAGGGCTGCATGGCAGGGGACAGCAGGGACTCCATGTGTTGAGGGCAGCCTGGATGACAGTTGGCAAGACAAGGGGAACCTCAGTCCTCCAACCACAGGAACTACGTTCTGCCACAGTGAGCACCTAAGCTTGGAAGAGGAACTCAAGCTCCAGAAAGGAGCAGAGCTCAGCCACCACCCTGTAGCCTTGGGAGACCCCGAGAAGAGGACTCTGCTCCACTGGCCCAGACTTCTGATCCATGGAAACTGAGAGATAAGCAACATAGCGCTTCAAGGCGCTCCGTTTGTGGTGACTTGTGATGCGGCAATGGCTAAGTAACGCACGACACAACGAGATCCCTGACAGAAGATCTCAGACGGCCTAGAATGGCTGTCTGCACATACACGCTAGGAAATAAACAGTCCCGATTGAGCTAGCCTGGCCCTGTCCTGATTTAAAGCAGTCAGGAACAGCTCTCTGTTCTTCAGGCCCCCAAACACTGGAAGGCATGCAGCTGGAGCTCCAACACGGTCACCTTCATGGATCCAAAGGTTCTCTGAGGGGTTCCTTCAGGCTGTGGTCACACTGCGGACCCTTCGGAAAAGCCAGGAGGAGCTTTCAAGGACACTAGTGTTCAGCGTCCATAGATGGTGTACCCTGAGCTATAAACCAGACATTCAGTTGCACTGGCCTCCTCCTGAAACCGAAGACAAAAGTTCCCAGCAGAGCGGGGTGGGGTGAGGCCTGAAGTGGGGAGGGGTGATAGCGGTCCCCACCAGGACCAACAACTGCACAACATACAGATTTCACAAAACCTTCCCACCCGTCGTTGCACTGGATCCTTTTAGCGATCCCCTCATGCTGGGCATCAGTAGCAGTAATGCATCCACCAGGGAGACTGAAGTTCCGGAAGCTGCGAGACTCGCCTAAGGTCACCTGCTCAGTAACCGTAGAGACATTTCTTTTACCCAAAGTGAGTGATGTTATCAGAAAATCCTGATGTTCTGGAATCAGACTATCCAGCACACACAGGGCTGGATTCTACCATTTACGGAAATCCTAACGTCCGTGTCCTGCCCTCCTGAGCTAATAAGGTAAGAACTTTGAGGATGACCTCACAAGGACAGTGATCTGCGCCTTCTGTAGAATCACAGCCTCCTTACTTTGGCCTTGAGAAATAGAGACATCATCTGTGGTCGATTTTCCCAGAGAAGGATAAACAAAACGTACGCATCTTTCTCTTTCCGGTCTCAAAATGCCCAAGACATCATCTCCTAACCGCAACATTGCCCTTGGCTTCATATTTAAAGGACAGAAGTGGTCTCCCCTAAAATGGGCGGTAGTTAAACTTCGATTTTTATTTGTTTCACAGATTATTTTTCCTAGCTCCTTCCACATGAATTCCTCTTTATTTTTCTTTGCCCGGAGTGACCGTTTGGGAGAAACAGGCCAGGAACTAGCATTTATTTATTGCCTTCCAAGGGCTAAGCACTGTTAGGCCCTTTACAGATGTTTTCTCATTAATCCTGAAAACAATTCGGTAAGAAAAGTATTATTACTGTTGTTTTTGTTTTTTTTTTTTCTTTTCTAGCTGAAGAAGGAAAGGGTGAAGGGGTGAGGGGTGAAGGAAGTTGCCTGAGATGACTCAGCAGAGCTGTGAATGAGACCCAAGTACACAGGACTCCTGAGCCTGTCTGTGCTTCGCCCTACTTTTTTTCTTTCCTTCCTCCTCCATTCCTCTCCTCAAATACATGAACAAATCTCTGCCACTAGGCATAGAAAATTCTGGTCCTGTCCTAAGGAACATCAACGTGGTGAACAATATCAAACTCCCCAGAGTTGTGACAGAGAGAAAGAGGGGCAGCAGAAGCACAGAGAAGGTCACTCATACCGAGCTGTCAAGGCCCACCCGACTGAGCTTAGTCCTCCAAGCAAGTGGGGGACAGTGCACAGTGAGCTTCAGGTGACACAGTCCAGAAGTAGGTGAGTCGAGTAGGATGGAGGTAGGGCCAGCTCAGCGGTCGGCATGCTGGGGGGGGGGGGGTGGGCAGAATGTGAATAAAGGACTGGCAGAGATTCATCTAGAGAGGATGCTACGGAGTCTGGACTTCATCGGCCACAGCACAGGCTCACTCTGTTCTTGTACAGACTTCCAGAGTGAAGACGTTCCCATAGGCAACCCATTCTCATAGGTGTAAATATAATTCAGCTCACTGCCCTGCACACTTGTTGTAACTCTATTCCCTGTTTTCCACCCTTAAGAAGTGCAAGAATCAAATATCATGGCAGTCAAGGAGAGGAATAACCCTATCTCCAGTCTGATTTTTCTTTCAAGGAGCAAGGAATTTACAATGGATCATATTTTATTATTAATAACAATGGTCTGTAACACACTTCACCCCTGAGTCTGGGCAGAACTCCCCCAAACCAGATACTTCCTGGGGCTTTAAGGCACCTGCCTGGCTTCCCTGTGGAGCCTTGCAGACTTACTTCCTTCTGCGGCTAAGACCTCAATAATGCTCGTTCAGGAGAAGATTCCCAACAGCCGCCACACGTACAACTCTTCACCTAAGTCCCCTCTGCCACAGAAATCTCTCTCCTGCTTCTGCTGCCAAGAAACTAAAGGCAGGTGCTATTCAGAGTATGATCAGTGCAGCCACTTGTTAGGGAAGCATAAGGGAGAAAGCACCGAGAAGCCAAGGGGAATAAACACCATCCAGGACAGTGGAGGTTTACAGAAACACATTCAATGACCACCTCATGAATTAATTTTATGATGAAAAAGAGAGAGAAGATAGCTAAGAGAAGAGGTTTCAAAACAGTAAGCGTTACAGAAGAGGGAGTTTTGTGTGGTAACTCAAGGCTTCTGCCCACAATGACAGGATCTGCCAGGACCCTGTGGCCCAGGTCCTTCCCCAGAAGGTGGAAACTTGCCTTGCTGGCTTAGAAACTGACAGCAGTTCACTGTGGCTCCATGTCTGTAAGCTCCTCTTTGACCTACGAGAGACCAGACTAGAGTCCTGTCTCTGGTCTGTATGCTCCGCAGAGCTAGGCATTCATTAAGTAGATGGAGGAGACGGCCCATCACGGCATGCACCTGCTCATTAGCAGCGTGGACGGAGGCCAAGCCCATCCTTGGCTGTGCTGCCTCAGCAGGCACTGGGCAGAGGTGGGCAGATGCCGTGGGAACACTTGCGCCGTGGTGGAGCTGTAGTAGCCACGTAGAAAGGTCTTCGGTGGATTCTGCAGGGGCGACCCCGCTTAGCAGTCACCATAAGGCTCTGCGGGATGCACTCGCAGCTTCACTCAGTCACTGTGCCCAGTCACACCCCACCAGCCCAGAGGGCAGGGCTGGATTAATCTAGCACCACAGCGCCTGGGGTGGGCGAGCCGTGATCCACAGCCTTCCTTCTTCCCACCACCATGCTCTTTCAGGTTAGGCAGTGCAATACTGTGGAAAGAACTGGCTTTGGAGTCAGAAAAACGTGGGTTCAATCCCTGGCTCCACCCACTGTTAGTATGCGGCTTTGGTAAGTTACTTCTCTCCGATTCTTGTGATACTACCTTATTCTATGTACTTCCAAAGCTCCCTGCTTTCTGTTTAGAAGATTTTACTGTTCTAGCCAGTTTGTAATTATCCCAACTAGACTGAAAGTCCCTTAAAAGGCAGGCACCGCCTCAGGCTTACGCAGTCTTATTCCCCACTACCTACTCCAGTGCCTGGTACTAATTGCAGTTCAACAAACTGTATGGAGACCAACACTGAATCACTACCTCCAAGGATTGCTGTGGAGTGTGGAAAGAACCTGGCCATGGTCTGAGCCCTTAATAAAACCTGCTTCTCTTCCTCTGGCCCGCCCTCGACCCTGATGACCACCTGAGCCCTGCTGGAATTATGGCCATCCTTGATCGCAGCCCACCACATGCAACTGATCAACCCCTCTGTTTGAAGAACAGGGCCAGTCTATTTCCCGTCTTGGGCCCTGGTGGAAGGCTTGCTTCAAAAGGGTAAGCTACTCTGAGTGAAGACACTGCCAACTAAGCAGTCAGTCCTGCTCCTATGTCCCACCGAACTCCACCCAGCAGCCAGGGCTGCCCTGGGCATCCGTGCCACCCTGAGTCACATCAGGGTCCACATTTCTCTGGATAGCATCTCCCCTCAGAGCAAGTCTGGAGCTCAATCTTTTCCCTGGGGCCTGTTTAACATAATCACTGTGGTGGAAAGAAAGACAGAAAGACAGAAAGACAGAAAGAAAGAAAGAAAGAAAGAAAGGAAGGAAGGAAGGAAGGGAGGAAGGAAGGAAGGAAGGAAAGAAAGAGAGAGAGAGGAAGGAAGGAAGGAAGGAAGGAAGGAAGGAAGGAAGGAAGGAAGGAAAGAAAGAAAGAAAGAAAGAAAGAAAGAAAGAAAGAAAGAAAGAAAGAAAGAAAGAAAGAAAGAAAGATTTATTTATTTATTTGTTTGTTTGATTTTTATCCCCAGTTCCTGGCCCAGAATTCAAAATCCCTTGGAATTCCCTGAGTGACAAGATTGTCCCATTATGCTGACAAGGTGACTCTTGTGGGGCCTCGAGTTAGCTTAAGATGGGGCTCGTCACCGCAAAGGCAAATCACATGATTAGACGGTTGGAGCTGTCACCTGCTCCCCTGCCCTCTGGGGAGATGGGGCTCAATATGTAGCCATCGATGTTTTCAATCATGCTTGTATAATGAAACATCAATGACAAACTGAGAAGAATGAGGTTCAGCGAGACTCCTGGTTGATGAACATAGGGACGTACAGGAGGGTGTCCCAACTCCACAGGGAAAGAAGCTCCTGCACCCGCCCCTCAGCCATCTTGCTGCCCAATGTCTCTTCATCTGGCTGTTCATTTGGATGCTTCATAAGAAGAAGATAATCCCAAGTGTACTGCTTATCTGAGTTCTGTGATGTGTTGTAGCAAATTATGGAACCTGAGGGGTCATGGGAACCCCTCAGTCTGTAGTCAGCCAGGCAGGCATCAGTGAGGACTGCTTGGGGATACCTGGGGTCTAAAGTGGCACAGTCTTGTGCGACTGAGCCCTTTCTTTGTGGTGTCTTTGCTAACTGGATAGTTTGTGTCAGAAATGAATTGACCCAGTTGGTGTTGGAGACTTGGTATTGAAGTATAAACACCAATTCCACCCTTGCCCACCCATCCATACCACCAAAGACACAGCACGCCTCACAACTGGCCCATTCAGTTCTATCCAACAGAGCCTTCTTGGACACCCAGCTGCACCAGAAGTCGGAGGCATGAGGGAATAGCTTTACCAGCCACAGTTTTTGCCCTCGAGGAGCTCATGAACAGATAACAGACAACTTAAATATAAACAAAGTCACAGGGTTGGGGCAGAAGAGTGTGGAACTGATGGCAAAGACAGGGCTATAGAGCTGCATTCCCAAAGAGCACAGCCACCAAAATGCGCCAAAGACCTTGGTGGACACCTCACTGAAGAAGATACACAGATGGCAAATACGCACCTGAAAAGATGTTCCATGTGTGTCGTCAGGGAAATGCAAGTTGAACAGCGAGATACTATGACACAACCACTAGACTGCCCCAGACCTGGAACCCTGACAACGCCAAATGCTGGCAAAGACGGGGAACAACAGGCACCCTCGTTCACTGCTGGTGGGGATGCCAAATGGCACAGCCACTTTGGAAGACAGTTTGAAGGTTTCTCACAAAACAAAACATACTCTTACCATCTGATCATCCAGCCACCTCCTAAAGGATTTGAAACTGTATGTCCATACAAAAACCTACACATGGATGTCTATATCACTTTACTAAAAATTTTCAGAACTGGGAACCAATCAAGATGTCCCTCAGTAGGTGAATTGATGAATAAACTGTGGTACATCCAAGCAATGGAATATTACTCAGTTAAAAGGAAATGAACCTTAAATGCCTATTACAAAGTGGAGGGAGCCAGTCTGAAAGGCCACACTGTCTGATTCCAATCATACAACACTATGGAAAAGGCAAAGCTATGGAGATAATAAAAAGATCAGTGGTTGCCCAGGGTATGTGTGCTGGGGCAGGGGAGAGATGAATAGGCAGAAGAAAAGATTCTTAGGGAAGTGAAAATACCCTGTGTGATATTATAAAAATGGATATAGAGACATCTGGGTGGCTCAGGTGGACAAGCATACAACTTGATTTCAGCTCAGGTCACGATCCCACGGTTTGTGAGACTGAGCCCTGTGTCAGGCTCTGTGCCGTCAGCACAGAGACTGCTTCGGATTCTCTCTCCCTCTCTCTGCTCCTCTCCCCCTGCTCTCAAAATAAATATTAAAAACATGGATATATGTCATACATTTGCCCAAACCCACAGAGTGTACAATACCAAGAGTAAACCTTAAGGTAAGCTATGGACATTCGGTGATTATGATGTATAAATATAGGTTTATCTTTGGTAAAAAGGTACCATTTGGATGAGTGACAGTGATAACAGAGGAGGTTACGCATGTTTGGATAAAAGGGGGTACACAGAAAATCTCTGTACCTTTCTCTCAATTTTGTTACGAACCTAAAAGTGCTCCAAAAAAATACAGTCTTTTAAATAAAACCCACAGGTAAGTGGTAGCAAATTCCAGAGTGTCCAGATGCAAATCAATCTCTCTGAAAAGCATGATTCGTCAACACGTTTAATAGATCAATGTGGAGGAAATGATGGGTGTTTTTGTTTTAGTTTTTCTTTTTTACGAGAGGAATTTTCAGAAGATTCCTAGGTTAAGCTCTACCATACCTTTTCATAAATATAATGTACAAGACTATTTACATGGAATCTAATACTGGTCAATTCTTAGTCCTCATCTGACCCTCATATGCCAGTAGCAATGGGCACTTTTGGTCACTCCCACCCCCCCCCCCCCCGGAAACACCTCTTCTCTTGGCCTCTCACTCTTCTGGATTCTCCACGCTCAGTGGCCACTGCCACCCAGTCTACTTCAGATCTCCCCAACCTCTAAATGTTGAGATGCTCCACAGCTCAGGCCTCAAAACTCTCCTCTTGTCCAACCAAACTCCTTACGTAGGTCCTGTCCTCTAGGCTAACAGCTTCTCATGGCATCTCTCTGACAAAGTCTCTCAAATCCCCATCTCCAGCAGATAACTCTCTCCTGGACTCCACATGCTTTTATTTACCTGCCAATCCTCAACTATGCTTGGTATCCACTCTTCATCTCAAACTTAATGTCCACACTAGCATCCCTCCCAGCTTTGCTTCCTTCAAGGAATGCAAACTGGTACAGCCGCTCTGGAAAACAGTGTGGAGGTTCCTCAAAAAATTAAAAATAGAACTACCCTTCCACCCAACAAGAGCACTGCTAGGAATTTATCCAAAGGATGCAGGAGTGCTGGTGCACAGGGGCACTTGCACCTCAATGTTTATAGCAGCACTTTCAACAATAGCCACACCATGGGAAGAGCCCACATGTCCATCAATGGAAGAATGGATAAAGAAGATGTGGTTTATACATACAATGGAACACTACTTGGCAATGAGTTTATATATACAATGGAACACTACCTAGCAATGAGAAAGAATGAAATCCTGCCATTTGCAACAACATGGATGGAACTGGAGGGTATTCCATCATCCATCTCTTTAAATGGCAACTCCATCCCCCCAGCTCTCAGCCCCAAACACATGCTCAACTGCTCTTTCTCTCACAGACCAAAGCCAAACTCCTAAGAAACTCTGTAGGCTCTATCTTTAAAACCCATGTAGAATTTGTTTCTCAACCTCTCCACTGCTCCAGCTCTGATCTAGGCTGTATTCATCTCCCACACTGTCTCCTTGTTCCATGTGTGCTACCTCATCTCGAATGATTCTCAACTGAGCCACCAGGACAAGCCTGTGAAAAGGCAAACCGATCTTGTTACTCAAGAGTGGTAAAATTATGTCAATGTTTACAAGTGAGCAAACAGGCTTCGAAAGGTTAGGTAAATAGTTGCACCACCAGTAAGTATAGGTGGTAGAACAAGAATGATTTAAACCCAACTGCTGTTAAATCCAAAGCCCATACTTTTAATCATGACCCATACTGCCAAGAAACCATTCCGTGCTTTAAATGCAAAATACACTGATATCCTAAGCCTTAGTGGAATTGAAATATACCACTTCACACAGACAAGATTTCAAAGTATAATATGAACTCAATCATTTATTCACTCAACAAATACTGTTAGAATGTATTATATGCCTGGCACTAGTCTAGACCCAGTGGGTGGTTCTGCAAAAAATACGAATGAGATGGGGCACCTGGGTGGTTCCGTCGGTTGAACGCCAACTTCAGCTCTGGTCATGATCTCGCGGTTCATGAGTTCGAGCCCTGTGTCGGCCTTTGTGCTGACATCTCAAAGCCTGGAGCCTGCTTCAGATTCTGTGTGTCTCCCTCTGTCTCTACTCCTTCCCCACTCATGCCCTGTCTCTCTCTGGCTCTCAAAAATAAACAAACATTAAAAAAAAATTTTTTTAAAAACACAAATGAGAATCATCACAGAGCCTGTAGTCCAATGACAGTGACACACAATGAAACAAAACAGAAAATGGCCTGTGGTAATAAGCTATAAATAGTAATAAAGTTGAGTAAAGAGATAGGGAGCAAGAGAAAACAACTACTACCAAGAAGCAGAGATATGGATGTTCTTAATACACTGAAGCATCTACAAGGGGCTAGCTACGCTGAATAATGGAGGGTGAGCGGCAGGGGTAAACATTACATCAAACAGGGAACGGTTAGAAGCATTACTTATTGCCTGCCATGCAACCCGAAACAGATGCGGCAGAAGCTCTTCTTGTTCCTGAAGCATTGAAGGGAATGCTTCTAACATTTCACCCTACTAACAAAGCATCTGCAATAATGCCTGGCTCATACTGTGTGCTCCTATCTCAGTATCTGGGAGTACAATATCGGCCCTCTGTTCTTCAAAACAGTCTTCACTGTTCTGGGCCATCTGCATTCTGATACACATTTTAGAATCTGTCAAACTACACACAGATGCACCCACACATGCTAGGATTTTGATCTGGATTGCACTGAATGTATTGTATCACCTGCAAAAACAGCGGCAGTATTATTTATGAAGATACTAAGAAAAGATTTGTATATAGAATACACAAAGAACTACATATCAGTAAGAGAAAGGAAAACCGCTAGAAATAAAAATAGGACAAAGGAGAAGAGCATGTGACCTGGAAGAGAAAACCTGAATAGCCAATAGCCATATGAGAGCAGCCTAACCTGGCATGTATTCAGGCCAATGCAAATTAAAATAAAGATGAGGAACCATCCTATACCCACTAGATTGGCAAAAACTAAAAGTCTAACAGGACTAAATGACTTAATTATTGCTTTTTATATGGAACATAGAGAACGCTCATACCCTGCTGGCGGGTATATAAATTGGAAAACCCCACTTTAAAGTATAATTTGGCAGTATTTACTAAAACTGAAGATGCATATTCAGTAAGATCCAACAATCTGGTCCTGGATATTCTACCTTGCAACAGCCTCTCACATGAGGCCAAAGGGATAGATAAAGGAACGGTTATATAAGCTTTTTCGGTTATGGCCCCATATTGTAAACTACCTAAATGCTCATCATCAGAAGCCTCAGTAAATAAATATTGTTACATTCATTTAAGTACTAAGTATCCATTAAAATGAATACATTAGAGCTACTTATATCAACACGGAAAAATCTCCAAAAAGTTGAGCCAAAAAAGTAGAGAGAGATGCTCATATTCAATGTGAATGCGTTTTTGTAAAGTTCCAAAACACCGAGCACCTGAAGAATGTTTTGTTTCAGATGTAGAATATACAGCAAGAGTTTTAAGGCCCTCTAAGAAATGTTTAGCAACAAACTCAAAATACCAATTTCCACTTAATGAAGGATGACATGGGTTTAAGCAGGAGTGCCACAGAGGGCGCTGCTGCGGTCTGTAATATTTTAATTCTTTTCTTCCAATGTTTGTTTATTTACTTATTGAGAGAGGAGAGAGACAGAGTGTGAGTTGGGGAGGGACAGAGAGAGAGGGAGACACAGAATCCGAAGCTGGCTCCAGGCTCTGAGCCATCAGCCCAGAGCCCGACGCGGGGCTCGAACTCCCGGACCGCGAGATCGTGACCTGGCTGAAGTTGGACGCTTAACCGACTACGCCACCCAGGCGCCCCTAAGTGAGATGTTTTCAATATTTTGGTGGTCATCGGCAGAACTATATGAATCTTCCTGAAGTTAGGCTTCTGCTTCCTTACATGAGTAAACCACACTGCGTTAGGTGAATTTGCCTTTTTTCCACATGGGGTCACTTTAAGTTAAATAGAAATCTTTGTTTTGGCCTCTGTCTGAAATGAGAGATGACTGGGTGCCCCAAACCCATGTCCCTAATCATCAGAAGGGAAATTTGGAAGAGACTGACAACGGTTCGAGCTGTGCATAGCTCCCACCTTCCTTATTTGGTCTTTGTAGTCAAGACTTGTCTACTGAAGCACGTTATTTCCCCTTCCTAACACAGGAAAAATGTAGGACTATTACGTAGACTTCTGTATTTTGGTTCTGAACTCAATGAACACCCAAGTAATCTTTCTCATGATTATGGATGATTTCTCCAGCAACCTAAAATTGGGCTCTTTGACTCTCATTCTGACACTGTGTATACTATCTTTTTTATGCAAGCTAACCACTATTCTGAAAATATGCACGCTATGACTCAGAGTCTGCTTTAACCATTTGTTTTGTTTTCAATATTGGAGACTGGAGGGGAGTGGGGATGTTTTCCTAAAGATGAAAACTATCAACCCTTCTGAAAAAATAAAACAGCTGCTCCAGATGCTAAATGAATTGAATGGCATCAGAGATATCAAGCATACTTATCTAATCTTCAAAGAGAATGTCATCCTGATAAGGAAATGAGATCATTAAAATTAAATAATTATATGGAAGTGAACAAGCATCATTTCCAATATTCTAATTTGGATTTGCAACCAACACACTCAACCATGCTATTTCTCTTTTCTAGATAAGGAGATTTCTGGAGGCAACATACTATTCTTATATAGGGCATGAGCTGTGAAGCCAGATAGACCAGGCTGAAGTCCAACTTTGCAAATTATTAACTGGTGACCTTGTGGAAGTTACTCAACGTCTCTAAATTCCAGTTTCCTCCTTTGTCAAATAGGGATAATAAAAGTGTTATAGGATAATAAATGTATGTTATGGGAACCTTTGGAGAATTAACTAAGATGATGAATGGAAGTACTTAGAAAAATGCCTGTCACATAATAAACATGAATTAATAATTATCAGTATTATTCTTAGTTGCCATAAATATTAGCTAGCATTATCATCATCACTTGACACACATAATTGACACGTGTGAGACCTGGATGGTATTTTCAATAGATCCTCAAATCAAAAGTCCGTGATTCCTAGAACTCAAATACAGAATTAAAACTTCCAAAACAAAAGCCCAAATAACAACATACAAAATATTAAAGAATATTTTTCTTCCCCAAATTGGGTTAGCCTAGGCGTCTTCAAAATGTTTGAGCGGAAGTAGAATGGATGCCTTCCCTGACTCTCTAAGACAGAGTTGGGCATTTCCTCCTCTGGACACCAATGGTCCATGCTTCTAATACAGATTTAGCCATGCCATATTGTCCTGCATGTTACTGTTCCTTCCATTCAGCTGTGAGCTCCACAGGAGAGGAGACCATCCTTCAGGTCTGTATCCCTACACCAAGCACAGTGCCTACCAAACTGGGTGGTCCATGAATATGTAATGATTGACTAGGAATGAGGATGGACACAAAACAAGTACTTACTGACTACCTGCTGTGTCCTAGACACAGAGTTAGGCACTCTACTGCGTCACTTAATTCAGTCCTCATAATAACACTGTGAAGTAGGCACTATTATTCACCACGTATTAAAGACGGAGAAACAAAGATTCAGAAAGAAGTCACTCAAGGGTATGAACTAGTAAATAAATGGTGGTGTTAGCTTTCAAATTCATTTTGTTCTAACTTTAAAACCCTTATTCTCTCTACTAATCTTCATCACTCACCTTACAGAATGAATCCTGTTTGGGGAAAATGGAAGCAAAGTGGCACTTTTAGGATGATGTATGGGACCCTAGAAGGGAAACATCTGTTTCTGACCCATCCAGCCCCCTCCCTGATATTAGATATCAAGCCCCCTACGTCTTTGCTGTTTTTCCTGAGTTTCTCACCTATGGGCTCTGTGCATCATCTACCGAGGCCAGCAGAGTAGCTGCTCTATTTCACTTAAAATGACCTCTCCCGATTTCAACCCTTAAGCAGCCTGAACCCGAGGCATGATGGAAGTCTCTGGACTCAGAGGTCTCAGCATCCTTAGAGGCCACTGCCAACCATACCCCATCAGGGCATGTAATTCACAGAATGCCTATACCCCAGGTTTTCATACAACACGCAAGATTGATAATGAGATTAATTGTCTATGGGTGTGATACACCCATAAGCAACAAATCCATTATCACTCCCACACCGCCACAGCTGATACACTTTCCAAAGGCAGTGTATCAGCTGCCTTTTTTCCCCCTGTATAAACTCCACCGAAACGGGCATCAAAGACAATAATAAACATGGTGAGGATCTCTTCATTAGCTTCATCAACATTAGTTTATTCATTCAGCCAGTCAGTCATTTATTCAACAAATATTTATTATACCACTGCTACCTGCAGAGCTCTGTGCGAGGCAATGGGATACAACAATGATTAAGACAGATGGTTTCCCCACCCCATGAAGCTTATGTTCTCAATACACTGTTTGAGCTCTAAGAGATAAAATGCACCTTAGAGATTACCTAAACACACTCTCCCAGTTTTCGGGAGGAAAGTGAGACCCAGAAGTCAAACAGCCAGCAAATGGCTGTTTCTCTGCCATTCCCAATCAAAATCTCTTTCCAATACACCAGATGGCGCCCATCTGATGAGCAACATGTGAGCTGACATTTATTAGGCGCCATGAAAGCAGGGACATTTCAAATGGCTTGGCATTCAAAGAATGGAGATTTTTTTTTTTTTTTTTTTTTAGTCCTCAATTCCATTGTCAGCAGCTCCACCAGAAGCAGTGGAAAGTAATTTGACAGTGTAGTACAATTGCTTTGGAAAGACAGCAGGAGCCATATAAATTTTTTAGAATGGGACTGTCATTAGCATGACCATGTCCAGTAAAATGTTCAGCAGGCAGCCGACGCTTCTGAGGAATTTCAGTTGCCTTCCTTTGTCTCCTTGAAGGTTTTCATTGCATGATACATCACTAGTGGAATTGTGTGGGCCGACTTGAGAAAGGGGAGCATTTTTAAAAATAAAGCTGAGGAGGAAAAACAGAAACACACTGGCACCCACCCCTGAGACTAAAAAGGAAAACCGTGTGTCAACGCTCAAAGTTGGGATCCTACTTGAGTTATCACGCTCCTTCTCCATGCTGCCTTTTATCCGCTTTTCTCCAGCAGCTCTGCCCACTCAGGAAGGCTCACCCAACTCGGTAACCTGGCTTTGAGTTTCTGCTCCTACTCCTAACAAACGTATTTTAAACCTGCTGCTGTCAGGTGAGTGGCAATGCCTCCTCCGCAGACTAGGAAAAGAAAGAGAAACTGTATACGTGGATGTGAGGGGGGAGGTAGGGCACTGGGGAGCTGATTCATAGCTTTGAGAGCTGTCAGAACAAATGTAGGGTTCACTGCCAGCCGCCAAAATGGGCTGATTTAGGAGAAGGGTGGGATGCCTGTTCACCACCAATGACTCCAAGGTCAATGGCACTGCAGCAGAAACAGTAAAGGCTCAACAATCCACTAGAAGGATGGGTGCGTGTGTGTGTATGTGTGTGTATATATATATATACACACACATACACACACACACACACATATATATATATATATATATATGTATATATATATATGCCTTGTCGTAGGTACAAGCCTCATTAAAGAACACCCCTGACTCACCAAGCTCACAGTCTAGTGCAGTAACTCTACAGGTGTGTACGTTAAAAGCGCCCATTAAAAAAAACTTTTAAATATATAGTCACTCAAGGTCACCCAAAACCTTGAATTATCATCACTTTGATCAGGACACAAGAATCCCTATTTCAGCAAGTTCTGCAGACAGTTCCAGTGTGCATTCTTGCGTAAGAACCATGGTCTCTGGTTGAAGAGGGGCAGCCCTTTGTGCCTACCCTCATTCTGATTCTCACCAGTTCCAGGGCCTTGGGCCTGTTTTTTAACCTTTGGAGCCTTAGCGTCCCTGCTTGTAAAATGAGCATAATGAGACAAAGAAGACAGAACATTTTTTGAGTGCCCCCTAAATGTCAAGAATTGGCATTGTGTAAAGTGCTATAGTTATTTCTTCACTTAGTCCAGAAAATAACCTTATCCAGTGGGTGCTATTAACTAAAATAATATAAAGCATTTGTTATTAGTTTTCAATTGCTGTGCAACGAGGAAGCACAAATTTGGCAGCTTAACACAATGCCTGTTGATTATCTCACGGTTCGGTGGTTACAAGTCTGGGCAGACTTGATGGGGTTCTCTGCTCAGGGTCTCTTCAGGTCAAAATCAAGGTGCTGGCCAGCTACGCAATCATCCGGGGGCTCTGGAGAGAAGTCCACTTCTCAGTGCAATTGGCTTGTTGGCATAATTCAGTTTTGTGGTTGCAGCTGCTCACGTCCCTTCCACGGGGACTCCCTCTTTAAGACACAACAGCACCAGGAACCTCCTGTGTGCTTCGAACCTGACTTCCTCTTCCGCCATCAGTCAAGCAAATCTCTCTGCTTTTAAGGGCTGACGTAATCCAATTAAGCCCACCCAGGTGATCTCCCTTCTTCATGTAAACTGGGAGCATAAAATAATGTAATCACCAAAGTGGCATCTCATCATATTCACAGATTTCAGGGATTAGGGCACAACATCCTTGTGGGGCCACCTTGGAAATTCTGCCTGACATAGAGCTATAGTGAACCAAATGAGTAAAAAGAGTGTCAGGGTCTTAGTTGTAATACTGGGTGACACTCCCACTCTGCCATTTATTACCTGTTTGTACCTAGGCAAGTTACTTAACCTCTCTGGGCCTCGCTATCTCATCATAAGTCTAGTGGAGGACATTATTATCTTGTTTACCAGGCAGGAGGATTTACAGAAGTCACACCTGTAAAACTGACCAGGACAATGTGTGACATGTAGTCAGGGCTCAGAAATGGATAGTAGGGTCTGAAAACAAGAGATGCCATTTTGTGGCATCACAAGTGATGCCATGTGCATACATATTGATCACTTCTACACACTGAGGAGGTATTGGGGATTAAATATGAAAAAGAACTTAACAGGCCTTGCAGAGATCCTGGCCCAGGATGTACATTAGTTCTGCTCTTCTCCAAGTTTATGGGTTAAATGGTGGGGTGTCATCTCATGTAAACATCACCACGTCCAGGTCAGGTAGATGAGTTATTATTACCCGTGTGTATTACAGGTAAGAAAGTTTCAAGTAATTAATGCAGTGCCCCTAATTAAACGAGAGCTATACCGTCTTAGTCACTAGTTGGGTGATATCCATCCAAAACTTTGAAGAAACAACTGCCCTGTGCATGGCTGAGTCACGCCTGCTGCATTCACCACCGTAAGCACAATTTAATAGCTTGCATTTTAATCCCCTTAACACTAACCTCACAGAATAGTGTAGACTCATCACAATGCCAGTGTCCCACCTTGCTGCAGTGTGCACAGCCCAGAATTTATAGCCCACTTCATTAGGAGTATACACAGAGCCTGTTAGCAACATCTGTCTAAGTGGAAGCCAGCATGTCTCCTCATCTCCTGACTTGCATTATTCTTAAGATGATTAACTCACACGTGGGTGCTATGCCCTAGTATCGAGGTTAACATCTTGAGTTCAAAGGTATTTCACTCTGGACGCTGAGAAATCACTCAGAATTTTACAGTAAAGAAGAAAGCAGAATTAAACTGGGGATACAAAGGCTTTAACTAAGCTCTTTAATTCTCACTTGGTCTGCAAGGGGGGGTGGTGTTGTCTAGTTTGTTTGTCATTCATTCATTCATTCATTCATTCACCTGTTTGCATAGCAATTTATTCATTCATGAGGGCATCCATTCTTTCGATGTATCTTTTTCAGTTTGTTCTTTTATCAAAGCAGGGCATTCAGGGGCGCCTGGGTGGCTCAGGTGGTTGAACGTCTGACTTCAGCTCAGGTGATGATCTCACACATCATGAATTACAGCCCCACACTGGGCTCGCTGCTGTCAGCTTGGAGATTGCCTTGGATCCGCTGTCCCCCTCTCTCTGTGTCCCTCCCCGATTTCGTGCTTTCTTTCTGTCTGTCTCTAGAAAATAAATAAAACTAAAAAAAGAGAGAGAAGCAGGGCATTCAAAGGTAACCAAGTGAAGTTCTTGTGCTCAAGGAACTCACAGTCGAGTAGGAGGAGACATGTCAACAGATCAGAAAAGTGCTGCAGGAGAGTCCCAGGAGCCTGGGGAAGGAAGGGCCAGCCAGCAGTCACTCAACCAGCACCTTGAAGGATAAGCACACAGAATGTGGACAGGCAGGACTGGCTGAGAAGCAGGCAAAGGGCTAGAGGAATAAAACTACAAGGTGTGACTGAAAAATGGTGAATTCAATCCAGATCTTCCTTGTCTTACAGTGGGGTCACATTCTGACAACTCACGGTAAGACAAAAATTTCATAAGGTGAAAATGCATTTAATACACCTAACCTGCCCAACATCATAGCTTACCACCTACCTTAAACATGCTCAGAACACTTACCGCAGCCTACACTTGGGTAAAATCATCTACTGCAAAGCCTACTTCATAATAAAAAGTTGAACATCTCATGTAATGTATAGAATAATATACTCAAAGTGAAAAAAAGAGCACTTGCATGGGTACAAAATGGTTGTAAGTGTATCAGTTGTTTACCTTGTTGATTATGTTGCACGGACTGGGGGCCCCTTGTCCCTGCCCAGTGTCGCAAGAGAGAATCATACCACGTATCTCTAGTCTAGGAAAACAGTCACAATTCAAAACCCAAAGTAGAGTAGTTTCTACTGAATGTGTGTTACTTTTACACTATTGTACAATCAAAATATCACAAGTCAAACCTCTGTAAGTTGGGGCCGTCCGTGTACCAAGAACACACCTGGGATGCGGGACAGGGACATCCCAGGGAAGAACCAATCACCAGTGTGCTCTTTTCACGTCATGCCAGAGTGTATCTTTGCCTCTTACAGGCACCGGAAGTCGAAGACAGATTTTCGTCTAGAATGGGAAATCTTGATATCTGAGTAAAAGATACCTCTGTGATCCCAGGGTAGAGGGAGTCAAACTGAAGGGGCAAAGGGCCGGTAGGAGAAAGACGTCATCGGCTCTGCCAGGCCTGCGGGTCTGCCTGGCGAAAGCACAGGAGCCAGATCCCCAGGGCTGCCCCACAGGGCTCTCTATCTTGGTGAAATATCGTGTGCTAACAGGGTAGCCACTAGCCACATGCAGCTTGGGAGCACTTGGGATGTGGCTGGTACAAGTGAGGAGCTGGATTTTAAATTTAAGCGGCCCACACGTGGCACGTGACAAGAGTTACTGGGAGCACAGAGTTAGAATTTGTTCGGATGATCCCATCTCCATGTTGCCTTTCAGGTGCTCTAGGCTCTGAAACCTTTGGGATGAGAGAGACTGTCTCTTGGGGGGCATTTTTGGGCACTTTATTTACTAACTGTCACTTACTGGATTTGGGTTCTCTGAGGGCATAGACTGTGTCTTTTCTGTGTGAGTACAGCCAATGTGCCGAGCACAGGATTTGACCCAGAGAATGTTTGAGTTGAAGCAGACACTGTCCAGATAGTGAAAGGCAACCTTTCCACACGGGGAAACAATTCATCTTCTCTTGCAGGAGCTTTACGATTAAACACAAGCCACTGCGGAGACTTTTTTAATAGCCCAGAGGCAAGCCGGATAGAAAAATAAATTATCCTTGCTACCTTTACCATTCATCCAAATTTCTTTACTTCTTCTCACTATCAGGGGTCTATGGAAAGTAGCAGATTTTCTCCTGCCCTAGAAATGCCTCTCTCATTTTCTACCACTAACTAGCTAAGCAAAGGCACTAATTATAAATGTTCTAACATCAAAAAAAATTTTTTTCTAATATCCCAGACTATAATAAAGACTCTAAGAAAAAAGTTAATAGCTCAAAAACTAGTGTTTGATAGCACTTCCTGGTTCATGAAACATTTGCTCATACACAATGGGCTTGATCCCAACAATAGCCTCATAAGTTTCAAATCATGATTACCATTTTACAGAAGAGGAAGTAAAGACTCAAAGAGATTGTCCAAATTGTTCAAAGACACAAAGGTTCTAAGAGGTGGAATGAGATTTGAAAGCCAGATTTATTCTAAGAAGCCACCCACCATGTGTAAGGAAAATACTTTAGGCCAATGTAAACCTGAATTATATGTAGATCTTGAAGAACAGATTCGATTCTGACATAAAAAATTTTAAAAAGAACAAAGCATTTCAGGAAAAGGACACGTTCCACCTGTTCCGTTTTTGCGAGGACTATACCTCTTTTTCTTCTTCTTCTTCCTTTTTTTCTATTTATTTACCCAAAAGATTCTTTCATTCTGAAAGAGCCCAGATCAATTAATTAGGTTCCTCTTCAGACAAAAATGCAAACATGCCACTTCACTAATAAAATCTCTGCCTTCTGATTCTCAAAGACTTTTATTGTCTGTCAGGTCATTTGTCACTTAACTAATTAATTCATCCATCCATCCAACCAACAAACTTTTAAGGAGCCCCTGTTGTGAGCCAGCCCCTCCACCAGTAACTCATAGATGAGAAAGGAAACAGCCTTTATCCCTGAGAAGCTTACTCGTCTCTTGACCCTGATTATTTTGAATTGAACCGTTACTCATTTTTAGATTTCATTTGTCTTTGGCAAACTGCGCCCACCCCCCAACCCACAGAAGAAACGTCTTTATACGCAGTGATGACAAACATTTATTAATTGGTGCTAGAGAAGAAAGGAGAAAAAAATATATTACTATTTGCTGAGCATTTCTTAAATCCCTATATTGTGATAAGACCTGAGACAGGGAAAATGAAAAGGACAAAACAAATAAAAGGAAAAGGCACAATAAGGGGTTGAGAATCTGATCAAGGAGCGAAGACATTATAAAAATAAATTTTAATAAAACAAACAATAATACAGTTGAAAATGCGAACTGGAATCCCACACAACACAAACATTAAATCACAGTTTTATTGCACACATTTACTGATCATCTACGATGTGCCAGGTATTAAGTCAAGTCTTCAGCAGTTTCCATACGTCATCTGACTGTATACCCCGATCCTAAAATGCCAGCCTATTTATCCCTACATGATACATGAGGCAAAGCAAGCCTCAGAAAACGTGCAGTTGACACAAGTCACAGAATAATGAGACACACAAAAACTCACACTCACACACTTCTGACCTCATGCCCTCTGTTGACTCCACTGGACAGCATTGCCTCCATTGTTAGGGTTTAACTAATGAAAAGCAAGAATGATGAACATGGGCTAGAATGAGGTGAGGAGGATGGGCTTGGAAAATGAAGGATGGATATGATACTACAAAGGAAATTAAAATTTTAGTCATTAAATTGAGCTTACTATTGCAGATTCAACTTGTGTGATTAAACCACAAGGACCGCTCTTACTACTAATGCTTGGTTAATTATATCAACCTTCCCACTGGGATTTTCTCTTGTTCTAGGAAGGGTCCTATTGAAGATAAATGCAGACCTCTCCCCTTCTTGCATTCCCTGGTAGGATTTTCCCAGCTGTGCACATCTGGGTATATGAAATAATGGACAGCGGTTACATATGCGGGTATCTGCACTGTATACGCGAAGCAAGAAAACTGGGGGTGGGAATGCAGAAATGTGGTAGAGATACGTTATTGATCATGGTATCCAAAGCACTTAGCAAGGTTCCTGGCACAGATTAGGTGCTCAATAATGTGTACTGCATTATTGAACGTAGCCGCTTTTATCTGTCTTGTCAACGATCAATCAACACAATCTCTGCCACACAACAGCCAAAAAGGGATACACGAATATTGAGGGTAACTGGGGGAAAGAAGAACAGCAATAAAGAACTGAGAAATACACTGTTATATACTGTTTATGGCCTTGGTCAGTCTGCCCCTTCCTTCTCCAGTCACTCTCTAATTGAGACATACGACCTCTGTATGAAACACCTAGGTTCCAGTGTCTTGAGTCCCAAGTCTATCAACCAGAGCAGAAAAAAAAATTGATCTTCAGACTCAATAGCAAGTGGGGGTTGGAAGTGGTCATGTTTCCACAGACCTAATATCTGTTGGGCTTAGAGTAGGATCTGGAGAGTAACTGAGTTACTAGTCTTCCGTGGGCATGGCCAGTGCCCAGGACTATACAGCCAAGTTGGTTAGCAGCTGTACAGTCTTCCTCATCTGGAATGGAAATGCCACCCACTTATACAGAGAATTCTTCTGAGTCTAGTCCTTGCCAGGTCCTTCCTGTCATGGGAATTAAAACCTTACTTCCCTTCCTGTGAGCTCTTGACTGAGTTTTGCCACGGAAAAGATGCCATGGGGCTTGTTCCTCTAACCTGTGGAACATCCCACACCAATGGCTTATACCTTCTGCTGCTAGGCCCCATCTATCATATTAATCCCTTTGCATTTTGATACCTGCTGAAGGAAAGCCCAGTCTTCCAAGAATTGTATGGATACTGCCTGTTAATGTCTTCAGTCACAGTCAAATGATTTCCCCTAATTCTTGTATTTCTCAATCTTAAAGTCCTGGAACATCTCATAGAAGAGCCTGCTTGAGTTATGACAACCATATAGTCTTAGGTTTGAAGGAGCTGGTTTATCTTTTCTAGGTACTAATTATGAAGGATATCACAAGTAAATGGTTACAGATTTATGGACAAAATTGTTAAAGGCAGGAGTTTGGCATATTTTGTAAGCCCAACTCCAAGGTCTTAGAGATAGCAACCTTCAACTTGCCCAGAACTTTTTCTAAAAGTTAAAAGCATCTTTACAGGTTTTTCCCCCCTTTGAGGATTCAGAGCATCTTGGTGACAAAGCCATTTTCAGGTGCTTCTCTTCTGCCTTTAATCTTCTAACTCTGGGCCAAAGGGTCATAAAGGATTTTCCTTGGGCACAGACATAAAGAGACAAAGAGACTCTCCTGGAGTGGGAACTATCATGCCCCTTTCGGTGGGGGTGGAGGGGATATATCTCAGAGGGCTACTGGAGGTGTCTGCCTTTCTAAAGGAGGTGTTCGTAACATGCACTATCTTGGAACCTATTGGCCCTTGTAATTTCCTTATTCTTCTCAAGGAAAACAAAAACGGAAGAAAATAAAAAACTGAAAGCATACATAATGACAATAGCAAAATACATAACTCCTTGGGTCTACACGTAACCTTTTGCTGGTTGTTTTGTAATTTTTAGATATTTCTCTATATAATTTAGTTTTTTCCCCAGCACATTTAACATTTTTTGAAGTCACTTATTATTAAAAATTCTAATACTGACCAAATACTAAAGGTCATAATCTACTGACACTCTTAAAGCCAAAACACCCTCTAAGCATTTCAAAACACGTTTAAACAGTACTATGTTTTTAGACAATCTCATTTGTTCTTCCCCAGAACCACGGTTCTAAGCATAATAAACCAACTGGAAAAATTCCAGGAAGGGCATTTCAGATGGGTATCCTTGGATCATTATTATTCTGGCAGCAGGATTCGTGTACTTAGTAGACACTCAATAAACACCCGTGGAATTGACTTGAAATGGACTGTTATCAGCTGCTACAGTCCTAATGTGGGTGCTGTGAGGATCCCTTTGATGGAGTTACTGTAGTTTTAAGTGTGAGCCATCACGCCTGCTAATGGCACTAATTATCTGCCAGCTAAGTGGAAAAGATAGGATTGACCAGCCATGACAGATCAATACTTACACGTTTATTATTATTTTTATTTTAATAATTCTTAAGGGCTGCCTTACTTGGTATAATTATGAGTGGTCCCTGAAATCACTGTGAATGAACAGAGCAGCTGAGATATAGTTGGAAAAAATCCACAGAGGATTAGTGGTTAATGGTGCATCTCTCCCATGAACTTTCATGCGCACAGTAGCTTTGCCCAACACATTTTGTCCCCAACTCTGTGGCTTTTTTCTTATGACTAAGCTAACCAAATTCTAAATATCCACCAGGCTCCCAAGAACTAGAATCTCAATCTCTCTTTCTCTGTGTGTGTATAGGGATGTGTATGTTTTGAGGGAAGGGAAGAAGAATGTGGGGAATGGGGAGGAGATAGTCAACCACGTTCAAACCCAAAGCCCTGGCTCCCCCCAATCGTTGTCCTTGCTCTACTGCTCATAGTGTCTTCTGTTCCTGCATCTATCCATCTCTGATCCTCAGCACTGCCATTTTGCATGTCTGGTTTGAGGGCTGAACCAGGCAGTTTCTGATCCTCTGCAAGGTTTTTTTGTGTGTTTTTTTTTTTTTAGGTATTTATTTTTGAGAAAGAGAGAGAATATGAATGAGTGGGGGAGGGGCACAGAGAAAGGGAGAGAGAGAGTCCCAAGGAGGCTCTGCACTGAGAACAGAGAGCCTGGTTTCGGGCGCAAACTCATGAACCTTGAGATGCTGACCTGAGCCAAAGTGGGATGCTTAACCCACTGAGCCACCCAGGCCCCTCGATGCTCTGCAAGTTTACTCCTTGTTCAGTTTCTGTCATTATTTGGGCCTGTGGAGAGGTCCACTGGAAGAAGATCGATCCTGGCTCTGACTACCAAACAACATAAACTGTGTCGATGGAGGCTGCCCCCATACTATCAAGAAATCCTGAGAACTGGACAGTAGCATGATTTATCAGGGAGGCAAACAAAAAAGACATCAGCTTTGAGAGTGTGCCTTTCTTAAGACACTGAGATCCAGCCCATCCACGTTTCCTGCTATTCTTCACAGTCACCTTGCATGTGGCTTGTTTTTTTTAACCAGTCTTAAACATACTCCATCTTCAGATTCCTTCAGATTCCTCTTTTCCTTTATCTGTGCTGTTTCCTTTACCTGGAATGTTCAGCCTAAGGCTTCTCCAACCTGGGAAAACTTTTCAGTCGCCCAAATCTATTTATTTCCTTTTTGTGAGTCTTCTCTTGGACTGTTCTCCGGCAGTTGGCTCTTCCGTGTCTTAGTCCAACTGCATTTTCTGTCCCATGGCCTTTAAAAACCCTACATTTTAATTACCCATTTTCATGTCTGATTCCCTGACTAGACAACGAGCTTACCAAAGGAAAGGCACCATAATTTTTGTCTTTGCGTTCCAAACACCTACCACAATGCTGGGCATATTCAATAGGCACAGTAAATATTATACATCTTTGATTTAAAAAAATGGACCAATGAAAGAAAGATGGATAGATGGGCAAATAAATGACCAAACAATCAGTCTTTGTTCCATGCTTCATAGTTGAGTATTACCACCTAAACTTCTACTGGAAGTCATGCATCACCAAAACTGTGGTAGAGAGAAGGCTAGAGCGAGGATGACAATCTCCAGCTGAAAACTCTGTCTGGAGAAGTATTTGCTGCATGGTTAACTTTTGACCAGTAAAAACACTATTAGTTTCCCTGCAAATTAGGGACACAGCAACTGCGAACCTTCTGTTTACTTTCCACCTATGACTTCAAATAAACACCATCAAACGTTACCTATAACACTCTAGGTCTCCATTTCTTCCTTTGTAAAATGAGGATGATGCGTAACCCTTGAAATCTTGTCTGGAGAACAAAATGCTGTACTTCATGGGGAAGTATAAAGCCAGGGGCTGATCACTTAGTAGTCAATAAATCTGCCTGGTCCTCCTTTCTCTTATATTACCTTGATTCTTGAACCTGACCCATTTTCTGTAGCATACTGCTATGGCAGAGACTGCAGGGCACCCCCAAATCCCTAGGTACACAGCCAGACCACACTTCCCAGCCTCTCTTGCAGGTAGGTGTGTTCTACCCAAGCGGAAGTGATGACTGTCACTTTCAAACCTGGCCGAAGAAGACCCCTGTGGGTGCTCTTCTCTTCCCTTTGTCTTTTCTAACTGTCTAGAAGGGAGACTAGCCCCAGGACGGTCCCTTAGACCTACTTGCAATAAATGGCAGAGCCTTTCTTAACCTGTGTTCCCAAATGACTGCACAGAAAAGAGATGCTCACGAAGCAGTTCATCTGCCCTGTACTATTACAGGAGCGAGATGTTAACTCCAATTTTTCTTGAGTGATTACATATTTTGCACGAGAGTGGCTGGAATTCCTCTAATACACCCTCCTTTAGGGCAGGATCCACAGCACTGAACACACCACACAGTAAGAAAAGTACCTGGCAAATAGCATATATTCATTAAATACTTCTAAAAGAAAAGAGTGTGTGTGTGGGGAGGGGGGGGGGCGGGAAGCATGACTATCAGCTAACAAGTGCCAGTGCTGAAGATGTGTCCTTGAATTTGAATTCACGGACTTGCTCAAAAGTGACTATAAAAACAGTGTTCAAAGTATTATAATTCCTGGCTTTCCTGCCGTGTAACTCTCAGCACATATTGATTTTGAAGCTCAAATCTTTGCAATTCCCTGATAATGCTATTCCTCAGAATAATGAAGCAGGAAGGTCCCCTACGCCCACAGTTGTGCTGCTTGTGTAGAAGCTGTGATTTTCTTTAACCACAGGTATCTGCGCCTGCTCAGGTCCTCATTATAGTGTATGGATGTTATTTAATCTCCGATGAATCTTTCCCTAACACTCTTCCTCCTTTTTAGGAAACCCAGTTGAGTTTCTTACAGATGCTATATTGGCTTCACTATCATATTTCCCAGGATAATTCTCAGAATTAACCTACCTGATTTCTGCTGCCCCTCAAACAAGAGAGGTATGGTAAGTTCTTGATCCCTAGATGTGGCCACTGCTAAGTCAGACCATCTACAAAGGTTTCAAGTGGGGTTTCAGGCTTAAATCAGTTATTCAATTGTCAAGTGTCTACTGAACATCTTCAAAGAGCTTTTTGCTGGTGAGGAGTTCATGGTCTGGCTGGGAAAATAAGACAAATAATCAAGGGACCATAATAACTGAATTTTGATGTGGACTTCGGATGTATAGAGAAAAGTGTCCAATCTTCTGCATTATGCCAATTTATTTACTCCATTACTTATTTGTTTATTGAGTGCCATGTCCCAGGTCTTATTCAAGGACATGAGAATATCTCCGTGAAATAAAACAACGTTCCCCACTCTCATGAAGCTCTTAACCAAACAGTTCTACTTATAATTTGATTCAAACACACCATGCCTTTTCCTGACTTTGCACACACATTACCCTTCTACCCAGAATGCCCTAGTGCTCCTTCCACTACTCCCTTCCACCAACTCAACTTTCTGCATCTGACAACTTCTAGTTCCATTCAGAATTCTGCCCAGGCATTTCCTCTTCTATTTGTGCTGCTCTGATAGTCTATGTTTTAGATTAAAACATGCCCTGCATTAATTTTCTCTTTTGTATTTGTCATGTTATAATTAGGAACGTATAGATATTTAACTTTATTTACCTTTGGGTCTCAGTGCCTGCAATCAGGACTGACACACAATAATTTAGGAAATTTTTGCTGTCCTGAACTCAACTGGAAAGAAGAAGTCAAAGCTCGATAAAATAAAGGTGCTTACCCAAGACTACAAAACTAGATCCATGTCCTTGTTCAGATGAATCAAATGCACTGCCATGGACATGTGGTTTGCAAGAGTTTTTCATGGAAACAAATGTCAGTTCCTCCCTTCAACTGGCAGAATACAGAATACCAATCTATGTTTGGTAGGATAATCATTTACGTCAATAAACTTTCTTTTTTTAAAAAAATTTTAATGTTCTTTTATTTTTGAGAAACAGAGAGAGTCAGAGCACAAGTGGGGGAGGAGCAGAGAGACAGGGAGAGACAGAATCTGAAGCAGGCTCCAGGCTCTGAGCTATCAGCACAGAGCCTGACATGGGGCTCGAACCCATGAACCATGAGATCATGACCTGAGCTAAAGTCAGACATATAACCAGTTGAGCCACCCAAGTGCCCCAATAAACTTTCAGTATCTTTTGTATTCAGGCTACAATTATTAAGGAATAAAAATATGTAAAACAAAGGAAGTATCTATGTAAGGACATAATGACCTAGGGGGAGACCAGTAAATGTAGCAAAAACTATAATATTTATCTTCTTCCTTTTACCATATAATAAAATCCTTTAAGGGAAAATTTAAGAGAGTTCTTTTTGAGACTTTCCTGTTGCATAGCACAAAAGGCTGGGATCCAATACAGTTCATTTAAAACAGACTCATTCCAGCAAATCTTTCCAAGATTTTCCATTTCCTCATATTCTAGAAAGAATCTACAGCTTTTCACAACTTGTATTTGCTCATCATTATAGAATATGGGGCCCATAGCTGAGATACATTCACCAGCCAAGAGCTTTTCACTAATTCATTATTTGGTAAATACACTTACTTAATTTTTTTTGTCCCAATGAATTTGCTAAGTGGTTTATACTCATAATTTCATATAATCCCTTTAAGGAGAATACTTCTATTCCTCATTTTACAGATGAGAAATCTGAGACCCCTGGAGGTGAAGTAACTTGACTAAAGTCATCCAGACAGCATTTTTCAGGTCCAGTATTTAAACTTGGATCTTTGTGGTTTCAAAGTTCACATTCTTTTTACCGTATCAGAGTCCAGAAGTGGTGTGTGTGGTGGTGGTGTATATTTGCGGGGAGCAGGGGTGAGGGATAACATTAGTTGGCTGGAAAAACAAAATGTGGTATCACTGAATTTACAGAAAAGCCATATATTATTTTAAATGAAGACCATGAGATGTGTAGTTGACCATATGTCACTCTGGGCCACCAAAAAAAGCACCCATATCTTACCAATGTGAATGACTGTCCCTAGAATATGCAAGCTTAAGTAGTCAACTGTCTGTGTAAGCATGAAATATCTTCTGGAAGTGAAAGGTCTTGCTGCAAGAAGAAAAAGAATGGCTTTGGGGTTGCTAGCTTACATGGCCATTCCTGAAAAGCCAGTCACTACAGTGCCTTGATTTCACTGTTGGTCAAAAGTGTCCTTAGAAGCTACTGAAATGGTAAGATTTATGGAATATTTTGTGAGGATGTACACAGCTACATCTTCTATCCAGATGGCTCCTTTACACCAAACTTTTAAAACTATCTAGCCTGCCAGAGCTGAATAATTTTGTAAATCAAGTATCTAAAGGTTTAGTGTTTTACATAGCCACTGACTGACCTCAAGAACACTGAAATGGCCACTAAAAAGTGTAAGCACACTCTTGAGGAGACAAAAAAGAGACATCATTAGACAAATGCTTATAACTGCTGCCTCCTTGGTTTTCTCATTAAGGACTTTCAGCTCAGTTTCAACGGAAAGCAAAGAAAAAAAAATCTTCCCTTTTAACTTGCTTATTGAAATAAATAAAAAAGATCTGTTTTTCTTCTGGCCTCTGAAACCCTTTTCTTCCAAACAAAACCTGCTGAGAGAAGTTTTCTTTCTTTCTTTGGAGACAATGATTTCAGAAACGAAAAATGCTGGAATTCTACATGATCAGAGGATTTGGGAGGGAAGGGCTGAGGTAGAGGCTCTAAACGGGAATGACCTTTGTCCTCGGAGCCCTGCAGCCTGCAGGCTCCATGGAAACCTCCTGAACCACAGGCCGGAGAAGGGATGAACAGTCATTGGGTGAGATGAAAGTGAGGCACACCGGAGCAGACTTGCTTTCCCTTTAAGTCCTTAGGGATAATCACAGCCATTGTTCCCCAGTATCAGAGAGTCCAAGACTTTAAAGAAGGGTTCTCTATAACTTAAAAGCATAGATTTAATAATAGGGGGAAATTCCATTTATACCCAATGTAAAGATACATTCATTTATCCTTCCCTTATACTTAAAAGAACTTTCATCCACCGCTGACTAATTATCGGTGGCAACCTGGCCCATGGCCCACATTCCCCTACTTGATTCTGTGGCAAGGTGGATAAAATTTCGGCTGAGTAAAAGCAGCCCTGCAGTCTAAGTATTGGGTTAAGAACACATGTAGCTCACCATGAAGGACCCTATATGAGGTGAGGGTTCTTATTCTACTTGATTATTATTACTGATAATAACAAACCTCATGACGATTTTAAAGATATCTTTAAAACAGTGAAAAAACTGCATTAAGAAACTTTTATTTCCATGAAAATAAGAAGGCAAAACAAATCTAAAAATCATGATGACGATCTTCTTTCAGATGGACTCAGTGAAAGGCTTATGGCTCTATTTTTTCCATATGTTCATTCATTTATGTACCCGACAAAGAATTAGTGAGTACCTACTAAGTGGCAAATACCGGGTCTCACCTAGTGGAAATACATTGTGATGAGCAATGCACCTGTTTTGGTCACTGAAAAGAAGGGCACCCTAACCAGAATGGGGGCTGATATCCGAGGCAAAGGATCAGGGCTGAGAGGCTCTGTGTAAGGCCCCATCAACAAATAGCTGGCTATGAGTGGGGTAGAGTTAAGAAAGAGGTGGAGCAGGGGGTAAGCACATCACTAAGGAGTTTAAAACCATGCTAACCTCAAAGACTGGAAAGCAGGAGAGTGGCAGGACCAGTTTTGGGTTTTAGGCAGATGAAATCAGACAGCCAAGGGCCAGGCAGATGGATGGATGGATCAAGTGTGAAGGGAGAGAGAGGCCTGCGGCCCATATGATGGGGACCCAGGTCTCTTTCAAACAATGGGAAGGTGAGAAGCTCTTTCTTCCCTCCCTACTGCTGCTTCTCTTATGAAGAGCAGTGAGTTATTAGATCCTTGAGACTGTGAACAGCTGTGAGGACTGGAGCTCAGCCCATTTGGGGTTCTTCTGCTTCTGGATCTGCAAGAGGGGAGTGAGCAGACTGGTGTGTCCAGGGCAAGTGCTGTCCTTGCACGTGCTGGGAGAGGCAGCACAGAGGGGACAAGGAGGGAGGGCTCTGTTCTCATCCCTGTGACTGGCTGGGTGACTTTCAGCTCTGCAGACCTCATGTGACCCAAGTAGGACTCCAGGTGTAGACTTAGAGGACAGGTAGGAGGCAGCCTGAGCCACACATTCCAGCCCAGCTGGGCCAGCAACATGAGGATATTTTATCTTTATCTGGTTCCTGTGTCTGGTTTGCAGTTGGCTCAAAATGCAAAGGGAGAGGGCCATGGATAACCAACCTTCCCAGAGATTCCCCAGTATGAGCCCAAATCAAACAAATGGCCTTGGGGATAAGAAGGAGGAGAGAGAGATACCAGACATACTCAAGTTTGGATTTAAAATGTGGCATCACCAGTGAGTAAGGGCAAGCAATCTTTCCAAACAAAACAACTGAAACACTTTCAAATTGAAAAGAGGAAACCCTGTAAGTCAGCACTCTTATTTCTGTATTTCTTGATATTGTTAGTATATGTATTTTTCATATAAATAATTATTCCGTTTCTCTGATGAAAAATAACCGCTTAAAGGGGGGCACCATGTTTGGATACCCTTAATCAGTGCATTACCTGATAGGACATTTATTAAGGATAAAACATTTCTTTTATCCCAATAGCTGCCTCAGCAGTTGTTAAGATGAGAAGGGGGAGGGGAAAGAAAGCCTTTATCATTTCCTGATCTCTCTAGCAAATTGCCAATTTATGCACAGAATATTACAAATACTACTGAATTATTTGAGCCTGGAATTAATTTAGAGAATCTTCTCCTTCTTTGAGTGCCCAGGGATTTGGCTTATCTTTATTTGCTGAAGGAACCATGCCACTGAAAGCAGTCCCAGGATTATTTCAAGTGAATGAATAATGAAATCGCCCAGCTTTCTAATGGTTTCCAAATTCCATGACTAGCTCAGGATGCTCTTGTGGGTGAGTTCATCAGCCAGGTCCTTTCACTGTGGGTGATGCACACCCAGACTCAGAACAGGAGCTTCTGTGTGGAGTAATTAAAGTCAGTGAGCAAAACCCCAGTGTCACTGGGGGTTACTGAGGCTGCTTTGGAAAATGGAGAAAAGATATTTCATCCTTCAGACAGTATCATTATGGGTAACATACACAAAATAATCAATTACCAAAGCGGCTATTTTTAAAATAATCCTTCACTAGTGTGAAATCCCTTAATCATGTCAGAAATCATTGCTCTTGCTAGGGCTAAGACTGTGCCAAACAAGGGGAAAGTCTTCTTGGCTTTAAAAGAAGGACAAATTCAGGACAATTAACAAAGAAATCAAATAAATTACTGTTTTACACACAGTTTTCTAGGTAACTAATCTAGGTTAGCTAACCTTCTAAAAACCCTCGACTCACCCATGCTGGTCAGTTGTGGAGCCAGTAACCACATTGGTTACTTGCTTCCTTTTCCTTTCTTGCTAAGCCATGAATACTTATTGTGGAAAACTTAATGTAAATACAGAAATGAAAACAAAATGTATGCTTAATCTGCAAAGGCAGAGATATACACGTTAAATATTTGGAGTATTTTGCTTCCATCATTAATTCTTCAACTCTTATCAAATACACACACACACACACACATATAAAACTGAAAACAAAAGCTTTCATTCTGCTTTTTCACTTAGATTGTAAGTATAGCGTCAAGTCCTTAACTATTAAAAAAAAAACTTATGGCACACAATGTCTATTTCCATAAAACTGGATGCAAAAGACTACTTTATTTTAGCTTATTTATTTATATATTTTGAGAGAGAGAGAGAGAGAGAGAGAGGGAGGGAGGGAGGGAGGGAGGGAGGGAGAAGGAGCAGGAGGGCAGACAGAGAGGGAGACAGAGAACCCCAAGCAGACTCTGCACTGTCAGTGCAGAGCCTGAAGAAGGACTCGATCTCACAATCATGATCTGAGCTGAGATCAAGAATCTGATGCTTAACTGACTGAGCCACCCACTCACCCTGAGACTACTTTACAAATTTTTTTTTAACTTTTTAAATTTATTTTTGAGGGACAGCAAGAGACAGATCATGAATGGGGGAGGGGCAGAGAGAGAGGGAGACAGAGAATCCAAAGGAGGCCCTAGGCTCTGAGCTGTCAGCACAGAGCCCGACACGGGGCTCGAACTCATGAACCGTGAGATCATGACCTGAAATGAAGTCAGAAACCCAAACGAGTGAGTCACCAAGATGCCCCCTGAGACTGCCTTTTTAAAACTATTGACTCCCAACACTCAAAACAGTGCCTGGCAGATAGTAGGTGCTCAGTAAACAAGTAATACATGGATAAATGAAATATAATGAATGAATGAGCAAATGAATAAATGAATGAGTGCATGCATGACGAATGAATGAGCAAATGAACAAACGCATGAGTATATGCGTGAATGAGTGAATGAGTGCATGAGTGCATGGTTCTTCCCTGAGAAGGTAAATGTTCACCTGGACAATCACTCTGCTTTTCTAAGAAACCAGTATGTCAGCACAGGCTCTATTATAATAATTCCTTGAGTTAATAAAGTCTGAGTCAAGCTTGGTTATGAACTGTCTTAACTCATTATATACTTTATATACATATTCTGTGAAACCCAAACAACACATCTCTTCTAACAAGACAAATAATACCCAGCTCTTCTGGAAAAAAAAAAAAAGTACCAAGTCTTTTTTTTTTTTAATACATTTATTTATTTTTGATAGACAGAGACAGCAGAGCACAACTGGGGTAGGGGCCGAGAGAGAAGGACACACAGAATCCGAAGCAGGGTCCAGGCTCCGAACTGTCAGCACAGAGCCCGACACGGGGCCTGAACTCACAAACCGTGAGATCATGACCTGAGCTGAAGTTGGACACTCAACCAACTGAGCCACCCAGGTACCCCCGACCCTTTTTTTTTTAATAAATTAAAAAAAGTACCAAGTCTTAAGAGCATTCTGGTCTCTCTTTCAGTTTACCACCTAAATCAGAATATTACCCCTGCATACTCATAAGCCCCTCTCAGAATATTCCCAATAATTCTGTTGAACTGGCATTTCAAGGCATTAAAATACACAGATGTAAATATCTACTGATTAAGCATTAAACCTAAGATATCATAAAACTGCAGTGTTTCAAGGGGCTGCCATTTTCTGGCTATTCAGCTCTTTGGGTGCAATTTTAATACATTTGCCTTAATGTGAGATTTGTAAAATGTATATCTTAAATCAGCAGTGAAATGAAACCAACATCATTAATTCTACAAAAATCAGGAAACTGCCACATGTATTATCCTGCCTTATGCAATGTTACCAGCATGTTACCTCCCATGCTGGATATTACCATCACTCGATATTATCCCTTATTACTTTAAAGGCAATTTTACATTTCACATCCAAATTAATGGCTAATCTCAAGAGACTTATTATGTTTAATTACTTTTTATTCTTGAATCCTCCCTTTCTCCCTGCACATTCTTTCCTTAAATGATGGTCAAAAACTTGCAGTCTAATCAGAGAGCACAAGAGTTGTAAAAATGTGGAAGCTGATTAAAACAGAGGCAAGATCTCAAACAAATCTCTCTAATTTCAAGAGTAAACTAAAACCTATGAAAAAGTCCTATTTGATCAGTTTAAAAACCTGGCAAGGGACAAAGGTTCTAGATCCAGTTCTGTCCTTAACAGGCCATGTCCGTAAGCAAGTTACTCAATCTCTCTGGTCCTCATTTTCCATATTTATCCATCACAGCTTCCCTGTGCCATAGCCAGCACCACAATCCTACACACAAAGGGTCCATCAGGCCCAGACTGTCTCTAGTCTTAGCTGGATCTGCTTACTTGTACCTATCTAGCACTCAAGTTTCTAGATGTCATTGGTCTTTTCAGATTCTGAAAGACACTTTAGTAGTACCCAGATTCAACTCAGACCTCCTTGACCAGGTGGCCTAATTTCTAAAGCAGCCATTAGTAATCTCTCCCATGCCAGCAGCCACTGTTCCTAGACTGCACCTACTCTGAGGGAGGCAGAGTTTATACCACTGAATTCAGAATCTTAGGGCTTGGCATTGAGATGTCCTTAGGGGGGGTGCGTTGGTGGCTTAGTTGAGTGTCTGACTTTGGCTCAGGTCATGATCTCACGGTTCATGAGTTCAAGCCCCACATCGGGCTCTGTGCTGGCATCTCAGAGCCTGGAGCCTGCTTCAAATTCTGTGTCTCCCTCTCTCTCCGCCCCTCCCCTACTCACACTTTGTCTCTCTCAAATAAATAAATAAATAAATAAATAAATAAATAAATAAATGAATGAATGAATGAATGAATGAATGTTAAAAAAAAAAAAAAAAAAGATGTCCTCAGAAACCTAGGATCTGGGCCCTGAAATCTTACCGGAGTTTCCTTCAGTGGCAATCAGACCTGGGATCAAGCATTCCCAGGATGACTTCCTTGCCCCCAAATCCTATTTTCCTAACCTGAGATATCCCCCTCTCCCGGTCACGGTGCTAGCTCTTAGATTCTGCTGGATTGCCTTTCCTAGAACCTCAACCTTCTCTAGGGCAGGAGCAAGACTTGAGCCCCTTTTTGGTGGCCATGGTCCTGCCTCCTCCAGACAAATTGCCCAGGCATCACCAACACTCCCAGCTGCCTCCATAATACTGAGTGTTACCTCCATTCTCCGAAATTGTCCCCTCTCAGGTTCTCTGGACTTCTGAGTGCTGAGTAAATACTGCTTGATTCAGAACTTAAAACTATGTCTAGCTTTTTTTTTTTTAATGTACCTATGGTAAATAGGGTAGATGCATTCTCTCTTCTCAATAACCTTCTCAATAACCCATATAAGGGATGTACTATTATTATTCTACTTTAAAGGTGAAGAAACAGAGGTCAAGATGGATGAGCCCAGGTCCCATGGAAGTGAGATTCAGAACCTGGACCTCATCCAAATCTCTTCTGTGCTGGTCAAATTCTCTGTCTAGTTTTACTAGTTTCCTGTGGTTGCTGTAAAAAACTACATCAAACTTGGTGTCTTAATACAACAGAAATTTAGTGTCTTAGACTTGTGGAAGCTGAAGACTGACTTCAGTTTCACTGGGCCAAAATCAAAGTTATCAGCAAAGCTCTGCTCTCTCCAGAGGCTCTGGAGGCAATCCTGTTCTTGCCTCTTCCAGCTTCTGGTGGCTGCTTGGCTGGTGGCCATATCACTCCCATTTCCTTCTTCTACTATGTCAAATGGCCCTCAGCATTCTTCTTAAAAGGATACTTGTAATGGCATTTAGGCCTCACCTGGATAATCCGGGATAATCTCTGTATCTCAAGATGCTTAATTTAATCACACCTGCCAAGTCTCATTGAAAACAACATTCACGGGCTCTAAGGATTAGGGTAAGGGATTGGGTGGGGAGGTCATCATTTAGCCTATGACATTAGTAAACAACCCTATTCCAGAAAATATTGACTTTGGGGGAGGGGCATTATGAACATAAAACTCGTACTCCTAAGAGTGAATTTCCTGGGTTTCCAAATAAGTTGCACGCATTTCTCACATCTATGAACTCATAAATTCTTCGATGCAGCAAGAAAGCAGGCATCAGTCTGCTCATGTTACCGTAAGGGAAACTGAGGCTCAGGGGGAAACAGATTCTCACCAAGGGGTCACAGGTAAGATGGAAGCAGGAGAAACGTAAACCCATAAAGTGACTATGACAGCTTTTCTGCCTGCCCAGTCACCATCCTCTCCAGATCCTTCTCTGCCCGCCAACCATTTCCTTTCTCACTTCTAGGAGACAGACATGTCCTCTCTCGTGCATCCAACCACCCAAGGAGTCACGAGAGTATACTCTGTACTCCACCTCCGTTACCCAGACCTGTGCTGTTTGTCCTTTTAACACACTGAGGTAATGATTTCGATGAGCTTTTCTCCCAAATCACTTTCCTCATCCATAAACTGCATTGCTTTCTCCCCTTGTAATTATTCTACATTTTTGTACTTTGAACTACATTTGCCATCTGCTAGCCCAATTACGCAAATGATCCAAATCCTTTTGAATCTGGTTAAATTGTTCAACTGGATTTGCTCACTCTCCACTTCTAAAATCATCTGTGAACCTGAATGTGACACAGCGAGTCATAAATAGATGGGAGTGGGAAAGTGGGAGGTGGGGTGAGGGTGGGGGAGACATGTCAGAATGGTGTCTGGGAGAGAAAGGGAGGGGCAGGCATGGTGAGGAGGGTGAATTCTGTACAGACTCCCCCAGGAGCCAGAGAGCTAACTGTATCAACCTTGAAATGTGCAGGTTCAGCACCTTTGATGTCTCATTTTCTCATGCTACAAAAAATGAATTCTACTTTCCCACTTCCTTGGAAGATGTTTGTGAGGATTAATGAGAGGGTTTTGATTAAGCACCTTGGAGAGCTACACAACACAGATAATTGACATCTGGATGATGGTACACATTTAGCTGTTGTGTAATAGAAACTGAAGTCAAAACTCTCTGTGCCACCATTCTACCCTTTGGTCTCTGCCTTCCCCATGGAGGGTGCTCTTTGCATCTGGGCCCCCGTTTGACTTCTTTCAGTTTATGAATCACTCAGCCTACAAAATATATTGAGCACCGACTGGGGAGATAATGAACACAGACTCAGCTCTTGTTATCAGGCGATTCACAGTTTAGACAAGAGGCAGACCAGTAAAGAGGTGATTAAAACACAGTGAAATGAGGACTGCAGGGACGGAACCAGAACACTCTAGAAGAAGAAAGAAGAAAGTTACTAATTTAAACTGGGGCTTGTCCGTCAGGGCATGTGACTCCAGAATGAGTAGCTGGACTAAGTTGGCCTTGAAGGGACAGCACTCTGGGCTGAGCAAATGGCATGTGCACACACCTAAAGGGTGAGAGGGCAGCGTAAAGTTCCGAGAGGTTTGAGGTCCTGCTGGTTTGGGGTGAGCAGAGGCAGAGCAGGGCAACAGCAAGAACCGGCAAAACGCAAACGGTGCACGTGCAAAGGAGCTGTAATTTGTAATTTACTTGGGTCACCATGAAACGAGTGTGCAAAAAGTAATGAGCAGATTATTACTCAGTTTTAAGAGGAAGCTTTCTCTCTGCTAATTGCTGTCAACCATCTCCGAGCTCCCGTGATTCTGCTGTAGGAAACAAAAGGTTAAAACTACACCAGGACATCCAGCACCATCTTACAGGGCCTTACACATTTCAAGAGCATCAGGTTTGGGTTTAGGTGTTTTGGTTGGGGTTGGGCTGGCTTTTTCTTTTTTAAATCTGTCTTCCATGTCTTTTTATTTGCTAATATACTGAGGAACAAAGGCAGTGATTTAAAAAAATGCCAGATGTTTGCAAACCTCCAAGTTTGGTGCTGAGTGTCAGGTCAAGACTGAACGCAACCTTAGAAGACTTTCAGAACCCCCCGACACAGACAACAGTGAATCCCAGGGGCACAGAGAGCCCCGCCAAGCAGCAGCCTTGCCAGCCTGCTAGGCTGGGGCAGAGACTCTGGGATGCAGACAAACACCGCTCCTTCCCCCACAGACGCTCACTGAGGCCTACTCCCTTCACTGGGAGCCAGACAGTACAGTAAGCCGACCTCACGCAGCACTTCATTTATTCTTCCTGATAGCCCTGTGGCAGGGGCTCTTCTGGCACACTCATCTAACAGAGGATGAGACTGAAGCCCACGTTGTTCAATTTAAGCTATTTACCTAGCCGAGGCTTCTCCCCTCCCCTAGCAAAATGGAGAGCCACAATTCAAACGTAAGCCTGTCTGTATTCAAGGCCTCTAAGCCGGGGCGCTTAAGCATTGAGAACTAGACTGACTTAAGAATCAGTGAAATGGCACACCCCTCAAAGTCCCTGAGACGACCCAGCACAGAAAAGGGCCTGTAGATGATCCTCTAACCCAATCCCCTCCATGGTTCCGATAAGGCAACCAAAGACACAGGGAAGTACCATCAAAAAGTGCAACTCAAGCTGTCCGGCACTCTTGGTTTTTCTCACATTTGCAGTGATCTCGCTGTACATCTGCCGCGATCACTCTGTGGTCTGCTCAGTAGATCCTGGCGGTTTTCAGGCCACACTGTGCCAGCTCTTTTGGTTACAGGGGGCTGGTTTCTACTCTGGAGGCTGGTAGCATGGTTAAAGGAGCCAGGTCTGGTAACCACAACTCCGGGTTCACACGCTCGCTCTGCCATCTTCTACCTTGTGACCTTGGGCAAGTTATTTACCTCTCCGAGCCACAGTTTTCCTCTCCATGAAATGGGGCCATAATAAAAGCAATCAAAAGCAATTATTATGAGGATTAAGTGAGTTACTATGTACAAAGGATCTGGGTCAGTGCCCGATATGTAGTAAGCACTTAATAACTGTAGCTACATTTATGATTACTACTCCTACCCTCCTAATCTGTTCATACACACTAGCAAACTCTGGCCCTCCGGAAGCTTGCTGCAGCCTCCATCTGCCACGCCGGCCTTTGCAAGAAACACAGTCAGCCTAGATTTAATTCTTCATCTTGAAACCCTTGGGGATCTGGCATATATTTTCTCAAAGTGTGGACAGAGGCACACTCAATGACTAAATGATATTCGCTTTCTAATAAGAGGTGCTAGAGGCTAAAGAGTTCTTTCAAATGTCCTGGAGCCTCTTCCTTTCTTCCCCCATATCAGGTATCACCTTCTAAAATTCTCAATAATTTACTTATTTAACAAATGTGCTATTTATGTCTGCTCTCTGCTTCCGGCGACTGAGCGTACGCTCCATGAAGGTAGTGGTCCCATCTATTATAGTGGATCCCAAGCAGCTGGAACTCACTGAAATGTTAGTCACAGCAAGAATCTGGCTTCCCTGGGGAAGCCATAAAGAAGGAAATAATCCAGGTGATGCCTGGATCAGTGGGCACTAGAAAGCACCTGACTGAACACTTGCTGACTAGTGAGTGAGGTGTGAGACATGCCATGTGCCAGCAGGGTGGCCTTAGACAAGCCCCTCCCACCTCTGTAAACTCTTTTACCTGGAAAATGGTAGTATTATCACAGATGGTAATGCAGAACATTAAAAATACTCCTCCAAACTGAAATGTTATTTCATTTATGTATGGAATGATTGGGACACCCAACATTCATTCATTCACTCATTCGTTCGCCGTCACTCATCCATCTAGTTCCTGCACCGAGCAAATGGAAATCAAAGAGGCACAGCCACGATCATGATGGGGTTTACTGGTTGGGGGAGGAAGAGTGCAGGATTTGGGGGAAAGGGGGTGGTTTTCAGCCAGTACACAGAAGAAGTAACTGTTAAAACAGATGGGATCCAGGAATGAACGCCAGAGAGGCAAGAAAAGGATGCAGCTGGAAGGGGTGAGAAGCTATTCAACATGTCTATCAGGCAGCTTGTATCTGTTAATACTCATAGCCACCCTTGTCACTGAACATTATTATTCCCATTGCATCAATAACGAAACTGAGGCTCAGACAGCTTAAATGACTTACCCAAGGTCACACAGCTTTTTGTGGCAGAACCACATTTGAAGCAAGGCGGTTACACTGGTATCACATCAGATACAATCATCACCAAAGCAATCCAAGAGAAGTTTTGTTTCTCTTACTGAACTCTTAGCAACCTTGGTGCCACGTGATTTAGCACCTCCGGGCCCAGGGCCTGTGTTCCTGCCCCAAATGCTTCTCCCCAGGGCTGGCCACAAGGATGAAAGTTGAACACCCAGCTCAAGGGTTTGCCCACAACTGCAGGCATGCCACCAAGTAGGGCCGCTGGCATTGCTAATTAGCTGGCAAGTCTCCAGAGGAATTTTCTCTCTTTCTTTCAACAGTCAGTGCTTTTAGTCACACATCCTTTCAGCTCTAACCCAGAGCTCTTTGTAGGAAAGTCATTTGCATCTCTAAGAGTTTCATTTGCATCCAGTCTGACCACAGGGGCTACGCTTTCCCCTTTGTAAGGTACTGAACCCATAATGTAAAATGTGATCAAGAGGATCCCAGAGCCTCTTCCCAGGGCTGCAGTGGCCAGGAGCACACCATTCTCACACCAGAGTGTTGCTCCCAACCAGAGTGGATGAGGCGCGGTCCCTTAGAAGTACTCTCTGATCTTAGAAATATGGGTACCACCTCCCAGGGGTCTCAGAACATGACAGACTTGAACACGGTGCCCTCACCCAGGCAGCAAGAATCTCACGAGCTCCACACCTGTGCCAGGCCTGGGCGTGTGCTGGGGCGAGGGCTTCTTTTCCTTCAAGGACATCACGGCCTAGGAGCACCTCTCACTGGCATCCATCTGTCAAGAGCACTGTGACCTGGGAAATTAGTGGACCCGTTGAGTCTAAGTTTCATCATCTGTAGAATAGGAAGATAACACTTTTTTCCCTCTCAACTGTTGCAAAGATTAAACGAGATGATTAACATAAAATGCTTTGTGCCATACCTAGACTAGTCTGGGCTCATTAACAAGAGGTGCCCAGAGCAGGGACAGCAGGTGGTAATACTAGCAGTGGGGTGGAGGAGGGGTCACAGTGGAAGGGGAGTCTCAGGAGCAAGAGCAGCAGTGGTGGCAGTGTTCTAGTACAAGTGGGGACGGTCACAACAGTAGAAGGAATAAAATGCCAGACTTCACTGATGCTGTGAGGGACAGAGAGAAAAATGCTATCTCAGAGGCAAAATACACGTAAAAACGGCATTTCCTTCGGGTTTGGAGAGAAAAGCGACAGAAGGGGAGATGGACTGGGTGCCCTTCAGGGACAGCCAGCTTTTGTGGGGATAGTTTTTATTACAGTTGTTGCCTCAACAGTGGTCTTCACAATGTTTTTCAAAAGAAGAAATGGGGACTCACAGTGATTAGGTCACTTACTCAAGATCACAGCTGCTTGATGGTGGGGCGGGGGTGCATTTAAGCTCAGTTGTGCCTCATTCTAATGTCAAGGTCATTGCCCTACAAGGGGCAAACTGTGGCTTATCAGGAACACTGGTTCCCTGACAGCACCTAAACCCCAACTGATCCTGGCCTGGGAGAAACCCTCTTTTATACAGTACAAAAGAGCTGGGAGCATAGCTTCTGTAGGTATCATGCAGCACTTAGCATTTTGCATTACACCCAGCCATTCAAATGTCTCCCTTCTCAACCCCCAATCAAACTATGAACTCTTTGAAGGAAACAGTCTCTCCTCTGCTATACCACAGCACCTGTTTCCATAATACCTAAAATAAAACAGACTTAATTCACTAAACATCTATTGTCCACCTACTAAGTGCTTGGAGCTCACGTAGGTGCTTGGGACATTTCAGTGAACAAAGCACACAAAAATTCTGGCCTTCGTGGAACATTCCATCAATGGAAGACAAATAATAAACAGGAAACATAATACATAAGTACATTAAACAGGTTTACTGAATAAGGTAAATGGATGAATGAGTGAATAACAGAAGAGAGGATGGGTACCTGACCTGCCTCTGACCCTTTCAAATGTGAACATGATTATATTTTCAGTCATGAACTCCACAACGGCATCATAATTTCCATACGCTTGTCTGTGATTTTACCAGATTTCACATTAGTCCTGTGGAGAAGGTAATTATAGAATCATGTGCCCTATTTTGTGGAGAGGGACATTGAGGGTCAGAGATGCCAAGTGCCTTGAACAAGGTTGGATCTCTAGAGAGTGAGGACCCCAAAGCATGGAACTTAGATATTGAGAATAGGTCTTGTGATTCATCTACACCCCCCCCCCCACCCAACCCTGTCCCCACCACCTCCCAGGTGCTCACCTGACTGAATTTCCTGCTATAGAAGGTAAGGCAACATTCAGCTTTACTCTTGGGCACGTCTCTGATAACCTGATGTTGCAGTCTTAACATGCTTTCTGATCACCTACCCTGTTTCTTCCTAGCGTATGTATAAATATCTCAGTGGGCAGTATCAACAACAGAAATTCAGTAACACCAAATCAATGGCTCATGTATGGATGGTCTCATCCGTTTTCCCCCAACCTCATCTGATCCTCCTGATAACCCATGGAGGTAGGAACAGCTGAGACTGTTGTGACTGATTTCATTTTGCTGATGGGGAAACAGACCCACGCTCTGGGAGTTGCGGAGACCGGTCAGAGTTCATGTGGGTGCTGCATGGAAGGGCCATGATAGGATACCATGCCCCTCTCCTACCTTGGTGGGCTCCCCTCCTCCCACAAGCCCCATGCCCAGCCCCCAGACACAGTGGATTTGCTCCAAACATCTCATTCACCTCCCAGTCGCCACTCCCTTCCCGTGAGTCAGCGGCTGCCATCCACGTTCCTCATCTTTATGCGGCTGAGATGTGCAGGATGTGCGTTCTTGTGTGGAAGCCTGTAAAATCTATTTATGGACCTAATTGTCAGTTTTCATGAGTGACAGACATACAGTGCTTTGACTACCCAGCCTAAAGCGTCTGTATCTGACATTTTAAATAGAACCCTCCTTCCCCCTCCCTGTTCTTTTAGGAAGTAATTTGAGATAGCAGGTATTTTTAAATTCATATATCTTTAATTATATCTACACAACTGTCAGAGATTAATGATTTCCTCAATCTGGCTCTCCTTAAAGGAGAATTTGGAACTTACGCAACACTGAAAACAGCTCCGACGGATATGCCGTCAGTAACAAAGACATTCGCAGGCAAGGCTTTTGGCTTGAGTCAAGTTCGAGTTCTCACTGTAGATTAATTTTGTGCGACGTTTCTATGAATTATGAAAAAGCAGCACTCATGTGGACGGCAAATGTAAAGAGATGTAACCATGTAAACCAATAAAAAAGCATGTGGCAGACGGAGAGCGGGCTCTGTGTGGAAATACTCCCCTGCCCCCAGAGAAATAAGTAACAATAGGTTTCTGGTGGTATCCGTGTCTTTTGACTCCAAAAGAAAATCTCGCCCTCCTGTGTAAGCAAACTCAATCTAGAAGCTGGAGGTCAGGAGGACTTCAGAAAGAATTTTATCCAGCTCTCTTGTTTGATGCCAAAATGTCTACTGTGATAAAACTCAGTTAGCAAAGATCTGCTCAATGTCTTTTGGGTGCCAGGCATCAGGCAGGCCAGGGGCACGTGGTGGGCACAGGCATGCCCCCTAGAATCAAAGGGCTCCTAATGTAGAAGGAATGAAAAAACAAGCCGAGAAGCACCTGCAGACAGTGGAAGAAGAGAACTGAGGGACAAATGCCTACTGCTATCCGAAAGGGGTTGCAGAACACTGGGCACAAGTCTGCCTTCTAACTTGTGTGATGCTGGGCAGCTTAATTTCTCTTTCTTTCCCAGTTATAATGGGATTAATAATATTCTCCCTTTGTGGGCAGTAAATGAAATCTGGCTCTTGCTTCCTATGGCCGTCTAATTTCCAGTGCTCCATGAACCCTGTGCTCCAGGATCCCGAATTTCTCACCATTCCTCCAAAACACTATGACTTCTTATGCTTCAGTACATGCAACCTCTCAGGTGGCACATGCATGCCTTCCTTTTGTTTAATAAACTCCTATTCAACTTGTATGATCTAGCTTGAATGCCACCTCTCCCACGAAGCCACCTCTAATCTCCTGAGTACATTTATCACTCCTCTAACCCCTGGCAAATACATCCGTTGAGGTGCTTATCACACTGGACTAGAGTTTCACTGTTTATCCTCCTATCTAGTTTGTGTCTCAAGAAATATATATATTTTATATCCTCAGGGCCTGGCTAGTGATGGGTCCATAACAGACAGGTGCTCAATGAACTTGTTTACATCAACAGTGAATGAAGTGATAAATGTTCAAATAAATGATGAGTAATTGAGTAATATGTGTAAATACTTGGCAAGTGTTAATAAAAGAAGCTCCTTTTTAATGAATGCTGTGTCCCAGACACACAGTTACGTGCATATAATTTCAATCACCCACAATATCTCCACAAGGTAGACTTGTTCTAGTAAATTTGTGGCCTGGGTTCCAACCAATGAGAACTGTCAGTGACAACACCATCAGCTCTTAAGACACTCTCATGGGCTAAATGGCAGCCCCCAAAAGACACTGTCATGTCCTGGGCTCCTGGGTGGCTCAGTCGGTGAAGCATCTGACTCTGGATTTCAGCTCATGCCATGAACTCACAGTTCATGAGATTGAGCCCTGCATTGGACTCCACACTGTCCATTCAGGATTCTCTCTCCTCTCTCCTCCTCTCTCTGCCCCTACCCCACTTGGGTGTGCAGAAATGCACGTGCACATTTCTCTCAAAATAAATAAATAAACATTTTTAAAAAAAGTTTTAAGATATTGTCATGTCTTCATCTGTGGATCCTGTGAATATGACCTTATTTGGGGGGAAAAATTTGTCGATATAACTAAGTTAAGGATCTTGAGATAAGGAGATCATCCTGGATCATGTAGATGGGCAACTTAATGACAAGTGTCCTTAGAAGAGACACATAGAAGAGAAGGCTATGTGAAGACAGAGCGGAAAGAGGTGTGGTCACAAACCAAAACTCACCAACTGGCAGCCAGCAGAAGCTGAAAGAGGCAAGAAACAGATTCTCCTCTAGAGTTTCCACAGGGAGAGCCACCCTGCTGACACCTTAGTTTTGGACTTTCCTCCTCCAGAACTGTGATAGAGTGAATTTCTGGGCGGGGGGGGGGGGGGGGTGTCTGTGTTTTTGTTTTGTTTTGGCCACCATCTTTGTGGTAATTTTTTATAGCAGCCTCAGAAAACTAACTCAGAGAGGTACTTTAATGTCTATTATAAAAATGAGGACAGCGAAGTTGAGAGAGGGAGGGTTTTCTCCAAGGCACAGAGCTACTCATCACCAGAGATGAGATTCAGATCTGAACCGGTCTTATTCCAACGTCTTCGTCACGAATCTCCCATGGGTGGCATCAGAGACGCCTCCCATGGTTCTTTAGCTTGAGCTTCTGACACGTGCAGACGCCAGGCCCTCCTCGTGGAGATCCCCACTCACTGGATCACTGGGAGAGCAATGGCACCTGCGTTTTCTGACAAGCCCCCCCCCCAAAGTGGTTGTGCTACACGGTACGACTGAGAAATACCAGCACTGAAGGGTGGGGCTTTCACCCTCGCGGTCCCGTAGGAATGCCTACTTGGAAACACACATGATGCAACACAGAAGGGAAAAAGGGAAGAATGAGCCAAACCCCAACATGGAAGCTGAGCTCTCGTTCTTTTGCACGGGCACCCCAAGCTCTCCCATGCTGCTGCGCCATAAGGGAGTGGATGGGGCTTGGGGAAACAATGAAATAGATGGGTTGGTTCTGAACCAAAGCCATTCCGACTCCCCATAGGTTTTACTAAATCATTTATAATTCCAAGAAGCTGAAGTAAATATTTAATATTTGATTCCTAATCCATAAATATTTACATGTGGAGATTTCCCCATGTTTGACAAGCCCACCAGAGGTTTTACACTTTTAGCAAGTGTGACTAATGAAACCTTTCAATTCCCCTCCCCACAGCAAGCAGCATCTGGCCACTCCTTCAAGAGTTCTGAGGCAGGCAACTGTCTGTGTGCACCCGAGGTGCAGCCAGGAGCACTGAGAGCTATTAAGGGATCCAGCTTTCAACTCCTTTGGGGAAAGAGAAGAAATAGGCACCAAAAAAGGGAGGGGGGACCTGAGGGGGGCAGGGGGCAGACTGTCGCTGCTTCCACTAAGTACCTTGCAAAGATTCCTGTGGTGTCCTCCATTTGTTAACTTTATGGCCGTTAACATGTCAAATGGACTTCCACTGGGAAAATATTGATAGAATTACTCTAGAAAATCCAAGAAACTCTCTTTGAATCTTTTCTTAGAAATTCTAGAATTATTAGAATGACAAAGGTAGTCTCTCATTCATCTAACCCATTCACTTGAAATACATGTAATATACTGAAATATATTTATATTAATATATTTATATAATATATAATGAAATATGTTTATTAAGTTTCCTCACTCTATTAAGTGTACGTGGCATCCTGCTAGGAGTTGACAAATACAAAGACCAGCTTCCTTCCTTGAGAGGTTCTTACTCTGTTCCTAAGTGATTTGTAGTAAAAAAAGGTTGCCACTCATTAAATACCTACTATGTGCCTAGCCCTCTGTTACATTCTAAACACACATAACCTCTAACTCCTAAAGTCTTTCCATTATAGGTGAATAAAGAGGCTCTGCAGGTTAAGAAGCTTGTCCAAAGTTATATTTCTCATATATTAGTGGAGCCAGTTTTCAAACAAAAGCTCAGTCAAGGACCAATCAGACAAACTGAGCACTTGCCAGCTATTCAAAGAAGGAATTGAATGTGGGGAACCCTTACAATGGTGTTGGAAGGGTTGAAAAGCCAGGCAAAAAGGAAGCGACCAAGGATTAGTGAGCACCGGAAGCTGCCACCAGCCCTGGGAATAGACCAACAAGAGGAGAAGGTGCTGTGCCCAGAGCCCAGGAGGCAGGGGCTGTGTAGAGGTGGCTGGAACTATGGCAAGGTTGCCCTGGAGGGCTGCAGACAGGAAGACAGGAGCCATCCTGCAGGACCTGGATCCACAGGATACGTGGAGACGGCCAGAGCCACAACCAGAAGCTAAGGGAGGGAGAGAAGGGTCCCAAACTTCCCCCTTTGCCGCACCTTCCCATCTCCCACCAGTACCCCCCCCCCCACCCGCCACATTGGTTGGGCCAAGCCTGAAGTCCGATATGAGGGGAACTTACGTAAGATTATGACTGCAAGGGGCAGCTCCATGGGATACGGAAGCACCCTGCCATGCACATGTGGAGAATGAATCTGACAGCAACAGGCACATGACCAGACCTGCCTTTCTTCTTAGCCCTTGATCTTGCTGACAGAAAAGCTCTCTACTACTGGAAGAGGCTAGGATCCAGTCTTAGAAGATGCCATTGCTCCCCATGTGACCACAGGCCAGCCACACATAACCCGTGTCTCCACTGCGTAAGAACATCCTAGAGTTGCTATGCCAGGCCCCACCCCCTCAGAGACCTCACTCAAGGGTCCTGCCAGATGGCACCTACAGTGGTGCTTTGTTGACTGCCAGGCCCTGGCGTGCTTCTGCTTACCCTGAACCACCGGGTTGGTTTTCTTTCACTTGACAATCTAGTATATCCACACTTACTCCCATCCTCCCTTTGGAATATTCCTTTCAACCTCTTCCCCTGAGATGCTTGGTGCCCCTGCCCCAGCTGCCTTGCTTAGCTCTTTTCTTTCCAAGGATACTTCCCGGGGGGGGGGGGGGGGGGGAGACGCCTTGGAGGATTTCACATGAGGAAGTGCCTGCTGGTGGGGGAGGGGAAGGTTAGGGACGGATTGAGGTTGCTCAGTAATCCTCTCTAAATCATGTACGGCAAGATGTAGCAGACAATCATTTCTTGTGACTGAGACAAGATCAAAGGATTAAGGGGGTTTTGGTAAAGAAGGGTTGGCATTTGGTCATCAGAATTATGAAAGTCAGTCTGCTGAAAAGAACAGCGTGCTAGGTAAAAGTCTGATAATATAGCCTAGGATCCCTTTGAAAAGCCTGAGTTCTTTCAAGGTGAAAGGCAAAAGAAGGCCAGAGCACTGTGTCTGTCCACGCAAGCACCTGTCACATGCCGGGGCTACAGACAAGCCCCTCTCCGAGCCTGCCCCCTTCTCCCTGCACACTACCCCAAGAGATGGGTGGCCACCTTCTGAGCCCTTCAAGCTTTCGCCTGATGGAAAGAGCATCACCCACCATTTATGGGGCACTGAGCCCAGGTCAGGCACGTTGCTTTGTTCACCATATCATATTATTCCTCATACAGGAATACAGCATACGAACCATACAGCAGGCAGAAACATTTTCATTTTATAAATGAAGGCACTGAGATGTGGGCATCAAGCACTTTAATTTTTTTTTAACGTTTTATTTAGTTTTGAGACAGAGAGACAGAGCATGAACGGGGGAGGGGCAGAGAGAGAGGGAGACACAGAATCAGAAGCAGGCTCCAGGCTCTGAGCCGTCAGCCCAGAGCCCGACGCAGGGCTCAAACTCATGGACCGCGAGATCATAACCTGAGCTGAAATCGGACGCACAACCGACTGAGCCACCCAGGCGCCCGTCAAGCACTTTACTTAAAGTTACTCCAGGGTCACCTGGGTGGCTCAGTCGGTTAAGCGTCCAGCTCTTGATTTCGGCTCAGGTCATAATCTCACGGCTTTGTGGGTTTGAGCCCCGCATCAGGCTCTGCACTAGCAGTGTGGAGCCTGACTAGGATTCTCTCTCTCTCTCCCTCTCTCTCTGACCCTCCCCCACTCACACTGCCTCTCTCTCAAAATAGACTTAAAAAAAAATAAAGTTACTCCATTAATAATAAAATTATTAATAAATAATTTATTTATTAAATTAATTAAATTATTAATAATTAATAAAATTGAGTTTGTTGAGTACTTACTGTGTGCCAGACACTGTGCTAAGTAAGTGCTTTACATTTAAGGCCCAAACCGCAGCAAGCACTGGTCTCCTCGATCAAGGATTGAAACCCAAGAGTGAGAGAGATGGACACAAACTGCCTATGCTCACAATGTGCAGCAGTGGGAGAAGCGGGATTCACACCCAGGTCTCTCTCCCGCTGGAGCTCTTAATTACTATTCATCATTTGCTCAGTTGCTCATGCAACAAGTATATCCCGGGTACCTACCACGTGTCAGGCACCAGTGGGGGTGCGGTCACACTGCCACAGGCACCGAGGGTCCTCGTGGAGCAGACGCCCTGATCTGGGACACAGCAGGGTGCCGGTAGACAGTTCCTCCTCCAACACTCATTGGGTAACTTTGAGCCACGCACTGCGCTTGGCCCTGTCACACCTGGGCTGTCTTCCCAACTTGCACTGCCTTAGTCTCTGCCCCTCAGCTCTACGGGGCAGGGTCTGGGGTGGTGGGGTGCGGGTATGGCCTCAAACAATGCCTCTGAAGCCTGTCACTCCAAAATCTTTAGGTCAGTCACCCAAAGTGAAGTCAAAGTTGAAGACAACCAAAAGCAAAAATGCCTTTGCAAGCCTTTCCCCAGAAAGGTTAAAAGTGACACCATCCAGTTGGTTTAAGCAGCCGAAGAGACGTAGGCCGGAGGGCTGAGTGAACAGGTGCCAACTCAGCTCATTAAGTCCCCAAAGTTTTCATCTTTCCCAGGCTAATTGGCATTAATGCGTGGGGTGCCGGATGGCTATTAAGTGGGTAGCTGCAGCAGGCTCTTTAAGACTCAATACCTAAAGGAGTTCGGGATCAAAGACACAGAGCATGACTGTACATGAAAGGCGGCCGTCTGAGCTCTGCTTCTGTCCCCGTGGATGTTTACCGCACCTTGGGGAGCGGGGGTGAGGGTGGGCAGGGAGGACGGCTGTTTTTTTGGCAAAGCAACTGCTTCGTGGTGTTATTGGGAAGTAATTCTCATTCTGTGGTACAATTATTTGTCAGTTTCCTGACGATCCTCAGTTCTATAAACCATTTACTGAGTACTTGCTGGGTGGCAGGTACTGAGATACTAGTGGGGTCTGCAAAGACAAACTGGATCCCATCCCTACCTCTGGGAGGCACACTCTGGTGTGATGACAGACTCGGGCTGCGGTAAGTATAGCACATCCTGAGAGCTGCTATAATAGAGGCCAGTGCCCAGAATCAGAAGAGCCCAGGGGAGGGCCTAACTATCCTTGTTCAGCTGGGTCCAGGAAAACTTCCTGCAGGAAGTGACATCTAAGCTCAGTCATTTTGACAGTTGTACCCATTCAGTCCATGTCTCACTACTTTGCATACTGATCCCCTCCCATCACCCACAGCACTTACTGTCCATTATATGCCCCTAACTCCTGAACAGCCCAGGGGCGACCAATGTCACAGGTGAACTGAGCCTCACAGATTTCACGCTGCCCTGGATCTGGAATTAGGACCCTGTGACTCCGTTTTCCTTGAGATTTTGAATGGAGAAGCCAGTAAAGCTGGGTATGAGCAAAGTGACCAAGGCAAGCCCTGAATGCAGAGAGAGAGAGAACCAAGAAGTGGATCTGGGAAAAAGCAAAGTAACTCTGGAAAGATGACGGGAGATACATGACTGCCTGACTTTTCAGTGCTGGGCTGCAGACCCTCAGGATGCCCAGCCTTCCAGACAGCTTCTTTTATGAGCGCGTTCTGTTCCAAACAACAAATGATTCTGGAGGAAGGCCAACGTGAAAGCTGAGCACGAAGCCATAAAGTAGCATGGTGTGCTTGCGAACCAACAAATAACATTGAGCACTAAGTTGTAACCTCCCAGAAGGCAGGAAAGGGGCAGGTGGTGTCTCCCCCTTCCCCCCACCTGCAGCACAGAGCTAGGCAGGGATGGACGTATACACGCAGGCTTGCTCAGCCCAACTCCCACAAACCTTACAATTCCAAGAACCGGCCATGACACATGAGACGTTGGTTTTCCCATAGTTAGAAGAGCAGCAAGCTAGCACATATATGTGGAACACTTTGCTGAAGCCCTTACATGGATGATTGCATGTGGTTTGAATTCTCTCCCTAAGAGACAGGTTCCAGGGCACCTGGGTGGCTCAGTCGGTTAAGTGACTTTTAATTTTGACTCAGGTTCTGATCTCACACTTTGTGGGATAGAGCCCCACACTGGGCTCATGCCCACCCCTCCCTTCCTCTCTCCCTCAAAATTAATAAATAAACATTAAAAAGAGAGAGAGAGAGAGAGAGATGTCCCATCACTCCCATTTTACATGTAAGAAAATGAAGGCTTACAGGACTTAGAAACTGCCCAAGATAACTGCCATTAATAAATGGCAGAGCTATGAAGGATCAATGTGGAATTCTGAAGGCAGGGACGCAATCACTAGGCTATGATGTGAGGAACACTGGCCTCACCAGTTGTTGTGAGGGTTCATGGAATCTACTTAAATAAGCCCCTACGCAGGCTGGCCATCACAAATATGTTCCAGAAATGGGACTCTGTGGCCTTCCTGGCACTGGTGGTGGAGCAGGGGCATGATAGGATGGGCATTCTGCTTTTGCCTGTGACACAAAAAGAGGTGTGAGGAGATCACTTGGTGCAAAGAGGGCCTCTTCCTTCTAAGGCTACCAATCCAACAGCTGCTTTCAATCCCCTTTTTGCAGGCCTTGCAGGCTGCAAAAGGACAAAATGTTCTGGGGACTGCTAGACTAACTGGCCAGAGAATCCAAGGTCCCAACATCAATCAGCACCTCCTTTTAACCAGCATGTGTTCACCCTTGCCTGAGGGGCATATGGTGACACAGAGGGAAGCATCTGAATTATTCCTTGCACCGCACGGCAGAACACTGAAGAAGTTAGGAGGGTTGAATTATTTAGGTACCTTGGCTTTCAGTTTGGTGCAATGGGGGGCCATGAGGATGCATCTTGCCGACTTGCAGGAAAACAATCCCAACCGCTGCACTCAGAAATCCATTCCACGTCTCCACCAAGACCATACTTCCCACAGGCTGCTCCAAGCTAATGACTGAGCAAGCATGGATACTCAGGGGCCCCATCCCAGGAGGCAGAGCCTCCTCTGATGAGTGGCTTTGGCTCAAGGACTCCACAATGACCATGACCTTGCTGAAATTTGAGATGCTTCCACCTTTCCTTCCTTCCTCCCTTCTCTCCCTCCTTCTCTCCTCCTTCCTTCCCTCTCTCCTTCCTACCTTCAATCTCTCCCTCCTTCTTCTCTCCTTCCTTCCTCCCTTCCCTTCTTCCTTCTTCTCTCCTTCCTTCCTTCCCTCCTTCCCCTCTCCTTCCTTCCTTCAATCTCTCTCTCCTTCCTCTCTCCCTCTTCCACTGAGGCTCAAACCTTCATTGTGGTCTGACGGCTCCCCTGGCCTCCTCTAGCTCCCTTTCCATGTCTTCTCACAGGCACGATGAAGTCCTTCCATCTCTTCCTGTCCCTACCTCCTACATCAGATTGGAACCCCACCAGCCCTGGCTCCTCCAGCTGCTGCTGACAGTGGAGCCTGGTGAGCAGAGGCTGAAAGGCAGAACTCCAGGCTCTGTTGTAAAAGGAAACATAGGACACAATGTGGATGCAGCGGAACCACATACTAAACAAGGGCCCTCGAGATGCAAATTTCACCCTGTTCATTTTCATCATCAAAGTTACTGGGTACAACAGGCATTTTCTGAAACGTACCAACCTCTATAGCCGGCTTCAGAAGGATTTTAAAGATGATTTCACCCATCGAGATGGATAATCCTTCAGCTTTGAAATGGAAGATCATAATGCTTTGCCATCTACTCTGATCCCAGAGAAAATGGACCGATAAAAGAAGATGATTTCAAGGTTTAAAGCCCCCCCTTCTAACCCAATCTGCTAAAAATTAAAACTCAGCAAGGCATAGTTAGACAACTTTTCCACCTGTCATTCTTATGAAATAGAGATACTAAGTAGGCCCGAGGTTTTCTTACTGAAAATAAAAATAGACGCTAGTGTGGTAGACAGAGTTCTAAGTCTAAGCAGGAGTTCCATCCCTCACTCAAGATTTGGGCCCTGGGCAAGTCGACTCCTATGAACTTCAGCTTCCTCTTCTAGGAATCAACATATTATTATCTTAAATGAGTTATGGCAAATAAAACACACAGAACAGTGCCTAGTGTATGGTAAGTGCTCAATAAATATTAGCTATCACACCATTCTTAATAATAGTGTCATTATCATTGGTCTATTGTGTAAATTAATTGAGGTAACAATATCTAGCATTTTTCAGGCCTTCGCAGAATGTTAATTTTATTTGAATCTAAACCAGGTGCTTCGATACTTTTTTAAAAATGTGACTAATGCAAGTTTCCTATTTAAGAGGAGAGGGTAGGGGGAAGGGGGCAGGAAGAGAACGAATACGCAAGTAAGGTCTGGGATAGGGTGTTTGTCTTCATTTCCTTTCGAGATCTTTAGTGCAGTTTTTGTTTGATTGCAAGCATTTCTGATCCTTCTGATGGATATGTGTGCTGTGCTCTCAAGAAGATAAAAAGAGAGAGAAAGAGAGTGAGCATAAAGCTATATACACACAAGCAATGATGGATGCCAAGGACAGAAAATTTCCAGCAGACCTGGTCTATAAATTGTCATTTAAATTTGCAATTTAAAAACACTGTCTGACTTTTTGATTTAGCTGACTGTATATGAGAGACAAATAATGGAATCCTAATAAGCAATGTTTAAATGACATCTCCAGTCTCCCAGACAGAGAGGGCGGCAGGAGAATTCTAAGAAGAGAAAATAAATCTACCAAGAATAGGAAAGACGACCAGAACTAAATAGTTGCACTAATCACTTGATGACAGATACCAGGAAAATGTATTTTTGGCTGCTTAAAATTCGAATCCTTACAGACGAAGAATAGGCCATCAGCTGAAAACCCCTAAAGTCATTGTAAGAGGACCAGGCTGAGCTTGGTTTTTACATTTCATCACATTAAAACAGATGAACCAAAAAATCAAGGCACTAGGACAACATATTAAAGTTGATAAAGCTGAGGTTAAAAGATTTGAGCTGCAAACATCGCTCAAGCAAAGAGGCATCCATCAGCAAATCTTAACTCCAAGGCTTTACTGGCGTGGTGTCCCCCCACTGGTGACACACCCACAAAGAGGGGCCCACCAGAAGGTCTACTTCTCTTTCCACGGCAGGGAAGAAGTCAGCACCATCCCCCAGCCATGAAATGCAGATGATAAACATTTGCATCAGTTCAGGGATGAAAACAGAAATGAATCATCAACTACTGAAAGCAGTTCTGTGTGCCACAGCTTAAGTGAGATTTGGCAAATTTAGGAAGGAGCCATTGAAAAATGCAACCATGACAGAAGGTTTTGGAAGGAGGTCTTGCGAATAAAAGCTAAGGAAAAGGAGATTGCCCAGCTTTTTAAAACGGATAATTCCAAAATTTAGAGTGACATGGGAATGGCTTAAATTGTAAGATTTTACTGAAAAAGTAATGCAGAATCAAACACCCAGGAGGATCACACAAGAATGCACGTGTTTGCATGTTTGTATGCACACACGCATGTGCAGAAAAAAAAAAAAAAGACTGAAAGAAAATAAGTCTGAATGTTAACTCTTCTCACTCAGAGCCGGGAGTTCAGAATCCTCTATGCAGTGCTTGAAGCAGCCATTGAAATCGACCCGCATTGGCAAATTACACAAAAATCTATTTGCAATCTATAACTTAGCAGGAGGAGAAGCCACAGTAATCATTACTTTAAAACATCAAAGGAAAACTAATGGAATATAAATTACGGATTCTAGGAAAATGCAGGCCAAAGGCCAAAGAATTACCTATCTCATCTAGGCTACTCTATTGTTCAGCAAATGCTTAATGAACACATACTATGTGCCTGGTCCTACAGGTAATAGGAAAGAATAAAATGTGCATACAGAGCCTTTACTCTAGAAGTAAGGAGGAGCAAGATTTCTGATCTGCTGGTCTTCCTTTCACTGGAGGACAAGGTAGGATTTGTTTTTGACAACTAGGGATTTAAATCTAATGGGTAGACAATGTCTGTAATAACATAAGATCTTTCACAAAGCACCCATTGAACTAAAAAAAAAGTAATGAATCGGCACTCCAAGAATCTTTATTTAATTGCACCACCTCTGGGAAGTCCTTGGATAGCTGGTTATCTCTGCTCTGGGATTTCAACTTACTGCAATGAACTATAATTATTCTCAGTTGTCTGTCTTTCCTACAGATCTTAAGTTCCCTAAGCTCAGACTTGCTTACAATCTTCTGTGGCCAACACTCTGCTTGGTTTTAGCAAACACCCAGAAAAGGAAAGAAGCAATGAAGGAAGGAAAGAGGGAAGGAGGAAAGAAAGGAAGGAACTCAACAATCATTACACAACCTCTAATAAAATTAATTTGTGATGACAATTCTTGATTTGATTAGCATTTCTTGAACATCTACTATGTGCTAAAGGCTGCAGTAAGGACCTTCACATATGCATTCACTCGTTTCTATTTCTACCATTTTGAACTCCAACCAGGAGGTTATTTACTAAAAGCCATTTTGGTCTACAAAGCACATAGACTTTGAAATCAAACTGTTCAGCTTTAAATCCACACTCTGCTAGTTTCTAGCTTTGGACAGGCCAGTGAATCTCTAGGACTGTAGGTTTTCACATATGCATGTGAAAATACGGTGAGATTAAATATTTAAAATGCCTGTCTTTTCCTCCTTATGGAAATGGTTTTATTTCCTACAAACGTATATTGCCAAACTCCTACTGTTTAATCATAGCGTTTAGCCTGACCAAAAGCCATTGGGTACTTGGCTAAGATAGCAAGAACAAGTCTTGCAGAGCCTCATGAAGCAAGGGCTAAAAGCGACCTCAGTGAGTTGCACATTTCCCACCTGCTATCAAGCATCAAGCCACCTTTTATAAGCCCGACCGGATTTAGCACTCATGGCTATCCATCACGGCTTCAGTCCAACGTCCAATGTCTTTAGCACATGCTTCCATATCGCTGTTAATAAGGGATACGGGGATGATCATTTTCCCAATGATAGGGGTCCTGATCCTTTTTAGGATCACATAATAAGAACATTTTTCATTGTGGGAGATAATTCCCCTTCCCGTGCACATTTGTCAAAGGCAGTTTCCAACAGTCCCGTACATCATCCTGAAATACATGATAAGATTCAGGTCTGCTATTCATCATCTGCTGGGCTTCTTCCAATGCGAGTTCCTGCATGGCTTTTCTTGCCTCTGGTTTAACAATCGGAATGCAAGTTCTCCCTAGAGCAGCACCGCCGGGCAGGGGAATTGAAAAACTCAAGCGATGACAGCCCCCAATCTGAGGGAAGAGAATCTACAATGATGATATATAAATTCTTTATAAAAGTAAATTGCAAATATTGCTGCCACTTTACAACAGGACAGAGACCCCCAGGAATTGAGCTTTCACTGAAGTTTTATTTGATGGCCACTGCTGGAAAACAGCATAGTACAGCAGAAAGATCCCATGCTTTGGATCCTTTAGAAGCTAAGTTTAAAAATTCCTGTTCTTCCATGCACAAGACAGGTGACCTTGAACATATTTTGAGCTTCCATGAGTATGTTTCCTCATCTGCAAAATGGGGGTATTACCAACCTCACAGATTCTCATATGCTCATTGTGTTCTCTGCCTGCATTTAGTAGTCGTGCAATTAATGTCGTTTCCCATTTTTGGCACTGACAACTCTTCAATAAATTCTCCCTGTCCCAGCTTTGAGAGGATATAATGATCCCCAAGACACAGTCCCGGCCATCAAGTCTCTGCTTAAAATACAACCTAGTGAGGAAGGGAGGTGTGTAAGTACAATCCTACTTGATGCAAGAAAGACATAAAAGCTTTATCTGGATTAAAATTAAAAAAAAAAAAAAAACATGTTGAGAATCATGGGGAAAGGAAGGCTTAATTCCATGGGAAGAAGAAAATGCTAAGAGCCTCATAGAAGCACCACCTGAGCTGGATCTTAGGATCAAGTAGGCCTTGGCAGCCAGCTAAGAGATTAGGGCGATTTTTTTCCAGGTTGAGAGAAGAGAAAGAGCCGGAGAAAACCCATGCATGTTCAGGGAGAGCCAAGCAGGTCAACGTGCTCAGAAGGTGCCAGGTACATAGAAGGCGCATGTGATACTTGCTAAATGGATGAGTTAGGCAGAACTGCAGGGCTGTTGAGAGCATAGGTTCTAGAGTGGTGGCATTGACTTTGTTTTAGTTCTTTAATTTCTACTTCCTCATCAGTAAACATGGGATTTAAAAAAAAAAAAAAGAGCTTCCTCAAAGGGTTGTCCAAGAGAAAACACACATAAAGGTTTAAATACACTACCTGACATTTTATAATTGCTGATAAACAGTAGCTACCCTCATCACCAGCATTCTCATGATGATTTCTGATATGGGAATGCCCACTGGGAGGTGAACTGGGCCAATGGTGATACTCATCGCTTCAGGGCATTTGCAAAACTGGACTGCTTGTTCCAAACTATGATCTAGAAATCCATTTTGATGTATTCACAGTTCAAAATCCTCATCTTTACCTTTTTATATCTGGAAAACATAGAATAACTGGTACCCTCTTTAGAAGGGAAATGTTTCCCCATCAATCATGTGGAACCCTTGTATATGGCAACCTCCCCCCTGCCAGAGAAGAGGTGTGAACACCCAGAGTTCCCTCTGCCTTTCCAACTCCCTTTCTATCTCTACCATCTGCCATGATTCCTTCCTCCTGCTGTGGCCATTTCAACCTAACCGTGCTTCTGCTGGAATCTGTAGGAAGATGTCTTTCAGTGTGAGCATTACTTGGTATTTGGTAAGAAGACACACAATTCAGTAGGGAGCTTCTTAGTCCAGTGGTAAGCACGTGGGCAGGCTCTGAGATCAGAGAGATCTAGATATAAATGGATTCCTTTATTTCCAAGTTTCATGGACTTCAGGCAAGCTATTCGTCTGAGCCTTAGTCGACTCTCCTATAAAATGGGAACACTTGTCTAAAGGTGGTTTTCGAGCTTAAATGAGCCAACATTTCACCTCCACCACACCCTCTCTTTTGCCTTTTTTCTACGTGTGCTCTTTTGATGGACTATGCAGAATCACTCGGTCTTACAACACATGCACTCTGACCATCCTAGACACTTTGTCTCAATAGGAAAGGGTGCTGATATCCCAACACACATAGGAACACTGTCTGCTCATTCAGCAAATCATAGTGGATAATAAAACCTCATGCTCTGGGGCATTTGCTGATTATCTGCAAAGATAAAGACTTCCAACCCTACAAAGGTGTGTACCCTTACCTGACTCACAGGACTTGGAGGAATAAGAGCTTTGTTCTTCTAAACATCAAAATTCAAGCCCAGCCACTGCCACAGGCAGCACACTGAGCTTAATGAAGCAGTGGCATGAACTAATATGGCAAATCTTATAGCTTTACTACCAATATGGCCCACATCACGCTAAATTACGGCACCAGACGTGATTGGACACACATCACAAAAGAAGAAGCAGTTCACAGAATGGTAGGAATTTTCAAAGCCACATAATAAGAATCTCAAGAGCCAGCATTTAGGGGAGATGTTTGTGTTTTGTAATTTTCTTTCTCCTTGTGCAAATCATTCTCTCCCACACTTTATGATAATCAATTCAACAAACACTTATTGAGTACTTATCATGTTTTGAGTGCTGTGCTAGGAATTCATGGCTAATGGCAGAGACAGAAAAATAAGCCAAAAATTATAAAGGAAACATGGCAAGTGTCATGTTTCGAATGAGGATAGGGTACTATGGAACCCCCTCACAAATCCAGCTAAATGAGGCTTTCTTAGTCATGAATTTATTCATTCACTCACTTATTCATTCAACCAACATTGTGGCATACCTACATCTTTCAACATTGTACTTAGTGGTAGAAATGAAGTAGGTAACAAGACAGACATGTTGCCATCACAGGACTCCCAGCCTAATGAGTGATACAGAAGACAAAGACAACTAAACATATACTATGGTGAACAAAATGAGACATTCGAGAGCACACAAAATAGTCATGACCCACAAGTGGGGGGCTGTGTGTATGGGTTACAACAGGTCACCAAGGCATTTCTGCAGACAAGAATATCTAACTTGAAACTAAAGGATAAGTGGAGTTCGATCTGAAAAGAATAAAGGAAAATACATTATTTGGAGAAGAAACAGCATTTGCCAAATTCCAAATGTAAAAAAAAAAATCACATGGTATGATCAGGGAACTGAAATTAATTCAGTCACACCACCAAATGGACTACCATTATGGAAGAGCACTGAGAGATGTGACCAGAAGTGTCAGACCAGGCAAGGCCTCTTTTATGCTACAAGGAGCGGGGGAGTAGGGGCTCTACCCTGAGGGCACTCAGAGCTGCTCACTGAGGGGTCTGAAGCAGAGGTGAGACCTGATCGCATCTTCACATTAGTGAGTGGTGTCCATAACAGTAGAGGTGGAAAATACTGAAAACCTGAATACCACTTAGGAGGGTGTGAGAACAATCTAGATGGCGGAGAGAGGTAGCCTGCACTGCACTTGGGAGAGGGGCAGCAAGGAGAGACAGAATGAATGGCTTTGGGAGGCATTCAGGAGGTTACAGGGGCTGATGGCAGTGACTAATTCAGAACGCTGTTTTGAAGCTCAAAACATCAAGAATGATGGCTCAGTGACGGTTGCTGGGTTTTGAAGGATGACTAGGAGCTGGCCAAGTGAAGAGACAGGGTGAGAAGGATGACCCAGGTAGAAGGAGCAGGAGACACAGACGTCACAGAAGAGAGTCCTGGGATCTAAGGCTCAGTGTGGCTCAGGGTGGGAGGAGGCAGAGTGACACAGCAGGAGACAGGGAGCAAACAGCAATGGGTTTGCATGGCGTGCTGTCCCCTGTGGTAATGGGGTACTCTGTGCTGCTGGGGTTACACAATACATTCAAGGAGGAAGGAGGTACGAAGAAGGGTTTGAAAAAAGCCTGACTTCTTAGAAGGGAACCAGTTAAAATGAGTCCCTGAACTAAGTCACCAATGAAACCTGAAATGAGTTTGTCTTCAGGGAATGACCACAATGAGTGATGTGTCCTGTAATAAATCCAAGGCCATGTGCTCAAAGAGACTACAGAAGTCTTTCCCCACCACACATCATACAACCTGACAGCCAGTCTTACACAAAGAACTGGACTTCTTGACCCAAAACAGTACTCTCCCCCTCCCTCCCTCCCAACACCTCAGCCCAAGAGCTTTATGGATCAGCCTCAGAGAAATTGACGTCATCTTTTAATTAAATCCTTGATTTTGAATTTCCAAAGCCCGCAAATCACAGGGTCAGTAGAGAACAATTAGCTCACCAAGATCCAAAACATTCTGCCAACACAGAATGGTGCCGTAAAGTTACATGATGTGGCTAATCTGTTTCCATGCCTTCCCCAACCAAAAAAAGAGTGTAGCCCCTGTCATTTTTTCAGATTCCTCAGCCCTCAGAAATGCTTTGGTGACCCGTTGCAACCCATACACACAGGGCACAGGGCACAAGGCAAACCCAAAGCACACTTTCAGGGAAGACCTCACAGATATTAATATCCAACAGCCCTACTACTTTCTAGCTTATGCAGACAAACCACCTGACTTAGGGCAAGTCTCCTGGCTTCCCTGAACATTATTTTCTCACGTGTTCCACGGGGTGATGTAAGATTTGGGTTCATTAGGGGCAATTTATCTACAATGGCTAGCACGCAGGAAGCACACAATAAATGATGTCTATTAATAAACGTTTGTGGCTTAACAACATGCTCCATTCTCCTTTTTATTTCCTGTTGACTTCTCTGTTATTATTGAAGCCAGCATTCATTTGAAGATGGTCCAATTCCTTTTTCTCAGGGATTCCCCCACGAGCCTCTGAAGAAGAGGGTACCTTCTACTTTATGTTCCAGAGCACTAGGAGAAGTGCTGCCTCTTGGGGCTGGCAGCCGAACTGGGGGCTGGAAGGAAAGGGAAAGTTTCCTTTTCCTCAGTCTATGCACAGAGAATTATGGCAGGTAGGGGCTGTAAATCATTCACTTGTGTAATCCTCATTGCAACACTTCAAGATAGGCATCATTATCCCCATTTTATAGAAGAAGTTGAGGCTCAGAAAGATAAGTAGCTACAAGCACCTGGGTGGCTCAGTCAATTAAGCATCCGACTTCAGCTCAGGTCATGATCTCCTGGTCCACGGGTTCAAGCCCGGCATCAGGCTCTGTGCTAATAGTGTGGAGCCTGGAGCCTGCTTCAGATTCTAGGTCTTTCTCTCTGCCCCTCCCCTGCTAGCTCTTTCTCTCTCTCAAAAATAAATGAACATTAAAAAAAAAAAAGAAAGAAAGGTAAAGTAGCTAGCCTGGGATACACAAGTCGAAACTGTGTGAAATCTTAAAATCAAACTTACTATCATCTATTTCTAAAGCATGACCTCTTCCAGGAGTCTTCAGTGTAAAGAAGAGGGAGCAAACATACCAAGAAGTTAGTCCTAAGAAGGTAAGTTGTCTGCAATGTGAGGAGCTGGAGGAACACCAGCCCGGGGACCCGTTCCTGGGTTCCAGCCCTGACTCTGCTCCTGAGTAACCAAGTGAAAGTCAGCAACTCCTTCTGATGAGAGCTCATCTGTGAGCAAGAGGTTCCGACTAGCCCCCAAATGCTAACTCCTAAAAACCTTTCATGTTCTTCGATTTCTAGAGAACTTTCTCATGTTTCACTGTATAGAGACTTCTAGAATATTGTGGCCTTTGTGTTTATTAAGATGAAAATTCACTTGCTTTTGGTAAGGAAAGGCATGAAAAGAGTTTAGTAAGAAAGAATTTTCTTAATTATGATGAGCACACAATATTTTACTTTTTTCTAAAATTTTTTTAACGTTTATTCATTTTTGAGAGACAGAGTATGAGCAGGGAAGGGGCAGAGAGAGAGGGAGACACAGAATCTGAAGCAGGTTCCAGGCTCTGAGCTGTCAGCACAGAGCCCGACGCGGGGCTCGAACTCACAAACTGTGAGATCATGACCTGAGCCGAAGCTCAACCGACTGAGCCACCCAGGTGCCCCGAGCACACGATATTTTAAATAACAAACAGAAATTCGGGGTAAAAACAGAACATACATTTTATGAATAGTTGTAGGCTGAGAATGAATACAAGTAGCCAAGTAGGGAAAAATGTATCTTTTTAAGGAAGGATGAGACCTCTAAAAACCAGAAGACCTTCTTGAGGTAGAAGTTCTTTGACTACAGGAACCACCTGCAGTCAGAGTCTACTTTCCAGATATTCCTCACAGAGCACAGCACAGGCAGGGTTCACAGCTGGAGCTGGATAAATACTTACGGACAAAAAACCTAATTAATTAATTACTGCCTCATCTAGGTTTCAGACTTGGTCGAGCAAATATAATTTCACATCCGTTTGGTGCCTGAAGAAACAGAAGCTGGAAAAGTGGAAGTGCCCTGAGGCAGTGGAAGGACCTAGAGCGGCAGGCCTGAGGTGCAAGCCCAGGCCCCGTGTCCTGACAGACTGCGGGCAGCTTTGCCACAGGACAAGAGCACCAGGCAGAGGCGATGAAATGGCAGCTCTGCACCACAGGCTTGATCAAGAGAATTTTAAAAAAAATTAAGTCCTCGGGGCGCCTGGGTGGCTCAGTCGGCTGGGCGTCTGACTTCGGCTCAGGTCATAATCTCGCGGTCTGTGAGTTCGAGCCCCTCGTCGGGCTCTGTGCTGACAGCTCAGAGCCTGGAACCTGCTTCAGATTCTGTGTCTCCCTCTCTCTCTGCCCCTCCCCCGCTCATACCCTGTGTTTTTCTCTCTCTCAAAAATAAATAAAACATTAAAAAAAAATTAAGTCCTAAGGATCCAATCAGATGATGGATATGGTAGCACTTTATAAGCTCCTAATTGGTAAGCCAGGGTTAACAGGATATTTTCTGGAGGTAACTGCGTAGTTGAGGGATTAGACCCTGAGTATGGCATCACTGAAACCATTCCTTAACCAGAATTTTCTAAGAAACCTCCTGAGAGTTCACACTTAGGCATACAGCCATGGTTCAAACTCAGCTTGATGTGGCTCCAAAGCTAAGGTATCTGCCATAGGACAACCAACTTCTCCTAGACTCCTCAGGGCTTTGATTGCTGTGGCCAAATCTTTCAAGGAGGAAATACGGTAGCATTTTGTTGTTGTTGTTTTGTTAACTAATGGTCCTTGGATTTAACTCTCATATAAATATAAGGAAAGTGAATAAGTTTATGTCCACATGTTTCTAGAGGATCAGAAGACAGTGCTCAACTGTGACTCAGAAGGAAGAGGGCAGAAAAGCTAACACTGACCAGGCAGCTGCTATGTTGCAGATCCTTAGCTGGACCTTAACCCATGATATCTCCCTCCCCCTTCAGATGACATGTATTACACACACACACACACACACACACACACACACACACACACTTAAAAACAGGGTTCAAAGAGGCTAAATAATGGATCTCTGGTTACACAGTAGAGAAGGAAAAGAGTCAGAATTTAAAACCAGGTCAGGCTCCAAAGTTAGTGCTCTTCCTACCACACTAAGCTACCAGACAGCGCCTACTGAAAAACTCTAGGCAATGCCCCCAGAAACGTCTTCATGTGCGCATCCTGGGACATATACCTTTACCACAGTCTTCTCCTGGGTGGCCTAATGCTGGGTTTACCCGTAACAAGAAGTGTGTCAACCGTTCTCCCCTTTGATGGCAGGTAACGAACCTGAAAATATACATTCTCGTCCTTCATCAAATTCCACTCCTGGAATAGGCACCGTTTGACAAGCTGTATGTGTAGTGACACAATCCAATAAAAATGAAATGAAGAAAACAACTTCATTTCTTACTACTTTCAAGCTTTCCCTTATTTGAATTGTGAATACTCCAGTTACATCTCATACATGGCCTGTGTAGAAATGCATTTTATGGTGAAATGTGCCCCTTTGTGACTTGTATTGGAAACTATCTGACTTGATTTCAACAGCCTGGGTTAAAGAACTAGGGTGGTAGATTTGTGAGAAATTCTAAAGGGCCTCTTAACTTTCTTTATGCCACTCTCCCTCATGATAGATAACCCACATGGTCAGGTATTCTTTTTTAGGAAATAAAATACCTGCCCCAGGAACCATCTAAATCTTGCCAAAGGGGGAAAACTCTTCTAGCCTGTAATATCATGTAATAATCTGAGTAATGTCAAATAACACACAAAAAAATAATGTGAAATAAGAAAGCAGGATATGAAATTGTATGAACAGTATGATCTCAAACACATATCCTGAAAAGGCAGTCCAGAAGGAATTAATTTAGAATGAGAACAGCAGTTATTTTTGATTAATGGTAATAGTCATGCTTACTTTGTTTCTTTTAATTTTCAGTAATAAGCATATGCAGCTTTTAAAAAGTCAAATGAAATTACTAAAAAAAAAAAAGAAAAACATACATTTTTCCAGAAAGAGGCTTAAATATTACTCAGTTTCCTTAGCAACAAAACTCATTGTATGAAATTATAAACTTTAAAATACCAGGCACAAAGATTGTTCAAGAAAAGAAAGTTATATGCCAATCATGCTGATGAATAGAGATATCAAAGTCCTAAGTTAAATATCAACAAATCAAATCCATATACAGAAAATAATATATCATGAACGAATAGTATTTACCTTAAAAATGAAGATAAGAAAAATGCAACAGTAAAATCTACTACAATATAAATTATGAGGAAAAATATGTAAATCATTTCAATAAATTTAGAAAAAGCATATGATAAAATTCAACCTGCAAATTCGGGATTTATAAAAAAATACTTCCTATACAATGATACATGAATGAAAATTAAAAAAATCTCTAGTAAGAATTTAAATATCACACTTACATGAAACTTTAAAGCATTTATATTAATTGAAGATCAAATTAAGGATACCTACGATCACTAAATACTGTACTGACTGACCCAGCCAATGCAATAAGACAAGAAAAAGAATAATTACTTAAGGGTTAGAGAGGAAGATAGAAACCTACTTAAAAGGCTGTATGTTGCTTCCATGGAAAATCAAAGAGGAGTTGGAAGAATTAGTTAAAAAGTTTAGTAAACAGTATTATAATCAAGATTCAAGATCAATAAATAAACTGTTAATATTTCCTTTTCAAGTTCTACTTATTTTGATCCAGTCAGCAACATTTGCTTAATGGAATACTTAGTGTTCGACAGTGGAAACTGAAGAAGACAAAATAAATTAATCCTGTTACAGACACATTCTCTCTCTTTTTTAAATGTATGTACGTGCTTTCATGGTGCCTTGACTCAAATAAGTATATCAAGAATGCATATTGTTCACCACTGTTACATAACTACAAACAATTGTAAAATCTTACTTCAGGACAAATCACCTATGTACTTTTTAAGATCCCCTTGTTCTAGAATGGGATAGGAGACAACAATATAATATAGATAATGAAGAGTATGAATATGAAGAAGAGGAAAATGAGGGGGAGAGAGTAGAAATGGGAGATGAGAAATAGAGAAAAGAGGGAAATGGAGAAAGATGACAGGGAAGAAAGGGGGCAAGAAGTAAGGAGAGAAGGATAAAGGGGAAAGGGAAGGAACAAGAGAAAAGGAAGAGGAAAAAAAAAGTAAAGGTGATTTTTTGATCCTGTAATACACCAAGTACTATACTAAGTATTTAATTCACCTTATTTCAACCATTCTTCATAGTAAGCCTGTGAAGTCTGTAATATTCTATCTTTATTATAGGAGAGAAAACGGAGGCTCAAAGAGGTTAAGTAACATTCTAAGGTCATACAGTTAGGAAGTGGCACAGCTAGAATTTGAATCCAAGTCAGCCTGCCCAGACTCCATGGTATTGGCCACTCACTAGCAGATACTCCTTGCATATGTATCATGCTGATTTTAGAACCATGTAAGACATTAAGATGAGGAGGTTCTAAAAAGGTCACCTTCATTCACGCTCCCCATTCCAAATCTTCAACTGAGCCAATGTTCTGGAAACCTGAATCCTTTCCTTAGGATGCCCCTCGTTTTGCATGTTAAGATTAAGAATGAAAAGATATGCAGTAAGATACAATTCTTAATATATTAAGCATACAAGAGCACAAGTTTCGTGGAAAGGTTAAATCTGAAGCAAAAATATAAGTGTCAGTTTTCACTGAAAAAGCATTTGAATTCTAGTACGTATCATGGTCTGCAATATTCCCCCCACCCCCTTCCCGTGTAGCAGTTCTCCCAAGACCTGTTTTCTCACCCACTTGCTTTCCTCCTATTATTCTCAGCCCATGATGCATAAAGGTTTACATTAAGTTTTAGAAAATAAAATAGACTACTTCCAAAATATCTGTGTTTCAAGTAAACATCCAAAGCAAAATTTACAATCCTTCCTGAGGTTTTGGCTGTCCAGGATCTGCACATGTATTACATTTATGTCCTGTGCTTCCTACAGAGTGTCAGACACGTGTCATCCCAAAACATGACCGGGCCGGCACAGCAGTGTCTCAAAACAAATCACTGCCTATACAAAGCAACTAAGTGCATCCCGGTTGGCAAGTCCGTATTGACAGATTTCAACACCTGAAAGAGAACTCTATTAATCCTCTTCCATGCAGCTCAGAAAATGGGAGAGAAAGAGCTGAAACCACATGGAACAGGCATGCACACATGTGTACACACACACACACACACACACACACACACACACACACACACACAGCATGAAGTTGCTTACACCTAATTTAAACCAGGAGACAAACACACTGAAAGGCATGGTCATAAAGCCATAGGGCCAAATTCCCCGGAAAACCTGAAAAGTGATAGAATTACTTTATGATCAACCTGTGCGTGCCAGTCCTCATTAAAAGATACATGTGTGACTCCTCTGGGTCAAGCACTTTCTAAGTGTTGGAGTTAAAGGGTGAATGAGAGGTCCAGTTCTGAAGGAATATATAGTACATATATATATGTAGGAATATATAGTACAACTGAAAAAAACACAGGGCATTTTTAATAAAGTGAGATACTAACGAAGTGCTATTGCAGCAAAAACAAAATAAACCAACCCCATGTGGGGAGTAAGGTAAGTACTAACCTGAAGAATAAGAGGGAACCAGTCTAGGAAAAATTGGGCAGCAACGTAAGTATTTCAGGCTGGATTAATCATCCAGTGGTTCTCTAAGTCTGGTCTCTAAAGCAACAGCATCAATTGCTGTTGGGGAACTTGTTATAAATAAAGGCTTGGGCCCTACCTTAAACCTATTGAACCAGAAGCTCTGGGGATGAGACCGAGCAATCTGTGATTTAACGAGCCTCCCAGGTGATTCTGGTGCTGCTAGAATTTGAGAATTTTGCAACAGTGAACTACAGTAGACACAATGCTTGGAGGGTAAACACGATTGGATAGGGGGCAGGGCGCTAGGCAGAGATGTTGCTGGAAGGATGGAGAGAAGGGATATCAAAAAGGTCTTTATATGTTATGAACATAATTTTGGGACTTTACCCAAGCAACAGGGGAAAGCCATTAAATATTATACTACAAGTACAGAAAACAGCAAATTAAGTTGGCAACCATTAAAAACCACATGCCATCATGAAGACAGTACTGTACATCATTCCAGAGACAAGGCACTGCACAGATCAACAGCCAGTTAGGAAGGAACAAATCAACCCTACCTTTCTTTCTGGAGTCTTTCTTGGCGCTGGTTTTCACAGCTACTTGAAGTTCTGTCTCAGTTGACATCCTACTAAATCCTTAGTCCACTTCACACAGATCCCGGGCCTCGGCCAGGCTCATGGAGGATTCCTCTCCAAGAGAACGACTCCTCCCTTCAGAAACAATGCCCCGAGCTGCACATTTCATTCACTCCTTCCGCGTGCTACAAATCAAGGAAGAGGACGTTCAGAATCATCACCCTTTTGAGGTTAAACAAAAATTAGTGGGAAGAGGGGAAATGAACAGTCAGATATACAAAAACAGGAAAATCGTGGTCTCCCTGTGCAAACTGCGCACACAATTTCATCAAGTCATTGGCGGGGTATGCAGCGAAGGGAATGAGAGGTCTATCTGAAAAACTGTCTCTCAAACTAGATACCTAACTCAAAATAGATCTTTTAAAACTGGATTTTCAAGAAGGACAAAACCCAACTTCTTGTTTTCCATGTTTCTTGCTTTCAAGCACTAGATGCCACCCAGAAAATACAGCAAAGGCACATTTCCTGAGCAACCCCGGGGAGACATTTCCAACAATAGGGCACCCATCCATCAGCCAAGCTTGATCAGAGCCTTGGCAGCTAAAGCAGATCATAGGGAAGTGACCTGTGGTCTGTCCCTCACTGCCAGGCATCAGAGGGGACATGGAGTTGACATACAATTGGGCTCCAAGGGTAAGGTGACAAATGGGGCCGAGAAACTTTCCAGCAAGCCAATTTTTATGTCAGCTTTTTCCTGGGCTATAAGAGCAGACAAGCATTTAATGTGAGGAGAAAAAGAAAAGAATCAGGCAGCCACACAGTCCCTTCATTTTTTCTTTAATAAATATGCAATGCACACTACTAGGTACTATTAAGTCCCGACACTGTGCTGGGAAGAGATAATAATGATAATAATGATAATACAACCACTTCAATTACAGCTAGTATTTACTATGCACTTACTATACACTATGCCCTTAGCTACTGCTTCACATACATTATCTCATTTGATTTCATTTAAATTGAATGAATGTATTTCCTGTGTCAAGTCAACAGTCTTTCCCGGTGACTATCTATCGGATAGTTATATGTGAGAGTTCAGTTGAAAATAAACATTTCACTAGTTATCCATTTTTAAAGAAAATTAAGATAAAGCTACTAGAAATGGATCTTGAAACCGTGCAGCCAATTCTTAGCTCATCCCACTTAGCTAGAATGCTTGAATCCAGAAAGGCTGACCCTGAATGCCAGTTTCCGTTCAAAAAGAGTAGTAAAACGAACCTCTTAGTCATGACAACTAAAGATAGCTTAACTAGAAGATCTAATATAAAAGTCACATAAAATATGGTACGGTTTATGTCCTCTAGATTCATCCATGTTGTTACAAATTGCAAGAAATGATTATGCTATGTGAAGTAAGTCAGAGAAATACAAATACCATACGATTTCACTGATATCTGGAATTCAACAAAATAAACGGAGAGACAAATAAATACACTTTTATATATAGAGCATAAACTGGTGGTTGCCAGAGGGGAGGGGGATGGGGATGGGTAAAATCAGTAAAGAGGATTAAGAACACACTTCTCGTGATGAGCACTGAGTAATGCATAGAGATTGAATCATTATATTGTGCACCTGAAGCTAATAGAACACTGTGTGTTAATTATACCTGGATGAAAAAAAACAACAACAATGAAATAAGTAAAATTAGAGTAAGGCTCGATAATGGGGAAATTCCCACCTTATCCAAAGATACTTGTTTGTTTATTTGTTAACAACCTATCTACTTAAAAAAAACAAAAAAAAACACTGGCCCTGACTGAAAGGAGTCTGAGGTACAGGATACAAAGCCACAACCAAGGAAAATGGAAAACTGTCTTCCTAGAATGGGGTCCATAAAATCATACACAGAAAATGAGAACTTTTCCTGCTACCTTTGTGCCATCTATGTGGACCACACCACTAGCCCTCACACCCTTTCTTACCTCTCTCCCGACAAAAGACAATGCTCCAAGGGAGCTGACAGAGCCACAAACCTTCACCACTTATGGACATAATTCATTTTATTAATAATACTTATAATTTCACTGCAATAAATATCTACTAAGAACGTACCATGGGCCAAGTGCAAATGCTGGCTCATTCGCGTCACAAGACATCAACTGTGCAACCACACTGGCTAAGAGTACAGATTATTTCTGTCCTCAAAGATACTCAGAGGAGCAGAGATGCTAGCCACGTAAGGGACTGTAATACACACAACCAGAACTAAAACAAATACCAGGTGTACTGGAGAACAAAGGAGCAAGCATTCACCTTTTCTTGGAAGAGTCAATGAGACCTCTCAGAGGAGGAGCCCTATACTGTGCTGTCTTGAAGAATAATTCTTATATCAAGTGGATAATAAGAGGAAGGACCAAGGGGCACTCAATAAATACATGTATAAAAAATAAATGAATGGTAGTTTCAGGCAAAAGGACCAGCTGTGCGAAGTCAAGGAGACTTGAAATCAACAGCCTAACTGACAAAAGGAGACATAAGTCTAGTAGGGAGGTGACGTACTTTCACATCTTCCCAATTTTTCCCTGTGCTGTTACTTTTCTAGGGACTCTTTCTTCTCGAGTCTGCCTTGACATGCTATTGACCACTCAAGGTTCAGTTCAAAGAAGTGTCTTAGGCAGAAAGGTTTTCCAATCTCTCGATTACAAAGAATCTCTCCCTGCTTATATTATGATCTGCTTTTTGGCAAGCTGCCTAGTTTCAGCCACTTACAATCAAGGTCATATTGAGGAAGTGACCAACCCTTCTTGGCCTCAGTTTCTATATGTGTACAATGGGGGTAACAGTGTCAACTTCATGGAGTGGCTGCGGAAATTAAGCGTGAACACACACATCACATGTTTGGAACACACACACATCTCCTGGAAAACATATAGTAAATGTGAGGCACTAATAATTTCCTGTGTTAACTGCTCAAGGTCATATGGGGGTATGTGACTACAAGTCCATACTATTATCCTCCCTTGATAGAATAAGAAATAAGGCAGGTTAAGTCTGCTCTGTAAAGACACTGCAGGAAGAGATAGAATCTATCTCTTGTCCATCGTGCTTGTTTTGCACACGGTAGGTATCGAACACATAAATAATAAAAGGAGCTGAAATATATAGAATTTACACAATTCCAAGAGATATGTCTGTTGTGCTTGTTTTGCACACAGTAGGTATCTAACACATAAATAATAAAAGGGGCTGAAATATATAGATTTTACACAATTCCAAGCACTCTTAAAAGTCTGCATATAAAACTGGTTAGGAACTGGGCCATTCTTTCCCCTTCAACTTTGTATAAAAAGCACAATATTGCACCTCTCCCTATTCTGTGGGTACTTCCAGCACTGCCTGTTCGACAAAACTGTGACTGTGTTCAAGTGTTATAAAGCATTACTTGTGGATTTCTGAAGTACATCCCGTTATCAATAATGAAAGGAAACCAACATCATTTCAGATAAAAACTTAAATACGGAAGCTGCAGCATGGAGAGCCCATACCATGGCCCAGACTCTGGCATCCCCTTTAATTTTCCAAAAGCCAGAGGTTTGGAATATGCTGTGAAGTAACTCCAAATTATTTAGGAAATTCATTTCTTTGTAATTAAAGAGATTAAAGTCCCCCAGGGCCAGAAACCACGTGACAACTCAAATCATTTTCCCCCAGTAAAAGCTGAGGGACCCTATCAGTTAAATTCAGGCTCGCCTAGAATTTTGAAATGCTTCAATAATGTTTCTTTGCTCCACACAATCTGCAGTAATTTAATATTCCTGAAGTGTGTCAGGTTTTTTATAATGAGCTCTTCAAATCTAAATGTGAATTATGTAACATTCCACTACAGACGTTCTGTCTAGTGAACTGCTTCTAAATGTAAAATTCTGTGTTCAGTGATCGGGGGAGGGGGGGTGTTGCAGTTTGGGGAGGCACGAAAACACCAAACCACAAAGCAGAGAAAACAGAAAGGCCTTTAAAAAACAAAAAAACACAAAACACACACAATCAAGCACAAAGGTTTGAGCAGCTACAACAGAGCAACACAGTAAAACACCTCCTATAACACAAACTCGCGCTTTCTCTCCTCCCACCTACCCAGCTCATATGATCCTACAGCAGAATAGCTAACGTTTATGAGGGCCCACTATTTGCCGGTACTATGCTATGAACTTCCTTCACTGAATCTTTCAACCACTTGAAGAGTTAGATATTATTTTTTGAAGTTTTTAATGTTTTATTTATTTTTTAGAGAGAGAGAGAGTAGGGGAAGGACAGAGAGAGAGACAGACAGACAGACAGACAGACAGACAGACACAGAATCTGAAGCAGCCTCCAGGCTCTGAGCTGTCAGCACAGAGCCTGATGCAGGGCTCGAACTCACAAACCGTGAGATCGTGCCCTGAGCCGAAGTCGACACTTACCTGAGCTACCCAGGTGCCCCAAGAGTTAGATATTATTATTAATTTTCATTTAACAAATAAAGAAAAGCAGAAGCCAGTTTAGTAGCTTGTCCATGGTCACATGGCTATTAAGGGGCACAGCACAGGGCAGGGTATAAACTACTCTTTTTCTCCCTTCATTCAGAATACTCCTAGATGCCCATCAGCTGGTGAGAGGATGTACAAAATGTGGAATATCCATACAAAGGAGTACTAGTTCAGCCATTTAAAGGAATGAGGTACTGATACATACTACAACACAGATGAACCTTGAAAATATCATGCCAAGTAAAAGAAAACACAAAAGTTCACACTGTTTGATTCCATTTATATGAACTATGCAAAATAGATACATCCAGAGATGGAAAGCGGATCTGTGCTTGCCAAGCAGGGAAAGAGAAGCACATGCTTCGTGGGTACAGGGTCTCCCTTGGGGGTGATAAGAAGGTTTTGGAACAAGATAGAGGTGGTGGCTGCACAACACCATAAATGTAATAAATACCACTGAATTGTACACGTTAAAATGTGTAATTTTATTTTATGTGAATTTCCCCCAAATCAAACAAGACCAAAACAAAATAACCTCCAAGCCAGGTCCCACAACCAGATGGAAGCCTTTGTGATATGCTAAGAACACTGCAAATTTCAGTCTATAAGGATAACCCAGGGGCGCCTGGGTGGCTCAGTCAGTTAGGCGTCTGACTTTTGATCTCAGCTCAGGTCACGATCTCACAGTGTGTGAGATCGAGCCCCGAGTCGGGCTCTACGCTGACACTGTGGAGACTGCTTGGGATTCTCGCTCTCTGCCCATTCCCCGCTTGCACCCTCTCTCTCAAAATAAATAAATAAACATTAAAAACAAAGATTAAAAAAAAAAGGATATCCCGTAATTAAAACACAAATGAAGAGAGTCTTCCCAGAAGGCAGGTCTCTAGGTTCAAGTGGCAGCAATCGCGGGGATTAAAAGCTGCCTGCCGCTACCTGCACAGTGATTTTGTGACCTGGGCATTTTAATCAGCTTTATCCAAACTATAAAGCACCCAAAACAGGCCATTTATTAACAAGGTGCAAAAGTTTCCATTGGGACAGATGAGGAGCCTGTGTCCTCATCAGTAAAATGGAAAGACCATCACCAAGTATGTAACATGTGGAAGATCAATGAGCAGTCAGGGCAGTAGGTGGGAAGATCTGGGCAGTCAGGAAAAGAGACATAAATCTGCTTGTCTTCACATAAAGAAACACAGGACCACCAAGGCAGAGCACAGCGACATTGTTTTGTTACGTGGGGAAATCGGGGTGCTGACGAGGTGACTGGGTAGAAAGTTATGGCAGAGGGTGATACCTCTCAGAGTACAGCTTTCTGCATAATCTCCCCATTTGGAAGCTACCGTTCTACATACCTGAAAAAATAAATGAACAGGCGTGAGAAGTAGGGGGAAGGCTACGACTGGAAGTGGATTGAGACAAATTAATCCAACTGTATCTCACATGAACATCACAAACACAGTCGCTGAAGGGGTGAGAGAAAGAACTAATCCAAATAATTTATGAACACAGAATCTGACGGTTTACATTCAGTCTTGGGCAGGAGTGTAGCAGGAGGAGCTTCAAAAAAAAAAAACCCCGAAGTAGTCTTTTTGTTGTTGTTGTTAGTGTTCTGGGCCAAGCAATTGCAAAACTATTTTAGATGTATTACAGGATTGGACAAAGGGAGAAAGGCTTAGATGTTCTTGGGAGCCAAATTCTCGCTATAAAAGAGAAGACATTAAATTATGGAAAGGGGGAAGCCAGGAAAGAATACTGTAGGGATAGACTGGAACTTGGTGATTTCCAGCAAACTCATGATTTATAAAATATACATGCATCTGTATTTGTACGTACGCATACATGCGTTTATATAAATATATCTCCTAACTCTGTCCACTGAACGGGCCTAGAAGCAAAGAGACCCAAGTGACAATGTGGTACGTAATACCTAGATGTTGGTTTTTTACTACCATTCTCCAGTAAAAAGACCCAGGGATTCTTAGAGAAATGGGTGATGGCAAAGCTAGGGCAGGACAGGTGTAAGATGAGCCTGAAATATCTTGTTATTCTATCAAGTAAGGAAGGGCTCAAGAAAAACACAAACAATGGGTATATGTCACGAGGATACAGAAGCCATCTTGGAGGTGCGATCATCGGCCTAATCTGGAATAATTTCAACACCAATGTAATTTAAGGATGGTAATAAATAATACACCACTGGAAAAAAAACACTCCATGAATCCATAGTGATAACAGATAAAAGGAAGAAGGAAAGGCTGTCTTGCTTACAGAAGAACAGGTACTGCCTGGGATATACAGAGGGAGTGTGGAGCATAAAATCGACATTTTGCAACCATCAGAATAAATCTTAGTTAGGCAAGAACCATCCATAAATGCTAAATCCAGGGAAACTTTTGATGAGAAAACATTTGCACGTCTTCAAGCATCTTCCCACCTACCGCTTACACTTGTGTGACTGATGATACAATGAGAAATTGAACAACACCTCAATTAGGTTATTAACATTAACATTAACAAACAGGGGCAGATGGAGATCATGTAATGCCCTCACTAGAATACATCACTACCATGTAGTATTCTGGCCAGGAATCCAATCAGATCATGTATTTAAAAATGAAGGGGGGAGGAGACTGCATCCTTCAAAAATACAGTAATAAAAGACAAAGAGAAGCTGGGGAAATATTTTATTTTATTTTATTACATTTATTTATTTTGAGAGACAGAGAAAGAGAGCACATGTGGGGAGGGACAGAGAGAAGGGAGACAGAATCCAAAGCTTGCTCCAGGCTCTGAGCTGTCAACAGAGAGCCCGATGCGGGGCTCAAACTCACAAACCGTGAGATCATGACTTGAGCCAAAAGTCGGACGCTTAACCAACTGAGCCACCCAGGCGCCCCAGGAAATATTTTAAAAGAAACTAAACAGATACAACAACTAAATGTAACACCTGTATAGGATCCTGTACTAGAGCGAAAAGAAATATTACAAAAGGGATTACTAGATCAACAGACACGTTTGAATATAAATGACATATTAAGTAAAATAGTATATCAATGTTATATTTATTCAATTTGATAATTTTCCTATGGTTATGAAAGGGAATATCTGAATTCTTAGGAAAAAGGGCTAAGATATGTGTACCTTGCCTTCAAATGATTCAGGAAAAAAATCACATACATGTATGTATGTACATATGAGCATATGTGTATGTATGTGTGTATCCATACACATAGAGAATACACAAATAATAAAACCAATGGGATAAAATATTAGCAGTAAGTGAATCTAAGTAAAGGGTATAGGACACTTTTTATGTATTTTTTATACCTTTTCCTGTCATTTTGAGATTATTCCTAATTTAAAAAAATTCTAAAAAACCAGCTCAGACCCTGGCCCATAAAGGTGTGCAACAAAGCCAGTTCTGCCCTCTCTTTTAAGTTCAAACGCACTCCAGCTCCCTAGATGGCATGCTTTCCAATTCCCAAGGCTAACTGAGGTTAAAATTAGTTTATGGCTGTCAGTTCTTATTACAGATTCCAACTTTACCCCGTATCTGCCTGACTTGGCGGAAGCCTCTGGAATGCAGTTGTTTTGAGCGGCTCTTTTTCTTCCTGAGCTCTGGGCATCCTCTCTATACTATGCCTCTATGCCATATGTGGCCACCAAGACTTTTCATCTACCTGCCCCCCAGGTCACTGCAAACTCCTTCGTTATGCAGCCGAAGCTAGCCCTTCCCGAATCCTCTCCCTCTGCATCCGTGAGGCTATAGACTTAGCCTGTCAAACCTTTTTCTATTTTTCAAACATGTCAAGGGCTCCCTGATCTGATCTAGCCCATTTGGAAAATGCCTAAAGTCTGCTCATTCTGCACATTTGTTCTTTTCAGAGCCAATAAAATAGGAAAGAGTGAGGTTTTGCCGGAAGCCAAAGGCAGTATTTTATTCGAAGCTGCTGGAGGCATCAGAAGTACAAGTGCTCTAGGAGATTCAACAGAAGCCTACTCAAGGAGACCACCTCTGTCACTACTGGAAAAGACCACCATCCCCACAGCACACACAGCTACCACCTGTTCTGACCACAGAGTTCAAGAAAAATAATACTCTGGCTTGAAACTCTGAAGGCCACAAAGTTCATGGATCAACAGCCCGACTGTTCACCCACCAGAGGCTGTTTTGCCCTAACGGTGTGTGTTAAGAGAGGGGAGAAAAATCAGAGGTGGGGGACATCTCTTTATGTCTTCATTATGTTGTCTGGTGATTATGTTTACTCCGCATTGTGAAAAAATAGAAAAGGAAAGGAACCTCAACTTGCAGAAAGCATTATAGGAAGTCATTCTAACAGAATACAAGTGAATAAATGAGGAAAACTGGAGTGACAGGAAACAAATAATTGGAAATAAAGGCGAAGGTGGAAACAAGGATAGGGCACCAAAAAAAAAAAAAATGCCGTATAGTTGTAGGAGAGAGGCTATAATGGTGCCTACAAGATTCCTAGAGGCCAAAGCAAAGAGGGAAATGTGATCAGTTATACGTTTCACAAGGTTGATGCTGAAATAAAGCCTGCCCCCTTCCCCCACTTTGAACCAGAACTAGAGAATGAAAAAGACCCATAAGCCTTCATAAACGCAACACAGCGTGTTGTCACAGACATTAGCATCAGCACTGTCTCTACAAAAACTCTAACAGGGAATTTTCAATGTAAACTTTTAATTTACACTGAGAACACAATACTGAAGCATAATTTAGTAGTAACAGTTTTAAAGAGAGTGAAAACAATGTGACCCAAGTCATTTTAAATTCTCTATGAATAAAGCATGCTTTCTTTTTCTTTCTTTTTTTTTTTTTTAACTGAACAGAAAAATAAGTGGGAATTTTCTATACAGCTATCTGGTGGTTTGACTTTCTAAGGTAAAACCTGGAATTAAAAAGGAGCCTGGGTCACTCAGTCGGTTAAGCACCCAACTTCAGCTCAGGTCATGATCTCACAGTTCGTGGGTTTGAGCCCCACATCAGGCTCTGTACTAACAGTGTAGAGCCTGGAGCCTGCTTCAGATTCTGTGTCTCCCTCTCTCTCTGCTCCTCCCCCACTCGTGCTTATTCGCTCACACTCTCTCTCAAAAACAAGCATTAAAAGAAAATCTGCAATTAAAGAAAAACAATGTAAATGGTTTATCAGTTTACTCATCTGTAAAATGGGATGTGCTGGATATCACTTAAAGAATTAGGTGAATGGGAATACATGAAAGCTAAGCAAAAGCTCTTTTGGGAAAATAAAGTGCTATGTTTCAGAAGGCAAACACTGTTATTCGGGTATTGGTCAACCTTCAGCAGGGGGATAACAGGAGGCACAAAATGTGTTTCTTTAATCAAATTCAAAGCTAACAAATGTCAGAACCAGGTTTCATCAATATTAAAGGAATTTATGTGACAGCAACAAAGCATACTTACAAACATTTCATTTAACTAATGGATCACACAGTTTCATTAAGTATTTATTGCAGCATGAAAATTCATTACAATAAACTCTTAAGAGTATCAGAAAAAAACCAAATGTATAAACCTAAAATGATTCCATTAGTGTTTTTAATACTTGGGGCCCCATGTCTACCCAACCTTCTAAAACTCCCACCTCTGATTCTACACAAAGGTTATCAGTAGGTAAAAAGAACCTAAAGCAGTCAGCTGTCCCAGGGGCTGGGCTAGAATCCCGCCTGACTCTACCACTAACTGTCTATATAACCCTAGGCACTTAAGCGACTTGACTATTCTGAGCCTCAATTTCTTCATCTGTAAAATGGGTATCCGGTAGACCCCATAGTGTTCAAACCAGGGAATATGCAGCCCAGAGAGAGCTCAAGAAAATCCACGGGAGTGAAAAAAGAAAACTGTGCAATGTCTACTCATAACTATTTCTATCTAAAATGGGGAAACAGTCTATTACTTAAATATGCAGATTGTATGTACTTGCATGTAAACCGATATGTAAGAATTTATACACTGGTACAGGGTGCAGGCTTCAAAAATTATTCAGCGATGGGTGGTAATGACTGGCAGGTGACAGGGGGCCCCCAGGGGTTTAGCTGGGGTGGGGTTGGTGACTGACACAGTTCAGGTGTTTTCAAGATGATGCTAGCCCAGGAATCATGCCAGGAGTGGAGGCCAGTGACCCTGGAGGCAGGAAAGCAAGCTGGGAAAGCCTGCATCAATGGAGCTGGTACGTTTAAAAGCTTATGCCCTTCACGTTTCCTTCCCAAATATGTTGTAGGCAAATGAATCTTCAGAAAAAGAAGTAAAGAAGCAAACATCTTCAGCACACAGACATTAAATCAGTTTCTATAAATCAACTCAACACACACTTCCTAAGCACCTACTCTGTGCACTGCAGCCCCAGTGCTAAATGGGGGGCAGGGGGAGCAGAGAAACACACGCTTCCGAGGGCAGGGCGCCTTCATCATGGGCGTTTCAGCCAGGATGCTGCTCCTTACTTTAGCCCCACCAGCCAAATGGGGAGGGGGACCACACTGTTTCTTCGCTCTTCACAAACTGAATGCTCTCCACTATCATCCCCGTCCCCTCCACTGTGTGTGTGTTTGAGTAACATGGAGCTATTGCTATTCCCTGGGGTCCTGCAGGAAGAAAAGACAAGTTTTTAATGAGGCCCTCCCAGCTGAGGGGCTCTTAAATAAACAAATGCCGCATTTGGCAGCTTCACCTGCTGATTTACCTGAAATATACACTGCGATTGTTTACTCTCCTTTACACAAGCTGCATTTCATTACCTTCAAAGTTGACAGTGGGAAAGACAGCGACACTGGCCAACATCTGTAAGTGGCAAGCCGAACGAGCATGCACCAGGTCCCCAAACTGCCTGGCCTGGAGGGTGGTCCTGGGCAGGGCTCACCCAGAAGCTGTGCGCCGTCTGCCGACAGTCAGGATCAAAATGGCTGTTGGTCGGCTCCTCCTGGGACAGCCCTGCCCGTTGGCTGCCAACAGGTGCCCCCTCCTCCCCGCCCAGAGAGCTGAGAGATGGGTGGCACGCTTTCTCCCTTCCCCGACATCCGATTTTAATTCTCCTCTATCACCTCATTTTTACCACCCTTCTTTTGAATAAAGGGCCCATCATCTTCCTTTGCTTCACTAATGATTTGCTAGTTCAGTCTCAATTACCGTAAAATGGGATACATGGATGGCTCAAATTTTCTCCACAAAAGGATCTGCACTTGACTGGAAGCAACCCAATTTCCACAATTATCTCCCTCACAAAAAGCACACACAACAGTGATAACCGTGGGGCTCTGTTTTCCTGAAGCCATAAATAGGAATGGATGTTCTGACAAAGGAGCTCTTTTTTGTTTGTTTCTTGATTTGTGAATGTATTTATTTGAACCTTCTCACAGAAACATAAAAATTCAATCACACTTGGCAAATACTGAGCAAATCACCGACATGGAAAGCTGTTTCCTCTCTGTGCAATTTCCTCCTTACTGTTAAACCCAGTCAACTCCTTGAATCTCAGTTCAAACTCCCTTCCAACGGGTAAGGCTTCCCTGACCACGTGCACCCTTCCCCGTGCACACCAACCTGTAGTGATGACAGAGGCTATAGAGCAGAGGCTCCCAAACTTGGCCGCAAAATGGGATCACCTGAACAGCTGCAAAGACTATGGATGCTTGTCTCCCATCCTGGGATTCTCATGCAATTGGCCTGAGGTGCAACCGGCTCACTGGGAGGCTTAAAATCTCCCCAGATGGCCTGAATATGCAGCAAATTCTGGGAAGCACAAGCGTCTTCAGGGCCAAGAAGGATCCACTCCCTAGTCTCTGCATTTGGGCCCAGTACTGAACCCCCGAGTTTGAATGCATTCACTGCAAAATGAGATGACTCTGAGAATACATGCCTGACACAGTGAGTATACTACATGACATAATCCACAAAAAATGCTTATCACATGATGGTAAGTGTTCTTGGTAGGTGGGGAAAATGCCCCGCCCAAATATGCACATGCCCTAATCATGAGAATATGAGTTAGGTGATTTAGACAGTAAGAACTTAGGCTTTTGAACAGATGAGGTTTTGATGAGATTTGAGGTTTTGAACTGAGAAGACCCTGGAGACACTCTGTGCATAGTCTGCATTTGGACTGGATGCAAACCTTTGGGGACCAGAGGGTGGACTGTGATAGACAGAATCACGGGCCCCACAGATGTTCATTCACTCTCTAACCCAAATCCTAGCCGAATGCACCAGGAGTTGATTCCTCACCCAAGGACAATTCACTGGCTGACTGAGCAGGCACACTTGGCCTGGCACAAACAGTTAGATCCAGACCAGGCACGTGAGAAGACATACATACTCCCTCTCTCTCTCTCAACAATCTGAACTCATTAGTACAGATTCTGTCCAGTGTTAATGGGAGTAGGAAAGAAAAGACACATGGGGGCAAGCCAAGAGACAGAAAGGGACTGACTGAGCCAAATCATGAGTGAACAGAAGTACAGATTAAGAGAAGCCACCGAGTAGAAAACACATATATAATTAAGAGAGGGAAAGGGATCATTTTCAGTAGTAGCAGTAACTGAGGGTACCCAAAGGCAGGGAGTGAACCAAGCCCTATGCAACAGAAACAAGCTAACCTGGTCCTGAGAGATATCCAGGCTCGTTCCTGTTATGAAATCATATTCCAGTCTCTGGGAGGCCAGGCGGTGTGTCGATTTTGAGGCTGCAAAGAGATTCCTCCCTGCCTCACTGCAGAGCATGGCCGCACAGCGCCACAGCTCTCCTCACTAGGAGAGGCTGAAGTGTGCTCACCTACACCTCTCATCTGAACCCTGGAATACATCACTATTCAGACTGGGGAGCTGGCCAAGACAGAGAAACATGGGCATCATGCTCTCACAGACTGGCCTTGGGCTTTCAATCATGGCTCCACGAAGTCCCAGATGTGTGAGCCTTGGCAAATCCCTTGAAGTTTCTGAGCCCCAAATGCTATCTCTGTAAAGCTGAGAAATTGGTACCTTACCCCTAACAGTTGCTGAGGAGAAGAAATAAGCTAATGTAAGCAAATTGACTGATACTACAGGAGGTATTCATTACATATTGTTCACCATCCCCTCCCTCATTTTCATTTGCATTTAATTCTTTGGAAGGAGAAGGGAAATTTTTCTGATATTTCCTATCGTCTACACCTATTAGTTTTCCAATACATGCCTGTCAAAATGAATCAGGAAACAATTACCTAAAACTATTTCTGCCAGGATATGAAATCCGGCATGTTAACTTAACCTGACCTGCAGTCTCCAGTCCAGCACCCCTCCCCAGACTCACAGCTTGGTTCCTCTTCCTCACGTGAACCAAGGGCTACAGCCACACCAGGTGGGTCAGCCCCAGGGCACACCTCAGTCATCCAATGTCACACCTCACCGACTCATACTCAGTACAAAGTACTCAGTCCATACTTTGAGGTCCCATCAGGCTCAAAACGGGACTATTCCAGAAGAGTTAGCGAAGGGATTATTTACACAAAGGAAGCTGTGTTCAAGGGAAGCCCCCAAAGGACAGTGCAGTAGCACAGGGACAGAAGAGCAGAACTGTTCCCTCTCCTGGGCATGAAGGGGTGAAAGATGGGAGAGGTGACCGGAACCAGAAGGGAAGGTAGAAAAAGTTGTCTTGAAAGGATCAGTGACCTTCAATCTAGAATACAGCAGGCCCGAGGCAACTCAGCCAGAAGAATGCCAAAAAGTGGATCAAAACATAGACTTCCCACCCCTCAGCCTACTGCTGGAACTCAGCACTGGCTACCCTGAGAAGAGGCCAGGGAGCCAGGAAGCCCGTGGATGCAGTCCACACAGTTAGCCTTCCGGAGAGAGGGGGGGAAGGCACAGAACAGCAGAGAGGGCCCCTGGAAGGGGAAGCAGAAGACAGCCAGCTCAAGGTCTAAGGGGAGTCCCTCCTCCATGAAAGATGTTCTGCCATAGCCCATATTCTCCAAAATTCCTTCTTGTCTCCTTGTGACGACATAAAATGGAAGGGAGAAACGGGAAAGGAGAACAGAACTGCATTCGTGAGAACCGATGACAGCCGTGGTCTGTGCTAAGTGTCGTACCTTCCTCATCTCATTAATCTGTTCTAGGGTAGATTCGGCTCTAGAACCCAAATGCACCAGCCTCCAAACAACACAACGTTTCCATAAAACCATACTGCCTTGTGTAAATCATCATTTTATCTAGCTGTGTCTTGTCCCTTTATGAGCATGAAGGCTACCAAAGGGCATAGATAGTCTTCTATTTCTCTTGCATATTTCCTCTTGCCCTGGGTATACTGATGAGATGCAAAAAAGTCCCACAAAAATAAATCACAGAATAAATCACAGAATCTTTAAAATCCCCACAAAATTCTCCTCAGTTTAAAAATAACCTGTTTTGCCATATATTCAGAAGCTTCTTTTCCCTCTTTAAACAGACCCTTTTTTTTTTTTTTAACACACATCTCATATTGGGATTCACAACTCATCACTCCCACAAGAAATACCCCCAGGCTCCTTGTCTATTCAGGCAAGCACTTGGTAAATTTGGAAAACAGTTTAGATTAATTTCTGCCTGCCAAGTATGAGGATTCTGGGTAGCTTTCTCTTATGCAAAGTTTTAAAAGCAACATTATGCTTAATGAAAACAATAAAATGATTAATAATATAACTGTGGCAGCTCTGTATATCTGACATCATATGTGTGTAATATTACCTGGTGAGTATTTCTAAAAGCCCCCAAGTGCCTTCCTGACATTTTATCATTAACTTCTTTTGCCTTCTCTTCAGGGTAGCAAAGGTGAGCCAGTGTGAGCTCCATGCGGAGGTGCAGGCCTGAGGCCCAAACAACTGGCTTCGTCCACTCCACACTCACTTCCCATTTTCATTTAACGGGAAGACAAGATGCCTTATCAGAACACAGCAGCGGTGAAAGGAAAGGGTCTCCAGCTTTTCTTAGGAGGGTGCCCTCGGGTCTCCACTTGATACATTCATTTGACACTTCCTTTCCCATGAGCGTCACAGTTGGACAAGTACTTTCCTTTGCACACACTCATCTCATCTTCATGACAACTCAGGAAGGTACGTCTTGCTGTCCCTATTTTACTATGGCTGGACAAGGAGAGGAGATGGACCATAGGCTTCCCAGAGAGGAAGTGTTGAAAATCGGATGGAATCCATGTCTTCTGAATTCTAAGATCTTTTTTTGTATCTTGCAAATACCTGACTCCTGGGTGTATATTATGCTTCCTTATAGATGATCAGCTCCAGGGTTAAAATTAATACCATGGGGAGGGGAGTGGAGGTGAGGGTGGGGTGATAGTGAGAGGGCAGCTAGTATGTTAGCTAGTCCCAACTCTCCCCTCCAGGTCCCAGCTGGCAAGACCACACCTCTTACACTATTTGCTGATTCTAGGCCATACCTCCATTCCCAACTGCTGAATCTCCATACCTTTGCATCGCCACCTGGACCACGGACTGTGGGGCCACTGACCCCAATGTGAGGTCTTTTCCCAATAACGATGAGCTTCGGCCTTTGGTCATTCATATTTAGAGTCTAAATTAGGAGTATTCTTTAGGGATAAAAAGACCAAGACAATGATAACAGAATTAACACTCAATGGCTTCCAACAGCCAAACTGGTAAACGAAATACTCCTGATTTTTCACTGGGCTTAACTATAAAAAGTGAGCCAGTCATGATTAGGTTCTCATTAACTACTGGTTTCCAGAAGGCAGCCAGCTAGTCCTGTAAATAGTCATTCACTCAACACTTATGATTCTCTAGGTATTACCAGCTAATATCCAACCAAAAAGGAAGGGATATATGATCAGAAGAAGCATGAAAAGATCTCTTCCCTCAGGAATTCCAGGAGGAAACACCCACAAAAAGGCATGGAGTTAAAAAAAAATGGGGATATCAAATACTCCTTTGAAAAGTATCATGAAAGCTACAAATCCCTTCCCCAAGCTCAAGTCAAGAACTTAAGATGTAAGGTAGGGATTAAAAAAAAAATTCAAAGGTGAAATGTAAAACCAATATATTTTAAAAGCACAATTTAAAAGCCGTCAGTATGATGTGCAATGACTTTTCATCTTTTAACTTTTATCCCACCATTTTGTTGGCACATTGCCATGAAATCATAATAAAGTAAGTTGCTTCTAATAGGATTTTACAGCTAAAAAGTACTTTCACGTCTGTGTGTCCAAGTAAAATTCTCTTAATAACCTTGGAAAGTCACAGAATAGGAATCTTGATCGTCATTTTAAAGACTGAGAAACTATGACTCTGCACAGGCAGGTATGTTCCGGAGAGCTCCAGTACTTGTAAGCGGCTGTGTCCAAGTTAAGTTTGAGGTCTTTAGGCATCCAGCCTCCAGTTTTAAAGCTGGACAAGATCTTGGATATCGCCTCAACCCATGGCCTGGAGTCTGCATTTTGGTGATGAAGAAACAGGTCTTAGAGAGATTGAAAGGTTTGCCCAAAGTCACCCGGTTAGCAAATCACATGGAATGATTAGCCAGGTCACCAGATTCCTAGTCTATTTCTGCCACTATAAGCCAATGCATACACCATTCATAACATCATGGAAAGTGCTTCCATATGATTTCCTATTACTAGACAATTTCTAACATCATTCACTTTCGCAGGATTCCTGCTCCAAGAACAAGTTATTTTTGAAATTTCAAAAAGCACATAAGAAACCTTTAAAAGAATTAAAGAGCAGTGAGACTTCTGCACACACTGTAGAAGGAGCCCTCTGTTCAAAACATAATTTACCAAAGCTCAGCTTCACAGAGTGACATTCCAGAAAGCATTTTCCTAGAACCTGAGGCACAGGCGAGAAAGAGCTCGGAGAACCATCTCCTACCCAGGGGAAATAACCTCAGCATGCTAAAAGCAAACAAAACCTAACAACCTGAGCAAATTAATTTCTAATAAAGAGCTCTACTCAGAGATGAAAAAAAAATTAAATTAAACGTTACATTACCCATGTGGTCATGTTACAAAGCTCAGCTCCTGGAGACAGCTGTCCTGGCTCTTGTAGAAGCTCAGAGCCACCCCACAAAGAAGAAAGGACAAAGTACGCGGCTGGGATCACAATTACAGAGTCGGCAACTGCCAGAGAAGAGGCTGGGCAAGGCATAATCACATGGGGAGAAGCAGTTACATGTTCAGCCATCAACATCACCAGGGCAAAGGGCATTCAAACACAGGCCCCCTCTCCTCCGAATGCATTTTTTTTACTCATTCAATCAACACATCGTTTAATTTCCTGACTATAGGCTGTTTGCTACACACTGTTCAGTTCTGGGGTTGCGGTGTTTGTCTTAGTGGAGGACGGCAGCCGGTAACAAAGGAAGAAGTCAAGTACACAGTATATCAGATGTCGGGAAATGCTATGAAGAGAAATACGGAAGGGGAGGGGAATGAGAAGTGCTGCAAGGAGGTACATTTTTTTAAATGAGTAGTCAAAGGAGTCCTCACTGAGATGATACTGTAAAGGTGCATGCCATACAGATCGCTATCTGAGGGAAGAACATTTCAGGCAGGAACAGTAAGCCCCAAATCGCTGAGGCAGAAAGAAGTATTTCTGAAGGTCAGTGACGTGGCTAGTAAGGAAGAGAGGGAAGACGGAAGTTAAGGGTGAGGGGAAGAGCTGGAGGCCAGAGCCACAGCCTGGAAACACAACCACAGGGTCTCTGCTCTCAAGGAGACTACAATCTAGCAGTAGTTCTGACCATAAAGTTTGGTTTTTCAGAACTGGCTTCCTCAGTTACTAGTCATGCGATCCTGGGAAAATAAAACTTTGGTGAGACTCCATTTACTCATTTACAGAACCAGAACAATAATAATCTCATCTCCTCCATCCCACTAATCCTACTTCTGAATCATCCCTTCCGATGTTTTCAAAATGCCAGACTCCCGTGTGTCGTCTCTCTTCCTCCACAGAACCACCACACGGGTTTAATATTTTCATTATTTTCATGTTACAGACAAAAAAAAAAAAAAAAAAAAAAAAACCAGACACGGAGAGTGAAGGTCTTGCTCGAGAAAACACAGGCAGTGTTACAATCAGGATTTGAATGCAGGCCTTTGTGATTTTAAAGGCCACAACCCTGAGTTGCTTGTGTTGTGGGTCCAGGAAATGCATGGCTAGAAGTGAAGTGTGGTAATGGGAAGGGCCACACGGCCATGTCATGGCTGTGGCTGCCCTGGAGACAGTGTGTTCCGTGGCACAGTGGAACCAAGTGTTCTCTCCCATCATGAGAGCTGGGCAGTCCACGTGGGGAGGCTCCCCAACCCAAGGGTACCAAGATTAAACCTGTCTGACTTCTCTCGGTGAGTCTGGGTTCCAGAAGCATGATTATGCCGGGAAACTGAGGCAGCCATCTAGGTCATTGAATCTCTGAGACTTAGAGAGTCAAACTTCAAGGGAAAAAAAAAGGAGAGAGACAGAAAGACATCAAACTTCTTGTAGCGATCTCAGAATGACAGGTCATTCCTTCTCAAAAGGAAGACTTCCTGCCTTCAGCCCACCTGAAGGAGAGGAAAGTACATCAGTTACGCTGTTCAGCACATGTTTATGGCACTGGACCTTGTTCCCAATAAATTAAGATTCAGTTCAACTCATCACAAGGTCACATTTTCTGGTTGCTTTTCTCCCTGGAATGTCTCACATCATTTATTTCCAACAGGATCTATTATATCCAGGTCAAGATCACCAGCGGACACCTCAGCTCAAGCCAATTTAACTCGATACTGTGTCAGTATGCTGTATTTATGCATCTTTCCCTTTCTTCTCAGTTGACTTGAAACAATGGCAACAATAGCATGGTGGTGATGACGAAGATAAAAATCACAGACCATGAGGTAAAGTTGGTCTCAAGCTTCATTACTGGCTCTAAACGTACTGCTTCTTAACTTGTCTGAGCCTAACTTTCTCATCTCCAAAATGTAATATGAAAATTTTCCTTGTTGTATTATCATACAGGAAAAAAAGTATATAAAGGTACATGATAGTTTCTTAGTAACTGAGAGCTATTATTCTCCATTAACATGAAAGCCAGTAAGATTTACATGGCAGTTTTCCATCCATGATTTCATTTGATCCCCACAACAAACCCCCAGCCCTTAACTTGGGGTCTTCCACTTGGTAGGTTGCTCAAAAGCTAGAATCTCAAACTAGGGTAAAATTAATTAATTAATTAATTAATTAATTTTTAATATGAAATTTATTGTTAAATTGGTTTCCATAAAACACCCAGTGCTCATCCCAACAGGTGCCCTCCTCAATGCCCATCACCCACTTTCCCCTCCCTCCCACCCCCCATCAACCCTCAGTTTATTCTCAGGTTTTAAGAGTCTCTCACGGTTTGGCTCCTTCCTTCTCTAACTTTTTTTTCACTTTGCAGGCACCTGCTGTTTCTGTGGAAAGAACGCTTAGCCTAAACGTCAGAGTGGGGTAGAGCCAGTTGAGGAGAAGCCTTTAGGGTGTAAGAACACAGGTTTAGGACTGGTCTGTGCCCATCTCCCCTGCACGGCTCTGAGCAAGCTGCAACTTCTTGAGCCTTCCCAGAGTCCCCACCTTGTGACGGTCAGAGGCCCCCAAGCACTTTGTCCTCCATGGCCCTTTCCACCATAAAGAAATGTTAAAAATTATATTCTGGGACTAAAAGGTCATTTCTTTTTCTGATTTGAAGAGAAATCAAAACATTTTTGTGGGCTCCTGAAAGTACTGTGAGGCCTGAGGCACGGTGCTGCCGTGCTAACAGCTAGGTCGACCACGGTTCCTTCGCCAAAAAATACAAACTGTTGGCACCTACTTCCCAACACGTTCTGAGCATTACTGGTTTAACCTGTAATGCGCCTCGCACCACGCATGGTATCCAGCAGCCACTCAGTGGCTCTTAATATTGTACCATTGTTATTACTCAGAAAATGTAACTTAGCCATTCTTCAAAGAAAACAGGATTATGAGCCATTTGGAAGAAGAGGTGTGAGTTTGTTCACTCTGTGACTTACTCTTTATCAACGCCTCGAAATCTCCCAATAGCTGTGCAACATGGGCATCACTCAATAGATGCACATACTGAATAATGACAGTGAGCTTAAAAGGAAACATCTTCCCACCGAAGAGATACTTGATGGAAACTGTCTTTATTTGCTATGAATTTTTTGAAAATATAAAAATATCAGAACACTTTCAAAAAAAAGTCAATGCCCCTGGTTGTATGGGCTGACACTGTAGCTGGGGCACAGAGCTCTGGGAAGTCCACTGCACTTGGGAAAGCCAGGCGTGGCCCTGCAGATCTGACTCACTCCCAACAGGGACCTGGCAAGTCCTTCACACTACAAGCCCCAGCCCCCTTTTACTACAGCAGGGACCTATGAGAGGGATGATGTGAGGCTCAAAGATTCCCTAAGCAATTTCCCAAGGTTTCCCACAGAACTCTATTCCTTAAGAATGCTTTTTAAAAATAAGTAAGGGCGGGGCACCTGGGAGGCTCAGTCAGTTAAGTGCCAGACTCTTGATTACAGCTCAGGTCATGATCCCATGGTTCATGAGTTTGAGCCCTGCATCAGGCTCCACACTGACAGTGCAGAGCCTGCTTGGGATTCTCTCTCTCTCTCTTCCTCTCTCTCTGCTCCACCCCTCTCTCATAAATAAATAAATAAATAAATAAATAAATAAATAAACAAACAAACAAACAAACAAACTAACTAACTAACTAACTAAAAAATAGGTAAGGGATGGACAGATGGAATGAAGGACAGATGGAAGGAAGGTTGGGAAAATCCACAGTTAAATAGTTCTGAAAGTACTTCATAAGACAGTGGTCCTCAATCCCTTGAAAAATCATACCAAAGATTAGTATATTAAGATCTTGGAAAGATCTTTTGAAAGGAAACCTGTTTTGCTTTTATGACCAGAAGTTCCATAATGTGTTTAAACCAAAAATTTTCCCTGGCATAACTATAAATATCCCACCTGATCTAGGAAATGCCCACCTTGGCCATCTTTCTGTTCTTTCTCCTTCTGGGTCTTTTCACATTATTCCTTCTCTTGGTTCCTTCTTATCTTACAGGTCTCCTCTGAAACAGCACTTCTTTCAAGTGCCCTTCCCAGATCACCCACCCTACAGCAGCCTCCCCAGGTCCCTCCTGCCAGTCACTCCCTCTCATTTCCACCTCTATTTTATAGTAGTTATTTCATCTCAAATATATCAATAATGGGTGTTGTTCACTGTCTGTTGAAGCCCTCAAGGGCAGGACAGTTTCCTGACTTGTTCATCCTTATGGCCACTCTGACGAGAATAGTATAGTCAAAGAGAACACCTCAATAAACACTGGCTGGATGGCTGGCTGGGCTTGATTGGTGGGGGGGGGGGGTCGGGAATGACTGGATGAATGAGTGGAACACTTAACTATGATCTCTGGCTTCCCCATCTGTGTTGGAGGACTTAGCATTTCAAGTTCCTCCCATGGTGTTATTTGAAGTACAGAAGCTCTAAAGACACTCTGTATTAAGTATTTACCAAATGGCAAGGAAATTTTCCTGGTGTTGGCTGCACTTAATCTTTAAGACTGCTTCACGAGAGAAGTGCTACCCTCCCAGTGTAAAGATGAGACAACTCTGGACCAAAGCTGGAATCCCCTTCTGGCAAATGGTGAGGCCTGTTGCCAGTCTCAGCCAGGGCTGTTTCTACTGCCTTATGAGCCCATAAGCCAGAAGGAAACAATGGCTCTCACTACTGCCAAAGAAAGAGGACTGCAAAAGAAGCAGGGGTGAGGCAACAGGTTGAGGTAGTCTGCACATAATTCAATTCACTGTGTATTAGCGTATGCCTGGAAAACAAGAAGCATTTCCTGAGTTGGTCACTTGCTTAAAAGACCCTAACTTTAGATCTATACAATGGCCGCCTTCTTTTTAATCATATCTCTTGCATTTTCTTTGCAGCACTTGTTCTAAATCATCTCTATACTAGACAATCGGGCACCATCCGCTTTCCCCCTCACGTGAAGAGCTTATTTTCTCTTGGAGAGCAATTACCAGACAAATGCCAGTCTACAGAAGGTGTTTCTCCAGCAGCAGCATCTGTCTCCTTGGCAGGCTCCTCAGGCAATTTTACTGGTAGCATTAAAATGGCCAGGGGGTCAGTCAGAGCTCAGCTGCCCACAAGCTCTCAGGTGGCCTACCAGCCTCTGCCCAGATGTCTTGGAAAGCAGAAACTGGTTTGGACACACCTCAGAAGTTGCAGATCAGCCAAAGCCAACTCTAGCTTAGTCAGAACCATTTGGGCCAATCCTGGTTTCTACTGGGAGCCAAGAAACTCCCATGATCCTCTTTGCTAAACAAACTGGCAATAACCACCACCCGTATAAGAGCACAAGCCACCAGGTTCTGAGGTAATAGGCAAAGGCACGCTGTGGTAGGCAGCCTCTACAATGGCGTCCAGCAATGCCAGCCTCATGGGATCCATGCCTTTGATAATCTCCTCCCCGAGCGGGACTGAACCCAGTGGCTCATTTCTAATAATCAGAATATGGCACAAGTGAGATCACTTCATAAACTAGGTTACGGAAAGATGCTGGCGGCCCTCTGGCTGGCCATCTCTTGCCCTCTTGTTTGCTTGCTCTGACGGAAGCCAGCTGCCATGTTTGTGAGCCGCCCTATGGAAAGACCTGTGTGGCCAAGAACTGAGGGAGTCTGTGAAGAACTGGGGCCTGCCAACAGCTACTGGAGTGAACTTGGAAACGGATCTGAGCCTGGAAATGGATGTGGCAGCCCTGAGCAACACCCTGCCTGCAGCCTTACGACGGAGTCTGAGCAAGAGCACCCAGCTAAGGCCACCCACTGAAACTGGAACCACAAACGTTTGCTGCTTTAAGATGCGAAGTTTGGGGGCAATCTGTTCTGTGGCAATAGTTAGTAGATGCTTTTAAAACAGAAAATAGCCCATTTCTTTAAATCATGTCAATACAACTACCTTTTTTCAAGTTTGCTTAACGGTCACCTCTATGGGCCTGCTGAAATTTACAACTCACTTCTACCTGCTTCCCATACAACTACACTGCACCAGCTTTTCCGATTTTCTCCAATCTTAAACGTTCTCTATGAACACTTTGTTACTCAAAGCGTGGTCACTGAACCAGCCGCATTAATATCATATGGGAGTTTGTTAGAATGCAAATCTTTGGGATCACTCTAGACATACTTGGTCAAAATCTGCACGACAGGAAGATTTCCAGCAGATTTATAGGTCTATCAACATTTGAGAAACATTCCATCATTCTGGTCTTTCTTTCAGATTTTCTTATTTACTCAATTGTCTTGCTTCTTTTCTTTTTCTGTCTCCTACCCTCCCTCCTACCCCAGTGAAAAGTGGGATATGGAAGTCATTGTTGATCCTGATTGCCACCGTTTGGAAGTATCCAGTCTGCCTGCAAACACAGAAATGAGAGACTCGGAGCCCATGCTTATGCAAATTTTTACAACCCATGCCTCTGATCTATGCTTGCTTGAACTGGGTTTCTGTCTCTTACAGTCAGGAGTATTTCGAAATGGCAGGCTCAGAGCCATCCACAAGTCCCTTGCCTTCCCTCTCAGTTTATCACTAGTGATGAGCTGACTGGAAGAAAGCTCTCGCCCAGCTGCAACTTTAAAAAATCCCAGAGACGATACTCCCAGACCAGCTGACTAGAGCTGAATGCTAGATTGATTCCAACCATGCAACTGTGCAGTGTCGAACCATCTCTAGAAGAAGAAAATGGGATTTTTTTTTTCTGAAGAAGAAGGGGAGAGAAGTGCTAAGCAAACATAGTATTAGATGCTCATCTGCATTTTACAAATTTATGCCCTTTAGATGATTTTCCTCCGTCTGAAATACCCTACATAAAAGCCCTGATTGGGGCACCTGGATTGGTTAAGCGTCTGACTTTGGTTCAAGTGATGATCTCACAGCTCATGAGTTTGAGCCCTGCATCGGGCTCTGTGCTGATGGCTCAGAGCCTGAAGCCTGCTTCAGATTTTGTGTCTCTGGCTCTCTCTGCCCCTCCCATACTTGTGCTCATTCTCTCTCTCTCTCTCTCTCTCTCTCTCTCTCTCAAAATAAACAAACAAACATTACAAAGTCCTGATATCTCCGAGACCTCTGCCTACCTCCATAAGCCTGGCAAGTTCCTACTCAGCCTTCCAGAATCAGTTCCAGTTGCCTCTGTGAGGCTCTAACTCCCAGGGGAGATCTTACCTTAACCTAATCCCTGATCTTACCCTATTCTTCCACTCCCTATTGAGGAAAGTAATTATTATAGTAATTTAGAGGATTTTGACTCAATATGATAAATGCGTTATTAAACTTCCAACTTTTTATTTACCAATGAATATGAAAACAAATGAATGATCTTCCAGTTGTTGAGCCTCTAGATTAAAGACTGAGGAGATGGGGCACAGTTTGCATTTTGCACAGCATCTTCACATTTTGCATATTCATTCAGACAGGACTGTACAGCCACACTTTTTTTTTTAATTTGTATTTATTTTTTTAATTTACATCCAAGTTAGTTAGCGTATAGTGCAACAATGATTTCAGGAGTAGATTCCTTAATGCCCCTTCCCCATTTAGCCCATCCCCCCCTCCCATCCCCCCTCCAGTAACCCTCTGTTCGTTCTCCATATTTAAGAGTCTCTTACGTTTTTGTCCCCCTCCCGGTTTTTATATTATTTTTGCTTCCCTTCCCTTCCCTTGTGTTCATCTTTTTTGTGTCTTAAAGTCCTGTTATGAGTGAAGTCATATATTTGTCTTTCTCTGACTAACTTCGCTTAGCATAATACCCTCCAGTTCCATCCACGTAGTTGCGAATGGCAAGATATCATTCTCACTGCCACACTTCTGTTGGGTTCTCTGCCTACCCTTCAGGGCAGCGCAATTTGCCGACAGCATGTATAAAAACAGCTCTCCCATCAAGAGCAGACACGCAGACTCAATGCCCACCTGTTTTGCTTTTGTCCCACATCTCCCAGCCCGCACTCTGAAAAGACTGCAGGGTAAAGGGCTCCATGTCATTAGCAATGGAGAGCCCCACCTGTCCCTCTGTCTGGGGAAACTCTCAGGGGGTAGTGACAGAACTTATTGAATCACCTTGTCTTTTTAGAAGTGTTGCAAGGCCCTAGGGCGGCCGCTAATTACTAGGCCTGTTACTACGGAGCGTGCTCTCCCCTGTCTCCAGGAACAGCTTGTTTGGAGAGTAGTGGGAGAGCTATGGAAATGGGCATCTTCAGCCTGGCAGAGCTCACGCTCCAGCTCCCCAGAGCTAGGATCAGCAGCTGAGGACTGGGGGAGGGCAGATCTGGGTCAGAATCAGCAGCTGCAAACAAGAGCAGTTGGATGACTCTTCTGTGGCAATTTTTCCACTCACATATTTAGAATCCAGGCACTTCCTCCACATTACTCACTGATGAATGACGCCTGCTTATAGGATAAGGCAAACTGAAGGCATTCAAAGCCCTCCCTAATTCCCCAGTTCCTTTCTCTGGGTGTTGTCCATTTCTTACCAAATAACTCTCTCTCCCCCACGATCAAATTCAAATACTTTGTGTGACCTTTCTGTGGCACATGAACACTCACGTTTTCATTGGTGCACTGACGTTAGAAAACTTCTTGACCCACACTGCCTTTTCTCCTTGTCCACCTGCCTTAGAGATGCTGAAAAGGCAGATCATCTCTTAGCCTCCCTTCTGGCTGGAAATAGCAATGTGACGATCCAGTTCAGACAAATCAAGAGTCACGGGGGATGGCAGTATCTCGCTTTGTGGGAGTTATTTCTGGGAAGTTGTTTTTTGTTTTGTTTTTACCTCTGATAAAAGAAAGGAGACAAATAATGAAAGCTCCATTGTACCATCCTGGCTGCCCTGGTTTCTTCCTGTTTTCAGTGAAGTTATAGAAGGATGTGATACTTGCTCCTATGGCAGTCATCCTGGGACCATGAAGCAACCAATCTAAGGAAGGCACAGAGCAAAAAGAAAGAACTTGAACCCTGATAACATCTTGGAACTACTGTACCGATCTTGGGACCACGCACGTCTGACTCTTTCTTATAGGAGATAACAAAATGACTTTATTCCTGAAGCCAGTGTTGAACATGTTCTCAGTTTTCTGTTACTAAGAGTCTCACGTTCCATTCAGGGTACTTATGCTAACACCTCTTAAACTTTATAAGGTCACACAGTGACTAATGAAAGCATATTGATTTTCTCCAAAAAGACAGGCATAGCTCTTAGTCTTGCCTACAATTTCAGGAGCCATCACCCATGGTCATCCCCCAAACTATAAGTCTCTGCTCACAGAGAAACCTGTCCACAGATTATGCATGCAAACTACAAGGATTCTATCATTAACACTGATACATACAGTGAGAACCCCAGGGCATTTTGAGTTCCTGTGTTTTACGAGATACGTGTATCATCATCATCATTTATTGAATGCTTACTATGTGGAAGATCCCGGGGCACTGTTCCAAGCACTCGACACATGTAATCTCATTTGACTGATAAACTGTAATGAGGGAGGTATTACTACCATCTCCATTTTATAAGAAAGAAACTGAGGCTTCGAGTGACTAGCGAATTGCCCCAGGTCACAGTGCTAGTAAATGATGAAGGCAGAATTTAAACCCAGGCAGTGTGACTGCAAAGTCCTTCTTCTGGCCTCTCCTTTAGGCTGCCTCAGTTCTGTACAGTAGACACACTCTGTATTCTAATGGAAAAGTAGATTCATACAGTCTAGAAGCTGCAACAAAATGGACTGAAATATCAAGCTACAATGCTTGATCAACTAAAGGTATCGGCTGTGCATTTTAATTAAAAAAAAAAAAAATGTAAGCTGACTTCCTAGACAACTGAGTGCCCTAAGGAAACCATTCCATTTGTGGTACTTAGGGTTTACTTAGATTTAATAACTAATCTGAATATAAACACCAAGCGCTTACCACGTGTCAGCCACTGTTCAAATACTTTATGTACATTATTTTACTTAAGCTTCGTGATAAACCTATGGGGGGGGGGGAGACAATGTTATCCCCATTTTACAGATGATGAAATTGAGGCATAGGAAGGTAATGTGTAGAAGAACACATAGCTAGGGAGAAGTAGTGTCCAGATATCAACCCAGACAGAGGCTATACGTTGAGTCACTATATCATACTGACTCCAATTTCAGCCCTTGACTTGGATTGTTTCCATCCAGAATCTGAAAATTTATAGAAGCATTCACATTTTACTGAGCTTAAAATTCAGGCTTCCCTCTCTCTCTCAAAACTAAACATACATTAAGAAAATTTTTTAAGATGGTGGGGGAGGTGCCTGGGTGGCTCAGTTCATCAAGCGTCTGACCTCGGCTCAGGTCATGATCTCACGGCTCCTGGCTTCAAGCCCCATGACGGGCCCTGTGCGAACAGCTCAGAGCCTGGAGCCTGCTTTGGATTCTGTGTCTCCATCTCTCTCTGCCTCTCTCTCTCTTTCAAAAATAAACAAACATTAAAAATAATTTTAAAAAATCAGGCTTCCAACATGCAGTGATAATCCACTCGTTCCTACTTGGAAAGCAGGTCTCATTCCCTTGGGTTTGACTTTCTAACAGCACATGTGAGGGAGTCAGCTCATTCTGACTCCTCCTCTCTGTAGTTATTACCTTGGGAATCTTAATCAAACAGCATTGACCCTCACCTCTTGGTAGACCATACTCAATCTCCATCTACCATCCTGACCACTCCCTCAACTCCCAAGCCTTCATGTCCAGCTCTCCACAGGAATGTTTCCACATAGACATCTAAAGGTCACTTCAAATCCGATATTTAAATACACTGGGAATGACAGGATTTTAGCAATGGAGGAGCTATCAAAGGTAGGTGGCATATTGAAATGGTTATGTGTTTTGAAGTCAGAAAGCACAGGGTTCAAACCCTAGCTCTGAACCCATTTCTTCTGTAAAGTGGAAGAGGTAACTGTCACTTTCCCTTAGGCATAGAAGGATTAAAGAGAATAATGGATACAAACTTGCCTAAGCACAGTACCTGGCACTTAACCGGCACTCAGTAGATAGTAGTCACATTTACTACTATTATCATCATCAACACAATTTTGTGCATCCACTGAATACATGAATATTTCCACAATACCCATGACAGATGGCCATCCAGGCTCTGCTAGAACATTTCCAAAGATAGAGAGCTCGCTCACACCATCTCCCTAGGCAGCCGGTTCTATTATTGGACAGCTCTTACTGGCACAAGTCTTTCCTAGGTTGAGCCAAATTCTGCCTCCATGACTTCCGCTGGCCCCAGCTACGTCCTGTAGAGCAGCACAGCATGGTTCTGCTCTCTTCCACACAAGAGGCAGCTCTGAAAAAAGCAATCATGTCCTCCCTACTTCCTCTCCTCTCCAGGCATTCATTCCCACGCACCCCCCTCCCATGATGTGATTTCCATATCATCAACAATGCTCACTACTTCCTCAAAGTGTGGTGCCTAGAGGTACAGCAGTCCAATCCCCGGTACAAGTCAACACGGCAACTTCTAGCAATGCATTTGAAAAGTCATACTGTGATTTTCTTAGTGGACGGTTAAGTGTCACGGTCACATCATCCAGGGCTTAGAGTCAATTAAACTTGTAAGTCTCCTCTCTTCCTGTTAAAAAAAGATCACCCACCCCTTCTGACAACTTGACATACCCTGTACAACTTTGGCCAGAAGGGGAACACTCTGAATCTTTTTTTTTCTTTGCCTATTATATTAATAGCATGCTTCAATTCTTTTTTTTTTTTAATTTTTATTGTTCATTTATTTTTGAGAGACAGAGACAGAGTATAAGTGGGGGAGGATCAGAGAGAATCCTAAGCAGGCTCCAGGCTCCGAGCTGTCAGTACAGAGCCCGATGCAGGGCTCGAATGCATGAGCTGTGAGATAATGACCTGAGCTGAAGTCGGATGCTCAGCCGACTGAGCCACCCAGGCGCCCCTTCAATTCTTCATCCAAGCTATTGCTAGTCTTTTCCCTAAGTCTGCTCCAATGTTTTCCTCAAATTCAACACTAAAGGCTTCACTCAGGTTTGTTTCCATTCATTTTAAGAAATAATTATTCAGTGAGAGAGACTGTATTAGAGTGTTGGGATATATAAAAGAGTCTCTGCTCTTAAGAGGGAGGGAAGACAGGCACATAAATGAAAAAGACAATACAGCGTGATAATGGCAGTGATAGCAACTGGGAAACACTAGCCCAGAGGTGGCTCACACAGGTGGTTGCAGATTAGCATCCCCTGGAGAGATTTTAATTGGCCACACCCCCAGTCAATTAAATCAGAACGTCTGTGGGTGGGACCCAAGCCTCCTCACTTACAAGACCCCCATGTGATTCCAATGTGTAGCCAAGTTTGAGAAGCGGTAGCCTAAGCCAGTGCAGTTCTTCTCAAGCTTTAACATGCATACGAATCAACTGGGCTCTGCTAAAATTCAGATGATGTAGGTCTGAGGTGGAGCATGAGATTTTTGCAATTTTAATTCGCTGCCAGGTGATGCTAATGCCGCTGGTCCACATACCACTGTTGAGAAGCAGTGGCCTGGGATACATCATCTAATTCTCCCTAAATTCCCTCTTCAGTCTTGCCTTCTTACATGCTGGAAGTTGAAGTTGAACCTTTCATCCCAGCTGATTGAAAGAGACAAGTAAATGGTAAGATAAATACAGCGATGGTTTGACAGGAGCTATGAGGGCCCAGACGAGGGCACTTAATCAGACAAGGGGTAGGGGTGGCCGAGGAAGGCTCTCCCAGAACAGGCTATGATTTCATTGTGTTACACAGAAGAAAGATACCAGACCCAGCAAAGAACGGGGCCTAGCCTCAGAATCGTGGAAGGAAAAACAAAACACAAGGCACATTTAAGGAACGAACGTGTTTCTTAGTCCCCACAGATTCCACCACTCATTTAGCAATGTTATCTGGCTGGGGGCCTCCTTTCCCCTCAATGGTGATTTGAACTATTAATTGACTTTTCCTACATTTTAACCATACCACCAGAACCAGACCGTGACCTCCCCAAGGCCAGAACCAGGTTCGACTACGTTATGTCCAGCAGGGTATGCTGCCCACGTGAGATCTCAGAGTATGTGTGTAAAACAAAAATTACGGTTTTTTATTAAATCGGTTTTTCATTTCCAATACTTTCTTTGAAGCACAGACTGATGTAAGGAGTTAAAGTTTACTTACCGAGATTTGACATACCGAGAAAATGATGTAAGCCAGTGAGATTGGAGTGGAGAAATACAAGAGTCATTAGAAAAGACGAACGCTTCACAGAGAGGTGCCCAGTGGTGTGGTCAGTGAGGATGATCGGTATTTGTATTTGCAGGAGGTTGGTGGCTCTCTGAGAGCCACACAGCCCACCCTGTTCAGATGATTGGCGTGGAATGGGGAAACGTTACTCGTGTTTGGGACAAATGAAACCGCAAGGAGCCAAGAAAGAGAAAAGTCAGCCTAATTCAATCAGACATTACAGTCAGCCCTGGTTAATGTGAAACAATTAATACAATCCATTTTTATGCAGATTAAAACATTTCAAATTAACAGGTCAATAGCACTCATATGTTCTGAATTTGGGCTCCACCAGAGCCAGGTGAACCGTTACGTGAACCAATCTAGACTTCATTACGGAGGAGGACTCCGGTTCTCAGAAATTCACACTGAACTCAATTTGGAGTTAATCGCTCACATTTTTCTCTCATCTACCAGATATCCTAATTTAAAGACAGATCTGCTAGGCTTTCTTTTCTGACAAAAAGACAAAGAGAACATGAATTATTCATCTGTGGTAAAGGTATCATTTTATCTGTTTATTTTCCAATTAGGTAAAGTCAGATAAAGAAGCAGTCAATAAAACCAAGAGATTTTCGCCCATTGCATGGCATTAAAAGTAGACCGTGTTAATGTGGGTCTTGTAGTCCATAAAAAAACATTCCATTAGCTACGTGCGTTGGAGGGGAGGGCTAAGAAACAGGGACCGCTCGCAGTCTAAGTGGCTTCGTGCAGCAGGGCTCTGAAGGTCCTGTCCTCCCTCCTGTGTCTTCCTCTGTGCTGCAGCCACCCTCCCTCTCAGCCTCCAAGCCTCTGCTCAAGACTCGCCCCGGTTTGGCTCTCTCCTCCCCCATTCCCAGCAACCCTCCAGTTATTCTTGAGGACGATGCTCCACACTCTACATCCCGTGAAAAACTTTCACAGTTGCATCCCCTGTCCACTACCTTCAACACCTGCCCAGCATGGCACTGGCTCCCCTCCTCCATGCTCTAGTCGCTGTGTGTAGTAGCTCTGTTCGGGTTTCAGGTGATTCCCTGAGAACGCGCTGGCACCCTGCCCTCAGACTTGTAGACTCCCAAACTGTGAGAAATGAATTCCTGTTGTCTACAAGCCACTCAGCCCGCAGCACTTTATTTACTATTATCCTTCATACAGCAGCCTGAACTAAGACAGCCAGCCACTATAAGTAGGTAACAATAGTCGTTGAAGTGAATTACTAAAAGTAAACTGGAATAATGGGCAAACCCAGCCCCATATGAGGTCCCAACCCAGAGAACACACTCCTCCCCTAGAGGAAGAATCAAGAACTAATTGGACCTCACTGTTCTTCTCCAAACCTGCAACACGAGGGCCACATCACCGGCCCAGGATGTCTTCAAACATTTTTCTGGTTCTTTATTTCCTTGTTTCTAAAATGAATTTGGGCTAAATAATCGCTTGGCTTCTTTCCAGTATTAAAGGTGTATGAATCTGTCATCACCTGCAAATGATTTCATTTATTCAACAGGCACTTATGAGAGATTTCTTCGGGCTCTATGCTTCCGCTGGGCATGGACATAATGAATAGGACACGCTCCTTTCCCTCAGGGGGCTCAGTCCAGCAGTGAAATGTTTGGGGATAATTAGCCCTGCACCATAAGGTGACCACTCTGGTCCTTTCCATAATTTCCCTTAATATTCAAAATGTCGGGCTGTGTATACTCAGTCTACCTTACTCTGGTCAGCCCATGAACTGGCCAGTTCTTCCGTGGACAGGAACTTTAAGACATCTAGGCTCAAGATCAAACAAAAAGGATAATGCTCACATTCTGCCTGGTGCAGACATAAACTCTGAAGGTAATAGGAGGCAAAGGAGGGCAAACTATGACCTCATCCAACTTTCCCCACAGTGACTTCTCCAGAAAACCAGTCTATGGAAGTGCTTTGAAAATGCGCTCTCTGGACAGGTGAGTAGAAGAAGCGTGGGGTTAAGGTCTCTCTCCAATCCTGGACTTGTCAGAGCCTTTGATGTGACCATGCCCGCTGTGATTGTTGGGAAAGTCAGTCTTGTGCATGTATGTAGTACTTAAACCCCGGGTCAGCCATAGAGGAATGTGTTGGGCCTGGAATACGGGCTGACAAAGAGAGAGTCCACACCGTCTGTGCCGGACTTACCCCCTTGTATGGGAAAGATCTCCCTGCTGCAGCCTCCGTGTGCTCTCCTTTGTTCTGTTTAAGGGTGTGCACCCAGCTTTCAGTATTTCAGACTGCACAGGGGATGGGTCATGGGTCTTCTACTGAGACAGAGACGGGTGTGTGTAGGCCAAGGGCTCTGCTTTGACCACCAGGGGACCCACTGGTCTTGGGAGACTGATGCCCGGTATTGGAGCTGACCCTGCTCTGTCTCTTCTCTCTGTGAACGCACTACTGATCCATCTGGTGCCTGACGGTGCTGTTTTCCATGGTGACTATGATACGAAGACACAGTGGGCAGAAGTGTTTGGACTTCTCGTCCCTGGTGGCTGCCAGTGTGATGATCTCTGCTATCCTCCACAAGCAGGAGTCCTCTCCTGGCACTGGTGCCTGGTGTTCTGCTCAACACTCTCTACGAAGACAGAGCAGGCAGTGTCTTAGTCTGCTGGGGCTGCCGCAACATAGCAGACAGTGAGCGGCTTACCCAGCACACAGCTATTTCTCACGGTTATGAAGTCTAGGAAGTCCAAGATCAAGGTACCGGCAGATTCTGTTTCTGGTGGAGGCTGCTGCTCCTGCCTTGCAGAGAGCATTTTCTTGCCGCGTCCTGACACAGTGGAGAGAAAGCAAGCTCTCTGGTGCCTCCTCTTACAAGGGCACTAATCCCATCGTGAAGGCACCAGCCTTATGGCCTCATCCACACTTAACTGCCTCCTAAAATTCCTATCTCCACATACCATCACCTTAGGGGTTGACTTTAACATAGGAATATCAGAACGGGGACATTGAGTCCATGACCGGCAGTGCTGCGCAGTCTTTTTCCACAAGAGGCCATCTTTACAAGAAAAACTAGTCGGGGCTATGTGCCCAGGATCACATTTGGGAGGCCTGCTGAGCAATCTAGAGTATGGGCCCTCAGAGAAGGCAGAAATGCGCATCAGTCTCCTCCAGGCTTAGGCCACGACTGCCCTCCTGCAATCCAGCCTCCTGTCAGGGAGGCATGTGTTGCTAACTTCTCTGACTGTGGGAATGCATCTGTCCCCGACCCACAAGGAAACTATCTTCCAGTCCTCTGGAGCTATAGACAGGGTCTCTTCAGGCCTGCAGTCAAGCCTGCTCATCAAGCCCCAGAAATGATTAGCTCCGCCGTGGGAGAAGTAAGGAGCAAAAAGAAGGCTAAGCGATCACTAAAATGATGCCGTGTGTCAGAACACATCTCCTGTGCCTTGGCAAGGAAAGGGAAATGTAAACGCTAAGAGAAATGGTGATAAGCTTGCCAGAAAATGGAACCAAAATGGGAAGAAAAGGATTCCCATCCTGTGGACAGGGCAGCTTCTTAGTGGCCCCCTGAGATGTACGTGGCCAAATTACTTACTTTGCCAAAGTTCATTTTCCTCAAAGTCAAAGAGACTAAAAAGTGAAAAACATGAATGTTGGGGACCAATGGGCCTGAAATTCAGGTCTCAGTTACCTTTAGGATGTTTAAAAACAATCTTCAGTGACATATTTTAAGTAGGGTCTCTAAGGACCCCAGCAGGTCCTATTTGGGGGAAGGTATCTAATCATTGCAAACCACATACTATTGAGGCTCCTGGGTCTAAAAATATACATATCTTGGCCTTACCAGGTTGTCTGCTACCCGTGATGGCTGGTGCATCCTGCAGGGTGATATTTCACATAGCTGCCACCTAATCAGCCACAGGGAGCACATCTTTCTAGCTTCTGAGAGGTGGCTGGGTTCATGAATTTTCTGGGTAGGTCACTTGATTTCAAAAACAGAGAAATGCCTACCTCTGAAGAGAAGGAGGGAGGCTGAGGGTAGGTCTGGGTCCAAAATCCAGGCCAGGTCTAGGATGGCATGTGAGTTTTCATCCGGCTTGCCAAATCTGATCAACTGGCAAGTGGCAACCTGGAGGGCTGTGCCACAAGAAATTTTGAGGCTATACATTGGCTCATGGAAAAGAACGCCATAATAGATTACAGGTGTCCACTGTGGAGGTGGGCCACGTGGCCTCCAAGAAGGCAGGTGGTTGGCATTATCCCAAGGCTAGAAGAATCCTACACACAAGCACTATATTCCCCAGTAATAAGGACTTTCATATGCCTCAATGAACTATATGCCTCTATCATTTTCTTGGTCAGGTTTATTTCAATGTTTTAATATTATGGACGTGAAGGCTTTCATGGAGTTTAGATGATTTGCCTAAGATCATCAAAGTAACAACTGGATGTGCTCGCTTGGGCAGCACATATACAAAGTAACAACTGAAGTGCCAGGATTCAACACTATCTCTTCTGACCTCCCGGTTCTCTCTGCCTTCCACCAGTTTCCATACCTGAAGACCAAGATAGGATTCTTGTTTTCCTTACTGACTTAAAACTACTGGGGAGAAAACTTGGGGAGGTCGGACACCTGTTTGAAATCACAAATACCCATGCAAGGTATGAGAGAGGAAATAATCTATCTAAGTATTACTTTGCAAATTAGAAATCTCTAGATTAATTCTGGCTATTCTAACAAAATTAATAGGAGTATCAACTTATGGTGAGTGATAATAGGCCGACATGAAAGGAGGGCCTTAGGAAAAATTATTAATGTTGACAACACTTTTGGAAACAAATTCCAAATTCCATCTTCCTGCATGAGAAAATTTCTGGCATTCCAGTATCCCACCTTTCTGTAATTCTATAATTCATATGCTTCTCCATTCCATAACTTCTCCCAGCCCAGCACAAGGTCCCACAAAGCAGCCAGAGCCCATTGTAAAGAGACCTAGATTCTAGTCAAGAAAGAGATGTGGCTTTGCAGGCCAATCAATCCCAGAGTCAGGGAACTAATTAGTGTCCCAAGAGAAATGGATCCCGGGCAGCCTGCCTTCCAGACTCCTCCTCCTTCCTTCCTGTCAGCCCATGAGGAGCCCCTGAGAACACACAAACTGTGTCCCAAAATACAAGCTAAAGGAACACAGTTTCATATTGCTTTCTAGTTCTTGGTTACAAACTCAGGGACACATGTGCTTTTATGGGCCATTGCTTGTATTTGATACTGGTGCTAGTTTTGATGCACATTCTCTCTTTCCAGGATGGCCTTTCTGCTTTTTGCATATTTAAACAGTAACTCTAACTGTGCAGGCTTGATTATCTGCCCCTTTGAAACCCTATCTCCGGTGTCATCAGCAGTTCAACTTGTTGTTATGTGTAGATTTACATGGTTATGTATGCATCATGTTCACTAATTCCAGGATGACCTGCAATTTGTCTCTTCCAAAAAAAAATATAATAAGAATGTGTACCCACCCCTCTATATTCAGAGGACACCCCTTAATAGCGAAAGAGGGTGCCTGAGTGCTCAGCATTAAATCTTCTAAATAGTGAAAAATCTACTATTAAATAATCTGGAAGAGGTCAATCAATAAAAATAACTAAATAATTGATGGTGTTATATTAGGTTAAAGGATAACATATGATATTCATTAACCCATCAAGAAATATCGCTCGAGTTAAACCACATCTCTCAAATGAGCATTTCTGGTGTTAATTCAAAAGGCAATAGCAGTCACCCAGGAGATGTTTTTAATGTTTTATGCTTTCACTGCAGTGGTGTTTATAGAGGGGTGAGCAGGGCAATAAGGATCATATTTAGGAAGGCAGCTCAATGACAGCTAAGGCGCTGAAGTACAATCAAGCCATCCTCCTTCGCGTAAGCAACCTGGATGGCTCCAGTCTGGCTAATCAGCTTGGCTGGGAAGGAATCGACAAGCTTCTGGAAATTTACTGTAGTAGTAAGGAAAGTACTTTACTTTTTTCTTAAAAATACAATAAATTAAAAAAATAAAATAAAATAAAATAAAATAAAATAGAATAAAATAAAATAAAATAAAATAAAATAAAATAAAATAAAATAAAATAAAATAAAATAAAATAAAATAAAATAAAATAATCCCAGGTCTTGATGTTTATATTGCCTCTGGCTCTAAGGTGCTCTCAGATACTGCTGCATCACCAGGTGTGTGTGTGTGTGTGTGTGTGTGTGTGTGTGTGTGTGTGTACTACCCAGGGTTCTGGAAGCAGTACAGCAAGCAGAGCACACAGGTTCCGGAGTCAGAAATCTGAACTGAATCCCTGCTGTAGTACTTATTAGCTGGGCAATCCTGGACAGCTTGTGGACTCTTCTACTCACCTGTCGGATGGAGAGAGTAATAATGACCTCGAAGTTTAATGAGACAACATCCACAAAACATCTACCCTTGAATCTGTCACAGAGCAGATGGTTAACACAATTTAGGCTTCTTTCATTTTTTTCCCGCATTTGGCAAATGAGAAAACCGAGTGTCGATGTGATGTGCTTCTGGAGAGCAGGGGCTTCACCTCACTGTTCACTGTGTCCCTGGGGCATAGGGAGGTGCTCAGCATAAAGGCGGTCCTCAGGAAGTCTTGCTCATGACTGCCTGGCTGCCCTTGACCCTCACACCACTTTGCAGCATGTTAGAAATACATGCAGTTTCTTAACAGGCCATGCAGAGTGACCCTTGTGTGACTTGGCACCTGCTAAGCATACGCTGTTCCCTCCGTCAGGAACAGCCCTCCCTCTCCTCTTCCTAGTGAACGCAGCCTCATCTCTGCAGCCATCTAAAGAGCCTTTCTGTAAACACCCATCCTTTTCATCTCCGACTCTCTCACCCCTGCCCATCATTCATAAACGCTGGCACAGAAACTGCTAACAGTAACAGTAACAATGTAACAGTAAGAACAAATATATGTACTACAGTAAGTACATATATTTGCTGTGTGCTTAACTATATGCCAGACGCCATGGCAATTGCTTTCTGAGGACTATCTTAATTTTATCCGCCCCCAAAAACCCTACTATTCAAAAACTCTTATTATTCCTATTTTACAAGTGAAAATTATTGGCATAGAGAGGTTAAATAGTGGGTCCAAGATTCCTAAGTCTCTCCCCAGTAGGGAGCTTTCACCATGTACTGGCAGGGTGACTGGGGCCTGGCTCACTAACTCAATTTCTAATACCCTTCTCTGTAACCTGTGCCCATTCAACTATAAAGTGAAATTCCAGAATCCTGCTTCCTTTTCAGCTAGGTTTAGTTGTACACCCCAGTCAGAGGCAAAGAAGATGTGGATGAACACTGCCCTTTCCCGAAAGCTGAAAAAGTTTATCCCTGCCACCACTGCTCATCTCCTTCGGCTCTCCTCCTCCCCCCTGATTTGAGATACATATGAGAAAACTGGAGCTGCAGCAGCTACTCTGCATTTATGAGGAACAAAAACTACACGTTAAGGATGATGGAGCAAACAGGCAGAGGACCTTGGGTTCTTGATGACTTTCTTGAGTGGATTTACCAGCACCAGCTTACTCTCTGTGTGGGATTTTCATAATTAAAAGAAACATATTGCTTGTTCAGGCCAGGTGCTGTTGAATTTTTAGTTATTCACAACCAAGCCCGAGGATGCAGAGACTTAACCTCACTGTGCCTCAGTCCCTCAACTGACAAACGAAGGAAGTCATAGTATGTGTGTCTTCTACGGTATCGTGAGGACTAACTGATAATGCCTTTAAAGAGCTTCACTCGAGTCTGGCACATAGCAAGAGCTTACTGGGTATATATTATTATCATCATACTATTACCACTATGACTACCAGTCCTAGCTAAGCAGAGACTCATCCCTCAGGAATTCCAACGCTCAGCTTGCCTTCTTTATACAGTCAGACTTCCAAGAACTCCTCTCTTTCACACATATAAATGTGGTCAGATAAATCACTCATTCCTCTCTGCGACTTCTGTAGAATGCCTGTAAGATTTCCTTGTGTCATCTGATGTTCAAACCATCCCTGAGATGGACACAGGGCAGGGATTATTACACACGGCGAACAGATTAAAAACTGCAGACTCAGATGGCTCAGGGTCATGGGGCTAATTTTATTCTAAATTTTATGGAAGTGAGAAAATTATCTAGACTTCTTACTCTGTTCTGTGAGGCCCTGCTTGATCTGACCTCTGCCTGCCTCACACCAGGCATGCTGCCCTTTTTCTGTTCCTCAAATATCCTGTACTTTTCTGTGCTTCAGAGCTCTGTCCTTGCTGGTGTATCTGCCTGGGATTCTCTGCCTTGTTCTTTGCACAGCTGTCTCCTTCACCTCCACTGGACCTCAGAGATATCCTCTCTGTGGACCCTAATTAAGGGCCTGCTTCCTAGATCAGGGGCTCTCTCAGTCACCCCACTGATCTCCCTCATAGCTGTAATGGTCTGCTTGTATGTTTATCTGTCTGCTTACTGACCAATTCCCTGTCTAGCAGGTAAGCCTCTTTAAGGCAGGCACCTTGGCTGTTTCGCCACCATCGTCCTAAAACTAGAGGGAGGGAGAGAGGGAAGAACATAAACCGAAGCAACAGTCCGAACTTCACAGCTGGGAGACCTGGGTTCAAATCCCAGCTTTGCCACATAACTGCATAGGGCAAAGCAAATCACTCAGCAGCTCAGGTTCCCCACACCCTCATATCTAACACGAGGAGGATGATACTTACCTGATAGGGTTGTTGTCAATGTCACATGTTAACATGGGCAAAAGATGTAGCCCTCGACCTGGCACATGCATGCCCCATAAACCCTGGATTCTTCCCCTTTTCATGTTCCCTCTCTCGTATCACCTGCAGGGGTGTGGTGCAGGGAGAGTTGTGCCCTGCACCCCCAGGTGACACAGACGAGAACAAGGGGCAATGGAACATATTGAGAGCAGCCAGTCCTGCCCTCGCCACGCTGCCCCGGCTCCCTACAGACTGCGGTCCAGTGACTTATCTGGAGATCGCAGATAGTATTAGTACCGGGTGCCTAGTGTTGCTGTGGGAAGGAGATAAATTAATACGTATTAAGTGCTTAGAACAGATCTGACACACAGCAAACTCTCAAACAACGTTTGCTATGATTATAATCTTTTGTCTATGTGGACCAACGTAAACAAATTTGGTATTTTCAATTATCACCGAACGTCTACTCCGAAACAAACGAGAATAATGATCCCGCATCCTGGGCACCGTGCATCGGGCTGGGAACAATAGGACAAAGACGGGGCTCCAGGAGGTAGCGAAGAGCTACAAAGCTGGGCCAGGTCTTTGCAGAGGAAAAGAAAATAGTAACAGGTCCACGGGCCTTGGGTTCCTGTTGCCGAGAAGTAGTGACAAGCAGGCCAAGGGGCAACTGTCCTGGTGGGTGTGAGTGAGGTAGTGAGGCCCGGCCAAGGTCACTGTGGTGAATGTGCAGGGAAGATGAAACTGTGTGGCCCTGTACGAGGTAGGGCCTGGAATGCAGCTCAGAGGACACCCGTCTGGAGTGGACTCCAAGCTGGGGACTGAGGAAGCCCAGATGTGAGAGGGTAGCCGCCTTGTTCTCAGGTCCCGCCTGGGGCTCCCTCCCTCCCCAGGGAGGGGCTTAGCTGCTCTGCCTTTGTCCTTATCTGCAAAGTGAAGTGAGGATGCCCTGTCCCTCACGGGTTGCTACAAAAATCCCTGACTTAATGCCTTTCATACTGTGAGCACTTAATAAATGATAGATAACCAATAATAAAAATAACGGCAAATAGTTATAAAACCATGTGTTACAGGGTTTCTTGTACTTTACAAATATGAATTGATTTCATCCACACAATAAACCTGTGAGGAAACACTATTAATACGAAGAATGATGACGATAATATCATCATTCCCACAGGCCAGGCATTATCTTAAGCTTTCTATATATTAACTCGTACAACAGCCCTGCGAAGCAGGTGCTATTACTGTCCCCACCATACTGATGAGGATGGTGAAGGAGGGACCGGTAAACCTGCCTGAGGCCATCGAGCTAGGAAGAGTGGAGCCAGGCTCCTCACCCTGCTTAGCTAAGCTACCTCTCAAAAGATAAAACCTCATGAAAATCCTAAAGAAAGTGAGGGGAGACTGTTGTCCTTCCTGTTCGTAACTGAAGCTCTGAGAGGTGAGGTACCACATAGCTGAAAACTGACCGTGTCTTTCTGGTAACGATAATCAAGCCACCACCTTGGGATGTGCGGTCCAGGACTGTGTCCGTTTCTCCACAGTCTTTTCAACGATCCAATAAGTTACTCAGTACAAATCTTTTCTCACTATTCTTCTAGGCTGGGCTGACATCTGTAAATGTGTAAACTTAAGAACTTAGGGCTTCCTGGCTTTCTTCTGGAGACAAGCTATGTGGGGCATGGACAATTAAGAAAAAAAAAAAAAGCACAGTGTTCCAAAGCAACTTTATGTGCTCTGATAATTAAAAAGAACAAAATACATCTGACCCAAAGTGGGATGTAGTCTGAACAAAACTGGGTCTTCAATCATTTGGAAATGCTAACACGCCGACTGCCTGATTAAACACAATTTGTATTGTCAATAAAAAATGCAAATGACTATTTTACTGGCAAATACAGCATTAGACTTTGCTTGATATGAGGATTAAATTGCACTTCAAGAACAATTCAGGAGGGCAACTTATAAATGAACATCCCCTCCCTTTGTCCTTAGGTTCTGGAGGCCAGGATGGGAAATACAATAACAAAAATAATTGCCTGCCACTGTGTGCCATTTCATTTAAAATAAAATCCATGCCAGGTTTGTGTAGTGGAGAATAATATTTAAGCCCCCAAATGGGTACTGTAATTTAGTGCATAATTCCTTGAAATTTACACGGCACACTCCCACTCATCTGAATCAACTGATAAACTCTCTTTTATTTGTATTAAAGGAAATGGGGATTAAAAGGTCGGGAATCCACATAGTGTAGATTGTGAGAGCACGAGCACTGTTTTAAAACCTTTTAGTCAGTCTGGCCCAGAGCTAAATCAAGTATACAGGAATTATGTTTGACTGCAAATATTCCCCAGCTACAGAGAGGAGTAAGATGCACAATCTGAATTCCACAGAAAAATATGGACTCACAGATGTTGCTTTTGAGCATCTTTATTTCTGAAATTACAAATAATCATTGTTGGCATCTGCGAGTGGAAAAACTAAAAAAAGCAAAGAAATACCTCATCACTGCATTATGATGTGATAAAACCTCAGGACGGCAGGCAGCCGGCAAGGCATTAACACAGTTGTGCATTTACATTCAGAGATGCACATGTCATTTTGGTTAAACATCATTGCCTAATTTTCGAAATTTCCCCTTGTTATTTTTCCCCCCACATTTTTCACATTAACTTCAAGTAAGACAAGTTTATGCAGCCTCTAATACCTTGTTATAGCTATTGTCGTTTTCTTTCTGAAGGCTGGGATCTATTTTTGGAGCTGTTGGTAAACATGACTAATCCAAGAAGAAATTAAAGAGGGATTGTGGCTGTACAGGATGAGTAAACAGAGAACCAGATACATGGATTCGGTTTCACTGAAACTGGCCATTTACACAAAATTTGGATTCTGAAAACATAGAAATAAAGAATGTCCCGGGATAATGCTGCTCAAATATGCTAATAATCTAAAGATATTCTGAACAACTTCCTTGGAACTCACCACAACGCTAGGGACTCGTTTTAATTACCACATGTCAGGCATTGTTCTACATGCTTACATATTAACCCAGTTAATCCATACACCAGTCTTAATAAGTGGGTTCACCTTTTCCATTTTACAAATGAGGCATGGAGGGGTTAAGTAATTTGCCCATGATTACATAGTTATAATGGTTGGGAGAGGTCGGCTTCTGAGTCTGAGCTCTTCATCATAACATCAAGTCTCTAGACGTTACCTCTCTATGTATACCCAATTCAGTAAGAGAATTTCCCCAAGCAATGTGTATTTGTTATTTATACATGTAGTTAAGTACACAAGTAAATAGATATCATCCTCCCATTTTACAGATAAGGAAACAGACTCAGAGGCTAAATGACTGCTCCTCGAGGTCCCCCTCCCAGCACGTGGTGGGGCAGGACTGGAGCCCTGAAGGCCTGTCTCCTTCTCCAACACAGCACTGCCTCTCCTCCAGGGTACCAGTCTCTCGAAGGAGCGTTCTCAAACGGAGTGCACGTTAATTCACTCCTAAAGGATGTGGATTCTCCAACTATTCAGTGCCCTGTGTCTCAGGGCCTGGCACACAAGCACAAACTCAAAAAGCACTTGAACCAGTCTATCTAGAATCCAAACTTCTCACCAAATGCACAGCTAACACTCTGCTGCAAACCACCATCAGCTTTCTCATTCGTTACCACAATGACTCCTCACTGCATTCTCTGTCTCTGTTCAGGCTCCCCTACAATTTATCTTCAAAAGCACTGGATTCTATTAGGATATTATAAAGCTCTCTATGAATTTCCTGCCTGACTCCCTTAATTTCTCTGACCTCCTTGGCTACTGTTTTCTTTCTCCCTTACCCTGTTCCAGGCACTCTTGTGTCTTGCCACTCTTCAAATGCACAGGACATGCTCCTGCCCTTTGAACATACTGTTCCCTCAGTCTCAGATATCGTAACAGTAGGGACCCATACCTTCCTTGGAGTACTTGCTCAAATGCCACTTTCTGAGGGAAGGAAGCCTTTTATGATTTCCCTATTTAAAATTATAAACCCCACCCCTGTGCTCTGGATCTGCCTCTCCTATTTTCCCCCCATAAAACTTTTTAATATACCATGTAACTTGCATGTTAATTTTGTTTATTGTGCAAATCTCCCAACTACACTGTAAACCCCATGCGATGACAGAGACTGTTTGATGTACTGTTGGACCTTCAGCACCTAGAACAGCGCCTGTGGCAGGAGCGGGTGCTAATGAATTTGTGAGTGAGTGGAGAAAGAAAAAAGTGCTTCTTCACATGCTTGGGCTGCCATGAGTACCCTCCACAGATCAGGAGCACCCAGATTCCCTCTGCCCCAGGAACTTCCAGGATTCCAAGGTCTTTCGTTCATGCTTTTTCCCTCCTCTTTTCCCTCTCTATCCATCCCCTTCCCTACTTGCATTCCTTACATCCCATTTTATAAAAAAGACAGTTTTACCTGAAAAACCTAACTCCTGTAATATAATCAGGAACAAAGACCCATTGTTCACTGTAGATGGCGGCTGTAGGTATATAAAAAAACAACAGGTATGCGTCCTTCTTTACCATTTCAATCCTGTCCTTCCAGGGGCCTTCTCAGTCTCTATCTGGTAGCCTGAACCTGAGCATCTGGATATAAAGCTCAGTTACTTTTTACAATTTCTTTTCAAGAATTAGAAATGGATTGATACTTAACAGCCTTATGAGGCAAATGGAGCCAGTTAAGCACATGAATGGGATCTGGCTCTGCTTAAGCATTGTATAGGAAGCTAGAATCCCATATAAGCCTGTAAGTCTTCACAGAGCTATCATTCAGGGCACGATAATGTGATATTGCTCAAACGCAGTCTTGGGGGTCCACAGTCCTGTGTGCTTGTCATCGTCTTGCTTCTGACAGGTGCAGGGGCCTTGGACAAATCTTCTTGGCTTTATACTCTCAACTATAAAGCCACCAAGAAAGCCCACATAAGTCTACTGAATGGTACAAATGAGATATGTCTTTGCAAGTAGTTAATAAACTCTAAGTGCTTAGAAGCTATATTATTTTGGCCCAATGACTAACATGTTTTAAGCCTCAGTTTCCCCATCTGTCAAACAGGGATAATGAATAGTTTATTGCTGAGTGAAGGTCAAACGAGAGAAGCCTGACACACTGTCCCTACTCATCACATGTCCATCCCCATAATTTTCCTATCCATTTCCTTCCTACGGACTTAGGAAAAAAATAAGACTTCTTTCTTTAATAAACCGTTTTCAAAGCCTTTAACAGAGTACTCTGTTACATTCTTATTACTAGATTGCTATTTCTAAGGGTACACTTAAGAACGTAAAGTGGGAATAAGAAGTGATTACGGACCAATGATTTCAGGCTGACACGTTAATTGAGCTGGTATATTTAAGGTATTAATAGTCTCATTTTTAAAAAGTCACCTTTTAATCAAAGGCCAACCAGTATTTGCTGAACATACATGATGCTATATTAGATGCTATAAGAGTTTTCAAAAATCATGATTAGAAGTATACGTTGAATGCAAAAATTAACACATGATCCCTTATCACAGTCCTTACAATCTAGTTATGACGAAATGACACAGAGTGCCAGAAAGTCAAGTGTCAACAAAAGGTGTTAATGTTTAAGCAATAAGATATGTTATTCTGAAGCAGCACTTAATTAATTTTCAAGCGAACACCAGGGAGGCAGAGCTCCGGAGCTTTGCGGGGATAGTGGAGACTGAGCAGAGCCTAAGTTGCTTGGGATTCATTCACTGGATTTGTCCCGTGATGGAAATTTCAACACCGGTCACTCAGGCATGTTTGGAAGAGGCCAGAGAGCAGAAGCAAAATCCTTGTATCCTTCAAGTTACCCCCAGTGGAAAGGGATTTGCATAGCAGGCACTATTGCACATTTACCCTGGTTTGATTCATTTGAAAACGGGAAAAAGAGCTAAGACACCACTTATATGACTAAGCCCTTCTCCAGAAAGAGGAGACCCCAGACAAAAACACGAATCATAAAACTCTGGAAATCCTGACATTGGACTAAGGCAAATTAATGCTGGTACACAAGCTCATTCTTCTTGATTACATTTAAAAGCATGTGCCTGTTGTCAATTTGCATGCGTTCTGTGTTGGAAAATAAGCACCCTGGATCTAATGAGGAGCAAACAGTGAAAATCCATCGAGCCGCCGCGGCTCGGGAAAACCTCCGCATCTGTGTGTCACGGCCCGTAAAGTCTGTCTATCAGATACACTGTACTTGAATTGATTGGGCAGCCAGCCATCTGTATTGATTCCTGCGGCCACCGAGGAAACGCAGCCACTGTAACCGTCTGCTAGGCCACGTGGAGACACAATCTACATTTACTTCCATTCCTTCAGAGGCTGCATGTGCAGGCTACATCTGGCCAGCCAGGCTCAGTATGTAACAATAGTTAACACTTACTGAGCGTCAGTCCGTCAATCTCTCACCCGGCCTCGAGCTGCACCAGGGAGCCCTCAAAACCACCCTAAGTGGGTACCGAGGCAGCAGAAGCATAGACGGGAGATGGGGAAGGCTTCACAGCTAGGAAACCAGCACCTGAACTCTGTACTAGGAGGTCCCCCCGGGCGGAGTCACGTCCCGAGCACCCACTCGCTTTACTTCTTTTCATCCCCTCAGCAGTTCTGGATGTCGGGCATGAAGATCACGGGAAATGGAGGCTGGGAGAGGCTGAAGGAGCTGCCCAGGAAGTGCCACAGCTGCCGACATGCAGCCCTTCCCACGCCCAGGTAAAAGCATCCGAGCTTCACACGGTAACCCTCAGCAGCTCCATGAGGTGACTGCTGCCCTCCACCCACATTTTAGAAACGAGGAAATGGGGCTCCTGGAAATCAGGAACTTGCCCCAGAGTACACAGCTGGTAAGTGCAGAGCAGAGATGCTGCCGTGGGTGGTTTGATCGGCGTGCATTTGCTTATTAACTCCCGTGCTGTATCTCTGATGCATCCCTGCGTCCAAACCCCCCCACCTGCCCCTTCCATTTCAGTTCCCCCCTCTGTTCACATGGACGGAGCCAGGCTGGTTCATGCACTACTGTGCATCTCAGAGGAAGCTGGGAGATCATCTGCCACCAAGCCTTGGTTTCAGTACTAAGCAGACAAGCCATAAGGCTTACTTCTGTGCACTGTGGATATTTCAACTGTCCACTCCACGCCTGCAAATACCTGTACCAAAAAAACTATTAGCTTGGCATGAATACCAGAAACCAATTAAAATAAACAAAGGGAAACCCCTTCTAATCCTTTAGGTTCTAACCCTGTGAGTCAAAAAAATGTGATTTTTTAACTTAAATGTTAAGCAAAGGCATATACAGGAGACAACAGGTCCCTAATCAGAACTCTTAATTTTCCATTCATTCATTCATTCATTCATTCATTCATTCATTCATTCTTTATGGTGGGGAGGGGTGCTATTAGACTCTGAACTAGGTTAATTTCTTTTAGAACAAGAAAACAGATCTCATCAGATGAATCTAATCACAGCATTTCCCAAACCTTAGAGTACAAAACTCCTGAGAAAGATTATTAGCAAGAATAAAGGGGCATTTGGGTGGCTCAGTCAGTTAAGCATCTGACTTTGGCTGAGGTCATGATCTCACAGGTCATGCGTTTGAGCTGACAGCACAGAGCCTGCTTCGGATTCTGTGACTCCCTCTTCTCTCTACCCCTCTCCTGCTCGTGTTCTCTCTCTCTTTCTTTCTCTTTCTCTTCCTCTTTCTGTCTCTCTCTCTCAGAAATAAATATTAAAAAAAAAAAAAAAAAAGAAATGCTCACCCATCCAATGGTCAAAAAGGCTTGGGGGAAATGCTGTGTGTAAGAAACCCTTTTCAATGATACAGAAAACCCACTACATTGTAAAAGCCCTTAGGAACTCTGAGGTAATGACATCTGTGGAACACTGTTCAAAACTACTTAGTGTTGAGAACATTCTCTGGGTACTTTGTGCCAGGCATTATTCCAAGTGTTTTCCTTGATATGCCTCATTTTATCCTGGCAACAGCCTTATAAGGCAGGTACCATCAGTATGCCCACCAACAGGTGTGGAAACTGAGGGAGGATTAAATTAACTTGCTCATACACAATTTGTTCCAACCATTTGGAACCATCTAGAACTTCTCACAGTCAACCTTGCTTTTCTCACCTCTTTGCTTTGTGGTGGGTTATTTCCTCTACCTGGAACTCACTTCCAACCATCTTACCTGGCTGGTTCCTACATATATTTTGAAACTCTGCTTTTTCCCCCAACATTTTCTATTACCTCTCCCTCCAAGGTGGGTCAGAAGCTCCTTCTTTGTGCCATCATCACAATTACCGTGCTGTATTGTAAGGATGTTTTTATGTGTCTGCCACTGTATGAAGAGTTCCTCATGGTAGGACTGTGTTTTATTATCTCTTCATCTCCAGCACCAGGCATGAAACATGGCACATAGCAATTGCTCAATAAACATTACCTAAAGAAATAAACTCCCTAAGACAGTGAAAAAGTTTTGCAAGGAAAACAAAGTTCAAGGAGGACACTAATAACAATAGCTCTGATTGACTGAGATCCCTCTGATACATCAGCCACTATGTTGAGCCGTGACACAGAGCATATCATTTCACCCTTACCAGAAGCTTTTTAGACATTTGGAAACATTATCCCCATTTTACAATGAGGCAAACTGAGGCTAAAGAAGGGTAATTCAGACTCCCAGTGTGCAAGAACATCATACTGCAAGATCGACAGAACCATGATGCAGACCCAAGACCATCCAATTGCAAAGCTCCCACTATCCACACCCGGGGTTCCATGCTGACAGTATGTAATTTGTATATCTGATTCGTTTTGTAACCAGAGCCCTGAGATCTCTTCTAGAACGTCATTCTCCTAAGAACACTGCCTCTGCCCAGCCTCTTCTCTGTTAAAGGAAATGAGCTAAGATAGCCTTCAGCTATGCCATCGTGGTGATGGTTGGAAAAATTAATCCTGTGCCGTTCTGCATTTGCTGCTTGTGAATCAAACTGTGAAAGCTAATTTAAAAACTTTCACACTTGGTTTGAAGGAGGACTGTCAGCGCTTTGAGAATGCTAAATTGTACACAATTAGCTCAAGTGGTGTGGGTTTAGGCATCCCCAGTAGCCTCTCAGATGAAAAGGCACCCATGGTCACCCCAATGAACCCAGGGGAGAGTGAGAGAAAGTTCCAACTGAAAGAAGTATAGAGACATGTAACTGGTTCATGATAAGATTGTGCACTGACCTATCTGTCCCAGCTTGTAATCCCATGAAGATGGAATGCCCTCCGAGGAACACCTATGCTTCACCCAGATCAGGCTTCGGGACATGCAGACCTGGGGTATATCTCTAGCTGTACCACTACAGGCTGCATGGCTTGGGGTGAATTACGTAAGATACTAAAGCCTTTGTTTTGTCATCTGTAAACCAGGGTTAACGCTACAGTCGTCATAAAGCTTTGCTAGGATTTTACAGTGTGTATGACACAACCCCTTGCACGAAGCCTCACGGGGAAGAAACCAGTTGGTGTTTGTTGTTGTTATCACGCACTATCCCAATAGGACAGCGACCACAGATGGTCTTATCCACCTTGCTGTTCCTGGCATGTCTGTATTATTTTAAGGCCCCATCTTTTTCAGGAAGACTATTTTCATTATCACTAATAATAATATTAATGATAATATACTTTGAACTCTGGATGGGTCACATGCCCGACGCCGTGGCAGAATATAATGAAAGTAGCACTGGGCTGGACCTGGACCTGGGGACCTGTGTTCCCATGGCGGATCTATCTCTCCAACTAGGCAGGAGCACCTGTGTAGACCGTGTGCTCTCCAGGCACAATACTTAGCATATAGCTCAGGATGTAGCAAATAGAACGTCACTGGTAATTGGTTATGGATAAATGAAGAACATATTTGAACCTCCATTTAGTCTCATCTGAAAAATGAAAATACTAATAACTGCCTCTGAGAAAAAGAACGCCAAGGTTCAAGAGTGAGCATGAGCCAGCAGAGGTGACAGAGAAGCCACTGCCTCCTCTCCAGGCTCCAGCACTCCCAGCAAGTCCATGGTCAGCAACATCACCTCTCCAGAGCTAATCCTGCATCCCAACCCTAAGACCTTACATCTAAGTGCCATCCGGGGTCCGGTCACCTGACTCGGATATTCTACAACCTTCCATAACTACCAAATGGGAAAAAAAGATTCAGTGAAAGAATTTTCATAACAGCAGTTCAGTCTTAAGGCAAAAACAACTGTAATTAGCAGGCGCCTTCCTAACAAGGAAAATATGATTAAGACATACCATTGTTCATGAGCAGGGATGAGACGGTTATCATGTACCAGGCCCTGCAATTACTGGGGGCCCCTGTGTGGGATAAAACTCTTGCATCATTTTCCTACTTGCATTGCACCCTACTCCCCACCGAGGAAGAGCCATTCTAGGGCATAACTGATTAAAAAAAAAAAAGAGAGAGAAAGGGGGAGAGTAGCATTTGCTGAGCTACTATTGTAGGTCAAGAACAGGCAGGCACTTGAGAAACATGGCTGGTGTGGGCATTATCATCATTGTTTAAAAATTAAAACCCTGAGGTTGGGAGAGGTAACTGGCCACAGTAACTGCACAGCTAGAAAACGCAAGTGGTAGGTGAGGCTGGAACTTAAGGCCACTGGTGCCCAGACTGCGTTCTTTCCCCCACAAAAGAGCTTAACTGGGCTGAGTAATGCTTAAATCATGGTGTCACCATCATCAGCTCCAGTGTGGCTGCTCTTACTGATTTCAGAGAAGGGAGGGGATCGAGGTGGAGTCTAGGTAATATTTCAGCTCCAACCTGATTTCACAGGGAGGAGTTTGAAAGCCTTCTATACATTTTACTTAAAGAAGGAAAAGTAATTTAACTCACAGATACAATTAATATTTTTTATTTTTTTTAATTTTATTTTAACATGTATTCATTTTTTTGAGACAGAGACACACACAGAGCATTATTGGGGGAGGGACAGAGAGGGAGGGAAACACAGAATCCAAAGCAGGCTCCAGGCTCTGAGCTGTCAGCACACAGCCCGACGGGGGGCTCCAACTCACATACCACAAGATCATGACCTGAGCCAAAGTCAGACGCTCAAATGACTGAGGCACCCAGGTGCCCCCAGAAACAATTAGTATTTTAAAACATTCATCCTTCCAACAAACAATTAATGGTTAAATATCCATCCAGTCATCAAATATTGAAATGTCAGTTCTCAGAAAGACCTTCTTGGCCACCTCACGTAAAACAAAACCCCCATACTTCTTATCTCTGCTTTACTTTTCTACTTACACTTTCATTATTATAATACACATACAGATGCCAATTTATAAAGTCATTTATAAATTTAATTTATTTGTGATGATCTTAATGTCCCAGAACAGGAAGCTCTCCCTGGATAAGAATTTTTAATCTGTTTTGTCACTGCAGTTCCCCAACAACCTGGAACAACGTGTGGAGTACTGGACACCCTCTGAAACATTTGCTCAAAGGGTGAATGAATTAAAAGCTGAAGGAAGGTACAGAAAAGTGAAGAGGTCATTTTTCTCACCCATATGTCAAGTCCTCAAAATATCGTGAGTTATCTTTTGTTTTTTTGTTTTTTTAGTCTCTACTTCAGACTGTCTATATATGCCATCTACCTCCTTCAATTATTCATTCAATTATTTAACAAGTATTTATTGAGTGGCTGTGCTGTGCCAGGTGCTTGGATCCTAGCTGTGAACAAAACAGAGGTCCAAGAAGCTTACGTTCTGATGAAGAAAACCCACAAGTAAAATATACCTTCCAGAACATCAGGTAGTGGTGGAGGGACAGCATCAAACAGGGTAAGGAGGGAGAGTGACAGGGCAGGCAGGAAGGTGGGGACTAGTTCAGTTAAAGGTAGATAAGGCCTCTCTGAGCAGGTCAAGCTATTAACAAAGACAAGCTATGCAAACCAGGAGGGGACCCGGGGTCAGCAGGACCGGGACAAAATCCACTCCACTGCATCAACACGGCCCAAACATTCCTCATCTTTAAAAAAAAAATTTTTTTTAATGTTTATTTATTTTTGAGACAGAGAGAGACAGAGTGTGAGCAGGGGAGGGGCAGAGAGATGGAGTCACAGGATCTGAAACAGGCTCCAGGCTCCCAGCCGTCAGCACAGAGCCCTACGACATGGGGCTCGAACTTAGGAACAGTGAGGTCATGATCTAGGCTGAAGTTGGATGCTTAACCCACTGAGCCATCCAGGCGCCCCCAAACTTTAATCCCTGACTCCCCACCCCCCCCACCCCAGTACTACAGGAATAATGGGCAAATGGAGGAAGATAGTCACAAGTTACAAACTTACTGTTATTCTTTTTTAATGTTTATTTTTGAGAGAGAGACAGAGAGAGGGAGGGAGGAGGAGCAGAAAGAGAGGGAGACACAATCTGAAGCAGGCTCCAGGCTCTGAGCTGTTAGCACAGAACCCGATGTGGGGCTTGAACCTGCAAACTGTGAGATCATGAGCTGACCCAAAGTTGGGACCTTAACTGACTGAGCCACCCAGGTGCTCCCAAACTTACTGTTATAACTAAGTCCTAGGGATGTAAGATACAGCATGGAAACTCTAGACAAGAACAATGTATCATACATTCGCAAGTTGCTAAGCGAGTCCGCCTTTAAAGTTCTCACCACAAGCAAACACTTCTGAGTGGTGGTGGATGTTAGCTAAGCTAGTTGTGATCATTTCACAATGTTTCCGTACATCAAATCGTTAGGTTGTACTCCTGAAACTAATACAATGCGGTGTGTCAATTATACAACTCAGTTAAAACAAGATTCCTGGCTGCTTTTCATGCTTCAGTTTTCAGTACTTAGATGGAAAATATAAATGGCCAGGTTCAAACTGATGTGTAAGAGATGTGTGTCGTGAAATACAAGACCACCCTAGGAAAGCTGTTCTGAAGTAACAGTAGCTGCACTTTTCCAGACATCTGAAGTAGTTTTAAACCCACAACAACAAATCGGTTCCCTCTCTCATGAGATGAATAGGTTGCATTACATGATTTCTATGATCTCTTCCTGTTCCAATTTGCTAAGATTCTATTGCTATGAAACAGCCTCATAAACCCTAATTTGCTACACAAGTGAATGAGATAATGGTCATCACCATGATTTTTATCATTATTTCAATGATCCACTTTGGCTCTGGAGTTCAGAGCCCCCAGCATCAACACATTCTTCAGACTCATTTTATTTCAGTTGATTTCAAGATCTCACTGAAAATGTAAGCTGAATGGTAATTTCATTCCTAGAGATGTTTTGTTGTCTACACCATAATTTAAAGGCCTATTCTTAATTCTGCTAATTATCAGCACTAATGAAAGACAAAAATAGCACAGCTAACCAAAAAGGCCTATCCTCCTTGGTTTTAAGCTGTATTTTTTTTAAGTATCAGATCAGATCTGCTTTCCCAGTCCTACTGCCGCTAAGTTCCCATAAAAACAAGCTTCAGGGGGCGCCTGGGTGGCTTGGTCAGTTAAGCGTCCGACTTCGGCTCAGGTCATGATCTCACCATCTGTGAGTTCGAGCCCCGCGTCGGGCTCTGGGCTGACCGCTAAGAGCCTGCAGCCTGTTTCAGATTCTGTGTCTCCCTCTCTCTCTGCCCCTCCCCTGTTCATGCTCTGTCTCTCTCTGTCTCAAAAATAAATAAACGTTAAAAAAAAAAAACAAGCTTCAGGTAAACAAGGGATGCAGGGTAAAGTGAGGGGGTTACCACACTGCTGTCCACGGATGGGCTTCGGGGCTCCCTGACTCCTCAGATACCACAGCAAAACTTCCTGGCTTCCAATCTAACCCCAAGGAAACGAACTGAACTTGAAAGTTTCCCAGATTCCCTCTTAGATGGAGCATCTGGCCCTTTGATCCCCATTACCTGTAGCAAGCTGCAAGGGTATTCAGGGGGAGCACAGGAAAATAAATTCACCTCAAATGACAAATCAAAAGAGCCTAAGGGAGACAAGCGGACACTTTCAACATTTACCGAGTGTTGCCCCCGTGCTGGGCAAGTTGCTAGAGATGGGTACAGACTTTTCCCTGCCCCCCACCCCCTCGAAGGTCACTGTCTGCTGTAGGAAACAGGCCACCAATACATTAAGAAGTCTGCCCAACTGCTACAAGGCTAAAATAGCTGTGGAGGGGCTAGAGAGAGAGCTGACGATGGGGCAGTTGTGTCTGGGTTTAGAAGGTGAAAGGAGGCTCTACCTGTAGGAGGAGACCCCTGATCCAAGGCTTCCAAGAGAAGCCGGCACCCGGGTGGTTCAGCAGGTTCAGCGTAGACTCCAGCTCAGGTCATGACCTCACTGTTTGTGAGTTTGAGCCCCGCATCAGGCTCTGTGATGACAGCCCGGAAGCTGGAGCCTACTTCAGTTGTCTCTTCTAGTCTCTCTCTCTCTCTCTGCCCTTCGCCCACTTACATGCTTGTTCACTTACTCACTCTCAAAAATAAATAAACTTAGAAGAAAGAAAGAAAGAAAGAAAGAAAGAAAGAAGAAAGAAAGAAAGAAAGAAAGAAAGAAGAAAGAAAGAAAGAAAGAAAGAAAGAAAAAGTGGTGGCAAAATGCTCGAAGGGTAGCTGTGAAGTAGGAACTAATATTTAATGTGTCAGGCCCAGGACTGTGTATCTTGTAACTATTGCCTCATGTAAACTCTTTTTTTTTTAATGTTTTTATTTTTATTTTTGAGAGAGTACAAGTGGGGGAGGGGCAGAGAGGGAGACAGAGGGTCTGAAGTGGGTTCTGCGCTCACAGCACTGAGTCTGGTGTGGGGCTCGAACTCACCAACTGCGAGATCATGACCTGAGCCGAAGTTGGATGCTCAACTGACTGAGCCACCCAGGTGTCCCTACCTCAGGTAGCTCGAAAGTACACGGAGCATAGGCTTCATCAGCTTCCTGTGTGGGTGAAGGAGTCGAGGCCCAGGGAGGTGACATACCTTTCCCCACATCACTCCCCTGGCCAGAGCCAAGAACGAAAACCAGCAAATTCCCAAGGAAACCAACTTGAATACCTTTCTCCCCCTATGCAAATATGCCTTCTCCACGGTGTCTTCTCATATCTGATTTGCAGACAACTCTCTCCTTCCTGCCCGACTTAAACCAGTTCTGCAAACCTGACCCATGTCACTTGGCTCTTTTCCTCTGGAAATGCATCTTTTAGTTACCAGTGGTTTGGGTTCTTTTCTCTCTCCGGTAACATTCTAAAGTTCTCCAGAGAAGAAACCACAGCTGCTGCCCTTGGCCAAGCCCCTGCGTTCTTCCACAACACTGTTCCCCAGCCCCCAGAGGCAGAGGTCAGTCCAGCCAGCTGTAAGAAAGTCCACGAGAGCCAACATAAAACTCAGACCCGTTTCCTTCCCACCTGGAACAGAAAACCTTCAGCCCCTCCAGTTCTGGGTAAGCGATCCGGACCCTCCCCATCATTCGAAAGACCCAAATGCCTCCCTTCAAGCCTCTTTATCCATGACCCTGGGTCCTCTGAAACTTTTCTTTGTTTTCACTTCTCTTTCATGTTCTGAGATATCTATCTTCCATCCCAAACCATCACACGTCGGCACTGATCCCTCCCTGACCTTGCTTTTGTAAAATAACCACCACATTTTGGGTGAAACCTGTTTTTGTCTCATGTGCCAGGATTCTGCGCATGAGGCTACAGCAGCACCCATACCGCCTGAGCATCACACATTCTGCCTTTAATTTTCTTTTTTTTTTTTTTTTTTGCCTTTTTTCTGACATTAAGCTTCCTCCGCTCGACTTAAAGCCCTATTTCTAAATCATGGAAAGCTGTGGCACCTTTTCTCTAAATGGGTAAGAGGGGGGAGAAAAAAAGGAAATTCCTTGAAGAGGGTCCTCAGGGCTTTGAAATGTTTGAAAATAATCTCTTTTCCATTAATGCACAGAGTAACATATTTCCCCCGCTGCTAAATGACACCTTTCAGGACTGATGATTAACATATAGTCGTACCACTTAGGCCCTTCCAGGAAAAAGCAACATGCATTACTTCAGTCACTGCACAGGAGCTTTGCATCAGCTACTTTCAGAGGACAGGGAAGATTTTCCCTCCTAAGGGGAAACAAAAATAAAAGGTATGAACAAAAATGAATTACATCTATCTGTACTTTGTCCAAGGGTCACCACATAGGGGTACACTTTTACGACTAAAATACTGACTGAAGCCTCTTTTCCTCAACAATTATGTCTGTGGAATCTCACCATCACGTAGCTATCCTTGGACAGACGCAGTTATTCATGGGCAAGAAATGACAGGCAGAGAATACTTCGTCTCTACACCAGTGGAACTAGCCCGGATATTTACAAATGGACCTAACTCCTTAAACAGCCACATCGCCAAGAGCCCAGTTCTCTTTCTCTTAGCCCATGCTGGCACATCATCCTGAACCACTGCCCTGGCTGGCTATCCTCGATGGAGAATTTACCACACAGAGTCTTGTGATCTGCGAAGCATCTATCAAGTCACGTAAGCATGTTCATGAGTCTGACGTTCTTTTCATTGGTGGGGACAGTGAGGCACAGAGAGGTTAAGGATGGACGTTAGGTCCCACCAGCTTCCAAGGGGCACAGCTGGGATGTGAACACAGATCTGTTTGATTCCATCACTCAGTACGACTTCCCTGATGGCCATTATCATCCATCGATAGAGCTGATGTCTCCCGTAGGTTCAAGGCTGTGTAATAACCAGCCACATGCTAATGCTTGTTTGACTGTGTTAAGTGTTCGGTGAAATGTACACAGGAAAAGTACAATGCGGAGACCTGAGGGAATAAGTTTTCTTTGTACTCAGATCACCTCTGTTGGATGCTTCTCCGGAAAAGAGGCAGTAGCTCTAAGTTCCTGCCTGGCTGAGCCAATCAAAAGCATGCCTCTACCTCTGACTGGCACTAAAAAGGGACAATGACCTTGGGAATGAAAGAGAAGAAAATCCCAAATTCCAGGTGACTCCACACAAAGTCAAAACATCTGGCATCAGGTGCCTTCAAAGGAAAATATCTGCTGCAGTCACACGCACCAACACTGAGGTAAAATGAGAGGCCTCTCAGTGGATGATTCTGGTAAACTTTGCAAACCACAGCCTGTGGGTTTCTAAACTGATTCTATGGATTCAACTCACTTAGCCTTTCCTAGAGATTTCCTGAGCATGCCAGGAGCCAGAGATACAGAAATACACAGGCCAAGGCCCCTGACCTCACAGAGCCAGAATGAGGCAGAACAGACAGCGTACTGAGGTGATCATGCCAGCACCCCACTTCCTGTACACCCACCATGGTCTGGGTGCCGTGCTAGCTGCTTCATGTTTATCTTCTTAATGTTATGAAGAGACAGATGCACTATGATCTGCAGTCTACAAATGACAAAACTGGGCTTCACAAAGATGTTATCACTTGTTCAACTTTCAAAAATTAGTAGGCAGCAGATCTGAGACCCAAACTGCAATTTTTCAGACTCCAAATACCTCTCCCTTAACCATTACATTTTCCAGGCTCCATGCTCAGAAATAATTATATTGTAGCATTGTAAGGGCAACAACAGAGGTATTAGTAAGTCCAAGGGGAGTCACCAAAGAGAAAGGAATTCATTTGGAGGCACAAAGGAAAGGCAGGGCATCATTTACAGGGCCTGATACCTAAATCGGGTTTTGAAGCATAAGTAGGAGTTCATCAGGCAGATAAAGGAGGGATTTGAACGTTCAAGAAAAGAAGAGCTCAGGCCTCCAGAGGCATAAAAGACAAGAGCCCACTAAGGTATTGCCAGGAATCCTGCACACCAATTATATAAAGTGATAACAAGGATAAAGATAACAGCTGTTAATGTAGGCAGGAAACAGGCTAAAGGGTCATGCATATGCACATATGAACAGACATTATATAAACACACACACACACACACACACACACACACACACACACACACACACACATCTTCTTATGTGATTTTCCCAGAGCAGGGACTAACTTGAGTTTTACTAGACCCCTGGTGTGAGTAAAAACAAGCAGAACTCAGCTAAGGCCATCATTGACTTTCATGGGGCCATTCAGCTGCAAAGAGCCCAGTCTGCTGACACTGAGCTTGTATAAAAACCTACACGTGCCTATTTGTCATTTCTCCCTACTCAGAAATAACTACTTGGCCACCTAGCACATAAAACGTGGCATGTTTTGCACCTGTCATTTTCTAGGGGGTGTAGCAGCAATCAAAAAGGAAATGAAGCAAAGTGGAGAAAGAATCAAAGCTAAGTGTAAAATGTGAGTACCTGCGGTGCCTGTGCATGAAATGGAAACTATCAAATTTGAACTCCTAAAATGACGTATTGCCAAATGCAAGGAGGAAGCAACCCTAGCCCCAGTTGACTCTGTCCGATCCAACAACACAGACATGGTGAGGTGGAAAACGAACTAGGAAAATTCTGATGGAGACCCATTCCACTCCTCTGTGTATGACATGGAGTAAATCATTTAACCCCTCTAAGCCTCCATGTGTCATCTAGAAAGAGGCACAATAACATACCTAATGTCATGCTCCTGATCAAGATTACATCAGAAAATGCACGTAAAGGACTTCAGCACAGCGGATGACCATCAATACTTAAATGGCAACATAAAACATGTTGATGCTAATCTAAAAATACTTCTGCCTAAAATAACGTTTTTTAAAAACATGAAGGGTCTAGGCTTGATTAGGGTTTACTAACAACAGCAGCTCTGGGATATGGAGCACTCATAATACCTTGCAATGTTGCATTTAAGTGTCACAACCACTCTGTGGAGCAGGCACGAGTATTACCTCCATTTTAGAGGCAAAGAAACCAAGGCATGGAATTACATAATTTGCCCAAAGATAACACAAATAGAAACTGAAGGAGGAAGATTTAAACTCAGACATTCTAGTAACTTAGAGCTTTTTTGATGCATCTGTTTAAAATTAATTACTTCCAGGGTACGATGGTTAATTTTATATGTCAACTTGGAGGGTGTTTTTGGATGAGATTAACATTTAAATTGGTGAACTTTGAGTAAGCAGATTGTCCTCCATAATGTGGGTGGGCCTCACCCAATAAGTCGAAGGCCTAGTTACAGCAAAAAGACCAGATTCCCCAAGCAAGAGAGGATTCTCCAGCAGATGGCCTTCCGACTTCGTCTGCACCATTGGCTCTCCTGGATATCCAGCATGCTGGCCAACACTGCAAATTTTGGACTTGCTAGACTATAACTGCATGAGCCAATTCCTTATAATAAATCTCTCTCTATATATACACACATCCTTTTGGTTCTGCTTCTCTGGAGAACCCTAAGAAAGGAACTACACAGGAAGAACTAATACACAGGGTTTTGGTTTTCTGTTGTGGTTATTTTTACCTTCCAATTCCTTGTATTTTCTACCCCATTTATTCAGTAGGTATTTTCTAAGTGCTTCACATGAACCAGGCACTCCACTAGATTACAAGGTGAAGAAGAAAGATACTCTGTCTTCTAGCCTATTCTGCCTATGGTTTTCCATCCCTATATACCCATGTATCTCCTCTGAATTATAAGATCCTTGAGATTCATGACTAGCCTTTGTATAAACAACAAGTACAGAGTTTCAAATAGACTATACAGTAAATACCCATCAGTGTTGGCAAAATGAATACACTGTATGTTTGCCATTGTTTTTTGTTGTTGTTGTTTGTTGTTGTTGTTGTTTTTTACCCTTTACTGAGTATACGCTATGCTGGATGCTCAGCATTCATTTCTATCTCATTTTGTCACAATTTAAGGAACAAAAAGGGAGACACCAGGAAGTGAGGTGACCTGCTTGAGGTCACGCCGAGTTATTCACACCCAGGTCTGAGTCCAAAGCCAGTGGACCTCTCACTACAGATGCTCCTTTTTGCAAACGATAAATACCAGATGAAGCCCGGGATGAATGAGCACCCCCGGAGCTCCGGGGCCCTTCAGCCAAACTTCACAAACACACAACTTCATAGCTTGCATGAGGCAAAGTATAAAAGTGAAGGCAATCGGGTGTTATCTATAAACACCTCAAAGCTTTTCCTTTCACTTAAAAATTCTCTAGTAATTGTTTTTACCACAGTTAATCATAAAAACGAATCACCTCAAATTTTTAAAAGAAATTCTCCTTCAAGATGTGTCAACTTTGTGCCACGAATTCATTTATTATGAGACCACATGATGCCTCCAAGTACTGCATTTTATTGAAACGTGACTTTTTTTTTCCACTCTGTTTTGATTCCACATCTGAAAATCGCTTCTATCAATCTTTCACTGGAGCCAAACATAACTGTTTTGCTCACTGAAACATTAAATACAGACTCAGGGTCCAAGAATCAAATTAAAAATAAAATAAACTAGTATCTGGCTGACATTCATAGCTTCATATCCAGGGAGACCACAGATTTGAGAACAGTTGTGAACCCGCTTCCATGATAAAAATCAATCAATCCTAATCCCTTTGCATCTTATGTCATTTAAAAATCCAAAGGCTTCATGTGGGCTGATTTTTCTTTTTGAGAATCAATTTTAGAAATTGTTGACTACACTGATTTTCAAAGGGGCGGGGCATCTTCAATGAAACCGCCAGACTCAGTTTGGTCATTGATTGGGATCGATGGTTGTCTGCATCAGTTGCTGCTGGGTTGGGGGTGGGGGTGGGATGCACGCCATATACTTACATTCCCCATAATGCATCATTCTCTTTCTAAACAGTGGCAGCAAACAGGCACATCCGATATTGTATTACTCTCTTCTTTCATTCATGACGATGTCTCACATGGGCCCTGAGAGTCTGAAAAAAGAAGCATTTCCCAGGTTCTAAGGATGAAGGGAACCCTAGCCAATCCATCATGCTTTGTCTGCTAATGATAGACTCATGCATAAGAGCTACCATAACTAGAGAGGGGCAGCAGGCATGAAAAGGAGTGAATCAACTGTCAACGGCTGGGGTCTGAAGGACAGCAAAGCTGTGATTAGAATTTTCAATCAGACTTCCATGATTCATCACAGTATGGGGCGGGGGGGAGGGGTGAGAGAAGTTTGTAGAGGCATATTCCTCCTTCAACCCTGCCTTCCCTTCTTCTATTAGCAGAGTTAAGTCATAGGGGCCATGGAAAACTCCGTCTTACTGACCCAAAGAATAAAACTTTAAAAGATCTGCTAACATGGGGCAGATGAGTGCCGGGATTAAACATCTCTCTCCCCACAATGCCCAGATTAATGTCTCTAAAATACAATTCTAATCTTGTCATGCCTGATCCAAGAACTCTCATGTCTTCCTTCTCCCTCCCCCTTCCTCCTCCTCCTTTTTCCTTCCTCCCTTTCTTCGCAACTCCCTCCCTCATTTCCTAGCTTCCTTCTGGATTATCTTCCTATCCTTTCCTCCTCCTTTCTACTTATCTATGTACTTTCCTTCCTTCCACCATCTATTAAGCACTTACAAAGTAAAATCATTTCCTGACGGAAGAAATCACAGCCTACTTCAGGGGGACACCCACACGCAGACAACCTCAGCATAGTGTGAAATAAAATAACGGTGCTGTGAAACAGTGGGATACTGGGGAGTGAGTTCCTACAAGCTTCCCAGATGAAGCGGCCATGTGCTGCCAGCATAGGCAATAGCACACACACACACGGCGGCATGAAGATGAAAGGATGTGGCGTTCTCCAGGAAGTGTAGGTGGATCAATGATGCTGAAGCATCGTTTATGGGAAAGTGATATGGAATGAGTCTGGAGAGGTAGGCAAGCCCCTGTTATGAGAAGCTCCGTACCTAGGAATTTTATGAAGGCAATGAAGATAAACAATAGGCATTAAGCAGAAGTGGTGGTGGTGATTAGATTTTTAATTAAACCTCCATAAACGTGCACGTGGATCCTGCCTGAGCAAACTATTTGAAACTGCAACCCCACTCCTAGTCGCCGCCCTTGCTACTTTTTCTCCATTGTACTTGTCACCATGCAGTACTGGATTCACTAAATTTTAGTTATTGTCTATCTGCCTCCAATAAAATGTAAGGTTCATTTTGAGAGCCGGGAGCTTAGTCTCTCCACTGTTGTATCCTTTGAACACAGAAAACTATTTAGCATGTAGTAAATATCCCATGAATACTGTGGAACAATATGGTCTTTTTAAAGACAGCAAAAACTCAATCATCTCAGCATTTTATCTGGAGGAAAGACTTTGTCTTTATTTTTTTTTTTCAACGTTTATTTATTTTTGGGACAGAGAGAGACAGAGCATGAACGGGGGAGGGGCAGAGAGAGAGGGAGACACAGAATCGGAAACAGGCTCCAGGCTCCAAGCCATCAGCCCAGAACCTAACGCGGGGCTCGAACTCACGGACCGCAAGATCGTGACCTGGCTGAAGTCGGACGCTTAACCGACTGCGCCACCCAGGCGCCCCAAGACTTTGTGTTTAAAGAGGATACCTCATGCCCAGTCTCAACTCCCTGCAGAATGCCGGTGAAATGCCTACTTTAAATGTAGTTACAATAAAAAGTTGTGGAAAGCACTTAGAACAGTAACTGACATATAAGAAGTCCTCAATAAATTTCAACTATTGCTTTCTGGCTTTGTTGATGTCATATCAATTCCCCCTGCCTGGGAAGCCCATAAGAACAAGGACTTTTCCATCCATTACACAGTAGGGGCTCAAAGAATGACTTGTGATTCATCAGAAATCTAGACCATCAACCCAAGGAATTCTCTCTTTAAGCCAGAAAGTGAGCAATTTCCCTAGCATATTCTAAGCACCACAAGAAGCTCCTTTCAGAGAGAAAGAAGTCCTGGGAATGTCATGTGCTTTGCAATCATTGCAGTTTAGAGAACCGAAGCTTAGCATTGACCAGTGAGGCTCCTCAAGCCATGTATCCATGCTTCTTGGGAGGACTGGAGATCATCTTCCATGACACCATCATACAGCTACCATAGCAAATTAGAATGTTGCTCTGACATTTTGACTGCCTACCACAGTAGACCATATGCATCTTAACAGAAGGATCCCATAGCTGGGGAAGAAGTAAGGTGGAGAGTTAAGAGCCTGGCATCCAGGGCCCAACTTCCAGGTGTGAATCCCACCTCTGACATGTTAATCTCTCTCTGCCTCAATTGCATGCTGAGAATAATGCCCCTACTACCTCAAAGTGTCGCTATGAAGATTCACTGAGCCAATGCTCAGTGAACTGTGCCCGGCACATAGTACATTGTTAAAAAATGTTATATATTCTCATTGGCACATCTTAGAACATAAGAGGTACCCAAACAATGTTTGCTGAATTAACAACATACACATATCTGAATTTCCTTTTAGTTGTCCACAGAAAATGATCAAGAAAGGGGCTCAGGCACAACTCAACCCATATCCCTGCTCAGAGATGTTAACAACTATACTAGTAACTCAAAAAGCACTCTGGCTGGTTTGATTTGAGGCATAGACTTTAAGTGCAAAGGCTCAATTCTTCTCCTGTGAAACTCAGCTATCTCCCAGGGTTGTCTTGTAGCATGTTCAGGTAACATTTGGTGTTTTAAAAACACTAGAGCGCTATAAAATACTAAATTGATATTACAAACAGAGACGCTCCAGGCACTCAGCAAAAGAGAGGGTTAAAAAAATGGGATTCAAACTACTTTGTCTTCTTACATTTGTGCAAAATTAAAATGACTCTTTGCAGAATCCAATTTGGATAAGCCCATGTCAATACTACTGATACAAGCCATCACTAATGACAAGATTGATAGCTCAGGAGGGCCAGTCATTTCATGTTCACTGTGCATCATGCTTAATTCGCCAAAAGGAGTTTGTGTGTATAATTAATATGCTTTTCTTCCCGGCTTCATCTGGAAACATGTAAAGGGTCTCTAGGGAATTCTGTAAGTTAGAAACAATTAATAAAATAAAACCACTTAATTAAAGAGAATAATTGGAGCCTATTTTATACCTGAAAATGGAGGGATAAAAATCACTTTGGAAACACATTGTCGAAAAATTGCTGAGTTTTTAAAGAAAGAATAACGTGTAGATGGAACACATGTGAGTCATGATAGGGGACTAATTTCCCAGGCCCTTTGTTCCGGAGTGATTTAAATCCAGCTGACCTGACGTGCACACGAAATGCAAGATTACTGACCGTACAATGGCAAGTGCCGTTCTCGTGTACAAAAACTTCATTTCTTATTATCATTACTATCCCAATGCACAGTCAGAACACCTTTCCTGTACCCATTGGAGGGATCCCTCAGTAAAAAGCAGCCGCTCTCCCCCTGTCTCCCAGAAACGCCTAGTCTAGTCAGGAGAAGAGAAAAGTCCCCACACAACTAAAATGAAGAGGGACCAGCACTACATGGCAGCAGAGGACATCATGGAATAGTGACAGAGAGCTCCCAAAGCAGCCTCGAAGAAACAATGCTTTCCGAGGTCATGAGTTCTCAGAAAGAAATGAGCATTTACAAGCATAGGAAGAAAAAATGCAACTACACATATAACATCATGTACTAAGTCACAGACACGTGAACGTACCACTGTTCTGGTAAATTACATAAAGCTCAGCAGGTCCCAAGAACTAAGTATATGTTTCAGAGCAGAAAGACATGATGTTAGAAACCAGGTGGGGAAAGAGCATATACATGAAATAGAAAGACGAGTTCAAATCACATAATCATGTTATCGTGCATGTACGCAGCATCTCTAGGCTTTAGTTTTCTCTTGAATAAAAACAGAGCTCTAGGAACACTTGAAGGTGGTACACAGAACTATGGTTCCCAACTACCTGTATCCCTCCCAATGAGATATGTATTCAGCCACGCCTTTTGCACCTCAAGAGAGATGAAGAATATTCCCTGCCCCATTATCGAGTTTGGCCATGTGACTAGGTCTGGCCAACGGAATAGGAGTGGACCTAAGGTGCAGAAACTTTAAATGCACTTATGCAACTTTAAATGCACTTATGTTGTTCTGAACTGAACAGACTTCACATTTCAGACCTCTGCCATGAGGATCACATGGCTCACAGGAGGCTGCTCCCAGAGCCTGGGTTCCTAAAATTAAAAGACTCTTGGAAAAGAGCTAAGCAGAGCTGCAGACAGCCTGGATAACTACTGAAATGTGGGGGTGGCTTGTTACCAAAGCAAAAGATCACCAAAGAGGAAGTCATGCAGGTAATGATACAATAATCAGAGAAGAGCCATGATAAATATATGCATGGGATAGTATTGAAGAACCAATAACATATGTAAAGACACTTGTCCCATATTAGGCAGTTAATCAATGTTGGATTCCTTCACCTCGGACCTTGCAGAAAGTGGCAACAGTCTCAGAGTTAAGCAATTATAATGAAGGTCATGCCAAAGCATGAATACATTAATTTGCTCCATATTAGACACCTGCCATCAGAATTAATTAGACATATTCTGGCCTGGCTCTACCTCTATACTCTCATCTGTAAAATGGACAGAGTAGCTCTGTATCTACTTTAAACAGCAGCTCTCATCATTATAGTAATCTATGTGGAGACCTTAAAAGAAAGCCTAACATCATATGTGCTCAATAAATGTGTGAGCCAGTCATCATTTATTACTGTTAACATTCAACAACTAATATAATACCTGCTGCAGTTTACCAAGGGGGACGGGGGGTAAATACCTATACTTCCTCAAAGACATCAACTACAACACACCAAATTTTATTTATGTTTAACTGAACTGATGACCCACCCAAAATGTATGTATGCACATGCGCACAAACACATAAACACACACATGCCACACATGTGCAATCCTTTATCTTTTCCTGTTATGGTGTCTATCGCCATCTCGGAATAAGTAATATGAGAAGCTGTTTCCAAGTCCTTCGAAAGCTTTCAGTGAAAAGGCACAGTGGTGAAATATTTGGACTGAGCACAGTGTAACTCACCAGACGGGTTACTATTTTTTTGTTTCTTTGGTAAATATCTTTACAATGAATTTCCAATGTGGTTTCACAACTTCAAAATATTTGGTTAGGTCATTAAAAAGCAATCACCATGAGCTTTTGAAAGTGTATTCATTCATAAGCAAAGTGGATCTATTTTCTTGTCTTGAAATGGTGGGTTGTCATCGGTTTGTTGTGCTAGTGACTTTAACATCCAAGTCAGTGGTTCTTAAACTTTTGGAGGTGACACATCCACTTGAGACTGATGAAAACCTTGGACACACTCTCCAGAGAAATGCACATCCAGAATCCAGAATCCCAGCCACATTCTCCCCTGCAGCTAACAGAGGATGCGATGGCCAGGGTCGGTGATGGAAAAGGTCTGTGGAAAGGGGGGGCACCTACAATATACAGCAGTTCCCGATTCAAAGTAGGAGGGATGGAGGCCCCAAGAGGTTTCTCCCAGAACAAGTTTCCAAATGCCCTGTTTAATGGGGATCGGTGGGCCAACTGTGCCTCAATTTTTACTGTTCAGTTTCCTCATAAAATTGGGGGTATAATAGCTCCCTCACCAGGGTGGTGGTGTGCAAACCAACGAGATGATCCATGGACACTGCTGGCACATTATAAGCTCTTCCTAAGTATCAGCTACTGCTTCTGTGTTAGGATGCAGGACACTGAGGCCCAAAAGAGGAACAAGTTGCCCAAGGCTGCACAGCTCGTCAGTGGTACAGTGGGATGGGACGCTGAGGGGCTTCGGGAAGAGAGCTTCCAAGTGAGCCAAATGCTAGAGTTAACAAACCAGGGCATCTAGAAATAAGAAGTGCTCAAATCAGCTGATATTTGTTTGTGGCTCAGCTGTTCTACTGCACCAGCTGCTCCAAACTTTCAGACGTGTCTTAGCACAGCACAGAATCACCCCACCCTATATTCATCCCATCAGCCTCAAATCTAATTTCAGTCCTTGAGAGGTTGTTTTTTTTTTTTTTTAAAGGGGGCCTAAAATTGAATATCCATTCCTATTTATAGTAAAAGGACATTTCCTAAGAAAGTGCCTCGTAAGGATTCAGATCCTATTTCCTCAGCAGTTTTCCCACTGGCCATTTTGGGTCTATTTTGCTTCCTTTCCTGATTTAAATATGTCTCAGAGGCACTAATTGCTGAAGGGAGGAGAAACTTCTCAGTGGGTCCATAGCCACGGGGTGTGCCCAGGGCCAGCATTAAGGGAAAGGGCCCGAGAGAAACCAATACTGCCCCAACTTTGGAGATGGGGAGAAAATCATCTCAATGGCGAATGCCAAGTATATTTCTAGGAGAGTACTGAAGAGCTAGCCCAAATCTAGACTCCAAAATTATAACATCAGTAGCATGGGAAATTATTTAAAATAAAAAGACGAACCATCAAACATGTGGTCTAGAGCCAAATTGGGACAAGAGACCTTGGTTACTGACCCTACACTGACATTTTCTAGCTGGGAAACCTTGGGAATCCCCTCTGCCCTCCTGGGCCTCAGCTGTCTTACATAACAGGAAAACAGCTAGACAGAGACAAGTTATCAGATTAAATGGCCTATAAAGACTCTTTCAGCTTGAGAATCAAAGCAATAGAAGAATATTTATAGTAACATATTTCATGACAGGACAAAAGTGGAAACCAGCCAATGCCTCCCATTACCAGAGGCGATGAAGAAATACTCTTAGAACAAAATACTACAAAGCAGTGAAAATAAACTATATGTATGTGTATCAATATCAAGCAATCTTAACCATTAAAAATAGGGGGTGCTTGGGTGGCTCAGTCAGTTAAGCATCCAACTCTTGATTTCCACTCAGGCCATGACCTCATGGTTCATGGGTTCAAGCCCCACATCAGGCTCTGTGCTCACAGTGCAGAGCCTGCTTGGGATTCTCTCTCTCCCTCTTTCTCCCTCAAAATAAATAAATAAATAAGCTTTAAAAGTACATATAGTGAGAACCAAAGGCACAAGAATATTGTACAATATGATTCTATTTATATAAAGTTCAAAAGCAGACAAAATGAAATTGTTTGGGGATACCTATACAAAGGTATTAAGAAAATGATTAACATGAAATTCAGGCTAACAGCTACCTGGGGAGGGGTGGGGAGGGGAATGCTGTCAAGGAGGAGACCTTAGGAAGATTCCAGAGACCAATGAAATTCTATTTTATGGTCTAAGGAGTAGATACCTGGGTTTTTATTTTATGTTTATTTTATTCTTATTAATTGTCCCCATAAGGGTCACAAACTCTTTTGAACATATTCTACGTATCACAATAAAAAACACGTCTTAAAAGGACCTGACATTGTAATAAAAAAGGAGTACTGCATTCCAACCAAATACATGACACACTACTAAACCCCATAATGGCTTGACAACACAGGTCATATTGTCTTCATTTTGCAGACAAGGATACTGTGGTTTTGAGCAGTTCAGGAAAGAGGAGGGGCCACAAGCCAGAGGAGGTGTCTTTGACTGCAAAGTACATGTACTTCCTGCCGCACCAGGCTTTGGGTACACAGGGGAAGGAAAATTACTTTCCCCAGGTTGTCCAGGAATTTATAACTAAAAGGGGAGGAGTCTAGAATCTGGCCCTGAAGTTCAGGTTCCTTCTAGCATGACTGGATAAATTCTATAAAATGTAAGCAAGGAGAAACCGGTATTTACATGCTAGTTCCAAAAAATATATACTAAGCGTCTTCAGTTTATCTATCCCCTTTTGATCTGGTTTGCATGAGGTACGGAAATTTATCTCATATGTGTAGCAGTGGAAAGGTGTACAAAAAGATAGGACTATGCTAATATGGTTGTCTGCATATAATTTTCATATCCAAATGTGCCCTGCTCTTTGCAAGATCAATTTTCCCCCAAGGATGCTTTCCTTCTCCCAGCCCCAAATAGCAAAATGGTGGTACTCCATTTTCTGATATCCACGGATTTTCTAATTTAAACAGTGTTATTGTCTCTGCTGTTTATGAGTTTGTTTCCCATTCTCAAGAAACTTCAATCCACACATAAGCTACAAATGTGTTTCCTTCCATTTTTTTCCATTACTCGTAATTAGGTAGTAAAATACAATCCACCTACGTGAACAAGATGGGTAAAAGAAAGTAATAGCTAAATGCATTTTTCATTTCACACATAACGATTTGTAAGCAGACAGTCAGAAAGTCCCCTGAAGCTAACCACACAGTGCTTCCCCCAATGATGGAGGGTTTCGTTGTTTACATCCATCACTGAGCGTCAGAGCTGAAAGAGACACCACCCCGTTATCTGGCACACTGTGTGGCACATGGCAGCAGCTCATCAAATGTTTGCAAAGTAAAGAATAACGGCTCATAATTATAGTGGCTAATACAGACAAAGAAAGCTTATCATATGTCAGATACTGCTTTAAGCATTATACCTACATAAATGAACTCCTATTTAATTCTTTATAGTAATCTCCAAAGGTTGGTATTGTTATTATCCTCACCTCAAAGACAGGAAACTGAGGCTGAAAATTATTATGGAACACAGCCGGGACCAGGCTGTTGGCTCTGGCGTCTGTGTTCTTAACCCAATGCCACTCTGAAGATCTCTGGGAAGAGATGGGAAGAATGTAGCCCAGGAATGTAAAATGATGATGTAAAGGTCACACAGAGTGGTACTATGGAAAATACCAAGAGCCTAAGAGTCTCAAAGACAGTTTCCAATGAGACCTAGGTGCCTTCCTCATTAGGGGACACAAGAAACACATCTGTCCAGGGACTTGCTGGGGTTGGGCGCCTGTGATTTGGAGACTGTAGGACTGGTGTCAGTCTTGTGTTTGCATGTTTCCAGCCCCTGCTCTGGAAAATGAAGTCAGTAACATCCACCGCAGCAGACTGCAGTGAGAATCACATCAGTGAACCAGCAAATGCTCCCCAAGTGGCACCTACCTAAAGAAACCATGGAAGTTTAGGTCTAAGTATCACGCCACGCATTTGCCTGCTCAGTGAACATGGGCAAACTTACCCAAGGGGTATATCTGCTTCGCACAGATCTAGCAAAAGGTTTATACTGGAAACACACAAAGAGAAAGGTTCCACGTTGGGGCGGGGGTGGGGGGGTGGGGGGGGTGGTGGTGGTGAGGGATAGGTAAGTAGGGAGTAAAAGGATGTCACCTAGGAATCTACAAAAGTAAATATTTACTCTGTTCCACTGTGCCAGAATATGCCCAAAAGAATTAACTAAAATTGAGGCAGTATTGCTTAATGGTTAAAGCTTGGCTGATGGAGCTCCACGGACCTGGTGTTGCACCCTGCCTCCTCCCCTTGCTAGTTGGGCAATGTCTATAAGGCCTTGACTTTCCCCATCCCTGCTACAATTGCTATGAAGATTTATCACAATGGCTGGCACAGAGACAGAGCTTAATCAATGGGAGTAAAAACCCAACAAACCATGGGATGAAGGATGGACAAGAAGGAAATCCAACCCTCCCTCTGGGGTTGGTACCCAACAGTATTGAGATGATACAAATTATTTAAGAAAAACAAAAAAACCCTGAAAAGTCAGGAAAAGACATTCTTCCTCTACATGCCCAAGTACTTAATATTCTTAATAAACATTTTCCTTCCTCATAGTTTACCCATTCACCATGAACACAAAACTTGTGGATGAGAGATATGAGCGATACACATGAACGTCCCATGAGTGGGCCTGCAAAGTGAACACAGAGGAAATCTTCTTTGTAGAACTACCATTTATACAGCGTGTAATTCCCTGCTTTGATTGTTAACAGCCCACTGAATTCTCAGAACAGTCCTGTGCTCCCAGAGGCAGTACAGGGTCCAAGCCTGGGCTCTGGACTTAGGCTTGGGATGAAATTAAGGCTCTGCTCTGAACCTTCCAAGAAGACCATCCAGCTAAGGAATCCTGGAGCCAAGTCTTGAATCCTGGAGCCTGTTATTCCATGTTTTAGCACTATTCTCAGCCCTCTTTCCAGGCATTCTCCCTGGCTCAGCATTTGATCTCAGCCCCTGTGATGAACAACATTCCGTCTGCAGTGACCAATGACTATCATATTCCCTGATGTCACCTCACTGACACGACAGGCTTCACTGACAGCCCCCAGTTACAGACCCATAACACCATCTTCTTGCCTCTAACACTACGCTCAACAAACACTGTCTGCTTGTTTCTCGGTTTCCTCACCAAAACGTGAGCTCCAGAGGGCAGAGATCGTGTCCTGCCAACTGCTGCGTCCTGTTACCAAACACGCGTCAGCTGCTTAGGAAATGTCAGCTGATAAATGAAGGAATGGGTACCATCAGGAGAGGGCGTGATCGAATCACAAGAGAGCTGCGTGCAAAAGGACAGCTGAACACAAAGAACACCTGCATTCAAGTTGCAGATGTGCCGAACACTGGCTTTTAAAAATTTTTCTACAGCACAATAACCCTTCTCTGGATTTCTGTTTACTCATAAAGAAAAAGAACATAGTTGCACTTGACTATTTCTAAGTTACCATAGCCAGGTCCAGTGTTTTGTGGTTTAGGAAAACCATTGTTTATCTGTGCTTGTAAATCCAGGTCTAATTTTATTGGGAGGGGGTGGAAAATGAATATGAGAGAGAGAGAGAAAAAGAGAGAGAGAGAGAGACACATTTAAAAGACAAGAAAAAAATCTCTGACCTTGGACAAGTCATTTAATCTCCCAATGATTTCCAGTTTCCTCATCTGTAAATCGAGAAGGTTGAACCAGGTCATTTCTACCATCTTTCCTGACTTTAACTGAAGCGCCTTTTAATTCCACTTTCCTCTGCAAGCTTTGAATCCTGACCTAGAAATCCACTGTACCTTGTAAATGTTTTTTATGGTCCTTTTAAAATTCACACTATTGTGGTGGTCAAAAGCCTAGAGAATGAATTTAAATCTCAAGTTTTTAAAAGTGACTTCAAACACCTTCCAATAACACTAAACTTTTGTGCTGTTTCAGCATAAATCTTGGGAAGGTCTTCTATCCTCTGACTTTTTTATAACTCTGAATGCAGGCGTACAGAATAGAGCCATCCTGGTTAAGACTGGTCATAGCTCTGGCAGGGCAGCCATGGGAGTTTGGGGAATAAGAAGCAGCTACATGTACAATTATGATGATAGGGGATATATAAAATACCATCATTCATCCCCCACGGACCCGGAACATTGTCCCTCCTGCCAGTGTGGATTCAAAGAGACCAATGTGCCTCCTTAGATCTGGACACCTAGTATAACAAACGTGACCTTCAAAGGAGGCAATGTAAACAGGGCTCAGGGATGCCCGTTGGTGGAATATCCCATATCCAACAGCAGACAGTTATAATCACCACAAAAAGATACCTTTCATGGCATACGACCATGGATGTCCTGTTAATGCATCATTTTAATATACTTTTTACACCCAGGTAGCCATCCATCTACATCTACTGAAATGTCTGCTATGTGCCTATTGTTCAGACGCTGGGGTAGAAAGGAATAACAAAGACTCTCAGTCTTTCTTATGGAAATACATACTTAATATTTATGAACATACATATATAAATACCTAAAAGCATACACTTATGGAAGCTGTATATACATTTCATGAGAGCTAATTGGTTTCTCTCATTCATCCAACAAATACTAACTAACTGGGGACCCATGACTTGGCTCGCAGTCCCAGGCTACAGGGATGCAAAAAAAACAGCCCTGCCCTCCCCTGACATCCTAGAGGGGAAGTCATTGTGTGGACAAGCATTTGCCACAGTGAGGCTGGCCTTTGCCTCTTGTTTTACACTCACGAGATTCACTTCATTCTGTCCTTAGAGTGCTGAAGGGCCTTGACTGAACACACTTTAAGGTAGCGATTCTCAGTCGGGGTCTCTCTCACTCCCCAGGGCACAACATCTGAAGACATCTGGGGTTTGTTACAACTGGTGGAAGGAGGGGCTATTGGCATCTACCCTGTAGAGGCCAGGCACACCACTAACCATCCTACAAGGCACAAAATGTCAATGGTACTGAAACTGAGACATTCTGACTAAGGTGTGTTTGACCATTCTAAAAATAATATGGTTAAACTTTAAAAATCAGGGATATTTATAGAATTGGAAACATTTAGAAGCCTCTGGTTAAGTTTAAAAAAACCTACAGAATGGAAGAAAAACTATTCAATTGAATTTGCATGAAAATAATAAACATGTGCAGGAATCCATTAATGTTTGCTTTACCCAGGAGGAAATTCAGGGACATTTACAAATTATGACAATTTCTTTATATATGTCATAAAATGGTGTGTTTAATATCTCCCGATTCACCTGGGGGAGAATGGTGCTTGAGTCTGCCTTTGGTTTTCCACCTTGTGGGGCCCTCTGTTTAAGACCTCACATCTCCCACTTACAAGAAGAACTTATCTCCAGAAAGACACATGGGCCCTGAGGCCTAATTCAAGGTTTGAGGAAGGCTGTAACTCAGGCATCAGACAATCAATATTCCAATTTGGAATTTAGCACTTTGGAGACAGAATGTTCAGAAACACACATAAAGGATCTGCTTATGATTGAGGCCCAAGTCATATTTATAATATAATCACCTAGTAAAAACAGTAATGACCTCCGGCTGACTTTACACAGCATGCTTTGGCACACAAGCTCCATAAAAGGATTTTCACAGACCTTGCCTTCAAGAAAATACATTTAAGTTCCTGTTTTTTTTTTTTTTTCTATCAAGACTAAAGAGCCCAGACAAAAATACCATTTTGCTTTCAGAGTGCCAAATACACAGTATGTATAGGAGATTATCTTGTAATAATACAATAATGTCCTCAAGAACTCTTTCTGCTTATACATGTGACCTTTAAGGTGAATATATAATACACTTTTGGGTTCATCCTCTCTACAAGCAAAAAATGATCTCTCTCACCTTCCATGGCTGCCTTAAAAACATAAATCAAAACACCCGCTGACTGACATACTCAGCTGCTAGTATGTTTGCTCACCCCTCTGTGTCCTCCGACCAGCTTCCACAACCCCTTAATGATGCTCAACAGTGATAAAATTTTAACAACACGTAACTGGGCTGATAAGCCAAGTGAGCAGTTAAGGGCATATACAAGTCCCTGGAAGGGAGAAAAGAAAGTATGTGTGCGTGACTATACATGTGCACACGTGCACCCATGCACACATAACAGAAGCAGTCCTGGTACAACCCCCAACCCCTCAGCGAAAAGTATTTGTATTTCATGGGAAATGAAAGAGAAGAGAGCACAGCAGCTACAAGCGCAAAGCAGGGTGAAGCAGTGTGAAGAGACTACAACCTTGTAAATTTCTGTACCTCCCAACTGCCTATGCTCTACTTCTTTTACCTATGATCTATTGTTTCTACATCTGAAAATTACTTCTGGAATCTACTAGCAAAAGCGGATGAAAAGAAACAACGAACTGCAAATTCTGGTCCAAGCAGAATAAAGCAGGAAGGGGGGATTCCCCCGACCACTGACATAAGCATGAACATATTTCAAGAATATAATCTCTAGGTTCTTATAAAATTCAGGTTCATTTTTTTTCCCCACTGCAAATTACATATCTTTGGCACCATTCTGAAATGTGGATCAGAAGATACTTAAAGGATTATTAAAGAACAATTGGATATAATTTTCTAACCTTATTTCAGACCCTTCCAGGAAGCATATCCCAAAGGGATAAAAGAAGGGTGTGCTTTTTTTAAAAGCCAGTAAAATTCTTGATGGCAAAGCCTTTCTATGGTACACCCAGGGAGATAGGTCCCTTTGTTGGAATCTGAATTTGCCGATACAGGCATGCTAAGTGTGCTCACGACAAATTAAAACATACAAGCCAACCAACCAACCAACAAAAACTTTGTTTAAACAGTAAACATTTGTTGAATAAATGAACAAATGGATTATTTTATGATCGATGATAAAGCTAAATGTTTTAGCAGGAAAGTAAACAAGAAAAGAATAAACAAAAAAGTCCTAGGAAAGGATAAGCATTTTTGTCAGAAGCTATTATAATATAGATCGCCTAAGAGGACACAGTTTCATAACTGCAATGCCTTCACTGACAAATCAAGAACATGTAAACCTGTATTAATTTCTAGTAGGCTTCTATATTAAGAAAGGTATTATTTCTTGCCTGGAAAGTAAGTTTTGGTAGAAGTGAATGATCTTACAATTACCATGCTACTAATATTTGACATACAAGAAACTTATCCCAGAGTAAATCAGCTTTCCAATTATGCTCAATAAATTCAGAGTTGCCTTATCTGGAAATTAAAAATTAAATGTTTAAGTTGCAAAGAGCTTAGAGACCCAGTCCCTAGGGACCCAGTTGATTCCTTCCTCATGCCCAGTCTACTCCAATACTCTGCCTCTCCTCTCAGATGGGACAGCTTGGCCCCACCCCAAGGATCTATCTGGGTCGCTCTCAAACCCTGGCTTCATAGTACAGTCATCTATGGATCTTTTATAAAATACTTGGGTGACACTCCCCCAGACAACGATGTAATGGCTTTGGAACTGGCCCGTGCACAGGTATTTTTTAAAAAAGATTTAATGTGTAACCAAGTGCTTGGAGGGGCTCTGCCTCATCCCAGGAACGTAGCTGGAGCCCACCCTTTAGAATTGGCAAGCTGAGGGGTGCCTGGGTGGCTCAGTTGGTTAAGCGTCCGACTCTTGATTTCCACTCAGGTCATGACCTCATGATTCGTGAGATGGAGCCCGGTTTTGGGCTCTGTGCTGAAGCCACTGAGCCTGTTTGAGAATCTCTCTCTCCCTCTCTCTCTCTGCCCCTCCCCAGCTCACTCTCGCTCTCAAAATAAATAAATCAACTTAAAAAAAAAAAAAAGAATTGATGGGGCGCCTGGGTGGCTCAGTCGGTTAAGCGGCCGACTTCAGCTCAGGTCACGATCTCACGGTCCGTGAGTTCGAGCCCTGCGTCGGGCTCTGGGCTGACAGCTCAGAGCCTGGAGCCTGTTTCAGATTCTGTGTCTCCCTCTGTCTGACCCTCCCCCATACATGCTCTGTCTCTCTCTGTCTCAAAAATAAATAAACGTTAAAAAAAAAAAAAAAAGAAAGAAAAAAAAAGAATTGGAAAGTTGTAAGCCCCTACTTAAATTCTCAGAGGGCTCAGCACCACATCCTGTCTCAGCACACAGGCTTCTTCCTGGTTTCAGAAACACTAATCCTAATGACAGTGCCTTCATTTAGCGTTTGTTCCACCACCCTGATTTACAGGTCTGGACCCTTCTGGATCCCCCTGGCTGCCACAGAATGGCACACATAGCAGCTAATGAGGACAAAGGAACCCTCAGGGCGTCAGTCTTGAGCTTGCCCTAAAAAGGAGCCTTCCACATAAGAAGGTGGCTCTCCCTCCACCACAGGTACACACGCTTGGTGACAAGGAGTCCTTAGTGCTGCACTGAGTGCTTCATCTACAGGACCTCACTGAACCCTCACAGCTGCCCTCTATGTCAGGTGACATTATTAGCATCACATAAGGAACTGAGGTGATATCCTTGCCTCAGGTCACAGAGCCAGGAAGTAACAGAGGTGGGGCGGGAATCCAACTCTGATGACAAAGGCCATTGTCTTAGTCTGTTTGGGCTGCTAGAACAAAATATCACAGACCGGGTAGCCTATAAACAACAGAATTTTATTTCTCATAGCGCTAGAGACCGGAAAGTCTGAGATCAAGGTCAAGGTGTTGGTAGATTCCAGTGTCCAGTGGGGCCCACTTTTTAGTTCACGGACAGCCTTCTTTTCTCTGTGTCTTCACATGGTGGAAGAGGGGAGGGTCTAGAGCTCTATCATAAGGGCTCTAACACCATTCATAAGAACTCCACCCTCGTGACCTCAGCACCTCCCAAAAGCCCCGCCTCTAAACACCATCACATGGTGGGGGGCAGGTTTCAACAAACGAACTTGGGGAGGGCTACAGCAGCTGTGCTCCAACCCCCCTTTGTTTGTTAACCACACAGCAGCCAACAGTTACATGGTGCTTGCCCTGTTCCAGGCCCTGCTCTAAGCTCACGGCATGGACTAACACAGTTAATCCTACCAGACCCCTAGGAGGTCCTTCAGACAAGGAGACTAAGGCAAAGACGTGCCCCAGGTCACAGAGCTAGTGAATGTTAAAGGCAGGATTCTAATCCAGGCAAGCTGGCTCTAGAACCCAAACTCCGAACTACTCAGTCCCATTCTCTTCAACCACCACACCTAGCAGCTGCAGTGACCCTCTCTGCCAAGACTCTCAGCGCACAGCAGCACTGTGTGGACAAGGGCTGCTTCCTCCACAGGCCAAAGCTACCTGAATGTAAGAGCAAGTTGTAACCATTCCCATATCCTCTGAGTCTTACACAGTACCTGGTACAGTAGGTATTTAATAAAGAGTTGTTCAACCCCTACATTCATTCTTTCGTTCAGTAAACACTTTGTGTGCTACCCACCGTGAGGTTTCAAGGATAGAAAGACCAAGTGATCACAGCTCCCATCTTCAGGGTTTATGTTGTAACTGCAGAGCCACGAGCACAGCTAAATGCAGTATTCCACAATGAGCATGCTAACAGAGGCATGAACTCAGTGCTGGGGATGTGCTGTGAGCAATTCAGTAGTCACACAGGAAGCTCAAAGTCCCCTTACATTATGGCTCCACTGTCTTGTCTTCCACATACACCCAACCAGTCTGCTGCTTTTCTTAAATATTTTCCCCAAACCAACTGCTATGCCAGAACGGACTCCAAAACACTGCAGTTTTGAGATACGCAGCTCATGGTTGAGCCCTTTCCACTCCCAGCCCTGCGATTTGTTCTTACGTCTTCAGATATTTACAACGACTGTCTCCACGGCCAGGGAATCGAGCACATTCAATGAAACCTAGTCTTCTTGCACACTGCTGGGAACTGTCACCGTGATGTGGGTGTTGCCTGATGGAGTAGTTCCTACAATGCCCCAGCATATAAATGTCCATCAGCCTCTCACAGGTATGTATAAAAACTCTGTCCTTTGTTTCTCACCATACTGTTTAGTACGAGAGAATTAATGCAAGAATTTAAGCTCCATGAATGTAAGGATATTTGACTATTTCATTCACTACTATATCCCCAGTGCCTAGAACAATGCCTGGAAAATATTGAGTGCTCAATGAATATTTGTTGAATGAATAAACACCTATTTCTTTACATGTTTGTTTCAAGTTCCTTGTGAGCTGCTTAGGGACAGGAATGGCTTCATATTCCCAGGACCTAGCAAAGTGCCTGTTACGCAGTAGATGCCTAATAAATGTTTCATGAGTGAGTGGATGAATGGATGGGTGGATGGAGAGATAGAAAACCATTCTAAGATAAAGAGACTCATCAAAACACAAAGCCTACTGAGAAATTACCATCATTGGCCAGTTTTATCAAGGGAAAAGAGCACTGTCTTGCCTAATGGTTCGTTTCAACAAAATTTTGGTTAAACACATGCAAGAACCTCAACGAACTGGAAGATATGAATTTCATCATGGAGTCTGACACAGATGCAGTTTGTTGGCATAAGGAAGTGTTTCTCAAAGGTGGTCCAGGGTCTACCGACATCAAATTCATCTGATGATCTTATTAAAAATGAAGATACCTGAGCCCCACTCCTGGTCTATAGAATCAGAATATTTGAGGACAGGTGCCCAGAAACTGGCAATTGTGACAAGCTACCCAGGTGATTTTATATACATATATAAATATATACATATGTTTTATATATATATATATATATATATATATATATATATATATATATATAAAATCTTCAGTTCCAGCTTCTGACAAGGGTATATTTGAACATCAGAAAAAGGGACGTACCTACTAGGCAATGCAGAGGACTTTTTCCTGTAAGTCCTCACTCGAACTACCTAGAAGACTCCCAATGAAAGACAGTATAGTTGACAATATGTTACCTAAGCCACTTCTATCAGTCAGGGCCCCAGAAAGACCTAGGCAACATCTTCAAACTGCATAGCTTTAGGAGAGCTCGATAAAGGAACCATTTGCAAAGGTGCAGGTAGGGTTACAGGGTAGCCATAGGGGACAGTGCAGTACTTCACAGCTACCAAACAGTAGGAGCTGCTACTGGAGAGGCCTGAAAGAAGGGAGAAGGAGAGGTTAGCAGAACCCGAAGACAGAGAGGCTGGATGGAGAGGCCCATTCTACAGGACTGTGACCACCAGTGGAGAGAAGCAGCCAGTCTGTAGTGATCCTGAAGCCAGGAAGATGGAGAATAAACCTCCCAACTTTACTTGTTCTCCCGCCAATGTTCCCACTGGCCAAAGGAATCAGGAGCTTCTAGATGCTAATAGCATTATACCAGTCAGCCTCCCAGGCACACAGCAAGGTACAGGCAGGATCTGGAGGGGCCAACAGAAGATGCCCAGCACAATGCCCCCCACCCCCCGCAATCTCTCAAGAGATTTTAATACTGGCATCCCACATATGTGACGACTCAGCCTGGGGGGAAGGTGCCTCCAAATAACTAACAAGGAGAATAGTTGCTCTATTATCACTCACAGTCCCAAGGTTGGTTTGACAATAACAACGAAGACTGATAATATTCCACTTCTGCCTAAAAATGACATGGAAGCAGTCAGCAAAGAAATCAGAGGAGTTATGGAGTTGAAGACCTAGTTTAAAACCTGTGGAACAGGAGCCTCAAATGTGAATTTCTTTCTCAACTATGAAATGGGTATAAATAAAGCCACCCGCTCTGACTGCGCTAGTATGTCTCCCATAATCATCGCATGAGATATTGGGTATTAAGTGCCTTCATGAAATTGCCAAGCCCTATAAAATGTAAGTTATAACTGTCCCACTAAATACCCTACAGATGTGCAGATCTGTGCATCAGGAGGAGGGAGCAACCAATTTTGTTTTCACACTTGGATGATCTGTGCCCAAATCAAAGGCAAACCACAACATATGCTTTTGTGCGAGTTTTCTTATTTTTAGAAATGCATTAGGGAGAAGGAGTCACTGGAATGTACGGAATTTGGCAACGCAGCACAGAATGCCTCAGCAACTTGGAGGTGGGTTAAGAACATATGTTTAACAGCCTTTTTCATAAACCCAAAAGGAGAATAGGGAAGATGTCACTGCTTACTAAAATTGTTGCTACTTCAAGTACTCCCTACCTTTGATTAGCTTCCCTTTTAAAGTTAATCGTAGTGGAATGAAAACAAAGCACCGGAAGCAATGTCAAAAGACCTGGCTTCGAGATGCTGTCCCCATAACCAGCTGGGCCCCACACCTTGGGGTTTGCAGCTGACCTGGAGCTTCCAGACTGTGGTGTGGGTGGCTCTAGGGTGACTTTATACAGTTGTTTCAGGGCCTCACATGAGGTCCCTGCTGCTGAGGACGGAAGAGGTGATAAGGAGGGTCTGCCAGCCAAGAAGCTCCTCCCAAGTCTCTACCAATCCCATACAGTGAAGTTACCTGTGAAATCTCCTTTTTGAACAAGTTCCCACTGCTTAAAACACAAAACCAACAAAAGCAACTTTGAAGTAGATGATCTCTAAGATTCCTTAAAATGTTGCATAAGACAGTTTTATGAACTCGATCGCATCCCACCGCAGCTGGAGCTGTGAAGCCAGGAGGGAGTATTTACCCACATAGTCACCACGTATTTACCTTCCAGCTCTAAAGCATGAAGTAATGTACTTAATGAAGCTACAAAGTAAGAATCGTCTACTAAGAGTGAAATTAATCCTACGGCTCATAGGCAGGTTTGTCAAATTTTTTAGAATACAGGTAGATTGGGTCTTCTCCTCTGAGGCATGGTTTAGCTGCTATCACAATACTTCCATCATGACATGTTAGCAACTGCCTATGGTTGGAAACAGGCAAACCAGCTTCCATCATTCAACCAAGCGGCTGCCCCAGGGTAACACAGACAATGCTGTTTGCTTGTTCACCAGCTGGAACAACTTCCTCCCAAATTATGCAAACGAGGACAGATTCCGCATCACTTGTTAGATAAGGGCTGACCTCCAAGTCACATAGAGAGTATGATTTCCCACTCCCAGCATTTTGCCGACAGGGAAACTGAAGACATAGTAGAAAGAAATTAAGGCTATTGAAGAGGGCATCTTTTGGGATGGGCACTGGGTGTTGTATGGAAACCAATTTGACAATAAATTTCACATATTAAAAAAAAATTTAAAAAAAGAAATTAAGGCTTTGCGTTACAGGTCAAGAACTCATTTTCAACCTCCACCACTCACTAATGCTGTGACTTCGGTAAAATATGTCACCCTTCAAATCCCAGTTTTTTTCATTTGTCAAGTGGAAATGATGATATTAGTTCATATGTAAATCCATGCGAAGCTCTTAAAAAAGGTGCTTGCCGCATAGTAAAGAATTAATACTAACTATATTATTTTATTCATCAATAAGTTACTATGTGCCAACCACTTTGCAAGGCTTTATCATACCACGCAACAAATATTTACTGAGTACCTACTAAGCACCAGACACATTCACCATTTTATTTATAGCCCCACAACAATGCTATGAAGTGGCATGATAATTTCCATTGTCTGGATAGGAAACTGAGACTTAGGGAAATTATTAATAAAGCTTTGGCTGCCCCAAAGCTATGAGGCTCTACCTTTTCTTGAGGCCACTATAAAGCTGATATGGTTACATAAGCAAAGCATCTAGCCCAGGGTAGGTCCCAGTAAATAGTGCCTACTATCATTAATATAATCATTTATGTTAAAATACTGCTTGGTACCTATCCTGTTCCCCAAATATCAACCAAGCACTACCTTTGTATTTTTTACTGTATCTAACTAACACTTGTGTCTTTACTTACTAAATAATTTTTTAAAGTTATCAGCATGTTTTAAATTTAAATTTTAGTTGGTTAACATGTAGCGTAATATTGGTTTCAAGAGTAGAATTCAGTGATTCATCACTTACGTACAACACCCAATGTTCATCACAAGTGCCCTTCTGAATACCCATCACCCTTCTAGCCCATCCCCCACCTCCCTCCCTCCCTCTATCAACCCTCAGTTTGTTCTCTAACTTTAAGAGTCTCTCATGGTTTGTTTCCCTCTCTTCTCTTTCCTCCCCCACCTTCCCATATGTTCATCTGTTTGGTTTCTTAAATTCCACATATGAGTGAAATCATACAGTATTTGTCTTTCTCTGATCAACTCATTTTGCTTTGCATAACACATTCTCGCTCCATCACATCACTGCAAATGGCAAGATTTCACTCTTTTTCATGGCTGAGTAATATTCCATTGTATATATACCACAAATTCTTTATCCATTCATTAGTGGGTGGACATTTGGGCTCCATCCATAGTTTGGCTATTGTAAATAATGCTGCTCAAAACATCAGGGTGCATGTACCCCTTCGAATCTGTATTTTTGTATCCTTTGGGTAAATACCTAATGGTGCAAGTGCTGGATTGTAGGGTAGTTCCATTTTTAGTTTTTTGAGGAACCTCCATTTTGGTCCCCAAAGTGAGTGCAGCAGTTTGTATTCCCACCAAGAGGGCAAGAGGTTCCCCCCTCTCCACACCCTAATACCTGTTGTTTCTTATGTTGTTAATTTTAGCCATTCTGACAGGTGTGAGTGATCAGTATTTCAGGTAACGCACATAAACTGCTTAGAACATAGTGATGCCGGTAACGATGTTTACTACTGTTACTATCATGTGCCAACACTAGGGATACAGAGGGAAAATAGCATAGGCCTCTCTGCTCATACAGGGCTAAGTCTAGTGGGCAGACATGCAGACCAGAGTCAAGCCCACTAATGAATGTGTTACAGCAGAAGTTAAGACCGGCATCTGTCTGAAAAAAAAAATCAAGAAAGGCTTCACAGAAGAGACAGCCTTTGCTTTACAAGGTGCAGGATAAAGAGAAGTTTGTCAAACACAGTTCTAAAGGGCATTCCCGAAAGAGAGGCAGTGTCAAAGTCCTCCTCAAACTCTCAGCCCTCGCACATGCATAATAGCTTACTGACTCCATCTGAAATGTAAAGAATGATGATTATGAGTCCCTATATTTCCTCCAAACTTATTTTTCAACCCTAAGATATCTTCATTCCAGAGATTTGGGGTGGGGGTGGGGGTGGGGGTGGGGGGGGTGGGGAGGAGAAGAGAAATTCTCTTGAGTAATCTGCTTATTGTAAAGAAATACAACCTCATGTTCCTTTGTCATTCCCGAAGGGATGCTTCTACACGACAGGCTAATCACCTGCAAAATTACCGCAAGGAGCTGGTTCTTAGTTATGTACAAGCAGAACAGCATTCAAAGCATCTTCACATGGTTGGTTTTATAACTCAAGAAAGACTGCTCTGATTTAGCTTATTTTTCCAATTCAAACTCAGAAGATAATGGAATAAATGGATACTGGTACCTGTCAAATGAGAGGGAAACAGAAATGCAGGAAACAAGCCTTGGGTAATCAATCCAGGCTTCTTACAACTAGTCATGAAGATAGTGTAATCATTTTGGAGTCCAGAGCATAAAGCATAAGGCTCTTGAGTATCTTTATATAGAAGATGTTACTCTTAAAATACTGATGATGTGTCAATGTCTGTAGATTAAATGCTGCCTTGTATCACAGAGTTGTATACATCACTCATGCAAATTGCTTACTGTGTTCTCTCTCCTTTCATATGGATGATCTCTATTTCGTTCAAGTCTAGGAAGCACCCCCGGCACATTCCAGCAAAGCTTTCACTGAACAATTTTTTGTGAGGAAACCAGTCTCCCCACTATTTTCTCCTACATGCGCCATCTGCCTTGGCTAGCCTACCATGCACAGAGGCTCCAAAACCCACTGAAATAAATCTGTGGTGTCTGTACAACCAATTCTCAAAAAAACATGACTTTGTAGCTCCTCTGCCCATACCAATCCCTTAACATTAACAACTGGACATTGGTTTCAAGATTCACCTCAGGACTGATGGTATGAAATCCAACTTTTAGCTCACTGCTTCTCCTGATCTAATGATAGCCCCTGGTCCTGGGGTGACCTAACCCAAATCAGATGCTGAAGGCGGATGTGGCTGCTTCTTGTAGGTCACAACAAAGAAGCTGCGGGGTGGCACTTTCACTCATTTATACACAGAGCAGAGCATATGCTCTGAGACTGAAGTTCTTTATTATGTCTCTAAAGTATATGGGGTGTAATAACACTTTCATTCTCCTCCCTCCTCCAGTCCAGAGACACACCCACAATGCTGCACACCTAATCTGAGGATGAACCAATATGGTAGCTTGCTGTGTGTGGTTGAAAAGGTCAATACCAAACCAACATCCTCCCACACAACAGTAGGAGAGGAAACACAGGGAACTGACCGGGGGTCAGACAGAGACCCCACTCTGCTAGTCACTCCTGTAAGCCACTGGTCAACTTGCTTCATCTTGCTGAGTCTGTTCCCTCTTAATGAGGATGAGTCCTTACTCCTGACACTGATATGGGGCTCCTTCATTCATTCTTTCAACAAATATTTATAGAGTGCTCTATTAGTTTTCTATTTGCTTCCCCAACAAATTACCACAAATTTAGTGCCTTAAAACAACACAACTGTATTATTTTCAATGCTATAGAGAGGCCCCACAAAGTTCTCAACGAGCTAAAATCAACTGTCAAGAGGGCTGTTTTCCTTTCGGGAGCCACTAGAGAATAATCTATTTTCTTGCCTTTTCCATCTTCTAGACACCATGGATTTCTTGGCTGTGGCCCCTGATGTCTGCAAAGCCAGCAGCATGCAGGCTGGGTCCTTCTCATGGTGCCACCTCTCTGGCTCTCCACAGCCTAGAAAAGGTCTCAGCTTTTAAGGACTTGTAAGATTAGACTGAGCCCACCTTGATAATCTAGGATAATTCCTCATCTCAACATCCTTATCCTCAGTCCTATCTACAGAGTCTCTTTTGCCATATAAGGTAACATATTCACAGATTCTGAGAATTAAGGCACAGGGACCTCTGGGGGAGGTCATTATTCTGCCTACCACAAACACACACTGTATCCATCAGTGAACAAAAGGAAAATCCCTGCTTCAGAGAGTACATATTCGAGAGGGCAAGGGCAAACAAGAAACATAAAAAAGAAGCCAAGTATTCAATCTGTTAGAGGATATGAGTGTATGAGTGTCATGGAAAAAAAGCATAAGTAGAGGAAGTTGAAAGGGAACAGGAGTGCCAGAGTTGAGAGGCAGACTGTAGTATTAAAGACATTCTACAGTAGTAAAAACTGCAGTATTAAATAACATATATTAGAGACCGTGAGCTGCTGGCCAGAGGGAGGAATGCATGATATTAAGGTTATGACAGACTTGCAGTTATTGAAGGATTATAAAGTCTTTAATTATCAAAAATGTATTTAGAGATACTAGCACATACTGGTTCTTTTTTCCCTTCCAACAGTGAGGATTCTTCTATGAAGAAAACCTCTTCAAGTTTGTTCCTCTAATTCTTACAGTGGAGTATCCTGGCCCAGGACACAACAGGCTTTGTAGCAGAGTGAAGAGTGCAGAGGCCCAGCTCTACAAATTGGTGGCTGGGAGACCTGGAGATGGTATTTTTCCATCTTTGCACCTCAAAGTGTTCATGGGTTCACTGGCTCTTGCCCCTGGAACCTCATGTTATTTAGACAATACAGATCAGTAAGTATAATCCAAACAGGCATAAAGATAAACCAACAGACCAAATATATACAACAGAAAGTCCAAAAACAAACTCTTGCGTAGATGGCCAAATCATTTTCAATGAGAGTGCCAAGACCATTCAATGGGGAAAAGACAGTTTCTTTGACGAATGATGTTAGGAAAACTGGATATTCACACACAAAAGAATGGAGTTGGACCGTTACCTTATATCACATAAAATATTACCACAAAATAGATCAAAGACACCGAACCATAAAACCTAAAACTATAAAACCCTCAAAAGAAAACACAGAGGAAAAGCTTCATGACATTGGATTTGGCAATGGTTTCTTAGACATGACACCAAAAGCTCATGAAAATTTAAAACTTCTGTGAATCAAACTACACCATCACTGAGTAAAACAGCATGGGAGAAAATAAAATTTGCAAATCATCTATCTGATAAGGGATAATAATATCCAGAATATATAAGGAACTCTTATAACTCAACAACAATAAAAAAACGTACCCAATTAAATACGGTCAAAGCATTTGAAAACACATTTCTCCAAAGAAGACATACAAGTAGACAGCAAACCATATGAATGAAAAGATGTTCAATATTAATAAGTGTTAAGAAAACAAAAATCAAAACCACAATGAGATATCATCTCACATCCACGAGAATGTTTACTTTCAAAAACAAAAACAAAAACAAGTGTTGGAATGGATGAGGAAAAAGTGGAACCCCTGTGCAATGCTGGTGGAAATGTTAAATGGTTTATTTACTATGGAAAACAATATGGTGTTCCTCAAAAAAACTAAAAATAAAATTATATTAGCCAGCAATTTCAATTCTGGCTATATATCCCAAAGAATTGAAACCAGAATCTTAAAGAGATATTTGTACACCCCTGTTCAGAGCAGTAGGATTCACAATAGGCAAGAGGTAGAAACAACCCAAATGTCCATCAACAGATGAATGGATAAGCAAAATGTGGTGCATTTGGATATAGTGGAATATCATTCAGCCTTAAAAAGGAATAAATTATGACATCCGTTACACCATGGATGAAACATCAGAACACAGACGAAATGAAACAAGCCAGTCACAAAAAAAAACTAGCGTATGATTCTATTTATGTGAGGAGCATCCAGAGTAGTCAGATTCATCAAAACGAAAAGTTGAATGGTGGTTACCAATGGCTTTGGGAGTGACAAATGCGCAAGTATTAAATGGGTATAAAGCTTCAGTTTTGTAAGAGAAAAAGCTCTAGAGATTGGTCGCACAACAATGTGAATATAGTCAACGCTTAAAAATAGTTAAGATGGTAACTTTTATGGTATGTGTATTTTACCCTAAATTTTTTAATTAAAAAAATAATAATCAAAGATCAGTGAGGACATACGTATGTGTAGGTTTTTAAAGCATGTTACAGATGTATTGAGTATCGTGTTGTCTGCGAAAGTGAAAATTTGACTTCTTTGCCAATTTTGATAACTTTTACCTCATTTTGTTGCCTGATTGCTGATGCATAGGGGCACATGTACGCAAATGTTTCAAAAAAAATTTTATGTTTGTTTTTGAGAGAGAGAGACAGAGCACAAGCAGGGGAGGGACAGAGAGAGGAGACACAGAATCGAAGCAGGATCCAGGCTCTGAGCTGTCAGCACAGAGCCTGATGCGGGGCTCGAACCCACGAACGGTGAGATCATGACCTGAGCTGAAGTCGGACACTTAACCAACTGAGCCACCCAGGTGCCCCTACACATACCCTAATGTTTATAGCAGTGCTCTCAACAATAGCCAAATTATGGAAAGAGTCTAATGTCTATCAACTGACAAATGGATAAAGAAGATGTGGTTTATATATATATACATATACATATATATGTCATATATATGTGTATATATATGTATATGTATGTGTGTGTGTGTGTGTATGTATGTATATATATATATATATATATATATATATATATATATATAATGGAATACTACTTGGCAACGAGAAGGAATGAAATCATGCCATTTGTACCAACGTGGATGGAACTTGAAGGTATTATGCTGAGTGAAACCAGTCAGAAAAGGAGAGATATCATATGTTTCCACTCATATGTGGATCTTGAGAAACTTAACAGAAGACCATGGGGGAAGGGCAGGGGGAAAAATAGTAGTTACAAACAGAGAGGGAGAGAGACAAACCACAAGAGACTCTTAAACACAGAGAACAAACTGAGGGTGGATGGGGGGTGGGGGAGAGGGGAAAATGGGTGATGGGCACTGAGGAGAGCACTTGTTGGGATGCGCACTGGGTGTTGTATGTAAGCCAATTTGACAACAAATTATATTTTTAACGTTTATTTATTTTTGGGACAGAGAGAGACAGAGCATGAACGGGGGAGGGGCAGAGAGAGAGGGAGACACAGAATCGGAAACAGGCTCCAGGCTCTGAGCCATCAGCCCAGAGCCCGACACGGGGCTCGAACTCACGGACCGCGAGATCGTGACCTGGCTGAAGTCGGACGCTTAACCGACTGCGCCACCCAGGTGCCCCAACAAATTATATTTTTAAAAAATCACCTTTTGGTTTATCTGTAACACATTCACTCAGCAAATATTTACTTGGCAACTACCATATGCTAGCCCTAGGCCAGGTCTTCGTGGCATGGAGGTAAATCAGATGTCGCCCTTGCCTTCAAGGAGACTCAGTCAAGTTCAAGAGTCAGAGACCAAGACCTGGAATTACATGTCTAGATGTGCAGAATCCAGAAGCAAGAGACAGAATGACACTCAGAGGAAAGAATAAATAGCTCAGTGAGGGTGGAATTCAGGCTTTCAGGCATGGGGCTAGAAAGAGAAGGGGCTAAAAAGTTACTGGGTTAGAACAAAGTGCAATTTAACTCTAGCCATATGGTAGTGTTTCCCATTCATGTTGTCCCCAAAATGGCAAGGTACCATGGAGACTACCAAATGGCGCTTCAATTCACCGCTGATTTCACTTTGCCTACAAAGAATGGATGGTTCACTGATCACTTCCCTTGGGAAGGTTTCAATGTGTGCTTAGCCAGCTCACATTCCAGTGAGTTTGGAGCATGGGTTACAGAGTTCACAAGAGCCACGGTTTTGACCCAAAGTGTCTGTCACCCCCTAGCTATGAGACCTTGGGTGAGTGACTGACCTGGCCAGTGTCTGTAAATATAGTATAATAAGGGGGCTCCTATCTCACTGGGTTGTTGTGTGGTTTCAATGAGGTAATGGATGTCAAGTGCTTCCTTAGCACACAGAAAGCATTTCATATGAATGGTATTCATCCATTTATTCATTATTTCACCAGGTATTTAATAGGCACTGTTCGAGACATTGGGGATCTAAAGAGATTTAAAGATAAATAAGGCACAGTTCTCCCCCCTCCAAATGCTCCCAAGCTAGTGGGTCAGATAGTCATAATTACACAACAGGACAACAATGTCAACTGGTTTACTCTCCACCACTTAGGCCCTTGAAAAATGGGGCCTGTCTAGTTTATCTCCATAAGAAAGATGGGACAGAATTCCTATGGCTTTAATAGAGTCTACAAGAACCTAATGACAGTCCTGGAAAACTAGTGACAAAGAGCCAGAGACTGAATGGAACCTGACACAAGTGCCATATTCATTACCCTGCCATAGAGCCTGTGAGGAATGGAAAGAGCCCTGGAGATCAGTGAATGGACAACTTCACCCCACATGTGACCAAACCGAGGCTTTAAAAGACAAAACGAGCGGCCGGAGGTCACGGCATTAGGTTGGGTCCTTGTTCCTGCGATAACGCTCCTGCCCCACACCGTGTAGCCCCATTCCTCCTCACCTTCTCTCTTTACATATGTGTGTGTGTGTTTTGTTCACATGGTCTTCACATCAGTTTTCAAATGAAGAGGAGAAACCAAAAACTGTCTGTTAGTGCCATCCCTTTTTAACTCTTAGAAGCTGAAGCCTAGGCAGGAGCCAGCTGCAGAACAATCCTCTTTCCTCTTCCTTCAGGAACAGGTTCAGGGACTGCCTTCTGATGGCACTTGGCTATATGGCTCCAAGAGGCCAAGTGAAATTTCCCATTGGGCTGGCCCAGGAGTGGGGAGGACCATGAAGCCAAGTCTCAGGGATCCTGGCAGTGGAATCAGCAGGATCAGTGTAACCCTATTCCCTAAAGATATTATCTGGATCTCCACTTTTTCCCCACGTCAGGCTGAGAGGAGGGCTTTAGGTTTGCCAAAAGTTTGACTCTGGCTCTTCCCCTCAGTAGGAAAGAGACTCAGGCAAGTCACTAAACCTCTCCAAGTAATATCACCCACCTCTGTGAATCATCATGAGGACAAGATGCCATGTGGAAAGCAGCAGCATGGGGCTGGGGAAAGGGCACCTCTTCTATGACGGCAGCTAGGCAGACAGGCAGGGGGTGGCTAGTGTTAGTGTTAACAGTGCTGTCAGAATCACATCTCATCTCAAATGTATAAGGAAATTCTCACGGGCCCATCTTTGACTTCTGAACTTCATAACTTCTGCATTTAGTGATAAAATGTACTATTGCCAAATCACATCGTCTACTGCCAACACACACACAACTCATCCCTCTTCTAATCACCATAGTAACGCAATAAACCTATGAGGAAACTAAGGATCAGGGGTCAAATTCCTGGCACCAGGTCATTCCACGAGACACTCAAACAACAGATTTGAAATTGGGTGTCTGCAACTAAGCCCAGGATCTATGGGCTATACTCACCCTGTCCTTCTCAAATCATATAGCAGATTCTAAACCAATGCTGCAGAGATCTCTTTCCTCTCCACTGCCAGCATATTAACGAGCTGCTGGAACCCCTTCCCCATCCCCACCCTTCTCCCTCACACAGTTAAGGCCTCATAGCCCTGCAGACATTCTCCCTTACACATTTCCTCGCGGGGCATGTGCATTCATAAATGTGATTTTTCCCCTCCCGAATAAATAAAACTTGAGATCACAGATCTTTCAACAAAGATTTCCTTTCACACGTCCACCCGATGTTTGCTAAACAAGATTCCCATCCTTAGGATTCTGCTGCTGTTGGCCAAACCTGCAGCCCGTATTCACCCCGAACATTTCCATCATCCTAGACAATCTGGTTTCTTGTGCTAAAATTATAACCGGTTTCCCCTCTGCCAAAGCCCCACAGGCCATTGGCATTTCATGCTATTTGTGCTTCCCGGTCCTTGTGTGGGCTGTTCTGTCCCATATTGATGTGATCTCATTGAACTCCTCAAGGCTCCTTTGTCCCCGCTCTTCTCTCTCTGGCTGCCTTTGACTGTGCGCCAGCTTTATGCCCAGCTCAATGCTCCCTCCCCTCTCCTGTGTCTCTCCACCTTCTGCAACTGGTGTCCCACCTACAGTTGGCCCGTTATCTCCATTTACTTTTGTTCCTGCTTCCACCTTTTTCTCAGAAAGCCCTCTTCCCTCCCCTTCCTTCCCTTTCTGTGCACTTCAGACAAAGGCAGCCCTTTCAGAGGGGAGCTCAGCTTCCTATTCTCACAGCTCATTTCCCCTTCTGGATTTCTTCGTGTGGTTTTCTTTTCCTTCTCCTTTACCCTTCATTACTTTCTTCACTTGCCTTCTCCATGACCACAAATCTCTCATCGTCACTGAATCCTGCTCCCTCTCACAAACTTCTCCTCCTCTCACCCACTCTGAAGCCTCGACAACATTATTTCAAAATGTGCCCCCGGAACTGTATTGCTTCTTCTTTTATTCAGGGCCCTTGAAGCTGTTCCAGCTGTGCGTGCCTCCTTTTAATGTCATTCTTTTAGAAAAACGTTCAAAGATGTTCGCTTTTACACCACCAGGGTAACTATCAATTCACGCGTCAACTCTTCGTCCTATTTTACAGAGAAGACAGGGCTGGCGCCTTGTTTTATGTACCCCAAAACACACATCCTCTTTTCACGTTCCTGTTGTTGTGGTCTGGGCTCCAGTCCTAATTATTTTTCTCCTATTCCCCTAACCCACATCCCTGATTTACTTCTTGTCACAACTTCCATCTGCCCGTCACACCCTCTACTCTTGACTGATCCCAAAAAGCAAATTGATCAATTAACTCCCCAGCTTACAGGGCTCCAATGGCTCCCCATGACTTTCAACATAAAGTCAAAAACTCTTCAGCATGGAACACGAGGCACTTCCTAATCTGGTCCCTGCCTACCACCACAAGGTCAAATCCCTCTCCTCACTGCCACCCACTCCCTCTCCTCACCACTACCCAAGCTCACTAGGGGACAATACTATGGGACCACTTTGCACCTGTGTGGGTGCAGCTATGGGAAACACACTGTGGCAGGTCATGCTGCCAAGCCTCTAGAAGGATATCCTTCTGTGGGGAATGCCTTTCCTACCTCATTACGTATGTGATAAACTCTTATTATCCTTCATCTTTCATCCTATTATCCTTCTAGCCTCAACTCAACAAAAGAAAGGAAGGACAGAGGGTGGGAGAAAGGGATACAAGGAAGGACGGAAGGAGCAACGGCAGAGGACACTCTTGGCCAAAACCCGTTATCCGTGTATCAATTATAATTAAATTGTTCCCCAAATGAAATGTATGTAAGAAGCCCTACACTCCCCTGACACAGTCATCTGGAGGCCCTAATGCCCCAATATAAGCCAGCATCATAACAACAATAGAAATAGTAGGGGGCGCCTGGGTGGCTCATTCGGTTAAGCGTCCGACTTCGGCTCAGGCCATGATCTCATGGTTCGCGAGTTCGAGCCCCACGTCGGGCTCTGTGCTGACAGCTCAGAGCCTGGAGCCTGCTTCACATTCTGTGTCTTCCTCTCTCTCTGCCCCTTCCTTGCTCATGCTCTGTCTCTCTCTGTCTCAAAAATAAACAAACATTTAAAAAATTTTTTTTAAAAAACAATAGAAATAGTACCTAATACACCATATTCCAGAAGACATATACAAGTTCTTCACATATATTAACTCATTTATGCCTCAGTAAATGATGAGGAAACAAACATGGTAATTAATTTGCTCAAAGGTATAGAGCTTTTAGTAGAGGGCCAGGGTGGAAACCCCAAAACCAACGTGTCAGCTTCGACAGCAATACCACATCTGTGGTCTCCTATTTTCAATGGTACTATTCACACATATCAAATTTTCTTTAACAAGTCAGTATCTCACATGCTCACTGTCTTATTACAGACAATGAAGGCTTTGGCCCTGAGTGGCCCTCTTAAGTAGACCATAACATTCCTCCCGAAGCCCATCGTGGTGAAAAGGATATGGAGTTTGAATCAGAAGACCTGATGGGATTCAGCTTCTATCTATGTTGCTCATTAGCTGTGTGGCCTTAGGCAAATCATTTAACTCGGGCCTCAATTTCTGCCTATAACGAAGATATTAACACCTACCCTCATAGGGATACTCTGAAGTATAAATGAGACGATGCCTCTAAAAATATTTTGCAAAAGGTACTCATTTCAATTCTATCAGCTCTAGTCAGACACCAAAATAACCACTATTAGTCTCCCGATAGGAAGATCACCTGGAGCTCCTTAATTCACGAGACTAAAATACTGCAGGCAGGTGCCCTGAATTCATCCCAGGGCTGTGAATAATCAGAGCCCTGGCATTCAACCTTTTTCTTATCCTGTATAAAGTTACTCCTCCTTTCAAATCTTCCCTTTGGAAGGGACCTGCAGAGACAATTTTCAGCTTTCTCCAAGAATGAGACAAGGAGAAATCAAGGAGAAACAGAAAGAAATCCAGCTTTAGTCCTTTTCAGTTGATTTGGTCAGCCTATCATGAATGCATACTTTTTATCTTATTTTTTGCTCTTTCTCTCTTCTCCCAACTTTCATTTACAAACCTGAACCTTACTTATGGTCCCAGCTGATGCCATGGAGGAAATCTGCTTTCAGGACATCCAAATTCCCAGGTTTCCTCCTCCAGCAGTGGCTACGTTTCCTTCTATGTCTGCATGCTCTGTGGCTCCCACGACCATCCCCTTGGCCTCCTTCCAACCTCTAAGGATCCAAATGATCATTTCTTGTAAATAGTTTAAGTCTTGCAGCTCTGTTCCCAGTGACCATGCTTTTTCTTCAGCTGTCCAGAAGCTCGACTGATCCCTACCATAGCCAGCCAGGGGACAGAGCTGGCATTTGAACCCAAGTCCCCCACCCACAACACTCATTCCAGAATAATATACTGGCAATATGTTTTTGGTTCCGGGAATGTTCATTCGTTCACAACTATTTAATAGCCCAACACTATGCTTGGCACTGGGGATACTCCAAGAGGCAAGAGGGATACAAAATACACTCAGAGGTATGGACAAAAAAGAGGCTGCAACAGAGGTATCTGTTACTTCTTCACGATACAATTTTCTGGAAGGATGTGACACTAATGAGTATGCTAACTCACAAGTGTTTATTATAGAATCTATCATATGAGCTGCCAAGTCATGTTGCTAGCTGCTGTATCTTCCAGATCTAGCTCCCTGCTTGGCACATGGAAGGAAAACTAAATATATCAATTAATTAATGCTTCCATAGACTTAGTTACACTCAAATCTCTAAGAGCATGAGTCCTAGAAGTTTCATAGTTCATTTGTTTACCTAACAACCAACATTTACTAAACATATACTATGGGCAAAGATATGTTGTGGGAAACAAAGAGGATGTAAGATGTTCTTGATGAAACAGATGTGTCTTGACACTATCAGATAAAAATAACTTTATGTAAGATGTCTGAAGCATTCATCTATCCATGCATTCAACAGTGTTTTTAAAGGTAGATGAGAGTGTACACACACACACACACACACACACACACACACACACACACACTTGGTGTATGGAAAGCTGCATTTTTAAAGTAAAATGCAATGTTCATAGCAAGAGTAACTCTGATTACAAGTCTTATCATTCATTTGCTTCTCCTAGATAACTTTAGTTCAGGCTCCACTTATTTCCTTGATGATTTTTAATAAAGAAGAACAAGCTCTTTTAAGTGCATTTTAAGGCCACTTTCACCCAACAGAAGTCAGCTCAAACCCCCTACATTTAAAATATGGAATGAATACTCCTACCTATTGGGCTTATTGTAAGTGTATTCACTCACTTATTCCCGAATTCAATATATATTGGTTCAACATCCACTAGGTTACCCAAGGGCTGTGATAGCTGCCGGGTAAGACCATGCTCCTTGCCACCTAGCTCACAATATCCTACAGGAAAAACATCAATACATCATTACATTTTAGCAAATCCACTGGCACAAAGGGAGGAACTCACTCTACCCAGAGGAGTTTGGACAAACAGAGAAAGAGATAGTTTTGGAAAGTTTTGAAAAACAAGTAAAAGTGGTGAAGAAGGTAGGGAAAATGTAGTCCAATTATATGGAATAGCATTTCCAAACCCTGATTTGTGAAAAGGCCTAGCATGTTCAGGAAACAGACAAAAGATCAATGAGGCTCAAGAAAAATTGTGCATGGGACAGGGAGATTGAAAGACACAGAATATGAAGTCACAAGCCCCGTGCTAGGGAGTACTGTGCTATCCATTAAACCAGGGAGATTTGTTTTTACTGAAATTTCCTTGAGGGAGAGTTTGGTGCTTGGGAGTATACAGTCCTGGAGCCAGAATGCCTGGGATGCCCGTTCAGGATCCACGATTTCCTGAGCTGTGTGACTTCGAACAGCCTAACTTCTCAGCTTTAGTTTCTTCTGCAAAATGTGGATGGATAAAAATAGCACCTACCTCAGGGGCACCTGGGTGGCTCAGTCCGTCGAACATCCCACTTCTTCGGCTCATGTCATGATCTTACAGCTCGAGAGTTCAAGTCCCACATCTGGCTCACTGCTGTCAGCACAGAGCCCACTTCATTTCCTCTGCACCCCCCTCTGCCCCTCCCTCCCTCTCTCTCTCTCTCAAAAATAAACATTAAAAAAATAGCACCTAATGCATAGCTCACAGTGTTACTGTGACAGCTAAATGAGCATTTAGAATAATGCCTGATCAGTAAATATTTGCAAGATTAATCCATCTACAGCAAAGTCATTACTGCCAGTGATTCACTAAAAGAATTTTTGGTTTTCTCAAAGTTCTACTTCAGCCTAAGGATCTGTTTCATGATCCAGGCAAGCATTTCAGAAACTGCCCACACCTGGTGCTTATACTAATTACCAAGGATATAGATCGGAGGTGAGAAAACTCTGGCCTGGGGACCAAATCTGGCCCAATGTCTGTTTTAATAAGTTTTGTACTGGAACACGTCCATTTGTGTATTGTCTATGGCTGCTTTGGAGCTATGACAACAGAGCTGAGTCACTGCAATAGCCTGCCAGGATATTTATCATCTACAGTGTTCTCTGCCGACCCCTGAGACAGATAACTGAAAGAGAGAGAGAGAGAGAGAGAGAGAGAGAGAGAGAGAGAGAGAGGACATACGTACAGATATATACATGTATCTATAATCCAGAAACTTGATTCAGGAATTTGCTCCTTATTCTTTCCTGCTCTGGCCATTACTTTAGACTAGTGAAGTTCTCAATGTTCCACCATCTTGAGGTCTGTATGTATGAGTGGGTATAACCGTCAGGCTTTTTATCTTGTGGTGCAATGAGAGAACAAGGTTGAGACCATTATCTCAGACCTTGCCACATTATCAGAGCCAACAAAGGTAGAGCTTTATTCAAAGCAATCATTCCGCTAACACGGGTTGAATTACATCTCCCTTTTCCTACAAGACTGAGGTCAGACCCAATGGGCACTGCTTTGCAAAGACAATACTGGGGAATACAGAGGGCTTCAAAAACTTCAGGCCACCGTCCAATGGAAACACGGCTATATTAGTCTCCAGTCTGAAACTATAGAAACAGCCTTTGAGCTTGGCTCAAATATGAGAGATCTTAATTGCTGTTTACTGAACCTTAAACCTTGACGAAGTAGGTTACTTTCAGGTCCTGAACTAGCTTCAGATTTATCCTTTCCTTAAGGAACTACAAGAGAGACTGAGATGTATGTGCCACAGCTATGTTATGTTAGAATTAGGGGTTAGTGCAGAAGGAAATGCTTTTCAATGGGCCTTCCCCACAGATGCCTCTGCAAAACAGTGGTTGACCTTGCCTTTAGAGCAGTATGCTGTAAAATGGTTTCTGTAAACACTATATTAATAAGTGTTCTATAAGAACAGGGAGGAGTGCCACATCCATAAAAGCTCAAAATGCTGAGTTAAAAATGTTAAATATATGGGGAGCCTGGGTGGCTCAGTTGGTTAAGCGTCCGACTCCGGCTCAGGTCATGATCTTGCGGTTCATGAATTCGAGTCCCACATCGGGCTCTGTAATGACAGCTTGGAGCCTAGACTCTGTTTCAGATTCTGTGTCTCCCTCTCTCTCTGCCCCTCCCCCCCACTCATGTTTGGTCTCTGTCTCAAATATAAACATTAAAAAAATTTTTAAATATATTTCTTTCCAGCAGGACTTCTCAGAGTCTTTAATTGGTACATTATGAATCTCCAAGAGGAAATTCAAAGGAAATAGGAAGCGTGGGGTTTCCCAAATTTAACGGGATGAAAGAAAGCCACTATTGGTCTGATTGTCCTTGGAAAGTGGCTTGGGAAGGTGGTCTTTAGATTACAGAAAAGTTTCCTGACAGATGTGACCCACTTTACATACTCTCCTAGAGAGCATTTACTCGTTAAAAATTGGTTAGTTTTGCCATTCCACTCATCCAAGGAGCAAACAATAACCAATAATGGGTGTTGAATCCTACATTATGACTCAGTACCAAGGAGGACAAATTTCTGGGGAAGCAGGCTTTGCAAACCTCAGCCTTACAAACTGCCTCCAAACTGGTATGGATGTCACATACAATGAATAACTTCCAGAAATGGATGTCCCTTGAGCCAGTTCTACAAACCAAGAGCTGCTTTATAAGGCATTGCATTCAATCTTCAGAACAACTCTGTGAGGTAATTATCGATTATTTCCATTTTGCAGATGAGGATTTTGGAGGTCAGAAAGTACATTTCCCAACTACAAAAGAACCAGCACTGAACCCATGTCTGTCTGGGTCAGTTTCTACTCAGGTCTCAGAACCACAAGTACCTGAACCATGAGTGCCAAGAGAACTTTCTGTGAGGACTGAAATGCTCTTTACCTGTGCTATCCAATAGCTCTACTAGCCACCAGCCACATGAGACCACCGAGCACCTGAAATGTGACTAGTATGACCGAGGAACTGGATGTTTTATTTATTTTTTTTTTCAACGTTTATTTATTTTTGGGACAGAGAGAGACAGAGCATGAACGGGGGAGGGGCAGAGAGAGAGGGAGACACAGAATCGGAAACAGGCTCCAGGCTCTGAGCCATCAGCCCAGAGCCCGACGCGGGGCTAGAACTCATGGACCGCGAGATCGTGACCTGGCTGAAGTCGGACGCTTAACCGACTGCGCCACCCAGGCACCCCCTGGATGTTTTATTTTAACTAGCTTAAATGTAAATGGCCAGGGGTGTCCTGTGGCTACCATGTTGGGTAGATCTAGAACATTCCTTTCTTAAGCACGAAGGCTATTTAACTCAGTTTACAGAAACACCAAGCTATCAGTTTTCCACTATCCATCTCCAGTTTCATATTACATTACTAACCAAGGAGCCAACAGATCCCAAGGACAGTAGGTTAGAGGAAAAATGGGTGTGGGGGAGTAGACTGGCAAATACAGTAGAGAAAGGAAGAGAAAGCAAGAAATGTAGAAAGACAGAACACAAGCTAAAGGAACATAGCAAGCAAGGGGCATTTCTTGTAGGGCCCCAGCACCGGAAGCATTTTAATAAGCTACAGGGTGGCTAGGCAAAGGCACAGCAAGAGCACAAGCACCCAGAAGACTGGGGTTATTCGGAAAATACAGCGCACTGGCTCTGAGCCACCAGGTCACATTTCCCTTCTTCTATTTGCTGTTACTGAAGCACAGAAAGTTTGGATGCTCAAAACATTAGATGCAGGATTTAGAAAAATCCATTTAGGGGCGCCTGGGTGGCGCAGTCGGTTAAGCGTCCAACTTCAGCCAGGTCATGATCTCGCGTCCCAGGAGTTCGAGCCCCGCGTCAGGCTCTGGGCTGATGGCTCAGAGCCTGGAGCCTGTTTCCGATTCTGTGTCTCCCTCTCTCTCTGCCCCTCCCCCGTTCATGCTCTGTCTCTCTCTGTCCCAAAAATAAATAAAAACGTTGAAAAAAAAAAAAGAAAAGGAAAAGTCCATTTAACCTAGCGTCTCCACATTGAACCAACCACGTGAGTGATGTATAACTGTGTCATGAACCACTTTCAAGGGTAAGGAGCCAGATTTTCTCGGGCCCTTTGGGAAGATGTGGGTATTTTTCAACTTTTCGGGTTAACCTTTGATAAATTCCAGGACACCATGTTTGGGGATGGGGGAAAACACTTCTAGTTGTTAATTTTGTCTTCCAATCATTTGAATGGTTGATGGTAAAGTAAATGGTTGGTTGCTCTTTGACTTTACAATTTTAAAAATTCATCAGCAGATTTAAAAATTCTAGCAGATGCCAGAAATGCATGCTAGCACAGAGGGTAAAAACATGAGCTTCAAAATCACTGTCTGGTTCAAACACTGGTTCATCTGGTTCAAACACCTACTTCAAAGGTATGTAACCTTGACTTGTGCTGTGTGCCTTGGTTTTCTCATCTATAAAATGGGGTTAAGATTTGAATCTACCTCTCAGGGATGTTCTAACTACTTGCAGAGAACGAGACTGTAAGCCCTTCTTATTGAATCAAGGACCCAGTTCCTCTAATGACCGTGAATAAGTCACTTGTCCACAACAAGTCTGTCGGTTTTTTAATCTGCGGAATGACAATAACAATGTTTTCCCTATATGTGTGTACCTTATAAGGCTCACTTGAGACAATGTAAACAAACATGCTTTAAGCAATATAGTAAGAATTGTTCATGTTATATAAATATACTAAATCTGTTTTCTGGGGCCAAAAAGGAACTGTGTATTCAACAGAAATCATAAAATGTTAGAATTAGAAGGATCCTTAAAATCATTTTATCCAATGCCCCACTCCGGTGGGGACCGGACCCTTCACCCTCAACATTTTTAGCCTACAAAATGGGAAAAGGATCACATTGTCTCATATAAGCCATTTCACACTTAGACATTCCTTGAACCGAAACCTGCTTTTTTTCTAACCTCCACTTGTTTGATGACAAACAGAAGCATTCTAATTCTCGATCCACATGGCAGTTTTTAAAATCTTTGAAGAGGGTGATTACGCGCCACACTCCCCCCCACACCCATCCCTGCCAACAAACAAGTGTTTCAAAGTATAAATATGTCTCGTTGTTTCCACTACTTTTCTAATTCTTTGAGGGACAATCTTCCTTTTTTCTGGACCACTCAGCATTCTTCCCCCAGACACACTCTCATCTGATCAATCCCCATACTGCTGACCTTTATAGACTCTACTCCACATTACAGACACGGGAGGCAGGTGTGTCCTCACATACTTGAACTTCCGACTGGTCCTCCAAAGAGCAGGGACAAGAACGCAAGATCCACTATTTCTTTAGCTACTAAATTCTTCAGTTAATCTGCCCCAAGACTGAGCAGACATTTTGAGTGACTTACTGGTGATCTGCATTCACGTAAATCGAACCCCTCCCCCACCTCCTTCATAAAATGGGCAAAGAGTCACTACATCCTATTTTGCTATTAATATTAATGGTTTGCGCCTAAGTGCAACACTGTGCATTTAGTCCTTTTAAGTTTTACCATGTTGACTCAATCAATCCTTTTCATGTGTGAAGATCAGGTTTTAAGCCTGCTATTTTGGCTCTCCGGTCTCTGCTTCACCTGCCAGTCAGGCAGGCATACTTTGTCCCCTTTCTCCACCCACAGAGGAAACTGTTCACAGCATAAACAATTTCCATGTGATTGCCCAAGTTCACCAGAGATATGAGATACTTAAGGCTGTTCATTCATTCGTTCAGTCCACATCACTGAGTACCCTCTTTAAGCAAGGCCCACAGGCAGGGGAGGGAATTGCAGAATGTAAGAGACACGGTCTCTGTGCTTGGGGACACTTAGAGTCTTCCACAGGTGAACCACGTGGATATGAATAACTCAAATGTAGGGCCTGATGCTGGTGCTGTGGAGCATGATCAGGACAGCCATCCAGTCTCTCTGATGGAGACTATCTAGTAAGGCCTGAGAGGGGAGGGCAAGGAACCAGAGCCTTGACCTATGAGGAGGAGCTCAGCAGGAAGTGTTGGGGACCAGGGAGATAACAGAAACCTGTAGGGAATGGGTTTGTAAATGATGCAAGTGACAGAACTACTTTTTGCTTGTTTGGGGATATTCCTTGTTTTTGTTTGTTTTTTTAGTGTTTTAAATTTTGAGAGAGAGAGAGCGAGCATGAGTGGGGGAGATGCAGAGAGAGAGGGGGACAGAGGATCGGAACCAGGCTCTACAGCAGCAAACCCAATGTAGGGCTCGAACTCATGAACTGTGAGATCATGAGTTGAGCCAATGCCAGACTCTCAACCCACTGAGCCACCGAAGCGCCCCTGGGGATATTCTTCTCCCTTCTGGAAACTGTGCTGAGCAGTAGCCAGTATGCTACCTGTCCTCTACAATCCTCTCCTCCAACGTAAGAGGCTCATTCCATTTCTGTCTTTTCACTTGGGAGTTTATAATAAAATTTATTTCTTTTCTATCATAAAATGCAAAGCAAAGACACACCATATTTACAAGTCCCGGGAGGCAAACTGCTAGCCTGTTTGCTACTTCAGGCCACTGGAGGTGCTGGCCCGGGCTTGGGGACAGGCCACACAGAGGCTTTTCAGCACTTTCTGGGTTTTGTCCCATTCCTCACCAGGGTGCCCACTTCTATTTCATTTTCTACGTGGCCTTTTATTTCCTTTGAACACTGATTTAGAGGATGGGTTTGGGTTTTGAATGTGTGCTCTTCCAAAATTGAAGTCCTTCAGCAGAAGAAATGCTACCCGACTCCTGGCGGGACTTTTGTTTATAAACAGGCTTGTCAGAGCTCTGCCCTCAGATCCAGTCTCTCCTGTAAGCTTGAAATGATTAAAAATGGTTGCAAAAGCCAGAGCTAAGGAACTTTTCTCCCGTTCTTTTCTACTGTAAGTCACCTGCTCACCATCAACATCATTGCCACCACCCAGAACCAAAAGGCAATGCAATTAAGAGTGACTGGTTTGTACAGCAAGGGTCCTTTTCCTTTGTGGAGGATGAGGAGAGTTTTGTGGAAAGGGACTGTGTGTCATTCCTCTTTGTTTTCTCAGTGCTGGGCATAGCACCAAGCATATAGCAGGTGCTTAATATTAATAAATATTGAATAAGAGAATAACATGATGAATGGATGGATGGCATAGTTTCCTGATCTCAAAATGAGCTTGTCCTAATTAAATAAAATTTTAATATTAATTCAAACCTGAGGTTGTAGGCTTATATCATTTTGTAAAATAAATCAGGACATTGACAAGCATATATACTTGAATAATATGCATTAGCTTTAGAAGGCAGGCCAAATCTGAGAATCCCAGTAGCCTTCAGAGTACCTATGACCCAAATGCTTCTGATGAGCTCACTGGCATAGTGAACACGGTGCTAGGTACCAGAACCCTATCTACAGAACCTAGAATGTCAAAGCTAAAAAGCTCTCATGTTATGGATAAGAAAAGTGCAGCTGAGAGAAGTCACAGGACTCATCCAAGGTCATATAGCTGATAAACTTCACTGCTTGGACTGAATTTATTGTTGCTTCCTCATGAAAGTTGAGCATTTATATATAAGGTAGAAAAATAATATGCATCAGCTTGAGCCATAATAGACCTAATGGACTCAATTAACTCCAAGGTTTCTGCCTTGCAATGAAGACCCAGCAAGTCTAAGCCATCGGGAGCCAGAGCTGAACTGAAAAAGATAATTGTGGGGCACTTGGGTGACTCAGTCAGGTGAGCTTCCAACATTGGCTCAGGTCATGATCTCACAGTTCATGAGTTCAAGAGCCAATGTAGGGCTCTGTGCTGACAGCTCTGAGCCTGGAGCCTGCTTCAGATTCTGTGTCTTCCTCTCTCTCTGTACCTCCCTCGCTCACACCATCTTTCTCTCTCAAAAATAAATAAACATTAAAGACAATTTTTTAAGAAAAAAAAGGAAAAAGATAATTGCTCTACAATGGACAGCCCCAGATTACAAGGGGTGCCCTACTTCCCCAACATGTCAGGTATTCACTGACTGAATGTGGGGCTTTCTATGCCCAGCACTCACTGTACTCAAATTACTGGTAGTTTCTGAGGCACCTGGGTGGCTCAGTCAGGTAAGTGTCCAACTTCGGCCCAGGTCATGATGTCACAGTTCGTGGGTTCGAGCCCCATGTCGGGCTCAGGGCTGACAGCTCAGAGCCTGGAACCTGCCTCAGATTCTGTGTCTCCCTCTCTCTCTGCCCCTCCCCTGCTCACTCTCTGTCTCTCTCTCACCTCTCTCTCTCTCTCTCTGAAAAACAAATAAACATTTAAAAATATATATGGGTAGTTTCCAATGGATTAGGAGATAAGAGGGCCTTTGGAATTATCACTAATTTCTTTCAAACTTCAAATAGCAGTAGTGTTGGACAGCTCCAAGGGCTCATCCCGGTGAGGGCTCACCTCCCAGTATGAACTGCTGAAGATGTGAAACAACATGCAAGAAACAAACAGTGCATCAGTACTTGTATGTTTAATTTTCAGGTTAATTTTTAATACCAGAGGTGGAGAGAATGAAAAACCGATGGGCTTTCAGTCCATGAAGCTGTTATGTCTAAACACTCCATCCAACCCACCCCTGCCACCCCTCAACCTCTGTACCAACAATGGTGCTGGGCACATAGGAGGCACTTAATTCAAGGGACTAAATGAATAAAAGTCATGAAAGGTCACCTGACCTGCCTATGAATTCCCCCTGGAGGTACCAAGCTAGAGGGCTTTTCTACAACAACACAGCAAACTTACACGTGACACTGTATGAAGCAAGATGATTTAGGTACTTCATGCTGATACGAGGCTTTTTTTTTTTAACAAGTCGCCAAGAGTGTTTTCCCCATTGTCTCTAGTTAACAGTAACATCTTACACTGGTCTACTTGGGAGACTTCCCAAGCGCAAGCCCTAAATTACCTCATGTAGCCTGGGCTGTTTATGTGAGACACTTCTCCTCACATGAATCCACGACATTACCATTTAGTGATGCTGAGGAAAGAGATGCAATCACAGCTTGTGCCCATCTAGGCACATTACACAACTCATACACAGTGCAATCACGAAATGGGATTTATTCAGTCGCCGGCACTGACGTTGATGTGGCTCAAACCTAATTTTCTAGAGGACAGCACAATTCTCATTGATTTGGGGAGACGTATTCACATTGTCTTGCTTTGCAGACTAGCTCTCCCAGCGTCCATGCAAAAACAATCTCAAAACATTAAAACACCAGTGAGGACAGGACAAGCTCTCTTTTCTTTTTTAAAAGCACTTGAATGACCTTACCACCAAAAAGGCTACATTCCGACATGACAGGAAATAACACAGCATGACCCTACCACAAGGCGCTGAATAATCAGAAATGTATAAAAGGATTCCATTATAGGCACAAAATAATTTACCTCTCCACTCAACTGCAAAATTTTGGCATTTCATATACATTAAAATGAAATCTCCCAGAGAAATTACTGAATTTACTTTACATGGTATAAAGACCTAAGGAATTTCACCATAACTATACAGGGGTCCCCTTTCAGATATATTTGTATCTGTGTTTTTGTCTTTCCCTGTACAGTCTCTAAAATGTGATGCAGTTTATCCATACAGTTGCCAAATATTTAATGAGTGTCTCATTGCAAAATAATTTTCTTATAACAAAAGACATGTATGAAAAGTTACCTACCCTCAAGGAGCTGACATCCTTGGGGAAAGATAAGACACACAAAAATGCTCACTCGGGGGGCACCTGGGTGGCTCAGGTAAGCATCTGACTCTTGATATGGGTTCAGGTCATGATCTCACAGTTCATAAGATCAAGCACTGCACTGACACTGCGGAGCCTGTTTGAGATCCTCTCCCCTCCTCCCCCCCCACCCCGTCCCTCCCTCACTAGCATGTGGCCCACTTTCTCTCTCAAAATAAATAAACATTTAAAAAAATTGTTTTAACGCCCACTCTGATAAACAGTATCATTTGTGAAAAGTATAGTTAGAACAGAGAAGGACAAACCCAGGAAGACTTTTTGGAGAGAGAGGAGAGCATGTGTGTATAACTGCGAACTATATACTAGTCATTAGGTGTTCCTGTAGACGAACAAAATACCACTATGCATAAAATCAGAGGTTACAGTGAGCAGGGATCGCAGGGATCATTCATCCAAACCTTACTTTCCCAGTTGAGAATACGCAGGTCCAGAGAAGTCAATTTAGCAGCTCAAGGACACACAGGTCTTCTGACTAATGTGGTATCAGACCCCACCCACGTGTTCTACCATCTCCTAGGATTCCCTGCAACACAGCCCATTGGAGCTTCCTTTCTTTTAGCTCCTTGTTCAGGTAACTCAAGTCAGCACAAGTGACTCAGCAGAGGTGACCACCGGGTTTTGCTAAGACCGCGCTCCATGTTTTTGGTTCTTTTGGAGAACTTGTCTATAATTCCCTGTGGAATAAAACAGCACTGAAAAGGAAGCTGTGTTCATGGCATTGCCTGCATCATTGTACAATAACGACTGACTAGTTAAAAGTTGTTAATACATTAAGGTGACACAATATCTGAATTGAGTTCTCCACCACCACTCCTGCCACAAAGAAAATGAAGTAAAAATACATGCATTAAAAAAAAGACCCCTAATTTCATGGTACAGTAGATGTTAGGACAAGAAACGAACTTACACCTAGGAGGTCAATCTCATCTTAAAGTCGGGGAATATTAATTTGCTGATATCCTTTATGCTGGAGAGCTTCAAGGAAAATTGGCATAAATGGTACTACAAGATTTCAGCCTCTCTCATGAGGCTGAGCAAGAACAGTAAAAAAGAAAGTGTTTCAGCCACCATATTTTATTACACAAAGGGCTGAATCAGAAGATTGAAACATTAATAAAATATTTTCTACATGGATTTTGCTGATGAAATAACTAGCTTCATGCTTTTATGAAGATCTCATAGGTTACGGTCACGTTTAAGGGCAGGGAGTCCCTTTTTGTAATTACTAATAGGGATGGTTTAATTACACCCATAAGTCCCAAGATACTGCTGCAATACACCAGCTGGGGACTGAAGTGCCCACTCTCCACCACATTCCTAGATTATCTGAAGTCTGACATGTAAATCCCATCAGCTTTGATTCAGATACTTGTACAAAGGGCTTAGGCAATATATCTTTTGCCTTATTCATAATGAAAAATAATCACAATAGAGGCATCGATTTACTTACCTCATGCACTCTCTGGGGCATAGTTACCTACTTCCCAGAGAGGAGAAATTAGCTTGTGAGCATACTGCCATAAACACAGAGTGAGACCAGACACGACCCAAACACCACAATGCTTTCATAATCGGAAGACAGGGCCCTCCTCTGGGTAAGGGAACAGTCCCAGTAAACGATAGAAGCCTGCTCCGTGAATAGATAGCAATTCGCAGTTCAGAACAATCTACCCCTCCCCAACAAACCGGCTTTCCTAAGAAGACCACTGAGGGAACCAAAAATGCTTCAAAGATACAGTACAGCAGGTATACTGTATAGCATGCGCCTACCTGCCAAACATGTGTTGACCACCGTGACTCTGCTCTGGGGAATCATCCTCTTAACTCCGGGGTAGTCCACGTAGTTTGGTGGGGAACTCACCTCAGCGCCAGAAGTGGGCCTGCACCCAGAGCTGACCAATGGGCATGAATTCTACCTCCCCAACTGTGACTGCAGTGACTGAGATTCAGGAATGACAACAAGTCCACTGACAGCCAGCTCTAGGCCATTCTGTGGATCTTTGGGAGGAGACCCATTTCTATTTCTGCCAGCATTGCTAGGCGAGTAGGATGTAAACATAGATGGTCAGTGGCCATGTTTGCCGCTGCTCTGGGAGAACCCAGTGACAAAGCCAACAACATGGAGAACGCAAAGTAGACCTATGTAAACAGGGCTCTAACCGTGCCCGCAGCCAGACTGCACCTAGATTTGGTTATGTAGACCAAGAAATTCCCCTTTAGACTGAAGTCATCCTAAGCGAGACTCTTGCCACTGACGACATCAACAGTCCTTAAATCAGCAAAATTTGAAATTCAGCTTTTTTTTTTTAAGTTTATTTATTTATTTTGGGAGAGACAGAGAGAGAGTGAGTGTTGCACACGAGCAAGGGAAATGGAGAGAGAGAATCCCAAGCAGGTTCCACACTATCTGCTACGACCCAATGCAGGGCTCCATCCCATGAACCGTGAGATCATGACCTGAGCCAACATCAAGACCCAGACGTTTAATGGACTGAGCGACTCAGGCGCCCCTTCTAACTTAACGTGGTAGCTGGCATGTGAGATGTCCTCTACAAACCCTCCATCAAAACAAAAAAGAATGTATACATAGAATGTAAAAAGTCAGTATCTTGAGTCTGTACCAGATAAATTAAAAGAAAAGTCCAAAAGATAAAGCTAAGGGTTTTATAGATATGTCTGTCTAAACAACAAACCCCAGCCTAGGTCCACCCTACTCTGCAATATGGTAGCTATGAGATCATGGGGCTATTCACACTAAAATTAAATAATGTTACAAACGGGGAAAAAAAGCAGTTTCTCAGACACAGTAGCTGCATTTCAAATGCTCAATAGCCATGCATGGGTAGTGGCTACTATATTGGACAGTGTAGATATAAAACATTCCCATCCATCATCGCCAAGAGTTCCAGTGGAGAATTCTGGCAGTAACCCTTCCCATTTCAGATGGGAGACGCAGTCACTATACTAACCAGAAAATCAAGGTGCCACAAAAGACTGACGAACAGAGATATTCATCAAATAATTATTTACAATAAAAAACGATGAACAACTAAATATACAAGGGAAAAGTTAATGAAGATTCAAGTCTGTAAAAAAATAAAACTGATTAAAAGATGCTTAGAGAGCATTTCTTTTTTTATATAAGCTCATTTACTTTTGAGAGACAGAGACAGTGCAAGTGGGGTAGGGGTGGGGGGGAGGAGAGAGAGAGGGAGAGAGAGAGTCCCAAACAGTCTCTGCACAGAGCCCAACGTGGGGCTCAAACCCACGAACCATGACATCATGACCTGAGCCGCAATCAAGAGTCAGTCGCTTAACCAACTGAGCCACCCAGGCACCTCTAGAGAGTATTTCTTAAAGAGATATGGGAACAAAGTGAGTTGTCCTTTTTTATTTAACAAAAAATAGTGTATTGACAACATGAACTCCACAAAGCAAAATGTGTGTAGCAAAAAGAAGAATCCTATTGCTTATTTTTAAACGCTCTCTGTGTGCCAACTAATGAGCTACAGGCTTAACATGCATTCTCTGGTTTGATCATGAAAATATCAGATAAAATAGGCAATATTTTTTATTTCTATTTCACAAATGAGAAAAATAAGACTCATCAAGATTAAATAAATGAAGAAGCCTAGAAAGACACCCATTTCATCTGACCTCAACCGCTAGCCTGTTTACCTCTGCAACTCAAAACATTAACAGTGACTGCTTCTGGTAGAAATATTATGTGACTTTTTTTGTCTTCCATATTTCTTGTGTGTTTTCCAATTCAATAAATAAGGGATTATTTCTTAAGGAAAAAAAAAAACATCTCTGAAGGAAAAATTCATTAGGGGCACCTGGGTGGCTCAGCTGGTTAAGCGTCCAACTTCGGCTCAGGTCATGATCTCACAGTTGGTGGTTTCGAGCCCCGCATCAGGCTATGTGCTGACAGCTCAGAGTCTGGAGCCTGCTTTGGATTCTGTGTCTCCTTTTTCTCTGCCCCTCCCCCACTCGTGCACTGTCTCACTCTCTCAAAAATAAATAAATGTTAGGGCGCCTGTGTGGCTCAGTCAGTTAAGCGTCCGACTTCAGCTCAGGTCATGATCTCACAGCCTGTGAGTTTGAGCCCCACATTGGGCTCTGTACTGTCAGTTCAGAGCCTGGAGCTTGCTTTGGATTCTGTGTCTCCCTTTCTCTTTGCCCCTCCCCCATTCATACTCTGTCTCTATCAAAAAATGAATAAACGTTAAAAAAAAATAAATAAACAGGGGTGTCTGGGTGGCTCAGTCGGTTGAGCATCCGACTTCGGCTCAGGTCATGACCTCACAGCTTGTAAGTTTGAGCCCCGCATCAGGCTCTGTGCTGAGAGCTCGAAGCCTGAAGCCTGAAGCCTGAAGCCTGCTTCGGATTCTGTGCCTCCCTCTCTCTCTGCCCCAACCCACTTGCATTCTGTGTCTCTCTCAAAAATAAATAAACATTAAAAAAAATTTTTTTACATAAATAAATAAATGCAAAAAAATTTTTTTAATTCATTAAACGTGACTATAGCCACTATATGCTTAAAAGGAAACTGCTGTACACAATGGATCCTTGCTGAAAACGGGTTAATTATGAACACTAGAAGCTTTCATATTCTGCTGAAGCTTCTGTTCAAATCTAATTTCTCAAAGTATATTGCTAGACACTAATGAAAACCCAAAGAGACACACGCATTCAGGAGATGGATAGCCAATGAATTTTCTGTTGTTTTTATAGCGAACAACTTTTTTATATCCTAACATTTTTATGCCAGCTATGAAAAAGATAAATAAATATTTATGACATTCACTCAATTCCACAGTAACTACTAAGTTGCTCATGTTCTCACTCTGGTTTGAAATGTGCATATTTTAGAGGCTGGGAGTCAAGTCTCAACCCTAAACGAGAAAGCCACAGAACGCTGTCATTTATAGACCTTAAAACTACTCATTTGACTCACTACAGGGATTTGCCTTGGTCTCAGGATGTAACAAACTTAACCAAGGCAGCTGTAGATTCAAACACACGCAAACCTCCCTGCTGCCCAGCAAACAGATAACACCAGGATTGCCATGGACCCTGGTTTTGCTGAAGTTTCACACGTATCAGAAGCATTTGATCAAGAACAACAGAAAAGATGACTGAGGAGACCCACAGAAATAAATGAGGACCGATTTCCACCATTCAACTATCTTGCAGAAACTTTCCTTTACCAAAAATGGCCCAATTTACCCATTGGTATATTGACTGAAGTTCCCACTTGAGAGAGATCTATGTAGTCATAACATAATAATTATAAAGAATAGGCCAGAATCCACGAATGACTGGCTCATGAGTGAAAATGAGCCCACAGGCCAGATATTATTAGACTACAAATGTTTCATTGTTGTTGCTTAACTGATTTAGTGGCACATTTTTAAACTGATGGATTTCACATTTAAAAAACAGATGTCTAGCTTTTCCTGAAAAAGCTGAAGACCTGGTTGCTTTGGTCCAGCATTCTCTTACTGCAACCATCGGCTGGAACTGAACGGAGGCTTACCCAGTGCCCCCCAACCCCTCCCCTTGGACTGTTTCACTCAGTAATGTCAACTACACTGCCTTCATAGGCACCTGAGCTCGCTGGTCTGGTCATAGGAGGCACCTGAAAGACCATTCAAATACACCACAGCTGACACACACCCTCATTTCACCTAAATAAATACAACCACACTTCTCCTTGGACTGCTCCTTCACCCCGGGTAACAGGAGAATGGTGAGAACAGCCAAGAAGGCTACACAAAGGAAAGGCTGTTTTACCACCACCCACCCAACCACAATCTCAAGGCTACCAGGGACTCCATGAACTGGAGCACCTGCTGACGTTCACAGCCTCAGCTGCCCTGGCTCCCGCCACCCTGCCACTTTGTGATCCATTCACACCGATGTACTTATGGCTCCCCGTACACAGAGGTGCCCAACTCTACCTTTATCTACCCCTGACCTAGAACGTTCCTCCTTCCTGTCTCTGTTGATTTGTGTCTTCCCTGGTAGACTGTACACACCACAAGGACAACTACAGTTTCTGTCACATTCGCCCAACACAGTACCTGAAACATATTTACTACAAGAAAGATCCCACTGGCAAAGTCCAACTCAACTTCAAATTACTTAGCTTAGTTGCTGACCCTTCCCTACCCTGGCAGACTTCATCCCTCAACTAATATTACTTTTTTTTGTTGTACTGAGCCACCACGTTGCCATCTGTGTATTTGTGCTGCACAGACTAATCCTGGATCTTGAGAAGAAAGCCTATGTGTTTTATGGCTATATCCACGGAACCCGCCATTGTGCCAGCACCCTGCAGGGGCTCAATGAATACTGAGTAAATGGATGAAGGGATGGAACACGAAGTACTTCCTCATAAACCATCAGTCCATGTAATGGACACAGAGGTAACCATCATCCTCCTCGTCACCATCCCCTTCGTTGTTGCTATCACCCTTGCCGCCAGCACGGCATCTCCATTTGATAAGACAGCCAAGACCCACGGCACACAGCTTTTCGCAAGGGAGCCAAGGTCCAAATGCATGCCTCTGTGTCTCACACAGCCGAAGTGCGGCCAAGGGGGTGGAAAAGACCAGCACCCCAACGGCTGTGACTATTCTACGTGCTGCCACCTACTCTTTCACACCCTCCCGATTTCAAACCCAAATGAAACAAGTGCTGGTTTAGATCATGTCCAAGGCATAGCTGCCATAGTATCAGTAACCTGTAATGCACCTAGAAGAGAGCTAGCTGGGTAATGTATGCATAACTCAATTCTGGTAGTGACATGCTTGACGTCTTTACCTACAGCACATATCTCATATCTTCTTTCTCTGGAGTTTTCTGTAAGTTATGGATTAATAAACTTTCCCTAAGAATGCAGCCTTATTAATCTTGCAAAATACTCAGAAAAAGAAAATATTTTATTATGCCCATGTAAAGTGAATTATGATAAACAAAGTCCCATGTGTGCTGACAAGAAATAAAGTTGCTTTCTGCAGCAAATTGTATTTGTGATCCTGGTCGTTTCCTCTCCAGTCAGATGTGGAGTAAACAAAATAACCACCTGTATGTGTCCTGCTCTGTGAGGACAAGAGCGGCCATCAAGGTCACAGACAGATGTGACCCAATTTCTAAGGGGAGAAACAGAAAATTAGCACAGTTGGCCTTATTCAAGCCCCTCCTCTTAAAGCTGAAAAAAAAAAAAAAAGCAGAGGCAGAGAGAGAGGAGGTCTGTCATCATTCAGCTGTTCCCTTCATTACATTGAGGCAGATCTTTCAAAGGCTAAAGCTGTGTGCCTTCCTGGAATCTATCTCACTTGTCTGAAGGTAGAGGGGTGAGGGAGAGAGGAGCTAGCATTTGTGGCATGTACATGTGCAGGCACCCGGCACCGCTCTAATTGTGCGGCCACATGTTCCTTAATGTACAAAACAGGCTTCTAAGGATTCAATTTTCAACTGAGGCTCCGAGAGTTAAGGGACTTGTCCATGGCCACAGACCTAGCTGTTAGCCAAACCTTGGTTTGACCATCTGTAAAATGGGGATTGTAACACTCATCCTATCTACCTGATAAGATCAAAAGAGAAGAGAAGAAACCTGAATAGTTTGTGTGTGTGTTTACATGAAATGCTACAAAATGTAAGATCACCGCAGCTGGAGTGCAGGTTCACCCGTGGACTTCTTCCTTCATTCCACCTAAATGTTGAGTACTTAAGGGCTTGAAGTAACCAAAGATTCAGACAGAAAGCGACATTCACTGTAAAGGAAAAAGCAGTGGCACCAGCTCCACGATGAACCCCTTGGCGAACCTGCAAGATGGGTTGCCAGCTCTCCAACCTAAACAAAGTCTCCACATCTTAGAACGAGCGTTCTGTTCCGCCAGGCTACAAAGGAATCCAGCTCCGGCATTGATTCCAGAAGAGCTGTGATGTTCACTACCCTAGAACTGTGTCTTATTGGGCCACATTTCCACTCCTTCTCCCTTACAGACCTCACAATCCCTCATCCAAATCTCCTGGGTCTGGTCTGTTCAGAATGCAGATCTTATTTTGCATTTGAGAAAGGCAGCATATACTATGTCATACACTTACACTTCTTTGTATTGTCTTTGGCTAGGGCTCCCCACCCCACAAATTCATTAATACTTCTCAAGCCATATGTGTGACTATTCATACTCAGAGGGACCAATAAAGATTATAAGTGGCTCATGTCAGATCAGATCAGGTTTTGCCACTAAATGAATGATAAAAATATTCTGACTTTTCAGAGCATTCTAGATTTGGGAATTGCAGAAAAGGGACTATATGGCCCTACTGTTACTGTTCTACTCACCAGGGCAGGCACTCATCACTGACAAGGCTCCACCCAGCAAGACAGAGATTGAATGCCAGTGGCTACTCTCAACATTCTGCAAGGGAGGTGGGATGGGACGGCGGGGTAGGGAAGCTAGGGGAAGAACGAGGGTTTCACTTCGCTGTTCTTGAGCTCTGCAATACCAATAAATACTTTTGTAAGAGACTAATTTTTCTGGCATATGAACTAGTCCTTTGCCTGTTTTTCTCTGATCCACTCCTGGCCCCTTCCCCTGCTCTGCTGGGTGTGGCAGGAAGCCTGTCCCAAGCACATTTCCCAGGCTCCCTTGACAACTGACTTTCAGTGAGGTTCACTTAATGGGAAAGCCCGGCAGGAGAGAGGAAGTTGGAGGAGAAACTAGGGTACCTGTCTCCCTCTCTCACTCACTTTCTGCTTCAAGGTGGCATACCTGGAAGTGGCCCAGTCTCCTCTATGGTTCCAGCCCATTCCCGTGTGGGACCTATTCCCACCATGCAGCCTCTGCTATGTTTCCAGCAGCCATGGATCCTGGGCTCCAGTAACAATGCACCTTCCCTTTGTGCCTGCAGATCTAGAAGCAGCTTCTAGTCTTTGTGCTTTGCTTCTTTGTCACAGTTTCAGCTCTGCCAATACATTTTTCACTATATGAAATTTTTCCTATTTAGTTTCCTGTATTAAATTCTTTCTGCTGGGGCGCCTGGGTGGCGCAGTCGGTTAAGCGTCCGACTTCAGCCAGGTCACGATCTCGCGGTCCGTGAGTTCGAGCCCCGCGTCGGGCTCTGGGCTGATGGCTCAGAGCCTGGAGCCTGTTTCCGATTCTGTGTCTCCCTCTCTCTCTGCCCCTCGCCTGTTCACGCTCTGTCTCTCTCTGTCCCAAAAATAAATAAATGTTGAAAAAAAAATTTAAAAAAAAAAAAATTCTTTCTGCTAAGGTACCTGGCATGTGCCTCCTGACGAAGTGATCACTGACACAGTGCATACTGTCACACCATTAATAAGTTCTGCTTGTCCTGGAGATGTGGCTGCTGCAGTTTTGGGTTTGTCCAGGGACAGTCCACAGAGACGCTCTTCACCCCTGACACACACTGGTTGTCAGAGTTTCAATCTTTACGCTATAATTTTACTTGTTTTTTGTTTGGCAAAAATATGTATTAGATTTTATCTTTTGTGTTTTTTTTTAATTCCAGTTAACATACAGTATAATATTAGTTTCAGGTGCACAATATAGTGATTCAACTGTTCTATACAACACCTGATTCTCATCATAACAAAATGCAATTCTTAATCTCCATCACCTGTTCAACCCACTCCCCTCCCCCCATCCACCTCCCCTCTGGTAACCATCAGTTTGTCCTCTATAGTTAACAGTCTGTTTCTTGGTTTGCCTCTTTTTCCCTTTGCTCATTTGTTTTGTTTGTTTGTTTCTTTTTTAAATGTACATCCAAGTTAGGTAGCATATAGTGCAATAATGATTTCAGGAGGAGAATGCAATGATTCATCCTCATATAACACCCAGTGCTCATCCCAGCAAGTGTCTTCCTTAATGCCTCTTGCCTTTTTAGTCCATCCCCCGCCCCCAGCCCCTCCAGCAACTGTCAGTTTGTTCTCTGTATTTAAGAGTCTCTTATATTTTGTCCCCCTCCCTGTTTTTATATTACTTTTGCTTCCCTTATGTTCATCTGTTCTGTATCTTAAATTCCACATGAGTGAAGTCATATGATATTTGTCTTTCTCTAATTTCACTTAGCATAATATACTCTAGTTTCATCCACATTGTTGCAAATGACAAGATTTCATTCATTTTGATTGCTGAGTAATACTCAGCAATATATATACCACATCTTCTTTATCCATTCACCAGTCTATGGACATTTGGGCTCTTTCCATAGTTTGGCTATTATCGATAGCGCTGCTATAAACATTGGGGTGCACGTGCCCCTTTGAAACAGCATACCTATATCCTTTGGATAAATAACCTAGTAGTCCAATTGCTGGGTTGTAATAGGATAGTTCTATTTTTAATTTTTTGATGAACCTCCATACTATTTTCTGGAATCTCTGCACCAGTTTACATTCCCACCAGCAGTTAAGCTGTAATTTTAAATCAGCTGCAGATAACCCATGAAGCGAACAATCACCCACGGTAACCTATGTTATTACCATGGGATCTGATAAGGAACTACAAAGTCCACCTCATGACTGCTCCTCAAATACCTCCTCCTCAACTGAAACAATGTGTGAGAGAGGGAGTAATGCACATTCTAGCAACTGTGCAAAATCCCACTGCAAACTTTGAAGCTGAAAGCCCTTTTGTTGTTGTTGATTTCATGCAACTCTCTTGATCTGATGAAACCAGAAGGACAGAAAAAAAAAAAAAAAGGAAAGGAAAGAAGGGAGAGAGAGAGAGAGAGAGAGGGCAGTACAGGAAAGGCAGTTTGCGAGTAAAAGGAGACAACAGAAACATTTGTAATGACAGCAGAAGGCCCTTATTTTGTTCTCAAAGATTCAAAATAGTTCACTAATGGGACAGGACACTTTTCCCTCTACTGCAAAGGAACTACGGTAGACATTAAAAACTAGAAGTAGTAAAAATTTAAGGTGAACTTTCTTGAAAAGCCAAGCATATGAGGCATGAAAGACACGTCGACAGTGTCCTTGAGAAATTCTCAGCCTTCAGAGGAACCCAGAGAAACAGACAAGGAGGAGAACAATTGAAGATGTAATGAAGGATGGTGTTTAGTAGAGTCTGGGGCTCAAGATGCCTGAGAAAGATACACATGCCTAGGGAAGCAGGCAGAGGGAAGCATCAAACGTAGTTGAGTCTATGTTGTAAGATCTGTATTTTTTAGAAGAGGGCAATGTCAGTCCATTCTCCCAACCCCCTTCCTCCCAGCCATGTTGATTTATGACTACTGGAATTAAGACTTCCTTTACCACTGATACGTTTGGAGCAGTCAAATGTATACAGAATGGTATCTGAACTCACTCATAAAGGACCCATGGATATCAAAGGGAAAATATAGTGTTATCAGGGTAACCAAGTGGTCAGCTTCTCCTTCCCTTAATTTTGCTTTTATGACACATCCTCTTTTATATCAACCTATAATTACCATAGCACATATTAGCTTCACTCCAGAAAATACAATGCAACATGATGACAGGATGTGAGAGAAAGGAGAAAGAGGTACCACACTCAGCAAGGGAAGAAGAAGAATTTGAAATTTTATCCACATCAACGTCGTAGAGGTAACTTCTGGAGAGAAATGGGTATCTCCACTAGGTCCTAAAACATACATAATATTTGAATGGGAAAAAAATGAGTGGGAGTGGTCTGATCAAAGAATCAATAACCTAAGGAATTCCAGAAAAAGAGACACACAAACAACAACGAAGAGAGGCAGACAGAAAAGGATAGCAATCAGCAGGTAAGCATCAGGGCCATAGGTAGACATCTCTCCTGTTGTCCCCATTTTTGCAGATATAAGTTATAATTTCTATGCAGAATAGTGACAGCTCAAATAAAAAATGCTTGAGTATTTCACTGTATTATCATCATAATATATCTGAGAATCTTAAGTCAAGATGGTGAGGAAGAAAGAACATCGACATGGGTACCAGAAGACCTGGATCTCTATCCCAGCTCACCTTGATGACTGGACACATCTTCTCATTTCCCTGTAGCTGTGGCTGCTCATCTGAAGGTTGCAGTAACATTCACTGACCTGAGATGCACCTAGAAAGTAGAACCAGACTGTAGCTATCGGCCATAATTTGGCACTCAGGCAACTAGAAGACGACAGCCGGTCTGAAATGCCAGACTAGTATATCAGGAGCCAGACTCTGGCCCCCAGCCCCTAGATCATGTTAGTCATGCTAGACAGAGTGTCTACCCCGGAAAGGACTTTGCCATCCCCTCACACTCCAGGGGGAAAACAGACATCTTTCAAAGATCTCTGCTATTTGAACAAGGGGACTGGCTGCTACTTGGCTTGATCAAGTCCTAGGAAGCCCCATTCCTCACTTTTACATCTCCACTGGGCCACTGGGACAAAGGACATCCCCTTGCCAGTCAGTCTGTGAAGGAGGGTGGTGACCCTGTCAAGGGCGGTGCTAAGCTCCCCACAGCCCTTTCCTTGAAGCTGTTCTGGGTATCAAATGAAAGCACATAACTCACCTAGTACTTTGGGAGCACTCTATGAGCACCAGTTTTTCTCCTCCCATCTTAATGCCCCACCATCCAGAGCAAGAAATACAGGTGGAATATGATGAAAACATATAATTAGAAAATGTAATTTTTAGAGACAGCATTTACAATGGCAACTACAAAAATATAAAGCACCCAAAAATAAATCTAACAAGAGGTTAGATACCTTTATGAAGAAAATTACAATCTGTATTGAAAGACATTAAGAACTAAATAAATGGAGAAGGGTAGCATATTTATGGGTAGAAGGGCTCAACCATAATGATATCATCTCCCTGAATTAATCTATAAATTCATTGTAACTCCAATGAAATCTCAAGAGTATTTTTGTGTAACTTTAAAAACTAAGTATAAAATGTATATGGAAGACAAAAAGCCAAAAAAAAAAAAAAAGCCAAGACACTAGTGAAGAAGGACATTGTAGGGATTTGTCCTGCCAAATGTCAAGGATTATTATAAAGCTTTAATAATAAGCTATACAATAATAAAAGAAATGTAATCTAGGCAAAAGAGTAGACAAAATATATGCCTGAGGGCGCCTGGCTGGCTTAGTTGGTAGAGCATGCAACTCTTAGTATCAGGGGGGTTGTAGGTTTGAGCCCCACACTGGGTGTAGAGATTACTTAAAAATAAAATCTTAAAAAATATATATACATACACACACACACACACACACACACACACATCTAGAAAATGATCTTAAGTGCCAAGATGACTTTTTTCCACATGGAGGAAAATTAGAAATAAAATAAATTCCTACCTCACCACACACACACACACACACACACACACACACACACACACACTCCACATGGATTATAGAACTTAAATGTGAAAGACAAAACAATAAAACTTTTAGGAGATAATAAAGGACAGTATCCTTAGGACATCAGAGTAAAAAAAAAGAGTTTCTTAAACATGACATAAGAAGTACTAACCATAAAAGAAAAGATTGATAAATTCAACTACATTAAAATTACTAAGATAGCAGAAGGTTGGCCAGAATCCAACTTCTATGTGGTCTATAAATCTATTCATCTTCCCAAAGGAATAAATTACAGTAACCTTTTTGCATTCACTACGTTCTAACAATACACACCCATAGCTTAGATTCAGCATATGGCTGGCCCATCTTTGACTTCATCCACAATTGGATTACCGGAACTTCTGGTTTAATTTTAATGTTTGAATGGTTGTATTTTATATTGAGAACTTCTGTGAGCATGCATATGATACTGCTCAGAGTAAGTCCTCCAATCTCAGACAAGCACGATCGTGTGCCATCATCACAGTGCATGGGCACCCGTAGGCACTCACGAGGGAATGGCAGTGCATGGCATCTCTTCCTCACCCTGTGTACACTGTATGCATTGCCGATGATCAGTCATACCCAAGGCTGACTCTCACTGTGCTATCTCCTGGACTTTACTGTTACTCCCCAAACTGCTCGTTGAAACCTGTACTGGCAAAATCAAAGAGAAAATCAAAGGGGTGGACTCTCAGCCATGATCAACATAAACCTCATGGGAAAAGCTAACCTACTATCTCCCACATAACTGTGATCTCCCCCAGTGAGCCTACAAGTTTTCCACTTTCTCTTTCCATTCTTTCTACCATGCATCCCTCAACAATGTAGTAGCATTTACTGTACATGTTGACATGTATATAGTAATACATGAATACAGGCTAGGATAACATAAGAAGGAAAATGTCTCCCAAATATGACATGTTTCAGATGGAGCTTTTCCAAGAAGATGTCCCTCACATACACCAAGAGAGAAGCTTGCATTGGCATGACTGTGCCTAATTGTCACACCCTATTATTGACAGTAAATTATTTCTTGGGGCCCTAAGGATAAACCTTCAAAGTATGTAGTGTCTGGGTACCGAGTAATTAATTACATTGTAATTTACAAATATCCTTTTTGATTGAAAACACTTGTAGTTATTTTTCTTCTAATGAAGTGGACAGCTTTACTGAATCAATAGGGCAGATTTGGGTAAGTAGTTATTATTGATTCCAAACGATGTCAAGAAAACACAAAAATGACTTTTAGTCGGGGCACCTGGGTAGCTCAGTTGGTTGAGCACCCAACTCTTGATTTCCTCTCAGGTCATGATCCAGGGTCATGGAATCTAGCCCCACTTTTTTCAGGCTTCATGCTGAGCATGGAGCCTGCTTAAGGTTCTCTCTTTCTCTCTCCCCCTCTGTCCATCTCCTCTGCTGGCTCACTCATTCACTCACTCACTCTCTCTCTCTCTCTCTAAAATAAAAATAATCAAAAAATGACTTTCAGTTGATGACAGTTACTATTCAATTACAGATCCAGTTTACAAGACAAAAAACCATATTGTCAAGGTCAGTGAACAAAGGAAATTCAATACTGTCAATACAAAACCATTACTTCACCCCAATCTTTGTATGCACATGAACTTAATGTACTACGAGAATGCACACAATTCAATTCAGCAGAAGTTAACTGAACATCTACTATATTCCAGACACTGTTGTTAAAAGGAGAAGCCACATTTCCTTCTTTGAGAAGCTTGTAAATGTCCTTTATTCACGGAAAATTCCTAGACAAATCAGCTCTTTCTTATTATCTCTATAGTGACCAGCTAGAAATCGGGTAAGAATTCAATGGAATTCTTTTTCTTCCCAAAAGAACATTCAAAATAATTATATGAAATGATAAACACCAAATTTAGGGCAGTTACCTCTGGCTGAAGGAAAGAGATATGACCAGGAAAAGGTTACTAAGAGGCTTCAACCTCATTTGTGTGGGTTTATTTCTTAAGCTGAGTGGTGAGTACAAGTGCTTTTACTATCCTGTTACTTCTACTTCGTCTTAGGTCTTATATATATACTACATTTCAAATCATACATATTGCTCTCATGATAAAATTAACCCCTCTTCTTAAAACCCATTAAGTGATTACCTACAAACATGTTCCCTGGTCTATCTCATAAGACTGAAAAGGGCTCCTTGAAATCAGAGGTACTATGGCAAGGAAACTGAGACCTTAATAAGTTAAATGACTTTTTTTTTTTTTTTACTGGAGGAAACCTCTGAAGCTTTACTATGTCAGTAAATACCATGTCTTAAGAAGAGTAAGATATATAATTCAGTGATTTTCAAACATCTTGGGGCATGGGACATTTTTCTCTCTGAATGTTCTTTCTTTTGAAATACTCATAACCATCTTGGGGAACACTAATGTTCCCTGGAACACGATCTTGAAAATGCTCTATAAAGTAATCCATTTCAGCCACATATTGTACATTACAGCCACAGCGAACTATGCCCATCTCCAAATCAATGATGAACCTTCATGCCCACCTGTCTTTGCCCACACAGTTCTCCCAGTCTGGATGCCTTCAAGCCCTGAGAAATTCCTGGTCAACCTTCAGCTTCCAGATGAAATGCAATCTCTTCTTTGAAGCCTTCCCCACTCTTTCCTTTCTTCAGATATAATAAATTACTTTTCTGGACGCTTTCAGTGCCACGCAGATATTTTCTGTACCATATCTCACCCTGCGTCAATTATTTATGCATGAGGCAGGATGCCTAGATGACAGAGGCTGTACCCCTGTATCTCGATACTGTTCACAACGCTGAGCACAGAGTCAGGGCCAGACATAAAGTAGGTGCTCAGGCAATATGTGTTAAATGGACACAGAAGTGGTGCCTATGTGGGTGACCTGAGTCAATTTTCCAGATACTCTCCAGGCATTTTGTTAACTTTTCAGTCTTTACTAGCAAATGTGACACTAACAAGAGTAGATATATTGGATACAAAGACTGAAAAAGAGACAAACTGAGACAAAAGAGGGGGAAAAGATGGCTTAACTGATGGATGGTGAACCAGCAGATTACCAGGGTCTAGTCAAGAAACAGAGAGACTGGGGTGCCTAGGTGGCTCAGCTGGTTGAGCGTTCGACTTTGGCTCAGGTCATGATCTCATGGTTTGTGGGTTTGAGCCCCGCATGAGGCCCTCTGCTGACAGTTCAGAGCCTGGAGCCCGCTTTGGATTCTGTGTCTCACTCTCTCTCCATCCCTACCCTGCTCTCTCTCCCCTCAAAAAAATAAACATTAAAAAAAAGAAGAAGAAGAAACAGAGACTAACCAACAGAGAGAGTCAGAAATTGCTATGAAGCTCAGAGCTTATACACGGGATTGGTCATTTTGCAGATGCACTGTAGGTGGTCGACACTGACTTGAAGTCACCCTGAACTGTCACATCTGTCTGTGAGGGCACTCCTCTCATTTTTATCCCCTAAGCTAAACAGCCCATCTTGGCCATCACAAAATTTGTATCATTTAAGCTATGAGTTGTTCTATTCAGCAGAATTGTATTTCTGTTTTCCTTTCTCTTTATGAGCATCCCCCACTGGCACTGCAGATTGGTTATACATCAGGTTCAAATAAAAAAAATAATAATAATAAAAGCAAGCCAGCAATTTCTCTCCAATAGAATATGCTGCATATTTCATGAAATAGAAGCCAGAGGAGTTTTATGATTCCTGAACCAAAACCTTTCCATATCTGAAAAGTAAATGGAAGAAAAATACAAAGAGCATCTCACAGAAAAAGAAACCCAATCATTTGCTCTCCAACCTAAGCAAAGTGTTGAAGTCATTAATCGACTTGTGTGTGTGTATGTGTTTCATTATGGACTCATATCCTGCTAATATGCATTTCATAGATTGAGTTCAGTGCTAGTTTCCATGAACATGAATGTACTTACCAGAAAAGGGGTTTTCTTTTCTTATGGACACTTTTTTTTTTTTTTAGAACAGAACATCTGACTGGCTCCTGCTCTTAGTTTTGCAATATCTCCCCTCCACTCAATTTTTATTTATATTTCAGGTCACTTCTCTATCATGGTATAGAAGACATTGTGGTCTAGAAAAAAAGAGCACTGGACAAGGAGTCTAAGAATTCTGGGTTCCAATGGTGTCTCTCAGCTGTAAAGTTGTATGTTTCCTCCAACCTGATTCATTTTCCAATCTGTAAACAGGGAGACTTCACTATTCTACTACCAGAATCCAATCAATCAAATAGTCACTTTATTTTCCTCAAAACAATTGCTGAAAAGTACAGTGCCATGGAGGTTTTAGCATGTTATGTGTACCTCACAATTCCCTTCAATTTCTAATAAGCTAAACAAAACAACTTTTGCCTGGAATCCTAAACTGTATCTCTTCCTCCCCATCTCCTGGTTAGGAAAAGGAAAAAAACAACAAACAATGGACACTTAGAATACTTAAGCCTCAGGACATTGGTAAAGAGAACATTTCACTATCAAAGGGGAGAATTTGGATCTCATTTGAAGGATAACGTTAACAGCTAACTAACATTACATGCTAACTACTGTTCCAAGCACTTGGGTGTCAATTTCCATAATCTTCACAACAACCTTAGGTAGCAGGTCTGTTATTTTGTAAAGAAAACTGAAGTATAGAGAGGTTAGAGAAGTCAGTCAAGGCCACCAGCTGGCAGGGCTGGAGGAACTGGGGACTGAACCCCGGTAGTCTTAGCACCCAAGTCCAGACTTCCACCCACCTGTTATACCACCTTTTAATGTTATAAATCTCTGCTTATCACAGCTGGCAACAGACAACAGCAATAATGCTATTTCTGCGTACCTGCTTACTGAATATTTTAACAGAACAAACGGATGTCAACATACTGACCAACACTCTCATCAAGTCACAAGTGTTCAAAACATCCACCATTAGCCCAATGCCCTGTTGACAACAGAGCAACACTCACTTTATGTTCTCAACATCTGACACTCGGAAAAACACGCAGCTTGCTTCTACAGAAAGTCTATTCCATTATTCCCTCTTAAGTTTTACAACCACCGTGAAAGACAGCTGGGACTGCCTCTCCACTCAGAGACGGCATAACACAGTGGTCAGGGCAGACCCTGGGACCAGGATGCTTGGATTTACTTTTTTTTTAAGTTTATTTACTTATTTAGAGGGAGAAAGAGAGTGCAAGCTGGGGAGCAGCAGACAGAGAGGGAGAGAGAGAATCCCAATGCTGTTGGCGTGTGGCCCAACATGGCAGCTGAAGCCAGGAACCAGGAGATCATGACCCGAGCAGAAGTCAAGAGTCAGAGGCTTAACCAACTGAGCCACCCAGGCATCCCCAGAACTCTTGGATTTAAATCTCTAGTTCTGTACCTTATTTGTTGCGTGACCTTGGACCAGTTACCAACTCTCTGTGTGCCCCCCCCCATTTCCTTATCAATCAAATGGGAATGAGAATATAGCTATTCACTTCCTAGGGTTATTTAAAGATTAAATAAAGGAATGCATGCAAAGTACTTCAAAGGGTACCTGAGTCTTAGTAAGTGCTCCAAAAGAGCAATTATTCTTATTATTTTTATTAATAAGACAGGTGACTTGCCCAACATCACAAAGTCAGAAAGTGTGTGGATTGGACCTTGGCCTTCTAATTCCAAAGATTATCCTATCTTCTTAGCAGGACTGCATGCTAGTTACCGTCCTCCTGAAATCCTGTTACATGCCAAAGCGCCCAAATGGGGCAGTTTTCTCTAAAAAATTGCTCAAAGATCATAGGCAATCTGCAATATTGTCCTCGTTTTGCAAATGACAAAGCTGAGGCTCTGAGAGGTCATGTGACCTATCCTCGATTCCTTAACTCAACCAGTGCACATTCTTTGCCACAGTAAGCCCTCAACAAAGATCGGAAGTTCCTGACAACAGCCTTCCATGTAGGCAATTTTTTAAAGTGCCATCCAAAAGACATAAACTGTGATTTTCTTGCTTTGTTAGCTTTATTAGTTTGAGAGAGGGATTAAATTCCTACAAAAACAAAATGTTTGACTTGAGTGAATTATCGAAATGAAATGCTGCTTCCATTAGATGCTTCATCTGCCTGCAGGGTGGCCCCAGGCACCGGAAATCCACCAAACGCAATTTTTAAGAAGGGTACTATCAGGTACCAAAGCCAGACACCCACCCACTGAAGGGAAATTACTTTGGAAGGCAAAGGGGAGTGAAGCAGCATATTCCTCTGGGGCCTGGGGAGAATGAGAACAATAAGTGATAGCATCTCTTCCCCGCAGCCTCCCACAATGGTGTATCTTACAACCGAAACATACTGTGGAACAGCTTGTGAGAGGAGCTTCATCAACAATAAGTAATTTTTATTCAGATTTTATTGTTGAATACAATGAACATGATTAAATGTTTCAGATATGCCTATTCAGACCTTAAGCAAACCACCAAGAAAAAAAAAAAACTACTAAAAATCATCTTCTAAATCTGCTTTAGGAAGAGATTTTAATTGCCAACTTGATGCTTAGAACTGAATTCCCACTGGAGAGCTGCACTGCTCCCAAGAAGACAGTAACACACGTTTGCACTTCCCACCTCGGCCTCTGCTCTCATCCCTGCTGATGCCCTTAGCGTCGCCAAATAGTTACAATGTCAGTCTTTCAAGTCACTGCATTTTGAACTTCCGAAACCTTTACGAGGGCCTCTGTGTATGGAAAAGAACAATAGCGCTTCAAAAGCCATGTCTGTGCGTTCTTCAATACTCCATTTGAATGCTGGGGTTTCAATCAAGGACATCAGCAGACAATTTCTGATTGCTTAGAAGATGACTTTTATATGGCTTTGATTAGGTTGCCCTTCTCAATAGGAAATCAAGAAAATCTTTGATCCCTTTCAAATTCCAGAATTGTCACCAAGCCTTGTCAGGATAGGAAGTGAAAGAGATGGGGGAGGGGGGTGCTGTGGAGTGTTCGTTGCTACTCCAGCCCAGCTCTCCATCTCTGGCCCCTGAACATCTATCTCCTTGCCCGTGCAATTCAGGGTTCCATCCAGAATCACTCATCATTGAGATAATAAAAACAATGGGTGCTAATTCAGGGGGTGGGGATGGTTTACAATTTTATGGATTTCCTGAAGACCTATAATTGGCACATAAATGTACAAGCGTGAACCGGATAATTAGGGGGTTCTGAACGCAAGCCACCTTTAATTTATATGATTACTTGAAAACATGTTAACTGTTGTGAAGTGTCAGCGGAACCCCCACAAGGCCTTTATTCGAAACTATCAACACTGCGAAAGTGCGTACAACGGGCCAGCAGGAGGGGGGCGGGGGGAAGACGCGAGAGCGGATCCTCGCTCCGGTCCCGGTGACTCGCTGGAGCTTCATATTAGCACCCACCTCTGAGGACTTGCTAGCCGGACCGCCCGCCCAGCTCCCGGGCAGCAAAAGACGCACTCGATTCCGCAAGCTTTCCACTTGCCGATTTTTCGAAGGATCTAAGCCCAGGCGTGCGCAGGCCTCCAAATGCACAGGCAGGCACCGACCCACGCCAGCACGCAGCCAAGCTCGCAGACACTCGCGGGAGCGCACAGATGCCCGCGCCGGGGCGCTCTCCGCTCCGAACACCGCCGAGCCTCCGGCGACAGCCGGAGCACGGTCGCCGAGCGCCCCTGGCCTCCCAACCCCCACCCCATTCCTTCAGACTCTCCCTGCCCAGGCGGAAGTGCCCAGGGCGACCCCCAACAATGAGGACTTGTGCGATGCAGTTGGGGGGAGGCGGGTAGTTTAGAGTGAAACATACACAATCTGGCGGGTTCGGGAGCGACCAAGGCAGGAGCCAAGTGGCATCAGCCTCTGCAGGCAGCTTTCCCTCGTGCCCACCCACTCTTCCCCCACCCCCCGCCCGGGTCACCAGCACCACCATCAAGGGGGGATAAAAAGGCGCTTTAAAAAGTGCGGAGAAAAGACGCGCCCTCCCTGCAGGGGTCACAATAATACTCCGCGGGACGCAACCAGCCAGGGAAGGAGAGTCCAGGCTACAGCAACCACCTCCGTTTTGAAATTTACTTTGTACGCTCATCCCAAGACGCCTTTCCGACGCGCGACACAATCTCCCCCCATCTCGGACTCCAGATCCAGGTTCTCTCGGCGGCTGAGCCTTCCTGTTAGGGCTTCTTTGTGAGCCAAACCACGGCGATTTTAAAGTTTCCCCCGTAGGAAAACAAACAAACCCTGAGCTCTGCTTCCCAGGCACAGCGTGGAGTCCTGAGCAGAAACCAAGAGCGGCGGGCTGGGGAGAAGAGCTATCAGGGTGGCGGGGAGCCTGGGGAGCGGGACGCAGCGGCGGAGAACGGAGTCGACGGAGGACCCAGGAAGGGCTGGGGTCGGGAAGACGCAGGGCCCAGCTCTGAAGGTGTCTGCGAACGGGGCAGGGGTTAGAGGGAGAGACCCGCTTGTTCGACAGGTCGCGGCAGAGCCACAGCTCAGCCGAGCAGTAGGGGAAGAGGGTCCGGCCCTGGGACGCCGCTAGCGACGCAGAGAGAAGGGATAGGAAGCACCGGGGAGGTTTTGGAGTGGGCGAAGGAGGGCTCGTGGGTGGAAAGAGCCGGGACCGCAGCAGTGAGGAGGCAGCAGGGAGTCTCCGAAAGACACAAGTGTTTGGGCTGAGGCCGTCTGGAGAAAGGCCGCGCGCGGTCACAAGTAGGGAGGCTGGGGTTGGTGAGGGAGAGCCAGAAGGAAGGAGCAGAGGTCGTCCCTTGTCCCCCAGCAAGAGGAGGGAGCCAGCGGAAAACTGCAGTCTCCATCCCCTCCGCACCCCCAGCCAAACTCCCGCGACGGGCGTCCCAGGAGCCCTCCTCCGCGCCCGGGGCGCCAGCGGAGCCGTCCGGGCGCCCTGTCCCTCCCGGCACCTGCCCGCTTTGAACTCGGGGCTGGGCTTGCCCCCCGCCTCGCCTCACCTCGGCTGGCCGAGAGCATCCTCCTCCGTTGCCGCAGCCGCCCAAGAAGCGGCTCCCCATGCCCGGCGGGCCGCGGCACTCAGGCGCGCTCTCCAGCCCGGGGAAGCCCCGGCGAGCGCCGCGCTGGGTCCATCCTCCCCGGGAGCCACGGGCCCGCGTCAGCGCAGGGGGAGGAGACCGCCCCGCGCGCCGCCCCGCCTCCTCCCGCGGCCCGCGCCCCGCCCGCCCTCGCGCCCGCCCGGCGCCCCGCGGCGCCGCTCACCTGCCGGCTCGCCGGCCGCCCGAGGCGCGCCCCTCGCCAGGGCCTCGCCGCTCCCGCGCCCGTCCCCGCTCCCGTCCGGGCGCTCTCTGCGCCGCCCGAGCGCGCTCGGAGAGCTTAGCCGAGTCGCGGCGGCGACGCGGAGGAGGCAGAGAGAGCGAGCGAGCGGGGGCGCCGCGGCACGCGGTCGCGCCTCCGGAGCCCCTGCGCTCACCCCGCATCCCCGCGCGGACGGAGGCGAGCCGAGCCGAGGGCTTGGGGCTCCCGCCCCGGCCGCGCCGGCCGGGAGCGGATGCGGGAGAGAGGGGGGGTCAGAGCTCCCACAGTCGGCTTTCACAAAGTCGCCAGCGTTTTTCGCCACCATCACCACCAGCAGCAGCGCCCGCCCGACCTCCCTCATTCCCCTCTAGTGTCTATTCCTTTATCCAAGCCTCCAAACTTACGCACTCCCAAATATAAAGAGTGCCAGCGGGGGGGAAGCGAGAGGCTGGGGCCGCGAGGGCCTGTTGCCCCCTTGCCCCTTCGCGGGAGGGGGCGCTAGTTCCCAGCGGCTACCCCTAGTTCGGCAGCCCTCCGTCTCCGCTGAGGCTTCGCACGCGAAGCTGGGCGGTGGGGAGGGGGGGGGGGGGCTGGCACCGGTCACGGTCATGTCGTCTTCAGTCCCAGGAAGGAACTCAACGCCCCTGAGAGCATGTGGGCCGCAGTTTAGCTCCAACTCCGAGTTCCCATCCGCCCTCCCCCCTTGCGTTCTTAGAGTACTCCGGAAAAGACAATACGGGACTGGGACTGGCGCAGGAGAAGGCCCCAGCCAGTACACAGTCCGTTGTTCCCTGCTTAGTTGACAAAGATCTGCCAAACCGCAGAACATACTGTGTCGGTCTGGAAATTCTTCTACCCTGACACTGGGTTCAACTCCAGTCAATGTCTGTTGTGGTGTAACCTATTTCCAGATACCAGAATGCCAGGCGTGGGAGAGAAAAAAGTCAAGTGCTGCCCCCACTGAAGCAGGGAGGGAAAAGGGAAGGAGCAGGCAGGCAACGTTTCCTCACAAAGTTGGTTTTTAGGGGCCACACTCCTGTCCTCCAGCGGGGTAATAATAAAGCTAATGTAGCAGATTTGGGTTTTGTTGTTTGTCAGCGGCCCCCCCCCCTTAGCTTCTGTCACTCACCCATGAAAATTTAATGAAGCATTTAGGGTTATTACCCCCAGAGTCAATGGGCTAAAAATATTTAGCCTAATGCACTCCTTGTGGAGCCAATACGTCCATGGCTGGTACATGCAAAGTCATTGAGAGACCCTCCCTTTCTGCACAAAATTCACGACCCATTAAACTTATTCTGTAATAACAGCTTCTGTACAAATGGAAGCCCTAGCAAAAGGAGGCTGTCACGCACCTCCTGAAAAGATAGCAATTTACACAGAGACAAGAAAAATTGGTGAGGTCATTGGCAGGATGCAATCTTGGGAGAACAGTTGATCAGAGGAAACTCCCAGCAAGGTGGGAGGGAGGGGCCACCCTTGGTTCTACTGTTTCTATCCACTTCTGGGTGTGACCAGATCTAATGGCCAGGAACCAGAGAAAGGCTCAAGTCTCTCCAACTTTTCCAAAGTTCTAGAAAGTGGGAAGAGTTGCCACTGAACACTTACAGTTCATTTAATGGGAAGTTTAGGCTCACCGAGCAACTCTATAAAGATGAATAAAACACTTCAGTTTCCTCATCTATAAAGACAAACCTCAGGGGCACCTTGGTGGCTCAGTCCCTTGAGCATCCAACTCTGCATTCCAGCTCAGGTCATGATCCCAGGGTCATGGGATCAAGCCCCTCATGGAGCTACACACTGAGTTTGGAGTCTGCTTGAGATTCTCTCTCTCTCTCTCTCTCTCTCTCTCTCTCTCTCTCTCTCTCTCCCTTTCTCTGTCTCTTTCTCTCTCCCTTTCTCTTCCTCTGCCCCTCTCCCCTTCTCATGTGTGTGCTCTCTCTCTTTAAAATAAAAAAAAATTTAAAAATTAAGATTAAAACAAGGTAGACCTCAGTCTGAACGCCATACAAAGAAAACACGAGACATGGACAAATCAGAGAAGTGATGGTTGAAATAGGGGAAGGGAGTATATGAAACTACTATGCACTTCAGGTGTCTGAGACAAATGTCAGACTTTAGGTAATTGAACACAGGTCTAACTTTTCACTGACTCTACCAAAAACCACTGAAGTTTCTCAAGGCTTTGAGGACAGCCACAGGACATCAAAACCATTTACCTGTATTTTAAGACCCTGCATATCACAGTTATTGCCTTCCCGTCTCCTCTACCTCCTTCTATTTTCCAGTGGGGTTAGGATTACAGACTTTGAAGGGAATGCAAAACACTGAGTTGGCCACGTAATGGAAATGGAAGAAGCTCATGTAAAACTCTACCTCTATTCAATGTTGAACAAGGTCCACCACGGAAACTAGGCAAATTCCCGCTAAATCCAACAGGGGCAACAAAATGCAGCTGTTCTCAACTCCAGGCTGGAAGACAGTGTCACATATAGACTAACCACATGCAAGCTGCTCACCAAGGACTTTGTGAAGACATTAGTAGTCTTTTCAGTTAAACCAAACCAAGTCTGAAAGCACTGTTTTAAGTTATCATGCTAAACGTATCAAGAAAGAGCTCATCTAAAAGGGTGGTTTTTTTTTCTTTTCTTCTCGTTTAATAACAGTGTCATTTGTACTAAGTGTGGCATAAGGAGAAAAATCAATAAACATTCCTTTATCATCCAACAGCAAAGTACTAAGAACAGCAAAGATCTATGCATTGGTTATTATGTTCCAGACAAGGCTCTGGGTGCTTTCCATACATTAACTCATTTCATCGTCATGACAGCCCTGTGAGAGAAATATCCCTTTTAGTTTTTTAAATGTGTGTTTATTTTTGAGAGAGAGAGAGAGCACAGGAGAGTGAGCGGGGGAGGGACAGAGAGAGAGGGAGAGAGAGAATCCCCAGTAGGCTCCGTGCTGCCAGCATAGAGCCCGACACAGGGCTCCAAGTAATAAACCATGAGATCATGACCTGAGTGGAAATCAAGAGTCGGACGTTCAACCGCCTGAGCCCCCGGGGTGCCCTGAAAAATATCCCTTTCAACGGGTACTGAATAGACTATGGACTTTGGAATCTGATGGCCTGAGTTATTTTTTACAAGTTACTCACCTTTCTAAACGTCAAAAGGCTCCATTCTACAGTGGTGATACCTGCTTCTTGAGACACCTGTGTGAGGAGATTGCTGCAAGCCTTAAGTGAGATAATGTAGTAGACAAGGCTAGCACTAAATATGTCACCCAGCAAATATCGGTCCTCTTTCTAGAATAATGCCAAAATAGTTCATTTTAAATCAATAAGCATTTATGGTGTTCCTTTTACATATCAGGCACTGTGCCAGGCAATGGGAATGATGATAAATCGGAAACAGACCCTGCCTCTGAGGAGCTGTGAGACGATGGAATGAAAAAACCAAGGGCATGGGCAGGCAGGTGGGTACAAAGGAGTTTCATTGAATTTCACATAATTCATCCTAATGCACATGATTCTCAAGCTATGCAGAGAGGCAGCCTAAGTACTGTTTGAGATTGACCCATGATTGAAAACAAAAACAAATGCCAGTAAAAATAAATTCAATTAGCAATAATTACTCCTCCAATGAAAGGAATGAAAAGTAGCTCATTTTTGTGTATTATGTATTGTTTAAAACTCAGTTTATTCCTATAATTTTTTTTTCCAATATACCTCTCTTTGGGTGAAGTATAATAAAGTTGTGCCATAAGCTCTAAGGGTTTCAAACACGAGTTATTATATAGCCACTGTTTATTAAATAATTTCTAGTGCTCACATATGCCAGGAATATGCTAATATTTCTATATACATAAAGCTCTCAGATTAATAAAATTTTGAATAATGTTCAGTAGGAACATTTCTACCAAGCTTACTAGAGACATCATGTGTTCAAAGTACACTAATGTATAGAATGCACAAAATTTCAAAGGTTAATACCTAAAGTATATAATCCTCTTACAGTCCCTTTCAGTCAAGTTCATGTTTACACTCAGGTTCCACTTCTTTATTCAAAAAGTGTTTTCTTATTGTTTACTCTATACCAGGCACAACATTAGCCTTTGGCAAGGCAAGAAAACAAAAAGCAAAACAAAACAAAACAAAAACAAAACTTGCTCTTGAGCAATTCATAGGCGCATGAAGGAAATATATCATTACACCGCATTCCAATAAATACTATGGTAGTGTTAAGTACAGCATGCTAAGGGAACATCACATACGGGCACTTAACACAGGGTAGGATGTTAAGAAATCCTCATGAAGGAAATGATGTCACCTGGGAAGGTAACTGAATAACCAAAAAAAGCAGGGACAAGTATTTCGGGCAAAGAAAAGAGAATGTACAAATTCTTCCAGGATGCTGGATGGTGGTGGCTATGGCTGACTCTGGGGAGGCAACATATATTTTAATGGGTCTCGTTTGCCAAGTTCAGGACTTTGGACTTTAGTGTGAAAGGAGTCAAATGTTTTAAAAAGCAGGAAAAAAACATTGTTCACACCTTACCTTAACCACATTTCAGGTACTTTTCTTACATGCCCTGAACTCAAGTAAGATACCCAATTGTTATTTCTTTTTTGAGGTCAGAAAAGAAAATAAATTTCTGAAAGCCTTCATCAAAACAGAGGTCCCTTCTTTTATGATACTGGCCTGCCTTGATTCCAGGGAAAGGTTGTGTGGCAGTATTATTACTGAACTTGACTCTGGTTTACAGTTGCTATAAATAGCACTCCTTTTATTTTTTCCAAGGAGGGGGTGGAGGAGACCAGCAATGCTGCAATTGTATTTATGCCACCAATCTTTTCAACTAAATGCACAATAGAAACAAAGCAGAGAGCTGAAGTGATCATCAAAAGGCTCTTAAGTTCCAACACAAACCCCCAATTTTTTTTCACTCATAAAGTGGATCCTAAGGTGAGGTTAGTGCTTGAAAATAGGGGAAGACTAGAAGCTATCAGAAAATGACTGGTTTCTCATGCTTGGGGAGCATGAGAGCAGGGAGGAATCAGCATACCTTAAGATACAGTATCATGCATTTTGTGGCCACTATGTTGAAGGTATGACAGATACTTGTTTTTTGACTCTCTCAGCCATTGCTCTGTCTTTGGTAAACACCACTCCGATTTTGTTGGGGAACCATTCCCCCACTCGATGGTATGTTTTTCCCCACTCAGTTTTGATAGAGCGGACCCTACCTACCTCCAGCTCCAGGGATAGACAGGAGCAACACACTTCTTGGCCACAGTTCAGGGATGGTCCAATAGGTGACCTGTGTACTTATGCTAGAGCAACTGGGGAAAATGCTTTCTCTTTACCACTGGCCTGGAAATTGGAAAGATGGTAAGCCTGTAGCTGTAAGAACCCACCCCATAAGAAAGGTCTTCAGAGAATAAAAGAGAGAGAGAAGAAAACAGGTAAGAAAAATAGAGATTTATGAAAACACTGTTGAATGACTTTGGTTTAGCTATGCCTGAAGCCAACTACCATCCCCCCACCCAGATTTTTCAATTATATGAGCCAAAATGTTCCCTCTATTACTGAAACCAGGTTGGATTAGTTTTCTTTTCCCACTTTTGACGAACACAATTCTATCATGCCAAGTATTGCATTATGAACTTTCTTTATATTAATCCAATTTAATACTTAGAGAATCCCCAAAAAGCTATTTGTATATTGTTATACTTTGCCTTATTCAGAGAAAAACACAAATTCACATTGTATAGGTTAAATCAACTCAGAGAGGTTAAATATCTTACCGAAAGTTACACATACTATTGGAAAAGGAAAAATTTAAATACTATTTATCATAGCACATTACAAAATACTTAGGAGTAGATTGAACAAAAGCCATGCAAAGTTTTTGTGCCAAATCTTACAAAGTGTTGATGAAAACAATTAAAGAAGACCCAAATAAATGGAGAACCATACAATGTTCATGGTGTGGAAAACTCGACGTTGATGTCAATTCTCCCCAAATTGAACTATACATTTAGCAAAATCCAAATAAAATTCCCAGCATACTTTTTTAAAGAAATTTCCAAGTTAATTCTAAAATGTATATGGGAATGCATAGGGCCTTAGAATAGCCAAAACACTCCAGAGAAAGAAGGGAAAATTTAGAGAGCTTATCCTACTTGATTTCAAGAGTTACTAAAAAGCTGCAATAATTAAGACAGTATGGTCTTAGCATGAAGGATAGATAAAGTAATCAGCGGAACATCAGATAAAATCCAGAAACAGACCAACACATATGTGGTCAATTGATTTTTTTTTTTTTTTACAAAGGTGTCAGTGCAATTCATTGAGGAAAGGAAAGTCTTCAAAATATGGTATTGGAACAATCATATGGAAAAAATTAATCTCAATCCCTTCCTTATACCATGTATAGAACAAAATACATTCACTAAAATAGTAAAGATTCTAAAAGAGAATTATAGAGTCTATCCTAATGATTTAGAGGTATGCACATATTTCTTAGAAGACGAAAAAAATCATTGAACATAAAAGAAAAAATGATAAATTAGACTTTACCAAAATGCAATATATGTGATATTCAAAAGACAGCATTAAGAAACTCAATGGCAAACCACAAACCTAAAGAAAGTATTCGAAATACATATCTGACAAAGGGCTTAAGTCTAGAAAATACAAACAACTCCTATTAATTAATAATGAAAAGATAAACAACCTAATTAAAATGGACAAAATGGACACTTTACCAAAAAAATGAGAAGATATATTGAATAGCCAATAAGAACATGAAAAGGTGGGCAACATCGTTGATCACAAAGAATATGGAAATAAACCATAATGAGATATCACTCCACAAACACTAAAAGGGCTAAAATTTGGAAGTCTGACAACATTCAATACTGGTGAGGATACAGAACTCTCACATGTTTCCAATGAAAATGTACAACAATGTCACCGTGTTGGAAAATGACCTGGCGCTTTCTTATCAAGTTAAGCATACATCTACTCTTTGGGCACTTATAGGTATTCCACTCCTAGGTATTTACTCCTGAGAATAAAACACGTACACACACACTTATACACACATGTACACACAAATAAACATATATACTAGAAACTTTATTGCAACTTTACTTGTAATAGGTCAAACTGGAAACAACACAATGTCTTTCCACAGTAGAAGGGATAAATAAGTTGTACAATAGTCATACAGTGGAATACTACTACGCAAGAAACAAAATAAACTACTGATAACTACAGCAACATGGACAAATCTTTTTCAAACGTTGAATGAGAGAAACTAGAAGAACACTGTCATGACTTTGTCTATATAAGGATCAAGAACAGGCAAGATAAATCTATGACGAGATAAATTAGAACACTGGTTGCCTCTGTGGAGGGGGATTGTCTGGAAAGAGGCACAAGGTACTTTCTGGAGTAATGGAATATACTATATCTTTAATGTAATGTTGGTTATATAGGCAAATACATTTGCCAAATACATTTGCCAAAACTGGCAATCAGACCCCACGATCCTTATGGGAACCCCTCCATTATGGCCCAACACAGCTATTTGTGCTAATGTTGCAAGTCCTGAATAAAATATTGTACTCTCAACCAAAGAGTACTCTCTGTCATATAAGTATGGCACTACCAAAGCAATGAGTGTGTGTGTGTGTGTGTGTGTGTGTGTGTGTGTGTGTTTTAAGTATCCTTTAAAGAACATTAATGCAAGAATGGTTAGGCCAACATAGAGTTCCCCTCACAAAATGAAGGTACTATCTAGCAATGCTGTGGGTATCACCAGAAGGTAAAGAATTTCCTGGCACAAGAGTAAATCAAATATAGGTTGGATGATGGCTTAGCAAGAATGGGATAGAGAAATCCAAGCTTCAGATGATGGAAGTAAACAGGGGAAAGGAAATCTTGAGCAGTAAGACCTTTAAATTCTCCTTCTAAACCCCAACAGTTTATGATTCCTTGAAAGGTTCTCAAAAAGCTCTGAAACCATAGTGATACTTCAAATAGGTCTCTTCTCCAACGTCCCAGAAAGCCAATGAGAGGCTATAACTCGACCCTGGAAGGCCTAGCCTGTGTGGTTGAATCTGGATGAAAACCTCACAAGGAAAAAGTCACCACTCTTTCCTGGAAATGTACTGATGCAAATCACACTTTATAAAATATTTTTTTTAAATAAAAAGAATGTAATTGCTCACTGAATTGTAATATGAATGCAAATTAACTTACTGTAATTATACTGTGCAATTTTCTACTTTAAAAACTTAGAAAATGGAAGAGACCTGATAAGTAATTTGAACTGTAATTCTTCATTGCGTTCCTTCATTATGCAATGGTTACCATAAGCAATTTGCTCTGTTTTAATGTAAAATGTTTTTACTTCATACCTTTACCTTGGCAGGACTCAAACGAGATCATTCAGTATATACAAATACCCGTTTTCCCCCCACAAGTACATTGTAGAAATAATCGAGATTAAATTAATACAGCACAAGGGAATTTGTGAGAGATTCTTTAATATATTTTCACTTTGGAACATTTAGCACATTAAGTATCTCTCTATCCTATATCTGCAATGTGTTTTAAATAATCAGGGGATTCCTCACCAAATAGGAGTCGGATGACCAGCATTCATGCTTTAGTGGCAAGGCTTTGGTATAGAAGTAAGGAAAATGGGTTTAGTCTCAGCCCTGCCAGTAATTAATTGTGTGACCTTCCACATGCTGGCCCTCAGTTTGCGCATATGTAAATCAAAAGGTCTGGCTACGTGATTTACAGCCTCCATTCTAGCCCTTACAATCCAAGACTGCTCTGTTGTCACTCTTTGCTTTGCATTGTTTAAGCAACATGAGTGACAGTAAATGAATTTCTTATTTAGAGTTAATGACTGTCTGAATGAACCACAAGCCCTCTGGTTCAATCATTCATTGCTAAAGAATGTCTAACGCAAAGATCGTCTGTGATGATGCCAATGTAAAAAAATAATAATTACCTCTTTCATGCTAATAATAATTTGCACGTGTAGTTCCCTTGGTGTGGTTCCTGTTAACGGCAAGGAGAACATACAGAGAGCCGGGGATCTCATTAAGCAGCAGCACAGCGTAATGGAAAGAGAGGTAGGTAAAGCTTGGAATCGTGAGACTTTGGTATTTCCTTTGGCTAATAACCATACGAGGCCTCAGTAATTTCATCTTTTAGACTGGGTGCCCTCAGCTACTTTCCTGGATGTTCTTAGGATCAAGCACATAATGAATGGAAGAGACATTTGGTCACCTGTATTTGTAAATGTCTCATTTAATGCTCTCAGCAACCCTGTGAAGGAAATTATCCTCTATTATCTCTATTTTCCAGCACACACACACACACACACACACACTCACACTCACACCTACACAAAAGTAAAAGTAAGAGAAATTAAGTAATTTGTCCAGGGCCACAGCCCATGACACTTGTCTGGCCTTTCTATTCAGAAGGGATAGTAACATCTCTTCACCTTCTGAATTCCCATATCTAGGTAATTCTTTTTTCTCTCAACATATACGATCTTCTTAGAAAAAGGGAACTCTTTCATCTTTGCGCAACCAACAGTACCATGAACCTCTATTCCTCAGCTATAAAAATGCAATAAAAGTGCTCTAAAGGACACTCTTTAGTTCGCTCTTTGGATCTCATCTCACCCATACCCACCCCGTTTGTCTTTTCCTAAAAATCCAATTCCAATTTGGAGAAGTATGTGATTTCTCAGAGGTGCTGTCTGTACCTTAGCTCTTGACTGGAACACATGACCTAAGCTAAACCACTCAGCACCCCCTGAATCACCACTCTGGTCACTAGTAGTGACCAGAGTGGTGGTTCAGGGGTTGGCAGAAAACCTATCCAATCAGACTTTGACTGGAAAACAGAAAGCAATTAAAAACAAAAATCCTGTAGACCAAGAAGCAACAGTGTAGGCTCCTAAAGGGAATGGACCTTATGATGAAGCTGGATCCAAAGAGGTCAAAGCAGAGAGACCAAAAGAAATCATCCTGTCATATCATGGAGTCACTGTCTAAAGGCAGCATTACATTAACAATAATATGATCCAATATATCATTTTGATCATATAAGCCAGCATTGTTCGTAGTTTTTGTTACTTCTACTGATACCGTGCCCTCAATGTAATGAAGTCATGAATGAGAAATTGTAAAGGCTACACAATCATAATATTTAATAATGGTGATTAGGACAACGATGACATGATGATGGAGTGAAGGAGATGAATGCCTTTCAACAAACATGGCTCTGGAATTTCATGTAGATCAGAAATTCTGTCAGTTGTAAAAAAAATAAAATTAGTTCATTTTACTGTGTTTCATCTAGATTCATTTTATGATCTTCTTCTAGCAGCATACTCTTATTTATTCCTGATCAAACCATAAAGATGATGTATCTTTTCTTGACCATGTCTTCTACATGCTTGCCTCCATTCTTTCACTCATGCTATTTCCTCCTCCAGGATTACTTTTCCCCATTCCCATTTACTGAAATCTTTCCCAATGTGTAGGACCCAGTTTAAATGAAGCCCCCCATCTTTCTCCCTTTTGATTCCTTTATATATTGTGCTTACTTATAACCCTGATCCCTGCCATGTATTGGAGCCATTTTTCACATGTCTGGATCCCCCATAAAGACTATAATCTCTTAGAGTAGATGCTAAGCTCCTTATAAACAGCAGAGAGAAAGAGATGTATGTGACACCTGTCACTGCACTAATTTCAAGGGTGATTCAACTGATGTGCCTGTAATTCCACCAATGAATAGTCATCAATCAAAAGCATATAAGGAACACCTTATGAAGAGATGGAAAGTCTTTATAATTAGGAATGCTTAGACTTTGATATAACTGGGAGTTATGAAAAAGGGCAGGAGAGTGGATGACAGAGAAGGGAGGGAAGGAAGGGAGAAAGGGAGGGAGGAAGAGAGGAAGGCAAGAAGGGAGGGAGGAAGGAAGGGAGGAAGGGAAGGAGGGAGGGAGGGAGGAAGGAAGGAAGGAAGGAAGGAAGGAAGGAAGGAAGGAAGGAAAGGAGGAAGGAAGGAAGGAAGGAAGGAAGGAAGGAAGGAAGGAAGGAAGGAAGGAAGGGGTCATTTCAATCTGGTTCCAGGTGCTATCATTTGTTCTCTCATCTGCACAATTGAATCACATTATGAATCCCTCTCTTATGGGCATTTGTTTAATGCTTGTCCCATCAACAGACTTAAAGCCACCACTGTAGTTTCCTTGTGTCTCTTTTTCCTATAGCCAGCCCTCCCCCATCCATGTCAATTTACCTCCAACATGTAACTCCAATCTGTTCACTTTCATCCTCTCTTCTGCCATCACCTTAGACCCAGCTACATGATCTCTGGCCTAGTATTGCCTTTTCCCCTGTTTTCACTCTTGTTTCCCTGTGACCCATGTTCCACATATTAGCTGCAGTACTATTTTAGAAACATCATTCAGATTTTCCCATTTAAAACACATCAATGATTCCTCATTGTATTTCAATTTCCACAAGTCTTCATAAAGGCTTTCAAGTTCCTCCATGATCTGACCTAGCCTCAACTCACTCCACTCTCCCCATGCTTATTATATTCCAGTCATAGTGGCCTTCATTCATTTCTACACAACCTCATGTCAAAGCTTTGGCAAGGAATATTCTATTTGCTTGAAATGGTATCTTCTCACCTCTCCAAAAGGTTCTCCCCAGGGCCCAGCTCCTATACATTCATTGATGCTAGCTTAACTGTTACTTATTTAGAGGTCTGACCTTACTCCCATCCTTCATGAGGTTCCTTTGTTAAAATCATTCAAAACAATCACCCTGTAATTTTCCTTCAGAGACCTAATTACAATTTAAAACTGTGGGGGATAAGCTTAGGAATCTCCTGAGCTTACACCAATGGGTTAACAAGGCATAAACAAATACAAAGCCATAGGAGGTTCACACCCGAGTTTGGGTAAACAAGAAAAGGCAACCAAGAATAGGGAGGTGCAAAGGCACCCCAGAATAGAGAGAAGGTTTAGAGCCCCCAGAATAGAAAGAGAGGGGCAAAGGCCCAAAAATAAGGGCACAAAGGTGCCCAATCCATACGTATATGACATAAACAAGATTAGATATTCAAGGTGGAAGCACTCTCAATTTAGTACTATAGGAGAAAGCTGCTCTCACAGGAAGAAAGGACCAAGTTAGCTAAACAGGGAAATTGGGCTATAGACCACTGCACTGCAGGTGTAGCAGCCCAGAGTGGAGATGATTAACAAAAGAAAAGGTGCCTGAGTTTATTTCCCCTACTTGTCTCATCCCTGAGGCTAGCTAAGGTAAACAGAGGTGATGCCTCATGTCCACTGTAAACAACCTTCCTCCCAACTGCCCGGCCCCCAGATTTTGTTTTGTATGAACCCAACCCCCTAATCCCAAATATCTTCAAGACCCCCTTTCCCTCACATCCACAAGTTAATGTTCACAGATTCAGTCTCTTTGTACACGTCCATTGCCATGTTTATAAGCCTTCTGATCCTAATAAAAATGGGGCAAGGACCCTTATTTGGGGTTCTTGTCTTTTCCTGGTCATTAGCCATCTCTCACTTTCAATCTTGCATCCCACTCTTTTGCTAGACAAGAGAGAACTTTAGACCCAGAGTCTATGACATAAAACTATCTATGTATAACCATATATGAAGTATAATTATATTTTATAAGTATATTTTGGTTTAATGTCTATTTACCCTAGTAGACTATAAGCTCCACAAGGGCAAAACAATGTTTTTGTTTGTTTGTTATTTTTGTGTTTGTTTGGTCACCATAGTGGGTTGAATGGTGGTTCTCCAAAATATATGCCCATGACTTAATCCCCAGAATCTGTGAATGTTACCTTATTTGGAAAGAATCTATGTAGCCTTTGTATCTCAAGTTAGGATGTTGATATGAGAAGATAATCCAGGATTATACAGGTGGGTCCTAAGTAGAATAAAAAGTATCCTTATAAGACACACACAAGGGAGACACAGAGAAGAGCAGGTAGTGTGACCACAGGGGCAGAGATTGGAGTGAAGTTGCCACAAGTCAAGGCACAAGAAACTGGAAAAGGAAAGGAAAGGAGTGGATTCTTCCCTAAAGCCCCTGCAGGGAACACAGCTGTATGGACACCATGATGTTAGACTTCTGGCCTTCAGAAATATGAGAGAAGTATCTTTTGTTTTAAGTCACTATCTTTATAGCAATTTGTTACAGCAGCCCTAATAAACTAATACAGTCACCTATATATTCCTGTATTACTTACATTGCTGAGTGCTGACCAGTGATTATGGGCTGAACGAATACATGAGCATTCATAGAGCAAAGATACACATGTCCAGCATTGTATACTGGATCTTTCCATAGTGAACCGAACACAGTAGGCCCTCAAATTATTTATTAAATTTCATTTTATAAAGATATAGGCATATGAAAAATTTAAAGCTTAAATATGCAAAAGAAACTTACAGATGTAACTAGACAGACTTCTTCTTTTATAAATGGTAACTGTAGAATTGAAAAAGGTTATCTGACTTACCCAAGGTCACTAGCAAGCTCAGGCTGAGGGAAATTGCATTTATTTATGTATTTCCTATATCAACATCTACTAGAGTATCTTCCCTAAGTACAGTTACATTATTCTAATTAAAATCATTTGATATGTTGCTGCTGTCTTTAGTCAGACTCCAGCATTCATTGTCATTAAAATAGTTAGTATGTGTAGTTCTGTACTGATAATGAAAGAAATATTGAACTAAATCCCAAGAATTGCAAGATAAAAATTTTATCCATGCAAATTCCAAGGAATCCAAGAGGGAATATCAACACTAGATAGACATTTACTATTACATTTTACTTGATTTAATTATGATTTCATTACTGGTATTCAAATATTTAAGCAGCTTATCAGGCATTATCTCTTCATTTAACAATTTACCCCAAAATATATTAAAATGCATAGAATAAACCAACTCGCTTCAGTACTAAGGTCTTTCCCACTTAATTTTTGACGTAGGGTTAACTCCACTTGAGGAGTCTCTAATGATTATGGCTTAAATTTAACGTTTTCCCATATATTACCTGTGCATGGCAGAAAAGATTCTATATGCATCTGTCAGTAGCAAAGGAGTATCTTGAATCGATCTTTCTTTCCTTCCTCTTCCTCTGTATGGGAACACAATATAGCTCTGGAAATTAGAATTTCTGTATTTATTTCACCAGATCTGATTGCATGATCCTTGGCAACTAGCATAACCTTTTGTGCACCCCTCACCCATTCACATATCCAGCCACTCGGGCACTAATTCCATAAGTATTAATGTGAACCTATACCATCTGATTCCAAGACACATGTGCTTTTTTGTCACTGTGTCCCCAGTCATTCCATCCTCAGTGTAGATGCACCATTAATACCTGTCAATAAAATGAACTGTACAATGACTGCTAGAATCTGGTATGTTATTTCCTTTGGATTTATTACATGTGGCTAAATTTGGAGAATCCCATTGTAGGCAGAGGAATCCCAAAGGTCATTTAGCGAAGTTCCCAGCTGTAGACTGATTTTTAATTACACACACCTGTGTAACTTTATCCATTATATATTTAAATATCCTTGGGACTGGAGCCTTTAAAATCTCCCTTGGAATCTATTTCTCTGAGTAACCATGCCCGGTTCCATTTATAGAGTCCATTTTTTAAAAATCATTCACATGTTCATCTATTAAAAAACAAAACAAAACCTGAGTGTTTTCCATGTGAATGAAACCCTGTGGTAGGCATTGATGCTAAAGAAATGAAAGACAGGGGCTGTTCCAAAGTAACAGAGTAATGGGAGAGAAAGATAAGTAAACAGGTAGATTTTTAAAATAGTGCCCTAAGTGCTATAACACAGGTAACTACTGAGTGCTTTAAATGCCTCCCTACCTCCCCAGATAGAGGTGTTTAGAGTGGGAAAGTGATCAGCAGCTTCCAAAGAAAGCTGTGAGTCCATTAGGACAAAGGTCATCCCATGCCTTAGCCACTCAACCCACCAGATTCTTCACCACTCAAAGGTTTTCTCCAACTAATTCCTTTCTAGTGACACAGATCACCCTGTTAAGATTCTCAAAGAAGTTCCAAAGAGAGAAATCCTTCTGAAGATTTATCTCTCTCTGGGCAACCATGTGGCTACTGCCCAGATGCGATATAACTATTGTGCCTTTATTTGTGCTCACATTTGCACTCAGTTTGTTACAGCCTCAATGTATTTCATTAGTTTCTAGAGGAGGATTTGCTCCTTCTGCAGGCTTTATTTTCAGGGAGGTTACGAAAAAACCAGCTTCCCAGAGAAAAATACTGTATGATGATTACATATTGTGAAACCCAGGTCTGATTATATCATGCTTCTATTTAAAATCATTTAACTGCTCTCCAGTGCCTACAGGAGAAAATCGAGTGTCTTTAATCTGGCATGGGGAACATCGATGGTGAGCACTTGTACACTCTGTAGCAGTATCCCTTATCAAGAGGACATCACACATCAGAGGCCACCAGGCAGAACCCCTTTAGGTTATGGCCAGACGACTCATTGAAGGGGTCAGTAGAGAAGTGATAAGAGCTGATCTACATTTTTGGAAGCTTATTCTACATTCCCTGAATAAAGTAATTTTGCAGCAAAATTCATGTATAACGCCACTTGCTTCCTCAATAATGAGACAGACCACAAATTAGGAAGCAGAAAACAGGGAACAAACATAAGTAAAACAAACAAACAAACAAAAAAACATTTGCATAGCACTTCCTTAAAAACACACCTACAAAGGATTCCAGGATGTTTACCATTACTTCCCTTAAAGCATCCATCTGAAAGTTTGCAGTCAGCTTCCTGAGTTACCCCAGTAACAATCCATTAAGTATTCTCTTGACAAATCCTAAATTGGCCAATAGTTTGTAAAAACAACACTCTGTGTCCCAGCCATTGTGCACGGTTGCACTGGGGTGAATATGTGAATTATTGTAAGTGTATGTATATAGTTATCATCATACTTTTCTGCACCCATTTATGAAGTGTGGCTTGAATTCAGTGATCTCATTTTTTTTTTGCTTTCTGAAAAAATAAAATACAGAATGCAAAAAGCTCAAGCCAGTTAAGAAATGACACAACTACTCTTCTCCACGAGGCAATAAACTAGTTATACGAGAAACACCTTCCAGTTACTTGAAGAGTTAGATTCAAAATAACCCAATCGTAACTAATAACATTTCTGTATTGTATGAGTACATTAAAATAATCATTGGATTTGTCCCCTTTGATGAATTAACTCAATAGATATTTATTGAGCATCTCTTAGACATGACAAAAAGTGCTGCCTAAAGAAAGTAGGTATTACCTTGCCTTCAAGGAGCAGGGTATTTACATTTATTGTGAGGTCTCAGTCGCATAAAATAAAAACCCATACAGGGCACAATTTGATCTGTCTTATTCCCTCATGCTATCAAGCCAGTACACACACACACACTCACACACACACACACACTCACTACACTACACTGATTAAGAATTGGCCTCACTCTATTATTGACCCCCATTCTAAATCACTAAGCTTCACTAAGCTTCCTTATCATCCCACTTCTGGCCTTAAGGTTCATTTTCCATAGGAAGTTTTATTCACACTTTTTTTTTTCTTTTGCTCTACTTCCGAGTACGATTTTGATTCCTCTTGAGCCAACAGCAGCTCCACTTGTCTTGGATAAACATTTTGCCATCTGAGGTGGGGTCCAGAGGACTTGGTGGGTTCAGGAGGGGAGGGACAACTCTTCCCACACCACCAGGTTATAACAAGGCCCCATTTAACAGCCCAACGTAACAATCCTGCATTTCAAAGGAGAAATGTATAAATACAAGAAATTGGATCAACCATGAATCCTACGTCAGGATTCTACTTGTTCTATGGTAATATAAAAATACTGAAATATCCCATTAAAATCATGACTAAGGACACAATCTAGGTGTGCCATCTTGTGAACATCCCTACTGCCACCATATCAGCTAGAGATCCCACCCCCATTTTAGCTTTACCATTTTAGCTTCCTTTGGACCTGATTGCATAAATGGTTCCCAGGCAGAGGGTGGATTATTTAGGTACCTTCAGAGATTCTTTTTCAATCTGACTGATGGCTGTGAAACTCTTTTCAAATATGTCATTTAGTTTCTTTTTTTTTTCACTCAGCTTATGAAAATATGATATTCTTGACACAACTTGCTATATCTGTTAGGTTGAATTTATTGATTCTAGAATTATTTAGTGTTAAATATATGACAGGTTTTGTAACCAACCACTGGGAATACAATAGCCAACTAGATAGCTATGATCCCTTCCTTTAGGAAGCTTATTATCCTGGAGTAAAAGACATGTTGAATATTAGGTTCATGGATATACTCCAGGTAGTGTTCCACTAGGGCCTTCTAGTAGAGGTCCCTAAACAAAGATTGTGATAGCTCTTTATGCCTCTAAGATTCTTTCAACAGGAGAAACGTGCTTGCAAATCACTCAGCAGAAGGATAAGACTGAAATGTAAACCAGTAAGGGAGAGAGGCCACGCTGCCTTAAATTCACACTAAAGTATAAATGACCGACATTGGATATTGTTTATGAATAAAGCTCTTGATGGAGAAGAGGTAAAGAGGAAGATACACTGGGTTTTCAATTAGAGGAATCATGGAAGAAAGAAACCTGGTGTTAGGAGGGGAGAAATTGCCTCCTGAATAATCTGGTTGATGCTGAGTCCTTTGTGCGTATCTATATACACACACATATATGTGATGAAAATAAGAGTAAGTTTGGAATCAAAAATTCTGGGTTCTTGTTTGGGCTCAACCACCTCACTCTGGGCTCTGAGAAAGGTCTCTAATCTCTTTGGGATTTAAATTATTTGTTTTTAAGAAAGGGATAGCATATTCTGCCCTAACACCTCACAAATTCATTGGGAAGGTAATATTGATCATACACATGTAAGGTGTTAATAGGGCAAGAACACTGTTCTACTGCAGTGGAGATCTCAGATTATCTCCAAAACATGAATGAAACAAGTGCCAGCTGGGGCACTGATTTAAAGTAATTGGACCAATCTTTGTCGGTCCAGTTACAAAATTCTACCCTCAGACTTTAAAACAATGATTTTTAATTTACCTGAAGCTATGCTTCCAGATTAACTGGTTAATAATAACTGATTAATCACTGATAATTCCTTTATGCCTTTCAAAGGAATTATTGTGTCACAGGGCTTATCTCACACTTTTGAAATAAATGTGTTCCAGTGGGAGTGGCTGGTTTCTGTTATCCAATTGGCACATGGTTAACATATGTGATATATATTTCACTTAAAATTTTTTTTAATGTTTATTTATTTTTGAGAGAGAAAGAGAGAGAGAGAGAGAGAAGAAGAAGAAGAAGAAGAAGAAGGAGGAGGAGGAGGCAGAGAGACAGAGGGAGACACAGAAGCTGAAGCAGGCTCCAGGCTCTGAGCTGTCAGCACAGAGCCCAATGCGGGGCTTGGACTCAGGAACTGCGAGATCATGACCTGAGCTGAAATCAGATGCTTAACTGACTGAGCCACCCAGGGGCTCCTGTATATTTCATTTAAAATACCATAATGCTTTTTAAACAATTATGCTTTTTTTTTTTTTTAATTTTTTTTTTCAACGTTTATTTATTTTTGGGGGGACAGAGAGAGACAGAGCATGAACGGGGGAGGGGCAGAGAGAGAGGGAGACACAGAATCGGAAACAGGCTCCAGGCTCCGAGCCATCAGCCCAGAGCCTGACGCGGGGCTCGAACTCCCGGACCGCGAGATCGTGACCTGGCTGAAGTCGGACGCTTAACCGACTGCGCCACCCAGGCGCCCCAAACAATTATGCTTTTTAAAGGATGTATTGTTTCATTTTATATTAGTCACTATTTAATTGTGGGTCATGAAACCCAATGGACTCATTAAGTCCTCAGGCCAGCACTCATGACAAGTCTCTCCTCCTTGCTTTGGATGGATCAGCTAATTCTAGACCCAGACTCCACCAGGACCACACACTTTCCAGACATGCCTCTGCATTCACCCCATTTTGGTAGCCCCCCACTTGCCCTCTTGTCAGCTCCCAGTCCTCGCTGAGAGGTTAATTTACTGAGGAACATAGAAGTTAAGCTTCTGCCCACAGACACATGGAAAAAGGTGAACCTCTAAGATTTGAACTTAGATATCGAAGGCACCAAAGCCCAAATATGTTATTTCTACCGCATCCTGCTGATATGTAGAGTATCTGTTTCTTTATAGCGAGACTCTTTTTAGTGGGAGAGACTTGGGTTATAGTATTCTATTTAAAAAAAAAAAAAACTATGTTAAAAGATGTTTTGTGATGTGTAGGACAAAGAGGGCTATTTAAATTGAAATCATTTTCCTAGTATCCAAGATCTCTAAATCTCATGCACATTAAGTTTGAATTAACACTAACAAGGGTCTAACAGCTTTGATGCTGTGTTCTTAGATAATTAAATTCTTAGAAAATCATTCCACATTTGAGGGAGAAGCGAAGGACACAGTGAGTTCAGTCTTAATTCAAAGTCACTTACACATTGTTACCTGCTGTTTCCAGGCCTTCACAGAATCAGCAGGGAGGATTTGATATTAAAAATGAGGGTTTCTCTCTTTCTCTTTCCACACCCCCCCTTCTTTTAGGCCAAATTCTCAGGTGGGGGGCATAGTGGAATTGTCAACTTGAATTTTTCCTAAGCGGTCACTTTACTTTGGCATTTATCATATGCTAGAATATCCAGGCTATTTTGCATCCTGAAACTGAGGTTCTAGCAATATCCCTTCCTTCAAAACTATGCTCCACGTTGTATGTATGAAGTGTTTTATAGTTTATAAAGCCCTTTTTTCATCCATTATTGCATGTGACCCTCAGACCCACCTGCAGAATTTAAAAGATGACACGTTCGTCTATGTCATCATCGGAAAAGATGACTGTTGACAGGCCTCATGAGGTGACATCTATATTGGTAGCATTTTACATCCTAAGCTGACATTTGACCTTTGGGACTCAGAGTCATAAACTAAATCTTGTTATATCTGAGCAGGCTCGGGAATACTGACTCACAATAACAAACCTCACAAGAGGCTGAGGAAGACACTGGAATTCCAGCTTAAGATGTTAAGATAAGAGATAAAAACTGTCAGTGGCTGATAACTGTTAGGTCAGTATGAGCAGGCGTTTTGTTCCAGGACTGCTAGGTTATCAGAAGGCTGCTTGGTTTCCAAGATGAGAAAGCAGAAACTCAGGGAGGTGAGGTAAGTTGCCGCGAGCAATCTAGGCGGTTAAGTGGAGAAAACAACTTGAATGCTCCACCTCCACCCTAGGGACAGAGCCAGCACCAAGATGGAACTGGGGTGGGGAGGGGGTGGCTGGTGGCTCTTTGGCCAAGTCTCTGTCCCTCTCCTGGTAAAGGCTCTTATGGGCACCATGGATCTTTTCCTCATATCTCTCCTTAGCGTCTTTCTGTGACCGTTCCCCACACTTGGATTAGTAAGGTGTCTCTTCAGCTTTGTTCTGGTTTAGTAGGGAGATTATTTTACTTTAAGGCAACTTTGTATATTTCTACTTTGATCTCATATGTACTGGTTTAGATTTGGACCCTCAGACAGTAGCCTTACTTCCTAGACGAAGGTGGTACCCTACAACCAGCTCCGCATACCAAGTTATAACCCTTTCCAGTAGGTGGGGCAGCAATTATTATCCCCATTTTTCATATGAGGAACCAGAGACTCAGAGAATTTTTATAACTCAGTTGAGGCCATACAACTTGTAAGTGAGTTTCCAGATTTGAAACCACACTTCAGGCTTTAGGGCCTGTGCTCTTTCTACCACGTCATGATGCCTATGGGTGACAATAATCATAATACTCACTGAGCACCATTCTAAATATTTTAAATATGCTAACTCACTGGGTCATGACAGCAGCTCTATAAAGCACCTCTCACCATTATTATTATTATTTCCATTTTATTGATGATGAAATTGTGGCACAAAGAAATCAACCAAGAAGCTCAAAATTACAAAGTGAGTAAGTGACAGACCCAGGATTTAAACCTCAGAGTATGTGCTTTTTACCATATTCTTACAAGTAGAAGAAAGAAGACTACCCTGGTGGGGGCTTCAGGGAACACTGGGAGGGTCTTGGCCTGGCCAAATTATTTTCTTCTCATCCACGGACCAATGCTAAAACTCCAACACTGGAGCCTCACTCTGATTTACGGAAGGTTTTCCAGCTTCTAAAAATGCAAATGGTCACTCTTGTTAATTACTCACATAACAAAGTAATGGGACATCTGAGGACATGAAGGTTTTGTGAATACCACACCAGGACCATGTAGAAGGAGAAAGAACTAATAACTACTCTCTGGGATTCTCACATCCATCAGTCTAGTCGTTATTGTTAATTCAGAGAATGGAATGATGTCTGCAATACAATGCCACTTGTAGTGGAGAAAAAAGATTTCAAATTCTGGAAGGAAGGAGGGAGGGAGAGAAGGAAGGAAGGATGGGTGGAGGAAGAGAGGAAGGAAACAAATATTGTAGAAGTAAAAGTAAACTGGTAGAATTTGGGACTTGATTGCCTGAGAAGGAGTTAGAGAAACTAAGAAGACACAGGCTTGGGCCATCAAGAATCTTATTATCTAGGAGATGATAGTTATATCTATGAATATTTATCATTCGTTTACAGGGTGTTTTCTTTTAATAAATGAGAACAATTTCCAATGATATTTTTAATTCTAGAGTTCATATTCAGTTCTACCACTTGAATTATAAGCAAGGAAAAAGTTTAACCATACACAAAGTTTCTGTAGTCATATCTGAGAAAATTTGCTAAGATACTTTTGAACAGAACTCAAGAAAATGCTTCTGGCCAGTAAGCCATGAAAAAAAAATCTATTCTGGTTAGTCAGCGAATCAGCCACGTATTTGTATTTTGCAGCTACAAGAGCCTCATGTTGTTTTACTGAAACTTGCCCTGCAGTCTATTATCAGAAAGTATCATGTAGTTCTGCGGGTTTGCTGATCTGTAAGAAGAAGGTCGAAGAGTGGAATGAATACCTTAAACCACAACTCCAACTTCGTAATCTAATTTCTTTGAGTCTTCAGACATGTTCTTACAAAAAAATAAAAAATAAAAAAAAAGTATAGCGACAGAAATCAATTTTCTCATTTAATCAGCTTCTTTGTTAATTCAACCATAAATTATGTGCTAGAGAAGTCTAATCACATTGTATATGAATCTTGCATAATTTGCATTAATTACAACCTAAGATGTAAGTGCATTATGTGGTATTGTATGTATTTTTAGTTTATCTCATAAAAAAATAGTTATAGCTGTCTATGGTAGACATAACTTATTTTCCCAAACACACTGAAGAAGAGAAACAAAATCTTACTGATTAGTTTAGGAAGTGGTCTCTTTTGGAACAGATTTTTTTTAAAAACTCTACTAGTGCTTGAATTGTTGCTAAAGCAGCTCCTCCTAGATGTGCACAGCAACCCCCCCCCCCCCCCCCCCCCCCCCGCCGCCCAACCCTATCTAGTCTCTCTTGCAGTCCAGAAGAGAGAACACCTACAAATCAGTTACCTTGCTTATTGCCAATCTCTGGTCAAGTTTACTCTGCTCAGTCAGGACTACTATTCTCTACACCCTTAAGTGACTGATAGTAAATGTGGCTGTTGTTCTTTCCTGTTTTATAGTCACAGGGGTAATTCCCAACTGTCTCAGAAGTACAGTTATAAGGAAAGAAGTAACTCTCCACCAACCAACAGGATAATGTGTTGATGATGATAGACAGCTATGCAGATAAGAGGAGAAAGTCACTTTTGTGGCTAGAGATTCCAGAGTATGATATTCTGTTCGTTCTTTTACTCATTTAACAAATCTTTAGTGTATGCCTCTCATGCGCTAAAAATAAAGTTAAGCACCGGGAATTCTAAAATGAATAAATTAAAAAAATTCTAAAATGAATAAACAAATTCTATCTTCAAAAAGGTCAGTTTGTTAGAGGAGGCAGAATATAATCAAATTGTGTCAATATTGTGTTGCAGATACTTTAACAAAAATATGAGAAAGAAATATTAATTGATACAAAGGAGAGAGAGGACAACATCTTCCCATAAGGGGAGGATAATTAGGGAAAAAGGGGAAGATGGGTCTTGAAAGAAGAAAGGGGATCACAATCCAGAGGAAGAACCAAGGAGATTTCAGGTAGAAGGAAAAGCATGTTCCAAGATAAGGACCATTGTTCGTTATGTGCAAGAAACTACAAACAGTTTCTAGGGGGTAGCAGTGATAATATTGAACAGGAAAGGATGGGTGAGCTCATGGGGCAGCCAAATATACCATGTATATGTATCAGATGTTTCTGTCTACCTATCTGTCTGTCTATCTATCTATTGTGTATATATAATTTAGTTCTCATAAACCTGAGGTTGTAATATTTATTATCCCAAGTGTATAGATAAGGAAACTGAGGCACATGTTCCTATCTAAAACCACATAACTGGGAATTAACAGCAACAAAATCTAAACGTATGGCGCCTGATTCTAGTCTTATCTCTTCATCATTATATGAGAGTTTGAACGTTAGGCTGTGGGAAGAGTTTCAAAGAGAGGAATGTTTTGGCAAGAGTGGGTTTTATAAAGGTCCTTCAAACCCGAGTACAGAGAATGGATTAGAGAAAGATGTCTGCAGGCACAAAACCCCATAGCTGACTGCTATTCATCACCCAGGCAATATAACCAAGACCTAAGTACAGAAAATGGATTAGAGAAGGATGTCTGTAGGCGCAAAACCACATAGCAGACCAGTATTCAGTATTCATCACCAAGGCAATATAACCAAGACCTAAACCACTGCAGGTGGCATGGTTTTTCCAGCACAGAAAGGTGATTGACCCAAGGTGATATAGCTAACTAAGTCGGGGTTGAAAAACAGGGTCTGGACTCTGTTCTACCATCCGGCACCATTCACAATCCTGTTAAATATGGAATTAAGAGAAAATACCCTCTTTTCTAATGTGCAGTTGGGACCCGGAGTCACAGAACTCAGAGTTGGAAGAAACCTTAGGCTGATTCAGTACATCTGTCTTCCCCAGTTAGAATTCCTTATAGAGCATCACTGTCAGATGATGTTCTATTCTTTGCCTGAATTTATTATCACAAAATGTCTTTAGAATGATTAACATCACTTGCTCAATAAACGTTTATTGGGCCCCTATTGTGGTCGAGACTTTATGTTTGATGCTGCGGATACAATGAACAAAAGCAAACAGGGGCCTTGAGGAACTTACAACCTAATATTAAAACTTGTTTCCCTATAATATCCACCTATTGTTACTAATTCTGTTCCCTAGAATTATAAAAGGAAGCTATTCTCTTATGCACTGCAGCATTTCAAATACTGAAAGATTTGAAAGCTCTCAAGTGTTTCTTAGTTTTTCTCTTTTCTAAGATAAACATTCAGTTTCTTCAACAGTTTTCTTCAACAGTTTTTCGTATGAGACAGTCAAATCTGCTAATAACTACTCAGTTTGTAATGAATAAACTGCTAAGCATTACTGAAAAAAATACAGCATTTCTCACTATGTCAGTCCAAGACTGATGTAGAAACCAAATCAGTTATAGTTTGGAAGATTATAGATATTAGTGACTTTGAGGCATCTGATCACCAGGGATGGGTGCCGAATTAGAATTCAAGTCATAAAGTTAAAATAAAATGCCATATTACACTTGCACTTATGCTTTATATGAAAACAAAGTAATTATATACATTTTAATAATCAGAGGCCTCTGGTTTGAAAACAGTATTAGGAAAGTAGTTGGAGAAATCTTCCCTCAATCTTCCAATAAAGACAGGAAATCCAAAAACTCGTAAAAGCACATCAATAACCAATGTCAAGATAGTGACAAATTATTCAAGAATCGCTCATTCACAACAAGCAATGAACTGTTTGAAAATGCAATCCGTGTTCCCGGCATATCATCTGATTCTAAACAGGATGCTATTTAGCCCTTCCCAGCTATCTCTACTCTGATTCCCAAAGGTAAGATCTGTTTCACCTTGAAAACCGGGCAGACCTCCTTCTCCTAAATGGGTTCCACTTTTGAAAGAGAAACGTAGGACCCAGAGTGCCCTTCCTAACTCTCTATACTAGAATTCTCTTTTTATAACCAGTCAAACTGCATTGCCAGAATTTAAAAGGCAAACAAACAAAAATAAATCAGGAAGAAAGACAATGTTAATGGTAGTGCAATGAATCTGAGGAGGCATGACTTCCACAAGCGAAATTGTGAATTTCCAGAGAAGATAGAGGACACAAGGAATCCTGTAGCAGTGAATTCTGGACGCTGTTGTCCATATACACTTCATCTGATCAGAGTGACGGGGATCTTTGAGAGGAGGGCAAATGGAAAAGCCTATCTCTGCTCAGCACTAAACTTGGTAGACACAAGAACTGTGGTAAGAACTCTAAGAATCAAACCACGATCTGCCATAGATCTGTTAGAGAAATGTCACCAGCATGTCAGCAGACAGAAATTTGGGTCAAAGGTAATCCACATACCACATTTGTTGGCACACATTAGGTCTGAATAGATCTCTTCAGTTAAAGGATGAGTAAATGGAAAACAAGAAGATCAACTTGGGGTCTGTAGGAAAAAAAAACGTGCTATAGAATAAGGAAAAGGGAATGGTATATGCAGAAGACTTCTGAAAATTATCTACTGCAGGAACTCTAGAAGAAATAATTTCAGATATATGCTCAGCATCCTGAAGGTAGGCAAAAGGGTATCATTTCCATGAAACGAGAACCAAAGCCCCAAGACAGAAGGATGGAAGTAAACTAAAAATGTTAACAAAATTAAAGCCTATGTGGAAGTTGTGAAGAACAGAAAGGCACAGAAAAAGTAGGATGTATGACGAAGAGAACAGATGTCTAAAACTCCCAGAGGAGGAAAAGGACAAAAACAGATCAATATAACGAAAAGAGAGTGAAGACAGAGGACGGTAAGGAAGATTCCCATCTCACAGGATGGTCTGAGGAGCAAGGGAGAACGACTGAAACAGAAGTAACAATCAAAGATGCAACTGGGGAAAACCTTGCTGGGGGAAGAACAAAAAGCAAAAGGACAACCAAATCGAGGCTATAAATTAGAAACCTTGCTGTATTTTTGGGAAAATCAGTTAACAACAGAATCACCCCTATCTAGAACCTGGAAAGAACGGTGGTTTGCACTGTTTCACTAATAAATTGTGGCAAATGCTTTGATCTTTGTGTGTGTCTGTGTGTGTGTTCTCCTTCCAGTGACGTATCTCATACAAATCTATTTACATGCATTTATGTGAAGCACATGTGTGAACTGACTATACATATTGTTTTGTAGCTTTCTTTTTTCAATTAGCAATGTGTCACAAATACTTTCTCCTCCTTGAGTGCTACAAAATATTTTTACAGGAGCCCATCACATCACGACTTCCTGTTTTAATTGTTTCTAATTTTTCAAGATTATAGATATAACTGTATTAGAAACTTTACTGTAAACAACCACATTTCTGTTTATTCCAATGGGGCAAATTGACGACCTTAATTTGCTAGATCAAATGGCACAGACAATAATTTTAAGTGATAAATTTAAGGCTCCTAAGCATGTCCTGACCAAACAGAAAACTCCAATTTCCTTCCAGACGACTACGTGCAGCTTAGCCTCAGACTTCTCTTCAATACTTTAAGTCAGAAGACAATCAAAGAAAGCCCACAGGGTTCTCAAATAAAAAGTTGCAATACCAAATTTTTATGCCAAGCTAAGCTATCTTAATGTGTAAAGACAAAAGGAAGGTGTGCAAGAGCTCAAATAACATGCCACTTATGTACCTCTCTTAAAAAAAATCCTTGACAATGAATTATTGACTCCCATTGACTTCAAAATATGTACAAGGAATGTAACGTCCAGGAATGAGAAGGTTTGGTTTAAGAGAAGAGGCGCTTATTTTCCCATTCTAGGATTCTGTCATAAGCAAACAATACAAAATTTGGGCAACGATTTGTAATCTATAAAGACAATTTCAGGATTATTTAGGAAAATATTGGAAATAATCTAAACGTCAACCAGAGTTCGAAATAAGTGGTAGACCAAATAATGGATTATATGTTTGTAAACCTTTATGAATGACATGGGAAAATGCAACAGGAAGTCAAATAATAATAAAAGCAAAACATGATGCAGATTTAGAGAGAATGATCTACCTATGCAAAGGAAAACTAAAATCGATGTCTAGGAAACTAGGAAAAGATCAAAATCTTAAAATAGGCTGCCTGTGACGAGTGCAGTTTGAAGGTTTTCCCATTTCTTTATACTTTTTTGAACTCTCAAAATGTATATGAGTATCACTTTTTCAAAAAAGTTTATTTATTTATTTTGAGAGAGAGAGAGCACACGCACATGCAAGCAAGGGAGGGGCAAAGAGAGAGAGAGAGAGAGAGGGAGAGAGAATCCCAAGCAGGATCCAGGCTGTCAGCACAGAGCCTGACACGGGGCTCAATCTCATGAATCGTGAGATCACAACCTGAGCTGAAATCAAGAGTCAGACGTTTGACTGACTGAGCCCCCAGGGGCCCTGAGTATCACTTTTATAATCACAAGAGAAACACAGAACTCAAACACCGCTGATTGAAGTACCTTTAACTGATCAAAGTGATAGACTTAAACACTGTAATACTAATTTCAGTGAAGTACTTATAAACCCATGACCAAAACAAACTATTTTACATTGTTATCGTTTTTCAGTCAATCTGTAAATGTTGTTTGTACCTGTGATGTAATTTATGTTCAATCCTAAATTCTCTATTTTCTGCCCAGTTTTATCTCATAAAGACATACGTATATGCATGTTGCTACTTGGAGAGGTATCACTCTTGGTATGCGATCACAGTTGACCATCCCATCCCACATACACACGAACATTTATATAACCACGCTCCTGTTGTGGGACATTTACTTGTTGGCTGTTTGTCACAATGAGCAAATGCAACAACTTTGTACTCAGAGCTCTTCTTTTTTTATAGTTTCCTTGGGATATTCTCCAGAATGGTAATCATCATTGTGCATAATTATGCACATGATTATTTTTATGGCTTTGGTATGTGGTGCCAGGATCATCCTCCAGAACGTATGGAGTCTATGTATTCCTAATATTCTCTTACGGGGAAAAAAAAAAAATGAACCAAAAGAAAAGGCCATTGGACTCCTTGAACACTAAACTGGAAGAGACCTTGGAGATCAGCTGTCTACTGCAATTCTAACTTTACAGGAAGAAACAGAACTTCAGAGGAGTTGCCGACACCAGGGCTCAAAGCAAGTTTCATACAGAACATCAAACTTCCATCTCTTGAGTATAGAGCCCCTCTCATGCCATTGTGCCCAAGTATTCCCTCTCTCCTTACGCATTCCTCTTTCTGGAGCCACAGACGAAGAAAAATTTGTATTTAGTTGAGTTTAAGGCAGCAGAGGAATGGGAATTTGCTTTGGGCCAAATCCTCGCTCTGCCACGCGTGACTCTCACCGTGTTGCTCAATCGTTTCGGCACTCAGTTTTCTGATCTGTGAAATGGGGATCCTAATGCTACGCGCACCATATAGGATTGCTGTAAGGGTGATAGTAGCATTTGTGGGCCTACCACTAGATCATCTGCCACCTCTGTGAGGGCAAGAAAAAGAAAAAAAACCAAACACTCCCTCTGAAAAGCTGCGCAAAGGCTACACGGTGCCTTTGTACCAGTTAGAAAAAGGCACTCCTTCCTCCAGCGGGTGCAGCCCACGCAGGACACACAGTGTGGGGGGCACCACGCAGCGCCGTGCCGGTACTCATTCACCCCTTTGTTCTGGAGCCTTTGCGTCGAGGGAAAAACCTGCACGATCGTACAGTAAGGCCCAGGACATGCTGCCATCAGTTACACTTCCTCTCATCATTATTTGGGAGGAGACGGTTTCCTTGGGACACTCACCCCATCTGTCCCATCCCCACAAAAGGGAAGGTAGAGAGCACTTCTTGGCAAGCAAGGGCTGAGCAGGGGGCTGAACCTGCTGCTGTGGAGGCCAGGAAAGGCCAAATCTGAGCGCCGACCTTCATCAATTCAGGCTTTGTACGTCTGCTGAGGGGCTGTAGTTTGCCTGATGCTCTGTTCGTCCTAATTTGGCCTGTTTGGGCAGCAGAGCTCCCAGCGATAGTCTAAACCTCATTTGACGCACCTGTGAACAATTCGTTATATTAATATAACAGCAGGGGAGGAGCAGAGACGCTAATAAATGGACTTTAGCTGCCAGGACTCCTCGTCTGGGCTGCGCCGGTCCGTGCTGTCTCTCCCCTACACTCGCAGCAAGGTCCTGCAGACCACAGGGAGGGTGTATCTTAACCTGTCAGTGCCCATATCCGGCCAGAGTTAAGCACATCCATTAACTGTCCTTTATCAAACTCTGTAGAAGCTTCACCTTATTTGAAAAACTTGCCCTTAGTTACGGATGGAGCACAAGTGTTGCTAGCTAAGGTCGCTTTGAACAGCATTTGGTAACTCTTCTCAGGGCTGAATCTCTATTTATCAACACGGATCTGTACCACAGCAACACTCAGGGCGATTGGTCAATGTCTTTTATTTTGTTGACTCTCAGCACTTCTGTGCTGGCCTAATGTTGGAGAGAATTTTCCCTTTTCCATCACTTCAGAAGATACCAATATATGTTTGGCAATGCTCTATTTTAACGCTTTTTTTTCTAAAGAGCGGGTTGTTTTTCTTTTTTCCTACAAACACAATGCTCTCAACTTTGAAGTAAGTAGTTTTGGAAACCAATATCAATCCCCAGATGTTCCAACACGGCGTCTGCGACTCCTCTCCCCCACCCCTGACTTTACCCCAGTATGCCACCCCTGACTTTCTCTCCAGCCCGTCTCCCCCTCTTCCTGTCTTGGGTTCCACGCTCTAGCAGGAAAAGGAAATTGCAGTTCCTCGCAGATGTCATGCTATTCCCTGCCCCCGTGTGTCTGCCCAAGCTGTGTCCTCTCTGCCAGGAATGCTCCCCCCTCCACTGCTTAATTTGCCTCGTTATCTCTTACTCCTCCTTCACGTTCTGCTCAACGGTGGATTAATTATTTCTCATCCGTGTTCCCTGTGCATACCTCTATCATTGCATCAATTCACTTCTATTATAATTATCTGTTATGTTTCTCTCCCCTCCCCCCAGAGTGTGAGTTTCATAAGTGCCGGGACTGATCTTAGTCATATTTACATCCTCAGTGGATGAATAAAGCCATGTAAAGCTTTTTGCTGGGGGGGAGGAGGAAGGAGTACATAAAGATAGCTGACAGTAAGGCATGGCCACGTGTGGTATAAGTGAGAAGAACACTGGCCCAAGGCCAGACCTCCCTGCCAATTACTGGTCATGTGAGATTAGACAAGTCACTTCACTCCTCTCCAGGCCTTTGTTTTTTAGTCCATAAAGAATGTTGGTGATCTATGGTGCTCAAGGGATTCTGGCGGAGTGAGGGGTGCTCACAAATCAGGTGGGTAAAACAGACAGAATGCCAGTACCTTCCTTCCTCAGATTCAGCTTTATTTGGAGAATGGATTCTTTGCTTTAAATGTGGGCCTAAGAAAATAGTTAGCAGCCACTCAAAACTTGCAGGTGCATTACATGTGTGAACTTATTTCCTCCTAGGAGAGGCAGTATTTGTTCCCATTTGTAAATAAGGACCTGAAGCACAGAGAGGTTGAATAATATACACATGGACATACAGCTCAGGAGTAACAAAGATCTGAACTCAGAGTAAGAGGCCTTCCAGGTCTAACATTTGGTGGTTCTGAGGGCAGCCTCAGCTTAATAATAATGCATGTAGGGGTGCCTGGGTGGCTCAGTCGGTTCAACGTCTAACTTCGACTCAGGTCATGATTTCACGGTTCATGGGTTTGAGCCCCACCTTGGGCTCTGTGCTGGCAGCTCAGAGCCAGGAGCCTGCTTTAGATTCTGTGTCTTCCTCTCTCTCAGACCCTCCGCTGCTCGCATTCCCTCTCTCTCTCTCTCTCTCTCTCTCTCTCTCTCAAAAATAAACACTAAAAAAAATAATGCATGTAATGTAGTATTTGAAAAGCCCTACGCCAGAGGTATAAACCTGATGGTCTAACAACAGAGTCCAGCGGAATCTATAATGAGTTGGGTTGGTATATTCAAGAAGGCTGCTTTAATAGAACCTCCAAATGAGAGTCGGATCCATATAAATGGAAGAATGAAGGAGAACCATTAAATCTAGGAGAAAGGGAACATAAAATATAAAATGGATATCTTTACCAAGCCCAAAGGTAGTCTGGGCTTCATAATCTATCCTTAAGAGGCACTGTTTCCTCTTGTCATTATACACACAGGACCTAGTTGGGTCTGAGTACCAGTTGTACCATTTAGTGACTGTGCTACCCTGGACAGCTCCCTGGGCTGAGCTGAGCCTCAGTCTTCCCATCTTTAGCACAGGATCAATGATAGTGGATTCTACGTGATAGGACATGTGGTTTATCATGTGGAAAGGCACCCAGGTCGTTTCCATGTTTGGGTATATTTTGAATATTTTCAAAAATACCCATGTTGTAAAAAGCGTGTACCTATCATTCTTGAAATAATAATATAATAAGAATTTCTATTTGGGGAGGATCTTAGATTTTTATTATCATGCAATACAGTCTAGCTGCACAGTCTTCTCTCAAGGGAGGCATCGGGAAGAAATGCAATGCCCAAAATTTATTTTCTGAGACGAGAAGGAAGATCTCCAGGGTGAGCGAGCTTTTTATTCTTCTGCTGTTCCAAACTTTTGGCAGCCTGGGGCAGCAGTTTATTTTTAAGTTTTTATTTAAATTCCAGCTAGTTACCATACAGTGTGATATTAGTTTCAGGTGTGCAAGACTGGTATCCAACACTTCCATTCAGCACCCAGTGCTCATCACACGTGCACTCCTCAATCCCCACCATCCATTTAACCCATCCTCCTATCCACCTCCCCCGTGGAAACCATCAGGTTGTTCTCTATAGTTAAGTCTGTTTCTTGGTTTGCGTCTCCCCCCACCCCCAGCATGCTCGTTTGGTTTTTTTTTTTTCTTAAATTCCACACTCGAGTGAGATCAAATGGTATTTGTTTTTCTCCGACTTATTTCGTGTAGCGTAATACTCTCTAGCTCCATCCATGTCATTGCAAATGGCAAGATTTCATTCTCTTTTACAGCTGAGTAATATTTTCTTGTGTATATATACATCTTCTTTATCCATTAATCTATCAACAGACACTCAGCTGTTTCCATAGTTTGGCTGTCGTAAATTATGCTTCTATAAACATCAGAGTGCATGTACCGCTTAGAGTCTATATTTTGTATCCTTTGGGTAAATACCTAATAGCGCTATTGCTGGATCGTAGGGTAGTTCTATTTTTCATTTTTTGAGGAATCTCCAAACTGTTTTCCAGAGTGACTGCATCAGTTTGCAATTCCACCCACAGTGCAAGAGGGTTCCCCTTTCTCCACATCCTCGCCAATACCTGTTGCTTCTTGTGTTGTTTCTTGTTTAACCATTCTGACAGGTATGAAGTGATATCTCATCATGGTTTTGATTTAATTTCCCTGACGATAAGTGATTTTGAGCATCTTGTCATGTGTCTGTTGGCCATCTGGATGTCTTCTTTGGAGATATGTCTGTTCATGTCTTCCTGGGACAGCCCTCAGTAAATATCTTAGAGACTAAATTCAGGAGCTATTCTCTGAATTTCCTGCAGCATTTAGCTTAGCATGAAGATCTAATAGGATTCTATTCTACTCTCCTGCTTCTATATTCTCCTATTTATTCATTCATCCATGAAACATTTATTGAGGAACTATTTTGTGCCAGGCACTACATTATGTGTGTGGATACAGAAATAAATAAGACATAGCACTTGTCTGCAAAGAATGATAATTTTGAGTCAGATACAGACATATAAACAACAAATGTTTGCTACATCTATACATTGGAGAGCTTCATATGTACAACACAGGCTACATTCTAGCTGTAAAGGAAGTCTGGCATACAAGATTGGGAGAAAACACCAGCAAGCCCAGCCATCCTGATCTTGAATTTTTCTTAGTTCCTCAATAAGTGAATAAATACTAGCTTACGGTCCATGAGTGCTTACTAAGAAACACTGAATACATGTAAATGCTTTACATGGACTATCCAGTTAATCCTTACGACACTGTTGTATGGGTTGTGTCATTTCCCCCATTTTAGAGATGAGGAAACTGGGCCTCAGAGAAGTTAAGCAGCTTGCCAAGGTTATTTGCCATGCTCTCTGAACCCACCTTTTTATGTGCTGTCCTCTCTGCCTGGAAAATGCCATCTCCCTGTTTTTCGCTGCTTCTTTCTCACTCACTCCTGCCCTCCCAACACCAAATGCCTGGATTACTTCAAACTCCCACCTATCCTCCCAGTTTCGGCTTAAAAATCACTTTCTCCAAATAGCTGCCTTTGATCGTCTACTACATAACTTCTTGTTAGCAAACGTACTCTGCAATCCTGGCTTATCAACACGTACTGGGGTTGCTTGCAGAATCCTCCTCTCCTCCAGCAGACATAATCTCCATGAAGGCCATTCTGCCTTGGGTTTGTTTCATTCATTAGTATTTTCTGAGGGGCCGGAGAAGGGCTTGGCACAAAGAAGGTTTCGATAAATATTTCTCAAATGAAAGAAAGGGGGAGGAAGGGATCTGAAGCACTTCAAACAGCCATCACATTCAAAAGATCTCCAAGCACTTAATAAGAAATTCTTCCTGGGGTCTTATCATACTGTTTCCACAGATGGAAAAAGGACAGTCGATTGGTGAACTGCACCAGCTATCTTAGGCAAGTTGACATTTGTTGTACGGCAGGGAATTGCTCTTAGCACAATATTTCCTGGGAGGAGCAGGTAAATATTGAGACAAGATACGCATCAAGTTTTTTTTTCTGCGAACCACTGTACAATAATCAATTCCAGAGATAACAAAGGCGTTTGTTAACAGTTCCATCTCCTTTTTCAAAGCTCAGCTCTCAGTCTGGCAACGTTACAAAGCTCAAGAAAAGAAGTGTTGTTAGCAGATGCCAACCACTTGTCAGAGGAAAAATCCAAAAGGCACTATGCAATACCTCAGCTTTTTTACATACAGATAGGCTTTCTGTCCTCCAGTTCATCAAAATTCCTGATGGAGTGGCTGCAGAAATGGAAAGTGAGGGCTTTACCAGCAGATTAAATAAGAAAAAAACTCACCCAGCAGAAAAATCTACTTGCACAGTCCTCTGGTTTGCAGGCTACACTTCCACAAACAAGAGTTTATGGCTGGGCACGTAGGTTTCCCTCCATCAGAGTACTTTGCATGCGAAATGTGTTGTTCTTATTAATATGTTTTGGTTGCCTGTGCCAGATTTTGAGGGCAAACCTTCGTTTTATTCACCTTTGTACCTTTGCCTCCCTGGGTAGCACACAGAAGCTACCCTGTGTATATTCCTTGAGCAAATGAATGAATGACATGAATAAACATTCAGTGAGTGAAGCCAGTGCAGCCCCTATTTGGAAGAGCTACATAAATTATTCTTGGATGGCTTTCTGTAGAATTCCTATTACACACGTTTGGAACTTGCCTATGCAAGCAGATTAATATAGTGAAATACTCTTTTGAAAAGATAGGATCAGAATTGGGGGATAGATTTTTATTTTTACTCTTTCTGAAGAAGAGATGCTTTTTGTTTTGTGCTAAAACTGTGGTCTGATGAAGCCCAGTTGCTCCTGAGTCCCACTGAATACACCAGCAGGAGCTTCATATATGTGTGTGGGCAGAACGGATGCATGAATGGATGGGTGGTTCTTCCTCTTGTCTTGGCTCTGCCCTTAGTTAGCGTCTGCGAGAGCAGAGAAGAAAGCTCAATGAAAAGACCAGGTTGAAGCAAGCACACACATCTCACTTCATCCCTCTGGTGGAAGTGACTACTCCCGACTCAACAGCCAGAGAACAGAGCTTCTCCGAGCCTCGATGTTTTATGTTCCAGTGGACATCGCTATGCGTGACGTCCTGTTCTGGGAAGTTGATGAGACACAGTGGAGGACTTACCTAAATGTTCTCTTTATGTCTAGCGAGCCAGGAGGATGTAAGACCCTGGTTAAAGAGGCAGCCCAGACATCTGTTCCTGGCCACTGACAAACTGGTCCCATTGCCAACCTTCAGAGCCACTGTCAGGTGAATCTGACTGAACAGTCATCTCCTACCCATGAATCATGGCCACGTTAAGCCTGGAAGAATACCCCAACCCTCCCTTATCCGTTCACACCATTCAACTATCTTATATAGAGAACAGACTGGAGTTTGCAATTTCTGTGGACACATGAAGAAAATAGGACTCATTTTTTCAATGACTGAACTGAATGAAGCCTTTCTTCTTCAGCCTTATCTAGTCTAATTCTTGTATGCTTGATCTTTTTCCTTTTTGTTTTTGAGAATTAGAGAACTTTGATATAGAAGAAAATTATGTATGTACGTATATATATATATACACACACACATATATGCATATATATATTTGAAGTAGAAAAATTACATATATATATGAATGGATATATATTACATTATATATATTATTACATTATATATATATTACATATATATGGATATACATATATATGTATGGATATATATATTACATATATATATGAATGGATATATATTACATTATATATATATGTATATGTATATATATACATAATGTATATATATATTATATATATACATATATATAATATATATATAATATATATATATATATATATATATATATATATATATATATATAATGGCTCTGCCATGAGGTGGGAGATTGTGGGAAAAGAACCTCAGTCTTCTGACTCCACTTGCTCAACCATAAAGTGGAAATAATAATACTTCTGCATCGGAGCTCAAGGGAGGATCCTATTACTTAATGTAGTCACTGCCAAACCTAAATGCTTATGCATTACTTTTCCATTGCTGCATAACAAATTACCACATATTTCCCAGCTTAAGACAGCACCCATTTATTCATTCTCTCGTATTTTTGCAGGTGAGAAATCAGCAGGCTTGGCTGGGGTTTCTACTGAGGGGCTCACAAGGCCACAGTCAGGGTGTCAAGGGCCAGATGGGTTCTTATCTGGAGGCTCTGGAAGAATCAGCTTCCAGGCTTATTCAGGTTGTTGGCAGAGTTTAGTTCCATGTGATTGTAGGGCCGAGGCCGCTGTTTTCTTGCTGGCTGTCAGAGCACTGCTCTAAGTCCCTAAGGTTACCTGCATTCCCTCTCACATGATCCTCTCCACCCTCTGCTCAGCAACATGGTGCATCGACCTCTTCTCACATTTGAAAGCTCTTCAATTTCTTTTGCCACAAGCCAGAGAAAACTCTGCTTTTAAAGAGCTTGGGTAGTTAGATTAGACTCACCAGATAATCTACCAATTTTTAATTTTTAAAAATGCTTCATTTATTTTTGAGAGAGACAGAGACAGAGTGTGAGCAGGGGAGGGGCACAGACAGAGAGAGACACAGAATTTGAAGCAGGGTCCAGGCTCTGAGCTGTCAGCACAGAGGCCAATGCGGGGCTTGAATTCGTGAACTGCAAGACCGTGACCTGAGCTGAAGTTGAACACTTAACCGACTGAGCCACCCAGGTGCCCCAGATAATCTACCTTTTGCCATATAATGTGACATAATCATGAGAGTCCTAGCTTATCATATTCATGAGCTCCACCCACACTCAGAGGGGAGAAAATTATAGACGGACAAGGGTTACTGGAAGTCATCTTAGAATTCTGAATGTGGCAGTGCATTGGAATCACCTTGGAGCTTTGCAAAAATACTGATTTCTTTGTTTCTACCACAGGCCCTCTGAATCAGAATTGCTAGAAGTGGGTCCTGAGAATTTGTACATATATTTTTTAAATGTTTATTTATTTTTGAGAGAGAGAGAGAGAGAAAGAGACAGAGAATGCACAAGTAGGGGAGGGGCAGAGAGAGAGGGAAACATAGAATCTGAAGCAGGCTCCAGGCTCCAAGCTGTCAGCACAGAGCCCAATGTGGGGCTCACACCCATGAACCATGAGATCATGACCTGAACCGAAGCTGGATGCTTACAAATGAGTCACCCAGGTGCCCTGAGAATTTGTATATTTTAAAACTTCCTCATATAATCTGGATGTAACCAGCCTATGAGTATAATGTGAAAACCATAGAGTTAATGTATGCAAATAGCCTTGTATGGTGCCTGATATATAACACGAACTCAATAGGTGTTATTTTCTGTCCCTCTTTCCTCTAACATCACGCTACTCAAAGTGTGGCCAGCATGGGCCAGCATTACTGTCACCTCTTCGGAGCATGTCAGAAATATAGAATCTCAGGTCCCACCCCATTGAATCAGAATCCATGTTATACCAAGATCTCCGGGTCATTTGTAATACAGCCTTAGGAAGCTCTCCTAGGATGAACCCATATCATCAACTCTAAATCACTGTTCAAACTTATCATTTCCAAGTGGATGTACATATACACATATTTCACTTCTGCTAGAATCAATTTAACTGAATCCCAGACCATTTTTCCACACTCAGTGTATATCCAGCGTAGTGTTAGATGGTATTTGAAAAAAAAAAAGTTATGTTATAATCTGAATTTAGTAATGCGTACATTGTTATTGGATGCATGAAATACGGAGCGATTCACGGCAGCAAGTTTGAGAGAATTCTCTGAGAACTCTAAGAGCATTTGATTTCATAGCAGGCAGGAAGAAGGTCTTAACCTGGTTCTTGGAAGATATAGGTAGACAGTCTTAAAACCTAGTTCAAATGTTACTTCATTCATTCAACAAATATTTGTTGAGTTCCCATAATGTATTGGGCACTTGACGTAGACACTGTTCCTGAACTCCTGGGGTTGCCACTCCCTGGCTCTCTCCCTTGGCCTCCTGCCTTTAGTACAGCATTCAGCACACTGCATCATATGTTCTCGCTCAGGGTGTCAGGTTCCTGTGAAAGATGTTGCACTTCTCAGAGACCAAGTTAAATTTTCCTGGGATCTGCTTCCATATGACAGTGTTTGGCATACCAGAAGAGCTCAGCGAATGAGTAAATAAATGAATAGACAACACAAGGAGGGAAAAAAGGGACACTGCATGGGGAACATGCATGGCTAAAGGTATAGAGGAAAGAATGACCACGGCATCTTTGAGAGAAAGTTCTAGCCTGGTCTGATAGAAGGGTTCATATTGGAACAGTTAGTGGAGTAAGGTTCAGTGGACTTAGAGAATGGAAAAATTGGAATTTTAGGATGCAAAATATACTTTTTAGTTAAATTCACCAGATAATAATAAGCTAATAATAATAATAATAAGCTAATAATAATAATAATAAGCTAATAATAATAAGCTAATGAGCACCGGGGAGCTACTACAGGATTCTGAAGGAAATGGAAGAGGTTTGGGATAGGATGTGGTTATCTGTGGTACATTATAAAGGTTCCATTTACAGATCTGGTGGCTGTAACCAGGAAGGATTCGTATGGCAGAGATGGAGGCAGAGAGGCAATGTACGGGTGTGTGCATCTACACGTGTGTGTTTAATGTGTGTATATGGGGGTTGTAAGGAGAGAGGTATCACAGCTATCCAAGAAAAAGTCACGAACAGATGCTCCGCATGGAAAAATTCCCATTTCGAACCAGCCAGAACATTTAAAAATAGATTGATAGGCCAACTTGGTCCCAACAGAGCTCTGAGAAAACATCCTCAGAATGCTGATTTACGGTTCACTCGCTCATGCATTCGTTCCTGCATCCACTCAACAAATATGAACTCAGTCCTGGGCACCGTGCTAGGATCTGGGATTGCAGAGATGAATAAAATCAGGTCTGTTCCTGCAGAGGGGAAAAAAAGGGCCCTACAAATTAAACTTACTCTGTTGGAGGATTAATCGTGTTAGTGATAAGATGAAATTGCTTGAAATTGAAGATGAAAAACTCCTCTGCAAGTTCCTTAAGCTTTCATTGAAAGTCTGATATTTTCTGGCTCAGCAATGTGGTAAAATGGAAGGCAGACAGATGAACCTGGGGCCGAATGCATTTCTTAGTACCTACGTGAGTTTATGTCTGTTTCCTCATTTGCAAATGGTCATGATTCCTGGATTACAGGATTCTCGTGAAATTTAAGGAAATTATCAATATATGCAAAGTGCCTAGAAGTGCACGGATCACCTCTGGGTTTGAGAGGCTGAACAGAGACACCGCCATACCCAGGCTACATTGCTGGCTGGTTTCTAGCTACGTCTGACCAATAGGAGGCACAGCAGATCAGAGGGGAAAAAGACAAGGAAGCTGGGATTTTTCTTCTCCACTTCCTCCCTCCCTCATCACTTTGGCTCTGAGAGAAGCCACATCCCCGTGGGATGCCAGGTCCATTAACAACTCCAGCCCCGTTCTGGAACGTATACTGACTGGTTCTCCTGCCCCTGCTTCTTTAGTGCAGTGGTAACACTTCCCACGTTCCTTCCCCCTGCCTGGGTGATTCACTGTCCTTTATTGGTTTCCTTACCTCTTCCCGGATCTCTGGATGTACCCCCTTTTGCTAGCCTCACCATTTGAACCATCTTGGTTGCATTATAATTCCTACCAATACCTCGACGGGTACAAAGACATACAGTTTCACCGGCGAGGCCCAAACCTCTCCAAGTGTCTTCTCTGAGTTATTCTGTGCAAAAGAGACTTCTATGGTCAAATAAGTTTAGGAAAGCTGTATATTTGATTTCCCTCTTCAAGAGTCATGATATATATTAACATATTAAAGGTTCAGAGAAGCCTGAAATGAAGAAATGTGTTTAATTTTATTTAACAGCATTTTCTATACTCATTTGACCATGAAACTATTATTTCATGTAACACCTATTAACATCCCACACTTGAGGAAATGCTGAACTAGGCTAAACTAATAAGATAATTTGTCACATTTATAGCAGTTTGAGGGTGAGAGAACATTGGACTTGGAATCAAGATTTGCTACTCCTTGTCCCGAATCTGCCACTAACTCACAGGAGACCTTGGGCAGACACCTCACCCTAGCAGAACTCGGTCTCCATGCAGGAGCTGGAGAAATGATCTGTTTTCCCTCCTACAAATCTGACTCCAATGCACACTCATAGTATTTTCATCAACATGAGCAATCTTGGCAGTTTGGGAAGAAGTATTCAGGAATGTTTTGCTTTGTTTCTTTTGCAACTGCAGCTTTTCACCCCCAGAATTTTACTTCTTCACAGTTTTTATTGCAACCGAGACTCCAGAATTTCAAAAGCACTTGTGTTGAACTGCACAGAAATGTTTGTAAAGCGAAATTCCGCTGTCTTCCATGTTCTTTCCATGATGCCACACTACAGTTTGCTTCTGCGGTGATACTGAAGGTATCTCCAGATCTACGGTTTATGATGCGCTGCGTGCGTTACTTTTTATCTGGATATTTGCGCCTTGTGGAGGGGACAGCCCTGAACAGAGTCCGTAAAAACCAGTCACGTAGTGCAGTGGGTAGGAACCCTCCGTTCTCAGAAGGTCTAATGCAGAAAGGTAAAGTCTATACACGTTTAAACACTGATGATTCCTCCAGTGATGCAAAAGAGTCATGACTATTAAAAAGCCATCGAATATTGTCCTAAACCAGAGAAAAATCAGCAAAAAAAGAGCTATGTCTACAGCCATCACAATAACAACACAGACATTTAATTCTGCTTGACTGGTATTATTCCATACATAAAGCACAGGCCAGATATTTCTCCCAACAAGGCAAATTGTAGCTCACAGGAAATGGAATTGAATACAGATTTCAGTTCTCAGAGTTTTAGATAAAAATGTAAATGAGGAGCAAGACAATAATTAAACAAATCATTCGCAGGAATTTTTATGGCCTACTTAAAAACCATCAGCACAATTCAAGACACAGCAAGAAATTCTGAGTCCTCAAAATAATTGATCTGCAACAAGGCAAACACTCATTTAATCACCATCCTGGAGTTGAATCAAGGGAGCAGAGAGTTGGCGTCCGATTCCCCCTTTCTCATACTTTACTTTCTCCTCCCAGATATTTGAGGGGAAGGTAATGAATCAAATCTGAAGGAAAGATCACTGAGATACTCTTAATATTACCTAGTATTAGGATCTATCTATCACCCAATATCAAAGCGATCTGAGACGGTGGTGACTAGAGTTACATATAAAATAAACCCACCCTTTCTAAATGGGGACAAGGAGAGGGAGGCACTCCGCAGAATTACTGTTTTCTGTGTAATTTATAAATAAATGTCCAAACCAAAGATGAAGTTAAAATCGCTCCAACATAGGAATCAAAATGTCTATGGTACTTCAGAACTGTTGGGTCATGTCTGGAAGTCGAATGGTGCTGTACCTGTTTGATTGCCCCCCAAACTGTCGTGTATCTGTATTATACACCACTCTGGACAGAGTCAAAGCCATATTTTATTAAAAAAAATTTTTTTTTTCAACGTTTATTTATTTTTAGGACAGAGAGAGACAGAGCATGAACGGGGGAGGGGCAGAGAGAGAGGAAGACACAGAATCGGAAACAGGCTCCAGGCTCCAGGCTCCAAGCCATCAGCCCAGAGCCCGACGCGGGGCTCGAATTCACGGACCGCGAGATCGTGACCTGGCTGAAGTCGGACGCTTAACCGACTGCGCCACCCAGGCGCCCCTCAAAGCCATATTTTAGAGGAGGTTAACGTAAGTGTAGATGTTTGTCAGGGTGAATATGTGAGAAGTATAACCACGGCTGGGGAGGGCCTAGAGTATCAGCTGGGGGGCACGGAGTCTTACAGAAGAGAAAATCTGGGATTGCAGACAGGAAGAAAGAACGACAGCACTTTAAGCTACAGAAAGCAGGAGATTAGGGCAGATCTGGTTTCCTTATATAAGTGAGACACAGAAGCCCAGAGACTCATGTTGTGCAAGTTCCCTAGTGAGCAAGTAGCAGTGCCAGGATGATAGCTAAGAAGGGACGTCTAGGCTGGTCCTCCTCGCTGCCTGTTGTGTTGGCCCCCTAGCCAGGCTCTGGTCTGGACAGTTTTAGGACACATCAGCTGCAGGGCTGAAAGCATTTGCCATCTTAACTTCTAAGACACGTGAAGGGTCATCCCAGGGGAAGAGACATAAAGCTGTTACCAGTTTGATTTCATTAAAGATCTAGATTTTACTTAGCAACAATACTCTCCTCCTTCCATTTGCTTAGTGTGTTCATACCTTTATATTCATGGCACACAAAGGAACTGGATTCTGCAGCAAAAAATATATTAAGCTCCTTCTTCCTTGCCATTGTAACTTTGGGTTTTCCTGTATAATGAACAGAGCAGGTAGGGTTTGCTTTATTTCTCCACACAGCCCCGAATTCCTTCCCCTCTTTGGAAAGTTCATCACCTTCTCCTCTGGGTTACTTCCGGACTTTGTACATGACTGAGATTAGAAGCTCATCACCCTGACTACCTTTACAGTGGACAAAGAGGGGATTAAGAGCTTACAGTCAAACATATGTGGAATCTGGACAAGTCAAATTCTTTTTTCCTTTAGTTTTCTCACTTAAAAAATGGGACAGTAGCTACTCCAAAGAGCATGTAGTAGATGTCATTGGTGTCTGGGCTGGGCACCATCCCCCAGCTGTCCTGAGTGTTTACTGGACCCTTCTCTGGAGAAATGCTCTCCTCTTCGGGGAAGCCTTTCACCCTGGAGGACCCACTGCAGCCACTAATGCAAAATGAGGCAAACTCTGTGTATCAGTCCCAGAGGCTATATCCTTGCTTATGCCTTCCCTCTTCCCTGTGCTACTCCTTCACTCTCCTTTCCTTGAGAGAACATCCCCAGTCAATTATTTGCATAAGAATCCCCTTTTGTAAGACGCTGATTCTAGAGAACTTAGGCAGGATTTTAAAGACTAAATGCTAAGTCAGTTGCACTTTACCAAGCATGGGTGAAGCATTTTCCCAAAGTAGCTATTGTCACATTATTAGGCACATATCTGGAACATTTAGCGTAATTCCTGGCACGTTGAGGTGCTCAACAAGTTACCCACAAAGTGAGGCTATGCAAAATCTTGTCTTGCCATCCATCTTGTCTCGTCTTGCATCTAATCTGAGTACCGTGAATATAATACCCACGCAGGTGTCTGCACTGATCTCATTCTCGACCATCTCCCCAAACACTCCCACCTGTATTCATTTCTATATATTTTCCTTTAAGCATAATAGCTATAAAAATGTCTATTGTATTTCTGAAGACGAGACGCCCATAGTGGAGAGGAAAAATACAGTTTCTATCCTCAAGAAGTATAAGTGTATTCTTAGATTTACTATCAACATAAAATAAAAGAACAATGCATATCATTAGATTGCAGGAAGTATTTAGGGGAAAGCCATTAAACTGTTTATAGGTTTTATAGTTTTATAAGTAACCACATTAATGGGATATTGATATATTTAAAGTAGTTACTTGCTTTTTCTCCTCTTGAAAATACGGGAGTAATGATAATACTGAGTATATGATCTGAAGAATTCAAATAGCTGAACTTGTGCTTTTTAAATTTATAATTCCCCACTGAAGCAGACAGCAGGCTATTGCAAATATGTAATGAAATTAAACCAGATCCTGACACTGGATGATTCAGATGTCATGACTTGTGGGATACTTTTGCTGGGAAAATCAATGGTGCTTCTGGGTTGCTTCCATTTACACAGCCATGAAAAGTCCATTTCCCCTCCTTTTACTGTCCCTCCCATCTCTGTCTGCTGAATCCATGAAACCTTACTGGATACAAAAAATAGAAAAACACAATAAGCTAATTTGATGAATATGGGTTCCCTTTTGGCTTCCATCAGAAAGCATAAAGCTACATTCCCCATTGTTTGTTCTAGAAAGCGTTACAATCTCAGGCCAGGGGTGTTAGGGAGAAGTGGTTCAGCTTCCTGGATCTGTAGTATTTAGCCAGAAAGAAATATACTATTATGAGACATATATGTGCTCAAATTTATGAAGAAATTCAACAGTTGGGCAAAAGAAGGGCACTTTGCATAAAAAGAAGGACACATTCCTACAAATCATTCTCCTTCAGATACTTTAGGGTTTGAGAAAACTTCAGTGTTGAGAAAACACAGAAGCTCTAAGGGTGTACTTGGGAATGTCAGCGTAGAGTTGTTATGACATTAAAAAAAATCCATAAATATATATCATCATGATGCCAGATGCTCTGAAAAAATATTAAGTAGGAATGTGGAAGTGCTGGGATATGCAGAGGGGAGGTATTGGGTCTAGGAGAGGAGAGGCTGTGGTCTGTACTCAGCAGGAAAATGAAAGAGAGGTAAGGAGGACACTGGCCTGGGCCCCCAACCGAGGAAGCAAACTGGCATCACAAGACGATGGAGCCTTCCTCTCTTTCTATGGAGAATGGCTAATAAATAGTAATTAGCATTCAGATTCATAGGCCTATACTTTGGATTCAAAAAAAATCAAGGTAGAGAGAGAAACGTCAAGTAAGCTTGTCAGAGGTTACAGATATAAAAAATGTTATTTTGGTCATCAAGCTGCAATTTCCATTTAGAGAGTGCCATGGGCTTCATGCACATTATCTGAGAGCAGCCCAATGAGACGAGAAAACTGAGGCTCCCAAGAATCTACTTGAAGTCCTCAAGGTGTTATACGTCCTTCGTGGTGGAGCCTAGCCTTGAGGCCAGGACCACCCAGCTCCTAAGTTCTGGTCCTTAACTGCGAGGTGATACTGGCCAACACCATATTATAATCACCATTATAGATGTTAGTACTTTCAAGGGAGGAACTTAATGTCACTCTCCATATATCCCAGTACACCATGGCTTGACTCAGAAATATTTGTTGGATGAATGAATGAGTGAATGGACCTGATAAAATAGTACCTAGGGGAAACTTGATTCTTAGGTATGCCTATAGACAGTATGGTCATGAATGGAAAATGAAAAAAAATTCCTGTTTTGTATTATTTATAATATTTCCTATAATGTCTTCATCTATCGATAACATTTCTCCTAGCTCTGTGAAGAGCTCTCTAACCTTCATCCAAAGCGATCACTCCTTCTAAACTTTAATAAGTTTATTATAACAGAAAGAAGCCAAAAAGAACAATAGGCCTAGCTCTCGCTTAGATAAATATCAGTTTCCTCTTCTGTGAAATGGTGATAATTCCTTACATTGGCACTTATTCAGTTAATATTTATCGAGTGATTTCTGTGTGATACACATGTAGGTGCATGGTCCTAAAGCAAAAGGAATGAACAGGACACACTTAATGATGGATTCTGTAACTTCATGTGGGAGGCAGACGTGTAAACAAATAATCACAACACAGTGTAGAAAATGCCATCCTGACGACTTTAACTATGGACCAGGGAGCACAGAAGAAAATGGCTGGGCTGAGCCCAGGGGTGTTATGGAGATGCTGTTCAGTGTATTGGCTATGAGCACAGACTCAGGATTCAAAGGCTTGGGTTCAAATCCTAGCTTGACCACTCATTGCCTGTGTGACCTTGGGCAATTTACTTAATGCACCTGTCACTTCCCATTTCCTTGTCTATACAATGGGAATATTATTAGTTCCAACCTCATAAGTTTGTCCTAAATGTGAAAAATGGCACGTAACATCTAAAGTATTTAGCTCTGTGCCTAACACATAGCAAAAGCCTGATGAAGGCTTCACTGAAGAATCTTGGATAGTAAGTTGGAATTTGTTGGAAAGACAGGTGTTGCATGGAGAGGGATTCCACGTAGAACAAACCACATGCCAAATGGTTGAGAGGTGTGAGATTTTCTGTATTTTGATTTTATGGCCCACTGTAAAAAATATACTTTATGTCACAATTTGACACACACACACATGCACACATACATGACCAAAACCAAACTTTAGCAATACTTACTGTGTCCAATGTACTTGGATTCATTCCATTCCATTCTAATTTTTTTAAATGGCGATTCAAGCCCATTAGATTGATTTTGTGCCCTCTTAGTGGGCCAAGACCCACAGTTTGGAAGATACTTATTTAGGATAGGGTAGGTACTCTGGTTTTACAAAACAGAAGTGCTAGGAATAAAAGGAACAAAATCTGACTATGCCACACATTGTGCTTGGTCCTGGCCTTAATGTAAATGAGAGTGTTCAGAGATGAGGCTGAAAGAAAAGTCAGGGTCCTTATCCTAGAGAGACCCACATAAACCATGTGGCAGAGGTCCAACTTGATCCGCAGGCAATGAGGAACCACTGGGGAACTGTCCCATTCTAGGTGTGGAGGGTTTGTGTGATCATTCTGGGGGGTGGTGTGTGGGATGGCGCTGCAGGGACAGGACTAGAGTGATGTCACTGAGTTATGCCTTGATGAAAAGTGTGAATAATTACTAGATTCTACGATGATAAACTTACAGTAAATTACACACCTCATCCTAAAATTCAGTGCCTGACCCAGGACATCGGACCTTCTATTGTATTTATAGTTGTACAAAGACACGGCTGAAGGCTAGAGAAAGCGCAGGGTCTCAGGGCTGCTTTAGCAGATTTGGTTTCCAAGACTAGTGCATTCAGTAGTTACAGTATTAGAGAAGCTAGTCATGATGTAATTTTATTTTCTGCCAGTGATTTGAAAATATTTATGTACCCGGTCTGAATTCAATCCCATGGGAAATGATTTTTCACAAATAGAAATATAACGTATTTTCTGAAATAGTAGGAAATGTAGGTGGCTATCAAAGGCTACATTTTAAAAATTCCTCCACTGGTACTTGGGGTCAGAGACAATCTGCAAGCAGAGATTTGGGCAAATTAGGATTTAATGCTTAGAGAAACTAACATTTAGTGAGGGCTCACGGTGTGCAAGTGCTTTTATACATGTTGTCACAGAAGTTCTCATAACCCACCTTCACTTAAACAAATTGTTAAATTAACAGGGATCTCATTCTTTTGATGAAGCTGTTGACTAATATCTATAACTTTAAATAACATGAGTGGCTAGTAGACTCTCCTTTAGAAAACTTGTGTACTTCTGATCATATGAATGGAACTATATGCTCACCATATATTTGTTTATTCAAATTGTACTTGTTATTTTGATCCTGTAATCTCCTAAGTAACATGTACATTGATGTGATATATTCACAGAGAAGAAAGATTTCTTTTTACGAAATCTAAGTTGAATGTTTTGGGCAGACTTGATAAAATAAATGAACTACCTAATAAAATGTTGAATTAAGTTAGCATAGGATGACTATAAAAGGACAGAGAAAGTGGTAACAAATTTTTAGGTGCTTTTAAACACTCATTTTATTTTAAAGAAACTCACAGTGAAAATCATTTTAAAAATGCTTTAGGGGTATATTTAATGCTGGGGTCTGGCCAGTGGGCCTTATTCTCCCAGAAGAGACCTTAGCTCTACATCAGAAGGTTGCTACATAAAAGAATTGTTGCATTTAATTTGAAATAAGCTATTTAATATCTTTATACATATTGTTTTTATTACTCCTTGGTATTCTAGTCACCTAATGCAGCATAGCAAAACATTCAAAAGTTAGTGGCTTAAGGTGGCAATAATATTTATTTTGCTCATGAATCTGCATTTTGGGCAGTATTGGGCGAGACAGCTGCATTCTCTGACCCTGACAGCTGAGGCAGCTCAAAGGTCAAGGCCTGGGTCAAGGGCTAGTGAAGTCACATAACTGGCAGGTGATGTTGAGAAGACTCAGACAGCCCTGGGCTGGTGACACAGACACTCTGTGGGCATCTCTTTCTGTCTCTCTGTGGCTTCTCTACCTGGTCTCTCCAATATGGCGGCTTTAGGGGAGCCAGACTTTTTACAAATCAGTTCTGAGCTCCCAAGATGCATATTTCGAGAGAGAGTGAGCCAGGAGGATGATCTAACCTCCTAAGTCACAGAGTGTCCTTTTCACTGTAGCCTACTGATCAGGGCATTTACAAATATGCAACCAGATTCAAGAGGAAGGAACAAGGACCCTGCCTCAGATGGGAAAATGCCAGTGTTACATTACACGAAGATCATATGGGGTGGGAGATATTTTGGTCATCTTTGGAAAATACTATCTGCTATCTGCTATACCTGCTTTAACTTACTATTATTTGTTTCCCAAATAACTGACTAAAGATTCCAGTGTCATTAGATAAAAAAGAATTTCATTGTAATTAATTCTTGCAAGAGACCTACTGATAGCCATCCTGGATACCTGGAAGCTGAGGCTCAGAGAAGCTAAGTAACAAAAGCCTGCCCTTTTCCCATGAATACTTGCTGCCTTTCTTCTTCTGATATGGATTTGGGACTTGTGTTTTCTATCCCAAGACCTAAAACCAGCCCAATCCATTAGAACATCAAGACCCAGTGATGGACAACACGGAGTAGGAGTTATTTCAGTTTCGTTACATACAATAGCCCAGCCACCACCGAGACTACTGGCTCCCAAACTTTGCTGCACATTAGCTTTCTTAAAAAAAAATCCTGATGTCCAGGTTAGAACCCATACCAATTAAATCACAGTGTCTTAAGATGGAAACCAGGCAGCCGTAATTTTTAAAGATTCCCAGTTGATCCCAGTGTGAAGCAGTAAGGAAGCTCTGACCACAATTCTATTCTTCCCAATATAATTCTCTTATTTCAGGTTTCTACTGGGTTTTGCCTCTGTGTCTCTGTCTCTCTCTCTCTCTCTCTCTCATTCTTGCTATTGCACTTGGCATCTCTAATTTTTCCCCAGACTGCGTATCCCGAGTGTTTGTTCTGAGTCCCGGTTTTCTCATCCACATTATAGGGATGATGATGATGATGATGGTGACGATGAATGTAATCTTACACTGCCATGTTCTCATAAGGATTAAAAGAGATAATGTAGGAGGCACTCAATAAGCTTGTTAAAATATTTGTTGAATGAATGAAAGAATCTGAATCATTTCAAAGGTTTCTCTTATGACCAAAGAAATTAAGTCAACATGAGTCTGGTTTCAGGTATTAAACACAGATGAAATATTCATTTTTAGGACACATTTGTTTTAAATTTAACACATGAGTTCATGAATAACACTATAAAGAACCCATTCCTTAAAATATTAATATAAATATCTATGCACAAGGGGAAAATAATTGGGGAATTTTATCTCCTCTGACAAAGGGGAAAAAAGGCCATTTAAAAATATTACTTTCTCCCCCTCAGCTAGAGAGTGGAGGTGAGTCACAAGAAATTCAAGTTCACATGAAAGAGCCATGATAAAAAATGCAGGTGGTGTGAAACATTTATAAGGGCCCAGTGTTAGGCGGTATGTAGGCTTGAATTTGAAATGACATTTTGGCATAAAACAGATCTCCCACAGGCAGATTTGAAACTTCCAGAAAAGTCTTAAAATGACATCTTTCAAAATGAACAATCATCAAATATGCCCAAGTCATTACCTCAAAGTACTTTGCTAATGAGACAGGCTGAAGAAATGGCTAAAAATAATTGACCCCAGTTTTACAGCTGAAAGTTGTAAAAAAAAAAAAAAAACCCAAAAAAGCTATTGCAGGGTACGAACCTAGAATTAGACATTGGCAACTGTTTAGCATATTAAGTACAAACATTAGGACATGTCTCACTCAGCACAGAACAATTGCCAATAGCTTTTTATTCACGAATTTCAAATTGCTTCACAAATTACTCGGTGTCATATTTTCTCCTATAACTTTTATTCCACTTGTACGGTGCTAGTTTAAAAAAAGACATTCAAGCTGATATCTAATGAGATGTTTGCCCTATTATCTCGTTAGATCCTCACACAATGTTGTAAATTAGGCAAGGTAGGTTTTATTGTTCCCATTTTGTAGATAAAGACATTGAGGTCCAAAGAGGTTAATAACTTCCTCACATTTACATAGTCTTTTAAAGGCACTGTACCGTCTTAGTTAAACACAAACCACAGTACACACTTGTGTAAGAGTTCTTCAGGAAGGAAATCAAGATAGGAAGAAAAGAATTTATGTCTGTTAATTTCATGTTATGTGAAATATTGGACACAATATGGAGACTTGCTTATGGTAGGTTAAATATGAAAAGTTGAATATAAATTGAATGTACCTAATAATTTCAACCTAAAAATATGCATAAGAAAAAAATGGGAACAAAATATACCAAAATGTCTATTGATTTTTTATATCATTATTTCCTAATTTTCTGTCATAGACATGTATTATTTTTATAACTGCCAAGAATAATTAATTCATTAATTCAACCTTTCTACTGAGTGTCTCCTTTATACCAGGCATTGTGGACATTGTGTTTTGGCAGTGGGGATGGCGGGGGAAACCCCTGCCTTTATGCAGCATATATTCCAGAGGTAAAATGGGAAAATCACTCAAAAATATTTCACATGGTGAGAAGTGCTGTGGTGACTAAGAATAACACAGCACAAACGCACGAAGTGGGAATAGGACAAACCTGAGCAGGAACTAAAAGGGTGTGAGGGCGCTCACTATGCAAGATCTCAGGAAGAAGCGCTTCTGGGCAGGAAACACAGAGATAAAAGCCTGAAGTGGGAACAGGCTTCAAGTGTCAGAAAAGCGCAGTGGAAATCAATAATCCAGGGCTGAATCATGCTGGACCTCAGGAGCCATGTGAGTGTCCGGACTTTATTTAAATGTGATGAGTACCATCGGAGTTTTCTGAATATGTGTTCTGGGGCAGGGAATCGTCAATGATCTGATTTGCACGATGTAAATATCCCTCTGGCTGCTGTGTAGGAAACAGCTTATAGGGAGCAGGAGAGGAATCGAGGAGGCCACAGAGCAGCTGATGGCAACCGGCCAAATTGTCCAGTCCAAACAAGAAAAGACAATGGCTTGCTTAGTGTAGTAGGCCTAGAGATGGGGACGAATAATGTGATTCAAGATTCTTTTGTTTGGCCTGAGTTCAAATGCGACTGCCATCTGCTGGACGGGAAGACTAGGGAAGAAGTATGCTTAGGAGAACACTGAAGAGCTCCAGTTAGGACACTTTAAACCACCCCTGGGAGACAAGGAGTAAGCAGTCTGGAGCTCAGGGAAGAGGTCAAGGTGGGAGACATATTTAGGAGTCACGCTCATATAAATGGCATGTCAAGCCGAGGGGCTGGCAAAGAGCAGTGGGAGAAGAGGGCTCAGAACTGAGCCCTGAACTTCGCTAGCATTTAAAGGTCTGGAAAGGAAGAGCCAGCAGCCAGCAGAGGACACGGCACACGAACAAGCATGAGACAGCAGGTAGCAGGAAATTGGAAGTTTATCCTCAGTTATCTTCGAGGATGAGAGAGAGAGAGAGAATTGGCTCCAGGGGTTGGTGTCACATATGCAAATACTGGTAAATAAGTGGTCTCAACTGTTTTTTTTTTTTTTTAACATTTCCTGGAAAATCACAAGAAGAGTATAAGAAAGGGGGCATTGGTGGCTGAGGCAGAGAGACTGAACTTGGTATAAAGTCCTGACACTGCCTCTTACAACTTCTGTCAACTTGAACACATCAAACACCTTGGGAAACGTGGCCTCTTCTCATCTGTAAAACAGTGGTTAACAGCAGCCAACCTCAAAACCGGCCTAGCACCTCTCCTCTGGGATACTATCTCTTCTCCCCACCCGCCCTGGACTGAAACAGGCTGCTTCGAGGTCTGACTCCCCTGCTAGGTGGTGAGCTCTCCAAAGGCAGGAACACCACCTGATAGATGTCGGCTCCCAGATGTGCAGGGCAAGCCTGCTGCACAGAAGAGAGAAGGGGTAAAGATCTTGCTCTTTGTAGTCAGACTGAGGGTGGGACGTCTACATTTTCAGTAGCAGTATAACTCTGGATACATGACTTGCTCTCTCTGATCCTCAGTTTCCTGATGGTTTGGTGGGAATTGACACCTATGTCAAGATATTATTGGGATGGATGAAGGAGATGCTCTCTGTACAGTTCTTTGCAAAGTGCTTGAAATGGGCCAGTAGGGAAGGCAGTATTATTATTCGTGTTGCATATTTGCCTGCAATGCACTGCCTGCCTTTCTCCGTCCTGCTCTGAGCCCCAGGAGGATGCTATGATTAGAACCACAGAGACAGGTAAACCTGAATTCAGACCGTCGCATCTCTGTTTATCAGCTGACTTTCACACCACACATACGACTTTAAGCAGCAGCCTAAACCTAAGTTTCCTCCTCTGGAGTAAGGGGATAACAACCCCAAACCCAGTGGGATGTGGGTAGGATAACTGTAAAAGTGTGTATAAGCACTTAGCACTGATGTACTGTGTATGCATTCAGTAAATCAACATCGCTGTGATGTGCAAGAAAGCCCTTTGTAAGCTGTAAATGACCATATATCCATAAGAGAAGTTTCCATTGTTGGTCACCGGAGGGTTTGTTGCTGCTGGGATACTAGGCTGCCCTTCACTGAAGCTGGCTGCATTTCTTGTTTCATTTCTTTACAGGAGCTGTGATCATTGTCTCTCTAAGATTTGGCCCCAAGCACCCCCTCCAGGAAGCCTTCCCTAATTAATTGCACTTTGTCTACTCTTTTATTCTCCAAACACTTGATCTTCAGGAGTAAATTCAGATTTCCAAAACAGATGAATTAGGGTTAATTAGTTGTAGCACCAGAGGATTCCTCTGGATAGCTTTAAATCATGCAATCCCAAAGCACAGTCGAACCACATGCAATTTACAAACATTTGATTAACAATTAGGAGCACTGGGATGTCGCTAGGGATTGACCAAACTGAGGTCCAGATTTGGTCTGGGTGATTTAGCGCATGTATGTTAAACGTTGCTTTGCTAGTCTCCAGAGTTGGCTTTGCCTGTTCTAGGGTTTACTGTTAAGTTCCCAACGGAGGGATGCTGACTTTAATTTACATTACCTTCCTGGAGGAAATAACCCCAAAGGGCTGTCATCAGGACTCAGGAGCAAGTGGACTGCCTCTCTTATTTTTTTTTTAAGTTTATTTATTTATTGAGAGGAGGGGTGGAAGGGCAGAGACAGAGGGAGACAGAGAATCCCGGCACTGATAGTGTAGAGCCTGACTCTGAGCTTGAACCCATGAAACATGAGATCACGACCTGAGCAGAAACCAAGAGTCAGATGCTCAACCGACTGAGCCACCCAGGCGCCCCTGCCAATCTGATTTTTGACAAGCAAAATCATTCATACCTGTTTTAATTGACTTAAGTGCCTCATTGTGATGGAAAGCGTGAACTTTCTGGAATGGTAATAAACTGTATACCAAAAGTGGGGGCCTGAGGGGGAATTTGACTTATCGAAGCAAGGGATTGTGGAACGAAAAACCAAGATAATAGTTTTAGATTTTTCTTCTTAATTTACTTCTTTGTTACTCCTCTGATCAATTATGATAAAACCATTGATGGTGAGCCAGTGGGCTCGCTTCAGGTACGATAATGAAAGAGAATGCAGAGAAGTTCCCACTCCTCAGGAGGCTTGGGAGAGGAAGAGCTCAGGGGACAGAGAAGGCACACCTTCCTGTAATAGTATGGGAGAAACAAATGTAGGCTAGGCTGGGTCCCAGCCACTTCTGAGAAGGAAAGAGAAAGGTGAAGTCCTCTGCACTCCGGAGCTCTGTAAATGTCAGGGACAGGTCCCTTGCGTGGTGCAGGGGGCTGAACAGCCAGAAGGCTTTGAGAAATCACACTCAGATCCCCTCAGGAGGGGCACAGAGGAGCAAGCGGGACAGCAGCCCGGCAACCCACACAGACCCATGTCTGGACGCTCAGCTTTTAGGGGTGATGAGGAGGATCCAGACTGGAGGTGGAGAGGTCCAAAGTAGAGTGCAGATACTGGTTCCTCTTCACTCCTTCCTGGCCGGGCGGGTACCCCTAGGGGTTCCATGTGAACCCTCATTAACAGTCTCCATCTTCGGCTGTGGACTGCCAGCGGGGCCATGGCGACCGCTCCAGACCTCCTCACTGCTTCTGGTCCTGCTCCAGCTCTGCACGGACTGCCATCTCCCTCCAGAAATTGCCTCTGCCCCGGGAGGAAGATCTGCTCTAGTCCTGGTGCCTGACTTTTATATTTAGTGTCTCTGGCTCTCAACCCCTGGCTATCCACTGAAGCACTCAGGCTTGGCCGTGTTCTCTCCCATCCATCCATGTAAACAATGGTAACGGTCGGCTGTTAATAGTCCCCTCCATTCCATCTATCCTCATTTAAATATATATATAAATTTTTATTTTTATTATAAATATAAAATTTACATAAAAACATATATTTCATTAAATAAGAGATGATGGCATATTCCTTGCTCTGCAACTTTTTTATTTTTTTGCTATTTTAACAGTACATCATGAACATTTCTCTAGATTAATATATATAAAATCAAGACATCCTTTTAACAGCTGAACAATATTCTATAATATAAATTGCCATAGTATATCTAACCACTGCTGTATTGAAGAACATTGAGGCTGTGTCCTTTTTTCACCACTATAAATAATATTGTAATAAGCATCCTTATATACATGGACTCACAAGCTACATCTTTTACTTCTATTGGAGATATGTAGCTATTCTTTATTTTTTTTAGAGAGAGAGAGGGCAATTGGGGGAGAGTGGCTGAGGTGGAAAGAGAGAGAATCCCAAGCAGGCTCTATATTCAGCATGAAGCCTAACGTGGGGCTAGATCCCATGACCTTTGGGTCCTGACCCGAGCTCAAATCAAGAGAGCCACCCAGGCACCCCATAGATATGTAGCTATTCCAACGGGTCTATGCAGCAGGGTATAAGTAGGCTGACTTGGAATGGAATTGCTAAGTCAATCAGCACTTTTACAAATTTGGTAAGTGCTGCATGGTCGGATGCTATAAGAAAGTAAAATTTATAGCTAGACTCCCTTGCCCCTCACTGGCTGTTGATTTGGGGCAAATTATTTAGGTTTCTGATGTTCAATTTCCTCATTTACAAAATGAAAATCATATACTTTTTGAAGTATAAAGGTAATAAAGACATGCTGCCTGGCACAAACTAGAAACTTAATTGGCTACAACTCTTTTATTATTTTTTTTTTGCTTTTTAAAAAATGTTTATTTATTTTTGAGAGTGAGAGACAAAGCCTGAGTGGGGGAGGAGAGGAAAGAGAGAGAGAGAGAGAGAGAGAGAGAGAGAGAGAGAGAGAGAGAGGGAGACACAGAATCACAAAACAGGCTCCAGGTTCCGAGCTGTCAACACACAGCCCGATGCAGGGCTTGAACTTGGGAACGATGAGATCATGACTTGAGCCAAAGTTGGACACTCAACCAACTGAGACACCCAGGCGCCCGGTTTTGCTGTTGTGAAAAGGTACATCCTAAACTTATGGTTAGTAGAAAAATAAAATCAAGGTCCCATGCCTGGGAGACTCACATGATAGTCCCAGTTCTCCCTCTATCTGGTGTCAGCCTGGCACATTGTTTGTATTTTCTAGGTCCCAAATTATCAATTTTTAAAAGTGGGTGCCATCATAAGCTGCCCCTAGGCTGTTCTGTAGTTGCATGATTGTCGCAATTGGTTATTTTATTTCTAAGGCATTACCAGGCAAAAGCTATTGGCCTTTCAGATCTATACATATTATTTGCGCTGAGGCAGAGGCAAAACTATAAAATAAAAACAAACAAACATTCTAAGCCAGGCCCTTAAGTACATGGCAAAGAAACACAGTTGGCTTCTGAAGAAAGCACATCCCCTTCTCAGATCTCAGGTGTGGGCAGATCTCAGATATTGCACAGTATCTACTAGGTTGTCACCCTTTCTTATTACAAAGAGGGACAATAAACCATCTCTGGAGGGATTGTGCCTTAGGAAATAGGTTGGTCTCTAAAGCAGTTTGCAAAAGATCCATTCATAATTCCCCCAATCCTCTGGGCAGGCACCATTTTACCCCAGCGGGCTCCCCAAATCTCCATTGACCATGACCCCACGGTGTGTTCTGTGGTCCAATTACACGTGTGTCTACAATTGGCAATCAGCCTTCATGTCTGATTGCTGTAGTCCCAGACTGTCGGCCCAGGGTCTTTCTTTTGCCTAGCAGAGGACCAAGAAACCTTTCCTGAGTGGAACAGAATTGTGCAATTGTTTTCTTTATACAGTTAAACTGATTAAATACTATATTTTAAGATACAAGCTGCCTCCCTTACTCCAAATGCTTTTTTTTTTTTGTAAATGCAGCTGAATTGAAACTATGACTCATAAACCGTTAGCATAGGAGACGTTTTAGAGTATCTCTCCCAAAACCTTTATTTATTCATTCCCCTATTTACTCAAATAATGCCGCTGTGTTTCAGAAGAGGAAACTGAGGTCCAAGTAAGTGACAATTTCAAGAGCACAGAGTCACTGGTGGAAGAGCTGAGGCCCGGATTTGGGCTTTTTGACTCCTGATTTGGTGCTCACTTTGTCTATCATGTTGCATCAAAAATTATCAGCTTAGGGACCATAATTCTATGCACCAAAGTTTTCCTTGATAATATCTGCAATATGTAGAAATGCTTGGTGTCTTGAACATTTTAGTTATCTAGGATTTTTATGAAATAAAAAGAAATCACAACCCATAAGTTTTCCCTGTGATCGCTTTCTCCTAAACTGTCATGTTAGATAGTAGAATATTTGTTTTGGTTTCATTTTATAAACTAGAGAGTCCACTAACAATAACTGGAGAAGCCACCAGGTGTCTAATAGGAAATACAATTCATTGAACAAAAAGTCAAAATCCAGGGGTGCCTGGGTGGCTCAATAATTAAGTGTCTGACTCTTGTTTTTGACTCAGGTCATGATCTCATGGTTTGTGGGCTTGAGCCCCACATCAGGCTCTGTGCCAATAGTGTGGAGTGTGCCTGGGATTCTCTCTCTCTTTCTCTCTCTGCTCAGCAGAGCTCTCCCCAGCTCATGCATTCTCTATTTCTCTCTTTCTCCAAATAAATAATAAACATTTTTTGGACGGTATTTAAACAAGTTATGGAGTTTCAAACCAAGGCAAGGGCTCTAAATGGTGCACCCCTCTCAACCCTCCTCCCCCATATTATCTGAAATCTGATGCCATATCCAAGGTGCAGAATTTGGGAGAAATGATTGTAACACATTCTTATTTAGTGTATGTTGAATAGGAGATATTCAGAACTAAGAAGGCCACAGCTTCCACATACTATAATAACTTGAAGTGTCTAAGCACATGCAAGGAAGGTTTTACTGCAACAAAAAGAGTCATAGGCTTTGAAGCCAGATGGACCTGGGTTCAAATTCTGACTGTCACTTCACATCTCTGTGAATTAAGAACTCATCTATCCTCTTGGGTAAAACAGAGATAACAATATCTTTCCCATAGGATTGTTGCAAGATAACATATGGAAGAAATGTAAATGTGCCTGGTACAATGGTTAGCGCATAGCAGGTGAAACCAAAGACAAGCAAATGTGGATAAAACGAATTCAACGAGTAATAACAGCAGAGCTGAGAACAGCTACCAAGAAGGATCCATATGGGAACCAATTGTTCACCAAGATGAGAAGTGTGGTCTCTGTAAGATCCTACATGAGCAATGCTAAGCTTGTTCACAGTAGAAAGACAAGAAAGAGTGGTGTCTTGCAGAACCAGAGAAATAGTTTCCCATGAAGTAACACATGAGATGGTTCCTGGTAAGAAAGAAACAGGACCTCTCTGCAGCCCAAATTGTCACGGGTCAAAGAAGATTTGCCAGAATAGAAGGGACAAGGCTGGAGCTTGAAGGTGAAATGAGATTCCAACAGCCAGAAAGGAGGGCATCAGGGACCCCAAAAGCTCAGAGGCTGGAACATAATTAGAAGGTGCTGCTCTTGGAGCCGAGAAAGAGTGCTGAAAAAGAGGAAAGGGAAGAGAAAGAAACCGCAAAGTGTATTTATTCCAATTTGTGCAAAACCTTGGTTGTCAAACTATGGGATCTGTGTTCTCTCCAGCTGACAAAGAAAAGCTATGTGTATGATCTGTTGGAAGGTGGTCCTTTAGGAAGAGTAATCTCATGATTGGGCAGGAGCAAGGAAGAGGCTGAAGGCTGTGGGAGGCTGTGGATTAATGCAGAGCACACTGAAGCTGGGCTCAAAAGCCTTGGAATTTATGGTCCAGCATCACTGTCTGATCGCTCTGAAACCACAGACGACGTGCACAAGCTTCTCTAAGCTGTAGTATCCTTTTCTACAAAATGAGAAGAATAATACCACAATTTGATGTGATGTTCAAATACGCAAATATATGAGTAGGTAGAGAATTACTTTGCAAACTCTCCAGCAGGGCCGTTCCATAGAACTTGTTGTGACGATGGAAATGCTTTGCGTTTGTGCTGTCCATATTGGTAGTCCCTAAAAACGCTTAAATGTCACTAGCCATACTTGAAATGTGGCGAGTGTGACTGAGAAACTGAATGATTACTTCTAATAAATTAGACTGAAATTTAAATAGCCACCATATCGGACAGCACAGCTCTAAAGTCTAGGGTAGTGGAAAGGAGAATGGACTTTGGAAACAGAGACTCAGGTTCAAACATGTCTCTGACTCAATGGACAAGTCCCTTCAACTCTCCTGGAAGAAGAGCAGGTGTATTATCACAGTAGCTAGATGTCCTTGAACTGTGGACTCAAGGACTTCCTGCAGCTCCACGACCACACCACGCTTTCTCGAGCCTTTACGCCTCTGCACTCACAGCTTTCTCTGCATGGAACCAGCACCCCACTTTGCCCCTCAACTTTGCTTGGAGAAATGAGAATTTCTTTCGGACTTGATTCAGGCATCTGCCACCCACCACTCACAAAGTCCTTCATAGCCTCCATGTGGATTCTTCGGCTGGGTGAGGCTGTTCTCTACATCTCAGGCTGCCCTATGATTCCGACCATCACACTTCATGTCACACTGCAGCCTGTCTCCCACAGGGGGCTTTAACGCACAGGAGCACTCCCTAGGGGGGGCAGGGATCGAATTTTTTACGGTGAAAATTTTCACAGCATAAAATACACTGTTTTACCCATCTTTAAGTGTACAGTTAAGTGCTATTGAGTATATTCACATTGCTATCCATCCATCCCCACCATCCACCCGCAGAACTTTCTCATTTTCCCCAAATGCAAACTCTGTGCTTATTAAACAATGAATCCCCATTCCCCACTCCTAGCCACTGGTAACTACCATTCTACTTTCTGTCTCTGCGAATTTGACTAGGCTAGGTATTTGCTCTTCTGTGACTGCCCCACCTCACCTAGCATAGCATCCTCAAGGTTCATCCATGTTGTAGCATGTGTCAGAATTTCCCATCTTTTTAAGGCTGAATAATACTTCTTTATATATATATATACCACATTTGTTTATCCATTGATTCATTGATGTACACTTGGGTTGCTTTTTTCACCTTTTGCTGGAATTATTATTGTAAATAATGTGGCTATGGACATGGGCGTATAAGGTCAAATTTTGTATCCTAGTTTTCTGTGTCTCCAACCCAAACTGGCAGACCTATGAAGGGCACAAAGTGATAAAAGATATTTTATTCGTCACAGGATACGAGTGGAATTCCAGCACCAAGTGCTGTCCCTGGAAATACACGAGATATCCAGTAAAAGTACAGAGTAGAACGAGGTGAGAGAGGGAAGATGAAAGAAAGAAAGAATAGAGGGAGATAATGAGGCAGGATGATTTGTTCAAAGCTCAGACATACCGACCATTTGACTTTGCTTTCCCATTGTGGATGTACATTGCACTAAATGAACCCATCACAAACTTCACCTTAAAGGTTTTCCTTTCCTTCCTTCCATCTTTCCCTCCCTTCTTCTTTCTTTCTTTCTTTCTTTCTTTCTTTCTTTCTTTCTTTCTTTCTTTCTCTCTTTCTCTCTTTCTCTCTTTCTCTCTTTCTCTCTTTCTTTCTTTCTTGTTTCCCTGTCTCTCTCTCCCATCCACCCTCCCTCCCTCTCTCTCTTTCCTTCCTTCCCCTCTTCCATTCTTTTTTTTTCTTTTCCTTTCTTTTTCTCCTTCCCTCCCTCCCTCTTTCTTCCTTCCTTCTTTTCTTCCTTCTTTTCGTTCTTTCATTCATTCTTTCTTTCATTCATTCATTTTTATTTATTTATTTATTTTTCAACGTTTATTTATTTATTTTTTGGGACAGAGAGAGACAGAGCATGAACGGGGGAGGGGCAGAGAGAGAGGGAGACACAGAATCGAAACAGGCTCCAGGCTCTGAGCCATCAGCCCAGAGCCTGACGCGGGGCTCGAACTCACAGACCGCGAGATCGTGACCTGGCTGAAGTCGGACGCTTAACCGACTGTGCCACCCAGGCGCCCCCATTCATTCATTTTTAAAAACTTCTTCTTGGAATCAGAAATCTTTGTGTATTTGTGACATTTGTCTTAGATAGTCACCAACCCTGAACATCAGCTTCATCTTTTTAAAAAAAATTTTTCTAATGTTTATTTATTTTTGAGAGAGAGACAGAGAGTGGGTGGGGAAGGAGCAGAGAGAGAGGGAGACGCAGAATTGGAAGCAGGCTCCAGGCTCTGAGCTGTCAGCACAGAGCCCAACACAGGGCTCAATCTCACAAACTGTGAGATCATGACCTGAGCCCAAGTTGGATGCTTAACTGACTGAGCTACCCAGGCACCGCCCCCCTCCCCCCCCAATCAGCTTCATTTTTAAAACAAGTCAAGCTTATTCTTCGCAGGTTTGTGTGTGCATGTGCATGTGCATGTGCGTGTGTGTGTGTGTGTGAGTGAGTGAGTATGGTGTGAGGATGAAATTTCAGTATATTTTGTGACCGCTAAAGAACTATATAAACTATGGAAATTTCAGTTCTTCCCCACAACTTTTCTTTCATCTGTATTTTAATTATAATAAGTCAATTAAAATCCATAATGGAAAAAGAGACTAGAGACTTAAGGAGAGTTTCCTTCTAAATTCCATTTCTAAACCTAGAGGCAAGGAGTGTCAGATTGTTAAAATTTTTACATTCTAATCACTTTCCGATGCTATTGAAGTTTCGGGTGTTCAATTTGGGCTTGACACAGTCAGTGAAAATATTAAGCCTTAAAAACACCAAAAAGTGCTAACACAAAACTACGGTAATACTTCAGCCACGGGCAACATTTAAAGAATCCCCAGCTCCATAATCACATTAACATTTAATGTGCCCAAGTTCAGCTGAAATATGTCTCCTCTCTTCTGCATCTTCCTCCTGAAGCAAAAAATGCCAGTGGAACTCAAGCATTCCATGTGGGTCCTGTGATGAGTCCCCCCACAGAAAAATGTCCTCCAGACCCCTTTCCCACACAGACTGCTCCTCGAGGTAAACACAGCTTGTACATGTGGGTAAACATCTTTTATCATCTTCCGCACTTTATAGGTCAGCCGGTTTGAGTTGGAGACACAGGAGAGTTCCCAGAGACATTCATTACTGCCACTCATTCTAGTTTTCTGTCTCAATATAATTAAGCTTGGCTAATTGTCTATCATGATTAAAATCATGCCAATAACAACCTTGTTCTCGAGTTTGGCTCTGCTCCAAACTTGTTAATCGCTCTTATTTTCCAGGAGGTCACTCTGTATCTCTCTTCAGCTGTGAAATTCCTTATACATAATGTGCTTAGATAATAAGATCATCCTTGGGTGACCAGGACCGGCCAACATGGATGACACAAGCTGTGGCTAATATATGGGATGGCTGAATCACAACTGGAGTCGTTCTCAACAGCCTGGAACACTGGGATGACTTTACCACAGTGCCATTTCACTAGGGGAAAAAATGTGAAGTCCTGAATATAGGTGCAAAGAATTAACTGCATAGGGATAGAATGGCAGGATTTCATGAAACAGATTGGATTATATAAAGTCGGCCCAAAGCTCAATGTGAGTCAATATGGCTTCTAAAAATACACGATTTGCCTGGATTAATTGAAATTCAGCTTTTCACCTAACCTAAGAAGTATCGGTTATAAGGCATAGTATTATTTTATGTACCACTAGGAGAAAAAAAAAAGATGCTGCCAATTAAAAGTTATGACAATACTTCCCTGTCATTTAGAACTTGTATTTTACACTTAGTGAGAAATCTCTTGGATGCATTTGTATCCTAAAGCTGCTGTGGTTCCATGCTTTCCTGAGTACAAATAACTTCTCATTTCAAAGCTGAATCATACTATAATCTTTTTTAAGATCCTTTAACTGTCAATCCAACTGAGCACATGTAGTAACAGCACTGTGCATAACTCAGTGGAAGCAGTGACAGTGTGAGCTCTGACCAAGTGCGTGAGCAGAGGTAATGAAGACTGCCTTCTGGCCAGCAGCGATTATAAGATGCGGCAATCTAGGATGCTGTCTCATTTCCCAGATACTAAAATGTGGAATAAATATGTATGTTAGGGTTTATGCAATATGGTATAGGGCCCAAAGCAAGGGAGATGATAATCCTGCTCTCCTTAGTGCTGGTGAGTTTCAGATCTTTGGTAAGAATCTGAGAAATGCTTCTTGCAAGGCCCTTCCTGATTTACGCACAGCTTCCCCTCAGTTCTCACTGAATGGTGCATATGGTGCCCCTTTATACCAACGGTCGTAGGGCAGTAACATTTCCATCCGACCTTTACTTTTGAAACTGTATGGTCTGTGACTCAGGGAGCCTGCCTCCTTCATTTCTGTCCCATTACCAACTACAGTGGGACCTAACATGTCCTAGGTGCTCTACACCCAAGAAAAAATGAAAGAAGAATGACTATTGTACCATGACGCACTCTGGATCACAGAACAGTTTTCTCTAATTTAATAAGAATTGGGAAAATATTGTTAAGACGTAGGTCTTATTTAATGCTCAAGCACTCTTATTTAATGAAATGCAAATATGGTGCCATTTAAATTGCTTTTACACCAACAGTGCCCCTGGGACTGGATTTTCAACAGCTCCTCCTCTCCCCACCCCACCCCTGCACTCACATATACACACAGCCTGGATTCTAGTGAGGAGCCCTGGACCCTTGATGCCAACTGGATCTGGGTGCAAAACAAGCTCCACCATGTCACTGACTGAGGGAATTTGAGATGTTTACTCTCTCTTGGTCTCACTTAAATAGATCTACCTCCTGAGATGGCCGTGAGGATAAAATAACACATATGCAGTACCTATAATAGTACCTGCTATACCACAAATTCTCAAGAAGTTTCAGCTACAGGTTTATATAGTAGGTTACAACTTGCACGAGCTCTCACATCCATCATGTCTTTTGATTGGCATGCCAATCCCGATAGAAGAGGAAGCTCTTCAATTCCTAGTTTTCAAACACTAAAATACACTCAAAAAGGAAAGGCAGCTTGCACAAAATCACAGTGGCAGACTGGACCTTTGACCCAGCTTTTCCTTTCAAATGATGTTCATTAAAAGAAGAAGAAGACGAAGATGAAGACGAAGACGAAGATGAAGGCAAAGACGAAGAAGAAGAAGAAGAAGAAGAAGAAGAAGAAGAAGAAGAAGAAGAAGAAGAAGAAGGAGAAGAAGAAGAAGAAGGAGAAGGAGAAGAAGAAGAAGAAAAAGAAGAAGAAGAAGAAGAAGAAGAAGAAGAAGAAGAAGAAGAAGGAGAAGAAGAAGAAGAAGAAGAAGAAGAAGAAGAAGAAGAAGAAGAAAAAGAAGAAGAAGAAGAAGAAGAAGAAGAAGAAGAAGAAGAAGAAGGAGGAGGAGAAGAAGAAGAAGAAGAAGAAGAAGAAGAAGAAGAAGAAGAAGAAGAAGAAGAAGGAGAAGAAGAAGAAGAAGGAGGAGAAGAAGAATTATTATTTTTGATTTGGAGAGAATACTACAGATAATCTAGTCCCAAACCCCCATTTATCACATAAGGGAACTGAGGAACAGAGAGAGAACGTGATTTGCTTTTCGCACCACTGGATGCTGGTGACAGAACTCAAACTGGAGCCCAGAGACCTGGCCTCTGAAAACATGCAGGTTTCAGTATTTTTCACCCAACATTGTGTCCAACTCTGAGGAAGGAATCCTCAAATGGGGGCACTTTCTGGTACCATGTGATCTATCCCCACTGTCCTCACCAACCTCACTTTCTGCTTATATGACTCTCCTCTCTCTTTCCACACAGAAGTCATCCCTCAAACATACTCATTCCCTGATGGACTTGCTTTCTCTCTGTTCATAAAGCTCTTCTGATCCTTTCTGTTTTCTCAATTCAGGCTTCTGTTCAAATGTCCTCCTAAAAGAGGACTTCTCTATCCAAATTAGCCTTTTTAGACTCTAAATAAAAGAGTCTAATCTACCACCATTTAACTTTCTCAATTCTCTTACTCTATTTTCTTTATAGCACTTAGATTTCTTTATAGCACTCATATTATGTATTTATTCACTTATTTAATATTATGTCTCTTCCACTATGATGCATGTCTCATCAGGGACAGTGACGGCATTTGTTGTGTTCACCACTGTGTTTCCAGTGGAATGGTGCCTGGCACATAGTGTGTGCTCATTGAAAACATCTGTTGAACATCTGCTATGTTCCAAGCATTAAGGATAGGTTCTGGAAAACAACTGTGAGTCAATAAGACATTCCCCTATGCCAAAGTATAGTTTCTAGTCTAGTGATGGATATAGACATTGAATAAATAATCATAGAAGTTTATGGCGAGAGCCTGTAATCAGCAGAGGTGAACTAGTCTTGAGATTCTGGGAAGATTTCCTCGTGGAGGTAACGATCTGTGTACACACTGGATGGATAAGAGGTATAAGTAAGTGAAGAGGGTGAAGGATGAGGGTTCCAACAGGGGGTTCCAACAAAGCATAGATTCATGTGGCAAGAGGGGTAATGGTGAAGGGCAGGTATCAGGGGGATGGGGAAGAGAAGTGGGTAGAAGGCCGACTGTACGAGATTCTTCAGGACATGTTAAGGATTTTGGCTTGTATTCTGTGAGTCATGGGCAAGTCATTGGAGGATTTTAATCACAGAGGTGATACATTCAGTTCTATGTTTTTAAATGATCAGTTTGGTGGTTGTTTGGAGAATGAAGTGGAAGAGAGTAAGGGAGGCATCAGAATGACTGGCAGGAGGCCACAGCAATAGACCTAGAGGGAAGGGGCTCATACCGGGGTGGAGAAGTGGAAGTCGAGAGAATGGATGGAACAAGACCTTAGAGTTGGACTTCACAGGACTGGCCAGAGAGCAGGATTGAGGAAGAGGATGTATCAAGGATAACTCTCAGTACTTTGTTTTTTCCCTTGTAAAATCGATGAAAGTTGGTGACAGAGAGATGGAGAATCCTGGAAAAGGACAAGGTCATGACTGCTATTTTGGACATACCAAATTTGAGACACTCCTGAGGCATCTAAGTTCAGATATAAATTCACAAGAAACACAGGTCTGGAGCTCAGGAAAGCTCTGCACTGGAGATTTATCTGGGCAGTTTTAGATGGTCTGCAAGTCTACAGGAGTGTAAGGGGTAGAGGATGGTCTCAGACAGCCTACTGTGGTGCTTTAAGAAAATCCATTATTTAATGGGCAGGTAGGAAAGGGTAGACTTGAAAGAGCAGGGAGGAGTGGCCAGAAAGGAGTGATAAAACCAGGTAAACTGTGTCCCACTGCAGTCAAGGGTGGAGGGTGTTCCATGAAGAAAGGATTGATCAACAAAGCCAAATATGGCAGAGAGGTGAAGGAAGATGGGTACTGAGTGGGGGGGGGGGGGGGGCTTTGCAGCTGATGACAATGAGGCCACGTGTTGATGTTAGTGAAGGCCATTCAGGGCGAATGATGCAAAATGTGACAAGACTGGAAGAGGCTAAAGGGAGAATAATGAGATTTGTAATGGAGATACTAACAAAAGACAGATCTTCTGAGAATACTGTGAGATTAGGGGAGAGAAGGAAAATGTTATAGTAGGTCTCTGGATGGTTATTTATTGATTGATTAAAGACTGAAGGGACTCACTTGTGTTTAAATAATGATGGGAAGAAATGTCACTTGAGGACACATATCAAAGCTAATGCAAAGGAACTGGCCTTGGCAAAGAAACTGGGACCACTCTCCTCTGTTGTAACAGGAGTGAAAGAGGGCAGGAGGGTCAGACACAGGTGGGTTTGTATGTTTAATGAGAAGAAGACAAGGGGCTTCTTATTTTACAGATTTACTTTGTATGTAAAGTAGGGGGTGATCATTGGCTAAGAGTCATAGGTGATGGAGGTAGGTTGCAAAAGAGTTGGAGGTTTGAAGAGAGCGGACAAAGTTGGAAATATTTGTTGTACCATGTGATATTGTGACTTATATGAGATATATATTTGGCCACTTAGGTGACCAAAATATATTTCTCATATATATTAGGCCATTGTCCACAGTGCCTAGCTCACAGCTCCCACAACACTTGGAATTTCCTAAGGGTCTTTTGTTATATTAATGAAGTGACTTTTGGAAGGCACCTAAGGATGGAAGCTGGTTGCCAATGGAGCCAAGGGATTAGAGGGTTGGAGCTTTCATTCCCCCACCTCCCACCTCTGGGAGGTTGAAACAACGGTCACTGATTTAATCAATCGTGCCTACACAATGAAGCCTCCACAAAACCCCAGAAGGACCAGGTTCAAAGAGCTTCCGGGTTGGTGGACATGTGATATGGGAGATTGGTGAACCTAGAGAGGGCAGGGAAGCTCCGCCTCCTTCCCACATAACATGTCCTTTGTATCTCTTCTATCTGGCTGTTCCTCAGCTATATATCCTTTTATAATAAACCAGTAATTTAGTAAGTAAAATGTTTCTCTGAGTTCTGTGAGCTGCTCTAGCAAATTAACCAATCCTAAGGAGGAAGTCATGGGAAACTGATTTATAGCAATTGGTCATAAGCACCAGTAACAACTTGGGCTTGCTTGACTAATTAATTAATTAATTTTAAATGTTTATTATTTGAGAGAGAGAGAGAGACAGACAGAAAACACAGGTGGAGGAGGGACAGAGTGTGAGGGTGACAGGGGATCCAAAGCAGGCTCCGTACTGATAGCAGACAGCCCTACGTGGGGTTCAAATTCACAAGCTGCTCACAAGGCACAAGACCATGACCTGAGCTGAATTCTGACGTTCAAATGAATGAGCGACCCAGGTGCCCGGACTTGTTTATTTTTTAAGATTATTTATTTATTTATTTTGAGGAGGGGAAGGGACAGAGAGAGAGGTTGAGAGAGAATCCCAAGCAGGCTCCACACTGTCAGTGCAGAGCCCTACAAACTGTGAGATCGTGACCTGAGCCAAAATCAGGAGTTGAACGCTTAAACAGCTGAGCCACCCAGGCACCCCACTACCTGGGCTTCTAAGTGGCATCTGAAGTGGGGGATGGAGGGAGGCTTGTAGGACCATGCCCTTAACCTGTGATAGCTGATGTTATCTCTGCGTAGATAGTGTCAGAATTGAGTTGAATTCTCAGATACCCCGATCGAACCTAACAGATAGTGTTATAATAAGTTAAACAGACTATTTGGGATGTGGGTCCTTTTGAGGTTAGCAATCATGCCAGTCTGTCCACTAAAGTGACCTTACAGTCTCCGGTACAGGCATACATGCCAAGTAAAACGTTGTCTGTCTTTCCCCCATATTAGGATTTTTCTAGATGGGTGGGATGAAAAACTAGAGAGGCAAGGGAGTAAACGATTGTGGCAAATATGCTAGGATATGTTGAATAAAGAAGGCATTCCTCATTATACTTATTGGTTGAATGGAAGACATTCTCTTTCATTCATTCTTATTTGAGTGCTTTTTCACATGAGATTTTAGACTTATCCAGGTCATTCTGGTTCATGTCCAGCCTTTATACTTGACTATAAGCCGCTTTGAAGGAAGGGGCCATAACTAATTCATATCTACCTTGCCAATGTCTCGCTTGGTATTTTTTACACTGCTGATGCCTAATGAATGGCAAATAAATACTTTGTATAAGTTGAAGTGCCTGGCGGACATTTAGACAGGGCAATTACCAGCAAGACGTTTATCCATTCTCTAATAATTAAAACAAAATCACCACCACCCTTGATACAGATTTACAGTTTGCTCCTGAAAATAGCACAGACCGAGTTCTGAAAGACAGATGTGGTCATTATTTATTTTTTTTAGTTCTCTTTGCTAAGGAGATGCTATTTCTCCCCCTTCCAGAGAAATAAGAAAAAGAGGAACGAACCAAACAGATCGCTTTAAAATTCTTCATTAGCATCCACACTGAATACATTTCAACGGCAGGAGCCTTAACACAGCTTTCACTGTATCTGATGCACAGAAAACGAAGCCTGCCAATCTTGCAACATGTCTCAAGATGAAGAAGGTCAACATATCAGAAAATAAAATCAGTAGCACAGATTTCAAAGAAATTCATCCCAAGAGTTCTTCTCAATGAATGCAGTGCAAGATTGAAGAATTCAATTACATGAAAAAGAGGCCTTTTTTTAATACCATGCCCAGCTATTAGTTTTTTTGTCCTTGCTAACATGAAGGCATATTGTTAGCCATCGGGAAATCTCAACAAATTCATACATTCAGATCACAAGGGATTTGTTTGGTAGATGGATCTGAAATCTGGTCTGCCTCCAACTCCTCGCCCAAGATTTCATTTATGCCAAGGAGCACGTTATTCTTAATCAGACATAGAAAAATCCAGCTCATTGCCACTGAGCGGCTTTATTCCTTTAGAAAAAAATCCCGCTTTTAATTCTGATGGAACATTATAATCAACTTTTTTTTATATGGGGCTGACCAATTAAGTTTCCTGTGTCTTAGAAAGCAGAGATGGTGAGTGTCATCTAAGTACATTGTGGAAAGCAAGACAGTTTGTATCAAAAGCCTTAAAAATGCATCTTCTCTTTTCTCCTGGTACATCAAATTCTAAGGGTTTGTTCCAAGGAAATAACGTTTTAGACTCTAAAAACTAAAGCTTAATGAACATAAAGATGTTTATTGTAGCATATTGCTCAGTAATCCCTTGTGTTAGACTAACAGCACAAGTCCCTTATATCCTAGTGTGCATGTACCCTCCTAAGGGGACTTCAATACTCCTCTGATTCAGAGGTGAAGTTTAGCTTTCCACCTCTTGATTTTGGACCAGTCTTGTGGCTTGTCTTGACCAAAAGAATATGGCAGAAGTTAAGTTTTACTTGTTTCAGAGCCTAGATCTCAAGAGATCTTGAATTGCTCTTAGCCTCTGGGCATGCCTCTCTCAGACCTCCATGTAGGATAGAGCTTCTGGAGGATAGAGGCACCTCAGTGTTTAGCTGACACCATCTGCCAGACATGCGAATGTGGCTTCTTAGACCCTCATACTCTGCTGACTCTCCACGTAAGCTGAAAGCTACTGCTTACATGAGCCCAGAGTAAGCCAGTGGAACCCACCCAGCAAGCAACCCAGTAGAAGCATGAGAAGTAATAACTAAAGTTTTTAAGCTATTTAAGTTTTAGCATGAAACACTCCACGGGTTAGGTAGCTACAGAGCAGTAGATGCCTGATACATGAAAAAAATAGGAGCAATCTGAATTTTAAGCAAGAGCAGAATGGTAAAATAAGTTATGTTATGTCCACACCCTGGAATATAATGCAGACATTACAAGTTCTATTTGCAGAGTTTTTGGTAGCGCACGAGTGTGCTTGTGTTACAATACTTAGTGAAGAGCAGGATGAAACATTTTATATTTAATGAGCTCTCATTAAGTGACAGAGAAAACAAATGGAGAAAAGACACCAAAACACTTCCAAGGCTATTCATGGGGAAATCGATTACGTCTTCTAACTTGTGTTTTCCCCCTACTTTGTTCCTTAGAATTGTACTTCGGCCTCCTCCCTTTATGTAAGCCAACAACCATACATGCTTTTTAAAACATTGCATCCCATTAGAACCTCTGCTAGTGTTTTTACGAATGATTATTGCCTACGCTGATTTGCGCGACTCCCTTCTCTTATAGTGTTTCTCTCTCTGCACAAGGGGATAACACAGGTCTTAAAATGAAAAAAGCCCTCAGGGTTGGGCAGTTACTTCTGGAAAATTCCATCTGGGCAAAGAGTTAAAGCAGGGTCCATAAAGAATATGTTGCAGGTTAGGCATATGCCCTTTTAATGATTTTTTCATAGCACTTCCTCATCTTTGATGGTTTAGAGCTCATGTGTTATCTTTCTTGGTTTATTTGTTTGCATATCTCTCCAAGTCCATGAGGGAGAGTTTTATCTATCTGGTTCTTTCTATATCCTGATCACATAACAGAGCTGGCCAGAGAAGAGCAGTTGAAGCAAATATTGGTTAAATGAATAAACAAGGTAACTGAATGAAGACTAAGCTTCCTATTTCACAAGTTTCTGTCAGATGAAAAGAGTACGGAGAATCCTAGTCTTGAGGTCCAAAAATCTGTTCTAGAAGCTCTTTAATTTTAAAGAAAGCCCTTCCCTTCTCTGTGTCTAAGTTCCTCGCTGCAAAGAATGAGTGGTAAACTTTAACTTTCAGAAGGTGACTGAAAGGGGCGCCTGGGTGGCTGGGTCAGTTGGGCAGCTGACTTTGGCCCAGGTCATGATCCTATGCTTCATGGGTCCGAGTCCTGGGTCGGGCTCTGTGCTGACAGATCAGAGCCTGGAGCTTGCTTCAGATTCTGTGTCTCCCTCTCTCTCTGGCCCTCCTCCACCTGCACTCTCTCTCTCTCTTTCTCTCTCTCTCTCTCTCAAAAATAAATAAACATTAAAAAAGTCTTTTTAAAACAAAAGGTAACTGAAAGATTAAGCGAACTTCATGAGACAGCAAGAAATAAATCCTACACAATTTTACACTAACTATAATAGGTGACCCAAGAGCAGGGAATGCATTAACCTTTGCCCTTATTACAACCTCAAGATGTAGGTATGACTATGTTTCCCACTTTACCAATGAGAAAACTAAGGCTTATGGATACTTAGGATAGACCAGTTAAGTAGAGGAGGTAGAACTCAATTTTGGTAGAATTTCTTGGTTAGCTCCAAATCACATATTCATTCTAATATACTAATAATTGCTATTGATAGCTACTGACTGTGAATGCTGCCACAGTGGTACATGAATGTTAAGATTCTTCTATCTTTGCCCTTTTTTGGCAAACTTGGGTTGCCAAGATTGATAACATAGGAAGCTCTAGTCATATGCATGAACTTCTTAGAGCATTCTCCTTGAATCCCTTTCCTTTTATCACCTGGGGTACATTCTGGAAAGAAAAGAAGTATAGAAACCCACATGGTTTCTCAATCTCTAGGTCCTGCTAATTTAATATGTACTAATTTCTCTAGCTTACACTGCCGCTGCCCTGGTCTAAGCCCCTAAAATCTCCCCCTTGGATTTCTTCTGTTTTCTCCTAACTACTCTGTTCGCTTCTTGTCTTATACCTCCCACCTGTCATCTGCGCTGTGTCAATATGTCTATAAATCACATTTATCATGTCACTTACAAGGAAGTTCAAGCTACCTAGAAGAACATACACAACACTCTGAGACCAAGTCCCTTGTCTTCCTTGTCAACCCCACACTACTTATTCCCTGCCTGGCAGTAACTGACTGCTTCCCATTCCTGTGTGGGACTATTCCACTTCCTGGTGTGTTTACCCAGGATCTTTCTTCTTCCTGGACTGCTATCCATAATTCCTCTGCATCCACCAGGACTCAGCTCAGGTGTCACTAAGCCAGAATGCTCTCCCTAATCCCACTGCTGAATTGGGTGTCTCTTTCCTGTTCTTAGTTCCCTCTGCTTGTCTATGATGCCCTGTGATGGCAAAGGAGTCTTGTCATAGCTATCCAAAGAATGAGAAGGATGACAGGACCTGACACCTTGCAGGATGGGTAGAAGTGTTAATTGACTTAGCACAAATGAAGTGCTTAAAATAGTGTATATAGTGGCAGTACTCATGGGAAGCACTCAGTACGTATTTCGTATAGTTTTAGTATCTTTAGAAACCTGTACCTTATCAGGCACCTAGGAGGCACTAAAGTAAATCTTTGCTTACTTTGAGGCACCAACTTGTCTATACTGTCAATGCTGCTTAATAATTTCATAACCAATTCTTAGCATCTTCACTGTGTGACCTTAATGTAAGAAAAAAAAAGTGACATTAAAAAAGTATCCCTTTCAATAAAAGGGATCAGGACACTTTGGAGGAATAACTAATTCTACATCTTGGGGAGGTAATATATGAGTCTGAGGCACCTCATAGCACCAGGAAGTAAGAAAGTGCTAAGACAAAAAAAGGAAAAACACACAAAATAATGGGGTATGTCAAAGGCACATAAAAGCCAATGGAAAGAACTTCCATCAGTATCAGTCAAAACCACAACAATTTGAGCAAGAAAATGAATAAAAGAGTATTAGATTTTAACACAAAGTATAAAATAAATACCCATGAGCCCATACAGATATAAATAAGTGATTGAATATATAAATAAATGAGGGAGAATAGATAAATCTCTAGTGCAGAAGAATTTAAAATAACTTCTGTAAATATTTTACCCGCAAAGAGGTGGAGTAAAACTCCACATTCCTTAAGTATGGCCTGGGACTGGTGATTTCCTTTCAAACAGGCCAATATGGAAATGGAGTGAACAAGAATGGCTTTGGAGTAGAGAAGCCTGACAAACACCATGTTGGCCAGGTGGCCAAAGTCAACATCAACAGTGATATGTCTTGGTACTAAGTACCTTTGATATGATGTGATGAAAATGGCACTTTCACTTTGTGGTTTTTCTCCCCAGAACTTATAACCTGGGCCTAATCATGAGAAAAACCTCAGACAAAACTTCGTTGAAATACTGAGGGACACTGTAAAAGACCTGACCAGTACCGCACAAAACTACCAAGACCATCAAAACCACAGAAAGTTTGAGAAACTCACAGCCGAGAGGAGTCTAAGGATGCCTGAGGATGAAATATATAGTATCCTGGACAGGATCCTGGAACAGAAAAAGGACATGAGGTAGAAACTAAGGAAATCTGAGTAAAGTATGAACTTTGGTTAAAATAATGTATTAAGATTAGTCACTGATTGTGACAAATATACCACACTAATATAAGATGTTAATAATAGGAGAAACTGGGGGTGGGTTACAAGGGAACCTCTATAAAATTTTTGCAATTTTTCTATAAGCATAGAAGTAATCTAAAATGAAAAATTTATTTTTAAAAAAGTATCCATTACATGCAAGGCTCTCTGGAGGGTGCTTTTCACCCATTAGCTAATTTAACTCTCACAACAGATGAGAATATTGAGTCTCAAAGAAACTAAGAGATCTGCCTAAAGTCACACAGTTAAAAAAACCTCATAACCAGGATTCAAACCTGGGACCAATGACCTCCAAACCTTGTGATCGTTTGATGACACTTTATTGTGACTCTAGGGCACGAAGTGTTCTCCCTGAGGAATTTAAGTGGCAGGAGAAGGCAGGGGATGTCATTATGTAAGATGGGGATGGGTGGTGTAAGCCTTAGCCTATCACAGGTATTCAAGTACTTTGTATTTCTTTCCATAATGCTTGTACTTCTAGGTTTCTTGACTAATGTTCTGATTTCAATGCTATTATTGAGAAATGACTATTGAATTTCTTAAACAACTTCTTCATGCACTCTAAGAAATAAGTTTTGCAATAATATTTCATTTTTCATTTTCCACCCTGCTTTTACTTAAGAGAAAGCTTTTGCTGTGTTTTTGGCTTGGTAACTTTTGCTTAGGGGAAGCACTTCTTGATGTGCCAGAGTCCTCCCGAGACCCAGCAGGGCTGTTAAAATTGTTTGATTTTGCATTGCATTGTTAAGAAATAAAAGAAGGAAAAACGGAAGAAAGGGGTGGGGGGAGATTTACATCAATATCCAACTTCATTTATACTCTTTCCATTGAAGCATCAATCAATTTTTTAAAGTATTCAAAAATGAAACTTTGGAAAAGAAACCAGTTTTTAATCAGTTTTGATTATTCTTCCCTGGTGGATTCATACTGTTTTATCATCATTTCCCCCCGCCCCTCTTACATTTTCTGGGATTCTGGCATGAGTTGTACCACATGGGGTGAAATGAATAAAAGTACCATCTATACATACATGCAACCCAAGATTTTCTCCCGGTGTATATTTATTGAATCAATATATGATTGTGTGTGTGTGTGTGTGTGTGTGTGTGTGTGTGTAGAAAGAAAGAATAGCAACATCCAATTTACCACCTTGAGTCCAATCAATGGCCTAATGTTCAAGCACAAGGGAAGGGAACTCCTGCAGATGCCCATCTCACCATCACTGGCCTCGCCCCAGAGTCCCTGCCATTCTAAATACCTACCCACTGGCCCTCTTGCATTTCAAATCATCAGTCTTCACACTCTCCCCACTCATCCATCCCTGTCCTCTCTGTTCTTGTAATTGCCCCAATGTCTCCATGGTTATCCAGGTGGGAATCTTTAGGGTGGTCTTGGATCCTTCCTCTTGGCGCGTTCCATTTCTCTATTCTATTGCCAACTCCAGCTGATTTTATCTGTGCATTTTCTCAAAGTCCTCTCTCCTCTCCCCGCCATTCTCACTGCTTCCACCATATCCACGTGCTCATTACTTCTCACCTGGGCCTTTCCAATGATCTCCTAATTGGTTTCCTCACTTCCAGCCTCTCGCGTCCATAATCTGTCTTCCATTCGTTCACTGGTTTAATTTCCCTAAAGTGCAGCTCTAATCCTGTAACCCCACTGCTAAAAAAGTTAAATGGCTCCCCACTGCCTCCAGGATAAATGCCAAAATCCTTAGCTTGGCATTCAAGGCCCTTCCCCATCTGGCCCTAGACAACCTTTCCAGACTTATCTCCTATTACTGCTCTATGTGAATTTCCTATTCCAGCCAAATTGATCTCCTCATTACTGCATGCATGTGTTGTCTCTGATTATGGGCTTCTCTCAAGCTTAGGCTATTTCTGCTGTTTGGAGAGACTTGTTCACTCCTCTTTGCTTACTGGTAAAGGTTACGTCCCACCTAACCCACAGGTTATGCCTGGCCACCGAACCCCACCTAATTGTCTATACCATTAACATACCCTTTTATCTTTACCATTTCAGGATGTAATCTATGTTTCCACCTCAAGTATGAACCTCTCAACAACAGTAATGGTGATTAGAGCATACAATTTTAATGAATTGGTTATAAGTCAGCCTTTATGGGGGGAAAAAAAACGTATGAGGGCCCTGAGCTACGAAGAAAATCTGGCAGCTGTTCTCACAATGCATTCAGCATCATTCTTTCTTTCTGATGAGTGAGGGTCTGCATCAACCAGGTCCTTCTCTTTCGTTACACCCTTAAGGTTGAGCTTCCTTCAAGGAAGCTCTACAGTTTCTTTAGTAAATGACTTCACCTATCCAAATCTCCCAGATGTGCTAAAAGAAGCCTGAGTTCCAGTGATGGATACTAAGTTGTCTCAAAGTTGGGGGGCCTTCACTTTCTTTCTTACCTCCTTCCCTCTGCTGACATCCCACTACCCTCCCCCCCCCCACACTCCTGAATCTGATTCCAGTGAACTTCTAACATAGTAATTCAAAAATATACTGAGCCTAAGAATAAATGAAGAATTTTTAAGTATGTAGGTATCTGTCTTCTACCCCCATAGGTTTGGATTCTGTAGGTCTGAACTCTGTCCCAAGAACACATATGTTTAGCAAACTCCCTGGGTAATTCCAATGATAGTCTGAGGACCACACTTTGAAAATCACTACTTTGAAAAATTTTTTAACGTTTATTTATTTTTGAGAGACAGAGAGAGAGAGACAGAGTGCAAGCCAGGAAGGGGCAGAGAGAGGGGGAGACACAGAATCTGAAGCAGGCTCCAGGCCCTGAGCTGTCCACACAGAGCCTGATGTAGGACTCGAACCCACAAACTGTGAGATCATGACCTGAGCCGAAATCAGATGCTTAACTGACTGAGCTACCCAGGCACCCCTGAAAATCACTACTTTGAATAAAAATTAAAAAAAAAATTAAATTAAATTAAAACTTGAAACATGAGGGGCGCCTGGGTGGCGCAGTCGGTTGAGCGTCCGACTTCAGCCAGGTCACAATCTCGCGGTCCCTGAGTTCGAGCCCCGCGTCAGGCTCTGGGCTGATGGCTCGGAGCCTGGATCCTGTTTCCGATTCTGTGTTTCCCTCTCTCTCTGCCCCTCCCCCGTTCATGCTCTGTCTCTCTCTGTCCCAAAAATAAATAAAAAACGTTGAAAAAAAATTAAAAAAACAAAACAAAACTTGAAACATGAAAAAAAAAAAAAGAAAATCACTACTTTGCAGTATGGTTCTACATTCCTGCTCATCTTATACCCTTTGGGTCAATTGGGACTACTTTCCATTTCTGCAACTTTTTAAATTTTTTTTTCAACGTTTATTTCTTTTTGGGACAGAGAGAGACAGAGCATGAACGGGGGAGGGGCAGAGAGAGAGGGAGACACAGAATCGGAAACAGGCTCCAGGCTCCGAGCCATCAGCCCAGAGCCCGATGCGGGGCTCGAACTCCCGGACCGCGAGATCGTGACCTGGCTGAAGTCGGACGCTTAACCGACTGCGCCACCCAGGCGCCCCCCATTTCTGCAACTTTTCCTGATTATTCCATTCATGCACCTTTGCTCCACTTCTGCTTCAGCAGCAATGACTTTCCTTTTATTACATCTCCCCAAATCCTACCAATCCATAAGAACGCATGCCTCATGAGGGTGGGACTTTTATTTATGTTGGTCATTGTTGTAACTTCAGCACCTAGAACAGTGCCTGCCACATAGGAGATGCTAAAACAATCTTTGTTGAACAAAGGCATGAATCTGTCAAGAGGGAACTCAATAATGTCATTGCTTCACTGGCACAGTCTCTAATCACAACCAAAAGAAATAGCTGCATCTTCTCAACCTTAGCACTTTCTCCCTTGTACTTTGGCTCATGGGTTGGCTAAAATTTTTCTATAAAATTTTATAAAATTTCAGGTAAATATTTTAGTCTTTACACTGTTGCAGCCACTCAGTTCTGTTGTGACATTGCAAAAGCAGCCAAAACCAATTTGTAATTAAATGGGTATGGTTGTATTTCTATAAAACATTTTTTCTTCAAAAGATAGGCAGGTGGCGGGCTGGACTTGGCCCATAGACTGTACTTTGCTGACCCTAGCTCTATTCATTCATGTACCAAATTTCTCCCTTAGGCTAGATTCCTAAATTATAAATTATTTGAGACAGGGACAGAATGTTATCAGGAAATAAATGTGTGTGTGCATGTGCATGTCTGTGTGCATGAATGCTTATATATGTACATGTGCATTATGTAGATATATATGCAACACACACACACACACACAGACACACACGCATCAGTTTTCTCATCACTGAAACCTGATAAGATATTGTAGTTGAAGCGCCCAACATAGTGCCTACCCTGTAACACGTGCTCCATAAGTCTTACTTTCCCACCTTTTTTCCCTTAAAACAGCACTGCCATCCTCATATAAGGCATTCAGCAGCATGTGTATCATGGGCCTCCAAGAGCAAAGGGCCATGTCTCAGACTCAGTGAAGCTCGGAGGTGAACAAGAAACCACGCTGGATAAGGACTCAGAAATACGTGATGTAGTCCCACCTCCACTCACTCCTTCCCCTGGCACATTAACTTCTTCTTTCGTGGAGACAAAAATTTCATGCCCTTTTCATCCTCCTCATGCCTCCCAGGTTCCTTGCTCATACCCTCACTCTCTTGGCTGATGACCTCACTGCCGGTAGAAGCCACCTTGCATTCTATCACCTTCCCACATCCGTGCTCTAAAACTGCCCTCAACTCCCGGTACCCATGCTTTCCTCCTGCTCCCCCAGAAGGTATCCCCACACCTATCAGAGGCACACCCCACCAGTCACAAAGGACTCTAGTCTTTTACACATAACCTCTTCCTTTGGCATCATCAGTCACCCACCAAACGTGCTCTCACATCTCACACTTAAAAGCAAAACCAAATATAAGCTCTCCTGACTCCCTTATCTACCTTCCATATATCACTTCATGTCTCTTCAACTTTTACGGCCAAATTTCTCAACAAACTGTCTAGTACGTTCATAGTCTCATTCCATTGCTCTTTTGGTTTTTCAGAAAATAAAATTAAAAAGAACAGAAATGTAAATAGACATGTTCATCTGCAAAAGCTTCATAATTCACAAATGATATCTTGCTGTTTTTTTTTAATGTTTATTTATTTCTGAGAAAGAGAGAGAGTGCAAGTGGGCGAGAAGCAGAGAGAGAGGAAGACACAGAATTAGAAGCAGGCTCCAGGCCCTGAGCTGTCAGCACAGAGCCCGATGCAGGGCTCGAACCCACGAACTGTGAGATCATGCCCTGAGCCGAAGTCGGACACTTAACTGACTGAGTCACTCAGGTCCCCCTGGTGTTTTTTTTTTTTTTTTTCATTTCAGATTTAGAGTTGCAAAAAAGCCCTACAGACACAAAATGGAACATTTCCTGTTCACATTTTCAGTTGATTCCCAGTTGGTTTCCATCCTCCCCACTGCCACTGACGCCCTCTATGTTGCCAAATTCAAGGGAGACTTCTCTGTCCTCATTTTACCTGGCAGTGGGATTCCAGACCTCCCTACTGCCTCCTTGAATTGCTCTCCTCCCTTGGCTTGCACAGTTTCATTCCTCCTGGCTTTCCTTCTTGCTCACTGGTCTCTCCTTCTCAGTCTTCTTGACTGGCTCCTCCTCTTCCTCTCCCGAATCTTGGGCTCTTTTTATCTTCTATAGCTACCTGTTCTCCCCTAGTGAGCTCACTGTGGCTTTAAACACCATCTGAATGCTAGTAATTCCCAAATTTATATTTCTAGCATAGACCAGTATCTTGAGCTCTAGACATCACTTCGTTTTCTACTAGGGATCTAAAATTTAATATGCCTCTGGTGCATCTCTTCATAACTACCCAAGCCAGTCTCTCTCTCACTCTGCCTCAACTCGGCAAATGACACCTTCTTGCTTAAGCAAAACCCCTTGGAGTCATCCTTGATTTCTCCCTTTTTCCATAGTCTCTGTGACCCAGTCTAATCCATTAGCAAACTCTATTGGTCGAAATTCCCAAATCCATCTCTACTTCAACTCCAATAAGCAGCCTGGTCCCATTGATTGTAACAACCTTCGGACATAACCTCTTTCTCTTGCACCATTAGTCTCCTGCTCTACTAGGTTACGATCATGGCCCAACAAACATGCTCTTGTCTCCTCTCTTAAAAGCAAAACAAAAACCATCTCTCACTGGGATGATTGCAACAGTTCCTAACTGGTTTCCTGCTTCTACTTTACTTTCTTACAACTTATGTTTCACCCAACAGCCACATGCCCACGGAATAAATATAAATCTGATTGTCTCCTTCCAAGCTGGAAATCTGTCTCCTTGCTCACCATTGCTAAATAAAAACAAAAGCCAAAACAAAATGAAAATATGCTTCTGCCTACCCCCCGGGCCCCCAAGAAAGCCACTCTTCTGACTCATGATGTTGCATCCACAAGGATATTTCTTGCTGCTGATTAAACCTGACAAGTCCTTTCCCACCTCTGGGCCTTTGTGTTTACTGTTTCCTCCACCTGAAATGCTCTTCATCAGGTCTTTCCATGGCTTCCTCATTCTATCCTATAGGTCTCAGCTTAATTATCCCTTCTTCAGAGACCTCCTATGACCACTTCAGCTAAAATAATATTATCAGTGCTCAACTGTCCTATTTGTTATCACTCTATTTATATCCTTCATAGACATTATCACAACAAGATACACCTTGTTCATTAATTACCTTTCTTTTTCTGGTTTATGGCCTATCGTCCACTGAGGAATAGAAGTTCCATGAAGTCAGGACCTTGTCATGTTCACTGCATATTCCTGAAACTTCTTTTTTTTTAAGTGTTTATTTATTTTGAGGGGTGGGGGCAGAGAGAGAGGCAGAGAGAGAGGCATAGAGAGAATCCCAAGTTGGCTCCGAGCTGTCAGTGCAGAGCCTGACATGGGGCTTGATCCCAAGAACTGTAAGATCATCACCTGAGCCAAAATCAAGGTCAGACGCTGAACTGACTGAGCCACCCAGGTACCCCCATCCTGAAACTTAACCAATGCCTAACACATAGTAGCAGCTCAAAAAATATTTTTTAAATGAACACATTTACATGAACAAGACATTTTTACCTGCACATCTCCACCCAACTGTTAGGACCATCTCCCCTCTCTTTCTCCACTTGACAAAGCTATCTTTATCACCCAAAATCTAGTTTAAACAGTATCTCTGTTGCTACTCCTCTGGGATTGGTCACTCCTTCCTCTGTGCCATTATGCTGTTTGTTCCTACCTCTACCACAGCACTAGCAATAATTACAGTCGCTGCTGTTTATTGAGCATCTACTCTATACCAGGTGTAGTGCCAAGTGTTTTAAAAATATTGTCTAACTTGGGGCGCCTGGGTGGCTCAGTCGGTTGAGCACCCAACTTTGGCTCAGGTCATGATCTCCCAGCTTGGGGGTTTGAGCCCCGTGTCGGGCTCTGTGCTGACAGCTCAGAGCCTGGAGCCTGCTTCGGATTCTGTGTCTCCCTCTCTCTCTGCCCCTAGCCCACTCACATCCTGTCTCTGTCTCTCTCAAAAATAAATAAACATTAAAACAATTAAAAAACAATATTGTCTAACTCAACCCACCCAATCACACTAGGGGATGGGAATCATGTCCTCCATTGCAGAGATGAGAAAACAGAGTCTCAGGGAATTTATGCTACTTGCCCAAGATCACAAAATAAGGAGGAACCAGAGATTCAAACCCATCTGTTCAATTCTAGAGGTCATACTCTTCAGCACTGAACCCTATCTTGCAACTTATTGCACTGTAATGTCTTACATATCTGTCTCTCCCAACCTCCCTAAGGGACGGGGATTTCATATGGTTCTGAACATCCCCAGGACACAGCACTCCACTAGGCACAGAATTGGTGCTTAAGAAATATTTGTGGGGAAAACAAGTCTGTCATTCATAAGTATATCTGAACACTTTGTGAACCTATGAATAAGTATTAGCAGCCAGAAAGAAAAAGAGCAAGAGAAAGAAAGTGAGTTGGATGGCTCCAAGAAGTAGGTACACACAATAGCTAACTAGGCTAAGTGTGCGGTGTCCCAGACTCGATGTTTTTCACACCAAACACAATACCAAGGTCACTGCCAAAGAAGACAGACATTATGTAATTAGGGAATGCAGTGCCAGCAATTACTCCAGAAGCTATTTGAAACGGAAACATGCCGGTGTTTGCTCATGTCCCTGTTCACACAAACAAAAGGCCTACATCTTGGAAACTGTTTTGCTTTGTTTGCTTGTAACAGCTCAAGTCACCCTTCACTTGGCAGCCAGTGGCACAATCTTGCTGGAAGCATTGCCTGGACCCCAGTTTTTCCTGTGGACTGTTGCAAGCAAATAAGAAGATAAATGAGATGCCTGGTTTATGCCTGGGGCATGGTGTTAGGCCGAGTTGTGAGACAACGGAGCCTACAGGCTCCTGCCTCCTGGGGCATCACCCGTTTCCACGGATTGTGGAAATGGAGGCTTACTGTGGAGACTGTCTGGGAACACCTGCAAAGACAGGACAAGCTGGGGAAGGCATCTCCCATTTCTGTCCAAGCTTCTTACACTTTCTCATTTGTTCCTGACAGCAAATAGGTATTTCCGTTTTTCAGATGAGAAAATGAAAACTCAAAGGCATACACAACTTGTTAAGATGATACCACCAGTGGCTGAGCTCAAATGTCAGCACTGGTTTGTCTATCAACCCTATGCTCGTCTTTCCATCATGTTATTAATTAATCACCCAATTTTCTCCTCCCGTATTGGTGCCCTTGCTATTCTACAACCCTTCCACAGCCCCTGCCCTAAATTTTCATACTTGCTTTTATTCTTTCCTGACTGGCTCTTCCCTCGGATTCTGCATGTTCCACCCACTGCTACCTTCAAGTTCTAGCAGAAATGTCACTTTCTCAATGAGGGCTTTCCCAGCCCCCACTGTCACCCCCTCTCTTCTTTCTACCTTTCTACCTTTTCTATCAAACTTATGACATCCACCTAATAGAGATGGGAAATTGATTTTGTTGCTGTTGTTGCTTGCTGTCTTTTTCCCCAAACCTGAATGTAAACTCCATGGAATCAGTGAATTTATCTATTGTTCACTGATGTATATCTTAGCACTAAGAACAGCATCTGGAACATACCTAGTGTTCAGTAGGTAGCCATTGAATAAAGGACTAATTTTAAATCACGAACACTTTAAATATAAGCTGACCAAGTACATTCAGTACGAAGTTAATGCTTCTGGGGAGGGGAAGTTACTAAAACAACAACAACAACAACAACAAAGTCTGATTGGTTAAAATGGCAGAGTAGCATGGAGACCCTGAGCTCGTCTCATCCCCGAAATGCAGCCAGATCAGCACCAAACCATTTTGAACACTAGGAAATAGATCTGAGGATTCACACAATGTTTTGCTTAACTTGAGCCACAGAATTCGGCAGGTACACGGTGTGGAGAGGTGAACTGGGGGAGAGAAAAGCTGCAGAGGGCAGGGAGCTGTTTTTGCAGTAAGAGGACAGAGAAAGGGAAAGGAGGAGAGTATGGCACATCGGGGTCTTGCAAGAAAAGCACTCCCCTGCAAGTACCTGGAGAGAAAGAGAGAGTGAAAACACATGCAGGGGACTGAAAAAGAAATCTGTTCCTCAAATCATTCATAGGAAGCAAGGGTAGAGTTTCATTACCACGAGGATTCTATAAACAGTGAAAAGCAGAGTCTAAAGTTTTGGAGCTCAGTGCCTGGCAGTGCTCTGGTGAGGAAGGAAGCAGGGTAAATCCTCGGAAGAGGCAGTGTGTTCTGAGGGGTCTGTGGGCCATACGGGGAGAATCAGTTCCCTGCTTGGAGTGCATTTGGTAGAGTCTCTATGGCCTCCTGACAGGTAAAGTTCCCAGTGGACCCCGGAGAGCAGCCACATTTGCTGGTATTGGGACAAAGATACCAGAGTGCGGTGAAACCTGGTGCTGGATATGTGTTGTAATTTGCCATAATCTCTGGACCTCTGCTGCTGCACTATCACTCAAACGTTTTCTGGGGCAAACCGGCACCCAGACATTGCTCAGGGAGACCTTCCCCCAAAGAGTCTGCATGGGTCCAAGCCGCAGGGGTCTCTGAAGGGTGGGGTTTTGAAACACAACCCCATTTGAGATAAAAATCTGGAGGGAGGTGACACCTGGCAGGCTGACATCTTGGACACAGACAGGGTAAAGGGGCGGGGGAATGGATGGAGGCCTGAGACACAGGAGGAGTACTTGACTGTGGGTCCATGAGAGCACAAAGCTCCTGTGCCATAGACCAGGGAGCTGGGTGAAGCTATTTCCCTCATATGCATGCACTCGCATGTGCACCAGACTGATCCATTCCAGTAAACTAAGCAGTGCCACTGAGTGGAGAACAGAGCCATTACACCAAGTCCCACCCAACTGCACCCTCTAAGCACATCCCCTAGAAGACCATCACAAGTCACTCCTCCTGCTTACTGTATGGACTATAGAAGGCTTGATAGTTTCAGTTCTAGGGGAAACTGGATGTAACTTCATTCAGGTTTCATTCTGTTTGCTGGTTCATTTATTTGTTTGTTTTCTTTGCTTCTGTTTTTGCTTAAATTTTCTTCCTTCCTTTCTTTCTTTTCTTTCTTTCTCTTTCTTTTCTTCCTCATTCTTGAATACAGAAAGAGAAAACTTTATTTTTATTTTTATGTATTGTTTTACTTTTTTATTTAAAAATTTTTATTCTATTTCATTTTCTTTATTTCATTTTATTCTATTTTATTATACTTTTTTTAATTTTTTAATTTTTTCTTACCTTTAAAAAAATTTCTTTCCTTTTTTTCTTTATTCTATCAAGCTTCTTTAAACAAGCAGGCCAAAACACACCTAGGATCTAGCTTCCTTTATTTGATTTATTGTTTTGTTTTTAATTTTTTAATTTTTAGTTTTTACTTTATTATTTTGTTTCTTCCTTCAAAATAAGAAAACAAAAGCATTAATCCCCTAAAAAAGAAGAGGAAGAAATGACAGTTGGGGGTTTAATCAACACAGATATAAGAAAGATGTCTGAACTAGAATATAGAACCACAATGATAAGAATACTAGCTGGGGTTGAAAAAAGCATAGAAACCCTTTCTGCAGAGATAAAAAAAAATAAAATCTAGTCAGGACAAAATTAAAAATACTATAAGTGAGATACAATCTTGAAAGGATGCCATGACAGCAAGGATGGATGAAGCAGAGCACAAACTCCGTGATTTAGAAGATAAAGTTATGGAGAATAATGAAGCAGAAGAAAAGAGGGAAACAAAGCAAAAGATGATGATACAAGACTTAGAGAACTCAGTGACTTATTAAAAATGAATAACATCTGAATCACTGAAGTCCCAGAAGATGCAGAGAAAGAAAAGGGAGCAGAAGACTTATATGAGCAAATTAGAGCAGAAAATTTTCCTAATCTGGGGAAGGATGCAGACATCAAAATCCAAGAAGCACAGAGCACTCTCATTAGATTCAACAAAAACAAACCATCACCAAGGCATATCATAGTCAAATGGACAAAATACACAGACAAGGAAAGAATTATGAAAGCAGCAAGGGAAAAAAGTCTTTCATCTATAACAGAAGACAGATCAGGTTTGCAGCAGACCTATCCACAGAAATCTGGCAGGCCAGAAAAGAGTGGCAGGATATAGTCTCTGTGCTGTATCAGAAAAATATGTAGCCAAGAATTATTTACCCATCAAGGCTGTCATTCAAAATAGGATAAAGAGTTTCCCAGAAAAACAAAAACTAAAGGAGTTCCTGACCACTAAACCAGCCCTGCAAGAAATTTTAAGGGGGACGCTTTGAGTGGAGGAAAGAAAAAACGAAACAAAAAAGACCAAAAGCAACAAAAACTAGAAGGATCAAAGAACATCACCAGAAACACCAACTCAAGAGGCAACACAATGGCACTACATTCATATCTTTCAGTACTTACTCTAAATGTCAACGGATTAAACATTCCAATCAAAAGACACAGGGTATCAGAATGGATAAGAAAACAAGCCCATCTATATGCTGCTTACAAGAGACTCATTTTAGACCTAAAGACACCTGCATATTGAAAGTAAGGGGATGGAGAACCATCTATCTTGCTAATGGTCATCAAAAGAAAGCTAGAGTATCCATAATTATATCAGACAAACCAGATTTTAAAATAAAGCCTGTAACAAGAGATGAAGAAGGGTATTATATTATAATTAAAGGGTCTATCCACTAAGTAGATCCAATAATTGTAAATATTTATGCCCCCACGGTGAAAGCACCCCAATATATAAATCAATTAATCACAAACATAAAGAAACTCATTGATAATGATATAATTATAGGGGACTTCAGCACCCCCACTTACAACAATGGACAGATCATCTAATCAGAAAATCAACAAGGAAACAATGGCTCTGAATGACACACTGAGCCAGATGGACTGAACAGATATATTCAGAACATTTCATCCTACAGCAGCAGAATGCACATTCTTCTCGAGTGCATGTGGACCATTTTCCAGAATAGATCACATACTGGGTCACAAATCAGCCCTCAACAAGTACAAAAAGATCAACTTCATACCTTGCTTATTTTCAGACCACAACACTATGAAACTCAAAATCAACCATAAGAAAAAATTTGGAAAAACCACAAATACTTGTAGATTAAAGAACATCCTACTAAATAATGAATGGATTAACCAAAACAAAGAGGTAATTAAAAAGCACACAGCAGCCAATGAAAATGAAAACATGACAACACAAAACTTCTGGGATGCAGGAAAGGCAGTCATAAGAGGGAAGTACACAGCAATCCAGGCCTTCCAAAAGAAGGAAGAAGGGTCTCAAATACACAATCTAACCTTATACCTAAAAGATCTGGAAAAAGAACAGCAAATAAAGCCCAAAACCAGCAGAAGAAGGGAAATAATAAAGATTAGAGCAGAAATCAACGATATCAAAACAAAAACAACAAGAACAACAACAACAAAACGATCAATGAAGCCAGGAGCTGGTTCTTTGAGAGAATTAACAAAATTGATAAACCCCTAGACAGACTGATCAAAAAGAAAAAGGAAAGGACCCAAATAAATAAAATCACGAATGAAAGAGGAGAGATCACAACCAACACCACAGAGATACAAACAGTAACATGAGAATATTATGAGGAACTGTATGCCAACAAACTGGGTAATCTGGAAGAAATGGACAAATTCCTAGAAACATATAAACTACCAAAACTGAAACAGGAGGAAACAGAAAATTTGAACAGGCCCATAACTAGTAAAGAAATTGAATCAGTAATGAAAAATCTCCCAACAAACAAGAGTCCAGGGTTGGATGGCTTTCCAGGGGAATACTACCAAACATTTAAAGAAGAGTTAACACCTATTCTTTTGAAGCTGTTCCAAAAAATAACATGGAAGTAAAACTTCCAAACTCATTCTGTGAGGCCACCATTACCTTGATTAAAAACCAGACAAAGACCCCACTAAAAAGGAGAACTACAGACAAATTTTCCTGATGAACATGGATGCAAAAATTCTCAACAAGATACTAGCAAAATGGATCCAACAATACATTAAAAGAATTATTCACTATGATCAAGTGGGATTTATTCCTAAGGATGCAGGTCTGGTTCAATATCTACAAATCAATCACTGTGATACATCACATTAATAAAAGAAAGGATAAGAACCACAGGATCCTCTCAGTAGATGCTGAAAAAGCATTTGACAAAATACAGCATCCTTTCTTGATAAAAACCCTCAAGAAAGTAGGGATAGAAGGAATATACCTCAAGATCATAAAGGCCATATATGAAAGACACACTGCTAATATCATCCTCAATGGGGAAAATCTGACAGCACTCCCCCTAAGGTCAGGAACACGACAAGGATGTCCACTCTCACCACTGTTATTCAACATAGTGTTGGAAGTCCTACTTCAGCAATTAGACAACACAAATAAATAAAAGGTATCCATATTGGCAAGGAGGAAGTCAAACTTTCACTCTTCACAGATGTCATGAAACTCTCCCAAACACTCCACCCAAACCCAAAACACACCACCAAAAGCTGCTAGAATCCATGAATTCAGCAAAGTCACAGGATAGAAAATCAATGCACAGAAATCAGTTGCATTTCTATACACCAATAATGAAGCAGCAGAAAGAGAATCAAGGAAGCGATCACATTTACAATTACACTAAAACCCATAAAATACCTAGGGATGAATCTTACCAAAGACGTGAAAAATCTATACTCTGAAAACTATAGAATGCTTATGAAGGAAATTGAAGAAGATACACAAAAAAATGGAAAAACATTCCATACTCATGGATTGTAAGAACGAATATTGTTAAAATGTCTATACTATACAAATCAATGTACATATTCAATGTAATCCCTATTAAAAGAACACCAGCATTCTTCACAGAGCTAGAACAAACAATCCTAAAATTTGTATGGAACCAGAAAAGACCCTGAATAGCCAAAGCAATCTTGAAAAAGAAAACCAAAGCTGGACGCATCACAATCCCAGACTTGAAGATGAATTACAAAGTTGTAATCATCAAGACAGTATGATACTGGCACAAAAGCAGACACTTACATTAATAAAACAGAATAGAGAACCCAGAAATAGACCCACAAATATATGGCCAACTAATCTTTGATATGGCCAACTAAGAATATTCAATGAAAAAAAGAGAGTCTCTTCAGTAAATGGTGTTGGGAAAACTGGACAGAGACTTGCAGAAGAATGAACCTGGACCACATTCTTGCACCATACAAAAAAATAAACTCAAAATGGATGAAAGAGACCTAAACATAAGACAGGAAGCCATCAAAATCCTAGAGGAGACAACAGGCAACAACTTCTTTGACCTTGGCTGCAGCAACTTCTTACTTGACATGTCTCCAGAGGCAAGGGAAACAAAGGCAAAATAAACTATTAGCACCTCATTAAGATAAAAAGTTTCTGCACAGTTAAGGAAACAATCAGCAAAACTAAAAGTCAACTGACAGAATGGGAGAAGATATTTGCAAGTGACATAACAGATAAATAGTTAGTATCCGAAATCTATGTAAGGAACTTATCGAACTCAACACCCAAAAACCAAAGAATCCAATGAAGAAATGGGCAAAAGACATGAACAGACACTTTCCCAAAGAAGACATCCAGATGGCTAAGAGACACATCAAAAAATGCTCAACATCACTCATCATCAGGGAAATACAAATCAAAACCATACTACCTCACACCTGTCAGAATGGCTAAAATGAACAACTCAGGCAACAACAGATGTGGCGAGGATGCAGAGAAAGGGAACCCTCTTGCACTGTTGGTGGGAATGCAAACTAGTACAGCCACTCTGGAAAACAGTATGAGGTTCCTCAAAAAATTAAAAATAGAACAACCCTACGACCCAGTAATTGCACTACTGGATATTTATCCAAAGGATACAGGAGTGCTGATTCAAACAGGCACTGCACCTCAATGTTTATAGCAGCACTGTCAACAATAGCCAAAGTATGGAAAGAGCCCAAATGTCCATCTACAGATGAATGGATAAAGATGTAGTGTGTGTGTGTGTGTGTGTGTGTGTGTGTGTGTGTGTGTGTGTGATGGAATATTACTCAGCAATCAAAAAGAATGGAATCTTGTCATTTGCAACAACATGGATGGAGCTAGAGTGTATTATGCTAAGTGAAATAAGTCAGAGAAAGACAGGTGTCATATATACTTCACTCACACATGTAATTTAAGATACAAAACAGATGAACATAAGGGAAGGTAAGCAAAAATAACATAAAAACAGAAAGGAAGACAAACCATAAGAGACCCTTAAATACAGAGAACAAACTGAGGGTTGCTATTGGGGTGTTGGGTTGGGGGAAGGGCTAAATGGGTGAGGGGCATTAAGGAGGACACTTGTTGGGATGAGCACTGGGTATTATATGTAAGTAATGAATTACTAAATTCTATTCCTGAAATTATTATTACAATATATGTTAACTAACTTGGATTTAAATTTTTAAAAATCCAAAAATAAAAAAAAATAAAACACATACACAGGTAACAACAATAACAAAAAATGTCAGCTCAAAGATCTGGCAATAAGGAATAGTATAGAGAAGGGGTATGGTAGATCTAGACTGTCTGTGCTTAAATGCCAGCCTATCCCCATTGATTCTGTCACCCTATACAAAGAACCTTATCTACTTGTGTTTTAGTTTGTTCCTTTGAAAAGCAGGTATGATAACAGTATCTTTCACATAGGGCTGTTTTAAGGATTAATGAGTTATTATGCATAAGGTATTTGAAACAGGGCCTGGCACACCATAAGTGACATGTAATTACTTGCTTTTATTGTCATTATCTAGTTAACTATCATTTCCCTTGAAGCATCATGCTGTAAAATTTTCCCCTGAAAGGACGTAAACCAAGGTGTATCTCTTCAGGCACCTAGAAAACCACTCAACCATGCTGAGATTATTCTGAGAAGAAAAACACGAAACACAAATGAAAAAAACAACCAACACCAAACCCAAAACTTGGCTTTCTTATCAGTCCTGTGTTAAAAATCAAGCCCTGTAGCAGTAAGCTCAGACACTTAGGCATTGATTGTAAGAGGCAATTTAGACATGCCATGAGATATTAAAAGCAAGAAACAATAGGGCAATGATGCTGGAATAATTTGACTTATTTAAGCGAGGGAGGCGAGCTTTATTAGCTTATTCCCATCATGGCTACCCGCTTCATTTCCTCAGAACCAAGGATACAGCTGGTGTCCAAACCTCAGCGCAACATGCATTTGAAGCGAAGTGCTGATTATCAGCTGGATCGTGAAGATCAATAATCTTCCTCTTGATGGCAAGAAGATCTGGATAATTAGCCAAATTGCTGCTGGCAAGTGGCTGGCCTTTGGGCTACAGTGCCCAATATATATACCCGAATAGAGTTACCTTTTACCTTTCATTAATTCCTTTGCTCCACAACAAATACTCATGAATCACCTTCATTGTGCCAGACCCTGAGCTAAGCATTGGGGATGCAGAGCTGATAAGAAGGAGGAGGTCCCTGCCCTCAGGAGTCTAACAGGTTCTCATGCTGACTAAAATGATGAGCTGGGGTTTTTTGTGGTAGGTTTTCTATCAGGAAGTGTAATTCTCTCCCTCTCTTGCCTTCCATCTCTACCTTTTATCTATTCATCCATCCACCCGCTGAAGATTTGCTGAGCTGAGGTGCTGGGGATGAGTTAAAACACAAGTTATTTCACTGCTATGGAGTCTGTCTTGCTCCACAAGAATGTGAGAGGGGAAGAATCCACACAGACAAATAAATGCATTCAAGTGCCACAGTCTACACAGGCGGGGGGCTTTGGAGTGGGGCATGCAGAAAACTGTTGGAAGTGAATGGGAAGCTTCAGGAAAACACTGGAGACAGATGATCAGGGTCAATGAGGAAAACTTCTATGGCATGAGGTGAGATGTCCCCAGAAGACAATTGAGGATGTACATATTAACACCTAAGAGTCCAAAAGAAAAAACAAAAAAAAGTAGTACATAGGGCATGATGTTCAGTAAAGGAGAGGAAAAACAAGATTATGCCAATGAGACATAGCACAAGAGACTTTTCCTGAATCTCCGGACTCACAAATACAGAAATGCATATTCACACCCTGCGAGTTAAACGCCTTTTCAACTTCCTCTAAAACTTGATCTCTCACTACTTGGTCCTTTAATCACTAATGACAGCTACTGCTTATACATTGACAAGTAGAGAACAATAAAGCCATATTACTCTGATCTTGTCGTCTACTAGCTCAAAAACTTCTAACGGCTGCCAATCTTCTACAGAAGTAAGTTCAAACTCCTCACTGTAATTCTCCAAGTCCCCCAAGAAGGCTCCAGCCTTCTCTTCACTTTCTCTCCTGCCACTCCTTTCCTGTAGCTCAGAAAGCACCACATCAGACTACTGGGGCGGCTGTAAACGCTAACTGCTATTTCCACGCATCGGATCCTTGCTCACCAAGTAGTTTTTACCAGAATACTTTTCTCATCACCTTAACCTGTTGAGATGCTACCCCCAGTGGAAGTCCATCTCAAATGCTACTCATGGATTCATCCATCCACTCAAGAATTATTTACTGAGAACCCCCCAAAGTGTCAGTCCTGGTGAAGAGCAAGATGAATGAGAAATGTTTTCTCATTCAAGCAATTTGCAGCCCTAGTCAAAGGTGGAGGAGGGAGAGACACAAGTACGATTTGATGAATTATTTCTCTGCTTTCTTCAGGTGATCAAAATGAATCTCCTTTGTTTGCAAAGTGCCTAGTAGCGTGTGGGTTAGGGGGCAAACATACAGAAGGTACTAGATACTTGCTTATTTACTTAGTTACTTTGTTGTTTATTTGTATACTATCATGCTTAACAGTTTTGCATTCATAATAGCCAGTGTTATTGTTTTCTCCCCTTCACGAGGGCAAAGGTCTTGGTTTAACTGTTTCTGTGTGCTTGTATCCACAGTGCCTTCCACACAGGACATATACTAAATGTTTGCTGAATGTAAGTGAAATGAAACAAGGAAAAGAAAGGGCAAAAGGTGGAGGAAAGAAGAGCTTTGAGGCCAAAGTTGTCCATTAATTTCAGTTTGAGTGTTTTAGACCCTACTGTTTCCTCCAGGTTACTAAAGCAAATTTATCTGAGCAAATAAGCTTCCATATTTGCATTTCTTTGAACCTTAATTTGACATGCAAATAAGCCACTAACTAGAGCTGGGCTTCAATCAGCCTTGTTTAAACAGAAATCCCCATAGCTATTCTTAGAAAGAAGCTAGCATTAGCCAGCAAAGGCAACAATGACAGGCATCAAGGCGAAGGGCATGTGCTTTTCTGAATCTCCCTATGTACCTGTTCCAGAGTCTTTTTCCCTGAGGTTAGACTCTGAGGGTTAGCAACCTAGGGGTGCCTGGGTGGCTCAGTTGGTTAAGCATCTGACTTTGCCTCAGGTCGTGATCTCGCGGTTTGCGAGTTCGAGCCCCGCATCGGGCTCTGTGCTGACCGCTCAGTGCCTAGAGCCTCCTTCAGATTCTGGGTCTCCCCCTCTCTCTGACCCTCCCATGCTCATGCTCTCTTTCTGTCTCTCAATAATAAATAAACATTAAAAAAAATAAAAGCAACCTAAAGTCTTTACAGGCCACTTGGTCCAGCTCTCCCAGCCCCTCAGCTGGCATCCCCTCTGCTAGTGGTGTCCAGCCTCTCTTGGCACATCACCACTGACGGGGAGCTCATTACCTATCAAACATGCTCTCGCTCTCCACAGAGCCTTTCTCATATTGAGCGCAAGAAATTCGACTCCTTGTAACTTCATCGTTGCTGGGGCCAAACAGAATGAGATTGCCCTCTTCCATAAAATAGCACTTTAGACATCTGAATACAGCAATCTAAATCTTCTCTTTGCTCCGCTTCATAGTAGCCATTACCGCCCTCATTGTCATCGCTACCCTGCATTGATTCGCAACTATTCTACACCAGTCTCTCTCAGGCTGCCTTCTCTTTTTGCCTGAATCCACCCAGCTCACGTTTCCCTTGATGGTTTTTGCAAGCCACTCCCTTCTCAGCGACTAGCTTTTGACCTTAACGTTCAGATCTCAACTCGAATGCCCCCACCTTGGAGATGCCTCATCTGACAATCCCAGCTGAAAAAGAACCACTCTCAGGCTACCCTCTGCATACGCCAGACATTCTTCACCACATTAACCTACATTACAAAAAACAGAACTCACAGCTATCTGAGACTGGCTCGTGCAATAAAGGGCCTGATTCCAGTTTTTCATGTTTGATCACTGACAGCTTGTAAGCCTCACCTCTCTCTCGTCTGCTCCACATCTGGGCATGCTGATAAGAAAGCCTTTAGCGTCCGTGAGAGGTTCAAACCACGTAAACCTCCAAGGGGAGGTTGCGTGTGGGGACCCTCATGCCATCCCTACCTCATAATCACCATAAAGGCTCCAAACTCATTTCATTTCCTAACTTTCTCAAGCCATTTCAGACCAGTTTGGGAAGCCTGCCCTAGTCGGCCCAAAGAGCCTATTATGTAACAAACTGTTTCACGTCTCGTTGGTGTATGTACATCACCAGCTTCAGTATCTGAAGCAGCTTTTGGGTGGGAGTCCGTTCTGTTTCTAAAGAGTTGCTAAGACATCTGGTTTCTTTACTTGTTAGTTGTTCATTTATTTAGTATCTTTCTCTCTAACTGGGTGGAAGCTCTGTTTTCCCACTATCTCTGTGGGACACAGAAAGTTGCCTGTCTGGAGGCAGGACTCAGTCGAAGGAAAAAAATGGTTCCGAAGGTTTCATAATAGTTTTTGTTACAACAGCCCCAAAGAGTGACTCCCATCGCTATTACGTGTAGCAGACTAGGTGCCAGACGCCATTGTTAGTGCTTTATTTGCATTGGCTCCTTTACTCTTCATATCAACTCAATAAAATACTTAGTCTCCATTTTTCCAGATGAAGCTGAGGCACAGGGCAGTCAAGTAAATTACTCAACATGACATGCCAAGCAGCAGAGTCAGGATCAGCAGGAGGGAATGGAACCCCAGAGGTGCTTCAGAGTACCTGCCTGAACTCTGGACACGCACTCGCCTCCCACCACGTACCTGGACACGCAATCGCCTCCCCAAATCCTCCCACGGTCTTTGAGGTGAGTATCTTGACCTCCATTTGCAGACGAGGAAACTGTAGCTCAGAGGTTTGGATGACTCGCCTGGACATGGCAGGTTGGCCCTAGGTTCCCTGGTTACCCCGCGTCAAAGAACCCAGAGAGCTTTGAGGGCATGGAATTGGAAGTGCAGGAGAACAGACACCTGCTGAGAAAGAAGTTATCTAGAGGCTTGTTTGATAACAAATAGCAAGGATTTGGGGAAATTGCCCCAGTTCTATCTTCTACTGCACATTAAATCAAAATGAAGGATCCTTATCATTAACACTTAACTGTTCAAAGGAATATAATTTCCTGGCACTTCTATTGATCCGAGGGAATTGTTTCCTCGTATGAAAAAATGTAATTTTTTATTGTAAAAAATAGACGCTTACTGTAGAAAACTGAGAAGACAGAGAAAGCTACAGGAAGATTATGAATGATTCATATTCCTGTCATCAAATTATAACTACTTATTACAGAGAAGTTTGTTTTTCTTTTTTTTTTTGAAAGACGTAACCGTTGGAAAAGGTCAATTTTTGAAGACAGGACATGGCTTTCAGTTAAATTCTGACTTTGCTTCTAACTAGCTGTGTGACTGTAAGAAGTTATGTTATCTCTTTGAATGTTGGTTTCTTTTTGGGAAACATCTAGATTAATCCACCTGTCAAGATGATTTGTGAGAGTTCAAAAAGCAAGCATATATGGAAACACTTAGCATGGCAGCCGGAACACAGTAGGTCCCCAGTGAGTGTTACATTTCTTTTCTATTTGCTGCCTTTGTAATTCTGAGTCCCCCGCTGCTTTCAATGAATAAACACAATGGACACTTTCTCCCTCCTGTTCTATACATGTCCCCACCAATCTACTAGTTTTCTATACTGATACAGTTCCTCGACTGGTAGAGAATAAATTAATTTCCTTGACCTGAGGATTAAGATGTTTATTCTGTAAGTTTATATCAGTACTTTATTCCAGAAAAATTTAAGGGTATTTTTTAAATCCGTTGTTCTTAAGTTTTACTATAATGTTAGAAAAAATTAGTTAAAGTTACATCAAAATAGTTTTTAGAGTTAGGAAAGAATAATCAGAATAAGAAGAGTATATGGAAAGTATACTGGATGTTGTTATACTGTATCAGTTGAAAGCAGGCAGCATAGTCCCTTGGTGAGCTTGATTTTTTTTTCTTTTTTTTTTTTTTTTTGTTTGCATATACTGAGGAAATAAGTAACTACAGCACCTCTTATTAGTAGCTTACAATCAAGAAAGTGGAGTAAATTAATAATTATGACAAATTCAGGTAATAAATGCTATGATAGAAAGGTACTCAGAAAAAGATGTCTACACAGACTGGATATTCAAGAAAAGCTTCTTAAACAGGTCCTTGAACTATATGCATTAAGAGTTACCCACTGAGAAAAAGGGGGAGAAGCATACTCAGGCAGAAAAGACGTGAGGAAGACATGTGGTCATGAAATATAATGCTGTTTTCCAGAATCCAGAAGAAATCACAATCATTGGTGAGAGGGGAAGGAATAATGGTAGCTAACACATATTGGGTATGAACTATGAGTTATACATTGTTCTAAATGGGAAATTTATTATAGTGACACTCAGAGATCCAAGAAACACAGGGCAGGAGCAGAGATAAGGCTCGGAAATGAACTAGATCTGGAGAATTAAGACTCCCATTAGGAATACCTTTCCTTCCATCTCTCCAGACAAGCTTTCTCTGCTTCCCAGATCCACAAAATGTACAGCATAGCTACTACGGTGCCTGAGTTTAGCAGGTTCTTAAAATGTCTAGGGAATGAATTAACTGACCCAGCTCGAATCAGTCAGCAGGGAAACAAGGTCAGACCAGGGGAACAAGGTCAATTTTAGGAAAACACAGATCTGCCTACAACCATGGTGATGAGAGTTCTGTACAGAGGAGCAGTTCCATAAAAGTGGGTGGTGGACAGACAATCTCACTGGCCTCATCTAGGCAGGCAATTGGTGATAAATCTTGAGAGGCAGGCAGGCAAGCATCTAATCATGAAGTTTTTTTTGTCTGCTAAGCTAAACCATATTCATTTCATGCTGAAAGTTATGAGCAGACTTTGAAGGATTTGGAGTATGGGAATGACATGAGGGTCAAATCTTCATTTTAGAACATCACTCTGGTAGAGGTTTTCAGGTACACCTAATGAACCAAATTTGGTTGCATTTATCTCCGTTCTCTGCCAAACACCAGCCCCAAATGACAACCATGGTATGTATAAAGAAACAAACACCTACAAAGGGAACAAGAGAGGAGGAAGTGGCTGATACAGGGCATATCATCAAATTCAGGGAGATGGAGGAGAAATGAACAAACAATACAGAAGTGAACACTGAGTGCCTACAGCAGGGGTATCACAGTGAAGACAGGCCATTAGCGCCACAGTATCCTAGAAAGTCTGGGATTTGGCCCCAGGTCCCCAGAAAGACAGGATGGGGCTCCAGCCTGACAAACGGGACAGTTAAGACTGTGTACAGAATAGTAAGACAACCAGAGTCCCTTCCCTATCCTGTGTAGGTAAGTGACTACTTCTCTCTAACCTTTACAGGACATAAAGGTCTAAGGGGAAAAGCAGGTTAGAGAAAATGATTTTCAACCCAAAGTCGACATATAGCCAAATCAGCAATGAAATATAAAGGTAGAATAAAGAAATTTCCAAACATCCCAAGACTCAGAAACTTTACACTCTGTATACACAGTTTTAGAAAGACACAGGAGTATGTGGTTCTCCAAAATGAGGACAGCAAAGCAAAACATAGGAATATATAGAGTCAAAAAATGAGGGAATTCAGGGGACAAACAGTAATGGGGAATTTCAGAACAGCACCCATGCATCATTCATGGTAATTAATGGGTCCACAGCGGAGAATGGAGTTTGCAGAAGTAAGATCAAAGGAACTGAAGGGAGGTTTGGAACTGTATGTAATTACTTGGAAGAATTGTTGATAAGTACTTGAGAGATCTGTCAAGGCCTTTGGAAAAAAAAAAAAAAGCAACAGACACAGAAATAAAATAATAGCAAATGGGAAAAAAGGAGGTCGATGTTAACTGCAGGAAAAACAAAAATTTTTAAGAGAAAGGAAATATAACCGCGATACACAAATTGGCTCAATATTTGCAATACAGTCATAATAATGTAAAATTATTTATAGAACTCGAAATTGGGAAATAAATTTATTTAGAGGATAGGAGAGAGAAAGTGAGATGGTAACGGGAAAAAACTGAATCTTCAACACCAAAACAAAATGTAAATGGATTATTTCAAAAATGTCAAACTGAGAAAAAAATAGTATAAGTAGGATATTTTGGCACATGAAAATATATACCAGAAATAAAAAAGCTTAAAGTAAAACTTTGTTGCATTGGAGGAATAAATTTTGGTGTGTGTTGGGGGCGGGGAGTATAGAAGGGGAAGGGACTACTATGTTTCATTAAAAGCTACTTTGTATACTTGATATCTTTAAACCACGAACATGTAAATATATTGATTTAAAATGTTAAAACAACATTTTTGTGAAAAGAGACAAATTAGCCTTACCTAGTGTGGTAGAGACTGTTTATGTCTAAAGAACTTGGAAAGGCCACCAAAGAAATGTATTCATTTTGTAAGATTTTGCAAAATGTACAAAATCAAAGACTGGAATATTTGAGAGGGCTGTGCTAAAGGATGCTGCGAGATTGAACCTTCCAGCAGAAAATCAGGTTTTGAGCTCTCCAGAATCTATCCAATAGTCTATGGTTCTTCCAAATTATTTTTATTTAAATTTGTACCAAATAAAGCATCAAGCTTATACCAGCAGAACCTGGGGAAACTTCCAAAGCACTATAATTCCGAGGGAACACCAATCAGGCAGAAACTCTGTAACTGAAGTGATTAATTTATTGATTGGAAAATATTTGCTGACCATCTACTATTGTAGAAATAGTGGTAAATAAGAAAGATGAACTTCCTGCCCTCACTAAGCTTGACTTCTAATTTATGTGCAAGAGAGAATGAGAGAAAAAAATCATTAGCTGAAACATCTTCCGTATTTGATTAAGAAATTGTTTTTAATGTTTATTGATTTTTGAGAGACAAAGACAGAGCACAAGTGGGAGAGGGACAGAGAGAGAGAGGGAGACACAGAATCTGAACCAGACTCTGAACTGTCAGCATAAAGCCCAAGGTGGGTTTTGAACCCACGAACTGCAAGATCATGACCTGAGCTGAAGTTGACTCTTAACCAAATGAGCCACCTAGGTGCTTCATATTTGATTTTTTTTTTAATTTTTTTTTCAACTTTTATTTATTTTTGGGACAGAGAGAGAGAGAGCATGAACGGGGAAGGGGCAGAGAGAGAGGGAGACACAGAATCGGAAGCAGGTTCCAGGCTCTGAGCCATCAGCCCAGAGCCTGACGCGGGGCTCGAACTCACAGACCGCGAGATCGTGACCTGGCTGAAGTCGGACGCTTAACCCACTGAGCCACCCAGGCGCCCTAATATTTGATTTTTTAAAAGGCAAACCATTGCTCCAAGAAGCTTGGTGAATCTCGAGTAGAATAAATACAAAGAAAACTATACCTAGTCACATCTTCGCTAAATTATTGGAAACCAGAAAAAGAGAAAATCTTAAAAACAGCAGGGGAAAAAAAAGAATAAAACATATTACATACAAGGGAAATATAATAAAATTAACAGCAGATCGCACAGGGACCCATGAAATCAGAAGGCAATGGAACACTTAAAAGTGTTTAATGACAAACGCTGTCAACCTAAAATTCTATATTCAGCAAAACTATTTTTCAAAAAAGGAAGCAAAATAAATAAATTTTAAGATAAATATAAGCAGAGACAATTTACTTTTTGCCAGCAGAAACACACTGTAACAAATGCTAAAGATGGGGGGCGGCACCTGGGTGGCTCAGAGATTTAAGCGTCTGACTTTGGCTCAGGTCATGTTGGCTCAGGTCATGATCTCGTGGTTCATGGGTTTGAGCCCTGCATCAGGCTCTGCGCTGACAACTTGGAGCCTGCTTTGGATTCTGTGTCTCCTTCTCTTTCTACCCTTCCCCTGCTCACATTCTGTCTCTCTCTCAAACATACATTAAAAAAAATTTAAAAATAAAAAAAAAGAAACGCTAAAGGAAATACTACAGACTGAAAGGAATGGATAGATAACATTTAAAACTTTGCACACACCTACTGTTTTAAAGAACTACTGACATCTTAAACAAAAAATAATGATAGCATATTGTAGGGTCTGTAACATATGTAAAAGTAAAACGTATAATAACAGAGCAAAAAGGACAAGTGGGGGAGGGGCAAAAAGAATCACAGTTGACTCTTGAACAACACAGGGGTTAGGGGCACCAATGCCTGACATTGTTGGAAATCTGCATATAAATTTTGACTCCCCAAAAACTTTACTAAAAGCCTACTCTTTACCAGAAGCCTTACTGATAATGTAAACAATTAACCCATATTTTGTATGTTATATGTATTATATTCTCTATTCTTAGAATAAAGTAAGCTAGAGAAAAGAATGTTATTAAGAAAATTGCAAGGAAAAGAAAATATATTTATAGTATTGGACTATATTTATCAAAAAAGTCTGCAGACATATGAATGCAGGCAGTTCAAACCTATGTTGTTCAAAAGTCAGTTGCACAGAGTTGTAAGTTCTTATTCACAAACTAGTATCATAGATATAAGATAATATTATTTGAAAGTAGAATATGGTAAATCACAGTGTGTAGGTAATTTCCACAGCAAGCTGTAAAAATTAACACAAGAAAGTATTCCCAAAGCCAATAGAAGAGATAAAAAAAAAAATACTAAAAGAGTACTTGGCTAACCAAAAGGAAGTAAGTCTAGGAGAAATAGAGAGGAACAGATAGAATAATTGAAAACAAATACCAAAATGATGGACTCAAATCCAACTCTACATTAATTATGTTAAGTATAATTAGACTAAACACCATAGGGGGAAAAAAACACAAAGATTGTCTGACTGGATAATGAGGCAAGATCTAACTACGTGTCATTTACCAAAAACATGCACTTTACATATCACAACACAGACAAGTAGAAAGTGAAAGAATGGAAAAAAGATATACAATGCAAACACTAAACCTAAAAGACTCAATGTGACTATATTAATATCTGATACAGTAGACTTCAAGACAAAGAGTATTACCAGAGATAGTGAGACATCTCATAATAATAATAGAAAATGTTCAATTCATCAGAAGATAGAACAATCTTATATATGCATTTGCTTAATAGCAAACCCAGACAGACTGACTCTAGAGTTTATCCTGCTCTCCTGTAAGATCCAACCACCAAACAATCATGAGTTGCATTTGTGATTGTAAGTCTCATGCTTCCTTGTTCAATCACTCAGAGACAAAAATATTTCCACAGATCAATGTTTGGTGATTTCTAGCTCCACTTCTCCATGTGTCTTTTTGAGAAACAGATACACAACTATCCACACGTTCGATATACACTTTCTAAGTGTCTGTTAGACATATGAGTGTATAGAGCATCTATTTTATGCCATGCCCTGTGTCAAATGCTAGAAAAGCCATAATTAACACAGCATCTTATCATTAAAGCATTCATAGACTAGTAGAGAATTCAGAATAAATCCAAGATATTATACCCTTCTGAGATGTACACAATAATGGGATATGTCCAAACATTTGGGTTCAAATCTCTAGGACAGCAACAGTATATGGAGTCTTATAAAGCTAACGGTATGACTATTAAAATTTACTTTCAAGGAAATTCACTGTGCAACATGCCAAAGCATGCCAAAGCGTTATCAGCCTCTCTCGGCCTCAGCTTTCTTGTATATTAAAGGAAGAGACTGGGACTCTGGGTTCCTTTTTTCCTATCCACCCTATGTTATGATATGTAAATTATGACATATAGAAGACCGTTTTTCTCTAGGCTCCATGTTGCATATCATCATGTTGGGCACGTGAACCAATATGGATTTTATGGACAGAACGTATGCCATCTGCACATTTAGGGGAAAGGATTTGTGGAAATTTAGCTTATAATGGAACCCAGTAGGATCTTGCAGTCTTTAATACATGCCATAATGTAATGGCTAGAAATTAAATATAATATTTGGGGGCAGCCCTTCAGTTAATCTCTTCTGACGCTTGGGAAAATAGTCCACACATGACTGGAGGGAGAGACAGAAATATTACTTGTGGAAACAGCAGTTGTATTGTGAAGAGCATAAGAAAAATATGTATTTTTATTTCTTCATTCAACCTCCCTATTTCTAGCCAATGAATGACTTTCTTGGCAAACAATGACATACAGAATGTTCATTAAGAGAGAGCCTGGCAGCTTGTGCTTGAATTCCTTTCAAATGTTTAGTGTGTTGCAATCCAATTAAATAATTCAAGGAAGGCATTAAAAAGCACCAGCAAGTGCCATGGAGAGTGCCTTGGTGTCAGGAAACAGCACAGTAAAGGGTCTGGGGCCAGGTTCAAGTCTAGAATCCTATTGTTTCTGGGTGACCAGGAGACCTCTTCTTGATCTGTATCACGGATGACTGTACATCTACACCATTAAAGCAGTCAGCCAATATGGTCAAATCAATCCCTCAAAACCTAGTAAGTTAGGTGATGGGAGACTTTTTTCTTTTTTCTTCAAAGCAAGTTCGTAAACTGGCAAATCAAGTACCAGGGCCAGGCAGAATATGCTCAACACCAAAACGTTCAATGTGAGGAAGGGGGATGGAGGTAGCCTACGATTAAGGAAACAAAAACGTTGAAATGTAAAAGTGTAGGCCAATCAGGGAACTGAAGAGGCTTGGTGAACAAATTGAAGGAGGGAGAAATAAAGTGGGTGTTAAATGAAGTGGAGAGGTGGGGCGGGCAACTTTAAGGAGGAAATGGTAGGGTGATGGCCAATGATGCATGGGTGAATGCTTAACAATCAGCTCTATGAGAAAAAAAAATGAAGCTCTAATTTATAGCATTTGCTTATTTCTGTGGTGTCAATAATTCCATCATGGCTGACTCCATTCTGGCAACACGGTGTCACTAAATGTGGAGTTGGGAAGGGATATAGTAGTAACACAACATGGTATTTCCACCTGATACATACTATATAAGCAAATAACCTCAAGTGCACAGATACTAGTAACATGTGGAAGGAAGTGATGCCTTTCAGAATTAATTACCTTTGTTCTTAATGTAATTCATTTAAATGTAGTTTCATATAATTTATTTTTTAATGACAGCTGTTTAACAACAGGCTTGCAAAGTTCCTAATAATTGAAGAGTTGGGCTGTTAAAAGCCATCTAGGTCTAACCTGAGTATCAGTGGAGGTCCAGGTAACATTTCCTCTTAAACAGGTTTACTTCTCTGGGTTAGAAATGGGGTAAGGACTGGGGAGGAATGATAGTGGTAGGGGGTGGAGATTCTTAAAGGGCCAGAATGGTTGTTCTACGGTCTTACTAAAAAACACAACTTCTCTAACGAAGGGCCAATAGGATAGTGGAAAGTGTTCTGGACACCAGTAGTCATCCTTTCAGATTCCAAATCCAGTAGGTTGGATTAGATGCCTTTTCTCTTTGTTCTTTTGTGTCATCGTATATACCTCGATCTGGCATTTTCCACACTGTTCTCTATTTTGGTATATTTATCCTTCCCATTAGTCTGGATGTCACCTGAGGGCAAAGCCCACAAGAAGGCTTATCTTTGTTCACCATATGACTGGCCCAAAGTAGAGCACTCACAGGACAATGTTTGAGTAAATGGATCACTACTACAACGTTCTTCTGTCTAGTCCATGGCCTGTTTCAGGAAGAGGTTTTCCACTTGTTCCATTTCGTTGGCTGTGTTCAGTAGATCAGAGGGGAAGCAGTATGACTATTTTCTATCTTTGGCTGGACTCTAGGCTTCCTGACTCTGGCACTTGGGCAACTCACATTTTAACTTCTCTGACTCTCATTTTAACAGGGGAATAAAAATGTCATCTTTGTACAGTTGAGAGGGAAAACTGAGATAACAAAGTATGCCGCCCGGCAAGCGAATAGTAACAGTAGCAATAGCAAACGTTTATTGAATGTTTACTGTGCACCACTCGTTGCTGTTACCACGGTCTCTGTGTTGATTCACTTAATTATGCTAATAACACCTTCAGGCAACATCTACCCTTATTCCCATTTGACAGATAAGGGAATTGAGGCCCTAAGACGTCCAATAACCTGCCAAAAATTTGTACACCATTTATTAGGGACAGAGCTGAGGCTCTAACCCGCGCTGCGTGGCTCCAGAGATCAAATTCTCTTTTATGATATCAAAATGTTTTTGTCTCCGATAACAGTGAATTTCCCGAAGGTTCGTAATAGAATGACACAAATCACCCTGCTGCCTCCCCTCCTAACATATTTATATCTTGTCATCATGGTGCCCCTGTCCTCAGTCCATTGCCCAAATCACATTTCAGAAGTCAGATTTCCCTCCTTGTGTTGAAACCTCCACATTCACTATGCTTCTCACTCAGGATCCGTGGACTCATATATACAACCTATGTCCCCATGACGTTTGGCATAATGTCTTCTGAATGAAGGCAGCTTTAATTATTAGTTGTATACCTGGACTGAAACATTTGCAGTAAAGTAATAAGAAAACAGAATGATGGCAATTAATTGAGACCAGGAATTGCAAACAAATAGAAAATTCAGAATAGGTTCAAAAAAAAATAAATTATGTACCCTTAACAGATATGAACCATAAGGGTCATATGATTGTTATGACCGAGCTTCAAAAATACCTATCTCTGTATTGATTTACCTACCTACCTATCTTTCAGCTTCCTTGCAGCCAGAGTAAAAAAATAACACAGGGATGGCAACAAAAAACCCATTGCCCGTTCAAAAGGGGAAAGAATAAGAATCCCAGTAGATCCTTTGGTGAGTGGGACGTGATACATGGTATGGAGCAAGGACAGAAGAAATGGTCACTGTCTTCAACAATAGCACTAGATCAAATGCAGCCGGCTTGATTCTAATGCTTCACGTGATTCCTTTGAGAAATGTCAAAGGATATGAGGAATACCAACCTAAAATCGGAGAAGCCAATTCTGTTCTAAATATTGAGGACACTGGCCAGCTCGCATTTTGCCTCAAAGTAGACACATTAAAAAAAAAAAAAATGCCTTAGTCTTTATTTCCTTTTCTCCTGGATTCCTCTCCATTGTTACTTTACTCCTGTTGATATATTACCTTGAGATAGAGAAGAAGGTCTAATGTTCTCTTTGGACTCCTGGTTCAACCATTCATTCTGCAATAATGCCCAGATTTGGATAATATAATCATCCAGGAGTGCTCTGAAATGAAATTATAGGACTGGCCTGGATTGGAGTTTCTCAGAAGAAGTGGGTCTGGACTGAAAATTACTTGCTGCCCTTTGCAAAGGTGGCAGTTAAATAACTCAACAAGAGGTCCCTCAGAGAAAATCAATACACACCAAATTGCAAAAAATGTGGATGCAATTTGTGGGGAAAGTGGATTGGATGGGAGTCTGTGTTGGCTGCCAGCATGGAGTCATTCTCAAGGTGGAGGAAAGCATGTTGCAGAGCTCCATTCCAGGGTGCTCCTTGTCCTGCAGACCCCATCTCCCTGGGGTTTCAAAACACTTGACCTGTCAGCTCAATGCCACTCCAGGCTATGGGACCAATTCTTCCCTGAGGTAGAAGTCTGGCATGGCTTTAGCCATATTTGACCATGGGCATCAAAAGCCCCGGCTCGTAATGGAGAGCTCACCCTGTGTGCCAGTCCAGGTAGTGGGATTTTTCCTCGTGCTTCCCCATCACCTGGGGTCCTCATTCTAAGAACAGGAATCCTGTTGCGTTCCTCATTTCCACAGCCCCTGGCTTGGTAATCTGCCTTTGAGTCTCTAGGAAAGGCTCTGTTTGCCCTTGCTGTCCTCCTAATGCCATCTGTTAAAGGAAGTAGACTTTGAAAAATGTAATTGAGATAGCATGACTCCCTTCCTAAAACTTCCCAGTGGCTTCTCTCTGTATTTAGAGACTGCTTTGGCCCGTAAGGCCTTTGTGTGAGCCAGGTCCTCTCTGTGCTCTAAACTTACATAAATACTCTCTGACCAGGTGTTACACAGTCTTCTCAATTTCCCCAGTAATCTAAGACCCTGTCCCAGGGACTTGCACCAGCTGCGCTCTCTGCCTGGAATGTTGTCCCCAGGCTCTCTGCCCAGCTACTTTCTTTAAGGCCTTCAGCTGAAGGGCACTTGTTAAGCAAAACCTTTCCCAACTGCTCTAATGTAGTGCTCCTCTTCCATTATTTCTGTCATTGCATTACTTTCCCAGCTTTGGGCCGCAGTAACCATATTTACTTATTTATGTTCACATGTACTGTCTGAATCCTCTAAAATAATATAAATATCATGAAGGCAGAGAAGGAACATATCTACGTTGTTTACAATCGTATTCCAAGGGTCTAGCATTGTATCTAGGTCATTTGAAAAACAACTATTTGTAAAATGAAGGAATCAATCTTGGACCAATGCATGGTCTAGACCCCTGGTGCTACCTACATCATTGCCTCAAGTTACCATTGCAAAACCAGTTGTCTTAATGGGATTCTACTATTAGTATTAGACGTTCCTGATGACGATGGTTAGCCATAATGCTACTCGTTGTCTACAGTGTTTTTTCAAGCTTTGTGGAATGTAGTGGAACCCTTTTATTAATTTAATTTAATTTAATTTAATTTAATTTAATTTAATTTAAGTTTTTCAAGTGAACTTATTGATTTTGAGAGAGTGAATTTATTTATCATGAGCAGGGGAGGGGCAGACAGAGAGAGAGAGGGAGAGAGAGAATCCCAAGCAGGCTTCACACGGCACAGAGCTTGATGTGGGGCTTGATCCCATGACTCTGGATCATGACCTGAGCTGAAATCAAAAGTTGGATGCTTCAATTATTGAGTCACCCAGGCGCCTCTCCCTTTTATTATTTTTTTAAATTTTTTTTTCAACGTTTATTTATTTTTGGGACAGAGAGAGACAGAGCATGAACGGAGGAGGGTCAGAGAGAGAGGGAGACACAGAATCCGAAACAGGCTCCAGGCTCTGAGCAGTCAGCACAGAGCCCGATGCGGGGCTTGAACTCACGGACCGCGAGATCATGACCTGAGCCGAAGTCGGACGCTTAACTGAATGAGCCACCCAGGCGCTCCTCCCTTTTATTATTTTCAAAGAAATCTTGTGATGCAATCTAAAATATAAAACTGATGCATATGGGTCTGTTCTGCTTGACTTAGGAGTGAGAAGACTCAAGCTTAGCCTGGCTCCCCTAGATCCTTCTGAAAAATCTGGAGCCCTCCACAGCATGGAGACCTGTGGTTGACTAGTTGCTTCATCAGCTCTGTGATCTACCTTCTAGACTGACTTCCCTTTGTAAACAACTGGGTCTGTCCCCCTCTGATCACCAAGCACCAGATGCACTCAAGACTGTGGTCTTACTTCGGTCTCTCCTGCTACACCACAGCACTGCAATTTTAATTGTTCCATGTCCCGCTGTGTCACAGAGTATGTCACCAATACCCAGGACTGGAACAGCTGGTCTCTGAACTTGATGTGAGCCGGTGACAAATCCCTCAACCAAACCATAACAAACTTGGTTAGTCTGCTAGGGCCAAGGGAGCAGGACAAATTTCTGTAAAAGGATTCCAAAAGATCGGATCATTTGAATCTGTTTTACCGTTGTCTTAAAATGTACCTAATGCACCCACAGTGAGGCTTCCAACGACTCTGATAAAATCTGAAGTTGAAATTAAACCAAAAAGGCATATGCTTAGCAGATTCTCAATGTCAGCAAAGTCTTCCCTAATTACTGCTCTGGTTCCCAACAAAAAGAAGCCCACACACTCACCCTGCCCTGAGGCATGTCTCAATAAACCAATAAACTAGTAAACCTAACAGCAAGTCCTGGAGACCCTGGAGCTCTGATCCCCCAGGGAAATAATAATAATAATAATAATAATAATAATAATAATAATAACAATAATAATAATAAAAAAACTGAGTGAAAGTGAAGCCCTTCACACTTATTCTTAAAGCCTGGTGATATGTTCATGCGACAGAAAAGCTATGCTGCCAGAGGGCATGAGAAGAAGCATTGGCCACAGTTGAAGAGACCCAAGAGTCTTAAAGTATCCTGCATGGCCTCCTCTTCCAGGATGGGGCCCTGCCTTCCTCCCTAGCCTCATTTCCTACACTGCTTGTCTCTCCCTTTCTACTCCCGTCCAGGTGTGATCACATCGTTCTATCCCTCCATGTCTCTGTTCCATGGTTTCCATTGTGTGGAGTATAGGCACCCAGACCTAGTCCCAGAGTCTCCCCTCTGCCATGTCAGGCCTGGCGCTGGGTGTTGGGGATGCAGAGATGAACCACACAGAGCCCCATCTTTGGCAAGTGGGCAGTGATCTGGAGCTCAAGGCGTCAAATACATACCAGATTTAAAAGACCTAGTATGAAAAATTTTTAAAAAGAATGTAGGGGCACCTGGGTGGCTCATTCAGTTAAGCATCCGACTCTTGATTTTGGCTCAGGTTATGATCTTGCATTTTGTAAGTTCAAGCCCCACATCAGGCTCTTTGCTGGCTGTGTGAAGCCTGCTTGGGGTTCTTTCTCTCTCTCCCTCTCTCTCTGCCCCTCCCCTGCTAGTGTGCTTTCTCTCTCCCTCAAAATAAATAAACATTAAGATAACAAACAAATAAATAAATAGAAGAATGTAAAATAGCTAAGCAATAATTTTTTGGGGATCCTCTGGTGAAATGGTAATATTTTGGATATATTGTGTTAAAGAAAATATATTATTAAAATTTATTTTACTTGTTTCTTTCAACTTTTAAACATATGGCTACCAGAGGATGTAGAATTTCATATATGGGTCAAATTATATTTCTGGACAGAGGTGATTTAGCATAGCTATTGCCAGAGGGATATCTGGTCAGTTGAACCATCTTGGGAGCTTTTCCAAAGGAGAGATTACAGGTCTCCATTCTCTGGAAATTTTGATTTAGCAGATCCTTATGGGTTCCTAGAATCTATTTTTATGATGTTCTCTGGGGTACTAAAGGGCTATGATCATCTCAGTTTGAGACAATGGTATCCCATATTATCCTAGGCTTTCCTCTAATACAGTGATGGGCAACCCTCACTGTGTATCAGAATCGTCTGAAGAGATTTAAAAAAAAAAATTAACTTTTCCATCCTTAGGAATTGATTTCGATTGGTCTGGGTAGAGCCCAGGCATTTTTGCTTTCTAAAAAATCTCCCAGGCGATTCTCACGTGCAGCCAAAGATGGAAACCATTGCTGTACCCCAGCACTGATCACATACCTTGGGGTTTGCAATGCACTTCCGTCTCCTTCATTAGACCATGAGCTCCCTGAAGGCACCGTCCTTGTCACCATAGATCTCATATCCCGAGGCTCACAGTTAGTAGCCCCAGGAATGTGGCTGAATGAAGGGGTCTCATTCCATCCTTTATGACTGGACATTTTGGCAGTGGCTTTTCTGTCCTGGCTTGGCTCCTGTTTCTACCTCTGGCTTTTATGCTGTTTGTTCTTTGGCCCCATGTATCTATTCTGAGGAGTTGGCATTCCCTCCTTCCTGCCTTCCCGGGGTTTTTGTCAGCAGTGAGGAGTGGGCTCCCTCAGTCCCTCATGCCTCCACTATCCTCTAGTGGTTCTAGAGGTTGAAGTAATGCAAACTGCAAAAACGAATGGATGGAGATGAACACTTGGGGCTGCATTTAACCTCAACACCTCCTCTGACTATGGCCCAAGCCCCACTACTCAGCACAGTAGGGCAGAGAGCAGCCGGTTGAGTACCCAGAACACTGGGCCAGGGGCATATCTGAGTTCTAGGTCTACTGCTGCACTGACTGTCTTGGAAATGTGACTTCCCCTCTCTGACCTCACAGTGCTCCTCTATCATATGAGTAGGGCAGATCAGCAAACAATAAAAGTTCAGCATTCTCTAGGACTAGGGTACGCGTTTGGGTCCAACCTCTCTCCAACTCTCCATCACAAAGACCTAAGTAGCATCAGCCCTGTGCAGGTAATTAGCTGTGTGCTCAGGATATAGCAAGGAACACATGGGAAGGGTCTTTACTAAGGTCTTGCTTCGAAATTGCAGCCTTTGGGGGCACTTGGGGGGGTTAGTGGGTTAAGCATCAGACTATAGCCCAGGTCATGATCTCATGATTCATGAGTTTGAGCCCTGCGTCAGGCTCTTTGCTGACAGCTCAGAGCCTGGAGCCTGCTTTGGATTGTGTGTGTGTGTGTGTGTGTGTGTGTGTGTGTGTGTGTGTCTGCCCCTCCCCTGCTCACTTTCTGTCTCTCTCAAAAATAAATAAACATTACAAAACAAATTTTAAAAAATTGCAACCTTAGCATTTCATCTGTGATACTTTCATTCCTTGAGAACCTCCCAAGGCTTTCTCCTCCCGTGCTTTTTCTTGGAACCTCAGCTAAGCTGTCCTCAAATATTCAAGAGGTACGTCTACTTGTCCAGGAGCGGTCAGTGGGAACTCAACACTAGCTCAGCCTAGAGAGATTATGTCTAATTAACTACTAGAGTACTGATTCTCTTCAAAAAAAATATTTTAGTATGAACATTTCACCACCCCATTGGTGCACTGGATGGATTGTAAAAACAAACAAATGAATAAAAATCACTGAAAAGCTTTAAAATAACAAAATCTAAAACAGGAGGGGGCTGGTTTTCTAGATTTGAAGTAGGGAATGCAATTATAATACTAAAAGAATAAAGTAGCTGACTTAAGCACTTATTTTATAAAAACTATTTCCTGCTACCATTCAAAGCTGTGGCAAAAATAATAATATACGATTTCAAATTATTTTGAGTCACCGCATGTGTAACTGACAAGGAAGAGAGAAAAGTGGGTATCTTTTGTTAACTAAGAAATTACCTTTCTTCTATAAATTATCTGAGAAACCAGAGGACAGAATGCTGAACTGAATGATTCTGATTGGAACAGGAACCTTTGAGCTACTTTGCAAATGACTTGGTTTTTTTTGTTGTTGTTGTTGTTGTTTTTCTTTCCTGCCAAAGGAGGGAAATCTACTTCCAAAGGCAATGAGTGGGTAATTGAAAATATGATAGGATTACAGAAGACAATAAAAATAAATGTAATTAAAAAAGGCCAAAGATCATCTTTGACTGGTACATAAATAATGAAGCTACGTGAGATGAGTAATGAGAGAAAGTCTCTCTTCATAGTGAACTTGGGCACATTGACAGGGGGGCGCAGCACTTCCAGGGACAGGGAGGAAGACAGCTGACATAAACCCAAACAGCTGAGACCTACGCCTAATTAGTTTTCCAGCATGGAGCCTAATTAGGGAGGTTGGACCCTAATAAATGGATGATATGCTTAGGTGTTCATGGTGGTGGCTGTGTAAAGCTCGGACACCCAAACTGTTAGTGAGAATAAGCAGAACGTGTGTGTCCTAGAAAGGGCTTAACACGTTTACTGAACACCTACTATGGGCCAAGTCCTAGCCTGGGGAGTTTTCTTTGTTTGTTTGTTTGTTTGTTTTATCATGATATTACCTATCTAATCCTCTCAGATCTTATTTTTCCCATTTTGTGGATAGAGAATCAGAGAGGCTTGGAGACGTTTAGGCAAATCCTGCTCCATAGTGCCATTGTAATGAGGGTGGTTTTTATGAGACCCACTTTTAGGATGCAGGGCAGCACTTTTATTTATGAGACAGCTGGTTACATTTTTGAAAATGGGCACCTTGATGGGGGAAGGAAGCCGTAACAGTTTGGGTGGAAGGGGTAGGGTGGTATTTGGCTCTATGTTTGCTATGGGAAAGCAAGAAGGAAGGAAGGAAGGAAGGAAGGAAGGAAGGAAGGAAGGAAGGAAGGAAGGAAGAAGGAAGGAAGGAAGGAAGGAAGGAAGGAAGGAAGGAAGGAAGGAAGAAGGAAGGAAGGAAGGAAGGAAGGAAGGAAGGAAGAAAAAGGGAGGGAGGGAGAAAGAAAGAAAGAAAGAAAGAGAAAGAAAAGGGAAGGAAAGAAGGAAGAAAGGAAGGAAGGAACAAAGAAATAAAGAAATAAAGAAGAAAGGAAGAAAGAAAAAAAGAAAGAAAGAGGAAGGGGGGAGAAAGAAAAAAAGGGAAGGAAGAAAGAAAGAAAGAAGAAAGGAAGGAAGGAAGGAAGGAAGGAAGAAAGAAAGAAAAGAAAGAAAGAAAGAAAAAGAAAGAAAGAAAGAAAGAAAGAAAGAAAGAGAAAGAGAGAAAGAAAAAGGAAGGAAGAGAAAGGGAGAGAGGGAGGAAGAAATCAAGAAAGAAAGAAAGAAAGAAAGAAAGAAAGAAAGAAAGAAAGAAAGGAAGGAGGAAGGGAGGAAGGAAGGGAGAAAGAGAGAGGAAGGAAGAAAGAACCAACATTTATGGGCCCCCTCCTAGATGTCAGTACCTATTCTAGGTACCCTTCACAATGACAGTCTCATTAAGCATTCCCAAAAGCACCAGCAATGGTTGTTAGATCCTGCTATTTTCTGGCCTCAAAGAAGTTAAGTAACTTTCCTAAGGTCACCCAGCTTCTATGGGGTAGTAGAGATGGAATCAAATCCCAGGGGGTGTGCAAGAGTGAACACATGGACACTGGAGTTGAGAGTGTCCCAGGGCAGGGGAGACAGTGTGCCAGGAACAGGTGAGTGGAAGTGTCCAGGGCATCAGGAAATATTCTCATTCTTCTAATGGGTTAACCAAGATCCAAGGAAACGCAATCACTTGCCCCAGTGGAAAAATGTACATGACTAAAAAAGATAAATGTCTGCAAAAGTGCACGGGGCAGGAGCTGGCTCTCTGGGAATTCAGTAAATGTTAATTCTTTTCCTTTGTATGAAGTCACTCAGCACAGACCAGAGCCAGGTCTTAAATTCAAATGAAACTCCAAAGGAACTCCTTTTTATACTGAATGTTGTGGAAGGGCTCGGTTCATTCTGAGTGTGTGCAGGCAAGCGTGTTATAACCCTCCACCCTCCTGCCCCCACTCCCCTACTTCCACCCTCCTATTTCTCCCCATCCGCCCCCACCACCTGCAGTGAGCCACACCCGCAGGATACTGCCTGGAGGCAGAAAAGAAGCCCTGGGGGAGGCAAGATGTGAACCGGAATGAAAACATCAAGAGCTTACTAGGTGGCCCAGCACACTGAATTAAGGGCTTTCGGAGAACAGGGAACAGCATGGAGAAAAGCAAGGAGGCCAGAGTTCCACGAAGTTGGGGTTTAAAGTAACGAAAAGGAAGGAGGGGGATGTGGCTGGGAAACTAGACAGGAGTCAGATTCTGGAGAGCTTTGCATCCCGGGCCAGAGACCCTGGGTTTATCCACCGATACTGGCTGATAATCAGAGTCCCTTAAGCAGGACTAGCAAAGAACGTATGGATTTTCATGTTCATTCTCCCTGGGGTAAGTTGTATCCCTGTTGGTGCAGCCACCTCCAACATGACTCCCACCGATGCCCGCCTCCTAGCATTCACTTACTCCATGTAATCCACGCCCATGACATGCCAGGGCTGGGCTCTGTGACAACAGGAAGTGGCAGAAGAGACAGACGGTACGCTACCCCTGAGATTAGGTTATAAAAACCCTGCAGCTTCTGTGTCTCTCTGTCTCTCTCTCAGATCACATGCTTTGGGGGAAGCCAGCCGTCAGGCCTGGAAACAGCCTCCAGCCTACTCAAACTTTCAAGGGACCATAGACCCAGATGATATCTCTCCTGCAACCTAAGAGATCCTAAATCAGAACCACCAGCTAAGCTGCTCCCAGGTTCCTGACCCTCGTGGAACTGTGTGAAACAATGTATAATTGCTGCTTCACGCTGGGTCTGAGGATAATTGCTGTGCAGCAATAGATACTGATACACACACTTCCAGATGAGGAAACACATTCAGACAGCTGAACCCATCTAGGCAAGGCCACACACCTCAGTAAATACCAGACCCTAGTTTTGTTCTCATTTGTCTGACTGCAGACTCGCTCTTTCCCCTACAGCGAGCTGTTTCTGTTTTCCGATCACCTTATAAATGCAACAATTTCAAGTCCAACTTACTAGGAACTTCTTAAGCTCCTGCTCTGTGCCAGAAACTGAGCTATGCAGTGAGCGGCATACGCTTGTAAGATTCAGGATGAACGGAGCACTGCCCTGCCCTCTATTTTTCTCATTTTATTAGAAAAAAAATAGACATATAAAAAAACTACAAGAAAAGGCTGTAATGTAAAATTCTGGAACTGAACACAAATTGGCAAGAAAATAATGAAACAGCAGCAAATTACTCTGGTGGAGGAGAAGACCCAGGGAAGGTCCCACAGGAAAGGTGAACTTGGACCTGGGCCAGGTGGAAAAAGATTGGGGGTGGAAGGAATTCCTGAGCAGAGGAGACCGAGAGAGCAAAGCTACAGTAGCACGCAACCCCGCTAAGTACAGGTAGGAAACTGTGAATGTGTTTGCTTGTAGTAAGAAGACGGTACGCACACACTTACAGAGCTATAAGAATGTGATCAGTGCACGGGAATATGCATTTCTGTCTGAATAATCACTCAGATTTCTGTGTGGCTAGTCAATGGCCTTAAGAATCAGATTAGCGATTTAACATTTTAATTCCTATGGCATTCCAGAATTTTCATAATAGAACTGCTGGCACTTTGCTAAGTCTCTTTCATACATACACATCATTTCATTTACCTTTCACAATTTGTTAATCCCCACTTCACAGATAAGAAGATTAAAGGTTAACGGAAGTTAAGTAATTTGCACTAGTGATGAATGGGTTGATGTTAAGCTTAGGCTTGTCTGAGGCCTCTGCACTGTCTGATACAGATTTTTCCTTCTCCTGGATTACTTCAACAGCCTCCTGATGGATCTTCCTGCTTCCGCTGCTGCCTCCGTCCACTCTATTCCCACGCAGCTGCTGGAGCGGTCCAGATGAAACATACATCACATCTGCCATCACTCTCTCTCTTAGGGTGAAATCCAAGGGACTTCCCCTGTGGGGTTGGCTCCTGGCCACCTCCCTGATTCCATCCCCCTCCTCTTTGCCCATCACACACTGCTTGAGATGCCCTGGCCTGGAATGTTTTGTCCCAGGTATCCACAAGACTCGCTCCTTGCATTCCCCTCCCTGCTTGACTGATAATTGATCAGAAGACCTTCCCCAACTACTCAGTCTACTGTAGGCCACTCCCCTAAGCCCAAGCACCCTAGTCCCTCCCTATCCTCTTAGTTGACTTATTTTCTCCATTGCTCTTACCTGCCCACCCCCTGCCCCCCCAGCATCATACCCTTTTATTCCAAGGGAGTGGTCTGTCTCTCTTTAGGATGTGAGCTGCATGAGGGCTGTAAGTTTTGTCTCTATTGTTCACTGCTACTTAGGTGACCAACTTATCCCAGTTTTCCTGGTTTTAGCACTCAAAAGTCTTAGGTCCTGGGAACCGCCCCCAGTCCTGGGAAAACTATTATGGCTGGTCAACCTCATGCTATTCCCCTTCAAATTTTAGGCTCAAAAGCCCTGACCCCTGGGTGATCTAGGCCCCCAAGTCTACGACACTCACTGAAAACAAAACAAGTACATAATAATTAGTCATTTGGTCACCTCCTCTGGAAACCCTTAAGCTTCTACTCAAAATCCATAGCTGCCTCCTCCTGGCTCTCACAGTGTGTTATTAATACCTTCATGCAGGACAATATGACACCATATAATACATATATACATAGACAATAATAGTTAACATTCTGGTTGGTTCTATTTGCCTTTCGGTTACTCACTAGCCCTGTATACTTCTGGAGCAGAGGAGCTATACTTTTGTGTCCCCAGAATACTCTGTCGATAATGAATGTCCAATAGATATTTGTCAAAATGAGTATTTGTATAAACTTGGATGAAGATTCCACCGGGAAGCGTTCATCATGAAGGCGGCATTCTGGCATTCTCTACTAACAGGATGACTGAGGAGAGCACTCTGGCAGAGGTGGTGGGTGGCTGGGCGTGCTGCGGATGCTCAACGCCCAAGGAGTGACCAGACCGACAGGTCAAGAGAGGGGAGAGTACGTGTGTGTGCGCATATGCGTGTGTGTAGAAATTGGGGGTGGGTATGGGAGGGCGGGAAGGAGGTGACCAGACTGGGAAGCAGAAGTGGAAGCAAAGAGGTCCTAAGGAGTCACGGGAACAAAAACAAATTGGGTAAACACCTCAAGACAGGAAGGAACTGTGATTCATGGCTACGGATGTTTCCAGAAGCATTGTGCATAAGATCAGACATATAAAGAATATCTAAAAGGAGAACATATGTGCTGACATAGAAAGATGTTCGTCGTGAATTTCAAACAGAAAGAAACAGCCACCAAAACAACATGCCACGTGATATCTAGCGTCGTGGTCAGCCTCACAGGCTCTGGGACAGCCTGTTGCAACCCCAGCTCCTCCACTTTCCCAGCTGTGTGATTTTAGGCGCACACACTCTGTGCCTCAGTTGCCTCATCTGTAACATGAGGATAATAACAGTACCCCATCATGGGACATTTTGATTAGCTGACTGGATACTTGCACAAATACTGCATCTTGTTATATTATTATCACTATGGGAGGCTCTTTAGAGAGAATACGTGTGTGTGTGTGTGTGTGTGTGTGTGTATTTTAGAAAACAGTGTTAGAGTATTTACAGGATAGGATAGTGGTAGGATCATGGGTCATTTCAATTTTCTCCTTTATGCTTATTTGTAGGTCCTAGTTTTCTCCAACACATGTCTATTAATAGTATAATTACGTATAAAAACAAAAATAAAGCAAGTAAAGGAACTGAGGTGGGTGTCAGGATTTGGAGTAGGAAACCAGGACATTGAAGAACCAGAACCGAGGCCAAGGGATAAATGGCAAGAAAAGGTAAGGAGGAGGGAAGGTAGGTGAGGGCAGGACCCAAGGTGGCCAGTTACCCACCCCTGGCATCTCTGAGCTGACTCTGGGAGGGCTGCCCACAGCTCAAAGGCAAGACCAGGAGAGACAAAAGGTGTCTAACTGGAGTGCTGTCTCAGAAAGACTAAGCTCATATGATGGGTACTGAGGGTTTTCTGAAAGGGCTTAACCTGTATTTATTATCGGGGTTAGCTTTTTTTGTAGTTTCTTTTAAAAAATTTTTTTTTCAACGTTTATTTATTTTTTGGGACAGAGAGAGACAGAGCATGAACGGGGGAGGGTCAGAGAGAGAGGGAGACACAGAATCGGAAACAGGCTCCAGGCTCTGAGCCATCAGCCCAGAGCCTGACGCGGGGCTCGAACTCACGGACCGCGAGATCGTGACCTGGCTGAAGTCGGACGCTTAACCGACTGCGCCACCCAGGTGCCCCTGTAGTTTCTTTTTTAAAATGAGTACCGGAGGGGTGCCTGGGTGGTCAGTTAAGCATCTGACTCTCGATTTCAGCTCAGGTCATAATCTCATGGTTTGTGACTTTGAGCCCCACATTGGGCTCTGCACTGACAGTGTAGAGCCTGCTCGGGATTCTCTCTCTGCCCCTCCCCTGCTTGCTCTCTCTCTCTCAAAATAAATAAAATCAACATTAAAAAAAAATAAAAAATAAAATGAGTACCTGAAAGTTGAAGCTTCTTTTAATTTGAATCTCATACTACTAAATTGAGATACTCAACTCTTCTAAAAGGAAACCCTTTAAAGCCACAGCTTGGCTTAATTTAGTGATTTCATTTACAGAATAAAGTATCAGTTGCAAAGTTGATTTCCTGCCAAAATAGTAGCTGCTAAGAACTTCCAGCAAAGCCCACAGCAATGTTACCAAATCACAATGGTCTCAACTTCATTTGAGTCTGTTCAGAAACTTTAGAGAAGAGTTGACCTTAACCATTATGATGCATTTTTTTCCACAAACAAATGTGCACACAAAAATATATGGAAGCTAAATGCAAGATGGCGGGAAAACCATTAAAATCTAAATTAAGGTTATGGTTTAGATTTGGCAAAGGTACCATGGTTATGTAAGATGTTCACATTAGCGGAAACTGGGTGAAGGGCATGTGGGAACTGAATTCTCTGTATTACCTTCACAACATTTCTGTAAGTTTAAAATTGTCCAAAACTGGGGGCACCTGGTTGACTCGGTTGGTTAAGCGTCTGACTCTGGCTCAGGTCATGATCTCAGGGCTCGTGAGTTTGAGCCCTGCATCAGGCTGTCTGTTGTCAGTGTAGAGCACACTTTGGATCCTCTTGTCTCCCTCTTTCTCTGTCCCTCCCGTACTAGCTGGCACACACACTCTCTCTCTGCCTCAGAAATAAACATTGAAAAATTGTCCAAAATTGAAAGCTTACTTTGAAACATTTGGACGGGAATACAACTTTTGTGATATTTAGTGAGTTGCCATTAAGTGCTCATGGTTTGCTAACAGTATTGTTTTAGCTGATGGGGGGACGCTGTCAGGTGACTGTTCCCCTGTAGTGTCCCTCATACCAGCTCTTATTTCAATGCCTTATCAGCACCGCTTCCCAACCCATCTCAAACCTCTCTCATGTGGTCTTCTGACTCCAGCCTCCCCCCATCCATATATCCTTCAGAGGAATCAGACTAATTGCTTATCTTCTCACTCCTAGTTCTAAAATCTGCTCCATTCCCACAATGCATAGAGTGGAGTTTCATAACCTTAGCACCATTAATATTTTGGCCTAGGTCATTCTTTTTTGGTGGGGGAGGAATTTCCAGTGCATTATGGGATGTTTAGCAGCACCCCTGTCCTCTACCCACTAGATGCCAGCAGCACCCATCCCATCGTGACAACCAAAAATGTCCCCACATAGTCCCAAAAGTCCCTTTGGTGGAGGAAGGAAGGGGGGTAGGGGTGTGTGTTGCAAAACCACCCTGGTTGAAAACCACCGGCATAGAGAATAAAGTTTAAATTCTTAGTGTAGCATTCAGTCTTCTGCTATTCCAGTCGTCTGCTTTCTCATTCACCTTACGTCCCTCCCATGATAGCATTCTTACTCTTTCTTAGACATTCTGTTTACTCTCTTGCCTCTTTGCTATTGTCTTTATTGGGAATTCTGTCCTCCCTAGTAAGCAGATCAAGCCCCAGTGCTCCCTGGAGGCAGCATAGACACAAAAGACATTCCTGAATGAATGAATAAACAACGATAGAAAAAACTTTTTTATCCATCTGTTTGCAACCATGTATTACAACTATCTCCTCAAGCATAAATTCTTTCTGCCTTTCGTCTTCTCACATTGTCTTCTGTGTTTATCTGTTGCACACTACCTGTGTACAACAGAGTTATAATCAGTTTTTTATGCATCCATCTGTCTCTGTCTCTCCCCCGCCTCATCAGACTGTGAGCTTATAGGATATTAATAAGTACTCAGTGTTAACTTGGTATTTATTACCTTCTAGGCTCTGTGGCAAGTAACTTAAAAATACCATCTCATTTATTTCTCACAACCACACTCTGTGACAGGTGTTATTATTATCATCTCATTTTATAGATGAGGAATTTTAAGCTCAGTGAATTTGAGTCATTTTCTCAAGGTCACACATCTCGAAGGTGGCAGAGCTGAGATTTAAATTTAAATCACATCAGAGTTCAAGTCCTAAACCCCACACTGAGCAACCATTTTTTATCGATCTTTCCAATTCCTATTGTACCAACAACAGAGGTTTTTGCCTACAGAACTTGCTCAGTAAAGATCTAGTCTTTTAGTGACAAAAACCTAGTAGAGTTATAAGCACACCCCATCTTTGGGTCTTCCAGTCTTTCACTAGGACAGTGCACACAATCACTACTGACATGTGACATCTTATCCTTCTGATAAGAATAGCACAGAACCTTCCTTCCTTTGCATTGGAGCCAACCAGCTTTGAGTGTTTTCGTGCAGTACTTGAACCTGGTTCAGGTTGTGCCCCAGAGGGGATGGTATTGTGTCTATTGGATAAATATTCGACTGAGGCAGCTTTCGACTTTAGGAGATGGAGGTTTTCTAGCATTTTTTCCTCAAAGTAATCTTAGCTTACATTCACATGTATATTTATAATGTGTATTAATTTATTTAATCCTTATAATAGCCCTATGAGATAAGTACTATTATTTGCCCCATTTTATTTAGGAAATGAGGCGCAGAGAACTTAAATAATGTGCCCAAACAGTACGGCCCCTAAGCTTATGTTCTTAACCAGTATCTTAGATTGATCTTCGAAGAAATAAACTGTCTTGTGAAGTACTCAGGACACTATGATTTAGAGGTATTCAGCTGGTTGAAACTGCTAATATTGCAGATGTTGTAGAGAATATCCCTGCATTTGTTGTATTCCTTCATAACTTTGTTCAGATTATTATAATAGTTGTGGTCACCACCCATAAGATATAGTTGCTAAATAGCCCTTTTTTTTTTTTTTTTTTTTTTTTTTGCTGTTGTTTGTTTTTGGTTTTGCCCAGGACTCTGAGTTTCTTTATTGCAAGATAAGGATCTTAGCTTTACATCTTCCATGTCTTCCACAATGTCTAAGATGTGGTCAATTTGCAATAAAAATTTTCTAAATTTGTTGGTTAACTCGGGGCTTCACAACAGAGATCTGCAAAGGCAGATATGAAGAAGAAACCATATTCTTGAATCTGTGTAAGTCAAAGGCATTTGACTTTCTGTAGCCTTGCTTGGCAAATGTGATGACATCATCTACGGCCTTCTCAGTTCTGAAGGTCAGATGGCATGACTCCTGGAGAGGTTCTGTACTTGGTCCCTACGCAGGCTCTGAGTCCATCAAGGACAATCTTTAAGAGTCAGATAAATCAAATTACAATGACCCAACCACGCTCAGTCAGTTGAATCCCTTGAATAGCTAAAGACACTAATACATCTTTTGGAGAGAAGACATTGGAATGTGCAATGGGACAGATAATAGACTTTCTTCAGGTCGGCATGGATGAGAGCAAGAGCAAGTCTTTAAAATTTCCATTAGCTTTTGATAATTCTTCCTAATTTAAAGAAAGAATTTATGAAACATAATTTAAGCAGAAATGAGATTTACAATGGATTGGTCTAAGTACCAGGTTAATAGAAAGGGGAAAAAAAGAAAAAAGGCAAGCAATGAGAGTCCTGCAGGCATAGGGAAGTAGTCAAGACCATTCTTTGCTGCTAAGAAGGGCTTTTTATGGGAGAGTTTTGGGTCTGGACAAGACTGACACTTAAGGAGCTGTCCCCCCTATGACCAGAAATACGCTAGGCAGACTAAGCAGGCTTTGGAAGCCTAAAGACCTTGAACAGATTCTGGGTCCCTTAATTAGCTGTTAGATTTGTGTACCCCAGTTTGTTCTGCTATAAAAATCTGGATAATAAAGTCTTCCTCAAGGGCCCTTGGGAGAATTTGAGATAATGTGGAGGAAAAACATGACAATGAGCAGACTAGCAATAAATATTACGTGCCATTTACAGAGTGGTGGCAGTGGCCAGCTCTTAGCTCTCATGGAGGCTAATCACTAGTCATGGCAGTGCTGTTCCTACATGGACTGGGAACTGGGTTAGTTGATAGTTGAGCTACAGAACCCTTTGATTTGATACCATCTGCTGCTAAATTACTGTTTCTCTCTTACTGTATCTATATAACTTTTATACAGACTATACTATCCATTGAGTTTTCATGCCTTTAGACCTTTTAGTAAACCATTTAACTAGTCATCCCTCTCATTCACCAAGTAATAACGGCAGTCTTTCAAACACAAGTCTGGGGGTCTGGCTGCATCAATCTGTCGATGATCCATCAATTTATCCACTCATCTCATCTCATCTCATCTCATCTCATCTCATCTCTCATCTGTTCTAGCTCTTCTCCATAGCTTTAACTTTACATCGCCCATTCTTATCTCTCCTGCTGAACTTTCTGAGGGTATTACTCTCTTGGTGTTTAATATAGGCTATCCTTTATTGTTAAGTATCTAGTAAGATGTTTGTAAGCACACAACTTAAGGTCTTGTCTTAGTCATCTTTTCATGCTTCAAAGGGTCTAAAATTGTGGTGTAGTGGAGAGTAACATTTGTAAAGCACTTACTTGATTCCAAGCACTGTGCTAGGTGTCTGGCCTACATTAGTTCCCAGAATCTTTAGGAATAACCCTGCAAAATACCATTTTTCTCACTTTACAGTTGAGGAATCTGAAGCTCTGAGGGGTTAAATGTCTTGCCCCAAGTCATATACAGCAGTAGGGTTAGATGTGATTACCCTACGACCATGCATTTTCACCATATTACACTTCCTCCATCTACTCTAGAAATAGCAAATGTATCTTGACTTGCATGCCACTAACACTACCTTCCATGAGCATTATGAGGATGAGCCCTGGAGATGTGCCATCTATTTGCTCTCCCTGATCTCCCCTGTTCAGTCAATATGGATTGTTTTCCCTGCCATCTCATCCTCACCTCATGCATGCTAGATTTCTAATAAGCATTACCTGGGAAAAGGGTAGAGCCAGGATGTCAGCCCCTCCCTTGGTAGAGTCCTGTCGTCCTGTCCTGTGACTGCTGGCTTTGTGGCATAGAGTCAGTGCATAATAGCAATGATGATGGATGAATGAATGATTAAATGTATTATAAAGAGACTGAGTTGGGTCTAACCTAAACAGATTCAGGAGAGCCTTCTATAGAATGAAAATGAAGAATTAACAGAGTCCGGGCAACTTAACAGACCACTTGAGCTTCCCTCTCTTAGTGTGAGGACACGGGGCCACTTGAGGGAATGGCAGACCTGAGATCCCACTGCTGCCTGCACCAACATCATTCTATATGCAAATGTAGGCCTGCCATTTAAAAAGCTCTACTCCTGAACTCATTAGGGCATCTAAACTCAGACTCAAGCCTCCAGGAGTTTGCATAAGTGGTGTGAATCCCTTAAGAGCTGGGAGGAAACACCATCTTCTTGATGGATTAATTTATAGGCACATAGTGGCAGAGAAGTGATTGCAAGGAGCTGCTTTCCCAAGACTTGAAACAGGCAGTCCTAATTACTAACCAGGGGGCCAAATGCTAGGGTCATATTCCAAGACAGAGTTTGGACTAGCAATGAGTAACTTCCCCTAGCAGACAAAATATCCTGTACGTTCAAACAGAGAGTACACAGGACAGCAGTTGAGAAGATTCACTTCCTTCTCTGATGAGGCACCCTCCCTTGGTAGGCACCCTCTCCTGCTAGGTTCTGCTAGGCACCCTCCTCCTGCTTTCCCCCAACGGATCTGAGTAGTCACGGCAGTGCTGCTATATTCTAGCTTCACAATGAACCCTGTCACAGCCAGGGGGGTCGGGTGAGGTCTTTCTTACAGTTGGGATATTCCAAAATTAGCTTAGCTTCTTCTGACCCTACTGAAGCACCCGCCATGAATCAGTTTTCATTCCAAATATCCCAGTTTAAGGTTAACTTAACAAAGCCAACTGAGTCAACAAAAATTGACTCAGCACCCACTCGGTGGTATGTAGCTTGCTAAACACTGGACATACAGAAATGAACAAAGCAGGATTTCTGTTTTCAGTGAACTCACTGCCCAGGAGGACAGGCGGGAAGGGGTATAGTTACAACACAGCATGCTAGGTGTGGTGGTAGAGGGGAAGGCTGATTTTATCAGAGTATAAGGGAAGAGCTTCTCTCCCATGTGAGAAAGTGTGGTTATAATTTCTAGAAGACAGGACTGCTGAAGAACATACTGGAGAATGAGTGAGTTTCAAATGGGAGGGGGTGACATTCCATGTAGAGGAAACAGTACGAACACAGGCATGGCCTTGTGAACAGAGTTTTTGTGTACAGGACACGTCAACTGGGTCACTGTTATGAGAGTCACTCTGCAGGAGCATCGCGGTGAGTGAGGAGGCTGGAGAGGAGGGTGGAGACAAGTCACAGGTACGCCTCCTTGCTAGTGAGCAGGTAATGCAGCGCCATAAATGGGTCTCCACGGGGAAGTTAAGCACTCAGACTTCTGCTTCATTACTAGAGGCGTGATGGAGGAAGGGTTGGAGGTGGTGAAACAGGAGACAAGAAGATTGTTTTGCGACAATGATCTAGGAAACAGATGACAAAGACATTCCGTTAAGGACAGAGAGAAGGTGACAAATTTGGGATAGATTAGTGGGGCTGATCATGTGAGGACAGTGGTGAAAAGAAGAGGGAGGAGTCTGGGATGATTTCAGATTCCAGCTTGGATATGTAGGTGGCTGATGCTGTTTTCCACTAAAACAGAGATGAAGAGAGTAGGGTTGTGGGACAGTGGGGAGGTAAGGAGTTGAGGTTTGGTTCTCTGAAGTGCCTGTGGGTCATTTACCTGGGGCTGTCCAGCAGATTGTTAGTATCACTTGGGACTAGGGACACAGACCATGGAGTTTTTAGCAGACACACAATGGGTGTTGAAACAACGAGGTTATTCTGGGGGAATACTTATAATGACAAGGCAGTAGGAGTAGGAGCCAATGAAGTAAAAATAAAGAAAGAAGCATCCACAAAGCAGTCAGGCTGCTAGGAAGACAGCTGAAAAGCGGGTGATGTCCACGGGAGCTGTGTGTCCGAGGGTTGGAGAAGTACGCAGGGCTCAGGGTCAAATGCAGCACCAGCCAGGTAAGGACTGTGGGTTGCTCCCTGGGGCTGGCAATGGAGTGGTCACAAGGCATCAGAGCCAGAGCTGGCTCAGAGATCCACAGAATGGAAACAGGATGACAAGGGTGTGAGGCTAACAGGAGGTTGACAGGAGAGGTGGGGTTAAGAACCTTGTCGGAGAAGGAAAGGAGGGAGAGAAATCACCAGTTAAAGGAGACAAATGTCCAAAGCAAAGCTTTATGGGTTGGATGTTTCTGATTAAAGAGACCCAAGCAGATTCATAGATTGAGAGGAAATAGCTAGCAGAGACAGGAGTTTAGAAAATACTGTTAGAGGAGATACTTGATGGAGTAAATTCCTAAGAAGACAAGAGGGAAACGCCAGGAGGGTCACGGGGAAGGGGGACCTCCAATGGGAAAAGACCTACTCTTCTGGGCTAGGGGAAAGGCTGTGAGAATCTTACAGAGTCTGATAATCTCAGAGAAACGTAGTGCAGTGTTTCATACGTAAGTCAGACAGACATGGCTCCAAAAGCTCACTCAGCCACTTGGTAGTGTTGTGAGGTGCGAAAGTAACTGGCCTTCCCTATAGTTGTTTTCCTTACCTGTAGCTAGACTCTGGATACCTCCTTTGCAGGTCATTAGTGCAGGAGATCAGGTATGTAAGGCACTTAGCACAGTCCGGGTACGCGGTAAGTACTCAATAAATTAAATTGTATTGTTTTTTTTTTTTTTTTTATCATTGATTGTACCATTACACAGTTTCAACTATGGATTCGATACGTTGTGATTTTCTAAACAGCACACATTGCCTTTGTTAATACAGAAAATGCATTATGAATTCCAAATAATTTTCTTACAAACACTTTTGGAACAAAATTTTCTTTTTTTTTTTAATGTGTATTTATGTTTGAGAGAGAGACAGAGCATTAGCAGGGGAGGGGCAGAGAGAGGGAGACACAGAATCTGAAGCAGGGTCCAGGATCTGTGCTGACAGAGGGCTTGAACCCACGGACCGTGAGATCATGACCTGAACCAAAGTCGAATGCTTAACCTACTGAGCCACCCAGGTGCCCCAGAACAAAATTGTATTCTTAAATAAGGACTGTACCCTACAAAATATATTATATATTTATGTATATTTTTATATATCATATATTATACATATAAAATAGACCCTTGCATAACATAAGTTTGAACGGCATGAGTCCACTTATATGGGGATGTTTTTCGATAAATACAATACTGTAAATGTATTTTCTCTTCCTTATGATTTTCTTAAAAACATTTTCTTTTCTCTAGCTTACTTTATTGCAAGAATATACTATACAACACATATAGCATAAAAAGTATGTTAATCAGTTGTTTATGTTATCAGTAGGTATTCTGGTCAAAAGTAGGCTATTAGCAGTTAAGGTGCTGGGAAGTCAAAAGTCACGAAGATTTCTGACTGAGCAGGGATTAGTAGATAACCCTAACCTCTGCATTGTTCAAGGGTCTACTGTATATATAAAATAGTGCTCAGGTATTTTGTTGTCATTTTTTTTTTCCTCTTCGTTTCCCAGCTCTTTCAAATCTTATAATTTGGGTTTTTTTTCTAAATCCTTTTTTTTTAATGTTTTTATTTTTGAGAGAGAGAGAGAGAGAGGCAGAGTGTGAGCCGGGAAGGGACAGAGAGAGAGAGGGAGACACAGAATCTGAAGCAGGCTCCAGGCTCTGAGCTGTCAGCACAGATCCCTACACGGGGCATGAACCCATGAACCGCAAGATCATGACCTGAGCCAAAGTCGGAGGCGCAACTGACTGAGCCACCCAGGCGCCCCTACAATTTGGGTTTTTAATGAAACACTACCCTACAAGGATTTTGACTATGTTCCTTTTGCATTTATTTTAAAACTGATTTTGAAAAGCCTCTATAAAAGTTTCTCATTATGGAAACGTTTAAATATGGAAACTCGCCAATGAGGTTATTTTTCAGAGGACAGCATTTCACGTGGCTGATTTTAGCTCTATCTGTAAAGTCACAACATTCTGGGTGGGTCAGGCTAGATCCAGATTACATTTACATAAAATGCTCATGCGTTTCAATCTTCGACATCTTTTTGCTTTTTCCTTTTGCTTCTTCCTTTCTCATTTTTTTTCCTTTCTTCCAAGAGCAAATGAAAAAAGCAGAGTACAGCCCTGTACTTGTGGATATTAAACAATAAACACACCAGTAATCACCTCAGAATCGGTTTTCGGAGTTTACCCAGGTCGTTCATTCTGTGCGTTGTCAATCACTAGTCCGTGGTGGACATTCCACTACTGCCATGGGTCAGGCATTGTGCTCACTTGGCTCAGAGACAGAAGACATGGCTCCTTCTCATAAAAGATCCTCACAGATAAAAGCATTGGGATATAGGGGCACCTGGGTGGCTTAGTCGGTTAAATGTCCGACTCTTGATCTCAGCTCAGGTCATGATGTCTTGGGTCACGAGACTGAGCCCCGCATGGAGCTCTGTGCTGATAGTGTAGAGCTTGCTTGGGATTCTCTCTCTGTCTCTGCATCTGCCCCTCCCCTGCTTGTGTTCTGCCTCTCTTTCTCTCTCTCAAAATAAATAAATAAACTTAAAAAAAAAAAAAGGCATTGGGATATAGAGTGTGGTTTGTCCAGGGTCACAGTGCCAGTGAGGGTGGGGTTTACATTTTAACGTAGGGTCTCTGAGCCCAAGTCCAGTGTCAATACCAGTACACCACTGCTGGGTCTTAATGAGAGACACAGTCTATGTAGCGGGATTTACAAATGTTGGCAAGCATGGAATGAAATCCATTTTCTCAGCTCAGACTATTCCTTTTGTTTACTTTATATTCTACTTAGAAATGACACTTGACCTCACTCCCATTCCCAGTTAAGCTATTTACTTTGTCTACTAGCTACTCAGCTATGTATGTTGAGTCATAATGTCTTGGTTAGGGGTTTCACACTCGGGGGTGGGGGCGAGGATTACAACACAACTTGAGAGGGGTTGACATGTAGAATAAGACGTGCTTGAAGAAGCATGGTGTTTTATAGCAGTTGAACAACAGAATGAGAAGGCTCTGAATCACGTCATCTAATCCCTGGCTGGTCTCCTGGCCTCTGGTGTCTTTCTCACCAACCACTTTACAGAGGGGGAAACCAATGTCTGTGTACATAGTCTCTAATTGTTTTTATTTTAAGTTTATTTATTTTGAGAGAGAGAAAGAGAGAGAGTGAGCAGGCAGCAGAGAGAGAGGGAGAGAGAGAATGCCAAGCAGGTTCCACGCTGTCAACACAGACCCCCAACTTGGGGCTCGATGCCACAAATCCTGAGATCATGACCTGAGCCAAAACCAAGAGTAGGTCCCTTAACGGTGCGTACACAGTCTTCTACTCACAGTACATAGGAAGTTACATAGAGCATGGTCTTGTACCCAAGCAGCTGAGAAATGAGGTAAGGAAACACAAGAAAAGCCACATACCATTTTAAAAGTGTGCTGAGAATTTGAGGGAAGTGCATTAAAGTCTTTCCAGGCAATTACAGTGGTTTGAGCTCAGGGTCCAGCTGGAAAGTCTGTTTGGGCAAGACAAACAACTGTTCCCGACTTTTCTGTGGTAAAAGCATTGAGACATGGGAAACATCCAGATTACAGATACCGGACAACACTCATGGAGAAACCTAAGGGAGATCAAGTTTTCCAACATATAGAGAGGAAGCAAACCGGAAAATCATCATGGCCAAAGAAAACCAGTGGTTTGGGTTCTGGTCCTGACTCTGATGAAAGATTGATGGTGGGGAAGAGCTCTACCCCCTGAAACTTCTGCTTCCCCTACAATGTGAAAGAGCCACCAATCCCCACCCTTCTTATCCTCATAGAATTCTCCATGATTTGGAGAATAAGTGAATTATCACATGGAACATGGCTTGGAAAATAGAATTTTTAAGTGCCAAAGGCATGTTGTTAAATTCCAGGGATGTGGAACTCATGGCAAACCCTGGGGATGACAGGAGTAGCCATCCGGGAGTGACAGTAGCAGTTAGTAAGTGAGGAAATAACTTGGCTTCATTTTAGGGCTCAGATGTCCTATGAGGCTCTAGAAAACCAAGGTGGAAATTGAAAGGCTTCAGCTGTGGGTGTGGTTGGGGCATAACCATGTTAATGAAGCTCTATCACGTGGTGGCCAAGTGCTCTGACCCAACCCTCCACCACTTACTTGCTTTGGGGTCTTGACCACGTAAGTCATTAATCACCGAGCTTTTGTCTCCTCGTCCGTAAAAAGGGGAATAATTATACCTTCCTCATAAAGTTGCAGTGAGGATTGAATAAATGAATCTTTGTGAGGTCCCTAGTGCAAGCACATAGTCAACTTAAGGCCAGACTGTCTGGGTTCAAATCCTTGCTCTGCGACTTCCGAAGGTTTTTTGTGCCTCATTTTTCCCATCTATACCAAGGGGACAGGAGTGTGATCTGCCTCAAACGGCTGTCTCAAGGACCAAAGGACTCATGTATGAATGCTTGGTTGCTGGGATATGGTTTAAGCACTCAATAAATGGGCATTTTATATCATTGTGTTTATTGGAATTGATTATCATTAGTGAGTGTACATTGAGCCTGAGTCAGAATCCCAAAGTATCTTCTGATCTGAATAAAACCTAAAGGGGCAACAGACCCCCCCCCCAGGACCCACACAGCAGTGTGCTGTCTAACACTTTGTGTGCACATGGTTGCTCTTGAACCAAAAGAATCTGTCTCTGAGTATAGATATCAATGGACTTCAAACACACATTAGGATAATCTCTTAACCATATCCTATAAATATTCACTGTAGTTTGAACCCTTGTCACATGAAAGGAGCCCAACAATTCCTTGTGCTGCTGAGCCTCTGGTGTCAGGGAAGCCAAGGGGTTGTAGATGCTGCATGGGAGAGCCAGGGCCTCATGTGATGAGCTTGGCACTCATCCTGCCCCTCCCCCCGCCCCCTCTGCTACAGGGAGGTCAGCCACCATCTCATTCACGCATGCCCAGCACAGGTCTTGGCAGAGCATGCTCTACTGAGCTTTTTGGCATGAATGAGCAAAGCATTAGTGGAATGATTGAATGAGGAGTAATTGTTCTCCTTGACTATCAGGATGGAGAGGCAGTGGTCTTACAATCCTCAGCTTGGACTCTGAGGCACCCAGGGTGTTCAATGATGTCCAGAAAGAAAGAGGAGAGTGATTCTGGAACAGTGGAGATGTTAGAAGCTCCTATTGCAAATGTCCTAGGGATTTTTCCAAGTTTGGGTCCAACTCATGTGGATTCTGAAATCCAGAGTGAGGGTGGACCCAGAAACAGAGGTCCTGGGGGAGGGAGCTGTGCACACAATCACATAGGAGCGACCCTGGCATTTTCCAGGGTCCCCGCTAAGTTAGCACCTGCAGGCAGGGGGTGGAGGATCTGTAGGAGGCAGAAGGGAAAGGAACAGATAGGACTGGGTACTTGTCTGGACTACTGCTTCACAGGATGTGAATTAGGGCAGGCTCTGGTTCACGTGGAGACTGGGAGGCTAAGTAGGGAGTATGTGTTCAAACCTCCTCCTGGTGCCAGGAGCCCAGCGCCTAGTCATACATCATCTCATTTAACCCTTATACTCATTTAATCTCCATGTTGTTCAGGAGGAAAATACTTCAGAGATCAAGCATGTTTCCTAGATCACACAGCTTCAAAATCACCAGGATTCAAATTCAGGTTCATTTGATTTCAAAGGCCATGAGATTTTCAGGATTTTTTTGTCCCACAGGTGACAGGGATCAGGGACTCACTTATGGCTTCTGGAAACCCAACTGCACAGCCCTGGTCTTCAGGACTGGTAGGCAGGGCCCGTCATTCTTATTTTCTGACTACTAATTCAATCTTTACTTCCTCATCCATAAGATGACACCTAACAGGGAAGAAGAAAAGGAGATAAAATGCAGTAATTAGAGGCTGCCACAGTCCCCTTTCCTATATTTACATAAATGGAAGAAATTGTTGGCCTCATTACTGGGTCTCCCCCTTGTGATCACAAGGCTGGCAGAGAACAGGGGGCAAGGTGAAAGGGGCATGAGGAGCTGGGAGGCTTTTAGCATTAGCCTTGCAGATGGCTCTGTGATCTTATGTAAATTTATTAACCTCTCTGGGCTTCAGTCAATCTGTAAAAAGGAATCACTAACATAAATGAAAATGAAGCTCTTTGAACCTGCTGAAGAGGCAACATAAATGAATAGTATTAATGGCACCTTTAATTGATTATAGGAATCCTACATCTAGTTAATTTCCAAAACGCTTTCACACTTTGCGCTAGCTAAGTCTCCTAAAGATCCTGTGATTAGGTTGGGCAGTACTATTCAGCCCCATTGTACAGACTGGAAAACAGAAGCTCCTAGAGAATACATTTTGTCCAAGGTCAAAAAGTTGAAAAGAGGTGAAACTGGATGCTAGAGAATTGGTGTTGGGTGATGTAGACAAAGCATATGGAACCAGATACAGCGATAGCCTAAGAATTAAAATAATGTTGTGGAATATTGCCATGTCTGTTACAGAAATGAATAAACAGAGCTAGAGATTTAAGAAATCCCTACAAGAACAGTTTGACCTCCTCCTCGTCAATTTGGATGCCTTTTATTTCTTCGTGTTGTCTGATTGCAGAGGCTAAGACCTCCAATACTATGTTGAATAACAGTGGTGAGAGTGGGCATCTCTGTCTTGTTCCTGACCTTAGAGGGAAAGCTCTCAGTTTTTCCCCATTGAGGATGATATTAGCATTGGGTCATTCATATGGCTTTTATGATCTCGAGGAATGCTCCTTCTATCCCTACTTTCTTGAGGGTTTTTATCAAGAAAAGATGCTGTATTTTGTCAAATGCTTTCTCTGCATCTATTAAGAGGATCATATGGTTATTGTCCTTTCTTTTATTGATGTGATGCACCATGTTAATTGTTTTGTGGATATTGAACCAGCCCTGCATCCCAGGTATAAATCCCACTTGGTCGTGGTGAATAATTTTTTTAATCTATTGTTGTAGCCGGTTGGCTAATATCTTGTTGAGTATTTCTGCATCCATGTTCATCAGCGAAATTGGTCTATAGTTCTCCTTTTTAGTGAAGTCTCTGGTTTTGGAGTCAAGGTAACGCTGGCTTCATAGAAAGAGTTTGGAAGTTTTCCTTCCATTTCTATTTTTTGGAACACCTTCAAGAGAATAGGTGTTAACTCTTCCTTAAATGTTTGGTAGAATTCCCCTTGAAAGCCATCTGGCCCTGGACTCTTGTTTTTTGGGAGATTTTTTATTACAAATTCGATTTCCTTACTGGTTATGGGTCTGTTCAAATTTTCTATTTCTTCCTGTTTCAGTTTTGGTAGTGTATATGTTTCTAGGAAGTCGTCCATTTCTTGTAGATTGCCCATTTTACTGGCATATAATTGCTCATAATATTCTCTTATTATTGTTTTTATTTCTGCTGTGTTGGTTGTGATCTCTCCTCTTTCATTCTTGATTTCATTTATGTGGGTCCTTTCCTTTTTCTTTTTGATCAAATGGGCTAGTGGTTTATAGATTTTGTTAGTTCTTTCAAAGAAAGAACCAGCTTCTGGTTTCACCGATCTGTTCTACTGTTGTTTTTTTTTTTTTTTTTTTTGGTTTTGATAGCATTAATTTCTGCTCTAATATTTATTATTTCCTGTCTTCTGCTGGTTTTGGGTTTTACTTGCTGTTCTTTTTCCAGCTCCTTAAGGCATAAGGTTAGGTCGTGTATCTGAGGTTCCTCAGAAAACTAAAAATAGAACGACCCTACGACCCAGCAATTGCTCTACTAGGCATTTATCCACAGGATACAGGTGTGCTGTTTCGAAGGGACACATGCACTCCCAGGTTTATAGCAGCACTATCAACAATAGCCAAAGTATGGAAAGAGCCCAATGTCCATCGATGGATGAATGGATAAAGAAGATGTGGTATATATATACAATGGAGTATTACTCGGCAATCAAAAAGAATGAAATCTTGCCATTTGCAACTACGTGGAAGGAACTGGAGGGTATTATGCTAAGCGAAATTAGTCAGAGAAAGACAAATATCATATGACTTCACTCCTATGAGGATGTTAAGACACAGATGGACATAAGGGAAGGGAAGCAAAAATAATATAAAAACAGGGAGGGGGACAAAACATGAGACTCTTAAATATGGAGAACAGACTGAGGGTTACGGAAGGGGTTGTGGGAGGGGGGATGGGCTAAATGGGGAAGGGGCACTAAGGAATCTACTCCTGAAATCATTGTTGCACTATATGCTAACTAATGTGGATGTAAATTTTTAAAAATAAAAAAATAAAAAAAAAAGGAAATCCCTACAAGAACAGAGCGCTGGAGCTGACATTAGGTTCATATCTAAGACTGTCCAAACTCCCAAAGCCTTATGTTTATTCCTTGCCCCAGGCAGCATATTGTGAGTCAGTCTTTAACAATCTAATGAGTCATAACTGAGTCCTCCCATGCTCCACGCTCTGCTCTAGACACGGGGACAAGAATGGACACAACCCTTGCTCGCATGAAACTTATATTCTGACAACAAACAAAGAAATAAAACTGTATGTTAGGTGGCATTATTGGTTGAATTTTGTCCCCCACCCAAAAAAAGATGTTGAACTCTTAACCCCCAGTACCTCAGAATGTGACCTTATTTGGACATATATTTGCAGATATAATTAATTAAGTTCAGATGATGTCATACTATGCAGGCAGGGCCCTTAATCCAGTAAATGTTTTCCTTATAAGAAGAGAATAGAAACACACAGGGGGAGGTGACCATCTGTGGACCAACACAGAGATTAGAGTGACGCATTTCCAAGCTAAGGAACCCCTAGGGTTGGTGGCAAATACGAGACACTAGCAAGAGACAAGGAAGGATTCTCTTCAACGGATTTCAGAGGGAGCATGGCCCTATGCACACCTTGATTTTAGACTGCTGGCTCCCAGAACTGTCAGACAATAACTTTCTGTCGTTGTAAGCCACTCGGTTTGTGACGCATTGCTATGTAAGCCCTCGGACACGAATACAGGTGAGACAGAAGTTAGCTAGAAAAATACAACAAACGACAAAAATTTAAAAATTAAAAACAACCAGAAAAACCAACAAGGGCTTTTTTCCCCCTGACTTTCTGTCTCCAAAGGAGCCCTGTGGTTCTCTTCCTCCCAAGCAAGCTCCTCTGCAGTGGCTGCTTCCCCGCTCACCTCTACACGAACTTGACTTGAAAAGGTTTACTAAGCAAATTAATAATGTAAACGAGATTGCAGCTCACACCTTCCGTGCATGAGCCGGTGAAGGCCTACTGCACAGTAATTGTTTGCATACAAATGGATGCTGCAGCTGAAAATGAGTCTGTAAGGCTCAGGAAAGCAGGCCATCAGGGCCGCTGCCGGGGACACTTTGGTGTCCATTCTGTTCCTCTTTTGCTATTACACAAATAAGAGCCAATCTATAAAGTGCTTTGTAACATATACTGTGTTTTTTCATACGAGGCTTTTCATTTTCCCCTCACACCAACCCAGGAGGGTGGGTGTTAGGAACGTTCTGGTTTTACAGATGAGGAAATGGAAGGCTTAACAGGTTGGGAAACTAGTCACAGACTCAGAGAATGCCAGGGTGGGGTCTCAAACCCAGAGCTTCTGCCTCCAGATCTGGTGCGTGACTGGGAGCTTCCTAAAAAAACGAAAACAGAATGTCTTTCTAAAATTCAGTTGCTTATAAGCCTCTTAGTGCTCACTTTGGCAGCACATATACTAAAATATAACCCTCTTAATAATATCTAACCTTTACTTGGTTACTGAGAGTACCGAACACTAAAGAAACATTAGGTCACCTAGTTCTCTCTATAACCTATGACGTAGATTCTGCTGTTTGTAAGGAAATGAAGGCTCACAGAGGTTTTGTGACTTTTCTAAAGCTGCATGGCAGGTGGTTGGACCAGGGTTCAAATCAGGACTGGCTGAAACCAAAGCCCAGCTCTCATTCGCCGGTATCTTAATCTCTAGGATCAGGGTGGCTATTAAAAATCCAGAGCCCTGCATCCACCAAGACCTGCTGAATCAGAATTTCTGCAGGCAGACTCTGGATTACGTAAGATCCCTGGTGATTCTAATGCTGTCATCCTCTGGGGGGAGACCATTCTGCGTCTTCTTTAGTCTAGGTAAGTAAGGGCTCCTTCACTTTCCCTTCCTTAGGGTCCTTCTGTGGGCTGTAAATGTCCCCTGAAAAGCAGAGGAAATACCCACCAGCTGGCTCCTTGAGGGTGTCTCCAGCTGGATTCCACAGAGGTGTCACCTCCCACTGCCACCCCCAGGCAGCCAGAGCACCGAGGTATCTTTCAGGGAGGGAAAAGAGCCCTCTGGGCCCCCAACCTGGCATTTTCATTTATCACACAAATGAAAGGATTTAAATTAGGTCATGTCAGGGACTTGCAAATAAAAACTGTGCCACAGGGTTCTTCCGCAGCCACAGGCAGGGGCTGTGCTGAGGGTTCTTCCTCTCTGATTCTATTTTTGAATTTCCCATCAAATCAAGGAGCTCCTGGTGCCAGGCTTCCCCGGCATGAGGAATGTCCATGGCCTGGATCTCTTGGACCTACAGTGTTGATTCACGGCCAGGCCTCAGCTCCTGGCTCTGCTGAATCCAGCCAGAGGACACTCAGTGGTCACCTTCTGAGTTCAAGGAAAAGTAATGCACGAGCTTTGGAGTTAGAGCCCACCTGGATTAGGTCTACTGCATACCGTGCAGTGCACTGTTCCAGGCTGGCCACTTATCTTCACAGAATTCATCTTTCAGGGGCCTCATGCCTGGGCTCTGCCACTTATAAACAAGGGACATCAGACAAGTCCCTTAGCCATCTGAGCCCTTCTCGCTGTGTCTGAGTGACACTGTGCAGGTGCTCAGTTTATACTGCATATGCTTGAGTAAGTCAATCGCTCATATTTGCCAGTGGATGGATGCATTAGAGATACAGATGGATAGTCAAAGGTCAACTTCTAATAGTTAATTTATTAATTTCATTACACATTCATTTGCTATGATGCATTTGCTTCTGGTAGGAGGGTTTGTGTGGATTTGCATGTGTCCTTTCCCTTGAGCCCGGGACTAACTTTCTGACTCCGTTCCTAATTCTCTGAAGTGAGACAGTCAAGCCCTTTGCACACAGTCAGCGTTTGCTCTGTGCTGCTGAATCACTGCCTGAATAAATGAATAATTTGCTGTAGAGGCGGTTGGTCTTCATTCAAAGTTCTGGTTTCTTTTGATGGATTGGATTTGCCAGAGTAAAAAGAAACTCAGCACTCCCAAGGGGCAGGTAGCTGGATATGATCACCCTGGTGTTCAAAGATCTCACAGTGTTTTAGAAATGACCTTGAGCTTGGACCTCCCTGAAACCCAGGAGCCACTGTAGTAGCTCTTACTCACATCAATAAAGAATAACTGGGGTGTTTCATAAACTCAAGCAAGCGAGTGAGCTAAAACTCAGAATATTTGTTTTGTTTTTAGCAGGTTTGTTTTTTCTTCCTTATCCATATGGATGACAGATCATTTAAGGTTTCTTTATTCTGTGGTAGAAAGATATTGGGCTTTGTAAGCAGACTTCCAGAGTTCAAATCCTTACCCTCCCCTTAGGAGCCTTCTGACCCTGGGAGTGGACTCTCAGATTCCCCTGTAAATGACATAACTCTATCCACTTGCTCCCTGAGATCACTGAGAGGGTTCACATAAGGGGCGGATCATGAAAGGCCCTAGGTAGATCTAACTCACATGATTATTTTTGTTTCCTTAGCTCTATTTTCCTCTCTTAATAGTTATAGAATCTTGGATTTGTAGGAGAGCCGATCCGTGGGCCGCCACATCCAGAAAAAATGGGAGAACTGGTTAAGATACAGTTCCTCCAGGGCACTGAATCAGACCTGAGGCTGGGGGGGTGGGTATCGGACCCTATGGTTACAGTGCAGTCAGAGTGAGAAACACAGATTGAGTACCATAAAATATACGCCTCTGCAACATCTGGTTGAAGTATTTTCATCATATGATCACATGCAAATCAACAGAGAGGGAGCTCAGGAAAGTTGAAAGGCTTTACTAAATTCCCAGTTGTCTGGGAAGAACATAGCACACCATGCAGGGCCACTTAGGGAAAGCACCAGAGAGGGGGAGGGCCTGGGGGCAAGGGGCGTTATCGTGGTTTCTGCAGGCAGGAAAGGTCAAGGCTGGGCAAACAGGTTTAGGATTGACTTGTTTGAACCATTCCAGCAGGCTCTGGGGCATGAGGACTGTCCCTTAGTTGCCTGGTACCCGGCCCTGGGGTGATTAGGGAGACTAGATGGCTGGTAGCCTGGAGTGTGCAATAAGGGGAGTGGTTGAGGGTGTGGACTTAAGTGTCTGTTTAAGAAGGAGAATTGACCAGCCTCTAGCCCAGATCTCAAAACTGGGTCAACTCAACCATCTGACCCCCTTTAGGATGGCTACTATCAGAAGCAAAAATAACCACAAAAACGAAACCCAGAAAACGGCAAGTATTGATGAGGATGCCTTCGTGCACTGTTGGTGGGTATTAACACGGTGCCGCTGCTATTGGAAAAGAGGATGATGGCTCCTTGAAAAATTGAGAATGGAATTACGATATGATCCAGCAATTCCCCTCTGCATATATGCCCCCAAAGAATTAAGAGTATCTCAGTGAACTCGATCTATAGCCATGTTCATAGCAGCACTATTCACAACAGTCAAAAGTGGAAGCAAGCCAAGCGTCCATCAGCAGACAAATGGATAAACAAAATGTGGTATACACATACAATAGAGTATTATTCAGCTTTAAACAGGAAGGAAGTTCTGATGTATGTTACATCACGAAAAAAACCTGAGGACATTAAATGAAATGATCCAGTCACTGAAAGTCAAATGTTGTATAATTCCACTTATATGAGGCCCTAGAGTAGTCAAATTTATAGAGACAGAAAGTAGAATGATGGTTACCAGACTCTAGGGGGAGAAAGGATTGGGATGATGCTTAATGGGTATAGAGTTTCAGTTTTGCAAAATGAAGAGAATTCTAGAGATTGGCTGCATAACAATGTGAATGTACTCAATATCACTGAACTATACACTTAAAAATGGTTAAGATGGTAAATATTATGTGTATTTTACCACAGTTTTAAAAATCTGAGGGCAGACAGTACAACACACAAGAAACTGTATCACAAGTGGCCATCCCATCTCTGTTTGCACATCTCCAGGTAGACAGAGACAAAAGACTGCCTCTTCAGGCGGCCCCACCCATCCCTGGCCAACTGACTGTGAGAACCTTCTTCCTGACTCTCATCTAACACTTATCTTCCTGCAGCTCACGCTCCTTGGCCCTCATTTTCCCTTGGGGCCACATACACTAAGCCTTCCCCTTCTTCCATATGATGCCAACCCTTCCAACATTCGAAGCCAGGATTGTTTCCCTTCTCGGACTTTCTATTTGGTCTTTACTTGACAGGGGCTCAAGTCCCCTCTCCTCCTTTTAGTACTGTCTGATCTTCCTTGTCTGCTCAGGAAAGGGTAGTGGCCTGAGAAGACGCTTGGACCATACGGGCAATTAGCCAAGGAACCTGGACCAGTGATACTAGGCATAGCTACCAGCCATTGCCCCTCAGTTATAGGCCAAGCATCACTCTGGTGCCCTCTAACTAGCTTGGCTCATCTGCATAACAACCCTTTGATGCAGGTATCCTGCCCACTTTACAAATGGGTTAATTGAGATTCAGAGAACTGGAGCTACTTGCCCACGGTCACTCAGCCAACACCCCAGGAGTTGGCATGAGAATGCAGAGCTGCCTGACTGAGGTCAGAGCAGGGTGCTTTCCACTTCCTGACCCAGCCACATTGGGTCGTGACTGAAGAAAAGATTCTGAGCCAAAGCAAGAGAGATGTCTACCAGCCCGGGGGACGCTTTCTGGGCCTCCTGTGCAGAGATGCCTCCAGGACTCAGACCCCTGCTGGTTTTACCTGGGAGGCTGCTGGGATGCCTTTCCAACATCCAGGCATATTTTTTGTTACTTTAAGAAATCAAGGCAATTTCAGCACTTGACAAAGGTAAAACCTTTTAAAGCTTTGGAGGTTTGGGAAAGGGAATAAAAAAGACGTTAATAGAATGACATATTTTTAGTGTAACACTTCAGAGAAAACTCTGGGGGAACAAAAAATAAAATGAACGACCTAAATATGTTTTTTTTTTTAACACTATGAGCTTCAAAGGAGTGGGTTGCACTGGATATTTGAGTGCCCCAAATCTGTAAAGGATTTGAATACAATGGGAACTGTCTTGGGCAAAGCTTCTGCTTCAGTCTGGTAACTGCATCCTCCTGAATACTGGGTTGACTACATTGGAGTGCACGCGGGCAAAATACTAAACACTTCTGGTTCTCAGTTCCATAATCTGGAAAGTAAGGTTGTGATACTAACCTCACAGAATTGTGGCAAGCTTTGAATGAAACCAATACACATTAAAGTTACATTAAATATTTATCATATTTAATATAGCATATTACATATTATATATTTAATATTTACATTAAATCAATTATATGCGACCAAATGAATGGAAAGCAAGGTATGTAATAGGCATATTGCCAAGGAAAATGAAACTGTTTCCCTTTAATTTATTAGCAGGGCTTTTATTTGAAAATTGGACAAATGACTCATTTAGGGAGACTGTTAAAATATCTTCTGCCACTTGTGTTAAGTCCCTGAGAATGCAGAAAACATCAATTCTGTAATCAGGGGCCTCCTCAGTGTGGGAGCTGGGTGTAGGAGCCCGGAAGGGGCAATGTGGGTGTCAGGAGGTGCTAATCCTTGCCTTCTTTACTGACAAGACTCTGACTTTGTTTCGATAACCAGTGGCAATTTGCTCAGGGAAGGTGGGATCAGACTCAGAGGGTGAATCATGATTCGCCAACCACAGTAGTCTCATTCCTGTTTGCAGGTGACTGGTTTAGCAATGGGCCTGTGACGCAATCCTGGTCATTGAAACAAAAGGGGGGCTTCAAGAAAAGATGTTCCCTTCTGATGAAAATCCCTTTTCTTTCCTGCCTCTGAATGCTGATGTGTGGAGACACGACATCTGAAGTCAGGCAGCCTCCTGGTGACCATGATGGAGAAAACCAAAGGACTGGAAAAGTGAACTCCGAGTCCTCAAATTATTGAACTGTTGAGTGAACAGACCTTGGACTTGCCTACCCTATAATTCTAGTTTAGTGACATAATAAACCCCAATGTTTTCAACTACTTTTATCCAGGTCATTAGTTCCCAAGAGCTAAAATCCTGAAGGATACAAACACAAACTCATTCTGTGACCTGACACACTGCCCCGTTCTAGGCCTCAGTTTTTTCTTGCATTAAGTCATGGCATTGGATTAGATTCATTTTCATGAACAAGTAGCCCATGGGCCAGATACAGCCTGGCATTTGTGTTTGGGTTTGTTTGTGCACCCTACAACTCAAACGTACTTGGAAAATGTGACTCTTAAAACTTCCTACAATTCTTCTATCTGCCCTCATGAGCCTTCAGCCCAATAGGGTAGTGGTGAAAAACTGAATCTTGTTCATTAATCCTACTTCCATCTCTTCTGGAATGAAGAGCCTCTTGGACAGCTTGGCTCTTCTATGTGAATGCTCATGGACAGGGGTGAAGAAATGCTCTTGTGGCCTTAGCGCTTTGTGATTTTCCCTAAATCTGTTGCAGAACTGCAGGGTTGCCTGTGGCCCTAGGCCCTGTATAGTGTCTACTAAGATGTAGCAGTTCTCTCTGGTTCTTTGGAAAATTATTCTACTTCCACAGCTGAAGTCTTTGGTCCTAGACATAGTCCTCAGACTTTGCAATCTCTGAGACCAGGTGTCCTCCAGCTACCTTGTGCTGGGCACCTCCACATTCGCTCCTTGGGATATCCTGTGTATGGACAGGCACTGGGGAAGTAGGAATATTTTTCAGACCTGTTATTGTAGATGCCTCTATACACATATGTAATGTGTCTCCTATGGGACAGAGTGCCAAGCAACTCTGCAATTGCCAAGACACTTTCCCGTGTGTGTGTGTGTGTGTGTGTGTGTGTGTGTGTGTGTGTGTTGAGAACTATTTCTGTCTGTTGCTTACAACCAAGAATCCTAATAGATTCTGAGATCAAATCTTTTTCATCTTTGGTGTCTATCAAAGAGTTTGGCATGTGGTGAGCTCGGAGGACAAAATAATCAACGTTTGTTAAGTGAATATATTCCTCACCAATGTCAGCATCCACTCTATTGCATCCCTGACAGATGGCCATCTCTCCTCTATGAGACCATGACAATGATGCAGAGAACTCAGCATCTCACTAGGTAGCTCAGGCTATTTGAAAAACTTTCCCAAATGAATTCTATCATGCATCCCAAATTGTCAGAAAGTTCTTCCCAAATGAGTTAAAATCTTACTCACATTAACTTCCCCCAGCTATTCCTTGTCCTTTGCTGGGACCATGAGAATTCTCCTATCAGATAATTTCAGAGTTAGGGCTAGCAACATCTACAGGGTTTCAGGGTTTGCTAAGAGGTCTCTGAGGGATAATAATATCTCACATTTGAAAGGCAAATAATATCTAGAGGGTTTTCAAAGCTCTTTCCCAACCATTAGGTAATTTATTCTCACAAAAACTCTGAGACACAGATTGCTGTGGGATTACTAGTCTCCGCTTTACATATCAGGAGACTAGCCCAGAAAGATTGTATAATTTTTTTTCCAGGTCACACAGCTAATAAAGGGCAGAGGTAGGACTTAATGCCTAATCTTTACCGCTTAATTCCCCCACCTCTTCCTTTCTATCATGAGTCTCTTACTGCAAGATGATAATAAGGTTGGTGATACAATTTTAAAGAGTTTGCTTTGTTTCAGCCACTCTGCTGATTAGTTTAAAATATCTAATTCTTCATCCAGCCAAGTCATATATGATCATCTCCCTATCATGGCTGAGGTAAACTGAGGCTCAGAGCACACAAGAGACTTGCCCCGAATCACTGGATAATAAATATTAAGGGCTGACACTTAAATTGTGAATTCAGACATCAGACATAGCGGGAGTTGGATCATGCTTGTGTAAAGTCTCTGTTAAGTACCAGTCCATTCCCCAACTGGGAGTTTTGGGCCCTAGGGTCTCAGCCAAGATCAACAGCCATTCCCTTATTCACTAACCCCTGGCTTGTGGGGCCACTCTGTTGTTCAGTTCTCCCACACTCTCAAGTTTCCCTCCACTCCCTTCCCACATATTTGCATTTAACGTTTACAATGTTCTGTTAAGGGCTTTTGTTGCTGATTTATGGGGGAAGAAGGAAGATTGGCTGCACTCACTGGAAGCATTCAGGTCATTTTTATTTCTCCATCTATGGGCAAGATCAACTTAGAAATGGAAAATACTTCCTACAGCTGCATTAAGACCCATAAGAAACATCTGTATTCTGTTACACTGCTTCTCCCCATGCCCCTCCCCCCAAAGGAATGATGTTTCCTTAAAGTTCATCTGCAAGGTTCTATTCCCAGCACTGATAACACTATAAAATAATGGTAAAGTTAATTATTGGTGAATTAAAAAGGAAGTGCTATCTAAATTCTCAGGACATTCACATCACTATCAAATGAGTTTATTGTGATTAAAATGATTAATGACATTCCAGTAAATACCAGAGAATTATAATCCTGAATACAAAGAAGGTTAAAGTCTTATCATCATTAGAGTACATCACAGCAAACGTGAGCACTCTCCTTATCTGCTTACATTAGGAAAAGGGACACAGAGCAAATAAAGAAGATCATTTGACTCTTTGCAAATATGGAAATCTAGGGGCTCATCTTATTATTTACGTAGCATTTGGAACCAATACATATTGTACAGGAGGAAAAACAATAGCTCACATGTAATTTAAACAAAATAGACCAATGGAATAGAATTGAAAGGTTAAAAATAAATCCAAGCATATTATAACATTTTAGCATATATTTGAGAGGGCATTTCAAAACTGGGGGAAAGACTGTATTATTAAATAAAAACATTGAGACAACTGGTTCATCATTGACTGAAAGGAGGTAACTACCTTACATGTTACCCCTAAATAGATTCCAGAACAAAAGAACTAGATAAAAAAACCAAATGAATGTTCCTATAGTTCTACAGTGTTGAGGCAGGCAAGACATTAGAAGGCACCGTTCAGAAAAGAGAGACCAGACAAGAAGAAATTAACAGATTTGATAACACGTAATTTAAACTAAACCAAAAGGTAAATACATTTGAGCCTTGAATAATGCAGTGGTTTTGAGCTTCAACTTCCTACACAGTTGCAAATCTGCAAATAACTTTGAGTCTGAAAACTTAACTACTCGTAGCCTACTATTGGCTGGGAAGTCTTACCCATAACATAAATAGTCAATTGACATGTATTTTATATGTTATATGTATTATATACTGTATTCTTACAATAAAGTAAGATAGAAAAAGACAAAAGTATTGAGAAAATCATACGGAGGAGAAAATACATTTGTAAATACTGTAAAAAATCTTCAGGTAAATGGACCAGTGACATTCAAACCTATTGCTTAGGGGTCAACTAGAATAACCTGGTGGAAATACCTATAATATATTCAAAAGATAAAAATATCTTTGATTATATTTTTAAGATCTAAAGGCTATCTCTGATATATAAAGATACTTTACAAGTAAATAACAAAAGCCAAATCTCTGATATAAAAATGAACAAAAGACTTGAAAGAAGAAATCAAAGCAGCCAATTCAACAATGACTAGGAAACCACTTGCCCCTCAGTGGGAGGGACATAATGCGAATTAACACATTTTTTTTTCAGTTTGGCAATTTTTAAATTTTATTTATTTATTAAAATAAAAAAAAATTTTTAATATGTACCCATTCTTGAGAGACAGAGGATGAGTATGGGAGAGGCAGAGTGAGAGAGGGAGACCCAGAATCTGAAGCAGGCTCCAGGCTCTCAGCTGTCAGCGCAGAGCCCGAGGCGGGGCTTGAACTCATAAGCTGTGAGATCATGACCTGAGCTGAAGTCGGATGCTTAATGGACTGAGCCACCCAGGAACCTCTATTTATTTATTTTTTTGAGAGAGTCATGTGCGCACAAGCAGGGGAGGGGAAGATGGAGAGAGAGAATCTTGAGCAGGCTCCAAGCTCAACACAGAGCCTGACAAAGCAAGGCTCCAATCCCTGGGGTCATGACCTGAGATAAAATCAAGAATCTAATGCTCAACCCACTGAGTCACCCAGGCGCCCCTTGGCAATGATTTTAAAAGCCGTAGAGTAAACAAGTTGTGAGGTTACAGGGAGATTGATGGAACCCCTTAGGGTCTTCTGAAAGAGTATGAATGGGCCCAAATTTGTGGAAAGCAATTTAGAGAGAGAAAAAAAAAGAAAACAACCAACTTCTATATACTGCATTAGTTTCCTAGGACTGTCATAACAAAGTTCAACAGATTGGGGGCTTAAACAACAAAAATGTATTTTCTCACAGTTCTAGAGGCTGGAAGGCCAAGATCAAGGTGCTGCAGGGCCAGATTCTCCTGGGGCCTCTCTCCTTGGCTTGCAGATGTCCACCTTCTTGCTGCCCCTTTCACATCATCCTTCCTCTGGGTGCACACATCTCTGATGTCTCTTCCTTGCCTTATAAGGACACCAGTCTTACTGGATTAGGATTCACCCTTATTGCTTTTTTTAACCTTAATTACTACCTCTTTAAAGGCCCCGTCTCCAAATATGATGACATTGAAGGTTAGGGCTTCAACATATGAATTTTAGGGAGACACAGCTTAGTTCATCACACATACCCACACACACGATAAAAAATATTCTTATCCCTTGACTCAGTAATTCGAGTCCTAGAATATTAGGGTTATTACCCTAAAAACCAATAATACAGACAAAAAAACCACCTGGTCTTAAAGTATACAATACTCTCATCCTATATCCAGCTTTATAATCTTACTTTTCCATTTATGTAAATTTGGTGGTAGACTAGTGATCATATTCTTTTAAGATTGGGTTGATGCTTGTCTGTCTTTTTTATGACTTTTTTTAAAGGGTAGTTTCAGATTTAAATTGAGAAAAATTGAGGGAAGGTACAGAGATTTCCCATATATAATCCGCCTTGCAGCAACATGCATATCCTCTCATTCTCAACATCCTGCAACAGAGTGGTATATCTGTTACAAGTGATGAAGCTATACTGACACATCATAACCTCCCAGAGTCCCTAGTTTACGCTAGGGTTCTCTCTTGGTGTTGTGTATTCTATGAGCCTGGACAAATGCATAATGACCTGTGTCCACCATTATGGGATCACACAAGGTAGTTTCACTGACCTAAAAACACTCTGTGATCCACATGTTTGCCTCTCTTTCTCACCCTAAGCCATGACTTAAATTTTTTAGGTTAAATTCCTAGGTGCTTATGCTATGTAGCCAGTGATGGTGAAATTGCTTTGTAAATGACTGTCAAAAATGTTAGACATCATTGTCCGTACCTCCTGGGAAAACTCCATTGCCCTTTGAATGGAGTGAATTCTTGGTAAAGAGGAGCATGGCCTCATACAGGGCACGGGTGCTATGGAATCTGGCAGATGGCTGGAGTTCCTCCTGTTCCTTATTGGCCGTGTGACCTTGGGTAAATCCCTTACCTTCTCTGAGGTTCCATCTCCATGAACTGCATAATGAGGAAAATAATACCTACTTGCAGAGAGGTGTAAGGATTAGAGTTAACTTAAGAAAAGTATCTGGTCGGGGCTCCTGGGCGGCTCAGTCAGTTAAGCGTCCGACTTTGGCTCAGGTCATGATCTCATGGTTCATGCGTTCGAGCCCTGCATGGGTTGACAGCTCAGAACCTGGAGCCTGCTTCAGATTCTTTGCCTCCCTGTCTCTCTCTGCCCCTCCCCTGCTCACACTCTGTTTCTCTCTCAAAAATAACTAAACAGTCAAAAAAGAAAAGTATTTGGTGGCTGGCCCACATCAGATGTTCAGCAAATGGGTGATATCCCATCATGAGCATCATGACAACCAATGTTCAGGGAGTGAATGGGCCAGGCAAACTGACGAAGGTGTAGGAATATTCCCATCAAGGTTATTTTATTGAAGTTGAAATCCTGTATTGGGACAGCATTTCCTAGAGGGAACAGTAAATATTTTAGAGGCAAATAGATCTGGGTTCAAATCCTGACTCCACCAACTGACAAGGTGAGGAATCCAAGCGAACTACTTGCACTTTATGAGCCTCTGTTTTGCCATCTGTAAAATGGGGTTGATAAGATTTATTTCACCACGATCCTACGAGGCGTAATAAGATGATCCCACATCGTAGGGTGTCTGGTGCCCAGTACATGCTCAGTAAGTAGAATCTATTTTTTTATCACTGCCAGCACACATCTGCCTCAGACAGGTATGCACATGTTAGCAGTGTCAGAGCCTCTGGGGAAACTGTCTGGAGCCAAAGCTCTGATGAGTCTTTCTATTCTTTCAAGAAGCATGGAAAGAAAGAGAATTAATAGGTTATTTCATCTGTTACCTTCATGCTCAAGGATCTCTGGCTACAAATATACTCTGTGATGGTTTTCTTAGGTAAGTCACAAATAAGCCCCAACTTGCCTTGAAAGGATATCTGCAATCTAATAGGCTGAGTGTTAGTCCTGATGCTGTGAAATCCCTTTAGCAGAAAGCCTCAGGGCAGTCAGCGGGGCTGGGTCCTTCCTGAGTGTGGGCACTTGAAGAAACAGATAAGGGAAGATTTCCAAATATGAACATCTGGAAATGGAATAAGAAGGCCCCGAGGAAAAGGAGCACTTATTTTTTCAAGGCTGCCTCAGGCTATGTCTTCCTGGGAAGACTTCTCTGGGAACCGGAATGGGAATCATGAATTTGAGGTTTAACACCCAAGATTTTAACAAATAAAGCTACTGGGTCTGTTTCTGGAGCAGCCTGGTGTCACTTCTCTCTTCAAGAAATTTAGAGCCAGATTGAGAGGCCAGCCAGTGCAGCAGCTGCCTGCCTGAGGGACCCAACTACAGAGAGGAACAAAACCTCACTGGAAAAATCTGGAAATGTTGTGCCAATGAACTCAAGGAGCCGCATAGGAAGTTTACCTGACTGATAAAATTTAAATCGGCTGCTGTATTAGTGAGGAATCTTTGGGTCCTACGCAACAGAAAACTAAGTCAAACTACTTTATAAAAATTATGGTAAAAATACACGTAACATAAAACGTATCGTCTGTATTAATCAGCTCAGGCCACCATAATGAAACACCACAGAGTGGGTGGCTTAAACAACAGAAATTTATCATGTCACAGGTCTAGAGGCTGGAAGTTCAAGATCAATGTATGAGTATAGTAAGTTATCGCAAACTCTTTCTTTGTGATGTGTCCTCTTAAGGCCTTTCCTCTTTGCAAGCATGGAGAGAGAGCTTTGGTGTCTCTTCCCCTTCTTATAAGGACAGCAGTTCTACTGGATTAAAGCCCCACTTAAGACCCCATTCCATTTTAATTACCTCCCTAAGGTCCATATCTCTGAATACAATCACATCAGGGGATGTGGCTTCCAAAAATGCATTTTGGAAGAACACAGTTCAGTCCGTAACACCACTGTAACGACATTTAAGCATGCAGTTCAGTAGCATTAAGTACATTCCACACTGCTGTGCAACCATCACCACAATCCGTCTCCAGAATTCTTTTCATCTTATAAACTAAAACTCTATACCTGTTAAAAAAAATAGTTTCCCACCCCTCCCTCTCCTTAGCCTCTAGCAATCACTGTCTACTTCCCGTTTCTATGGATTTCAGCAATCTGTCTTATCCGAGCGGAATCATACACCATTTGTCTTTTTGTGACCGGCTTGTTTCATTTAGTGTGATGTCCTCAAGTTCTGTCCGTGTTGTAGCATGTGTCGAATTTCCTTCTTTTTACAGGCTGAATACTATTCCATTGTATGTGAATGCCATATTTTGTTAATCCTTTCACAATATTCCCATGAACATGGGCATAAAAAGCACACGTGCATGTTTATTATTTTGATTGTGGTTTCATGGGTATATACAAATGTCAAAATTGAACAAATTATACACTTCAAATATGTGTAGATTATAGTATGGCAACTACTTTTTAATATAGTTATAAAAACCTACACGTAAAAGGAATATTGATTGGCATACCTGACTAGGAAGTGCAGGACTTCAAGAAGGTTCAAATTGCACCTCAAGGAGTTCAAGGAATGGTTGTCAGTCTATTGTGCTTTGCTTTTTCCTAGGCTGACTTACCCTAAGATGTGACAAAAATATGAAGTCTCTAGCAGTTCTCAGTTAACATTGTTTTTGCAGCTGGGAATCTTTCAGGGGATAGATCACTGCTTTCCCCAAAGTTCCAGCCAAAGTCTGAGCTAAGGCTCTGATTGGCCTAAGTCTGAGCCAATCATTTTGGTCAGGAGAAAGCAGTGCTCCGATTGGTCGACTCTGGATTGCAAGCCCGGCCATGTGATGCGTAGGAAGGATTTATATCATCAACTGACTGTACAGCTAGGTTCCCATCAAGAAGAAGGGGTTCTGTTAACAGAAGAGGAGAGGGAGACAAAAACTACAGAGGAGTGTCGCTGTCCTACTTCCCTGAAGGAGACTGCCCTTACATGGAAATAAAAACAGTTTGCTAGAGACAACCTGTGCCATGTGGTATTTTTGTGTATGAAAGCTACTCCCTACAGGCATAGCTCCCCACCACTCTCCACGGACCCCAGACCAGCCAAGTGAGTCTGAAGTCAGCAGCCAAAACGTCAGCTGAAATTCTGAAAACGGAATAATCCATAGCACAGCAGTATTTACCCAAGGGGGGGGAGGGGGCGCGAATGATTTAGTTCATTCTATTATCTGAATTGTAAACCTGGGAAGTTTGGAAGTTCAGAAAATCACAATTCTACTACAATTCTAAGTCTGCCAAATACGTTATTTTGAATATATTTGTAGATTAAAAAAAAAAAAATCAGCCTCTCCCCACCTCTATCAATTAAATATCGACCAGATATTTTAGAACTGTAATTTTGGAAGGACACCAGATTTCTCAGGCCCTCAAATATCTCAGTCTAACCCCGATCGTGGGGTACCTCTAGGCTGATTTGGTGGGAAGTAAGAGAAAGTAAAGTGAGCACCTACGTGTGGTAAGCACTAGGCAAAGCCCTTCCCACACAGAATTATATAAACTCCCCCTTCTCTTCTCTGGGAGACTTAGAAGCATCAGTGATTTGTCCAGGGTCACACACAAAATGAATGAGTGGCAGTTCTGCAGGCTCTGGAAGTCAGGTTTTGTTTTTGTTTTTGTTTTCTGTATAAGACTTCCACAGATGCTCAGTCCTGCCTTCCTCCGGCTGCTTCCAGAGATAGTGCTGGGAGACGCATGTCTCCACGGCGTCGTAATTCCAAGATAGCATCCACCTGTCTTCTGGAAGGCCACTGTGTTGAGCCACTGTGGTGCCCTGCTACATACAGTTATTGTTAGGAGGCTCAGCATTGATTCCAAAACCCTAAACATGATCTAAAATCTTGGATATGATCTGGCCCCTGGTGCCCTCTGACTTCATCTCATTTCACATCCCCCTTTACTTAACATGACTTGCTACCCGCAGGCATCTTAGCGTCTCACTGGTACCTAACTCGTTCCCCTTGGTCTCTTCACGCCTGTTATCTTCGCCTACCTGCCGAAGCATCCCCCCCCCCCTCCCAACTCTTGGAGCTAACACTAACACTCTTAGAGTTGTTCACCTTCAGGTTTCATTGTAAATGTCACTTCCTTGGGGAAGACTTCTCTGGATCCCCTGATAGGGTTGATAGGGTTAAATCACCTTGTTTTGTTTCCTCAGGGTGCCCTGCACCACACTTCTCTTCCTCAGCATTTAGGACAAATAGTAATTAATTACCCATGTGATTATTTGCTGAATGATTGTCTCTGTTCGTGCACGTATTTGTAGATGTTTTTTTGAAAGCCTGCTGCATGCCTACTGCGTGCTTGCTTTCTGAGGCACTGAGGCTAGGATAGTATGGGCATATATGCTCTGAAAAGACTGAGATTTGGTCTGTCATTCTTTCTGGCTACCCTCTAGCCCTGCCCCTGTCCCACTCAGAGCAGAAATCAAAAGGATGAAGGAATTAAGGAAGGGGAAAACACTGTTAACTACTGACCTTAAAGCTGCACTCCAGCCCCCTCCTGTGTGGGCTGACTCTAACCCTATTATCTCTGAGTCCCCAGCACCTAGCATAGTGCCTGGATGGAATAGGAGCTCAAAAACACATATACTGTTTAATGAATCAATGAATGATTCCAGTAATCAATTTAATTTGGCATTGCCTTCCTCATAGGTGTGCCCATTAATTACCAATTACCAGTGTTTACATTCCAGTGCTTAACCATTTTTTGCTGGCTTCTGTAAACTCCCTGGGATGAGAGAATTGGCTTCTCAAATGACTTCCTGAATAAATTAGCCCATCTGAAAGTGAGTGTTTATCCCCGGCTCTTTGAAATTCACATCATTCGCACCAACACCCAGCTCAGACGGTTCTTTAATTCCAGTCACCTGGGATTTCTTCCTACCTTTGTTGCCAGCCCCAGTCTAACGCCACTTATCTTATCCACCTGGATTTACATATCAGAAAGGTCTAATCAAAGCCTGCCTGATTGTCACATCCACCCCAGTTACAAATCTGCCATCTAATCAAGAAGTCATACAGCAAATCAACATGCACTTCTTTCTGAAATCTTTTGCAGAAAAGTGGGAGAGCAGGAGTCAGAGCTGTGAACAAGGACAGCGAGAGTCAACCAGGGAAAAATTCCCTCCCCGGCTGTGGAACACTGGAAAGAAAGGGACAAGGCAAATAAATGCTTTGTCTGCAGTTTGATACAATAGTGGGTGGGGGAGGGAAAACTAATGACCATAAAGTAACCTATTTCCAATCTAAGAGCCTTAATGGCATTTCCACCCTAATGTTCTCAGGATTGACAAGGATACAAAGTTAGAATCAGAGATTTTGTAGCCTAACCCCCACCTTCTACATTTTATGAGTGAAGTCAGATTCAGAGATGGGGATTGCTAATGATAATATTCACTCCGATGGGCTTCTGCAGGCTTGATCTGATGGCACTTTCATACCAGTTTTGTAGATTCTTGTTTTCTTCTCTTAATACAGATAAGGAAAACCATGCTTAGGAATTCACTTTTCCCATCCACAGAGAAAGTAAGCGCTGAAGCCAGGACTCAAACTCATTGTTCATTCAGCAAGCGTTTCATTCTACTAGATCACTGCATCTTAAACTTTAATGTTCACATGACTCACCTGGAGATTTTGATAAATTCAGTAGGTCTCAGATGGGGATCTACTTTTCTTTCTTTTTTTTTTTTTCAACGTTTATTTATTTTTGGGACAGAGAGAGACAGAGCATGAATGGGGGAGGGGCAGAGAGAGAGGGAGACACAGAATCGGAAACAGGCTCCAGGCTCCGAGCCATCAGCCCAGAGCCTGACGCGGGGCTCGAACTCATGGACCGCGAGATCGTGACCTGGCTGAAGTCGGACGCTTAACCGACTGCGCCACCCAGGCGCCCTGGGGATCTACTTTTCTAACAAGCTCCCAACTGGTGCTGCCAGAGCACAGACAACAAAGAATCCTGACTCCATCACTCTGTTGCTGTGTGACCTTTGGCAAATCACTTAACTTCTCTGAGCCTCGTTTCTTCGTCTATATAATAGAAATAATAGTACCTACCTCACAGATGTGCTTCAAGGATTAAATGAAATCCTCTACATAAAGCTCTTAGCATAGTCCCTAGCCTGCTCACCAAGAGAGAAACACTCAGGAAGTGTCAGATATTATTATACTCATAAACTCTGTAGCAGGCACTATAGTGGGGATACTGAGATTAAATGACATGGGCTCTGGTCTCAAGGAGCTGTAGTCTAGTGGGCAGGAAAGACATGGGCATCAGTGGACAAAGAGAAGGGGGCTGTGGGAGCCGAGAAGTCAACTTCCTAGTCTAGGTGTGGAGTCAAAGAAGGCTTCTGAGAGACAATGTCTTTTTGGCCACTCACAATGAGTACCAGAGAAAGAAATCAGGACGATGGCCAACTGGGGTGTGATTACTGCAGAATACTACAAAAGGGCAGTTTCTCATCCAGGGGCTAAACAGCCCTTAGGAGCTGATATTATTCTAGGAGAGCATCACAGATTCCTTCAGAAGAACTTCTACCAGAGGATTTCCTTAGTGCTCATGGTTTCCTCTTGCAGAGCCCAGAATCCGGGTTTTGTCAAGACTCTCACCTCATCCATCCATCCATCCATCCATCCATCCATCCATCCATCCGTTTGTTAGTTGATTGAGAAATAACTCCCTTATATATTAATACAACTCTAAGCCTTTCTCCTACATCTTTCCAGACACCTTCTCCCTTCATGTCTCTGGCTTCCTAAATTCTATCAAGCCCTGAAGACCGACCATATCAATCACACCTGCTACAAGTGCGCGAGGGCTGCTTGCACTGAACCCCTTTGTTTGTTACTAAAGCTGAAGCTTCCGCTGAGAATCTTCCCTTTGATTTAAACTACTTCCTCTTCTAAGGCCATAGTTTAACAATTCTTTCTATAATTGGGAAAACAGAAGCTGTAGTGAAATGACCCGGTGAGTTAGTGGCAGAGCCTAAAAGCAGTTGCCTGATGCCTGCCAGGGCTCTCACTCCTACAACACTGTGAGAGCAGTAACTTAAAAAACAAGGGATACGCATCCTGCCCTCCCTCCCCTCAGGCATCTCGGAAAGCTGGTAACATATTTGGCATCCTCTCCAGAAGTGCTGGAAATAGCCAAGCGCAGTGCAGGACCTGAACTTGAATTGCACAGCTCTCCCCACCTGGGCGTGAGTCGGTTCATCACTGAACATGCAGCCGAGCTCGAGCACATTACAAAATACTGCTGAGCCTCAGTGTTCTTTTTTTTAATTTTTTTTTTTCCAACGTTTATTTATTTTTCAGAGAGAGAGAGACAGAGCACAAACGGGGGAGGGGCAGAGAGAGAGGGAGACACAGAATCGGAAACAGGCTCCAGGCTCTGAGCCATCAGCCCAGAGCCCGACGCGGGGCTCGAACTCACGGACCGCGAGATCGTGACCTGGCTGAAGTCGGACGCTTAACCGACTGCGCCACCCAGGCGCCCCTGAGCCTCAGTGTTCTAAAAGGTGAAATGGAGACACTAACAGCCATTGACAGGTTTGCAGTGCTGATTCAGTATGATAATATATGTAGAACACCTGGTTAGCAAGTGTTCAATTGGTTTTGGGGCATTTCAAGGGTTTTAAGCAAAGTCACTCATTCCCCAGGAAAAAAAAAAACAAAAAAAACAAAAAACCAAAACTTTGGGTGGCTAGCTGCACATGGCCCTGAGATTACACATGACATGAAGTCCTTAGCTTGGTCACCTTTTGGCATCTGCACACTGTATCCCTCCCAGCCTCCGTGCCATTCACGGCACGCCCTGATGATCTATTCTACTCTCCAGCCCTGCAGAGGAACTTCCAGTTCCCTGAACTCTGCTGCCCTTGCATTGGAGCAGTGCTTTGCTAGGACTGTTGGCCAATTCTCTCCCTCCCCGCCCCTAACAGTACACACCCTCTGATCCATTAAGGCTGATCCTTCCACCTCTAATCAGGCTGCACATTGGATATCTTCCTGGGGAAGCCTTCCCCATGCACCCCAAAACCTGGGTGGAGTCGGTGTGCCCCTGCAGCAACCACACTCCATGGGTGCGGAAGAAGGGGACTATCTACTCGTCCACCATGTCTGTGTCCCCCACAAGGATGTAAGCTCAGCGCAGACAGAAGCCCCATCCCAGAAGCCTGTTCACTACCCTCTCTCTCTCTCACCCTACTCAGGAGCCCGGCACAGAGTGGAAAGTCAGTAATACGTGTAGGTTGAATCAGAGTAGCAGTAAGAGTACTAGGGGGAGTGTGTGTGTGTGGGGGGGGGGGGACATAGAATGTTACCACTGTGGGGTGAGCAAGGCAAATGGGCTTGTCCCATTGTTGAGACTGAAAATGTTGCACACATAATTTCATTCCCAGTCTTCCTGGAACAAAGCAGGACTTAAAATAAATGAAATAAAATAAAATGAACCAGCTACCAGGTGGAGCAAGGGTATGACAGCCAACGCAGCTTATCTGTCTGGAAACAGTAAAAGAATCCAGGCTTGTCAATGCAGGGTGCTTTGAGCAGGGTTGGGGATGGGTTTCGGCAGGGTCTCTTTGAACGAGAGAGAGAAAGCCACCTCTAAATCCCCATCATTGAAAAGCCAGAGCTTTCCTTTCCCAGTGCCTATAGAATGCATTAGCATAAGCATTGTCATGTAATGAGTTGTCAGGCTGAAGATGTAATTATTGCAAAGCGGAGGAAAATTTCAAAAGTTGAGCTTTAATGGAAAAATGAGATGGGAGCTCTGGTGTTCAAGTATAAAACAAACTTTTTAATATTCATTCCTCCTGCACTCTTTGAAATTCACCTTCAGAGCTCCAAGGTGAACAAGGGGAAAAAAGTTCAATAATTTTCAAATCCTAATTATAATTCATCACAGGTGATTAAACAAGGCTGTGGGTATTTGTTGCTGACTACTTTTCCCCCCTTACAGTGGACATTTAATTTTAATTAAAAAGGGAGGTTTTTTTTTCCTTTTTATTTTTTTAATGATGCCTGGTTACCTGTGTTATTTTTTATCTGTTTCTCTATCCCTGCATAGAGACTCAATTCTTCCATCCTCCACTGCTACTAGAGAGAAAATACTGCATACATATTAACGCCTTTTATTTCAATGGGAATTAGTTCATCCACCGTCAGGGTCTCTATACTTCCTGAGGGAGCCCATCTGAACTTCACAGGCTGCCTTTCCAGGTCCTCATCATAGAGCCCGGACAATCTCTCACATTTCTGAGTTTCAGTTTCTTTATCTGAAAAACAGGGATGATAATAATGAGCTCACTTTGGTATCCATGGTAGGTAAGTACCCTGGGAGAGAAAGATCACTCCTTCTGCGTATACCTTCTAGAACGGATGCTCACTCTGAGATCCAGTAACTGAATGCTCTCCAAATGTGGGCTGTTGTTTTTGCTATTGATAAGTATTTGCTCATATATGCGGCTCAACAAATATCTCGAGTTCCTTTTGTGTACCGGCTGCTAATTTCCAGGAATTAAAAAGAGAAAAAGAAAGTAGACCATATGCTATCTTTCACCATGAGGACTGAATCGGTTGAGACAAAGAGACAGGAGAACAGTTTCAACTCTGTTTGAAATCCTCACAGAAATGCTCTGAGTTGAACGGGAGATGTGATTAGGGGTCTCCGTAGCTCTGTAGCTCTGTGACTTTGGGAAAGTCCTTTAACATTTTGGGACTCAAAATTCATTGCATACAAAACCAGAATCAAGAATTCTGTTCTACCAAACTTTGAATACTGTATAAATATTATTTTCCATCTTCTCTTCCACAAATCTCCTATGTTCCGGTAATACTTCCTAGCTTTTATGTCTATCATTGTACCTACTGAGGCACTTTCCTCATTATATGTCTGTCATATTCATAGTCACCCTTTGAAAGTAAGGATAGATGTCAGGATCGCTGTGAGGCCTTCTCACACCCCTCAGGAGAATTCAGTTTCCTGATACTACTTCTGTAATACTCTTCTGTTCGTGTCCTGATTTCAGCCCAGTTCCTGGAGTAGATAATGAGTCACTGACTCGTCGCACCCCTACCTCCCCCACCCCAATGGTAAGCTCTCTGAGGACAAAGCCCTAGTTTTCCCTTCACTTGATATCTGTGACAAGGTACTGAAGGACTGCTAAGTAATGAATGAGGCTGTGTTTGTTAGGATTGCTTGGTTGCAAGCAACAGAAATAGATTTTAGCTAAATGGAAACATAAATTTACTGAGAGGATCCCAGGTAATTAAAATGGAGAACCAGCCTCATGGGTGGATGGAAACTAGGGCAGATGGAGAGACCCATTGTACAGCATTCTAGATATGAATGCTGTGACAGTCTGGCTGGCTAGAGAGGAAAGAACATCTTGATTGTCAGTCCTTCTGACTACTCCTGAGGGGAAAAACGTTGACCCCAAAAGCAATTTGGGATGCTACTTCCAAAAGAAAGGATTATGAATTCTGGGTGGTCCCAAATAACAAGCGTCCATGGCATACTAAGTAAATAGATGAGTGCCTTGAACTTTGTGACTTATTTGTTTCTGGGTCCCAGTACTTGGCACAGTGCCTATAAGTGATCTTCTTTTATTCATGCTTAGTGATCTGGTCTGGAATTCTTTCCAGAGAATTTAGGCTTCATTTCTCATCTGCCACTGGAGAGACTGAACTCTCCTCGAACACTTAAACTCAGTCCCTTCTGTATAGAACTTCCTTCCAGACAGTGCGAGCTCTAATCTAATCACTCCGACCGTCTCCAAAATGATCAGTCTTCGTGTTTGATAAACCTGTCGAGGGGTCCACATCAGCCGTTAAGAAGTCTCAGAGCAGTCATCCTGAATGGGCAGGCACAACTGAAGTGCCCTTACCCTTTAAGAGTGCAGATTTACAGTTTACAGGGTCTTTTGCCACTTCCTATCTTGTGTTGGTTTCTGAAGCTTCATTCTCCATTAAGATCAAGTTTGCACAAGAGGCTCTCAGCTGAGCAAACTCAAGTCAGGCATTTTTGGATGAAACCCAAAGCCCCTGATAGATAATTCACAGGTGAAAAGGATTAATTTCATTACCATGCTCCTGACACACCCCTTTCAAAGTGGTTTAACACTGCTGTTTAGTAAATATTATTCGCCTCCTGCTTCTGGTACCAGTCACATTTGCATATTCATCAGAAGCGCATGCACAGTATTAAACCTGATGGTTACTGCACTCCCGCATTCCTGACTCCCTCTGAATGCTGATACCTCTTCCTCTGGCTGGAGCCATAATTTCCTCAAGGTCAGCACATGCTGGCATCTCCCCTGGGAATGGGGAGCTCCACTGTCCTGAAGAAGCCACGCGCTGCTGCTGTGTGCACACTCACTGGATGTGACTCTGTGTGACTTCAGCAGGTGTGACCGGAGGGGCGTGCACAGACTGCAGGCATGTAGGGTGAGCAGGCCTGGGGTAAACCCGGGAAGTGGACACCAAAGAGCTGGTGCGGATCGAGGCTCTTGTACCTGCCTTGAAGAAACCTGCTAGTTTCTTCCGTCCACTGAGCATCAACATCCTCATTTGTGAATGAGATAAATTCCCCCTCGCTGGTGTGCTGGCTGCACGAGACTATGTAGGAGAAGGCAGTTTGTCAAGTATGAAGCTATACAGAAGAGTAACAAGCTTTTGTATCGATTTCTTGTTCTCTTGTAAAAGAAAATAAGGAGAGAAAGCGCATGCTAGTCCATTCCAGGGTGGGGGTGGGAGGTGGGGAGAGGGAGAGAAAGAAAGAGGCAGGCAGACAGACAGACGCTGTTTCCTAGCTAGTCCCCACCCATTCAGGTTATCCCAGTTGAGACCTCAGACATCATTGCCTAGCAGAGAGGAGCCTTCCCCAAAACACCCAGTCTAAATTTCTGGTCCAGAGAGTCATAAACTATGGTAAGAGCTTATTTTTAGCCACTAAGTTTCGGGGTGGCTTGTGATGCCTTGGCAGATAACAGCAACACATTCAACTTGCCCGGGGAGTTCACTTGAAGCAGCGCTCACTGGAACCCACCCACGGAGGGAGTGGGACTCACGTCTCAGCTAAGAAAATCCCTCTGCACAAATCCGGTTCCCACCTTGTGATGGCCTGACAATTTCACATCCTCAGTGCCAGGGAGAGACAGGAGAGCGATGTACCTGTTTTTATTTCCTTTGCTATTTTTCACTTAGATCTGGAACCTCTTGGGATATTTTATCTATTGTCTCCTGGCATCTTGGACAAATCTTTCTAAATGTACGGCTACAAAAATAAATACTAAAGATAATTGTTAATAACGTGAATTGCCATGAAGAACATAAAACAGGCTAATGGGACAAAATTACTGGGCAGATCGTTCATGATGCTTTAAAGCTAGAGCTGTCAGGGGATGCTTCTCAGAGGGAGTGAGTTTGCACAAAGAACTGAAGGAAGAAAGGAAGCCATGCCCCCTGAGCTGAAATAATTTTCTTTCCTCTGACCTCCTACTGTCCTTCACATGCCTGGTAGAATACCTATCACAGTCAGCCTGCTCCCAGACTTGTTTCTGTCTTTCTGGCAAGACTGAGGGCAGGAGTTACCCTATTTATGTCCATATTCTTTCATGGTCTTGCACGTAGCAGGTGTTCAGTAAATGCGTGGCAAATGAAATGCAGATAAAGTGGAGAGTGGAACAGAGATGTTGTTTCATGTATTTACCCAGAACTGTGTTAAGGCCCTTGGTGGACATACAGTAATGACACGGGAAGGGACTAAATATACAATCCATACTTTATAGCAGTGTTTCAATGGTTGGCTTTAGCGAGAAGATGTTGAACTGTAGCCCTATTTCTTTGTTATTGTTTTTTTAATGTTTATTTATCTTTTTTTTTCAACGTTTTATTTATTTTTGGGACAGAGAGAGACAGAGCATGAACGGGGGAGGGGCAGAGAGAGAGGGAGACACAGAATCAGAAACAGGCTCCAGGCTCCGAGCCATCAGCCCAGAGCCTGACGCGGGGCTCGAACTCACGGACTGCGAGATCATGACCTGGCTGAAGTCGGACGCTTAACCGACTGCGCCACCCAGGCGCCCCTAATGTTTATTTATCTTTGAGAGAAAGAGACAGAGCACAAGTCGGGGAGGTGCAGATAGAGAGGGAGGGAGACACAGAATCCGAAGCAGGCTCCAGGCTCGGAGCTGTCAGCATAGAGTCTGATGCGGGGCTCAAACTCACAAACCGTGAGATCATGACCTGAGCCAAAGTCAGAGGCTCAAATGACCAAGCCACCCAGGTGCCCCATTTGTAGCCCTATTTCAAGCAGAGAGGCCTCCCTGACTCCAAGTGCAAGTTCCACTTCTTGCCATAGCCTGTGTTTGCATGAGGATTCATTTCAGTGTTGCCCAAATCCAATAGGTTCCCTAGGATCCTTAAAAACACAAGAATTTGGCTGTTCATTCATTTCCTTGTCCCACCTGCAATTCTTTTTTCCTTATTTGTAGTGTTAAATCTCAGCCCCTTTTTAGATAGCTTCTTTCTTCAATTAGTATCCCTGAAAGCTGATGTGTTCTTCTAAACACTTACAGTTTAATCCCTAAAGCAAAATCTTGATTGATGGCTAGGGGTACCGTATTCATGATTTGCATTCTTGTCTCCAAAGATCTTCAGTCAGCCATACCTTGTGGGCCAATATTTTTCATGATATACTGGTAAGTCATTAAATCAATTTAGTGGGCTATGACCAGAATTATATTTAAATCGAGTAACAGAAAATATCATAGTATATCAAATGTAAAGGTATGCTTTTTTTTTGAGTCTTGTGTTCCGTTGTGTGTGTTTATATATCTCCATACATTCATACTGAGTCACAGTCCAAAGGGTTAAAAGTTACTATTGTGAACATTCGTCCAATTATACTCCCTACTTGCCGTATTTCTTTTCTTTATGACATCTTCAGTTTTCATGTGCAAACATTAATTTTCTATAATGCCCAATGTGACTTAACATGGCCAAACGGAACTCATTATCTTCTCTTTGAATCTATTCTTCCCTTTGCCTTCCCTATTTTTAAGAGTTATCCTCTATCCAGTTGTGAAAACTGGATGTCATAAAATCTTTTTACTTCACCCTTGAAAAACATAACCAAAATGTATCCCTCTCCATGTATCCTTTCCAAAAGCCCAACCCTTAGCTCAGACCCTCGTCATCTCTTGACTGACCATCACATTCTCCGTGTATTAGGCCTTCCTGGTTTGAGCTCAGTCTTGCCCAGTTCGAACTTCATTTAACTAGTTGCATGAAGCTTATCTATGTAAAGAATTCAGTTGGACCACACACATCTATTTTCTCTTCCTTTAGCAATCTCGTTAAGATTCTTATTCTCGTTAAGAATAACAAAATGGGGCTTGATAAGCAATAAATTAGGGAGGGACCACCAGCACGTGAGATGTGTGGAAGACAGTCTGAAGGCAGCTGGACGACAGGTCCCCATCAAACCGTCCAATTATGACTGAGGGGAATAGATTTAGCTGACAAGGATGCTCGTCACTGGGCAGACCCCTAGAGGGTTCAGGATTCAGGATTTGTTGGGTAGAACAGAGAGCACGGACATGAGGGCAAAAAAAGAAACTTCCAGACAGCTGATACCCTTTTTTCCTCTTCTCCTCCCATATGCAGCATATAATACCCTAATACCCAGGCACATCCATTTCCAGAAAAAAGTCTCTATGCTCTAGACTCTCTCCAGGGGAGAGGGGCAACAACAAAAAATATGTGTATATACATGTTATAGATATACAATATAAAAAAATATATGACATATAGAAGATAACATCTATAAAATATGAAAATTGAATATATAAAATTTATATGTAATTTTATGTGATATATATATCACATATATATATCACATATATATATATGATATATATATATTATATATATATATATCATATATATATATATAATATATATAGTTTAATTCTGGTTGTTTCTTCATCTGAAAAGTAAGGTCACCTCTGGCTCTCACAATCACTGGTTTTCTCTCCCAGTGCAAATTTATATCTGTCCTCTGATCATTAAACCAACCTGCTGAATAGGTATTAAAAAAAAAAAAAAAAAAGAGGAAAAAGGACTGCATTGCCCCCTTGGGCTTGGGCTTCATAACTGGCAGAATCCTGAAGGAATTTCTGATAAAGCATTTGAACCTTCAAATCCAAGGGCTTGGTAAGCCATAGGAGAAAACATGCCCTGAAAATAGCGTTGAGTTATTTTCCTTTCTATTAATAATAGCATTTAGCTATTATTTATCAAATGCTCATGATATGTCAGATGTTTGGGTGAATATTTGCACATATGATCACACTTGATATTCGAACAACTTGTCAAAGTGAACATTATCATTCCCTTTACAAAGAAGAGGCCACTATGACTCAGCAAAGGTAAGCAGCTTCACGACATCACAGAGCTAAGCAAGTTGCAAAGGCAATTTCCTAAATCCACCAGCCTCTAAACTATGTGCTTTTAATTACATTCTACTGCCTAGCGGTTAAGCTCTACTATTGACTTCAATTTCCCTGTCTCAGTTTCCTAATCTGTCAAATGGAGGTAGTTCCTGACTCCTACTGCCCTTAATTTGTTGTGAAGATTTAAGATATTTAGCTTCATTCTGCCTTGATAAAATTGTATGTGTCATAGAACTGCATGTTGCAAATATAAACTGCAATTTGAATGCCTTAGGGTATACTGTTCAGCAGAATCCAACTCCCTGTGACCTTACACCAAGCCTATTTATACCTCTCCTTCTCAGTTTTGAGCCTGTAGGCATTTGTATGTGAAATACTTGGTCTAGAGGTTGAAACCTTACCAAACAAGAAATACATTTTAAAGAAAAAAGGTAACAGTTCGTTAGAAAGTGTTTCTTCACCCATTTCTCTTTTCTTGCCATTGGCCGAAGGAAATGGATCCTAGTTTCCTCCTCTGGAAATTCAGGATAGTCACTTGGTTCTTTGTAAAGTTTAAATAAATACAGTAACGTGAAAGCACCTTGCAAGTTCTAAAAGGCAGAAGAAATATAAAATATTGCTTTAACAAACAACACATTTTGTAAAAGTTCAAGCATTATGTCAAAAAAAAAAAAAAGCAAAAAAAACCTTAGAAACACAGGTCCCGCAATTTTTTACACTCCAGATGTTAAAACATCTTGTTTAGTCACTTCAGCATCCACCTCAAACTTATGATCATTTTGTTGGAAACAGAAGTCCTGTTGTATTTAAAAAGTTACATACACTAGACAAACAATTCTTCTGGACAGGTGCAAAGTTGGTATTATTTGCAAATGGCTGCAGGAATGAGTATTTACTGGGCACCTGCTAAGTGCTGGGCAGAAATCCTCTGATATGCTCACTTCGAAGAGGCTCCCTGACCCCTGGATTCTCAGAATTTTTTATTTGCTCATTAGCGCTCTGTTGCTGTTGACCTATCTGCGTCCAGGACCCGCCACTCTGAAGCTAGGCACTTGATAGGTACCTTTTCATTTGGAGCATAGAGTAGGCTGGAAAGACACTCCTGTTCAATTCATGTTGTTTTCAGTCATGGTCTGTGGTACTTCTCACACCAGCCGTAGGAAATGAATACAACCCCCTCCCACCCTCCGCTGGAGTGTAAACGTAATGAAGGCAGGGGTTAGTACTTAGCATGGTTCTTGGATCCTGGGAGGCCTTCACAAACAGGTTGTTGAATCAGCCAGTGAATGGGTGAACAATCTGTCCATATGTACCTTCCATGCCGGACTTAGAGTGGCTTGAGGGCAGGGGTCATAGCTTACAGCCATCCGCACACTTACTACTAATCCTTCTTGTAACATAGCAGTCAACACTGCTTGAATTGAAGCAAGTAGCACTGCATTTGTCAAATGAACTGTCCAGTGAATGAACTGGAAATAGTTGGAAAAGTCATGCCTGAAGACGTGTCACATGTACGCAGTCTTCTAGGTGAAAACCAGACTATGTGTATGTAGTCTGAATATAGCAGGTAGGGAAATTTTTTGTCTTTCCATATCTGACTGGAAGCTCTCAGCATTCAGCTATGAGTCAAGAAGTCCGGGTGTGAATGAAATGAAGCTCAAAGACATGCACATTAAAAAAAAAAAAATAATGTTTATTTTTGACAGAGAGAGAGAGAGAGAGAGACAGACAGACAGACAGAGAACAAGTGGGGAGGGGCAGAGAGAGAAGGAGACACAGAACTCATAGCAGGCTGACAGCACAGAGCCTGATGTGGGGCTCGAACCCATGATCCGAGAGATCAGACCTGAGTTGAAGTCTGGCGCTCAACCAACTGAGCCACCCAGGCACCCCAAAGACATGTACACTTTAAATCCTCATTCCATTTCAAAACTACGTCTTTACCGAAAGATCCAACACCCCCTCATGCTCTGAAAACCCCTACCCAGGAGGCACAGAGAGCCTAACGAGGGTGGGAGGTCTGGGAAGGCCTTGAGCCTCTGTCAGCAGCTGCCTCAAGAGCCCTGGGGCTCTGTTGGAGCTGACCACCCCACGTGCAGAAGCTGTTTCCCATAATGCAGCTTGGCTTCTCCACGCCATGGATTAGCTAGGGCCGATTAAGTAACCAATTTATGTTCTCAGAGCTGTTTAAATGCATGCTGTGTCTGCATGATAGATGGCTATGGCCTCCTCTGATCCATCATTCCTTCCCCAGGATTTTTTTCCCCATCAAAAATAAATATAAAAAGGGAATCTAAAATAATACTACACAGGAAACAGGAAAGTCAAATTTTTCTCATCTAACTCTAATGAAGTCTCATAACCGTGATGGCACGAATAATTCTACCTAGGTGAGGGCTGACGGTGACGTGGGTCCCAGGCCCACCGGAAGGCAGGGAGGCACAGCAGAACACATGCGGGCCTTGGAAACAGAGGGGTCTGAGTCCAAATTCCAGATGGGCAGTCATAAGCTCTTTGGTACTTGGGCAAGTCAACCCACCTCTCCGTTCTCAGATCTTCAAAAATGGCGATATAATGTTTAACCTGTGGGTTGATGTGAAATTTAGAAATACATATACGCATACCTGCACATTAGTGGCTCTAATGTGGAGTCATGAAGTCCGACTTCCACAGGGGCCTGGCAGGTAGCACAGAGGAGAGGCCCCAGCCAGGTGGGACTGTAATGAATTGGCAAACACATGCCCCATAGGAGGGGGTAGCTGCTGCTGGCTTCCTCCAGCTGGGGGTGATCATGTGGAAACGAGGGCTCGACGTGCCAGGACGTGACACTTCAAGAGAAGCAAGAATTAAACATTTTTTAAATGCAAAATCTCTTAAGCTTTGGAGGTTGACAACATATTTTTTTAGAAATTCCTGACTGGGTCCAGCACAACATCTAGGCATAGAATCTGGTTCCAAGTCCACCGGTTAATGGTTTGTGCCCTAAGTAAATTGCAACTTGGGGGGAAGCTTTTAGAAACAGAAAATGTCATGCTGTCGTAAATGCTTTTAGGTAGAAGCATCATTTAAAAATACCGGTCTACGATGAAGTGTTCACTGCTTGGAAGTGAAATGAAAAAAAAAAAAACAAAAAAAACAAAAAAAACCCAGCAACTATCCCGCCTCCTCACCAAAGCTAAATTTACTCCATTTAAAACATTTTTAAGGTTCTTTCTATTTTTGTGTGTGTGATAAAGTTTTTTTTTAGGAGATGATTATTATGGTGGGTAATACATTTAAATTGTTTTTCACATCCTTAGTAGGAAGAATTAGAAGTTGGCAACACTAGATTGGACTCCTCCCTCCTTTTTAAAATTTAGTTTTCCCATTTTTTTGCTTGTTTGTTTGTTTTGAGGTTGTTGTTGTTGTTGTTGTTGTTGTTGTTTTAAGATCCTAGGGCTAGCAACCCCTGGTTGGGGGCATTCCCACTAATGTGAATTTTGTTACAGGAGTTGTATCCATACTGGCTATAGTAAAGGCTGATTTCTCCTCATTATCCATTTCCTCTTCTACCTAAGAAAGAGAATATTCCACCGGGAACATGGCTATCAAGCATAAAGACTGCATTTTTCAGTCCCCTTGCAGCAATGTGGCCAAACGGTTAAGTTCTGGTCAATGGCAAGCAGAAGCTTTCCCCAGAAAATAACTAGCATGTACCCTTTGCCTTTTCTTTGCCCATCCGACTGCTTGGAACATGGATGTGGTGGCTGAGGAGCCATCTTGGATGACAGAGCAGGAAGCCAGAAGGAGCCTGGAGCCCTGAGGATTTTGCACAGTGGAACTTCCAGATTGTCCTGTGGACTGTGGACTTCAGACTTTCTTGTGAGAGAAATAGCCTTCTATTTTCCATCTTAAACTTCCTATTACTGTGCATCTCTGTCACTTGCAGCTGTAACTAATCCTTACACGCTGGGGAAGTGTTTTTAATTGCGTGTTATCATTTGTTCCAAATACTTGTACGGGATTAATTTCTCATGTTAATCAATAACAGAGAGTAAAACTGAGTCAAACAGAAATTGTTCTTTGGGACAGTCTCAGGTTTGAAAATAATCCCCAAGCAATCCTTAGTGATATAGCAAACATACTTTACAAGTTTTAGGAATTGGAAAGCATCTAAGGGGTCTACCGTGGAATCCCAGTGATATCAAGTGTCAGGTCATCTCCAATGTGGCTACCAGCTTACAGAGGCATCATTAAGGGTTTGCCTAAACTACACACGAGTGGATCTATACTGGGATTGTGAGAACCTGCAGCTCATTTCTAATACTCACATGATTTGAGATGACATATCATGTTCCTGCAGGCAATTCAGTGAAATACTATCATCACAGACTATCTGTGAGGGCTCCCCTAAGCACTGAAAAGGTATCATAAATACCTATAGGTGATCTGTGATGGTACTCGCTATTACAAACCAAAAGTGACTATGGAAATAGAGTGTGAGTTTCTTGAGAGAAGGCTTTGCTTTCTTTTTTTAAACTTAAGTCCAAGTTAGTTAACATATAGTGTAATAATGGTTTCAGGAGTAGAATTTAGCGATTCATCACTTACATATAACACGCAGGGCTCACCCCAAAAAGTGCCCTCCTTAATGCCCATCACGCATTTAGCCCATCCCCCAACCAACACCCCTCCAAGCAACCCTAAGTTTGTTCTCTGTATTTAAGAGTCTTTTATGGTTTGCCTCCCTCTCTGTTTTTATATTATTTTTTCCTTCCCTTCCCCTATGTTCATCTGTTGTGTTTCTTAAATTCCACATACGAGTGAAATCATATATTTGTCTTTCTGAGTGATGTATTTCACTTAGCATAATACACTCTAGTGCCATGTATTTCAACAACTCCACGTTGTTGCAAATAGCAAGATTTCATTCTTTCTGATGGCCAAGTAACATATATACATACATACATATATATGTATGTATGTATATATGTATATATGTATAAAATGGGCTCTTTATCACTAATACCTGCCCAGTGTGCTTACCTCGTACCACTCTCACGGTTGTTTACTAACCATTTCCTGGACACCTTGACACTGATTTTGTTCCTCATTTATGTCAAGCTCATTCCTGCCTCTGGTCATTATCTCTGTTGTTTCTCCTACTTGGAAGTCTGTTTTCTCAGACCTTCGTCTGGATGATTCTTTCTCACAGTTAAGATCTCAGCTCCAATGCCTTTCTTTGACCTATGAGTTTTGAGTCCTTGCCCCTATCACTCTCAGTGGCACTTAACATCATCTGAAATTATTTATTAGTTTCCCACATAGTGACTGTCTTTATTATGCTTAGAATAAGGGTAGGGACCTTGTCAGTTTTGTTCACCTGGTTTCTCTAGAGCATAGGCTGGCATGTAGTAAGCACTCAATAGATAGTCCAATGAATGACTACTGAACACGGCACAATTATCATAGGCAATCTGTGGGATTCTACAAGAAATCCATAATGTTCTATAAGTACTTATGGGAAAGCCATACAGCGGTGCAGGCATATGCAGATAATCTATGGGCTCCTACAGATCAGCTGCTCTAAGACTACAAATCCTTTTACATTCTTTGTAAAGGAGCTACAAAACCCTATAGGCAATCTGTGATGGACCAACCCTTCCAAATGTGATGAAATGAGTCTGCAGGGTATTTATAATCACTTGAGAACAAAGGAAAAGTATTTCAAGGACTGCCAAAGAATAAGCATGAGTAAAGGCGTGGTGGCAAAGGAAGGGCCTGGATGCTTGGGGAACGGGGCATAGGCAGGGCTGGAATGTCAGTGTGCTCCAAGTGGAGTAGACAGCTAGAAGTCAGTATAGGGTCAAACCGAGGAAGACTCTCAGGGTATGTAAGGGAATTCTGATTTCAGCTCTTCTCTCTGGGCATCGGATTCCTCACCTGTAAAGTAAGCTGGCTGTGCTATATTAAGGATGCCAGTTAGCCAGTGGGCCATCATTCTCTCATTCTGTGCCAGTAGTGGACGTTCTTGGTGCTCTGCCCAGACCCCCGCCCCTTACTAGGCTAGTGCACCCCCTCCCAGCTGCTGTGAGTGTTGGCTGCTAATGACTCACAGCTGCTCCCTCTCCCAGGAATAGCCTTCCCCTGAGGAGAGCCACCTGGCTAGAGGCTGTGCACCATCACCACCCCCACTGGCCACAGCCAATGACGGATAGCCAGCGTACAAAAGGTCAGTCCTCTGGCCTCAATTCACGCCCCAGTTACTACCATTTGGAGCGAGAGCAAGAGGAAGGGGATGGATGAAAGAGAACTTGAGCCAAGATGAGATTTGAAACAAGTTGTGGGGGAGTGAGGTTTATTAAAGCTCCTCCCTTTCTCTTCACTCCTATCCCCACTAAGCTACCTCATCTTAAGTTTTGGCATCTCCCTTCTTTTCTCCCAGAATTTCTTATGGAGAAGTCTAGAAGAGACTTTGAGGTCAGTCAAGCCTGGAACAAGATCCAAGCTCTGCGTCTTAGCAGAGTAGGCTTGTGAAAGTCCCTTACTGTGAGCCTTTGTTTCCTCATTTGTAAAATGGAGATAATAATACAGTCTTTGTCTTAGCAACATATTTATGCACCTGTGGGCTCAGGAAAGAGAAACAAAAACAGAAACGAACTATGGAAGCTACACAAAAATAAAAAGGATTCTGCACAGCAAAGGAAACCATCAACAAAATGAAAAGGCAACCCAATAACTGGGAGGAGATATTTGCAAAGGACATACCTGATAAGGAGTTAATATCCAAAATCTATAAAGAATTTACACAACTCAACACCAAAACAACAACAACAACAACAAATAATCTGATAAAATATGGGCAGAAGACATGAACAGACATCTTTTTGAAGAAGAGCTCGAGATGGCCAACAGACACATGAAAAGATGCTCAACATCACTCATCATCAGGGAAATGCAAATCAGAACCACAATGAGACACCACCTCACCCCCATCAGAATGGCTGCACTAAACAACACAAGAAACAACAGGTGGTGATGAGGATGGGGAGAAAAGGGAATCCTCCTGCACCGTTGGTGGGAATGCAAACTGGTACAGCCGCCATGGAAAACAGTATGGAGGTTCCTCAAAAACATTTACAATAGAAATACCATATGATCCAGTAATTCTATTGATGAAAATTTACTCAAAGAATACGAAAACACTAATTTGAAAAGATGTATGCACTCCCGTGTTTATTTAGCATAATTTGCAACAGCCAAGATACGGAAGCAGCCCAAGTGTCCATCAACAGATGAATGGAGAAAGAAGTGGTATATATATATATATACAGCAAAATTTTACTCAGCCATAAAAAAGAATGAGATCTTGTTATTTGTGACAACATGGATGGACCTAGAGGGGGTTACACTGAGTGATATAAATCAGACAGACCTAGAGGGTATTATGTTGAGTCAAGTAAGTCAGACAGAGAAAGACAAATACCATATGATGTCACTTACACGTGGAATCTAAAAAACAAAACAGAAACAGCTATAAATACGGAGAACAAACTGGTGGTTGCAGAGGAGGGGAATGGAGGGATGGGAGAAATAAGTGAAGGGGCTTTTAAATTAAAAGAATATCCTCATAGGTGTGTTATGGGAATGAAATGCTGAACCTCCTGCCCGGCACCTGGCACAGTGCAAGGCACAATGACAGCCGACCCGTGTGCTCTCTCGTTCTCGTGCGTTCCAGCAGCAGGAGAAGCAGGATCCAGGGATACAGACGCAGAGGGGAGAGAGCCAGAAAGGAGGGAGGAGGGGAGAGGGGAGGAGGGAGGAAGGGCTGCAATGCCACACGCTCCAGGTCTAGAAACAGGGGGGCAGCTCAGCAGACACACCCATGGCTCTCAATCACTAGCAACAACAGAAGGCAGAGCTTTTGTTGACCTCACCTTCCACTCTGCATTGTTGCCTCCTCGCTGACAAGCCAATTTGTAGACTGTCCTAGTTTCTCATACCCACCTGCTGTCCTGGGTTCAAAGGATTGGTGGTGGTGGTGGTGTGTGTGCGTCACGAGAGGAAGAGATTTGGCCTGAAAAGGATAAAAGTTCTATTCTTTGACTCCACAATTGTATTTGTCTTCTGAGGGAATGACAAGTTGATAGTCTCTACATTGAAGAGAGTTCCCTACTTCCTCCGTTACTTGTAAAATTTCTTTAAAAAAACAGATGGGGTTTATTCAGGAGTTCCCATTTCTGCTGAAAGTTAGTCGGCGGGGGAGAGGCATGGAGCTTTCTCTCTGAGAGGGTTTTGGTTGAGGAACTCCTACATGGAGAGAGACTAGGGGATGGAAGGTTCATGTGGGACCCATCACCGCCTGTTCCCCTGTGACACTCAGTAAGTGCTTATTTTTTAAAAAAATTTTTTAAGTGTTTATTTATTTTTGAGAGAGACAGAGGCAGAATGCGAGTGGGTTAGGGGCAGAGAGAGAGGGAGACACAGAATCCGAAGGAGGCTCCAGGCTCTGGGCTGTCAGCACAGAGCCCGACGCGGGGCTCGAACTCGCAGACCGTGAGATCGTGACCTGAGTGGAAGTCGGACACGCAACCGACTGAGCCACCCAGGCTCCCCACTCAGTAAGTGCTTATTAAACAGAGAACTGTTGCAGCTCTTGGGTATTAAGTGAGAGTCTCACTGCTGACAGTGACAGACTTGCCTCGGAAGGAAATCACAAACCATTTCCAAAGTAGCAGCATTTCCTATTTGTATGGTGTTGTTACCAAGTCTGAGTCCGTGGTCTGACACATAACAGGCCCTCCAACATTTCTTTTTTTTTAAAGTTTATTTATTTATTTTGAGAGAGAGAGAGAGTGTGTGCGTGAGCAGGGGACGGGTACAGAGAGGGAGAGAGAGAGAGAATCCCAAGCAGGCCCGATCCGGGGTTCTAACTCACAAACCGTGAGATCACAACTTGTGCCGAAACCAAGAGTTGGATGCTTAACTGACTGAGCCACCCAGATGCCTCCTCAAACATTTCTTTACTGAGACACTGTTGGATTAACCATTGCTTGGCCAGATTTGATCTTCTTCATACTCTCTTTGAGCTAACTGTAAGTAGGGACCAAACATGGAATACAACTTCAGCTCAAGTCCCCCAGTGGGCCTAGGCAGTGGGGGTCTCAACTCAGACGCCCCTGACAGTCCTTCAAGTAACCCATGTGTGAGTCAACAACATGTGATAAGCAATAGAGAGGAGGAGGCTAGGCATTAGTACTCAAGTATTTAGAAAAAACACATAACAACCAAAAGATGACCGCATGGTTCTAATCAATTTCATAACAGAAACAATTCTCCTATATTTTTAATTATACACCTTGGGGCGCCTGGGTGGCTCAGTCAGTTAAGCGTCCGACTTCGGCTCAGGTCATGATCTCATGGTTCGTGGGTTGGAGCCTCACGTCCTGCTCTGTGCCGACAGCTCAGAGCCTGGAGCCTGTTTCAGGTTCTGTGTCTCCCTCTCTCTCTGCCCCTCCCCCACACGCGCTGTGTCTCCCTCTGTCTCAAAAATAAATAAACATTAAAAAAAATTTTAAGTTATACATCTTGAGGTTGTTAAATTTTTCTACTAATTTGAGAAGGCAGCTGGCATCCAAATGGGGGAGACTCCTTACCTGTGGTCTGGAAGGAAATGAAGGTAATCATTCAAGGCATAGTTTCCCCAGTGAGTTTCCTCAGTAAACTACAGACTTTGGGGCTAACCACCCACACTGAAAACCTTAGGCTCTAGGCAAAGGGCAGGGGAGCTGGACACAGATACGGGTTCGAATCCAGGCTACACTATTAGCTGTGTTCTGTGGATAAGATGCTCAACTTCGAGGAGCTTGTGTTTTCTCATGTGTCAGGTTGAGAAATAATAATTATGTTTATGATAACATGTGGAGTCCTTTCTATGCTAAGTATTCATCACATATCATTTAATTTAACCATTACAACAACAAATCTGTGTGGTAGCTACTTCTCTGTTGGATGGCCTAGGGGATAAGACTTACGTTAAGTAACTTGGCCAAGGTCACAGAGTGAAAGTCTGTTAGGCTGTGGACTTGAACAAGGGCTACCCAATTCCAAAGCCAATGTTCTTAAGCATTCGCTGCTCTGTTGCTGCCCCTGTGTCATTTTCTAAGAACAAGATGAAATTATCTCTGCGGAACGTCCAACAGAATGCCTACAAGCACACAGACAGTGGTCGCCAGGGTGCTTCGCAGCAACCCCACTTTGGGCTGTTTATTCCACATCTCCACGTGCTGTGGAAATGTAGAATGACCCTCACTTTCTTTCTTATCTTGTGGTCCCAAAAAGCCGCACACGGGGGCTGAGGTAATGGCTGCCGTCATTCTGGGGAACCTCACCGTGGGACCCAGTGGCTTCAGGCCATGGGGATCACTCAGCCTTCCTAAGGCACGTGGGGGTTGCACGACCACAGTTTTGAAATTAACCCTTTCGTCTCTGTGTCTGAATGAGCGACGGTTTTCAATGATAAGGCAGGGTGATTTATGCAAGGGCCATTTGTCTTCATAATAAATTTATTAAACGATCATTGTTGCTTTTTTTTTTTTTTTTTCCTTTCGTATTTGTCACCGGCAGTGTGGTGATTGGTGTTTGAAGCCCGTGCTGGCGTGTCATCAAAGGAGCCTGCAGTTCTGATCAAGTGAAGCTGGCTTGGCAGCGGGGAGCCACAGGAGCTGACGGGCAGTAGGAAGGCACAGGCCACAGGCAGTGTGATCTTCCCATGGAAGACGTGGCCCAAGGTTTTTGGGTCTCTGGATTAACTCTTACACCCCTTTCTCTTCTTCAGCACTGAGGCATGAAGGTCGCTATCGAATTTGTTGATCTCCTTAGACAAGTACAGGTTAAATACACACGCAACAGGTTGGCGGGCTCGCACTTCATTACGGTGCGTTAATTATCGTCACCTCCAATGGCAATTAATAACAATTAAGGGTCTTGTAATAACATGAGCACTGTGTGTAGCTACTTTAGAAGCTGCAGGAAAGTGGAATGGATGGTTCTCGATTACCCCAGTTGAAAGAATCAATGGCATTATCCTAAAATAAGAGTATGAAACATGGTGCCAGACTCTCTAAACTGAGTAGCAATGAGAGCTACAGGCAGGGTCCCCCAGTGTCCCGCTAGGCTGGGGTTAAGAACCAGCCAGGGAATAAAAAAGGCTGGTAGACAGGCTGATCTGGCCTGGGAGGTGTTCTTAAATAGTCATTATTTGAATGCCCTTAGGCTGGACTTGCACTCTCCCATTCTAGCACATTCCTGAGACCATTGTCTTACTATACTTGCTTGTGCCCTGAAGTCAAACTGATCTCTGCTCTAGGGTGAATAAAGAGTCCAGCAGAGGGCTGAGAGTGAGCTTCCTTCACACTGTGAGGAATGAATGAGAATTCCTGCAATGCACTTAAGAAACGTTGTCTGGCATGCAGCAAGCACTCGACGAAAGTTCAACTTTTAAACAAATACAAAGAAATAACGGTTCTCATCTCCAGTGATGCAGGCTATGAAGACTTTGGGCGTTCATACCTTCTTCTGGAGTCTAAATGCCTGGAGAGGCAATTTGGAGAACTAGGCATGCTACTTAGCTTCTCAGGAGCTCAATTTCCTCAGCGGTCTAAGGAGATGAATATCCAAATACTCCTACTGCACAGGCTTGTTGTCAGAGTTAAATGAAAGGATGCATTTAATAAATTGCAGGGAGCATCTTTCTCTTCTCAGGGTTTAAGGCTAAAAGTCAGGGGATTTATCAATCAGTGTCAATCGACCTAGGTAAACAGTCCTGCAGATTACATCTTCCTCACACCAGGAGGAGCCTTTTGTTCACAAGCTTTTGGTGTTAGAGGTTATTGGTATAAAACTCAGCTTGGCCACTTACCAGCTCTTTGACTTTTCTAGTGACCTAAATCTGGGAGCCCAGATACCGCACAGGTGAAATGGGAATGATGAAAGGAACGAATGTGGTATGCATGCAAAAAAACAGGGTGTGCAATACTCTTTAGAAGCGCTCCTTACAGAGCAGGTGTTAACATGGTTACGCCCAACTTGAAATGAAAGCTCATTCATTCATTCATTCATTCATTATTCATTCATACCAGGCTCCCTGCCTGGCACAGAGCCTGACACAGGGTTTGAACTCACGACTCTAAGATCATGACCTGAGCTGATATCAAGAGTCAGATGCCTAACTGACTGAGCCACTCAGGTGCCCCGAGACCTCACCTTTTCATTGTAGGGTATCCTTCATTGTTTACTTGCCGTGGCATCTCTTCGGTAACTGGAGTTTGAAATGTTCATTTTTACTTACTTTTTTAAACCAAAACTTTGAAAAAACTGACGCTCTGCACTTAAAAAGTTGTAATTTTATGAAATTGAGGTACTTTCTAGAGAGCCACGTTGACAAGAGCATATACATTTCCAACAACAACAAAAACTTCCAAATTAGTGCTAAGTTGGTCAAGATTCATTATTCGAGGGGTGCCTGGATGGCTCAGTCAGTTAAGCATCGTGGGATGGAGCCCTGCATCAGGCTCTGCGCTGAGCATAGAGCCTGCTTAAGATTCTCTCTTCCTCTCCCTCTGCCCCTCCCCCACTCATGCTTACCCTTTCTCTGCCGCCCCCCCCCTGCCCCCAGCCACCTTTCTTAAAAAGAAAAAAAAGACCCATCATTCTAAAATTTATTCTCTGGAATAAAATATATTTGCCAAAGCAGAAATGCTTTCTTTCTTTACTGTATTGACAGTTTTCTAAGGCCAAATACATGGTCTATAGCATTTTCACTTTTTAAGAAGAGTTTTCGGGGTGCCTGGGTGGCTCAGTCGGTTGGGCGTCTGACTTCAGCTCAGGTCACGATCTCGCGGTCCGTGAGTTCGAGCCCCACATCTGGCTCTGGGCTGATGGCTCAGAGCCTGGAGCCTGCTTCCAATTCTGTGTCTCCCTCTCTCTCTGCCCCTCCCCCGTTCATGCTCTGTCTCTCTCTGTCTCAAAAATAAATAAAACGTTAAAAAAAATTAAAAAAAAAGAAGAGTTTTCTATTTATCTTGGAAAATTAAGGAGGTGATGAAAATCTAAATATAATTTAATGCAAATGTATCCAAACAATTAGAGGATGAAAGATGGACTGCAAATCAAAGCCCCCTGCATGTGTTGAAGATGAATGATGGGAAGGTAGGTATTTGCACCCTGAGAAGGCAGGTTTGCTGAGTCAGCAACAATGGAGGTTGGAGATTGCCAGGTACAGACAGAAATTGTTCACTCGTGAGCAGCCAACTTCCTCCTACCATCTCTTTCTTCTTCCTTCCTTCCTTCCTTCCTTCCTTCCTTCCTTCCTTCCTTGCTCCCTCCCTCCCTTCCTTCTTCCCTTCCTTCCTTCCTTCTTTTGCCCTTTCCTTGATGCCTCTCTTTCACAACACAGCTCTTTTCTTCCCTTCTTCCTCCCTCCCCCTCCTCTCCTCTTTCTCTATTTCTCCTTCTTAGTTTCTTTGCTCTATCCTTGTCTTTCCTCCCTGGCTCTGTCTCTTGTCTCTGTGTGTATCCCTGTCTCTCCATTCTGTGCCTCTCTCTGTATTTCCTCTTTGTCTGTTTTCCTCATTCCTCCTCTCCCTCCTGCCATCTCCTCCCCTGGACCTCATCCACATGGTCCAATGACAGGCCAGCTGCCGGGCTAGGCACAAGGAGTGGACAAGAGGAAAGCTGTGGCTCCAGCTCCACTCTTAATGGGGCTCAAGGTCTCATGGGAGAGGCATGTGGAGAAACCAGCACCCTGCTAGGAAAGGGGACCCGCCACACTGGAATTAGCAAACACCTTGGGAGAACAGTGCTTAGCACTGTCTGGAGAGTTGAGGGAAACTAAAGAGAAGTGAAGCCTTAAGGTATACCTCATGGAATGGAAAGAAGTGACCAAGGAGGGCAATCAGCAGGGACTCACCTGAAGACATGGCAATCATACAGTTTAAGGAACTGTGAGCATATTAGCTCAGGCACTACTTGATTAGAAGAGAGAGGGGAGGGAAGATAGAGTAGGGTCAGGAGGGGAGGGAATAAAGGCACAGAATGGAGGGGGAGTGGATATCTGAGAAGGCCTTGGAATTGTACACCAGAATTGACTATAAAGTCCTAGCTTTTGGATCTCGCAGACCAGTTTAAAAAACTACATCAAGCTCTTTATTTATTTAAAAAAATTATTTTAAGTTTATTTATTTATTTATTTTGAGAGAGAGAGAGAGAGCGCGAGTGCACATGACTGGGAGAGGGGGCAGAGAGAGAATCCCAAAAAGGCTTTGCACTGTCAACGTAGAGCCTGATGTGGGGCTTGATCCCACAAACTGTGAGATCATGACCTGAACTGAAATCAAGAGTTGGACAAGAACCATATGATCCTCTCAACAGATGCAGAGAAAGCATTTGACAGAATACAGCATCCTTTCTTTTTTTTTTTTATTTTTTTATTTAAAAAAATTTTTTTTTTCAACTTTTTATTTATTTTTGGGACAGAGAGAGAGAGAGAGAGCATGAACAGGGGAGGGGCAGAGAGAGAGGGAGACACAGAATCGGAAACAGGCTCCAGGCTCTGAGCCATCAGCCCAGAGCCCGACGCGGGGCTCGAACTCCCGGACCGCGAGATCGTGACCTGGCTGAAGTCGGACGCTTAACCGACTGCGCCACCCAGGCGCCCCTACAGCATCCTTTCTTGATAAAAACCCTCAAGAAAGTAGGGATAGAAGGAGCATACCTTCAGATCATAAAAGCCATATATGAACGACCCAATGCTAATATCATCCTCAATGGGGAAAAACTGAGAGCTTTCCCCCTAAGGTCAGGAACAAGACAGGGATGTCCACTCTCACCACTGTTATTCAACATAGTATTGGAAGTCTTAGCCTCTGCAATCAGACAACACAAAGAAATAAAAGGCATCCAAATCAGCCAGGAGGAGGTCAAACTTTCACGCTTCGCAGATGACACGATACTCTATATGGAAAACCCAAAAGATGCCACCAAAAACTGCTAGAACTGATTCATGAATTCAGCAAAGTTGCAGGATATAAAATCAACGTACAGAAATTGGTTGCATTCCTATACACCAACAATGAAGCAACAGAAAGAGAAATCAAGGAATCGATCCCATTTACAGTTGCACAAAAAAAACCATAAAATACCTAGGAATAAATCTAACCAAAGAGGTGAAAAATCTATACACTAAAAACTATAGAAAGCTTATGAAAGAAATTGAAGAAGACACAAAAAATGGAAAAAGATTCCATGCTCCTGGATAGGAAGAAAAATATTGTTAAAATGTTGATACTACCCAAAGCAATCTACATAGTCAATGCAATCCCTATCAAAATAACACCAGCATTCTTCACAGAGCTAGAAAAAACAATCCTAAAATTTGTATGGAACCAGAAAAGACCCAGAATAGCCAAAGCAATCTTGAAAAAGAAAACCAAAGCAGTAGGTATCACAATCCCAGACTTTAAGCTATACTACAAAGCTGTAATCATCAAGACAGTATGGTACTGGCACAAGAACAGACACTCAGATCAATGAAACAGAATAGAGAACCCAGAAATGGACCCACAATCGTATGGCCAACTAATCTTTGACAAAGCAGGAAAGAATATCCAATAGAATAAAGACCGTCTCTTCAGCCAGTGGTGCTGGGAAAACTGGACAGCGACATGCAGAATAATGAACCTGGACCACTTTCTTACACCATACACAAAAATAAACTCAAAATGGATGAAAGACCTCAATGTAAGACAGGAAGCCATCAAAATCCTCGAGGAGAAAGCAGGCAAAAACCTCTGTGATCTCAGCCGCAGCAACTTCTTACTCAACATGTCTCCAGAAGCAAGGGAAACAAAAGCAAAAATGAACTACTGGGACCTCAACAAAATAAAAAGCTTCTGCACAGTGAAGGAAATAATCAGAAAAACTAAAAGACAACCGACAGAATGGGAGAAGAGATTTGCAAATGACATATCAGATAAAGGGTTAGTATCCAAAGTCTATAAAGAACTTCTCAAACTCAACCCCCAAAAAACAAATAATCCAGTGAAGAAATGGGCAAAGGACATGAATAGACACTTCTCCAAAGAAGACATCCAGATGGCCAATGGACACATGAAAAAATGCTCAACATCACTCATTATCAGGGAAATACAAATCAAAACCACAATGAGATACCACCTTACACCTGTTAGAATGGCTAACATTAACAACTCAGGCAATAACAAATGTTGGCAAGGATGTGGAGAAAGAGGATCTCTTTTGCATTGTTGGTGGGCATACAAGCTAGTGCAGCCACTCTGGAAAACAGTATGGAGGTTCCTCAAAAAACTAAAAATAGAACTACCCTACGACCCAGCAATTGCACTGCTAGGCATTTATCCAAGGGATACAGGTGTGCTGTTTTGAAGGGACACATGCACCCCCATGTTTATAGCAGCACTATCAATAATAGCCAAAGTATGGAAAGAGCCAAATGTCCATCGATGGATGAATGGATAAAGAAGATGTGGTATGTATATATATATATATATATATATATATATATATATATATATATATATACATACACACACACACAATGGAGTATTACTCGGGAATCAAAAAGAATGAAATCTTGCCATTTGCAACTACGTGGATGGAACTGGAGGATATTATGCTAAGTGAAATTAGTCAGAGAAAGACAAAAATCATACAACTTCACTCATGTGAGGACTTTAAGAGAAAAAACAGATGAACATAAGGGAAGGGAAATGAAAATAATACAAAAACAGGGAGGGAGACAAAACAGAAGAGACTCTTAAATATGGAGAACAAACTGAGGGTTACTGGAGGGTTTGTGGGAGCGGGGATGGGCTAAATTGGTAAGGGGCACTAAGGAATCTACTCCTGAAATCATTGTTGCACTATATGCTAACTAATTTGGATGTAAATTAAAAAAAAAAAATAAAATAAAACAAGTTAATAAAATAAATAAATAAATAAATAAATAAATAAATAAATAAAATTTTTTTTAAAAAGCAAAAAAAAAAAAAAAAAAGAGTTGGACGCTTAACCAACTGAGCCACCCAGGTGCCCCAAGCTCTTTATTTACTAAATAGAAATAGTTTTTTAAAAAATCAACTATAAGCATCATAACTTTATGAAATACATGACATTTAGCACCAGAACTAGTAAGAGAAATAATCAGAATAAAGGATATTAGTTTAAAGGGATCACTTAGATTTTGGTAAAGCTCACTATAGGGCCCTTTTCTCAAGGGAAGAGTTTATTGTCCACCAGGATCCCTACTCTTCTGTGCATCTGTGTGTGGGAAGCAGGACTGCACATAGTGTCAGAGATGTTGTATTTGTCTCTGGGAAGCAGGGAGGAGCTAGCAAAGGTTTCTGAGAAGGTGAGGGCCTTGTGCAGGGACTGCAGGAACACACGGAGCACGGAGGCCATTCCTGGCTAGCCTGCTGTGTTTTGGGGGTCACAAACTATGGGCCTACATTTCCCTTATTTATTATTAGGGGAGAACCACACTCACCACAGTGGATGGTGGTAGTAATTAAAATCACTAATAGATATGAAGGCACTTGGAGGTTAATGGAGACCTAACTGTAGGAATCATTAATATTAGAGGGTGGTCTAATCAAGAGTTGATGTCAGGTGTAGACAGGCAGTGATAGGACCACACCAGAGCCATGTAGGGGTGAGTGGACAGGTGGAACCTTCCTATGACTTCTTTTAAAAAAAAATTTTTTTTAACATTTATTTATTTTTGAGACAGAGAGAGACAGAGCATGAACGAGGGAGGGTCAGAGAGAGGGAGACACAGAATCGGAAACAGGCTCCAGGCTCTGAGCTGTCAGCACAGAGCCCGATGCAGGGCTCGAACCCACGGACCGCGAGATCGTGACCTGAGCCGAAGTCGGACGCTTAACCGACTGAGCCACCCAGGCGCCCCTAACTTCTTAAGCACTTGTATTCAGCTACCATTGCCAGAGGCACTATTACATGCCAGGTATCTGTTAAGTGCTTTTATTTTTATTTTTTTAAATGCTGATTTATTTTTGAGAGAGTGAGAGAGCAGGGGAGGGGCAGATAGAGATGGAGAAAGAGAATCTGAAGCAGGCTCTGCACTCTCAGCACAGAGCCTGACGTGGGGCTCGAACTCACCAACCATGAGGTCATGACCTGAGCCGAAGTCGGAAGATCACCTGACTGAGCCACCCAAGTGCTCCCTAGGCACACTGCTTTATTATCTACTTAATTCCTTGCAACCACTTTGTGTGATAATTATACATAAACTTATGCACTTGTTTAGTGTTATTAGACAACTAGTAATGGGAAAAGCAATGCTTTTTTCTTTTTCTTTCTTTCTTTTTTTTTACCACTATACACCCAAAACCTAGTCATTGAATAGTGCACAGTAAGTGTTCATTAAATAGTTTTAATCAAAAGGATTTTTGGAAGATCCCATAACAAGTAAGGGACATGAGTAAGATTCTAGCCCAAGTCTGACTGCACAGCCCATGCTTGTACCTATGGCTAGTTCTTCCTCTCCTAGTACATCCTTGAACTTATCACGCCTTGTGCTGGGGGCTGGCTACCCTGGTAGAAGACAATGCAAAATGCTTCTGCTTCAAGGGCCAGTTGTTACCTCCCTGGGAAGGCTCTGTACTTGCTCTCACAGCTGTGGCCTCCTCTGTGTCCCACAGCTGATGGTGAAGTGAAAAGAGCACCTGCTTTGGATTGGGATGGTTTGGAACTGAGTCCTGAGGCTGCCTGATATCAGCTCTGTGACCTTAAGCAAGCCCCGGGTGTCAGGTTCCTCATTTGTACCAGAGGAGAAGAACTCTGGCTTTGTCTAACAGTCCAGCCGTGTTTTAAGATCCAAGTCAATGAGTTGACGTGTAAGAAGCATTTACACGTTGTATAACCTGCCGCAAAAGGGTTAGCTATTACTTTAAGAAGCCAGGTTATAAAGTTACAGTGGGAAAACACAAGGAAATGGGCAGTTCAAATAGGGACAGACATGTGGCAGCTACCATGGCCGTCTTAGTGAGCACCTCCCCACCCCTTTCCTGTCCAGCCTGTGAATTATAGCCAGTCCTTCACTCACATACTAAGTGGCCGCTCTGTATCAGGTACTGGGCCCTGAAAATATTCAAATGAATAAGGATATGATCCCATCTTTTCCCCTAGGAAGCTCATTGCCTCCTGGGGAGATAGGTACATTGAAAATTATTATCAAACACCTGTCTTATTTGAACACATAGGACCTCTGTCCTGGTTACCCCTCAAAATGTGTTTTACTCATTATCGACTATTTTAGACTAGAGCATTCACATCTGCAACCTACCGTGCCTACTTTGCTTCTGCATGTTACTGCTTACTGATTATTTTACCTGGTACTTTTATCATATTAATTTTACAAAGTTTTACTCTTTCCATTTCCTTTTATTCTTATTTTTTAAAATATTTTTGGAGGGTCTTTGTGTTTGACGAGTTTCAACTTTGTCTCAAAGCAGTAATTTCATCTTACATGGATATCGTGCATATTTTGTGCCCAGTGCTATTCTGAAACTGAATGTACACCGACAGGATCAGCAGTCTATTTGAGCTCTCCTTGCGTGTCTCCAAAGCGTGTTCCTAGTTGCACAGAGTTCTTATACTTCTTGCAAATTATAAACCTTTAAATAAAAACATAAATGTATAAAAACGCACAACTTATGTAAGTGATTAAATCTTCAGAAATACATATAATTCTTATGAAGAATTCTCTGCTCCATATTGCCCGACACAAAAGTGACACATGTACTGTTACATGTTGTAGAAATTCTGAGCTTATTTTGGAAAAGATTACATAAAATACACCAGAAACACATACATTTCTTACAAATGGCCAGGAGCTATTTGTGCCCTGCCAGTATCGATATTTACAAACCGGTGTGGATTTCACATGACCACTGGCTGGAGCATTCACATGAAAAACCCACCTACCTATCAGTAGTTAGAGAAACATGCCTAGGTCCTCCAGAGCACAACAGAGGTAGGAGGTATGATGGGTATTCGTGGAAAACTGTAGGAATGAACACAACTCAAGAAGGAAAAGGAGGAAGAGTTTTGGAACATTGTATTAGTGTCCCAGGGCTGCCATAACAAAATATCACAGATGGAGTGGTTTAAACAACAGAAATTTATTTCTCGTGCCTCTGGAGGCTGGGAGTCCGAGGTTGGGGTGTCTACAAGTTTGGTATTTCCTGAGGCCTCTTTCCCCTGCTTGGACATGGCTGCCCTCTTGCTGGGTCCTTACATGATGCTTTCTCTGTGTGATACAACCCTGATGTCTCTCTGTGTGTTCCTTCTTCAAAGGAACCAGTAAGAATGGGTTAGGGCCCACCCATGGCACCTCATTTAACTTTAGTTTTATAGCTCTGAAAGTCCTATCTCTAAATGTAGTCTCACTGGGAGTCAGGCTTCAACATTATGAATTTGGGGGGAACAAAATTCAGCCCATCACAAACATCTTTAAAACTTGACTCCGGTATCACTCCCTCTGGAAAGCCTTCCTAGGTTTTCCCAGGTAAGGTTAATTGAAGGCATTCTCATATCACACAGTTTATTCCTCTTTACGACATGTGCTGCACTGTGTTGTAATTATCTTTTCTCCAGGCTGTGCCCATCCCCTCCCCTGACCCTTAGGCTGGGAACTTCCCAGCCGGGAGACTCTCTTCTCTATATTCCCGTCACCCAGCAGTGGGTAGGTGCAGCGAGCCCAGCAGGATTTTAAGATAACTCACCAGTGAAATCAAGATGGAATGTGTTAGGTTTCTCAAAAGAAACCAGCCGAGTATCTTCAAACCAATTGACCAGAATGCTGGAAGGCTTTCAAGGTAAAGGCAAAATTTGACCAACTCTGAGCCCAGATCCAGAACCTAGGCATACAGACATGAGAAGCAGGACTGAGGGGAACTGGCCAGGAATAGAAGCCCTAAGACCACGTGCTATGGCAGGAAGAGTCTGAGTGCAGGAACCAGACAGCCTAGATTCAAATTCCAGTTCTGTCACTTATGGGCAAAGCATTCAATTGCTTTAATTTATAGCTGGCTTCATAGTAAAATGGGATAATATGAACTAATTGGTAGAAGTGTCTGAGTTAAATAAAGAAGCCCGCGTAGAGAGCTCACTATAGGATCTGGTATACAGTGGGTGACTGACAAGTGATAGAAATTTCCACAACTAAACAGTCTCAAACCTTTGAAATGCTGCCTATGGAGTCAGGACGGAGCTCTACAGGTACCTCAAAGACCTGAAAAAGCCTGAACTGATTTGGAAACATTTGACCTGCCAGAGGGAGGCCTTCTAGATCCACCGTGGCACAGAGAAATCGTCATAGCATTACTAATGTTGAGGTTTTCCTTTAAAAATTTACATTAAGCCTCCTTGGAGTTCAAATGAAATTCATTCCCATGATAATACTCAGAGCTTAATGCTCATAACATTTCAGAATAAAAAAATCAGTTCTGTGTTTACTTTGTGCTTATTAAACAGAAAAAAGATGAAAGGAGCAAATAGAAGAAAGACAACCAAGATTATTTCCAATTTCTCGAGATATCCCTTCCACCTGGATGCTTTGATAATGGCACAACAGACAGCAAAGTCTGTGGCTACATGAGGCTCAAAAACAAGAGGGAGAAAGTCACTCGGTTCTGTCATCCAGATGTTTCATCTGTATGGTAACAAACAGCTAAAGGATCAGGTATCAGAACTGACTTCAGATTTCAATTGTCTCTTAATTTTCATAGTCCTGCTGAATTCACAGAGTGGGGAGACCTCAAGAGAGTCATCCGGAACTTGTGTAAATGTCACAACTCCTCATCTCGGTTATTTTTGAGAATGATGGAAGACGAAATTGTATAACCTGCCACTAGAGCCCATTCTGGTGTTCGACAATGCTCACCTCAGGAAGATGCCTCTTAGAGCGAAGTGTTTGGGCTGGGGAAAAATGCGGGTCATTTGTTTCACCCAAAGGGCAGATAATGTGGAGTCTATTTATATAACAGTGACTGGGTAACTTTTTGAATAAGAGACAGTATAGGCTACTGTGGCTTTAGAGTCCAAAGAACTGGGTTCAAATGTCAGCGTTGACACTTGCTAGCTGTGCGACCTGAGCTTCATTACTTCACTTATTTGAGCACCGTTTTCCCCATTTATAAAATGGAGCCTTGGCCCTGAAGCATGCTGGGAACTCCATGTAAGGAGAAAGTCGTGAATACCCAATTGTGGTATGACAGTAGTACCCTGTACTATTTTTAAGTCTGAAATATCCACATATGTGTTGGTGCGCTATTTTAATTTTTAAAACATCTGAAATTCGAGTTATTAATATCTGGAGAGCAAGATCAATGGTTCAATTATTCAAATGATGTGAAAAGACAAGTCTAGACAGCTCCAGGCCTGTGTGAATAGCAATAAGCAACTACATTGTGGTCTTGCAAAGCTCCTATTGAAGGAATAATTATTATTGCACTTCAAAGAAAAGAATTTCTGAGAAGTAGAATATGAATGTGCTAGCACGGAAATAAGCCCAGGTACTCGTGCATCAGATGTAGCAAATATCTATGATGAAAATGCAGAAGACAAAGGCAAATCAAATGTTTTCTTTCGCAGGGGCGGGTCTGGGGTGGGACTCGTAGCTCCTTATCAATGTGAAACCTAGTCTTTGTTGGGGTGGCCGTGGGAGAATCAGTTATTCAAACAAGAACTCCTCCTGAGTGTCAGGGGTGCCTGGGTGGCTCAGTCAGTTGAACATCCTCTTGATTTCAGGTCAAGTCATGATCTCATGGTTCATAGGATGCAATCCTGAGTCGGGCTCAATGCTCAGCATAAAGCCTGCTTAAGATTCTCTCCCTCTCTTTCTCTCTCTCTCTCTGTCCCTCTCCACTGCTGTGCTCTCTCTTTGAAATAAAAAAAAAAAAAATGAACTCCTTGTAAATAACAAGAAATAAAATTATTTGAAGATGAAATCTGGATTAAAATATTTAGGGTTAGTCCCTAAGTATTTCCTCACCATTCTTCTGAGTGGTCAGAAAATCACCAGAAAGAGCTTTTTTAGCAGCAAGAAAAGCTTGCACAAAAATACATTTGCCACCCAATGATGTCATTGACCCACTTTATTATTTAACTACCACATTTTTAAAAAGAGCAAACAATATTTTTGTTTTCAACTTCCATAACTGATTAGGTTTTCCTGAGTTATATGCTTTTTAGTTTATATTGTGAATATTTATCTTAATGAATTTTTATTCACCCAATAATTTATATTATGGTTAGAATGTTTATCTTTTGTAAATTTACATTTTCCCCATTGTTTGTAACATATTTATATGTTTTTTTATTTAAAGTACGTTAAATAATTTCATTTCCTTGAGCTTTTTATTTTATAAATTCTGTGTACTTTGAAAATAAAATATTGATAGTATGTAAAATAAATACTGAAATAACAGAATTATTATCTTGCTGCAGCATTGTAATCACTAAAATGGAGTTAGCCATACTGAAATTAACATGCTATTGGTCAGGGAAATGTACCAGGACTCAAAGGAGGGGTCAGTAGCCCAAATGAGCAGAAGCAAAGGGGTCCGAGTTTTCTCTCACTTGAGACTGGTACTTTCCCTGCTTGATGTTAGCAGGATAGAGGGCCTTCTGGTAGACCATAAGCCGCTATTAGTATCAGGAGATCTGGCAGATTTATTAATCAGGGAAGTGGGATAGTGTGATGTCAGGTACAACAAATATTCCACTGTGGACTTCTGAGGAAATGACCTGCAGGGAGTGGGAGATTATGGTCTGGAAGTGTATTGAAATAGGGAGGCGGCCAGGCACCTAGTCTACCTAAATCGCAGACCTGCTGTAAGAATTATATATTTGGTAATCTCTGAGGACTCCACATTACACACCAGGAATTATTACAAGAAGTGGTTCAGGGTAGTGCTGCATAGCTGTGGAACCCAGAACAAATCGTTTAACCTCATGTGACTCAATTTTCTCCTCTGTACAATGGTGTTAACAACAATGCACATGTAACTAACACAGTGGTAAAGAGATGGTGTGATTAATATATGTGAAGGGCTTAGAATAACCCCTAGTCCATGGTAAGAGTTCAGGTTGCTATATGCCTCTCAAGCCAAGTGATTATTAGGATTGTCATCAGAAACCTAAGAACTCAGCATATCCCAAGTGAGAGAGTGGTAAAAAGAGAATTTTAAAAATTATAACATTTAACTTGCATTTTGAAAACAGAAGTTTATAACCATAACCCAAAACATCACTTGAAAATACTAATTTAAATAAAATGTAACACTCCTCTAGTATAAATTATTAGCAGATAAGTTATGAAAAATAAACTTTTATTAAAAAACAAAGTAAATCTTCTCTTAATGGTATTTGTGCATAACTTGGTGTGAGTTTAACATGATCACCACAGAGGGGAGATTTCAGTGTACTCTAGGAGCCTGGAAGCAAACGGAGGAGGGGTAGGACTTAGCAGAGTGTCTAGGGTGGGATGGGTAGGGCTCTTGAATGCCAATAGTGTGCACACCCGTTCACCTAGAGGGGAGTCCCACCCGGAAGGGAGAGACAGAGTAAGGTGGGGGAGGAGCCGAAACAGTGGAGAGAAAAACTGTGAGGGGGTAACAGAAAGGAAAATTAATTCTTTTTTTTTTTTTTTTTTTGGTAATTCTTATTTCTTTTTGTGAGAAAGAGAGAGAGAGAGCGAGCAAGCGAGAGAGAGCAGGGGGAAGGCAGAGACAGAGGATCCAAAGCGGGTTCTGCTCTGCACTGACAGCATCCAGCCTAATGCGGGACTCGAACTCAGGAACCGGGAGATCATGACCTCAGCGAAGTTGGACGCTCAATCGACTGAGCCACCCAGGCGCCCCAGGAAAATTAATTCCTAATTACAATAAGTGAAGCCAGGAAGCAATGTCTGAAATTGACAGCAACAGACATGTGCTCTTTAGAAACATGGAGTTAAATAGCAGAAGTGGCAGGAAAAATGATGAGTTTCGCAGTGCTGGGTCTATGAAACATAGAGGATTGCTATTTTTCAATAGGGGTTGTAGTACTATTTGTTTTAAATGTATTATATGAATAATTTTTAAAGAATTAAAACAAATAGAATATTTATGAGTAAACAGTAGTTATCATTATGGTCTGTTAGATAAGACTAAAGATATGACCAAAATAGAAAAGGTTAGTCATAACCTTTCCCTAAAGCAGACAACAATTACTCAGTAAAGGTGCGGGTCCATATGTTCTACAATTAAAAATACTGTTGCCAAAACCATGCGTAAAACTGTACCATGTATGCCAGGAATGGAGTTCCCTAACCGAGCTCTTTGTCACCTCTGTTGCAGCTGCAACCAAGGAGCAGGATCTAGAGCAGCTGTGTCCTTGTGAGGAGTGAGCCAGCCGGGGGGCGTGGGGTGGGGGGAAGTGACACTTTCCTAATACACGGGCTGTCAAATTTGAGCCTGCATCGAAATCACCTGGAGGGCCTGTGAAAACAGGTGGGGTGCTGGGCGCCAACGTCAGAGTTTCTGATTTTGTGGGTCTGTGGCAGAGCCTGAGAATTTGCATTTCTTTTTTTTTTTTTTAATTTTTTTTCAACGTTTTTTATTTATTTTTGGGCCAGAGAGAGACAGAGCATGAACGGGGGAGGGGCAGAGAGAGAGGGAGACACAGAATCAGAAACAGGCTCCAGGCTCCGAGCCATCAGCCCAGAGCCTGACGCGGGGCTCGAACTCACGGACCGCGAGATCGTGACCTGGCTGAAGTCGGACGCTTAACCGACTGTGCCACCCAGGAGCCCCAAGAGAATTTGCATTTCTAACGACGTCATGGGTGATGCCGATGCCGCTGGTCCTGGGACCACGCTTGGAGAACCACTGGCCCAATACCAATGAGCAAGTGTGCAGCAAGGGCAGGCTCCACAGGACGGGCGGAGGGAGGAAGGCTGATCCTGGAAAGGCATTTGAATAGGCTTTGTGCTGTGAGGGGAGGGACAGAGCGAGGAATCTAGGTGCCCTATATATTTCTAAGGCTGGCATTGCGAAGTCTTTTAATAATCTTTCTAGTGGAGCCCAACACTCCACTTTAAAGAAATGTCTGTTTCTCACAATTCTAATAATATGTGCCCAGAATAGAGCCTACCGATGAAAGTCTGAAAAATAGATTCAATTATCCTTCTCCACTATTGACCTACGCTGTGCCATTAGAAGCAGCGAGAGAGGTTGAGTGAATCACACATACATTTTTTCCAGGTATCTAAGAAGAAAGAGAATAGGTACAGAACACAGACCTCATCTGGAAGAGGCTGATGGAGACTATGCTTTCTTTTAAAAATGATTACACCACGTAGCATTTGTCAATACTTTTAATCAGCAAATTAATTTGCTTTATCAGCCAAAGCGTTCTGTTTTATAAGGATCACTGAGATCAGCATTGCAAATATAAACTTAAGGTGTGCATAGTTGGGACATCCTGGACCCGGGGGCTAATTCAGGCAGTTCAGTTCATGTACAAAGGCAGAGAAAGGGAAGGTAAGGAGTGTCTGGCCTCCTACCAGCTCTTTGAGGGAGGTGGCTAAGAGCTGACAGTCAGACTTTTAGGTCAGGGGGGTATGACCTTGGACAAGTTAACATCTCTGAGCTTCGGTTAACTCATCTGCAAAGTGAAGATAATAGTGGTCCTTACATCACAGTGTTATTTTAAGAGTTCGCATAGTATCTGGCACATGGTGTTATGCTAAAAGGATATGAACTATAATAATAGATAAAAACAAGCTCTTTGAAGTCAGATTAGGGTTCATATCTTGGCTGTCACTTAGTAGTGATTCCCTTAGGCAAGTTATTGAAACTTTCTAAGGAGTAATTGTGTTAAAATAGGGATAATAATATATAATCTTTCAGGATTAGTCCAAGGATGAAATGAAAGCCAGTATGATAGTATGCATATCCCTTGGCAATATTAAACACTTGGCAAATGAAATTATCGCTACATATATGAAATCTTACTCTTATGAATATTAGTTTTCCTCATCTGTGAAAATAGAACACACATCAACCCCATCCTCTTCCAGGTTTTGTTTTAGGCCGAAATAAGATAATGGATATGAATGAAATTTCTATTCATTCATGCTCTCATTCAACAAGTATTTGTTGCGTTATCTTTTGCGTGCCCAGACTATTCTAAGTGCCAGCAATACACCTGTAAACAAGCGAGGATAAAACTTGTGCCCTCACGGAGCTTGTGTTTCTGCCACTAGAGTGGAGGAGTGAGAGATGAATACACACACAAATATATAAAGTCAGGTAGTGAAAAGTAGGGGAGAGTAAGGCAGATCATTAGGGAAAAGTAAGGCGAGGTTAAGAGGATCAGGCTGAGGTAGAACAGCTGTGCAATTTTGTAAAAGATGGTCAAGGAAGAAATAGCCAGTAAAGGGCACTTGAACAGAGACCTGACGGACACAAGGGGTGAATCAGACAGATGTCTGGAGGACAGTCCATGTGGGGTGATAGTCTAACATTCCTGAGATGGGAGCATGTTGGGTATGTTCGAGATGCCGTTAAGGAGCCCAGTTTGGCTGGAGCAGCTAAGGGAGGTGGGGTGAGTACGCCGTGGATCACATGGGAATTTGTAGGCCATGTGCTAGGGACTCAATTGAATCCCCTCAAATTCTATGTTAAAGCCCCAATACCCAATGTGATGATATTAGGAGATAGGGCCTTTCTGGAAGTCATTAAGGTTAAATAAAGTCGGAAGGGTCAGGCTCCAATCCAATAGGACTGGTCTCCGTATAAGAAGAGCTATCTTTGCGTGTGCAGGGACAAAGCGCCTTGTGAGGACTAGGGAGAAGGCAGCCATCTCCAAGCCAGGAAGACAGGTCTCACCAGAAACCAAATGAGCTGGCAGCTTGATCTCAGATCTTCTAACCTCCAGAACCGCCAGAGATAATGGCTATTGTTTAAGCCACCCAGGCTTTTGTTATTTTGCTATGGCAGCCCCAGGACACTAAAGACAACAGCAAAGACTTTTAGAAGGGCAGCCATTAGAAAGCTTTAGGTAAGGGTGGGATGTTCAAAAGGACACTTTTGCTTTGGTGTGTTAAATATAGGGCAAGGCTGAAAGCTAAGAAATGAGGCAGGAGATTATTACACTAATCCAGGAAGATGATGGTAGCTGCTCAGACCAGCCGGGGTTAGTCGTAGAGAGTGGTGAGAGGGGGCTGAATTCTGAATGTAGGTCGGAGGCTGAGTCGGCACAACATGCTTGTGGATGGGAGGTGGAGTAGGAAAGAAAGGAACTATGTGTTGAGTACTGTGCTACTAACTGGGGAAACAAACTGTCGAGTACTGTGATGGTAACTGGGAAACTATGAAAAAGATCCACCAGCATGCATTTTCAACACAGTGTGATAGGGTGATGACAGAGATGTGCACAGGGAATCTTGGAATCCCTGGAGAGGGAGGCCTAAATCATCTCACTGGAAAAGCAGAAGCTTCCCAAAGGAGGTGCCATCAGGTATGGGTTTGAGGCAAAGGGTTGGTATATGCAGGATATGTGCAGGGGTGATTGAAGTCATAGGGCCAGCCTGAGCAACAGCACAGAGAGGGAAGGACAGGTTGGTGTGCGTTAGGACAGTAGACAAGTCGGGGGGTTGGGGCTACCAGGAGATGCAGGGGTGATCAGCTTATGACTCTGGGACTTCAAATCCCTAGGCCTTCAAATTCCTTCTTGTGGAATGAGGGGTTAACTACCACGCAGAGAGGAAGGGTGTGAGGGGTTACTGAGTGGCTTTAATAGAGGAAGTGTGTGCAAGTTAGTAATTGGGGTCAGAGTCATTTTAAGGAAATAACCCCAAAGAGGGGGAAATCACTGTCTATGAAGGAATCTTCATGTATTACTGACAAAGCAAAATATTGCAAGGAAACCAACCCTTAGCAATATGGAAATGACCAAATGAATTATGGTGGATCTACCTAATAGTCCATTCACTCAGTGGAATATTACTCAGTCATTTAAAGTGATTGATATGAACAGTATCTAGCACCATAAAAAATGCTTATGATATGAGTGAAACAAATAAAGCAGGCTTTATATTTGTATGTATAATCTGATAACATATACAAAAAATATATAAACATATAACATATATAAAATATGTCTATGTAAAGACTCAAGGGAACACACCCAAATAATGGATCATGGGTTTTGTTTGTTTTTTCTCTAATTTCTCATCATGTAATATGTTTAGTTTTAAAGTTGAAATTAATGATAAAAAATCAAAAAGCTGCTTACAAAAGCATATTTTTGTTATTTTTATCTAATGAAAACAATATATCACGTGTGATAACTTTATCAGAGTTGCGTGAGGAGATAAAAATCAGTATTTATATTATTTTCTTCTTATGAAGTACAGGTTTTCAGCAGTCCTGGGTAAAGAGTGTCAGGTCATAAGACTGGGGCCCACTGAGAAGGCACATTCTCTGAGAGAGTGAGCCAGCCACCACTCTTCTCCAGATTCTGGCTCACAAACGATTCCTTTCTTGGTGCTCTCACTTTAGATCTGGCCCAAATACTGTTCTCATTACAACTCAGCTAAGTTTTGACCTGATCTCAGTAATCTGCCATGTTGGAGGGAGGGGGCAACTGTTCAGGATTATCTCCCATTTTCTAATCCATAGGGATTAAAGATACAGCTCATGCTCTGGAAGGATCTGCCTAATAACTGAGGAAGACACCAAAGAAGGTAGGGAATGAGCCTCTGGGAGGGGCCAGGAGAATAGGTAGGAATTCACCACATTAGGTAAAGGCAGGATAGGGTATTACAGGTAGAAGAAAATAAGTGTGTGTGTGCATGCACACACACACTGAAAGGTGGGAATGGCAGAGAAAATTCTACAGATGAGATTGGGAAGTTGGGACAGGGCCGGATTATGAAGACCTCTGAAGTCTCCATTAAGACACTTTGCCAATTCCACCAGGCAAAGGGGAGCCACTGACACATTTTCAGCAGAGGAGTAGCCTTTTTATATCTGTAATTAGCAGGATAAAGGACAGAGCAGTGTTTGGAAGGAGCGAGACTTAAGGTTGAGCACTTACGAGGCTCAGAGGACAATGTGACCTTGGACAAAGGTAATGGCAGCTGGGATTCACTCTTTCATTGAACGAATACCTTTTGAGCATCTGCTATGAGCCACACATTCTGCTTTGCTAAGCACTGGGGATATACTGCAAAAGGGGAGACAGACAAGGTCCCTGCCCTCAGGGAGCTTATAGTATAATACGCTGGAGAGAGAAGGAAATGTTTTAGTATATTTCAGAGGCAGAATCAACAGGTCCTTTTAACACACTCTTCAGTGCTTAAAGGACAAACTCTACAAAGTCCAGCAGAAGTCACAATAGATGGGCTATCATTCCAAAGCCTACAACATTCATTCTCTTAATTGCAGCTAAAAGAAAGTTCCCACAAATACACTGGAAAAGACAGGCATTATGGCTATGGGCTTTCTCCCTGGCATGTGAAGTTGAAGTCTGAAGCTCGGGGTTTGAATAGTTCCATCAAGGGCCACAGTGGATAGAGTCCGCTGAATCATGACAAGAGACAGCGCAGAGGCTCATGGGCAGAAGGACAAGAATGGAGAAGCAAATCACATGAGTTGCAGGCTCAGCTCTGCGTAGCATTTGTTATGGGATTGAGCAGAAGTTACTACCTCGCTTGCAGACTCTAGTTCCTTGTCTGTCAGCAAGGAAACTAAAGCAGATAATCTCTGAGATCCCTTCTACTCCTAGAATGTCCTGTTCCCATTTTTGCTTCCTAAAGTTTCTGAATGAACGAGTGTATCTCCAGGGATATAATATACTCTTATTCACAATTGGTATTTAAATTTATTACACCAACTTATAGTTCTATAACCATGTGTACTTTACCGAGTACTTTCACATGCACAGTACCACTTTCTCTTCCCAGTCACCTCCGACTCCCATTTTTATAGGCGAGGGGATTTGCAGCTACATGAGCAAGAGAGGGAGGAGATACAAGACACTGAGTCCACACAGACAAATGGCGAAGTGAACGTTAAGTCAGCCTTTTAGTTCCAAAGTGGTTCTTTTATCCACTTCAAAAGCTCAACGCATTAACCCGACAGCTTATTCTCCTGTTCTAATCAATCTATGTTTAGGATTTAACAACTCAAACAGGATATTAGGTAAGTCAAATAGGTTCAGCACCAAGAACTCACTAAAAGGAAGAATGACTACATTTTATTGAACCTAATTTGTAAGCCATCTGGAAGCATTACCTTCAATGGGACATCCAGAACTCGTGTCCCTAGTGAAGAGACGCTGATAAATAAAGACACCAGCATTTCAGTAACATTAAATCCACGTGTTAAACACAGAAAGGTGAAAAATCTAGGGGCACACAAGCTCTAGATGGTCTTTTTATTTCCCCTGGTAATGTTCCCAGGAAGATACATGCTGGGCCTCAAGAAAATTACCTGTCAAATAAAATTCCTACAGAAATTTCCTTTGAAAGAATCATCGTGCAGCAAATGGAGACACTCTCACAATATTTGGTGCCTAGGTAGGTTAATGCTGGTGGTTTGCATTCAAACTTACTTCTGGCATTAGTGAGTTCCACGAAACTCTTAATTTGAGTCTTAATTTTCTCATGAAAATTTTCTAGACATGACAATAATTTCCTCTTAAGGCTGCTACAGGAGCAAAACTAGCGGAATGAGACAGGAGGGTAGAGGTGGGGTAGGTGGGTGGGGATAGTTCACAGCAGAAAAGCCAGTCAACAGAGTTTTCTGCTTTATCCAGGACTTGGTCTCATTCCCTTTCCCAACATTCTGACATTCTTACACTTGATTTTGGCTACGTTCTAGCTTCTCCATGGGTGTATCCCAGAGTTTAGTGGTTTAACTCTCTCCCAGTTTCCTCTCTGTGAGGTTCAGTCCATTCTGGATGATCTCTGAATAATACATGTGTCAGGCACATTTGTCTACAATCTGTTCAGAACAGATCTTCCAAAAGTCTGCTTGTACCCAAAGGTTCTCCTCTACCTTATCATTGTCTATCATCCCTCTTTCTCTCCCTTCTCTCTAAGAAATCTTTAGGGAACATCTACTCAGCTGTGGGATCTGAGGCTTAGGGGGATAGTGGGCAGATCACAGATTTCAGTCAGAGAGGTCTAGTTTCAAGTCTTAGCGTAGCAATTTACCAGCTGCAGGACTTTGAATAAATTGTTTCACTTCTCCCATCCTCTTGACATTTACCTATAAATGGGGGTAACAATAGCTTCCTTACATGTCTGGGTTGGGGGTTATCATCATTAGCATATGGGGGTTCTCAGTGATTCTTTTTTTAATACCTAGAGTTAGAAATAGATTCAGAAAAAAAATGCAAAAAAACTATGGACCTGGTCCCATAGGACATTAAGAGTGAGAGAAGAATGCAATAAACCATGCTAGTTGATTTAATAAAGAATTTCACCGCTCCCCAAAGGATACAGACATGTTCACACAGGATTGATGCTGGTCTTCCTCACCCACAGGAAACTGATTCTCTGACCCTTAGGTGTCTCCTGTTCTAAGCAGGGGGGTCTGAGTTGACCAGATGCCCTAGCGGACCTCATTATGCTTTATTGTGCCACTCTGAAATAAAAGATCCCCTTCCACAGGCCTCTCTTGATTCCACTTCTTTGCTTAGCCCTCTTGGTCTGGGCTTATTATACATCCACTCCCTCCCTCAAGCCCCGTTCTTCCCTTATCAACCCTCGGTGTCTTCTGGCTCAAATTCATTTTCTCCCCAACACTAAAAATAAGAATCCTCATGTTACAACTCCATCCGTTGCCTGGAGATAACATTCAGCTCCTCACATGCAGGCAGACCTCCTCCAGCTGTGCCAATTTAATCCTGTTCTGTTGCTTCATTCATTTTGAATAGGATACCTTTGGCAGGTGAGGTGTTATGAACATCAACATGTTAAATCTTCAGTAAAGTAATTCTCCTGGGCATTTTTTCCCCATTTCATTTTGTCCAGGATGCTGTCATAATGTCTACTGATATTTCTAGACTTTCCCCTTGAGTTCCTAGGCAATTCATTAATACACACATCCATCCAACAAACACGTTCTTGAGAACCCACCAACATTCCATTGTGCTATAGTACTCATTTGATCCTTGTAAGAAGGCAGGGTGTGTGTGCGTGCATGCGTGTGTGTGTGTGCGCACACACACACACACACACATGCAGTGAGAGGGAAGGTAAGCCAGCTAGTTTTTCAACTTTGGCTGTTGTTCAATGATAAATGCGTGTAGGGGAACAGGGTGAGGCTTGGCCACAAATGTGGCTTGCAGCTGTCAAACACATCCTCCACATCTTTATCTGGAAGTCATACACCTGCCAATTACTGAGATTTTTCTAACCAGGTTTGTGAGCTCATAATTGGTTGCCTATGTCACACTTAAGAATAGGATGTTCCCAGAGCCATCTGTCCGACTCACACGGAGACCCTCCTGTGCCAGAGATGACGGAGAGGCTCTTTTCTTTGAATGGACATCTACGTTATCCATTCATAACAGTTTCCTTTGTATATTCTTGATTTCATCACTTGGTTGTGTCACTTTGTAAAACTCCCTCCATTATAACTTTGAGTTCTTTTTTGCAGTCATCTCAATAATAGGCTGTTCTGTCATGTTCTATTTTTTGCATTTGATTTTTGTTAGTTTTAACAAACATAGGAGAATTTTTAGTCATTCTTTCATATTAGAAGCCTCTTGCCCTTTTTGGTCAGCTCTGTAATATTTTTTACAAGTGATTTTGAAATACATGCCCATCTTAACAGAAACCACTCTTCACTCAATTTCTTCAATCTGCATCTTCAAGAAACAACTTAGGCAAAAAGTTACTATGGTAGACCCTGAACAGTGTAAGAAATCAGGTTACAAACATGTCAAGGTGTTTATTTTCATTAAAAAATAGGGGCGCCTGGGTGGCTCAGTCGGTTGGGCGGCCGACTTCGGCTCAGGTCACGATCTCACACTCCGTGAGTTTGAGCCCCGCGTCGGGCTCTGTGCTGACCACTCAGAGCCTGGAGCCTGTTTCAGATTCTGTGTCTCCCTCTCTCTCTGACCCTCCCCCATTCATGCTCTGTCTCTCTCTGTCTCAAAAATTATAAATAAACGTTAAAAAAAAAATAAAATAAAATAAAAAATAAGAGTGCCCTGATTTGCTACTCTCTTGTGATTTCTAAGGTTTAACATCTCATCATAACTGGCATTTCCCTAACCGAGGTGTGAGCTAATCTGAGACTGGGACACAGATGTCAAGAACAGAGGGCCTCACATATCCAGGGCTGCTCAGGGATCACTGGACTCACAGAGGGCCTGAGAATAGCAGGTCGGCTATTAGTATACCTATTTTACATCTGAGGAAACTGAGGCCGTTAGAAACTACATAACAAGCAGATGCAGTCAGCCCTCTGTGGTGGCAAAAGACAAGCACAGGTATTCATATTCTAAGTTCCAGGCTTCCGTCCCCTCCCACCGTATCACACGATACTTTGTAAACATTCAGAATCAAGGTATTGTCTTTACAAGGCATGGGGAGGATGAAGAGGAGACAGGTCTGGGGAAACTGAACGATTAGAAGTACCTCTCTAGTATATTCACATTTATTGGGTTAACTTCATGAAGAGTCTGATTCTTAAGCTTCAAAAGGTGAGAAGCGAGAGAAAAAAATTCCGTGGATGAGGTCACAGCAGTGAGTTTATGCAACTATTTCAGGCTGGGAGGGGCAGAAGTCCTGAGGAAAAAGTGGGATATATCCTGGGCTGAAAAACAACATTTTTGGATTATGAGTTTAATTTCTCTTTTGTTACATGCCAGACAGAAAGAGGAATGGTGGATGGGAGGTAGAACAGGAATGGGCTTCCTTGTGAGTGGAGAATTCTGCATTATAGAAAGCTATGAGCAGCTGTATCAGGTGGGGATCAATCATGGAAACAGAAACAAGTAGTGTTAGATGTACACACACACACACACACACACACACACACACACACAATTTCCTAGTGCTTGGTTCTGTTCCTCTGATAATAAATGCCATATATATCTATGCACACACACACACACACACACACACACACTATATGTACTATATATATGAAAAATAAATATATATTTATTATTTATTTAATAGAGGAACTTGGCAAGCGATTGTGGGAACTGGTTAAGCAGTTTTAAGTCTGTTCAATTATGTCTGATGATGGAGCTTGAAGTCCACTGGGCAGGCGGTTAGGAGGGAAAGATGGTTATAAATGGGGAGAATCAGGAGCAGCCTGGAATCCATAAGCAGGCACTGAAACTCCATGAAAACTTACTGGAACCTTGGCTTTCACTGCTTCCCAGCTTGCCGATGTGGATGGCCTGCTGTAACCGGGGCCTTTTCTTAAGTGGCTAAACACACACATCTGGATGAGGCCTTGGGAAGCGGGAGGAGGATATGGGGAAGGGAAGAGCAGTTGTGGGCCCAGATGCCGCTTTGTGCCGACAGGGTGAGTCAACAGATCACCAACAACAGGTGAGCTGCAGAGTGGCTGCTGCTTCCCTCTATCCTCCGATCTCCCAAGAAACTCTTCCATGGCCCACCTAACTAGAAACATATAGGAAACTGAATTCTGAGCAAGGTAATCCCATCTAGCCACATTGGCATATTACAAAACCACCATACTATCTGCAATGAACACTGTACATAGGGCAGGGTTGACTTAGATACTCTTCAGATGCCCAGAAGCAGCTCAGGGAGCCCAGCAGACCTTCTGACTGTTCAGCAGCCAGGCCACTGTCTGGACAGGGAGGGCTCCCTGTGCACCCACAGACTTAGCTGCTTTCAATGTCTTCATCACTAGGGACTTCCCTTTTCTAAGCCCAGCCAAAGAGTGGGAGAGTGTCTTTCTAGCTTCCCTCTTCCTTGTTGCCAAAGATCAACACATCTGCCTTTTCATTTCAAAAATTTATAATGGCATGTATTATTATAAGCAACAGTGGCTAACATTCATTGACAATAGATAACAGGCCAGACTCTTTCGCATGGACTCTCTCATTAAATTCTCACAACAATCCTATATGAAAAGTATTGCTGTTACCTTAAGCTTACTGATGCGAAAATTCAAGCCTAAAGAAATTGATTTGCTCAATGTGAGACAGCTGTTACATGTTGGAGCAGGGATTGCAACCTAAGACATTCCGCTCTGGAAAGCAACACCACGAACATCAAACATACCAGATAAAGAAAACTGCCATGCGGCTAAGAACACGTTTAAGGTTTTTACAGTTGAACCCCTGGTGTCAAGAATCTCCTACTTCTATCCAAGTTGAAGAATGTGTGGTTTTATCAGGAGAGGAAAAGTAAAAGGGTAAACAGGATCTGAGAAAATCAACAGGCTGGCAAATAGGAGACACTAGGAATTCTAAAAGGAGGAAAAAGAGGAGGAAGACTGGTGAGAAAAATTTTTCTTGTCTTATTACTATCTCACCATGATGACACCATGGCTATAAATGAATTCAAATGGACACATCTAGTTAACGCAAGAAATAAAGAGCCAACGGCTCAGTTATGTCAACAGATGGCTTTCAGGCAATTTTTAAAGGTAGGTGGCCTAAAAGCTCCAAAAGAACACCAAGGAATGGGGACAGTGGTTTTAGCAACTATTCAGAATTGGGTTCCCAGGGATGCCTTCTCTGCATGCTCAGGGTGGGTCACTATAGGGTTGGCTGATGAGAACAGGCAGACGGTCCTTCAAGTCTACTTTCAGGAGACACCAACAGCACAGAAGCCTTGGAAAATCACTGAGTGCAAGCTGGCGTACAAAACCTGGTTGCTGAGGAAATGTAACAGGTCAAGTGCACAGCTCTCAAACTAGCATCTGTAATATGTGGCTGAGCAGCTATGGTTCCGTGTGGCTGGGAGCAGCTGTTTTGTGCAATGCCCAGTCTCAAACCCCTTCTCACCCAGCAAAGTGTTGCTCATCTTTTGAGGCACCTCCCTCTCAGTGCTGTCTCCAGCATTGCCCTTCTGGGCTTATTGCTGTCTGGTCTGTATGATAATTGCTTACTTCTCTGAGCAACTTGAGCAGAAGGACTGTATCCTGCATTTTCTCACATTTCTATTAATAACATTACAAGTACCTTGGGGATGCTCTGTGGCTTAGTCACTGCACTGCACCCTCCACAAAGTGCACACCACCATGACTATGTGAAAGCCTAGAATTCCTTCCTTTCCAAAGCCTTTCAAAGTTCTCTGTCCTCTGTCCCCACTGACCCTGCCCAAGTTTATCTCATCATCATCTCTTTCTAGGAATAGGTGAATAAATCTTCAAATATCTCTTCTGCCACCCTCAATGCACGATTTGTCTCTGCTTCAAAAGGACAAGACTTTCTTGAATTGAAGACAAGCTCTTAGGACTGCTCCCAGAGGTGAACCTCCAGGGCTCCAACTTCCTCCAAAGCTATGCTTCACATTTTTTTTTTTTTTTTAACATCCGGGCATACTTTCTCCCAAAAGCAGTGCTTCCTTCTTTGGCTTGTTGATTCACCCTTCCTAATTGAACAAGCCAAGAGAATACTTCAGAGCCCTTTAACTTTGACCCACAGAGGAACACAGACCACTGAGCAGCCTTAATTTTTAAAAATCAAGACTTTCAAGACAAAATGATTCAATAGGTGTTATACATACCTGTATATTTCTACCATTCAAAGATCTTTTGGGCACATTGTCCTTAATAATCACATAAGATAGATATTATTGTTCCCATTTTATAAATAATACAACAGAGGCTTGGAGCACTGTGATGGCTTGTGCAACATCTCAGTTGATTAATGGCAGAATTCAAGAATAAAACCTTGCATTCCCAGTCTAGGTAAGGCACACATCTGAGAAAGCTTCTACTCCATTATTCTGGGGGTTTACTGATTTTAAACTTTTAAGTCATCACATATCTATATATTTTCAACCTCTGTCTATAGGCAGAATGCATTAGAAAGATTTATTGGACAGGCAATCTAGAAAAGATGACTGTTTTCAGAAGCTACTGCTCCCCCCGTCCTCCTTAGGTAGAAAACCTTAATTTGTCTTTCCAAATTCACTCCCCCTCAGAGAATAGCTTTGTGGATGGAAAAGCAATAATAAAAGACCAAACTCAGTCCAGCTGCAAATGATCAGTCTCTTCTCTCCATTGTGGTAAATCACAGGCTTCCCCCAGGTCTGAAGTTGCTTACATGCTTGGGGAGCTGGTCTGAATAACCTGGCCAGCTACAGGGGAGAGTGCTTCCCCCACCTCCAAACCCCCATTTCTCATTTAACTCTACTCATTAGAGGAGGCTAGGGCACAAGCCAGGTTAACATGTCAATAAGTCACCAAGGAAATGCAAAAATTGACAGCTGAGGAATCCCAGCTCCCAGCCTTCTCCACTACAGAAACCCTCACAGAACAAGTTTCTCAGCCTCCTTGCCAGGTCACTTAAATGAGGAGTGACATTTGAGTCCCTGAGAGTAATTAATTTCCTCTATCTCCAATAGTACCTCATATTTTAATGAATTTTTACAAGTCTCAGATCCTCCAGCCTCTCAGCTCCCTCCCCAGTCCCGCTGTTGTTCCCCAAGGTCCCATAACGAATAGCTCCTACTCCTATTTGCCTTGCAAACTCACATAAACTGGAAATGATAAATACATTATCTGGGCTTTTTAACGGACCATTGTTTAATTTTCTTTGCCTGTCTGGTTGGGGAAGAGATGAATATTACCTTGTGGAGAATAAGATTTCTATTTCATTTAAGGGGGGTTGGGGGTAATCTATGGCAGGAAAGCAACACTCTGTTCATCCTAATAGGCAGTGCTAATTAAAAGTGTTCAGAAGGGACATCCATCTACCAGTCTGTGATTCATTCAGCATTATCCCTGGTAAACAAGAAATAGATACTGCAATGAATGCTTCTAATTTGTCAAAAGAATAGGCATTTTCAATTGTGTCTTCTTGGCTCCCCGTATGAAGTACAGATTTCAGTGTTGCCATCATTTAAAAGTTTAGGACCTCAAAATAATAGTATTTGCTCCTTAAGCTCGTAAATCTCCGAGTCTGTTTTCAATGTAGAAACATTTATCTTACATATGGTTTGACTTTAGTTTCAACAATTGAAAATGGTTCCTTCTGTTGGTAAATATATTGAAACAGAGGGCATTTGAGGAGAGCTAACATAGTTGTGTTTAAAAGCAAACCATTTGATGGGTATTGGGATGAGCACTGGGTGTTGTATGGAACCAATTTGACAATAAACTTCATATACTGAAAAAAAAATAAAAATAAAAGCAAACCATTTTGAGACCACCTACTAGGAGAGGCTAAAACCCAGGCAGGAAAACTTAAAACTCCTAATGACACTTCCTAGATAGTTAAAGAAGAGCACAAACACAAAATAGACCAGAGAAAAGTGACCCTAAGCTCCAATTCCCAAAGGCTCCATGAACCCTCCAGGATGTTTTAAGGAGGAACACAAAGCACAAAGCCACACTTGAAGACGATTCAGAGACACTTATGAGCCATTTTCCCAGAGAGGAAGATTTTCCTTATACCCGCAAGTCAACCAGCCTCAAACATTTACCTTTGTGTTGTGTCAAAGAGTCCCTCAATCATGAAGATTTAGAGCCAGGGTTCACCACCATGTCTTGCCGAAGGCTGAAAACAAATAAAATGAGATGTTTAAGAAAGTAAATAATTATTTAATGGCCTTATTTTTCTTTCCTCTCTTTCATTCAAGAAACATTTCCTAAATTCCTACCATATACCAGGCACTGGAAATACAGAGGTGGCTAAAACAAAAGCACCACCACCACCACCAAAATCAACAAATCAGCCCATTTTAAGTACTAGGCAAGAGGTGTTACACAATGCCCCCCAGGTAGGAGGGAGTCAGGATACATGTGTATGTGCCTAAAATGTGTGTATACACATTCATGTGCATATCTGCACATGCGTAGGAATTCTTTTTTTTTTAATTTTTTCTTAACATTTATTTATTTTTGAGACAGAGAGAGACAGAGCATGAATACGGGAGGGTCAGAGAGAGAGGGAGACACAGAATCTGAAACAGGCTCCAGGCTCTGAGCTGTCAGCACAGAGCCCGACGCGGGGCTCAAACTCACGGACCGTGAGATCATGACCTGAGCCGAAGTCCGACGCTCAACCGACTGAGCCACTCAGGCGCCCCAACGTAGGAATTCTTAAAGAATTTCTCCAACTTCTAATTCATCTGACTCTCTCTTTTTTTTTTTTAATTTTTTTTCAACGTTTTTTTATTTATTTTTGGGACAGAGAGAGACAGAGCATGAACGCGGGAGCGGCAGAGAGAGAGGGAGACACAGAATCAGAAACAGGCTCCAGGCTCCGAGCCATCAGCCCAGAGCCTGACGCGGGGCTCGAACTCACGGACCGCGAGATCGTGACCCGGCTGAAGTCGGACGCTTAACCGACTGCGCCACCCAGGCGCCCCCATCTGACTCTCTTAAAGGCATGAGCTCTTGCCTTGAGATCAGTAAAGAAGAGGGCACTGGAGAAAATGTCAAAAGTCTTAAAAGTGATCATACACTTTAATCTGTAATTCGCCTTCAGGATTCCTTCTCAAGGAAACAATATGCACAGAGATTATCATCACAATGTTATTTGTAAGAAAGAGACAACTGTTACAGGAATGATAAAATGAGTGTTAGTGTTTGTACATAGAAGAATATTAACGCACATATAAAAAAATTAAAAAAAATTTTCAGGATATGAGAAAATATGTAGAATATAAAATTACTTAAAAATTTGAGCTCATCCATGTACAAGTTGGTCTTAAAAAATATATCAGCTGCTAACAGTGGCTCATTGTAGCACGATCATAGGTTATTTTTCTCTTGTCTTTATGCTTACCAAGTTTTCTATAATCATGCATTATTTTCTAGATGGTAAATAAACATACAAATAGGAGTTTCAGGGGCAACATCACCATTTCTGTGTCACTTCTCCACACCACCCCCCACCATCAAAATGGGGGACCCCATGCTCTGTAGTACCAATTCCATCCAGCAGGTAAAACTGCCCCGGGGAATGTCCATTTCCACCTCTGCCTCTCTCTACAGATTATGAACCCTTACTTCCCAGGAACCTAATCCAGAAGCAAGTTCATAGTCACCACTCAATGTGTGCTGCATGCGTGCATGAATGTATGAATGAATAAAAGACACAATAAATGGAACTGACCTGACAAAAATTACATTAAGAAACATGTTCATTCAAGATAATCAGTGACAATAAAAGTTAAGTTCCATGTGGATTCACAGAGGACGGAAGAAGATGGAAAGCAGAGAGATAACAATTTTTCTGGTAAGACAGTGAGACATAAATAAATAAATAAATAAATAAATAAATAAATAAATAAATAGATAAATAAATAAATAAATAAAATAAAAGAAGAGCCCATGGTTAAAAAAAAGAGAGAAAAACTCAACATAATAGAATACCACAGCCTACTGATCTTCCAGTATATTCCAAGCCCAAGAATCTGCTTAAGGCAGGAATATTTATCTAGTAACAACAGCGCATTATGGCAACTCAGTTATTTTACATGTGTGAACTTATATACACATACACTAAGTGGACACTTGTTATTAGTTTTAATCAGCAATGGCTGGTTGACTTCCTACTCAAAGAAACATATAAAGCTAAGGGATAGATTATTGTAATGTTTTATTGTAAATGAATTCAATTTAGTTTACTCATAAAACTAGTGAAATATAGCCAGGACATTAAGTTACAGTTATGTTTTTCTGGAGATGGATCTGGTTTGAATCTCATCTCTCTTTTTAAGAGACGGAAAATCTTGGGCAAGTTATTTGACCTTTCTCAGGCTCAGTTTTCTTACATATAAAATGGGATAATAATAACACCAACTTGGTAGGGTTAATGGAGAAAACAAATAAAATGAGAGAAAGCATGGCATTTAAAATTGACTTCAAGCTTATGCCTGTTTACATCAATACTGATCTTCGGTTTCATGATGTGCCATGACATGTGTTGAACACTGCACAAATAGGATTTCATTTCATCCTCAGAATCTTTGTTATGAGGAGGCACTATTTTTCCACTTTATAATCCTTTTTATTTCTGTAATGTTGGTAGTAATGTCCCCTCTTTCGCTTCTCATTTTAGTTATTTGTGTCTTCTCTTTTTTTCTTAATCATTCTAGCTAAAAGTTTGTAAGTTTTGTTGATCCTTTTGAAGAATCAACTCTTGGCTTTGTTGAGTTTCTCTCTTTTTAAAATAATTTCTATTTTATCTCATTTTTCCACTTTATAGGTGAGAAAACTGATGCCTAATTTTAAACAGTTATTAAGTATGAGTCAAGACTTGAACCTAGAATGTCAGGTTCCAAAGCCTAATCTCATGAACTGCTATGAAAAGAAGGCATTGAATCTGGGTTTGTATATAGTCTTTGTCTAATAACAAAATTCAGTTTACAATTTTGCCATGTCACACCATATTATTTGATATGCTATGGCTTAAACTTTATTCCTTGTCAGTCACACTTAAGTACCCTCCTATTTCTTTTCTTATTAAATATTTCAAGCATGAAGTTGAGCACAGACATAATTATAACCAAAACTTATGTACTGCCACCCAGCCTGGTCAGATATTACCACCCTGTCATATTCGCTTTAAACATTTTCTTTTAAAAATAAACATTATAAATATAAAGAAATTATCCCATGAATTCCTTCCCATTTCCACAAAAGTCACTATACTCCTAAATTTCCATGCATGCTTTTTTGCTTCTAATACATGCTTTGCCTCCATAAAAAACATATAGCAGTGTTTTGCATGTTTTAAAATTTCGTTTAAATGATATCCCTCAGTAGGCATCCACCTGAAGCTTATTTTCTTAAATATGTTTTAAAGATTTTGCCACTTTGATAGAATTGGCTTACATTCATTCATTTTAATATTTACGTAATATTTTATTAGGTATTTAGATTGACTTAATCATTCATATTGGTGAACATTTGGGCTGTTTCCAAACTGAGCTAACAGGAGTAATGCTGCAGTTAAACTCCTTCGACACACGTGTATGAGATTTCTCTATGGTGTATGCATCTTCAAAGTTATTAGATGTAACACATGGCTCTCCAGTGTGGCAGTAGTAATTCGTACGAATCTAGCCTGAGTTCATAGCACTGCCAACATTTGGTATTGCCAGACTTTAAAAGTTTTCCAAAAAGATGGATATAAAATATCTTCTATTTTTAGCATGCACTTCTCTGATTACTGGTGACATTGAACATTCTCTTGTTATTTTTATTTTATATTTTTGTAATGGTTTTTTGGCTACTTTAACATATGCCCATTTTTTTTTTCTATTGAGTTGTCCCAGGGAGGAAACAACACACACTAAACATATAGGAAAGCAGAATGTCTAGTGTGTCATATGATCATAGGTGTCATGACGAAAGCAGAAGCAGAGGGGGGAATGAAGGCGCTAAGGTGAGACCTCAAGTTCAAAAAAGGTAGTTAGGGAAGACCTTACCTGGAAAATGACATTGAGCAAAGTCCTAAATTTGGTGTGGGCATAAGCCATGGAAGGAAACAGCAAAACGGTAAAATGATAATATTTAATCAAAATATGTAGTGGTACCTCTGGATATGTTATAATTACGTTCTATACTAATCTGCATGCGGGGGATTCAACCCTCTTGCGGTTACGTATGTTCCAACCATTTCTCCTGGTCCAGAGCGTGTCTTTTTGTTTAAAAAAAAAAAAAACATATACAATGTTTAAAATGTTAATGTAAGGCAATCTATTAGTACTTCTTTTAAGGTAGGTGCTTTTTTATTTTATTTTATTATTTTATTTTATTTTATTTTATTTTATTTTATTTTATTTTATTTTTTTTATTTTATTTTATTCATTACATCCTTTCCTACCCCTGGGTCATAAAGACATTGTCCTATAATTCGTTCTAAAGTTTTTAAAGCTATGCCTCTTGCATTTAATTTACTTGGAATTGATATTCTTTACATGGTGTCAGGTTAGGATTCAGTACATTTTCTGTATATTTATGCATCCTCCTTGTACCATTTATATCTTAGTCTATGATTTCTGCATTGATTTATAGTGATATATTTATCACGTACAAAGTTTTCAGTCAGTAAAGTCTATTTGGGGCTCTAGATTTTATTCCGTTGGTCTAGTTTCATAGTCCTGTGCAAACCTGTTTTACCTTGATTACTATAATTTCACCCTAAATTTTCACAGTTGACAGGGCCTATCCATCTGTCCATCTGTCCATATATACCTACATCTACCCATCCATTATTATTATTCATAAATATTTGCTGAGACCATAGTTGTGTCAAATACTGCTTTGATCACTGGAGATTCAAGAACACACTACATGAATATTTCTGCCCTCATGAGCTTACATTCCAGGGGATGGAGACAGACACCAAATTAAACAAAGCAATAAATACAAAGTATGCCAGATGATAAGTGCCATGAAGAAACGTGACATAGGGGAAGATCATTCAGCAGATTATCATCCAGGTGTTAACAACGCCTGATACAATAAACTGAAAAATCTAATGGGACAACAACAATGAAAAAAACACTCCTTTTCAATATACACCAGACCTAGAGTTTGCAGAAAAAATAAACAATGCTCATGCTTGGAATCTATTGAGAGTTTACAACTTTTGGTGAAGAACCTCTACCCGTGAGGGACGGCGTATAAAATTGCAGCCTTTCCTTGCCAGGTCGTGACTACATAGGAGAGTCTATTTTAGTCATCTAGAAGGAGAGATGTGGGCACACATGCATTCTGTCTGGTCCTTGATGAATGATACAGAATCAAAATGAGACTATTATATTTGTCAGCTGGACAGTATGGAAGCCTGGGACAGACTCTGCTTTTGGAGATGTGGGAATAAGCCGAGAGCCCCCAAACACAGCTTCCAGAAAAACACCAGTGCTTTGCAAGTTGTCTGTAGGTATATTACAGCTAAAATATAATATGCACCATCATTGCTACCTTCCTTAGTTCTTGGAGTAAAAGAGCCAATGGAGAGTTGCTTTTTCAAGGATTTTTTTTTTTTTTGTCAGTTTTTCCATCTTTGGCAGTTATCATTGCTACTCCTTATGAAACTTAGTATGTTTTCTTATCAACACAATGGGCCCTGTGTGAAACTGGACAAGTTATTTCACCCTTCTGAATCTCAGTCTCCTCACTTTAAAATGGATAAGAATACCTAATTGCAGAATTGTGATCATTAAGTACTATATTGAAAGACCTTGGTATTGTGTCTGCTATGTGGTAGTCATGGAACACATGGCAGGCCTTATAATTAAATTGTTTTACAAATAATTCTACGTATTTACCAAAGATCTCTAAGACATGCCCAATTCCTGGTATCTGCCTGGAGTCTAGAATCCCTATCTAGAATCCCAGGCGCTCTGAGCATACAGAAGGTAAATACATCAATTAGGACCACAAGTCCCAGATCTGGCCCTAGCACTTTATCATCGCCAACACATGAGGACTGCTTATGTCCTGCCACGTGTAAACAGCATCAAGTTAGGGCTACTTCATTTGCACAGCCTCCCAAAACTCTACAGCCAGTTGGATAGGGGTGGCCTAGATGGGAAAACACTATATCTGCGATGAACACAGCGGGGTTTCCTAATTTGCATGCAGCCAATCATAACAAAGGTAACATCCCTAAGGGAGCCAATCTCAGTAAAGGGGTTCCTACTAGGGAGTGAGAGGATCCTGAGCTTGCATAGCTCCCACTGCAGGACCCCCCACCCCACCTTCCTCCTCCTAATGTTCCAGCCAGTCTCTGGCTAGAGGTCTGGAAGTTGTTTGGACAAGAACCCTCATGCAAGATGCAACCCACAGTGACAGTTTAGTGTCAGCCACAACAGTGGCAGCATCCATACCCCCAGGGCAACTAGTGGGCCGGCAGAGTTACCCCCTAAAGGTTTAGGGTACTGTGACCTTTGACCTCTACTCCAAATGAATATGTTTCTGTATGTGGTGTAATTAAACATTAATAAGAAGGAAGGTTTAGTCAAGATAGATTAAATACTTTTATATTGGATACTTCTTTGCTATGGGTGAGTAATTCTATAATAAATATAAATAATTGGCAAAGATATCTCTCATTGGGTTCTGCTTGGTACATCAAAGACAGCACATGAATATCATATAGGTCACAAGTCTTTGACCCTCCAGTAGCTTTGACAGATTGACTCACTTCTTCATTTATCCATCTACCCATCCATCCACCCTTTCCTTCTTTCATTCAACAAATGCTTATTGAGCTATGTTATATTCTAGGCATGGTTCTAGGCCCTGGTGATATAATGGTGCTCACAGTTAAATAGGGACAGGCAAGCAAATAATGACATGAGACTATGAATAATTCTCAGATGAGAAAGTATTGGCTGTTAAGAGAGCACAGATGGGGGCTGTCTGAGAAGGAAGTCCATGTAGTTCACATTAAAGCCAGTTAAAAAAAACCAAACCAAACCAAATCAAACCAAATGAAAACTTCAGTACTACTATCTTATTTGTTCCAATGACTCTGGGTCATCTGGCATCTCTCACCCTTGCTCCTCCACTTGCAATGTTCCTGCGGCTACTGTCCATATCAATCTTCTCATCACACTCCTTGCTTTGCTCTTGGTCTTAATGGACTATGGGCTTTTTCATCTGTGACTTTCAACACTTCTGTATACATTGCTTTTCCTCATTCTCTAACCTTCACATTCTGGGCAGTTCAGGTAATACACTGGCTCAATTCTCTGGGAGGCCAACTCCCACCCCTTTCAGCCTGATGAAGCAGCCTGTCTCTTGAATAAGTTCTGGGGAGGCTCCCAAGCAAAAGTTCCTTTGCCCTAGGACCTGATATCTCCAGATGCCCCTGGAGGCACAAGTACCCAGCACAGAGCTGACTGCCATGTGTGTTGACGGCTAAAATTAAGGGCAGCAGGGGAAAAGTGGATCTGCTGATCCCACAGTTAGACAAGCTTGCATTGAGGCTGTAAAATATCCTTGGAGGAGCACACCAGTAAATTGCCCCACTAATTAGTTTATTATTTCATTGGAGAGATCAAATACATAAATAAAATTAATAAACCCTGCAAAATAAGTGCATCACTGGAAATAAAAGTATTTCTCAGGTCATTGCCTTAAACACAGACATTACATGCTAGAATAATGTTAACACAAGAGAAGCAAATTGTGCTGCTTTGCGGGCTGGAACGTATCAGCGGCAGCTGGAGGTTGGGGAAGGGGTGGGTGGTGAGTCCTGGGATGGGTCAGAAAACATGGACGGTGTTCTCTACCCTGTCACTACCTACAGTGTGACCTTGATCAAGTCAATTTCCCCCCGTTCCTACTAATGAGCTCGATTACTCGTCAGTAAAATAAGCGGATTGGATGGTTTTTAAGATTATGGGAACCAAATGAAACCAGACCAGGATTATTATGAACTTAGTCAATCAACAATGCATAATGAAAGTGAAATGAAATCTAAGAATCCATTAAAATGTGGATTTGGAAGGAACTTAAATAACATTTAACCCAACATTTACTTTATAAATAAAGAGAGCCGGGGACAGAGTTTGCATTCACTGAGGGCCTATTATATACCAAAACAAAGAAACAAACAAACAAACAAACAAAACAAAACTATGCTAAGGATAGTCACACACCAACCCCAAGAAACATAAGCTCAGAGAATAAAATGTGGCCGAATCCACACAGAAAACACCAAAATGAGGTTTCCTACTCCCTAGATGAAAACTTTTCTGCCAAACTGTGTTCGACTCCCTTGTCTCTTATTGGGACCCCAGGCCAGTTTGTTCATTGCCTGGCAGGTCACAGGACTCTTGAGAGACACCATGGGTGGTGGGTCTGTACTCATTCTTGACCATTATAGTGACATTCCAAATTCTGCCCTCCCTCTGCTAATACTGTAACATCACTTTGCAGTTTAGAGTACCTGTTGGATATTGAATTCGACCCTCTTAAGTATTTGAAGAAAATATCATTAGATCTTAAAGGTATATAAATAGACTCTCAGAGATAAAAAAGGGCTTGTCCAAAGTCCCACATTAGTAAGAGGCCAAGATGGAATGCAAAGGATGTATGGCCTCAGATCATCAACTTTTCTACTAAACGTCAGTAACTTGAACATTTATGACTCATTTTTTTCTGATCTCACTACACTGTATGATACCCTACTTTGTTGATTATACATTTTAAATTATATGTGGTAATGAGTGTTGAATATCTTTCCCTCCCCAAATTTTCTACCATATGGTTTTTAAAAACCACAACCCATTATTCAATGTTGAATAAAAGGCATATTAAAACGCATCTCAGAATATATAAGTAACCATTGCTGGGGTTAATTTATATTATTTTATAGTATGCATGTGATTAATCCTCATTAATATGAAAGTCTCCTTTGTTGGGGTGCTATGTACAAGTTTAAATGGCTAATTAAAATAAACAAGAACTGAGAGAGAGCAAAGGCTGAAACCAGAACTTGTGTGCAATTCTCAAAGGTCAATTTTTAATATAAATGTAAATGCAAGTGTAAGTTGATAGGATGGGGGTGGGGAGAAAGTAAAAGCCATGAAGTCTTAGAGTCCAAGAAGAGGCAACATAGACTAGTGAAAACTATACTCCTCTGGAGTGAAATAGATGTCATTCTGCAACTTCTGTGTAAATTAGAAGCCCCTCAACCATTCTGAAGCTCAGTATCCCCTTCCCCAAAATGAAGCTATTCTGAGATCAAATGAAAGAATGAATGTCAGCCAGGGCTTCGTACATGTAGCATTTGTAAGCATTTGGTAGATCTATTATTAGGCCCCTGAGTCACTGCCTCCACATCTTTAGTTGGTCTAGAAAATATGGCTTTGTGAGAACAAAGACAAGTTGATGTAGACAAAGTAAAATGTTGAGTTCTTAAAACCAATTTTTCTCTAGTATATATAAGAAAGAAGCCATACATAATGTATTCAACTAACTCTAAGATTTATAAATTGTGAACTATATAGACTCTGGAAATTTGGGCTCCTGGCATATTGTAGATATATTTGTCTTTCCTTCCCAATATATGCAGAGCTAGGTAAATTGCTCCTTTTAAATTATTTCAAGTACTATGCAAACATTTACAACTATAAGGCAAAATAAATCCTACACCATAAACTTAAGACACAGGTTTGAAGAGCAATTTAGCAGTATATAACAAAGCCTTAAAATTTGGTTAAACCTATGACCCACTTTTAGAAATTCATCCTAAATAAATAATTATGGATATGTCCAAAGATTTGGCCATAAAGATGTCCACGCATCTTTATAACAGTGAAATATTAGAAATAAAGAGGTTTGACAACAGTGGTCTGAATAAATAAATTTTGATCTATGCATATTATGAAGCCATTAAAATGATAATGAAGAAGAATATTTATGCCATTAAAATAAATTCCTGGGGCGCCTGGGTGGCGCAGTCGGTTAAGCGTCCGACTTCAGCCAGGTCACGATCTCGCGGTCGGTGAGTTCGAGCCCCGCGTCGGGCTCTGGGCTGATGGCTCAGAGCCTGGAGCCTGTTTCCGATTCTGTGTCTCCCTCTCTCTCTGCCCCTCCCCCGTTCATGCTCTGTCTCTCTCTGTCCCCAAAATAAATAAACATTGAAAAAAAAATAAAAAAAAATAAATTCCTAACATTTTAAGTGGAAAAAAAAGGCAGCAGAATGTAGAAGATGAGACTACTTTTGTAGAAAGTACTTAAGTGTGTAACAAAAAGATGAAAGAAAATGCCCCAAATATTATGCGTGGTTATCATAAACATGTGGGGGAATTTTTCTCTTCTTCGTGTTTATTTGTATTTCCTAAAATTACTCCCATAATTATTTTTAATTTAGGAAGTACTGATCCTCCCAAATGTATATTAAAATCATGCCATAAAAAACATGGACACACAAACAGCATTCTGGTAAACCAATTTGAATAGAAATTTTGACAAATGCAGTATGTTTATTCTATAAAAGTTAAGCAGGGGTGCCTGGGTGGCTCAGTCAATTAAGCATCCGATTTTGGCTCACGTCATGCTCTCACAGTTCGTGGGTTCGAGCCTCACATCAGGCTCTGTGCTGACACCTCAGAACTTGGGACCTGCTTCAGATTCTGTGTCTCCCTCTCTCTCTCCCCCTCCCCTGCTTGTGCTCTCTCTCTCTGTCTCTAAAAAATAAATAAACATTAAAAATTTTTTAAAAAGTTAAGCAAATTGATAAGAAGAATATTTTGATATTCTAATAAATAAAAAAGGCATGAAGAAAATAATTAATACAATGAATAGGCAGGTATGTGGAAATATTCAAGTTTAGAATCAATCAAACACATGCAAATAAATAAAATTTGGTGGCTTTTAAACTTATTAAATGAGCACAGTTGAAATAAAAAGAGACCAAAAGACAACTATTTAATAATTAGTGTTAGTAGGGAGGTAGATATTTGCATACAGTTTAGGTAGATGTTTAAAATGGTATAATTTAATGCTATATTTGACTAAATGATCTTACTTTTGGGATCATTGGGGGATGATTTAGAAATCACTCTAAATACAGAATCTATATTATAAACAAAAATGTTCAGTGTGGCATTATTTGTGAAAGGATAAGTGGAAAGATGCCTATCAGTGGGATATAGCAACATTTTCATTACTAAATAATGTATGGCTATTAAAACAGTATGTAAGATGCTAGACAGTAAAATGTGTATGGCTTGTTAAGCGAAAAAGCATGATTCACAACAAGTATGTAGTGTGTGTGCACATACACACACACACACACACTTATTCATTCACATACGCAAATAGATGGCAAGAAAATACACCAAAAAGTCATTTTTTTTAACGTTTATTTATTTTTGAGACAGAGAGAGACAGAACATGAACAGGGGAGGGGCAGAGAGAGAGGGAGACACAGAATCTGAAACAGGCTCCAGGCTCTGAGCTGTCAGCACAGAGCCCGACGCGGGGCTCGAACTCATGGACCGTGAGATCATGACCGGAGCCGAAGTCGGACGTTTAACCGACCAAGCCACCCAGGCGCCCCCACCATAAAGTTTTAAAGGTACTACCTTGGGGTTACACAGTTGGATATTTTCTTCTTTTTCTTTTGTGTGGGTGTGTATATGTGTGTATGTTTCAAACTTCCTTTAATGAGTATGGGTTAGTTTTATAATGTGGAAAACCCTCTCTATGAAATAAAAATAGAAAAGTTTTTGATCTTCTTGTGCCCTTAGGAAAGTCTAGAGGAGCTAGCCTTCGAAGCAGCAGTGGCTAGAGGAGTATCTGCCCATGTAACTAAGTTAAGAAAGTTGCTGGAGGAAAAACAAAGCAATAGAAGTTAAAGGCAGTTTGCAATCAATTTAAAGTCTGGTAGGAATCTTAAATCAATTTTATGGGGAGCATGTTCAGCTGCAGAAAACCATGCAAGGAAATAGGAAGATAAATTATATTTCTTTATCTTTTAAATGCGAGCTTAGGGAAAAAAGGAGGAGGGTGACCATAATGAACAGAAAGGCATTAGAATAGAATGTCAAAGCAGGCAGGCATAATGCGGCTCATTGTCGTTCTCCTTCAACTAACTTGTGGAACAGATTGGTGCCATGTGTAAAGGAACAACAAAGTTGGACCTGGTCACTGGGTTTCACAAGTAATGGGCCTTGGCTTCGATGGTATTTGCTGGACAACAGAAACTGGGAGGGATATGCAGGCTGGTCTGTAAGACTTAGTAAATATTTGTGCAACCAGTACATATGAATTCCAATCCCACTTATCACTAATTCATTGCCAATCTCCTTAGGACTCAGTTTCCTGATTTATACATTAAGCGCTCATTTGTTCATTAAATGCATACTGAAGGCTCAACACCAGCAGGACAGCAGGGCAGAACTGTGAACAGGACAAACCATGACCTCTTTTCTGTCTTAGGTTCTAGTGGGGGAAACCCCACTACACAAAAGTGCAAAGTGTGGGTTCTGGAGTAAGGCTCCCTAGGTTATGATCCCAGTTCTACCCTTCAAGCTCCCACTTCAAATACTCTCCCTGCTTGCTCACTCTGAATCCAGCTTTCACCATGTCCCCTGCTGTGACTCTAATCTGAACCATCATCATCTTTCACCCGGATTACTACAATAGTGTGGTTACTGGCTTCCGGAAACTTAACCTCCCCCTTCAGTCTGTTCGCAACGGAGTAGCCAGGCCAATTCTTCAAAAAGAAAATAAAAAGAAAAGAAAAGAGAAGAAAGAAAAAGGAAAATTTGATTGATTGATTTGATTTGATTGAGAGCAAGAGAGATGGAGATCGAGTCATTGTTTCCCATCTTACTCAGTATAAAAGTCAAAGGACTAATCATGGACGCCAAACTCCTATAGTGATCCAGCTTCTGGCTACTGCTGTGACTGCATCTCCTACTATGTGTCCCCCTGTTTAATACGTTCTACACTGCTTCCTTCCAACATGCTTGGCATTCTTCCTGCCGTGGGGCTTTAGCACTGGCTATTCTCTCTGAAAAGTACTTCTAGATGGCTTGTTCCCTCATTGCCTTCCTATCTTTGCGAAAATGACCTTCCATTATTGGAGCACCTTTCCTGATTAATATACATAAGATTTCAGCCCAAAGTCCCAGGGCTACTGTTCTGCACTAGTCCAGGGAATGGCATTCACATCACAAACAATGTGAATGGTGTCCCTTGGAGTTGGGCGGTGTAGAGCCCAACAAGCTATACACAACAGCTCTGTCTACTGCCATTTCTCCTTATTCTCCGACCTGAAAGCATTTTTTAGTTAATTATTTGTTTATTGTCTCTCTCATCCCACTATAATGATAGCTTCATGGGAGCAGTGACTTTGTCTATTTTTTTTAGTACTATGTCTCTAGAGATTAGAACAGCACCTGTCATGTAATAGGCACTTGGTAAATATTTACTGAGTGAGTCTTTTACTGAGTAAAAGACCTATGGCAAGTTACTCAGAACCTAGGCTTACACTATCAACATGGTAGCCACTAGCAAAGTGAGATTATTGAGCACTTGCAATATGGCTAGTGTGACTCAGGAACTGAATGTTGAAATTTTCACTTTGATTAAAATTTTAAAATGGAAGCAGTGTAAAATAATTTTCCACTAAACTCAACTTTACCACGTCCATAGGGCATTTCACTTTAACCACTGCACTGCATAAGATATTGCTTAAACTATTTTTACTTCTTAAAATATTTGTTTTATTTTGTTTTTATTTTTTTTTAATTTTAAAACTTTTTTTAGACAGAGTGTGTGTGTGTAAGCAGAAGAGAGGGGCAGAAGTAGAGAGAGAGAGAATCCTAACCTGGGGCTCAATCTCATAACCCTGGGATCATGACCTGAGCTGAAATCAAGAGTTGGACAGTCAACTGACTGAGCCACCCAGGCAACCTTCTTTATACTCTTTGAATGTGGGTACTAGACAATTCAAAATTACATGTGGCTTGCATTATATTTTTAGTATACTTTTTATTTTGTCTAGTTTCTTCATCTGTAAGAGGACAATAATGATACACCTACCTCCCAGAGGTGTTGTGAGGTTTAAATGAGGCAACGCAGGTAAAGCACTTCATATATAGTGCCTGGTACATTATAGCTGCTCAGTATTGCTTGCCATTATTGTATTATTGTTGCTGTTATTATTATTTTTCTAAAGTTTTATTAATTTACTTTGAGAAAGAGAGAGTGCTACACATGCGAGCAGGGGAGGGCCAGAGTGAGGTGAGGAGAGAGAGAGAGAGAGAGAGAGAGAGAGAGAGAGAGAGAGAGATCTCAAGCAGGCCCACGTTGTCAGTGTGCAGCCCGATGATATAGGACTCGATCCCATGAACTGTGAGACCATGACCTGAGCCTAAATCGCAAGTCAGAAGCTTAACCGACTGAGTCATCCAGGAACACCTGTTTCTGTTGCTATTATTAAACAGAGAGTACCAGTATATAAAATAGGGACCGGTTCTTATCTGTGCATTGAGGAAAGGTTTCATTTTAACATGTGTGTTGAGATAGGTTCTAAAAGAGAATTATAAATAGATTAAATAAATACTGAGAGGGAAAGTTGACAGGAGACACGGTGGCCAAACATTCCCAAAGCAAAGGACAGGGCCACACTCAGACTTGAGCCTTTCAAAATGACCCCAAAGCCCAGGCTCTGAACCATCATATGATATTGCCTCTTAATAAACCTGTATCAAGTGAAATGGCATGTAAAACTTAAAAGGAGAATCTGTAGATCCTAGAAAGGGTCCATTTAACCTTAAAATAAGCAGTTTCAAAATTGGATTTGATTCAGTGCTTCTCAAAACTCCATGTGTGAAGATCCCTGGAGAGTGTTATGGCCCTATTATTTGGTGTTTGAGAACTCTATATGATAATTTACAATTTTCCTTTTATACTATTATAATTCTAAACATTGACATATGCATATTATAAATCATATGGTTGAATACTTTGCAAATGGGCAAAGCTATGAGATTTCTAAGCCAGCTTTTGTGACTATTCTAGTAATTACCTATAGGGATGACAGTGCTGAACCTTTAATTCAATGTTTCTCAAGCCAGGGACCAAGGACCACAGGAGGCACATTAAAGGTCCACATAATTTTATTTTATATTTTTGCTTTTAAAGGAGTAAAAGCATAACACTTAGCCAATCCAACACTGTCTCAGTAGACTTAGTTCTAAGAAAGGAGATGAGAAGAAAGAAAAGGGAGTATTTTTGATTGGCAGAAACCAATGCAATTTTATTCAAATACCTTGGATTATTCCTGAAAATACACATTACATTCTGTAAAGTGATATGGGCCTAAGTATTATGATTTTCCTTCACACTATTTGTTTATATATGTATATATATGTATATATATATGTATGTATGTATACATATATATATGTATGTGTGTGTATTTACATATGAATATGGATTCAAGCTGTCATAAACATATCTTACATGATTATTTGCCTTGATATTTGGAAAATACTCCATATAGAACTTTGGGCATCATCAAATCATCTGGATCTCCCTGATGAAAAGTGTTCTTAATTCCCTGCTGCACCTGGTGGGGGGGCACTATTCTAATTGGCCTCACAATATACCCAAGGGTTAAATTAATTTATGTGAACCTCACAGCTGGACAGCTGCCCAGACTATATACTAGCAGCTGTTTGACACAATAAACCAAGAATCAGATTTTCTTGCAGCAAAAATAAATTTTTAACAGCATCGCCCATTTCCGCAGAGGCAGAATACAAGATATGATTTCTGTATGAGATGATTGTGATAGAAGCCTCCTCGGAGGAAGGGTGTCATTTTCTAAGTCAAGGCTCTGTCCTGCCACATTATTTAAGCACAACATGACATGGAAATACATTTAATAGGATTTGGCTACAGGCAAAAAGTCTGAAAAAAGGTACAGGGATTCGAAGAATTTGCTGCTGAGTTATGCATGAATTCAGAATTTACTAGAATTGAAGTCCTTTAGACAATCTTTGGCTCATAACAAAAAACAATAAAATTCCTCTCAAATGTAACCAGTACTAGTACACTCATTATAATAGCCATCATATTCCCAGAACAAAGGAGAAGATCAAAAATGCAACTTTAAATTTAATTCACTATTCAACTCCACTGAAATGATTTTTCTTCAGCACAGGTTTAAATAACTGGCACTTCATCAGAATCTTTGCAATTACCTATTTATTAGTAATCACAGGAAGCTGTAGCATTTGCTCAGGTGCATTACATATCTATCATTTTACAACAATATTGCAAGGGAGGTAATATGTTCTCATCACCTTTGATTCAAGTGTTTGGAATATAATGTGGGAGTGAGTCATCTCACACCACTCATAAAAGGGAAACCTGTTTGAGAATGGGAAACAATACAGAAAGGGCCCAGATCCCTGCAAACCCTTATGGAGCAGAGCCCCCATCCCAGCTGTAGCCAACTACTCCAGGACTATTATATGAGATAGAGAAATACACTCTACTTTAAGTCACCATTGTTTGATGTCTCTTTTGCATATGTATGGGTCAATCACCTATAGTCCAACTAATGTGGATCCCACACAAAATTGCAACATAGGTCACTTAGAAAAGAGCGAAATTATTTTCAGGCCAAGAAAACAGAAGTACCAGTACCAGTAGAACTATTGGGTATCTTCTGGGAAGATAAAGAAAAGGCATAAAACTCCCATTGTTTAATTATCATAAGATCCAAGAGAAAATATAAAGTATAGCTAAGGAGGCAAAGGATACAGGAAAGCAAAGCTCATCACTGAATCCTGAACCTGTTGTACAATGCAAAAGATAGGCTGGGTATGAAAGAATGTTTTCAGGAAGAAAGATAATTCCAGACACATGTGAGGCACAAAGAAAATATTTATAGAATTTATAGACATTGTGGCCTTTTGACAAAAAAAAAACCCATTATGTGTTTAATATTAGTCATTTAGGCCAGTGGTCAGCAAAAATTTTACTAAAGGGTCAGATAATATTTTATGCTTTTTGGCCAAGGGGCAAAATCAAGTATATTATGTAGTTACTCACATTAACCATTTAAAAGTGTTAAAACCACAACACAAACAAATAGAAAGATATTCCAAGCTTATGGATTGGAAGAACAAATATTATTAAAATGACCATACTACCAAAAGCGATCTACACATTTAATGCGATTCCTACCCTAATGCCAAGCATTTTTCATAGAACTAGACCAAAAATACTAAAATTTGTACAGGACCACAAAGGACCCTGAATAGCCAAAATAATCTCGAAAAAGAAAAACAAAACTAAAGGTATCACAATTTTAAATTTCAACTTACACTACAAACCTGTAGGAATCAAAACAGGATGGTCCTGGCATAAAAATAGACACGTAGATCAATGTAGCAGGATAGAAAGTCCAGAAAATAAACCCCACAATTATATAGTCAAGTAATGAAAAAAAATCTTTTCATGTTTATTTATTTTTGATAGAGACAGAGACAGAGTGTGAGCAGGGACACACAGAATCCGAAGCAGGCTCCAGGCTCTGAGCTGCCAACACAGAGCCCAACGTGGGGCTCAAGCTCACAAACCGTGAGACCATGACCCGAGTCGAAGTGATTGATCCACTCAGGCACCCCTATAATCAATTAATGTTTGACAAAAGAGGCAAGAATATGCAATGGGAAAAAGGCAGTCTCTTCAACAAATGGTTCTGGGAAAACTGGACAGCTGTATGTAAAAGAATGAAACTGGACCATTCTTATACCATACACAAAAATAAACTCAAAATGGATTAAAGACCTAAATGTGAGACCTGAAACCATTAAATCCTAGAAAAGAACACAGGCAGGAATTTCTCTGACTTTGACTGTAGCAACAGTTTTCTAGATATGCTTCCTAAGGCAAGGGAAATAAAAGCAAAAATAAACTACTGGGACTACATCATAATAAAATGCTTCTGTGCAGTGAAGGAAACAATCAACAAAACTAAAAAGCAACCTACTGAATGAAGGAGGATATTTGAAAATGACATGTCTGATAAAAGGTGAGTACCCAAAAATATAGAAAGAACTGATACAACTCAATACCCAAAAAAGAAATAATCCAATTAAAAATGGGCAGAAGACATGAACAGATATTCCTCCAAAGAAGACATACAGATGAGCAAAAGACAGATGAAAAAATGCTCAACATCACTCATCATCAGGGAAATGCAAATCAAAACTATAATGCAACATCACCTTATAGCTGTCAGAATGGCTAAAATAAACACAAGAAATAACAGGTGTTAGAGAGGTTGTAGACAAAAAGGAACCCTTGTGCACTGTTGGTGGGAATGCAAACTGGTACAGCCACTGTAGAAAACAGTATGGAGTTTCTTCAAAAAGTTAAAAATAGAACTATCCTACAAGCTAATAATCACACTACTGGGTATTTACCCAAAGAATACAGAAACACTGACTCAAAAAAATATATGCACCCCTGTTTATGGCAGCTTTATTTACAATAGCCAAATTATGGAAGCAGCCCAAGTGTCCATAGAGAGATGAATGAATGTACACGTATGTATATATATAGAGAGAGATAGATGTGGTATGTATGTGCACACACACATACACACACAATGGAATATTATTCGACTATAAAAAGGATGAAATCTTGCCATTTGCAATGACATGGATGGAACTACTACTACCATAATGTTAAGTGAAATAAGTCAGTCAGAGAAAGACAAATCCCACATGATTTCATGCATATGTGGAATTTAAGAAACAAAGCTAACATACAAAGGAAAAGGAGAGAGAGGCAAACCAAGAAAAAGACTGTTAACCTTAGAGAACAAACTGATGGTTTCCAGAGGGGAGGTGTGTGGGGGATGGGTGAAATCAGTGTTAGGGATTAAAGAGCACACTTAGCATGATGAGCACTGAGTACAGAATTGTTGAATCACTATATTATCCACCTGAACCTAATATAACACTGTATATTAACTATATTAGAGTTAAAATTAAAAAAAAAACCTTAATTTAAAAAACATTAAAAGCACTCTAAGCTTGAGCCACATACCAGATTTGGTCTTCAAGCTGTTTGTCCACTCCTGATTTAGACGAAAGGAGCAACAGAATACTATGGATTTACACTGAGTAAAAAAATCTGAAGTCAAAATAATTAAAAATGAATATGCGGTAAATCAACTTTTGATGGGTTCTCATTTATTGGAAGTTCAAATTCCTTCATGTGACTTTTCACAAAATGACCCCAGGCTGCCTTGCTGATCTCATGTATAGATCCAGTTGACATACTACTTCTTCTGTGTAGCCTTTTCTAGATTCTACCCCTCTCACACGCTCTAAGTCAATATCACTCTTCTTGTTCTGTGATATACTTTGTTCATGCCTCTCTTATATATTTTTCTTCTGTACTAGGCATGACGATTTCACACATCTTTCTTTCCAGAGTATAAGCAGGGACAAGGTTTTTCTTCAGCACTGTGGACAGTGTGAACTCCACAGCTAAACTCATTAAAAATAAGACTGTTGGGGTCCTTAGGTGGCTCAGTCAGTTAAGTGTCTGACTTTGGCTCAGCTGTTATCCCATAGTTTGTGAGTTTGAGCCCTGCGTCAGGCTCTGTGCTGACTGCTCAGAGCCTGAAGCCTTCTTCCAATTCTGTGTCCCCCTCTCTCTCTGCCCCTCCCCTGCTCATGCTCTCTCTCTCCCCCTCAGAAATAAAATAAACATTAAAAAAAATTAAAAATGATTCTGTTAATTGAGAGCCTTTTTTGTGTGAGGCACTAGTTAAGCTCTTGCATTCATTATCTTATTTAATCCCATAAGTCCCATCACAGATAAGCTATAACTTCCTCATTTTACATATAAAAGGCCCAGAAAAATTAAATAAACTGCTCATGGCTTCATAACCAGGAAAGTGACAAAGCTTGGACTCAAACCCAGTTCTGATGGACACCCAAGTGTTATGTAGTCTCATCAATTATTGAATAAGCAAAGGAAATTTGTAACTTGAATTAGGCTAATGTCATTCCCTGATGAGGCATCTCTAGGATGTTTTAATTTTTTTTTTTTTTTTAACGGGAATGATTTGTAGTTATCATATGTATTCAGAGGTAGAAAGAACCTAAGAGATCAACAGGTCCAGCTTATTTTCAGATAGTAAAATAGTAGCTAGGACAAAACGCTTAGTTAAAAATATATATTTATTTTGAGAGAGGGAGGGAGGGAGGGAGAGAGAAAGAGAGAGAAAGAGAAAGTGAGTGGGGGAGGGGCAGAGAGCGAAGGAGAGACCGAATCCCAAGCAGACTCCACAGTGTCAATTCAGAGCCCAATGTGGGGCTCAACTCATAAACCAGGAGATCATGACCTGAGCCAAAATCAAGAGTCAGACATTCAACTGAGCCACCCCAGGTGCTCCAGAAAGCACTTACCTTTAACCTAAGATCAAACAAATTAAACCCCTACTTCCTGCCTAGTCTAGGACTTTTTGGGTCATGTTTTGACCTTTCTGGCACTTTCAGAAGATTTTCCCCTAGAGTCAATTTCAATCCACATCACTAAATGGGCAGATTCCATGTTAATCTTCAGAATGAATGTTGAAAATGTGGTCTTTACAATGAGTTAAAATTGAGTTTGGTTCTTCCAATTGCATGGACATTCATAAAGTAAATAATATTGCCTTTGGCTTCATTCTGAAATAATAGAGTAGGTTTGATGATTCTCTTCAGGACCCTTCTTACCTGATGCCACTGGACTTATGCTTAATGTAGGATTTATCACAGTGCATTATAACTGGCTATTTAGTAATCTGTCTCTCACATTTGATGCTGAGCGCCCCAAGAACACAGACCACATTTAAAAAAATTTTTTTTAAACATTTATTTATTTTTGAGAAACAGAGAGACAGAGCATGAATAGGGGAAGGGCAGAGACAGAGGGAGACACAATCCAAAGCAGGCTCCAGGCTCTGAGCTGTCAGCACAGAGCCCAACGTGGGGCTTGAACTCATGGAGTGTGAGATCATGACCTGAGCCAAAGTCGGAAGCTCAACCAACTGAGCCACCCAGGTGCTCTGGACCACATTTTTATCCCTACTGCCTGGCACAGTTTTATCACAGAATTGGTGAATATCTGTGAAGATTTATTGACTTGCTGAATTGCAACTGAACCTAAGATATGTGATGAAGGAAGATCAGCAGAGAGGTTCATCTTCTGGTGTGTGTGTGTGTGTGTGTGTGTGTGTGTGTGTGTGTGCGTGTGTGTGTGTGTATGTGTTATCTGGAAGTTCCTTAAGTCATCATTGCATAATTCCCTGTTCCAAAAGATTTCCCTTGAAAAGTTGTTAGAAAATGCCTGTGAGTGAGACTTTGGCAGTTTTTTTCTTAAGCCTGAAAATATTAGGAAAATCCAGGTGGTCAAATTCAGTGTAATCAGTGTTTTTCATGGAACATTGTAGATGGATGAATGCAGGCTGATTATACAGTAAATATTTAATTTTAGATTCTGATTATTTTATATTGACATTTCAGAGCAGTAAATATTTTTATGCTGGATTCAGCCTACACCATGAAAATAACTCCCTCAATGGCACAGTCTACACATGTAATTGTATAATTTAATACTTTCATTTAAAACATTTCTACTTTTAAATATCTTTTAGATGTGAAAAAAGTAATTTCTTATCTAAGAAGGCTCAACCTTGGACTCTCTGGGTCATGGAGTAATTAGTATTTCACTAGGAAAATGGAAGGCTCACTTTTCTGAAAATGACTATTTTGATTTGGGTATTTTCCATTCTACGAAGCCACTCAAACCCTCAATGGTAATAGTCACGAAAGAGTTAAAAGAGAAACCTTCAGAGAGAGACATTAACTGGGTAGCTTTTGCTTTTGCTAGAAAAGGGTGGCTTCAGACATTTACTGTTAGGAACAAGAACAACCCTACAGGATTGTTGAGGAAATGCTTGTTGAGTGGGCAAGTGTTTGGAAAGAAACAGCCAAGAAGATTTTTTAAATTATGTGTGTTTTGGGGGTGGGGGATGTGTTAAAAACCATCTGGTTTCTATAAACTTGTAAGTAATTCTATCTCAAGTATTTATGAGCATTTTACAGAAGACATTTGAAGAACTCTTCCCCATTACCAGTCTAGCACATCTCCTAATTTCTAGCAGTTGTAAAAGACCCAAGAAGAGATATTGTGAGATACTATCATCGGCATTTTATAGATGAGCAAATTGGTGACCAGAGAGGCTGGGGGACTGACTCAAATGTCACAACTAGTAAGAGTTATAAAAAACAAAACAAAACAAAACAAAACAAAACAAAACTCTTTTCCCTTACTTTGAGTTTTCTTTGGGAGCTTCACTAGTGTTTCTTCTAGCTTCTTTACTTAATCTATTCCCAGAGAGGTGAGATATCCTACCTAATAGGTAAGTAGTTGAAGTGTAACTAGTCATGCTCTGCTCATCCCCACTTTCTTCCTCCTCTTTTAGGAGTTGTCTGTCTTGCAGAAGACATGAGTTCTCTACTGTTCCACCATGCCATACCTGGTCCAGAGGTCAACCTAATTCTGGGATTCCACCAGGGGGTCTGCCTGACTAGTAGAATAAAGCCACATCCTACAACCTGTCTTTGACCATTAATATGGATGATATTTTGGCCTCTATATATATTCCTTTTTTTAGTTTTTATTTCAATTATAGTTAGCATGTAGTATAATATTAGTTTCAGGTGTACAATATAGTGATTCAATACTTCCATACAACACCGAGTGCTCATCACAAGTGTACTCCTTAATCCCATCACCTATTTCACACACACACACACACACACACACACACACACACACACACACACACTTAAGCTCAGAACTCAGCAGAGAAGAGGGTTGCTATTTATGTGCCCTCCCCCTTGGGGACTCCAAAAGTAACTACCAGGGTCAAGATTCAAATTCTTCAAAGCTCATGCTCTCAAATCACTACTCTGGTGGCAGCAACAGCAGCAATTATCTAATAATCCACAGGCTCCCCTACATTTTCCAGCCTTTCTTGTTGTTACTTTGGGGTCCTGTTACAACTTTTGGCTAATGGCCTGTGACAAAAATGATGTGTGTTATTTTTGCGTAGCAATGGTTAAAAACTGCTGCACCTTTTCATTGCAATGCATGCTTCGATGGTGGCACCACCCTCGCCCTATAGGAAGTAAGATGCTCAGAGAGCCTGGATCCCTAAGTGGCCACATGGAGCAGCTATGTTCCCTAATCACATTAGGGTTAGTCACTGTAAGAAAAACAAATCTTTGCTATGTCCATCTCCCATCCAGAGATTTGGGAGTTACTTAGTTTCAGCAGCATAGCATAGTCAAGCCTAAATAATATACCTCACAAGGAAGTGACTAAGGAAATGAAGGCCAATGTAGACACGGACCAAGTGAATACAAGGCACAGCACAGCAAACCTGGAACCTCTTCAGAGTCACGATAAAACAACAGTGTTGGCCCAATCTTTTTTTTTTTTTTTTTCCAAGTAGGCCGACGTGGGGCTTGTATGCAGAACCCTGAGATCAAGACCGGAACTGAGATCAACCGTTGGGCACTTAACCCACTGAGCCACCCAGGTGCCCCAGCCTAATCATTTCTTAATGAGGGCTTTCATAATACATTAGCTAATTTGATACATCTTACTCCCCCACTAAACTCTAATCTCTTTGAGGACAAAGATGATACCATAGCCATCTCTATGTCCTCAGTGCCCAGCACAGTACCAGCGGCCTGTCAAATTGTCAGTATATGGCTCTTAAGCAGAAGCAGAATGAAGCACTGGTAATGAATACAGTTATTATGCTTTTGTATTATTTGTAATTATCATTAGCATAAATTATACATCTATTCAGCATAAATGTATACATACATTTATGTTTAAGTTAACTATTTAGTAAACTGAATATAGTTCATTATATAATAATCAGCCTTTTATTTTAAACAGGCATTTGTATTTCAGAGGTCAGGCCCGTCAAGGCAATTAATCCATAGTGCCCAAGGGAAGGGGAGAAATAAAAGCTTTGTGGTTTGAAGATTATTCACAAAAATATCTCAAGACTCAAGGGGAGGGAGAGAGAAATGTGGAGCTGAAAGAGACAGACAGCCAAGCCAGTAGTAGAGTAGCACCCAGAGGTGGAGACCATGGCTTTAGGAAGTAATAATTCTGAGCACAAAGGGCTAAGTAAGAACTGAAGCCAGGGTTACCACTCAGGCATCCAGGGTGGAATAGGCATTTGAAGAGTGGAGTGGAGTTTGCATTAAGACAATCCAGTGAATACAGCATAAGAGCCAGGGAGATACTGTTAGAGCATGGAGAAGCAGTGTGGACATATGATAAAGGAGGAGTAGAGCTGTTAACCATGCTGAAGACCACCCACAAGGCAATCAGGAAAACCTGCTTCAACAGGCAGACAAGGGAGCCCTTACCTGTTAGGGAGAGAAGAACTTCTATTGGCCACATTTAATAGCCAGGGTTCTTGGGCAGTCGGGGAACAGACAGGGGTGATGGAATCCCAAGAGAGTAATGCTGGCTTTCATACCACCTAGAGGAAGCAGGGTGGCTTTATTTCAAATTGAACGAATGAAAAAGGTGATAGCTTTTATATGCCAAAGTTTTGGAGCAATTCATTCCTGCTACATTTTTAAGGAATTATCCTAGGCTCAGGGGTGGATTACAGGGAAACATTTGGCAAGGTCCTTGTCCTCAAGAATCCAACCAGCTCAATGGGAAACAAAGAGGTATCCGGAAAAAAAAAAGCTACTGGCATAGTAATCCTTTATGCCAATGAAAAATTCCTAAATCCTCAGCTTGGTGGCCTTTACTATTATGAATGATACGCCCCAAACCACATCTCTTATATTTTCTACCATGAACCTTACTCTTATCCACTCCAATTTCTGGTGAAAAGTGGTGAGAAAAATCAGTGAGAAGTGATCCCCAAATATGCCATGTCTTTTAACAGACTTGAATTGCTGTTTGCTCTGCTTGAAATGCCTTTGTTTGCCCAAGACATCCCCACTCAACCCACAAGATCTAGTTGTGATGTCTCTCCCTTGATATTTTTCTGATTCTCTCAAGGGAACTTGAGAGATACAGAGAGAGATACAAAGAATATGAGTTCAGTAATACTAATATTCTTTGTATCTCTCTCTGTCAGTGCCATGGCCTGAACTGTGACCCCTAAAAATTCATATATTGGAGCCCTAGCCCCCCAGTGTGACTGCTACAGGAACTACAAGAAGATAACAAAGATTCAAGGGGGTCATAAGAAGAATTAGTGGCCTTCCAAGAGTCACCGGAGAGCTCCATGTGAGACACAGCGAGAAGGCGGCCATCAGCAAGCCAGGAAAGGGGCGGTCACCAGAATGCAACCTTGTTGACAGCTTGCTACTGGACTTCCAGTTTCCAGAACTGTGAGGAAAAAATCTGTTGTTTAAGCCACCCAGTCTGTGGTATTTTGTTATGGCAGCCCAAGCAGACAAAGATGGTTCCTGTGTCTCTTTTCCTACATTATGTCCTTCGGTGACCCTAAACTCTGGAATAGGCATCATTTCCCTTCTTCCACAAAGAGGAGACTAGAGCTCGGAGAGGTGAAAGAATGTGCCCGTAGGCATACAGTGGAGATCTGGCCCTGGGTTTGTGTGATTGGAAGGCCGGTACTCTTTCTAACCCACATCCCGACCTCCCGGGCCTTCCTCTGGACTGCAGCCACAGTACCTGGCACACTCCTAGAGGACAGCAGTCCTTACCACACGGTAATGATGTGTTTTCCCTGCTAAACAGTACAAAAAATGTTTTGTTTTTTGTTTTTACCTGAGAGAATCTGAACAACCAAAATGATAGACAATTAGAATGAATAAGAGGTACTCACGTTCACTGTTACAGAAACCAGAGCATGGGGGAAATCCTTTGAGCTAGGAAGGCTATGCTTTCAGCCAAGAAAAGAAATATGTACTGAGTATTCACTCTTTGCCAGGGACTGTTAGTGACTGGGAGCAAAAAGATAAGAGATCATACTGGCCCTTGAGGAACTCACAGCTGAGCAGAAAAAAGACATTAAATGTTAATTTTCTGTACATATGTCATCTGATTGGGATCTGGTTGGATATATAGGAGTCAGCCTTGGCTAAACACTGAAATCAGCTAGGAAACGTTAGAAAACGCTGATGCCTGGAACTCAATTCCAGAGATTTTTATTTAAGTCGTCTAGGGTAATGTCTGGTTATCAAGAGTCTTAAAAAGCGTTCTTAGTGATTCTGATATATAGCCAAGGTTGAAAATCAGTGGACTAGGAACCTAGAAGGAGGAGGGGGGTTCCAGGTTTAGCAGAGAGAAGGAGAGAGGGAGAGGGAGGAGAGCAAGGGCAAAGCAGAGGCACAAATAAGTAACATCCACTGCCACTCTGCATTTAGTAGCATTTAACAAGTGCCCATATTGTGAGAAGCATTGCAGAGAACCTATTAATACAATTCAGAGAGCGTGCATTAAGAGCTAAAACAAACAACACAAAAAATCGAATACCACTGTTTATTTAGTAAATGTCTTTCAAGGGGCTGTAAGTAGTAGGAAGACATTATCTTAATAAGCTCCCATCATCTCTGCCAGGTAGGGGGCAGGTTAGGCTTGTATTAAATGATGCCATATTGAAGTACATTCTTTGCTTGAATCAGAAACAAATGTAATATAAACTATGGGGACCAGCTATGCACTTAACATCATAAGAGGCATAACTCAGCATAGGAGAGGAATGTCCCTAGAGATGAGACCTCAGGGGACAGGCTGGGAGAAAAGGCCCGAAGGGAGGCTAAAGGGTATCGTTGAAGGGAAAACAGAAACAATGAAGTAGTAATAATACTTTATTACTATTACTATTATTCAGCCTTACAATGCCAAGCATCTTGCTTTGTTTTGCATGTATTATCTGTAGTGTTCATCCTGTGTGAAGCAGGTGTCCCTACTTTAGACAGGAAGAACACAGGGAAATTAAGCAATTTGCCTGGAAACAAACAACTTTCAAAGTTAGGGTTTGAATCTAGGTCTGATCTGAAGGAGACTGTATAGCCATTTCTCTTAATTTTAGGCATTCTTGTAAGGGATGATGAAGTGGGGAGATAAATTAATGAGAACAAAGTAAAAAAAAAAGATTTCCCTCTATGTCTTGAAATTAGAACAGGTTTTGTAGGTGGTTGAGGGAGACTACTTTGAGAATGAGTAGGCAGCTGATAGCTAAAGATGTCTATTAACTGTTGAATGGTCTGCAGACTTCAGAGCAAGAGCTATGGAAGGGGTCACAGGTGGAAGCACAGGGGAGGTGCTTCATCATCTTTCACCATCCCAAGAGTACCATTGATAGTCTTTAGGCCAGGGCCAGGGGATTGGAAGAGGGAGAGAAGCGAGTGGTTGCCTTGCATTAACCACTGAATTAATAATGTTAAAGTTTGTGTTTTGATTTAACTTCTTCATCTAATATGATGCTAACAGAAGTTGTGAGCCATGTTTTGGATTCAGCACACACACATACCTGTTAGTAGTTTAGGACACCATATATATTGCCATATATACAAAAATAAGTGGGAGAGTCAGAAAATTTTCAACCTAAGACTTTGGAAATAACAACAAGACACAGAGTTTCTGGGGTAAGCCCAATATTATCCCACTCCTTCGCTTTTCAAGTTTAACATACTATTTATTGTGCACTCACCATGGGCCAAGCATTGTGGTGTCTTAAAAACATCATCTAATTTAGACAATACAATAACCACATGAGGTTGGTGCTGTTGCTAGCTCTCATTTACTGATGAAGAAATGGAAGCTTCAAGAGGTAAAACGGCTCAAGGATACACAGCTAGTAAATGGCTAAGTGAGGGATTAGAACCCAGTTCCTTCCTAACTCTATGTCCTTAGCCAGTATGCTATGATGGAATTGGCAATATGGTAAGTTCCATTTCTCCATGGGCATTTGCAGTCTGATGGGCTTTCATTTTCTGCAAATTCAGTGTGAGAAAATCGCATCTGATGGCAGCTACAAAAACAAATGTTGGCTATATAATTAGATTAAGGTCTAGGACAGGAAAGAAAAGAATTTCAGGTGTCAGCAGTGGCTAGTTCCAGACTGGGGTACTATGCTTTAGCTTTGAGCCTGCATTTTTAAAGGGATGGTATACTAGTTTCCTATAGCTGTTGTAGTAAATGACCACAAACTCAGTGAGTTAAAACCACCCAAATGTATTTCACAGTTCTGCAGGTCAAGTCTGACATAGGTCTCATTGGGCTAAGAGCATATCATGAGGGCTTGATTCCTTTCTAGGTCTCCAGGGGGGAATCAGTTTCCTTGTCTCCTCCAGCATCTAGAGGCCAGCCACATTTTGTGGCTTGTGTCTTTCATCCTCTTTCTTCTTGAGTCCTTCTGCCAGTACATCCTTCCATCACTCCAATGATCTGCTTCCAACATATCTCTGTGACTCATGCCTCCCTCTTCCACTTCAGAGGATTCTTATCATTACATTGGGCTAAGAATTATCTCACTATGTTAAAGTCGGCTGATTAGCAACCTTAATTCTATCTTGAACCTATATTCTCCCTTGCCGTGTAAGGTATCATATTCACAGGTTCTGGGGCCTAGGACATGGACATCCTGGGTGGGGGTTGCTGTTATTTTGACTGCCACAGATCTTTACAAACTAGATGACAAACCAGAGAATACCTAGGGAAGTAAGAAGGTGTGTGAAAACAATGTTATGGTACAGAAAGCAATGAGAAGTCATGAAAAGCACTACTCCTCTGCCTCCTTTCTACCCCCAGTCTCACTTTCCACACTCATTTTAACCATTTTTTTCAGGGCAGGACGAGGAGGTATTTCTACCAGTTACCTCCTTATCTCTAAATTGAATGCTTGTCAAGTCCCTAACTGTTGTCTGTCTTTACTCACATTAGTTTTCTAGGTCTGCCATAACAAAGTACCAGGACACTGGATGGCTTGCTGTAACAGAAACCATCTCATATTCTGGAGGCTGGAAGCCCAAAATCAAGATATCAGCAGGACCATGATCCCTCTGAAACTTGTAAGAGAGAATCTTTCCTTGCCTCTTGCTGGCTCCTGGTGATTTACAGGCATTCCCTGGTGTTCACTGACTGGCACCTACATAACTCTAATCTCTGCCTTTGGCATCACATGGCATTCTCCCTGGTTTCTTCATAAGGCTGTTTTCTCATAAGAACAGTGCTATTGGATTAGGAGACCACTCTACTCCAGTATGACCTCATCTTAACTAATTACAGCTGCAATAGACATATTTCCAAATAAGGTCACATTCTGAGGTATGGAGGATTAGGACTGCACAACATATTGTGGTGGGGCAGGGGAACATACTTCAATTCACAACACTATTGTTTACAGATTTCTACGTGGCCAATGAGGATATGAGGGAAAGTAGATGGAGTAAATGGGAGTCTTTATTAAACAAACAAATAAATGGAGAGGCATCTGTTTCAAGATGGCAAAGAGAAAACTTGGATTGATCTCTTTTCCCTCTTAATAAGAAGAAATAAGGGTATAAATACAAAACTATGTCAAACATAGAAAGGGAACCATCAGTAGGTGAGAGATTTCATAAAGTCTCTGAAACCAGAGAGGATGGAAGCTGATTAGTGATGAATGAAGACAGTCTAGGTGCACTGCTAAATTCCTGAGTTTCCATATTTAGAAAAGCCAGTGTGATAGAAGATGTGGACTGAGATGTGAGGTGAAAAACAGGGATACTGATGAGAGTCTTATAAATGGAAAAATGAGCCCTGTACCCTAGTGCACTAAATAGCCAGCAGACAGACATCTGCCCCAGTCAGGCCCTTGCTCGGTTATCTCACCAACACCCATTGGCCACATCCATCTCCTCAGAGCCCTTAACTGGCTTCCTAATGTCTTATTCTGAAACAGAAGGAGCCAACCAAGAATGATTAGATACCTGAGGAACACTAACAACAATAAAAGGAACCATCATTATATATAGCCACAGAAATATTCAGGAACCAGAAGACAGTGTTCTAAAAAATCTCATTAAAATATTTGAGAAGATATCAAAACCATAAAGCAAAATATGCCCTTTAAAAAAAAAAAGGTAAAAATGGGGCACCTGGGTGGCTCAGTCATTTAAGTGTCTGACTCTTGATTTTGGCTCAGGTCATGATCTTACAGTTCATGAGTTCAAGCCTCACATTGGGCTCTATGCTGATAGTGCCAGCCTGCTTGGGATTCTCTCTCCCTTTCCCTTTCTGTCCCTCCCCCAAATACACAGACACACACACACACACACACACACACACTCACTCTCTCTCTCTCTCTCTCTCTCTCTCTCTCTCTGTCTCTCTCTCTCTGTCTCTCTCAAAATAAATAAACTTAAAATAAGGTAAAAATAAGAACTTTTGGAAATTAAAATATGCCTTCCAATAAAACAATACAAGAAAAGGAAAATGTAGAGTAGATTAAGACAATAAAGTTAGGGGTACCTGGGTGGCTCAGTTGGTTAAGCGCCTGACTCTTGATTTTGGCTCAGATCATGACCTTGCTGTTTGTGAGTTCAGTCCCACATCGGGCTCTGTGCTGACAGCAGACCTGTTTGGGATTCATTCTCTCTCTCTCTCTCTCTCTCTCTCTCTCTCTCTGCCCCTCTCCAACTTATGTTCTCTCTCTCTCTCTTTAAAAATAAACTTAAATTTTTTTAAAAGCAAGCAAAGGAAATATGGTTAAAACCAAAATATTCTGAAGAAAAATGAGTTCTAATTTTTTAAATGAGACTTATTTTAAAATTCTTCCCTAGCTAATTAAAACTGAAGGTAGACTCAGAACAGCTAAGGAATCAGGGAGTTCATCTGGCTTTCTTGAGAAGATCTCTTGCAAAATAAGTTAGTAAGCCAAGAAAGAAAATGACCTGGGACCCAAATAACAGAATATATGACTCAAGGAAGTCATAGGATGACAGTTGGAAGATGAGAAAGTCCAGATTGGCTTAGATGCCTGGGCCCCAGAAAGGAGGCCACCGGGTAAAAAACAAATGTAAGGAGAGGGAGAGGAGGTGATGGGGTTCAAAAGATTAAATAATATCATCTAGAACTTGGGAAATGTTGGTGCCTAAGAAAGGCAATTGGTTGAGTGCAAAAGGAGATTCCGTTTAAACCTGATGCTTCAGTTTTTTCTTCTCTGAGTGATGCAAGGACTGAGACATAGAATTTGAAGTAAAGGAGGTCTAATCTGGACAAAATACTGTCTCCACTGTGAACACTACTACACAATGATGATAATTCAAGTTCCATGATTCATTTTTAGGTTTGGGATAAAACTACCAATAACTCACTGAAGGCTTAGTCATCATTGCAGGACAGAAAACAGATGCTATCAATTTTGGATGTAGGGGAGAAATGTGGGTGGAAGGGTGAGCTTAGCAAAGGCGTCATCTTATAAAACCGGGAGTTGAGGTAGACTGGCTATGATGGATAGTGGGACAATAAACAGATGTGAATTGGGCTGTGAGAAGAGAGGCCGACCCAAGAAGGAACTGATAGTGTATACTAGAAGGAGTGGGTCTAAGAAACGGACAAAATCCTTCTCTGGTCACTGTAGGAATGCACAGACAATATAGAGACAACACTTAAGACCATCACAGGCACTGCTTATTTAGGCTCATAGAGGTACCTCCAGAAAGACACTCCCTCCCAAGAAAATAACAGAGTTAGAACTAGTTACCTCTGGAGAGTGGGGCTATGGGAAGGAGGGATGCAGGGACTGTTGCTTTACATTATAAGCCTCTCTGTCTTTAGGGTTTTTTTCAATGATGTGCAAGTGTTATTTTAATAAGACAAAAATATACTAAAATGTGTTTATTTTGGAAAATTTTAAGAATTTCTACAAGTATCAGAAAAGTGTAATGAATCCTCATTATCCAGCATCAACAATATACGTGGCCAAACCTGTTTCTTCTATAACCTCACCCATTTCTCCCTCCATATGATTTTGAAGCAAACCCTACACATCATATTATTGCATCCCTAAATATTTCAGTATGTGTAATATATATAATAATCATACAATACAATAATAATACAAAATATAAAAATAATATAATACAAAAAATAATAGTACAATATGAAAATTGTTTTTTAAACTTCAGCATACACTGTTATCATCCCTTAAAAAAAATTCCTTAATACCAACAAATATACAGCAAATGCTCAACTTACCATTATCTCCTAAAAATTTTTAAAAACAATTTTAATGTGTGTATCATTTTTTCTTTTCAAATAAATAAAAGGCTCTTGCAGAAGAAGAGAGGGCAATTTGGTCTATATGATGGCAGAGAACAGAACTAGAGAAGTTTTCAGAAAAATATAAGGAAGAACTTTCCAATTAGGAAAACTTGGAATGTGCTGCCTTGGGAGGTCATAAATCTGTGTCCTCTAAAAAGGAAAATGAGGCCTGGATGACCAAATGTCTTAGGAGGGAAATTTCCTCCCCCCCCCAATGGTCCCTAATAATGCTACATTCTTTAACTCTAAAGACATTTGAATTTATAGAGACATTGACTTTATAGTTCTTATACCCAAGAACTATTTATTCTGTGAGCACAATTTTAGACTGTATACTCAGAAATCTTTTTTTCCCCTCCCCATTCTTCTGTTCTGTATTTCATAGGCTCAACTGTTTTCCAAGGCTCTGCATTGTCTTGAGAAGCCCTAACTTCCATCCAAACTGTAAATCATTTGAGGTCAGAGTTCTTATCCGTTGCATTGTTGAATCTACTCCCTGCCCCGGCCCACCGCCCAACTGGGCACATAGTGGATGACTGTTTTAAACCTGGTTCTCCAGAGAACGGACTTAAGACCCCAGATGTCTGCAAGCAGGGGCTCTAACAGGGATTTCTCTCTGAAACCATATCTATAACAGAAATGGCAAGTAGGAGGGTACAGAGGGACAAGTTTAACTGTGATGCATTGGAAGAGAAACCTCAGCTGGGGTTGGGATGACTCTTCATAATTGTCTCAAATCCTGAAAAGGGGTTGGGCCATTGTGCCCCACCCTCATCAACCAGTTATTGAATACAAGCTACTTCTTGGGGCACAGAATTAACACTGGGCAAAACAATTCCCTTGTGCCAAGGGAAGTACCTAAAGAGGGACTCAACTATGACATTCCCAGCACCTGGGGGACTATGCATGGTTCAGCCCTAATGGTGGGCTCTGGGCAGAGTACCCTCACAATGCCCAATTGGTGTTTGTCTAAGTGAACTGTTTAGCCAGAACCCTTGCCTGTCTGTCACTGTCCTCCAGGCAGTCTGCACTTGAGCATGATCTTTTCATCCTTCTTAGAACATGTTAATGGGGTTCAGAGTGGGCCGCTCCAGAATGTGCCAGTTTGGCCTGAGGATCATTTCAAGCTGAAGAAAATCAAGACCTAACAGATTTAAGAAAAACGTTTAACATCCTCCTTAACTTCCTAAAAGAATTTAGATAAGGAGCCTGTAGCAGAAAGAGAGCTATACTTTTTATATTAAAAAGACTTCTTCAAAGGACATGGCAAACATTCGTTTATCAAACATTTGCTCTTCCCACCTTCCTGTGCACTGTTTTCCTCTCCTTTGAAATCCCAGACCCCTACCCCTTTCTTCTTACCTCAGGATATCATATAAACCTCAATTACCTGACTGTTGGGATGTACTTACATACTGTAATTAAATTTGTTTTCCTCTTGTTAATCTGTCTTATGTTAAGTTAATTATTAGATTAGCCAAAGAACCCAGAAGGGGAGAAAGAAAAAAAAAAATCCTCCCCTACAAGGTTATGGCTTCCTTTTACCTTCTTTAGGTGTTTATATACTTTATGATAACTGACTGGCATGCCTTTTCTTTCTTTTCAGCCTAGATTTTCCAGGGCACAATTTCTGGTCTTGAATCCTGAATTCTCTGGCTAGTTTATCATCATGGTATTACATGTCTTCTTTGGAGATACTTTATAAAGTCTTACAAATTCATGTGGTATATACAAATAGTAATAATAAAAGTTGAAGAAGTCCCTGCTCGCATTTTGAATCCCTCAATAAAAAGTCACCTTCTCTGTGAAATGTGCCACTATTCTTCACTGGCAGAACTAACATCTGCCAACTGTAGTATTTATATGCCATAGGTGATTATCCTGTAATGAGGCTGTCTTTCTCACTGGGCTGCAAATCCCTTAACTTACTTGTTCATTTGCTTCCTCTATGCCTAGCATGGTTCCTAGCATATGAAGATGTCCAATAGAGGTTCTAGCACTTGAATGAATGAATGAATGAATGAATGAATGAATGAATGAATCAAAATCTGGAATCTTTCTTATGGCACGAATTCAGTTATTTCTACCATTTCTCTGACATTTCATAATTGTTGCTAATATGGTTCACAAGCAGAACTAGGAAGTAAACACCAGGATAATAAGCCTGCCTTGTGTGAAGTTCACCAAATCAGCACAGTAAGCTCATGTTTTAAACAAAAAAAAGGGGGGGGGAGGGACAATTGCTGCTAAAGCTCTCGCACAATCAATTTTAATTAGCATTGCTCATTGTAAGAAATGATAAGGTATCAGTCATTGTAATTGCCAGTGTTGACAATTAGTTAAGTCATTAACATCTCAAGACCTAAGATAATACAGACTTACAGAATTTTAAAGATTTGGAGGAAAGGTAGAATGGAGTTAGGAATTTCCTTCAGTTTTGCACCGGCTCAACAAACATAGCCTGTAAATGATAACTTTCTAGTTTCCTTGGGACGCTGGAGATACCAAAGAACGGCCACTGACCTGTCCTCCTTCCTTATTACCCACACTGCCACCAGGGAAATTTTTATAAAAATGCAAGTCTCAGTGTGTCACTCACATACCTCCAGGTTTCCCCCAGTGGCCACAGGAAAGAAATCAATCCCCTTAGCATTGGATTCAAAGCTCTTGGATTTCTAGCTACATCTCTTACATGCTCCTCCATCCTCTTTGTGTTCCCCTCTCACCTACCTAGAGGTTACTCCTCTTAAGCACTTTGGTCTTTGGTGCCTCTGTGACTCTGCACAGACAGATCTCCTGGTCTTAAATACTTTACCTCCCCACTTGTTTTTTTGCCTGACAAATTTTCCCTCTTAAGATGTAATTCAAATGATTTCTGTCTTCAGGAAAAACAACTTACTCCTTTGTGCTCTCTATGAATGATTTTTTTTTTTGTTTTTTTGGGGGGGGGGTCTCCATGTACTGCTTACCATGTTATCATTATAGATGCTAATTTATTTATGTTTTCAATGAGCTTACGTCTTCTGGGTGTTCTTAATATTTAGCTCAATGCCTGGTAAATAGTAAACCTGCAACAACTTTTTTGAATAAGCAAATCAATGGATAGATGAAGAAATAAGTGACTGAAAAATGAACAGGGTAATGAATGAATGAATGAATGAATGAATGAAGATATTCATCAGCATGTAGCTCCCTTAGCAAAGATGTCCAGGCGATCTGGACATCTTTGGCATTTGGAGCTTCTCCTTCTCCTCCCTAATTTCAGAAGAGACTGTGGTATCTTCAAAATTCTAATTTAGTGCCTACATTAGTTTATGATCTAAATTCGATTCACTAAATATGACAACAATACAAATTGACATTCATTTAGCGCTTTCCATGTTCTCAGTAGTAAGTTCTTTACTTGTAATAATGCCTTAGGATTTTATAATATCTTGAAATGAAGGCTAATATTGAAATAAGGGCTATCTTTATTATTTCTACTTTATAATTAAGCAACTGAGATGACAACTTTAGAACGTTGCCCTAAATCATTCTACTAGAAAATGGCTTTCTCCAGGATTACTTTTACAGACCCCAATAAGAGAAGACTCATCACACTGAACTGGTGAATACCCATTTTGTGAATAAACTTGATGTCCCCAAACTGGTCTGCCCATACATAATCAAGAAACCTTAGGGTGGAATATCGGGATGAAGAGGATACATAACAAAATGGAGAGACATTTCATAGAAGTGATGCTAATTTAAAAACAAATTCAAAGAGGGGGACAAATGAGTGAAAGTTATGAAAAAAAAGTCTAATGTAAAATTCAAAGATAGCATTTTAATGGTATTATTGTCCTCTCCCCATCATTTTTCTGCTCTCCTCCCTTCCTGAATTTCTCCTCTTCCTTTTCTAACTTGTTGCCAGCATCCCCCCTGTAGGGGAGGAAATAATTTTACTCTACTATACAAAGTTCTTATAGCTGGACTAACAATCCCATTGACACGAGACAGATTAACAGGAGAAAACCAAATTTAATTTTTTAGATGTAAGGAATCTACATAGACATGAGCTCCCAAAGTCAGTCAGGCAAAATTAGGTATACATGTCATCCTGAACTAAGGAGAAGGAAGTAAGGGTCTGAGACTTTAAAGGGAAGGAATGCAATTCACAGAAAAATGAAAAAGATTGAATTTTGGTGAACAAATGTTTTCTGGGACATTCAGAACCAACTGGACATAGAGAGGAATTTGATCCAATAGGTTTTTCTAGGTTCCTCCTTGTCTACCATGTCTAGTTTATATTCTAATGCAGTGATGTATGGTTATAGCTCTCTTCCTGGAGCAGGTCCTCTATCTAAATTATTTTAGGTAGTGGAAAGTGAGGGTGAGGCCAAAGTTTCTTCCTGGTCTTTTGTGCCTCGATTGTTTTCATCTGGGTACAAACTGTATGCCAAGTGGCCCATTTGGGGGCTGCCTGACTTTGGCCTCTATAGTAGTCCATCAATCTCCCACCTAATTTGACTTCTTCTCCTTTGCCTGTTAGATACAGTCTTCCTTACTCTGTCCTCACATACATTACCTGAATTCAGATCTTCCCAGTCTCTCAACTGGTTCCATGACTTCATGACTCCAGTTTAATATTCTTAACTTGTGCTCCTAGTCTCCATTATGTTATTTTCTCAAATAAAATGCTAATACTGCTACTAACCCAAAAAATGATAACTTTGGCTACAGTCATTGTATGTTTCCCATTCTACCAGGACAGAGAACAAATTCCTTCCCTTGGAGTATAAATCTATCTCCAACCTAGTAGTAGTACTACCTACTTCACTTTGCTTATTTCCAGCTACTCCATCCCTCTCATCTTTTACTAAACATGCTATAGATATTTATAACCCTATTCCTTTTGCTTATACAAAGGTAAGTATCCTTTAATCTTTCTTTAATGTCTATTTATTTTTGAGAGAGGGATAGAGTGTGAGTAGAGGAGGGGCACAGAGAGAGGGAGAGAGAGAGGGAGAGAGAGAGAGAAACCCAAGCAGGCTCTGCGCTGTCAGCTCAGAGCCTGATGCGATACGGGGCTCAAACTCACGAACCGTGAGATCATGACCTGGGCCAAAGTTGGCTGCTTAACCAACTGAGCCACTCAGGCACCCCCTTTTATCTTTTAAGGCATAATTAAAAAGTTACAGCTTCTCCAGGAAGTCACTTCCTGAAAGTCATCCAAATTCTCATGTTCCCCTTTAATACTTTACATCTATCTCTATGTTAGCACACATTGAATGGCTTTACTTTCTTCATTACATTCTTATTAAACAATAATCTGAGCTCCTTGAGGATATAGACCATGTTTTGGTCATTTCTGTATCATTAGAACCAAGAGCAATGCTTGGCACACAGAAGACTTTTAATAATATTTTTGAATTTGTTTTAACAAGTCAGATAATTTCTTATAAAATTCTAGCTTCTTCTAGAAAACAGGAAGATTTGTCAGGAATAGACCTGAATTCCTAAGCTACAGAAGAGATTCCATAAGGGCTAAGCACTCTCTAGTTTGTTGTAGTCCCCACCAACCCCTCTTGTAGAATTCCAGCTAGCTGCAGTCATTTAAGTTACCCACCCTGGATCTGAAGGCCTTTTGTGTGGTAATACACATTGCAGCATTGGAGATAGGAGGTGAACTAAATTTTAGTTATGATATATTCCAAACTTGAGGTGCTACGATTCTGAGTACTATTCTCAAATAAATAAAAACACTCAGATCAGCAAAGGAAGCTGGACAACTCCAGTTTTGCTTCCTTTTTAAACCAGAAGAATTCAAGACCTATTTATTCTTTCGAAAAAGTCTGTTAAAATACAAGTTGATGAGAACTCATTGTGGTGAAAGAGACAACTCAAGAAAAGCAATGCAGACTCTATTCCTGTGTTGATCAATATGTAATTTGGTACATATCTAACAAAGAAAGCAGAATTTGAAAACTAGAACAATTCTAATAGTCTCTAATTGCATTATGCAAATGTTTCCAACAGATCTATTAGTCTATTGAACTTACTATTTACCAGTTGGTGTGACTCTTAAATGCCCTCTTTGGAAACGTCTTTTTTTCCTCTTATCTTTCCTTGTTTCCTTCCTTCCTCCCTTCCTCCCTTCCTACCTTCTTTCATTCCTTCGTTTTCTTTCTTTCTCTCTTTTCTTTCCTCTTTCTCCTTCTCCTCCTTCTCCTCCTTCTCCTCCTTCTCTTTCTCTTTCCCTTTCCCTTTCCCTTTCTCTTTCTCTTTCTCTTTCTCTTTCTCTTTCTCTTTCTCTTTCTCTTTCTCTTTCTCTTTCTCTTTCTCTCTCTCTCTCTCTCTCTCTCTCTCTCTCTCTCTCTCTCTCTCTTTCTCTTTCTCTTTCTCTTTCTCTTTCTCTTTCTCTTTCTCTTTCTAAATATCTAGAATTTCTAGATTCCAAATTGAAGGCCTGGGAACTAGTCCTGATTTGTTCAAAGCCCTGATTTGAACAATGAGGGCTAGACTTGGTGATCTGGCTATAACATGAAATTTGGCTATAAGATTTGTCTTCCCACTGAGTTCCAGAGCAGAATTGGCTTATCTGATTGGTTGGACCACTTTCTTGCTCCCTTACCACTCTATGTATAGATGTTTGAAGATGTATGTATGCTCAATACAAAAGGGTGACTTTCCTCTTTATAGCCAAATATATAGGCGACTGGGAATGGAAAATCTGAACTGTTTAATGTGGTATTATACAAATAGCACTAAATTATAAGAGGAGAGTGGTCACAAGTTGTGGCCTATCATCTTTATATTATCCATAGTCATTTACATAGTATTTTGTTCACAGTGGTACTAAAACAATGTATTGCATAAATGCCTGCTCTAAGACCAAACTAACCTTCCATTCCGAGCAGTTAAGTGGTTTGCCTTCTGGTTATACCTCCAATTATTTGATGGTAACAATGTAAGGATAACTGCTTACATACTTTTAAATAAAATAACGTTAGGGAAGCATTTTGGGACCTAAAATGAATAGAAAAGATAAGGTTTCATAGTTGACTTCCAACATCCTCACAATTGGAGACTCCTTCCTATGCTATTATAATTTGTGATTTTACCTCTTCATAGAATTTCTCACTCTTTGCATGGCATTGGAGCTTTTTGTAAACATATCTGTCTACCCAAATAGGTTATGAATTCCCAGAGAGTAAAGAATAAATTTGATTAAGTCTTTTGGCTCTATGTCTAACTTAGTGCTTTGCACATAGTGGATATTTGGTGACATTATTTGGATCTATATGCTAGAGAAATAAAGTAGAACCATGCAGAGAGAATAACCTTGCATTCATTTCTAAAGTAGAAAATATATAATAATATATAATGATATATAATATAAATTACGCACACACAATAATATATATTATATAAAGAAGTTTCAGGTTGAGTTCTGGGATTATGAAGAGGCAAGCACATAACAGAGAAATATCTGAGGAGAGAAGAAATGGTCCTAACTGAGGTAATAGTAAACTGGAGAGCAAACATATCCTTTGCATTCTATTTCACTGCCACAGTATCCACACTCTTATGAAGAATACTTTTCAGATGGTTCCTTCCCCTCTCCCATAAAAGTATGAAACAACTTTAGAATTTGTCATTTTGGGGAATTTCATTTGAATTCACTTCTGTTAATTTTGAACAACCTATTGGATTAAGTTTACTGATAGGGCACTAAAGTTTTTTGTACTAGCATTTTGTCTTACTGATTACATCAATCAGGTTCCAGTCAAGAAAACAGATACCATTCTAGGTATTTTGACGAGGGAATTGTTTACATATGCTATGGAACAGCTGACAAGCCAAATGAGGAACAGTGAAACAAACTAGAGATCAGTAAAAGCAGGAAGCGACTTACACAACTATTTCTGAAGGAACAAGGAGTGGTGGTGGTGTTAGCAGAGCCGAGAAGCTAAGACCATCTAACAGGAGCTGGAACTGCAACAGGGAACCCCAATGGGAAGGGTAGTCTGCCTGGAGCTTTAGCCAAGGAGGAGACACCAGGCTAGAGTCTTGTGGAGATATACTGGTATTCTTTCCTCCTCCCACTCTTTATTCTTTATGTTGGTGCTTCTCTGGAAGCTAATCGGCAATAAAGCTTGAATATATGGTTTCCTCCAAAACAGAGAAGGTGAAGAGAAAGCAGTGCAAGAAAAGGGCAGGGGATGAATCTGAAAATAAATAGGCAAAAGACCGGCAAATTAATCGTTTTATCAATTAATGAGAAGTGTATGAGGATCTCCCGCGACAAATTTGGATTTGTTGTTTCTTCTATTTGTTGATAATGATGATACAAATAACACTCTCTGACAGTTTTACCATACATGTACAAATGTATATGCTCTTATACTTTTCCTTTGAAGTTGGTGTTTGTACTGTTATCCTACTTTACAGATGGGAAAATTATGGGAAAAAAAGAAGTTACGTACGTCACACACCTAGTAAGAAATTAGGATTTCAGCTCCAGGCAATTTGTTTCCAGAGTCTGTTTAATGACTATACCATGTTGTCAATTGTCACTTGATTGTTTTAAGCATATGTTATTTTTTTAAAAAATTTTTTTTTTCAACGTTTATTTATTTTTGGGACAGAGAGAGACAGAGCATGAACAGGGGAGGGGCAGAGAGAGAGGGAGACACAGAATCGGAAACAGGCTCCAGGCTCTGAGCCATCAGCCCAGAGCCTGACGCGGGGCTCGAACTCACGGACCGCGAGATCGTGACCTGGCTGAAGTCGGACGCTTAACCGACTGCGCCACCCAGGCGCCCCTAAGCATATGTTATTAAGTGCATGTAAGTTTATAACTTCTTGGCCAATTATTACTTATGCTATTATGTAGTGACTATCTTACATTTTGATTTTTTTTAGTAAAAAATATATACTTTGTCTGATATTTTTATAGGTCCAGAGGTTTATTTTATACAGTACTCAGCAGTGTATATATTTTCCCATGCTCTTAAAATGTCAAACTGTCAGAGTCCTCATACTTTACGTAAAACTTTTTAAGTACAAATAGTTGAAGTTTTTAACCCAATGTGACCTGTGTATTTTAACAGAGTTTAGTCTGATTATATACATAGTGACTAGTGATAGCTTAATGCTTTGTTACAACAGTTTGTGCTTTCTATTTACTCAGCATTAAAGGATATTTCCACTTCCTTTCTATTTTCTATTGGATTACATTTTTTTAATCTCTTTTTTCTCTCTACCAGCTTAGAAGATATTCATTCATTTCTAGTCTTTTAGTAGGGATATTTTACTTAAAATGTAGTCTTAAAAAAGTTCTCTCTACTCCAAAACAAACAAAAAGGGTTTAGATTCATTATAATTCTGATCACCTTTCTTCATGTAATTTTGATTACCTTTCACTTTTTGACTAGAATTGTAGGTATATCTTATATTTAAATCCACAAATTAGTGATTGCTTACCATTTCTCTCTCCTATCTGCTGCATACCCTTTTACAAAGTTACCATACAGTACTTAATACATATTTTTGGACTGACTGAATGAATGAGGCTTACCCACAGGTTTATCAATATCTCTTTCCTTTATTTTCTTAAATCTTTCATGGTTTAGATTTTTTTTTCAGAAGCGTATCTTAAAGTATATAGCTTAAATTTGTTAGTAGATACTCTCACCTTTTTGTCTGCAAATGTCTTTGTTTTAGCCATACTTTAAATAATAATGTAATTGGGTATAGAATTCTAAATTATTTCTTCTCAAAACTCTAAAGATTATTTTATTGCCTTCTGATTTCTGTAATTACTTTTTTTAAAGTTTATTTATTTATTTTGAGAGAGAGAGTGCAAGTGGGGGAGGAGCAGTAAGAGAGAACGAGAGAGAATCCCAAGCAGGCTCTGCACTGTCAGCACGAAGCCCGATTTGAGTCTTGAACCAATGACCGTGAAATCATAACCTGAGCCAAAATCCAGCGTCAGACACTTAACCAGTGAGCCACCCAGGTGCCCCTATCATTACTTTTGATAAGGTTTGTTGTTAGTCTAATTATTTCTTCACAGATAATTGGTCTTTTCTCTTGGGTTACTTTTCTGGAACTTTCCATAGTCTGCAGTGTTTGCTGCCCTCCTCCCCCACCTGTAAATTTTTATTTTGATATAGTTATAGATTCACAAAAAGTTTCCAAATACTATAAAGGGGTCTCATACGCCCTTTATGCAGCTTCCCATAATAGTTACATGTTATGTAACTATAGTACAATACAAAACCAAAGAATTGATGTTGATACAATGTGCATGCATAGTTCTATGCCACTTTATCCCATGTATGGATGGATGTAATAATCACTCCAGCCAAGATATAGAACTATTTTGTCAACACAAAGATCTTCCTCAACCTCCTCCACTACTCCCTACTCCTGTACTACCTTCTTTAATCCCTGGCAATGATTAATCTGTTCTCATCTCTATAATTTTGTTGTTTTATTTGTTTTGTTGCTTTGTTGTATGTAAATGAAATCTTACAATTATGTGACCTTCTGAAATTGGATTTCTTTTATTCAGCATAATGCTCTTGAGATGTAAATTATTATATCTATCAATATAGTTCATACCTTTTTTTTATTACTGAGCAGCATTCCATGGTATGGTTGTACCACAGTTTAATTATTCAACTATTGAAGAACACTTTGGTTGTTTTCAGTTTTTAGCTGTTAAAATTAAAGCTGTTATGAATAGTCACATGTATGTTTTTATGTGGACCAGTTTTCATTTCTCTGGGGATGAGCACCCAGGAGCGTGTTTTATGAGTTGCATAGTAAGTGTATATTTAATCTTATAAGAAACTGCCCAACTATATTCCAAATCCGCTGTATCACTTTACATGCACATGATTGTGTATCTAAGTATAGATTTGTATGTTTTATATACGTATATGTGTTCTGATTCTGAGGATTCATGTAGTTTCATCAATTCCAAAAAATTTGAGCCATTAACTCTTGAAATATTTTTAATTCCTCATTTTTTTCTATTTTGTCCTTCTAGAAATCCCATTACATTGTAGGTTGGGATTTTTGTCCTATTCTCCATATCTATTTTTTACTCTTTAATTTTTTTATATCTTTCTTTTTTTATTGCAGGTATTTTGTGCTCCAGTTAGTTAGTTATATTTTCAGCTCTGTCTACACTACTGTATAACCCATTTATTGACTTTACTTTAATGACCATGTCTTTCATTTTTTAATTAATTTTATTCTTTTAAGGTAATCTCCACTAGAATCCAATGTGGGGAATCTTGATTCCAAGATCAAGAGTAGGATGCTCTAACTGACCTAGCCCCATCATTTGTAGAAGTTCCATTAGATAATTTCAAAGATTTTCCTTTCTTTGTTTCATGTTTCTTTACTAGTTATTAATATTTTGAATTCTCTTGTATATTTTATTAATTTAAATATCCCTCTTTAATAATCTCTATTCAACTTCTGTATCACCTAGAGTTCTTGGGTGTTCAATGTTTTTGGTTGGTGCCTGCCAACATTCACTCATGGTAGTATGTTTTCTTGTATCATTTTGCAATGCTGGGTTTTGATTTCTTCATCATATTTTGCTATGCGAATCCTGTGATGCTTGAATTAAAGATGTATTCCTCAGAAGTTTGCTATTTGCATCTGCTAGGTATCACAGCTTTTGTTTTGTTTTTGTTTTAGAGTTTCATATATTTAAGTCTCTAATTCCATAATCCTTAATCCTTTTTTTGTTAATATTTATTTTATTTTATTTTGAGAGAGAGAGAAAGAGAGAAGAAGAGAGAGGAAGAGAAAGAATCCCAAGCAGGCCCTGTGCTGTCAGCATAGAGCCCAACCTAGGGCTTGATCTCACAAACCATGATCACAAGATCATGACCTGAACCAAAATCAAGAATTGGACCCTTAACTGACTGAACCATCCAGGTGTCCCTCATGATCTTTAATTCTTAAAGGAAAATTTTTTCACCATTCATAATCCAAAACAGGATGCACAATCTTCACTACTGTCTTTCTATGCCGATAGGTAGATTTTACTTAATCCACTCTTTTATGTGAAGTCACGGTTTATGATTTACTCAGTTTACACATGAGAGAACCTAAGAGCTAGTCTCTTTTCTCAATGTAGACTTAAAGCCTACACCCCCAAGTTACAGTATTGTCACTTCTTCACTCCACAGCTTTATTGTCACCATCCCAACCTGCTGATTGTTATTTTTGGTTCATCCTTTGTTTTAGAATTCTTATAGTTTCCCTTCATTTCTCATAAGGTCGGTCTTACATTTACAAAGTTTACTTTAGCCTGGTATTTAACAGTGGAAAGCTCTTCAGATTATCTTGATCACCATATTGTTGGAGACGGGAAATTGTATACGTCATTTTTTTTTTTAATTTTTTTTCTAACGTTTATTTATTTTTGAGACAGAGAGAGACAGAGCATGAACGGGGGAGGGTCAGAGAGAGGGAGACACAGAATCTGAAACAGGCTCCAGGCTCTGAGCTGTCAGCACAGAGCCCGACACGGGGCTCGAACTCACGGACTGTGAGATCATGACCTGAGCCGAGGTCGGACGCTTAACCGACTGAGCCACCCAGGCGCCCCTGTATACGTCATTTTTATACTCAAATCTTATATTAAACTTTTTGCTCCTTTGGCAATTTTTATCTTAATCCATTCCCCTATTATTCTGGTTTTTAATAGCCACCATACTACAAACTTTTCTCCCCCCCTGCAGATAAATATTCCATGATGAGACATTCCAAGATACAACTCACTACTATTTTAGTCAAGTACTACATATTTTCAGTTCTTAAAAAAGATTCCGTCTTACTTTCAAGTAAGGATGTTATTACCTCATTTTAGAAACAGAGCTCTGCCTAACATGTCAACCTAAGAATCAAAAGTTACTCTTGCGACAAGCAATTCTCCAAAGGGAAATGAGAATGCTCACCAAAGTGAGGACTATCTACAAACACGTATTTCTTGGTTGTTGTTTTTTTTTTAATTGCAAATAGCAAATAGTTAAAGACTCAAAGCCTTGGACCTTTCTCCACTGGCACCTTGATTAACTCACAGCGAGGTAGAATGATAACATCACAAGAGACTGCTAGAATTGCATTTCATGGCATACCTTTTGAGAATTGTGTAGCAAATCATCTTTTAAAATTTAATGATGTATCCAAGCTTCCAAATTATTTGATTTTTAATTTTTAAAATAAATTAGACATTCAAGGTTATCTTAAAATGCTAATCTCACTCATGCGCTTTCTGATACGCTTACCTGAGCAGATAGAAAGGGGAGAGACAACTAGTACATGGCTAATTGTGCATAACCCTGGGGGGTGTACAAATATGATTTGTCACTTGTTTTATGAAGGGAAGAAAAAAAACTATTGAATACCATTAGTGTAGCCCAGCACATTCATTTCACAGATGTAGAAACTAAGGGCCTGTGAGACTTCACAGCCCAAGTTAGTGACTGAGATGAGATTTGAATTCAGGTCCTCTAAGTTGTAGTTCAGTATGCTCTCTACTGTAACACAATGAAAAGTGAGTATTTTAATAGCTTCTGCATGGAAAACAGAGTGCCACTTGGTTATTTTAGGAGTTCACATTTTTCTCACTGCATTGAAGCATGCTCTCTTTCGATCAGATTAAAGCTGACAGAGATGAAACAGTTTTGGGCAGATATCCTTGGGTTGGCTCCAGGGCCTCTAATCTGCATTTCATCATGATACAAGCACATGTTTCCATCATTGGTACACCCGTCTGCATCAGCCGGGATGTTAATCACATGCTAACCCAATTTCCTCTATGAATTTATTACTTACTCTTCATTTAAGTTCATGAAACCTAACAGAGCCCCACATAATCATAACAACCGTAAGAAGAAGAACTTGGATCAAGCACCATGCCCACTAAGGAACACAACCCAAAGATGAAAGCTTGGGAGCAGTGCAGGGGGGAAAAAAAAATCAGTCTTGCAACAGTATCTTGGGATTTGCTACAAAAAAATGATTATAATGAAAATGTTGTTATTTTACATGGTAGAAGTTGAAATATATGAGCAAGTCATGATTTGGCAATAAATGACAATTGTTGTTTTGACTTGGTGTAGCTCAGTTGTACCAAATCGATCCACGATTTCCAAAATTAGAGGTGTGGCCTTTAGAACAGAGTGGAAGATGTTGGAGTGTGTGGAGGGCGAATGGAAGCTATATTGGGAAGGCATTTTGGAAGCAGAGTCCAAATGCAAATTGGTTGTTAGAGAAACTATTCAGATCCATCTGGTGGCTGCATATGATGAATACTAGAAATCCCTTCAATGGATATTCATTTTGGCAATGGCAAAGGAAAGTAAAATAGAACAAGGCAGGACACCAGAGTGTGGATGTTGGACTCAAACCCTCTTGCAAATGTGCAGCAAACATTCATCCCATGTTTTAGCTAGTTATCATGGAAGGAGAAGAGTTTTTTAGTTAAAAAAAAAAACAAGAAGTGTCAGGGACATCATAACTACATTATATAACTGAGGGGGGGGGGCTGTGTTTTTGCTTGCTGAACTTCCAGATTGTCTGTCTACATTGATTTATTCATTCATTCCACCTACATCTGTTCCTGAGCACCTGTTATATGCCAGGCACAGTACCAGGCATTCAAGATATAAAAATGAGAGAATTCCATTCCAGCCCTCAAGGAACTCTCAGTCTAGTGGGGGAAGTAAACTTTAAACAAATCTAGTAAAGTGATACAGGTAAAAATCAACCTATATCAATCATCAGCTCTATGTGTACAACCTGCCAGCTACTGTTTCAAGTACTTTACATATATTGTCTCAGTTAATTCTCACAAGTACCTTATCAGGTAAATATAATTATTTCTCCCATTTTACAGTTGGCAAACCAAGCACAGAGAGCTAGTAAGTGTCAGCTGGGATGTGATCCCAGGCAATCTGGCTCTAAAACCCAAGCTCTTAACTATTACGATATATCCCATTTTGACCTCAAAAGATGGATGTGAAGCATCAGAAGGGACAGCCACTCTATCTATAGTGTGGGTGGAAGGGTGTCAGAGTGATAATGGTCCTGGTGATAAAACAGGGAAGGCTTTGCTGGGGAGAAGCTCCCCGAGGTGTGTCTTATGGGGCAACTGGGCAGAGGAGGTAGCTTGAATAAGGTCACTGAAACTTGAAACGGAATCACATATTTATTTTTGGAACTCCAGGAAGCACAACATGGCTGCAACATCGATTTGACAAGGTTAGTAACTGAGGATGGCATTGGAAAAGGAGTTAGGGAAAAGGGGACCAGGTCATGCATGAAAGACTTTGTGTGTACATCTCCAGAATTCCCTAGGACAAAGGAGAGCCACTGAATGGTGCTAAGCAAGATAGTCTAATTAAATGTACTTTTACAAAGAATACTCAACCAGAAGGGTAGACCTATGACTAGAGATGTGAAGAGAGCAAGAAAACAGTTAAAGGACATTTAGAATTGGTCTAGGATGGTGTTGCTGGGTGGAGATAACGATGGATGATGTAATGCTAACTGGGAAGGAATACCCAAGGAAGAGGAATAATTTTGGGATAACTGTCAGGCTTCCATTCTGCTTTGCTTTGAATTCTTAAACTGTTGGATTTCAAGAAAAAAAATTTGTAGACCAGAAGAAAAAGCAACTTTGAAGAAACTGACAAGGTTTCATGGGATTTGTTCCTTTTCTACAGACTACGTAGAATGAAATGTAATCATTTGCATTTGGCTCGATCACCTTGTACCTAAAAGATGCTTTGTAATCAAGAGTTAGAATAAACAGTATCCAGGCTTAAAATGCAGTTGGGTCATTTAAAGTCATGGCTATTTCCTAGCAAAAAAAAAAAAAAAATCAGAATGTTATTGACATATCCAGCTGTAGTTCTATGCAGTCTTGAGTAGGAATGACTCAAATCTTCAAGCTTTTTGTGATTGAAATATTCAATCAGATAACACCAGGGTGAAAATAATGAAGCCTTGAGAGGATGTGTTTCATCAAGTAGAAAATAATGTTAAAGGCATTCTTAAGGATGCAAAAATGACTGTGAAAAAATACTGACTTCCTGCCAAAGAAGGGATTATTCCAGCTCACCAGAAAGAAGAAGGGGGGAAAAAAAACCCGACACCTGTTGGCAGTTTAATGCTAATATGAATTCTGTTTTCAAGCTGGAAATTATGCATCAACAAAAATATAAATATAATTTTTTTTCACAGCTGTGTAAGTGAAAAAACATATGTTGAGAAATTAGAAATGACTATTATCCATTATTCAAAATTTCCATGGCCACTGAGTGAATCCAGTGTTGGAATTAAAATGTACAATGCTTTTTAATTAATTTAATTTACATTGTTGGCTGATGAAATGCCACAAACAACCACAACATTGCAAACTCTTCCTTGCTCTCCATCAAAACTGCTCTGCTGTTCACAGGAGCCAATACAGCTGCTAATTTCTTGCCTTCCCCTGGAGAAAATGGAAGCAGGGTTTGTGGGGTTGGAAGAGAAGCCATCAGCCAGAGGCAGGTGGGCCAGAATTGCCACAAACATTCCCCAGATTCAGATGCAGCCTCCTAACAATACATACCACCAGTTCACGAATGGGAAAAAGCATAGAAACATGCTGAGGTTAAAGCAGAATTATTTTAATAATTATTTCTTTAAAATTTTGTTTTAAAGTTTATCTATTTCTTTTGAGAGAGAGCATGAGCTTTAATGGGGGAGGGGCAGAGCGAGAAGAAGAGAGAACCCCAGACAGGCTCCACACTGTCAGCACAGAGCCTGATGTGGGGCTCAAATTCCCCAACTGTGAGATCATGACCTGAGCCAAACTTAAGAGTCAGATGCTCAACTTACTGAGCCATCCTGGTGCCCTTTAATAATTATTTGTTAAAGACTTTTCTATATGCCTAGAAGCATGATGGGTGTTATGATATTACAGGTGTTACTTATTCTACCTGACCTTGGACAAACCACTCCCTTTTTTGAGATTAGTTTTTCCCACATGAGAGGTTCTCTCAGGCTCTAAACCTTGATGTCCTCTAATTTTGGCTTACAGTCTTCAAGGAGCTCAGACACACACAACTTGATAAGACCGGCGCACCTAAGCTGATGAATCAAATCAACAATAAAAATAACGAATCTGAAAATACTGAGAGGAAGTGTATTCTGTTTACTGAGCACTTATGATGTACCACTGCACACTGTTCTCTGTCACTTTATTATCTCCCACTCTATCCATTACTCTAGTCAATACCCAAAGCAATCCGGTTCCATCCCACAAGCGGAGAAATCAGTGCTCAGAGAACGTGGGACAGGTGGAAAGCAGAGATGGTAAACCGTCAAGGTGGAACTGAATTTAGGTCTGACTCTGGCACCCAGCTTTTAACCACTACCCGTTCTGCCAGTGATAACAATAGGAAAATGTCCCTGAGGGTTGTTATTATTATAATTAATTCTGTGAAGGCAGTACAGTGTGAGAGAAGATCACGAGGCATGGAATCAGATGGACCTGGGCATTTATCGTAACCTTGCCATGTGACTTGTGTGACGGTGGGATCTCCAGGCCTATTTCCTCATCTGTAATATGGGGATATCAATATTTACCCAATGGGGTTGTGCTGAAGCACAAATAAGCTAATATCAAATGCTTGGCAGAATGCCTGCCACACAGAACATACATATGAGCTATTTTCCTTTCTCTTCCCCTCCTCCTTTCCTGTGTTCTCATATTTTTTCAAGCTCTGACCAATTTCTTTCCAGCTGCCTGCTTGTTCTATCAGTGTGCATGGTTTGCCTACAGAGACTTCAAACATTTAAAGGTCATCATTTGTTCAAAGTAGGGAGGTCACCCTCCCATCCTCAAAGCCCTTCCTCTGATACAAAGCTGGCACTGATCCTGGGCCAGGCTTAGATGATCCTGATTAGCATATGCCAGCTCCCTGGAAGGGAGGGAAAGTGCGAGATAGGCATCTGCAAATTGCATTCCTTCATTAGCCTGTCTGCTAATATTGATGTTACAATTTTCTAGTCAACTCCTCACCCCCAGACTTCCCTCAGCTCTTCACTCCTGGCCTGCAGCCACCCTCTTTTCCCACTCAGCATCCTCGAGGAACTCTTCCTTGTCAAGAGAGTCCTGTGATGCCATAAGCAAAGGATATTTCCAATGAAGGAAAACAATGGTTGAGCGATGAACCCAAAGCCTGCTAGTTGGAGACCACTTCCTACAATCGATGTATTGCCTGGAGTCGAAATATCCAACATCTTTGGATGTATACTTTTCTTCAAAACCCAGTAGCAAATTATACAAACCTCCTGCTTGCATTTAGAAGGAAAGGTAGATCTAAAATGTAAGAATCCACCATGTGCCTAGATGCTTGATTTTCCTTAAAAAACAGTAATTAGCACTTAGTATGCACCAAGTACTATTTCAGGGCTTTAAAAATACCGACTCATGCAGTCCTCTTAATAACCCATATGAGATAGTTAGGATTAACTTTTTCATTTTACAAATGAGGAAGCTGAGCACAAAGAGGATAAGTAATCTGCTTGAGGCCATCTAGTAAGTGACACAGCAGGATTTGAACCAAGTTTCTGAATCTGGGTTCTGGATCCAAGCTCTTCGCCATTAGACCATGCTGCTTCTGGGCACAGGAGAACAAGGAACCTCTTAGGATATGTGACTATGACTAGCAGCTGGTCACTTGCAACACAAGTAAGTAGGTACACCTTAGAGTGGCTCCTACTCATGAGCAGTTGGCATGTGGGGGTGGGGGCATCCATCAGCACAACTGATAGAAGGAAAAGGGAATGTTGATTAATCTCACCAGTTGGTTAAGGAAGTAGAGTGTTAAGATACGTTCTTCTCTTCTTGTTATATCATCATAGTTATTATTCTAGAACACATAGAAGAATAAATCAAACATAGAATGAATATATAATTTTTCCAAGGAGAGACTTTAAGCTAGCTAAGTGATCCCTTAGCCCACCCTCTTCCAAAGGTTCTCAATGGCATGAAGTCTTCTAAAACCAGTTCAGTCTTTGTATGCAGAATTTCCAGATACAAAGACTCATCATTTCTCATCAGTACTGTCTCAAAAGAATAGGCATAACATCCAGAAGCAAGGAGTACTTTGCACCTTACATAGAGACTGCAGCAAGGAGTCTGCCGTACATTGAACAGGTGCCCCAGGTATGTATGTTGAGTTCTAGGAAACTGATTTTGTTGTACACTCAAACTCCATATAGAGCCTGAAAAGCTGCAGCTTTGGGAACAGAAAAGAACTCCAAAGAAGCTAATTCCAATAGCCTAATAATGGCAAATTACTTGTCATATGTGCTATCAATTCCCTTCCCTCTACCCTTAAAAGGCTTGCCTAACCAACAAAACGATGTCACCATGACTTGAGCAGAGCACCCTCTCAAACTTCTTAATGTGGTGTTTCCAGCAGGAGCTACCCATTGGTGACACCAGGCATGTGGGAGTGAAGCCTACTTTCCATCCCTGAATAACCTGAGAAGTGGACCCAGAAAGTTCATAGCATCTCATAACCAATGTGATCTATTCAATATCTTACATTCTTCTGCATTGCCATTTCATATATGCCTTTCCAACTGTGGGAGCCTAAGGGCTCATGCGTGATTCATGAGGAAGAAAGAATCCTCTAGAAGGTGAAAAGGCAGAGCAACAGGCCCGAAAGCTGCCCATCACACCTGACATGGATAAATGGAAGCATAAATGATGGACTGGAGGCTACTTTGAGTAGGAGTAGCCTTACGTCTGTGAGACCCCGCTCACTTGAGTTATCCTTCCCAACTCACCCACCTCTCCACCTGAGAGGAGCACTGCTAGCCCCTCCCATTCCAATGCATCAAAGGCAGCCTCATCACAGGGATCATCTGAACACATTCTTGTGACTATATCACTCCCATATTTAAAAGCCTTCAATGGCTCCCTATGGCCTGCTAGGTGAAAACTAAGCTCTGACATGAATACTACAATCTTCATTCTATTTTCAAGTCACGGGATTTACAAATTTATTTAAAAAAAAAATTTTTTTTTTCAACGTTTATTTATTTTTGGGACAGAGAGAGACAGAGCATGAACGGGGGGGGGGGGGCAGAGAGAGAGGGAGACACAGAATCGGAAACAGGCTCCAGGCTCCGAGCCATCAGCCCAGAGCCCAACGCCGGGCTTGAACTCACAGACCGCGAGATCGTGACCTGACCGAAGTCGGATGCTTAACCGACTGCGCCACCCAGGCGCCCCTGGATTTACAAATATAATTCAACACATTTAAATTCCACCATTACAGTGCACTACTTGAAGCTCACTAAATGAGCTGTGTGACCATGGGCAAGTTCCTTAAAATCTCCGTACTTTTCTTTCTTCACTTAGCACAGCACAGGGCACTGAGTAAGCATTCAATAAATGTCAGTGACTATGTGTATTTTTGGTTGCGTGTGTGTGTGTTTCTGGCATGTCTGTCGTGTGACTCCGGGTGCTTGTCTGTTTCATAGCATCCAGCTCTTTCTCCATGCTTGTCTGCTTCTGTCTCTGGGTCTCTCTCTTAAGTTCTCAGACCTCAAACCCAGAAAGAATATTTTGTTCTTCCTGAAGAAGACTCTATGCTTTCAGGGCAGAGCCCTCTTCCAGGTTGGCTCACTTAATACAAAGCTCTCGTACACACAGGAAATTTTCTGCATCCAGGTAAGAATGACAGGAATGGAAGGGCTGTTCTCATAAAATCAGGGTTTTTGTTCTTTCCCAAGTCCTGTCTCTGACTTCTCCTAAGCTCTTTCTTAAATGCAGGTACATGGTACCCCAGTTAGCTAACTGTGGCTACATTTGCCAGGGTGGGGGGCACTTGGCCTTTCTGTTCTCGGTGCTCTCAGGGTTCAGGAAGGAAGGGTACTGATTTCCAGCCTGTGAGGGTGTGTTAAATTGGCATATCACTGAAGCAAACACCATCGTGGGCTGCATTCTGTTTCAGGCAGTAGCATTTCATATTCAAGAAAAAAATTGGAATGAAAAGTTCTGGAGACAGATGGTGTTGATGATTGCACAACAATATGAATGTACTTAATACCACAGAAACATACATGTAAAAATGGTTATGATGATAAATTTGGTTATATATCCTTTACCATACTAAAGCAGTAGAAAAAAAGGACTCAATGCCTAGAGGGATGGAGATTGTAAGTGCATATCCTATAGTGTTTTTTTTCCCCTCTCCTTTCTCTATTTCTGTCCCTCTTGTTTACTTAGACTGGGATGTGTATATGTTTGAGAACTATATTTGCTTCTTCAGAAGAATACGGGCCTGGGCAAGGAACCAAAGGCATTCTGGCACCTCCAGTCTCTGACATCTCATGTGATTTTAGGATAAAGGGCATTAGTGGGGGAAGTGCATTCTGGAATAAGATTTCTGCAGTCAAGTCCTTTCATAGGAAGTAGGCAGGGGATGCAAAATAAATGCACACATCATAAACAACACTTGGAAGAACAGTGGTGCTGGAGTCAGAAGATCCAGTTGAACTCTCACGACAGTTACTGTGGGGTGTTGTGCAAGTCAGGTCTCCTCTCAAGGTTTAGTATCCTCACCTGTAAGATGCAGGGTGGGACAAGGGTGGTAGAGGAAAAGGGGCAACTGAAGTGCTGTGCTCCTTTAAGGCAACTCTGTTAATCTAGTGCTGGGCTGGGCAAGGCAGGAACAGATCACTCACTGTCAGGACAGGGCAACAGCCTGAGCAGGTTGGAGGCTCATCAGCATTGAGACCTACTGGTACAATTTATCAGGTAAATGGCCCTACGAGAGAGAGTGCTCTGGTGATCAGAAGGAAATAAATCCTGAAGTCCTCCACCCACTTATGTTCCCTTGCCATTAAATCTGGAGAAAATAAACACCCGGCATAGGACGGTTTACTGATTCCTTTAGGACAGATGCTGGCTTTAATAATCCCTCAGTACCTGTGTGTCGGGTCTGCCCATACAGGGCCCTATGTAGAAGAAGCCAGGAAGATGGTGAGAAACGAGACTGACTCCAGATCCAGGACAGGTGCAAGGGAAAGCAGTGGCGAGACTGACTGCCATAGCCAGAGGGAGGAGAGGCTGGGCCTGAGTCAACACAATTCCAGTGGTGACATGGCAGATCTCTGTAGGCCACAAGCAGCCACTGTGTAACCTGTGCAGAAGGACCCTGAACTTGGTTTAACGTTCTGCTATTGCCGTGTTGACATCTATAATGATTTTTGAATAAGGAGCTCTGATTTTCCTCTTGCACTGGGCCCTGCAGATTATGTGTCCACTTCTGCAGCTAGAACAACAGGACTGAGTGCCTACGTTCTCCAGTATTTTCTAACCTTGCCAGTGAGTCGAGCATTGTATAGGAAGAACTTGGGTTGAGGGAGAAAAAAGAGAGGGAGACAGGAAAGGATGAAGATGAGGAAATTGAAAATATTGAACTCATGTGTTGCTTTTTCCATAAGGCTGCCCAAGATGACCTATCTGAAATTGCAACCTGCTCCCTCTAACCTCTCTTCTGATCCCCATTTCTCAGCTCTCTTTCAAAACATTTTCAATGGTATTTACTACCTGCTTTACTTGTTGAGTATGAGTATCATTTAGGGTCTGTCTTGTCCTCCCAGAACCCAAGTTCCAAGAGGACAGGGATCTTTAGCTGTTTAATCCAATGTTATATCCAAATTGCCTAATGGCTCCTGGCATGCTGTGGGCCCTCAGTGGATTTTCCACAGATGAAAGAATGAAGCGCACACCTAATATGTGCTAAGACCTGTGGTAGGCCAGTTCCAGGTTTATCTCATCTGATCCTTATAGGATTTGGTCATTCATTTACTATGTGTAGGAGCTGAGCCGGGCCCTAGGGGCACAAATATAAATAAGTTAGGGGACCACCCTCGATTTAGATATTTGCAATTTAGAGATACTCCTTTACAACGAAGAACCTGAGGCTCAGAGAGATCGAGTCATTTGCCAAATGCTAACTGAGAGAAAACTCATGCTTTTCCAGAAGTGGATTAGAGGCCAGAGTCTGAAGGAGAAGAAAAGCAGAGAGGGTGAGGAGGATGAAGTGGGGGCTGGGATGGGGAGACATGGCAAACAGAGGGGTTGGCATGTTGAAGAAACCATACCTAGAGGCTTGCTTTGGGAAGAGGAAGCTCAGGAAAGGGAAGTAAAGAAAAAATATTCCAGAAATCATCGTAAGAGTTCAGAAAATGTGAGCATCCTTGAGACACAGCCCTTACATGGGGAAGGAATGACTTCTTGCTGACCTAGCCATGTCCTTCCCCAAGCTCCCTGGTGACCCAGGATATATACCTCCTTGACTTCTCTAAGCCAGGAAGCTGTGCTTTGATCAAAGAGTCATAAACTTGACTCAGGAGCCTGCATCAAAGTCTTGTCCTCACCACTCAAAGTGTGGCTTTGGGCGAATGCCACATTACTGCTCTGAACCTGACTATTTAAATGAGGGTACAAGTTTACAAGTACTACACGGTGGTAATCCTTGCAAAATACTGTACAATCACAAAAGCAGCCCTGGGGGCATAGCTGGAGAAGGCATCTAACTGAGAGCCAAAAGTAGTCCCCTCCACCAACTCAATATGAGCTATGTGGCCTTAGGCAAAACTCTCAACCTCTCTGAGCCTCAGTTTCTTTGCCTGTAAGCCACAAAGCCTCAAGCAAAGATGCCAGACAGCTAAAATGGGAGAAAAACAGTGCACTGAACAGTGGAATGTGGATTGCATTTCTAACCCTACCCCAGAAGCACAAAATTTTAGCCAACTCTGCAAATCTCACTCACAGCCTGGAACTGCAGAGGCTCAAGTCTTACAACCAAAGCATGTCATGAGCTCTCCACTTTTTCATTAAAACCTTTTGCCTGTGAAAGTTGCAGAATGTGTCTGATCTTCAGTTCCATCGTTGCTTAACTCTTGCTGATTCTTTTTGCCCGGGGAGTGTATCAGATCACTGAGGCCCAGTAGAAAGTGAGGGGTCCACAGAGGATCTGTTATGCTTTCCCAATTGCAAGAGGCAGTTCAGCTCTCTGTCTGTGAAAAGTAGTCAAATTATTGCAAATGTCTAGTCAATTCCAAATGTCACCAGCTACCAGTAAACAACAAAAAGCTGGTTACATTCAGGACTGGATCATTTAAAACATAATTATAATAAATGATTTAAAGGAGCTCTTTTAATTACCACTACGTATCAAAGACTCAGGAAGGCATTCCAGAAGAATTGTTTTCTATTGTAACTGCATAAATTTAAATGCCATTAATTTCATATCTGTCATTCACTTCTCTTCTATTACATTGATCTCTGTATCAGGAAATTCAATGCCTCCCATTTCATTTGGGGATTTCATGGTTTCTACCGAGTAAGAGCTTTGTTTTCAGTCCCGCAGTTTCCAAAAGCCATTTCCCCTCCAAAGTACAAGCTAGTAAACCACATGAAAGCTAAAACAAAGGAAAGGAAGTGAGACCAGGTCAAAGAATTATAAAGACTGCTGACCTTGTCATTAGAAGACCAAGATTTTACTCCTGACTCTGCTGCTACTTTGCTGTGTGACTTTAGGCAAGATCTATGATGCATCTGCGGCCCATTTTTTACTGGGTAGTCACAGTAAGAATGATTCCCGCCCTTGCTTATCTTACTGGAATTTTGGGGAGTAAATGAAAATAAAAATAAGAGGCTTTATGAACCATTCATTTAGCCAGTCAGTTAATCATTCAGTAATGACATAAGAAGCACTGACTACCTGTTCGGTAGTATGCTAGCTGGAAGGACAGAAAACCAAGCAAAAAGAAATTGCCTCTCCTAAGAAGCTTGCTGTAGAGTGGAAGGGACAAAAGAGGGAATGTGCTGTCTTTCCGGTTCTGTTATTTCCCTTTTAGTTAAGAAATTCCTGATTTGAATTTTAGTTGTTAATCTTTAGTTAAGTTAACTAAGTTAACTAAGTTAACTAATCTTTAGTTAACTAAGTTAATCTTTAGTTAAGAAATTCCTGATTTGAATAGTTAAGAAATTCTCTTCCCTCCTTATAGAAAATGAAGCTACTCCTTGGTTTAGTCCAAAATAAGCCATCCAATCTCATATCTTTGACCTTTGCTCACACAAATAGATGCTTATACGGTTCATTTTTTGGCCACTTGTTTAGAATGTTAAATATTCAAAGACATAATCATACATTTTCCCCCTATCAGAAAAAAAAAAATGTGGGCTCTTAAATGACTGGTATTTCCAATCGACTGTAAAGGCGCTGTCTGGGCCCAGGATTGATGTCCTTCCAGGAGAATGAAATCAACGGGATGTGGAGAAGGGATGGCCTTTTTGATTCTCAAAATAAACATTTCTCAGAGAGACCTTCCAAGTCCTCAGGGGACTTCATGGTGATACATTCAAATGCCACCCATCTGTACAAATATCAATATCTAAGTTTTTTTTTTTTAAAGACTTACATTTTTCAAAGTGAATTATCAGAAAAGCACATTTGTGCCTCCCTACATGTATTGGTGTATGCTTTTATAAAAATGGCTCTTGGGCTACCTTGGAAGAAGAAAATGAAAGGAACTTTACAAAACCAATGTGCTTCTCAACATTTGAACTGTTTTTGTCCCCTTCCAAAGGTGCGGTTAAGATTAGTGTTCAATGGAGCCATAGAGCAAGGAGAAAACCTAAAGAGGCAGAACTCATTGGTGATGGGAATGGCCCGAAGTCAAACTCCCATTATGACTGAAGCTGTGGTGAAGAGAGAGATGTTCCTCCAAGGTGGGTGTGACTTTGAAGATCTGGGTCATTGTCACAGAGCAGACACCTAATGCTCAGATTACAGCTTTAGAGAGGAAAATGGATTGGCTTTGGAATCATAATTTCTGGGCTGAGTCCAGGCTCATATACCTCATTGACATGTGAACTTAACACAAATTATTTCACCTCTTTGATGATCAGTTTTATGAACTGTAAAGTGGGCATGCCAGTATATCTGCTCAAAGTGAAATAACATGTCATAGAGCTTTGTGACCCAAGTTATGATTATTTGTAAGAAAAGGAAATGACTAATCCAGGTGAAGTGAGCTGGAATGGTGTTCTAAATTTCTTTATAGGGCCTATAATTCTTCCCTCCCTGTCTTTCTGTCCTTCCCTCCTCCTCCCTCTCTTCCCTCCTCACTCCCTTCTTTTCTCTATCCAACACATAAATTATTGAGGGCTAACCTTGTGCAAACAACACTGCATGAGACAGGTGGTTGGACTCCTGATTTTGGACTTTTTATGGAGATTGAAACAACTATCGGGTTTAGTCCAAAACAGTTAGGGTCCCAGCATGGAACAGGTGGCTCATTCACATGAAGTAAACTGAGGAGATGACATAAGTGTGGCTCTGGTTAAGGTGAAACACCCAGGGTCACGACAGTGGGGCGGGGGAGGGGGGGCTTTACCACACTTAAGCCTCAGGGACCAAGTAGATGCATTACCCTGAGCCAGGAGGACATGTTAAGAGTTGTAGCTATTGGAGAGGGCTTTTCCATAGGAGCTGTGGCCTCAAGTGGAGGAACCTGTGGCCTTGGCAGGGAGGGAGTCAGGAGACTAACTGCACTAACCCATCTTCTTCCATCTGACTTCCTGCTGGTGCTTTCCATTGGCCAAACCCGGCCAGAAGCCAGAAGGCAAGAAGGTCCATTGATGCAGCCCCTGAGCTCATTGGCACAGTGTCATGTGCGAGACCAGATCTCAGATGGCACGCACAGAGTACTGGGAACTGGAGGGTAGCATGGCACTTTGGAATATGGGTTCTAGAGACTCAGGGCCTACATTCAATGGAATCCTTGTTCATCCACTATGGCTCCTTGGGTGAGGCACTTGCTCTTTCCATGTCCCAATGTCCTCGTCTGTTAAATGGTTGTAATAGAAGTATCTACCCACTGGTTACTATGAGGATTAGACGAATTAATATTCATGATCACTTAAGAACAATGCCTGGTACATCCTAAGTGGTATATTTTAGGTCCAGTTTGTACACAGGATATAATAGTGAACAAGAAAAATAGTGAACAAGAGTGAAGGAAAGGCTGAGTGTCTTGAACCACAGCTCACACTGGACCATTCCCCGCCCTGTGTTTCATTTTGTTTTGTTTTCTTGCTTGCACTCACCACCTGTGATGTGACCATTTTGAGACTCTGAGACAATGGAAAAAGACCAGCAGGAAAGACAAGTGTTATCATTCCATTTTATTTTCCTCTCAGAGTCCTGCTACAATTTTTGTCTTCAAGACATCAGGACCCATGGCCCAGGTTTCTGTCAGGTACAAACATCTGCCCCCATCTGTTTATATCCCCAATGATTCAGAATGAGGGAAGAGAAGCAGGTCACCTTAAAAAAACTGGCTGGGGGAGCTTGGGTGGCTCAGTTGGTGAAGCATCCAACTCTCAGTTTTGGCTTAGGTCATGGTCTTGCAGTTTCGTGAATTTGAGCCCCACATTGGGCTCTGGGCTGGCAATGTGGATCCTGCTTGGGATTCTCTCTCCTTCGCCCTCTCTCTCTGCCCCTCCCCCATGCACCCTGTCTCTGTCTCTCTCAAAATAAATAAATAAAGTTAAAAAAAAAAACTGGCTGAAGGTTGGGCTCAGTCCCAGGTTCCAGGTTCTGCTTTGGAACACCTCTGGTTCTTAGCCAGGGATTGTGTTCTCCCTGGTTATCTCACCTCATTACCTTGGAAGAGATACACTAAGCTGAAGAGTATAAGAAAGGCACCCTAAACTGGGAGTCCAAAGAGTCATGTTCAAATCCTAGCTCTCTCCTGTTTCAGCCGTGTGACCTTGACCAAATGACCTTTCTTAACTGTAGGTTCCTTGGATTGAAAACAGGCACTTGGGTTCTGCAGATTCTTTTGAATGTAGAAGGGAATAAAAAGTTAAAGCTAATAATAATAGTAAGCTGAGCAGTGGACAGAGCTTAAAAACTTGTGTTACAATTTCAATTCTTGTACGGACTAGCGATGTAACTACATACAGGTCAATTCATGTTACCAGCCCCTAGTTTTCCCATTTGCAAAATATCTAGGTGACTGGTAGCTAGATATGACTAGATGTGAAAGTGCTTTGTAAATTACTAGATATATTTATTAATATTTTTTTTTATTTTGAGAGAGAGAGAGAGCATGCAAACAGGGGAGGGGCAGAGAGAGAAGAGGAGACAGAATCATAAGCAGGCTCCATACTCAGCAGTGGAGCCCTACTTGAGGCTCAATTACACAAACCATGAGACCATGACCTGAGCTGAAATCCAGAGTTGGATGTTTAACTGACTGAGCCACCCAGGTGCCTGAATTACTAGATATATTTGAGGAACACATTATTACTGCCATGCTCTGATCTCAAATGCTAACCATGCTAACTGGGAGCCAGCATTCATACACACCCCACATAGACACCTTACAGCCAACAGCCTTTTTACTGATCACAAAGTCAGGAGTCGTGGGCTAAATGCCAGGAACTGGCGTCTGGCTGGCCGTAGCTTTAGTCTACGCCCTGGCAACACTGAGTATATTTTTTTCATTATTTATACTTAAAAAACTCTGTGTCATCGTTCAAGTTCAAAATTTGAATAGACTGCCAGGCAGCTTATTGAATTATTTATTTTAACTGGCTTATTTCTATATTGGATAATTTCTTAACACACGTTTCCACTATATCAATAACGGGAGGCAATTATTGATTTTTCTAAAGCCATTAGGTTCAATGAATTGTTCAATTAGTTTTACGATTTCAAATAGAGAAAGATGCAAGATTACCACTCTTGGTGGTTAGAAGCAACTTCTAAAAGGAGGATAATGCCCTAATTTATAAAACGCGCAGGTGAATGGTAGAAGTGGGCCCTGAATCACACATGTACATCAAGGCTGGCATCGTGAAGATCTGGGTTTTATAGCACTGTCTCTGAGCACTGTGTTTAGAGGGCTAGTGGCAAATGCGTATTTATAAGTGGTATTTACCCAGAGATCTGGTGTTAAGCTATTATAAATTCAGAGGGATAATAAACAATGCAATGACTTTAAAAGAGGAATAAGTAACGGACAATGTCATGTTCACTTCTGGTCCTAAATCTTTTGAAGCCTCTCCATTTTCTAGAGAATGAGGCTCAGAGTTCCAGACAGACAAATCCACACAATACCTCGTGTGAAATTTAACAAACATTTTCTTGGTCTCACACTTTTGCTATTTTCACACTCTGGAGTCCTTTCATGTCTCCATTACTGTTCTTTCCACATGTTGGGGAGGGGGCAGGGAATTGCAATACATAGCTTCTCAAGCTTAGCCGTCTACGCACCAACTTCTCACACCGATAATCCAACTGTATTACCATTCACTTAGTGTTACAAATGACATACTCTAGCACTTGCATAGGTACTCTAGCCTCCTGTTCAGCAGGAGAAAAGTTACATAAACATGCTGGGCCTCAGTTTACACATTTATAATATGAGGATCAGAATAGTATTAAGAATACGTGTAAAGTGCCTTGCACTTGATGACTATTACTATGTCCATTTCAGCAAGCATTTGTGGAGAGTTATTACACAATGGTTAGGATCAGGGGTTCCGGGGCCCCACTACTTGGGTTCAGATCCTGGCTGTTGAGTAATTTAGAGCAAATCACTATAGTGGTCTGTGTCTCAGCACCCTCACTGAGTTACCAGGAGGTTAGGTTGTTATAAATCTAGTACTTATGGGGATGCTTATGCACAGTAAGCACATTAAACACTCTGTGGGCAATTACAATTGCCTTTGCTGCATCATAGACACCAGGCTATGTGCCGGTGTTAGAGACAACTGACCAAGAATTTAAAAATCTCCACTTTTTATGTGCATTTTATATGCAAATGTATAGTGTAGACAAACTACAGAAATTACATAGAGGAGAAAGTGGTTGATTATGCATTGGGCAGGGAAGAGGGAATAAAGAGGGCTTCATGGAGGAGGTAACATTAGAGATGGTTTTAAGAAATGAGTTAGGGTATTAAAAGATGGTTCATCAAGACAATTTAGTCAACACTTCCCTTGGGAAGGCTTCCCTGTTCCACAGGCACATTTCACAAGCTACTTCTTACTGTTTGAGGGCAGAGACTGGCATTAGATATTGGATTTTGATGTTGAGGGACTGGCCCATGGTACATGCTTGATAAGGAGGGTATGAAATCATTTCTCTTCGCCTACCTTTATTTCCTTATTCATAAAATAAACATTCTTTCTCTTGTCTCTTTGCACTTCTATCGTTCCATAGAAAGATACTGCTTACTATTAACGATAATGGAAACTCATATATATTGCTATATACTTTATATATATTTCATTTTATTCTCATAACGATCCTATGAGGTGGGCACTATTATTATTTTGACTTTATAGATAAGTACTCTGAGGCTTAGAAACTTTAAGTAACTCTAACAAAATCACCTAGTTGCCTAAAATATAGCTCTCTGGTCCCAAGGATGTGCACACAACCACTATGGCATGTTGCCTCTCAAAATATCGAGATTTAAATTCTGTTTCATGAGTGGTGTCAATGCCTTGGATGGGGCCATTTACTGAATAATGCACAGCCACTTCTCAGACAAGGGGGGAGGTGAAAGCAGACTGTTTCTGGGACCTTGCACAGGCTAGGTCTGTGCAAGTCCGCATGGTATGCAAATAGTTTACAGCAACAGAGATACGGTTCCCAGAACGAATCATTCTCATGCCCGCCACCGAGTGAGACGACTGTAGTGATGGTTCAGCCCAGGCCAAGCTCAGCTGGACAAGGCTAATGAGGATGGAGGAGACTGAGAGCCTCAGTTGAACTCCTCGGTAATCAGAGAATTATCAAGTTAATATACAAGTATAATCTGCCACGAGACAAAGTGAAGGCAAATAGATTCTAATCACTGCTAACTTGCCCGTGTCACAGCGTTCATCAAGTAATATGTATGGGATCTCTGCGGGAGCACTGATGCTCCATGAGGCCCGGGGGGGTGGAGGGTTAAGCACCTGGAACAGGTGGGAAGGGAAGAAAAATAAGTAAGGCAACAGCATCTTTGGTATCAATAGTGTTCATTTAAGCTGCTTCTGTGGCCCTCAGACAGTAGCCGCTTAAACCGGGGGGATATTTCTTTTGGCTTAACCCACTACGGGGACATTCCACAGACTCAGACCATTAGCCTGGGAAGAACCTTGAAGATTTATATCCTCCAACCGTCTTATTGTACAGGTGTGGAAACAAGTGGGTGGTGGGATATAAGATAAAAATATAAATAACACGGTATTTTAGAAATAACATTAACAATGAATCTAGGGAAGATAGGTTTCTATAAAAAAGCAGGATCGCCAAGATAGGGACTAGTGAAAACCGAGCTGAGTCACCCTAACTCTAGCTGGTGTCAGGAGATACGGTGGGAGGGGACCACACAGCACACAGTGAGCTCCACACCCTTCTCCTGATGATACTGACACGAGAAGGGAAGTCCACGCATGAAGTGACTGAGGAGGCCTGGGGGGACCACCCTGAGGGCAGGAACCTCATTCTGTGTATAGGCCTGTGTCCTTGAGAAACTCTTGAGCCCTCCCCAGGCGCACTTCTCCGTCTCCAGCACAGACGATGCCAGTAATTACTCATATGATGAGCTACACGTCGCAAAAGAAAGTGGGGCCTATCTGCAAGAACACGGGGGAAGGACCAAATCTAGATATGGGAGGGCCGAGGAGTCCTTCCTGAGGAGCGATGTGAAGGAACAGTGGGGTTTAGACAAGCATCGTGGGATGGGATGACAGGGTGGCCCAAGATGGTAATTGGGGCGGAGAGAACCACAAGTGGCATGGAAGCAAGGGGAACAACACTCTTGGCAAGTATACCGGGTGGAAAGGTAACATCCCAAGGTATGCCATCGCTACGTGCTTGTGCTGTGCACCACCGTATACCCCAGGACGTGAATGTGCACTTACCCCTGCACACATCACTTACTGGTAACATATAAACAATTCATTCCACTTTGTGGACTCAGCGTCTACAATGGCTCCGGTTGTTTCTAAACTTTCCTGAGTTAAAAAGGTCTTAACACACAGAGGTCCTCCGGTGTCTACACCTGTATATATGCAGGTGTCCCCTCTGGAGGATGCGAGAAGGGTCTGTAAGTGTTAGGCTGAGCCGCACCTAACTCAGAAAAAAGAGCCAGCCGTTTGGCCTCAGAATAATAACTGGTGGATCGTCTGTCAAGGCTCACGTGTACTCGTTAGCCTGAAAATACCTCTCAGAAATCAGGGAGCCATTCACTAGAGTGTCCTGTAACCTCTCTGAGGTCTCTACCGTGAAATGGAGGTTTTAGGAGTTTTCCTTTTTACCTCAGAGAATGGGGACTTGAGGATCAAGACAAACCATCGGAAAATGCTCAACAATTGCTTTGTTACCCAGCATACTCTGTTCATTTAGTCCTATCAACATACTGGCCATCTAAGAACTGGCACCATTTTCAATGCAGGAGTTTTAAGGATCAGAAAGGCCATTCTGGCTAAAGTCACAAAGGAAGCTGAAAGGAAACCGCGACTCTGGGAGCTTGGATCTTACGTCCTGTGCACTTCAGCACCTTGCTCCTTGGGCTCTCTGCACGAGGGGCGTGTGTTCTCTGAATGAAGAAGAGTCAATTAGGTGCTCACAGACCTCCCAGATGACAATTTGTCACTGGCAGGTGCAAGGCATGCTCTGAGGACACTCTCCATCTGAGCGTCCATGCCCTCAGCACAGAGCAAACCACGGCCAATGACATGGTTCCTGCCCAGTGGGAATGAACGCTAAATGGTAGGCAGGCCTGCCTTCCAAAGACTATTAGTTCCACTTCCAATTTTATTTCTCAGTTTCAAGGACAAAAGCAAAGGTTGGAAAGTTTTGCTTTCTATAGAACACCGTACGTCTCCAAAGAGTGCTAATATGCATCTCACTTCTCTGAAAACATCCAATGTCTGCTCTAGCAACATGGAAGCTCCTGTCAGAAAATCTGAGTCTGAAAATAAAGTCTGGCACTTACTAATTGATGACGACCTTGGGCTAGTTCACTGTCAATATATTAATTTGTAGATTGGGAATAGTAATACCTCCTTCTCAGCATTTTTGCACACAATACTTAGAAAGGTGACCTGGGGGAGATATGGAAGTAAGGGTATCTGCCCAGTAAAATGTGAGTTTGGTGCTCTACTCCCAAGAAGTGGTTTATTATCCATGTGTACCTTCCACAGGGGAAGGTACTCCCCAAGGTGTGTTGAAAGTTTAATTACATGAGTTTGAATAAACAAACATGGAATTTGCTAAACTTTTTAAGTTTATGTATTTTGAGAGAGAGTAAGCAGGGAAGGGGCAGAGAAAGAGAGAGAGAGAAAGAGAGAGAATCCCAAGCAGCCTCCACTTTGTCAGAGGGGAGCCCGATGTGGGGTTCAGACTCACCACCCTGAGATCATGACCTGAGCCAAAACCAAGAGTCTGATGCTTAAACGACTGAGCTACCCAGGCGCCCCACAAATATGGAATTTTCTTTCCTTCATATTTCATATTTGATTTTTAGCCAAAAAGTAAATTTATATGGTTGGTTCCTCTGAGAGTTGTAAACATATCATCAAAAATCACTTGGATTGTTGTGTTACCTTTCTTTCCCATGAGCTGGAGCTTGAATTTTCCTAGGGCCATTTGAAGGGAATGACCAGAGAAACTCTGACCTGAATCCTGACCCTCAAGCATCAAAATGACTCATTCAAGACTTTCAAGGTAGCTCTTCATCTCCTGAGATCATATTTAAATTTTGAAGACATTTATAAAAGTAGCAAAAATGACAAAGAATTATAAATATCCATGGGCCTATGACAAATAATTGGTAATTATTAACATTTTTATCACAACTGCCTTAAATGTTTTTTTAAATAAGAAAATCAAACATTTTAGGTAAGATTGACATCCCCTCTGGTTTTTGATGTGAGTCTCATTTCTTCTTCCCTTTCTAGTAGCTACCACTTTCATGGATTAAGTATCTTTTCCATTTGATGCTTTTGAAAACATTGTATGTATGAATATACAGTATTATTTAATGTTTGTGGGATTTAAAAAAAATTTCCACGAATGACATCATATTGTACATGTACTACATATAATTTAGCACACTTTTTCACTTAAATTATGTGTTTCAGATCTCATCATTACCTTGTACTTCTTAAGTATTCGAAAACTTCTTAAGTATTCCATCCATTCTTCAAATAATGGGCATGAAGATGGTTTATATTTTTCTCCCATTTTAAATAGAATTGCAATGAATTTTCTGGTATAGGTGTGTTTGTGCACATGTCCACAATATTCTCTGGAGTGAGTCTGGAAGTGTATGTACATATTGTATAAATGTGTGTGTGTGTGTGTGTGTGTGTGTGTGTGTGTACACATCAGAATTACTGGGTCATAGGGAATGCATACACTCAAGACAGCCAAATTGCTCTTTGCAAGTATATTATCAATTTATATTTCTCTAGAAATTCAGGATAATCATGATTTTCCCTTATTCCTTCAACACTTGTTCTTTCATACCTTTAAATGTTTGCTAGTCTGATGGATGAGAAATTATTTTTCTCATTATTATTTCAATTTGAATTCCCTAGACTGATTATTAAGGTTGGGGACTATTTACAATTACTCATATGTGAATTTCCTGTGCATTTTCTTTCCTCATTTTTCTATATATTTTTTGTCTTTTACTTACTGGTTTAGCATTTCCCTAGATACTTGTCTTTTGCTATATGTGATGAAAGTGTCTTCAGATCTGCAGGTGATCTCACAATCAGCAACTTTTGCTACACAGTGGCTTTTTACGTTTTCATTTTTTCTTATTTTTTTTAATGTTTATTTATTTTTGAGAGAGAGAGAGAGAGAGAGAGAGAGAGAGAGAGAGAGAGCGCTTGAGCGGGGGAGTAGCAGAGAGAGATGGAAACACAGAATCTGAAGCAGGTTCCAGGCTCTGAGCTGTCAGAACAGAGTCTGATGCGGGGCTCAAACTCAAGAATTGAGAGATCATGACCTGGGCTGAAGTCGGAAGCTTAACCAACTGAGCCACGCAAGTGCCCCTGTTTTCGTTTTTATAATACATTAATTTAAAAATTTTAAGTGGTAAAACTTACCAATCTTACCTTTTACATGTTAGGGTTTTTTTTTTTTTTTCATATTTATGGATTTCCCTACAACTCATTTTAAGAGCATTTGGATATTCTACCATGAGTTTATGCAACCATTTTAAGGTCTGTTTTATGACATGTAGGTTATCCCAAGGTTCTAAACCATACATTTCCTTTTTTTAATGTTTGTTTGTTTGTTTACAGAGAACGAATGGAGGAGGGGCAGAAAGAGGCGGAGAGAAAGACAATCCCAAGCAGGATCCATACTGTCAGCACAGAGCTGGATGCGGGGGTGAGATCATGACCTAAGCCAAAATCAAGAGTTGTATGCATAGGGGCGCCTGGGTGGCTCAGTCGGTTAAGCGTCCAACTTCGGCTCAGGTCATGATCTCAGGGTCTGTGAGTTCGAGCCCTGCATCAGGCTCTGTGCTGCCCGCTCAGAGACTGGAGCCTGTTTCAGATTCTGTGTCTCCCTCTCTCTCTGACCCTCCACCGGTCATGCTCTGTCTCTCTCTGTCTCAAAAATAAATAAAAACGTTAAAAAAAAATTTAAAAATAAATAAACGTTAAAAAAAATTAAAGAAAAAAGAGTTGTATGCATAACCAACTGAGCCACCAGATGCCCCCTAATCCGTACATTTTCTTCCCTTCTTTCCTTTCCCATCCTTATTCAAAAATGTTTTACGTCTCACCCTGCCCTGAGTAGAGTTGTCTTCCTTCTTGCATACTCCCTTTTCACTCTTTCCATAACTCTTTGTACCATGAATTCTACTCTACCTGAGGGGTCCTTAGGGCAGAGATCTTGTCTTAGATCATTTTTTTATTCTCAGTTCCCAATGGAGAGCCTGGAGAAGAATAGATACTTGAGAGAGAAGTGTATTAGCACAGTCTTAGCAGCAGTGATGCGAGCAGAGAGTTAAGCTAGTGAGAATACCACTGTATTCTGAGGGAGGGAAGACCACCCTGAAATATCCTTCATGCCGAAAAGGACAGAAGAAAATGGAGAGTGGCCAAAGAAGAGTGAGCAGTTAGTATGAAGAGGGCTCTTGGAACGTTTGCTATGGTAGTGAGGATAAAAGACCAGGTGATGCATGGTCTGGGGTGTTGATAAATGTCATTCACTCAACAAAAACCCTCTGCACATCCATTATTTGCCAGACTCTGCTCTAGACAATTTGCAGAGATTTGACTCCCAAGACCACTGAAAGGTGGCATAAAATGTCAGAGACGTGGACAAGTTTGCACAAGTCTGCTTTGAGCTGGAGTGGGAGGGCCAGTATGCAAATCTGCTCTGGGTAACATCAGAGCCCTTGGTTCTGCAGTTGATCTTGGTGCAGGTACCCTCTGATGGAGGGGCAGGGGGATGTAGTCCCTAACCACATGGAGGCCAGATGATCCTGTCTTCCTTCCTGCCTCTTTCTCTTATGAGCCGTGAGACCTTGGGTATGTCATTTAATTGCTCTGTGCCTCACATTTATTTACTCATTCTGAAAAACAGAATGCTTCGTTACCTGTTTTGTAGGGTTTTTGTGAATGTTAAGTAACTAAATACCTGTAAAACGTCAAGAACAGACCTGACGTTGTCACATAAGTTCCCGCCATTATGATTATTTAATGAGATAGCACCTTGTCTTATGACCAATCTGACTCTCAGATTCCTGGTAGATCTGAACCAACAGACAGAAGTTACTGAAATTCAGATTTAAATGTGATACAAGGAAGATATCTGAAGTAACTAGAGTGGCCAAGATAGCTTCCCCAAATAGTGAGCCCTCACCACATTCTGGTGGTGTTTTAAGCTGCATTGGACCTGGAAGGTTGGAAGAGACAACCTCCTCTGAGAATCCTTAGAGCAATAGGATTCTATCAGTCCATGCAATATCCACCCAAGTTCCAGGCCAGTGACATCATTTGGCATGCTAATGAATGGAAATATTTTCATGCAGGCTGGCCGATTCAAGCCATGCGTACAATGAAAAGGGCAAATCTTTTCATGTGAAATTGTGCATGAATAGAGACTCATTGCCCACATAAGATGCATTTTGGGGAAATGGCTCTCAACAAAGCAGGGTAAGAATATGCTGTAAGCTCTTGTGATTTGATTGTTTGCAGGAGAAAGGCAAGCTGATGTTCCAGAAGTCATTGGTCTTGTAATAAGCTGAATATTCCTCTCTGGAACCAGATGTATATATGATTGAGACACTATGGTCAGGGTATAGAATGGAAAAGAGTGAATTGTTAGCCATAGTGTATCTACTTGGTATGAGACAGTAAGCCTCGCACTTAATATGCCACCTTCTATATATTTCATAGTCAATAATATTAAGATTCAGAGAGATTAAGAGGCACGCTTAGAGTCACACAGCTAGAAGCAATGAAGCTATGATTTCAACTATGGTTCCTATATGATATGTATACTAGAGGTCAAAATCTGGTGACTCATGGATCATTACCAGCCTGTAAGAATTTGAAGAATGGAATTAATTGTTAAGATTTAAAAATCAGGGTATTTCATAAAAGTTAAATCCAGATTTCCAGGTGCTTTTGAAACATTAAAAGACTTGGCAACACAGGGTCCCTGGTCAAGTATGGCAACAATTAGGTGGAGTTAAGTATCCATTGGCCCTTATGGTTTAGGCATGCACTTTCCAAATGTCCACAGTCCTCTCTATCCCATATACTATATCCTAATTTTAGCGGCCCATTGACCCAGATGGCAATGTGAGTCATTGTCCCTATCTATAGGGCAATGGAAATAATGGGCAAGAAACAGAGGAGGATGAGAGGTAGTAGAACAGGGGAAGGGGGAAGACAGGTATGGAAGGGGAAGGAGATGAGGGAGACATAGAAATCCAAAACAACTACCACAAGCGCTTCAGTCAGAGACATTATCCTGCCTGTGTTCTGCTCAATTGACCAGGGGAACTTTCCTATCCTGCAGAATCAAGTAGCTCAGTACCCATTCTGGTCTGAATGCTCTTACTTCAGGAAAAATTACAAACCCGGCCTGGGGAAAAAATCAATATGCATGATATTTCGCATAACTCTTTGGTCAAGTCAAGGTCCTTGAGGTTAAGGAAAATAAGGCCAGAATGCCTCATTAGTACACTGAGCAGGCCTTGCCTCACTACCCCGATTCTTTCCCTTTCTTCTTTGTTGCTAAATTATCCTATTCACCTGTGAAATGGATCTTCTCCTGAGATACTTACAAGTCCTTAATTAAAACATCTTTATTATTGGTCATCTCAAAGATGGTCACCCCCCTCCCTTTTTGTGCTTCTATAACCTTCCTTGCTTATCAAGTCTCTCAAAAATGTCCTTCCGCCTGCTTCTTTTCTATTAAATACTTGTTCTCGCAAAGAGCAGGTAAGTATCATGCTGGTGAGCATTGGATGCTTTTCTTAAAGACATATTTAAAGTCCTATTTACAATTTCTAACACTGTCTTTTTTTTTTTTTTTTTTTTTTTTTTTTTTTTTTTGCAAAACTGACATAACAAAAAATCTTCTTTCATTTATCTCCCACCTATCTTTGTGACACGGAGGGAGTCAGTGTACCTCTCTGAAATTCAGGTCTCTCCCCTGGATAAAGTCTACCTTACATCATTGTAATAAGGGTAACACACATGAAAAGGTCTAGGCTAATCTCTTTCACCTATTGCATATTTAATACATGGTAATTGAAATGAGATTTCTACCTGTAATTAGCTGTGTGACCCTAGGCAAGTCTGTTAACCTCTCTGGGCTTCTATTTCTTGACCTGGATAATAGAGAAGGCTGGACTAGATCTCCAAGACGTCTTGTAGCCAAGTGATCTATGTTTACTAAGCTGCAGGGATACTTGATTTGCATCTTCTACCCTCTGTGACAGCCTTGGATGCAGAGGTCACATCCTTTTACCTTTGTATCCACAGAACCTGGCATGACCCTGTGGCTCAGTAAAATATCTGATTTCATCACCAACTTGGCAGCTAGCCACATAAACTCCCCGTATTTACTGGTGTCATGGTCTGTGGACGGTATGGCTACTCTTGACATTTGAGCATTCCATACCAAGCTTCTCTAAAGGAGACTGCTTCCCTGAAGCTGTTGCTTAAGGGTCAGCCAAGGTGGCTGGCTGATATGTCCCCTAAGCTCAGTCTTAGGTGATTGGATATAGATGAATACCCAGTCCTATGGCAACTAATCCAAAGGCTGACCAGACCAGCTACCTGCAAGGTGGCCAGGTGGGAGGGAGTAAAAGAAATAAAGGAGAGAGACCACCAGAGAGGCAACGGGACACAGTGTGATGGTTCATTTTATGTATCAACTTGACCGGGCCCAGTCATTTGTTCAAGCATTATTCTGGGTATTTTGGGATGAGTTTAAATTTAAATTGATAAACTGAGTAAAGGAGATTGCCCTCCCTAATGTGGGTGGGCTTCGTCCAATCAGATGAAGGTCTGAATGGAACTAAAAGGCTGAGAAAGAGGGAATTCCTTCCATCTGACTGCCTAGAGCTGGGATCATCAGATCTTTCCTGCCTTCGGACTTGAACTGAAGTATCAACTCTTCTTATGTCTCTTGTGTGTTGATCGTAGGTCTTGAAACTTAGCATCTGTAATCACGTGAGCCAATTACTTGTAATAAATCATATATGTATATATAGATATATATATTTACACATATAAATGTATATATTTATACATATATATGTATATATATGTAAAACCATATATGTATATATTTAAAGTTTATTTATTTATTTTGAGAGAGACAGAGAAAGAGAGTGCAAGCAGTGGAGAGGCAGAGGGAGGGTGGAACAGAGGATGTGAAGCAGGCTCTGTGCTGACAGCAGAGAGCCTGACATGGGGCTCAAACTTACAAACCGTGAGATCATGACCTGAGCCTAAATGGGATGCTTAACCGACTGAGCCACCTGGGTGCCCTTACATATATATATATATTTTTTTCTCTCTATAGAAACCATAAAAGCCTGATCTATATCTAGATACCCTGTCTCTCTCTATATCTATACTCTAAATCTATATCCTATTCTCTTTCTCTGGAGAACCCTAATGCAATCAGTCAGATTCCTTGTCAGGGATCTGAGCTAGGAGCTATGAGGAGCATGACTGTAGCTAGAAGCAGGAACTAAAAGTGAAAGGACACACAAAGGTGAGGAGGAGCCAGGTCCACGAAGAAGAGTCACACCCTTGAGGGGCTGCAGCAAATTCAAGCTCAAGGAGCAGCAGGCACTGAGACGCTGCCGTGTCTGGAAGGGGAGACCAGATGCCCCTTCTCAGCCCGGCACCCTCAGCCCTGACTGCTCCCTGGCTTCAGTCCTTCCAGCATATCTGCTTTTACTTGTGACACTGGAAGACTTGGTGGCTTTTGATTACAGAAGCTGACCACGTCAGAGGCTTCAAGTCTGTTGGAAAAGATTGGGGTAAGGAAGGAAGTGGACAGAGAAAAAAAGAGAGAAAAAAAAAAAAAAGAAAGAGGGGGGAAAAGGAGCACAGGGGAAAATGATGAAGAGTAACTAGAAGGGCAGGGTAAGGGCAGTTGGGTCCGATGGGGAAGCGATTCAGGCGGAGGGCCAGTTACTCTACAGTTTGTACCCGTCCTCTACCACTACCATCAAGATAAGAGGACTCTCCTCTCCTTTTCTTGTTCTTTACTAAATAAATAAATAAATAAATAAATAAATAAATAAATAAATAAAGAAGACAAACCTGCCTATTTCCTCCCGGGAGAATTGAATGCGATCAGTTCTGGCCATAAAGCCCCCTGGAGAAATTCACGGTGTTCAGGAAACATTAAGAGGCTGAAAGAAAGATGGTTTCTAAATCTCAGAGGAAGAAGCTTCGCAATGAAGTCTTGGACCTAATCATTTTATCCCTTCCCTCGGCCTGGTCACACTGCCAATTCCCCCAGCAGTAGCAATCACTCACAAAGGAAGAATCTCAGAGCCCAGGCAGCACAGATTCTAACCCACAATCAAATCGAAGCCTGCGTTCTGCGCTCATACAATTTCTGGTAAACACTGTCAATTTCAGACTTCCAAATGGGGAGTATATTTTTATTCATTTTAAGTTATGCTCTCTTTCATTTTCTTGGAGAATGGGACAACTGGGCAATCTGAGGGGTTTGATATTCAGCACTTATTTATATTTTTCAACATGTATATACACCTGTCAAGACATGAAGCCCTGGGCTTTGATGTTGAGACAAAGGAAGCACCATCCCTGCGTGTCCCAAATGGAATATTCAAAGGCATGGGCTGTGGGGACATCCGTGCTCTCGAGCTATATCACAGATTAAAGGCGGAATTGGCTCAGACTTTTGCTGGGAGAGAGCATTAGCAAATGAATGAATTATTCTCTGTTTACAAAACAAATGAGCTTTCTATTGGCCAGGCTGTCGGTCTTCTTCCATTGCAGACCATTAATAAATGAAACTCTATTTGGATTTTACAGGCATATTTGCCATCAGTGTCACACCAGTGGGCAGACTGGTGGTGTGGAAAGAGTCAGGCTATGGAGTCCGAGAGCCAGAGATTCTAATCCCCTGGCTCTAGTATTTACTAAACCTGTGGCCTCTAGTAAGTTTACTTATCCCCTCTGAGCTTCCCTTTTAACATCTGATAAACTGAAGCGACAGAATCTAATGTCTACAGCTTGTGAAATAAAATCATAGGTGCACAGTGAGGGGCACCATGCCTGATGCTTGGTAAGCATTCAATAAATCTTCCTTCCTTCCAAAAAGGAAACTTCGCAATTTAAACAACTAAGAGCCAGGGATAGCCCTGCCCTAGGCAACATAATATTTCACCACTGCAACTAGATTACAAGCAAAAGGGTAATTCATGAAGTTGCTGACCTGTGTTCCTTGGGGCCAGAACAGCATGTTGGTCGCATAAAGAGAATGAGAGGTGATCCCTGTCAGCAGTCTGCTCTACCTGAGTCAGTAGTGAGTTTACCTGGGTCCCTGGCCTTCTGCCCACGTCCAGAAACCGTGGGTCTCAGGCTGCCCACACCCAACCTGACAGTTTAAACGGCAGGCATAGAGAAAGCCCTCAGTCTTGCTCTGTACAAACATGGCTAACCACCTCATTTACAGGAAGTGAAGCCTGGCCAGCTTGGTGGATGGAAATGTGCCTAGTGCTCTTAACTTCAGCGGATCCCCCTGGACACGGTCCCCGACCTGGCGACAACTTCTGGCTCCTAGAAGTGGACATGGCTGGCCCACCTGATAAAGTAGCAGGTAGGGAAATAAGTCATGGAAAAAAAAAAAAACACCTCAGGTCATGATCTTGCAGTTTGTGAGTTCGAGCCCTGCATCGGGCTCTGTGCTGATGGCTCAGAGCCTGAAGCCTGCTGCAGATTGTGTCTCTCCATCTCTCGGCTCTTCCCCTGCTCACGCTCTGACTCTGTCTTTCAATAATAAATAAATGTTAAAAAAAAAAAGAAAGAAAGAAGTCATGGGCCTTGGAACCAGGAGGAAAAGATTTCAACCCCTGTGTGGGTCTATGATTTGAAATCTCAGTTTTTGCATCTGTAACATGAGTATAGCAGGACCTCTGTACCAGGAAGGCTGGATTTGCAAAGAATGTTGGTATTAGGGACCTGGGACTTGGTAGACCACTCATCTACCTTCTTTTCCATTATGTTAATCCACATCCCTTTGCACTGTTGTGCAGTTTATTAAACATTTTGATAGCTAATTATCATACTTGTCACCCAGCTCCATAAAGATTATGATTCCTTTTCCTCCATATTTTTAGTGATAGAAACTGAACTGCAGTGAAGCCCTGGGATGCTCTCGGGTGGCATTTATCAATTGTCAGTGCTGGGGTGTGAACCTTGGTCTTCCAATTCTAGAAGTGAGACTGGCAAGCACATCCATAAATTAGAATCCCGGACACGCATTTTATAACGTTAGAACTACTGTCACCCTCAGGGAGTCTGGCGTGCCCATTTTAAAGGTGGAAAAATGGGGCTCAGAATGTGAAATAATGTGCCCGGAGTCACATCACTGTCTGAGGCAAAGCCACAGTGAGAGTTCATCTCTGTCCCTCTTCTGATTCCCGTGCTGGGTTCTTGGCTCCTGAACTGAAATTACAGCCTGGGGATGTGTGGGCTGATTTGGCTGCAGCTCTGTTTTACCCTCACTCAAGGTTGCCCTAATCCCTCTACCCATTATCTTCTGTGTAACTGCTACCTGTGGGTGTGAATGAACTGCCTGGCCCCTGCAGACGTTTGAGTAGGCAATACCTACTTTACAGAAAGCCATTTCCTATGCAAATAAACAGATTTTAAAAGCACTACAACAGAGCCCAACCAAGATCTTTTTTTCCTACCTGGATTTTTATTAATTGAATTTTAGAGATTAAAAGAAGTTGAGACTCAGAGAAGTTTAGCACCCGACCCTAAAACTCACAGCGTGGAAGGCAGAACTGGAGGTTAGCCGTGGTGCATCTGACCTTGGCTCTTTCCCCTGCCCTGAACTGCAGCTCTCACAGGTCAGAGCTGAGCAAATTCACACTGCATGCCTTCACTTTCCATTCAGATCCCTCAGTGTAGAGTGACTGTAGCAAAGTTTGCCAAAAATCAGTTCCCTGGATGACGAGCTTGCAAAACAAGCAAACAAACACAAAAATGAAACCACTTCTCAAAATTACATGGAGCTTTAGAGTAAATCTTTCTGTAGAGTAAGTCAGTACTCTTTCTTTCTTATCTCCTCCTTTTTCAAAAATGTTTGGCTATTCTTGGCCCCCTACTCTTCCACGTGCGTTTTAGGTTCAGCTTGTCAATCTCCTTGAAAAACTCTGTTGCGGTTTTGATTGCAACAGCTTTGAATCTTTAGATTAACCGGGGGAGAAGGGACATCTTTATAGCATGGGTTTTCCTTTCCATGAAAATTTATTCAGGTTTTCTCTTTTCTTCTTTCTTTCTTTCTTTCTTTCTTTCTTTCTTTCTTTCTTTCTTTCTTTCTTTCTTTCTCTCTCTCTCTCTCTCTCTCTCTCTCTCTCTCTCTTTCTTTCAAAGAGCAGGGTCTGCAGAGTGACCCCCATTTTTAAAATGTTTATTTATTTTTGAGAGAGACAGAGCATGAGTGGGGGAGAGGCAGAGAGAGAGGCAGACACAGAATCCGAAGGAGGCTTGAACGTGGGGCTTGAACTCATGAACTACAAGATCATGACCTGAGCCGAAGTCGGATGCTTAAATGACTGAGCCACCCAGGCGCCCCTCTTTTATGCTTTTTAATAAAGGTGTGTGTGTGTGTGTGTGTGTGTGTGTGTGTGACAAGAAATTCACTCAGTAAAAATGTACTGAGCATGGGGCACCTGGGCGGCTCAGTCGGTTGAGTGTCTCACTTCGGCTCAGGTGATGATCTCACAGTTCCTGATTTTGAGCTCCCATCAAGGTCGCTGCTATCGGCACAGAACTGGCTTTGGATCCTTGGTGCCTTTCTCTATCTCTGCCCCTCCCCATTTTTGATCTCTCTCTCTCTGTCTCCCTCTTTCTCTGTCTCTCAAAAATAAAGAAACCTTTAACAACAACAACAAAATTTATTGAACATGTGGTATATTCAAGGTCCAAACTGGCCCATCCTGTGTGAATAAGATTTTCTGTTTTTCCTAAACTTAACCGCTGTTGTTATTCTTGTGCAAATTTCACAACTGGCTCATGCATTCTCATTTTGTATTTCTCACAATACAAAACGTAACCTTTAACTTCAAACTCACAGCATTTCTTACTATTGACCGCATGGAGGAGGGGACAGTTTCCTAGGATTCATTCAGAATGTCTCCTTCCTGTTAGGTGTGGGTGTGTTGTTTCAACTTCTCTGGAAATGAGGCCTGAAAAAACCAAGGAAGCCCCAAAGACTCTCCAAGCCTCACTGTGTGTCTTGCCTTACCATGCTGCCACATAGAGAGCTCTGATCCTTAATATTGGAGGTACTGGCTTCCGTTAATTAGCCATTTTTCTTTCTTAAACGCAAGCATCTGATTAGTGATTAGATCACACAGGCCTTACTTAAAGCAATTAGGAGTAAATACTTTAGCTTTGTTCAACGAGGTAGGATCTAGGCGGCTTAATCATGCGGGAAAGAACAAAGAAACTTCAGAAAGAACACACTGGCTGTTCCTGTACTCACTCTACAACTGGCACCTAATCTGTAAAACAGCAGTGGGGTTTCAGAAATAAATGTTTCTTCAACAGAATGCACAATGCTGGCCTAAAAACTGAGGCATCTCCCAATTTCTTTGTTCTGTGTAGCAAATACATATTGAGGGCTGACCTCTATCCCAACACCGGGCTAGGAGCTGCAATACAAGCATCACAAAGATCATCGTGGTCTTTGCCCTCATGCTCATGTGGTCTAATGAGGAATATAGATAAATCAACATTGCAGTTAATAAAACGCTTGGTTGACATGATGAAGAAAAGCACAGAGAAGGCATGCAAAGTATAGGAGTTCAGGGGAGGGATGTGTGGTGTAGGCAAAGACCCTGAAGAGGTGATGGCTGGCTTGAGAATGTAGAGGAAGGTTAGGACACATAGAAGGTAAATAATAAAGTAAGCATGGGAAGTGGCAGGAGATATGATGGGGGGGGAAGCAGACATGGGCACATGATGCAAAGGACAGGGAGCCATGTTCAGGAATTCAGACTTCAACCAGGACGGGGTTTGCAATCACGGGAAATGACAGAAGGAGATTTGCTGTTTGGAGAGATCATTAAGGTTGCAATGGGGAGAACAGATTGAGATTGACTCGGGGAGGTGGGGAGTCCACCAACAAGGCTACTTCAGTAGTCCAGGCAGAACATAATGACAATGGCTTCCACCAGGGTAATGGCGCTAGGAACAGATGAAAAAGTTGAAGCTCAGAGAAGATGGGGGTGCCTGGGTGGCTCGGTCGGTTAAGCATCTGACCTAGGTCATGATCTTGCAGTTCGTTAGTTTGAGACCTGCATCAGGCACTGTGCTGTCAGCTCTGTCAGCACAGAGACTGCTTGGGATTCTCTTTTTCTCTCTTTCTCAAAATAAACAATTAATTAAAAAGAAAAGAAAAGATAAGCAACTTGCCCTCTGAGTGGTAAAGCAGGATTCTGAAACAAGTTCAATAGGGCTCCCAAAGCCCGTGGTCTTTTCACTGCACCCAGTTTCCCTGCCATGTGTAAAGGACAAACTTAGCCTTGGGGGATTAAGGAGTAGAGTGGGAAATGGGCCAGAAAGAGAACACACTAGGAAGGGAAAGGCCCACTTGCACCTGCACATGAAGGGGGACCTAGGGAAAGGAAGAGAAAGGAATTCATGTTTGTTGGTCTCTGTGGAAGGTTGTCTACAGTGCTTCTCAAACTTTCAAGTACCTAAGAATTTCCTGGCATCTTGTCAAGATTCAGATTCTGATTTAGTAGGTTGGGGTTGGGGGCCTGAGATTCTGCATTTTTAATAAGCTCCCAGGTGAGGCCAATGCTGCTCGTCCGTGGACCACAGTTTGAAAAGCGATGGTAGGGGCGCCTGGGTGGCGCAGTCGGTTAAGCGTCCGACTTCAGCCAGGTCACGATCTCGCGGTCGGGGAGTTCGAGCCCCACGTCAGGCTCTGGGCTGATGGCTCAGAGCCTGGAGCCTGTTTCCGATTCTGTGTCTCCCTCTCTCTCTGCCCCTCCCCTGTTCATGCTCTGTCTCTCTCTGTCCCAAAAATAAATAAACGTTGAAAAAAAAATTAAAAAAAAAAAAAAAAAGAAAAGCAATGGTAGTGGAATGGGTGAGTCCCGGGTTTAAGTCAGACCAGGACCTGGATCCTGGTGTTGGTGCTTATTCACAGCGTGACTTTAAGGAATCTGTTAGTTTACAGGGCTGCTATAACAGAATACCAAAACCTGGGTGGCCAAAAACAACAGAAATCTCATCTCAGAGATCTGGAGGTTAAAAAGTCTAAACTCAAGGCATTAACAGGGCCGTGCTCTTTCTGACAGCTTAGAGGTGAATACTTCCTTGTCTCTACTAGTGTCTTGTATTTGCCAGCAATCTTTGGTGCCCCTTGACCTGCAGATGCATCACTCCAGTCTCATGGCTTTCTTCTCATTCTGTGTCTTCACATTGTCTTCCCTCCGGGAGTGTCTGTCTCTATGTCAAAATATCCCCTTTTCATAAGAACACCAGTCACATTGGATGAGGGTCTACCTTAATTACCATTCAAACTTGATTACTTCTATAAAGACTCTATTTCCAAATGAAACCATATCCTAAGCTACCAGGGGTTAGGATTCAATATGTCTTTTATTGAGGAGGGGGGCGCAGTTTAACCTGTAAGAGGCAAGTTATTTTACCGCTTTCAGCCTCAGTTTCTTTATCTGTATAATAGGAATAATAATTCCTACTTTATGAAGTTAAATTAAATGAATAATAAAGGCAGAGTGCCAGCACACAATAAGGATTCAAACCAATATGGCTAAATATGACTTGGCACTAGACATTTAAAATATATCTCACTTAATTAAAAAAAAATTTTTTTTAATGTTTTATTTATTTTTGAGACACAGAGAGACAGAGCATGAGCAGGGGAGGGGCAGAGAGGGAGACACAGAATCCAAAGCAGGCTTCAGGCTTATAGCTGCCAGCACAGAGCCCAACACGGGGCTTGAACTCACAAACCACGAGATCACGACCTGAGCCGAAGTCAGACACTTAACTGACTGAGCCACCCAGGCACCCCTAAGAGACTCTTAAAAATTGAGAACAAACTGAGGGTTGATGGGGGGTGGGAGGGAGGGAAGGGTGGGTGATGGGCATTGAGGAGGGCACCTGTTGGGATGAGCACTGGGTGTTGTATGGAAACCAACTTGTCAATTTCATATTTAAAAAAATAAAATAAAATAAAAAAGTAAAATAAAATATATTTCACTTAACTATCATCACCACCTGGCCTGTGGTGCAGCCATCATCATTCCCAGTGGATATCAAAAGAGACTGTGACTTAACAAGGACAAGAAACTTGCACAAAGTCATTATCAAGATTTATCAAGATTTAAATTTTGTAGTGTTTATTTTTGAGAGACAGAGAGAGAGACAGAACGGGAGTGGGGGAGGGGCAAGAGAGAAGGAGACACAGAATCCAAAGCAGGCTCCAGGCTCTGCGCTGTCAGCACAGAGCCCAACGCAGGGCCCGGACCCATGAACCATGAGATCATGACCTGAGCCTAAGTTGGATGCTTAACTGACTGAGCCACCCAGGCACCCCTATTATTAAGATTTAACATCCAGTTTTCTCCAAAGCCTGTGATGTTTTTTCTCACTCCAACAAGCCAGACTGGGGGTACTGGCAATGGAGGTGGAGTTAAAAACTATTTCCTGCTGAGGCAACAGCAGAGAAAGATGATTATTATTTTTATTTAATCATGTAGGGACATGTGCTGAATACAGATTCCGGTTTCAAAGTGCCCAGAATCACAGATGAAATGTTTAGAAAGCTCAGGGAATGGAGGAAGGAGGGGGCAAAGGACAGATGATATATGAAGTCCAGTGGATTAATCATGTTCACCAGCTTTTGTCATTCTTTTTCATGTTGCAAGGCTGCATGGGCATTTTTTTTAATAGGCCACAGAAATTCACAATCAAAATTTCAAAGCTAAAAATACCGCCATGCCATCCTGGAGAATATTAAACAAACGAAACAAAACACCTGAGTGTTTTCCGGCCAACAAAGAGAGAAATGTGTAGGCTGTGACGAGTAATTGAACCTACTTTTGTCTGTTTGCAATAAACATTTGCAAAACACAATATCCTTTTGACATTTCTGTGAGGATTGCTCATACTCTATTTTCTGCAAAAAGCCTTCCATTCTTACTAGGTTCCCATAATTACCTCTTTGGAGGAAGACCATCTCAGCCCTTGGAGACATTATCAATTTTCAACGGTTGATTCCTAATTTTTGTTGATGTTGCTGTTATACTGAGCCGTCTCTTGAGGATGGAGAACCAATACCATCCTGAGCTATAGAAAGATATGGATAGCCGGAGAGCTAGCCAGAAAAATGATGGGGATGGGAAAGCAGGTAGCAGTTTGAGGATATTCCTTCCATATTTGTCAGTCTTATGGTTATTGCATGGCCCAACAGCAGTAAGGGAGCTATAATGTCTGGGTTCTGATCTTAGCTCTGTCATTTTCAAGCTATGTGGTAAGGAAATTACTTGAACACTCTGTGCCTAAGTTTCCTCATCTGTAAAACTGGGATAAACATAGTCCCTACTTCACAGAATTATGAGGAATAAAGAAGTTAATATGTATAAAGAGCTTAAGTATGTGCATCTTAGAGTACGTACTCAGTAACTGGTAACTAAGACTGTGGTTTGCTTACTTGGCATGAAGAATGATGGATGGCATGGGAGTCAGAAGGTGTGCCACTTGCCCTGTGTGAGATCTCCTCGGTTTGATTTGCAAAGTGGATCTATACAGCATCCACACCAGGCAGAGTGTTATAGGACACAGTAATGAGTCTGTAGGTATTTGTTTTGTTTTTTTTTTGTTTTGTTTCTTCTAATTGTTTTCAACGTTTATTTATTTTTGGGACAGAGAGAGACAGAGCATGAACGGGGGAGGGGCAGAGAGAGAGGGAGACACAGAATCGGAAACAGGCTCCAGGCTCCGAGCCATCAGCCCGGAGCCTGACGTGGGGCTCGAACTCACGGACCGCGAGATCGTGACCTGGCTGAAGTCGGACGCTTTACCGACTGCGCCACCCAGGCGCCCCTTGTTTCTTCTAATTGTAAAGAGATAACATTGAGGCACTTTTTAGCAGGGGAATCAAATGATCAGATTAGTAGTTTACAAAGTTATTCCAACTACCCTATGGGGAACAGCCTGGGCAAAGGCGATACCAAGAAACCAGGCAGGTGAGGCATGACAAGGGCATTGGCCACGGTGGTGGGGGAGGAGATGGAGTAAAATGGACTCCACATGTGAACTGCGGGCAACTCCATGGGACTCCTAGAAGGGGGCGGAATGGGAAGGACGGTACCAGGTTGCAGAACAACTAGACAGGAGAGCAACTCATTGAAAGGTATGCAAGTCCTATGAATATTCCGGGTCAAAGGCAGAAAGAACCACCACAACAAAAGGAAGTAGAAATGCCTGTATGGAAAAGAAGAGAGGAAGGAAGAAGACAGGAAGTACAGCTTTGTGGAGAACCTAACCTCTCCATGGGGTGTTCCAGAATTGCACTGTAGGCTGAGGGAGCAGCACGGTCAAGGCCTGGCAGAAGAGGATGCTGCCATATTTGAGGAACATTGTGCTTTGCCACTTCTGTACAGGAACACAATACAGCTCTGAAGTGGTGTTTATTCACACCATGCAGGTGTGCCTTTGCCACTGAAACACGTCGTAATCCCCTACGACACAAAAATGACTTCTTTTGTATCCCCAGGTATATGTAGCACAGCCCCATGTATGTAACAGAGTTCTTGGTAAATACTTCCTGAATTTCACAAGTTCCTGAGTAAAAGATAAAGCATCTATTAACCATCTACATTTTTGAGAGCTTGTGTTAGGCTCTGAGAAGATGGAAGATGGAGGAGATATGGACACTGATCTTCCCAGCCCAGGTTTCCATTCCCTTTCTCTTCACCCTCTCCTCTCTCCGTCTCTGTCTGTCTGTCTCATACATACATATTCACATCCACAAACATGCGTGCATACACACACACACATACACGCCCCACGTACTGCACCAAAAAGGGGAACGAGCGACTGGGAGTCCAATACTGAATCTTTGCACGGACAGAATCCAGGCCTGCACAAGTCTATCATTCTCAGTCTCACAGGCTGACTGTGGTGTGTCCTCTTCATGGTCAAGTGCAAGAAAGCAAGCCCAGCTCTATGATCTAATTTGAAGCCACTGCCTGCGTCGCATCTGCTTACATCCCATTGGCCAAAACAAGTCACGAGGCTGAGTCCAAAGCCAAGGTGTAGGCAGGTACAACCTGCCTCCGGCAGAAGCTGCAAAATTACCTGGCTAAACAGTATATAGGTACCAAGACAGATATAGAACCATGGTTACCTTGGACAAGTCCTTTTCATCCTCCGGGTGTCCTCACCTCTGTAAAAAGCTTGGATCAGATCCATGTGTCCGGCAGAGTGAAATCCAGCCCTCCAGTAGCACGTAAAATCAATTTAGTTAGCACATAAATTTGAGTAAATTCTTAGATGTGGTATTAACAAATTTTGAGCACATAAAGTGATGACGATTCACTTTTGAATTTGCTTTCAATCTGGCCAGCTACATCAAGGATAAAGTCTGAGTAAGTTCCTATAACAAGCCCAAAATCTTTGCTGACTTCCCCTTTTAATAATGAGCTAGCAGACCAAAGCGTTGAGCTAGAATTTCCAAAGAGTGCTCTGTTTTCATTTCATTTATTTTTGACTACAGTATATTTATAGCAAGTAATGCCAGATTTTAGTTAGTTCTATAAATTTTCTTTAAAAATACATGTTTTTAAATAAAAATGTGAGCCTATTTAAAGCAAATATGAATTATTGGTGACACACAGCAAAAAATCATGGCTATGGGCTGGAATAACTGAAGTTTAGGAAATTCTGGATTTGGCCATCTTTATGGTTCTGAGATCCTGTGATCAATGTTGACTTCACTGCTCCAGCTGTGGTCTCCACGTCCACCCCAAGGCTTTCTCAGAGGAAGATGAGTTTTCTCAGAGGAAGGGGGTTGTCCTTCTCTTCTGAAGTTTTCTGCGACCTTTCATTTCCCTCTCCCCTTTAAATTTGAGCAGCCCAGCTGCCAATATGACTACCCAGCCAGATGTATTTGATTGACATGCTCATCCCTGCACAATGGGCCAGAGTCAGTCACCCTGCGGCTGTCCCTGCCCTTGGCATTGTGATGCATGGGCCCAGATTCCAAATGTCATGTCACATCTCCTCATGGCATCAAAGCACCCTTGAGAGCAGGAAACCCTAACAGATGGCTGAAATGCCTTCAAAAAGACTCCTCCAGACATCCTGGGAGATGCACAGAGCCCTGTCAGTGGTGACGGGTTGCAAGGTATGCTCAGCAAAAAATGCCAAAGGGAGAGGGGGTTCCCATACCCACCGAGACCAGAGAATGCTGGTTCAAACGCTGGGTAGAAGCTCCCTTAGCACGCCATTTGCTTTTGCAAAATATTTGTTAACTCCCTGATCTCAATGCTTCCTTGGACTTTTAATGGCCCTAGAGAGCAATGAGGGAAAACTTTTTATTTACATGAAATATTTCATTAAAAAGCAAACGAATGGGGAAAGGTAATTTTTCTCACAACAGTGGGCTGTCACTCCTTCTTGTCCAGGAATTCCTAACTGGATTTTCTGGATTCTTCAGAAGCTCACAGTTGGTCTTAAAAAAAGGCCTGTGAACCTTCCAAAATTACCTGCAAAAGTTTGTGTGTGTGTGTGCGCACATAAACAGGTTTCTGTGGAGAAAGGGTCAAAAACTTTAGTTCAGATTCTCAAAATGGTCCGTGTCTTGTTAGAAACCACAGGCCTAACAGTGCTTCTTAGAGAGAATACATGGGGCAGAAAAATGTCAAGCCAAAACAAAATGAAATTAAACTGGGCAGTAACGTAAGGTAAGGGTAATCTTCCCCTAATAGAATATATTAAGTTAAAACATTTGCCATTTACCATCACTACAATTTCGAAAAGGTTATTTTAGTGTAGCAGGACTAAACTAAATGAGAAAGCATTTCAGGAAGGCCATAAGCTCAGATTAAAAAACTAATTCAGCTTTGTTTTTTTAAAAAAATGACTACACTGGGCACCTGGGTGGCTCAGTTAGTGAAGCATCCAACTCTTGATTTTGGCTCAGGTCATAAGCTCACGGTCTGTGGGTTCAAGACCCACGTTGGGCACCAAGCTGGCAGCGTGGAGTGTGCTTGGGATTCTCTCTCTCTCTTCTTTTCTCTCACCCCTCCCCTGCTCACTCACTCACTCTCTCTCAAAATGAAAAATAAACTTAAAAAAAAAAAGACTATTTTGTCCATTTTCATTTCACTGGTGGCCAGCATCAATCTGTGCACCAGGATTTTGGAAGCACTATTTTCAGAGTGGGGAATTCCTCCTCAGCCTGTAAATCTTTGGAAAACTATGACCTTCTCTGGGATTTCCCAGAGCTGAGTTCATGGCACCCTGTCCCATCTCTGTTCCTGGACCACCAGAAGAGAAGTCCTTTATCTTTGACTCCACGATGCTATGACGCCTAGTACTATACCCCAAAGCAAGGATGGTGGGTTCCCTGCAGCAATTCATTCCAACAGCTATCGACTCTGTTCCTTGTTGGGGCCAGGCCTTGAGCTAGACATCAAGATACGGAGAAGTGCAAGGCAGCATCCCTTCCTTAAAGGGCTCACCCTACAGAAGAGGAGACGATAGAAGGGTGTAAGTGGGTACCATCACCCACTCCACTACTCTTGCCCCCTGGTAGTCAAAGGAGCAAAGGAAACAATGGATAACAATGGATAACAATGGATAATGATATTATCCAGGTTGTATCACATAATCCTTATTTGCATTCAGTGTCCGAAACCCCAAATAGAACTGAATGATTGAATTCTTTTCCTCAAAGGAGTTTAAAATGCCTCTTCCCTTTAGAGGCGTGTGACAGAGACTAGAGAATGGAGGGTGTCGTAAGAAGCACTTTGAATGCAGCCAGGAAGTTTGCAGACACGTTGCTATAGCCTCTCTAGCCATGCAGTGGTAATCTCAGTCCTTAGTGGAGGTTTTAGGGTCCCCTGGGTGGCTCAGTTGGTCAAGCGTCCAACTTCAGCTCAGGTCATGATCTCATGGTTGATGCGTTCAAGCCCTGTATCAGGCTCTGTGCAGACAGCTTGGAGCCTGAAGCCTGCATCAGATTTTGGGTCTCCCTCTCCCACTGCCCCTCCCCTGCTCACGCTCTCTCTCTCTCTCTCAAAAGAAAAGTAATAATCATTAAAAAAAGTTTTTTAAGTAGATTTTAAATGTTTGCTTCTACAAAGGCTGGGTCTTCACTGACCCTTGTACTAAGAGCCCAAAGGAAGAAACCAGTGTCAGTGCACACACTGGAAAGAAACAGCATGAGACAAAGGGAAAGGCAGCCAGCAGAATCTGGAGGAGAGTTGTAGACCCACCAAAAGGGAAATGGCTCCCCTGATCATAGGGCCAAAGTGAGGGCAAACTGGAAGCTGATGTCAAAACCCACTGTACAGTATGCAGGCTTGTAGACACTTTTAGGAGGGCTTTCATTCTTTTTCTTTTCACTGCGTTCCACTTAATTAAACATTAAAGCACAAATGGATGTCCCCTGTGGGGACAAATAAAGGACATCAGGAGAGGAGAAGGGAAGCCTCATGGAGAGAATCACCCAACAGAGACCCCCCTTCACAAAAAGGGGCCGATACTGATTTCCAGGGAGGAGCAGGACAAGGTTAGCTCAAATTTGGTGATGACATCACGATGAAGGACTGACCCTAAGCTTCCTGATGCTTTGATCGCTGGCAAGCATCTCGATGCATGCCCCAGAAGGAAGGGCCTTCTGATGCTGTGATCACGCCATCCCCCTTCTTTTCACCAGGAGGCACATGAAGCAGCTGTATAATTCTGTCCAGAAACCCACGGATTGTTTCAAACCAAGGATTCTTACTGTAATAAATAGCACAGAGATGCCTGTAGTTCCTTTCACCTACGTCTCTGCTAGCATTTTTTACTACAGTGTCAGAGATTTGTTTTAGAGGAAGGGGCATCATATAATTTGTGGCTATGGTCTTTAGGAGGCCAGGAAGAAGGGCAATGTGTACCATCTGAAATTAAATGGCTGTAGAATCACTTATATGAACTGCCTTTGTTGCAGAGATGTCGAAACCAAGTTTATCAGCAACACCTCCTTGGGGGCACAGACGAAAGCCGAGTCTTCAGTGAATCCAGCAGCTACCCTGTCATGTCTTAGAAGTCCTCTGAGCTTGTTAAGAGGAAACTGATTAGTTACAGTGTATGTTTCTGGGAGAGCCACCTGAATGTTGCTATATCCATAAGCAATAGCTCCATCTTTTACAATATCACATGCATGGATAATGTCAGCTCTGGTTGGAGAGATTTCAATCTCAATTCAATTCCCATAACCTATGACTTCTGACTTTAAATCCATCCTAGTCAGAAGTTTCGCAAAATTTTCTGGAATTGCTCTGGTTCCAACTTATTTGTTAATTGGATCAGATATCACCACCTCCTTTCATTAAGTCAGTTCTGGAATGGTATGTGATTTTCCATTAGGAAAAACCACCTCAGCTGATTCAATCGTGAATTGATTCTCATAATATTCACTGAACATGGTGACAATGACAGCAAGAACTATTTTTGCCTTAGTAAAGTCAGTTCCTGTGCATCCAGGGAATCCATTCTAGTATTTACTGTTAATTTGGAGTTATTTTCATTGATGATAGGCCTTAAAATGACAGCACCATTGTTATCATGGACAACTGGGTATAGTGGTTTATTTCCAAAGATATATATAAATAACATTTAAGGAGGACTTTCATTCTTGATCATGTGTTTGATTTTCATTTAACTTCTTTGTTGTTTCCATCAAGTCCTGAGTTGAGAGAACCTCTCTTGCTATTTTTGCATAGCAAACTCTGACTAGAGTAGATATGGCCATATAGCTACAATTGGCAGTTATCTATCAGGTAAGTAGAGAGTTAACTAATGGTTGCTACTCTCAGGTAAATCCCAAGGACTATCACATGGGTTTTCTCAACACATGTGATAGTAATATTCCTCTTTCAGTTGAAAAGCCAAAGCACAGAGAGGTTAATTACCTTGACCAAGTACACAAAGCCAGCCAAAGGTAGCTGGGAATTCACTGACACCAGCACTAAGAGTCAAAGCAAACAACCAGAGAGGCCAGGACCCCAGGTCTCAGCTGCCCAGTCTTGAGTTTCTGAGAAATCAAGATTGAATGCTGTTCTCCACAATTTATAGGTATCCAAACGGATACAAGATTCATAAAGATGACTGGATGGAAAATGTCCCTAGTCCTCTTGCAAAGGGGAAGTGTGATTAATATAAATAAGGGAAGGCTGAGATAAATTAGCAACTTAGAAAACATAAATAAATTTTAGAATGGATCAGAGAACATAAGACTCAAGGGAATTTGGAAGTTATCCTGCCAAACTAAATGGAGATGCTGAGGCACACAAGGATATACTGGTATAATTATTTCTGCACAACAAACTAGTGAGAGAGTATTGAATTCACTTCCCTATGTCCAGACTTAACACTCACACTACCCACACCTGGCATTTAGAGCATGCTCCACCAACTATGAATTATGATGAAGAAATTTTCATCAGAGAGAGAGAGAGAGAGAGAGAGAGAGACAGAGAGAGAGAGAGAGACAGAGAGACAGAGAGACAGATACAATTATTTTTTTTTTCCCAGGGAGTCCAGACTCTGGAAAACACTACATTTTATTGTCAAGGGAGGATGTGAGGACAAAGTCCCTGGATAAATACATAAAGGAGATTCTTTAGCTGTTGTCTTAGGCAGAGGACCAGAATAAATCCAACAACTGGTCCATTTTGTTTCCTGGAGCAAGATGTGTGACTGCAACATTTCAAGCCCTCGATGACAACTTTAATACTATTTCCAAGTTCAAAGGTTTCACTTTCTTATTTGCTATTTCTAAAGCCCTGGGCCTCTGAGCCTTGGTTTTGTCAGGACAAGACTCAGGCCTCTGAGGAGTGTGAAAGCAGATTCCGTTTTCACTCAGATCAAAGTCTCATGTGAAAACATGTCCAGGGGTAACTCAATTTTCTCTTAAACCTACTCCAGTCAGGAGCAGCTTTCGTCAAGGTCACCAGTGACCTCCATTTTGTTAACCCACCACTCTGTTCTCGGTCTTTATCGACTGTTAGCATCATGCAGCACAGTTGGTCACCCTCCTCCGTGAAGCACACTCTTTACGTGATTTCCAGCATGCTCCTCTTCCTTTCTTCCCTGGCTACTCCTCCTTGTTCTCATTTGTTGATCCCTCCTGTCTCTTCAATCTCTCAAGGTCAGAGCTGCCCAGGCTTCCATCCATGAATACTTTTCCTTCTCTACCAAGACTTCCTCCAGAAGTGATCTTAGCCAGTTTTATCATCTATACATATCACCTATGGGGTGAAAACTTCCAAATGTGATTAACTCTACCTTCAAAATATAGCCCAACCACTTTTGACCACCTCCCACACTACTCCCATCATCTCTTGCCTGAATTTTTGCAACAATAATTTGGGTCCACTCTTGCCCTTTATCATTAGCTTTTTAAGAGACAAGGCAGACAACAAAACAAAACAAAAAACAAAAACAAAAACAAAACCATGGCTTCATGCCTCTGCACTCCTGTGGTTACTTATCCCAGAGTGAAAAACCAAAGTCTTCGTCCAACTACTCACCTGCCATTTTACCCCTCTGATTCTAGCTCAGCCTACTCCGGACGTACTGGTCTCCACCTCCTCCTCACACGTGTTAAATTCAACTGAACCTCAAGGCTTTTCCACTTGCCATTTCCTCTGCCTGCAGTGTTCTTCTTCCAGATACTGCAGGCTTGATCCTTCATTTCCCTCAGGTCTCTGCTCAAAAGTCACCATGTCAACAAGTCTTCCCTGGACCACCTATATTTTATAGCAGCTCCCCTCCCTCCTCTGCATTCTCATGCACCCCTTATCTCTATGGCAGTTATCACGATTCTACAAACCATCAAAATGCTCTTCTGTTGTCTTTATGTAAACTCTATAACAACTGGGATTTTGCTTATTTAAAAATTTTTTTTAATGTTTATTTATTTTTGAGCAGGGGGGAGGGCAGAGAGAGAGGGAGACACAGAATCCAAAGCAGGCTCCAGGCTCTGAGCTGTCAGCACAGAGCCTGACGCAGGGCTCAAACCCACGCACTGCGAGATCATGACCTGAGACGAAGTCGGATGCTCAACTGACTGAGCCACCCAGGCGCCCCGGGATTTTGCTTATTATAATTTTTTTTACTATTCTTTTTCTACAACATCAAAGGATTTGTGGCACATAGTGGCTACTCAGTAAATAGTTATTGAATAAAAGAACCAAATTAGCAAATCTTGTCTAAGGATCTACAATCTAATTCAGGGAGCAATGCACTTAAAGCCACCAAGAAGAGAGGGAGTTTCTGTTCCCCACACTTGATTACTTGAGAATCAAAGCTGCCTTGATTCTTCCATCAGTACTCAAGGCTCCCTAAAGGATTCAAAAACTATTACAAGTGAATCACATCTTATGTAATTTAAGGGCACTGAAGTTAAGAGTTGAGGTCCTAGATCCAGGCTGCCTGGATCCAAAGCTCAGCTTTATTTCTTACTTGCTATGTGTCCTTGGGCAAATAACTGAACTTCTCTGTTTCTCAGATTCCTCCTTCCTCTGCAAAAGGATGATAACTGTAGTACCTACCTGATGAAGTTATTGTAAGGATTGAAGAAGACATATTACATTTAAGGTACCTAGAAAAGGACGTGGTACATAGTAAGTATTTAAGTGTTAGCTCACGTTCATTCACTAAGAACATGTTATCCAGAAAACATTGCTTTTTGTTCTCTGAGAAGTTTTTTTTAGGAAGAGGTACATATATACCATATATTCACATATACATAGATAGTGTGCATACACATGTATATGTGATCTATATGATTAGTTACAGAGATATGTGTGTATATATATATGCACATATGTAAATATATATGTATTTATTTATTTATTTATATATTTAAATATCAGCTTACTTTCTTCCTGTGTCTTGTCTCCTGTGTCCCACATAAACCATGAAGCAGGTCTCAGTACTTCTTTTCTTTCTTTCCAAATACGATCCACTTCACCAAATATTAATGAGCAGTATAAATTTTGCTTAATATTTAATAGGGGTCTTGGAAGAGAGGTCTTATATCACATATCATGCCCACACATGAAAGGTCTTCCTTAGATATTTCTCTTCTCCCCCAAAATTGCTCTTTGGCCACACCATCAGCCAGGTTTCTCCTTTTCACATTCCCATGCAGTTCCCTGCCTCTTCCATGATGACTTGGCCCATCATCTAGGCCCACAGTGCCCTTCACCCACCCTCAGCCTTTATGTTGGCTCACCCCATTTTCAGCAGGAACTCCTCTAGAGATCTGAATCTTACTTATATCTTACTCTTACATGCTGGACACCTAGCAGAGGGCCATGTTCGGTGGGCTACTAAGAGAATGAAGACATGGAAGAATCTTACGCATGGATAATCTTCTTTTACAAAGAGGAAAATTGAGCCAAGAGTATCAGTCAGTCTGTGGATCAGCCAAAAAGAGACCTCAGATTCTCCCGCCCTCCTCTGCTCCCATCCACTATGAAGACCACACACATCCAGTTCCAGCCTTTCCGTTAAACACCTGGAATGACTCTGACTTTCCTGTCTGCTCTGAAGAGCACTGTTACTCCAGGAGCCAGTCTTAGGCCACGCAGACAGCAAGCTCTCTTAATAACTGCTTCTTTTATTTCATTTCCCACTGGGAAAAACTAATCAAACACGTAGGAAGCTTAAGAATATTCCAAGGTGATTTGATTGTTCACTGGTGGCCAGTTTCAAGAAATGTACACTGATGAACACAAACACCAGTCTCCCTACCTCCCTGTACAGGCTTTGTCCAGCCTGAGCAGAGTCAGGGGCTGAGGGAAAGTGGCCCAAGAAATAGTTTCAGGAAACCAGTCTTGTTTCCTCCTTTTATCCAGAAAAGGGGGCATAGTTGGTGAGGGCCTGGATTGTGACTCTTCTCTGTGATTCTTTTCATTTCTTCTTTCTTTCTTTCTTTCTTTCTTTCTTTCTTTCTTTCTTTCTTTCTTTCTTTCTTTCTTTCTTTCTTTCTTTCTTTCTTTTTCTTTCTTTCTCTTTCTTTCTTTCTTTCTTTCTTTCTTTCTTTCTTTCTTTCTTTTGTCATAGTGAAGAATTATTTTGCATGAATGAGAGTAGAGATTAAATATCGACTCCTAAGGGTTCTTGTTTGGGCATATTTTAGGAAGGCCTTTTCCTTCCTCATTTACATGGGGAAATCATGATGAGCCTCAATACTCTGTTTAAGTGGCACATCGTAATCCCCTTTCCACATGTCCCTACAAGGCTGATCCTTGGCTTCTTACTGACAATCTACATCTGGTATGTGCATCCATACTCTGTCACTGCTCTCCATTTGCAGGCTGCACGCCCTCACAGACATTCAACTTAAGGGTAGCATCACACTATAGCCAGGATACAATCACTAGCCAATAAATGTGGTTAAATACATACACAAATAAAAAGCATACGCAGGTTCAAATTACATCTCTGCTCTAAATACTCTTTTAATATAGATATGCGTTGGTACACTAATCTAGACAGTAGACATGATAATCCCTTCACTGACCTCACAGGATTATTGAGATTATTAAATGAAATGATAGATACAAAAAAGCTTTGTAAAGGTAAAATGCCATACAAATATAAACAGGTATTGTTAAGGAATATAATAGTCTACTTAAATTTGGTTACCCAAAAATCACTCCAGGAACTTTTTTTTTTTTTTAATATCATCCAGTATAAGTTTAACAATAAAATAATTTAAATAGGAAAACAGCTGAATGAATTCATCCAGAAATGTAAATAATTTTAGCTGAGAAAAGAAACAAGTATTGGGGGGGTGCTTGGGTGGCACAGTTGGTTGAATGTCTGACTCTTGATTTCAGCTCAGGTCATGATCCCAAGGTTGTGGGATAGAACCTCGCTTTGGGCTCCACGCTCAGTGTGGAACCCACTTAAGATATTCTCTCTCTCTTGGGGTGCCTGGGTGGCTCAGTTGGTTGAGCATCTGACTTTGGCTCAGGTCATGATCTCACAGTTTGTGGGTTTGAGCCCCGCATCAGGCTCTGAGCTGACCACTTGCTCAGAGGCTGGAGCCTGCTTCAGATTCTGTATCTCCTTCTCTCTGCCCCTCCCCTGCTCACGCTTTGTCTCACTCTATTTCTCAAAAATAAATAAATGTAAAAAACAATTTAAAAACTAAAAGAGATTCTCTCTCTCTCTCTCCCCCTGCCTCTCTCCCTCACTCACGCACTTTCATAAATAGATAGATAGATAGATAGATAGATAAATAAATAAATAAATAAATAAATAGCGTTTCTTTAAAAAAAGAAACAAGCATTGGAATTTGATGTGTTATATAGTATAGAAGGAGACATGAATAAGATTCATGAGGGAATTACTGGATCGTATGGCATTCCTATTTTCAATTTTTTGAGGACCTCCATACTGTTTTCCACAGTGGTTGCACCAATTTGCATTACCCCCAACAGTGCATGAGCACTGTTTCTCCAAACCTTTTCTGCAAATCTTTGCCAAATCTTTTCTCCAAATCTTCCCTGATGCTTGTTATTGCTTGTGTTTTTGATATTAGCCAATCTGACTGAGATTTTTGCCATTTGTGACAGGAATGGACCTAGAGGGTATTACACTAAGCAAATAAGTCAGACAGAGAAAGACAAACACCATACGATGTCATTTATATGGGGAACCTAAGAAAACAAAAGATCAAAAAGCAAAAACAAACAGATTCTTAAATACAGAGAGCAAACTGGTGGTTGCCAGAGGGGAGGTGGAGGGGGGGGTGGGTAAAATAGGTGAAGCGGATTAAGAGGTACAAACTTCCAGTTATAAAATAAATAAGTCACAGAGATGAAAAACCCAGCATAGGGAATATAGTCAATAATATTGTAATCATGTGTACGGTGACAGATGGTGACTACACTTATCGTGGGGGGCACTGAATAACGTATAGAATTGCTGAATCAATATATTATACGTGTAAAATGAATACAGCATTGCATGTCAATTATACTTCAATAATGAAAAAATTCAAGATGGGAGAGGATAGGACATGATAGGATAGACAGGAAAGAAGGAGAGCACAGTAAGAAGTTGGAAAGACACACAGGCAGGGCAAGAGGAAACTTGAGTAGATTATTCAGTCCGCTCACTTCATCCTCACGACCACCTTGCAAAAATGGCAGTACAACCCAATTTACAGATAGTAAAATCCAGCAACCTGGAGAAGGAAAACAAGTTGAAGGAGGGGACTTTAAGCTCCATGAGGCTAGGAGCACATCTCCTTAATGCACATCCCCTGTGGTACATCACAATTGCTTAATACACATTTTTAAATAAAGGAATGAAGGCTGTCCAGCTGGTAAATGGCCCGGCCAGAATTTAAACCACAAGCTGATTAGCACTAAAGCCTACCAGTTCTTTCCACTATACTACAATCAAGTTTATATTAAGAGTTTGTAATTTATGAAAGCTACAAGACCAGCAAAATTCAGAAAATGGTATAATTGTCCACATCTGTGAAATAGAATAACTAGCAACCACTGAATAAATATAAATATAAACATTAACACTATGTCATAGGTCCTAAAATTTCCAGAAACAGGAACGTGTTCTGATTGACTATTTATGATAGGGTGGGCACAGGATGTTAGTGGGTGTTATTCTATTTACTTCTCATAAGTGCCTGGCTTAAATGTGAGTTAGAGAAGAGCAGTTACCCCAGAGGAGCTCCATTCCAGTAACAGATGGCTATATTTAAAAAATCAGTTTATTGACGCATAATTTACATGAAATAAAATGAACCTATTTTAAGTATACTCATTATGTTTTAGCAAATGTATACACTTATGTAGCCACCACCACAATCAAGACATAGAACATTTTCATCAACTCCCAAAAGTTGTTTTCGGATGTTTTTCAGAAAATTTCCCCTCTTCACTCCCCACTCAAGAAAAGCATCATCTGATTTTTGTCATTATAGATTATTCTAGACAGTCACATAAATTGAGTCATTATGTAATGTTTAGTCTCCGACTTCTTGTGCTTACCATACTAATTTGGAGGTGCATTCAAGTCCTTACATACACCCAAAACTTATTCCCTTTTATTGCCGTTGTTCCCTTGTATAGACCTACAACAATTTGTTTATCCATTCACTTGTTAATGAATATTTGAATTGTTTCCAGGTTTGGTTATTGTGCATAAAGCTGCTATGAGTATTCACGTACAGGTCTGGGTCTGGATGTATGTTTTAATTTCTTTTAGGTAGATATCTAGGAGTGAAATTTCTGGGCCTATGGTGATAACATACTTACCTTTATAAGAAATCGGCTATTTTCCAAAATGGCTGCACCATTTTACCACCCGCTAGCAAAGCATGAGAATTTTATTTGTTCTACAATGTCAACGCTTAGTATTCTCAAAAACTATTAGCCATTCTAGTAGGCATTCTAACTGTGGTTTTAAATTGTAATTCCCTGATGATGGTGGGCATCTGTTATGTGTTGGATTTCCCCCCAAAAAAAGATACGTTAAAGACCTAACCTGACACCCAGTATTTATAAATGTGAACTTATTTGGTAGTGAGGTCTTTGCAGATGTAATCAAGTTAAGATAAAGTCAAACTGGATTTTAGTGGGCTGTAAATCCAATGGCCAGTCCTTACAAAAAGTTCATGTAGATATACACTCTGTGCCACACTTCTCTGTTACACACAGAGAAGAATGTCATGTGAAGATGGAGGCAGAGAATGGAGTGATGTATCTACAAGTCTAGGAATGCCAAGTGTTGCCAACAACCACTTGAAGCTAAAAGAATGCTATGGAACAGCTACTTCCCCAGTGCCTTCAGAAGGAGCAGAGCCCTACTGATGCCTTGATTTCAGACTTGTAGTGTGGAGACCTATGAGAGAATCAATTTCTGTTCTATTTAGTCACCCAGTTCACAGTACTTACAAGTGCCCTAGGAACCTGAAATAGCATCTTTACATGTACCAATTGGCTAATCATATATCTTCTTTGTGAAGCAAATGTTCAAATATTTGACCCATTTAAAGTAAGATTGTTTATCTTCTTGTTATTGAGTTGTATACATATACATATACATATATATATATATATATATATATATATATATATATATGCATACATACACACTTCTGAGTACAAGTTATTTATCTGATATTTACTTTATGCATATTTTCTTTCATTCTCTGGTTTTTCTTCTCCTTAACAGCGTCTTTCAGGAGCAAACATCTTAATTTTGGTGAAGCAAAATTTATCTATTTCTCCTTATGTCTCATGCTTTGCGTCCTAAAGAACACTACCTACCTGAAGGTTATCATATTTGCTTATCTGTTTTCCTTTAGAAGTTTCATAGTTTCAGCTCTTCTGTGTGAGTCTATTATCCACTTCAAGTCATTTTGGTTTATGGTGTAAGACAAGGATCAAGTACTTTTCTTGTCATATGAATATTCGGTTATTCGGTCACTATTTGGTAAAAAGGAGTCTTTTTCTCCATGGAGTTGCTTTAGCAACTTCGGTGAAATTTGGTTAAACATGCAGTCATTCCCCATTATCTATGGTGGGTATGTTCCAAGACCCCTAGTGGATGCCTGAAACCACAGACGTACTGAACCCTATATATACTCTTTCCCTGTGCATACATATCTAAGGTAGAGTTTATAAATTAGACACAGTAAAAGATTAACAACACTAATGAATAATAAAAAAGAACACTTATAAAAACATACTGTAAAAAAAGTTATGGGAATGTGGTCTTCCTCTCTCAAGATATCTTATCATACTGCACTCACCTGTCTTCTTCTGGTGATGATGTAAGACAATGCCTGTGTGATGAGATAAAGTGAGGTAAATGACGTAGACACTGTGATGTACCATTAGGCTACTATTGACCTTCTAACAATATGTCAGGAGGAGGATCACCTAGTTTCAGACAATAGTTTATTGTGGGTAATTCAACAATGAAAAGTGAAATTGGGGATGGGGGGCACTACTCTATATGTGTGGGTCTATTTCTGGAATTTCTGTTCTGTTCCATTGAATAATATACTTGTATCAATTCTATTCTATGTTGACTACTGTAGTTTTACAGTGTTCTGAAATAAAGTATTAGAAGTCTTCCAACTTTGTCTTTCTCAATGTTGTTTTGGCTATTCTAGTGGCATTTTTTTTTTGTATTTTCATATAAATTTTAGAATAGGCTTGTCAATTTTAACGCTAAAAAAAAGCTTGCTGTGATTTTGCTTGGGACTGCATTGATCAGTGGGTCACTGGGAGAGAATGGACACATTAAAAATACTTGAGATTTCAGTCACAGAAATTAGGAAGAACAACAAATGACAGGCATCGAAATTGGAAAGAAAGGAGTAAAACTGTCACTATATGCAGATGACGTGATACTATATATAGAAAACCCTACAGTCTCCACGAAAACACTATTAGAACTAATAAATGAATTCAGTAAAGCCACAGGCTACAAAATTAGTAGACAGAAATTGGTTACATTTTTATACCCTAATAATGAGCTATCAGAAAAAAGAAATTAAGAAAACAATTCTATTTATAATTGCATCAAAAAATAAAATGTTACCTAGGAATAAATTTAGCCAAGGAAATGAAAGACCTATGATCTGAAAACTGAAAGACAATGATGAATGAAATTGAAGACAACATGAAAAAATGGAAAAATATCCTGTGCTTATGGATTGGGAGGATTAATACTGTTAAAATGTCTATACCACTCAAGGCAATCTACAGATTCAATACAAGCCCCATCAAAATGTCAACGGCATTTTTCACAGAACTAGAAAAAAAAATTGAAATTTATACAAAACCACAAAAGACTTCAAATAACTAACACAGTCTTAAGAAAGAACAAAGCTAGAGGTATTATGCATCTTGACTTTAAACTATACTCTAAAGCTATAGTAATGAAATCAGTATGGTACTGGCACAAAAACAGAAACACAGGTCAATGCAATAGGTCCTGGAAATAAATCCACACATATATGGTAAATTAATCTATGACAAAGTAGGCCAAGAATATAAAAGGGGGAAAAAGACAGTCTCTTCAATAAATGGTGCTGGGAAAACTGAACACCTACATGAAAAAGAATGAAACTGGACCACTATCTTATGCCATATATCAAAATAAATTCAAGGAGTGCCTGGGTGGCTCAGTCGGTTGGGCATCCGACTTCGGCTCAGGTCATGATCTTGCAGTCTGCAAATTCAAGCCCCATGTCGGGCTCTGCGTGACAGCTCAGAGCCCGGAGCCTGCTTCAGATTCTGTCTCCATCTCTCTCTCTGTCCCTCCCCTGCTCTCACTGTGTGTCTCTCTCTCTAAAAAATAAAATTAAAACATTAAAAAATTAAGAATAAATTCAAAATGGATTAAAACTTGAACATAAGATTCAAAGCCGTAAAACTCCCAGAAGAAACATAAGGAGTAAATTCTTGACATCAGTCTTAGCAATATATATTTTTTTGACCAGTGTCCTCAGGCAAAGGCAACAAAAACTAAAATAAACAAATAGGATTACATCAAATTAAAAACTTTTTCACAGTGAAGGAAACCATCGACACAACAAAAAGGCAAACTACTGAGTGAGAGAAGATATTTGCAAATCATACAACCAATAAGGGATTGGTTAATAAATATATCCAAAATATATTTAAAAACATACACAATGAAATATATATTAAAAAAAAAACCAGCCTGATTTAAAAATGGGCAGGGGATCTGAAGAGACATTTTCCCGAAGATGATATACACATGGACAATAGGCACATGAGAAGATGTTCAGCATCACTAAGTATCAAGGGACTGCAAATCAACACCACAATGAGATATCACCTCACATCACTTGGAATGGCTAGTATGAAAAAGACAAGAAATAGCAAGTGTTGGTAAGGACATGGAGAAACAGGAACTCTCATATATTGTTGGTGGGAATGCAAACTGGTGCAGCCACTGTGGAAAACAGCATACACGTTCCTCAAAAAATGTAAAATACAAATACCACACAATCCAGCAATTCCACTTCTGTGTATCCATCTGAAGGAAAACACTAATTCAAAGAGATACATGCACTTCTATGTTTATTATAGCATTATTTACAATAGCTAAGAAATGGGAGAAATCTAAGTGCTCATTGATACATCCATGAATAAAGAAGTGATACACACACACACACACACACACACACACACACACACACACGCACAGGAGTATTACTCAGCCATAAAAAGAATATAATCTTGCCATTTGCAACAACATAGATGGACCAAGAGGGTATTATGCTAAGTGAAACATCAGATAAAGACAGATACCATGAGATTTCACTTACATTTGTAATCTAAAAGAAAACAAAGCAAAAACAAACAAACAAAACAGAAACAGACTAATAGATGAAGGAAACAAACTGGTGGTTACCAGAAGGGGAGGGGGAGGGTAGCAAGCGAAACAGGTAAAGGAGATTAAAAGGTACAAAGTTCTAGTTATAAAATAAATAAGACATGGAGGTATATAGCATAGGGAATATGGACCACTTATGGTGGAGTTCATTTCATTTCTTTTTTTTTAAAGATTTTCTTTTTAAATAATCTCTTCACCCAACGTGGGACTCAAACTCACAACCCCGAGATCAAGAGTTGCATGCTTTTCTGACTGAGCCAGCCAGGCGCCCCATTTCCTAATGTATAAAAATGCTAAATCACTCTGATGTACAAATGAAACTAATAAGACTTTTTTTTTTGTCAATTATACTTCAATAAATTTTGAGTTTTCTAATCCAGCAACATGGTAAATCTCTTCATTTGTTTGAGTGTTTTAAAATTTCTTTCAGCAATGCTTTGTAGTTTTTGTTGTGCAGTCCTGGCGGTTTTGTAGTTAAGAAAAGTATTTTTTATTTCACTGTTTATACAGAAATACAGTAAGTTTTTGAATACTGAATTTGAATCCTGCAACCTTTAACATATAATGGGTTAATCAACTTTGCATTTCTTCTATAAATGTTGCTAACTTTTTTATTGCAAACAATTTGCCGACACATCAAACTTCTTGCCTATTTTGATGAATGTTTGACGAGAACTTGGAAAGAATGTGTAATCTGCTGCTGTTGGATTTGAGTTTTATAAAATGTCAGTATAAATTACTGAGAGAGGAGGGTTGTAATCTCTAAATTTAACTAATTTTTATTAATTTTTTATTAATTTCAGTGGTTTTATTAATTGCAGTTTTTGCTTCATGTATTTTGAAGCTCTGTTGTTCTGGGTGTAAATGTGTAGGTTGGTTATATATTCTTGACCCTTTTATCATCACGCAATGTTCATCGTTATCCCTGGCAATGTTTCTTGTCCTGAAACCTACTTTTTCTGGTTATTAATATAGCTTCTCCAGTTTTGTTATGATCTGAATAGTCTCATTATTTACTTAGACCTTATTTGTGTCTACATGTTGAAAGTGAGTTTCCTGGCGCCTGGGTGGCTCAGTCGGTTAAGCCTCCGACTTCAGCTCAGGTCATGATCTCGCGGTCCTGTCCGTGAGTTCGAGTCCTGTGTCAGGTTCTATGCTGACAGCCTGGAGCTTGCTTTGGATCCTGTGTCTCCGTCTCTCTGCCCCTCCCCTGCTTGCATTCTGTCTGTCTGTCTGTCTGTCTCTCTCTCAAAAATAAACAAATGTAAAAAAAATAATAAATAGGGGTGCCTGGGTGGCTCAGTCGGTTGAGCATCCGACTTTGGCCCAGGTTATGATCTCGCGGTCCGTGAGTTCGAGCCCCGCGTTGGGCTCTGGGCTGACGGCTCAGATCCTGGAGCCTGTTTCCAATTCTGTGTCTCCCTCTCTCTCTGCCCCTCCCCCGTTCATGCTCTGTCTCTCTCTGTCTCAGAAATAAACATTAAAAAAAATTTTTAAAAAGAAAGTGAGTTTCTTGTAGACAGTATGTACTTAGGCTTTAGTTTTAACCCAGTGTGATAATCTCTAACTTTTTACTTACACTTATATTAGTTACATTTAATGTAGTTCATTGAATTTCTTTTTTCCCCCCCTCTATATTTAATGTGTGCCTTTCCTCAGGCTTATTTTAAGATATTCATTTTATCACTGTTTTTGAGATATCTGACTGTGATGTGTCCTGGTCCAGTTTTATTTTTGTTTATCTTGCTTGATTTTCATTTAGTTTCTTTTCTCTGTGAGTTTACAGCCATCCTGAAAAAAAAATCCATCCATTATTTCCTCAAATAATTTTTCTGCTCTCTCTCTCCCCTTCTGAGATTCTAATTGTATGTATATAAATCTCTGAATATTGCCCCACTGTTTCTGTTACTGAAATTTATTTATGTATTTTTTCTCTTGTGTTTCCTTTTGGGTAATTTCTACTGCTATGTCTTAAAATTCCCTTATCTCTTCTTTAATAGTGTTTAATGTTACGCCTTTTCAGTGAATTTTAAATTTCAGATATCATAATTTTTCAACTCTATAAGTTCTATTTGAGGGGGGCCTGGGTAGCTCAGTCGGTTAAGCATCCAAGTGCAGCTCAGATTCGTTAGTTTGAGCCCTGCATCAGGCTCTGTGCTGACAGCTCAGAGCCTGGAGCCTGTTTTGGATTCTGTGTCTCCCTCTCTCTGTGCCCCTCCCTGCTCACACTCTGTTTCTTTTTCTCTCTTTCTCAAACAATTAAACATTGAAAAAATTATAAAAAATGAAGTTCTATTTGCTGTGTATACATATATACATAAATATTATATACATATAATTATGTATACATATGTATACATATAATTACATATATTAGATCAAGTCTTAAATATATTTATATATTTTTTCACTCTTCTTTCTCATGTTCAATGTTTTCTTTAAAAGACAAGCTATTATAATAGCTATTTTTAAGTCCTTGTTTATTAATTCCATCATGCCTGCCATTTCTTATTTGTTTATTTACTAACTTTATTTTTTCTTTCTTTTTTAAAAAAGTTTATTTATTTTAATTTTTGTTTATTTTCGAGAGAGAGAGAGAGAGAGAGAGAGAGAGAGAGAGAGAGCAAGCAGGGGAGGGGCAGAGAGAGAGGGAGACATAGACCCAAAGCAGGCTCCAGGCTTTGAGCTGTCAGTATAGAGCCTGACGTGGGGCTCGAACTCACAAACCATGACCTGAGCTTAAGTTGGACGCTTCATCGACTAAGCCACCTGGTGCCCCCTAACTTTATATTTTCTAATTGTAGGTCACATCTTCTTGCTTTTCCACATGCCTTACAAGTTTTGTTTGTTTGTTGTTGTTGTTGTTTTGTTTCTTAGATGTTGGCTATTATAAACGTTTCTGGTTTTTGACTTTCTTGATTTTGTTGTCTTCCTTTAAAGAGTGTCAAAGTTCATTTTGACAATTACTTGTGGATCAGCCTGATCATTTCAAGGCTTGTTTTTAAGCTTTGTCATGGCAGGTCTAGAGTAGCCATTACTCTAGAACGTGTTTAGCTCAACCACTAAGGCGTGATCCTTCTTGGGTGTCTAAGGAATTTCCTGGGTGTTGGTATCTCTCTACTTTTGATGCTCAGAACTCCAATTCCCTGGTCAGCTCTGGGAATTGTTTGGTTTACAACTCGCTAGTTATTCTTTGCTTAGCTGAGTAGGGGTGTACCCTCCATATTCATAGGTCTGTATTCAGTAAACAGCCCAAAGGGGACCCATATGCATATTTTTGGAGCTCTTCTACATGCCCACCTCTTCTCTGGATCTCTGTCCTGTTACTTTAAGACACCTCAGTTTCACTGAATTCTGATCATAACCTCCTCATCTCCATTTTGCCATGCTATGCTTGATTTCTCCTTCCGCCTGCTGCAATTCAGAAAGTACCTCTAGGCAGAAAGCAAGAACAAGCAGTTTTCACCTTGGCTGTTTCCTTGATATTAGGGATCACATTTCTGAGCTTCCTATTACCCCTCTCCTAAAATCAACTATGTTATGTACTTTGTCTAGTTTTCTAGTTGTTTACAATGCAAGGGTAAATCTGGTAATAGTTATTCTAACACGGTTGGAGTAGAAGTTCCAGAATGTTCTTTTAGGATAAAGAGCTGTTCTTGAATCCGAGAAGATTATATTTAGAATCCCAGTTATTCCATTCACTAGTTGTGATGACTATATAAAGAAATAACTTTCCCTTACCTCAGTTTATTCATCTGTAAAATTGAGATTATGGATTGTACCACATAGGATAGTTGTAAGGATGACTTGATTTAAACTCCTTCCCTCCCTCTTTCCTTCTTTGCCTTCCTTCCACAGATATTCTACAGGAGGGGAGAATCAGTAGTAGAAGACAAGAAAGCCCCTGCCTACAGTGAGTTTTCTTTTGATGAGAATAAATATGGGAACAAATATAAAAAAAAAAAGATATTTCAGATAGAGAACAATTCTATGAAAGAATAAAACAGTGATGAGATCAGTGACTGAGGAGAATAACTTCGCATATGTCCATCAGGAAAGTCCTCTCTGAGGAGACAATAAGACCTAAACAAGAATTTGCCAGGGAGATAAAAAGAACAGAAAAGTATTCCATGCACGGGGATCATCAACTGCAAAAGCTCAGAGGTAAGAACCAGCATATTTATCACAAAATATGTGTTGGGAGCAAAGCAAAAGAGGGTAGCAGTGTTATGAGGTAAACACAGAGAGATGGGTTGGGAGGGACCAATTCACATGAGGTTTTTAGGCCAAAGTTAAGGGTTATTTTAAGTGCCATGAAAACCCATCATAGAGACCTTGTCTGTTTTTGTTGTTGTTTGCTAGCAAAAGAATGATCAACATTTTAATTTTTTTAATGTTTATTTATTTTTGAGAGAGATAGAGAAAGAGAGAGAGAGAGAGAGAGAGAGAAAGAGAAGGAAAGCATGACCAGGGGAGGGGCAGAGAGAGAGGGAGACACAGAATCCAAAGCAGGCTCCAGGCTCTGAGCTGTCAACAGAGATCCCGACGCGGGGCTCGAACCCACCAACAACAAGATCATGACCTGAGCTGCACTTGGATGCTTAACCGACTGAGCCACCCAGGTGCCCCAAGAATGATAATAAAATATGATTTCTGTTTTTCCAAATCATTCCATCTCCTTTATAAAAATTCTTAACAGTGTTAACATTTTAAAAGCCTGTTGATAAAATTTGAACTCACCAATATTTATTGAGTAGACACTATATGCTCTGTGTTTGGGGAAGAGAGAAAATTTTTTCTGTCTGAATGCCAAAATTTTATTGAGAAGTTTAACTTTGTTTAACTGTGGAGACTGTGTGCCACTTTGCCCCAAGAAGAGGGGTCTGAGACCCTCAAAGCCATTTCCTAATTTTCTTACGGTTCTGATCTCTCCACCGTGCTTACCAATGACTAATGCTAAAATAGAAGAATGATACTTTAAGGAAGAAAATAATCATGCCTAATTAAGCCATCTTTAGACCTGAGGAGTGCACACTGCTAGATAGTCCCCTGGAGGTCATAGTGGGAGGCCATGGCTTCAAACTGAGTATCTATTGCAAGAACCAAAACTGGAGTCGTAGGGATTCTCAACACCTGGTGTTTCCACGTTTCAAATTAAAAAATACATACACATTATGTCAATAATAGGGTAGTTGTATTCCTTATACACTGTTAACAGAGTGATCTGGTGCACACACGGCAGAGGTATTTAAATTAAAGTTATACCAAGGAGAAGGTGAAGGTGGAAAGGCAAGAAAGATAATTGAAATAGATTATGAGAAAATTTGATAAATACTCACCAAACTAAAAATGATTATTAAGTACCATAGTCCTGTCAGAGAGGGGTATAATCTTAGCAATTTTTTACTATGTACAAAATTTCTTTAACAATTGATATACATAGATTTCTTCTTTCCTATGCATTCAAGTAGATGTGGCTTTCTATTTCGTAATTTGTTTAACATATGTCCACTGTCTAAAAAAATAGAAAATTTTGAGAAGTGCAAAATACAAAAAGAAAAAAAAATTACCCATATTTTAAAGGTATAAAAATTGTCCATATTTTGAAAAGAAGAAAACAGAAAAATATCATCATATTCTCACTACCACCCACTTTAAAGCTTCTGCCTTGTTTCTTTCCAACCTTTTGTTCTATACATATTTCATATATTTGGTATCACAGTATATATACATTTTTCCCTGCCTAATTATGTGTTCTTTTTAAAAAATGTTTGTTTGTTTATTTATTTATTTATTTATTTAGGGAGAGAGAGAGGGCATGCATGCATCCAAGAGCAGGGGAGGGACAGAGAGAGAATTCCAGCAGGCTCTGTGCTGTCAGCAGAGTCCCAGGCAGGGCCTGACCCCACAAACCATGAGATTATGACCTGAGTGAAAATCAAGAGTTAGATACTTAACCAGCTGAGCCACCCAGGTGCCTGTGCCTAATTATGTTTCCAACTTCCCTTATAACATACCTCATATTACGGACTTAATGTTACTGCTGAATAATTTTCTGTAAGACAGATATAGAATAACCATATTCTATAGGGTTGGAGATAAAATAAGGTGCTCCATTGGGACACCTGGGTGGCTCAGTCGGTGAAGCATCTGACTTCAGCTCAGGTCATGATCTTGTGGTTTGTGAGTTCAAGCCCCGCACTGGGCTCTGTACTGACAGCTCAGAGCCTGGAGCCTGCTTTGGATTCTGTGCCTCCCTCTCTCTCTCTCTCTGCCCCTCCCCCGCTCTCTCTCTCCATCTCTCTCTCTCTTTCACAAAAATAAATAAAACATTAAATTTGTTTTTAAAAATAAGGTGCTTCATTTAGGCTACTTCAATTTAAGCTATTTGTAGAGTTCAATATTAGAGTCAATGGAATGAGATCTGATGAATGCCCACTGCCACTTGGCTATGGTGTGAAAGTGTACCTAACAATACATATTAGTTGGTTATAGGCTTGGCATTCTGCTGAAGGTTTTACCTATCTGGTCTCTTTCAAATCTCGAAAACAAAAACCAAAACTCTATGAAGTGAGGATATTCCCATTTTACAGGCGAAGAAACTGAAGCTCCCAGAAAATTAGCAGTTTACCTAAATCATACAGTTGTGTAAGTCGCAGAGAAGAGACACAAACACAGGGCAATGTGATTCCAAAGTTGTTGTTGTTGTTTTACCAGACCCCAATATGGTATAGTTATAAAGCTGGGTCCTTAGATCTGCTTAAAAGAACTGAGGAAGAAAATGCACAAATGATTCAGTGCTGGTAAAACTGGGCAAAATGTAAATGTATTAAAAATATCAGATAATTTGGCCCCTTGAAGATAGTAAAACTGATCTGTCCCATCCTGGGGCAGACTTACGATTCAAACGTCTTCAGGGCACAGTTTTCCTTATTATATCAAGATAAAATATATTGGGAGATTTAAATAGACAATAGGTTCAGTGGAGAAAGCAAGTAACTTTTATTGTACTTCTAATATTCTGGGAGTCCAAAAAAACATTAACTCACTAATTCTACACACTGCAAAGCAATTATAATTAAACCTATTTTACAGCTGAGAAAATATTCTACAATGCTCATTTAATTCATACCTCCAATAATGTTGACTTTTACTACCTTGGAGGTTATTAATTTCATTCTTAGTCAAAGAGTATTTAGGACAATTATTTGCCTTTTCAGGAGGACTCCCTTGTTTCCAACTACAATGCAACAAGTTTGGAGGCGGATAATGCATCTTAAAACCAGAGAATAAAACCTGACTCATTAAGTTCTAATCAACCTCATTACACCAGCCCAATATTTTACAGGTGAAGAACATGAAAAGACAGGGCAGAGGACTTGGCTAGAGACACACAAGTTTATAAATCTCATAGCAGAGCTAGGCATTCAAACTGATGGCTTAAATCTCGAGCCACTATTTCTGTAAATCATTGATTTATGATTTCCCATATTAACCAGGGCGCTTAGATCCATGCAAACATACTTAATACATGCCTAGAGCATCAAACTGGCTAATTTCTCTAGAGATTATGTTACCATCTATGCCAATATTATGCTATAACTAAAATGCTCAATCAGTACTTAATATCTTTTAGAACCACACATCCCTGTCTTGTGCAAAATTAGTTAGTTGGTAAAGTTGTTTTGTTTAGGAAGTAGGAAAAGAGTTAAAGACAAAAGGTATTATCTTGAGTGTTTTTTAATTTTCCTAGGTAAGGAGGACATACTTTGGACAACAAGCATTGAACGCTTAATGTCACATTTCTACTCGATATCGGCAGCTACTGCTTTCTTAATGACAGTGGTAATTGGGTGTATGTAACTAGAAGTCACTACAATAAATAGATTGATTTTAGTTTGAAGCTTGAACACCACTATCTGCAATGAGTTTAGAAGCAACGTAGGGGGAGGAGTAGTTCTTTGGATGACCACAGAAAACCATTTAGCATGAATGGTTGAAAAGGACCAGTTTTCAATAAGTCAGTCTGTGCATCATCTAAATATTCTAGCAGCTACTTCTATAACTTTTGAATTTTCCCTACAAGCTTTTCTCCAAGGTTAGTCTTCATTGTTCAGAAGCTGTTTTATTTTTTAATATTCATTTGCTTCATGTCAAGATATGTGCTATTAGTAGCTAGTATTAATAAGGGCTTACTATATGCCAGGCACTGTGTTCTGTACTTTCAATGTTTTATTTTAATTTAATCCTCAATACAACCCTATTAATACTATTATTATCTCTAATTTATAAATGTGGATATGGAGTTTTTTTGAAGTTAGCTTGCCCAAGGTCACACAGCTAGGAAGAAATAATAAAACCTAGCATGTTTTGGGTTATATCTATATGCTTAACATTGATTTACACTGTTTATCTAATCTTTTAACAACCCTCGGAGATAGATATTATTATTATGCCCATTTTATTGGTGAAGAAACTGAACTCTGGAGAATGCACAGTTATAAAGTTAGTAAGTGGTAGAGGGAGGCTTTAAAACCAGGTTGACTGACACTAGAATGTGGGCTCTTTAACACATGCTTTTCCAGAATGGTGATCCTGGATTTAGACATAGTTTTGTTTGATAGCAAAGATCCCACCTTAACCACTGCTGGGCATGGTTGGATCCTGGAAGGAGCATTATGGATAAAATACCATTACTGTTTTTTTTTTTTTTTTCAATAGCTAATCCTCCACAATAGCATTAAGAAAAAAAAAAAAAAAGAAATACCTCGGGATAACTCTAACAAGATAATGCAAATTCAGATCCTGCTATCATAAAAAGAATTAATGATAGAAATTAGAAAAGACCTAAACAAATGGAAAGATAAACTATGTGAGTGAACTGGAAAACGCACTATTATTAACAAATCAATAATCTCCAAAGTATCGAAAGATTCAATGTGATTTCACTCAAAATTCTAGTAGGTACTTTTAAAAGAAATTGACAAGTTAATTACAAAATTTATATGGAAGTGTAAAGACCTATCATGACTAAAATAATTTTGAAAGAGAAGAACAAAATTGGAGGACTTAGACTATCTGATTTCAAGACTTACTATACAACAGCAGCAATCAAGACAGGGGCTATTGCTATAAAGGTAGGAAAATACATCAATGATACAGAATAGAGGGTCCAAAATACGTGTGCACATATACAGTCAACTGATTTACTAAGTAGGTGCAATGGTGGTTTAATGGAGAAAAGTCTTTTAAACAAATGGTGCCAGAACAATTAGATGTTCCTATGCAAATTAAAAAATCCCCTCATACCATATGTAAACATCAATTTGAAAATCCAGAATTGTAAAATCTCTAGAAGAAAACAGTAGAAAATCTGTGCTATCATAGGTTGGGGGGAAAATGCTTATGAAGGACGCAAAAAGTATGAACTGTAAAATACAAAATCTATAAATTGAACTTCATCAAAATTAAAAACTTCAGTTCTTCAAAAAACTATTAAGACTATAAAAGACAAAAAAAACTATAAAAGATAAACTGCATTGGGAGAAAATATTTACAAAACACGTATCTTTTAAAGGACTTGTATGCATAACACACAAAGACTTCTCACAACTCAATAAGAAGACAATTTTTAAAATGGGGAAAAGTTTAAATAAACACTTTATCAAAGAAGGGATGTAAATGACAAATCATCATAAGAAAAGATGCTCCACATAATTTATCATGAGGGAAATAAAAAATTGTAATTAGATACCACTAGACAACTATTAGAAAGGTTTTGTTAACAAAAAACCAAAACAACTGATAATACCAAGGGATGGAGAGAATGCGGATCAAGTAAAGGTATTATTTACTGTATCACTGGTTGGATGCGAACGTTACATTCACTTTGGAAAACAGTTTAGCAGTTTCTTATGAAGCTAACATATACTTACTTGATGATCTAGCAACCCCACTCTTAGCTATATACCCATGGGAAATGAAAATAAATGTCCACAAAAACACTTGTACATGTATATGTGTAGTAGCTTTATTCATAGAAGCCCCACACTGGAAACAACACAAGGGGTCTATTACCTGGGGAATGAATTAAAAAAAAAATTTAGGTACATTCACACAGTGGAACACCATTCAGCAATAAGGAGTGAGCTGCTAATATGTGCAACAACATCGATACTTTCAAAAGCATTATGTGAAGTCAAAGAAGCTAACATAAAAGACTGCCTACTGTATGATTCCATTTACACAACGCTCTACAAAAGGCAAAACTTAAGGGACAGAAATCAGATCAGCGGTTGCCAGGGATTGGAGGTTGGGGAGAGTATAGTGACTATAAAGGAGCAGGAGGGAACTTTTTGAGGGTGATGGCAATATTTTACATATTTATTTTGGTGCTTGAACTGGGCCTATTTATCATACCTATTCATATTTTACATCTAAGAAGGCAAACTGTTTTCTGTATGACAATTATATTGCAGTAAACCTGGGTTAAAACTAATGAAAGAGAATCACCTGTAGAGCTTGGTGAAACAGATTGCTTGGCTTCAGCCCTGGAGTTTCTGATTCTCATTTAGGTCTAGGGACAGGGAGGAGGCAAGATTTTGCATTTGTACTCCACAAAACCCAGGTGATGTGGAGATTGATGGCTGGGAACTCTACTTTGAGAACCACTGTGCTAACTAATGTAATATAGGAGGAGACGTTCTGTGCTCAGTCCCAGGACTAGACTTGTGCTGTGGGCCATTTGCCCCTTAAAAACACATCAGTCCCCAGTGTTGGTCACTTGGGCCTTTCCCATTCGGCTGATGACTGTCACTAGATGTAGTCACGTAAAGGTTTTGCCTTGGCTCCCTGATGCTTTAGGCCCATTAACCGGGGAGGGGAACAGCTTGCCCTGCTATGTCTGAAAGTCTTTGAAACAGTAGCACCAGAGGAAATGGGGCCCTTTGTTTTCAGGCCCTGCTCTAATGGTTATGTCCCAGGGGCCATTGTGTCATTGCCATTGTCTAGCGGACTCCTTGCCAGATGGGAGCAGTCTACCTGGAGAGCTAGTCTCTCCGACTCCTTCCATGATTCCCTCTCACTTTTTTCTCCAGTTATGCACCCAACTGAGACTGAGTGCTTCTGAGACTCTTCATTTTGCCTCAGAATTGGCAGCTAGAACTCAAAGCTGTGACAAAAGAATCTACATCTAGAAGCTGCCATCAACAGCCGAGGCCAGTCATCTCCCTTAGGACTTATTACAAAACAGCAAAACTGACTTTGCTGTCCTCCCTCCCCTGAAACCACTTCTACCTTTCTCCCCTCCTTCATTTACAACAAACAAAGCAAAACAAATTCGGGGGAGGGGAGCAGTGCTGAGGAAGAAGTCACCGGAGGCCTTGGAAGGGCAGACATCCTGGTGCAGAGGGCTTTTTCTTCACCTCCTGAGCCACCACCTGCCTGCCCTCAAGGCAAGGGAGATAATGTGCTGAGGAGATCCCTCACAGAGACTGTTGCCTACAAGAGGGAAACCCAGACATTTCCTGTTTAGATAGCTACTCATACAGTAGACTGGCCGAGCTGCTTCCTGTGCCCATGTGACAAGAGAACCAGGGAGAAATGGTGAGGAGAAAATGGGAGTGACCCCACATCAGCCCTGACTCCCAAGGTTTGCCCTGGAAAGGATGAATGATGTTCTGGGGGTCAAAGGTGACAGAAGTTGGCTAGTCTTGAGTGGTCTTGATAATTCATCAGGGTCCCAGCAACAAGAGGCTTTGGTGTGGTCTATGACACATGAGGTGACAGAGGTCAAATGGTTCTGGGTCTACTGGACTGCAGCCTCTCAAGAACCCTACATATACCCAGCTTTTGCATCCATACCTTACAGAGGACAATGAAGGACAGTGAGGATCCTCATGGAAGCAGCAACAACCAACTAGCAGGGAAGGATAGTTACCATGGGTTGGTAAGAAAGTAATGTTTGCCCCTCCAGCCCCCGACATCAGAGGAAATGAGCACAGGGAAGGGAGGGAGAAGTATCCCAGAACTAGCCCCACGCACCTTTCTCCCACCAAGTTTCCCAAGTCACAATGTTCAGGATGAACATTAACTCCAGAAAATGATTGGAAGGTTATGGATTCTGCCCACGAAATCATTAAGGAATGAGAAAGGAGATTTTATAATATGTTGTAAGCAGTAAATGGGGGAAAATCATGTTTATACATCACTGAGTTTGGATTCCTCAGTAAACTGGTTATATATCTATATAAAGCACCTGGTAAGCGATATTACACACACACACACACACACACACACACACACACACACACACACACACACGTGTGTATGTATTTAAAGCATGGTAGATATGTTAATCGGAATAAGGAAAATAAAAATATTAATGGCATTAGTAATTGTAAAGACAAAGATGGAATTTTTACACTATGTATTTCTAATATGCATTCATTTGTACTTGTCCACATTCAATAAATCTTGACCACAGTCCTTTACGTGCAAAGTCCAATTAGAAATACAGACACGAAGGAGGCAAATCTCTACCCTCAGGTACCCTATTAGAGATGTTCAAACATATAGAACACATACAGAAAAGTATGATACAAGGTGTCCAGTACCAAAGAAGGACCTCTTAGTGTTTGAACTGCTATTAGGCTGCTGACCCTATGACAGAATTTACCATATATTATCTTGTTTCTCACAACTTCCCTTTCAGTCTCATACAGGTGTTATGATCCATTTACAAAGACACCCCCCACCCTCCTCTTGATATTCCTACTTCTGTTTCTTACTAGTTACTGTTATGTGAGCTCCTACCACCTACTAGCCTTGACATATTCATTATGGAAACAAAAAGTATAGGAGTATTTCACTGAATGAAAAGAGTATATTTATTTTAGTTTATTTTATTTTTGAGAGAGAGAGTTCAGGCACTTAGAGGGAGGGACAGAGAAAGGGAGAGAGAATGTTGAGCAGGCTCCATGCTTGGCACAGAGCACAAAGCAGGGCTCAATCTCACGACTATAAGGTTATGACCAGGGCTAAAATCAAGAGTTGGATGCTCAACCAACTGAGCCACCCAGGCACCCTGAGAAACGTATATTGATTTTATAATCAGACAGACTGGATTTCAAATTCTGGATCTGCTACTTAGCATGTGAATGTGGACAGGTTATTTAACCTATCTGACCCTCAGATTTCTTATAATCATACCTACCTTACAGGGGATGATGAGAAAATAATGAGACAATGTATGTAAAGCATCTACCACATTGCCGAGCATGTACTTCGTTTTCAACAGACTCTCATTCTCAGCCTCTTGTACATCAAAAGGGAAGCAGCTCACTGAGTGCCTGAGACCTAGGCTCCTAACCCATATTGATACATCCCCAACCCACCACTGAATGTCCAGGGATGCTCAGACATCCAACTGAGAACGTGCCTTTGTGAGACCCGCCAATCAATCACTCCAGGGTTGACCATTCTCTCAATCTCTGAGCGCGCTTACTTCTTAATCAACTTCTTGTCAGGATTCACCTTTATTTCTTCCAACTGCTACTCTCTCCCCTCTAGAAAGTATTTATGTTCACTCCCAGAATTCATTCCGCAACCTCTCCTGTTACTAGTCACCAAGACAAATAATTAATTTTTTAAAGGAATGTCTACTTTTCCCTGTCAATAAATTACACTGGGCAAGTCTCTGAGGCCCTGCCAACCCCTCCTTCGAGGACTTATTGGACATGTACTTGAAAAACAGGTTATTTATCTCTGTCCCTACTGTCAACTCCCTCTCTATTCTCATCTTGGTGTTCCCTTATCAATTTGAGTTTGTCTTTTAAAATCATTCTAATCTCACCAGGCTTTGTGGATAGCTTGGACAATGTGCAGGTTCCTGTTATTATCAATGACATTTCCTTTTATTTCCTCTTGTTCTTGTCAGAGACGTGTATTTATTTTTATGCCAGCCATATTTGTTGCTAGATGGCAGGCAAGCATTCCATGTATATATTACCCTATCTCTGAAGATGTTCTCTTTCTACTTTTTCTTGCATATTATCTCTTTATGTTCTTCTTCCATTGAATAGATACTATGACTATTTGCTGAAGTTTTTAGATTCCAAAACAGCAAAAACAAGGTCGCCTTTTTCTACATGTTACCAAAGAGCACCTGGTCATAGGTCAGTTTCATTAACTCACAGGTCAACTCTCCCTTCCCAGATGAAGTGCCACCTTTGCTGTAAGCTTTCTTAGGTACCTGACTTAGGTAACAACTCTTTCTTCTCTCGTGAAACCTCATTCATACTTTTCCTGTAACTCATCTCACACCATGTTGGAATTTTTTAATATATCTCTCTCCTCCAATAAATAAATACTTGTCTAGAGAGCAGGAGGATTCCTTTTTACTTATGTATCCCTGGTGCCCAACACAGTGCCTTGTACATAATAGATGCTCAATAAATATTTTAAACAGCTAATGTCTTTGAAAATAAATCATTGCCAGCTGGCTAAGTATTCCAGTTCTGAAATTTACTATTTGAATCATTAACCTCATGATTTTTAATTCCATCATCTATAAAATGGATATGAATTACATTGCCAGATAGGATTTTCAAGATCACAAAGCTAATACCCTCACTTAATAAATGAGGAACTTGAGGCTCTGAGTAGGAAAGAGTCTTACCTACAGTCAGCCCTTAGGGCCACAATCTGAATTGAGTGGTATTTGGTAGGAATTCACCGATGGATAATTAAGCAATCTTAGTGATCCATATAAATGGCTAGGCTAGGGCCCTAAGGTGTAGAAGAAGATGCAGAGCCTCAAGAAGGAAAAGAAATTAAATGAACAGGATATTCTTCCTAGATGGGGATCCTGGAGTCCCCAGGTTTGTGAAGTGACCTTGCTATACTTTATCTTGGATACCTGGAAATAAAGGACTAGAAATGATTCCTGCTTCATATGAATGGCTGGGGACTGAGATAATTTTTTCATGATGCATCGAGTTCTTTAGGGAAAGCTGTCATAGGAACCTGATGACATTCACAAAGGATGAGCATGGAAGTGAATAGAAGGCCATGACAATGAGGCAAGTGAGCCTTGAGTGCCATTGCCAGTAGACACAGTGGGCCACGATTTGTCCCAGTTCTGCGTGGCTGGCATCAAGGAACTCTAAGGGAGTCTCAGTCCCAGCAGTCCTTTGGCCAACACTGACCAAGGCTGCAGAGAGGCAGGAAGTTAGAACAAGAACCACTGTAGCATGGTCACTGAACTGTATCAGACTTTGGAGTTGGACAGACCAGGGTCTGCCCTAGCTTGCCTACTAACTGTCTATGTATACTTGACCAAGTTCTGCTATGCCTCAAAGCCTCAGCTTCCTTTTATATAAAACGATAGGGAAACTACTTCAAGTGTTGATAAGGACTAAATGACATAATAGTTGTAAACCATTAGGCATTTAGCAAGAGGGCTCAGTCCCCAGGAGGAGGAGGCCTCTGAAATGAGTTGTCCGGCCCTCAGTCATCCCATAATCAGTAGTCCATTTCTGAATCCGTGGAGCATTTGCTTAGTTGATGAGGCTCAGCATTGGTTTTGGTGTTAGGATTAGTTTTAGATACCCTGACAAGACTAGAGCATGGCTTAAATTGTGGTTCTAGGCTGGGGTCCTGATACGCATGACTTTACCCATGTGATGGATCTACCTTGAACCATTCCTCTGCCTAGAAGAAGCCTGCTACTATATTCCGTATGTAAGATGGGCCCTCTTGTACATGTTGAATTCTAGTTCCTCTCACGTGCTCTTCTCTTTTCTTGGGATATGGTATATTTTCACTAGGCAAAAACACTACCCATTCTACAAAGCCCCAGCCTTGGCATCACTACTTCTTCAAAGTGTTCCCTGATCCTTTTGAACAGACTAGGGCACACCTTGCCCTGTGCCTCATTGTACTGAAGCCTACACTTCTTATATAACATCACATCGGGTTACTACTTTAGTGTCTATGCCATGTCATTTCCTAATCTTCCCTCCCCTCCCAGATTGGATGCCCTTACAGAATGAATATGCTTTATTTGTCACTGCATCCTCAGCACACAGCACAATGTCTGCCTCATAGTAGGTGTTCAAAAATATTTGTTGCTTTAATAGATGAGGTTTATTTCCATGACATGGTTCTCACCCAGACCTGGTTTCTTCCCATCATAACTCATGGCCACAGATATTGGATTATGGCAAGTAGTGCTCAAACAGAAATCAAGATCTTAGTGGACCATAGTCACTTGACCTAATAATGGTCCTCATGGGAAGATTGCACTGTGTGCTGAAGCATGTAGCACCGGGATGTAACCATCCATCCATCCAGTCAGCTGAATCAACCCTAATGGTCAGTGGAATGACCCATGTCATAGCTTGACTCTCTCCCATCCATCAGAGTTATTGATTAAAGTGGCAGTGTTAACATGTGCTTTAAAGAACACAGTAATATAGAAGACCAATGACAAAAACAAACGGTCGAATAAGGTGGGAAATGTACCATATTTTATACTTCTCAAGTAGTCATAGACAGCATTTACAACATCAAAGGTTCTAAAAAAGTTGTTTGTAAAGAGGTCTATTTAATTTGATTAACCCAGTGTTTTCCAAATTTATTTGGCCATTAGAACTCTTTTCCCTTGTTACACCTATTTATATCCCAGGGAGCTTGTGTTCCCTAACATGTGTTTTGGAAAGTGCCAGATTAAGGACTTTCCCAGAATGTAGGGGTAACAACTTCAAGGAGAGGGGTTTCTAGACAAAGTGGAATAAAAATAAATACATGGGAAAAGGATAGGTCACAGGAGGATATTAAATACCGAAGAAGCACAATTATACATTTCTGCTATATTTTCCTCATTTTTATTATTTATTTATTTTTTTATATCTTTACTTTTTTATTAATAGATATTTGGACAAAAATATATCCAAAACAGAACACAATAGTATTTATTAATAATTAGGCTAAACATTACTTATTAAAATATATCGGGTATTATTCTAAGAGTTTTACCTAGATTATGTAGTTAAATACTTCGAGGGCACCTAGGTGGCTCAGTCAGCCAAGCATGGGGCTCTTGGTTTTGGCTCAGGTCAGGATCCCAGGGTTTCATGAGTCCAAACCCCACCTCGGGCTCTGTGTTTCTAGCGGGAAGCCTGCTTGGGATTCTCTCTCCCCCTCTCTCTCTGCCTCTTCCCCACTTGTGCTATTTCTCTCTCAAATAAATAAATAAACTTTAAAAATATATAAATCCTTCAAAGATGCTGAAGAAATATTAATGTTACACCCATATTTTACTAATAGAAAAAAGTAAGTGTAACGATATGAATTAATCTCCCTGAATGTTCAACTAAAGTTAGTTGATCATGCGAGTGCGATTCAAATCCAGTGTTCTGACTTTAAAACCCATAAATTTAAACAATCTGCTATTTTCTCTTCAAATACATTCACTCAAAGCTAGACATCACTATTGTTCACTGAACTTTGGTAACACTGGGAACTACTTTATAGAATAGACTGTAAGATCATTAAGTAAAGGGATAATTCTTGTTGATTTCTGTAATCCACATACCTAACATAGTGCTTAAAATAAAAGTAAACATTCAATATGCTTAAATCATTTTCCTCATTTTTAGGATTCTGTTATTTCAGACACCTAAACAAACACCCTGGATGGCTTTTCCCTTACACATATTCTGAATGACTTTTTCTTTTATGTATACTCTTCAAAATATAACCACTCAGGAAACATAATGTTTGGCTATATGTACCATGCACAGGTAGTTTAGCAAATGATATAGTGGGGAAAATGCTGGCTTCAGATTCAGAATACTAATTTAAGTCCTATCCTTTCTCATCACACATAGCTTTAATCCTGGGAAGTTAGTCTGTTTTCTCTAATTCTCAGTTTCTTAATGAGTATAAGGGGGAAAACAATCCATGACCTGCCAAAGTCACACAAATAGCATGAGAATCACATGTCAATATATACAGTGTTTTAAATCTATAAAGAGCTGTTTAAAATAAGGTATCTTAATATATATCTATGGTTGTGGCAAAATGAACTCACTTTAAAATTCACATGTGCAGATTAAATGTAACTTATTTATTTTTTAATAAGCCCAATATGGGTTCTCAAACTCTCATGACAGCTGGCAGGAAAAATAAAATCTAAGTGAAGCTAAATGTCCGACTCAGTTTGAATTCATTACAATCCAATAATTTAAGCCCTTTTACATGGTTCCCAGTGAATCTTATTTAAAAAATAATAACGCTTCATTCCATGAATGGTGTCTTCTGTCTTGTGTTCCTCCATTATTATAGTGTCTGGAGATGCATGGTGGACAGGGGAGGCCATGGACAAGAAGCCCTTGAGAAAGCAAAGCAGAATTGGAACCGTTGGGCCTAACAACATCTGCCTGTTTTGGTCTCTGAGAAGTGACACTTGATTGCTTGGTTCTGCTTGCCTTTCTGCTCTGGTGGACCATGTGAATCATCATATCTCATTCCCTCCTGCAGCTTAGTCCAAGCCTGGTTGCCTTGCCCTCAGTTCCCACAAGCTACAGACCCCCATGTCTCTGTCATTTTCTGCATCTGGCCCACTGATCAGTCATCCCTACCCAGCTTAAGGTGGGGTTCCATGTCTGCTAAGCCCAGCAACCAGCATTCTACCTTACCTTCTGCATCTCTCTGCCTAACCACACTGTGCCCCAGTGTAGAGCGTAGGGTAGCTTAAGAGGTTTCTAAGAGTCCAAAGTAATTAATAAGAACAGAAGCCATTCACTTAATATTACCCACATTTATCCAGTGCAGATTGTGCTTTTCGCTTGGAGGGAGGAACATCAGAGTATATCTGCCCACTCCATTTCTCTCTTTGTTCCTTCCTTCCAAACTCCCCAGGTTAGAGAATGGCTTTTCCTTTAAACCTCCTGAGTTAAAGCCTCCTACCAATGATCAGCTACTTCTGTGTCTTTCCTATCATATGTTAAGAACTGGGTCCTCTCAGCCCTAGATAAAGTAAGAGCAGACAAGAAGGCATTTGGGGATTTCTCTCTGAAACCAACAGCCTGGTTTACAAGCCTATTGTCTTGCTGTATAATCCCACTTTGCAAACCAGGAGATTCATAAGGTTTTTCCTCTTTTTAATGTAGTCTGGGCTCAAACAGATGTATATATCTTCGGACAATACTACCTTCACCTTTATTTAGTTGCAAACCTCAAAACATTTTTAACTTAATGTAAAAGCAAATATGAGAAAACCTACAGATACCAAAAGAGGTTGCAATCTGGAGATCCTTGATTCTTCTGTGAGACTAATCATTCTTTACATGTACATGAAAAGTTACAGTCTATAAACTATAGAAAGAACACAGGAAAGAGTGCTTTGTGCAAGTCAAAACCATACAATAACAGTTCCTATAGCCTGGGATGTGTTATGTAACCCTTCTGACTCTCAGATTCGTTATCTGGACTGGGAATAACCATACGTATAACATTGCATGTGGATTTCATGAAGATTAAATGGGATTGGTTTATATGGAAAATTATAAAGAGTCACACACATGTTATTTATTATAGGCTCAGTTATAGGCTCACAGGAGACTATGGTAATTACCATCAATATTTACTGTGTGCTTAGCATGTGCCAGGAAGTGTAGTAAGAGCATCATGTGGCTTAGGTCACTATAACATCATGTGAGGTAAGCATTCCCATTAGGCAGGTGAGAACAAAGGCACAAGGAGGCTAAGTAGTTGGCCCCAAGTCACTTAGAGCTGAGCAAGTGATCTAATATTGAAGTCCAAACAGCTTGCCTTCACAGTTCCAAGGTCTTAACCATTGTGGGTCTGCAGACAAGTGGAAAGCCAACAAAGTACTGATGGTGATGTTCATGTCATTGCTGAGGACAATCAAGTGGAGAGCTGAGGTGACTGGCTCAAAATCACACAGCAAGTTAAAGGCAAACCTGTGTGGAGAGTGAAGATGCAGGATGTGTGGTCTGTGGGGAGTTATCCACTAGACCCAGCCACCTGCTTGGTCAGCGGTCAGAGAGCCAAAGACAGCCAGCCTCAGGCATTTTGCTTCTTCTGCCTGCTCCGCTAAAGAGGTCTTCTCAGAGGTCTCAAGGTCCAGGGGAGAGGTGTAAGCACCTTGCACCTCCCCCACCAACATGCCGACTCAGCTCGAATTAGTCTTGTTAAAGGAAGTTGGGCATTTCACATCGTGGCACATTACATTCATGTGGTCTCACCTCTCTCTGCTGGAAAAATGAGGCAACTAATTCATTTTAGCAGCTTTTCCCTTTCTGCCTAAAACGTGTCCTCTGATGATGCTAATGCAGGGAGATGGGAACTGTTTTAATACGATCAGTCCTTCACTGTGGATTAGTATACATTTAAGGCAGCAGTTCTTCCATGTCTGGGCTCACTTTCAAGACTGTCTGTGAGGATTAAGGAACAGCATGGTTTTGCAATTGTAAATAAGGTATCTTATGTTCCTCCTGTTATCATTGCATTTGACAAAAAGGGGAAATTTAACTTCCAGGGAAGGTATTACATATGCCTATACACATTCATGCACATAATGGAATGTTTATTTCTGTCATTTGAAGAAGCTCTTCTCGGAAGGTCACCAGCTGTCACGCAAGAAAATATTCAATGTAATGTAATGATTAAGAGGATGAACTCCTCTGCTTTCAATGTCCAGATTCAAGTCCTGGATCTACTACATACTAGCTGTGTGACTTTGGGCCAGATACATAACCGCCCTGTGACTAACTTTCCTTGACTGCAAAATGGGGATATATTTTCATCAGAGGGTCTTCATGAGGATGAGGAGAGATTTAATAAATGGAAAGTTGGTATAGTGGAACAAGCTGGGGGAAGCAGTTATTAAAGCAGGTAGGGAAGGATTTCCTCAGTATCCTCAGACCCTATGGCTGTGAGTAGGCTCCTTTATTCTAGAGAGATGGGCTGCTATCACAACAGCTTCTTCCCAGAGCCTTTTGGAAAGAGTATAACTCTTAGGAATGTGACATAAACACCTGGGGAGACTCTGGGAATGGCAAACTGAGAGGGTTGGGATGTGACGGCAAGCTACCAGGGCCACCACCAGTGACCTCAAAGTGCTTTCAGGGCCAGATGAAGCAGTTTTGATTTTAGGCAATGTAGACCCACTGAAGGTTTTGAAAAGAGAAAATAAACTCTGAGGTGTCTTTCGGGAATATGAAGCTGACCATGGAGAAGACAATATAACGGAACCTGGGTCGGCAAGCTACAGCCCCCCCCCCCCCGCCCCACCAAATCTAGCCTGCCATCTGTTTAGTCTGCAAGCTAAGAATGGTTTTTACATTTTTAGATGGTTGAAAATAAATCAGAAGAATAGTATTTCATGACATGTGAAAATTATATGAAATTCAAATCTCAGAGTTCATAAATAAAGCTTTATTGGAACATAGCCACGTTCGTTTATTTACTTATTGTCTGTGGCTACTTTTTCTGCAGTGGCAGAATTAAGTAATTACATCAGACACTGTATAGCCTGCAAAGCCTGAAATTTTTACTAGCTTGACCTTTATAGCTAATGGTGCTGGTCCCAGATAGGAGAGTGACGGAACAGTAAATAGAAGCCAGATTGGGATACTAATACTAGTAGAAAAACTGCAATCAATTGTGTATTTCCTAATTGCCACATATTTTATTTGTATCATCATGCTTAATATGCAGGAACAAATCTATATTAGTATCTAAGTAGCTTGGCCAAAGTTACATAAAGAGGGCAAGGCAGAGGCATGGTTTGAACTCTTATCAATGGACCATAACATCTGTGTTCTTAATCATTACCCATACATACTGCCTTTAACAATCAAATGAAAGGTGGTGAGGAATGGGACAAAGGGAGGAAGTCAAGACCTATGCTGGAGATACAATCAGCAGGAGTCAGAGAAGCCCTTTGAATGGGAGAAATCAGGATAAAGTCAGAGAAGAGAATATCCTAAGGTCCAGTGCCTGGACCAGTTGGAGCTCCACATTGCTTGCAAGGGTCCGAGTTTCAGCATTCTTACATATAACTCAGCTTCACATGAACTCTTCCCGTTAATACTCTGCCATCACTCTTGATCTGGTAATTGTGCCACTTGGGCTCCCAAGCACTAAAATTAAATCTGGAATTTGTCATACACCTTCTCCATGCAATGGTAACACAGAAGGTGGGAGCTCCAACAGTCAAAATGAATTACTCAGTGAGTTCATTTGTCACCAGAAGGTAATTGGGATTTAAGCTACAGTCTCAGGAAGAAATACATCACATCGCATGATTACTTGTATTAATGGCAACCTACATTGAATTTTCATCCCCACCCCAACCCCTTTTCATCAGATCCAGTGGCCTGCCAGCAGTATAATTTGGCTCTTTTCTTGGCTGAGAAAAGAACCACCCTTAAAGTAGGACAATGTCTTAGCTCTGAGCTGGTTTTAAGGATTTTCACAAATTCATCTGTTCATTCATTTATTCACCCACAGACATGCATTTACTGAGAAGCTATTCTATGCCAGGTCTGAAATTGATGCCAGAAGTGCAAAGGGGCATAAATCATATTCCTACAGATAAAGTGGTGATTCTAGAATATGATTTTAAATAGGATCAGGAGACCCCACACATATCAAAATGCAACCCCCAATCTCTCTATCACGAAGACAGGGAATTCCTCTACACTTTCCACTCGTTTGTGTCTGCATATGCTGCTGTATTTTAATGGGTAAACCTGTAAGAAAATATCACAGTGGGTTATAAGGAATGGAGAGAGTAGGAAGACCTGCTTTTATTCCTGGCTCTGATATGAATTGTTGGAGAACTTGGGCAAGTTATTTTTCTGGTCTTCGATTTCTCATCTATAAGATCATGGACTGGGTTAGCCACAGCTATGTATAGAAAGTGAAGGTAGAGATGCTGATTAAACTGAGGAGGGGCAGAAAGACGGGTTGGGATCCTTGAGTCTCCCCTTTTTCTCATACTTTTCCTGTTGACAAAGGGGAAATTCACAAATCCTGCAGAATACAGTTTAGTGTCAAAAAAAAGGGGAAATATATTTGCATTTGGAATGAACTCTAATTTTTTTAAAGTTTATTTATTTATTTTGAGTGAGAGAAAGAGAGAAAGAGAGAGAGCAAGTGGGAGAAAGGCAGAGAAAGGCGGGGAGAGAGAGAGAATCCCAAGCAGGCTCTGCACAGCCAGCACAGAGCCCAATTTGGGTCTTGGATTCATGAACTGTGAGATCATGACCTGAGCTGAAGTTGGATGCTAAACCGCCTGAGCCACTTAGTTACCCCCGGAATGACCTTTTAGAGAAGGAAAGCAGATAAAGTCTTTCATAGCTGTGTTACCTCTTTAACTATGCTAAGCCTCTGTGCTAAATAGGACGAAGGAACTGTATCACTCAGGGGTGAGCCCCCGTGTCTGACATACCCAGGAAAGGGTTCCCTTCTTCTTCAGAATGGAGGTCTGGGAATGTTCCAAAAGTACTTATCACCTGTCACAAGTTGAGACTACTATGGCACACACCTTTCTGGCTCAGGTAATGATTTGAGCTGGCTCTTTGAATTCATTCTTGAACAAACCAGGGACACTAGGCTTTAGTAGAAATCAAGCCATGGGGTAAAAAGAGGGAAAAAAACCTTAACATTTCAACATTCACTGCAATGTACATTCCTAAGGTGGAATCTCCAACTCTGTGCACACCTTCCTCTGCCTTAGGTCCAAGAGTGGGAGATCAGACGGGAAATGTATTTGAGGCTGCTACTTATTTTGCTCTCGTCTTTTTGGTAGAAAGAATAGGGAGATATCCCTACTTCCACTACAGGCCCTTCTATAACCTTGGTGTCAGTTTCCTTTTACAGGTGGGGTTTTCTGGAGGAATATGCAAAGACAGGGTATAAGATTTTAAAGAGAGACCAAAAGGAAGAGCAAGGAACAGGATTGAGCAGGGGAGGAAGTTTAACTGATGGGGAGCTCTAGAGTGAATATTGTCTGTCAAGATAATCCCACATTAGGTCTATATCACCTGGCCTCTCTATGCCTGCTTGTTTGCTTCTCTGTTACCAGATGAGAGTTTCCAGGAAGAGCATGGCCTGGACAAGGTGGTCTCTACAGCTGAGGCAGGCGCTAGAGGAGCTGATAGCTGGAGGTTGCTTGCTGACCTCATTCTACACAGCTGGGTAGTACATCCTTCCTGAAGGAATGTCTAAGCCACTAGACTCAACGTGAAATTGATGGCACAGATGGGTGACTGAGGAGAGATTAGAGAAGACATCATTTACAAGGGTGCTACATTATTCTTTGTAAGTTGCAGTGAACTACACCCATAAACCTCAAGGACAGAGGAAGGTGGCAGCCGCCATAACCTGGAGAGGACTGCGGCAGTGGCTCTAACTACAGGAGTGGACTCCTCTGTGGGGGCCGTGGCCTTAGGCAGAGGAACACAACAGGTAGCAACCTGTAGCCTAGGAAGGAGGGAGCCAATGAAATAAAGATTCTGACCTCCTTCTCTTACCCTCTCTTCCTCCTTAACCAACTGAGTCACCCGGGAGCCCCCAGATGTAGGAAATAAACCACTGTTAGTATAATTTAATTCTCTAAAATGTGTTAAAAATGAAACAAAACAAAACAAAATCTACAATCTAAAAATTCCCCAAAAACTGTTGTTAGGCAATCTGGGAAGGTCAGGACCACAGAGGTAGAGCCAAAGCAGCATTACCGGCCCACAGTGAAATCCCACTACCCCTTCAGTGTCAGCTTTTTTTTGGCTTTGTCTCTGGACTAGGACTCTATCTTGGAAAAGGCTGCAGAAAAATATGAGTCTCTCACTTGGCTTAGCTCTATTTTCTCTTGAGGCAGGCTACTCTATTCACATCTTCACTGATCTTCAGACCCAAACGCCAGAGACCTCCTTGTTTCTACCACTAGCTCAGTGTTTTTCAAACTATGTATGCATTGCAACTCATCAGTAGGCTATGAAATGAAGTTATCATGGCCAACTCTCTTTAACAATAGTATAGGACAGATTCTATTACCGCATATAAAAAGGATTTATTATTATCTTACCAAACTTTGCTTCAGGTATGTGTATTTATATATGGAGTTGAAATGTAAAGTACATTTCTTATGGGGGTCCCAATAAAAAGTCTGAAACCACTATCCTACCCTGTTTGAGGTCATGGAAAATAATTATCAAGAAACAGGTAGTACAGATATCTCCATCTCATTTCTGCAATGGATCAGGAGTGGGGGTGCAAAGATGGAGATTAGAGATGGAGAAAGATTCAAGGTTGGGTGGGTAGTATAGCTGGCATACAAGTTCATCACTTTTTTCTTATGGCAACATATTCAAATTGTTGAAAAGCTTCATTTGAAGGGCCTTCCCCCCTGCCCCCCTTTGATTCTTCCTCCTCTTGGCTGTGTCTAGTAACCATCATATCCACCCCAAGCGTGACCTGAAGGCTTCATTCTAAACTCAGTGAAGAACTCAGTGGCCCAAATGGAGCTCTGGCTCTCAGCAAGAGGAGGAATTAGATCCAGAGAGAAACACACTGGGATGTGCTGTGGGTCAGTATCCCAAGATCTGTTGCCCAGCGCCATGTGCAGATGTCTCTGGTTTCCGTTTTCCAAGACAGATGTGCAAGAGCTCACACACTGGTTGCCAGCACCCTTATGTCTGGCTCTACCATTATAACTGTATTAACAATTCAGCAGCCTTTGGTGCATAGGTTAGATCCACATGCATTTAATTGCCTTGGATGATTAAGAGTTAACACTGTTGACCTACCCAGAGGGAAATTGCAGGGAATATCCAATTAGAGGCAACCAGCCTCTTTGAAAATATCCAGTGTACCAGGAGAGGTTGATAATAATCATGATAATCATAACAATTCTAAATATATATTTTTAAAGCTGTGAGCCGTTTCTCACCCATGAAAACTTTATTTGCTAGAAAGCAGTTCCTTGCAATTATTCAAATTGGAGATTTGTATTTTTTGTTGTTGTTGTTCCCCGTGGCCTCTCTGGTGGAAGAAGGACAGAGAAAGCTATCCCAGAGGGGAAGAGAATCAATCCCAGCTGCTCATTAAAAGGTAAACCGTCAATAATCTTTGTCAGGCCTTTTTATCTTGGGCTTTAGTACATGATGATCCCTAAGGCAGCATGTGGTATTGAGATTTAGAATGGCTCCTGGTTTGCACATCCCCATTGGCATAGGATTAACCCTCTGCGCACCAGTGCACACTTTCGTTGAACCACTGCTGAACCCTGGATGGACAAGGATTATGAGGCTGCTATGTCCATCTACAGGCAGCACGGGCTTCTCTTGAGCAATATATACCTATCTCAAGGGGATTGGGAACCAAATCCAGCCATTAGAAGGGGCAGCAAGAGACAAAAATTCAGGACATCATCCAGATTGCATTAACTTAAAATTCAACTCATGTCACAGGCATTTATTGAAAGCCCTTCCTATGAATCCCTTGCATTTAGATTCTGGTTGATCCTCACTGTAATGCTGTGAGGGAAGGGTTATGATTCTTAGTTTGCATAAAAAAACTCAGAGAAGGTAACTTACCACTAATGACATCCCTGTGTTACATGTCTTTAAGTATCATTCACGTACTGATGACTTCTAAATTTATATCTGCAGTCTAAACTGCTTCTGGAACTACAGATTTGCATATCCAACTGTGTGCTTGACATCTCCCCTTTGATATCCAATAGGCATCCCAAGTATGACATATCCACATCTGAGCTCTTGATATATTCCCCTAAACCTGTGGTCTGTGACAACTCCATCTATCCATTCACTGCACAGGCTTCAAACCCTACAATCATCCTGGTTGCCTAGTCCCTCATCAGATTCATCAGCTAACTCTTATATCCAGAATATGATCATTTCTCACTAACTTTGTGATGGTGACACCGCCCCAACTCCCATTATTCCTTCCTCCTGAGTCACCTTCTAACTGGGTCCCTTTGTTTTCCCTTGCCCCTTTCAGCCTAGCCGACACATCAGTTATTATGATCTGAGAAAGATGTAAGGCAGATGATGTTGTTCCTTTGCCCCAATACTCTGATAGCTTCCCATTTCACAAAGAGGAAATCCAATATTCTTCCCATAACCTAAAGGCCCTACCCAATCTGGGCCCCGTTATCTCTTTGATCTCATCTCCCAATATTTATTCTTCCTTAGTCACATGACCTCCTTTCAGTTACTCTGCCTGACCTATTCCTGATTTTGGATCTGTTATGGGTTGAATTGTGTCCTCCCAACCCCTCAAAACTGATGCTGGAATCCTAACACCCAGTACCACATAAGAATGTGATCTTATTTGGAGATAAGGTGTTTCTATAAGTAATCAATTTAAATTGAGGTCATTAAGAGTGGATGCTAATCCAATAAGACCGGTCTCTTTATAAAAAGGGGTCATTTGGACACAGTGCCATGCACACAGGGAGAATGCCATGTGAAAGTGAAGGCAGGGTTGGAAGTGAGATATCTATAAGCCAAAGAATGCCAGCAAACCAGTAGAAGCTAGGAGAAGGTCTTGGAATAGATCCTTCCTTCACGGCTCTTAGAAGGAACCAATCCTGCAAACACCTGGATTTTGGACTTTTTGCCTTCAGAACGCAGAGATAATATATTTCTATGATTGAAGCTACCCAGTTTGTGGCACTTTGTTATGGTAACCCTAGGACACTAATATGAGGCCACTGTCCTTGCACTTCCATCCTCCTAAAATATTCTTCCCCCAGGTACAACATGGTATGTCCCCTTACCTCTTGATTCGCAAAACTTTTTCCGAGTACCTAACCAAAAACTAGCACACATTCCCTCATATGTCCTCTCTCTCATCTCTCCTTTATATTTATTCTTTAGAACAGATGCTTTCTATACTTGTCTTATTTATTTTATGTTTCTGTCACTATACCATCAGCTCCAGGAGGGCATGAATTCGGGAACATTTGTTTTGTTTACTGCTGAATTCTCAACACACCTGCATACAGTAGTCACTCAATAAATGCTTGTTGAATGGATGGATAAATAAATGAATCTATCCCTACTCTCTCCTACCATTCCCACTGCCATTATCCTAGTATAGGCCATTGTTACTTCTTCCCACACCATGACAGCAGCTCTTCATTGGCCTCTCTGGTACTGGCCCCATCTTCTCCATTCCATGTTTTAAGTTGCTTCTAGAAGCTAGCTTTCTAAAATACATGACTTCTTTCTCTTGGTCAAAAGCTTCCTGAGTGGTTGTGCTATGGGTTTTTGGATAAAGCCAAGCCCTCCGCAGCAACATCCTGACCGATCTGTAGTGGCTCTCTATAGTAGGCTGCTACCAATTCCTCCCATCCCAGTAGGCTCATTCTGCTCCAGTGGGACTTTATTTCCTTTTACCTTGAATCTGGGAAGGCCTTGTAACTTGGTGGACCAATAGTATATGGCAGATGTGATGCGATGTGACTATGAAGCTAAGGCCAGTATCAAGTGCAGCAGAGACAAATGTTCCCCTCAGACTGCTGACCCAACTGAAGAATCATGAACAAGTAAATTTTTTTTAATGTCACATAGTTTTTAGGTAGCTTGTTACACAAGCAAGTGAAACTTGCTTTAGCTTTATCCCAAATAGTGTTCCTGCTTCTACTTGTTCTGTCTGCCATGTTGAATTATTATAGTTCCATGCATGATGTGCCCCCTCCCCACACTTCAGCCTTTCCACATGCTGCTTTCTCTACTTAGAACTGATTCTCATTTTTTTTCACCTGGTTAACAGTGACCTCATCCTTCTAGGCCTGGACCACCCTTCTGGCCCTGAAAGCCCCCTGAGCTTACCTATGTCCAAGTACTTAGCAACCTGTATTCTAGCCATCTCTCCCTAACCAGAGATAAAGCTCACTGAGGGTAGGAAAAGCATCTTAGTCACCTCTCTGGCAACAGGACTTAGCTTTGTGCTTGGCATATGGTGAGCATTCAGAATTTTCACAGATGAAAAAATGAATTCTACTAAATGACTAAATGCTCATAGATGCTTACAATTTACTTGGGGTAGAGAGGTAAGATTAAAATGCATGAAACAATTAGAGAACAAAGCAAAACTGTGTAAAGCTAAATACCAAATGGGTACCAAGTGTTCACAACTTCAGAAATCCTCTTATCTTGATAATTGATCCATGCTATATTAGGTTCTTCATATTAGTAGTAATTAGAATAATAATGATCCATTACAATGAAAACTTTAATTTCCACAATGCTTTCGCATGCATTATCTCATTTGACTCTATTCCAATTATTTAGGGACAAAGAAGTCATAGAATCACTTATGCCACATCATGTAACATGAACAGGTTTCATGTCACATAATTCTTAACTGAACTCAGTTACTTGTGAATCGGACTGCTACTCAAATATTTGTGAGCTTTAGAAGATGTAATATCTCTGTTCCCCAACAAATGCAATAAAGCATAGGTTTAGTGTTCCCAAGGACTGAAGAAATGACCCGTGGCACAGACATCTTGGCTAAAAAAAAAAAAAAAAGAAAAAGAAACAGTAAAATTACAAAAATACCCTGAAAATATAAACTTATGAGCAAAGGGATATTTAATAAATGCAATTTAATGCTCTCAAATTTTAAAGCTATGTTGAATACATTTTACATACAGATGCCTTTCCATTTGGAGATTGCTGATTATATCTCCAAATAAGCAAAGGTTCTCTACCCAAGAGCAGAAAAATATCATTCAAAACTAAGAGGATGATTAGCTGTGCATTGCATCAAACCTGACCAGAATACCTGTCCATTCTGGATTTCCTATCATGAACAGATACTATTTACTGAACAGCTACTCTGACCAAACATTGTATTAGGCACCATTTTAAGCAATTTATCTTCACTGTAATCTTTAGGCATTCCCAGGAGGTGGGTATCATATCCCCATTTCACAGATGAAAAACTTGATGCTCAAAGAGATAAAGTAAATGTCGCCTTACAACATAGCTATTCAGTGGCTTCTAGGATTCAGTCTGTCTGATTTCAAAGTTAGTGTTCCATCTGTCTTAAGAAGGTTTGCTAATCAAAGAATAAATGAATATTTTAGGGTTCCTAGTAATGTTAGGGACCTTTCATTTCTACTGTTTCTCATTATTGCTCTTAATGAAAACATGAATAATTAATTGAGGACTGACAGTCACCTCCTGATACAAAACATTCAGAGTTGCAGATGGGTCCCCCCTACCTGACACCATAGCAACCAGTTGAAGAATGGAAAAAAAAGGAAATATTTTTTGATCATACAGTTTTGCTTCCATTTTAGGTGGAAGGAAGGAAGGCGAAAGAGATAATTAGCCCTGCTTCCTGACTCTTAGGTGTCAAATTCAACCAGAACATCTGTATTTCCCACTGTTCCTCTCTTCTTTAAATGATCTCAAAGCATTCTAGCAGCACCCAAGACAAAAATACCTCTTGACGAGGAAGAACTAGCTAGTCAGAAAGGTTTATTGGGGTTTTCTAAGTTTCTTGTTGGAGGACATCTGTACCAAGAACCTTAATTTATCAACCTGAGGGGATTTGCTGGGACACCATGAAACCTTTCTTGATGGGTTTCCTAGCCAGTTGCCACTAGCAGAAAGTTCTCTTTGCTAAAGGTTTCCCTCCCCACATCTGTGCCTTTTAGATTCCCAAGGAGGAGAGGGAGAAAAAGGTAGTAGCAGGGGCCATTACTAAATTATGCTCAGGGATTTCATTTCTATGATTTCCGAACTTCGATAAACAAGAATGGGACCTCCTTAAGACAAGAGGTCCTGTTCCCTAACTCTGCTAAGGAGGCATGGGGGGAGAGCTTTCCTACAGAGGGGCTTTGGAGCAATCTTGAATAATGAACAGAAGTTTGCTGTGGAAAACAAGGAAGTGTGCATATGTGAAATGTGTGTGTGTGTGTATGGTAGGTTGGGAGGGTGGGGAGGAAAAGGACCAAGAAACTGGCATGTGCAAGGTATGCAGGTGTGATATGGCAAGGTACACTTTGTGTAAGTGGTTAGCCCTGCCTGTAGCCACCTGCCCTGAGCCCGCCTCCTTCCTCTTGTTAACAACTCCTGCTCAGATTTCAGGCTGCAGCTGAGATGTTACTTCCTCCAAGAAGCCTTCCCTGATATACCAATTCCAGGACAAATTCTCCTACTCTGGGTCTCAAAAAACTCCCTGCACTTCCCCATAGTGAATGGTAATTGCCTGCTGATAGCTAGACTTTTAGGTAATAGGTAATAGGAAACTACATGACAAAAACTTTTAACACATTACCACAATCTTAGTGACTTATAGCAGCAGAAATTTATTCTTTTATAGCTACGTAGGTCAGATATCTGCAATGAGACTTACAGGGGTAAAATTAAAGGTGTCAGTAAGAAAAGCTCCTTCTGAGGCTCCTGGGAAGAGTCCATTTCTTGCCTCTCCCAGCTTCCAGTGGCTGCCAGTATTCCTTGGCATATGGCTGCATCCCCACACTCTCCGCTTCCATGGTCATGTTTCCTTGTCCTCTTCCACCATCAAGTCTCCCTATGTGTCCCACTTGTGATTACATTTAGGACCCACTGATAATCTAGGATAATCTTTCTAGTGCAACATCCTTAATTTAATCACATCTACAGAGTTATTTTGCTATCTAGGGCAATATTCATACGTTCTAGGGATTAGGATCTGGATATCCTTGGAGACCATTATCAGCCTACTACGAAGCTTTTACTGGCACGAGCACCATCTGCTCCCCAGCCTATCCCTAGTGCCCTGCACAGTGTCAAGCTCATAACAGGTACTCAGTGTGTATATGTTGAAAAGAAGGAATTAAACCAGTGGATGTATGGAAGAATGGATGCCCTAGGTAACCCAAACCACGTGGGTGAACACTGACAAGGCTGAACATAGAACAGGGATAAATCACCTAGGACTGTATAGCCATAGTAAGGAGCTTAACCTTTATGTAATGGTCAGTGGAGAGTTGCTGAAGGGCGTTAAGCAAAATAACATCTTAAAGAGTTTTATGTTAACATGATAGAATGTCATTGGTCCCCATCTTGACTCGGAAGTATACAGCTCTCCTGGTTAAAGTTAGAATTAACTTTGCTTTCCAGGCAAAGTTAACCTGCTCTGATTTTTACTTCTAGGTAGAATGAGACACAGTCTTATGTTATGAGGCAGCTTATGGTTAAGATGCCCACTTAAAACGACAAAGTCCCTGCATAAACCAAAGACTACTACATTACAAAGGGAAGTGTCCATGGTCTTTTTGCTGAGAACAGCTGCCTTAGTCCCTGGAAATCCACACACCCTGGGTTTCCTTGCAAGGCTCTAGGGGCACAGAATGGCAGAAGGGAGGCTCTCAGAGATACAGAAAGGGCCACAGGCTGCTTAGAAGTGACCACAAAAAAACCATAAGCAAATGCTTCCCTCAAGTGAAGAAGTGTGCATGCATACCTACAAAGGGGAGGAGGAAGACAGGGAAAGAAAGGGAACAGACAACAAGGAATTTTACAAGTGAGCTCTGCAGCTGGCAAGCAAGTGGGAATATGTTCAGCACTCAAAGGGAAAAGCAAAGGCAGTGCCAGCATGGCTCTCAGAACCACTGCCTTGTGCCAAGAACCTTTGCAAGTACGTTTTTCTTCTCATTCACATTCCCAAACAGTAAATAGCATTGTCAAACCCAATCTTGTCATAAACATGACTCATTTGGCATTTTTAATCTTTTCCATTGATTTAACCAGCAAAGGGCTTTCCCATCCACCCTCTCATCTGAGACTCACACCAACTCCTTAGCAGGAGGTGTGGCAGCTCTCACAGGCTCTGTTTTAGAGATGAAGAAACAGAGGCTCAGATGGGACACGGGCTCTGCCCATGGTTACATACTGAGTGAGCTGAGGTGGATTATTCCAACTCCAGCTCTGCTGTGCTGTCTATACTCCCACGACACATAGAAAATTCAGTCTTCAACTTATCCTCTTAAAGGATCCTATCGCATATTACATATGTGGCGTTTGTGTGTATACACACACATACATATATGCATATACATATAATGTATATATTTAGCATTATATATTCTACACATAGACATGTTTATATGCTTCTAAAACATACAGATCCAACAGGAAAGCACTTGAGATGACATCAAAAGAGTGCCAAGAGAAAAGCATTATGTTCAAATGAAATAATGGCAAGGAAGCCTTTCTTTACTCTTAACTGAAGGCATGAAAACATGATGAGAAATTTATAGGGGCCAAATCACTTGGACATTCTTTGGATGAAAAGCTAGATGAGGGGGACCTGGATGGCTCCATCGGTTAAGTGCCCGCCTTGATTTCAACTCAGGTCATGAGCTCACAGTTGGTGAGTTCAAGCCCCACGTTGGACTCTGTGCTAACAGCATGCTGAACCTGCTTGGAATTCTCCCTCTCTCTCTCCCCCTCCCCGACTTGTGTGCTCCTCTCTCTCTCTCTCTCTCTAATAAATAACCTTTAAAAAAGCTAGATGACAATTAGGATATGTGTCATACTTCTCCAGAACAAGGACTCATTCATCATCATATTCTTAAATATCTCCAACAACATTTTCTGTGGTAAGCACTGCGTGGTGTTGGAACACTAAGGCAAATGAAGACATAGTCCCTGCTTTCAAGGGGTTCACAACAGAGGGACAGGCCATCTGGGTATATCCAGCCATCCTCCTATGATGGGACAAGTGCTCTCATTGCACTAACCCACGGGAACATGGTGGAGTGGACATCTAACCCCACTTTGTTCATAGGAGCCTTTCTAGCAGAGCTGATGCTTGTGAGGAAGGGAGAATGTTGGGTGGGAGCTGGCTAGATGAGCAGTGCCCACTGAATCAACCAACGGATGAATAGCTGAGAGAAGGGGGGACTCCACTTTCTCCTCATGGGCCCGGTCCCTTCCCTGGGCCACCACGGCAACTCTCCTTTCTGTCCCTAGAGTCAAATATGCAAATTTATTGCACCAAAGCTTTAAGAATTCATAGACAATTCACAGACTGTTGAAGCAGTGGATGTCATACTCAGTAAATCAAAAAACCCACAACTTGAGGAAAATGAAAGGATCTGCAGCCTCTTCCCATTGTGTAATGAAAGAAAATAAACATTCCTGGTTTGTCTCCACTCAGTACTGTCTCATCCTCCGCCTCTGTTAGTGAACTTTTTGGACGTCCAATTATCTGTCAGCCTGGAAACAAGTTTCTCTTCTTAAGATAAACAGCCAACGACCGAAGCACAATTTATATCTATTATTTCTCCATTGGGCTCCCGTCTGAGTCTGGGCGAGGCTAAATAAGAAGAACTGTTAGTAAAATCAGAGGCGAGGACACAAATGAGTGTTTTACCTTTGGCATTTAGATGCAGATCGGATCCCGAGCCCTGTATGTCTTCCTAGGGGACATTTCCGGTGCCGAACCGGAAATTATGAGTCTAAATACAGATATAGTCTATAATGAATCCATCTGGCCACACATCAAGATTTTAAATATTTACAATTATGGCCCTGGCCTTATTAAACTTGCAGGAAAATAGCAGAAGCCAAGTTTACATATGAGGCTTGAGAAGTCTCCCTTTCCCAGCACTATGACAGCAACTGCTTGAAATTTCTAGAAAATATATATATTCACTTGCCAGATTCTCAAGGTCAGGCAGTGGCATGGAAACATCAGGAAACTGCCTTGCTGGGATTTCTCAAACAGCACACAGGGCACAGCAAAGAGCATGTATGAACTATCAAGTCCTTATTTAAATCCTTTCCCATCTTGAAAGGCCATTCCATGCTGATTGCCCAAGAGGAGGCAATTCTAGTAGATAAATGGGAAGAAGTAATAAATACTGGGAAACTAGGAACTTCTTGTTGTCAAGGGCAATGTCAAAATTGAGATTTGAGTCTGAGTTGGAACCTGGTCTTATTAGCGTCTTCTAGCTTGAGAAGGCAAAGTGGCTTCCTTAAAGAATCACATGGCTGGGGTGCCAGGAAATTTTGGTTCCGGTGTGGGTCTGCCTCTCACTCACTGTATGAGGGTGTGCAAATAACAGTTTCCCTGAGAGTCCATTTTCTTATTAGTAAAATGGAAGGAACAACCACTACTTGCCTCACAGGGTTGTTGGAGGCACCAGTGCTGTTGTAGTAGTTTGCAAACTATGGTTTAAGAGACATTCGGGTAGTTAGAAAATAGTTGAGTGCATTACAACTACTATTATTTAAACAAAGTGTAATTGAAATAGAATAAAATAAAATGGAATGGGATGGAGGATTGTTCACATACAGTAAGTACGGTTTTGTAAAAATTTTTGTTTCCTTTATACGTATGTATGTATGTACTAGGTTAAGGCTATAGTATATGAAAGATCTTTGTAAAATGTAAAGGGAAATACTCATGGAAGCAAGCTAGTGGCCCAACAATGACAAATGTCTTTTGTCTGTGCAGTGTTTTCCATTAAAAATAGATTTTATTTTTTTAGAGCAGTTTTAGGTTCATAGCAAAATTGAGCGGAAGTTACAGAGATTATCCATATACCTCAAAAATCAGTTGATTATATTTATGTGAGTCTACTTCTAGGTTCTAGCCTCAGTGATCAATCTGTCTATTCTTCCACCAATACAACACTGTCTTGATTGTTGTAGTTTTATAGTAGGTCATAAAGTGAGGTAATTTCAGTCCTCCAACTTCATTCTTCTCCTTCAATACTGTGTTGTCTCTTCTGGGTCTTTTGCCTCTCCATATGAATTTTAGAATCAGTTTGCCAATATCCACAATATAACATGGTGGGATTCCACCAAATCTACAGATCAAGTAGGGAAGAATTGTCAGCTTGACAATATTGAATCTTCCTATTAACCATGAACATGGGATATCTTTCCATTTATTTAGTTCTTTGATTTCTTCATCAGCATTTTATAGTTTTCTTTATATAGATCTTGTGCATATTTTATCTGATGTATAGCTAAGTATTTTATTTTTGGTGGTGCTAATGCAAACAGTATTATGTTTTGAATTTCAAATTCCACTTGTTCATTGCTGGGATATAGGTGAACAATTGACTTGTGTATGTTAACCTTGTATCCTATAACTTTGCTCGCTTATTAGTTCCAGGAGCTTTTTGTTGTTGTTGACTCATTCAGATTTTTTACATAGATGATCATGTTATCCACAAAGATAGTTTTATTTCTCTTTCCCAATATGTATGCCTCTTATTTCCCTTTCCTGTATAAATGCATTTTCTAGGACTTCCAATGGTATTGAAACACAGTGGTGAAAGGGGACATCCTTGGGTTTCTTCCTGATCTTAGTGGGAAAGCTTTGAGATTCTCACCACTAAGTATGAGTTCAGCTGTAAAATTTTGTAAATATTCTTTATCAAGCTGAGGTTTCCAACTGGAAAAAAATTGAATGAACTCAGCATTCATGTCCCAGGTCCTTCAATTACCTCTGTGGCTTATTCTCACCATGTTTCACTCATGTTACTTGATTGGTCCCTGACATCTGTGATATTTGAGTAAGCCATAATGCGTACAGACTTCTAGTTTTGCACTTTTAACACTGAAATAGAATTATCTCTTCAATTGTTTCCCGAATTCTTAAGGATAGGAACTTGATATTTAAATGTATCCTCCAGGCTGGCAGTGTCCTTTATATAGTAACTGCTCAATAAATATTTCTTTTTTTTATTTAAAAATTTTTAATGTGTATTTATTTTTGATAGAGAAAGCATGAGCAGGGGAGGGTTAGAGAGAGGGGGACAGACAGAAGATTCAAAGGAGGCTCCACACTGACAGCAGAGAGCCCAATGTAGGGCTAGAATTCATGAATTGCAAGATCAAGACCTAAGCCAAAGTCAGACACTTAAGTGACTGAGCCACACAGGTGGCCCCTTTCGAAGAATATTTCTTGAAGCAAAGAATATTATTGGTGGATGAACAAGCAGAGTTGAGATTTCTGGATCCCTGTCTGGGCTTAGAATTTGCCATTGGCCACCTGGGTGATACTTAGGGATCCATTTCCCTGCTCTGTGTTTACATTTTCCTCATTGGTAAAATGAGAGTATTGGACTCAAACCAGTGCTCTCCATGCATATGGGTGCTCTGGGAGAGCACAAGCAATAAAAAGTGCTTTTCTGCCAAAGGATGAAGATTTAAACTACAAAAAGAACCCATTTATGGCTTTTGTATGTTCTATTTATTTATGTTCTGCCTCAAGATTTCATTTAAGTAGATGATCTCAAGGATCCCATCTACCTGTGTCATTCAAGGACTCCACTCCAGGGCAGTGCTGTCTGAGGTACACTCCAATGCCTTCATTAAGTTGTCTGTTTTTCCTTCAAAGCCAGCTAAGGTATCAGTGACTGCAGCAGTGGTTAATATGAATAGAACATTTGACAACTCACAGCTGGGGTCATCATTTTTTTATCTGGCTTTCAAACAGAGTCCAGGCAAACGTTCCCATCTTCCTTTTGACTCCTGCAAATTCCTGATGAGTAACAGCATTCATCTCCTCTGATATGTGGCTATTCCATAGATCTTGGTGGGAACTTTCTGTTTCAGGGGTTCATCCATCAGCCGATGTGGATTAGGAGGACACTTAATGGAGAATTCATTATGATGAGAAATCTGTGAGTTGCAGTCATAAAATTTGCTCTTCCTTTTACAGAAAGCTTCATCACTCACCCACTCCTCCTGAAACAATTGATACAGGGCTTAACCCTCTTCCCTCTGGCCTCCTGCTCTCCTACTGTTATTTGATTCATTTCCATGTAGGTTTATTGAGTGCTTATTATGTATCTGGTACTGTGCTAAACATGATCAGTAAAAGAAATTGTGCCTTACACATCCATTCTACCAGTGACCCTTGGTATGTCCCCTTTCCACTCTCTTCCTTATCTCTCAAGATTAAATTCACTCACAAATTTTATTAAGCCTTTCCTGACCTGTCCCTCATAGGCTAATTCATTATTCATCATATTCTGTACTTGTATACTTTGATTTCTTTCTTTTTATGACATGTTTTACCTTGTGCCTCTGTTTTCTTACCTTGTGGGGAAGATAAAATGAATAAAAAGGAACAAAGCACTTAATTTGTATCAGCTTCATGATATATATTAAATAAACACTAGCTTTATTATTGTTACTATTATAATTGGCATCTGCACCTATTTAATGTGAGCAGATAAAACAGAGTAGAAAGCAAGAATAGGAGGAGAGTGGGCATTGGGATGGGTCATTCGAAAGGAGGAAGAAAATAGCCAAAGGATTGCAGATGTGCAGATCCCTGGACCAGTTATGGAAGGGAGATGCTTTTGGACTGAAAATAGGTAATTCCAGAAATGCTCATCTGATTACTTTAGATGTCCGTTCCAGGCTATGACCAGCTGCCCATGAAGGGTCAGACATCACGATTGTCCTTGACTCTCCAGCCCTGTTACCCTGCAGCTCTGAAAGGAATTTTCTGTGCTGGCCTTTCAAGAGGAGCCGCCTCAGGCTTTCAGCTCAGGCTGCCAAGTCAAGGGAGAAGGTCACACTTTTTGGCAGCCAAGGGTGAAGGGCTCCTCAGGCAATACTTGATCTTCTGGCTGCTTTTCTGGCAGCCCACTCAAAACTATTGATTTGAGCACGTGGTTTGGAATGAGAGCTAGTGCTGCAAAGAGCCCGGCTATTCATGCCTCCTAACACTGTAATTTGAGGGTCCTCCGTTCACACCCTCTCAGAGGTCTAAGTCTGTGCTCTCCACCTAACATTAGAACCCACAGTCCAAAAGGTCTCAATGCTCTATTCATCTGCCAAGCTGCACAGTGACCACATCAACCATAAGAAGTGATATTTAGTCACTATCTCATGGTCAAATGGGGGCTTAAATGCTTCCTCAGAACCCTTTTTCATAAGGATTTTTATTCATTTTTTTTTCATTATTTGGTCCTGTTATTCATTCAACAAATACCCACCTCCTAAACTCCTGGAACAGTACTTCATAGTTAGATTAGGTTAGAAAACAACTATGTAATCTCTGCTCTCTATTGATCACAGGCTAATTATTAGATAAAGAGAGTAAACAATAACACAGAGTATGACAGGGTTATAACTCCAATCAGTACACAGTGAGGCATGGGCAAGGCCCTTGGAAACAGATACCAAAATGATTGAGCTAAATATAAAAATGAGTTTTAAAACAAATGGATATATGCAATAGGCATGCACAGTCCTTCCTCCACTGCTAAGGCTCACCCTGACCTTGTGTCTCACCACATTTCTGACACCCATGTCCTTAAACGTTCCCCCATTGTGAAAGCCTCCCCCAGATGTGGTCAGCATCATACATGTGAGCATGTTTATTTTACCTGTAGCTTGGCAATAAAATATGTTTCCTTGTTTTAGAGGCCAAATAAAAAGGCTGGTTTGAAATACTATATAATATTTACAGTAATGATAATAATCAATTGCTAACACTTCTTGGATCTTTAAGATGTACTACCTGTTTGCCTAAGCATCTTACATCCATCACTTATTTAGACTTTGCGAGACTCTGTGTGTTGGGATTTATTGCTCTTCATTTTACAAAAGAGGACATGGAAATGCACTGAAGTTGCCCAAAGTCACCTAGCTAATAAGTGATGGAGTTTAAACCTGAATCCAAATCTGACTATGAAACCAATCCTTCTCATCACTGCATTATATTCTCTTAGAAAATAGACTCTGGGTGCATCATGGGGCAAAACTTTACCAAAGAGCTAAGTGCTGAAGAACAAACAAATTTAAAAACTAGCTTCCCCTGTTATAAAGGCTATGAAGTTCATTTTAATTTAATGAATACACAGATGGTCACTCATTGCCTCAAATTTCGTAAATTTTTATCTTAAAAAAATCTAGTTTCTTTCCTTATCCTCACTGCCTAACATAGTGCTAGACACATCCTTGACTGGTGATGGATGGATATATTCAAACTCTGAAATTTGGGGAACATCCCAAGTCATCAGTCATGATGCAGGGCTTGAAGGTGAGAGCTACATATCCCTAGCTGTAGTTTGTGAAAAAACATTTTATCTCAAGGCACAGTGGAAAGTATCTCTTTTGCTTTGAGAGTGTTAATTATTTCTGAAGTGTAAAAATGTGTGTTCAAACTGAGGTAGAAATACACAGACCCTTTGCCACTAATTTCTAAAAACAGATTATATTCCTTTACAGGAATATAATGTCTTGGTTAATCAAATGTTATGTACTTTTTTTTTTTTATTTTCCTTGCTGGTTTTGGTCTCCATTCTGTTCTGTTGTTCTGCAATCATTTTTAGAGATTTGGTGAGTGGTTGGGGAAGGAAAATGGCTTTAATAAGCCAAGAACAGTAAACAGAGCTAATTTTCCTTTACGCTTTTAGAAACCAGAAGACCTAAGAACAAGTTAAGAGATATCTTCCTTTGCTAGCAAAATCATTTTCAAAATGAGAGGCGGTCATCTTTCCCGAGGAGCCTGAAATTCCAAGATAAAGATGAAAAGATGGTGTTTTATCATAATGACACGGATCTGCATCCCCATTTATTTTGTGCTCCAGCAGCAAAATATACTGGGGACTGTCATTCTGTTTTGCAAAGTGGGAAAGTATTTAGCCATTTAAATAAGTCGAAAGTAAAAAGAGGCACCAAAGGGAAATAGTACAGAATAATAGCTTTATAGTCTCTCTAGGAAAAAAAAAAAAATCAAACCACTGACCCAGATAGTCAGAATTTATAACTTGCCTCCTAAGCTCTCTCTACAACTGGTGCTCTTTAGGAAAGAGTTTCTTTGGCTGTTCCTTACTAGTAATAATCATTCTATACTCCACTATAGCACTTTAAGCTTCTTTCAGAGTACTTCTCCATCTATTAACTCATTTGGTCCTCAGAGCAGCCTTGCATAGCACACAGGTCCAGGGCAATCACCTCTGTTTACTGTTCACAAAGTTCACCCTAGCCCTGGGCATGGTTAAAAGAACAGAAACCACAACCACACACATTGGTCCAAACACCGGATTTCTTCTCTCAGAAACCTAGTTCTTCCTTTCTGAGAAAGTGCACAAGAATCAGCAGCTCACAAAGTTACAAATTTTACCATCTTCAAAACAATTAATTTCAAGTGTTTACTCTGAGCCAACCCAATTGAAAAGACAGCCTTGCTCTGGAAACAGAAGGTGATGGGATCTCTCCTCTTCCTTTCTTTTCTTTTTTTTTTATAGTTGGGTCCCTGAATATTTGGAACGTAGGGTGGAAACCTAATCACTTAAAACAAAAATGCAGAGGCTGTATTTGAGAGAACCTCACTTTTCCCTCATGGCATATATTTCAGTCACATTATGTTGGTGCCTAGCTCTACTTCTGTTTTAAATCTACAGCTGGGTTGTATTTTCACCTTCTGGTTTAAATACATTTCGAGTGTGTCAGTATCATTGCTTCTACTCCAGATTAATAGGATCAGCCAAAAGGATGGCTGACATTTTTGTTGCTATAGAAACTAGTCCTGATGTTACACAGCTTGCCTTTCCCCTATTTGCCATACATCTATCCAGCTACTGAACACAGACATCTTTTTGTTTCATAAGGAATTACATTAAAAAATTAAGCCATGATTTCATCTTGGCTTTGTCCCCATTCTGTCTGAGAGAGGATTAAATAATATTAAGAAGCATACAAAAGAAAGTGGGAATTGTTGATAATATTTCTTGATAGCTTATGAGTTTACAGATATAAAAGAATACAAGTTGAGGGGCACTGGTCTGGCTCACCTGGTAAAGCATATGACTCTTGATCTCAGGGTCATGAGTTCAAACCCCATGTTGGGCATAGAGCCTACTCAAACAAAACAAACAAACACCCCCCCAAAAACCCCCCAGAAGAAACAAGTTGAGCAAATTATCTCACAACCTAAATCTTTGCTCTTTCTTGCTTAAGTACTTCAAGGATTTTCCTTAGTAAAACCCAAAGCCAAACCAACATATTCCATCTTAGCCTGTGGACAATGAAACTAAGCCAACTTCTCCTCTTGTCCCTCCCACCTATACACACAAAAAATAGTTTCTGGACAGCTGTTTCCTTAAATATGTCATCAGTATCCCCCAGCATATCACCTCTATTCTACACCGAAATTCTTTTTCTACAGATGCACCATTGCCCCTAGAGAAAACCTCTCACACAGAATTAAGATGTAAAGTCTCAGCACTTAATGATGCAGCCAGCATGTATGTCTGGTGCCAGAAGGTACACTCAAGGAGGAAAAGATAGAGGAAATGGAAAAAAAAGCACCCTGGGAAATGACTGGGAAACACAGCTTCTCCTGTAATAACTAATGTTTATCAAAAGCAGAGGCAATGAGCAGCTCCTAATAGGCAGAATCTAAACTATCAGATGTACGTTTGTCATGGCTACGATGGTAGGTAGTAGAAGGTTCTACATTTGAGTGGAATTTCTCCCTTTCCCATTACAGGTTTAAATAAAATATTTGCAACCATTTAGGAGGCACAGATGACCAAAAGGGACAGATCCTTCAGGCAGCTCTCGTGGTTATCAAGTTTACTTGCAGCTGTTGCAGAACCTTGAAGGATGTATCCACTTGGGAAAGCAGGTGGAATTTATGAGTGGTGTATTGACTAAGAATATTAAAGAAAGACTTTCTCATTTGGCGGAATATGGAAGTCACCCCATTAGATACAGAGGACTGTAGTGAGGTTGAGGCTATTTTGTATCAAGAGCCAAGGAGAAAACAGAGGTGACAGGAGTCTTTCTGTCATGTTTATCACAGTTTCTGTGAGGTGTAAGTTCTCTTCCAAGCCACCGGACAAATGAGGAAGCTGAGATTGGGCAAGGGATAAATACTATTTGTAACACCGGTCTCCTGGGTCCCAGGCTTCCTTCAAATGGCTGAACTGGGAAGTGGAATGGCCAATGGCAGGTAATGTATCTGATCATTTTTGTAGTTGGCTAATGCAATCTACACAAAACACAACATGAGGTAATTAAAGGATAATGCCTGTGGACTCAAGCTATTTTGTTGTTTGATTGGCCAGGGAAATAGTTCACAGTGCTGCTATCCATGGTAATCAGCAATAGAGGACTGTTTTTCATTGAAACTCTAAGTTGCAATTGTCTCTTCTTGCCAAAAAGAGTACTGTTGGAGGAGGGAGGTAGGAGTGAGGACCACAGAAAAGAGGGTCTGTTTGGATAGAATAGACACTCTAGTCAAGGAAACATGAGTACGGGTTCTTCTGGGAGAAATTTCGGCACAGTAAACTAAGAGCTCCAGGTGCATCTTTCATAAATAGAGTCATAATGCAATTTATCATTTGAACCAGGACTCTTTTGATGATGAAAGGGGTCACTACTAACAATCTATACCTGGACAATAGGCATAAACTGCAACTTTTCTCAGGCAAATCCAAAAGTATCGTCACCCTACTTATAAGGCAGCTACATATAAGTACAGATAATAAATTTTGCCATAGATATTGTCCTGGAAACAGACTAAAAGTTCAGTCATACCCCAAAGATTGCTTAGGCATCCAAGTAAAGTTTCACTTTAAGAAATTGCTGATATTATTCCAGATCACTGTTGTCTAACAAAAACATGGCAAACCCTATAGATAAGTCTACATTACTTTTAAAAAAGTAGCCACATTAAAAAGTATGGTGAACCAGGTGAAATTAATTTTAATAATGTATTTTATTTATCCCAGTGTACCTAAATCAAAATTTCAACACATTATCAATATAAAAAAAACTATTAATTAATGCTTTGCATTCTTTTTTTTTTTTTTTTCAAACCAGACCTTGAAGAAATGGTAGGTTTTGAATGTGCTGAGATAGAGGGCTTCTAGGAGAAAAGGAGAGAAAGAAATCTTTAGACTTTCCAGATAGAATGGAAGAAAATAATGTCAGACATAATAATAAAAAAAGAACCACATTTCCCCCCAGCATTACTGAGCTACATGGACATATAAGAACCACAATTTTTAAATCAGGTGGATAGGATTCTAAATTGAAAAAAAAAGTTGGAAGAAAAGGCGGGGAGTGGAGAGGTAGAACTCAGAGGAAGACATGAGGTGAAAAGAGAGTACATGGACCCCAGGAAGTAAGCATGAGGTTCTTCATACAGAAAGAAAGTCTGGACCCTTTGGAGAAGAAAGAGCAGGTTATGCAGTTATGGAAGACAGGAGAACAAAGTCTGCATGTCTAGACAAGAAACAGAGAATCAAACAATATCTGGAGGAGACTGTGAACCCCCTGAGGTCTGAGTAAATAACTCATCTTTGTATCTCCAACACCCAGCATCATGCAGAAAAGTAACTTCTTAATTGCTGGTCAGATGAATCTCCAGGGGTGGATGTGTACAAGGAAATGGGTCCTGGGTTGAAGGGAGGGTATCTACCACCTGTGGGAGGCCTCCATTCCAGTGTATGCCATCTACTAAAATGACACTGCTTTTCAAATATGACCAACTGTTCTTCCAGGGTGTGACTCAGAGAAATAGGGCATCCAAGACATGTTGCTTCAAAACAAGTTTGGAAGAGGGCATGAGAGCTTCATTACAGACTGGGGTGCAATAAACACAGATGTTGCCAGCACGGGTTTATATCTGACCTCATCAATTACATGTACAGAGAGTGATATATGTCAGATGTTCAGTCGCAATTTTGCCTGAAACCAACAACAGGATATGCCTCTTAACCAATACCACAATGTAACCTCTCAGAGAAAACAAATATTTATTCCCTGTGTCAGTCATTCGTTACCCACAGCTAATATTTATGGCATTCATCCCTAGCACTAGCCAGCAAATAGAATACTTTGTCAAGCTTCAGGGATTCCAGGAGCAGCTAGACAGAAGAGGACTAAAGTTTGGGGGAGAAATTTACAACCTCAGAGATGAAAAGAGGAGGTGATAGGTGACCTGCTTGGGGAAGAACATGAGTGACTATGCTGATGAGTGGCTGGGTGGGGGTGGTGAGTGCCTCCCACAAGGGACCTAGATATTAACCAGGATGGACTGGGAAAAGACGTAGCCTGGGTTTTAGTGTCCACATGGTCATTGAACCCTGACACCTTAGACAAGGTACTTAACCTTTCTAGGTCTCCGCTTGCTCAGAAGTAACATGAAGGGTTTGGGCAGGTTTCATTCAATATCCTTCCAATTCTGTGCTGAGCTGTTCAAGGCCATTCCCAGTCCCAAACAAAACCCCAGCTTCTGGGAATCTCAGGCTGAATCAGAGCCTATGGCCTCTGGGTTTCCCAGAAGGGAAGCCCTGACATCTTTGAAGATGTTCATCTAGGCTGCGATGGCAGATTTTGGATGTTTAAGAGGAACTTACTTTGTAAATTCTCAAATTCAAGTATCACCTTTCAGGAGAGTTATCGTCTATCCAGTAGAGAACAAATAAATGAGAGCATTGGAGGAGGCAGGGCTGTGCAGAGAAAGGAGCATGGGGCAACAGTAGGAATGGAAGCCAGATTGCAAAAGCATTTGAATGCCTCACTGAGCTGAGACCTTCGGACTTTATTCTGTAAAAGATGCAGTATTCTAAGTGTCTATGCCATGGAGGGCGTGAGGTGGGTGGGATTTAGAATAACAAACCTGGTAGCAAGGCAGAAATTGGGACGCTTTACTCTTTTATTCAGTCGCTCGTTTATTATACCAACAATTATTGAGGTCCTTAGTGAATATCCTTTGACTGAATAAGTGATCATTTGGTTCTAAATGACGAAATTTTTCCTCACTAGGGATTTTGCTCCAAGTACCTAGTGTCCAGTAAAGACAGAATTGTCCTTCATTGAGCCAATATGTGAATGTTGTTCAGGTCAGGTCCCACAAGTGGATGAGGTCTTGGGAAAGGGTAAAAAAAAATCCTATCTTGGGACACTTGGTACCACTTGTGATTTCCTGGGTCTGACTCCCTCTGGGAATAATTTTGCATGCCCAGCTGCATCAGCATGTTGAGTTATACAACGTAGCAAGCTGTCCCACAGTAATAGGCATGACGTATCATTCCATTGATGCATGAAATTAAAAAGATGTGGTTTGCTAGAGATACAGCAGATAAACCAAACTTGCTTCTCAGTCCATCTACTTTTATTCATATGTAAAAATCTCAGAAGAAGAAAACTAAGAATGAGTCAGTCTGATTAACTACCCATAGATTAGTGCCAATAAACAGTTTCATGCCATCGACGGTTGAGGAAGTGGGGTGTTTAAGGTTTATTGAGTTCCTACTGTGTGTGTGGCCTGCTAGGAGGTACAATATACAGCTAAATAAATAGAACCCATAGACTATCAGAGGAGGGAAATCTCATCCAAGCCGAGAACATCAGTGAAGACTTCAGTATTGAAGGGAGACCAGGTATCACACAAGAGGAAAAGAGGGGGGAAAAAGCGGGAGCAGGTATGCAGGTGGTAGGGAGGGGCAGTGAGTTGCCTCACTCTGTGCACCACAGATAAAACGTCTGCTGCAGACACTGCTGCCCAGGGCTCCAACATGGACAGCAAATTCCTGCCAGAAGGTGAAGAGATACCGTGAGCAGGCGTTGGAGCAGATGTGGCCAGTGCACAGGGTTAATCAAGCATTCTGCATCCAGCAAGAGAAATAAATGCCCCCAGAGCAATATTGGCAGCAGCTGGCAGGAGATGGCACTGACCCAAGCTTTGTCCTCCTGGAATAAGAGGAGACCTGTCACTCCAAGGGCTGGAGTACTCCTCTCGGGTCCCTCCTTGTTCGCAGTGAACGTGAGAGGAAGGGGGAAGGGAAAAAAAATAAGTCATGGTGTCACTGACCTACAATAAAGAAAGTAATCAATAACCATTCTATGAAAGAGAAAAAAGAGATGAAGAAGAGGGCTATTTGGTAATTTGATGGTTTCTATTTGCTTCTCTGGTTTTGATTTTACAGTTGGGAAGGATGTGAGTGTTATTACATGGCAATGAGGTTGCTATGGTAACTCTTTATTGTTTAATATAAGACTAACTAAATCTTAGATAAGTTACTGTGAGAAAAATTAATGCTGCCAAAGGCCAGATCTAGTTTTTGATTCTCCTTCTTTTTGTAACATTTACGTCTATTTCCCCTTCATAACCTGCCCTTCTCCTATAGGACATCAAACACACATCAGGATGAAGGATGGCTTTGGTCACTGGTGAAGGAATCCTCTGCTATAAAAAATCAACCAGGTCCCAGTGGTCAGGGAGAAAAAAAGTCGATAGAAGAGTGGCTGTTTATGCCCAAGAGAATTCAAAAGGTGGCTCAACCTTAGCTTTTCAGTCTAATATACCTGTGCATGAAACCCAGCTTTGCTACTTAGCCATTCAGTAACCTAAGGCAATGAAATTTTCTGAATCTATTTCTTAATCATTAAAATGAGGGAAATAATACCATCCATTTCATCAAATTTTGTTGGGAAATAAATCACCTCCTGCTGTGAAGTCTTTAGCGCAGTGGTAGGTAATATTTACTATTTAATGATTAGTAGCTATTCTTTTTTTCCTCCTCTTCAAATGATCACCATCATCACCATCAGCACTATTATATTGCCTCATTATTATTTCAAGGTCCAGTTCAAAAGCCACACCTTCTGCCTTTTGTGATTTTCCTGGAACACGCAAAGCGTGTTTCCCTCTGCACTCCCTGAGGTCTGCCCGCAGGTATCACAAGGGGGCACTAGGTTGGGGGAAAGGAAGTCATGCGAGTCCTGAGGGCTTTCTTTGTTCCAGATCCTATGCCAGGCCCCCACTTTCATTAACTTATTATTTGTTCCACACTCTCCTGGTGTGGATGTGATTATCTTCCATCATACAGTGGAGGAAACTAGGATTCAGAGAGGTTTCATACTTTGCTGATATTCCCACTGTTCAGAAATGGGAGATCAGTGGACATTCAGTTTCAAAACCTAGGCTTTTTCACAGCACCGCACAGCCATTCTGGGTATAAATTTTTATAGTATTTCTTTGGATGCATTTCTACCTTATCTCCTCCTATCCTAGCAATCTTGGACACTGGAGGTGAGCCTGCTTTCTTTCTTTCTTCCTTGTATTTTGTCCACTTCCCTATTTCAGGGATAGCACACATTATAGGATCAACAAAGCCTGCTGATTGAGAAATGAAAATCGAGTCAAAGAAAAAGAGTGAGACAAGAAAAACATGGATGCAGAAGTGGATGCAGGCAGAGACTGACCTGGCTACTACAGTGAGTCTTAGATTTCAATGGACAGCAAAGAAAGACAAAGAGAAAAGTTACTTTTGACATAAGTGACAATCGGGGGTTGGCGGGGGCGGGGGGGGGGAGAGCAGCCATGAAAATAGTGCTTAAAACAAAGCAGGTGAAATCTGAAGAAAACTAATTAAATTTCCAATTATATCAGCAGTTGTAAATTACAAGTTTTTTCACCACTAGAAGGAAGCTGAGAGGAAAGGATGACAAACCAGAGGTTTCACAATCGTGGAAGAACACATAACTTTCACTTAATAGACAGCTCTGGCGGTAATATTATAGAAAGCATTCTGGTTTCCTGAAATTCCCTTGTAATGAATGGCTTCTCAATTCAATAATTTTATTTCAGTTAATCTATCACCTTGAAAGCATATGCTAAGGAAGCCTGGTAGAGCGATCTTTTGGATAACTTAATAAATGTTTCATTTTCTCTAACCCCACTCCCCTCAAGGAATCACTTTGGGTGATAGCCTTAAACGATAGACAAGAGGTCTACTTGTAATGTCTATGCTGAGGCTTGTTCTTCTCTTGCAAAGGTACATTAGGAAAACTTTAAAAGTGAATTATGAGACCCTGATTATTGACTAGCACTTCTATTAAAAATTTACGAAATCCATTTAAGAAAAATGAAGTATAAAAACAAGACAATTTTAGTGTTAGGTGGTTGAATGTATCTTGTGACTTTGGAGCCTCACAGAACTGAGCTTGGATTCTGCTTCTGTCTCTTATTTGCTTTCTGACGTTCACTTCACAGGTTCTCAGTTTTCTCAGCCATACAAGATGAGTAGAATATGTCTACCTCCTAAGACTTCTTTCTACATGCTGCAAAAAGATAATACCTCAAGTGCATGATACACAGTAGGTGCTCAATCATTGTTCCTCTAATGAGCAATAATACTTTCAGCTGATAATCAGATTGATTTATTCATCAACAAACATTTACTGAGAGCTTCTTGCCAGTTAATAGAAACCATGCCAAATGCCAGGGACTCAGTCTGAGAAGATAGTTGCCTAGTTCTGGGGAATTCAGTCTGGTGGGGACACACATTTTCTGTTTCTCTCTCCCTTTCTCTACCATCTCTTTGCTTAGGCTACCTCCTTCCTCCTAGAGATTCCCACCCCAGGTGAAGGTTCATAAGTACTCAGTAAGATTTCTTTAAAGTACAACAACGACAACCACAAATTGCTTTGTCTGGTAATCGTATAACCCCTTACATGGGTAAACACAGAACATACTTACATTCCTTTATCTCTTGTGAGCATATTTGCAGGTATGGGAATAATAATGGCCAACACTTAAGAAGTATGATATTATACTGACATCCTCACTTTGTAGTTTGGGAGGCTGAGGTACAGAGAGATGCCCAATTATGTTTGACTGCGCAAGTCAAACACTTTCCCGGGACATTCTGCACTCTCTCCTACTTTGCTGTGAGACTTGGCTGGACAAGAACTGCTCTCTTAATTGTAAAGATGAGGAAACGGAGATGGGAGAGAACTAGTGTGCCCATTATTAGGTTGCAAGTAACTGATGGAGACAGGATTAGAACCCAGGTGCTTTGTCATCCACAGATTCATCAGTCATTCAGCTTATGTGTACCAAAATAAGGAAGACCATTACATATCAGGAAATCATAATGATGACACCATCATCAGTTAATATGCACTTCCTCCCTATTAATAGCGCTGTTGAATGAGTGCTTGATCTCAATCTTCCCAACAATACTATGAGATAGGTCTAGCATTTTTCTATTTTTGCACATTAGTAAGGAGTATAGATAGGTTATGACACTTACCCCAGGCAAAACAGCAAGCATAATGAGGATTTATACCCAAGTCCTTGGGGGTGCCTGGGTGGCTCAGTCGGTTAAGTGTCCGACTTCAGCTCAGGTCACGATCTTGAAGTTTGTGCGTTTGAGCCCCATATCAGTCTCTGTGTAGATGGTGCAGAGCCTGCTTGGGATTCTCTCTCTGCCCCTCCCCCACTTGCATGCACACCCACTCACTCTCAAAATAAATAAATAAACTTAGAAAACTTAAAAAAAAAGTGCTCAGATGCCAAAGTTGGTCCTCTTATCTACTTCACCCTATACTGTCTCTCACTCTGTTGTTGGCTAGGAGGCATACATGTATGTAAATATGTGTGTTTCCCTACCCACATAAAAAATATAAGATCTAGTCCTCTGTGCAGAAAAAAAAAAATTAACATACAGGCCTGAGACTGCTGACTTTAGAAGGACTGCTTGCAAGATAATGGGAAACTTAGCTCTTAAAATGGTCCCTAGTTGAGAAGACTGGTTCACTGTACTGAGACTATTACACAAACAAGGTAGCTTATTCTGAACACCCACTTCATTTTTGGAGATTGGAATTTTGGTAGTTAGGAAGAGCATGCATATGTAACCAGTCCCCAAGAAAAACCTTGGACACTTAGTCTCACATGGGCTTCCTTGTGCCAGAAGCATCTCATAAATTTTGCTGCATTTTCACTACTAGGGGAAGAGTGCATTTTTCATGACCTCTCACTCTCACCTTAGGAAGTTTGGCTTCACAGGGGCACCTGGGTGGCTCAGTCAGTTAAGCATCCAACTTCGGCTCAGATCATGATCTCAGGGTCTGTGAGTTCGAGCCCCACATCAGGCTCTGTGCTGACAGCTCAGAGCCTGGAGCCTGCTTCAGATTCTGTGTCTCCCTTTCTCTTTCTCTGCCCCTTTGCTGCTCATGCTCTATCTCTGTCTCTCAAAAATAATAAATGAACTTTAAAAAAATGAAAAAAAAAGAAGTGTGGTTTCACTGACATTTTTTTCGCTTCCTGGTCTATCTGTGCATTCTTGTTGTACCTCTGTAATAAATTTTAGTTGAGTATGACTGTGGTTGAGTCCTGTGAGTCACTGAAATTGTGGATGAAACACAACTTCATTTATAGGCTATGAAAAAAATCCTCAGATCAACCAAATAGTAAATATTTCTTTACTTTAAAAAATTTTAAACTTATTTTGCCCCAGTTTTGAGATATATTTAGCATCTAACATTGTATTAGTCTTGGGTGTACAACATGATGATGTAATATATGTGTATACATTATGAAGTGATCACCACAGTAAGTTTGGTTAACGTCCATCACCCCACAGAGTTACAATTTTTTTTCTTGTGATGAGAACTTTTAAGATCTATTCTCTTAGAAACTTTCAAATGTATGATACAGTACTATTAACAGTAGTCAACACGCTACATATTACATCACCAGAACTTATTTATCTTATACCTGGAAGTTTGTACCTTTTGACCACCTTCTTTTATTTTCCTATTCTGACCCTATTTCTTTTATTTGTCTAATCATTCATTCAATAAATACTCATCAATAACTGACCCTATGCCAGCGACTGCACTTTGTGCTGGGGAATAAATCATATTCCAGTGGAGATGACACACATTAATCACACAGGAGGACAAGCACATGATGTATATATTATGTACACATATACACACATATATATATAATAAACTGTGATCCAAGGTACAGAGAGTAAGCACAAAAAGCCGTATTGCACTGTAACAAGGTGGACTGACTCAGATGGAGGTGTAATACAAGACTTCCCTGAGGAAATGACATTTGAGCTGGTGTCTGAAGGACAAGTCCAGTTAGCTAGGTGAAGGAAGGGTTGGGGAGAGAAGAGTAGGGGGGTCGCAAATACCTCTCCTCTCTCAATCTTCAAAACCTGGGACAATAAATGAAAGGAAAGGAAGTGGCAATCACTCCACCAGATAACCATGCTTGTCATTAGGTCAAATGTAAGAGCCCTAATTGAAACTCTGTTGAGGCGTCAGGAAAGAGGAATCTTCAGGAATGTTCTGTAGGCCCTTTTTGGGGCAGATCTTGGCCCAGCATTTTGAATGACTGATGAGAAGCATAAACAACTGTGCTCTCCATCGCTATGTAATTTTAAGTCAGATGCTTCTTTCTAGTACTGCTGACAGAGGACGGTCACGCCTGGGTCATCTCAGCCAGTCCTGGATCTCCCGCAATGGAAATCAGGGCATGCTGTCATTGAATAATTGCAGCTCGCCTGCTGAAATGCAGATGTGCAGTCAATGGAGAGGATTCAATTTGTGGAGGGGCAAAGACGGAGAAGATAGAAGGAGTCAAAGTAGCTGCAGTCTTTCTATTTGTTCTTTCCTGAGTCTTTGGTTACTCAAAAGACTGGAGTAGATTTGTCTATATTTCAAAGGGACCTGGGCTCAGATGCCAGGGCACTTTTGAAGGGGAGGGATTGTGATAGGGGCTACAGATGGGCTCAGGCCCATCCAAAACTGGCCTTAGGGAGTCACTGTAGAGTTGAGAGAGAGGGGAGAAGAGCTGTGAAGACCTCCTTCCCCACCATGAACCCTGACATTACATACCTGACCCCATAGTCATGGGAGGTCAGGCTGGGAGGAGGGAAGCTCACTAGTGGCAAGGTGACAGGAAACAGAACGAGCCTGGGAAGAACCTTGTAAACAGCTGTGGCGGGGACTGAAGAAAATCTCTGTGCTCATATCCCTTTTCTAGGATGTTTGAAAGTCAGGAATTTCAAAATCTTCCCCTAATGAGTTTGTTTGGTTGTTATTACATGTGATGGGTAGTGATCCTGCTCTCTTTCCTTAGAAAAGAGATCAAACTAAACACCTATTATACGCCAGGCACTCTTCTAGTGCTATTGGCATATTATTTCATTCTGAAAACAAAATTATAAGTAGGTATTTAGTTCCTATTTTATAGATTTGGAAATGGGTACATTTATGTATTTTTCCAATGTACTTTGAGTGCTGCATTGTCTTACGCTGGATCAAGGAGTTTATCCATTTTATTCCACCTAATCTTTACAATCAAGGAAACTTTGCCATATATAAGAGAACATTCACATCCATTCTTCCTGTTTTCATGTATGTAGTCCACTCAGGCACTGCCTTAGACTCCAACTAAACAGATTGTTTAGGACCACACAGCCTACATCTCAGAAAAGAGTGTGGAAAGACAAAAAGATTAATGCCAGGAGCATAGAGCAAGACACAGAGTTGAATAAATAAATGAATGAGCGAGTGAGTTTGGCGAATTAATAAATAAATAGAATGGTTGGTGAATTGAAGAGCAGGCTAAAAGTAGAAACAGCAATATATTCTCATGAGCAGAGCTGAATATTTTCAAACTCATTTCTAGCCCAGACTAACCATATGAAACCTAAAACATCATTTGGCATGGACGACAAAAAGTCATCAAACTAGGAGAGGCCAGTAAATTGAGGAAAGAAACTAATTTTGTTCAGACTTGTTTTAGCTATGGTTTAACACAGTTTAGGACCACGGCCATAAAGCCCTCAGGAACGATCAAATGTGCTTGAAAATATCATATTAAATTACATTTCATTTCATTTTGCCCAAACAGCATAGCAATATCTGTGTACAATATTTGTAACAGAATGCAAAAATGTGCCTTGTATTTGCATCCTATTAACCTATTTAAAATCCCAAACAGAAGGAGATGAATTGGAATCTTTTGCATCTAATGCATTAGAATACAGAATGTAGAAATATAAAGTAGCATTAAACAACTGCAAATATAATAATAAACACTGTAATATTGATGCAGTGATTTCAGATTGCAGTAAATTCACATAGTTTTGTCTACAACATCACACTGAGGTAAGGAATGCTGGTACAAAATAGAATTTTAAGGAAATACAAATTTTGTTCCCCATACTCTCACCATCCCATTAAAAGGAATCAAAAAACCTAATTTTGAAAATAAAATATACATAACTATATAGTATGAAGATAAAGTTCATGTTGACTGCCTTCCTGAGCACAGTAGATGCTCAATGAATAATTACTGTGGAATTAGATACATAGTTCACTCATTCTCCAAACATTCATTAACACCAACACTATGTGCCAAGCACTAGGTTAGTTATGCAAAGGGACGAGGAGAATATACATAGGAGACCTGAACAAACAGAAAGGTGGCCATGTATGTCTTCCAGGGCTGAGGCCAACCCTCATGCTCCCACATGGTTGACAGACGTGTAGTCACGCAACAGGATGACCCAAGCACTACTTCTCAAGTCAGTATTCTTTGTTAAACTTGAGGGGTCTGGGTTCAATTGCACATGAGTGTAAGATGGGAATAATAGGTTTATCACACTTGATAATAATGATTGCTAACATGATCTTACATTCTATACTCGGACTAAACAGCAGTTGGCCCTATGATTTAGCACTGACATTAGGCAACATTGTGAACTAAGGGCAGAAAGGCATCCGACATTTGCTGAGTGCTTGTTATATGCCAGGAATTATATCTGGGACATTATAATCAGTATCTTAGTCAATTTTTATGGCCACCCTTTATTGTAGCTATCATCATCCCTGCTCTCAGATAAGAAAACAAAGTCACAGAGAGATTGAACAGTTTTTCCAATGTCATATAGCAAAGAAGCTTTCTGTTATTAATCCTACCTATTCTCCAAGTAGCAATTGCCATTATAAATCACAGAATGGCCCTGGGGCTTTCAGATCAGGAAAAAGACCTACAGATTCCAAGTGACTTATCCAAGGTCACCTGGGAAGTGGTTGGCAAAGCCAACATGAACCCAATTCTCCCCAAGTCCCTTTCTAGTACCCGGGTAATACAAGGCCGTCTCTCCAGACTCTTACTTTTCCAGTTACAGCCTGTGCAAACAAGGGAGACAGTGCAGTGATAGATTGTGCCTAAGAGCTATTTTAATAGCCCTGCTGTTTTGCTGGAGAAACACAGATGCTGTGATTTGCTCCCCCTGAAGCCTGCAGCCGGGTTACTGCTCAGGCAGCCACCAGATGCTGCTGTTTCCAAAAGACACCTGAAAGCAGCCAAGCTTCTGAGGATATACAGGAAACACTGTCAAGACTTTCAAAGCCTCCTAACTTTCATTAGTAGCCACCCTGATCCTCTGCTGACATACGCACTCTACCAATTTGGGTTAAGGCCCCAAGGAGAAAGGATGTTTAGTGATCCCAGATATTAGAACTCCCCAGTTCCATTGTAGCTCACTCAAAACTCAATTCAAGTACACTCATGCCTCATGGTTAAGTCTGACTCTATAACGTAGGAAAAGAAAAGAATGGGGAGGATGAGGGAAGAAGTAATATTTATTGTATTAGAAGCATGTATTTGATGTCTAATACATATTTTCTCATTTCATCTATACAACAAAGTCTGTGAGAAGTTACTATAATCCCTATATTGTAGATGAACAAATTAATGCTAGAAAAATGAAGAAACTCATCAAAATGTAATACAGCTAGTCTTGGGTAAAGAAAGGTTTTGGTCATTGGTCTCAAGGGTTCTATACTTGTACTCTCTTAAGGAAAATGGTAGCAAAGATAACTTTCAATATTTAGCATGGCATTCTCTTTCAGGCAACATAATCGACTTTACAATCCCTTGGGTAAATGGCTGCTCATCTTATCCCTCTCTCTCCTATGGTATCATAGGATACCATACTTTTGAAAATGGCTCTCTGCTGCCAATCACTTTGGATCAAAAGTTTCTGTGGTCACTCTTTTGGGGATGAGGAAAGGAGGGGTGGAGAGAGATGAAGACTGAGATTTAGCCAGAATCCATTTTCATAAATGAGAACCTTTTGTGCAAGTGAAATAAATATCCCATCTATGGTATCTCTGCATCTCATTCGGTAACCCCCATCTCTTGATTATCACTGTGGGTTGTAATGTACACTCTATTAAATGGGCAATAAACACAGCAAGGGTTATTGCCGCACATAATAGCTAACAGAGATCTTGTCTTTTTCCCCCTATTTCAGAGCCTTCCACACCTTCCTCCTACACCCTTCCCATCTGCCTAATAGAGAATAGCCATACACACACACACACACACACACACACACACACACACACACACACACACACTGATCTATGGCATAAAATATCATCATTCATTTAACAATCTGAACACTTCATCATAACCCCCAAACATGACCTTTCTCCACTGTTCTCGTCTCACAAAATGCATCTCAATTCATCTAATTCCTCAAGCCAGAAACCTAGGTATTGTCCTTGGCTCTTCCTTCTCCTTTATTGTTCCCACTAAATCCATCTCAAAATCAAAATCCACCTCCTGAATTTTTTCAAATCCATATTCATCACCACCATACTACTCCAAGCTAGCAGTGTTTCTTTCTTGGACAGAGACACCCAAAATAGGTCTCTTTCTCTCACCATTTTTTTTTTTGCCACTCCTACCTCCAATCCCCATCTACTTTCCAAGCAGTAATAAGAAGGATCTTTGAAAAAAAAAATAAACTTGATTGTACCACTTTCCTATTAACACATTCAATGGGTGCTTAGTGTGGACATGGGGCCAAGTGGTTTATTTTTAAGGATTATTCATTACTAAAGTGTCCCCAGGTCTGCTTTTTTAAATAAAACATCTCCAATATATCCATCCCTCCATCCTTAAACAACACTCTTCAGTCTCACATCATCCTGTTTGACCTGTTCAAGGTTATCTTCCAAGTTGTGTTCTTTGGCTTAAAACATGGTTATTCCTTTCTTCGAATTAGATCTGACCTTAAATGTTTTCAGAGTGGGTAGATGCCCAGATGGTGGGATTGCAGGGATTCCTGTCCTAATATACTTTCCTTCTCCCACATTAGGTCATATCTACCACCACCAGTGAATACTCACTGAATGCTTACTCTGTGTCAGGCACTACTAAGCCTTTACATATTTTGTCATATTAAGCATCAAACATGGGGTGCCTAGCTGGCTTAGTCAGAAGAGCATATGACTCTTGATCTCAGGGTCATGAGTCATGCCCCACATTGGGTACCAGATATTACTTAAAAAAAAACTTAAAAAAATCAAACATCAAATATCAAACAGACGATAATTGCAAGAGCTGGGTTTCAACCAAGGCACCGTAACTCTGAAGCCTAGAACCTTAACTAGTATTCCTTCCCTTTATTACTTGTAGCTACTTGGATGTCCTAGGCTGCTTTCTATATTCTGTGTTTGGTATCTGCAATTCTTTTTGCCTATTATGCATTTCCTTTGTCTTCTTGGCAAACGGTCACTTGTCCTTTAATATTCTCTGTGAATCTTTCTTTGAATCCTTTAGACAGAGTTTTGTTATTCTAATCTGTTCACATTCTTCCATCATAACACTATACTACACTATATCGTAATTAACTCTTCATCTGATTATTGCATTCTTACATGTAACTAGTAGATGTGAAGAGTGTGGGCTTCATCATAAGAATAGTATTTGACCCTTGGCAATTGAATGAACATTATGGAGTTGCGTTATCTGCCTCATGATGAGAGATTAAATGTATGACTAAAGGTAATGTGTAAAGATTGTACTCGGTATACAGTAAGTCTTCAACAAATGCTGGGGGTATACGTGTGTGTGTGTATATCAATCTATCTATCTATCTATCATCTATCTATATCTCCATACCTATACATACATGGATAAATATACATGTATAGATATACTCACACATGTGCCACTAAATAGTGAGTTTCTCAGGAGTGAGGCTTGGTAACTTTTCCACTCAATTTATAACAGTAAGGAAGATAAGAACAAACATATTAGTAACTAAGTTATCCTTTAAAAATGGGTTCCAGAATTTATGAATGCTTATCATATACTGGAAATCATCATTGCCCCTTTAGAAAGCAATTTGGGAATATATCTCAAGAGTCTGATAATATTTAGATAACTTTACTTTTAGACATCTGTTCAAAACAAATGAGCAGAAATGCATACAAAGATTGATTTAACTCATCAAATACATGGAATGTCTATTGGATGCCATGCACTATGCTAGACTCAATGTTTATTAAGTTTTAAGTTACAAGGCAAAAAAAATGGAAACAGCCTAAATACTCAATAGAGACTATATGCCATGAAATATTATACAATTATAAAACAGTATTTTTCAGGGAACATCAAATGACATCAAATAAAGCTGTGCTTTTAAAAATTAAAATACCAAAGACTCATAAAATATCTCAATATTTTGTTACATTTACATGGAATAGAATCCTTGAAGAAAATGCAAACAAAGTTGACAATGGTTTCTTTGGATAGGATTGTGGATGATTTTAATTTTTATCTTGAGCATTTTTGTTTTTGTTTTTAATAAGATGCCCATGTTTTATTGTGGAGTGAAAAAAAGGAAAAAAAAAATAACTGGTATGATTGAGAGATGTGGGAGTATGGAAATATACACTTCCCAAGTATTTGAAAGGAAAGATCCACATGCCCCCACAAAGCTCAGAAAATAGATGTAATAAGATTTGGTGAAACAGCATGAGGTTTGGAGTTCTGCAGCTGGGCTCTGTGGCTGTGCCACTTACCAACTATGACATGTCAGGCAAAATACTTCATCTCTCTGTCTCAGGTTTCTCATCCATAAAAACGGGGGGGGGGGGAGAAAGAGAGAGACAAATTGGCTTATTCTAGAGGCCTAAGAGATCAAGAACTCCTTTTCTTAAGACCCAACTCCTGTTTCCAAGATCCTCTGGGGCATTTCTCTAGCAATCACCCTAAATGAAAACCAAGCACTGGAAAACTTAGGACTGGAAAGTGAACAAGGTAAAACAAATCAAAACAAAAAAGCAAAACAAAAAACAAAAAAAACCCCACAAAACACCAACTTCAGTAGGTGGCTTAGGACTCAGACTCCTGCTCCCTCTCCATCAGATGGAAATGAAACCCAGCATTTCACTAAGTGAGTTTGACAGTTCTCAGCCATGACACAGGGGGAAGAGTTCAGTGTCCATTCCACCTTCCCAATGACCTGAAGTGCCCCAGATTTCCTATCCTTCTCTGATTTTCCATTCCGATTGATGGATACATGGAACAACTGGAACTATAATTAGTATTTTTGTCATTTAAAGTTCACTAGATTTGTAGTCAATTATTGGGTAAAAACATTTATTATTTGTAATATATTATTAGTTTATTATGGCTCATTGCTCTAAAATACTTCGTTTAATCCTTTGCAGGTCCTTAAACACAAATATGGCAGCTATTAGCAACCTCTTCAGTCAGGCATAAAATTGTACCCAGAGGCCTCATAAACAATAGAGTGCTTTGCAAAGATTAAATCAGTGTACACAGCTGTGAAGGAGGCCATTAGGAAATGCATTATCATTCTGTTTTACTGTTACTTTGTGTGCCACTGTGCTCTTGTCACTCCATCAGCTAGCCCTGCCCCTGCCCCTTAAGCGGAAGAGCCTCCACATCTCACCAGGTCAGCGGCACCCACCTGGAGTAGTATAGCCCCAACCTCTCCGTGTCAAGTAAAGAGGACCCAGGAGCAGTGGGATAGATTCTGCCCCGAACAGGCACAGCAACCCAGTGCTCACCTCCTTTGTGGAGGGCGGCCGTCCTCATTACAAGGTTTCCTGGAAGATGCTAACTTCAAGCAACCTAATTGTTTTTCTGTCCGCCTCTAAGTCTATTCAGAATGTATGCTGCCTCCAGGAAAAGGAGAAGGAAAAGGGAAACTGTCATTTATGGAGCACCTGTTATGCTGTGGGCTCTCTCAGACAGCCATTTATTCACTTAGCAGGACACCTTTTGTGGATGGAGCTGAAGCCACATGGACAAGTGAGAAGGAAGCTCCGTGGTGAGTGGGGCAGGTAAGCAAACAGTCCAGGTACCCCCCACTACCATGTGACTAGAGCAAGGCTTCCTGGTGGGAGGATTATCTAAGCCACATTTAGAAGATAAAGGGAAAACACAGGCTACAGGAGCAATGGGCAGAGGGAGAAGGATATTCCAGGCTGTAGGATAAGTATATGCGAAGGCATTGGGGTGTGAAAGGAGAGGGTATCTTGTTTCATTAAGTCCTCCTGACAACCTCGCTGGGTGGATGGTATCTTTACAGAAGAAAAGACTCCTCTTGCTGCCCTCATCATTCTACCTCTGATAGCAAGCAGCCTGCATTGCCCTTCAGAGGCAAACAGAGCACCATGGCAAGAACGTAGGTGTTGGGTTTATGTCCAGTGAAGTCTGACTTCAGTTTCAGTCTATAGGGGTGACACTTCTCTGAGCCTCAATTTCCTATCTGAAAAATGGGGCTGATGATACTCGTTGCATACGATTGCCAGGAGACTTCCATGAGACAATATTAAAAAAAAAAAAAGCACCTAGTATTTTATTTGTAGCAGAGCAGAACTTCAAAAATTGTTGGTTTCTTTCTTTCTCCATTTAGGCATTAGTTCAAAATTTGTCTCTCCCAGGAAGACTTCCAAGATTCACCAAGTTAGAAACTAGTTAAGAGCAGGGACATATCCTGCCAATGTTAATTTAATCTTTGTAAAGCACCATACAATATATTGGTATTTTCCAGAAAGACTTTGCACATGGAAAGCTTTGGAGAAAGAGCAGCTTAAGGGATTTTACTTGGCTTTGTACTCCAGCTACCTAACGAGCTTCCCTAATGTAACTTCAAGCTCTTCTCCCCATGGCTGAACACCCTGGGGCATGGGACAGATTTCTCTTCCCCTTTCTCTGACGTGGATGCAAGAAGAAGCAGGCAGGAATGGCGATGCTTGACCTTTTTGGAAACACGTCCTCCTACCTTGTTGTACCAGAGAAAGCAATAACTTGACCTGACTGGACTCCCTTAGAAAGCTCTCTAGCCCCATAACTCATTATACAACCTGTACCTGCTGCTCCAGCCACAATTATTTTCTAGCTGTTCGCTGCACACACCATCTCTTTTCAGTCTTATATAAATGTGGTGTTTGCCATGACATCTTCCAGGAATGGTCCTGCCCTTTCCTGTCACTAGAAAACTCCAATTAATCCTTTTAGGACCCAACCATCACCTTTCTGAGTAGTTTCAGGGAGGGTTACCCACTCTGCCTGCAAACCCACAGACCAGCATTTGTTACTTTTATTTTACATCTAACACGTTGAAATAATAGATTCCCCTATCTGTTTTCTTCAGTATCCTGGGACACACTGAAGGACAGGAGTCATACCCATCCCGTCTTTGTAGTTCCAGTATTTAGAATAAACTACAGCCCATGGTAAGTCTCTGGCGAAGGAATGGATGAATCTTAACATCTAGGACAAATCCTTCACGAGGTTCAGACACACTGAAACCACCCTGGCATTTGGCAAGGGCTGTAGTGTGAATGGCATCTGCCTCCAAAAGACATAATTACAGAATTCTTTAACCTCTACTTTTCTGAAAGTTGGGCCCTTGGAAGCAGAAAGAGGATCTGCCACGGTGATTCACTGTGGGCTTTCCCCCTCAATTCAGCCCACTGGATCATTTGTCCATTTTCCCCTCATGAACTCATTATTTTTTGTTTGCTTCTGCTCCAACCACTCCTCACCCTTTTCTGTCCTGCTTTGTGGCCCAGGAGATTGATGCCTGTGGACAGCTTCTTGGGGGCTCCTTTACCTTTTGTCTGGGTTCTCCCAATGGGAAGCTGTACTAGGAGGTCAAGAGGCAGGAAGAAAGAGAGGTTGGGATATTTCTAACCCTCTCCCTCTCTGCTTCACAGCCTCCTCTGCAGTAGCTGTGCCCATCTGGGAATGTGGGTTCTGGACAGCTGGGATTCTAAACTGCCTCTAAAAACACTATTCCCTCCCTTTGCTTCTTCAGCCCTGGAAGCCCGATATCTTTAAATGCCTTTCCACCTCTACTCAATCCCTGTCCACAGCTCTGCAAGTGGTCCCTTTCCTAAAGCATCTTTGTTCAAACCACCTGAGGTTAATTCTGTTTCCTACCAGGGCCCTGGAAGATGCACCCTCCCTCAGATATAATCAGGGAAAAGCTACTCTTTGATTTTGGGTCTCATTCCTGATGACCACTGGGGCACCTCCAGGTTAAATCTAAATGAGGAAACCACCTACATGCGAGGTCTTGTGATGGAAAAAGTGTCCCTGTGATGAGTGATAATTTTGAAAAGTGGTCTGACAACATTCATAATCTGTGGGCTAAAACTATAACGTGTCTAATTTTGTGTTAGCATATTAGGGCTGGTTTGGAGGTTGGCAGAGGCGGATGGAGAGATGGGAGGAAAGTAAAGGAGAGAGAATGATGGAGGGAAAAGTGGCCTGATGGATTTTTCAGTGTTGTATCCAATTTCTGGTAGTCACGCACAACTGATCTGTTTTGGCAGATGGCACAACCACATGGAAAGAGAACGAGCTCTGCAGAGAATGGAGGTCTGAGGTTAAGCCAGACTCAGTCATGTGTTGGCTGTGTTCAGCTTGGGCTGGTGACAGCTCCCTGGAGCCTCAGTGTTTGATATCTGTATAATGGGATAATATGCCTCTTTCTACAGGAAAGAGCAGATAAGAGGGCCTACCACAGTGTCTCGGATAAAGCAAGAGCTATAGAAAATGGAGCTTCTCTTCTCTGGCTGCTGATGAATGAATAGATTGATGAATACATGCTGAATGAATGAACAAACAAATCCTCTTTCAACAAATCTTTTATCTTAGGTTGAACTAAAACCTGCCCTCTTATAACTTTTACCCATTGGGCTTTGGCCTGCCTTCTAGAGCTGAACAGAATAAATCAACTCGCTCTTCTAAATGAAAACCCTTCAAATATTCCTGTTTAATAAATTGAATAAATAGACTCCACTTTAATAAATTTGCCCTAGGCCTGTGGGTCTTTGCAAGGCAGGCAATATAAATGAAGATGATGTCTGCACATGAAATGCTTTGTGGACCACATGACTGCCATTCTGCCCCAGAGATGGAGCGGAGTGTGAGGGGGGCTCATTTAAAATGAGCCACCAACAGTGGTAGTCAGACGTATAAGCTTCAGCCTTTCTGCAGCAAGCCAAGATATCACACATCTTGATTTTTTTTCAGTGCATCATGCATATTTAAAAATCAATCCCTCCTCTCTTCCCTTTTGTTTCCTTTCCTTGTTCACTTATTTAAAACATACTGAGTACCTAGTCTGTGCCACGTACTCTGCTAAACTCTGCCTGCGTGGAGCTATTTAAGAATCTGTCTGGTTTGGGGGAATGGACCATAGTTTGGTGTGTCTGAGGTGCACAGAACATAAGAAAGGCTCGTAGTAGGTCCAGCTAGCTAGCTAGGCAGGGCCCATGTGTGAAGCACAGGAATGTGACACAGTGGAGAGAAACTGGGGCTCTATACAGTTGTGATAAGGTGGCTCAGGGAATAGCCATCACTATTCCTTTGAGGGATAAGACTGATTTTATTGACTTCCATGCTCACTGGCCTGGCTGCTCACCCACCATTACACTCCTGTCACTACTGGAGCTCAGGGATCATTTTTTTTTTTTTAGATTCACGCAGGACTGGCTAAAAACAGATATGCAGGTTTTAAATCACTAGAAGGAAAAAAGAAAGTTCCAAGATAATAAGATAGCCCGTATAGAAAAAGGAAACAAAAGAAGCCCAAAGAAAGTATGAAGAAGAGAAACAGTAAAACAAAAAGACAGGAATAAGACCAACATAGCAGTTATGACAGTAAATATAAATGGTTTAAGTTCCTCTAATAAAAGATAAAGTCTTTCAGATTGGGTTAAAAGCAAAATTCAGCCATATGCTATTTATAAGACATGAATGGCAAAACAAAAGAAAGAAAAGGGGGAAATGCTAGGCAAATATTTATCAAGCATAGAAAGCAATCAAAAAGAATTCAATTGGCAACATTTCAAAGTAGAATTTAGGGTAAAAAAAAGCATTATATGAGACAAAGAAAGTCATTTTATATTGATAAAAGACTCATTTTACGATGAAGTTATATGAGACATGCCATTACTTAATGGCAAAATATATGAATCAAACTAGAAATATAAGGACATGGGGATAGAAATAACCTTGATGTTTTAACAGTGAGAAAGACAAGGGGTGCCTGCGTGGCTCAGTTAGTTAAGTGTCCAACTTCAGTTCAGGTTGTGATCTCACAGTTCGTGGGTTAAAGCCTCACATTGGGCTCTGTGCTGTCAGCTCAGAGCCTGGAGCTGCTTCAGATTCTGTGTCTCCCTCTCTCTCTGGCCCTCTCCCGCCTATGGTCTGTCTCTGTCTCTCAAAAATAAATAAACATTAAAAAAATTGAAAAAAGCAATGAGAAAGGCAAAAATAGAATACTGTCATTAATAAGTTGCATTTACATCTCTAAACACTGTTAAAGGCTGACTTAATTGAGTACTTACAGTGTTCCAGGCACTGTTCTAAATGTTTACACATACTATTATCTCATTAAACCCTGTAACAACCATATGAATTAGAAAATTATTACCTCTGCATTACAGATAAGAAAACCGTGGTACAAGGAGCACAATCCCAGCCAAGATGCAACTCAACTGCACTGGCATAAAAAATCAAGTCTGGTTCTAAACTGAGGCAGGTATCCACAGGGACTTCCCTTTCAACTATTATGTTAAACCATCTCAAAGAAAGAAAGCATGTCCTTTTAAAGCAAACTAGGACACTGACCTCCTAAAGTAATCATATGACAGGCTATAACGTAAACCTCAATAAAATCTGAATGGACAGAAAGTACAATAGGATTTAATCTGAATGCAATGTAGTACATTAAGACATAATGACACCAAAACTTGACCAACGTAGAATGAATGCATGTGTGCACATGAGCACAAGTGTTCACACACACACACACATACACACCACCTAAATCACTCATAGGAATGTGATACCAAAATCCTACATTAAGCATTTGCAAACCTATTTCCATCCACTTAAAGAATTATCATCACTAAGTGTGATTTATCCTGAACTGCAGGGATAATTAGTATAATGTTTCTTACCAATATGTCACAGGCAAAAACAACATGGTCGTTATGATAGATCACTTGTTTGTATTGAAGCCTTACAAAGTTGGGGCCAGGACTAGAGGTGTCAGGCAGGTCAGGCCGGAGAGAAGCGGCTGTCATATCACATGAGTTACCAAAACAATCACTCAAACCCAAGCCACAATGCAGAAGTGATCACGAGTGTCAAGCCAGACCAGTGGCAAAACAACCGAAGGTTAAAGACACCTTCTAAGTGGTTCTGAAATTGCTCCCAAATCCAGGGGAGTCCCACACCTTGCAATGGATCTGAAGCTGCCTGTGGTAGGTATGGGTGGGATAGCAGTAGCAGAAGTGTGGCAATGGTGGTTGGTGTGTTTATGTGTAGTTTGGGGAGGTAGCTACATGACCTTGGTTTTGCAGAGGTAGTGCCCATGAGATCAGATACTTAACATGGCCCAGAAATCCAGTGAGGGTCCACTCCAAGGTGTAATCTTTACACCAAAAGGAACAAGATGCCATGTCAAGATTGGAGGTCATGTCTGAAGATATTCCTGGAAAGGTAAATGTTATCTTAAGGCAATCTATGAGTCTTCTAGAAATGGGGCTTCTGTTTCTGCAATATGATAAATTTGAGTGGTTATTCCCTTGAAAATGGGCTTGCTTCTCGTGCAGCTAAAAATGGGGACAGCATGCTTGAGATGGTGAGAGAGATTGGTTTCTCTCAAATATAAGTCCTGGAGGACCATGTCACCAGAAATGTCCTCACAAGGGACAGGGCACAGGCTGTAAGGAGCAGGATTAACACCCATGTTAACTGACTTCCCAAGCAAGTGCATTCACTTTTAAAAAGTCGTATTTATTTTTCTCAATTCAAAACAATATATCCTTTGTGGATAATTTTGAAAAATCTCAACAATGCTCAGAATTAACAACTGGTAACATTTTGGCTTTTTCCTTTCTAGTAATGTATTTGTTCATTTCTTTTTGCATATGTACATAATTACAAAAACAAAACAGAAAATGTGGTTCATCTTTTGCATCCTAGTTAATTTTTTTTTATTTCATCATTGTGTATGTGGCAGGTGGAGATCATGTGGAAGAAAGGAGCATGGAAGGTGGGACAGACAGAGCAAAGACTTAGCCAGAAGATCCTTGTTGATGAAGCAAGAGCACACAGATGGGGCAGACTTCACGGTGGAGAGAATGGGGGTGGGGGAGACAGCACCTTTGGACAAGTAACTCAAGGAGCTTCTCCGAAGAGTAGGGGAGGACCAGGGCAGAGGGGATTAAGGCAGAAAGATAGTGGAAAGAACACAGGCTTGGAACCAGGGACTGTGCTTGCCACCTCAGTTCAACCCCTTATAAACCACAGGCCTTCACGGGGATGTGATGAGGTGGCGATTACTCAGTACCATGAAGGCAGAGCAACCTTCTACCTTCACATTGTATTGTATATGTAGTATCAAATCTGGTAAAGAAACTGAGGCTCAGGAATGCGATGGTCATATTGCACAAAGGGGCAGAACTGGGATTTAATCTCAGGATTGCCTAAGCCCAAATAATGAGGTTTTTCATAAGTGAGAAAATTAAACCATTTATTATAAAACATAACTTGATAACTTAATTAGTTCTTAATAAATAAAGACAGGAGAAGACATGCATCATCATAGCTGAAATCCTTTGTTTTTAACTGTAAGGCTCCCTGGCCTCTCCCCAGGTGCTAGCATGCACCCCAAGGGCTTTGCATGGAGCCCACGGCCTGGCCTGGGAGTACTAGGCTGGCCCCCATCAGTCTAGCACAACTGTTTATTGGATGTGATATACTCCCATGCAAGGATGCTGGCCTCCCCTTCTGTATCTCACATAATCTTGCTTCCCAACATCATTTTTTTCCCATTTGACTGAGTGATCTGACCTAGAACGGCTACGCGTGACTTGAAATTTAAGTATTCTTCTTTCAACTCTCTGATAAAAATCTTTTCCCTTTAATAATGCTCCCAGTGGCTCCTCGCCCATTCCTTTTCATTTCTGCTAGGTGCTTTTAAGTTCGGTTTTCTTTCCACCCCCTGCAATCTCCCTAAGGCTTAGCTTCAGAGACCAGCTCTCTCAAGACCCAATCAATTCCAACATTCAATTAAGCTAATTAAGTTCAGGTTGCTATCAATATTTTTCTTAATTATGGTTTAAACATAGGTAAAACCTAGAATTGTTCATCAACAGCCCTTAGCCTCAGCTGAGAGCTAGCATCTACCATTAAGAATTCCCATGGGTCAAATCGAGGTTCTGACAATAGTTAGAAAGACCACATGTGTATTTGCATAGGATTTGCATATATCTACATAGGTTAGTCTCTTCACAGTAGATTTCCAATTAAAATGTTATTATTTCAGCCTTGAAGTTGTTGTTTCCTGATTCTCCTATTCTCTAGTACCATTAGCAACACCTGTTCACTTTGACATTGATTTTTTTGCATGAGAGGACAACAGGACAGTGAAGAGAAAGGACAGCTGCCATGATTTACAGCCAAAAGTGAAAGCCAAGAATATCAGTGCACACCTCTGAAATGGGCTGCCCTTTACAATTGGGAGGTTCTGTCCTGGTGGAGAGAAGACCCCAGACAAGTCTTGGAATAGCTCCTGGACTGTTAAGCAGAAGAATCAATCAACAGTTAGGTGGCTGGACTTGTCTCCACCTCTCCCTTCCTGACTACCTTCTGCCCTTGATCCTGGATGAAGCATTTCTTTCCTCCCAATAGGTCTTTTTGCCCCAAAACATAGATACCAGAAGAGTCTTTCTGAAATACACGATCTGGTCATTTCATTCTTCTGCTTGGAGGTTTCCCCAAGGCTGGAGGTGTGAAAACTACAATCCTAGCATGATATGCAAATTCCTTCATGGCAGCCATCCTCTCCTGCTGTATCTCTTGACTCCACTTTGCATTCTTGAGCCCAGCCAAGGTGGACCCACCGATAGTTTTTTAAAACCTAACAGATGTCTGCATACTTACAGGTCTTTAAAGATACTGCTCCTTCTGGACACTGGAATGTATTTTGCCCTGTCATCCCACAAATGGATAACTCCTACACTGTCTCCTCCTTTGAGGAGTCCCTCCTAATCACTTCCTCCTACTTCCATGTTCCAAACACTTCCATTCGTATTGTCGTAGCTCATCATGTCTCCTTCTTTCCTCCATTGGTAAATCTCAGGAGGGAATCACAGGAGCCCTGTGGGATCCAAAGAGGACCACTCTTTCACCATTGACAGAAAAAAAGAGATGGCTCAGCCATGGACCTCACTTTTCCCTCCCCCATCACTCATCATCTTACCACTGCCATCCTGCTTGAGACCGTCAGGAATAATATCACACATACATCTAATAAGCCCAGAACTCTAAGCCTTCCCTCACCACCAGATTCTAATCACCATAAGGTTTTATGGGCAATGAAGTAACTCAACCTCTCCTGGCTCTAACATCTATTTTTGCTTTATTTTTCTCCACTGTATTTATTATATTTATTATCACCTGACACACTTATACTTTTTTTTAACTATCTATTTTTTTTATTAGTCTATCTCTGTCCTCCAGAATGTAAGCTCCATGAGGGCAGGGAATGTCTATTTTGTTCACAATAGTATCCCTATCACCTAGAAAAGTGAATGATACATCATATGTGCTCAATATGTATTTGTTGATGAGTGGGTCTTAATATTTATTGCACTATACTTAGTGTGATAGTTAGCTACTTGAGGGCTGGGAGCAGAGCTTATTCTCTTTGTCAAATGGGGTAAACAACAACAACAACAACAACAACAACAAAAGAGTATACTTAATGATAATCTCTTCCTTCTCACACATTCTAAGAAGTGCAGGCCACCAGGAGGAACTTCTGTTTGGCTGGTAGGGATAATGGATGTGGTAGAAGCTTTCAAAAGAACATTTGAAAGGGTCTGGGGCTACCTGGAGGAAAGTCATTCTCCAGGAGAACAAATGAAGGAAGAAGAGAGGTAAAGAGCCAGGTTGCTGGCAGCAGGGGGTGATTACTTGAGTTGATTTACTGAATAGGTTCATGAGAGCAAATATTCAGAAAGTAGATTTTAAGAAGTTCTTGCGGTATATTGTGTAATGGGAATTTCCTTTTGCTCAAGAAAACCCTCAGTAAAAATCCACATTGATCTTCACTGAATGTGACACATAAGAAGAAAGACTTTCAAAAGAGAAAAGACAACATGGATGGGTCTAGAGAGTATAATGCTAAGTGAAATAAGCCATCCAGAGAAAGACAAATACCGTATGATCTCACTCATATACAGAATTTAAAAAACAACACAAATGAACAAAGGAAAAAAAGAGAGACAAACCAAAAAACATACTCTTAACTATACAGGACAAACAGATGATCACCAGAGAGGGGGAGGGGGGATGGGTGAAACAGATGAAGGGGATTAAGAGTATACTTATCATGATGAGCAGAGTAATATCTGGAATTGTTGAATTACTGTACTGTACACCTGAAACTAATGTAACACTCTATGTCAACTACACTGGAATTAAAACAAATAAATAAATTAATTAATTAATGAAAGATCATCTATCTGTATATGCAAGGAGTGAAGCTTCAGGCAAGACACAGAACTGATATTTAACGCGTGATTAAAATGAATGAAAAGATGAATGAATTAATGAAATGAAGTACAACCAGTAGGTAGAAATCTAAGGGTATAATTTTGGCCTTAACATGAAAAACTTCTTAAAATTGTTACTTGTCTAGAACTAGAGTGAGCTGTCCCCCCCCCCTTTTATTTTTCAAGGATCAAAATAAGGTAATCACCTCACCAAAAGTACAGTAGCAGAAATGTCTGCAGTGGGGATGGCATTAGACCAGATTAGTGGTTTCCAATCTGTGTTATAAGGGCTAGAAGATTCTGGGGTCATGCTTCAAAGGTTATCTCCTTGAGTGAGGGAGTGCAGAGAATGCAGGCTTTTGAGACCTCAATGTCTGTTTTAACCAGAACACCTCGTTTTTAACTGTATCATTCATTCATTCAGTCATTCATTCATTCTGCATGCTAATATTAAATACCTACTATGTGCAACATGCTGCACAGGCTCTCTGCAATACTGCTTTTGAAGAACAGTTTTTAACTTTAAAATATTTCAAATGATCGTGAAACGCTAAGACTCTGATGCTTCCACAGGCTGAGTAAAAATCATGACACAGTGCACTACTATGGAGTGTCCCCAAGGTCCCAGGGAGGGAGTGTGAATGTACTACTGTCAAAGGAAGAACCCAGTGTGGGAAGGAAGACAGGCTTGCATTCATCTAGTCCCTCTGTGCGATGTGCTTTCTAAATGATTGTTTATTCTAATCTTTACTACAACTCTGAGGAGGATATTTTGCAGATGATGGAATGGAGGGTCCCAGACGTTAAATGATTTGTCCAAGACCATAAACATAATAACTTGGATTTGAACCCAAGTCTCCGCTGCCAATGCCCTTCTCTTTCTACCACACATGGGAACAGTCAGATGTTTGCAAGCTGGTGGCTTGGTTGCTTCTCAGTCTCTAACATGCAGACTACCCTTGCAGGCATGTGAATGCAATGAGCAACACAGAGGAGAGAAGACTGATATGTTTGGATATCTACAGAATGTTTGCCAAGGGTGGCCATGATGCCAGAGACCAGGAATTCAAACAATAAGACCCTGAACATGGCCTTTTTTGTGAATAATTCATATGCTAAGCTCATACCTTGGATACTACTCCAATGACATGAAAATATGAAAGAAAAGCCAATGACTTATCAAATAATTTAGAATGTAATGGCCACTACACTGTTTTGTACTTTTAATTTTTATTTTTCTTCAACTCAGAGGAATAAATATCCTGGCCTTGATAAAAGAGAGGAGCAGTGGATTTCAAGGTGAATGAGCCTGAGAAGAGGTTTTTCAGAAGGCTGGATTTTGACTGCTTTCTCATCAAACAGAAAGAGGTCTTCAAGAGCATCTGTGGATGCACACACCCTTGGCAGGGCTCGAGATGGGCTGAGAGGGTATGGGGAAGGGTGAAGTAAGGTAGCATCAAGATACAACCAATGTTGTCACTCTAAACTCAAAGGTTGACATTTCACAAAATGTCCCCATTCATTCATTTTTTTTCATTCAGTACTTACCAAGTGCCCACCATATGCCCTATCCTCCTAGAGACATAGGAATCAGCAAGGCTGACATTGTCCCTCTCCTCATGGAGCTTACATTCTAGGTGAGGGTCATGTAGCAAACAAGCAGTTGAATAAACTATTACAATGTCTGACAAAGATAAATGCTATAAACAGCATTCAAGTAGGTGAGTTTACAGAACCTGATGGGGGTAGCAATTAAGGAAGATGTCTCTGAGAAAATGACATGTGTGTAGAGACTGAAATGAAGTGAAGAAGAGCCATGCAAATACCCGGAGGGAAAGTGAAGAAAAAGAGAAAAGATCTTCACACCTGAGGAGGTATGTTTGAGGAAGATTAGGGAAATCAAGCTCAGAATGAATAAGGAAAAGGCTGTAGGTGAAGGCGAGATCACATGGGGTTTGTAGGACTTTTATAGCACATTGGGCTCTACCCTAAGTGTAATGTGGAGACCACACAGGAATTTGAGAAGGGGATTGATGTGATCTGACTTAAATCTTGAAACGACACTCTGAATGCTGTGTCAAGAACTGACTGTGGATGGGCAGGATGGAGTGCAAACCAGAGGGCTAATGCAATAATCTCATGAGGCATGGATGAGAATGGAATTAAGTGAAGTGGGAAGAACCAGGATACATTTTGAAAAGACAGTTAACAAGATTTACTGTCAGATCCACATGTGGTATGAAAGATAGAGGAGCATAGAGAATGACTATGGAGACTTAGTCCTGGGGTAAGGCTGGTCTTGGAATTACCCCCATAGCTTGGTATCCATGGCCATGGGACTTGGCCATGAGACTGGAAGTGGTCCCCTAGACAGGATGTGTAGCTAGAGACAAGTCTGAAGGCGGATGATACTGTGCCCACCTTATCAATTAAAGAATATGATCTCAGCTAAGCAGGATGCTTCTTTTCAGCCACTAAAATTGTTTCTCCATAAGCACATTGAACACCTGCCATGTTCACAAACCTGCTCCCACCCCATGAGATGAAGAGCTACTCAGTGGCAACAAGCAGGGCATACACAGCTTTTTTATTTCTAGCTTCTAGCCCTGCCAATAAAAGTAGTTACTGAGCGTATAAAAAGTTTATTATGGACATCTATAAAAAGTGATTACCCTCTAACAGAAGGGTCTCAATGGCGATGTATTCAATAGATGCCTGGGCCTCTGAGAGACTGTGGATGATACACTGAGGGTATGGAGCTAATACTCAGCACCTAGAATAGTCTCTCTCATACAGAAGATGCTAAGTGAATGCCCTTCACTGACTGAATGAAGGCTGCTGCAGAGATTCTGACCTCTACAGATGGTAGCTCCACTAGACAGAAACCCAGGCATCTTAAAAAGTGCTCACTTGAATCATGAGCATTCTCTCTCAGAAGTTAGAGGAAGTTATGAAGGGCCTTGTCCAAGCCAAATAAAGTAGTTGGTAAGAGCATAGAAGACATGAGAAACTTAAAGTAAAGCAATTATATGACACTGTACTTTGAAATAACTTAAGAAGAAAAACACAGATGCTAATTATCAGATAAGGAAACATTCACTTCCAAAAGTGCTGGTAAAAATATCAGTGTTAATTTTTAATATGGCCAATGAGTGTTACCCATCAAAAGTGAAACACGGATCATATCATCATGAGTCCTAAGGAAGCAACATGTGGATGACTAAATGACACTGGTATCGGGAGAAGAGTTTGGAAGACAATAGGGATATACGAGTCATGAAGAATAAGTAGTGGTGATGATGATAATGATGATAGCAGCTAATACTTAAACAGAACGTTCTATGTGCCAGGCACTGTTATAAGCAATTTACATGTTATAATTCATTTAATCTTTATGAGACAGGCACTATTATCATCTCCACTTTATAGATGATGAATCTAATAAAAAAAAAAGTTAAGCACTTTGTCAATGGTCATACAGCTAGAAAACTGAAGCAAGTAGAAACTACGAGATGGATGCAGGTGGGTGTTACCCATTTACTAAGTACTAGCTATGCTTAGTACCAGAACCTATACTAGAGTTTGGACTTGGGCTTTATAAAGAAATGTGTAAGATATGATAAAGTTAAGATCCTTAGTCAAGATAGAAGCAATTAAAATTATTACAATTTGGTCAATATAGAGTCACAGAGGTTCATGTAGGAAAAGACCTTAGAAGTTACCGGTTTCAAGATTCTTACTTTACCAAGGGAGAAACTGGAGTCCAGAAAGCGGGGGTGCCTTATCCACAGACTACAGCTAATGAATGACAGAACAAGATCAATATTCTATGTCTATTAACTCTTAATCATGATCCTGTTCAAAACCAAGCAGAACACATGAAACTATCTGCATTTCTAGGGAGTTGAACCTGGGATGCTTTGGTGAAGTATCAAGATCTATCACTGGCCCATCCATTCCAGTCTGGTTGACAAGTATTTCACCTGGAAGTTTCCGTTTTTGGTTTTAGAATCTAAGGAGTCTTATGAATTATTTGTTTATATTCCTATTTAAAATATTGGGAAATTAAGGCTTAACATGTTTAAATATCATGCTCTAGGTTCTGGTAGGTTAGAAAATTTCTATTACCATATGGATTCAATACCCTATTTGACTTAGCATCATTGAAAAGACAAATAACTGCACAGATGAATTCTGCACCACTTTTCTTAGACCAGCTATTGTAAAGCAAGGCACCCACATGCAGTATTGGTCTTAGGCTGCTCCATGATTCCCCTGAGCTGTGCTATGTGGATAGATGATAATTAGTACTCATATTTAACATGAGAAAGCCACACTCTTTGATATTATTCACTCGCACACATCTCTATCTCCTAGATGTTGGGCCCAATCTCTGCCAGGACAGGTGCTTCTCACGGGCTGGCAGTGGTATCTGGCCAAGCCAGGAAATTGGGAAATGTAGGATTGACTGACAGATGGAATTCAAGCTCTCTCTCTTTGCTTCCAGCAACTCCTTCGAATCGGGCTCCCTGAGGTAAGAAGTCAGGGAGACAATGGCCAAAAGGCATCTTAGATGTGCTGAGACACCTGATTAAGAAGAAACTGAAGTCAGGGAAACTGTTCACTCCACTAACCTGAGGGGTACTTAGTCACATGGGCAACTCTTAAGGGAAATCCCATGCTCTGACATTCAAAAGCTGAGATTCCAAGTGCAGAATGCAGACTTGTCATTGGTCAGAACCTTGTGCCCAGAGCATCCAGCCTCCCCTCTTGTTAACAACCTATTTTCCACCAGGCACTTCTGCAGGGGGTTGTCATTTGAGTCCTGAAGGAGAAAATGATGGCCTGTAAAGGCAAAAGCATGAGGACAAAGCCTCCCTAAGTAGCTGAGATGTCTGTCCTGTTCTATACATTTTACCTGGGGGCCCCAAAACTCAGACCTATTTCCTGGCATGGACTCCAAATTGTTTGTCTTTATCAGTCTACCTGCTTGCTTATTTCTCATCTCCCTGCCTCTTGACCGTTCACATTTACTTACTATTGATGGTTCATATTTGCTGCTCAGACTAAACACTTTGAGCCATTCCGTTACTTGGACTCTGCTTTCCTTTTCAATTATGGTCACTTATTGCTAGTATTAATTTTGTATTTAATGCACATCATATATTGAGGATATTCCATGTGCCAGTCTCCTTAACAGGCACTTTAAATTCATGGTCCTCATCTTTTCAACAACTCTACAAGATAATTTATAGTATAACCATTGTACAGATGGGAAAACTAAGGCTTATCGAGATGATTTATCCAAGTCCTCAGAGCTATAAAGTGGTAGACCAGGAGGCCTTGAAGCCATGTCTACTTTGCTCCAAAAATCTGAGAATTTTGCAAGATGCTATATATTTCATATCCATCCTTTGGATCATTCTGCCCTTTGTTTCTCTAACCTAACTAGTGTAACCTCATCCTCTGGAAACCATTTATTTGCCCTGGCAAAGGTCTCTCTTGGTATTAGATATGGAATACATTTCCTGAAACAAACATAGAGATTAAAGTGAAAAAATAAGTGGGTGGGTGGGTAGGGAGATGGGCTTCAATGTGATTTCAAGTACCTGTTTCACCAATATGAATACCAGGGTCATACATGGGTGAAGATAAAATTGACTATGAGACAAAGGTCTCTAGTTAGTCTCCTAGTGCTGCTAGCTTCCCCTCAACTAAAAATAATACCAGTAATATATTTAGATCACCTCTTGCATTTATATTCTGGTCTTCAGATTTTTTCCATACTCCTAATTTCAGAACTATACTTATTACTGTCCTCCCATTGTCACTATTATTATCCTACTTACTACTATCAGATAAAGAAAATAAATCAAAAAGAGGTTAAGAGACTTCCTTAAGGACACAGTTATTTTTCAATGTAGGCTAGGGGTAACTAGATCTGGGTTCTTCAGATGCCTGTATTTGTGTTTTAATGAAAGGTAGCACAGAAAATATATACATTGAGGAAAACTAATATTTGAAAACCTACTTAATGTAGAATATTGTCCAGTGTACTTTCTTTCCATGCATTACATTCGTAGAGTACATTCACAATATTAGCATAAGTAAGTACTGTTATTTTTATCCATTTTCTAGGTTAGGAAACCGAGGCTTAGAGAGTTTACGTAACTTACCCAAGGTCATTGGAGTCACATAGAGTCAGGGTTGCATGAGAGTGTGTCTGAGTGCAAAACCATTCTCTCAAGGCTTCCTCATGGTGTGCATTCATTCTTCGTTGTATCCAAGATGTTTAAAGAATTACTCCCAGTGTTCAGAACACAAGGACACATCCCAAGTACTCCCCACTTGTTGCTAGGTAACGTCTGTTTGGCACAATCTGGTGAATATCATCATGGTTATTGCGCCAGTAGGAACGGGTAATCAGGATGGTGGTGAGGCAGGCACTTGTTGTCAGAAGACTGGGCCTGGTTTTTAAAAGCCACAGAAGCATCTTTAGATAATTAGAATCCAAGGGTCCAACAGCTTTGCCACGATGGCATAAATATTATGTGCTGGATGGACAGGCACCAAATGGGGACAATCCCTACTGTTGTATGATGAGAAAGCTGGCACTTCTGAGGACTTCCAAAACAAATAAATACTCCATATGCCAGAAGGAAAAGCATGGGAAAGGCCTGTTCCAACAGGAGATGTGAATACCATTTCCCGGGAAGCTGAGATGCAGCTGGGAGTGCTGGATGGAGAGCAAATCAGGTGGCTGACCTCAGGCATGACTGCCCTGGTCTTTGGCCACTCTGTGGGGTGACTGGCTGAGCCAACAAAAGAAATGCAGCTGTGGACCAAGACATAAGTACTCACTCTCATTGGCTCAGAGACATCCTGTGGTGGGGGTGGGGCAGTGTGGGCACACAAGGTGTTGGGGAGTGGCTTGTTTCAGCAGTGCTTGTCCTTTGGCAATGACCAAGCAGAGGGAAACTGGCTAGCGTACCTGGATTGCAAGTATGGACTTAACTTAAACATATCTGCACTCAAGTCCCTGCCACTCCAGGTTCTGTGTTGTTGGACAAGTTATCTACCACCTCTGAGCTCATTTTTCTCACCTATCAAATAGAGATAACATCGACTCTTACCTCAGGTGGTGGTTGTGATGGTTGGTTAAATAATATACTTTTTAGTACTTAGCACAATAGCACATTCTCAGCGATGACATTATTGTATATATATAATATAGCATATATGTATAGCATATAGCATATAATATAGCATATAATATATAGAATGTATACCATGTATTAAATATTATATATTATATATTATATTGTATATACTATAAGCTGTATATAATAGCATGCCATTGTTGTTATCTCCTACCACGAATGACACATCTTTTAGGAACAGAAGAGATATAAGAAGTTCGGTATTTTCCTCGAGGTAACAAACATCTCTTCTAGAAGCTGATCAAACGGTATTCTATTAAAATGCTTCTAGTGATGTGGAGCTCATTAGTTTGTGTGGCAGTCCATTTTGTTCCATTTATTAAACAGCAATAGAAAATAATTCACTAAATTGACCCATCTGCTTCCCTATGGCTTCAACCGTTAGCCCCACTTCTCCCTTGGATCACAGAATAAAAGAATGCTAATACTAATTGAACGCTACTACATGCCTAGCATCAGTCTAAAAAATCAATTCATAGTCACTCACTTATTTCTGACAGTAATCCCTTGAATTAGGTAACAGTATCTTGAATTTACAGGTTGGAAAACTGAAGATTCAGTCACCTTTCATGTGCTTGGCTTGACATATTTAGAATTAGATCTTGTCTCATTCATTGAATTGAAATTTACTGAACATTTTCAATATCTAAGATTGTTGGGGTCTAGTTTTTAGGAATATGGAGGGGAATGAACAAAACCGTTCCACTCAGGGAACTCGGAAAGGAAACTGAAAAGGCAAGTTACAGAACGAAAGAAAATATTTGCAAAAGGCCCATTGGAAAAAGAACTTGTGTCTGGAATAAAGAAATTCTTATAACTCAAAAATAAGATAATCCCATAAACATTGTTACTCCATCAAAGAAAAGATAAAGATGACAGATATGTGAAAAAATGCTGAAAGTCATTCATTTTTGGGGAGTTCCAAGTTAAAAGCACAGCGAGACACCACTCTAACCCACTAGACTGACCAAAACTAAACAGCTAGCCAAACCAGTTGTTGGTAAGAACAGAGGAACAAGAACTGGGACTCTCACAGACTGCTGGTAGGGATATAAAATGGTTCAGCCACTTTGGAAAAGAATTGGGCAATTTCTTTAAACGTTAAACATACACCTTTCACACAACTCAGCAACTCTAGGTATTTTACCCTAGACGGTAAAATGAAACATATCTTTCATGTTTAATGAATGGAATGAAAACATATCAACACAAAGACTTGTCTACGGATGCTCAGGGAACTTTGTTGTAGCCAAAGACTAGAGACTGTCCAATTGTCCAACAAATGCATAGATATACTGATTGGGATACATCCATGTAATGGAATACTAATCAATAAAAAGAAAACAAATTATTGACACTTTTGACAGCATGGATGAATTTCAGAATAACTATGGTGAGAGTAAGAATCCAAAGATTTTATACCTTAAGACTCCACTTCTATAAAATCCTAGAAAATGCAAAATAACTAGAGTGACAGAAAGCAAATCTTGTAGTTGCCTCTGTATGGGAGTTGTGTGTGAGCCAGGGAGGATGTAGTAAAAAGGGCTAGATTATAAAGATGCATAAGACAAGTTTGGGGTATGATGAAAATGTTTATTATCTTAATTATAGTGATGGTTTCACAAATATATGCATATGCCAAAAGTCATTTGAAAATGTATATTTGTATATTTAAATATGTATATTTATTATACATCAATTACACCTCAATAAAGCCATTTAAAAAGTCTTGGTGGAAGGGGCGCCTGGGTGGCTCAGTCGGCTAAGCGTCTGACTTCGGCTCAGGTGATGATTTCACAGTTTGTGAGTTCGAGCCCCGCATCGGGCTCTGGGCTGACAGCTGGGAGCCTGAAGCCTGCTTCAGATTCTGTGTCTCCTTCTCTCTCTGCTCCTCACCCACTTGTGCTCTATCTCTCTTTATCGAAAATAAATAAATGTGAAAAAAATTAACAAAAAAATCTTGGTGGAAGTATGTGACCATACACCAGGATGGCCCTGTGGTCCAGTCCAGTTTTCTGAGCCATGATTCTAAGCTACAGGCTTTAATAACTTGGAGAGTGTAGGAGTCTATATATTCTACAGTACTGGCAAGGAACGTAATAGGGAACTGCTGGTCAGTGAAGACAGGGTCCATCACCCCCTGCACATCCTTTGTCTCAGGCAGGGAGTTTTCAGGGAAGCAGATTAGGAAATAACAGGCCTAGAGCAGTGGTTAGTCAGGAGAAAAAGAATAGAATGTGTACATAGGCTCTGGACTGATAAATGATCCACTAAGGTACGACAAAGGGGAAAAAAGAAATGGTAAGATCTGAATGAATGGTAGGATTTGGAAAGCAGCACACATGCGATCACATCATCATTTGTTCTTCTATATATCACCAAATGCATGTTGGGCTCCTATTCTATGGCAGACACTATTCTGGTTGGAGATACGGCTGTGAACAAGAGATAAAGTCTCTCACAGAGCTCACATTCTAGTGAAATGAGGTGGAACCAGCACATACATGATGACTATGTGAGGTCAGGATGCAGTGTGCGCTAAGAAGAAAAAGTGAAGCAGGGCAGAGAGAGGTGGCACTGAGACCAGAGCCCTTGAAGGACCTCTGAGGAGCAGGTTGAGTAGAAACCTGAGTGAGCAAGAATGAGCTGTACGGAGACTGAGGAAGAAGACTCCCCTCTGGAGAGGAAGGCGTAAGCGCTGTTAACAAAAAATGGTGTTGGGGGGGTGTCAAATGGGGGTCCTAAAATAAGTCCTCTGTAATGGAACAGTTATAACAATAACATAATAACTTCTTCCCTATATACCATGATCTTGACTCAGAGAGTTAATTCTTACAACAGCCCCATGAGACAAGTCCTGGCGTTATTCTCCTTTTATAGCAGAGGGAGGTGACCCTATGAAAGTTGCCCAAGACCACAGTGGATTCAGATCCACCAGATTGTCTGGCCTTCCATCCTGGGCTCATAGGTGCCCAGTGGGCAAATCAGGGTGCACAGGTTTGTGAAGGCTCCAGCAGCGGGATCTAGGGGAAATTAGTTACTGACTTCACAGTTATCTGCTCTGTATCTAATTGCTTCTTTGCTTCTCCCTCTCTCTTTTTTTAAAGATTATTCATTTATTATTTCTGAGAAAGAGAGAGAGAGAGAGAGAGAGAGAGAGAGAAAGCAAGAGAGAGCATGTACGAGAATGTACACAAACGGGGGAGGGCAGAAAGCTAGCGACACACAGAATCTGAAGCAGGCTCCAGGCTCCAGCTGTTCAGCACAGGGCTTGAACCCACAAACTATGAGATCATGACCTGAGCCTAAGTCGGATGCTCAACTGACTGAGTCACCCAGGTGTCCCCCTTCTTTGTTTATTTCTAATGAAACAATGCTTTGCAATGGATTTTGGCATTTTTTTTAAGTCATTCCCTCTGTTTAACGTACCATCAGAATAGGGGATTTAGTCTTTCAGTGGAGCACACGGCTGTTTGAGTCTGAAGGATGGTCTAAGCAACCGTCCCTTTTTACTGGACCACGGGGGGTCTTCCCAGATCACCTTTTGCTCTTCTCTATTCTTCATACTGTGTCAGAAAGATCTTTTTAAAATACAAATCAAGTTTCTTTAATTGGATATCCTACTGCTAGCTACTGCAACAAAGTTCAACACTTCAGTGGCTTAACTCCGTAGAGATTTATTCTTCATTTTCAAAGAAATCCCATCCACATGGGGCTGTGCACCACGTGGTGAATCAGGGACCCAGGCCGCTGCTACCATGTGGCTCTGCCATCACCCAGGGGCTCAGGATTGTCTCCTTCTAGGGAATGGAAACATAAAAATAGCCCAGTCAAGACATACCTGCCTCTTCAAGACTCCAGCGTAGAGGTGACATACATTGCTTCCATTCACATTCCTTGGCAGGAGAAAATCATGTGTCCACATATTGAAGAGGTGGGCCAGAAAAGGCAATCCATGGAATGGATTATGGATAAGCCCACATTATGGAAGGAGGACCATCAATTTTTAATGAATAACTAGCTGACTCTAACACATACTCCCTACTTTGCATAAGGTCCATGTGATGACATTTTAAAAATCTGAATTCATTTATTACTTCTAATAGTTTTTACATAGTCTACCAGACCCTATGGAAGTAGGCTACTAACCCACATTCCCAGCCTCATATCATACCATCCCTGATGCTGGGAAGCTCTTGGGGCCAGCGCTTCCAGCCACAGGGTCCAGCTCCATGTGCCTAAAAAGTGTCCTGCTCTCCAAGGTTCTCTGGGAGTAATATACTCTCCCCTCTTCCCCTCAGTCCCTATCCTACGTGGTTCCTTGGCATCCCTTTTCCCTTCTGGCTCTCTCCTCTTACCCAGACTACACTACTTCCTCCTGATCTAAGCACTCGTCAGATTCCTGATGTCCATCTGCTCCCCGCCATGCTCTCCAGAAATCTCACCACACTTGCAATCCTTTTTTCAGTTTCTAAAAGCTCACGCCCTGGTCAGCCCATGCAAAGTCAAAGAATAGGTCTGCCACCAACTGGCCTTAGCAACTGGCAGGTTGTTTAAACTTCCTTTTCCATCATTTCCTCGTTTGCAAAATTTGGATAATTATCATGCACCCTTTGTTCTTCATTACGTGAAGACTGAATGCGATTCTGTATGCGAAATACTCAGTACAGTACCAAGAATATAATCAACCATAATGAGTAGTTGCTGTTACTGTTACCATTTCTGCTTACAGGTAGAGAGTGAGCATCATGACCAGTTATCTCATCTGCTGTTACATTCTCAGAAATTCCCACAATGCCTGGCCAGTGTGGGCATCTGATGAATAACTGTGGAGCAAATTAATGTTCTCTTTTACCTTGCATATGGTGGGCTCTCTTAAACACCTATCTGTCCTTTGTCACTCTTTTTGCACCGGTCCCCATTCTTCAATGATTGAGACAGAACTGCAGCCTAGAAGTATGACCAGGCACACAGTCCTACAGCGAGACTGTGGGTCTGAGCGCAGTTCAAATTTACTTCTGTCTATACCTCAGTTTCCCTGAGTGTAAAATGGAGATAATAGGGAGAGCCTGACAGAGCTCTCCTGAGGGGAGCACAGTGCCTGACATGCAGGGAGCATCCCTACACATGACACCTGTTATTCAAAACAATTAGTCGTGAGGGTTTCTTTTCCCAGTAGAAAATGAGCACAGGATGCATTGAACACACCGTGCCCTTCTTTCCCTTGCGGTGAGGGGGCAGGGGGTGGATTTTAAAGCCATGATACCTATGGACTCCCTGTGTTGAATGTCCCTTCGAAAGGAGGTAGCTGAGAATGGACAAAGGTTCTGGGGCCAAAAGTATTTGAGGTCAGGAAATAGCACCTGACCCAGTCACCATCTCGGTCCGCCTTTGGTCCCAGCCAGGCTTTGCCTTCCCTTCTCCGCTGGGTGTGGGTAGAGGCACAGGGGCACTAATGCAGGAATTACTACATCTTCTCCAAAAGAAGGCATTTGCCTAATTGCAAAGGAATACATCCCGGCTGCAGACAATAAATGGTGTGTGATGCTTCCATGAAGTGAGATGGATGGAGCTCTCTGTTGCTAACCGGCCCGTAACCAGGGTCATTAATCACACACGGCACACCCATTGCCAGTAATGGACTTCACCCCAGAAAACTCCAACTCACGGTGCCAAAGGGTTAAAGGGAAGGCCTCGCCTGTTATGGAAATACAGGTCTCCCATCGGGATTAACCCTGGGCGTTTGCCACCCCTCATTCCGTGAAAGGCCCTTGTAATTGATTTTCCCTCTTATTCTCTCCAACCTGGCAAACAGCTTACCTGCTAGCCTCTGCCTGGACCCAGAGACTGCATGAACTGTATGAATTGCTAAGAAGCCTCTAATCCTTAAGAAATGTCTCCTCTCTTCTGTCCTTGACAAGAAAAGTAACTAAACCTCAGTCACAGGTTCTCATTTTTTTTGCCATACCCCACACCCCTGGAGGCAGATCTGGGTGGGAAAATGACCCGACACCATCAGCTACAGTTTACTGAGGGCTTGCTCCGGGACAGGCATGGTACTTTACGCCCATTTCCGTACTACAGTTATCCTAATAACAGTGCTAGCAGGCATCCGGCTGTCCGTTTTTCTTGGTAAAGAGACTGGGGTGCAGAGAGGTTAAGTAAGTGAGTTGCCTAAGTTTGCACAGTGAAAGGCAAAGCTGGTGTCCACACACACAGGCACGGCAGATTGCAAAGCCAGGGCTCTTTCTGAAACGTGTACCCCAGTAACGCCCTGATAGCTATCTTGTTTGTTGAGCTGGCATCCGAAGGTTCCTGGAAGCCACAAACGAATTCCTGTTTTCCTCTTGACCAGTGTTAGAAAAGGAGAATCGCGCCGGGTGTGCTTGAGATAATCATGAAAAGTAGACTCTCATTTTAAAAGGCAGTTAAGTTCCACCACATTGACACTTCCCAGCCAGATCCAGAAAATACTGCTTAACTTAATAAATAGGGTCTGGCCCAGCTCCGGTACTTTGAACTGCTCAGGGTGAAGAGGGTTAGACATGGTTTAGTCTATTTCCTTTTCATGGGAGAACCATGAGATTAGGTAATTTGTAATAAATTTCTCAGCTGTGCAGAGCTTCTGCAAGAGGCACTACTTACTTAATTGGATTAAGAAGGAAGAAGCCTTCTGACATTCTCTTTTGGGGGGGCAGTAGATTCTCATAAGCCCTGAGTGGTTCTGAACCAGAGGTGGTAGAATTGCATTTTCAGGTCATCCCAGGACTATAATAAAATAGCAGAGGCAACCAGACTGATTTCTTTTGTGCTGAGAGGTCATTTGCAATGGAAAGGGTTTGCTGTTGTCGTTGCTGCCCTTAGGTTTTGGTTCTATGAGGCCGCCTGGTCTAGGAGAGGCATGGGCAACTTCTTTGGTCTGACCTTCAAGGTTCTCCATGAGCTGCCCCAGCTTGTTATTCCACTAGAGGAATTGACATTGTAAAAGCACCAGGTAATCGTTGTGGAGGATGGTCCTACGCATTGTAGGATATTTTGCAGTCCTGGCTTCCGTTCACTACAGGCCAGGAACACTACCTCAGTTGTCATAACCAAAAGTATCTCCAGATATTGCCAAACGTCACCTGGGGGAGAAATTTGCCTCTGGTTGAGAACCACTGTCCTAACATGTTGGAGCCTGTATTGTTCATCGGGCTATTCCCAGAGGCTTTAATGTGCCTGACACACAGTAGGCCTTTAAAAATGCTTTGTCATTGAATGAATGCAGCATAGAACCCCGTCTTATAATCCACTGGGCCCCCTTTAGTCAACATACTCGTCCTCACCCATGACCAGTGTTTTTCTTTCCTCCCTCTGTCTTGACTCTTCCACCTAAAATATTTTCCCTTCTCCACCTGTACGTATATATAAAAAGCCTGTTTTTCATTCAAGATTCTGTTCGTACACCATCCTAACCAAAGCCATCACTGCTCACCCACATGGAACAATCTTCACCATCCCGTGGTCTCCCGTTGACCAACTATCTCTGTTTCTTTTACGACATCCAACAATTTCTGGGAGTGAGGATATAACCTAATGGTTAAGAGATCAGGTTCTGAATTGAAATTATAGTTCCATCACTCAATAGCAGTGAAACTGTGGAAAAGTGACTTACCCTCTCTGAAAATGCAGGTGACAAGAATACGACCTCAGAGGTCTCTTACAGAAACCAAATGAGAGAACTTATTTGATGAGCACAGCCAAGAGCCTGGCACATAGAGTAAGTAGCCATTATTATTCTCCCTACTAAAAGTAGAGTTCCTTACAGACAGAGACCAGTTGTTACTCCTCATGGCTCCTGTATTTAGATCAATGCCTGATCAACAGTAGATACACAGCAATTCCAGGGCTCACACAAATAAAATTGGTGCTTCAAGCTAGGGAATTCTCCAGGATAGAATCATGGACTCTTACTGTGTAAGCACGAACCTAGTCTGAGCTCTTCACTTTACAGGGGATGAAAACCGAAGGCCAGGATGGGTAACAAATAACTTGTCCACATGCACAAGGTAATATGGAGCTGACGGTCATGTGCCACACCTGCTACCTCCCTCTTCCCACAGACCCCCGTCCTTGGGAGAAGTCCAGCAGAGCCCCCTCACTCCCCCATGTGCAACGTGGTGACAGGACAGACTTGCTTCAGTGTGTGGGAAAGCTAATTAGAGCTAATTTATTATCTTTGCTCAGAACCAGGATGCCGGGTGGAAACTGCTGGAGGTCTGCACTGCAAAGAGAAATGTTTTTGATTATATTTACACATCTGATTTGAGAAGTACATGGAAACCTAATCATAACTATAATAACACGCTCATTAGCTCTCGGCGTACTTATCCTGGCTGCATGATAAGTTTTCCAAGGTGTGGCTCAGGCTTCATCCTTTTCACAAAGTCTTCTCAGACAGTGTTCTGTGCAATTGACACCCTCTCTGAGGGAGTTCACAGTGCTTTGTAGTCAGGAAGACTGGATGACTTTGGGAACAGTACTTTTCCTCCCCAAGCCTCTTTTTTCTTCTCTATAAAATGGGGCAATAGTATCTACCTTGTAAGCTTGATATGAGGATGGAATGTAATATGTATGTAAATGGCATGCCCAATGCCAGCTGCATACAGGAGGTGCTTAGTAAATGTAACCCTCCTCAGTAAATATGTCTAGGTGCTTGCCATAGAAACTCTGGACCTGCCTGTGAGGGCTGACACATATTCAGCCTCAATCCAGGCTCTGTGCTTGGGGCTGAAGAGATCTCTGAGTCAAGTGTAGTGGAGAATGGCTGCAGCCTAGCTGCGGGGTCACCGTGTAGGAGGAACATGAAGGAAGAACTGTAATGTGATCGGAAGGTCATGGGCTTACGCCTTAACAGACTTGTGTTTGAATCTCAGCTCCAGCACTTTCCCACTGTAGGACCCAAGGAAATGCACTTAGGATCTCTGAGTGCAGTTCTCTCATCTGTAATATGGGCAAGAATCCCTACCTAACATAGCTCTTGTGAAAATGAATTTATATCATGCACATGAAACACACAACATCTAGTAAGAGCAAGATTGTGGATTATGAGGCAGAGGCTGGTCCACAACCCGTTAGGCACCTACCATGTACTCAATAAATGTGCTAGATGAGTAAATGGATGGAGCTCACTATAATCTGGGATGTCTGGGGAAAGGAAAAAGAACACTGGATTCAGAGACAGAACCATATTAGTTTATAGCCCATCTTTGTGATCAAGCAACACCCCCCTTCCCAGTCTCAATCTTCTCATCTGTACAAGAGTGATCCTAATGAAGGTAAAAGAGGTGATACTGGTGAAAAGAACTCACAAACTGTAAAGTGGAATCTCATGATATTTGGAAAGCATCTAGTATAGCACCTGCAAATAGTAAACCATTCAATAAATGACTGACAATACCATGAAGGATGCTTATAGGGCACCTATTAAGTGCCGTTCTTGGGGATTCCATCATGAATGAAACACAGCCTGCATCCTTGGAGGAGCAGCAGCCATCATCATCATCATCATCATTATCATCATTACTGACGGAGGTATTGGAAACCTTAGGGTCTATATGTGCAGTCTAGTTTCTGGTGACAGACACAGCATACATGGGAAATACACATTTGTGTGTATGATGGTCTTTAAATGCCCTCATTTTAGAATGTTTTCCATTTTAGAACTTTTTGTGTTTTGTCTTTTGTCATTTTCCTTTTCATTGCCAGGGGACCTGTCTCTATTATGGTTCATCTCTCAAGTTTTCTTCTGATTTCTTGTGGCTCTAGGAAGCATATACTAGCAGTGGTTGGAGGACTCTAGGAAATGAGGAGCAACTTCTGAGCGGAGGGCCTAGAGCACAATATGGGAGCATAGATGGGTGAAATTAGTGGTATCTCCCTCTATCTGGGGCTCATCACCCATGACACCAATCCACGTCTGCAGCTCACATTACCTCTTCTGCCAGTGCTGTGGCAGTCTGCTCCTTGGTGGCCCCCATGATCCACTCCTCCTGCATTTACACCCGCACATGGCCTTCTCCATGGCCCCTGAATCTGGGCTGGCCCTGGGACTCTAACCAAAACATTTGGTGGATGTGCTATTGGGTTCGTTCTGGGCCTAAGCTTTGGAAGTGCTTAGGACTTCCAGAAGGGGCTTCGTGAATGCATTCATCATGTATTCCTCACCACATCCCTCTGAAGTAGAAGTAATTACCTAAGAGGTAATAGTGGTCTTCTGAGCGTCAGATACTATTTTAAGTGTTTCAGTTGAATTGATCTAAATCTCACATCGATTTTATGAGGCAAATGCTATTATTATACCCATGTTGCAGGTGGGAAAACTAACGGACAGAGAAGCTAAGTGCCTTCCCCAAATCACACAGCTACTAAGCGTACAGCTGGAGTATTTGAAGACAGGTCATCTGACTCTAGAATCCACACACTAATCACTATGTTGAACTTACCTATCTTGCCCATGTTACACACAAGCCATAGCAAGATTGGGATTCAAACAGGTTTTATTGACTCAAGTCTGACCCTTCTGGTCTACAAACATCTAGGAGAGTTTTATGGACTGGTCAGGAACTTCACCTAAACCCAAAGACAACTTCTACAAAAACATAGAAACATACAGATTATATAGTCAGTGGTCACCTGATCAGAATTTCATAGAATCTTTTACTGGTTTCCTTTTCCATATCCATATTTGTGTGTGTGTGGTGTAAGACCGTATATGGAAAGCACTGTTAGATCCCAAGATGTAAATTCATCTATTCTTCCACCAACATCAAAGTGTTGGATAGAATATTCATTCATCCAGGCAACAGGATTTATCAAGCGCCTTCAGTGTCGCTGTACTAGGTGTGTGACAACCATGGGGGACAAAGAGCAAGCAGACACTACTCTCACACCCTTATGGTAAGTGCCTGTGGGACCTACTCAAGCTCGGCTGTTGAGGGGTGTGTGTGACATGGGGCTGGCATTGCACACTAAGCCTTAGTTTCTTATCTGTCATTGGAGTTAATAAGAGTATATCATAATCTACATTCTAAGATTCTTACGATGGAAAAATATAGTAAAACAAGTGAAATGTTTAGCAGAATGTCAGGTACAGATGGCAATCAGATGACTTAAAAGTTAAAGTTAAATAATTAGTATTAATGCAATAATAGTAATAATGTTTTCGATAAAAACAGACATATTAGTATTATAGAAGTATATACCAGGCACTGTGCTAGGCTCTTCAAATGCAGCCTAAGATATGCCCTGTTCCTCACCTAGAAGGAGTCTGCAGTCCTGGTTGAGGGACAAACACATAAAGGGACAGATAAGACTTGGAATTGCAGGCACTGTGACAGAGAAGCATGCACAGGGTTGGAGCACAGAGGAAGTACAGACTGATTCCCTGCTGGTGGGGCTGTGGAAACAGAGATGATTTGGGAAGTTCTGCAGGAAAGGGGTGTTTGAAGCAGGACTTGGTGTTTGGAAAAGGCCTGGGAAGGAGAAATGTGGGAAGGGAAATGTGAAAAGGCAATCTGAGATAGAAAAACAGGCTGAGCTAATGTACAGTGCTGTGATTGTGCTTGGATGGCTTCCACTAAGGAAATATTTTCTGAGAGACGGGGTCTAGAGTGAATGGTTGAAGAAGAAGAGGCAAGAACTGGTAGGAGATAAGCCTGGAAAGATATCTGAAGGCAGATCGTGGAAGATCTTACATATCAGGCTAAGGAGATGAGCTTTACCATTTTAATAGGCAAAAAAACCTGAGTGGAAAAAAAAAAACTTAATATGGATGGGTCAATTGACTGATAGATACATGTAGATTTAGGAATATGGATATATATGATATAGTTTACAGATAAGTATACACATAAAGCTATCTCTATATATCTAACTATTTTCTGGTTTATTTTTATTACTTATTTTTTTATTTTTATTTATATGTAGGGTGAGAGCAGGACCTGCTTGTTTCTTGGTCACCATTGCAGCCACAGCACCTAGTGCAGTAACACAGAAGGCACTTTATACAATCTTGTTGAAAGGATGAATGAATGGGCTACAACCTCTATACTTTGATGTCTGTCAAATGAACTTATACCTTAAATAAGGAGGAAGGTGGTGTTTTCATAAAGCAGGTGACATTTAATCTTGGCATTGAAGAGGGGCACAACTTAGCTTTGCGGAAATTAGCCATTGCTGGTGGTGGGAACACATGTACAGAAAACAATGTCCCTGCACAGTGTACGTAATGGTGGAGAGCATGGATTCTGGAGCCAGAGTTCAAGCCCTGGCTCTGCCATTTAACAGCTTCGGGAAATAGAGCATGACCCTTAACTCCGGGTCTCGGTTTCCTCGTCTATAAAACAGGGACAATAAGAGTGCTTACTTTATGGGATTATTGTGAAGATGTAAGGGGCTTACCACAGTGTCTGGCACCTAATAAGCTCTACATAAATGTTTGCTTTTATTAGTCGTATTAGTATTGGACCCTGAATGTAATCAGCAGACTCAACGCTCTAGTGTCTTATCACACATAAATCGGTTCTTTCTTCATGTATTATATCTGAGCAGCCTGTAGGAGTCTATGACACAAATCTCTTTGGTACAGATAAAGACCAGCGAGCTTGAGAGTCACTTCCAAAGAGATAAGTGAATGTCTAAACAACGGGGAATGAAGAAAAAAGAACATATTGAATGCCAGGATTCAGAAGGGATTGTTGCAAGATATTAATGAGCAGAGAGATCTGGAGAAACCACGTCAAAGCTTTCTGAGAGAGAGTGAGAGCAATACCTGGGGAATGCCAAAAAAGAGATGATAAAGGAGGAATGACAGCTCCCTGCAGACCTGGACCAACTGCAACTCAGAATAAGCAACAAGGCCAGAGAAAAGCAGTGTGTGTGTCTTGTTAGGTTCCTTTGAGAAGCTTTAAATCAGCAGTGGCTTCTTGGCAGGGTGAGGCAGGGCTCTGACCATTACAGGTTACTCAGAAGCTACCAAAGAAAAATGGAAAAGGAAAGCCTTGAAGAACGAGCATGGTCCTCGATGTGATGCGGTTACCATAGAGACCACTCTCAATGGTAGCCATGAAGGGCAGTGTCGGTCCTCAGAGCAGTTAACAAGCTATTAGACCAAACATGAAGACGCCAGCAGGTGAGTAGAATGAAGCCGCTACATCACAGCTCGCTGTTTGCTAAGATCAAACATGGGAAGAAACAGCCATAAATCAGCCAGGCCACCGTGGCCATTGAGTCAAGTTCAGGGGAGCACGACAGGACTTTCAACCTGTGAGTCAAAGCCCAGGGCCCCAGTCCCAGAGGTACATGCTCACAAGAGTGATGCTTGCTTTTCCCTCAGACTGGCTTGAGGAGTCAAACGAGATGAAAACAAAACAAAACTGTGACACCAACGAACCTGAAGACAGTAATTAAGAATGGGGGGAAGACTGGCTGAGAAAAGTGTGGAAAGGCAGTAAATAAGAGAATAGTTCACACTGTGTTGCCCAACATTCAGTCAAAACCGAATACATAGCCTGGCTCTGTAGCAAGCTGGGGAATCGGCTCAGTTGAGGGTGACAGAACCAAGATTTGAAAACAGGACTTCCTCAGAGCTGGTGCTTTGCTTCTACTGGGCTGCTTCTGCAGGAACGTGTCCAAAGGAGGTGAGCCTGTGCTGACTACCTCCTATCTGTATGATATCCACTCTACACACAGAAATATGTCCCCCAAGGAGCCATCCATTGTGTTCTGAGACCTGCCCTCTAAAGGGGTGTAAGGCCCCTTGGGTCTACTCTTTCTATGTCTATATGTAAAGGTGGTACCTTAACATCCAGGGTCCTTGTGTCTAGCTCTTGACTACCTGGGGCTCTCCTTTCGGCCTCCCATCATACCTGGGCTATATTCAAAACATCACACCTTCCTATCTTTGCACATGGTGCTTCCTCACTCCCTTACTGTGTCTACCTCTTTCTAAATCTCAGTTTGAGGGCCATCCCATTTATTCACTCAAAAGTGTGAGATCCTTCTGGGAGTCCTTCTTCAGTGCCTCCATATACCCTAGACTTTCACCTAACAAAACATATTACCCTAGGTTAGAAGCATTCATTGATGTGTTTGTTGAGCTCATTAGATTTTAGATTTCTTGAGGGTAGATTATGTCTTGCTCACAGTCTAGGATAGTGTCTAGAATTGAGCATGTAGCAGGTGCTTGATATTCATTAAAGGGTGAATAAAAGAATAAATGAGTGAATTTCATTTCTAATTCTATTCAGGTTGCTATATTCTGAAGGGACTTCTCCAAGCCATCAAGCTGGCCTGGGATGAAATGTTTTTGTGCGCATTACTTAATAAAAAGAGCTCTGGGTCAATTGAAAAATTTAAAGTCAATATGAAATTGATCCTCATCAGCACTTTCTCCTCCAAACATATAGACAAAGGGACATTTCTGAAACATATGTATTAGTGTTGCATTTTCTGCTCCAGAGACTCAGCGATCGTTGTCACCTCCAAGCCCAGCCCTCATTAATTTATGGGGCATCCAGCATAATCAGCAACAGGCTTCTTGGCAGCATAAATCAGAGACCAGTGAAGAATTTGGGGGAGTCTCTAAGCTGCAAACATAGCAATTTCCTTTCATGCTCTTTTCCCTTATAAGTCACTAAGCACTATTGAAATTAAGCTGAAGACCTTTACGCTGAATTTCAAGGACACTCCAGGACCATCAGCAAATCTGTCCACTTCAACTGTGCAGGGAAAGAGAAGGTGGACAACCAAAATAACACATCCTATAGCACATCCTCAGAACTTCTATCCCATCTTCGCTTGGTTTATCAGCCACTTAATAAAGATGTGCCCAGAAGGGGACAAGAACAGCAGAGGAATAAAAGTGTTCTTGCTGGAAGAAACACGACAGAATGAATGAGCCAGATGTACCAGGCGTGATAATGCATAGCACAATATCTGGCACAAAAAGATATTCATCGCTTGAGGTGACAGTTGTGATGATCTTTTGAGACCAGCTTCGAACGGAATTGGGAAAAAGTTTCAGAACCTCTTGTTTAAGCAACAGGGATGTTGATATGGATTGCATGCTTGTGTCCCCACCCCCCCCCAACCAAAATTCCAATGAAGAAATTCCCAATATGATGGCATTAGGAGTTGGGGTCTTTGGGCAGTAAATAGGTCATTCATGAGTGTGGAGCCCTTGTGAATGGGATTAGTGCACTTCTAAGAGGAGCCATGATAGCTGGCATCTTCTCTCTGCTTTCTCTGCCATGTGAGGACACAAGGAGACGGCCACTTACAAACCAGGAAAAGGGCTCTCGCCAGACACTGGATCTGCCGGCCCTTTGATTTTGGGCTTCCAGTCTCTAGAACTTTGAGGAATAAATGTTGTTTAAGCCTCCCAGGCTCTGGTATTTTTGTCCTAGCAGCTCGAGCTAACTAAACCAGATGTGAAGTCCTAGCTTCTGGGGCTGGCTTTCCTCCCCTCGATACTGTAGTGTATACAGTGTCACCGCCTAAGAGGCTCTTGCCCAGAATCATCTGAAGAGAATCCATAATTCCTTTGCTTTTGAATATTCTTCTTGTATACTTGTCTTAGAGGATTTCATTTAGGACTTTTCATTTTTCTCCTAGTTGATACGCAGGCTGGCCACAGAACAGACTTTGACTGCCTAGATGTCAACGTGAACTTGCAAAGAAGATAAGGGACACTTCCCAGGGTAAACATCCCCAAATCTCAGGTAAGTACCACAGCATGAGACGCCAGGTGGTCCTTGTGATGGTTTCCTGGGGACAGAGATGGAGTTTGGGAGCAAAGCCTAGGCAGGATCATGAAAAGTTGAAGTGAGGAAAGGGCTTTAACATAAAGTGCACTCCCTTGTAGTTGGCGTAAGGCACCAGGATTTAGCTTCCACAGTGTTACAGATAAACTGCCCAAGCGTCCATGGACCAGGCTGGACTGGATCCCTACTGTCTCCTTGGATGCTACAAGATCACAGCTAGTAAAAGGTGTTGGTCAATACTGTCAATAACACGGCACCACAATTCCATCCTTACCTTATTTTCTGCTTATTAGAGGAATGTGTTCTTATGTGTACAACTAGAGAAGCCCTTTGTATTTTGACCCCTGGTCAAATATTTCAAATACGGCAAATATTTGAAAATATGATATTTAATGTCACAGCAACACTAGAAATAACATGGCATTACTGCCATTTTTTAATATTTATCTATTTATTTTTCAGAGAGAGGGAGAGCACAAGTGGGGTAGTGGCAGAGAGAGAGAGAGAGAGAGAAAGAGAGAGAGTAAGACACAGAATCCGAATCAGGCTGCAGGCTCTGAGCTGTCAGCACAGAGCCTGATGCAGGGCTTGAACCCACAAACTATGAGATCATGACCTGAGCCGAAGCTGGATGCTTAACTGACTGAGCCACCTAGGCGCCCCTACTGTTTCCATTTTTAAAGCAAGTTTCAGAGTGATAGACACATGCCTAAAGCCACACATCTAGTAGGCAGTAGGGCCAGGACATAAACTCATTGCCATATTATTGAACTTTTAAAATCAGTTAAAATTTCCAGTTTTGAAAGCCAGTTACAGTTGAGACTTGTGTGCTCTAGCCCAGTTGAAGAAAATGTTGTTGCCCCCTTAGTTTGTGTATGTAAACCTCCTTTGGGATATCCTCTGGTCTCTAGCCCACTGTTTCCCCTCTGTACTTGACATGATTCCAGGACATGGCTTGCACATACTCTTTGGCTGTTCCCTTCTGAAATACTTGGGATAATTCTACCCAACCTGAGCCAGTCCTGGTCGAAAGCTATTCTTTGTAGTACACTTTAAAAAAAAAATTTGTTTGCTTGCTTATTTATTTATCCATCCATCCATCCATCCATCCATCCATCCATCCATCCATTTTGACAGAGGTGGAGAGGGGCAGAGAGAATGGGAGAGAGAATCCCAAGCAGGCCTGACAACATCAGTGTGGAGCCCAATGTGGGGCTTGAACTCACAAACTGTGAGATAATGACCGGAGCTGAAACCAAGAGTTGGATGCATTATTAACCGACTGAGCCAACCAGGAGCCCCACAAAAAAATTTTTATATTTACAAAAGGCTATTATGAATGTTATGCCTGTTCATAATATCTAAGAAGAACAAAATATAAAGAGAGAAATAACATCTCTCATCCCATTATACAGAGAAATGCACTATTTTAATGCATTGAGTTTTGCCTTTTTTAGGTGTTTATGACATGTTTGCAACAAAATTGGAATCCTATTGTACCTAAAATTCTGAAGCCTACCTTCACGTCCATATGCCATTAAAAACATTAAAATTCTTTAGACTAGAAATAGATTGTACTTAATGATCACATTCGTTGAATGTGAAAAACTTCAGGGAAACATTTTCTTCCTTTTTGGAAATTTAGATTTACCCTTTTCCAAAATCACAAGTAATGTGAAAGCAAACGTATCTGTTGACAAATCTTTGTAATCTCTATTTTTAGGATAGAGTACTAGAAGAGGAATTCCGGGTTTCAAAAGTTATGCGATTATTTCGGGCTCTTCCAGGTCATTTAAAGTAATTAAATTCTCACCAGCAGAGTTGCACCCCACACTGGAAGATCACCTTTCCTGGAAAAGTTCCCCTCAAAGTGCTAGTGAAGAGCAGTCTTTTCAAGTGTTAGTGAAGAGAAGTCTTTTAGATGATCTTGCATTTATTTGAATAGGAACTGAGGAGGAACATGTCAAGACAGGACTATGTGCTGATCTAAGTGGTTTCATTTTCATCCTGGGCTAAGAGCTAAGCGACATTCCTCAATCCTTTTACTAGTACATTGGGGTAGCATATGATATATTCTGGCCAGAAGAATGTGGGTGGAAGGGATATAGGCCACTTCCAAAAAATAACCCCTCAAAATTTCCCATGCATAATCTTCCTCTCTCTTGTCCTCTCCTGCAAAGACCTTAGAGGCCACATGTTGAAGATGACGGTGGCATAGACAAGACAGAAAATCATTTGTGTCCCTGAATGACTGTGTTAAGTACAATACACACTGTATTGAGTCTTAGGTTGGGAAGGGTTGCTGGTTAAGGCAGGTAGCATTACTTACCCTAACTAATACAGAGTGTCTGATTTACTCAAAGGTTCCTAAACCAAAAGCCTCAGCTGGTTCTTGGTGTATCACACCATCAATCTGCTTTTGACCAGCATGACTATGTACAAAGGCGTAAGTCATCTGCAGTCCCTGGCATCCAATCTAGCGTTCAGCACAGAGCGCGGCTTACCTGGGTGTGGATTCATGCGTGTTTATGGAGTGGATGAAACTAGACAAGAGCTCTGTGATTCCAACTGGCTGAACCTCAAGCGAGGTCCACATTGCCATCTGAGGTAGATCAACCACTGGCCTCTACCCTGTGCTGCATGTCAGGGCTTCAACTCTAGAACAAGGGCATTTCAGCCACACAGGGCAGCTGCACACTGTCTCCCCATGAGAGAAGCCCAGCACTGAGGACCGCCCTTCAGAACAGAGGCTGTTGTGCAGAGGAAAGTGGTGCTTCTGGCATGGTTGTTTCTCCTCCGCTGACGCTAATTACAGTTTGCTAAATGTAAACCAGGGAGACATCTCGCCCACCCAAAAGAGTTCCAGAAATGAGCCTGTTGCCTTCATAGTAACTTGGGAGCAGAAAACTGTTCCTCCTTCTAAATCTTTTATACTTTTTTCTCTCACAATACAAGGGAGTGTGGTAAACACAGGTGTGTTCATAGGAGAGGTGGGAAGCGACTGCAAATCTCCCCAACCTCAGGGCCCTTCCTTTGGGTTGCTTGCTCGAAGACAAAGCTGGAGCATGGAGTGGAGGCATGGAGAAGACACCGCCTGGCTGGCGGGGCTTAATTACATGTGTGTGCAGTGTTCTGGGGGCAGTCTGAGGATGCAATTACACAACTAATTATATTGAAACAACAAACTCGAGCTTCATGAAGGGCTTCCGCCCATGGGACCACCATGTTGTCATTTCCCTACACAATCTTTCCCTTCCTCTCTGTTGGCATCCCTTGTGGAATTTTCTTCTGTGAGCCTCCTTCTCCTCTTTTCAGGACATCATCAAGAGCCGCCACCTCACAGCGGCCTTCCCTGGGGTCTTACTTCCCCTTCCCCAGATGACTGAATCCCTCTTCCCTCTGCGTTACCACACACATAGCATGGGGCTTCTATGGCACTACTTTCTGGGTCTGGGCCTCGGTTGTTAAATCTGGAAAGCCTCCACGGTCTTTTCAAGCTTCAGAACGAGTTTTGTCTAAATTCTTAGGAATAACCAAATGGTCTAAACATATTACAGTATCGTGGGAGGATTGTGGCTTTGGCACCAGAAGAAGGGTTTGAACCTGACTCACTTGCTTCTAGCTGAATGACCTGGGAAGGATGATTTAGCAGTGTCTTTGGACCTCAGTTCCCACATCTGTAAAATGGCAGGAGTGCTGATATTACTTCACAAGGCTGAAGAGTAAACTAAATTAGGCTGTGCCTGTGAAAGCATTTTATAAGTAAGTAATGAAATACAATGTTTGTAACAGTTCCATTAATAAAAAGCTGAGTGAACGCCTCCCTATCCTAAGGGAAGCGTTACCACTGCTGGATTAAACATCTTAAAACTTACATCTCAGGTTCTCCGAACCACACCCAACAATCTTTACTGCCTCTCTAACTGTAGGGAAATAAAGGGCTTTCTTTAAAAATCCCCCTGAACCTTAATACTAACGATAATGACAACTTGGGCAACCCTTTGTTGGTTACCTACCCTGTGTTAAGCACTTGCCAGGCATCTACCCCAGAAATGAAATGAAAGAATTAGACAGGCTTACGGTCAAGTCCCAGATTTGCTTGAGAAATTTGCTTGAGAAATTTGCTTCAAGTGAGCTTGAGAAATTTGCTTCACTTTTTGAATTTGAGCTTCCCTATCTATAAATCAGCTGCAATAGTCCCTACTATAAAAATGAGCTGTGAAAATTAAAATGTGGCAACCCTTTTAAAGCATGCAGACACAATACCTGACACAGAGGAGCCACTCAAGAAAAATTATTCCCTTTTTCCTACTTTTCTTTCCCTTTGGACACCAAGATTCTAGAATTCTACAATATAACACATTCATACAAATAGGATGTGTGGGAGATGATGTGTGTCCTCTAGGGGAGTGATGTCACAGGAAGATCTTACCAGAATCTCCATTCCAGTATTACCACTGGGCCCCTGTGTGAGCCTTTCGCCCACTGTGCTCATCACCACAATATTTTACAGTGAGAGTTTAATTTTTTTTTAATAAAAAGAAAGATTATTCTCAATGATGCATGTGATAAATATGCCGGCTTTAAACCTTTTAGAAATATTAAAGGTTTTACAGCTCAATGTTTGACAGACTTGATTAATCCCTTCCACACAGAAGTATTCAGGAGGAGAGCTACAGTTGGGTTTTAAAGCTCCAAGAGTGTTCTTTGATAAAGGTAAAGAAAAGGTAAAGAACTTTTAAAACTAGACAGAGATTCTCATGCCATGCAGGAGAGACAAAGAATATGAAGACCCAGAAGGCTGCACAGTGTCGGGGGGAAGCTGAAAGCTGGGGCTGGGGGCCAGGCACGGAGAAGAGTGCTTTAAAATCTCTCCTTAGACGAGTTTTCAAATGAAAGGCACACATCCAGCCTGACCACAGGACGTTAGTATCAGAGTTTTCTTCTCTGCTGGGTTCCACACTGGATGATGTGGGAGGGGGTGAGGGGCAGGGCAGACCAAGGGCAACACAAACTTCAGAAAGCAATCAAGTGGAATGTACCGTCACCTCTTCATGAGTCTTGCACTATTCAGCAGCCTCCCGCTTGCTCTTTCAGGCACTGGGGTCATTTCCTGCAATGACCTCCCCAATCCCCAACTGGATTTTGAGCTTCTCTAAAAAACAGCAAATACCTGTGTGTGTGTGTGTGTGTGTGTGTGTGTGTGTGTGTGTGTGAACTTTCCCCTCAGCACCCCCCCTAGCTTTTGTATATAATAGGCATCTAAGAAATGCCTAGTTGGTGTTTAACAAATTCTTGGCGAAATGGTCTAATGACGTAAGTGGTGTAAAAAGCTCTACTTAAGGACACTGCTTTAACAATTATTAGCAGACTTCATTTCCTTCTGATTCTTGTTCTACAGAAGAAAACTGAGTTTAGGGACGAAACCACTGAGACTTCCAAATATCGCCTCATTCCACAAACACTTATTGAGTGCTATTTCCATGCTAGGTAGGTTGGCTCAGCCACATTGCCTGGCAAAGAAAACCTGTCATCATTTTAAGGCGCTTTGTTAAAGTAGGTCTCATTTCTGGGGGCGGGGGGCCTGCCATGATTGAAGCCTATATGGGAAAACGTGCAGGACAAAGGAAGGTACACTAAACCCAGCATTTCGGTTCATGGGGGAATGTTTAAAAAAACACTGAGAATGATTGGTAATAGACTCTTAAGCTGAACGTTGAAGGATAATGCCAAGGGAGACCACGCATGCATACTTCCCCCATATCATGCATACAGTTGTGATCTGTGGCCTTCCATTTAAACTCCATAAGGAACAGCTTGCTCTGCTAATCAGACTCCCACACAAAATCTCGAAGTGCCCACCCACTCTGCTCAGAGGTTTGCTTTGACACCCAGGTCAGTGTCCAACCCCAACCCCTACTCTATTTTTATGGAAGCATTTTCCCAACATGAAACACCAACATATTTGCCACAAGATATTATGGGGGCAAAAGTGTAATTCAATTATGTGATTTAATCAATTCAAATGGCTAATGTGCGAGGATCTCAGGATGCCATCCAGCTTTCAACTAGGGCGAATAATTGTTCCATAATTTCTTAATTCTCCCACAAGACAGTTTAAATTAAAGGATGTCAATTTGCAAAGCCAGACTGCATTGTATTCTTAAATTGGGCCTGAAATAGCCACAAGATGAAGAGTAATAAGGCAGAGAGAACAGAGCCCAGAGTGCCTGGTGCTGTGCAAAATTGTTTAATACGGTCAGACCCTTTAATCTTCATATCTATTGATGCAGAAAGCAGCATATTTCTGTCACTTATGATAAGAAACATTACTTTTTAAATTCCTTGGTGAGGTCTGCAGATCTTAGGCAGCCAAGATAGCAGGAATCTCTATTTCTGTGTCTGTGAACATTTCTTTTTTCCCTTAAATTGGTTTTATTCTAATCCATTTAGTCTCCAGTCTAAGTTAGAGACAAGTAACCCTGAATGGAACCACACAGGAGGAGAACAAAGGCATGTGCCTTTCGGTTCTGATTCTACCGGCAACTAGCTCCTCGAACAAGTCCGTGATTAAGTGAAAAATGAATGTAACAGCATTAACTATAGGCAGGCAGTTAGTTCCAAAAAGGGAGAGGATTGGAACAGCATTTAAGAGAGACAGACACATGCTCAAAGGCAGAAGATGTGGCATGAGGAGGTGATGATGTGAACTATTTCCATTAAAGAATCCAGCATTTTACTCACATGTGTCCTAGAAAGTAGTTTGGTCAGCTGAGTGGAGGTGACGCTGGGGAAAAGGAGGACCCAAGGTCTGGACTCAAGAGACTGGATGATGTTTTGCCAAGATTTCCAGGGCCACAAGTCAGGAATCGTCATCGAGAAAAGCCAAGGACGTAGCTGCAATGAAAGAAGTCTCTGTCATTTTGAAAGCAAACCAATGAAGTTTCGAGAAAGGGGGATAAAGTACAAAGTTAGTCACCGCAGTGGAGTTGGGAGTGAGCGACTCAGGAAGAAGCCACCCAGTACATGGAAGTGGGCCTGGGGCACAGACACCTGAGGAATGGAGCCACAGACAAAAGGAACTTTCAGTATCTCCGTTCCTAGTGCTGTACTAGACTATTTAGAGGGTACAAAGAATAAAACACTCATCAATCTGTGCTTTAAAAATTTGGGCTAGGTTGTACAAACAGAGGTTAAAATTCAAAAAGGACAAGCTATATTAATTTACCTATAGGACAAATACCTAGAATGGAATTATCAAGTAAAGAAAACATAATTTAAATTTTGATAGATACTGTCAATTTACCATCCATGAAAGCTGTACAATTTTACAGTCTCGTTAACAATATATCAAAAACCACCTCTCCCTCACTCCCACCAATAGAGCCTATCTTGGTTCTTTATTTAGAGAGACATGAGAGGGGCGCGTGGGTGGCTCAGTCCGTTAAGCGTCCAACTCTTGATATCAGCCCAGGTCATGATCTCACCATCTGTGAGATCAAGCCCCACGTTGGGCTCTGTGCTGACAGTGCAGAGCCTGCTTGGGATTCTCCATCTCCCTTTCTCTCTGCCTCTCTCTCTCAAAAATAAATAAATAAACATTAAAAGAAAGAAAGAAAGAAAGAAAGAAAGAAAGAAAGAAAGAAAGAAAGAAAGAAAGAAAGAAAGAAAGAAAGAAAGAAAGAAAGAAGGAAGGAAGGAAGGAAGGAAGGAAGGAAGGAAGGAAGGAAGGAAGGAAGGAAGGAAGGAAGGAAGAAAGAGAAAGAAAGAAGAGAGAGAGAAAGAAAGAGACAGGAGTTAGGTGAGCCTGGGTGGCTCCGTCAGTTGGGCATCTGACTCTTGATTTTGGCTCAGGTCATGATCCCCAGGCTGTGAGGATCGAGCTCCACTAAGCATGTAGCCTGCTGGAGATTCTCCCTCTCTCTCTCCTTTCTTTCCTCTCGCCTGCTCATGCTCTCACATTCTTTCTCTAAAAAAAAATAAATAAAAATAAAATAAAAAAATAAAGACACATGACATATAAGGCATAATAATGGCAATAATGCTAATACTAATGATCAGAGCATGTTAAGTACATTTTTTAGTCTTTATATGTATTAATCCCTTTATTCCTAGCAGCAACCCACTGACATAGGTAGTATTATTATCGTCACTAGACACAGAAGGAAACTACAACACAGAGAACTTCAGAATCTTGTTTATGACCATAGTTATGCAGGGCAGAGCTGTGGTTCTAGTCCTGGCACCTAGTGGTCTTCAAAACCCAAACTCTTAACCACTAGCTCTTATTCCAGAGGTGGGATGTTATCTATGGTACATGTTATAACAGGTACACACAAAAAGGAAATCTGAGGGGGTGTGTGTACGTGCATGGTGAATCAGAGACACCAGTTCTTTCCATCTTAATGAAAGTAGACACAGGCTATAAATGGGAAAGTGTAGGGCTATAGTGCTCTAAATGCAGAACTTCTACCCCTTTCACTAGAAAGACATTATCCTGTAAATAGTCATGATGTGTTAATCAAAGCTACATCATCAGGGAAATACAAATCAAAACCACAATGAGATACCACCTCACACTTGTCAGAAGGGCTAAAATTAGCAACTCAGGAAACAACAGATGCTGGTGAGGATGTGGAGAAACGGAAACCCTCTTGCACTGTTGGTGGGAATGCAAACCGGGGCAGCTGCTCTGGAAAACAGTGTGGAGGGTCCTCAAAAAATTAAAAATAGAACTACACTACAACCCAGCCATTGCACTACTAGGAATTTACCCAAAGGATACAAAAATGCTGATTCAAAGGGGCACATGCATCCTGTTGTTTATAGCAGCGCTATCAACAATAGCCAAATTATGGAAAGAGCCCAGATGTCCCTCAACTGACGAATGGATTAAAAAGATGTGTGTATATATATGTGTATATATATATGTGTGTGTGTATATATATATATATGTATATATATATATATATACACACACACATGTGTATACATATATATATATATGTGTGTATACTTATATATGTGTGTGTGTATATATATATGTATATATATATACATATATATATATATACACACACACATACACACACACACACACACACACACAATGACATGCTACTCTGCAATGAAAAGGAATGAAATCTTGCCATTTGCAACAACATGGATGGAACTGGAGGGTATTATGTTAAGCAAAACAAGCCAGTCAGAGAAAGACAGATATCACGTGATTTCACTCATATGTGTAATTTGAGAAACTTAACAGATGATCATACAGGAAGGGAAGGAAAAATAAGATATAAACAGAGAGGGAAGTAAACCATAAGAGACTCTTAAATACAGAGAACACACTGAGGGTTGATGGGGATGGGGGAGTGGGGTGGGGAAAATGGGTGATGGGCATTAAGGAGGGCACTTGTTGGGATGAGCACTGAGTGTTATAACTAAGTGATAAGTCACTGGATTCTACTCCTGAAGCCAAGACTTCACTGTATGATAACTAATTTGAGAATAAAAAAATAATAAATATATTTAAGAAAAAAAAGTCAGAGCTACATTGGGGTGTCTGGGTGGCTCAGTCAGTTAAGTATCCAACTCTTGATTTCAGCTCAGGTCATTATCCCAAGGTCATGAGATCAAGCCCCATCTTGGGCTCCACACTGAACGTGGGGCTTGCTTGAGATTCTCTCTCTCTCTCTCTCTCTCTCTCTCTCTCTCTCTCTCTCTCTCTCCCCCTCTGCCTCTCTCCTGGACTCACTCTCTCTCACTCTCTAAACAGCAACAACAACAAAAATTAAATTAAATTAAATTAAAAAAGAAATAAAGGTCAGAGCTACAAAATTTAAAGGGTAGTGTGGTCCAATAAGTATCGTACTTTAAGTAACGCAAACCTGGGTTCAAGTCCTAGTTATACCTTTGGTTAGCTGGATGACCTTAATCAAGTTATGTAACTTTTCTTAATCTCATTTTCTTCAAATGGAAAAAACAAAACAAAACAAACAAAAACTGAGCACATGACCCCAGGAAATGTTTTACAATAACTAAGTAATGCAAAGAACAATGCCTAAACACTTAAAAAAATATCATCAGCTGTAAATAATTCCTATCTGTGAAATCTTCCTGCTTCTCTTTGCAGACGTTCTGCTTTCATCAAATTAGTTTACCTTTTTCAAGTATGATGGAATTCTCCTTTCCATTTCTGCCTTTCATTTCTGCCTTTCATTCTCTCTTGCATTTCTGCCTTTCATTCTCTCTTGCAGAAATATTTCTTTTGTCCCCAAGTCCTATCTATAGGAATTCTACCATTAAGCCAGCCAGATCTACATCAAATGCCACCAAGTCCACAAATTGTTTTTTTGTTTTTTGCCTAGTTTATTTTTATTTGAGAGAGAGATAGAGAGCAAGTGGGGGAGGAACAAAGAGAGAGGGAGACAGAACCCCAAGAACGCTCGCACAATCAGAACAGAGCCTGATACAGGGCTTGAACTCGCAAACTGTGTGATCATGACCTAAGCCAAAATCAGAAGCCAGACTCTTAACTTAATGAGCCACCCAGGCGCCCCTCCACAGTGTTTCTTGAATGATGCCTTCTGCAGTAAACTACCCCTGAGTGGTTTGAATTCCTAAGTACTACTAAATTCCTAAGTACTTCCTAAATATTATTGGGCTCTACTTCTTTTAAGACATAATCATCACAATACTAACAATTAACAAATGCTTTATCATACACCATGCACTGTTTTAAGCATTTCATAATATTTTATATCTCACATAATTCTCTTCACTTATGATAGTTACCATTATCATCTGCACTTAGACATAGTCCTGAATGTCAGTCATTATTAGAACGTCTTGTGTGCACAGCTGGACTGAACTCACTGAAGAGCAAAGAGGCCACAAGCGTAGTATTTGAACTTGTAGGCTCTGGAGTGAAAACACCTGGGTTACTGGTCCTGATCCTATCTGCTGTGTGATACGGTTCCCAATTCTCTCCAATTTTAATTTGTAAAAGGAAATGCTGATAATACCAACTGGAAAGAGTTACTAGAAGGTTTGAGTTTGCAGATATAAGAATTTGAAACAATATGTGGAAAATGGTGGATATGTATATGCCAGCTTATATTATTATTATTATTTTAAATAGCATATAGTAGGTTCCAAGAAAAGGCTTGCTTCTCCACTTTGCATTCGCTATTCCCTCTGCCTATACTGCCTTTTCCCATCCTCACTCATTATTCCACTGCCAACTTGAAGAACTCAATGCCTAGTTCTGTAGGAACTAGCACTAGCATCTCTTGTTACGCAAAGCCTTCCTTGGTGGCTCCCTTCCCAGGGAAGGTTCTCCTTTCCCAGGGAAGGTGGCTCCCTTTCAGGGAAAGTTCTCTCTTTCACACCCTCTATTACCTTATGCCCAATTCACTTGTACCCCTCATCTCCCTGTGAGGTGATTCCTGCTTAGAACTAAGAGCTCTACAAAGATGGGGACTCGGTCTTAATTATTTTTAACCCCTCATACTTAGCACACTATTTGCATAAATGGGGCGCTCTCTTAGTGTCCATTGAGTGATCAAAAAGATGAATGAAAAATACCTGAATAAGAAAAGTTGACAACTCTTAACTCACTCCTGTATAATTCACTGAGAAGTCATTCAATCTTCCAATCAAAGCATCGAAAAGAAACCCTATTAAAACTAAATGTTTTATAAAAATAGATGAGAGGGTTCTGTAAGGGATTCACTGTATTCCTATCAGTCACATATTCACTCCCCGTGCTGCCAGGCTATTGATATTTTAGTGATAGACACTGCAAAATGATAGATTTACCAGCAATTCATAAACTCAAGACATTAACAGACACGCTGTTAGGCAGCTCAGATATAAACAGAATATTATGGAAAGAAAATAATAATTAACTCATAAGAAGAGGGGCAAGTAAACATTCTATTAAAGGGGAAAAATCCCAACTGAATATAATCTCCTTCCATTGCATTATGAGCATTAAAATTAATGGCGTTCGTTTTTCTGTGGTTTGGATAGTCATTGTATTTAAAAAGCTGAAGTTAACTTCACAGAGGAAAAAAAAAATAAATTAAATGTGCTGGTGTCTCAGGAAACTTCATTTTCTGAGTGAATAGCCAAGTTGATGCACATCACCAGAATGACTGACAATCAGTTTTCCATACTGGTGTGTTCTAAATGGGAAAGGAAACCAACTCTTAATTTAAATTATATTGCAAATCACTTCTTGCCTGCCAAATGGCATTCAGCTGCAGTAGGTGGCTTTCACATAGGGCCCCAAATACCACATTGGCTGATTAATGCTAATTTGAAATGTTTTCTTTGGTGGGGGGAGGGGGGAATGGGCACTCCTTCTCGGTGCATATGAGGCTGAGGAAATTCTGTGGTGGGTGACTGACTCAAAGGCCAACAGCATATTTGCCATCAGATAAAAATGCACATTCACAAACATACCAAGACAAGTCAATTATTCTCTGATTCACTATTCCCTGGGTCCCTTTGTGTAAAGAAAACTATTTATACTCCCCATCAGATGGATACACAGAATCATAGTAAACAAGCCCCTGATTCCACTATTCTGTATTATATTTCCCAGGGCACCTTCCATTGTGGAAGCCATTAGTTTTGGTCTTTTTGTTCTCGATTTATCAAAACAGACATTTTGCTAGTGAGCTCAGTTTTACTCCCAGATGCAAAACAGCAGACACAATTTTTGACCAACTGAAAAAAAAAACAAAACATGCTTTGTAATCTTTTGGTGAGGATGACTGGGAGTTTGTGCTTCCCTACCTTAATGACTGATATGTACATAAATACTAAAAGCAAAGCTCAAAAGCTTATGATTCTTTTCCCCATCCCCAGCTTACAAGTTCAAAGAGACAAACCAACCCATCCTTGTCTTTTGAATTGCTCCCAATACAATGCACTCAAGTCTGATAATTCAAAATAAGGAAATTGATTGGAACCAACATCTGAAAAAACAACAAATTAACACAAGCCGCCATCATATTTCACTTGTCAAATCAGCAAGCGTTATTCGGTGTGTACAAGTGTTCTGGGGACAGATTCTCCTACAGGGGGATAACCATGGTCCTGGGCGCCCATCACACACAACATGCTCCCTGCACATTGTCACTGATGATAAAGGAGTTTGTGGTATAGAGATGGGAGTTTTTGCTCAGAGGGTCTAGCAAGGGATCCTAGCTCTAGCACCTGTAACTGTGTTATCCTGGGTACATTCCCTTTCTTTTTTGAGCCTGGAGTTTTCTACCTGCAGCATTATCTTGAGGATTTGAGGGAAACTAACTTGCAGTATAGTTACTGCCTATCATAAAGTAGGCACTCCATAAATGAGGGCTATTATTATAAGCACGTGAGATATCAGTATCAGTATATCCAATGCACTAATGTATATATGCATCAATAGCCAGTGTACCATAAGACCATGTTTTCTGTTGTGTGTTAGTCAATGTATTTCCATGACTTAAAGCTAATTTCCATGTTGGTCTTTAACCGTTAAAATTACTAAATGCGATGCTCTCAAGTGACAGAATCTTTTCTATACTTGATTCTGATTTGTAAAATCTGATGTCTATAGGACTAAATTATGATTTTTATGAACAGGACAACAGTGTAACAAACCTGGGAATATCTCATTAAGTCTGACCATAGCAAAGTCTTGGTGGCCATCAAGAGACTAGCCCACTGATCACATGATGCACTCTGCACATAGAATGAAGGAGTGGTTCTCAAACTGCATATTAGAGTCACATGGGGAAATTTTACTACTTACTGAAGTTCAGGCACAACCTGCCTCAGCAAATCACAGTCTCTGGGGGTGGAGCCTGCACACTGGAAAACTTTTACAAGCTTTCCAGCTTGCCTGGGTTGAAAAATGACTGGACTAAAGAAATACTCTGATTGGTTGATGGTCTTTAAGAGGGGCTATCTTTCTTTTCCTAAGAAGGCTGAAAAGTGTAGAAGCAAAAACAGAAAGAACAGAACACAAGGAAGAAGAGAGGGAGAGAAGAAAGAGGGGGACGGTCCCTTGATGGAGGGCAGAGGGGTAGGTGGTAATTACCTAGAGGGGTGGTGCTGCCCTGAGGATTTTAGAGACGGAAGCCACAGCAGGTCTGCACTCTAGGAGACAACATCCATGGAAACACACCATCTCTCCAGCTTTTGCAAGGGCAATACCCCTCCTGCAGGAAGGGAGGCGCAGGAAGTAGGGCGTGAATGTGGAGGAGGTGTGCATAAATTGAGGAAAGTCAGTCACTTCTGCTGCTAGGTGCACAGCCCTAGCTCTTCACCTCTGACTGTCCAACCTCAGTCATACCCCCATCCCTTTCCATGTTCGGTTCCTTCCATCTAAACTGCTCCTTTCTCCTTCTCTGCCATGCAAAGGCCATCAATTATTACCTCCTATGTCAAGTCTTTCCTGATTTCCTCTGGCACAATTAACCACTTGTCTATTCAGTCAATGAGCATTTTTCTCAGAACCTTTTGTGTATTCACCTCAGTCACAATGCATCACATTATGTTGGTCTGTGGTTGATGAATATGCCCTTGCACCTGCATGCTCAATTCTGGGTGTTTTCTGTGTTTCATCTTTGGTTTCTGCAATAGTGCCTGGCACACACTATGAATTATTTTTTTAAAGGAGCCTGCAGCACATAGTAGACACATATTGCTATGGTCTGCACAACATCCTTGTTATAGCTGGCCCATCCTGTGGGATTCTGGAGGAACCGTCAATCCCAGTGACTCATCTGCCCACTGGCCTTAGGGGTCAGCAGGAAACCCAGGCAGGATTAAGAGTCCTTCCACAAGAACTGATATATGGAGACTAAGGAAGAGCCTCTGTTCCAAGACCTGTGAAGGTTTCACCTGAGACCACCAAAATCATCTTGTTAGCCATAAGAATAGAGAGCCCTTTGGCAGGAATAAATATTGCTAAATTATGACACATTTAGAAACAGAAAGAAGTAGAATCCACAGATGGAGAGAGACGATGGACCCTGATGAACTCATGGAGCACCTGGATATGACCACACCTGATATAGGACCATTACTTCCAGACTTCCCAGTTACATGGGCCAATAAAAGCGTAATTTTTCTTGTGTTCACATTGGATTTCTGTCACTTGCAATGGAAGTTATTTGCACCAACTCAGTCATATCATAATAATGACACTAATGACAAAGCCCCCAGTCATAAAAAATTACATTTGATTCTTCTGTTTATGAAATCAGTAGAAAATAAATTCATTTTAAAATAAAGGTTTTGAGGGCATCTGGGTGGCTCAGTTGGTTCAGTGTCTGACTTTGGCTCAGGGAATGATCTTATAGTTCCTGGGTTCAAGCCCACGTCAGGATTTGTGCTGACAACTTAGAGCCTGGAGCCTGCTTCAGATTCTGTGTCTCCCTCTCTCTCTTTGCCCCTCTCTCACGTATGCTCACTCTCTCAAAAATAAGTAAACTTAAAAAAAATAAAACAAGGTTTTCAAACTGTTCTATGGGGTGCAAGGTATCTGTGGAGGACTCTCAGGGAACAAATTACGGATAAATTGAGAAAGCCAAGTGCCAGGGGCTTGGCCCACTCCTTTCTGTTTTTAATAGAAGTAACTCTTTATTCTGTTTTATATATTGGGGTTCCACCTTTCTACTTGAAAAAAAGCTCCCACTGCTCAAAAAAAAAAAAACAAAACGTGTGAAAATTAATGCATTAAAATGTATCCCCCAAAACATTTTAAATGTTTCCATGCATAACACATTAGCCCTCAGCTACCTGAAAACTTTGATTGCATGGGGTGACTCATTCTGTAAGTGATCTGGGAAACTGAAGTTTTGCTGTAATTGAACAGACAGCCGAAAACACTGGCCCAAGATGGAAAACAACCACCACCATTTGAAAACCAACAGGACATTTTGTCTCCAAACCCTCATGAGGAACCAATCCCAAACGTCTTTTCAGTGTGTTGCAAGAAACCCCTACATGGATAAAAATAGAAAGTTAAGGGAAACTGAACCAGACAGAAACTTTTAAAAAAGGTTATGAAGAAAAATTTCCAGAGAGTAGCTTTTCAAACTTAGTCCCTAAGTCATGCTTGTCTCCTCTGCCTTCCTCATTTCCGATGTTTAGTCCTGCTCCACCGGAGCCATTTTCTAATAATCCTCAAACTCATTTCCTCCTCGCTACCTTCACTGCCTCTGAGTCAAGGCTTTTCTTTCAGAAATCCACCTGCACTGGCACCCCCTCCCTCCAGCCCCCTCATGGCCGCCATGTTGAACTCCCTCAGAACATGACCACAGACCTGGCTTCTCTACTGCAAACCTGCCAGAGGCTGAGGTTCCGTCCTCCTCCCATGGCCTTGCTCGCACACACCTCCTCTCCCACCTCTTCGTGTTACAAATGCCACAATCCCACAATCCACACCTGCAGGGGTTTCTGGTTCGGGACTCAGTGCCTTTGCCAAGTATGTGCAGCTGGGACTCAGAATCACTATTCTACATCGGTGGTTCTCAATTTTTAAAATTTGTGTGTGTGTGTGTGTGTGTGTGTGTGTGTGTGTTTCAAATGTTACCTGTGCCTCTTGTTAACATGCAGGTTCTGAATTGGTAGATCTGGGGTGAGGCCTGAGGGGCTTCATTCCTAACAACAAGCCCCCAGATAATGCTCATGCTGCTGGCAAAGGGACCGTGTTTTGAGTAAGTAACAAGATCTTCCATCATTTAGAGCAGAAACCTTGTCTAAATAACCTACCCTCACCCTCACCTGCTTGCCCTCAACAGTTAGGTCCATCTGAAAGCCTCTGGTGCAGATGATGATGATGGTGATGATCATGATGATTGCAGTCAAGACTGAGGGCCCACAACGAACCTAGCAGTATTCCAAGTGCTTCTGCTTTGGAACTCCATTTTTCAAGGATGCCTGGGTGGCTCAGTCAGTTCAGTGTCCAACTTCAGCTCAGGTCATGATTTCAGGGTTCATGAGCATCTGGCTCCACACTGACAGTGTGGATTCTCTGCTTGGGATTCTCTCTCCCTCTTTGTCTCTTCCACGTTCACTCTCTCTCTCTCTCTCTCTCTCTCTTTAATTTTTAAATATTTATTTATTTTTGATAGAGAGAACACAAGCGAGGGAGGAGAAGAGAGAGGGAGACACAGAACCTGAAGCAGGCTCCAGGCTCTGAGCTGTCAGCACAGAACCCGACATGGGGCTCAAACCCACAGACCCTGAGATCATGACCTGAGCTGAAGTCAGATGCTTAACCAACTGAGCCACCCAGGTGCCCCTCTCTTTCTCTTACTTAAAATAAATAAAGTTAAAAAAAAAAAGAATTCAATTTTTCAGTACAACTGTATGAAGTAGGTGACTGCAACTATTATCAGGGTCATTTTTAAGCTAGGAAACTCAAGCACACAGAGGCTGAGTAACTTACCCAGGGCCACACAGCTGGTAAATGCGGGAGACTGGCCTAAACTCGGGTCAGTTGTCTCCAGAGCCCACACTCTCTTACCTTTACTCTATGCTACTCTGGAAAACTCCCAGCCAACAGAGCCCTGCCTGTGCTTCCTCAGCTCTTTCTGCTTTCCTCTGTCCCAACACTCACAATAATATATTGAGGTAGACTGTTTATGTGCTACTTTGCACATCAGACCGTGAATTCTTCGAGACTGGGGTCCATTCTGCTTTAACTCCAAATCCCAGGCACCCCGGCAATTCCTGTCCCACAGCAGATGCTAAGGACATATTTCTCAACTACTGAATTGCATAAACATTCATAGAATTTCCAACTTTTGCATCCCTCTCTGACACAAGTTCCTTTGATTTTAGTGGATGTGAAACTTAGAGCATGCATCAGAATCACGTGGAGGGCTTGTTAAAACACTGATTTCTGTGGCCCACCCCCACAGCTGGCTTCAGTGAGTTTAGGGAAACCTTGCATTCTAAAAGGTTCCCACGCGCTAATGATGCTGCTGGTCTGAGAATCACACTTTGAGAACTACTGCTTGGTTTACTCTTCATGGGTTCTCAGTTGTCTTTCACAAAGGATCCTGTGCTTTTTATTTATTTATTTATTTATTTATTTATTTAAACGTTTATTTATTTTTGAGACAGAGAGAGACAGAGCATGAACGGGGGAGGGGCAGAGAGAGAGGGACACAGAATCAGAAGCAGGCTCCAGGCTCTGAGCCATCAGCCCAGAGCCCGACGCAGGGCTCGAACTCACGGACCGCGAGATCGTGACCTGAGCCGAAGTCGGACGCTTAACCGACCGAGCCACCCAGGCGCCCCATGTCCTTTTTATTTTTTTAAGGATTTTATTTTTAAGTAATCCCTACATTCATTATGGGGCTTGAACTCATGACCCTGAGATCAAAAGTCGCGTACTCCTCTGACAGAGCCAGCCAGGTGTCCCGTCTTTCACAAACGATCCTAAGGCAGTCTGCAGGATACTGCATTTCAGGGGGAGGTAAGGAAAACTCTGGGGCCCAAGGGAATTCTCACCTCTCCTATTCAGGAGCATAAACAGAGTAGAAAATAAATATCCTACCAGTTTACAAATAACTCAGAGACATGTTTCATTTTCTATTAAAAAAACAAGTCAAGCAAATTAGCAAATGACATTTAAAGCAGGAGCCATAATCCAGTGCAGAATGTGGTTCTAGGTACTCCAGAGGCACTTGAAGTCAACCTCTGGTGTACTGTGTGTATTTCACTTGGATTCTCTGTGCTAAGCACTCAGGATACACTGACCACCAGACAGGCCTTGGGAAGTGTATAGTCTAGAAGGAAAGGCTGGCAAGAAATATGCAAACATAGAAAGAGAGGCAAAAATTACACACTGGGAAATGTTTTAGTTGGAAAATCGGCAGTCCAATGGTGGGGGCAGCAGGGCTCATTTAAGGTAGGGAAGTTGTGTAGGCCTCTTGAAGACAGTGACATCTCCAACGGTGCCCACAAGAATGAAAAAAATGCCAGGCTGTGAATAGCCAGGAAAGAATATTCCAGACAGAGGGACTCACAACAGTAAGCACTCTGGTCTCACTCAGACGGAGCTTGGCAGGTTTTAGACGCCTAAAGAAGGCCGGTGCCCTTGAAGCATAGGTGTGAGGTGGGCCTTGTACTGCTGGGGAGATCTGGATTGTATTCTCAGTGCAGTGGGAAGAAACTAGAAGGGTTTCAGCAGAAGAGTGTCATATCTGATTTGCATTTGAAAAAGATCGCTCTGGCTGCCCTGTGGAGAAGGGTTTGTAAGGGGCAACAGCAAAAGAGAAGGGTTCAGTCAGGAGTTAATCTTACTATGCTACGTGGGACATGAAACACCTAACAGCTTGTGGGGGGTGGAAGCCGGGAGAGGTTTATCAGCTGTACCAATTAAAACTTTACAGCCTGTTCAAATAATCCACTTGCATCACACTGTTTAAAGACAACATCCACAAACCAGTCTGGGCTAATTGTAGCAAGTTTTGCTGCAATGCAGACCCTCTCGATCACTGGAAAAGTCCATGGAAGACTTGCACTGAGAGCATCCTTACCAGAATGACTGTGTATAATCCCCCAGAAGGGAAGATTTAAAGAACACAGCAGCCCTCTGAGAGCCGAAAAAGTAGATCATGAAGGACGATTTGTTCTGTCTTAAAAAATAAGGCCTTTTCAAATTATAATTAAAATTCAAGTCTATAGAGGACTGTCAGTAACAATGGCCAATACTTGGCCCATGAACCAAGCCCTGTTGTCCTAAACACGGACACATATTTACACCTTCAACCTACCCATGAGGCAGGCACTACGATTCCACCATCCTCCTTTGATAGATAAGGAAGTTTGAGGCACAGAAAGGGTAAGTAATTTGCTCAAGGTTACACAGCTGATCAGTGTTGAAAACGAGGCTTGAAATCAGGCAGTCTGGCTCTGGAGTTGTGGCCTTACCCATCATACTATTGCTTCTAAAAAATCAGCAAAACAAGAAAAAAATAACTGTAGGCATTGAGAGAGAGACTCCACATTATAAATTTTGTTGTATTATCAACATAATTCCTGGGGACAGAGTCGTGCATCTCTGACAATGTGCTGATACTGGATACCGAGCTTTGCTGTCTGCTGCTAGGTGGTAAAGAAAAGAGACAAAATCAGAGACAGAAACTGAGTTCTGACATAATACCCTCCTACCAATGATAGATATATGCAAACACAAAAATACATACTGCTGGGGTTTTTTTATGTTTATGTTTTTTTAATTTTTTTTTTAACATTTATTTTTGAGACAGAGAAAGACAGAGCATGAGCAGGGAAGGGTCAGAGAGAGAGGGAGACACAGAATCTGAAACAGGCTCCAGGCTCTGAGCGGTCAGCCCAGAGCCCGACGCGGGGCTCGAACTCACGGACCGCGAGATCATGACCTGAGCCGAAGTCGGACGCCCAACCGACTGAGCCACCCAGGCGCCCCTGTTTATTTATTTTTCAGAGAGAGAACAAGCATGAGTGGGGGAGGGACAGAGAAAGAGAGAGGGACAGAGGATCCAAAGCAGGCTGGCCGTGCTTGAATTCACGAACTGTGAGATCACGACCTGAGCCGAAGTCGGATGTTCAACTGACTGAGCCACCCAGGTGCCCCTCTACTGCTGCTTTTAAAAGACTCTGCAGAACCTCAATAAAATTTTATATAACTTTAGATCCTGTGGAACAGTTTTTAAAACTCGTTTTTTTGTAAAATAAGGGAGAGGACATTTCCAAAGAAAGTGTGCAGATAGCTATATTAACTACTCACCCTAAAACATGGTGGTTGTATGAGCCAACCCCTGGCGGTAATAGGGAGAAGGCCTAATTCAAGGTAGCACTGGTGGGGGTACTGGTGACTCTGGTATTGCCAGAGTCAAGGAGAGTGCCTGGCACAAAATACTTGTGATAAAATTGGCTGAGTGAAATGGGCAGATGACTTGAAGTCCCTGTTTTAGAGCTTACTAGCCATGTGACCTTAGTTGTATCACTTAACCCTTCAGGGCTTCAGTTTATCCAAGTGAAAGTTAAGGATATTATCTACCCTGTATCATTATCATGTATATGGGGAAAGGGGCAGGAAGGAAGTGAGGATCCTAGATCAGTGCTTAGCCCAGGATATAGACTCAGTAAGTGGTAACTGCTATTACTATTGCAATTACTTGCTTGTAGACTTGAAAACTAGCACTAAGGCCAAACAAATTCGAAAAAAGAAAAGGTTTTAACACAAAAACATGATTGCAATCAGCCTTTTGAGAAGTATTTTACAGAAAATATATTCTTTTCCAGTCAACAAAAAAAATATAGAACCAAAATAACCTGATAAAAAGATTTGAGAGGGGCGCCTGGGTGGCTCAGTGGATTAAGCATCTGACTTCCGCTCAGGTCACGACCTCGTGGTCCGTGAGTTCGAGCCCCGCGTCGGGCTCTGGGCTGATGGCTCAGAGCCTGGAGCCTGCTTCCGATTCTGTGTCTCCCTCTCTCTCTGCCCCTTCCCCGTTTATGCTTGGTCTCTCTCTGTCTCAAAAATAAAAATAAACGTTAAAAAAAATAAAATAAATAAAAGATTTGAGAGATAGTTCAGTGTAGTGGTTAAAGGGACAGACTCTGGACCAAAACTCAGCTTCACCGCTTATTGGCTGTGTGTGTGAAGTTGGGTGAGTTACTGAACACGTCTGGACCTCAGTCCTCTCATCTGTAAAATGAGAATGTTAATAGTAACCGGCGTCATGGAAATGTTTGAGTACTAGATGAGATAGTACATATAAAGCATCAGAAATGCTTAACAGGATGTGAGCACCCAACATGAATGTTAACTACTGTGATTATTATGTTGTTGTCACTGTGTGTGTGTGTTTAAGGCAAAATCATAAAACTTGTAAAAAATATGCAGAATGCTGGGTTCATGGTTTGTGTCTGCATGTGTCTAACAAAGTAACCAACTTAAACTATTTCAAACTACATTACAAAGCTATCATAATCAAAACATTATAGTACTGGCATGAAAGCAGACACATCGATCAATGGAACAGAATAGAGAGCGCAGAAATAATATATATTATGTGGTCACACATATATGGTCAGTTAATTTATGACAAAGGAGGTAAGAATACACAATGGGAAAAAGATAGTTTCTTTAACAAATGGTTCTGGGAAAACTGGACAGCTACACACAAAAGAATGAAACTGACCCTCTACCTTATACCATATGCAAAAGCAAATTCAAAATAGATTCAAGACAAACGTAAGATCTGAAACCATACAAAATTCTAGAAGAAAACATAGGCAGTAAGCTCTTTGACATCAGTCTTATCAATCTTTTTTTTTGGGGGGGACCACTTTCTTCAGGCCAAGGACAATAAAAGCTAAAATTAACATGAGACTATATTGAACTAAAAATCTCCTGCACAGTGAAAAAAACCATCAGTGAAATGTAAAGGCAACCTACTCAATGGGAGGAGATATTTGCAAAACATACATCTTATGGGGAACTGACATCCAAAATACGTTTGGTATCAAAGATTTCATATCGGGGCGCCTGGGTGGTGCAGTCGGTTAAGCGTCCGACTTCAGCCAGGTCACGATCTCACGGTCCGTGAGTTTGAGCCCCGCGTCGGGCTCTGGGTTGATGGCTCAGAGCCTGGAGCCTGTTTCCGATTCTGTGTCTCCCTCTCTCTCTGCCCCTCGCCCGTTCATGCTCTGTATCTCTCTGTCCCAAAAATAAATAAACGTTGAAAAAAAAAAAAGATTTCATATCAAAAAAACAACCTGATTTAAAATTGGACAGAGACCCCAAATAGGCATTTTTCCAGAGAAGACATCCAGATGGCCAACAGACAGACACATGGAAAGATTCTCAATATCACTCATCATCAGGGAAATGCAAATCAAGCCGTAATGAGATACCGCCTCACACTAGTCAGGTTGACTATCATCACAAAGACAAAAGATAACAAGTGTCGGCTAGGATGTGGAGAAAAGGTAGGGAATGTAAATTGGTGCCAACACTGTGGAAAACAATATGGAAGTTCCTAAACCATTAAAAAATTGAACTTCCATACAATCCAGCAATTCCATTTCTAGGTAATTATCTGAAGAAAATGGAAACACCCCTGTGTTCATTGCAGCATTATTTATATTAATCAAAATAGAGAAGCAACCTAAGTCCATTGATAGACAAATGGATAAAGAAGATATGTGTGTGTGTGTGTGTGTGTGTGTGTGTGTGTGTGTGTGTGTGAATATTACCCATAAACAATAATGAAATCTTGCCATTTGTGACAACATGGATGTATCTAGAAGGTATTGTGCTAAGTGAAGTATGTCAAACAGAGGAAGACAAGTACCATACGATTTCTAAGGTATGGAATCTAAAAATGATAACAAAAAGGAAAATAGAAACAGACTTGTAGATACAGAAAACAAACACCCCAGAGTGGTGGGGTGTTCTGGGGAGCAGGTGAAATAAGTGAAAGGGATTAAGGCACACAAACTTCTAGTTATAGAATATATGTCCTGAGAATGTATACAATGGGGAATATAGTTAACAATATTGTAATAATTTTGTATGCTGACAGATGGTAACTAGACTTACTGCGATCATTTTGTAATGTGCAACAATATTGAATAACTATGATGTATACCTGAAACTATCAAGATATTGTATGCCCATTATGCTTCAATTAAAAAAATAAATAAATAAAAGACAGACATTGCGTCTCTCATTATATTATAGCATTGGGACAATTCAGAGATGCTGTCTGGCAGTCCTAATAGCCACAGGCTGGCTATTTAATGACTTACAAAAACAACAAGAAGGAGGAACCATTATTTGATGCGTAAAAGTTACAGAAAATGAAAGGGAAGGTTTGGGTGTGTAAAACAGTATTGTTCCATTCCTTGAAGCAATTAGTGTAATCGGGATAGATACAGCACAGAGAGCTGGCATATCCAGGAACTCCTTTTTTCTGTTCTATCAAAGGATAATATATATTTTCACCTTCAGAAAGGTTAGGTAATTATAAATGTATTCTCCTTACTCATAATATTTTAAGCAAGTAATTGTTGCCCATGGGAAAATGTTTAATTATTTCTGATGAACAGTTGTGGCACAGAAACAAGAGAACATGACAGGCAGAGTGTGGAAACCGCAGCCCAGTTCTTAATTGTGTGGGAATCTTGTCTTTTCATCGTGGAAAAAAAAATCCCATATTGATTTTTCTCTCAATTGATTTTGCAAAATTTTCAGTTTAGCAACACGGAGTTGCTCCAATTATAGCATCTTCTCGATTTCCCTAGGCTAGAGGCTGCCTCATGCCTCCATGATGGAAACCTGATACATTTTAGGATTGGGCTGCCTAGCTAGTGCCCTTCCACATATAATACGGTCTCACAACTGCACTCCTTACCTCCCCTGGGTCAGTGTTTTTGAAGGGACAGGGGAATGGTAGGAGAATGCAGCTATGGGATTGCACAAAGAGGTGCGAGGTGCCAGGAGGCATTTCTCACTCCTTGAGGTTGGGGAGTGGGTGGGGGGGGAGGGGGACATGAGAGATGCTGAGGCTCCGAGCACCTTGGAGATGACAGTGCACCCTTCTGTGGGGTCTTCATGCTATGGAAGGACAGGAAATCAGAGACCCAGCTGGGGAAATGGCTGGCCAGAATCTACACAGCAAAAGCAAGTCTTAACCTGGGATCTTCTGGCTCCAAATTCAGCTTGTTTGGGAACAAAGGAGAAGTAAGTTGAACTGGGAAGAGCACGGGTTTCAATCCCAGCGGAGCTGACATGACAATCTGAGAATAGCCCCCGCAGTAAGGAACGGGTTCCCGGGAAAGTGGCCGAAGAGACGGGCTGGAGGGGTAAGCGGCAGGGTCTACAGATAAGCCCCATTAGCCTCCCTTCTCTGCACCTGGCACCTACTGTCTTTCCACTCAGGGTGGCATGCAGCCGCTTAGAGCAAGCAGCTTTGGAATCAGACAAACCTGGTTTCAAGGCTGCCATTTTCCAACAATGCAACAACGTAGGCCTCCCTATTCCCTTTTACATATTTAGGAAACAGGCTCAGACAGGTTAAGGATCTTTTCTAAGATAGAGTTTGACTGGGACTTTGACCCATCTTATTTTCTTAATTTTGCTTTTTTTTTAATTTGAGAGAGAGAGAGAGAGAGAGAGAGAGAGAGAGAGAGAATCCTAAGCAGGCTCCATGCTCAGCAGGGAGGCCTGATGTGGGGCTCAATCCCATGACCTGGGAATCATGACCTGAGCTGAAATCAAGAGTCAGATGCTGAAACAACAGAGCCATTCATAACCCACTCATTTGCAAGCCTCCCACTACCAGTGGCTGGGATATTTCCGTAAAATATTTATTTACATTTACAGAGTGATTTTTAACTCTAAACGAGGTAGTTTTATAACTTAAATTTTAATTCACTGGTACGTGAGAAAGTGTTTATCGACATGTATAGTGCTAGCCAACTTGTCTTAAATTTTTATTGAAAAAATTGTAGATTCACATGAAGTTGTAAGAAATAACAGTGAGGCTCCATGTACATGACAGTCAACATTTTGATGAAGGTTGTATAGCAAATATGTAAGACTTTGGACCAAGTGGGACTTCATAAAATGAAAATGTCGGGGTGCCTGGGTGGCTAAGTCAGTTGGGCATCAGACTCTTGGTGTCAGCCCAGATCATGATTTAATGGGTCATGAGATCGAGCCCTGCATCTGGCTCTGCACTGACAGCACAGAGCCTGCTTGGGATTCTCTCTCTCCCCCTGCCCCTCCCCTGCTCTCACTCTCTCTCTCTCTCACTCTCAAAATAAATAAAAATAAACTTTAAAAAAAGAAAGAAAGAAAAAGAAAATATCAGCCAGCAAATGTGTAGTCTATATTTATTAGACTTTACATGTCTTTTATTTGCAAGTGTTCTATTTTTGTTTCAAGGGTGCAGACATTAAAGCTCTGTGGCCTGGGTTCAACTCCCAGTGCTACCACTTCTCAGCTCTCCCCTGTGGCCTCTCTGTTCCCACATTTGTGAAAAAGAGGCTGATCATAGTCAACTCACTTACAAAATTGTTGTGGGATTAAATGGGTTAAGGCACAGACAACACTTAGAACATAAAATTAACTGATCTTCGATATTCGCAGAATATATCTACATTTGTGTGTGTGTGTGTGTGTGTGTGTGTGTACTAAAGAACCACATGAAATTTTCTATCACCTATTCCTTGCCCCTTGTGGGGGTTGGGATTGGTTTGTTCCAGACACTGGGAATAAGGGTACAGCTTTTTTGTTTTAACCTAAACAACACTTACTTAATGGTTTGTTCATCCATATCATCAATAAGTGTATTCTTTCATATGTGGGAAATCAACTTTTTAAAATACCAGACTTTCCTGCTTGTGGGAAGCTATTCGAAGACATCAGCAGTTTCTCGCAAACGTGTGAATTTTATTCCTTTTTTTTCTTTTGTGAAGTCTTGAATAGAGAGTACGGTACATGATAGAAAAAAAAAAGTTTCCTCATGAAATAGAAGCTATTTCCTAATTTCATCTGGATCCTGGAGGCAAAGTGGAAAGTGTATGATCTGATCCCATTGTTCGATGTGGAAGGCCTTACAAAATTGTCTCTTTTTGTCCTATTCAAGAAATCTCTCTCTAAAGAACACAAGGAGTGTTTATATCCATTTTACAGACTGGTAAATGATTACAGCGGAGACTCAACAGAAGCAGCTTAAGGTGTCTTAGGGGTTACTCTGTAAGTTACTCCTCCCACTGCTCCAACCCTCCTCTCGCTCCCCTACTCTCACTCACATACACAGACCACACCTCCACCATTACCACCCCCCACCCCCACCATCACCACTTGAGGAGGAAACCAAAGTCCACAAAACAGCAGTGCTTTGCTGATTTATACAAAGCCTTCCACGGCTGAAGGGCAAGCAAAAAAGATTCTTCAGACCCACCCATGGTATTTTCATCCACCCTTTGTCTTAACTGTTGCTCCATACACAGCATTTGTTTTGCGGTCCAGCCCCCAAGTCTACTAGAAGTAGAGCACTCTGTGCTCAGCACCCAATTTCTCTCTCTGGCTGCTCAGGAAATTCAGTTTCAATGGAAGTGAATGCAAACCTCCCTTCCCGGCATATGCTTTCTATCCTAGAATATCCTGTCTGCATCCGGAGGTCCTGTCTTTCAAGGGTGGTTTTATAAAAGGCGGGGCTCAGCTAGGACTGGGGATATATACCACGAGTACCACTGGGCACAGGCTCATGGCAGTCATTAACTAGACCTCTCCGCCCGAGAGGTACACTTGGAAGGTGCATTGTGGGATGCTGGGGGAATCTGAGGAGACCTCAGTTCCCTGCTGCCTCTTGATTTGGGAGAGGGGGAGAGTTGCCTAACCTCTTTGGGAAAGCTCTAGCTTTGTTATCAGTGTGTCAGCTTCATGAGAATAAGGAATACTCTGCTCTAGGACTGCCTCGTGGACAAGGCTAGGCAACCTTAGCAGGACTGCAGGGGTCGCTCTGAGGACGGATTGGCTTGTCTCACCTCAGTGGGGAGATAAGAATCAATCCATCCTTCTCAAGGTTTCAAGCCTTTGTCTATCTGACCAACCTAGGTATTTAAGTCTCTGACCCTGCTCCATGGGGAAGGCTGGTAGTGTTATTGTTTATGATGGGTCTCCTTAATGCCATTGCTTCCTATAAGGACCCTTCTTGACTTCCTGGGTTAACCTGTTTTATGCTTCCTGTTGGAACAGCACTGGCTTATCTCAGTGCATTTGTAATCACTTGACCAATGGCTTTATTCCTCCCTAGACTACAGGTCCCATGGGGCAGGGACTATTTTCTGATTTGTTGCCACATTTCCTGAATGTAGCACAGCGCCTGGTACACCGTAGGTGCTTAATAAAGACTTAAAAATAAATGACTGACAAGAAAAACAAACAGTGCATAACCTGGAAAGCTTACCAAGCACTTTGTAGATGTATTAACTAATACACTTGGTATTCATGTTATCCACATGAAGGATCGATCTCTGTCTCTCTCTCTCTCTCAAAAATAAACGAAGGAAAATGATTATCCAAACTTGTACCAATGAGGAAAACAAAGTATTAAAGAGGTTCTGCTGCTCACAGCAAGGTGAGAGTTGAAGTCAACCTGGGATCGTCCAATCCAGCTCTCTTGCCACGATATTCCGTGAACTCCCTCCTTCCTCTTTAAATTCTTTCTCTTCTCCTAACCCCCAAAGATAAACTTAGAATCACTAGCGCCTTCCATCCCCCACACCTGCTGTGGGATCCCAATTAATAACTGCAAAAAGCATTTGCTATTGTTCTGAGGAGCTGGGAAATCAATGTGTTCATTAGCAAGCTCCCCCTCCCTGCAATCAGCTAGGAAGACGAGGTGCTGGGGCCTGTTCTCTGTATTTCTCTTCAACCATCTGTGACTAAAAATGTTCTTTAAATTCACTCGCCCTGACTCACAATCAGAATTTCATCTCATCTTTAGCTTCCCTGCTCACCCTAATAAGACCCCCACCCCTACCCCTGCAAAGAAAACGCCAGAACCTGCTCCCACCCTGACAGTCTGCCCCTCTTTTCCCAGACCCTCCCCAGCCAGCAGGAAAGGGGCCTAGATGTGGTGGGAGGCTTTGGGGCCCAGTTTTTGCTGAAAAGGAAAGCGGGCTTTTATCCTCAGTGTTCCCCAGTCTGTCGGGCACTGTATATTCATGGCTCGTTAGTGCAGACACTCCGAAGAGAAGTGGATGATGTAAGCTTCAGACAGAGGCTAAATCTGAGCCCACAGAAGCCCGGCTCCCCTGTCCCTTCTGCTCAGAGCCAACCTCACTTCCTGGGGTGCAAGCTGAGGGGCCAGTAGTCAGGCTAACTCAAATCCCAAATGATGTGAGTTTTGAGAATCCACTGTATACACTGAACTCGGTCTGTATAGGATCAGCCCCCCCAGGGATAGTAAAACACTCTTTTTATTTAAAACAAAATTTAAACCTACTTTAAAGTTGCAATTATAACACAATGAATACCTCAATATCCTTTACCTAGATACACCAACGCTTAATATTTTGTCACATTTATCTTATCTCTTTCCCTATATACTTGATTTTTTTCCCTTTAAACCACTTGAGAGTAAGTTGGAAACATCATGACCTTTCACCCCCAAATTCCTGAGCATGTATCTTCTAGGAACAAGAATATTTTCCTGCCTAGCCACAATACTATGATCTTGCTCAGTACATTAGAGAACCGTTACCTAATACATAGTCCATATTCAGATGCCCCCAATTGTCCCAATAATGTCCTCTGAACAATTGTTTGCCATGTAGGATCTAATCAAGGATCTAATCAAGTTGCATTTGATTGTGATTTTTTGTTAGCCTATAATCTGAAACTGGTCCTCAGCCCTTTTATCCCCATGATATGGACATTTTTGAATAACATAGCCAGGTGTTCTTCAGAATAATCCTCAGTTTCAATCACATGATTCCAGTTGGTCCCATCATTGATGACTTTACAATTATCATATGGTGGGGTGCCTGGGTAGCTCAGTCAGTTAAACGTCCGACTTAGGCTCAGCTCATGGTTCGTGGGTTCAAGCCACACATAGGGCTCTATGCCGACAGCTCAGAGCCTGGAACCTGCTTGGATGCTGTGTCTCCCTTTCTCTCCGCCCCTCCTCCACTCATGCTCTGTGTCTCTATCTCAAAAATAAATAAAAACATTAAAAAATGTTTAAAAAATAAATAAACATAAAAAACATAAAAATACAAAAAATAAATAAAATTATCACATGGTAAATATGGTGTCTACCAGATTTCTTCATTGCAAAGGTAAAAAGTTACCCCCTCCCCTATATAATTAATCAGTGCCCTGTGGGATGCTATTTGAGAGTGTATGCATATCCTTTTCCCAAATAACTTACAATATGGTGCTTTCAGCATCCATTGATAATACTTATCTAAGGCAATTATAATTACTTTTTTATGTTTAATTTGTATGTGTGTAGATTTTACGCATTTTCTCACTAGTTTCTAAGTTGGCCTGGTTGTGGCCAGTGAGTGTGGCCACCTTAATTTCTGCCTTTTGAAAAATGTTATGGTTTCCTCCATGGCCCAATTATGATTAGATCTTGAGATTGTTATATGTGTGTGGGGTAGCTGGAGTACAGAGAGGGAGTGAAGAACATATAATAATATATAACGATTATAGGTTATATTGAGGACTCGATATTATACAGAAAGAGGGAGGGGTACATCTAAACTCAGTAATGTATTTAAATTATGTTAAGTCATCTCAATTGCTTTGATTAAACTAGTAAGTGTGATATTCAAATCCTTAATATTCTTACGTTTTTGTATTTTGCCATTAATTTCTTTTTTGCTTTGTTTTGTTTTGTTTATTTTTGTCTCAATTCTAGTTAGTTAACGTACAATAAAGCAATTATTATTCTAGCAGTTGCAAGATAGTAGTTTTCTAATTCTACCATTCCTCCTACAGTGGTTGGTGTCTTCTATACAAAGAGCTTCCTTTCTCCCTCTATAATTTTTAGTATCACTCTAGAGTCATGGATTCCTTTTTGTATTAGAGTGTTGGAATCTACTGCTGCCATTATTCTTTCTGTTCTCCGAATGATCTCTTGAAGGAGAAAACTGTAGGCCTTCTAGCTCCCTCTTATCCTGTTTCTCCCCACCCTCAGTCCTCTGAGGTTTCATTCCCTCCCCCCGCCCCGCCCCCGCCATCCCATTCACCCCGCTGACCTTTATTCCTGACAGGGAAACCTGGAAAGTCACACACAGGGATCTGGAACTGTATTATAAAACCCATTTTCATGCTGAGCTCCTTGAGGGATGGGCTTACATCCCCTCACTGCTGTGTCTCCAGCACACTGCCTGGAAGGTAACAGGTGCTCAAGGGTTATTGTGCAATGCAACCCAGGAATGAGTGCTTCAACTAAAGCACAAAGTGACAGCTCAAGATCTCAGACAATCTTTATCAGAGGACAGGGAAAGAAAATTCACCTTGCCAGACTGCTTAGAATGGTGCAGACCTCTGATAAACTTAGCAAAAGTAGTCACAGAGCTTGGACGTTTACATGAGATGCAAATACTTTATGCTCTAATCGCAATGGCTGTTTCTGGCCCCTGGTACATACGACTCCAGTGTTTCTCAAAGGAATCACCTGGGGGTCTTCTTAAAATGCACATTCAGTGTGTCTAGGCTAGGGACCTGAGGTTCTGCATTTCTAACAAGCTCTCAGGTGAGGCCAATGCTGCTGGTCTGAGGACCACACTGCACTTTTTTGAGAGCAAGGCATTACCCTGCTTCACATCTGAATGCATTTGCAAATGCTCTTCCCTTTGCCTCAAATCCTTGTTCTCTTTGTGAATCTGGAGAATTCCTATTTATTCTTTAAAATCTTGCTCAAGAGTCATCTTTCCTTTCATTCGCCAGCTCCTTTGTGAGCACCTACTAGGTGCCATCACTGGTTTAGGTCCTAGGATCCATGACTGTTCAAGATAGGAAAGGTTTCTGCTCTCAGAAACCCGACAAGGAGTAGAGGGAAAGAGAAGGAGACTACAAAATAAGCAAACAAGCCAATAATATGACTGAAAAATTGTGTTAAGTACCATGGAAAAGGAAGAGGGAGAATGACCAGAGCAGGGATACCCCTTTTGGCATATGGTCAGGGAGGGTTTTACAGAGGAGGAGGTCATGTAACTGAGATCTGAAAATAGAGGAGTCAGTCCTACGAACAGCTGGAGAGAGGGAAGAGCATTGCAGACAGATGGAAGAACAGGAGAACGCACCAGAGAAAGCAAAGAGCCTGCAATGTTAAAGGACTGAAAATGAAGCGGGTGTAGCCTGAGGATCCTGTATGATGGGGACAGAGCTATGAGCAGAGATTGGAGGAGCCAAGGGCTAGGTAATGTGGGACCTTTGGCCCTCGTAATGTGTTAGAATTTTATTGCGACTGAAATGGGAAATCACTGGCAAGTTTTAAGCATAGGGAGTGAAAGGATTTAATTTATGTTTTTAAAAGATCACTGTGGCTACTCCACTAAAAATGTATGGTAGTAATAGCTGACGATAATAGCTAACATTTATTGATCATGCTTCTTATATGCCAGGCATTGCTCTGAGTGCTTTCATATATTAACTCATTTAGTGCTCATAATAACCGTATAAAATAGGTACTATTATTATCCTCATTTTGTAGATGAACAAATCGAGACCAAAAAAAAAAAAAAAAGTTAAGAAACTTGTCCAGGTCACATGGCTAGCACATGTTGGAGCTAAGATTTGAACCCAGGCATCTGGGTCCGGAGTTCTGGCACTCAGCCACTGTGCTCTGCTGTAGGAGAAAGCATTCAGGTAGGGAGAGTCATTGAGATGGACTCAAAGCAGTCAAGGTGAAGACTATTGCTGGCTTGGACCACAGCAGCGCTTACCAACGTGGGAAGAGGTAGACAGAGTTGAGAATTATTTGGGTGTTGCAAAAGGGAGCGGGGGCTTAAAGAGCGAGGAACCATCAAGGGTAGTTTCTAAAGTGTTGAACTGCCAGCAGATTGGGGCTGTATCCATGTGCTGAGATGGGGCAGCCTGGGAAAGAAACCCATTTGATGAGAAATCAAGAATTATGCTTTAAAATGTAAGTTCGAGATGGTTCTTCAATATACAAACGGAGAGAAGATGGCAAATAGGTGCGGGTATGGGGTTTAAAGGCTGAGTTAGACATCTAAATGTGGAAACTGCCAGCACGAGTGGGGCATCACCCACCACAGGAATGAGTTGAGCTGGAGAAGGGGGTTCAGTAGTAACCTGGGACCCACTAACATACAGAGATTGGGAAGAAGAGGAGAAGCCAGCAAAACAGATGGAAAGGCAGTAGCCAGAGAAGTGGGAGGAAAACCAATCGGGTGTGGACTCAGAGAAGCCAAGACAGACAAGTGTATACAGAGGAGTGGAATGGGTGTTCCTGGGCAGCTCAGGGAGAGGAAGTCAGAGAAGAGTCCGTTAAATTTGGCCTTGTGGATGTGGTAAGGTCTGCCATTTGCCTGAAGAGATTCCGTGTCCCCTTTTTCCTTAGTAACAGTATCCCCTTTGGGGTGCAATACTATTTAGAATAAAGATCTCATTTCGAAGTCTCTCTTCCAGCCAGGCATGTCCATGAAGCCAGATGCTGTAAATAGAAGCTGTGAGAACCTTCTGGAAAGGATTCCTAAAGGAGCTGACTCAAAAGGCAAAAGCCCCTTTCCCTTCCTGCTGTCCTGGAATGTGGTTTGGATGGTTGGAGACCCAGCAGCCTTTGTGTATGTAGAAGAGACAACAATGTAGAGTATCCAATAATGATAATGAATATATACCTCTATAGTATCAGGCACTGCTCTAAATGCTTCATGTATTTTTACTTCTTTAACCTTCAAAACAATCTTGTGAGATAAAGGATGTTATCCTTATTCTACATGAGAAAAATAAGGCACAGAGAGGTTAAGTAACTTGCCCAGGATTCCAAAGCTAGAACATGGCAGAACTAGTATATGAATGAACCCAGGCAATATGCCTTAGCTCCTAACCATTTTGCCATACTCCCTGAAATGGAGGTGTGGGGTCACGAAGTGCAATCAAGCTGCAATTTTATCCAGCTACCTGCAGCTGCTCTGGTGCCGGGAGAGGAAGACAGCTAGGCTTTCCAGAACTGTGCTCTGGACAGCTCAGCAGGACAGAGAGGGAGATGAGGGCTACTGGAGATTGTTATAAGGTAATTATATTGATGGACCATAATCTCTAAGTGAAGATGGGGGAGAAGGGTACCTAGGGGGAAGGTGGGGCTTGTCATGTTAAGATCCCATCTTCTTCTTCTCTAAACTGAGATCCCTGAATAGGATGATTGCATGTCCTTCCTTTCTAGCTCTAAAATTCTGTGATTCACTTGGTGCTCAATAAATATTTGTGGAATGAATAAATGAAGAGATGTGTATGCACATGGGCAAGACACATTTTCTTAGCAAATATACATATAAAAATAAGAACATAATATATATTACATATTTGCTGAGCAAATGAATATTGTAGGCAAAGGAAATAGCTAGATCTTTGGGAAATGGAAGGTAAAAACATATACCTACACACACATACCAATAGCATTATTTTACAATTATGCCACATGCAAATAAAACTAAACCACAGCTGCTCCATATCACTGGATAGTCTGTATCTAAACTACTGAAGCTTTGCAGTATGTCTTAGAAGGAATGCTTTATTGGGACATAAGCAGGACTTTCAGTACTGCCACACTGGGCATTAATGCACGGGGCACATATGATACAGAAGGCTACGCACAGCACAGATATCCGGTGGCCATAATTCCTCCACCTCTTCCTCATATACCAATGCCAAAAAGGTGGGAGAGGGGTGGTAAAGAGGCAAATGACCATGGGGCAGTCAGAAACAAATAGGTCTTCTGAGTTGATGGAAAAGGGACACCAGGATCTGTGTGAAATTCCACTGAAATTTACTAGCTCACAAGCACCCATGTGCCCGGTGTGTTAATATTTTTATCTAATTCGTAGTATTTATTAAGTGCTCACTTTACGACTAGTGATTATATACCCAGTATTGTACTGGACACTGTATGTGTATCAGCTCATTTCAATGATACTGTAAGATAGATGCTCTTTCCAGCCCCGTTGCAGTGATGGGAAAGCGGAGGCTTAGAGAAGTTCATCCTTTGCCCCAGGTTACAGCCATCTGTGACAGCACCAGTAATAGGACCTCAACCTGCAGATCTGCACCAAATCTAAGCCTTCTGTTCCTCCACACCATCTATTGGCCTATGATTCACCGATAGAAAGTACTGTCTTCTTGTTCCTTTAACAGAGTTGCCCAAGAAAGGGATTCTGTGGGACTCCTCCCCGGAAGAGCAGGGCCCAGGTCCTCAGAAGGGCACTTGTGAGTCCCCTGCTTTGATGACTCTCAAAGACCTCCATCCTTCTGCCTCTGGCTACAATGCATGATCGGTTATTTATCCTTGTGCCCATACATTAGCTAAACCCATTAACCTGACGCGACTCCACTGACGTCCTTTTCCACAAGCGGCCCAACAGCCGATTTAACCGATATAGATTTATGGCTTAACACTAGAGAGGAGGGAGCCGGGAGGGAGGGAGGGAGGGAACGAGCACCCCCTCCTTCCCAAGGCTGATGGGCAGCCAGCTATCCTCTCCTCCAGCAATTACTGACACTAATTAGCAGCTTACTACAGATCTGAGAGAAGAGGCTGACACTGGCGCAATCCCTGCCTACCGCACTCTGAGTGCAGTCAGAGTCTTCGGGAAAGGCCCTTGTCAAGGGCCTGTTTGGGAGGAACTTGGCAGCTCAGAGACCAAGCAGATTGGAAGGGGTGGAGGGAGCCTCTAGAAAATGGCCTCATAACCAGGGGCCATTCTGTTTCCCATTCCCAGCTTTGGTCTGGCTGCTATTTCCCCCAGCTGAGGCCCTGGGCTTCCATCATGAACGCTCTCATTGCAGACATGCGGCTGGCTGCAAATCACGGAGGCATATGGCTCAGATTCATGGAGCCAAGTCATTAGCCCTCTGACCCAATTATATGGATTATCACAAAGAACAAAGCAATTGGGATTCGGCCATTGTGCTGTTCTTCCCTATAGGCAAAGGTTTTGGGAACCAGGTCTATTTTGCTCCCCCTCCCCCCAAGCTGGCCTATTTTACATTATATGAAGGCATTTAAAGTTTATAAGACACAGTTGATGATGGTGGAAAAGGCTCTTTGCAGGTAGAGGGCAGAGGGTTCTTAAAGGGAAGCTGCAGGAATAGTAGAAAAGTAGGTTCGCTAGTCAAGGGTCTAGTCTTGGTCCCGGCTCCACCGTGTTGCAAGAATGACCTTGGGCAAGTCACATTTCCACTCGGAGACTCAGTGGACAAGGCTGTCTTGGTAAAATGGGGAGTTATCTTGGGGCGCCTGGGTGGCGCAGTCGGTTAAGCGTCCGACTTCAGCCAGGTCACGATCTCGCGGTCCGTGAGTTTGAGCCCCGCGTCGGGCTCTGGACTGATGGCTCAGAGCCTGGAGCCTGTTTCTGATTCTGTGTCTCCCTCTCTCTCTGCCCCTCCCCCATTCGTGCTCTGTCTCTCTCTGTCCCAAAAATAAATAAACGTTGAAAAAAATTAAAAAAAAAAATGGGGAGTTATCTTAATGATCATTAAGGTCCCTTCCGGTGTGCTCTTGGTTGATCATGCCCCAGAATCCCGTCATGATGGTGAAAAACTTAATGAAATAAACTCACAAAATAATATTAAAATATAAAATAAGCCCTATTTTTTATAGCAGATTTCTATGCAGGAGAATCACAAGCATGTTTTCTTTGCATTCTTTTTAACATCAAATTGAATTCAGAAAAAGATCGGATACCCTCAAATCTAAAAAGTGAATAAAATTGATTATATGACTTTGTATCCACTGCTTAGAGAAGCAAAGAAAAAAAGAAGAAGAGAAAAAGAAAGTATGAAATCGCGATTGCCCATCGCAGCTATCTGCTGGATAATAAATGTTGCGGAATCTGTGTCATTCAGCAAAAATTACTGCAAAGAAAAAAAAAATATTGCAGGTTTAGTATCTTAATTATGTAGATTTTACATTCAATGAACTCTTGCCAAAATAAATTGCGTATATTATCTAAAAAGCAAATGTTAATTAAAACTGTATCTTGATAGCATTCTTGGTTCACAAGACATTCCGAGCATATGAGATTATATGGTGCACATTAGCTACTATCAACTCAGACCGAAGGCTCAGGTCATTTCAATGATTCATGAGAAGCCAGACAGTGCTGGCTGGTACTGGCATCTGACAGCAATGCCTCACATATTTCTATAGAAGATACAGCTTGATCCCAACTTATTTTTCCAGATGAGTGAAGCGTCTCTGCCTGGTCTAGAGTCTCACGAATAGGACAGCTGACTTCAGTTCCCATTAATTAGCTGTTTAACACAAAGCTACCCAGTGATCACTGCATCCAGGATATAAAAATACAATTCCCGGCAAGGAAATGAGACTGGGGTACAGACAGAATTGGAGGACACCATATTCATCACTTGTCTCTTTCCCTCTGCTGCCCTGAGCTTGGATGTCCCCAAGACCAGACCATCATCCATTCACCCTGATAGGTGGGTAATTGCATTCTTGAGCCACAGCATCTGGTCTTTTTTGAACATCTTCACTGCTGAGCAGTGTATACAAAAAACAAGATCCAAATGCTGCAGAATTGATTCTTCTACCCTCTCCAAGAGGCACTGCTCCAAAGCTAGTTTAATTATAGGTGTTTAGACGTACTGAGATGAATACCTAGGGAACAGCCGCTCCACAGCACTGCTCTGGCAAGCGTGTATTTTCTCTTCTATTTTTTTTCCCACTTTCCATTTTAACAAACAGTCAACTGCGTGCTGCATGTAAGTGTTCTGTAATCAACGGAACACTAAAATGCCAAGTGTTAGGAAAAGGTCAGTGGAGGGTTTCAGACAGAAGCCCGGAGCCATATCATGGCCTCGAATGGCAAGGTTGTCATTTCCACTGGACTTCCAGGGTCAGTTAGCTTCCAGGTAACTACGAATATATCCTCCCAGAAACTCAGTATGTTCAACAAGCCACTCTCCACCTGCCTCTAAAAATTATCCCAGAATGGCCTTTAAATGTTGGCCTATACTATGGAAATTTCTAAAGGAGTAGCAGGTATGGAGGCCTGCAGACCCAGGTTTGGGTCTCCTTACGACTCAGGAAATGTGTGACAGTAAGCAAGTCACTTCACTTCTTGGAGCTTCCGTCTCACTGCTAAATGGGAGTGATAATACCTACCTGAAGGGGCAGATGTAAGGCTTTATGGGAAGAACAAATGTAGACACTATGCACAGGTCCAGATTCTTAGCAATGCCTAGGAGCAGCTATAATTCATTCAATTGTCATCTTATCTATCCAATCAACAGAGTACTGACTTTGATAATTCAGAGTCAGATATATGTGCAAATACATTTAGAAAAGAAAGGATTGGGGAGGGGGTAGAGAGGGGCCATGGAATGGATGACTACTGAGCTGGTCTAATTTCCCGCAGGGGCAATGCACAAGGTCAGAGGAGGAAGGGTACCAGTAAGAGGATGTCTCCTTTCTCTGTGTGCTGACCATATGCCCATTTAGTCTCAGGTCCCATTTCTGCCCTTCTGCCTAACACCCAAATCTGCGTTTCTTATGTTCTTTTGCCTGGTGGCTTTTGCTTAGGTTTTGTCCATAGGAAGACCTGGTAGGCTGTTGCAAGTCAGGAAGAAGGGAGAAGGAACTCGCTTCCTACTTCCAGTTTCTGCCAGCAATCTTCCGGTAGCAGGGGACACCCAGGATCTCTGGCATCCTTGGAAGTTTCCTCCTCTACAGTACAAAGCATCTTCCTGGATCCCAGGACTGGAGCCCAGCAGCAACTCCACAACTCCACTTGGCTCCAGCCTAGTGGTAGCCCCTGAAACTTCCCCGTCAGTCATGCAGTGTTAGCTCAGCACTTTCATCAACAACCAGTGACCTTCCCCAGAGGTTCAGCACTACAGCCCAGTATCTGGATGTCCCAGCACAAGCCATGTGATGCCTTCTCTCTGGTGCCAACTCCAGCCTTGACAATCCCTTCTCACTGATTCCAGCATGGGCTGCTCCCCCTGGCCCATCACACAGTAGCTTAGTAGGAGGGGATTGTCAGGCATTGGAAACACCACACCTTTCTTTACATCCACTCAAGCCTAGGTGCGGTAGCTACTTCCTATATTTACTAATCTCTGACCCACTCACCTTTTTCTTTTCTTCTTTCAACCTTTCCAACTATTTTATAACGAATCCCCTATATCAACCCCCCTCTGTGGGAACTACTAAATATGGTTTTTCGTTTCCTGAGGGGACCCTCCCAGATATATATCCTGCACATGTGAATGTGGACATTGAAACCTGAGGGGGATTAAGAAGGTTGTGTTAAAAGTCAGTACCCTTTAATCCAATAGTTGTACTGAAAATCTTAAAAATGATGTCACCTAACTACTCTTCTTCCCTCAAGCCGCACTGACACGACACCTTCTCAAAGAGGCTTTTCTGGCCTCCTGAATAAATGATTTGCCTGCCCACAGCAGCCTGAATCTTTCCTTTATAGCATCATCACAATTTATACTAATCTAATTTTGTGATTCTGTTTGTCTTTCTCTCCATTAGATAAAAGCTCAAGGCAGGAAATGGATCTGTTTGGTCATGGTCTTTCCAGCACATGGAAAAAGGCTTACCTTGTACGGTACTCAAAAAATGCCTATTGAAAGTATGAATAAGTGAATGACCAGAGATAGTCATTACGCCATTGTTTATATTAAACTATAAACAACCTAGAAATTCATTATGATAAAAATGGATAAGTACATGAAAAATCCACTCAATAGGCCAACAGAACCATAATATTTAGCTTGATGTGAATGTTTTTTGGGGGCACCTGGCTGGCTCAGTTGGTAGAGCCTGAGACTCTTGATGTCAGCATTGTGAGTTTGAGCCCCACACTGCGCGTAGAGATTACTTAAAAATAATACCTTGAAAAAATGTAGTAAATGTTTTTCAAAGTGTGGCCCATGAGCCACATGCCTACAAGTCATCTGGAATTATTATTAAAATTCAGATTTCCAGGCATTCCTTCCACATTTCCATAAACTCTGTAGGTGATTTTCATGTACCCTAACTCTTGGCAATCCCTGTTCCAACAAGTATTTATGCAGATTGCAGAGAGTTTGCACTAACTTAAAAACGTATTTTAGGGGAGCCTGGGTGGCTCAGTTGGTTAAGTGTCTGACTCTTGATTTCAGCTCAGGTCATGATCTCACAGTTCACAAGATCGAACCCTGCATCTGGCTCTGCATTGACAGCATGGTGTCTGCTTGAGATTCTTTCCCTCCCTCTCTCTCTCTGCTCCTTCCCTGCTTGCATGCTTGCTCTCTCTCTCTCTCTCTCTCTCTCTCAAAAATAAACATTAAAAAAATGTGTTTTATCATGTTGATTGGACGAAGCAAAAATAAAACCAACCAAATACATTTTTTAAAAACTGAGGCATACAATTAAATTAGATAAACAAATAGACATGTAGGACTGTATACAGATAAACAAAGAACAAATATAACAACTTTTTTTTTTAAATCTTAGAAAAAGAACTAGAATGAAACACACCAAAATAGTTTTCTTTGGGGAATTGCAAAAACACTGCTTTGTCTTCCTCTTTCTGGTTTTCAATATTTTCCCTGAATTTCTGATAAATAAGTATGTATTTTACTGTGGAAAAATACCAAACCAAATTATCTCTAAAAAGAAAGAGATTCAGCAGGTCCCCTAGGCCAGCTGAAAATGCCAGGTCAGAATCTCCCCCTTTCTTCCTCTGGGTTCCTTGGGCGGCTCCACCATCATTACTTGTCTCCCATAGGGCAGGAGATGTGATCATTTCCTTAAATCTTACCCCGTCTGCACTAAAACCAGAGCTTGGCGGCTGGTAAGCCATTGAAATTTCATACTTAAGACATCAAAGCTGGCAGCCTGGCTTTCAATTCCCCCCAGCTCATCTTCTTAGGAGAAAAATTTCTTGAAAGCACTTGATCCCTTGAAGTTATTGGGCACCACATTTAGCCAAAGCCTCGCTCGGGATGGAGAGGCAGAGTCGGAGAAAGCCCACATGCAGTATATTAAAGGCTTGGGTATGTGCATGACGCGGAGCAGAAAGGGAGCCAAGCAGCCAACGAGCTCGGAGCCCCTAGAGTCTGACTCCCAACAGACTGCACAATTATTGTCATGGGAGGAAGTGGGAAGATGGCACGTGTGGCAGGGGTTAATCTTGGGGGAGACTCTCTGCGTAGCCAAGCCTGGAGCCTACCATTACCCAGAAAGAGCATAATGGCATGCTGTTAGGCTGTCTCCTAGGAGGAGACTTTTAGGTGAGCCCTTTGCTGTACTTAAAATAGAGCCCAGCTCAGCTGGGCTGCTGGTTGGGGCCGATGCTTCCACCCTGATGCCAGCTCCTGAGCTGGCAACTCTCTGCAGAGACCCCAGGCCTTCTTCCTCGGTGCTCCATAAAGACAGTCACTCTCCCAGGCAGGTGAAAGAAAATGACGCCTATTTCCTCTAAAGGAATAGGCAAAAGTGCTCCCCGACGGCAGAATCTGGGCCATAACAGCCAAACCAGCACCTCAGAGCGGGCAGTTTGACAGGCACTGACACTGTGCAGTCTGCAAGGCCGGCCCTCCTCTCCCAGACACCGAAATTACCATCAAGCCCTTGGCAGCAGCCCCTTCGCCATCTCTTGGCTCCAGTTTTTCTGCTACTTTAATCCATTCTAACATAGGTAAACCTTCCCAAAGCCCAGATGTCATCAGGTTCAAAAAACGAAAAGCTAGAGAACCAAAGACGGGCTTTACAGCCTGGCATCCAAGTCCCTTTATAGTCCAGCTCCAGCTAATATTCCTGAATGCGAAATCATAATAGCCAACGTGTCCTAAGTGCTCGCTACACACACTAGGCAATATCCTTAGGGGTCTGGGAAAAAAGTAGTTCACTTCATTCTCAAAATAACCCTAGGAAAAGAACAATAATGAAGATAGGAAACTGAGGCACAGGTCAAGTCTCCCTGCCTAAGGGAGCCAGCAGAATGACTCCATAGCCCACATGGGTACCCGTGTTCCCCAGTCATCCAAGGAAGGGGTGATCCCCACCAGCTGGGCCAGTCCAAACACTCTTCTCTAAATGTATCTTTCCTACTCCCCCTGATTTTCCCCACGTTCCCCTCCTCCCGATGGAGTAAGGACAGTATAAGAGTCCCCAGGCCCAAGGCCAGATCTGAATTTCCAGGCTATCCATGCTTCTCAGTAGCGGAGGACAGTCAGTCATAGATGGAGCTGTTGCCAAGGGAGCCCCGAGAGCCCTGGGTTTTGACTGAATACTTCAGAAACTTGGGCTTGGAATCTACTGAATCTTGAAATAGAAAAGTTCATCCAGGCTCCTCACCTGTAAATTAGGGAGAATAATCCTGCCCCACACAGTCGGAATAAAGGTTAAATGAGAGAGGGACACAAAAGGCTTTGGAAACTTCTGTGATCACATCTACCTTTGAACTCCCACAGCATGTTTTACTAATATTTCTTTTCACCTTTACCGTGCCCATTAGCATTCCCGTTTCCTCCCCACCGTTACCCTGGCTTTAGCTGTGCGTTAAAGAGGCAGGTACCTTGAGAGGTGGGCTGTTTGTGTATGTTTTCTTTTAAAGAGGGGAGGCCTTGGGTGCTCTGAAATCAGTTACCCACGTGCTTCTGTGAACTCATCTGCTTAAAGTCTTTAGGTTAAACTCTAAATCAGGGGTCACCGCTAATATGCCCAGTGGTTCCCCTTCCGACGTCTTCTCTCCTTGTTCGCACATGGACACTGCTTCACTTTCAAGACACCAACAAGGAAACAGTCTTCTACCATTCTCTTGTCCTGTAAGAATGGGATATGATTTTCTAAACTGGGTTTACACTTGAAATGGTATGTGAATTATATTTCAGTGAAGTTTTTTTTTTTTTAAGCAGCTTCACAAACAATGTGTAAACAAATGGTGGTGGCTGTATTCCAATAAAACTTTATTTACAAAAAAATAGATTTCCGACTTCATGCTACACACAGGGTCGGTGAGCGGGTGATGATATCTTGGTAAGAGCCCAGGCTTTGGAGTAAGACAGACCTCATTTTGAATCCCAGGTCCTTCCATTCACTGAGTGCTATGCTTCCTGACACACACAGGCACTTGAAATTGGCAGTTCCTTTCCTACTCCAGCACCGTGGCTGAAGCCCAGTGTTAAGGGCTGGGGGTGTAAAAATGAAGAAGCCACCATTACTGCCTTGAAAGGACTCCACACCGGAGTTCTATAAACCGGAGCATATAGAAATGTACCCCAGAAGGGGTAAAGCTTGAGCTAAGCTTTGGGAAAGGAAAGCACACAAAGTCCACATCAGACAACCCGGGTTCTAATCCCTGCTCTGCTCCCTATCTGCTGTATGACCCTGACAGAGAAAATTCACCTCTCGGAGCTTTGGTGTCCACCCTTTCAGAAAAAGGAAGTAATAAGTAATGCTTAACTTGTAGGGATTGTTGTGACATTTACAAGAGTGTGACTGAGAAACTTACAGTGAGCTGAGCTAGATGTCAATAAAAATTTTAAAACTCTGTGAATCCCTACACAACGTGCCGGTCAGTTAGAAGTAGTTCAGCGTGTGTACATGAGCACATGTTTATACTTGTATCTGTATCTAATACAGATCCATTTGAGGGAGCTTAGTCCTGATAAATACCTGGGGAGGCCAAGCAGACTGGACAGTTCCATACCATGGCAGCAACCCCAGCCCCACACCAGCCTAATGTGGGTTTATAGAGTTTGTTTTTGTTAAGTGCTTCAGGGATACTATCTCCTTTACCTTCATGACATTCTAATGTAGTTAGAAGGAGGCAATATTATTCTCATTTTGTCAATGCAGTTATTAAGGCTGAGACGTGAGCAGGCTTAAACTGTGGAAAGGACCCTGAAGGTCAGTTAGTCTGACCCTCATGCTGTGGCTACAACGCTCTCAACAGCATTTCTGCCAAGGTCTTATCAAGATAATGTCATGTTATTTTTAGGGACAGGTTGTTCAGTCTCTAAGAGACAGAACTCTGAGTGTGGCCTTGGGAAGCCTTTTTCTGCAAAGGCTGAACTAGAGTCCATCTGGGCTTTGGTATCTGAGAGATCTGGGTTCAAATCCTGGCTTTACCATTCACTAGCTAGGCAAATGATCAATCTCTCCAAGTCTCCCCACCCTCACATATAAAATTAGAAAGCAAATATCTACTTTCTAGAGTTGTTTGGTGACTAAATAAATAATAGTTGGCAAGACTCTCTGGCAATTATAATGCAACACACATACACATAAGTTGTCATTGGTTTCACTGTTATAATAAAGGCTTTTCACCCACCTGACAAGTGTCATCATTCATAGTTGCTGGACAATGAATTGGCACAACCCTTTTGATGGATCAACATTTAAATGTACATATTCCTTTTGAAACACAAAACCTACTTCTAGGAATTCACTCTACAGATCTCAATCCACATCTGAGACCGTTCACATGTTCAAAGATATTATTCAACACTGTGTCATTAGTAAATTAAAAACACTGAAACAGTCTTAGTGTCCTTCAGTAGGGAATTAATTAAATATATAATAATACAGCAATGCAATGGAACACACTGTTGTTAAAAGAATGAAGTCTTTCTAATTTTTTTTTAAATTTTATTTATTTTTGAGACAGAGTGCGAGCAGGGGAGGGGCAGAGAGAGAGTGAGACACAGAATCCGAAGCAGGCTCCAGGCTCTGAGCTGTCAGCACAGAGCCCGATGCGGGGCTCAAACCCACAAACTGTGAGATCATGACCTGAGCCGAAGTCAGACGCTCAACCAACTGAGCCACCCAGGCGCCCCTGAAGTCTTTCTCCCTATGTTGATATGGACTAATCTCTGAGATATATTACTTAGTGGAAAAAGTAAATTGCAGTGCAAAGTATATGGACTGAACCACCATACTAAAAAAGAAAAGTGAATATAATATACCCACACATACACACACAACATGTACTCTTAGGCCACATCTGGACACACTGCCTCTTGGAAAGGAAATCAGGGAACCGACATCTTACTGTATGCATTTTGTACTATTCTACCATTTTCACCGGGATATGTGTTCCTTTTATAGTAACAGAAACAAAAGGACCATAAAAATGCTGACTCTCTAACTAGACATTAAGCTCCAAAGGGTCAGAAGCACATCGCTTTTCTCATTTCAAAAGACAGCCGCCCCATGTCAACAGGCCAAGCCTCAGAGCTGCCCATCTCTTCTCTCTTTTATCTGACTGTCAACAACTCCTATCCACTGTACTTTTCACATGGATCCAGAATAAGAGTACTTCTTGCCACTCTGCTGCACCCTCCCTGGACTTAACCACTGTCCTCTCTCACTCAGACCCTGGTACTACCCTCCCTACCGGTCTTTTGGTCTCCTCCCCACAGAGAAAGAAGCACTATTGAGCTTTTTTTATTTGTTCTAATGTTTATTTATTTTTGAGAGAGAGAGAGAGAGAGAGAGCGAGAGCACATGTGCTCGAGTCAGGGAGGGGCAGAAACGGAGAGCAACAGAGAATCCCATGTAGCTCCATATTGTCAGCGCAGATGGGGGGGGGCTTGAACTCACGAACCATGAGATCATGACCTAAGCCAAAATCAAGAGTCAGATGCTCAACTGACTGAGCCATCCAGGTGCCCGGCACTGAGCTTTTTTAAAACACAAATCAAATCAGGTCAATTCTCCACTCAAAACCCACAAATAGTACAAATGTCCCTACCATGGCCCCTAAGCACTCACATGGCTGTGGCCCCAATCACCCCTCGAACCCCAGGTCCTAACTTTACTTCCCCGGCTCATTGCTTTTTATTGCCTCATATTGCCTTGTTCTTCTACATGACAATATTCCCTGCCTGACACTATTTGTTCATCTATTGGTGGAGCCTTATCTCTCCTATTAGAGAGCAAACTTCAACATCATCCTCAGCACACAGGACAGTCACAGGCACATGGAGTCCCTAATAAATGCCTGTTGACTTTCATTGGACCATTTATTAGTGTAATAAAATGAGACCTGGACTGGAACAAGGAGACCTGAACTCTGGTTCTCCATCAGTTACGCCCTATGACATTAAAGCAGTTCTCGTCACTTCTCTAAGGCTCACATGGTAGCAATGACCTCCAGCCCAGTATCTCTAGGCACCTGGTAATTTCTAAAGTTGTGATAGCAGTGCCAATTTCAGTATTTCAAAGTGTCAGAAAGATTTTCCTAAAGCATGTTCTATGGCATGCGAATATATGTTCCTCAACAAAGAAAGAGCTCCAAGGTTAAAAAAAACACACGAAGTTTAGTTTTTAATGTGTCAATGGGCCTTAAAATTTGTGTGTTTGCAGGCATGTGTGGGTACATGTACGCACACCATCTCACAATATGAGAATTCAGCAGAATACATGTTGGGAAAAAGGCTCGACTAGTCGGATTCACATTCACAACAAGGTCAGTAATACTAATTTCCTTACTTTGACCAAAGGCAGTTAGAAAAGTTTTTGACTTATGATATTTGGAGAAAGAACTTAATCATGGCTTCAAACATGCAAACGTGAGGCTCATGTCCTGCTTCTTACATCATCACCCATCCACTATTCCATTTATACCCTAAAGGTTAGACTCCAGTCAAACGTGCAGCTTTCCAGATATTCCAGGCTATACTGTGACCTCTGGCTTTCTACTTTTGGTTTTCATTGATGGAAATTAACTTCCCCTCATTTTCTGTCACTGATCTCTATTCATTTCTCTAGACTTAGCTTAAAAGTGGCCTCTTTGGGGTGCCTGGGTGGCTCAGTCGGTGAAGCATCTGACTTCGGCTCGGGTCATGATCTCATGGCTTTTAAGTTCGAGCCCCCGCATCAGGCTTTATGCCGACAACTCAGAGCCTGGAGTCTGTTTCATATTCTGTGTATGTGTGTCTCTCTCTCTTTCTCTTTCTCTGCCCCTCTCCTATTCACTCTCTCTATCTCTCAAAAATAAACATTACAATTTTTTTTTTAAATGACCTCTTCTTGGGGCACCTGGCTGGCTCAGTCAGTGGCACGTACAACTCTTGATCTCAGGGTTAAGGGCTGGAGCCCCATGTGGGTGTAGAGATTACTTTAAAATAAAATCTTCAAGGGGCGCCTGGGTGGCTCAGTTGGTTAAATGCCTGACTTTTGATTTCGGCTCAGGTCATGGTCTCACCAATCGTGAGATGGCGCCTCACGTCAGGCTTCACGCTGACGGCACAGAGCCTGCTTGGGATTCTCTCTCTCTCCTGTCTCTCTCTCTGCCCCTCCCCAACTTGCACTCTATCACTCTCTCTCAAAAAAAAAAAAATTCAAAAAGGAAAAAAAAAAGACCTCCTCTTGACTCCTTCTTATCCACTCCTTTACATCTTCACCATATCCCACAGTTTCCTCCCTCATAACTCCCAAAACAATAGCATCACATAAGACTTACATGTTTGTCTTCCCCATTGATGCTGTGCTCCACAAAGTTGTGGGCTCAGTGCCAATCACTAGTCTTTTCAGCACATAGTATAGGTCTGCAGTTAAGTAGATGGGGAAGGACAGAAAGAAAGAAGGAAGGAGAGTTAGGAAGAAAGGAAGGTGGACATTTGGAAATCACTGTATGAGAGAGCAAAAGGAACTAAAATAGAGAAAACAGAAGCTGAACAGAGTGCACAGCCTGAGAGCCTGATGTCTGAAGCAGCTTTGTCCCAAGGAACCACCATCCCATGAAATGTTCATATTTGTTCCATGAAAGAAGTGTCCATGGACAAGTAAGTTGAAGAATGTACATCATGATAACACCATTGTGCAAATATATGATGCCCATAGCATAATAAAACATCCAAGAAGTTTCATAATTAAGGACTTTCTTTGTATTTGTATTCTCAAACTTTCTTTGACCGTAGCGCATTTCTTTTTTCTTCTTTCTCCTTCCTTCCTTCCTTCCTTCCTTCCTTCCTTCCTTCCTTCCTTCCTTTTGACTTCCTGCCTTCCTGTCTTCCTGACTTCCTCCTGCCTTCTTCCTGCCTACTCTCTTTCCTTCCTGCTTTCCTGTCTCCTGCTTGCCTTCCTTCCCTCCATCCATCCTGCCTTCTTCCTGCCTGCCTACCTTGTTTCCCTCCTGCCTTCTTCCCTGCCTTCCTGCCTCCTGCTTGCTTTCCTTCCAACCATCCTGCCTTCCTTACTGCCTGCCCACCTGCTTTCTTTCTTGTTTGAATGAAAAAGAAGAAGACAACTTATAGAACAGGGACAGAGAGCACAGGAGCTCTAGAATAATGCTACGCCCCAACAAGAAGAGAGTTCTACAGGTTCCTGTCAGGTTTGCATACAGGGGCTGAAACACACATGTTCTGCTGATATCAAATAGAAGCAGGAAATGATTTTGCATGAAAATGAAGATGTGTCTCTCAGTGTTGAGTGTGATATGCACAGTCTAAATGGAGGTTGTCCATGTGTGATCATTCACCCAGAAGCTAGCTCATGAGAAGGGAAGGACAACCAAATTGATGGCTTTAGGTTAGCAAACCACACCTTTCCATTTTAGTGTCCATGACCTCCAGGTATCAACAGTGACAAATATCGGGCCACGGTCATGGTTGTACTCCTGGATCTACAACCGGAAGTTTAGAATCCATTAGGCTAGCCAAACAGTGCTCTCCCACTGAACCCTTAGCTGTCCTCTACACAATTCCTTTAGGACAGAGACCAAGTCTGAAGTGACATCATATGCTAGACTCCAGTGCAGTTCCTGTATGCTGAATGAATGAATGAATGAATGAGCAACAGCAATAGCAAATAAATCTGTCTCAGGGTCATCACATGTATAATGGGCTAAACCATGAACCTCACAGGGTTATTACGAGGTTCTTGTTGGTTGTATCAAACACTTGGTTTCTCCTACCAGAAATGGCATTAATAATTTTAGTAGAAATTGGGGTGCCTGGGTGCCTCAGTCAGTTAAGCGTCCGACTTTGGCTCAGGTCATGATCTTGTGGTTCGTGAGTTCAAGCCCTGCATCAGGGTCTGTGGTGACAGCTCAGAGCCTGCAGCCTCAGATTCTGTGTCTCCCTCTCTCTCTGTTCCTCCCCTGCTCATTCTCTGTCTTTCTCTGTCTCTCAAAAATAAATAAATGTTAAAAAAATGTTTTTAATTAAATAATTTTAGGAGAAATGGATAAAGTACAAACACTGGCCATAATCTTCACTTCCAAATTTCATACAAATGTAAATTAAATACAACCAAGGATGGTGAGAGGAATTAGAAAGAAACACTCAAAATAGATAAAGATTTGGGCATTAAAGTCACTGCACTAACAAGCAGCTTTCTTTGCAAGTTCAAAATATGTTACTTTGTTGCAAGGTTACTTTGCAAGTTCAAAATATGTTAAACAAGGCTGAGTACAAATTTGAAACATCAAAAAAAACCCCAACAACTTTTGTATACCACCTTGCTCTTCATAAGGCCGTTCTTATTATTCTGTCCATTAATCTGTATATTTATTCAGCAAAGAGCTACTGACCACTGTTTGTGAATCTACCACTCGGAAGGATACCCAGATGAACCATGCATCTCAAGAGCTGACTGTCTGATGGAAGAGAAAACAATTTGAAACTTACCTGATTTTCCTAACTACCCTGTAAGAATGACCGGATATTACAATCCCAATTTTACAGTCCTAATAAATGGAAGGACAGAGTTTTACTGATAGAGAACTCCAGCTTTGGAGTCAAGAGACTCAATCACTGGATCTGCCACCTTCTCACTGGAAGACCTGGGGTGAGTTACCTAAATCCTCTGTGCCTCAGTTTACTCATCTGATGGACAGCAATAACTGTCCTTCTTCAAGCGGATTACATCAGTTAGTGTAAAGAAAAAAAAGTCCACGAAGCACTTGACACATATTGCCTGTTAGTAAGTGCCAGTTTCATATTCTTATCATCACAAGTTTTATTAATGTTATTATTAATAGTACTAGTATTAGATTTACCTAAGTTCACATGATTAATAAGTTTCAGAATGGAATTCAAAGCCATATCCTCTAAGACAAATATCTGCGCACATCCCCTATGAAAAGTGGGCTGATGAACACAAAATCATGGGTATGGGAGGAGGCTCTAGTTTTTCTTCTTGGGTCTAGTGGCCATTTGGCCTCTCATCAAGATTCTTTACTCCAACTGTAAAAATTAACCCTCAAGCCCCTGTCACAATTAGAATTCTCGTATGGTTGAGTTGAGTCCCTCTCTCACTCTCTAGCTTTGCCCATCAGCTATCATTCAGACCTCTGCAGTAACAGAAAGACTTGGCCTTCTGTGTCATGAGAACCTCTTGGAGCCAGTGATTATATTCTGACAGGCCTCTAGGATGATTAACAACCAGCATTTCCAGCATGAAATGGGTCACACTTGAAATACACGCAAGCGATGTACGGAATTTATGATAACATTGCTCATCCTAAGCAAAGGGGCTGTGCCATTTTTATTCACTCACTCAACATTCATCAAGCCACGTTTATGTGTCAGCAACTGGGCTAGACACTGGGGCCACAGAGAAAAGAACACGGTCCTTGCTCTCGGAGACATTCAGACTAGAAAAATGCTCTCAGGTTCTCCAGGTAAGGATCCTCTTTTTTCATGGTTCTAAAGAACGAGAGGTCATCTGCTCCAACTGTCATTTTCCAGAGGAGTAAACTGAGGCCCAAAGATGTAAAGTGACTCACCCAAGGACACAAAGGAAGTTACTGGCAGGCTTGATTAGTTGTCTTAAGCAAAGGCATGATCCTTCACAGATAAAAAATACAAATGCTCATAGGCTGACGACATAAAGAGGTCTGGGGTTTCTCTAGGGCCTACCCCAATTTCCTTTTGACCTTGGACATGGGCCTTGCTGATGAGTCTCAAGGCTGCCGTACGGAACATCCATTTCTGCTCCTTGGCAAGAGCTCTTTGGGGTATTTAAAAATACATTACACGATGTGATAGCCGGAGCATATTCTCATGGATGGTTACATGGGAGTCCCAGTTCTACTCCCTGCTCTGTCACCGAGACTGTATGATTGACAGCCTGGGTGCTGGTGACCCTGGGCCAAATCTCTTAATGTTCTCTCCTCCTCCACAGAATGGCGAGGACAATGGGAGTGCCCAGGCACACTGGTCCATTGTGAGGATGGATTGTTTCTCCATGCCCATAAAACTCTCTGAGTTCCGCTGAGAAAGGCCCGATTATTATGATCCCCTCGAGAGTTCCCCTTCCTTGCTAACAAAAGTGAAATTGTACTTTATCTCATTAGCTGCACATTATATATTGGTCACCGACCAAGAACTGGTAAGATTTCACATGTAAATTAGACTGGGCCTACAGGCCTGCAGCCAAAATGGAATAAAAAGTGGGTGAGGGGTGAGCTGTACTCAACTAGGCGTCCTGGGGCTTGGATTCTCAAATTGGCTCTGTCCCTTGTCTAGCTGTGTGGCAAACTTCTGGACCTCTCTCCTGACTTCCCTGGCACTCGTCAGATGGAGATAATGACCCTATCCTCGTTTTCTCCATGTTGCAGAATGGCCCTGGGGCCCAGAGAAGAATACAGACATGAAGGCACTTTGTAAATAGCAAAGTCATATATAAGCATCAGAATATAACTAATGCAGATGGCTCCTAGCTCATGGAAAGCTTGTCTCAAAAGTTTGCAGGTCACAGATCGAAATCTTGGGACATAAACTCTCTTCAAAATAATGCCATGCATAGGAATTAGGTTCCCAGGCAAGCTGAGAGAATCCTGCTTAGCTCAAAACTGAAAAAAAAAAAAAATACAGGTATAAAAGCTATAATTTCTATTGTGCCCAATCACCTTTGATAATTTAGTATCTCTGGGAAAATGCATTCTGGATCCTAAGTACCCCGGAAGATATCTCTCTTTCCAGAATTTTAAGTGGTAGGAGGTCACAACTTTGGGAACCAGTTAGGTTGAGTTCAAGTCTTACCTCTGCTACTCCCTAGTTATGGGACTACAGACCAATGAATGGACCTCTCCGATCTCCAGTCTCCTCATCTGTGAAATGTGGTTGATGATGACCACCTTGGAACTGTTAAATGAAGCTCAGAGTAAATAGTATGCCCAGAACAGCTCCTTTCGTATACATGAAGAACTTGCTGTCTTCATTTGCATAAAGAAGGCACCTCTCCACAGCTCCACCATAATCTCTCCTGAGGAGTCTGAAGTGTAGGGCTAAGAACAGCTACTCCATGGGGTGAGAGCGCTGGCCTTGGTCTCCCTCCCTGGCTCTACATATGGGTAAGTGAATCATCACCATCAATGGTACCATACCTGGCTACCAGAGCCACCTCCTTATTCAACAGGAGCAAACCAACGGAAAAAATTCTCTACTGCAGCAAAACTACTCTGTATGATATGATACCATAATGGTGGCTATAGCTCATTATACATTTGCCTAAAGCCACAGAATGTACATGACTGAGAGTGAACCCTAATGTACATTACAGATTAGGGGTAATAATGATGAGTCAATGTAGGTTTATCAGTGTAATGAGTTCACCACTCCGGTGGGGGATGTTGATCATGGGGGAGGCTATGCCCGTGTGGGGACAGGGGATATATGGGAAATCTCTATAGAAATCTCTGTACTTTCTGTTCAGTTTTGCTCTGAGCCTAAAAATGCTCTTAAAAAATTAGGTCTTTAAAAAAATTCTCTAGTGATAATGAATATAGACAGTAAACCATCAATTTAATTCCTTTACTAAATCACATTTCATTCTGACCCTCAGTGGCCTGTAAGTCCACGCTTACCCACTTAAAACATAACAACAAACTTGAAGGTACATTCCTTAATATGATATATTTGCATGAGGCTTCCAATATGATCATTAGAATTATCTCTTTATCCGGAAGCTAGTAACTATTAAAGAATTATTTTTTTGCTTTTCCCCCAACATTATGCAAACTTTCAAACGTACAGAATAATTCTATAATGAACTCCCATATAACCATTACTCAACATTTTACTATACTTATTTTTTCACATATCTATCTATCCATCTCTATCGCCATTCATCAATTCATCTTAATTTCTGATGCATTTTAAATTAAACTGAAGACATCTGTGCATTTTCTCCCTAAATACTTCAGCATGAATCTCATTAACTAGAGTTCAACATATGTGGGTTTTGTTCAGAATTTGCTATTCTTTTTCTTTGGAGGGAAAGGTTAGATACAGTGAAAGGTACAAATCTTACGTGAACTTTCACGCTAAGTTCTGACAATGCATATACTTATGTAAGCAAAGCCCTTATCGAGAAATGAAATATTGCCATTCTCCCCCCCAGGCGTCCATTCTCATTCAGGCTCCAGAGACAACCACTATTCCTTTAATTTTTAATTCATGATAGCTTTTCCCTGTTCTAGAACTTCATATAAGTGGGATCAAATAGTATGTATTTTTTTGTGTGTGTAAGGATTCTTTTACTCAGCATATTTTTGAGATGCACCTCTGATGTTATGTGTATCAGTAAGTTGTTCCTTTGTACTCTTTTGTACAATATACCACAATTTGATTGTCTACTTCTTGCTAATGAACACCTGGCTATTTCTAGTTTGGGGCTGGAATGAAGATGTCTGCTATGAATATTCTCATAAGTCTTTCACAGATAAGGGTTTTCCTTCTCTTCGGTAGGTGACAAGTTGCCGGTCTTCTGGGCCATAGGTCAGGTGTGTGTTCAATTTTATAAGAAACCAACAAACCCTTTTCCAGTGTGGATACACCATCTTACCATCCCACAAATGATGTATGAGAGCAGTAGTATGCCAACATTTGGGGTTATCCGTCTTTTTAATTTTAGCCATTTTTTTTGTGTGTGTGTGCTGTGTTATCTCGCTGTGTGAAAATGGATTTTTAAGAGACTTAAAGTTATATGAAAATAATTTAAGTGAAACATCTATGAGCCACAAAATATTTCAGGGAGTTATAATTCTAGTTGTGCTATATTTGGATGTGTAGTGAACTAGAGGGTTAAGAGCAAGAGAAGCTGTGTGCTGTCATTGTCAAAACACTGAGATAATAATAAGTGTAGCTGATATAATATGCTTATGTTCCAGGGAGGCTTCCGAGCTCTCTACATGCATAAAACCCCAGTAACTACCCTGTACTGAGTGGTTACTATGTGCTCAACGCCTAGCACTTTACTGATCTAATTTGATCTTCCCCACAACTCTGCTGAGTCAGCATCAAAGGCCATTTGCTATAGATGAAGAGTCTGACTTGCTCAAGACCAGAGCGTGACGGCACCAGGATCTGAACCCCTGTTGGCCTAACTCCGTGACCCACGCTCAGGGTATGGCACCACCCTGCCCTCACTGCCTCTTGGTCACCCTGAGACAGAAGACGTTGTGTCGTGGATCCTTCGCCCTGCATTTGACTCAAAGTACCGAGCCTCTTTCAAGTTTCCAGCCGAGCAAACTGTAAGACAGGGCTATGACTTTTGCTGCCTCAGCATTCTGCCAGAGAGAGGAAACAAAATTTCTGTGACCCAGGAAGCTAGGAGTTTGTTTCCCCTAAGGCAAGTCATTTCTGGCTGTTTCGATTTCATTCACTTAGCAACTTCTGAGACTCAACCTCCATTCACTCTCTGGAAGTTAAAATCGAGGCCTAATTGAGATAACACATCTCCTGCTGCCAGCTTCGGGCCCTATGCTGACTCACATCTGCCACAGAGGCTAATTAGTGAGGCAACCCAGCACCTGTCACAGCACAGCTAGTCTTGCTTGGGAGGCAGGGGGTGAGTGGGTAGGAGCATCTGTTCCGGAGTCAGAGAGACCTGCATTTGACTTCTGACTCGATCACATTCTAGCTGTGTTGCATCTGGGTAAATTGTATTATCTTGCTGAGACTCACTTTCTGCATCTGTGAAATGGGCATAATGAATTCAATATATGCATCATGGAGCTTGCGAGCATTAATCGAGATAATGACTAAAATATTCACCATAGTTTGGAGCACCTGCGTGGCTCAGTTGGTTAGGCACCCAACTTGATTTCAGCTCCTGTCATGATCTTGCGGTTCCTGAGTTCAAGCCCCGCATCGGGCTCTGCCCTGGCAGCACAGAACCTGCTTGAGATTCTCTTCCCCCTGCCCTCCCCCCCCAACTCTCTGCCTCTACCCTGCTTGCACTTTCTCTCTCAAAATAAATAAATAAGCTTCTTAAAAATAAATAAATAAATAAATAAATAAAAATATTCACCATAGTTCATGAACTAGTGCTCAACAAATGTCAAGTATCATTATGGTGATTCTTCAGTGGTGTCTGTCTTCATTTGAGATCAAGTGAATGAATGTTACTGCCAGGGTAGTGAATATTAATAGGTCAATGGTAGGAGAAGGAGAAGAAGAGAATGCACACTTATTCAATACCAACCAAATGCTGGATTACCTACATTCATATTTTTAATGATGCTGGGAGGGGAGTTAGTATTCCCATGTTACAGAGGAGGAAAACAAGTCACACAGTGGTCAAGTAACATTACCAAGGACAGAAAAGGGTCACAGCACCACCATTAACAGCAAAACAGAAAGGATTGCATAAAAAAACTCTCCTATGTAGATACTGTGTCAGGCTGCCCATGGATGCTGGGAAAGCTGGGCACTAACTGCTTGACTCGGCAGGTGAAGCAGGAAACTTGACACAGAGCTCAGTTCTTGCAGTGCATAGAAAAGAAGGATATAAAAAGAAAAGGATAGGCTCCATTGTTGAAAGAACTGCTTTTTTTTTTTTAACTTTTTTTTTCAACGTTTATTTTTTATTTTTGGGACAGAGAAAGACAGAGCATGAACGGGGGAGGGGCAGAGAGAGAGGGAGACACAGAATCAGAAACAGGCTCCAGGCTCTGAGCCATCAGCCCAGAGCCTGACGCGGGGCTCGAACTCACAGACCGCGAGATCGTGACCTGGCTGAAGTCGGACGCTTAACCGACTGCGCCACCCAGGCGCCCCTAAAGAACTGCTTTTAATCTCAGGCTTCGTATCTTTCCTGAAGTGTGACCTTGGGATAGTTACCTGGTTATTCTGAATCTTGGTTTTCTTCTCTAGAAAATGGGCACATTTTTGGAGGATCACAAAGCCAACTACATAGTGAAATATAAAGCCCTATAGGCAGGTTATTACAAAGAAGGCAGAGGCCCTTAAACAAATCATCAGCCTTGAGAATGGAAGGCTCACACAACCACAGCCCACGCTTGCTAATTGGTTTTCCATCTGTGATCACTGGCTGGAGCCTGGACCTCAGTTACATTTAACTCAGACCACCTTCTGAATTGATTCATCCCTCTGCCTTCTCCATCCAAGCTGCCATCAGTTCCTGCCCAGGTTCCTGATTATGGCCCCAAACAGTCTTCCTGCTTCTCCTGTGCCTCTTCATCCCACTATAACCCTTTCTACTTTTAAACATATAAAATAGATCATGTCACCTACCTGCTTAGAACCCATTAGTGGTTTCCATTTGCTTTTATAATTAAATCCCAAATCTCAAATCTGTCTTCTCTGTTGCCTTAAGAACACCTTAAGGGCAGGGGCAATTTCTTAGGATGGTGGGAGGCATTTGATGAATGCTCAGTGCAGGGTCTTAAATGCATAAGAAATATAGTTACAATCAGGACTGATTCCAGGCAATATACATCTGTAGGATCACACTGGTTCTTATAGCACTGAAATATTTACATCCTGTTCCATCACCATTGATCCAAAACTCCTCCGCTGATCCCCACTGGCCATGGGCAGCCATTATCCTTCTCCCAGTACCATTCCACACCTAACAACAACTAAAGGGTTAATGTCTGCCTGGGTGTGGTGCCCCCCCTCCCCCATCCTTGCACTATCTGCTTCTCTTTGTTTACTCAGTGCTGTGCCAAACTAGCTGTTAACTAACTATTTTCAGTGTCCCCTCATTACTCCTTACTTTTCAGTGTTATTCAAACATATTCGTAATAAAGTGACTGTCTTAGTATGGGCTGCTATAAGAGAATGTCACAGACTGGGTGGCTTAAACAATAGACATTGAACTCTCACACTTCTGGAGGCAGGAAATCGAAGATCAGGGTGCCAGCAGGTCGGGTTCTTGAGGAAAGCCCTCTTCCTGGTTTATAGATGGCTCTCTCTTCTTGTATCCTCACTTGCTGAAGCACTCTGGTCTCTAGAGCACCTTTCAAAGCACTAATCCCGTTCACTAGGGCTCCACCCTCATGGCCTAATTACCTACCAAAAGCCCACCTCCAAATTCCTGGGTACTGGGGATTTAGGCTTCAACATATATACCCACACATTCAGTCCATAACAGTAAAGGCCCCAGAACAATTATCTACCAAGCAGATTTACAGTTAGGTTTGCTCCGCTTAACTCATCCTGTCCTGTCTCATCTTCAAAATTTTAAAATGCTGTTCACCCTTCCAGGAAAAGTCTCCCATCTATCCCACCTGTTCTCCACTCTTGCCTTTACCTACCTAACTGTGCCTTGTTGTTGAGTCTCAGTCTAGAAGTCATTTCTTCTAGGAAACCTTGACAATGCAGGTCAAGGAAGCAGCGTCCATGGCCTTGTCCCAAATCTGGACTTGTCTCCCTAGTAGGCCGAAAGTTAAAATTTGTGCTATTCTTCACAAAGCATTTATGATCCCCTTTTACAGATGCTGAAAGCAAGGCCACTTGAGGCCAAGGAGCATGCCTCCACATACTTGGTAAATGGCAGGCCAGCTTTCCCAAGGAAGTCTGGTTTGGGGCCAGGCTTGTGTCTTCCTACTTCTCGCTCCAATGCATTTGGCCCTGTGTCTAGAGAGCACATTAAAGCCTCAATAAGTGTTGGATGAACAAGTGTTGGATGAACAAGCCTCACAACAAACTTTAAGAAACCATGTCCACCTTATGCAAATCTAACATGTACCATGAAAGGTTGGAATATTCTATTATTTATACAGAGGGTGAATCCTACAGTAATAATGATGCAAACAAATACTGAAATGACCACAGAAGGAATTAAGAGTCCTAAGAAATCTCAATATTTTCCTCACTGCATCCGCACCTGGGGTTCCCCTGAACAAACTTCAGAGACGCTGGGCTTGGTTTCAGTGAGGGAGGAAGGTCCTTCCAAGTCCAGGGAAGCAAATTTCAGGGGACTGAGGGACACAGTGCCTGCTGCATTATCAGTAGATAATTTGTTGGATGAGCAACCATTCCGAAAAGAAGAGGTCTTAGAAATTTCAAGGAAGATAGAGTTTTTGTTGATAGTTGCTGCACTGGGCTCATGAGGAAACCACCTCCTATACACCAAACCAAGAATCACTAATATCTTCACCTTACTTTCTCACCTTAGGAAAAAGGTGGCCACAGGGGCCCAAAGTGGTTAAGTGACTTCCCCAAGGTTGCACAGCCAGTGAGGGCAAAGTAGAGGATGAGAACTCCAGCCTCCTAGCCCAGTGCTTCCTGAATTTAATGAGCAAAGGAATGACCTGAGATCTTGGTAATGGGCAGATTCTGTTTCTGAGGGCCTGGGAAGAACCCAAGATTCTGCCTTTCTAACAAGATAACACTTTGCCACGGTGCTCCCAGATAGCACCACTTGCCATTGTTCCAGAGACCACTTTTGAGTAGCAAGGTCCTATCCTAGTTATATTCTTCCCCTCCTCCCTCTAATTAAAAAAAAAAAATGTAAACAAAGAATAAAAGAACTGAGTCCCTGTAATGCCCAATTTAAGAGTGTGAAACTCTCTGTAAACAGTTGCCTGCCAATCTTCCTGGAAGGACATGGTAGCTTTTCGTGTCTCCAGCACTAGGTTCACCTAGTAGCATCACTAGGTGATGGGAAGAGAAAACCCTAGCAGAGATACTCAATACCTGCTTATGATCCATCTGCTGTAAAGTGACTGTAACGTTCCAGCGATGCAGGAAGCATCTGATTATTGTGACTGGAGGAAAATGCAGCTCATGAGTTAGCATAGCAATGAATATTCATGAACCTGGAGTGATCTCTTTAGGGCTCTTAGGCATACTATAGGACAGCCTCCCACTCCACAACCCCAGGATTATCAAGTGGCTATAATTAAAATATACTGCGGGCTTCCATGTTGTGAATTCAAGTGCAGATTCAGAACTCCCGGAAATAACATATCAATAACAGTGCCTGACGCTGGAGATGCTCTACAATTTACAAAGCACTTTGGTATTTATTATTTTATCTGCAGAGAGGGGGCCAAGCAAGACTGGGATACGAACAATTGATTCTAGGGTCTAGCACCTCACTTACTGGCAGGAAATATTTTATCACCTCTTTGGGTCTCTGTCTCCTCATCTGTTAAAGAGGCATATTAATAATAATGCTATCTCCAACAGCTATTATAAGGATTAAATGAAATCATGAATGTGAAACATGGTAGAATTGATAAGGAACAAAACACTTGCTATTGTTGGCATCATTTTAATCCGGTATAGGAAATCTAATGGGGTAGTGGAAAGGGTACTGATGAGTTTGGAGAATGGAATAGGGACCTTAGTGATGCAATAACTCCTTAGGTGACTATGGCAACTTATGACTTGACAACTTATGACCTCAGTTTTCTCATCTGTAAAATGGGACAGATTGTATTTATTTATTTTTCTTTTCTGAGCAGATGAAGCAATCAAGTGGACTGATGTTACCCAGACACTCAGTTTATAACCATTAATGGAGAAGCTGGTTATCTGCCGGAATCCTCTGGACCAGTTTTGCTCCAAGGGCAGGGTGACCCATGTTCCTGTCAATGCACATTTTACATCATTCCTCACAAGCCAGGCTGTGAGCTAATTCAGCATCCAACTCAGAGCACATTGTACTCAATTAATTGGTCAGTCACTAAACACTGAGGAGCTGCAATGGGTCAGATCTGGTGCTAAGCTCCAGAGGATACTCAAAAAGGAGTAAGTAAGAGCCAACCCCACTCCAGATACTTTTAATCTAATGAGGAAATAAGACAGATGCATTTGGAACTACAACTAACTATGTAAGGTAGCACACTGTCTTCAGGTTGAATTAAAGCTGACCTCCAAATGGAAGTGGCGATAGGTATACGAGACAGAGGAAGTTAATCATCATCATATCCCTTTTTCTCTTCTTCTGTTTACTAATATGATCTCCCAAGTTTCATCTGGGCATAGACAGATGTTGACCCAACAGAAGACAACACTGTCCAGCTACGTTGCAGCTCATTATGGTCATGAGACGAAGTTCCAGAAGTGGAAAAGGTGGGTGCATCTTCCAGATGTCATTCTTTTTTTATTAAATGTTTATTTTTTTTGACGTTTATTTATTTTTGAGACAGAGAGAGACAGAGCATGAACAGGGGAGGAGCAGAGAGAGAGAGGGACACACGGAATCTGAAACAGGCTCCAGGCTCTGAGCTGTCAGCACAGAGCCCGACGCGGGGCTTGAACTCACGGACCGCGAGATCATGACCTGAGCTGAAGTCGGCCGCTTAACCGACCAAGCCACCCAGGTGTCCCAATGTTTATTTATTTTTGAGAGAGGGGCAGAGAGAGAGGAAGACACAGAATCAGAAGCAGGCTCCAGGCTCTGAGCTGTCAGTACAAAGCCTAACAGGGGGTTCGAACTCATAAACTGTGAGATCGTGACCTGGGCCGAAGTCGGGCACTTAACCCACTGAGCCACCCAGGAGTACCCCCAGATCTCATTCTTTAAAAAAGAAAGGGGGGAGAGCTGCTTGTGCCTTCCACTTCCTCTTTCCTTTTTCCTATGGGCTGGAAACTGGACACAGTACTGATAAAACAGCTTTGACCATGCAGAATATAATATTGCCATGGGGCGCCTGGGTGGCTCAGTCAGTTGGGCATCCGACTTCAGCTCAGGTCATGATCTCACAGTTCGTGAGTTCAAACCCCACATAGGGCTCTATGCTGATGGCTGCAGCCTGCTTCAGATTCTATCTCCCTCTCCCTTTGTCCCCTCCCCCACTCATGCTCTCTCTCTGTCTCAAAAATAAATAAACATTAAAAAAAAAAAGAACATAATATTGCCCAGAGAAATGGCTGAGCTACAAGATAGAAGGAATAATGACCCTGGATGACATAGAACAGAGCAATGAATGAATGGTCTGTTCACTCTTGTTAAATGAGAAATTTCTATCTTACTGGTATTGTACTTTGGGCTTAGCTGTGCTCGAAAATAATGTTATGTATTAAGCTATAGATAGCTTGTAATCACGGCCCATTCATTCATGCATTCGTTCATAAACATTTACTGGGCATCTATAAAATATGAGGCACTATGTAAGGCACTCTGACATATATTATCACAGTTAATCCTTATAACAATGTGAAGCCGAAGATTGATTACTGTTATCCTCACTATAAAGATAAGGGGATGGTCATTCAGAGCTACACAGTAATTTTCTGCAGGTCACAGAGCTAAACCAGGGCTGATCAGGGACCAAAAATGAAAATATTCGTGAGGCAAACCATAAGAGACTCTTAAAAACAGAGAACAAACTGAGGGCTGCTGGAGAAGGGAGTGGGTGGGTGAGGGGGGGATGGGTGATGGGCATTAAGGAGGGTACCTTTTGGGATGAGCCCTGGGTGTCATATGTAAGAGATGAATCACAGGGTTTTACTCCTGAAGCCAAGACTACACTGTATAACTAACTTAAATATAAATAAAAGTAAAAAAAGAAGAAAATCTTCTGCCTATCTAAAACAAAGTTCTACTCCTTCCACTATATCTACATAGCACCAAGCAAGAGCTGGAGATATTGAGACATCGTCTTCATTTTAAGAAATAATTCTGTGTTTAAGAATCAAGAAACAATGAGAATATATAACACAAGAACAAACCCAATTGCACAATAAAAATCAACACAGGCTATTATTATTTGAGTTGTTACAGCTGAACCACCTTGCAGAATGCTAGTGTGTTTTGAAAAGCAAAGGGTTCCTGAGGCTCCATTGGAAGAGTCCCCTATTCCATTGGAAGAACCTATTCAGAGAAGCACAAACACTATCTCTGCCCCCTCCTCCATATTGGCCCTGCCCTCTAAATAAGGAGTCATGATAAATTGGTCCTCATCATCCAACATGCCTATATTATGTATATATGAGTACAGCCTATAGAAATAGAAATAATAGTCATTTACCATCAGGAATATTCACCAGTGGGAATTATGGGAAAAGCACATAATTTATAGGCAGTGGCTGTGAGAATGCTCCCCCTCATCCAGAAAGGCCATAAATTACAGAAGGAGATACACAGATAACAATTCTTTAGACTTGAGAAAGGCAAGAACGGTTTTATATTATGTAATTACCTAAACCCACCATCCACCACACTCACAGCCAAGATTTATGGTAACAAGAGAGTCATGCATGGGCTCCTGGCATTTTTCTCCTGATTTATAGGGAGAGATGCAGATTGGGAGAAAGGGCCAGTGAGAGCCCTGCTGCAGGAAGAATAGGCCGTTAGGGACCCAGCCTGCTGCCTGAGGAGAAGATGGAGAGAGATGGGAGTGACTCTGGGCTCTAGTGCCCACCATTCTACTTGGAGACACAGGAAGCAGTTCTCTCTACAACCTAAGTTGGCCATGTCCAACACATGCTGGTCACCTTCACAGACTTTCTACAGACTCAGATTAAAGCCCATATTGTAAGCCAGGACACTCAAAGCTCTTCCTAATCTCTTCCCAACTGACTCTACTGGCTCAGATCCCACAGCCACTTCCCATGTGCACCACACAGACTTTATCTTTCCTCAAACCAAGATTGCTTTTCATATGTTTTGTCTAGTACCATGCTACCCGGGCCTAGAATTTCCTATTCCACCCATTGGTATCCAGCCTTTCTGTATCTATGCATGCTTTGGAGTTCAGCTCACATCCCAGCCCCTACACAAGTCTCTTAGAACTGGATGGCTCTTCAGAACTCACTCAGCCCATCCCCTACTCCCCCATCATATCACACTACACATGGGCCTGCAGATGTTTCTTTTGTGTATGTGTGCCCCAGCTGATGCTATAGGTACCATAATGGCAGAGACTTTGATGTTAGGAAGAAAACACACCTCTCTTAAATTCAAATCTGAAGTCCAAATACTCAACAGCTTCAAAACCTTGGACAAGTTGCTGAACCTGTTTCCTATAAATATAAGATGAAGATGAAATACATCTTGCAAAATTGGCATACTCATCAAATCTGATAATGAGTATTAAGTGCCTTTCATTAACAAACATTACCTTGATTCCTTCCCCTTTTCTATGCCTATATCTCTAAAGCTCAGTACAGTTTCTGCCACATGATATGTGCTCAATAAATATCAGATATATGAATAAACCAATAATGTCACGTGTAGTTTGGGATTTCTTCTGTAAAGACATTTTATTTATTTTATTTATTTATTTATTTTACCAGCAAAAATATGGGTTTTTTTTTTACATTTTTTAAAAGTTTATTTTTTTTTCAATATATGAAATTTATTGTCAAATTGGTTTCCATACAACACCCAGTGCTCATCCCAAAAGGTGCCCTCCTCGATACCCATCACCCACCCTCCCCTCCCTCCCACCCCCCATCAACCCTCAGTTTGTTCTCAGTTTTTAAGAGTCTCTAATGCTTTGGCTCTCTCCCACTCTAACCTCTTTTTTTTTTTTTCCTTCCCCTCCCCCATGGGTTTCTGTTAAGTTTCTCAGGATCCACATAAGAGTGAAAACATGGTATCTCTTTCTCTGTATGGCTTATTTCACTTAGCATCACACTCTCCAGTTCCATCCACGTTGCTACAAAGGGCCATATTTCGTTCTTTCTCATTGCCATGCAGTACTCCATTGTGTATATAAACCACAATTTCTTTATCCATTCATCAGTTGATGGACATTTAGGCTCTTTCCATAATTTGGCTATTGTTGAGAGTGCTGCTATAAACACTGGGGTACAAGTGTCCCTATGCATCAGTACTCCTGTATCCCTTGGGTAAATTCCTAGCAGTGCTATTGCTGGGTCATAGGGTAGGTCTATTTTTAATTTTCTGAGGAACCTCCATACTGGTTTCCAGAGTGGCTGCATCAGTTTGAATTCCCACCAACAGTGCAAGAGGGTTCCCGTTTCTCCACATCCTCTCCAGCATCTATAGTCTCCTGATTTGTTCATTTTGGCCACTCTGACTGTCGTGAGGTGATATCTGAGTGTGGTTTTGATTTGTATTTCCCTGATAAGGAGCGATGTTGAGCATCTTTTCATGTGCCTGTTGGCCATCTGGATGTCTTCTTTAGAGAAGTGTCTATTCATGTTTTCTGTCCATTTCTTCACTGGGTTATTTGTTTGTCGGGTGTGGAGTTTGGTGAGCTCTTTATAGATTTTGGATACTAGCCCTTTGTCTGATATGTCATTTGCAAATATCTTTTCCCATTCCGTTGGTTGCCTTTTAGTTTTGTTGGTTGTTTCCTTTGCTGTGCAGAAGCTTTTAATTTTTATAAGGTCCCAGTAATTCATTTTTGCTTTTAATTTCCTTGCCTTTGGGGATTTGTCGAGTAAGAGATTGCTATGGCTGAGGTCAGAGAGGTCTTTTCCTGCTTTCTCCTCTAGGGTTTTGATGGTTTCCTGTCTCACATTCTGTAAAGACGTTTTAAACATACTACTTATCACTGGCCCAGGCTTTGGAACTAGGGGACCTCTGCAGGTTCCATGCTTCCTAGCCTTGGTAAGAGTCAAGGTTATCAAGTTGGCTTGGAGTATCTAATAACATAGATACTTAGTAGAACTGCTTAGTAGAAACAGCTTTCTACATGGCCACTCTTAGGATCTTGGCAAGAGACTCCAAAAAGTGCTAACTCATCTATCTTCCTGTACCTGGTCAATGATCCATTGGTTCACTCCCTAGCTTGTTACAACATCTCACTTAATCATGTGATCATGCCGCTTCACAGAAAAGGCAGAGGAAGCACGGACAGATACAAACACATACCGCCGGTCTCTCTACTGTAGGCATCACCATCTTCACACTCCATCCTGCTGAGTTGTTGAAACATCAGAGTTGTAAAAAACTCTGTAGGCTACTTACTCCTATAATAGAAAGCCCTATAAGCAATCTTTCAGCATCTTCTTGAATGTGTCCATCTCTCCCAAACATCTTCCTGATACCTCTGATTATTGCAAAGTTATTAATTGAATGTAGCTGATATCTCCTGCCTGTGGCTTTTACCCTCCAGTCCAGACTTCCAGGCAGGGCCACAGAGAGATAAGTATGGAGTTAACCTCTAATTGTATTTTCTGTACAGTAAATACTGCCTGTTTTTTGTTTGTTTGTTTGTTTGTTTTTATTGCTATTCTACTAAGTCTACTCTCTTAGGAATCCTCCTCTGAAAGTTCTCCCTCAGTGATTCTTAACTTGGAGAATTTAATGAAATCTTTCCAGAAACACGCACACACATACTTACCTGTATACAAACTTCCAATTCAATTTCGAGGGATTTATGCAATTGCCAAAGCCTACCTATCAATCCCAAAATAGAAAGTCTTATTCCGGACTGTGATTCCTTAAAGTTTGGGCCTTACTTAACCATCATGATTTTACTCCAGGGCCTGCCACAAGACTAGCACATGGCAACTGCTCACTAGATAAACGTTAAGTAAATGAATTCTGATGTTGCTGAGCTTCACAAGGTGCCAAGGACTGGAATGCATTCTTCCAAGTACTTCTAATCCACAAAACAGGTTGGTAAGCTAGAGACTTCTACCCCCACTATAGGTAAATAAAATGAGTCCCAGAGATCACAAAGCCAGCAAGGGATAGAGCCAGAACTGGGACCCAGGTCACCAGGATCCCACCAACTCATACGGCTTCCCAAAGCAGCCTCCATTGTTTTCCAGCACCCAGCATGGAGCTTCCCTGCACCTTTCTCTTCCTTGAGGTGCATATTACTCAAAGGAGACACAGAAGCCTTTATCAGAACGGAGCTGTGTTTCCCCCTGAGTCTGGGGGAGGAGATACACTGTGGGTGGCATGGATAACCACGTGTGGTGCTATTTCTCCCTTGTGAAGAGCTATAGTACTAACGTGATGAGTCTGATAGCAGGCTATGTGCCTAAACCCCAGATGGCTGCTATTCCACAAAGTCTAAGACAATGCCATAATTGATTTTTTTCTTTGCTTCTTCAGATCCACTCTCTTTACCTTCTTACCAGGAGCTGTGTCCTGGGAAATTGACATAAAGCCTACATCAACAGGCTTTTTGACCTCTGACTTCCTGTAGAATTCAGGGGGAAGAACCAGCAAGACATGGAGAAAGAGGAAGAAGATGAAGTCTGATATTTATTCCCTGGCGATCTGCAAAGGTTCACTGCCCTCCTGTAGGAGGGTTCTCTCCCCAGAGTTACCTTCTTTAGATTCTAGTAATTCTCCTTTTCCTTAGCCTTTCAGACCTAGAGGGTATAGCCCAGGGTCCTGTATTACCTCTTGTTGGTTTCCTTAAACCTACTTGTGCCTTTATAATAATCCCTTTAATAAACTTTCTCAGTCTGAGTATGCCACATGTTACTTGCTGGGACCCCACCTGATGCCTGGCCACCTCCTTTAATCCAGGTGAGTGACAATGCCGAATATTTTCATGAAGAGAAAACAAAGCAAGGAGTCCTAGGTTATTGGAGCTGGATAAGACCTTAGAGTCCATTCCCAAGCCCTTTATGATATTAACAGTAATGGTAGTAGTGTCATAGCAATACTGATTATTGAGCATCTTATGTGTGTCACGTGCTATGGGTCCTGCTTTATATAAATTATCTCAACGCCTTATACTTTTCCAAAGTAGACACCATTGTCTCTGTTTACAAAAGAGGAAACAGAGACATAAAGAATAACTTGCCCAGAACCTCATGGGTGGTAGACAGCTGAGTGAAAATTTGAGCCCAGCTTTACCTGATTCCAAAGCATGGGATCTTCATACTAGTTACCCTGCAGATGATGACCTTGAGACCCAGAGGGAGCACACTAGCTCAAAGCCACCTATGGAAATAGTGCAGAGCCAAGACCAGAAATGAGCACTCTGGAAAATGACCCTATACTTCACTCAGTATATTTTAGGGTTTCTCAGTCTCAGAACTACTGATATTTCAGGCTAAATAATTTTTTGTTATGGGGGCTATTTTGTGCATTGTAGGACAGCATCTCTGGTCCACCTACTAAATGCCAAGTAGCACCTCCCTCACCAGTTATGATAACCCAAAATGTTACCAATCCTACCAATGTCTCATGTGGGAAAAATCTGTCTTGGTTGAAAATCACTGGTATATAGTTCAATTCCATAGCATTTAACCCACTCATACTCTGTGTGTCAGATATAGCAGACAACACAAAGATGTTTCAGGTAAGACTCTCAGCATTCCTTCTGTCTAGAGGTATGCATCCAAAAACCTCCCACCTATAAGTCCAACACAACCACCTTCAAAGTGCCTGAGAGGGCGGAAGAGGGAGAGCTCAATGCTTATTGAAGTAGAGGGAATCAGATTCCCCTTGGCTGGTTGAAGAAGGCTTTATGGAGTGGGCAGCTAACTTTCTGCCACAAAGAATGTGTAAGACTCTGATAGGCACACAGAGGGCCTACAAAAAAGGCAATTCATGTAGTGGTATGTCCTGAGCAGGAGCACAGATCATATCCCCAATCTAGATAAGCTATGGCCTCCCTTTGAAAAGTCTAGCTTCTCTTGCAGGGAATGCAAGGCCTTGCAAACCCCTCATCTCGGGCTTCACCTTTTTTGTTGGGTCTTGAACTTTGGGCTCAAGACATAGCATGGCACTTTGACCTCTATGTCCTTGATTGTCCTTTCCTCTTTTCCTGACCCTCCTCTACCCTATAGTCTCTCCCTCTCCCCTGCCTCCTAACCTTGCTGAAATCCTACATTTCCTTAGAGGCTGAGCTCAGGCATGACTCTGAAAACCCTTGTTTGGGTAGGAGGTCCTGCTCTATGTGCTACACTCTTAGGATAATGTTTATATAACCATATTTTTTCCCATGACTACCCAGTAATAGACTATGAATTTAGCTTGAGGACAAGAACCGTGACAATCATTTCAGTATTTCAAACGTTAAACAAAGCACCTGGAACTTAGAAGGGAAGAAAAACTAAATGAAATAATCACAAAAAGGTTTAAAAGCCTGTGAAAATACTAATGATGTATTTGTTAAGTCCAGATAGGTTATAGAGTTATAGAATCGCCAATGCAACAAAACAAATACAGAAATGACTGGAAGGAAATAGGTCCCAACGTCAACATCGGTTTTCTTAGAGTTCTAAGATTGCCGTTAACTTTCATTTTCGCCTTTATGATTTTCTAAAATTAAAAAAAAATGCCAATATCAAACTGCATTCCTATGTAATCATGACAATACAAGGTATTTTAAATAGCTCCTGTGAGCATTGGCTGTTTTTACTGTTGACATGCACTCCTTGGTGTAACATTAACATCCTGATTTGGCTTTGGAGAGCCCACGTTTCTCTCATTCTTAACCAATGTGCCTTGAGTCAGCTTGACTCCAGCCCAGGCCACACGTGTCCAGCATGTAACTGGGACTAAATCAATTAATGCAAACCTTAGCCTAAGAGACTGATTCCAGCCCTGAGCATGACCCAGCAGGCCAATCAGGAAGGATGAGATTCAGTGCTAAGTCTTTAACTTGAGTTGTTGGGGAAATAGACACTTTCTCTTTTTTGCTGGACAATGTGCTAGAATGAAGTGAGTCTGAAGCTGCCAGGAGAGCCACCCTGTCCAGATTAAGGAAGCTGTTAATCTAGAGGAAGCAGAGCCAAGAGATAAAGACTTGGGTTCTTGTTAGGGTCCTAAAGCTTCCCTGGATACTCTTTCCCCTTATCTATTTAAATATAATATAATATAATATAATATAATATAATATAATATAATATAATATAATATAATATAATATAATATAATATAATATAATATATATAAAATATATAATTTTAATATACAATATTTAATACCTATGGAGTATTATTACTATTACTATTAAAATAAACATCCATGTGCTCACTACCAACATACTGTTGTGTCCACCATTGCACCAATGACATGCCCCTCCTTATCCTGTCTCCCTGCCTTCCCTTCCAGTTGCTATTATTATCCTTAAAGCTGTATTAGACAATTCTTTTATTTATAAGAAATAACTTACCACATATGCACATATCCCTAAACAATACATTCTTTAGATGTGGGGTTTTTTGTGCTTTATAAAAATGGAATCACACTGTACATGGTCTTCTGAGAATTGCTTTTTCACCCACATTAGTCTTCAAGATTCATCTGTGTTGTTACAGGTAGCTTTGGCTCATTTTTCCTCAGCACTCTAAGAATTTTCATCTCTTTTTATAAAGAACTTTAATAGGAATTGCAAAAGTGCCAGCATTCTCCAAGGGGAAGGAAGGAAAAATAAACTAGTATTTGAGAAGTGCTTTCCATGTTTTAGGAACTATGAGAGTCACTGTATATACACTGCCCTTTACATCCACAGAAAAATACTATGAAATGGGTATAATTATCTCCATTTCACAGATAAGGATACAGATTATCATGCTTTCAAGGTTATCAAGATGGTCAAGTGCAGGGATGTTCTGTTCATCCTCTTCCTAATCCACTGCCAGACAGTTTATCTCATGCCCTTCAAAGAGAAATTGAGGATGCCCAACATTTTAATAAGAAAATAAAATTAAAAGCACCCCTTCAGTGCTTAAAGCAGAAGACTGTGGGGCTAGAAGAGGTTCAAGTCCTAGTTCTGCCATTTCTTAGCTGGGCCCAATACCTAAGTGTCCTCATCTGTGAAATGAGTACAACAACAGTACCTAGCTCCTTGGACAGTTGTGAAGATGGAAGAAGTTACTATGCCAAACAACATAGCACAGGGCCTGGCACATAGTAAATCCTGAATAAATGTCAGCTATTTTCCCATATGCACTCTCTAGCCTCTCTTGCCAGTTGCCATACAACTTGTATTTCATCACGTCTAATATTTGATCATTGCAAATGTTTTCTAACAGGTGTCCCTGATTTTTCCAAGGGCCCCCACCCTGGGATATTCCTAAAACATAAATGGGATCATTTCACTTTTCTGCTTCAAAGCCCTTACTCCGACCCATCACCCACCACAAAAAGTTCTTAAATTGACACGATCAATTCATACTGCAAAATTATTAAAGCACTGATGGTTTTCAAAACCCATGATGTAGATCATGGCCCATTATCTTGCATATTCAGTTCCCTTTCCCTGGAAGGTTATCTCCTGCATCTGACTTGCTCTTATGTTTCAAAACTGAGCTCAGATATTACCTCCCCTCCTCATTTCAACCCAGACCCAAGCCTCTCTCTCTTTTAAACACATGTCACCTATTGGGCAAATCTCTTAACACTACAGTTATTTGTTTCCCTTGTTTTTTCCTTCTCCAGTAGACTCTTAGCCCCCTGAGGGCAAGGGCTGTGTTTTCTCCATTTCTGACATGCAATTCCTAGTTCATAACCAGGCACCTCGTGGTACTTGAGGATGTTGAATTAACTGCAGTTGAGGTCCTCAGATTTGCTAGGTTAAGGAACTAACAGATAGAGAGGCTGGGAATTATGCTACTCTGATCAAGAGAATGATCGCAATTCCCCTGCAGACTGGAGAGCTGGCATATTAGCACGTAATTTATTAGACCCTGGCACAAGTTCATTTTTATAGGGAGAGCATATATTTTAATGGTTACATATATAACCACAGTTTTCAATCTGCTCCTTTTCCCCAAGAGAAAATCATGGAAAGAATCAAGGAAAGATGAAAACGAGGGAGAAATAAGTCCTCAGTATTACTTACTTAAAACATATCATGGAGAAGGAGGACCCTGATTCACAAGGAATATACAATTATACAGAAAATTAAATTAGTGCAGATAAGTTTGTTAGAATTTTTTTTTACCTTGAGTATCTTTTTCAAATTACTAATCAACACTGAATTACCCACTTGTTTCAGGTCTGTGAAGTTTGTCTTTGCAAAGCTCTTTATAGAAAAGTTGCAATGTGATGAAAGAAATAATAAAGCTTGGAGCCAGAGGTTTTATGTTGAAATGATCAATTTGGCACTTCCTAGCTAAAAAGCTTTGGGAAAGTGACTTCAGAGAGTACTAGTTTCCTCATCTGGCAACTGAACAACAGTGCCTAATTCATAGGTCAACTGGAATGTTCGAATGAGGCAATGCTCATAATGCAGTTAGCACAGCACCTAGTTTAGGTGACCAGTAAATGTTAGCTCGTAAAATTACTCCTTCCTTTTCCTAAACTGGTGATAATAGCAAAGGGAGAGACAGTATTTGAACCAACTCTTCATGTATTCTGTAGGCATAGGCATGACCATCAGCCAGGTCTTCTAGATGTGCAATAGATAGTCTTGAAGGATTGTACTTTTGGGAAAACTTTAAGAAGGGATATATTTAAACTGGCATTTGAAAGATGATCAGTTTTGGCTTCATAGAGGGCAAAAGAGGCCATTCTGGCTAGAAAAGACATCCTAAACATGCTACCATGATCCATTTATCCCTTCTTCCTTTTACCAAAACAACTCCTTCTCTATTTAAATGTAGGTGCCCAGCTAGAAACTCTATTTTCAGTCTTCTTTGCCACTTGGCATGACCACATGAGTAAGTCATGAATAATGGGATGTGACAAGATGTGTCGTTGTGGCTCACTTCCTGAGATGAATTTGCTTGTTCTGTGTGTCGTCTTCCTCCTTTGTAAGAACTGGGACAGGAGGGTGGCGGAGAAGAGTTATCTTTGTTCACGCAGACAGTGCGGGTGTGGAAGCAACAGAACAGAGGAACTGGGTTCTGGATGGCCTTGTGGAACACAGCCACCCTGCCCATCTGGACAGCCCAGCAGCTCAAATTTTATGAGAGACCAATACATCTTTCTCCTCATTAAGTCACTGCTGTTTGATCTCTGTTATTACAACCAAACCAATATCCTAACTAAACACACCGTGAGGATATATGTGGAGGTATAAATGAGCCTGACATGCATGGTGACAGAGAGGAGACTGCTCTGAGCAGGGAAGAGGGTGAGTCAAGAGGAATGGGGAAAGGCAAAGAGAGGAGCCTCACATCTAGATTCTTGATGGGAGGAAGACTTAGGGATTCCAAACAGAGGGTGAAATAAAGCTTCCCCACCCACATGCCACCAAAAGGACTAGACTAAAATTAAAGAAAATTTAGGAAAAAGAACCAAGCAGACTAATGAGACATGCCTCTCATTTCAACTCAATTCAGCATTAGCTCAACTAACAGAGTAAGAGGGCTCAAAGGACAGAGTCCAACACAGCCCCACTAAGGGCTGACTCACTTTCTGTTAATGGACCACATCTGCACACATGGGAACCCTGGATGCAGAGAGGCAGCCCAGTCCATTTTTGAAGAGCCCTCTGCAAGCTCTGACTGCACTGACCATAATCACTTTTCCTCATTGTTCTAATTTCACCTGCTGGGGCCACAGGAGCCACAGTAGAATCCTTGCATCATCCTTACTTCAAAGGAGAGCTACACCCAGGTATGAAGGTCTTACACAGACTAACAACTTTTTTAATCCTTTCCTCTTATTTATACATTTTTAATCTTGTGTGTGCAGACACACAGAATTCCCATCAAGGCTATGCAAGCGTGGGCAAATAAGTTTCCCTGTCTAGGCCCAGTTTCTCTACCTGAAAAAATGAAGAATTTTGGTTTTTCCAATCACAAGTCCTCTAATTAAATATATGTATGTATGCATGTATGTATACATGTGTATGTATGCCCTATATACATTCATGTATACAGTGGCAGGTATTAGATGACATGGAATGATGATGACCGTGGGGAACTGGAACTTCAAGAAGTTAATCTTGGTGTTCCTGGTGGCTCAGTCAGTTGAATGTCTGATTTCTGCTCAGGTAATGATTTCATAGCTTGTGGGTTCAAGCCCACGTTGGAATCTGTGGAGTCCTGAAGCCTGCTTCGGATTCTGTCTCCCTGTCTCTCTGCCTTTCCCCTGCTAATATTCTCTCTCTCTCTCTCTCTCTCTCTCTCTCTCTCTCTCTCTCTCAAAAATAAATAAATAAAAATTTAAAAATATTTTTAAAAGATGTTAATGTCAGGGATTGAGGTTTTTTGCCTATTGTTTGTTTGGTTTTGGTTTTTGGCTTTAAAGTTGTGGCAGCCATTCAAATCACATCCAAAGGCTAGATATAGACAAGGTTGTGATTTTTGGTCTGAGTGAGCCTGAGGACTCCATTAGCTCTAAAATCTTGTCATGCTTTTGAACCAACTGATTTTATAGAGTGGACTCTAACTAGGTCTCTCCTTTGAGCCAAAGGGAACAGACGTACCCTTGGGTTGGATATCCTCTTTGCTCCTCCAGGTGATCCATGACTTTCCACTTTGCTCTGTGCCCTGGGAACCTCCTAGCTGGGCAGCATGACGTCCGGCATTTATTTGGGACTGGTCAATGAGAGGCACAGAATGAAACAGGCAGATGGAAGGAGAGAGAGGTGATTACATACCAGTTCCTTCCACAATGGTCTGCCAGTTGCAGAGGTTAGCTAGGTCCCTGTACTGAAGGCCACAGCCCCTGGCTCTGGGTCCTCCCCTATAGCTACTTGTTTCAGGGCATTCAGATAGCCAACCCTTGACTCTTTCCCTTTCACTCTAAGGAACAGAAATGCCTTCTCTCTGGTTTGGATATTTCACCCACCCTATTTTGTTTTTCCTAACTCTCACCACACCTGTAAAAGCTGCCTTCTCTGAAACCTCCTCAAATCCCTCTTCTGAATATACTATGTTCCCTGCCAGGACCCTGACTACTTCCCTACTAGTACTCTTTCTGATGTACTTCCAGTAGGGAGGGAAGTTCATTCTGAAAAGCCCAGATATCTTAGTCTTCAAAACCTAGTGTACAGGATGTAGTGTCAACCAGATGCTCAGAGTGAGCATCTATATCTCTGTCCTTTTGGCACCCTCTCCCCCCACCCCCCCACCCTGGTGCTGACAACATCCAGGAACAGTTGAAGAATGGCTTCTTTCTTGATCCATAGCATGCAGGAATACCAATCATATTGCCCTTTGCCTGGGTCATAGATGGGCATGTGACCCAAGTCAAGACAAATTCTCTCAGGATTTTTTGAAATGGAACTAAGGGAAGAGGGTGACGATGCTGGGAAGTGACATGTCTAGGAATTGCAATGACCATATTTCAGCCTCAAGCAGAACGTTGGGCTGTGATAGAAACCCAGTGAGGCTGAACCATAGGAAGAAGGAGAGTCCATGTGGAGCAAGGACAGCTTATGTTTGAAGACCAGGTTTCCCGCATCCGGAAAGCCCAAACACACACCAACCTTCCTGCAGTTTTCTTTCATTGACTGTTTTGTGGCTTAAATTCTTTTGAGCATGTAGGTTCTTTCTGGATTAACGCAGCCCTCCTAGAGATGGAGCTCAGGATTGGTCTGACTCCAACTGACCAGGTAAGTGACCTCTTAGAGAAGAGATCAGCTGTACATGATGGAATGTCTGTGTTTTGCTTTTGTGCAGTGCTTTGAGGTTCATAAAATGCTTTCTTACTTATTATCTCACTTTACCCTTACAACAGTCCTGGTGACAAACGAGGCAGGGAGGGTTATCCTCTATTAACTGAAATGAGTCGTAAGGTCCAGAGAGACAAAGGTCCCACTTTCAGCTTTGGTCTTTCACTTGATGGGACCATGTGAAGCTTTCCCTGGAGAGGCACAGTGACTGTGTTCATATAATTTGTTCCTAGATAGACGTCAGCTTATGTCTACACTTCATTTTGCCACTGTCTTCTCTATGTTTGAAGATAATTCTTTAAACGCTGTACCTTAGGATACAGGACCTGCTTCATTTCCACCTCCATATTGAACTCTGGCACTCAGTGTTCCAGCTTTTAGCCTCTATGATGTGCTATGTATCCTGAGGCTTGGAGCAGGTGTTCTCCCACCTGATCTGAGCTCTCTCTCTCTAAACAGGCCCATTGGTCATTGTTCGCCATGAACTGGACTCTAGCCCCAGGAGGTCAGGTAGCTGAGGTGAATCAAGGACCTCAGTGAACCTGACTTAGTCCAGTTCTTTCCATGGTGTCTCCACTGAGTGCAAATCAAGGCTACACCTAAAAGCAAAGACAGTCTCCTCTATTCAGAAAGTGGTACATTTAGATTTTTCCTAATAAGTGTGTCCTTTTGTACACATGCCTGCCACTGATGATGCTGAGTGTCAGATGGCTTTTCTAGTCTCAGTTTCAGTCATGATGTACAATCTCTTAAAGAAAAGTGTGGAAGTTGGAACAATACAGTATGCTCTTTATAAATGAGACAAAGGACTGAAATGGAGGATACAGCCCAAATTAGCACCAGAGCAACTCCCACTGATGAGGAAATTATCTGACTGCAAATTACATACTGTGCTACTCCACAAGCTCCGCTGAAGTTTAAGGTATTGCATTAATCAAAACGAAAAATGAAGAAAAAAAAAAAGCTAAGAAAACAAATGCACCAGAGTGAAGGAGAAGGAATATGAATTAGGATTTGCAATGTGCCTACTACGCATGGATCTGTATCAGTCATACAAACCCCATTCAAAAACGGACAACATCTGGTGGAGAATGAAATGCCAGACGGTAAGGCACTTGGCCATTGTCTAATTCAAGACTATAAGACAGGTCAGTTTGGCCTCAGAACCGCACCCTCCACCAGCAAGATAGACTTTCTACTACTCAGTTTAAGTAGTATTGATCAGAAAAACAATCTTTTGTGTCAAAGGAAGGTAATATATGAAGTCTAATTACTACAGATAAAAGTGGTAAGACAGGAATGTTTACGCATCACCAGGTATATCTGTTAGGGTATCAGGAAGGAACTGGTGACACACTCACATGAGATTAGCTCAAGGAGGGACTAATCACAAAGGCACGGGGAAGGGAAGGGAACCTTAAAAGTTGGGGTGGTTACCCAGAACTCATAATACTGGAAGCTAACACCCCCAGCAAGAAAGAAGAGATAGGAGAGAGTCATTATCAGAACTCTAAATTTAGACAAGGAGTTCTGTAGTATAGCCTCCTTGAAAGGATTAAGTGACATCTGGGATGCAGTTCAAGGTGACTTCTCAGGGACAGAATAAAAAACAGAAAACAAACAAACAAAAAACAACCCACCTTGACCTCACTCTCCTCCTTTCCCACTTCATCCAGAAGCCTGAGGTCTCCAGAGCCCCACTGACATACTTCGCATAGGTCAGTGTCCTAAGGCAGGGGAGGAGAGTGGAGAAGGGTCAAGAGGGGACTTGCTTGAGAGAATATATCCAGCACATCAAGAAGTTCAGAAAAACAGACAGGATAAGGAGATTGCAGTTTCTTTACCTTCTTGCAACGGTAAGAATGAGGTACGCCTCATTTAGATGGATCTTGACCAAAATAGATAAGAGGCACTTGTACCATTTTACGTTGGCTACTCTTTCTGCAAACAATATCATAACAGAAATATGAGAAAATCATATGCAAATGGAATCACTGTTTTAACAAGAAGCAGAACAACGTGTGGTCTACTTAACCCTATCTTGCAGTCGGCCTGGGAAGAGTTTGGGAAGTATCAGCACAGTGAATGTGGATAAGAGTTTGCTTACTTCAAAGGATTAAATTCAGATGAATCTCTCAGAAAAGTGTGGGTCCACCAGACACCTCTTTGCAAACATTGATCACAGTCAATATAAATAAAACTAAATGTGATCCAGTGGAGGAAGAAATGAAGTCCGAGAGTTGGTGGGGAGCTAAATCCTAGAGTACCGTTGAAAGATTTTGGACAGAGGACCATGCGACTTGAGGTGCATTTTAATAGGATCTCTCAGGAAATCGTGTGGAGAAGAGACTGTATGGGGACATAGGCGAACACAGTTAGACCAGTTAAGAAGCTGTTGCAATAATCCAGGCAAAGAAGATGGTGATAATAAGTGGCCATGGCCAGATTTTAAATACTTTGGGTAAGTAATACCAATGAGATTAGCTGAATCCCTAGATATTAGGTAGGAGAGAAGAGGGATCAAGCAAGACAAGGGTTTCAGCCTAAGCAATGGGAAGTATAAAGTTGACATTTATTAAGACAGAAAAGACTGTAAGTAGAACAGTATTTTACGTGAGATGAGGGTAGAAATCAGGAGTTTGATTTTGAACGCACTGACCTTGAGACATACCTAGACATCTAAGTGGGAATGTTAAATAGGTTGTTGGGTATACAAGTCTGGAGCTCAGTGTTGAAGTTTAGGCAAGTGATATAAATTTGAGTACTGTCATAGATCATATTTAAAGCCACAGGACAATCTCCCTCTCTCTCTGCCCCTTCCCCGTTCATGCTCTGTCTCTCTCTGTCCCAAAAATAAATAAAAAACGTTGAAAAAAATTAAAAAAAAATAAATAAAGCCACAGGACAGGATGGGGCTACCGAAGGAATGAATGTAGACAGGGAAAAGCAGAATCCTGGAGCAAGCCAGAGTTTAGAGTTTGAAAAAACGAGGAAAAACGGGTACAGGAAAACCAAGGCGTGGTTGATGGGGCAGAAACCAGAGAGGAAGGAAGGTAGGTGAGTCAATGTTTCCAAATAGAAGTAAGAATTAGAAATTTGGAGTTTGATACTTCACAGTCTATATCATAGTCAATATAAACGTTTGAAAACGTGTTCAATGTTCATAGTTATGTCTGGCTGTGCAAAGTGTATTCGGATACAAAGTAAGAAACACTTTGTTGTAACAATTACTTTAAGTTGGAATTCTTGTTCCAATGTGATGTGATTTTTTAAATCATGCTAACCTAGTTGTGAAGCTTTGGATAAATTGGTAGAAAGAAAATTCATTCATTCATTCATTCATTCATTCATTCATTCATTCATTCAATAGTAATGTTTTATTATGCGTCGGACACTGATGTCAATGCAGGGGCTGCAGCAGTGAACAAAGCAATGATCAATTCCAGATCCAAAGAGCCTTCCTTCTCCAGAAATCCATGAGAAGGCGTAGAAGAGTAAAGGGAGTGCACATCTCAGCAATCCCACTTACCAGCTTCAGCAAATCACCTTAGTCTCTTCCTCTTCTGGTGCCTCGTCCAGAGAAGGGGGTTCAGAATATGCATTAGTTTGCTAGGACTCTCGTAACAGAGTATTGCCAAGTGGATGGCTTAAATAACAGAAATTTATTGTCTTGCCTGTCTTGAAACTAGAAGTCTGAAATCAAAGTGTCTGTAAGGTTAGTTCCTTCTAAGGGCTCTGAGGGAAGAGTCTGTTCCAGGCCTCTCTCCTTGCCTGGCAGATAATTATTTTCTCCCTGTGTCTCTCCCCTCTGTGTGTATCTGTCTCTGTATATATGAATATTCCCTTTTATAAGGACATGGGTCATGTTGAATTAGGACCCACCTTAAAGACCTCTTTTTTAATTTGATTACCCGGTAAAGACACCATCTCCACATAAAGTCATATTCTGAATTACTGAGGCTTAGGATGTCAACTTATCATTATTTGGAGATACCTACCCCCTTGCCAGCTCTTTGGATGGCCATGGGGCTCCTGGCACACAGCAGAGTGGTTCACCCTCCAGGTCAAACTGTCCACATTAGGGCAGTCTTTGAGTGCTGAGCCCGCTTCTTGCTGACTTTTGCTATGTCACTTAACCTCTCTGAGTGCCCACTGCACTGAAAACTGGGACCTACCTCCTAAGGGCATCGCAAAGGTCAAATATAGCAAAATATGGATCTGGTATGTGCTAAGCATGCAATAAATAGCAGCTATTGTTACCATAAGTATTATAAATGCTTGCAGACTAAATTTATGTGTAAAAAGAGAAAAGGGAAATAGAGACCTTTATTTAAAAATTAGTAGTCTAAAATACTCAATATTTTTTTTTTCTCTAAGTGGTTTTAAGCTCCTTACAGGGCATTTTTCACAACCTCACAATAACCCACTTGGATGGATACTATTATGCCCATTTTATAGATGAAAACATTGAAGCCAAAAAGGGATGTAAAATGGTAGGCAAGGGATTAGGGCAGCTACAGTTCTTTCAGAAATCCTAGGTGGGGTGCTCTCTTTTACTCCCCCCCCCCCGCCGTCCCGCCCTTTGTCATCCTATAGCTCTTAAGCCCACACACTGAGCATGCCACAATGTAAACCGTCCAGACAAGAAGCTGTCCAAAGGAATTCAGAGCATCTTTGCGCTCCTTGCTGAATAATTAAGTTCCCCAACACACTCAGGCTTGGACTGGATTCCTAAATGCCTTCACGCTTTGGAAGCTGGGGAGTTTGGCTCCTCGGGGACCTTTCTGTTCCTTTTCAAAACCAAAGCAATGGACTTGAAAATCGAAATCCAAAGAGCTAACAAAGACCTTATTAATTGTGGCTTCTTTATAAACAGGTTTTTTTTTTTCACTCTTCCCCCCACCCCTCGCTCTAGGCAACCCTTGCATAAAAATATCCATTCGCCAACTGTTCACCAACTGTTCTTCCTCTCGCTGGCATACCTTGTGCCGCATTCTAAGATGCCAAAGCGCGTCTTTGCTGCAGCCCTCCACGCTGCCTGCCGGGCTTGCTGCCATCGGGTCCTGCTACAGGGGGAGCATGTGGGAGAAGAGGGAGGGGTGATGTCTCTGGCAGAGGAAGCCTGGCCCATGTGGCAATTAAGGCTAAGGTGGTAAAGTCAGAGCCCATGCCTCAGGCTTTGGAGTCAGAAAGACCTAGGTTTGGATCCCACCTCTGCTGCATTCTTGCTGTGTGTGATCACTCAAATTACGTTACTCTCTGAGCCCAGCTTGGCTCTCCTGTAAAAGGCAGATAATAACTGTTTCTAAGAATTGTCATGATGATCAAATAAACTCATGTAGGTGATGGCCTTGATACAGTGCTTTCCATGTTATACAAGCTCCATGAACGTGAATTGCCTTTATCTCCCTTTAACTCCTGAGGAACTCGTGGTCCAGGAAGAGGGAGAAGCACACTCACAGAAGTGGAAATCCTTACAAGTGTTAGACATTAAGAAATACAATAGTGTAAAAGATGGCACAGGTTAGTATCCGGTGCCTTACTCAGAAAGAGGAAATGGCTGTAAGTGCTAAATTTCAGAGGAGGGAGAGATTTCTGGAAGCTAAACAGGGACCCTCTATGCTCTGGTTCTAGCCCAGCCCCTTCACTTACTATCCAGGTAAACTGAGGCAAATCATTCCTTCACCAATTCCACAAACATTCACAGGTACTGAAGTGGGCTAGGGCCAAGCCATGAAGACACAGATGAATGGACCCTAGGCTTAACCCACCAGATCTCACAGGGGCGTTGGCTCACAGAGGAACCTGTTTGCCAAGCTTTCTGCAAACCATAGTGGCAAGTAACAGAGACGGAATCACATGGCTATTCATGGAACAATCCTGGAGAAGCTGGATAGACTGGGGAAATACTGGCTGTACTGTAACAAATGCTATGGCCTTGACAAGTGGCTTAATATCTCTGAGCCTTGTTTCCCTCCCTGGAAAAGTGAACATAATAACAATTACTTCCTCAGGTTGCCATAAAGATTAAATGACATAATGCTTGTAAAGGCGTAGCATAGAAGGTACGTAAGAGCTCAATAAGGGTTCACTGGTGTAATTCAAGGCAAATATGCATAGACAGATATTTATATTTTAAAATTATGATAATATGTACGTGTATATATGTATATATATGTATATAGTATATGTGTATATATATGATGTGTGCATGTAAATATTATACATGTGTGTATAATAGTTACATATGTGCACTTGTGTGTATGTGTGTACACACACATATACACTTTTATTTTTTACTTTAATAGAGTACTGTCAAAATCCCTTAACATTTGAAGTTTTCTTCCTTTTTTCTAAGTATCAATTGGGTTAGCTTCCTTCCTGTGGCACATTCAGACTTCCTGTGATTGACTCACCCACTCCCAGCATTATCTCTGGCCAACTGATTGCCCCGCCCTCCTGTCATGCGGAATATTTTCAAGAGTCACTTCCTAAAACTTTTTCAAATCTGCAAATTCATGAAGGTTGACACGACAGCAAGCATGTCAGGAGTCCATAAAGAAGTGTCACTAGAGCCCCAATTTTTTTCTCAAAAGGCCAACAGATGGGAAAGACATGGTCTTTATTTAATGCTGAGTTTATAGGGTAAAGGAGGTAATTGGGTTAACTGACATTTAGACAGTGAGGGACTCAGTCTGTCATGGCTGAACTCTGGTTCAGCAACGTAGTAGTTAAAAGAGTGGATTCAGGAGTTAAATGACCTCAATTTGAATCCTGACTCTCACTCTATTTAGCTGGATGGTCTTGAGCAAGTAACTTCACTTCATCAGGTCTCCTTCTACACATAACTCTAAGTGTGATCTTTATAGTATTTGCCTTACAGTTTTGTCATGAGTATTGGATGTGATACCACATGGATGGTGATCATCTCTGTAACTTCCCAGTATATAATGATTTCTCACAAAGCATCAGTCATTGTTAATATTATTACTTTTATTTTTCCATGGGTCTGAATGTATGTTTAATGAGACATTTTCATTAAGAATGATTTTGCTCCATTGGGGCCATTTCTTTCAACAAGCTTTAGGAATGAGGCATCAGATATGCCCCTACCTCTTATCATCTCACCATTTAAAGAAGAACTTCTTAAACATTCTTTAGCTAAACTCTCCTTTGACATAGTTTAATTCAATAGCCATATTAGTGCCTTTATTGCCTTACTCATCACCAAAATGTTTGTTCAGTCTCACATCTATCTGCCTCCCAGGTACATTTCCACCAAGAGTCCAGTGTGTATTATGTATTTCCTCGCAAACACGACCAATGAGGTTTGGCCTTCCACATGAGTTTTTGCCTCAATAGAGAAAATATAAATGATACCATTAAAAATCTCAGCAGCAGTCCACTTGTATTGATTTCTCCCCTATTTTATACTTCACTTTCTCCCTTCTGTAAGTTTATATACCTTTATATATGCCGCATGCCCCATTTTTGGGCTCGCCTTTCCCCTCATCCTCTTTACTTGGCTTTATTCTTCCATGTCCTTCAAGATTAAGCTCATAAATGACAGTATCTATTCATTCAACCACAGATATTACTGGAGCATGAACTATGTGCCAGGTATTGTGCTATGTGCTGGAGACATAAGGTAAGTAAAACAAAAGAGGTTCCCACTTTCATAGGGCTTAGGAGCTAGAAGCCAGACATGGATGGATTTATCATACATCCAAGTGACTTTAGGCCATGAAGGAAAAGCCCGAGTGCCATGAGAATACGTAACAGGGTGACCTAGTCATTTACAAGGGGGTCAGGGAAAGCATCTCAGAAGTGACATCAGGCTGGTTTAGGAATCTTCGTCTGTAGTTTGAGATCAACTTTAGCCTGTAGGTATTATTGCATTTACCACGGCGTATCATCATTCTCTCTCTACTTTTTCCTCTATCCTACTAACCTGTGAACTTCTTGAAGGCTGGTGAAGGATCTTATTCCTAGGACCTGTTATAAGCCTGGCACTTATTAGGGGTCAAGAATTGATTATTAAATGATATTTTGTTTTGGTTGCTGCTGAAAAAAGACGTATCTTTAAAGACTCTTTGAGTTCTAACACTTTCTCTCAACCTAGCCCCAAATTAGTCCCGAAAATTCTAAACACTCTGCTACACGCCCATGCTGCTGCCCACTTCCCCTTTCCCCCTTAATCATCCCAGGGGAAGAGGTGCTGTAACTCCAAATTAGCCCCAGGGCAGCTCTCGTCTGCTCCACCGCCAAATTCATATCGCATTACACTTAATACATGTGTATAACGAATGCCGCACACAGTTGGCAGTGCCTCTGTGCACCGTGTCATTATAAGCTGTATTGACAGCAAACAAGTCACATATTCTCCCTGCGAACACTACAGGAAAAAAGAACATATAATTTTGTTGTTGTTTGTACGTTTTTTTCCCAAGTCACATTGGACACCCTTTGCCTTTCATTAGAAACACCATGCTGACAGTAAAATCACATATCCCCAACACACAAAGAAGAGAAAAACAAGCTGTTTGGGCCCCCTGTGAAGGAAAGGAGCAGGGGCATGGCCTTTGGGGAGGGGCTAGGGGTAGCAGAGGGGGTGTTTCTAGGGCTTTGGGGGCTCAGAGCCCTTAAGAAGGGAGCTGATGCTCTCTTGCCCTGTGGAGTCTTGTGTCATCATGCCCTGAAGTTGTATTCCACTCAAGTCATGCCTCATCCATTCACTTATCCATCCATCTAGCAATCCAGCCATCCATTCAGCAATGCATTTTGAATCGCTACATATTCCTTCTGGAATTAAGTTATAGAGAAATTTATAATGCTAAAATATATTGAGCTCTTACAGTAGGCATTTGCTACATATTTAATTATCGCAGAAACCCTATGAGGTCATTATTATTGACTGTTTCACAGATTTAAATAACTTAGTCTTAGAAAGTTAAAGTGATTTGCTCAAAGCTACCAAGAAAATAAGTTTAGGATTTCAACCTAGGCCTATCTCATTATAGAGAGCAAATAAATGAATGAATATTTGCCGAGTGTTTATGGTGTGAAGCACTGCCCATATTTCTAGGATAGAAGTAATACTATAATCATTAACGCCCTGACTTCCCCCTCACTCCAGACAAGCTCCATTATTTATTCTCTTAATGCATACTCAGTGGCTTCTCTGTGCTGAACATTGTGAGTTTCCTGAGAATAGGGTCGATGTCATAGTTAGAGTTCTGGGCTATAGCAGAATGCCTGGGACAGAACAGAAATGTGAAATCTATTGGAAAGAAAAGAGACAAAAGGAGGAGATATGGAGGCAGGAAGAAGTTCAGTGTCTGGTATAAGACAGGCACTTAACAAGTCAACTAAGACAGAATCAGGATAAATAAAGGTACACATTATTTGCTGGAGAAACATTGCAAAATAGGTGGCTAATGGCAACTAAAGGAATAAAATAATTGGGTTACTGAAAAAAATCACTTTAGCTAGTCACAAAGATTAAAAAGATATCCGTGTGTGAAGAATGAAGCATTATGTATATATATATATATAATATATATATATAATATATATATTATACATATATTATGTGTATGTGTATATATATATATATATACACACACACATACATACACACACATACACACATACATGATAGTGGAGGCCATGTCATAGGAAGAGTGAGAATGTGGTAGTATTATTCAATCTATAGTTGTGCAGAGTAGGGAACAAGGCGAGAAAGGTAGTCTGGAGTCAAATCATAAAGAATCTTGGGTTTCTTTTTATTTTATTCACTACGGGATGGAGAAGTTTATCTCATGTAATTTTCCTTTCACATGAACTTGTAAACTTTTCTTTCAGAAAAGAATGCACAAAAGCAAAGGGTTTGGTGAATTGAATAACTCAGTCATCAAGAACATGGCCTTAGGAGTCAGGCAGTCCTGAGTTCAAATTTTGCTCTGTGTCCTAATAGGTATAGTCCACTTTGGGGGATCTAATTCTGTTCTCTAATCCCTTGGCTCCTCATATGTAAAAACAAGATGATGGAGCTCACCTCATAGGTGATGAGGATACATGAAATCAATATGCAAATATTCTTAGTTTCTGGCATGCAATTAGCTTTTGCTAACAATGTTGTTAATTATTATTTCTGGTAATATTATTTTCAGTCACATATGCCCAAGTAATACAAACTGGAGATATCATAGAAAAAAGAACACAGCATCTCACTTGGAAGTCCACTCATCTCTCCATTCAGCAACATTTACTGAGAACCTACGAACCATCTCCAGTAGTAGTCTATGAACTGGTAATGAACAAAGGAGAAAGGAACAGTCTTGTCCTCAGGCAGCTTGAAGTTTTCTCACTATGATCTGTTTCGACCAGTTATTTTTTTAAAGTTTATTTATTTATTTGGAGAGAGAGAGAGCATGGGTGGTAGAGGGGCAGAGAGAGAAAGGAGAGAATCCCAAGCAGGCTCCGCACTGTCAGTGCACAACCCAACGTGGGGGCCAAACCCACAAACTGTAAGATCATGACCTGAGCTGATATTAAGAGTTGGGTCCTTAACTGACTGAGCCACCCAGGTGACCCTATTTTAACTACTTATTTTAAGGAGGCAGCAAAAAATTAAATATGACTGCAAGCGTTTTGCAGCTGTTTCATTAAGGCAGTGTCAGTATACTGACCTTGAATCTGGGTGAACCTTAAACTTATTTTGCTCGTTAGAATGTGGGAGAACTGACTTTTTCTGAGTTCTGGAGACTAGGTCCCAAAAGGAGGAATGTTGTCCTGTCATCACCATGTAAGGAAGCTGGTATGGCGTACTGGACAACGAGAAACCACATGGAAGAGAAATGAGGTACTTGAGCCAACATCCGGCACCAACTTCTAGACTTGTGAGCAAAACCATCAGAACCTTTCAACTCAGTGAACCCTCCAGCTGAATGCAGCTGCCTGAATGAGCCTAGGGAAACCAACAGAGGAACTGCTTAGCCAACCCATAAAACCATGAGAAATAATACAGTGTCATTATTTAGGTACCCCTGTATATTTTGGGATCATTTGTTACTCAGCAATATTTGACTCAACAGAAGCTTTCACTAGAATGCCAAGGAGGTCTTTTAATCGTTAACATTTAGGTTAAACTTTTTGTGCATGTACACATCTCTAGTTTTTCTGGAAATCTTGTATATCCCTTCAATTCACTTTTTAAAAGAGTATTTACACCAGGAAGGGTAAGAACCACTGTTGTATGTCTAGAGCAAGAACATCAAGAACTTTTAAAGTTTCAGCTTTAGGGAGGGGCCTATTGCACAGCAAAGAGCAGTGCCTTGTAAGTAAGCATTGTTAGGGAGCCCTGTTGCCCCCTGGAGCTGTCCTGAGTGCTGACTGCATTGTCTTGCCCATTCCCTGTTAATTAGCACTTTTGTAGGTGTGGACCACCATAACCCTTCCCTTACAGGTAATTACTTGGTCACACTACTAAATCATGTTAAAATATGCAGTGTTTTGTTAAGCTACAAGGGACCCAGATGACCTACTAATGCTCAGGTGTTTGATCCTGTACCTGTAGTATTGTATGTAGTATTATCCACTATATTGTCCACTATTAAGTAGTGACTAGTACTGTCATAATATCTGGGAGCATTTAAACTTAGGTATACTTGATTGGGATCATATGCTCAAGCAGATGTGCTCCTCTTGTTCCATGAGGTTCCCGAAAGGCCTCTCAGTCCTAAAAGCCCTAATGAAGCAAAGTGTAGAGTTGGAAAATACCTGATTTGAATTCAGACAGAGCAGTGTGATCAAGAACACAGCATCTAGAACTAAACTAAAAGGTTATTTGCTGAATTATCTTGGAGAAAGTTGGATATAATAACAATACCTAATATGTAGAATTTTTTTTGAGGAATAAACTGGTTAAATACATATAAAGTATATAAACAAATTAATGTATTCAAAGTACTTAAAAAAGACTCAATGCATAGTAAGTGCTCAATAAATGTTAGCCATTTTAATAAAGATAGTGAATGATAATTATAAGGACTGATTATAATGATGATGATAATGATAAGGTTTTCCAGCTCTCACACTTACTAGCTGTGTGACTTTAACTTCTCAAATCTTTGGGGACACGTGCTTGTTGTGGTGGTTAAATGAGAAAACAGAAAAGAAAATATGGTGCAAGACATATAACAAATACGATATATAAATGATATTTTATTCTCTTCTGGGTCTCTCTTCTTTCCTAAGACTCAGCAGATTCTGGAATATTATCTGAGAAAGAGGGAGAGAGAGAGAGACTCTGTAACAACAGAAAATATAAAAGTCACTTAATGAAATGATAGTGGGTTCACAGAAATCATTCTAGAGTCTCTTGTGCCCTCTCTGTCAGAGAGAATTCCCTCTCAGTCCACTGCTTGTTGCCTTGCTTGTTAAGAAGCTTCTGAGATAGATTAAAACAATAGCATCAACAGAGGTATAATTTTCTTCCACCCCTCTTTAATTAGCTGTGAACCACAGGGCTTTCCAAGTGTGAACAGAATCAGAGGAGGCAGGAGAAGCAGAAACCTACCATTTGAGTTCCTGGGTCAGAGTAGCACTTAACTGGAAACCATTCTGAGAATCCGGAAAAAAGATGTTGTGAGTTTTCCCCCATCTCTTTTAAAAGCCAACCTTGTATGTCAGCCATTGCCAATTCCAGCCTAGAAAACTGTCATGCACATTTAGAGGACAGGAAGCAGAAAGTATAAATTTTAGAATTGTGGTAGGACACAGATGCATGAGTCAGGAGGTCTTTGCTTTGCATGGTCACAAACTAGTTTGTTTTGTGTCCTTTAAATGTAGTCTTTTTGACTCTTAATTTTCTTGTCTGTAAAATGTGGGTTGGATTAGAGTACATCTACTATTCATCAAATGCCTATCATATGTAAGGCCTCGCAACAATGCTATGAAGTAGGCATCTTCACACCCAAGTTTCCAATCAGGAAACTGAGACTTAGAAAGCTTAACTTCCTCAAAGACACACAGCTTGGAAATAATGGAACACGAGCAGCCATGTGTCTAGGTCTTTCTGAATTTTTCCACAATCATAAGACCTCTCATCTTTAAAACCCCTTCCAGGTCCATAAGTGTTGTGTCATTTGTATACTGTAGAGTTGGCTGATCAATAAGAAATAATAGACAGAAGTTCTTAAACCTTCGTCATTCTTATTTATATGAAATAGTTGAGGAATAAACCTAATTATCTGGTTACCTAATCATCACACATATTATGTATCGATGTTCACAAAAAGCAAAACTTGTTTCAGAATGTAGTATTTCTCAACCAGTGGGCACATACCGCAGAAGAGTTATGAAATTTTTACAAGGAGTTCAAAGAATCTGTATATCCACCAAATACTGTTTGTAAATTGAAATATAATGTCCAGGCAATATATAAATTAATAACTTTCTAAATGTTTATTTATTTTGAGAGAAAGAGAACAAGTGTGAGCAGGTGGGACAGAGGGAGAGAGAGAATCCCAAGCAGGTTTCACACTCAGTGCAGACCCCCAAATGGGGCTTTATCTCATGGTTGTGAGATCATGACCTGAGCCAACATCGAGTTGGACACTTAACTGACTGAACCCCTCAGGTGCCCTATAAATTAATATTTTTAAAATATATGTGTATTGCTCCATAGACGTTAGTGTGTGCGTGTTTCTTCATGTAATATTTGTATCTACTTAACAAAGTTCATTTAAAAATAGCACTGTGCTATCATTGTAGCCTGTACTCATTATATGCTTTATCATTCAATAGACACCAAAGTATAGCTATTACCATGCATCACAAAACTTCACAATGTTATAAAAGAGGCCTCAGCTTAAGATAGGTTAGAAGCTGCTTCTTTACATATAAGATTACAAGGTACTTAAAAGATATTTGCAATCAAATCAGCAATCATCACAGAGCACCTCTGAGAGCAAGACTCTTTCTAGTTCCCTTTCTGCCTGGTTGGATTCTGTATAAATGAAGATTTACTGACTTTCCATTTTTAGGTAAGTTTTTTGCTTTGGGTGTCATAGTAAACCCTAAAAGTGCAAAGAAAAATAGATCCCAACTAGAGGTGTGAGAAGGCTCTGTTTCAGAAGCAGTCAAAAAAGCAAGGGCAGAGAGTACCACAGTCACTCATGTTCCTTCCTCTCCCTCAGTGGTTTAGTTTAGGCAGTAGGATTACTCATTAAGCATGCAACATGCAGAAAATTCCATCACACCCCTCTGCTTTTCCCAGGGCTCTTTGCTGATATGTTCTAAAGCCACAGTCAAATTTAGAAACAAGAGTATGAGAAAAGGGTATCTATAGCGCTTGGAGAAAACTGTCATTGCTGGTAATTTGTCACCTTTGGTAGTCAATAGACTACCTAAAAGATACTGGGGTCACTGGGTGTTGTATGGAAACCAATTTGACAATAAACTTCATATATTGGAAAAAAAAAAGATACTGGGGAAAGCTGGTACTCAACAGGAGGAAGAAATGAAATCCTTTTAAGTCCAAAAACCATAGTCACTGCCACAGACCGAATGTTTGTGCCCCCCCATATTTATATGTCAAAGCCTCATCTCCAATGTGATGGCATTTGGAGGTGGAGCCTTTGGAAGGGGATTAGTTCATAAGGGCAAACCCTCATGAATAGGATTAGTACCCATATAAAAGACATCACAGAGACTTCCTCATCCCTTTGCATACATGAGAACACAGCCCCCCCCCCAAAAAAAAAAAAAAAAACCCTTCTGTGAACCAAGAGTGGGTCCTCACCACATACTAAATCTGCCAATGCCTTGATCTTGAACTTCCCAGCCTTCAGAAGTGTTAGAAATAACTGTTTGTTGTTTAAACTACGCACTAGATGGTGGTTTGTTACAGCAGCCCAGATAGACTACTACGGTCACTCACTTTCAAATCCAACCTCCTAAAATCTAACTGACTGAAGTAAACATTTGCAACTCTTTATCAACAGGAACTTCGATGTATTATATGTCTGGCCCAGTGGTCTTTATGGAAACTTACTATGCAACTTTCAAGTTATCTGTGTCCTTGAGGTCTGAGGTCTGTCACAGAGGTCCAAAGCCTTCCCAGAAACTCACAATTTTCTATGAGAGACAAGGAAAAGTTCGGTGACTACATAGATTAAAAATTGATTCCCCGTGGAGAAAACAAAGTTATATGAGAGCCTTCTGGGTTTCAGATCATACAGTTGTTATTTATTATTTTCAGAACATTTTTGCCTCTGTGATTTTGTATGATTCCCATGACAGCAACCCAAGGAAGTGGGTATTACATGATCACACCTATTTACAGATGAAAACCAAAACAAAACAGAACAGATATTGTGAGAGGTGACTTTGTCAAGGTACGTGCAAAGCTAGGCTTGGATCTCCTGTCTTCCTTGCTTGTATTTTTTTTTCTATTCTTTGCTCTCTGCCTACAACAATCTCTGATTTTCCGTTGGGTTGGATAGAATTTTTCTATTGTTTACAAACTCTCTTTTTTGACTTCCTGTACATTACCTATTCCTACTCATGAGATAGGTTGAAATGGTCAGATTTTCTCCTTTGCTTTTGCTGAAGGTCAGTTGTTTACTCCTATTTCCTCAGATCTGATTTTGATAGCTCTTCATTGACAAACAACTAGTATGTCTCGAGATCAAGCAAATTACAAGGAAGACAGTGTAATATGAGGAAAAGAACATCTTTCTAGGAGTCAAGAGGCCTAGATCCCAGCCCCAGCAATTTCACCAGCTGAATGATATTGGAAAAGCAGTTATAACTACTGAATCTTAATTAATGTATCTTTAAGACAAGACTGATATGATCTAATTTCCATCACAGGGTAGTGGTGGTGGCTATGAAGCTGAAATAAGGTCAGAGATATCAAAGTACTTTGCCTATTGTAGATAGTTCCATTCTGTCAAAGGTATATAATCATTTTATACCAGGGATCACAAACCAAATGGTTTCACGGGCCAAGTAGGTTATAAAGGAATGGAATAGGCAGGTTTAGTAGAATTGTGTGTGGTGAGACCCAAAACTATAGGAGAGTACAGATTCCACCAGGCATTATATTTTAATTATGCAGCAATAATAATCTGCTAGCCAATCCAGATACACCTGCTAGTCAAATTAGGTGTGTAAGACACCAATTTGTAAATCCCATTTCTATTATAATATCTCCTAAATTATGGACTATCAATCCCCTAAGGGCTTTTAGTTATTTCAAAGGGTCATGAATACCTACACACATATCCAACATTACTTATTACCTGAAAAACAACATTAGGTATATCTAGATAGTAGTATTTCTAACTGTAGGTAGGTGTCATTGGGATTAATCAATAAAGTATACATTTACCCAAAAGCATAAACAAATTCACACTAACTTGTTGTTAGTGTGTAGTTTTCAATCAAGGACATTAAATACATAGAGTCATTCTCATGGTAGTAGGAAGAGGGCACAGCATTTTTTCTTACCTTTCCAAAAGAGGAGTCTTCAGGATCTAATGCTAACTTGGATTTGCAAGGAAAACAAGAAAGGCCTATGTTATTTATGAACACATTCACAATAGTAAACAAGTAACTGGTAGAGTCTTTTGATGTAGGGACATAAGAGAGATGCACAGCATACAAAGAGGCCCACACATTCACATATAGCTCTAGAAAGCCATGCATACATTTGACTTGAGTGCCTACACACAACACACACGTGCACACACACACAGCATTGAACTATAATATGCATACTTCTCTGTGAACTCCAATGCTGTGAACTCCAACGTACATAGGTATTAATCCTTGCAATCTGTAAATATTGTCTTTCTTTGCCTTTATTATATCTTTGCAGATGTAATTAAGTTAAGGATCTTGATATGGGGAGATCACTCTGGTAATCTACATGGGCCCTACACACAACCATAGAAATCCTAGTAAGAGGGAGGCAGAGAGATTCAACACACACGCACACCAGAGGAGAAGGCGATGTGAAGACAGTGCAGAGAGAGATTGAAAACACTGGCCTTGAATATTGGAGTAATACAGCCACAAGCCAAGGAATGCCAGCGGCCACTTGAAGCGGGAGAAGGCAAGGCACAGACTCTCCCCAGAGCCTCCAGAGGGAGTATGAGTCTGCTGACATTCATTTCTAGTCAGTGAAACTGATTTCCCACTTGCCTTCAAAAACTGTTGAGAGAATTAATTTCTGTTGGTTTAAGCCACAAGTTTGCCACAATTTGTTGCAGCAGCCACAGAACACTAATACAATATATCTCTCTTAAATATATATTTTACACATATACATTATATAGGAATATCAAATGAACATGAAGTGCACAAAGCCCTAATACACAATAAACACATTTCCCTGAAAACCTCCTAGGAAATCCTAAGAAATTGTATCACTGTCCACCTAGTTGCTTAAAAACCTGGATGTTATCTTCAGTTTCTTTTTTTTCCCTCAAATCCTTCATAGCCCAATAACAAATCCTACCACATCTACCTCCAAAATAGGCCCAATCCGTTCACTTCTTTTCACCTCCCTTGCTACCATCTTTATCCAAGTCATTACCACTTCCTTCCCAGATTACTGTATCTAGCCTCCAGTCTCTCTGTTACCATTCTTGCCTCCTCACAATACCTTCTCCAGACAACACCCAAAGCGGTCTTTTAAAATCCTAACGGGAACATTCATTCTCTTACATTCAAACCTTTACAAAATGGTTTCTCAATTTTCCCAAATCAATCTTCTTACCATTTCCTACAGCACTCTGCTTGATCTGCCTTCCCTCCTTCTTCTTCTGACCTAATTTACTCCACCTCGCTTCATGCTTCATGGCCCGGGTACACCAGCCTTCCCTCTGCTCGTGGAATGTGCCACGTTCATTTCTCTCAGAACCCCGTTATGTTTGCAGTTCCCACTACTTCATAGTCTCATCCCCAGGTGTTTATTTGACTGCATCCTTTACATCGTTTAGATTTCAGCTCAACTATCACATCCTCAAAGGGAACCTTCCTGACCACTTTAGTCACTACCTATTTAATTACCCTACTTTATTTTGTTAACATCACTTAGTACCATCTTTGGGGTATCCATTGATTTATTTGCCTCTATTACTCCCCCTCAAATACAGGTACCACAAAGGCAGTGACCATTTCTAGATCACCAGTGGGTCCTCAGAGTCTCCAACAGTGCTAGCATACAGTGGGCACTCAACAAATGCTTACCGATTTCATACATGGCTCTCAATCCTGGTTGACGATCTGAGTTATGTCTGATGATCTTTAAAAGTACCAATTCCTGGGCACCTCCTTAGAAATGATCGATTGAAATTTATAAGTCGTAGGGCCCCAGAATTTACATTCTGAAAAAGATTCGCATGTGTCTTGACTTTAGCTGACCTAAACACATAAGCAACATGCAAAACCCCTGTGCATACTCATACCCCACACCTAAATCCTCTTTACACATATCCTATAGCAGACATCATGAACATATTTATGTACCCACCCTTCTTATATGTTACATACACCGCATACACCATACTGTATACACTGATCGTTACCCTGCAATTATTATCACTTAATACTCTGTTCTAGATGCCATAATTGACGTGCTGGGGATAGGAGGTCCCAGTCCAGCTCTCAAGATCTCACAGCCCCCAATTACCAAAGTAGTTCCTGCAACCCAAGATGGTAAGCATTATAAAAGAAGGCAGCACAGTGGGCTGTGGGAATACAGACAGGAGGGCAGTAGATTTTGCCAGGTTGACCAAGTCATATTTAAGTTGAAGCAAACAATGTATGATGTGTGTCCTAAAGAACTGAAGTTAATTAGGTTGGAAGGAGGCGATGAAAAGGGGAAGTGTGTTTGAGGCCAAAGGAATAGAATGTGTAAGAATATAGAACTAGAGTATATGGTTTGAATAGAGAACTACAGGTTGCTCAGTTTATTTGTTCATTCAACAGGTAAACTTAGATGCTTATCATGCGTCAGGCACTGCATTGGTCCCTAAGAATATAACAGAATATCACCCCAGACTCATAACACTGAGGGGTGAGGCCTGATGAAAAGTATTATCTTTTTAAATTTATTTATTTTGAGAGAGAGTGTGTGAGTGGGGGAGGGGCAGAGAGAGAGAGAGAGAGAGAGAGAGAGAGAGAGAGAATCCCAAGCAGGTTCCACACTCTCAGCTCAGAGCCTGATGCAGGGCTCAATCCCATGAACCATGAGATGATGGCCTGAGCGGGAATCAAGAGTCAGATGCCTAACTGACTGAACTATGTAGGCTCCCTAAAAAGTATTATTGTAAAGCCCCACAGATGACTATGATGTACTTCCAGGGTTGAGAACCACTGGTCTAGATGAATTCACATTGCTGGCTTCCAGAGCAGGGAAGGAAATTAAGGGACCAAAGGAGTAGAAGTCAAGCAATCTGGCACTATAATGTACTTTTGATGAGCTTAAGGACTCCAAAGACACCTGCTGGTTTATTCTTATCTACTAATAATAGCCAATAATAGCTCTGAGAACTACAGTGCTGCCAACATTGTGGACTTTTGCTCCAGTTGGGTCACTACCCATTGAATGCCTGATACGAACAACTTGGTGTCACTTGTTGGCAAGGCCAAGTCTGAGAGCATGAAGCTCTCCAGATGGAGGCCCTTGTCACCCAGAGACTAGCAGCTTCAGTCCATGTGCACTGGGGTGATGAGATACTAGAGAACCAGAGACTTCCCCCAGCACACTCTAGAAGTTGGGACAGAAGTAGGCCATTTCCCTTCCGGTTCTCTGGCCACCCAGCATCACAGAAAGCAGGGCGTCCCTCAGCAGCCACTGCCAAACAACCCAGGAATAAAGGGTTTGCCTCTCCTGTCTCCTTCATTTGAGGGGAAATCTTGCCTGAGGCACAAGCAAAGCTTCAAATTGATGTAATTTGAAATTTCAAACTGCCGGATGCAGCTTTGCTTCCGACTGCCATCTGCTTTTCCAGCATGCAATGACACCGAGTCCTTTTATTGTGTTTGCTCAACCAAGTCCACCAGTAAAATATTAATAATTTCCCCAGCGCCTGGGTGGTTTGCAAGCTTGGGATGATATCCGAACATTCATCAAGCTCATCAAAGTTATGAGCAAAATAATTTTTCTCCTGAAGCAGGGAGGGGAGAGGGGAATCTGGATTTTTATTACTCGTGCATATCACTAAGTGACACTTTTAGTTTTCTCTGCACAGGAAAAGAAAACAAGTGTACTGCTTCTGGCCCCAACACTAGATACACTTTCTCTATAGAAATATAGTTATCCAATGAAGCGAGGAAATAAGTAATCTGTGAATTCCAGGAAAATAAGATAGCTGGAAAGTGGGTGCCATCTCAAGCATCTCTTTCCTTCACTCTTCACATGCAGTTTGACACTAAGTCCTATTGTACCTATTTATTCTTGAGTTCATCCCCTTCTCTCCATTCCTGCTGCCTCTGCGCTGGTCTACGTCCATACCAGGTCATCAGGATTACCCCACTCAGCTGCCTGTAGTTTCCTACTACTCCCTAAATCGGTTTACATTTCCCCACCCAAACTATCACCAGACGCGGAGTTTGTAACTGTCAACACAATTTCATCAGTCACTGGCTTCAAAACCCTTCCTGCCCTAAAGATAAAGCATGCTTTCATCCTTCAGTAAGGTTTACAATGCTTCACTCTCCTATTTCCACACCGATGTCTTATGCCCCAGCCAGTCATTATTCTCTTAGTACAGCAACCCTCTCCTACCCAGTGGGGTCTGCACAGGAGAGAGCTATAGGGCATCCCACACAGTGCCTGGTCAACAGCAAAGTTCTGGAAATGGTAACTGTCATCATCATCATCTCATTCATTAAAAAAAGATCGTGCTATCTAGGCCACCGTGGTTGATCTCTGTCCTCATCAAAGACATTCATGTCCTCTTCAGGGAAAGAAAAAAAAAAAGTAGATTGACTACGTTTCCTTCCACTTTGGTGCAGGAAGAATGGCTCCTAGCCTCTCTGCTGTACATAAAAGACTACATGCTAAGTGCTTAAGAGCCTTGGAACCAGAACATCTTAGATGACAGGCTGGCTTTGCCACTTACTAGCTGTGTGGATTTGGGCAATTCACTTAACGCCTTTGTGCCTTCAGTTTGATCGTCTTTATAAGGTGGGCATGATAAACAGTACCTACATGTAAGCTACAGGCAAGACTAAAAGATTCATTAAGTATTGGGTACTAAGAATAGGATGGGGTACATAGTAAGCACTCAACCTAGCAACTGAGTATTAAGTCCAGTGTATACTTATCTCTGAAAGCAGTTTTGCACATTTTTAAAGGGACCACCAACTGATTACACAATGCCTTGGCTCAGGCTATTTTCTCTGCTTGGAATTCTTTTCATCCATCATTGTCCACTTGGAGAAAGGCTGTGTCTTCCTCAAGGCTCAGCTGAAAGGCCATCTCCTCTAGGATGTCTTGACAGGTAGCAGAGTGGCGTGGGATTTGGGTCTGACACACTTGGCTTTAATTGCAACATTTTCACTTTCTATCTTCATAATGTTGAGTAGGTTGACTGACCCACTTAACTCTCATTTTACTCATCTGTGAAATGGAGATAAGATTTCTCTCCTTATAGAGTGGTTGTATACATTCATTTCTGGATACGTTTAATTCTCTAAACCTTTTCCCTTAACCCCTACTGTGGGTAGAAATTGGTTAATCACTTTGCTGGGATCCCCCCAAAATGTATATACTTCTATTACAGCTACAGTCACTCTATTTTTGGAACTAAAACTTAAGATGTATTCATATCTTGCTTATATTATTTCAGCCTTATCTGACTAGTGCATCTCTGCCCAGTGTCGATTCCAGTTTACTCAGAGCTGTCTCCTAAAACTATAAATCTGATCAAGCCACTCCCATCAAAGCAAGAGCGGGAGCCAAGTTTGATTGAATCTCTTTATAGATGAACTCTTTGGGATGATAATTAAGGCTCTCAAGGTTCTGCCCAAGCTTGCCATGTCAACCCCAACTCTAGCCACTGCTCCATGCTGTGAGTATTCATTGTTTGCATTGTTCCCAGAATAAGCTCTGGACACCAAGCCAAGGTTCAGGAGTCACTTTTTACCCCAAATGCCCTTCTGTTACCTCTTCACAACTCAAATCCTACCCCTAACTCAGCTGAACAACACTTGCTTTTCTAAAGCCTATCTCCACTCTACCCATGCCCCCTCTCCACAATTGCAATAAATGAAATAAATTAGCAATCAGAAGACTAAAATCATAGAGCCAACAGTTAGTAAATGGTAGAGATTGGTCTCAATTCCAAATGTTCTAATTCTAAATGTTACTAACACACTTCCTTGGCCTCCATCTGATGCTACTTCTGTCTACCTTCCTCAAGACACTTTTGGACCCATAATAACCAGGAGTCCCAGAACTCTCAGATACTGTGCATGCCTGAAATTGTTAGTCATAAAGAGTCATTCACTTCTTTTGTTTTCCTTTTCATTTCTGACAAATGAGTGATAAAATGGACACTCTCACACATTGCTTTCAGCAATGTAACTGGATAGAACTTTTGGAAAGCAATTTGGCAGTATGTATTAAGAGTCTGAAAAATATTCATGTGCTTTTACTTGCTCAGGCCTTTTCTGCAAATCTTTTTAAAGAAATTTATCAAAAGTAACTACACATAGCACACAAGTAAATGGTAGTGATTATGAACTGGAGTTCCAGAATCAGAAAGAAAGAAAGAAAGAAAGAAAGAAAGAAAGAAAGAAAGAAAGAAAGAAAGAAAGAAAGAAAGAAAGAAAGAAAGAAAGAAAGAAAGAAAACCCCACGAAATACTAGCTCTATCTCTGAATAGTTGTGTTACTTAAGTCAGTTATCTAACCTTTCTGTGCATTAGTTGCCTCATCTCTGTACTCTTTTCTACAAAGGGATATTAGCGGAACTGACTTCATAGAGTTACTCTGATGATTGAATAAGATTTTAAGAAAAGAATTTAACTCAGAGTCTGACACATTTCAAGTTCTCAATAAAGATAAGTTATAGAGAAGAAGCAGTATGAGTAGTAGTATAGTCGAAGTTGTCATAGGAGAAGGAGGAGGAGGGGTAGTGGTGAAGGAGGAGGAGGGGTTAGTGGTGAAGGAGGAGGAGGGATAGTGGTGAAGGAGGAGGAGGGGTAGTGGTGAAGGAGGAGGAGGGGTAGTGGTGAAGGAGGAGAAGAGGTAGTGGTGAAGGAGGAGGAGGGGCAGTGGTGAAGGGGGAGGGGGTAGTGGTAAAGGAGGAGGGGGTAGTGGTGAAGGAGGAGGAGGGGTAGTGGTGAAGGGGGAGGAGGGGTAGTGGTGAAGGGGGAGGAGCGGTAGTGGTGAAGGAGGAGGGGGTAGTGGTGAAGGAGGAGGGGGGGTAGTGGTGAAGGAGGAGGGGGTAGTGGTGAAGGGGGAGGAGGGGTAGTGGTGAAGGAGGATGAGAAGAAAGAAGAGGGGGAAAGGGAGGAGGAAATAATTAGAAGAGACAGCCACTGCTTAGAATATTATGCCGTTATTAAGCACTGTGTTTACAGAGTTTGAATTAATAATATGGAAAATGAATTCATGACCAGTGAAAAAGCAGGATTCTAAATTCTGGGTATAATAATAATCCAATAACATATTTTTAATCTTAGAAAAATGCTGGAAGAATATGTACTTAACATGAGTAATAGTCATAGTTCAGTGAAAAGACTATGTACATACATGTAAGAGGTTATAATTCTTCAATATCTTGGCTTTATATATATTTTTTGCCCATGGGTGCCTATCCTTGTCCAAACAGTATTATAGATACCCTGAGAAACATGACAAAATCACATTATAATTTCCTTTCATCTCTTTTGTCTCCTAACATAAATTCAACACTGAGCAAATGAGCTTGTTGATTGAGTAGGCAGTATTGTCCTCATCTGTAAAATGGGGATAGTATTTGTCATGGATATTTGGTAAATATTACATATTTATTTTACTGAAGATGCCCAGAATGCTGCCTAAAACAGAATACTGTTCAGTAAATATTAGTTTCCTCTCTCTTGCATCACTTAATTTACTTCTTTATTTTAAAATGTTCAAGGGGCATCCGGGTGGCTCAGTTGGTTAAGTGTCCAACTTCGGCTCAGGTCATGATCTCACAGTTCATGAGTTCGAGCCCCGTGTCAGGCTCTATGCTGACAGCTCAGAGCCTGGAGCCTGCTTCGATTCTGTGTCTCCCTCTCTCTCTGACCCTCATCTGCTCACACTCTGTCTCCTTCTCTCTCAAAAATAAATAAACATTAAAAAAAATTTTAAAAATAAATAAATAAAATGTTCAAACTGGTTGGCAAGAAAAGTAAGTAGCTCTGAGAGCCCATTCTGTCACTAGGCTGTGGACAAGCTAACCACATAGCACATTTGCATCAACTATCAACAGGCTTTTGGTGATAGGAATACTGGTCCACAGAGAAAGGACACTGTTAACTTCATGTTGGTTACCATGGGTGCATGAGAGCTGAGCACAGAAGAAGGTGAGGTTCAAGTTCTACCATCTGTCCTTTGAAAGTTCTCCCGTGCTCCTCTGTGAGAGCTAACACTGGCATTCAAGTCAAAATCCAATCCCCAAAATTAATTGTGGTTTATGGAAAATGCTCTTCCTTCTGTGACAGGAAATCAGCATTCATTTCTTGTCCCTGAGCCCTGGATGATAGCACTGTATTCCACCTGCCAGGAGTGCTTCCAGGTAATAAGAAAGTTCATTTCGGGACATACAGTTTGGCTCTTTCCTAAGGTAAGATGTGGGTTTAACCAGATGGCCAATTTAAGTTAGAGCTAACCTTTTCTTTAAAAAGAAAAAAAAGTTTATTAATTTTGAGAGCAAGAGAGAGACAAAAAGGGGAGGGGCAAAGAGAGAGGGAGAAAGAGAATCCCAAGCAGGCTCTGTGCTGACAGCAGGGCTATCAAATGCAGAGCTTGATCTCAAGAATCATGACCTGAACCAAAATCAAGAGTCAGTTTTAAATAACTGAGTCATCCAGGCGACCTGAGTTAACCTTTTGTTCATTTACTTATTTAGCACTTAAGTGGGCAGTTACCACGCGCCATACGATGGGGATACAAAGGTGAATTGCCATATAGACCAGAACCTGTTTTAGATAAAGCACTCTTATTAAAATCAAAAGGACCAACTATGGGGTTTACTTTAAATAACCATTGTATTCTGCTAGAGTCTACTTGATACAAGTTGAACAGGAGTAGTAGATTTAGAATCAAACTATTCAAGTCCAAACTCTGTTGCCTCTTAGATATCTGACTTTGTATCTGGTTCATTATAAATGCAACCCCAAGCTGGTGTCAGGATTAGAGTTAGTCCATATGTATCACTGACTCAGTAAGCAGTGGTTAGTATTAGTATTTTTGTTGTGGTTTCAGTATCTTTTTTTGTTTTGTTTTTTTAAAAGATTTTCTTTAATTTTTTCATGTTTATTTTTGAGAGAGAGAGAGAGAGAGAGAGAGAGAGAGAGAGAGAGAGGAGTGCAAGCTGGGGAGGGGCAGAGAGAGAGGGAGACTAAAGCAGGCTCTAAGCTCTGAGCTGTCAGCACAGAGCCTGACATGGGACTTGAACTCAGGGACTACAAGATCATGACTTGAGCCAAAGTCAGATGCTTAATCGACTGAGTCATCCTAAAAGGCACCCCTAAAAGATTTACTTTTAAGTAGTCTCTACACCCAAGATGAGGCTCAAACTTACAACCCCAGGATCAAGAGCTGCATGCACTTCTGACTGAGCCAGCCAGGTGCCCCATGGGTTTAGTATCTTCAAGAAATCCTGCTGCAGATGAGAAAAGAAGGTATGTACCTCGTCTTCACAAAGCTGCCTTTGAGAAGCAAAATCCTCTGCCATCAGTAAAGCAGATGGCTTCCCATTTTCTCTTTATACCCATCGCCTTATGCTACTGGTTACTGATTTTAGTTTCCATTTCAGGACTTCAATTCTGACACATCCTTTCTCAAGGAGGATGGGACAGAGTACAGGATAGGAATTAACCTTTCTTGAGATCCTCGTATATGCCAGGCACTGTGTTCCTAACTTTTACCAACATTTTCTGATTTCATTTCCACAGATGGGCCTGAGGTAGGTATGGTCCTGCCCTGCAAAAAGGAAGTGGTTCTGATAGGGGAGGGGATCCAAGGTCACAGAACTCTTAAGTTGTAGAGCTGGCTTGCAGTCAGGCCTGTTTGAATCCAAATCCCTGATCCTATAGTGCACGCTGAAGGCTCTCGCCCATTCTCATTACTCAATTAGGTCATTGGTTTTTCTTCCTTAGGAAGGCAAAATACGGAGAGAGATAAATGTTCAATCTCTCTTGAGTTGGATTTCTGACACCCAACACGCACACATTCCCTACAATTTGTAGCTGAGAGAAGCCTTGACCTTTAACATATTAAATAAAAACAGAAACCCCGAGGGCTTAAATGACTTGTTCAAGCCCACACAGAAAGCATGATGCGAAGTGAGAACCAGAAAGAGTCTCTTCTCAAACATAGGAGCATTCTCCTTAGTCAAAGCCACACTGAAAGACTGCTGGGGGCGGAATCTGGCCAGCACATTCTAGGCATTGAATGATGGGAATCCCAGGCAGCCAATGAGCTCATTGGGCACAGCAGAGGGGAACATAGCCTGGGCACAGTACAAACAGGAATGCTAAACAGCTCTCCAGCTGCCAGGAAGCAAGAGCATCAGAGGTTCCCAGGCAATGAAAGAGCAAGGCAGTGAGGGCACAGTTGGACTTGTCATACCAAAATAAGAGTCACTGAGGAGGACCCCAGCCCCACTGTTCTGGTGAAAGGGCTGGCGCTGTCATATGGGAGCAACTGGAGGCTCCAGCTCACTCACCCAGAAACTTGAAAACAGAAAGTCTCTTAAGCGCTTTCTTTCTAAATTCTCCTTGCAGAAGCATCCTTATTCTTTCATAATCACCTCAAAGCAATCCCCAGTCAAGTACTAAAGTAAATTCAAAGCAATTAGAGAGTCTATCTACAGTGAGCCCAAAATGTTTCTGCAGTGGCTCTCTGGGAAATGGCTCAGCATACGTTTTCCCCAGAACAGTGTTATTTATGTAAGGAAGATGCTGCTCTTTCCTAGAGTGTAAAACACACACAGACGTGCGTGCGTGCGCACACACACACACACACACACACGCATTTACTATGACAAATGGATGCAACATCTCAAGAGTGAAATATTGTGTTGTGGGTTACAAGCCAAAGCAAGGCAGCATCTCTTCTGTAAGCACTTATAAATTGTTGCAAACAATATCAAGAAATAGAAGCTTGCCTTGGCAAATAACAGCTGCAGGATTTCAGGGCTCAGGACTAGCCTTAGGAAAAAAAGAAAGGAAAGACGAAAGGAAAGAAAGGAAAGAAAGGGAAGGAAGGAAGGAAGGAAGGAAGGAAGGAAGGAAGGAAGGAAGGAAGGAAGGAAGAAACGACCAAACCCATTGCTTCAAATATTCTGTTGGATCTCCAGGGTGGTCTTTCTAATTAATATTTCCCCCTAATTATGTTCATGATGATAAGTGTGCTAACTTCAAAACTCACTCTTTTTTTCACCAAGGAGCTGTGGTGGGCAGAAGAGGAAGGCACTCTAGGAGGAAGGCTGGGCAGCTTCATTGTGATGCAAAAGAATGCAACAATTAAGAATATAATTTTGGAAGATGTCAGCAGCCTAATTACTCATAGGGCTTCCAGCAAATTAAGCAGTAGGTGGATTAGCTCATTTAATGAGATCTTAAGAGTTTGGAGGCAAGCTGCTTTTATTTTGCATTTGAGAAAGACATTTCCCAACTACATGTTAATAACTTGGGCACCCCAAAATACTATTAGTTCAACAGGTTTCATAAAAAACATGAAGGCCAGTTGCTTAAAAGGGTCTGTAAGTCAGTTCAATTGCATTTCTCGGCTATCTCCGCCCTTTCCTTCCTTTTCTTCCCAAATACAATTGTCCCACTTGGAAAGCGTACAGTTCAGCAAAGGGGCTTTGGACCTACAGCTTTCAGGGCAGGGTTAAAGGAGGCACAGCAGAAATTGGACTGAAAACCTGCTTTAGTATCTTCATAACTCTCTAAGCCTTTGTTTCTGCATCTGTAACATAGAAATAATGACGTCCACATTGCAATTTTTGTATTAGTTTTACTAGTTGAATTCTTTTACTAATGGCATTCCTTCTGTATTCTACTACGTACCACTGTGCCTGGAACAAAATACATGCTTAATAAGTGCACTAAATAGAAACTGATAAAATCAAAAGCATGGGTAAATGAATGGCTGACGTGAGGATTCAATGAGAAAAAAAAAATATGGTTTCTAGCATGTTTCCTTACCCATAGTAGACCCTCAAAAAAGCAAACAAGGGAAATATTGGCTGTATTAGCCACATTGGGACTTGTTAGGCTTTGGGGGAGGAAAGAACCCAAGTTTCCTAGACAGAGTTATCCACTGACCAAATGTGCGGGGTGGGAGGGATTGGAAAGATGTGTGGCCAGGGCTCTTAGTGCACTGCACAAGCACAGAGACAAATGTTGCCCGTGACCCAGGAGCTCTAAGTGTACTCAGAAAGGGTGGGAACAACATAATCGATCAAGCCATGTATCAGAGACTGCACAAGGGGTTCCCCATCCATCATCATGCTTTATCATAATAAATCTATACAGTAGGTATTATTATCCCTTCTTTTTATATATGAAGACACTGAGGCTTAGAGATTACCCAACTTGTTGGTACCGACACACAGTTGGTCATACATATTCCCAGGAAGTGCCCTTCCCACTTGAAAGAGAGACAGTACAGGGGCACCTGGGTGGTTCAGTCTCTTGAGCCTCTGACTCTGGCTCAGGGCATGATCTCATAGTTCATGAGTTCAAGCCCCACATCGGGCTCTGTGCTGACAGCTCAGAGCCTAGAGCCCTGCTTCAGATTCTGTGTCTCCTTCCCCCTCTGCCATCTCCCGCTTATGCTCTCTCTCTCTCTCTCTCTCTCAAAAATAAACATTAAACAAATTTTAATAAATAAAAAACGAATGAAGAAAGAAAGAAAGAAAGAAAGAAAGAAAGAAAGAAAGAAAGAAAGAAAGAAAGAAAGAAAGAAAAGAGATAGTACAGAATTTCTGAGCTGCACTATGATTGTTGCTCAGTCTCCCTGCAGCCTGGGGGCTGCAAGAGCTGGGAAGGGAAGGAACAGCCCAGCCTTGATGACACCCTATCTTCTCTCCAGTCTCCCTGACAAAGCACCACGATTTCTCTGCTGCTTCACCTTCTCCTCTAGTATGGAATGGGCCCCACAGAGGTGAGACACCCAAGTTCTGAAGGTTCCTATTTGTGACACAGACCGGGAGGCTTCCTGCTTTTTAATTTCATCAGAGCGCTGTCTCCCAAAGACCTGTCCCGAATCTGACTCCAACTCCATGTCCTGTCACCTTCATGGCTCTCCACGGGGAGCTTACCACCTCAGAAGGCCTTTAGCAGCTCTTATTATTATTCACATTGTAATTAACAGCCGTTTTATTGAATATTTACTACGTGCTAGCCACTGGGATTTCTATGTCCCCCAAAAGCTATGAGATAGTTATTATTATCTCTAACTCATAAATAAGGACACCGAGAACCAGAGAGTTTAAATAAATTGTTCAAGCCTATTCAGCTTATAAGGAGTAGGCAGAGATTCCACGTTAGGTTTTCTAACTCCATCTAGATCCCACATGCTAAGTGTCCAATATTGCCTTTTTGGGGCGGCTCTGGTTGTCATAACTTTTTTGTGGTAAATATAACTAATACTGGTCTTTCTGGAACTTTCATCAGTTGGCCATGGTTGTCCCTCTGGAACTACACAGAGCAAGTCAGCTCCCTTTATAGGGTGCTCTTCGGGTAACGGGAAATTCAGCTCTCTGCCCAGCATCCCTCCCTCCAGGAGACAGTTCTGCCCAGCCACGCAGATTCTCTTTTCTATAATGATAATTCACAGTTACGTGAGTTTTTTTTTGTTATTTTGTTTTACCTTTTATGTAGTGCAGTTCACTGACATCTCATTCAACCCCACCACAATGCTATGAGGGTTTCCTGGTCCTAGAAATGAGGAAGCCAGGGCTCATAAAGATAAAGTCTATTGTCTAGAGGAAATGATCTGTCCAACAGCAGAGCTGAAAACCCCAAGATTTAAAGTGAGGTATGTCTGACGTCAGGGCACGTGCTCCTCCCACATCACTACAGAACCTTTCCAAATGAATGAATGAATGAATGAACGAACGAACAAATGAACCATCCAAGGAAGAGTGTGATAAGTACCTTAAGAGAGGTCCAAAAAAATGCAAAGGGTGTTCAGCTCAGAAAAAAAGATGCCTTCATCTTTCCCACCAGGTCTTCAGTGAGGCTGCACTAATTACCATTTATATAAGATGCCTGCCTGCCTCTGCTGGTGCTGAGAGAAGTTTTAATTTGCTAGTGAAGGAGCTAGGGGAGGGAGTGGGGAGTGCTGTGAAGTGTCCCCTCCAAAGCAGAGTGATTTCTGTGAGGAAAAACACTGAGGTTACTAATAGGGAAGAAAAAAAAAAGGCAGCAAAGATGAGGAGTATACTTGGGATGCAAACACACGCCTGGAGCATCTGGCAGGTAGCATTCGCTCATCCTTTCCTTCCTGAGGTTGCAATTAAGTAGCTAATATGAGAGAATACTGACAGTTGGGTTGTCCCACAGAGCTTGGGTCCAGGTGAGTACTTACAAGTCCAGCCTCACCCAGAAGAGACTCACTGCATTAAAAAGGAAGATGCCCTGGAAAGGATCAAGAACACAAGCACGAGGTGATTGGTTCATTGCAGCTTTGCAGGCAGGGTGGTGAGAAAACCAAAGGCTTTTCCCATCCATGCAGAGCTCTCCAAGGAAGAAGGGCCCCGAGGTTACTTTATGAGAGATGAGGTGCCAAATTGGAGAAGAGAGCATTTACAATCTCGGGGACCTGGGTTCCTTCTCTGAATCTTTACTCGCTCAATGGTTGTGTCATCCTGGACAAGTCAGTTAGCCACTCTGGACTTCATTTCCTCATTTGAGTGAATGAATGAAAGAATGAACTATACAGGCAAGAGTGTGATAAGTACCTTAAGAAAAAAGATACTTAAGGTAGGGAAAAATAAGATAAGTTAAAATTCATCTCAGGGGAAAATGAAATGCATCTCCGGTAGAGGATTTGAGGGCTTCAGATGACCAACCATGTGTGTAAAATTCCTGGCACATAGTAGATATTCAAAAAACATAGTAGATATTAAAAAAAACTTGAGTTCCTTCCCTTTGAGAGATGCTCCCTCACACTGAGCCAGGACAGGTTCCTGTCACTGAGACTCATTTTCCCCAGGAGTCTTGCTGGGCTCCACTGAGGTGGAATCCCTGGGTCTATTGGCCCCTGTGATTGTAATACAAGCACAGCACAGTGCCTGTTTGGTTGTTAGAGTCCACAAGTTTCCTAGTGGAAACATTAGGAGGGTATGGGAAGACTGAGATGGAGCTGGGGGCCTAAGGTAGCCAGTGTTCTGAGACTCCCAATTGCTTAACAGCCAAAGCACCCCAGAGCCTCTTCACCAAGCTCAATCAATACGAATATCATTCTAGAATCCCCAGCTATTCCCAACATTGGCTTCTGCTGAGAGCAGCTGAGAAGCAGACACCTTGACGGCCTCAGGACTGGGCCTTTCTTTCACCACACCTCTCAAGAGACCCATTTTCTCAGCTAAAAGAAACATCTCAGAAGTCATCTGAAACCCCCAGGCTGCCCCTCTGTGAGGAGAACACAGGCTCTAGAGTCATCCAACCTGAACTCTGCCACTTACTAGCTATGGGACCTTAGGCAAGTTACTTCAATTCTCTGTGCCCCAGTTTCCAGTAATAGAGAAATGGGATAATGATGCTAATACCTCATAGAGTAGACACGAAAGTTAAGTGGGAAAACGTAAGTAGCAGTGCTTCACATGTAGCTGCTCTGTTAGCCCTCCTCTCACTACAGGCCCTGAACCCTGGTGGTACCTCCCAACATGAGTTGAGTTTTATTTTGTTATTTTAATGTTTATTTGTTTATTGAGAGAGAGAGAGAGAGAGAGAGAGAGAGAGAGAGAGAGAGAGAGAGAAAGAGAGAGAGAGAATGCAAGCAGGGGTAGGTCAGAGAGGTGGGGGGAGAATCCCAAGCAGGCTCCGTGCTCAGCACAGAGCCTGATGTGGGGCTCAATCTCTTGACCATGAGATCACAGCCCGAGCTGATATCGAGAGTTGGGTGCTTAACTGACTGAGCCACTCAGGTGCCCCAACATGACTTACTCACTAAATGATTAACAGGAAGTACTTTAATAACCATAGGACATACAAAAGAAAGAAAGAACAAATGAACAAGGGATGCTCAAACTTATTTTTCTTTTGACTCAGGCAAGTAGAGTATCCTGCCCTTAGTCACCTAGCTAGCAGAGGGTGAAGGCAGGATTACATACCAAATGTCAAAACTCCCAGGGAAGTTGCCCTTCTGCCACACCAGGACACCCTCATCTCTGTCTTTCTTCCTTGTCTGTGTCTTTGAATGGAAAGGATTTGATGGAACCACTAATGACATATATGAATTCCGAAGCAGATATCCATTTTTAACATGGGAAGGAAAACATTAAGATGTCAACCTTGGGGCTGCTAAATGAGCATCTGTAGCCCACACATGGGGCACCAGGGACTAGAGGCTCAGGGAAGTAATTGCCACAAATAAGACTCAACCGGACATTGATTTATTCAGCCTGTTTGCTTGATTTCTACTTTGAGCTTGTTCAATTGGCTATTCCTCTTTGTTGTTCCTTCTCAGGAACATGACCTCAGCTCATTTGAATGGAAATGTGCTCACCCATTACCTCATTAATTTCTGTAACTTTGCATTATCATTTATACCCTCCTCCTCTACTTTCGTTGCCCTGAAAATTCAAAGTATTGGAAAGAACTAGACAAACGATGCATCGTTTCTCCAGGATGTGACAGGACCTGTATTTGTCATTTGCAACCCTGATTGTCATAATTCAGCCAATCCAGGCTGCAATACACCATGGGAACTCATCAGTGAGAAGATGCAGAAGGAAGGAGACCACACTAGAAATGAGGAGCTAGTCAGACAGCAGAGGGGTCTCATCAGCTCCCAGCAGCTGGCGTCTAAGAGTGATGGTAAACTGGGACTTCATGTGAGTCTAAAATAATGATGGCACTGATATGATAACAATGCTTTTTAAACTCTTACTACACAATATGTCATCTCATTTATTTTTACAACGCGACAAGATGGACCTAGAGAGGATAAGTTACTTGCCCAAGATGGCGTAACTGGTAGATGATGGAAATAGAGTTCAACCCCACATGTTTCCTCATAAAAAACATCCTTTTTACCACTACCCAAGTCCTCCTTTGTTTAGTTTTGCTGAATCATAACAATGTCCATTTGTTAGGTCCTTTCCCAGTTCATCTCTGAGTGCCTTAGACACAGACAAGGTTTCCATTCTGACAAAAGTCCTGTGAGGATGATGTCCTGAGGTTCATTAAAAATGAACTCAGAGAAGTTAATCCATTCATAGAAGGGCACTCAGCCTTTACAAAACAGAGGAATGGTCCCAACACAGGTCTTTCTGAGCAGGAAATGATGTTCTGTCTGTAAGACCTCAGGCCTTTCCCCAGAGATCCATGCTGATGTCAGGACAGACAGCAGGAGGTAAGGCAGTGGACAGTATGAAAAATAAAGGGCAGCAGTGTGGGACCCGATGTGATTGGGTCCTAGAGGAAGGGCACAGAAACAGAGTGGAGCCAAGGGGAAGGAATTTCCAAGAGATGAATGAGAAGGCCAATTATTCACCTTCTTAGGTGAATGGACCATGGCAATTGCACCCCATTAGGTGCAATCCACCTATTAGGGTTGAGGGTACTTTGATATGTGCCCAAGGCTCACCACAGCCTCTTTGGACATGAGGATCACAGCACTTTTTCAGGACACACCTGCTGCTAGGGGTTGAAGAAGAAGAGAAGTAGCATCAGCAGAGTGTCTACTGGGGTCAAGCCCTGTGTTGTATATGGCACTGTATTCAATTCTTTTTTTAATTATTTTTCTTTACATTTATTTATTTTTGAGAGAGAGACAGAGACAGAGCACAAGTAGGGGAGGGGCAGAGAGAGAAGGAGACAGAATCTGAAACAGGCTCCAGGCTCCGAGTTGTCAGCACAGAGCCCGACGTGGGGCTCAAACTCACAAACTGTGAGATCATGACCGGAGCTGAAGTCAGACACTTAATCGACTGAGCCACTCAGGCGCCCCCTGTATTCAATTTTTATTAAAACTCTGTAAAGCAGATTTTGTTACCTTTCCTTCACTCTACCCTAACTTCCTTATGTCTAACACAGTATTTGGCATATACACGCATATAATAGCAATGCATGGAACTACTAATTCATTCATCTTCAGTTCTGCTGGCCAGGGAGGAATTAATAAAAACAGAAGCTATTACTGAATCTTTGCCTTACTTCCAATAAGTGTTGAATAATGCTCTAAAGTTTTGACAATTAGTAACTTTCCTAAGAACCTAAGATTTGAGTCAACTTCAATATTTGAGTTGGTCTTATAATATTTTTTTAATGTTTATTTATTTTTGAGAGAGAGAGAGGCAGAGAGAGACTGTGAGCAGGGAGGAGCAGAGAGGGAGACACAGGCCCCGAAGCAGGCTCCAGGCTCTGAGCTGTCAGCACAGAGACCAACGCGGAGCTCGAACCCACAAACTGTGAGATCATGACTTGAGCCGAAGTCAGATGCTTAACCGACTGAGCCACCCGGGGCCCCTGAGTTGGTCTTATAGATATCATTGCTATCTTGCAATTCAATGAGTTAAGTTCAACAACCATTGACCAATATATACCCTTCCTGGCCATTGTGCTGGGAATACAGAATAAAATATGGATCCTTCCCTTGAGTCACCCCTTGTGGGCAAGTTGGACTTGTAACAGTCAGGATACCATAGTGTGAGCAATGCTCTGATAGTGCATACAAGTACAAGGGGCTGTGGGAGGGAGGCCATAGAATAGAGGCATAGAACCAGGCTCCACAAGCCAGAGAAAGCTCACTAGGGGAGGTAATGGCCCAAGAGTTGAAAAGGTAAAGTTGAGAAGGGCATGCCAGGCAGAGAGACCTGTGAGTAGAGAAGCAAAGATACACAATGTAGAATGGGTATCTATAAGCAGTTAGCCAAAGCTCCCTGAACTTTATCACTGTCCCTTTTACAGAGTGAAAAGAACTTTTATTATTATTATTATTATTATTATTATTATTTTATTAATATAAAAGTAATACAATAATGTTGAGTGAAAAATGCTAGACATGAAAGAGTATATACCATATAATTATATATATATATATATATATATATATATGTGTGTGTGTGTGTGTGTGTGTGTGTGTGTGTATGTATATAAAGTTCAAAGACAGGCAAACTTAATCCATGCTATTAGAAGATAGATAGCATTGTGGTTAGCTTGGTGGAGAGTTGAGTGGCAAGGGCAGGACAGTGCTTCAGGAGTACTGGGAATGATCTACTTCTTAGTCTGGGTGCTGGCTACAACGATATGTCCATTTGAGACAATTCATCCATTTCCATAAATATGATGTGTGCACTTTTCTGGATATTTGTGTAATACTTCCAAATAAATATTCATTAAAAAATGAATACAAAAATAATGAAAACCAATTTAGACAGTGAAGATAAAGATGAAGTAAGATGTATAATTTAACTTCCCAGGAACAACAAAGAGAAAATTTTGCTCCCTGTGCTTCTCACTCTGGCCCAGAGGAAGGTGGTGAGAATCAGCATGAGTTTAATGACTTGCCCTGAAGAGTTTCCTTCTTAAGGAGGAGAATCATAATTTTCAAAGATAGGACAGGTTTCTTTGAATGGATTCTCCTACTCCTTGTCTTTTTTTTTTATATATGAAATTTATTGTCAAATTGGTTTCCATACAACATCCTACTCCTTGTCTTAATCTTTCCCAGAAGAAAGCACAGCTTCTCATTGATGGTACAGAATCCCTGCATAGGTAAGTGTGCACAGGTTGCAGGAGCAGTAGGGAGGCCCCCAGCTGGAGCCAGGTGAATACAGGGAGGGAGCAGAGATTAGGCAGAAAGAAGGCCAGGTGAACACGGAACAGGGCCTCAGAGACTCTAGGAAGGAGTTAGATTTTCTTGTAAATTCAGTGAGAAATTCTTGGAGGTTTTTGAGCAGAGAACTAATGTAAATGGACTGATGTTTTAGAAAGATCATCTTGGCTGTTGTGAAGACAGTGTGTGGGGAATACCAGAGGTGAAACAGAGGGACCACCTGGGGTGCAATTGCCATGGTCCAGGAGAGCAGTCGAGGTGACTGGGATCAAAGTGGAGGCAAAGGAGATGGGAGGAATGCCATAGATTCAAGAATATGGTTTGGACTAGCTGGTGGATTGGGTAGGGGAGAGGGAGAGGGAAAAATCATTAAGCAATTAAGCAGATTAGAGTGGGAAGGCTGAGTAACAACTCAATGTGGGCAAGAACTCAGAAATCAGTTTTAACATGCTAAAATGAGATACTTGGGAGACATCCACGTGGAAATGGGCACAAGGCAGATGGAAGTCCAAATGAAAAGATCAGAGGAATGCTCTAGAATGGAGAGATGTAATTTAAGTTTTCTTGTGTACAAGCACTTTCACATTTGCCACTCTGTTTATCTCTCCACCCCTTGGCTATAACTGGGAAGTCTGTTCCCACAGATGAAGAAACTGAGGTTCAGGGGGGCTGAGTGTCTTACACCAAGACACATGAAGGGTAAGCAATGATGCCTGGAGCAGAACCAAATTTACTGTGTTTATTCCCATGTGCTTTGAGATAGTTTAAACATGGTAGGTTTTCATCATGAATGTGAATTGCTGTATTCCGGGAGAAGCACTGGGACATCACCAGGCTATGCAGGCATGTTTGACATATACCAAGTGGCCCAGCCTTACTATGCTCATAGGACCTATGTCTGCTTGTTGTAGTCTGTCGTTTCCTTTACTGTCAAATTGATATCAGATGGATGCTTCTTCCTGCTACTGGAGTATACATTTCTACTAGCCCTTCCATGCTTCTTTGTAATACCTTATTTAGAATCTGATTCAGGTCATCACTCAAGTAACTTTCAGAACTGTATGTATAAGAGAATACCATGGGAGAGAACTACTTACTTTCTTATAGACAATGGGGGAGCGTCATTGTTTAGTTCCATTTAATTCACGTCAGTGAGAACTCACTAAGCACTTACTGTACACAAGTCACTATTTTAGATGGAAGAGACTGATCTGGATAAAGGCTGAGCCCTTATCTTGTTACATGCTCTCCAGTGTACTTTACTTTTCCTCCTTGGCTCTTACGACACGATTAATTATTTGTGCAACTTTTGGCTTAAGGTCTCTTGTTCCTGCTAGGTCATTACTTACTCATCACTGTATCCCTAGTGCCTAGTATTTTGCTTGGCATACAATAATTTTCCCATTCAATATTTATTGAATGAATAGAAAAGAACTCACAGCTGAGCAGATGCTACAGACAAAAATATATATGCTATAGTGCAAAGACTGTTTCTGGACACTCCGGGCTTATGTCCTTGCCTTGAGAAATTCACATCTCAAGTGTTGACGTCCTGCTTTGAGTCATATCAACAGGCAGGACCTTATAATCTTATGGTGCCAGCTACTTTCTAGGACTCACACCAATTACGAGTTCACAGTGACATTCTACAACCGCCTGCTCTGTGGGATGCAAATTTAGAAAAAAAATGATTGGTGTTGGCTTCATCCTTTGTAGGACACATATCCTGATCATTGTGTTAACCATACAACAATGCAACTCTGAATCTGACATGGGATTTTTAGACTCCACTTAGATCCCTGGGGTAGTGTTTTATTGGATTTCTAGATGCTTTGTTCTTTTTTGTTAGACTGCCCTTCCTCCCATTTAATCCGGCTGGGTCTGTAATCCTACCTCAGTAGCCAGGAAATCAAATTCCACCTCCCAAGCTCTGATGAAGTTACCTGGGAAAGGAGGCACTGGCGTCTACTGAACTATTTCCACATGCCAGGAGTATGACTTCATCATCACACATTACACTACTAGGTCAGCCTCAGGACACCTTTTCACAAGTAACAGAAAACCCTGAAGTTTACAGAAGTGAGGTAACTTATCCACGGTCATAGAGCCAGGACTGGAGCCTTAAAAGTTTCCCCACTGGTTCTCAATTAACACTTGATGAGTACTCTTACACTGAAACACGGTATTTAGGGTACTTTTCAGCTATCCTTCCAGTTGTTCCCAATAGTCGTTGGTAGGGTGAAAGCATTGATGGAAATTTCGGAGAGGGTCAGAAATCTCCGACCACTCTCCCAGATAATTCAATTTGTTACTCTATTAAAAGAAAGAAAAAAAGATACAATAAAACTACTGCTGTTGGCCATGTCCTGGAGGAGAGAGACCCAATGGGGTCTTTCCAGTGAGCAGATAACATATTTAAATGCAGTCCATCAGTCAGTAATCTGCTGCCACCCTATCCTCGGAGAGCTGCTTTATTGAACACTGTAATTGCTTGGATGCTATTATTCATTTCTGTAGCTGTTGCTATTAATTAAATATTTTTGTCGAAAGCTCCCCGTGACATTTCTTGCTGCATTCTTGAATATCTGATAAGATATACAGCCAGTACACTAGTACCCGCTGCATTTGGCTGATAGTCTTGTCCTAGTTTCTAACCCTCAAAACGCTAAAGAAATGACACAGTTTTAGTGGAATGAGGACTTCTATTGTTACAGGATTTGGGGGTGGGGGCGGTTAGAGGTAATGCAAGGAGTCTTAGTGAAATAGATGCAAATGTCACGTTTTAGAGCTCATCGTACTGGTTCAAGCTGGAAATTGGACTAGACCTTTATTCAAAGGCTTAGCCCATTCCTAAATCAAAGAAAGCTTGGCTGGACTGGTTCCTGCAATCTTAACCTCAGTAGAAATAGGCATTTAGTCATTCATTCAATACTATTTAACCAGTGTTACCAGATATCCTACTATGTACCAGGCCCTGTGCTAAGTGCTAAAGTTAAAGAACTTCACTAATAAAAACAAAATAACAAAGCATCCTCTGCCCTTAAAACAAATCAAAATCTCTTGGGGAACACAGGTAAGCCTGCTCTAGTAGGAGGCATGCTCTAATTCCAGGTGTGAACTAAGAGTAGTAACAGCTAAGGCTGTGGGGACTCTGGCCACAAAAGGTACAGGATAAAGGGACTGAAGTGTACATACAACACAATGTCCTCGCTGAGATAAAACTGATATAGTCTGTATGTAGAAGTGAGGGGCTAAAGACTCTTCTGGCCATTCACTTATCTGGATAACCACATGAGGACTTATTTTTTCCTTGAAAGGGGAAGGAATCTGTGACCAGAGACTTGTGGGGTGAAGAGGAGGACAACAAAGCCTGAGGATGGCATCTGTCCCTTACTGAATTTTCAGTTGGGTTAGAGCTCATTTCTGGGCAGAGCAGGGAGGTCAGAATCTGAAACAGTTGTGCCAGTGAGAGACTACAAGAGCTGGAACACAGGCTAAGCTGTTGTGAGGCCCAGATGCACAGAGCCCTGCAGGGTTTGCAGTGCAGGACCTGGCTCCTTCACAGACACCTGGCCTATGCACATCTCTAGAACCAGCACCTCTGGAGCTTGGGGAGTAAGCAACTTTACTTGGACATGCCCTTTGCATGATGGGCATATTTGTGGTAGCATCAGAGAGGCTCCTTCATAGGATTTCAAGACTGGAGGGCATCCAACAAAGGGGTCAGAACTGGAGAGGAAGGAGGGACAGATACGATGAGTGTAGCAGACAGTCTGGTTTTATAAGAATAGGTGAGCACTGTTTAGGCACACCTGGAGATTCTTAGGGTGAGGATAACTCTGAAAGGTAATGCAAATTCTTTTAACTTTAAGTTTATTTATTTATTTTGAGAGAGAAAGAAGCAAAGACGTGAGTCGGGAGGGGCAAAGAGAGAGGGAAAGAGAGAGAATCCCAAGCAGGCTCCGCACTGTCAGTGCAGAGTCCAATGTGGGGCTCAAACTCACAAACAGTGACATCATGACTTGAGCCAAAACTAAGAGCCAGACGCTTAACCAATTGAGCCACCCAGGAGCCCCAAGTTGATGCAGTTCTTCCAGGGAGGGGCTCCAGCCTGAAAACTCTGAATGTAACTGTTAACAAGGTGAGGCAGCTTTGGGACATTTGGGTTGTTCTTTGATTAAAAAATGAAGAAGAGGGAAAAAGAAAGAACTCAGAAGAGAGGGACAGATGGATGAGACCCCTGGCACAAATTCCTGGAAATAGTACTGAAGCAGAGCAGTGTGGTACAGGCGAGAGAACACTACAGATTAGGGGACTGGTACTGGTCCTTGCTTTGCTGGTAACTGTGCGTGATATGCAGCAAGCAACTGCCTCTCTCTCTACCTCTTTAGCTATAAATGAGAGGCAACATCATTTCAAAAGTGCTTTTCTAGTCCTCTGAGTCCATGATTTCAGATGGGTTGCTCACAGAGTACTCAAGCTTTTAAATGCAGGAACCTCCCAACACCAGATGAGGGTTACAAATGTAAATATAACAAAGAGAGAGGAGAGCAAAAAGTTAAGGTTCTCATGGCAACCAGAATTCATAGCAGCTGTGCATTGTTAAAGGGGCTTCTCCTGACAAGCTGATGAATAATCCCAAAGTCTACCCATTGTGCAGGAATTGTCAGAGACTCTTTTGGAGGGTGGGGGTGGGGCACAAAGGCAAGATTAGCCAACCATTTTAATGAGAATTTTAATCAATGCAAAAAATTTTGGCAACACTTTCAATGGTGCCTAAATAAAAAATGTATTTATATTTAATGAGGCACTCTATTTATTATTTATGCAATAATAAATGCCTGTTGGTTATTAATAAAATATTGCTCAGTCATTAATCCTCAATAAATACTGTTAGAGTAATTAGTATTAAAGTGACACAGAATACTTCATAATGAGAAGGTAATTTTCTCTACGTTAATGGATTATTCAAACAAACCTTAACTTGCAGTTATCAAGATCAAGACCCTCTAGGGAAAGAGACTAGGGAGTTATACTGTAACCTTGAAAACTTTGAAAGTTTAAAGATTTGAAAATGAGGCCAGCAGGTGCCCTCAAACTGTTATTAAGAATCTCAGATTTCTCACGAAGAAAGGTACAGAAGCCCCACAGACCAAGTACATAGAGGCTCTGGTATGGAATCTAGGATTTGACTGTAACTAAATTGTGTGACCTTGGCAGTCACTGAGTTTCTACATGCCCTAATTCCTTCATTTGAAGAATTAGGATAATAATATCTCCCCTTCAGAGTTGTAGTGAGGATTAAATTAGATTATGTAATTTTTTAAAAACCTTGTGCTATTCCTGGCACATAGTAGATGTTTGGTGAGTGATAGTTCAGGCCTAATCCTGTAGGGGAGCAAACTTTGCCACTTGAAGATAGCCCTCTTTGGCATACTGATTATTCTAAGCTGGTTATTTTTAAGAGACAGAGACACAAAAGAAACTCTGAAAACCAAGTAGAAGTCATCCTTTTGTAAGAGATATTTACAAGGGAAATCTCCGTTTGCAATGATAACTCCCTTGCTATAATAAGAAGAGGGAGATGAGTCTAAATATCTAGAAACTCTGATCAATGGAGTTACTCAGTTTTCCTGGGTCTCTCCCATGCATACAAGAGGTATACATGTTACTAAACTTCCATTTGACTTTCTCTTAATAATCTGTCTCATGCCAATTTAATTCTTCAACAAGTTAAAAGAAACTTGAAGGGCAGAGGAGAATTTTTTTTCCTCCCCAACAGTCCCACAAATAACAAAATATTTTCCATTAGTGTAGTGAAGGGAATCATAAACCCTGTCTCTGGAGGATCCCAAACTTTGGTAACTTAACCTTACCTGGGTAGTTGAAATCCATACACCTCAACTTTTCTCAAAATTATGACTATCAGTCAGATGCCCTCACAATGGTCCTTTCTGGTTGAGATAAGTTGTTTTCATAAATGTCAAATCACTTTGATAGCATGTTATTTCTGATTGTAACAGAAATAACATAGTGGAGTAGAAAAGTGTACATCCAAGAATCAAGAAAACTGCATTCACTTTCTAGCTCTGCATAAACCTCAGTCTTTTACCTCACTGGCCTTTGATCTAAATCACATGTTGAGACAAGTAATTTCTATGTGTCTCTCAGTATTTAGAATGTAAGTATTTTATGACTCTTCTTTAAATAGTGGGTTCTTAGAATTTTCTCTTCCCTAAAGACGTGTTTTAAAGGTAGGCCCTTCCTGGGAAAGAAAGTGCTGTCAGTGACCCTGAGTTGAGGAAGGATACACCCAGTGACTATCTTAATGCAGCGCAACTTAGAGAAATATTGCTGAGCTGAGAATGAGGGCTGAGGAGAGCAGGTTTGGGGGCGGGGGCGGTGGGTAAGGGCAGAGGGAAGTTGGAATCCCCAACCACCAGAAGAAACTGACTCTGAGAGCACTGAGTGCAGAATCGCAGCTATGCAGATCTCATTTTGTTCCAAGATAACAACCCCATTGCTGCCATGAGGTAAACTTCATCAGTCTCCAACTCAATTTCATGACTCCACGTGTATTCTGTGTACCAGGCACCATGCTATGGAGGGAAATACAGAGCTGAGTACCTCATTTCTCCCTTCCAGATCCTTGCAAATGAGTAAATCACTGTATTAAATACAATCAGTGATAGAAGCAAAACAAAATAATATCTTTAGAAAACTCTGTATTCTGTTTGTCCTGTAAAGAGTCAGGGTAGGAAGGAATTGAAAGCCCTTCCTAAACTCCCTGAGAAAGTTCTTGCCTATTTTCAGCTGCCTCTTTGTAACTTTTGCCTGGTACTTCTAAAAATGCTGTGCTCTGCTAGAAGCTGTATAGTATAAAGATATAACGGTGAAAGATGGTATAGTACCCAGAGCCAGGATGGGCTGGACCCAGATCTTGATTCTGCCATTTCCTAGCCTTGTGTGTCCTTGAGCAACTTGCTTAATACCTAGTGCCTCCAAATCTGCCACTTCTGATTCTCCATTTGGATTGGATGTTCTAAATAAAATGCTAAATGATATATTGAAAAGAGCTTGGCTTTCTGAGACATGCAGACAGGAGTTTGAACTTTTCTCTGCCACCTGTTGGTTATGTGCCTGGTGGAACCTTTTCATTCTGTTCTAATCTCAAGTTTCTAGTCTGTTAAAAACAAATAACAACAAAAAAGAAGGAGGTGAGTTCAAGGGAATTATATATTATCTATACAGTAAGGTTGAAGAGTATTGGGTTAAATAGAGTTAAGAGAGTTTTTGTTTGGCTTGTTTTTGTTTTTGTTCCTTCTGTAGAACTTACTATAACCTTGTATATGCTCATGGAGTTCCAGGAAAGGAGTAGAACATTTAGAGTTTTCCCAACTCTTTAACCACAGAATTCATTCTGATGGCATATATACTAACGTTTTGTAGAAAACTGGCATTCTCTATAACATTCTTGAAATGGTTCATCCTCTGTAGATTCTTTGTTTCACAGATGAGGAAAATATGGTTGGGGGAATGTATTCGTCTGTTCCTACTGCCTAACAAAATACCACAGATATTTGCTTTCTCACAGTTCTAAAGGCTAGAGTCCCAGATCAAGGTGCCGACAGATTCAGTTTCTGGTGAGAGCTCCTGTGTTGTAAATGGCTGTCCTCCTGCTGTGTCCTCACATGGCTTTTTTTTCCTGTGTGCACATGGAGAGAGAGAAAAATATCTCTCCTCTTTCTCCATCTCTCTCTTTCTCTTCTTATAAGGCCACTCGTTCTGCTGGATTAGGGCCCCATCCTCATGACTTCTTTAACCATAATGAGCTAAAGACCCCACCTCCAATTACAGTCACATTGGGGGTTAGGGTTTTAACATGAATTGAGTGAGGAGACACAATAAGGTCTACAGCAGGAAAGGAAAGTGACTTATTCACTAAGGTTACATGATGAACCTGTGGACTTTTGAGACCAGAACCTGGAAGTCCTGACGTGAAATCCTGTATTTTTTCAGTGACACTTCTCAACTGATTGACTGAGACAGTCTTTTGTTCATTCATTTACCCTACCAGCACTGACTGCCAATCATATGCAAGTAACTATGCGAGGCTAGGCTTGAGGACCACCGACAAGGGAAGAAATCCTTTGCCCTTAAAAAGGGAACTGAACATCTAACCAGAGAACAGGCACGTGAACAGAGTTTCAACACGCCTGGCTCATAACATTCTAAACAGCAAGGTGCTTATCTGTGCTGACCTATGCAGGCCAGCACCTTGCAGCAGCTGGCAGAATACAGGAGCTGGAGTCACAGGGTTGCAGGGTTGCAGTCCTAACACTGTTTATGCTGGCTGGATGGCACTGGGCAAATTACTTAAGCTCTCTTGGAGCCCTAGTGTCTTCCTTCCTTCCTTCCTTCCTTCCTTCCTTCCTTCCTTCCTTCCTTCCTTCCTTCCTTCCTTCCTTTCTTAGCTAATATACAGTATATACAGTGTGCTCTTGGTTTTGGGGGTAGACTCCCATGATTCATTGCTTACATACACCACCCAGTGCTCATCCCAACAGGTGTCCCCCTCAGTGCCAGTCCCCCATTTTCGCCTCTCCTGTGCCCCTCCCCCATCAACCTTCAGTTTGTTCTCTGTATGTAAGAGTCTCTTATGGTTTGCCTCCCTCTCTGTTTTATCTTATTTTATTTTTCCTTCCCTTCCCTTCTGTTCATCTGTTTTGGAAAATAGGAGCCCTAGTTTCTTAATGTGACAAACAGGGATGGGATTTTTTAGGGTAGTTTGAGGAATGAACACACAATACGTGTATCATCTAGCATATTGCCTGGCACACAGTGGATACACAGTAAATGTTAATTCCCTTTCAGCTGGGGAGAAGATATTAGAGGGTTTTCAGGCCATAGTATGCACAGACACTTCTTCTGGGACACAGTAACAGAGTTAACACTCTGGCTTATTAACAAGTATGTGTGTGGGTGTATCAATTTTAGCTTTCCAGGATCTAAGGTGCAGTACTGGCTTCCATCGTTTATCTTCCCTTCCTGCAGGGGAGTGATCCCACTGAGAGAGATTTATTAATAAGCACATGTACTCTGTTGCTAAAAAGCCATTGAACCTCTTTTTTTTTTAATGGTAGCATTTGTGCGCTGCTGTGAACACATTCATATACATTTTTAATCCACACAGTTCCTGTCAAAGACGAGCCCTTCTTTAAGAAAATTTTCTTTATGAGCTACCATTTATTTATCACCTGGCACGGACCAAGAGACTGTGTTTGGTAACTTAGACAAATTATTTCTCTTAATAGGTACAACAAGCCAGAGAGGAAAGTCTCACCATCAACTTTACATTTTTGATGACTATTCTGAAGAACAGCTAGATTAGAGGCAGGGCTGTGCTTCTCAAAGTGCACTCCTCGACCAGCAGCAGCAGTGGCACCTGAAGATGAGTTAGAAATGCACATCCTCGGGTCCCAGCCCAGATCTACTGCACCAAAATCTGCAGTGGTGGGATCCAGCTCTGTGTGTTTTAACAAGCCGTAAGGGTGGATCTGATGCATCTGAAAGGCTAGGTTTGCCTATGATCACACAACCAGGAAGTGTGAGGTGAGAATGGAAGTCCGACTTATCTGACTATAGAATAGAGCCTTTCTCAACTAGGGGCAATGTTCCCCCTCAGCAGATACTTGGAGCTGTCTCAAAACAGTTTTGGTTGTCATAACTCAGGGATGGGAGCTCTACTAGCATCTAGCGGGTAGAGACTAGGGATGCTAAAATCCTACAGCATGCAGGACAGCTCCCACAATAAGTAACCAGTCCCAAATGTCAGTACTGCCTAGGTTGGAAAACCCTAGTCTACAATTTTATGTTGTCCATGAAGAGATACTTAAAAGGGGTAAAAAGTGAGGGAGAGAAAAGAGAAAGGAAGAGGGGAAAGTGGGGAGGAAGAAAAGAAAGAAAGAAAGAAAGAAAGAAAGAAAGAAAGAAAGAAAGAAAGAAAGAAAGAAAGAAAGAAAGGAAAGGAAGGAAGGAAGGAAGGAAGGAAGGAAGGAAAGGGCAAGGAAAGAAAGGAAAGAAAACAAAAGGCAAGGCAAGACAAGAATTATTGAAGGAAAGAAAGCATAAAAGGAACTCGAGAGAAGAAGGAAAGAAGGAAGGAAGGAAGGAAGGAAGGAAGGAAGGAAGGAAGGAAGGAAGGAAGGAAGAAGGAAAGAAGGAAAGTGGGAGCAGAGAGGGAGGGAGAGAGGCAGGCAAACAACTGATTTGGAGAACAGTGGGAAGGCCTGTCCTGCCCTTGCATGTTAGGAAACTGATGATCAAAATGCCCAGTTTAAAATCATTGTGCTGAGCCTGGGAGCTCCGCAGAATGGAAACCACATAAGTCTTCAGTATATCATACTTAGTGGAACTTTTGGACGTGAAATGTACTTACAAAATAATGTGGCATTTCAAAAGCATGTTGTCCTCTGATAAGCCAGGGTTTGGGACCAGAAAGAAAATATCTGTATGGACAATTACCAGACTGTAACAGCCAATGAATGTGATTTGTAACTTGCAGCTGCTGTATTTATTTCAGCATATTAACATATAGACATTTGTCACCTTACCAAATGCCTTTAATACTTTCTTTCCCCATGCAAGTTCCAGCTCTCCTTCTTCCTCTCTCTCTCTTTCTGCTGCTTGATCTTGCACCTGTCTCTCTCCTCCCTCAACACTCTCTCCTCTCCTGTCTATTGCCTTTCAATCTTCCCTCCTTGTCATTGTCTTTTTCTCCCTGTCTCCTGTCACTCTGGTTCCCTCCTAGCTTTTCTCTGGCTCTTTTGTTTCTTATCTTCTCTTGTCCTCCTTCCCTATGCTCTCCTCTCCCCCATATTTCTCAATCCTTCTGTTTTATTTTTCTTCACTGTTCTCTAGGTCATTCTTTTTTCTTCCCTTAGTTTCTGCCCCTCTTCCCCCTTTCTCTTTGTTGCCCTAATTCTCTGCCTTTTCACTCTGCGCCCTCAGTTTTCCAGTCTTTCCTCTCACCTTCCCTGTGCTCTCCCCTCCTTACTTTTTTCTGTCTCTGTAAAGTCTTGGCCAGCATGCCATCTTCTATTAAAGGGGTTGTTTTCTGGAACCATACCTTTCCTGGGTTCTCAGCAGGTGTGAAGATGCATGCTTGTGGAAAGGGGGTATTGTCACTTTGGGAGAGCAGGGACACTCTCATCCATAAAGGACAGAAAGACTGCAGATCACCCCTGTGCTGCCTAAGAGCACTTCAACCCCTTTTCTGACTATGGCAGGTGAGGTAAGGACCCGTAAGAACACCAAGTCCTGGTCTCTGGAACTCATCAATGTTACCTTATCAGGAAAAGGGGGTCTCTGCATTCTGGACTTTGAGGTAGGGAGATGATCCCTGTGAGCCCTAAATGAAATCACAAGTATCTTTCTAAGAGGGAGACAAGGAGACAAGGAGAAGGTGGGGTGAAGACAGGGGCAGAGATTGAAGAGATGTGGCTGCTATCCCAGGAATGCAGGCAGCCGCCAGAAGCAGGAAGAGGCAAGGAAAAGATTCTCCTCCAGAGTCTCTAGGAGTATGGCCCTATGGACGCCTTAACTTTGACAATGGGACCCTGACTGTGGACTTCTGGCTTCCAGGAACAGTGAGAGAATAAACTGCTGTTTTAAGCCACCCAGTTTGTGGTTAATTTTTACAGCTGCCGTAAGAAACTAACAATGTTGACCTTGAGTCTTAAGCCATTCAAACATTAAGGTCTGAGTTTTTGTATTATTATTATTATTATTATTATTATTATTATTATTATTATTAACCTATGACTCCCTCCTCAGCTGATGAATTCACAGAGCCCTATGTTGTAATCTTAGAAGACTCGGGTGTTTTTTGTTGATTTTTTTCATTTAAACTTGTGGGCACTTTGCATATTTTGGTATTTATAGGTTATGAGTGAATTTTATAGCTCTTCAATACAGTAAATTTCTCAACCTACCCATTTTCTGCCACTTGATTTAAATCTCTCAGCCTGAAATCCACATTCTTTTCTTCCCTGGCCTACTAGGATGTAGAAAACAAAGACAGAGGTTCTGAGTACCACAGACCCAGTTTATGGCTCAGCACCTGTGAGGTTTGCATAGTTACTACACATCTCTGAACCTCTGAGTGACTGCTTATAAACCAGAGTTAACCATTTCCCTTTAAACCACTGAGGCGAAAAAATCAGCAGATAGAATGCAACGCACATTATGTGAGGGGACCCATGACGTCTTAAATAAACGGATGCCTTGATACGAAATGACAGAGCATACGGGGAACACTGAAGAGCATATATCTAACAATAAACAAACAAACAAACAAACAAACAAACAAACAAAAAGCTTGGGCTCAGACAAACTTGGGTTTGGCTCCTTGCTCAACCACTTTAACAGTCCTTTAAATTTGGGCTAGTCATTTATCCCCTTGAGCCCCCTTCCTTATCTACAAAATGGGGACAATACCATGTAGTGCATCAGGTTATTGTTGTAAGGATTAATTAAGATGCACGGAGGTGCCTGGCACAGAGTATGTGCTACTCTTATGAATGTTATCAATAAACATCATATTTGTTCATTTTATCATCTGTATCTTCCTAGGAAAATAACTCAAATTCTTGGAGCCCCGAGTGCCCCAACTATGAAACAAGGACAACCGCACCCCTCACTGGGCTATTGTAGGGATTTGATGACATCCCCTCTGTGACAGTGGCTGACATCATTACCACACAGCATGGTGGACATCACAATAGCTCCTTTCTTCTTCAGACTGTTGCGTACATTACACCTCCCTCCGCTTCACTGATGAAAGAAACCTCGAAGAAGAAACCTGATTTTGATGGTTTCCCTTCACTGACGTGTTTTAGGTAGCTGGACCTCAACTTTATGGAAATCCAACTGATATTTAAAATTTGCACTGTAGAAGGGAGACACTTCATTTTACCAGACAATTCTTCATCTAGCCAAAGTGCTCCGTGATTTCTTTAACTGTGCAATTCCCTACCTTCTTTTAAAATATGATTCAAATGAGGAAATTTTCATTAACCCAACATGTAAGGGCCCCTTTTATTATAGAAAATACACCTGTCTGGGTCAGGACTGCTCTGCTCTTTGTGTGTCAGTTTTAGCATTCAATCTGCCTCTCCTGCACCCTGGGTCCATGTCAGGGCCTTCAACTTAGATTGAAAGTCCACTGGGTCATTGCTTTCTGACTGGCATCTATGGATGCTTCCCAGGCAGGGAAGCCCCGTGGGAAATGTTGCTGGTCATCACTGTCAGATGACTGCTCTGAGCACCTGTTGGCCTTGAAATTTACAAACAGAAAGCAGCAACTGACATGGCCCCTTCTTGAAGTCCCTGTCCAGTTTTTCTCTGCCTGGTTCTAAGCCCAGACTCCATCTCTCTCTTTTATGCCAGTTTCTGTCTTCCTTAGCCACCCACTCCCGGCTTGAGGTGGAAAGATGAGTGGGGGGGGGGGGGTGGCGGGGCGGAAGACTAAGGAAATAAACTGGCATATACAATTCATTCCAGACCTAGAGCTAGGCTGCAGGGAACTCTGCTTCTGAGACTGAGCTAACTGACTCACGCTAGGGCACGGGAGCCACAAAAGGAATCAGAACCAAGGGGCTAGTAGAAACAGGCAGAGGGGATCAGCAGTAAAACTTCATGTTGCAGCGTGCGTTGTACTTTTCTGAGGTCACTCACACTCTTACATTTATTCTTCACAGCCCAACCCAGAGAGACCAGTAATAATATGCATTGTTTTTCAAATATTATATGTATGTATACGCATGCATATTATATAAATATATAGATTTCAGTCAGAAAAACTGAGGCTAAGTGCCCTGGAGACTTTTTGCCACTTGCCATTGGAAACACTGGTTTGCCTGAAAAATCTTTGCTCCAATCCATAGGCCGGCAGAAGAATACAGCTGGGGCTCCCTGGAACATATCATGGTGAGTAGTGAGTAGTTTTACTACGGGTGTGGGGAGTATCTTATCACTAAGGGTTGAGGATGTGTGGGAAAGTGCAAATAGGAAAACACCTGGCATGCAATTAAAGGGAGTGCAGGCAGCTTCCACCGGCTAGGACAACCGTCAGGGGAGAGCCAGTGGAGGAAAGCGAGCCAGACTGCTGAGAATCACCTCTTGGTTCTGCCACTAGCCAGCAACGCAAGCTAATTAACCTCTCTTCACCTCGATGCCTTCATCTGTATAATGGGGACAATGAAAGCACTGTCCTCATGGAGTTGTTCGGACGATGAAACCAGTTAATACATATAAAGTTCTTAGAACACTGCCTGCCCCCCCTCAACAAGCAGTTGACAGATGTTGGTTACTATCATTTCTCTCACCCGCCCTAGGCCACGCCCTGCTGTGAGGTCAAATCTTCGCCCGGCCGCCCTGATTTGTGAAAATGGTTTCACTGCGGTCTGGTCTGGCCTTTAAGGCAGAGCTGCCACCTCACAGCCTGTGCAGGACCTGCTCTTGGGGCACAGGCATGGAAACATCAGGAATGCTCCGTGGAAGAGGCACCCATTCCCCATGAGGGCCACGATCCAAAGCCAGCCCTCACTGGGGACTTCTCTTTAGTCGGTAAATGGAGTCCTTGGGAAACAGCACAGTTGAGGCAGTGGTTCCCAAACCGGAGTGAACATGAGATTTCTGGGCCCTACTCCCAGAGTTTCTGATCCAGTAGGTCTGGGTGGGACCTGAGAATCTGCATTTGTTACAGGTGCCCTGGTCCCACCCCCTCAATCTGGGGAGAAAGGTCTGGGATGCCTGTCTCTGCCTATTCCTAGCCAGGTGTCACCACTCAAGCTCTGAGCCTCAGTTTCTCCATCTGTGAGAGAGAGAGTAGACAGTCTGGCAGAGCTTCCTGGAGGTTGAATGAGATTATCCTTAAACCATGTTTACATAATGCCTGGAGCACAGGGAACAGCCTGAAACATATTCACACTTATCACGTTTGCATTATCATTTCACAGGGCGTTTGTGAGGGAGAGAAGGCAGCCAAAGCTTGCCAGAGAGGTGCTCAAAAAAAGTCTCTTTAAAAAATGCTACATGCATTGCAGACCTAAAACCAGCATCCTGAGAAGTGGAAAATAAACACACTCACATGGACCCTTCCCCCTGCCACCACCCCGGTCCCCCAGGTTTTTGCTCTTCTCACATAGTTACCGACAATAAAATTTATTTGCAACAAGGAAGCCATTTGCTACAAGAAATTCCTGTTTTCCAGATGAGGAAACTGAGATTTTTGTCAGACTAGCGAGCCTCAGCGTCCCCAAATGCAAGTTGCCATTTTCGTTTCTAACTTCATTGCAGTGGATTTTATACATGATAGAATTCACCCATTTCAATTGCACAATTCAATGATTTTTAGTGGGTTTGCACAGTTGTGTAACCTTCACCATAAATCAGTTTGCGAACATTTTCATCACTCCAGTAAGATCTCCCCGTGCCCTTTTGACCTACCAAAGATGATAGGCGAGTTGGGAGGGTTGGGGACAGGGGATGTGTTACAAGCAGGGCAGTAATACTTGAGTCTGCCCAGATCCCCTGGCCAGATAAAGAATCAGGGCCCAGGGCCAGTGTCTGGGGATAGGGTGGGATGGATCATTGACATTGAGAACACAGGAGGCCCACCCCCTGTCAGTGCTGAGGGCCTTAGAGAGTATGGCCTGAGGACACTGGGACTCTGCCAAAGCTGCAACTTGGAGAGGGGCTCTGCTGTGAAGAAGAATCAGCAAATGTGTTTCACCCTCATGGGGCTCTTTGGTCCAGATGCCCACACAGCTGGCTGTGGCCAGGAGGGACTCTGAACACTCAGCCTTGGTGAGAAATGAAAAATCAATGCCTCAAGATCCATGGCCAGATGATAATAATGAACAAGACCTAACGAGCGAGATCCCTTTTGCTCCTTCAGGTCACAGGTGCTCAGCTGCATGCCAGCGATAATGGTTGGTTGATTAATAATAATAATAGCTACCGTTATTGAGAAATGAATTTGCGGCAAGGCATTATGCTAAGAAATCTATGTCCCATTCACGATGATACCATTCAGTGTTCCTGACAGCTCTTTGAGGCGGGAATACTTTTCGTTCCTATTTGTTTTCCATGAAAAAAAACTAAGGCTCAGAGAGGTTTAGAGGCTTGCCCAAGTACACGCAGTAAGTAGGTGACAGAATCCGAATTTAAAACCAAGGCTATTTGGTTCCAAAGCCTGTGTTCTCCCCAGGTAATACCGTGTTGCCAAAACAGCAACAAGGAAGCACGGGACCGGCACGTGAGACGTTTTGGAGTGGGTCCCCATCTACCGTCTCACTTAACCTGGATGGGAGTCCCGTGCAGGTAGGCGCCACATCTGCTTCTGTTCACTTCTGAATCCCCAGCACCTGGCACCCTGCCTGGCACCCAGAGGTGTCAATAATTATTCGTCAATTCCACATTGTTGGGCCTCTAGCATGTGAGGTAAAACGACACTGAAACATCCTGGCTTTGTTACTCAGAAGTGGAGTGACTGACTGGCAAGGTACTTCTTTGTGCCTCACTTTCCTCATATGGAAACAAAACAAAATAAAAACGGAAGGAAATCATCAACTTCAGAGAGTTTTTGTGAGGAGTAAATACGGCCAGCATTTTGCTGCACGAAGCACTCAAAGATGCTTTTGTATTTATTTGTTTTATTTTAAAGTTTATTGACTCTTGAGAGAAAGAGAGAGCAAGTGAGCAGGGGAGGGGCAGAGAGAAAGGGGACAGATGATCCCAAGAGGGCTCTGAGCTGACAACAGAGAGCCTGATGCGGGGCTTGAACTCACAAACCATGAGATCATGACCTGAGCCAATGTCAGACGTTTAACCAACTGAGCCATCCAGGTGCCCCTCAAAGATACTAACTCTTACAAGTATTCTTAATATCCCTATTGGAGAGATAAGGAGATTTTGGCTCAAAAGGACAATCTTCTTAGCAAAGGGCCAAAGGTAGAATATGGCCGAGGCAGGACACAGGTTCCTGTGTCTGGACTCCAAGGCAGTCCAAGGCTTTTTCTTGACCTTACAATGCTCAGAAACTGAGAAACATGTCTGGCCACTGACTCAGAGCCTGGCACAAACCAGATCCCAGAGTGCTGTGACGGCCGCAGGAGAGACTGTCTGGGAGGCACCATGGACCCATGAATTCAGAATCTCCATCCAGAAAAGAGGCTCTCCCAGACTGAACCTCTCCGGCAAGGACCTCCTCTCTGCCTCCCCTCCCTCAGGAATGTTCCTGTGAAGGTGCAGCCTGTGAATTCTGAAAGGGAACAGTGAATGGTTGCTCTTGTACATTGTTATGCAAATGATACACAAATTGGAGTCTTAAATCTGGCCCTAATGATGCCATCCTGCTTTGTCTTCCAGCTTTCCTGACACCCATTCTGAGATGCACCGTGCAGATGTTAGTTTATTATGTACACCAATAACTCACTCTACCTCTCAGCGAGGTGGGCCGTTAGCAGCCAGCATCTCAGCCCCGATGGCCACGGAATGCGCCCCTGTGAAAGATGTGTGATTTAAGCTCTCTGCAGCCCACAATTCAAGCTTTCTTTTATCAGGGCCCAAGCGGCAGCTAATCGTGTGACAGAGCGATGACAAATCCAGAAACAACGCAGATCCCACAAAGAGGCTGATTAAAAGCTTACTTGAAATTTGGAAAATAATAATTTTTAAAAATGATAACATTTAAAAAAAAAATCTCAAGATGCACAAAGAAAACCAATTTAGTCTGAGCCAATCCTTCATTCTCAGAAGGATTAGAAGGTTCTGCTTTATGCTAAATGTGGAGCCGACTTTGCAGCCAAAACATAAAACGTCCCACTAATTATTCTTTCAAGCTTCAGCATGTACTTTATTAATCTTTTTTTCCCACTTTAACAGCCACAGATGTAGGCTTAATTCAGTGTGTAAGCAACAGAACTTGTTTAAGTTCAGCGTTGTCAGCTGCATCATTCGTGTTTGCCGCACAAGGGCGGGCGCCGTTGGTGGGGCTCAGAGATGGAAGTCATGTCAATCATGTGTGGCATTATCCTTCCGGGAGATAACCTGTCTTTAGCATATTCCAGGCAGTATACTCCAGGCAGAACAGTGTGGTGTCTTTGCAGAGCTGCTCAAAGAAAAAGAGACAGCTGGAGGAAGAATCAAAGCAGTGATGGTACAAAACACCCTGTCCTGCCTAAGGATCCGGAAGATGCTCCTTCCTCATGATGGATCCAAAAGAAAAACAATGAACTAGCTAGCACGATAAAATACCAATTACATGGAAACTAGACACTTCAAGTTTAGATTTATTTTTATGCTTAGGGGCCATTATTCTACTTCATTCTTTTATGTATCTGTCCATCCATGGTTTTTTCATGAATAATTGAATAAACTATATCACTTTTAAATATACTGCCTACATAGTAGGTGTTGAGCACCTAGTGTGTGTGTCAAGCACTGGGTATGAGACATAGGCAAGTAACATACAAATATCCTATTCTTTAGGAAAGGGAAGAAGAGAAAAAGAATTGCTATGTATCGAGTGCCTACCATGTATCAGACACTGTGCAGAGAACTCCCAGTATTCCTTACACCCTGAGCAATAGATATTATCTCCATTTGCAGGTAAGAAATCTAAAGGTGCAAGTTTGACTAACTCGCATCGCTAGGAATAGTGGTGCTGGGGTGCAAATCCAAGACCACCATACTCCTAATTCAGCATTCTTTCTAAGCCCAAATTGCAAATGCTTAGGATTGCGGATAACATGATTGCAATGCAAGGTGAAGGTGAACAACACTTTAAAAAGCATGTGGATAAAGCATTATGGAGACTTAGAGGAAAAAGAAAATGTGATCGGTGTGGGGGTGGTGGGATGGTACTGAGGAAGGAGCTCTAGAGGAGGAAGCAGTTGACCTATGTCTTAAAGGGGTTAGACATATAGCGATTAACATTTAAAAAGGACATTTATAGGACAGGCGACAGCAAAAACCTAGAGGCTGGAAAGCATGGAACCACGTTCAGAGAAATCGAAGTAGTTCAGAGTGTGAATAAAGGCACATAAAAATGAATTTAGAAATAAAGTGTAGGATCAGACTGCAGAACTTCAGATAACATACAAAGGCATTCTGCATTAAAAAAGTGGGGAAAAATTGGTTCCATCTTCCACTTGTAGTAAACTTAGAGAATGCTTAGCTTTATACCAATCTGAGATTAATCGATGCAGCTACAAACAAACCTCTGCTGAATATATTCACATCCTCAGCATGGCTTCTGGGATCAGAAGGCCTGAGTTCAAGTCCCAGTTCGTGAGAGCTCCCCAACTCAACAACCCTGAGCGGCTGTGCTGCAGAACTTTACATTGTTCTGAAGACCACAACCATAAGGGTTGGTGTGGCTCTGCGTCATGTGTAAATGACACAGCAGGACAATTAATGGAAACAGGCAACACCTACCCATCATGTATTTATTTATCCACAAGTATTCCAGTAATTATGCACACACACTTACTAACGTGAGCTAAGCCCAGAAATACACGCAAAAAATGTTCTCATTCCAACCCCGGAACAACTCTGAAAGCAAGACAGCTTTATCCTACTTTACAGTTGAGGAAACTGAGATCCCAAGAACTTGTCCAGCCAAATCCAAGATCATACTCCTAGAAAATGACACAGTTATTCTAAATCTAGTGCTCTTTCCAACATATTGCTATTCCCTCACACTTGTCATTTAAATTGGTGATGGCGCTCAACCTGTATGCTGCTGAACATTTCAGAAGTGTCCAACTATACAGTGAGCAATGTTCCAACTTCATTGATGTTATATACTGCATACTATCAGAGGAACGCTAAAATACGGGCATTGTACAGGGTACAGCTTGCTGGGAATCGTGTATCATTGGGATCCACCCTACCCATTTTATAGGATAGACAATTGTTCATAGGATGCAGTGTGGTTAGGAGGATAAAATGAGACAGCGCATGCAAAGATCTTTCAATAATATAAAATACTGTTCCTGTTTTAGAGGAAAAGTTAGATAACTTTCTTTACGATAGTTTTTTGTACACTTGTTCTGTGCTTCGCACTACTGTGATATCAACTCCCTGGGAGTTAAAAGTGTGCTCCACTCGTCTTTGACACAATCACAGCACCCAGAATAGCACATATTTCTAAGAAACCCCAAAATTTAGTGAATTAAATGATAATTCCTCATATTATGATGATGATAATGATGATGATGATTGCTAGAATTTGTTGAGCACTTACTTTGTGCCAGGCATTGTGTTGTTTGCTATTCACGAATTCCTGTGATTTCTATAGCAACCCTTCATTTTCCAGATAAGATGACAGACAGGGGTGAAGTAGACTGCTCAAGTCCCCACAGCTAGTTGGTGGTAGTCCTGTGATTCCGGGTTGTGACTGCAGTCTGGCACATGTCCCCATGGCGGTACTCTGTTAATAACGCTTATTCAGAATGTGCAAACAGTGCTAAATTGTTCATAAGCACCCACTCCATCCCCCCATCTGTTCCTCATAACAATCCCGTAACGTAAGCAGGATTATTCCCACCTTAGAGATGAAAACACCAAGGTTCAAGGCCACACACTTGATGAGAAAGCCACAACAGTCTTTTATTCCAGCAAGAAGCATCATGCTTTGTCTTCACTCAGGAAAAAATACACATATCCGAAAAATCCCAGGAATTCTCAGAGCAATTACAGAGTCTCTTGCTACAAACACAACAGAACCTTCTTCAAAGCACCACGCATGCTTGGAAGAGCACACACATAAAAGCGTAATACGAACACTTGTCGGTTTTACCCCCTTGTTGCAAGAGAAGAAGAATGTTTATGCACCAAAAAAATCTAGCTGCATTTCCCAGTTTAATTAGTTTTGTCAAGTGCCTGCAATGTGATTTCCATGTTAATTTCCCCATATCCCATTTCAGCTTCTTTATATTCCACTTCAATTATTTGCTTAAAAATTGAGAGAGTCACAACGACTGTGTTCAAATTCCACTCAACTCAACTAACATTTATGGATGTGCTGTCATGTCCTAGCTCTGCAAAGGCCTCAGAAAGACAGCACCTGCCCTCCCACCACCCTCCGTGCCTTTCACAGACATCTCTAATCGACCAGGCGGCAGCTCCCAACTGATGGATGCAGACGTGGGATAATGAATGAAAACTACCTGCCCTCCAAGCGGTTGGACACTTTCTTGCCAATTCCCTTCCCATTTTATTCTCACAAGGTAGTGGTAGCTCCATGTTTACAGAAAAGGTAACTGTGGCTCACAGAGGTGAAGTGTCCCACCTACAGGCTAGACACTGCACCCATGAGAAGCCTCCCCGCCCTCTCCCATTCAGGGTAAAACTCCACTTTCGGATCATCTGTTGGCTTGGCCCAGCAGGGGCTTGCTTTCCTGGCCTCTGAGCCAGAGTGCAAGAGGGAGTAGGGTTAGACCAATCCTGGGTGGTAAAGAAGCGTTCTCACGTTAGCCTGCGGAGCAACGTTTATTCTCCACTTTATAAATGAAACTGTCAGACGTGGAAGGAATGTTTTTAAATCAAGGCCCAACTTCATCTCATTTAATCTTTACCTCATTAGTCTTTGAGATAGCCATTATCATCCTCACTTTGTGAGGAAGCTGAGGCACAGACTGGTTACGTAATTTGCTGAAAGTCACAGAGCTCGTCTAGTGACATCCAAGATACAAACTCAGATCTTTCTACCCTTATAAGCCAGAATATTTAATGAATTGTTTTTTTTTTTCTGATTTCCTCTCTCTTCTGCCTTTAGAACACAAATATTTAAGGTAATCGAGCAGGCAATAATTTATTTCTTATTTCATCTCCTTTTTCTCTTGCTCCACCTAAAAATGTTTTGTTGAGCAAATGTTTTATTAACAAATATATGGCTGCATGTTTACATTTAACAAATGTTCTCTGAGCCCGGTACAGGGACTGTAGGGTACAGAGATGATTCACAGACACGTTCTGACCCCAGGGAGCTTACATTCTGGTGTGAGGTCGACTGACCAGTCCAGTTAAAATACAATGTGGTTCTGACAACAGAGATACAGGAGATTGGGAAGCACCACATCTGAGTTCGGACTCACTCTGAAGTAACCAGGGTAATTAACATAGCTGCTAAAACAAACAACCCTCAAATCTCAGTGGCTCAGTGCAACAAAAGTTTCTATCTCATGTCACAGTCTGAAGTGTGCTGGGAGGCTCTACTCCACCAGATGACCCAGAGACTCAGACTCTTCCGTTTTGTATCTCTGCCACTCTGTTCAGAGTCCTCTGCGGGGTCTCTCCCCCACCCCAATGTGGCCCACCAATGGTTAGGAAAAGAGAGCGTGTGGTAGATTGTGAAGTAAGGCTTAGAGCCAAGCCTGGAACAGGTATACATCCTACATGCCACTGTCCACACAGCCAGTCTTACCTCTGAGCCTCTGGAATGTATTAACTAGATGCTTACTGCTCCTTTTCCTTAGTACATGGGAACACACATCCCCAACTTTCCTTAGAAGTAGAGGCCACGTGGCTGGGTTCAGATCTTGACCTGCATTAAATGCTTAGCCAACTAAGCCACCTAGGCACCCCAAAATACCTCTGTCTTTGTAACGTTACACGCCTTTGTAAAAGCACTCACATGCTGTGAATGTTTCTCTGCTAGGAGTCACTGTGGGTGATTCTAAGCAGTCATCACCATGATGTTTTGGCAGGTAGGGAGGTTGAATTCATGAAGTTGGGTGGTTTGCCCTGTGCCAAACAAAGATGGCAGGTGCAGATGTGGCTCCTGGGCCCTGGGTCTTCCAGACCAGTGCTTAGTTTTAGTACTTGAAAGATCATACTGTGATAGTATCTTGTCCCCATAAATTATGATTGCTTGTTGGTAAATCTACCTCTGTCCATCCCAAGGTGAGAGTCTCCTGACAGCAAATTTAGAGGTTTTCCATCTCAGTGCCTCAGGAGTAGGGCATGTTGGTGACAGGCAACTGGTAGATGTTGTATAAATGGTTGTTTAATGAATAAGTGAATGATGCCAGTGAGTGGAGGGAATGGGTTTACATGACTGACAGAGGGAGGGATGGAACACAGAGGCTGGCAGGGTTAGGCCTCGGTCCCAAGAAAGGAGGGGACAAAAAAAAAAAAAAGGAGAAGAAAGGACAGTACATGAAACAGGGAACTAGTGGTCAGTGGACAGCAAGTTTAGTTTCTTTACGGCATTTGCCAAGGGCCTGTGCTAAGTCCAGCCTTCACAAACCTACTGTGAACGTGAGGCTTTTTAATTAGCAAAATGGCGGGCTCCTTTTGTGAATCCAATAAGCGAACCAGAGTCCAACAAGAGGGAGCAAGAAGGCAGCTGCCCGTCAGTAGCCTTGGCTTCAGCTATGTTGGACTGACCAATGCCAAACAGGGCCCACAGGCCTGAGACAGAGACACGTGTCTTGACCAGTCTGGTCTAGCACAATTCCTTTAACTCTGCGGAGCACCTATCTTTCCTCTTCAGAACCCACCTTGCATCACATCTGCCTTGGGGCACCCCTGTAATTCACACCCTCCAGAACCTCTCCCTCCACCCCCTTCACCTCCCTCCTTACCTTTCCATACTCTTGGCTCATTTCCTATTTCCATTCTGCCCCCCACACCTGACAATTATGTCTCTTGGCTCTGAAGTCTGGCTTTGGTTCTTGGTCACAACTTATACTTCTGATTATGCTGCCTTTGGCCTTAACTGGAAAAGCATCTGGTCTAGTCCGGCTCAGCTATCGTGAATACCCCTGACAAACATGTCTCAAGTAGGGACCCAGCCTCCCTAGCTTCTATTATTTTCTCCATGGAGGTTGTGTTGGTTGTAATATTTGGGTTCCCAACATCTATTCTTCCCCAGAATGATCTGTCAAATCAGTGTTTACTCTGTTCTGGCCTTACCTTAAAATCATCCATGATGCTTCTTAAAAATCCAATATCTGGGCCTGCTACAAACTCTTTCTAAAAGTCTCACTGATCTGGGGCGCCTGGGTGGCTCAGTCAGTTGGGCGTCTGACTTTTGATTTCGGTTCAGGTCCTGATCTCATGGTCTGTGGGATCAAGCCCCACGTTGGGCTCCATGCAATGATAGCGTGAAATCTGCTTGGGATTCTCTCTCTCCTTCTATCCGCCCCTCCCTCTCCTGCATGCACATGCACATGCACTCTCTTTCTCAAAATAAATAAATAAACATAAAAAGGAAAATAAAAGACTCAGGGTTCATTCTAATGCATGGCCACCATTGAGAACCACTGGTCTAAATCAATCTGTTAGCTCCATTTTCCTTGCAGGGGAATGGGCCTGAGCCTAAATCCTGGGGCAAGAGACACAGGGAGAAGACGGGAGCTTCTGCAAGAAAGACACAAGATAGAGATGCAGACCCCCTCCCCCCCACCCCCCCAGCATTAGGGTGTGTCATGTCCAGATGTGAAGCAGGAAATTGCTGCTGCCACCTTGCAGCAGATGAAGGAAGGCTGAGGCAACATCAGGACACCAACTACGGAATGTTAGATGGAGACTAGATGTGAATCAAGTGAGGAGAAAGACCCTGGGTCCTCATTCTTGAGCCAAGTAACCAACCCAACCTCAAGTCTTGTCATTTAATAAGGTAATACATACCTTTATTGTTTAAGTCAGAGGTCAACATTTTTTTTTTTCTGTAAAGGGCCAAAAAGTAAATATTTTAGCTCTGCCCATCCTATAGTCTCTGAAACCGCTTTTCTGCCCTTGTAACGTGAAAGCAGCCATAACAATACATAAATGAATGGCATGGCTGTGTTCTAATAAAACATGGTTCGCAAAAACAGGCAGTGGGCTGGATATAGCCTGTGGGCCATAGTTTGTTCGGCGATCCCTATTTTAAGCCATGCTGAATCACTGTGCTTTGTTATTTGCAGCTCCTGGGGATACAAGTCTGATTTCCCGAAGTTAAGCCTACATTACTGACCCCTTCCATCCTCCCATATACACAACTTCATGTACCTGTTAGTCAAATCCCCCTTGATGCCCTGTGGGCGTGTCCAACTCCACATATGCAAAACTGAACTCATCTCCACCACATTTGTCTCAGGTCTGCTTCTCCTCTTCCTTCTCCACTTAGCAAGGGACACCATCACGGTGAGCCACTCAGACTAAAGCCCCCAACTCTTCTTTATCGACTCTGCTATCATGAGTCAACCGGTCACCATGCTCCATCAACCCTACCTGTAAAACATTTCTTCATTCTCCATGTATCCCAAACGATTTACTCCGTGCCAGGCACAGTGCCCGGAACTGAGAACGTAACAGCATACAAAGCAGACCCAGTCCTGCCCTCACAGAGCTTAAGAAAAAATTCTCAATGTACGATGAATAATGGCCGGTACCTGCCATTCCTCGGACCTCCGGTGTGTCAGGCTCTGTACTAGGCACTTTGCAGCAAGACAGCTGTTCTCCAAGGTACACGTGAGTGTGCATCTTTTTAACTCTTATTCATAGATAAGGTAACTAAGGAGGACTAAATCACTCGCCATAGTCACAGTGGCACCATGGTGACAGCACCAGAACAGGAAGCCAATCTGTTGCCCCACGAAAGCCAAGGCCCCCCTCATGACCCCATCCCCTGCTTGTCCATTCTTGCACCACCGTGGCTTTCTGGGTCACACTGCCACTTTGGGAATGCTTGAGCAACGAGTACCCCAGATGCCACCTGGATATCACTTTGGCAAAAAGCCCACGACGAGCGTCTCATCAGCACAAGAGCTGTGCAGTTAAGCACAGGCTGTTCCAACACCCATGTTGGAAATCAGTCACTCCGTTCTTTGCCAGACAGAACTGCCACCTGTGCCCAGGCAGAACTGTCTCCCAGAAAACGGTGAAAACTCCAGTGCTGGAGGGTGGTGGATAGGAGTTCTCAGCAAGGGGCTCTTTCCAAAGTCAGGCTCTGGCTGTCTCAGCCCTGCCATCTCCCCGTCACATGGAGCATCTGAAGGGGGGTGACTGAGGAACTGAGCCCTAGAACTGTGCGGACCTGCATTTAAATCCTGCTGTGGCCTCAGACAAGTCACCAAATCTCCCCTTGCCTCCACCTCCACCTCAGCAACAGGAACTAGGCTGCCTACCAGCCAGGGTGGTCTGGGGATGGAAGGCAATGAGGACTGAGAAGAAGGGAGAGCATGGAGCAGACGTGAGCCAGGGCTCAGTGGCTGGCAGCCATCTTCCCTGCCGTGGGCGCTCGTGGGCCTTGGTGGCCCCTCCCGGTGGGGCTGGCAGAGGAGGGTACGGGAGGAGCTCTTAATAGCTCACACATCTCAGCCCAACACACATGGAGCCCTGCCCCCCGCTTGGGGTTGCTGTCTTCTCTGTTCCAGATTTTCAGCTAACTGCTTCATAGGTACGTGACATTTAGTTATCATCGCCCTGTGGGGTGACCTTCCCCCGGTAAAGAAACTGGGGCGCCGAGTGTTTAACACCCTACAGCTGGCAGATTTGTAGAGTCAGGACTTGAGCCCTGGTGTTTAGGCTCCAGAGGTAGCACTTAACCATGCTGCTGCTCCTGTTCTCTTCTTCAAACCCCATCCTGCTTAATGTCATGTGGGCCATTGACAGTGCTCTGATGGCATGCACTCTCCTAACTTGCTTAATTCACCAGGTCCCCCACATTTGGGGCTGTCTCTCATTCTTGTTAGCTGCTCCCCTGCCCCCCCCCCCCCAATCACTCTTCCAGCCATGTATTGGAGCTAATGTCTGCACACCTAACTGTTCAGCTAGAACTTAAAAACTCCCATTTACAGGACAACTAACTAATAGTCAGGCACTATGCTTGGCACTTTAACTCATCTTATTTAGTCTCCATAATAATGCATAGGTAGGCCTCACTAAGCCATTTTTCAGAAGGCTCAGAAAATGACAGCTATTGAGGGATTAGCTGGAATTCACAGATAAAACTCTGCTCACAGGGCCTGTGCTTTTTCCTCCAAGTGCTTTTATTACCCAAGTCAGCACTCGATTCCCTCCCTCTCTCTTCTCTCTCTCCGTCTCTCTTTTCTCCCCTGCCTCTGCCCCTCCTATCCCCCCTCCCTCCTTCTCTCTCTCTTTCTTGCTTCCCTTTGGTAGCTGGAGCTACTCACCAGCTGCCAGCATCCCTGGATCTAGCCCGTCCTAATGGCCACAGACCTTAGAGCTCTGACTTTTCAAACCCTGGTTGCCTGGTAACAAGCTCTACCTCCCTTGCCCCTCCCACAGCCCCCAGCTCCACCCCCAGCCCGAAGTAATAGACTTCTGGTCACTTCTCTTATCCTTCAAAAATGCCCATTTAACCAATGTTTTTACACTAGAGCCAGGGACTCAGAATGGACATTTTACCAGAAGCCAGGACCTCAGAGCGCAGCAGACAAGAAAAAGCCTGGGGACCAGCTGACCTGGACTTTCTAGGACCAGGGATTTACTTAACAAATGTTCACTGAGTATTCAGACTCCAGCCACAACGCACCTTAGTAGCTCCCTGCAAGGAGTTCTCCTCTATGGGTTTTGCTGGTACTGCCCTCTGCCCGGGCCCATCCCTCCCTCACCACACCCCAACTATCTTTGTGAGGCCAACTCATTGTTGGCCCTGCATCCTATGAGAAACTCTGCCACACACCTCATCATAGGTATGAGTCCATTTTCGTGCTCTTATACCAAGTGTTAACATCTATCAACTACTTATTGGACAGTACTGGAATTTTTTATGTACATGGCTATCTCTTCTATAAGCCTAGAAGTTCTGGGGCACCTGGGTGGCTCAATACGTTGAGCATCTGACCTCGGCTCAGGTCATGATCTCACAGTCATGGGTTCGAGCCCGGTGTCAGGCTCTGTGCTGACAGCTCAGAGTCTGGACCCCGCTTCAGATTCCGTGTTTCCTTCTCTCTCTGCCCCTCCCCCACTCCCACTCAGTCTCTGTCTGTCTCTCAAAAATAAATAAATGTATAATCCTAGAAGTACTTCAAGGGCAGGTAATGTGGATTCTGCAAATCTGAGCACAATGCACAGAGCCCACTGAGAGTTTTTAGGGTAGGAAGACAAGAAAGGAGAAGAAGTAAAAAAGAAAAGGAATAGAAAAAGAGAACAGACAAGACGAGGAGGCAGGGAGTAAAAAACAAAAAGAGGCAAGTTATAGAAGAAGTTAAAGAATGAGGGAAGGTAAGAAGGTAAGAAAAATAAAGCAGAGGGAAGAACTTCATGCAATCTATTGCGCTAAGTCTTAAGAGGGGTCATAGAGATGAGTAAGACCAGGTCCTGACTCTAAGAGAGTTCAGAGTCTACTTTGGGAGACACAGTCAGGGAAAAATGAAGACAGTCTGGAGACCAGGCAGAGAAGTCCCAAGAACTGGAGTAAACCAGTCACAAATTCCATTTTGGGATGCTATGTTTACCCAGTTGGATTTCAGACCAGCAGCACCTTCTTCTGGATTTGGTGACAGTGATGCAGTTACAGCCAGATTAAACATGGGTTTAGTAGATAGATTCTTCCTTCCTACAGTCCTACCCAGAAAGCCTGAAATACCTGATGAGCACTGCCCAGTACATGCCTTGTACACAGTGGATGCTGCAAGATTTATGGAATAAATAGAGAGCATACAAAACTTATTAGGAACTACGGGATCTTATTTTGAGCATCTCACAGGCACACAACTTGACTGTTGAGTGTTTCAATGAAGGAGTACAGTGTGATTCCTGATACCTTCCCCAATGCCTGACACATAAGAGGTAAATATGTGCTGAATAAACAAATTTCAACATCATCTTCATCATCATCTCAAATTGCCATCCCCACCCCAACCCCCTACCTGGGTATGAAAGCAAATGGAGGCACCTTTTAAACATTCCTCAACAAGACCGTTTTTATTACACTGCACATGAAACTAGCAAGGTCTCAGGTTGCCTTGTTTAAATGACACTGAATTTGAAGCATCACTTTCCAGCATGTTCAAAAATATCTGAGTCAGTATATCTTTGCAAACTTGTTAGTACTCATTTTGCCTGACCTTCAATCCCTTTTTAAATCCTTATTAAACACTTTCGTAGAATCAAAAGTGTTCATTGTTTTCATAATCATTTCTAGTTTCCAAACCCATATTGACATTTCCCCCTCCTCCAGACCCTTTCCAGCCTTCCCAGGGAGAAACACAAAGCAGTACTGAGTTGTCAAATTTCTATGGGCAAGTTTCAGGGTTAGAAGTAATACCTAAAGAAGGAGAAAAATTCCAGTTGTGCAATTACTGCCTTGGATATTGGGAAGGGAGATGAGGGTGTCATTTGGAAACATTATTCTGGAGAGAGGCAATGTGATACAATGGGAAGGCTGTAAGATTTAGAGTTAGCTTCGTATATATTTAAGTCCCAGCTTTCCCACAAACTAGTTGTATGACCTTGTACTAGTCACAGTCTACCTGTGTTTTCTTCATCTCTAAAATGAATGGCCCAGATATAATAAGCTCTAAGATGCCTCCCAGCTCTAATATTCAGAGATATTAAAAAGGCTCAGGATATGCTGATGGCCAAAAAGTGAAGGGTGTTTCAGTCTACTAGGGCAATTCATATTTTATTTATTTTTAAATTATGGGAAAGTTCTTTGGGCCAGTTACAGAGGCTCCATTCACTGCTGAAACAAATGTCCAGGACTTCAGAGCTATAACATCAGGTATAACATTTAGAAAATAGAAAAGGAATAAAATTGTGCTTTCCTACTTATAGCCTTATTAACAGCTTTTTATGCCATCAGTAATGTGGTTGAGTTTTTAACCATAGAAGTCAAACAATATTTAGCTTTGGGAGAGGTGAATAAATTGACATTTATGACCTATTATTAATTACTATTTATTCAGTACCTACTATATATTAGAAACCAGTTCAGAGATATTCCTTATGTTATCTAATTTCACATCTACACCTGCACCAGGAGGTAGGCATTTTTCCCCCATTTTACAGATGAGACATCTGAGACCCAATAGGAGGTGGCTTGTCCAGTATAATATAACTAGTAAGGTAAATTTGAACCCAGGTCTATCTGATACTTAGACCAATAATTTTTCTATAGTATCACTTATGAAATATTCCAATTAAGTAAAGGGCTCCCCTTCAGTGGGAATAATCAAGCACCAATTAGGGATGCTGTACGAGGGATCACTGTGCTCGAGCAGATCCTAAGGGAGTCAATAATTCTATGACTTAAGTCACCGAAAGTAGAGTAATGACAAGCAAATATCCCTAAGCACCCCCCCCCCACCAACTGCAGAGGATTTGCAATGTGTGACCTCTTTTTCTTTTAATATTTCCTGTGACTATCTTTCTTCCAAGAAGAACACTATCTCTTTCAAATTCAGAAAAATCCACATCCTGATCCCTCCCAACTGCTATCATTGTTCCATTCTTCTAATGACCCACTATAACCACAGAATTATTATTCTGCATTAAGACTTGTCTGTATAATCCCAGGAGGTAGAATGAGGAATGTGAAATTTAATTCACTAGCATAGGAAATATCCACCTGTAATCCCAGGCAACATTAAGCTGGGCTACTCTGCTTGATAATGAGCCCCTCCTTTTTACTGGATGTGTTCAAGAAAGTGCTTAAATACCACTTCTACATGAAGCCATGACCACTAATCACCTAAAATAACTCCTTCTTCTGCTTTTTTACAGCCATTATCTGTAAAATTCTTGTAAGGAGCTTTGAATATATTTGAGCTTCCTAGCTAGACAATAAACTGAAGACAGAGACTATGTCTCCGGGTAAGGAACTCTGTGTAACAGAATGCTCCACAGGAAGAACTCAGCAGCAGCAGCAGCAGCAGCAGCAGCTTCATCATTATTAGTATTTAATCAAGGGAAATGCCAGCTATTTCTCCATTAAATGGATACCTTCAACTTAGATTGGGTCTTCTGTGAATGGATCCCCCCAGGGAAAGAATAGAGCAGGCCCTGTAGACAAAGCCTTCCCCTCCCAAGGTGGCCTGCTAGCACAACCGACCCCAGTGAGAAACTGGGTAAAACTGCTGAGATCAAGGGGTCTCCTGAGAAGACAAAGACCAGGACTCTACTAGTTCCCAAATGATGTCAACCAACAAAGCAAGTGTTACAGAAGTAAAGCTGCTGTAAGAAAAATATCATTTGAACATGTGACCCAAGCACAAATCCATGACTCAGAGGCTGATGGGAAAGACTGGTCTGAATGCAGCATGTGGTAGAAACTGGAAGTCTCTCAAGGCCTAATTTTTAGTGTGGCTGTCATGCGTTGGGCACAGGCACTGAGCATGTGTTTACAACCTCTATGGCCATTTGCTATGTGCCAGTCTCTATTATAAATGTTTTTCATAGATAGAGCCTTTACTCTATGAGGCAGTTAAGTGATATTGCTACTTTATGGATGAGGAAACTGACGATCAGAGAGTGGTAGTTTGCCTAAGTTCACATGATTAGCAAGCAGGAGAGTCAGGATAGAGCCCCAGGTGTTCCAGATAAAACCACCGGGAGAGAGAGAGAGACTCCTAAAGGGGAATAAGGAAATACCTACCAATAAGAGTAGATGGGGCTCCATAGGATTAAGTGGAAAAATAATGATATTCATTATTTTAAGCATAAGCATATGATACCCAAAACCGGAAAAACAGGGAAACACGGAATGTGGCCAAAGGACCAAAACAGAGGATGGTGACAAGAGGGCAACCTGTATTATCAAAGTAGAAGTGGCCCAAGAGAAAGGAAGTCAGGAGGCAAATGTAGGAGTTGGTACGGTGGAAAGATCAGAAAATCAGGTAAAAAGAAAGCAGGAAGGAGTGAACCTGAAGAGGCAACAATTCTAAGCAATATGAAGCATCCAATTAAATGGAGGTCATGTGACTTTAGGAGCTGAGGCTGCCATTATGCTCAGAAGAAGCTAAGGGGCTGGGGGCCAGAAGCATAGAGTAAGTGGTCTATATACTCTTCTTTCTCCTCTCATAAAGCAAAGTTATTCCCAGTAGTCTAAGAAAGGTGGCTTCCAAAAGATTGGCAAGAGGGTTCATCTTGCTACAGAACTCAGGCTATCAGCTACCCTGAGAAACCTAGAGAGAGAGCCCATGGGCAAAGCCCTTAATAAAACTCTTCCTTAGAAGCCAAGTCTCTAACCTCAAAGCAACCTGGATGACTTCAGGATCTGCTGACTCTTGACTTTTTCCTACAACATTACATAAGGTCTCTGCAAGACATTAAGTGCAAGACATTAATTGTCCCATGCACACTTCCCAACTTAATCTGCTGGTAAATGACAAGTGATTTTCGAGAAGCTCCTCTTTGATTCTCAGTTTGCGGGAAAGAAATGCAAAAGAGATGGCTGGAAGGTGCTGGGGAGACCCAGTTGAGCCCCTCAGGAAACCAAGTTCAAGTCTCTCCGAGTGAGATTCAAATGAGCAGGCTTGTGTCCTGAGAAGTTGGGCCTGCATTTCAGCCCCAGATCTGCCTCCAGGAACTTCAAACAAGTCCCTTCCTCTCTGAGCTTCAATAAGAGGACAGGACTAAATGACCTCTAAGGTCCCTGAAGTTTGCCCGTTATTATCATTACTATTGATACTCATGTGCTAACAGGCAAGACTTGTGTTATATTTGAAATGCGCTTACTTTTATATTTCTTGCTGTCCCTTCAAAATAAAATGAGTTATGTTAAAAGCAAAATCCTTATCCTTCATACAGTGAAGTATTTGTTACTATAATAATAATATAATGTCTGAGACTTGCTTGAAATACTTGAGTCCCTCCCCCTAATCCCCATAAAAGAATATTTGAAAAAATAAAATTGGCAAAATGTTGAGATTGTCGAAACTGGGTAAAGGGTAAATGGGAGTTTATTATAGGAGTCTCTCCACCTTCATGCATGCTTTCTTTAAATTTTTCACAGTAAAAAATTAATAAATAAATAATAGAATAGAATATAAATATATTCAGTAGAATAGCCTCTCCCTGCCTTTAGATTAAAACTCCATGACTTTCCGCCTCACTCCTGAGTAACAGACCATTCTAGGGGATCTTTAAGTCACGGATGCAGTTTTAGTTCAGAAATGAGAATGTCTAGTCCAAGGTATAAATCAAGCCTTGACCAAGATTTAGGGCTGATCTGACACCTCTCAGTTCTGGGCATTTTAGGATGGAGACTCACTGGAGGAAAGGGGGGAGGGCATGGCTGGCCGAGCTACATATGGTTTCTAGCCTCCCCATCCTGTACCCCTGCCCCAACCAGGGGTGGCAGGTAAGAGGGAGGAGGGAGAAGAGACGGGACAGGTCTTACTTGCACTTGCATAATAAGCAAACTAGCTTTAGGATCTCTGGGTCTCACAGATTTTCAAGGCTGTCTCTTTGTCTAGTGGGCAATTTTGAGGGCTCTAGAGTGGTGCTGACCGATAGCAATACAATGCAGGCCGCATAGGCAAGCCACACATTCAACTTTCTAGTAGTCACATAGTAAAAAGTAAAAAGAAACAGGTGAAACTAATTTAAATAATATATTTTATTTTGCCTGTCTAGCATGTAAACATGTGGCTAGTGGCTCCCATATTGGACAGCATAGTCGAGAGGTCTCTGTCCCTGGAGACCACTTGATCATACATCCCATCTTGCCTGGAGAGTCCGGGTTTAAGTCCTGTTGTCCAGGCTTTATTCTCATTAAATTACTTGGTTATTAATGTCCCTGTTCACTCTCCCAAGTGTCCTTGTTTGGATAACAAATCATACCATATCATCACCCTGCCTGTACCTCCCTATCCTTGAGGGAGCTGAGGGCTCCTTCTCCTTCCTCATTTCTAGGTGCTCTACTGGAAGGGTCAGGCCTTTTTCCCCCTAGATCAAGGGTCAGCAAACTATAGCCCATAGAGCTGAGAATGAGTTTTAAATTTTAAAAGGTGTAAAAAATAAAGATTATGGGACACGGATAATATGCCTCTGGCAAAGCCTAACTTCCTACCTGATGTTTTACAAAACAAGTTTGCTGGCCGTTATTCTCTCTTTTCTGGAGCAAAAGGAGGTCAGACCCCGGTTTATCAAGCTTCTGCCACCGTTCCCTCTGGGATTGAGGTGGGGGGAGCAGATCCCTTACCTCTTACCTGGCTTGAAGCTAGGGGGTAGACCCATGCTTCCACTCCTCTTCCCTGAGAGTCAGTGGGGACTCAGCAAGAACATTCTGGAAGGAAATCTCATTACTCAGCTCCCTTTCCACTCTCTCTACCCTAAGCCATTTCCTCTAAACATCTGCATAATATAATTTGGCATTTCACTTTGGGATTTCATTTCTGTTATATCTTAGTGTCTAGTCAAAATTTCCATTTTAAGCCTATATTACCATCACCACATCACCATCTTTCATAATGTGTGTCCTTGAATAGCCTGAGTTTGTTAGGGATAGGATCTCTTTTGTCTTATTTTTGAATCCCTCATAGCACTTAACACAATGCCTCACACAGCATACATCCACAATAAACACTGTTTGAATGAAAGAATTAATGATAATTAATTCATACGCTCAACACTTCAGCCCAACTAAACAACTCAAAATTCTCTGAAGACACTGACATTTTTTCCCTGTGTGCCTTTGCATATACACTACCTGGTGTATCTTCCTCCCTTCCCTTCTCATCCACCATCCTCCAAGATGCAGCTCAAAGAAAACAATAATATAATTTTATTAAAAATTAAAAATAGGGGCACCTGGGTGGCTCAGTCCGTTGAGCGTCTGACTTCAGGCTCAGGTCATGATCTTGGCGGTTTGTGAGTTCAAGTCCCACATCGGGCTCTGGTGCTGATGGCTCAGAGCCTGTAGACTGCTTTAGATTCTGTGTCCCCTCCCTCCCTCTCTCTGCCCCACCCCTGCTTGTGCTCTGTCTCTTTCTGTCTTTCAAAAATGAATAAACATAAAAAAAATTAAAAATAAAACTCTGATACCCTCAAATAGAAAATCATAGTCCCAGTAAAACCTTCCCACATCCGCTCTAGAAGAATTTAGCATTTTTTTTAATTAAAAAAAATTTTAATGTTTATTTATTTTTGAGACAGGAGACAGCATGAGTAGGGGAAGGGCAGAGAGTGAGGGAGACACAGAATCCAAAGCAGGCTCCAGGCTCTGACGTATCAGCATAGAGCTGGATGCAGGGCTTGAACCCAGGAACCATGGGATCATGACCTGAGCCGAAGTCAGAAGAATTTAGCATTTTTAATCCATAGCCAGTAACACATTTCTTTCCTCTGGTACTTAAAACAGTGCACCTTGTCTGGAGGTATAATTGTCTCTCCCATATGTCTGGGCTGTGTATGTTCTAATCACCTATAAAGTCTAAAATATGCTGATGCCTGGGCTCCATTCCAGACCAAGAGAAATCAGAACCTCCAGGTTGGGGTCTGGGCATAGGCATTTTCAAAATGCTCTTCCGTAATCTCATATGCAGCCAGAGTTGAGAACCACTGTACAAAATGGTGAGCTACCACAAGGCAAATAACATAGCTTCTCTCTGCAACTCTAGTTATTAGCAAAGATTACTGTGGAATAAATAGTTGTCAAATGAATGAACTATGAACCGTAATAGAAATATAAAGAATAATTTATGTAAGGCTATTAGAAAATATTGTGAGATAAACAACTATATATTAATCTAATGACTTCTGGTTAATTGGACAGGTTTATTTAACCCCATCAAGCACATAAAATGACTAGAACCTCACATCTAACTAAGCAGTTTTCCCAATTGTGGTAAACTCGACCTTAAAAGAAATATAGATGGCCCTGCAAAAATATGGACACTAAGGCAGTTCATTAGCATGGTCTCTAACCGAGTCCAAAAGACAGACCTCCAAAGACCCCTCAGATAATGTAGATATATTTCAAGGTTGTTATCCTACAGCTGTCAAGCCCAGCCTCTCCTTCCCTTCTGCTGTGTAATTTATACTTGAGACTGGCATGAGAGTTTTTTATTAATGTTTGTCAAGCAACACTCTCTGCTCTCTTGTAATTACGCTGCCTGTTAGTAGCATTAACTACAAACATATCTCTTGGTTTTCACTTGTTAATTTGTGCCTCTCCTATATTTAGAGATAGCAATAGATGTAGTCATAAGATCAGAAAATTGCTGATGGTCAGGGGAGTTCATGAAGGTATGCATCCCTTTGCCTGTAATTAATCTGCAATGAACTAGTGTCACACAGTGGAAATATCACAAAAGAAGCTCTGGGTTTGAGTTGGTCCCTGTCACTTACCCTGCGTCCTTGGACACCTAAGCTCACCTCTTTATACTTTGCACCACCCCTCTCAAAAATGGAAGGTAATAATGAAATCTATTTCAAATGCCCAGCAGAGTTATTGTGTGGATAAAACAAGATGATAAACCATAAACACCTATGCTAATACCCTTGCTTCATTCATTCAGTTGCAAAGACTGCCTACACACCCAGGTACTAAAGGGATACAAATAATGATTCTTGTTACCATTGTTATTATAAGGACCATACTATTGATACTATTGAAATGAAGCCCTTCTGACATCTTGTGATGGTTAATTTTACAAATCAACTTGATGGGGCAGCAGGGTATTTAGATATTTGGTAAGACATTATTCGGGGTGTGTCAGTGAGGGTGTTTCAGGGTAAAATTGACATTTGAATTTCTAGACTGAGTAAAACAGATTTTGTCCTCGCTAAGGTGGGTGGGCCCCATCCAATCAGTTGAAGACCTGCATAGAAGAAAAAGGCTGAATAAAAGGAAATTTCTTTCTGCTTGACCGCACTGGCTTTGGACATTGTTTTTTTTTTTTTTTTTTTTTTTTTTTTTTTTCCCTGCCTTCAGACTTACACTGAAGCAACAGCTCTTCCTGGGGCTGAAGCCCCCCAGCTTCTGGACTGGAGCTTCACATCAGTTTTCTTGGGACTCCAGCTGCAGACCTTGAGACTTAATAGCTTCCATGATTGGGGAAGCCAGTTCCTTATAAGTCTGTGTGTGTATGTATATATAAATGTTATATACATATATATGTGTGTGTGTGTGTGTGTGTGTGTGTATTTTTTAAACATATAAACAAAACCAATAGAATGTGTGTGTGTGTGCGTGTGTGTATGTGTATGTAGGTACACATACATCCTATTGGTTTTGTTTATACACACACACACACACACACACACACACATCATATTGGTTCTGTTCTTCTGAGGAACTCTGACTAAAACACGTCTATAGCAATATAAACACTTTTGGGAGAGGGGAGTGCTTCAGGGATAGTCTTTAACTAAAATTTCTTACACTGGTAGAAATGTTTTCAGTGCATCCAATAGAAGTTGCTATGTGAGTCAGTGGTTATTGGAATCCACCGGCCAGCTTTAAAAACATCAATTCCCAGTCTTGTGACTGGCTCTTATGAATTAGTACCTTAAGGAGGCAGAGCCCAGGAATCTGGATTTGGTTTTTTTTTTTAATTTTTTTTTATGTTTTTATTTTATTTTGAGAGAGAGACAGAGTGTGAGAGAGGGGAAGGGGAAGAGAGAGAGGGAGACACAGAATCTGAAGCAGGTTTCAGGCTCTGAGCTGTGAGCACAGAGCCTGACACGGGGCTTGAACTCACGGACTGTGAGATCATGACCTGAGCTGAAGCCGGACGCCCAACCGACTGAGCCACCCAGGTGCCCCAGGAATCTGGATTTCTAGCAGTCTACCCAGTATTTCATCTGACTAACCACATTTGGGAACTTTCCACCTAAGTGGTTTGACTGACACAACTAGAAACCAAGGATCTGCCCTGGTGTCTGAAATCCCATCACCTCAGGTTCATACATGTGGTTTCTGTTTTGTCTCCTGCTAAATGCAGACAAGCTAGAAAGATAATACATAAGGCCTTTAACCATAAATTTAGGGTATATTTATCCTGAATTCAGCTCTGATAATGTTCCTTCTGCATCCAAACACCTTCAAGGTCTCCCCATTGTCTACTTAATAAAATCCGATCTTCTTCCAATGGTGTCCAAGTCCTCCCAAAATATGACCTCTGGATAACTGCAAGACCATTGTTCACCACCATCACCCACAAACACCTCACAGTCCAGCTACCACAGAGGCTGCATGGGTCCTGTTTTCACCTCCGCCTGGAGGGCACTGTTACTCCTGGCCACCATCCTCCAGATTTCAGGTCAAACAGCACGTTATTCTTAAACTTCTCTAATAACGCTCTTACAGACTGCTTTATACCTAGGCACCAGAGTGCGTGCCTCCCTTCTTGACCAGGAACTTCTTGAAAACAGAGGTCCGCTCTCCATGTCTGCGTCCCCAGAGCTCTGAATTTGGCACACGGTGAGATTCACACATATTAATTGAGTTGATTCAGACTCTTTTCGTACATGGACACCAAAAGGGAAAAATGAGGAAGTTGGACATTTAGCTGCAAAATTTCAAATGCTACGGGAAGACAGCATACTGTGCAGGCCAGACAGCACAGTGTGTTGGCGGGAAGCAAAAGCTTCGCCGAGATGGATGTGGGTGCGAGTCGCACCTCTCCTACTTATTAGTGATGCGATGGGTCAGGCTACTTCACCTTTCAGTGTCTCAGTTTCTTCGTCTGTAAGTGAAGACGATGATGGTATTACCTGACAAGGGCTGTCGTGAGGTTTAAATATGCTGAGAGCTTGGCATGTCAACAGAAAGTACCGTATTCACATTAATAAACTATACTTGTTATTGGGTCTTTCTTATTATTTTGCAACATTTGGGCAAGTGAGCACAGGCCTGGACAGTGGAAAATCCCTAATGTATAAGTAAGTAGAAAAGTGGAAGGGTCCTAAAGCTAGTTTATCTGGTGGGCCATGTCCATTTGTGAAGGGTATTTACCTCGGGGGCGGTGGGGGCGGGGACGGGGAACAGCCAGAGCCTTATCGTCTTCTTCCATGAGTTGCCTCTCTTCTCTGATGGATTTCCTTAAGGAATATAGATCCACAGGAGATTTATGTGTGTGCTCTGTTTCCCAATACTTAACTCAACTTATTTGCCACCACTAAGCATTCATTCTTTTCCTGGAGGTCAATTCGCAAGGTGCCTGCTCCTGCCAAGGGCAAGATTGATAGAGCAGCAGCTGCTGACTTGATGGCTAATGTACATGAGGCCGGCCTCCTCTTTGTCTCTGGACTAGAAGGACAAATGGGCCAAACTCAATCCTTGGAATTGAAAAGTGATCTTAGATACCATTTTGTCCAATCTACTGTCTGGATATCTGACAAAGCTCAGGCCTAGATCAGAGAAAATAACTTAGAATACGGTACAGACCTGTGGTTGCCAAAGGCCACTTGTCTGTGACAAAGACAACCTGTTCTGGATGAAATGAGAAAAGGAAGGCCAATGTTGCAAGGCTTTCATAAAAGTGAATGGGTTGGATATTTTTTAATGTTTATTTATTTTGAGGTGGGGGGGTGGGGAACAAGCGTGCACACAAGCTGGAGAGAGGCAGAGAGAAAGGTAAAGAAAGAATTCCAGGCAGGCTTCATGCTGTCAGCACAGAGCCTGACACGGGGCTCAGTCCCATGAACCGTGAGATCATGACCTGAACCAAAACCAAGATTTGGATGCTTAACCAACTGAGCCACCCAGGGGTCCCGGAATCTGTTGGATTTTTGTAATCCAAAGTTAAATTCTTCATACTTTTATAATATTAAGATTACTTTTCTTTATAAGACCATGATGGTTAATGCCAACTTCTCTCTTTAATGACCTTACCTGGGTAAATAAATGTAGATAACTCTATGTCCTTCTCCACTGTTTTGTTGTTGTTCCTTCAGTCGGCTGTTCTACTGGTCTACAAATTCCCCAAGAGTTTGGTACTCTCTAATGTCAAGATTGAGAACAGGAGCTGTGGAATCAGAAAGACCTGAAATGTTATCTTTGTTCTTCTTCCAAGTTGTATGACTTTGAAAAATTCATTTAACTTCTCCATGTCTCTAAAATGATGACAATAGCAATAATGCCTATTTTACCGGATCACTGTGCAATGACGAGATACCAGATGGCATGTGGTTAGCACCGGGCCTGGCACAAAGATGATGATAGTGGGTGGTTAAATAGGTTTTTCAGAAGTCAATCATGTAGATAGAATGTTTAAATGAAGAGCAGACTCATAAGGAACAAAAAAGCATTTAATTTCTCCATGTGAGATTATTCCTGTATGCTTTGAAAACTACTGCTGTTGGATTCAGACAGAATGGACTTACATGCTACTAACCTGAGCCAGTTTCTGGCCTAATGATTTTTTTTTAACGTTTTTATTTATTTTTGAGACAGAGAGAGGCAGAGCATGAAGGGGGGAGGGGCAGAGAGAGAAGGAGACACAGAATCGGAAGCAGGCTCCAGGCTCTGAGCCATCAGCCCAGAGCCCGATGCGGGGCTCGAACTCACGGACCGTGAGATCGTGACCTGGCTGAAGTCGGACGCTTAACCGACTGCGCCACCCAGGTGCCCCAAGGTCTAACGATTTTAAATAAGGCAATTAACTTCTCTGAGCACCTGTTTCCTCGTACAGTAGAAGATAGTCTCCCATTATAGAACATCAACACAGTAGGCATTTTACACACATCCTTATGTAACATATACAGCGACCCCATAAAATAGATACAGTTGATTATTGCTATTTGTAGTAATGCTCTATAAAGCTGTGTGAACCCTGAGCCATTGCTCCTAGGGGAAACACAGGGTTAGGTTCCTATGAGCCTCTGGTCACCACAATTTAATCAATCAATCAATACCTACCTTGATTTATGTGTGTTTCTTTTAAAAGACACTCTATTTAATATATAGTTGATTCATTAACATTGAAATCATGGCCAACAGTACTAGAACACACTCCTGAATGAAACGTGTCTAACACGTGCATTTTCTCACAGGCGTCTTCTGCTTAGGAATGCCAGGTAATAGTTCAGCACTACGATTGGGGTTAAACCGTGGGAAACGGTGAGATCGCCAACAGAAGGCACAAAAATGTGAAATAAGTGGTGCTGAAAAGGTCTCACAAAGGATACCTGTTTACAGTAGGACAGCTAACACAAGAAGGCAGAACAGTGCCTGTGGACCTCAGCTGGGAGTATGTGTGTTAGGCAACTCCTATTTTGTTGCTCTGTTCATGGTACATGTCTGCTAATGAGCACAAAAGCACCACAAGTATTGAATCTGGGATTACAAATAAATTTTAGTGAGTAGCTGTATTTGCAAATAAAGGATCTGCCAAAAAAAAAAAAAAAAAGAAGAAGAAGGATCACCTGTGCTATTCTGTTCACAGCTGAGGACTCTGATGCTCAAAGAACTTATTTAATAAAACTAACTAATGGCGAAGTTGATTTGAAATGGGTACACGTTTTCAAAGAACATTCACACATTCTCCATTATTAACCCCAGCATCTAGCGCTGCTTATATCCAAGTTACTCTACCTATGCAACAGGAGGGGTTTAAATAGCTACCTCACAGAAAGACGGTGAAGATCAAATTAGCTGATGCCCTTGGAGGTGCTTTGTAAACTGTAGAGCATTACACAAATGTGAGAGTTTCATAAGTAGATTCAATTAGAGTGAAGTTTCTCTATCCACTATTAAGGCTGACTATAATGAGCGCCCTGATTCTTCCACAGTTGAAAGAGACCAAGATGAGAACCAGGACCTTGAGAGGTCCAGGGCTGGATAGCCCTTATCCCAGCAAGCAATGTGAAGCTGGTGATTCAAGCTAATTCAACAGAGCCTCAGTGGGATTGCTCTTCTGGGATTCTGAGAGCCAAAGAAGTGCTCACAGTATATTTTAGCTAAAAGATCAAAATGCAGGTTGAATGCACTAAAAAAAGTGTTTCTGATGTCAAGTCCACTTATAGTCACTGTTACGAAAATCACCCAGACTGGCAAAAAAAAAAAAAAAAAAAAAAAAAAAAAAAAAAGAAAAAAATCAACAGGAACAGCATTAGTCAGCACTATTAGTCAGTGACTATTAGCAAGTGGGAGTATTATCTCAAAAACAGTCCTGAAGGGGCGCCTGAGTAGCTCTGTCTGATTTCAGCTCAGGTCATGATCTCTCATGGTTCGTGGGTTCAAGCCCTGCATCGGGCTCTGTGCTGACAACTTGGAACCTGGAGCCTGCTTCAGATTCTATGTCTCCCTCTCTCTCTGCCCCTTCCCTGCTCACACTCACACTCTGTCTCTCACTCTCTCTCGTGTGCAAAAATAAATAACCATTTAAAACATCAAACACACACACACACACACACACACACACACACACACACACACACACACCAAAAATAATCCTGATCCTGATGCTGCTTTGCTGTACTTGAATGAGGGAGGGGGCTTCGAGCCGACACTGTGTTAATCACAAAAGGGTATTAAATTAAGGTGAAACCATACTCATCCAAACAGTATCAGAAGAATTAACCCTCAGATAAGGAAAACTTGATAAAAAGGGAGAGAAAGGACTTGAACAGAATCATACCCTTTAACTCACTAATTAACTCACTTCAAGAATGCTAATAAAATGATCAGAGAAAGGAAAAATTTGACACACAAAGATATTCATAGTGTAGTTATTTCCGATTTTTAGCTTTTATAAGTAATGGGAAAATGGTTTAAAAATTATGACACATTCACACAATACTAAATATAATTAAAAATCATTTTAAGAATTTTATCAATATGCAAAAAAATATAGTGAGCATAAGTTTAAGTAAAGAAAAAAAAACTAAAAGCAGGATACAAAAAGCAGGAGTCAACTGTGTTTATGTGTGCATTCCTAAAAATAAAACAAATAAAAAATTTAAAGGAAATATGCCAAATATTAGCAATCATTGATTTTTTTGTTTGTTTCTGAAATTATGAGTGGGGTTTTTATTCATTTTTTTTAATTTCCAAGGTTTCTACCATAAATATATGCCATTATTATTTTTAAGATGGGGGGGGGGCAATAGCATAATGAAAGTACAATCTAATTTGCTGTCATACTCCACACCAAAAGACTGCTTTGATGAACAGAAGCACAGATTAAACAAGATTTAGCCTGTTCATCTAACAGGTCACTGATCTGTAAAAATATCAGATGTTTTCAGATTTTTCAAATCATTTATTATTAAGCAACTAGTTGGAGTGTAGCCAACTTAATTAAACAAAGAACAGGAGATGGCCCCATCCCCAGAACAGTCCCTGGGGGGCAAGACTCTCCCTTCCTCACCTTTGTACTGCCAGAACCTCATGCCTGCAACAGAACAGGATCTCAATAAATATGTATTGAAAGAAGGAAAGATTAGAAAATATGCTACCATAAAATCACAGTTCAGAAGCCATCTGTTTCATTCATTCGTGTACTCAAAGTTTTATTAAGCACTTATTACATGTACATATGAGTAGGCATGAGCAGCCTTCAAGACCAGGCAATGACCTATAACATTCCCAATACATAAACAAATAAAGAACTTCACATAATAAGAAAGTTATATGAATAAAATGCTAAGGAGGTTAACAAGAGGGAAGAATTTCTCCAGGTGGAAAATTATGAGAAGGCTTTTTAGGGGGCATAGGATTTGAACAGAGTCTTGAAGGATAGATAGAATTTGGACATGAGTGTGGAAAGTGGGGAGAAGACATCTCACTGAAGTAATGAGAAAAGCAAAGTTTTAAAGGCAAGAATTTATAAGGCTTAGGGAAAACAAGAAGTGCTTCGGTTTGGCTAGAGCATGGAGACCTGAGGGAGGTAATGGAGGGGACGCTGAAGCCATGGGACCTGGTTACGTAGAGAGGGATTTGAGTGTCAGGTTAAGATTTGCTTTCTCCCATAGATAAAGGAGAAAAATGGAGAGTCTTTGAGTAGTTGAGTGACCTGGGCAGAGAAATGCTTTAAGGAGACACTTGGGCAGCAATTCATAAAATGAATGGGAAAATGGGGAGGCAGAGCCTTAAATGGGGTAGAGCTCCCCATGACAAAAACCTCCAGTGAACAGCTGGGAATATTCAACCAGCTAAGCAGCTGGAACCTCAGCTCTTAGTTCCCTCAATCATCAGAACTGCCCCCAGCTCTCTGCTGCTGGATTTCCTCTAAGATGAGATGCTAAGGACCAAGCTTTAAGAGTGATGCTTGAACCCTAGGCTCAACCACCAGCCCAATTCCTCCTCTGCAACAGAAGCGCTTGAATTGCTTTGCAAATATATGCAGATACATGCGAATAATAAATCCATTAACATGTGCCCCAAGCCTCAAAGGGAAAGGTTTGCTTTGATCAAAGCTCATAATGGGATATATCCAAGGGGCAGAAAAACAATATCCTGCTCAACCCAAACAAGGGAAGGCTTAGGTTCTGAAACAGAATGCCTGGTCTTAGTAACTGCTATTCATTGAAATATTAGGGCATATGGCTTTCCCCTTCTACTTCTCTGTTTCCTGAGGCTGGAATTTCTGTAAAAGATCTCTCTGCTTCAGTTTAGCATGGCTGCAAGTACTGATGAAAACATGTGTGTGTATGTGCGCGCACGCGCACGCGCGTGTGTATGTGTGTGCTGAATATGACCCTCTAACCTCCTTAAAGTATGGTCTACAGATCAGTAGCATCAACACCATCTGGAAGAAGCCAGATTCCAGTACTAGTGAGTCAGAATCTGCACTTCAACAAGATGCCAGGTGTGCATTATAATGTGAGGAGCAATGATCTAAATAACCTAAGTAACTACAATTATAAACTCCTAAAGGCCAGGACTCATTCTTATTTACCCTCATATCCCCCAGTCATGGTACATAATCAGTAATCAAAACAGGCCTCTCTTTCCTCTTCTGTAAAATGAGATAATAGCTATCTCAGGGGCTATCGCATGGAGTGAACAGAATATTAAACGTAAGATGTTTGAGCACAATACCTGCCGTGCAGCCGGTGCCCAAAGTCCTAATTCCCTCCTCACTCCCGTTCTCCGTTCCAAGCAATTGCTGAACTGTGTGCTAGTAGCTTAAGTTGAGCATTTTGTATTTTCGAAAACATCTATCTCATCTAATCCTCCTATTCAGAGAACAGGTGTTACCAGCTGAGTTTCCCCAGCCAGAACACTGGGAACCAGACAGATTCAAGTTCTTGTGCAAAGACATAAGAGGGGCAGGGCTGGAATTTCAACCAGCCCGTTTCTAACCCCGCAGCCACCCCGTCCATAATGTAGGGCAGATCACACACATACCCTGCTAAAAATTATTCTACCACCTTCAGGGCAGATTCTAAACTTTTTTTGCACAGCCTAGGAGGGGACGGTGTGATCTGAATGTACTACAGAAGGTGCCATTTGACGTGGGCATGGGTTGGCTGTGTCAGGTAAGACAGTGCTGCAAAACCCAGGGAGAGTTTTGTGACCTGCCCTCTGTCTGCTTCTCCAATCCCGGCTGCTTCATTCCTATTGTTTCAGGTCATATTTGTCAGTTCAAAGTCATCAGGACATTTCACATCTCCCTCGATACACTATGGTCCCTTTCTCTGGAATGGGTTTTACTAACCCACTGTGTCAGATAGCTTCTCTAGACATACCTCCCACATTTCCCCTTGGGGCTGATCTGTCTGGGTAGTTTCCTAGCTGGGTTTGGCAGGGGATGAAAGGGAAAGAGGGGAGTGAGGTCAGAGTATGTATTCCCCTGGGTTCTTTCCTACAAGGTGGATGAGAGCCAGCTGTGTCCCTCTAGGGAAGGCTCTCTTCCCTCAAAGAGGCCAGGGCTACAGGATTCTGGCAACTGAAGCCTCCTGTCATCACGGGGGGCATGGGTGGTATCAGCTGAGCACCACATACCCACACTATGCCTTCTGGTTTCCTTATACCCTCACCTTTGTACGTAAACCCTCTTCCGGCGATCCCATTTTGCACATGCCTTTTGTTTCCTTTTAGGAGCCTGACTAAAGCACTCTTCATCCAGCTAACTCCTATTCAAACTAAAGAACAATCCAAGGGCCACCATCTTGGATTCCATGATACCTTCTCTCACAGCAGTTGTGACACATACTATTAGTGTTCATGTTCTTGTCCTACTTCTTCAAGGACAAGGATGATATTTTTTTTTCTACTTTATGGGCTCAGTATCTAGAAAGCACTCTACAAATATGTGTTAAATAGATTAATTAAGAGTGACTAGGTCACCTCTTCTTAAGTGAAACATTTCTACCTTATGAAAATGAAGAAAATCTCTAAGGATATTTTTTTTTTATATTCAAGGCATTGTTGTTCTATACTTAAGACTGCTCTTTTTTCGTGAATCACTTAATCTGGGACTAGTCCAGGCAAACTGAGCACATTTTCACCCTAATTATAATCTGCGCATGGCGGTGTGATGTCTAGGGACGGAGTGAAGTTCAGGAACTCTAAAATGGCTGGAAGGGATGGTGACATTTGGAATTCTTGGGTAGCCACCATAATCCCTGCCTCCTGAGATACATACCCCTGTGTAATTCCCTACCGTTAGTGTAGCCTGGGCCTAGTAACTTGCCGCTCACAGACAGAATATAGCAATGTTGCTCTGGTGATTTGGTTCCTAAAGAGTGACTTACATCTTGCTGGCACTCACTCACTCCTTCTGGCTCTCTCTCTGCTCACTCTGATGAAGCCTGCTACCATATTTCTGAGCTGCCCTATGGGGAGGCCCATGTGGTAAGGAAGTGAGGGCAGCCTCTTGCCAACAGCCAGAAGAACTGAGCCCTCGGTCTCATTGCCTGCCAGGAACTGAATCCTGCCAATAACCACGGAGGGGCTCGAAAACGGATCCTGTCCCAGCCAAACCGTGGGATGATTGCAACCCTAACTAATATAGCAGCTTGAGCCAGAACCCAGAACCCAGAGAATCCAAGTAAGCTGCCCCAGTTTCCTGATCTACAGAGATCATGAGATAGTCAATGTTGTTGCTTTAAGCCACTAATTGTGGGACGCTTTGCTATGCAGTTAATAGGCAAACTACTCAAGGATTTTCTCCAACTTAATTATCAGTGGCACAGTTCTAGTTCTGGCCTGCCAGATCCCAGAGTAAGAATGGGAAAACCAGAGGGAAATAGAGGAAAAGATTGAATGCTTGTAGATTGCAATTGTTCTAACTTAGCCCAGAAATTTTGTTTCCATCCCAAAGAAGAAATTCAATGACATCATTCTAATTGACCTGACTGCTTCCTGGTCTTTACGCATTTTTGTTTAAAAAGTGATTTGGCTTTGCAGCCTCTGGCCCGCCTCCCCCAGATGAATCGAATAACAATGGAAACTGAAGCTGCCACTTACTGAGCATTAGGGATTGTCTGCAAAATAGCCAACAGCAATTCCTCCCATCCCTGTATGCATGCCCACTGGCCCCCCCAAGAGGTAGGGTCTACCTCCCCTTGAACCTAGTGTCTTGCTCTGACCAGCAGAACTGGCAGAAGCAGCATCATGACAGTGCTCAGCCTGGGCCTTAAGGGGCGTAATGGTTTTTATTTTTGCATTCTTGAGAGCTCTGAGGTGTCATGTGAAGAAGTCTAATTACTCTGCTTGAGAGGGGAGAGGGAGGGCATGGAGAGAAAAAATCTGCAGAAGGTGGGAGATTACAGTGAGAGGCAGAGAGAGAGAGTGAGTGAGCAAGCATAAGCCCACCCAGCCACCAGTGGTTCTAGCCACCCCAGCTGCAGCACCAGTCATGTTGAAGAAGCTACCTTGAATCCTCCAGTCCTGGATGAACTGGCCCACACAGAGCAACAAGACCCTTCCTTGACTGGGTCAAGGGCTTCCTTGACCCCCAAAAGCCCTTCCTTGACGGGAGAGTCACAAGCAAATAAATGGTTGTTTTTAGCCAATAGGTGTTAGAGTGATTTGGTATACAGCAATTGACAACCAAAACTCTGAGGAACTAAGATGCTGTCCAGCACCCGACTAGACTTTTCACCTATACCCCCCTATAGTCCTTACAACTCCAACTCTGTAGGATGTGTAAGTCTACTGCCCTGAGGATGAAGACACGGAGACCCAGAGAGACCAGTAATTTATGCGAGGTGGCTTATAATTTATACAAAGTCACGCAATCATCACTCCGGTTCTAGGGTGGCTGATGGAATCAGGTTCTTTGATTTAAGTTGGGCCTAATGCAGAGAAGGTGCACATACATACATGCTTCATGTTAAACAGGAGCTTTTATTTGTTGCCCTCGAGCATCCCTTAGCCTGGAGTGGGGCTGCAGGAAGCAGAAGAAGAGAAGTCACTCACAAGAGAATGTCCTTCAGAATCTCACTCCAGGGAAGCTGGAGTAGCAGGTGTCTGTGTAGCCTCAAAGGTGGTAGCAATAACAGTTATGAAGTGCTTAGCCCTTTCTATTGTATTCACTCATTCAACCTTTCCAATAATCCCGTGAGTTAGGAACAATTATCAGCCCCACTTTATAGACGGCAAAACCAAGGAACATATAGGTTAATTAACTTACCCAAGGCGATGCTGCTAACTGGTAATCAGAGGGCTCCAGCCCAGCATCTGTGGGCTCTGCGTTTGTGGCAGTGACAAGACAACGCAGCTGGCTGAGTGTGCCTGGCCACCTGAGGCTGCCCACGGACAGGTTTTAGCTCTCCCCTTTCTGTGAGTTTGTTTATCTAAGGCTAGCTAAGGCTCTTACAAGCTCCACTAAACGTGACTAGTTATTTCATTATACACTTTATCCCAATCCATCAAACACCCTTATTCAAAGGTCAAAGAACACTTTTGCCATTGTGACAAAATATTGCGATTTTAGGCCAAAAGCTTTCTGCTAACTTTCTACATAGTCCGCAGTAATAAAGCCCAGCATATAATAAGGCAGTACCTGGGTGCAGCTGGAACATAGTGGGGGAGCAGAGTAGCAGTTTACAGGGCAGGAGAAGCAGGCATGTAGAGATTTCTAGGCCCTGGTAGGAAGGATAGATTTTTACTCAAGTATGAAGAGAGGATATCTGTGGCAGGAGGCCTATGTTCTCTTTTGCTTCCTGGGTACATAGCTGCATTACATTCCCCACCCTCCCTTGGAGTTAAATATAGCCATGAACCTGAGTTCTAGCCAATGGAAGGTAAGCAGAAGTGATGTGACTCATTTCTGAGTGTGGCCCATTTAAGCTGCCTATGCCCTCTCCTTCCCACTGGAACAAAGCCCCCAGAGCGCCTTTGAATAAGCAGATGCCCTCAGGGCTTCACCCATCTCCCTTTGGACCCCTTTATCATTTTCCTGCATGGCTCACTCCAGGTGTTCTTCCTATTCCAAATGCCAGCACCTGCATCTTCTCATCAGCGACCTGCCCACAGGGTGTCTAAAGCCCCTCCACCTGCACATGCAGATTGCCACAGTACCTGGGAAGGTATGTCTCCCCAGAGGCAGCCCTTAACCAATGAATGAGCTCCAATACTCCAGCTCTCTTCTCCTGATGGGAAAACTCTGACGTGAGGTCTACACTGTCTTTAGATCTTGCCTTGTGGGATCAGGCTGAAGTTACCTCCTTGGGATTTTTGCTCGATATCACACCCTTGCTTGATAGCCTTCCCTTCCCGGTCCTTCCTTGATATCCTTCCCCATGTCTATATCAGTTCTTTCCCAGCTAAGCTTCCTACTAGATCACTTCCATATGAATCCCGGTTTCAGGGCCTACTTCCAGGAAATCCAATCTAGGGGATCTTTGAAACCTCGTGTGAACAAGGCTTGAATGACTCCTTAGAGCGGGGCTGTGCTGCTGTGCTATTCACTCCTTCAGGTTACAACTCTTGGTGTGAGCTGTTACATAGTTTTGGCCCCCTTTGCTATAGCAGCTAGCCTTCCCTAGCTGATACCCTATAAAAAGGTTTTAAGCAGAAGAGTGACTTGACATCTTTTATACTTAAAAAATAATACATGGCTCACATTGGGAAGATAGATCAGAGGGTGGCAAGAAGCAAACGAAGAGGTTCCTGTAAAAGAGACAATCCATTGTGGCTTCTCAGACCTGGGTGCTGGTATTTGAGTGTAGACATTCCAGAACACGCTTTTGAGATGGAAATGAGATTGGATACTATTGGATTGGGTATGGGGATGGGAAAGAGAAGAAATCCAGAAGGTATTCTAAATTCTGGATTGGCGATTAAAAAGTCCACACAGGTGATGGACTCATCATCTCATTATCCAAGTACAATACTTATACAGCAAACCTGAAGTTGGTTCCACCGTAGCACTATGTTGGCCCACCTTACAAAATTTCTCTTCCTTTTCTAAAGTAAGGGGAAAAGGAAGCAATTGTGAATCAGGCATGAATCCATGACCGTGACCCCTCTCCTGGGTTTCCTTTCACCCGGGTTGACAAGCTCCCTCTTACCGAAACCATAGGCTGCAAATGCCACTTGAAGAAAGATTTGCCTGATGGGATATGGTTGAGGAGCCAAGGTTTACAAACAGGGTATGAACTAGGGCCCTTCCATTGTGAGAGAGCAGGTCTCACATCAGAATCTGTAAGGTGTGCAAGGATGACCAGGACAGGTCTCTGTTTCCAAGTAGGAAATGTCCCACTGAAAAGATGAGTCATAATCTATCCCACACCTCAAAGTTTAATATGCATATAAAGTTAAACATGCATTGTGGATAATATAAAAAGATAATCTGAAACTTAATTTCAGTGTCTCCGATCTCCTGCCCCATCGTGGGCATCACAAAGACCACTGTATATTCAAGGTCTTTATTCCTGGTCCACCTGTCCCCACTTGCCTTCTTCCTTCCCATCTGGCTACCCTCTTGGGGGCCTCCCATAGCAACCTGCCACTGAGGGCTTGCTCTGTTAAGCCTACCTTATTTTCTATATTTCTGATGCTTTGATGTGTGAGGTTTGATACTGCAGGGAGTGTCTATCCCAGGGTTAGCTAATTCCTAGAGATAGCAAGCAATTTTCCTGGAGTGCACCTCTCAGATGCAAATGAACCAATCCAGATCCTGTACCCGCCCCCCCCCCCCCAAACTCTAACGCTCTAGGCCACCATCCATCTGCCTTAATCATCCCAGGGCCAAGTACCAAACAACTAGGGACGGCCCCTATGCCTCAGAGACCACTGAAATTATTCAAATTAGCCAATACTAAACTTGTTTACCCTGCCTCATGTTCCTTCTTACAGAAGTCACAATAAAAGCTCTTGCCCATGGTTCCTCCCTCTCCCTCTGCCTCCTGACCAAGCCTGGGGCTTCCATATGGACCTGGTGAAGTGCTATGCTTCCTCCTTTTGCTATCTGTGAGTAATAAACCATGAATGACAGCCATCTCCTGATCTGGGGGCTTTACCATACCTAAATAATAATAAAAAAGTATATTTTTAAAACACATATCCCCAGCTCAGAGCCCTCTGTCCCATCCCAGGTCCCCCACACTATTCTTCAGCCTACAGGAGCCTGGTGTCTGAGATGCATACCCTGTCCTAGTCTCTTCTTGAGAATCTGTGATGAAAAGTTCAGTTCTCGGAGTCACAATGTCTAGGCAACCCAGGGAAGATTCTGTCACCTCAGTGTGCCACATCTACCTCTTCTTCGTATAGTGACAGTAAAAGTACCTGTTTTGAAAATTTGTTGTGAGCACTGAATGAGACAATGAATGTGAAGTGCTTAGAACGGTGTCTGGCATGGAAGAAGAACTCAGGAACTGTCAGTTATTGCTGTCATCACCATTAGTAGAGAGCAAAGAGTGGTGACAAAGCTAGCAGAGGAATCTAACATGTTACCTACTGCTTCACCAATGCTTTCCACACACACAGAATAAGGGACAGGCAGCAGAGAGGAATGATTGCATATTCATAAGCACCTCTAACCAAATTAATTGATAGGGTACGATAGTAATAAAAAGAATTAATTTCCATTTTAATAACTTCGCATGCTACATGTTAAGTATAGGTCCATATTACCAGTGGCCACACAATTTCCCCTTTGCATCTGTTCCATGTTGATTATGATGTCAGGAAAGCAAAAGTTAAATCCCTTTTTAAAGAAGGGGAAAAAAAATCTAATTTAATAACATTACAATCCTGTTGAAAGCGGGATTAAATCTTAATAAGGGTGGAAGGATGTTGTGTTTCATGTCTGTTCCTCTTGAAGCCCGGGCAACTTGTTCAGGGACAGAGACCGTGTTGTCAGAGAACTTCACAGCCCAACCCGGCCTCATCTTCCCGCTTCCGGACACAGCAGCAGTCTCTGATGGTGCTGACACCTCCATTTTCACTTTTCCCTTCCTGGTGCTTTTTCTTATTAAAGCAGCTTGATTCTGTAATTTCTACCAGTACAGATGAAGATAAAATGACTCCCAACTTTTGCTTTGACCTTATAAAACTATGTAATTGGTACAGAACCTTCAGGCTAAATGAGTTTCCTTTGGATTGAGAACCTTGGGCAGGAGAATCATAGAGTTAAAAACAGACCACATGCCCAGATAAAATCAGCTCACAAACCACTATTCTATTTGCCTGAGTATTGAAACTCAGGTCTAACACCAATCTCATGCAAGTCTAGTTTTTATGTATTCATTTTTTTTCTCTTAAAAGTAAATATAATGGCTCAGAGCACAACAAAACGCATCCAGCTCAATTCCCTCGTTTCACAGAATCTCGTCATTCTGAGGGAGTCCTCGTAACCCACAGAAACTGTGTCTAAGCTCCTACGAGTTGCTCCTGGGGCCCAAAGACTGGCCCTGTTCCTGCTTCATCGTACCTATGAGCCAGTGACGCATTACAGTTGCCCAAACAGGCCGCAATGGGCCCTAGTTCTGAGTCTTCACAGCTGCATCACTCCTATCTGGAATACTCTCTCCTACTAACCCTTCTGCCAAACTCCCACTCTACCTTCAAGCTTTAGCTCTGAATGCCTTCCCTGATGATCTTGGGAAGATGCTCCATGCTCACATGGACTCTTGTGCAACCTTCACGTCACAGTGGTCAAACTACTGCAGTGATTTGCTTCCTTGTAGATGGAGATTACAGTGGGTGGAAGCCTATCCTTTCATCTGTTTCCCTACGTAGCACCTAGAACAACAATGGGCGTATCTCGGCTTAGGTGTGTAGGATGGTTAGTAAAACCAAACTTGCATAGTGCTTAGTATACATCGGGCACAGCTTTCTATAGTATTACACCCATATACACTCATTTAACCCCCCGAATCCCAAGCCACTCTTACCACCATCCACATGTTAAACTGCAGGACCTGGAACATCGAGGGGAGAGGTAACCTGCCCAAGGTCATGCAGCTAACAAGTGTCAGCTAGAGTGTGCATTCCAGTCCAGGAAGTTTGGCTGCCGAACACAGACCTCTCAAGCTACCGTGCCCTGCTCTGTGACAATGCCCCAGGACTGGCAACTAGCACTCCTCTAATGCGCTAGGACTGGTGCTGGCTGGCTCCTGTGCTCTAGTCTGTGGAGGACTTGGAGGCTGCCATCAGGGCTGGCAGGGAAAGAATGCTCTGATCAATGAACCACTCTCCGGAGAGACAGAACAATGGATGGCGCTGGTCAGCCAGGCATCTCTGCTAACGAAGGGCCCAGGCTCCACACCAACCCCCCAGCCGAGGCAGTTTGAATGCCCACAGGGTTGGACCTTTGGGTGATTGATAAACAATAGAAGGTACCAGTATTCATCCTGATCTGCCAAGGCTCTTCGTTACTGTCAGTTATGGGCCAAGTCAGCTCTGCCACAGGAAGAAGGTTTGCTCGTTAAGCTGAGGCCCTGTCACAGGTGGCTGCTGAGTTGAGGAGCAAAGGTAATGAAATTGCAGGGCCATGCATGAAGAGATGCTGGCTTCTTTAATGTCCCTCTCATAAAAGCACTGTTGGAATTCTTGCCAACTACCTTGGAAGCACACTCCTATCTGGGCACGTTAAGACAGGTCTGAATTAAGGACTATCTCTCAACAGTACCATATTTAAATTTTTTTTTCAACGTTTATTTATTTTTGGGACAGAGAGAGACAGAGCATGAACGGGCGAGGGGCAGAGAGAGAGGGAGACACAGAATCGGAAACAGGCTCCAGGCTCTGAGCCATCAGCCCAGAGCCTGACGCGGGGCTCAAACTCACGGACCGTGAGATCGTGACCTGGCTGAAGTCGGATGCTTAACCGACTGCGCCACCCAGGCGCCCCTACAGTACCATATTTAATAAACACAGAATTTTTTTGAAGACTTGATTTTTAAGTAACCTTTACACCCAAAGTGGGGCTCCAACATACCAGCCCAAGATCAAGAGTCACATCCTCCACCAACTGAGCCAGCTAAGCACCCCTAAATGGAGGCTTTTAAAAGGTTTTATTTTTATTTTTAAATCTCCAATTCTTCACATATTCAACAAACATTTCTCTGATCACCTACTGTGTGCCAGACACTCTGTTAGGTACTAGAAAGGCAGAAATGAGACAAAGCAACAACACCCTCGGTCCCCCAGTAGCCACCAGTTACCAAGTTATTACAGGCCTTCAAGAAGATCCTATACACCCAAAGCTGCAAATACTGAGTGCTAGTTCTCAGTAACAACAAATTCATGGCACACTGGAAACACAAAAAAGGAGGGGGGTGCAGGCAAGGAGAAGACCCCATAGGAAGCAACAGACTTGGCCAGAGCAAGAAACTGGAAAAGGATATTCCAGTGAGGACAGCCCGTTCAAAGACTGTTCTCATGGAAGCTTGAAAGAGCGTGATCAGCAGTTCAATATACCTGAAACCCAGAGTTCAAGGAAGGGGACTGAGAGATTTAGGAAGGAGCCAAGATATTCTAGGGAGTTTAGATTTATCTTAAAGGCATGGGGCACCCTGGAAGGATTTTAAGTGAACAGGAGGAAGGCTGTATTTTATCAGATTTGCATTTCAAAATGAGCACTCCATCCAGCAGGAGGAATTGGATATAGGCACTCCAAGAGTGAAGGTGTGATGTCAATGGCAAAGTTCAGCCATCAAACTCAGTGCAAAGGGGTATATAATGGACATATGTGCAGATCAAATGTCCTGACAACATATCCTAGAAGTAATGGGTCACCGAAACATTAACATAAAGCGGTTGTGCTTTCCCCAACTGTGTTAACTAGAGACCAAAATTCTCTGGCCCTTTGGGGCAGATCTTATTAGCAACATGTTCCCCATCCATGTGTCAATTTCTCCATCAACATGAAGGGATACCATGGAGCCAGTGTAAACAGGGATTTAGAGATTTAATTCAGTATTAGAAAATGGACCCCTTAAAGTGTTATGAAAACAATATAGATTATATACCTCTCCAGTCTCCAGTAGGATTTCAAAGTTAAAAAAGAAAGTTAGAACTGGCAGGAAATTCAGAGACTATCCAGCCCAAACCTTTCAATTCATGGATCCATATCTTTAGTTCTTTGGTTGTCTGATAAAACCCTACTTGTCATTAACCCATGATGTCTCAAAGTCTCTCCCATTCTGTAGGTTTCTTGACTCCCACAGGATTAATGACTCCCTCTTGGGAGCTCTGGTGGTATTTATTGTCTGGCCTTTACTTTGTCATCCTGTAAAATATATTCACCATCGTGCCATGGATTGGATACTTGGCAGAGTCAAATAGAGAGTATAATCTCAACCTACCTATTTCATAGGGTTGTTAGATATGCCAGGAACCTGCCTATTTGATCTCAGATCTCTTCTCTGTCCTTCAGGTTTGTAGGAAATGACATTTCTCAAGCTCCCTTGTTCTCGGGCTTCTAAGTATATATGGCCAATTGGAGGCACCATGTGGTGACTAAAAGATCGGAAGGGGGGACGAGGTCAGGGTATATCAATCCCCATCTTTCCTGGATTTGGTTGGCATCTCCATAAGGAATAGCATCTCTTCCATGGTTCCTCTGTGGTTCTAGCATCTGAAGGTGACCCTAGTCTCTGGGATTTGGTGGCACTACCTTCTCCCTCTGTTCCTCTAGCCTAAGGATTACAGTGGCTTTCTCTCATTGCTGGTCTCTGGCTTGCTTTTGGATTCTCAGTTCTTCCACCACCCATGCAACCAGTTCCTGTATTGAATTCCCTCTGTTTGAAATACCTAGAAAGATTCTATTTTCCAACTGGATCCTGACTGATATATTAGTCAAACAGAAAAGGAGTGGAGAAAATAAGTAATATTATGGACAACATAGTCGGTGTCAGGCTCTGACTCTGGGTGTTCAATTCATGATTTCAAGACAGCATAGTGGTTAAGGTTACAGACTTTGTCAGTGAGACCAGGCTTCAGGTCTCAGTTCTGACATGTACTAACTCAATCTCAGCCTCAGTTTCTGTTTGTGTAAATCAGGGATAAGAATAACATCCACATGCAGAGTTATAAGGATTACTGATAATATATGTATAAAGCAACTAACACAGAACTCAATTCATAATAACTCAGTATTAGCTATGATTATTAATAACAAGTAGTAATAATCCAAATAAACCTACAAAGCTGGTATTATTATTCCTTATTACATCTGAGAAACCAAGATTCATAGGTGTTAAATAAAATGCCAAGGTCATAAAGCTGATAGGGGGAGAGAGATGATAAGATTAATAAAATTCTGACTCCAAAATCTTTGCTTTACCCACTAAACAACATGGGTTCACAGGTGGAAATATATAAATGGAAACTATAAAGGATGTTACAGATGTCAGGTTGGAGATACTCGGCTTCCTAATAAAGTTGGTGCACTTGTGTTAGGAGCAGAGTTTGGGAGGAGGCAGAATTCTGGACAAACGCTATCCTGAAGGCAGACCCAGAGCACCTCATGGACAGCAGGCTGGTCAGGGTTGGTGACAGGATGTGCTTGCCCTTGGGGAGGCCACAGCTCCGCCCCCTGATCTGCTTGCAGGGGGCTTTGGAGTGGGCCTCACCTTCTCATTACCGCCCTGCTGAGGGGGTAAGGGCTAATGGACTGTGGGTCCAGGGAGAGAAGTCAGCAGCTCCACACAGCTCACTCCCCAGCATCCAGGCCTGATCCTGTGACCTGAGCTCCTCATGCAAGGCCATTACCCACTCCTGAGACTGCCGGCATTAAGATTCCCTCATTATTGGCCATGCAGATTGTTCCTGGCGATAATGAGGTGGCAAGAGAGGAGACTGTCCTGGGGGAACTTCAGAGAGCCAAGCCTTCCACGGTGGCTGAGTTCCTAACCTGCTATTTTAGAAAATTTCTTTCTAAATTGCCAGGAATAATTTTCTCCAGGGAAACTCTGACCCTTCTCTTTGTCATTCTTCTTAGACTATGTACCAAAAGACATGTAACTCCACACTCACCCCTTCCCTCCCATCTTTGTTCTTCTCTCCATTCCTCTTTCTCTCTCTCTTCTGTATTCTTTCTTTTCCCTTTATTCTCCTATTCCTTCACATGACATAGTGACACAAGCTTTGGAACAAGATACATGATGGGCTCAAATCCTAGCTCTGCCTCCTCGTGACCGGAGATTTGGGGCACGTTTCTTAATCTTTTGGAGTTTCTGGTTTTCTTATTTGCAAATCAAGACCCAAATTCTCAGGGTTTTGTGATTATTAAATGAGCTCATTTATATAAAGAGGCTTGTCAAGTGCATGGGCACCTAACTGGCACAGAACAAATGCGGGTTATCTTCCTGTATTCGGCGAAGCTTTGTCGCGCGTTATGCGTCAAGTCCCATGGCAGTAACTGAGGTCCAGAATAAGACTTGATTTCTTCCACCAAGGAACTTTCTCATCTTGATACTAAGGAACAGCCAGGGAACTTCGGATTTTCCTAAACTAAACAAAGTTAAATGTTTTGCCTAGTATGTATCAAATATCCAGTGGGATATAACTAAATTTTTTTCTAAAGCCAAGAAAATTGGGTTAAAGAACACCATGGTAACTGAAAGGTCCATATCGTCCAAACCACTTATTCGGGATGAAGCCTCATTGCCCCCATAAAACATGTTTGCAGAAAGAATCACTGGGGCTTTTTTTTCCTATTTTTTTATATTGATTCTATTTGCTATTGATTTTTTTTTTCTGAATGTAGGATTATGAACTACTTTAAATCCCTATGAAACTAGAAAGAATATGAATAAGGTAACAGTAAAACACCATGATTTTTATTTACATTTTTTAATTACAAGTGAGGTTGAATATATTTCCATATTAGCTTTCAGTTGTACTTTTCCAGCACCTCTGTTTTATGATGTTAACTGGTTACTATCCATGTGGTACCTGCTAAGCCTGAGTGTTACTTATTTTTGTATCCTTTGTGCAGAATGGTACAGCATCTCAGACCAAAGTGGGTTTTGAATAAAAATACTCTTATAACGTGGCACGCACTGATGTTAGCATGTGGGAGGTAGGAGGTTCTCAGGGATACATTCTAAGCTCCGTGATGCCTGTGTTCTGTTGGCCACTCATTGAATGAAGGAAACTGATTTGGTGTTAGTGGCCTAGGTTCAAAGCCTAGCTCTGTTGCTTACTGGCTGTATGACTTTGGACAGACTTGCTTTACCTCCCTGGGCCTCAGTGTTTCTGGCCAGAAAATAAGGATTTTTTAGATAAGCTCCAAGATCCGGCCCAATTCTTATTATGACATGATATTTATGTGACATATTTATTTATAGGATGAAAAATTATGTTCAAATTTTAATTATTTTAAAAATTATGCTTTATTATCCTATAGATTGTATCAAGCGGTGCTGTCCAGTAGAAATATAATGTGGGGCATGAACGTGAGCCACATATGTAATCGTAAATTTTCCAGTCACCACATTTAAGCGAGTAAAAAGAAACAGGTGAAATTAACTTACACAATAGGTTTCTTTAAGTGAATGTAACCAAATATCATCATTTTAACATGTGGCACTAGCTATATTTCTAGTGCTTAATAACCACATGGGGCCCATGGCTCCCGTGTTGGACATGGACAGCAAGGTATGGAGTTTGGCAAGGGGAGGCTGGCCTTTTCTGCTACTACTGCCCTCTTGTGGATCAATGAGTGGCATCTCACAGAACAGGTGGGATGTGAGCCATGTAGCCCCTAGCCTGGATCCTACTAACCATAGTCACATGTCCAAGTCAGAAACATAGAGAGTTATGGGGATGGGACAGAAGGCAGCCACAGTCGAATGAACGAAAGACACACATGCCATTCCATACGGGTGAGAAACACGGGCTCTTCTACTAACACTGTCTCAGGCCTGGAGGTATAAGAGATCACCTCTGTGACTTGAAAGTCAAGTCAAAGACCATTTATCAAGAGTCTAGAAAAAAGGAAACATAAATAATCTGAACCGTTTTCAAACTCCTGTCCAACGATAATTATGCCTACAGTCCTTCAGCAGCTATCCTGAAGTGCCCTGCAGAACCTTTTGAGTCGCCTGGGAAAGAATTGATTGCGTCTGGTGTATTTTGATTCTTTGCAAATTGGTACCCACTGTATAACATATTTTGTGACCTTCTAGTAACCAGAATATTTGATTTTCTGGAACAATTCATTGGAATAGCAGAAAGAGCATGGATTTTGGAGTTAGACATGGATTTGACTCTCAAATACATCATTTGCCAAGTGAGTTTGAAATTTAATCTTGAATTTGAAATTTAAGCTCTTTGGACTTCAGTTTCTTTATCTGAAAAGTGGGAATGACTCTTAGTCTTCAGGATACTCATAGTATTTAAGCGATGATTATTTATTCAACGAATATTTATTGAGCACATTTTATAGGTCAGGTATTGCATGGGGGGGCAATGCAAACAGTAGTAAATAATATATAATCCACCACTTTCTCCATAGGGTTTTCCCTGGTGGGGAAAACAAGCATTTAAAAACCATTAGTATTTGAAAGAACCTATGCAGGGCGCTATGGAAGCATGAAGTCGGGAACATTATGGGGTAGGTCTCTCAGCAGGGCCCCCTGAAGAAATGATATTAAATGGAGACTAAAACAATGAACAGAGGTCATCCAGACAAAGGATTCTGTAGGGCAGTGTTCTAGGCAGACAGAACAGTATGTGCAAAGGCCCTGAGGCAAGAGAGCATGGCTCATTTGAGGACCTAAAAACAGTTCAGTCCAGAACAGAAACCAATGGGGCTAGAGATGCGTGGTCCAGATCCAGCAGGCTGTTGTGAGCCTGAGAGAATTTAGGCCTCCATTTGGAAGGCATGGAGTCATTGGCAGATATTAAACGGGAGAGTGACATTACTGTATTGTTTTAAAATCTTTCTGGCTATATAGTAAGACGTGGGTTCAGTTATGGTGTGGAAAACAGAGTGGAGGCTACAGCAGGAATAACGGTGAAATATAACGGAGTTTTGGATGTGACATGTATAGTGTGATAGAAGAGGATTAGTCTAAGCAATATTTAGGGAAATAAGAGAGAGAATTAACCAGATTGCTTTATCTTCATGCTTTATCACTGCATGGCATGTGGCTGATAGGTTTTGCCTGGTGTTGTGCTGTTCCTTAATAGCCACAGTCCCCTCAGCAAATATGTGCTGATGCTCTCCTACCTGCCACATATCGACCTAGGTGCTGGAGATACCGTGGAAAACAGAAACAGATCAAAAATTCCAGGCCTCCAGGAACTGGAGACTTCTGTATTCTCTTGGAAATATGATAAGGATAACGTATGTAAGCAGCGGCCCTATGACAGGTATCAACAACTATTGATTCATTTTTTTCTTCCCTTCCCCAATTGTGATGGAAACCCAATTTCTGTATTTGCCTTCAAATAACACTATGACATCACTCTGTAAGCTCCACCAATAAATACTGCTGTTCCAAACTAAGGTCCGAGACTCTCCTAATGTCCACTATACACAAGGTCACACTGATAAGCCCTCGGTTGGGATCTTACCTCCCATCATCTCACCCACGCCATGGGCCCGCACTGTTACCTGTTCCCTATTTACACTTGTATGTAATTCTGAAGAGAGGAAAGAGAGGGAAGAAGTTAGGCAAGGAAAAATAAAGTTGGGCCTGGAAGTCTAGACTTTCCTCTTGCCAAACACGAGCTCCACACCAGCATGGTGCTTGTCCTGTCTACGCAAATATATAGGTGTGCACTATCATCTCTGTTTTACAGATGAAGACAGTAACTCCTACAAAGTTTCCAGTGTTTGGACCCTGGCTCAGTCACGTATCAACTATAAGTCTCTTCACACTGAATCTCCTCTCACATCCTATATAAAATCGGGATCAAAGTGTCAATCTTACCAGGGTTTGGGGGGTTTATTTGGTAGATCAAAAAACACGCTGTATGTAAAGTGCTTGGTGCCCAGGATAATTATCCACACATTTTATTTGCCTTTGCTCCTCTACCCCCCTACCAAGAGAGGTAAGAGAGCAGCTCCAGTATCTATGATCTGTAAGCTCCAGTATCACAATCTAATCTATGAATATACATATTCATAACCTAAAGATTCCGCTATGCAAAGTGTTGTCTCCACTGCCCCACCCTTTTTCATCTCATGCCACTCATTCTGGGTCCAGGCTTCTTGCCTCAGCACCATCAGTCTTCTTGGATTCCATGTTTCCCCTAGCAGATATCATGGGGACACCAGCTTGTCTATTTACAAGCACAGACCACCACATTAATGAGAGGTATTTACACACTGTGGGCTGAGAAATCCACGAGTCCTGACTGCAGTGAAGGAAGGGCCGCCTGCAATGCCGCTGGTTACTGCTAGACATAAAACCCATTATCAGCTCATTGGCCATTCACACATAAAACTGCTTGGGCCCGCAAAGATATTTCCCCACCGAGGGGATACGTTTCCTAAGAACCATGGACGACAGTAAAAAGCACATTTATTTCCTATAACCTACGGAAAGTCTTTACCGCATAGAGGATAAATAACGGGCCTCTGTGAATTACTGGTCTGTAATCCCACTGAGGAGGTTTGGGGCATGGAACGTAGCGGGGAGAAACTGCTGTTTTAAAAAAAAAAAACAGGTCCTGGACGTGAAGCTAAGGAAGAAGATGAGTTTCTGTATAAAAGACACGATAACCCGCTGTCAAGCAATGGTCCAGCACAGGCACCGTCTCGAGGGCATGGGCAGTCTTTCTGCTCAGCGGCAGGAGGCCCGAAGCAAAATTATTAAGCAATAAAAACATTATCTTGCCTAATACTTACGTTCAAAACAACATCATAACCCATCTTTTTTACAGGTCCCTTAAAATCATCTGGGAGGTAAACAGAATGGGGATTGTTATCCCAATTTTACAGATGGGAAACTGTGTGAATGGGAGATGCCCAGCAGAATGTGTCCCTGTGTCCTATAGGAGACAGACCTTTAAAGGCTGTGGGCTGCAGATCTGGTCCCTGTTACCTCTCACCTCGTGGCAGTCGGTGCCCACTGTGCTGCACCCTTGCTGTGGTATGCTCTGGCCTCAGTGCCTTTGCACTTGTCTTTCTTTCCACCTAGAGCCCTCATCTCTCCAATATCAGAATGGCTTCCTCCCTCAGCCCCAATCAGATCTTTGCTCAAATATCACCTTCTCAATGACCCTTCCTGCCACTGTGTTTCAACTGGCAACCTCACCCCAAGCACCCCTCATCTCTCTTCTTTGCTCTGTGTTTGTCCCTAGTACTGATCATGTTCAGATCAGAGATCCATCAGAATGTAACCCCTATGAGGGTAGAGAGCCTCGTTTGCTTTGTTCACCACTATCAGCTAGACCAGTGATGGGCATGGACTGGATACTCACACATACATGTTGGACGGGTCCGTGTACAAATGAATGGATCAGTGCTGTACTTTGTGATGGTGGCTGGCCACAGACCTTCAAGAGCGGCCCCACCGCAACAGATTGCTGCTTTGCACGGTTTATAATGACAGCAAGAACAGTGGATGTTTACTGTTTATTACAAACGCTATGTACAATGCTAAGCACTTTAATTGTGTTGATGTATATCAGCATCTCAATGGCTGCATGAGGCCGAACTCATGTGAGGTTTGCATACGCCCACAGTCACAAAGCTAGCTGGACGTGGAGTAAACTAGTTATTTGAAAGCAAGTCTGTCTCAGCCCTGATTCCATGCTCATTCTTAATGTTAGGTTGTATTGTCTTTCTCATCACAATCTAACTTGACTGCTTTCTGCCTCCTTGGCTCTGCTGTTCATGGATGTCCTCGGGCAAGGTGTGGTCGGCCTGCCTCTCTACCCTAGCCTTCTCCACTTGGCTCAATGCCCCATGTGGCTGACACATGTGGACTACACGAAGGGGCTGTCTTGTCCTCTGGCTTCTAGCTGGGGTAGGCCAATGAGGTCTCAACAGAAGACCAGAGGGAAGAAATCAAATCAGGGTATCCATTCAGGCTCCCTCCCTCTGCAGTCACCGTGGACTGGCTACCTCCCTCAACCCAAGGTCACAGCTCTTCTCAACATGGCCCCTTCACACAACGCTTTGGTTCTGGGATCTAATACCTGCTCCTGCCGCTACATCTTTTAGACTCATGGGTGTGCCCTGCTCTATCTCCTGTGGTTTCCCTAAGCCCTGCTCGGTAAACAGTCCCTTCATTAAACCCTTCTTGAATTATCCTCATCCAAGTATGTCCTCTCTTTCCTACTGGGACCCTGACTGATGGCACACTGTGTGAACCCTCAGCTCTGATTTTCCTCTGTGGCCTCACTCAACCTGATACTCTTTCCTTCAAAGGGGGTCTGCATTTTATATGTGTGAAACGCTTACCATAGTCCTTTGTACGCTGTAAGTGCTCATAAATGTTGGTTTCTTAATATTTATCATTAATCCCTTCATATGAAGGTTTCTTCTCTTCAATTCACTTCCTCTTCCCTTGGCCACCCCCACCGTACTGGGTTGAATAGTGTTTCCTTCAATTCATTTCTATTCGGAACCTCCAAATGTGATCTTATTTGGAAATCAGGTTCTTGCAAATGTAATTAGTTAAGTTAAATGGGGTCACACCAGATTAGGGAGGGCCCTGATCCAATGGTGGGTGTCCTTATAAGAAGAGCAAACTGAGACACCCAGAGAGGGAAGACGGCCATGGGAAGACCGAGGCAAACACTGGAGCGTGGCAGCTGCCAAGGAATGCCAGGCTTACAGGCAACTTCCAGAAGCTAGGAAGAAGCAAAGGACGATTCTTCCCTGAAACCTTCAGAGAAAGTTGTCCCCTGCCCACACCTGGTTTCGGATTTCTAACCTCAAGAACTGTGAGAAGACACATTTCTATTTTTTTTAAGCCTCTCTGTTTGTTATTTTGTTTTAATGTTTATTTACTTATTTTGAGAGGGAGTGTGTGAGCCAGGTAGGGGCAGAGAGAGAGAGAGAGAGAGAGAGAGAGAGAGAATCCCAAGCAGGCTCCATGCTGTTAGTGCAGAGCCCAACACAGGGCTCGATCTCATGAACCAAACCGTGAGATCATGACCTGAACTAAAATCAAGAGTCGGCCGCTCAACTGACCCAGCCACCCGGGCACCCCCATTGGTGGTATTTTGTTACAGCAGCTCCTAAGAAGCAAACACACCCAACCACGTCCACATCATAGCTGGACTGACATTGAGTTCTCATCATGGACAAGCTCTTACCTCCAGGTCCTCGCACACACTGATTATTGCCTCTGCTTAGAGGCATCCTCTCCCCTGCTCGCCAGGTGACTCCCCCCTCCTGCTTGTTTCTTTCCTCCATCATGCAACTTCATCTGTGAAGGTCCTCCCTGACCCTCCAAGTCTAGCAGAGGGAAACCGGATATCTGAGTTGCAAAACACCCTGAATTTTTGCCGTCACGGCACCTATCACAACACACAACAGTTATGTGACTGGCTGTTCATACCCTGCAAGGTCTGTGAGGACAAAATGACCCAGTCTCTTGTTCTCAGTTGTATTCAATGGTCCCCAGTGCATATTACGGCTGACTAATGCTCACTGAGCGCTCACCACCTGCTCAGCACTGTTTTAAGTGCTTTATTGCATGAACTCCTTTATTCCCCCTTGCTACCCTATTGAGGTAGGTACTATTAATTTTCCCATTTTACAGTTGGCCACCATGGAAAGCACAGGCTGAGACAGCCAGTGGCCCATCTGCATTATTTTTGGCATTCTTCCAGGTGTACTTTGTAATTCCACCGGCATATCTCACCGTATGATTTTGGTTTCCAAGTGCAAATCCATCTTTGCCTTAAACTCATTTATGCCACCCGCTCCCACTATATCACCCACGCTCAACTGTTACATGGTGCAATAACTCTCCACCGGCCTCCAGAAAGTTTTCCCAGTAATCAAGGAGGCGCAATTGATTCAAAGTGTTAATATTTGCTCACCGCTGAGACCATTTGGGGGCCTCATCATTCATAGCAACGCCACCCGCTGGAGCTCCAGGGGCACAGGACTCTTGAGGGCTGCTGTACCGGGCAGTGATGAGAGTCACGCTTCTTGGATATGCAGCGTCTCATCATGGGAAGATGTGTACCCCCCTTCTCTAACCTGGGCTTTCTGGCATGCACACGAGAAGTGATTTAAAGGAACATAAGTGGAAATTGGATACCTGTGGAAGCCACTGAATCCTGGAGTTCGTGATTTCTCATTCATTTATTCAGCTGCCACGTATTGAATATAGACTATGTGTCAGGCACTCCACTAGATGCTAGGAACACGACACAAAACAATAGGAAGAAATCATCTTATCCATCTTCCTGCGTGCAGATAGGACCACACCTGCTGTCTGATGGCCATCCGTTCTCTCTCAGTTCCTCAAGACAGCTGGGCTGACTCACGGAGAAAAGCGAGGCATGGACCAAGGCTGTTTGCAGTGAAGGTCTCAACCCCACCTGCTCACTCCAAACGCAGCCTGGCCCATCCAGCCTCCCTCATTCCATCCCGCCTCTCAGCACCCACTGCTGTTTCAGGACCCACCTCTTGCTTGTCTGGGCTATTTGCCACAGGGATGCTGGAGCCAGGCCTGGGTTGAATGCAGCTCTGCTGTATTCTGGCCACATTGCCACCAGGAAGTCCCTGAAACCCCAGGTGCCTTGGCTCTTTCACTCACAAAATCATGGTGAAACGACAGTAACTGGGGCACCTGGGTGGCTCAGTTGGTTAAGCGTCTCTTGATTTCAGCGCAGGTCATGATCTCACGGTGGGTGAGATCAAGTCCTGCACGGAGCTCTGCGCTGACAGTGCAGAGCCTTGCTTGGGATTCTCTCTTTCCCCCCCTCTCTGCCCCTTCCCTACTCATCTGTGTGTGTACACTCTCTTTCTCTCTCTCAAAATAAATGAAAATTTTAAAAAAGAAAGAACATGACGATAACTTCAGAGGGTTGTTGATACAGTTGAATGAGTTAACAGGCAAAGTGTTTAAACAGTTCCTGATACACAGTAATCACTTAATAGACATTAACTAATTCTGTTAGGAATGCTGTAACTGCTTGGTTGATGCTTAGATATCCACAGGAGTGTGCCCCTGTAAATCTTTCATTCATACATGTATCCATTTATTTGTTTAACAAATATTTATCAGCCAGGTACGGGGCTCTGTGTTAGGAATTACGGGAGGCAAATAAGACACAATCCCTGCTTTTAAGGTGCACACTGTCTGATGGGCAGACAAGCAAGGAAGAATTGGCAGCCCGACATACAAAACAGATTATACATGGTCAAAATGTTGATCACCTCAATCCTCCCGATAACCTAATGAAATAGGCACTCATTGCTCTCATGGCCATTTCACAGATGAGGAAATGGAGTCAGAACAGGTGAGACCGTCTTCCCAAGGTTACACAGCTGGGAAGTGGCAGAGAATGGATCCAAACCCAGGACGTCCTGCCCCAGAGCTGTGCGCACAATCCCTGTGTTGTGCTGCCTTCACAACACTGACACTGTGATAGGACACTGGGTTTTGATGTATGTGCAGGATTTCTCATGCTGCGCATGGCAGGATATACCAAGCCTAGGGAAAGACCAGTCCAAGCATAGCAGTGGGAAAAGCACATGTTCAGGGCAAGTGGGTTAGTTAGGGATGCCAGACACCGGACTCCCGTGCTGGAGGAAAGTGGCAATGAGATGAGGACGGGTAGGGAAAGGCTAAGAGTAAGGCTGAGCCCAGGCTAAGGGATCTGGACTTCTCCTTGTAGCCAGTGAGGACTCACCTGCTAAAAGACATGGCTAGATCTGGGATTTGGGCAGAAAAACAAAGTTCAAACTGTCTTCCACGGGATGCTGAGTTCCCGTTCCATCCCCTGCTGGCCCTGTGCTAAGGAGCACATGGAGAAAGAGGCAGGCTTGCACCCCCCGCTTCTCTGCATTATGGTCTGTGCAGATTCGTATAGACAGACCAGCTTTAATCTAGGTTTCCTGCTCCTTGCTATAGAACCTTGGACAACCCGCTTCACCTTCCCAAGCCCGTTTCTCCCCCAGGGCAGGGAGAGAGTGGTTAGAGCCGCCTTGCAGAGAAGGCAGGTGGGAGGGCAATGTGACAAAACGCAGGTACTCCAGCAGAGATTTTCTTCAGAGTCCTTCCCTTGATGCCCTTTCCACCCTCTGGGGAGCCTGTGGGGTGGGGTGGGCTGCCCCAGGACCCACTAAGTTCTAGGCTGCCAACAGGAAAGCCTGCCTCTGGTTTTATAAGTGTGTGCCCAAGTCCTGGGGTAAACTGCCAACTCTCAGCTGTCTCGGCCAGGAGCCACAGGCTGTTAGACAAAAGGTGACATTAGTCTAAGCAGCTTCTCCCTGACTACCTTTGCTCAGCACCCCCTCCTACTATGACATCACATTCCTATGTGGGGCATCTGGTTCCTCGGCAGGGGGATGCCACATTCTAACCGCGGAGGCCACTGTTTGGGGAAGCCAGCCAAGCCAGGGGCTGTCTGCCTCCCTGTTGCTTCCCATAGTGCTGCCAGCAAGAAGGAAGAGGAGGAAAGGGCCCTTGATCCTCGGCAACTCCATCCCATTCCTTGGGCAAGTCAGAGGACCAGTAGTGTCTGTGCAAAGGGGATGCTCAGGGTCTGAAATGAACTCCAGAACATCTCCACTGGCCCCATTCCTTCACATGCAGGGGGATGGCATTCCAGGGTATGGAGGGTGTGTGCGGTGACACGTCTGCGGGTTTTGGAATGCAGCAGACCTGAATTTGAGCATTAGCTTTGCAACTTTATGCAAGCTGCTTAGCCTCTCTGTGTTAGTGTCCTAGGGGTGCGTGACAAAACTAGGAGGCTTAAACACATCATTTATCATCTCACAGTTTTAGAGGCTCCAAGCCCCCAGTCAAGGTGTTGGAAGGCTGGTTCCTCTGGCGGGCTATGAAGGTGAATCTGTTCTGGGTTTGTCCCCTTGCTTCTGGTGGTTTGCAGGCAATCTTCTGCGTTCCTTGGCAAGTAGAAGCACTGCCCTCACCCCTGCCTTCATTTTCCTACGGCAGTCTCTGTGTGCATGTCTCCAAATTTCCCCTTTTGTAAGGTTACCAGTCATAGTGGAATAGGGCCCAGCCCAATAACCTCATCTTAACGAACTACATCTGCAATGACCCCGTTCCCAAATAAGGTCACATCCTGAGGTACACTCGAGGTTAGAACTCCAATACATGAACTCGAAGGGGCAGGGGACAATCCTGCCCATAACTTTTCTCTGCAGCTGTTTCTTCTTAGTGCAATGAGGATAATAAAGTCTGCCGCATAGGGCTGGGTGACAGTTAAATGAGCTAGGGAATGTACGTACCTGACAAAAAGCAGTCAGTAATCGGTAAATGTGATTTCCTTTCCCCAAAATGGGGAGAGAAATCTCTTCCACGTACCTAATCTGCTACCCATAAATTAACCAGACTTAGTATCCTAGCATGCCCCTTGTAGGAATTTAAAGACCATTTAATCTAACTTCCATTTCAAACAGTAAGGAAACTGAGGCCAACAAAAGTAAAATCGTTTTTGCTGATTTAATGAGTAGCCTTGGGCTCGAACCAATTTTTCTCATTAGAATAAGAAGCTGTCTCATCCAGAGAAAAACTCACTATATTAAAATACCCTATATATAGGTCCTCACTTCCCTACAATAACATGAAAAGTGCATCTCGTGTAGTGTAAGTTGTCTTTCTCAAACCTCCCTCACAGCCATCATCTTGCTTGAGCTTTGCTACAACACAACAAAATAACCCAGGGAAGAAGAACTTGCTCCCATAGAAAAGAAAAGGAATCTGAGATGGCTGCAGTGCTTGTCCTAGGTCACAGGCCTACTCAATGATAACGTAAGGATCAGAACTCAAGTCTTACTCATGCTTTTCCAGGGCTTTCTCCTCTACTGCATGGTTTTTCTTGGGCTCTCAGTCACTTTCAGATGGGAGGCTCCTATACAAGGTTCAGCGAGGGCTTCTGCCTCCAGCATTCCGGCAGCCTTTGGTTGGTCTCCCAGCCTCAAAGACATTCCACACAGCTATTTCAGATCTCCCTTGAAACACCCATCTTTCGTCATGTTATTCTGCCACTCAACCGCATCCAAAGACACAAAGCTAACACGTGGGAAAAATATACCAAGGTCCCCAGATTCTGCTCCTTAGGCAGGGTGAAAATACTCACTTTGGCCCTGAGAATCCCAATCCTGAAGCTGGGCCAAGTGGGAAATACGACAGAGGGCCTGCCTGGGCACTCAGGTGGCTTTCTGCTTTGAGAAAGTCTCCCAGCCCTTATAACCCCAAGATGAGTAGAAATCATATTATATTCACTCTCCCATGGCCAGACCTAAAGAACCTACATGAGAATTTGAGTAAGCCATTTGCAAGAAATTTCAAGAAAGTACACTAAAAGAAATAACTAGGTGCATGTGGGGATTGATGAGCCATGGACCTAAGAAGTCAGAGAAGGCCAGTATCCAAGCTCTTAGCCTATGAGCTAATAACCCTGATTTACTGATCAACAGATTGGTTCATTCATTCATGCAGTAAGTCCCAAGTGAGGGACTACCCTATGATAGGTTTGTGCTCAACACTGTCTGGAAGTTAGAAAGATAACACGGTCCCCACTCTGAGGGCACTCTATAGACCAGAAGAACCATAATATAAAGTCCAATGCAAAGCACACCCCTGGCCCATGGTATCTTTTATTAAGTGTCCATATAGGAATTAGAGAATGTGAAGTCTAGACTTTTGTCAAGGCTATTGCAAGCTAGAGATCTTAGCCAAGTAACTGGGCATCTCAGAGCCCCTAGTTCCCATCTGTAAAATGGGTATGTTCTATATTCATAACAAAAACCATAAGAGCTCGCTACGTGGCTGCTATGCTTTCACTGCGTTATCTCATTTAGTCCACAATTTAATCCTGTAAAGTAGGTCCTAAGCTATTATATTTCACATTGGGAAAGTGACCCATGAAAAGCCCAAGGAAGTTGCCATTTATTTCCATAGGTACTGAGGGGAAGACACAGATTTGAGCTCTGTAGCCTGAGCTCTTAACATCTTTAATAAAACCTTCTTCCCAGTGATGCAGTGAGGAATAAATGAAATTGCATATATGAAAGCATTTTTTAAAAAATCATAAAGTATTACATACATATGAGGGGGGTTGTTATTTCTCCCCTCTTTGGGCATGAATAGACTTCCAATAAGCCAAGGAAATTCTGTTTCAAATCCTACCCTCCCTTTATTCTTCAACTGTTGCAGTAAAATGAGGGTCTGGGGATTTGGGGAAATAGTCAGGAGCCAAGGAACCGGCTATAGAGATATGAGATGGGAGAGAAAGAACCACGGGGCCTCGTTGTGCACACAGTTTGCAAGCTGATACGCAGACTATTTTCTGGGACCAATTACTCTCATCTTAATTAATGAACACACAACCCACAATCTGTCTGAGAAATGAGAGGAAATATGGCACGTGCTTAGAGGTTGCAGTGTGCCAGCCCCCAGATCTGGAAGCACCTTCCTCAAACTGCTGGACTGAGAGTCGCCATGGAGACCGCATTTGAGCAACCGGGCTGGACAGAAAGCTCGTTCAAGCCACCTCTATGAAATGCACGTGTGAAGTGTTTGCTGCGTGGCTGGCACTGGCCTAGGCAGTGTGGAGCTCTCAGAGTAAAGGCAGACCACCGTCCGCCCTACAGGTCAGGGCAGAGAGGATTGTTCGTCCACTTCCCTGCCTTTATTTTGTGCCTCCAGTGTGCTCAGCACAGTGCCTGGCACTGCGGGTGACTCTGAGGCTGAGGCTGAGGCCACACTCTTGCTCTCTGGTCACTTAGCGAAGACAGTGACTGATGCCAACAGATAAATGTATTGAGTGCATGCTCCGAGCTGGGCACTGTGCTACCTAAGCAATGTGCATATATTATCTCACTGAATCCTCACTGAGGCCTCCTGAATGAACTGACTCTTGATTGCTAGGGTTTGTTGAGGACTTACACTGTGCTCTGCATGCTGTAGGCCCAGCACTGGTAGACGCCAGCATTTAAAAACTTAGGCAGGATCCCTGGCTGATGAGTGTCAAAGCCAGGACTTGAATCCAGGCAGTTGAGCCTCAGAGGCTGAGTGAACATAACCATTACATTATAAGATATTCATTCACTGGATATTTTTTGAGTGTCTTCAAGGCAGACAAGAAGCTTCTATTTTAGTAAAGGGAACCGGGATAAGGGGAAACAAGCAATAAACACCTCCAGTTCATGAGAGACTCTGATTCATGCTATCAGGAAACTGTAGAGGGTGCGTTGGCACAAAAGGAGACGGGGGGGGGGGAGGGGGGAGAGGGCAACGTGGTCTTCTTCCAGCTCTGAGAAACGATGGGCTGAGTCACAAGTTGGTGGACTCTCCCTGAGGCCAGCTCTGGGACACAATACTGTGCAGGATGTCTGACAGACAGGTGGTGCTCTTGGGGTCCACACCCATAGAGAAGGGACAGAAAGTAGGGGTCAGCAGAGAGAGACGCCAAGCTGCAGTCCAACCCTAAGGAAGGTGCTGGCCAACCCCGAGGGGACTCCCAGTGCTGGAGCGGCCATGCGGAGCTGTCTATATGTGGGACTCTGGGTGGGTGCTGCCTGGGGAGGGGCGGACCTTGGGCAAGGCTGCTCTCTGCAGCTGAGTCAATCCCAGAAGGCCCAACACGCAGGAGCTGTCTGCTCACTGTAGTCCTAGCAGCCGGCCCAAAAGACCCCTCCCTGCAAGGGGACCTGGGTGGCACTTCACAGGGTCCCCCTCAAGGGGTAAAAGAGGGACCTCTCTGAGGCTAAATCATAAATACAATGGAATAGAGAAAAGGATGAAGGAGGCCAAAAGCAACCCAAGCAAAGGGAGTGCTCTTCTTGTAGGGGAGAAAAGGCCGTTCCCCCAAACCATAAATAGATAACAGGGAGACTCTGTGGGAAGGAAAAGGAAGCACATACAACTCCAGTTTCGGTTGGGAAGATAGATTAACTTGTTAGACTTAAAACTCTCATGAGCTTTTGTTGGGTTGTGTTATAACCATCTTATGAATTTAATTAATCACGACTGCTTTCAATCAACAGTGTGTGAGGCCATTAAAAAATAGCAATATTTACAAAAGAGCATTTGGTATGTGCCAGGCCCTGTTCAATGTGCTTTGTATATACTCGTTCACATAATCTCACAATAACTATGTGAAGTAGGTATTATTTTACAAATAAGGAAACTAAGGCATAGGGAGATTGAGTAACTTGACCAAGGTTGCATAACTAATAAGAGGTACAGCCAGACTTCAAACTCAGGCATCTGGGCTTCTGGGTGATACTCGTGACCATTAGATTATTCTACTGCTCTGGGAGGGATCACTGGCTGTATTAACTGATGCACAGAATCCAGCTCATGGTGAGGGTCCTGCTCATCAGATGCCAGTAGGGATTGTAATCACAGATTTGTCACCTATCCATTTCACCCCTGAAATCAGAGTGATCTTTTCACATGGTGAGAGTCTGCTCATCAGATGCCAATAGGCATTGTAATCACAGATTTCTCACCTATCCATTTTCACTCCTAAAACCAGAGTGATCTTTTCAAAACCAAATTAAATATTCCCCATTTCAAAGGCCAAACTTCCCATTGGGTCTTCATGGTTCTGTAGGGCCTGGGCCTGTCTCTCCCGCCTTGCCCCACAGTACAGGCCCTGTGTATCCCAACACCACCTCAGGGCCTTTGCCCATGCTGTTCCCACGGCCTGGAGAGTTCCTCCTCCTCTCTGTTCCCCCTCGGACTAGTTAATTCCTTCTCATCGCACAATCTTGGATCTCCTTGTTACTTTCTCTCTCATTACACATTTCGCTTTTCCTCCAGAGCACTGCATATAATTTTAATCCTTCATTTGAGTGATTAACATCACAGTGTAAACTAAATAACCCATTGTGTAATTAGTTGTTTAATGCCTTTTTTTTCCCACGGCAATGTAATGCTGTCGGGAGAGGAACTCGGTCTTGTCTGTTACTGTACCTCCCAGTGCCTAGCACAGTGTCTTCCAGAGCGAAGGGGCTCACCTGACACGGGATGCAAGCGTGAATGAAGGAGCTTCCCCGATACAGCGACAGAGGGAGGTCAAAGTAATTACCGGCTTCTGATAGCTCTGGCTCCTCTCCTGTAAACAATGAGATCTCCTTGCCTAGTTCTTGTGAGGATAAGAGCTAATGGATATAAAACCCCTAGCTGAGTCCGGCAATTAGCAGCCCACCAGTAATTGGTATCTATAATAGTACTATTTATATTTTTATTAGTAACATTACGAAGGGGGGAGGGGTGTTATGGAATAGGGATTAGGAGTTCACACTCTGCAGCCCGCACTTGAGAACCAAATTCCGGCCATGCCATTTCCTAGCTGGGCTGAACCTCAACTATCTCACCTGTCAAACTAGGGTGAGAAGAGTCTTACGCTTACGGGCTGTGGTGAGGATTAAAAACGAAATAAATAAAACATGGAGGGCATAGTCTTGCCTATCATAAGCTTTATCTCCACAAATGGCGTGGGTTATTATCACAAACAATAATCCAGCAAAAGAATTTAAAGACGGGCTTAGTATGCACAAAATGGTAAGTCAAGACCACGATTCTCAAACATTGGAAGTAGGAACACCTAGAAGAGAGACAGTTTCCACTGGAATACCAAAGGGCAGAACTATCATCAAGGAGCTAAAATCCAGGGCAGGCTGGTGTTGGCCCCGCCGATGAGATGCTGGAGAAAATAGCAAGTGTCTCATCTCTGGGAGCGCGCACGCACCTAGAGGCTAGAAGGCCACCTGCCAAAGGTGAAGTAGAAGAAATTGGGTGGGAGGTTGTGGTACAAGCCCTCATCTGAGTATCCCGTGTCTGTAATATTCTGAAATAATAAGATTCTCTAAACTTTCAAATTCCACGCAGGTGTGTTTTCTTTCTTTAATTCAGCTACGTTTAGAAAAATAGGGGATGGGGCACCTGGGTGGCTCAGTTGGTTAAGAGTCTGACTCTTGGTTTCAGCTCAGGTCATGATCTCGGGGTTTCATGAGATGGAACCCCGTGTCTGGCTCTGTGGCTGAGCCTGCTTGGGATTCTCTCTCTCTCCCTCTCTCTGCCCCTCCCCCACTCACGCTGTTTCTGTCTCTCCCAAAAATAAACTTAAAAAAGGAAAAGAAAAAAAAAAACTGGGACATATGCATGCACCATTTTTCTGGAGCACAGGAAAGCTTCAAAAGATGTCTGCACAGATTTCCTGAACATTCTAGAACCTCAAAGGAACACTGCAGGTTAAACCCCTACAAATCTCTGACTCTTGGGTTCAGTGTTGTTCCAAACTGTACCGTGTGAGAATGAGTGGGAATGAAGTAAAACAAAGGCACATCCAATATGTTTATTACTGTCACCTCTGCTTAGTTTGACACGTAAGACAATGGTCTCCTTGGGCTTCACAGTTAGCCTTGGCCCTGTCCCTGAAGGGCTTGATGTGGGCAGTCCGTCCCTGAGGCATCAGAAGAACACACACAGACATGCTGAAGAAGGTGATTCTGGCAGGAGACGGCAGGAGAAAGCTGAGCATGTTATATGACCCACCTGCCATATAATCTACTCCCTTACATGCACCTCACTACACAATACATAATGCACTTCCTCATCGCACGTAGACTCAGATAATCCCATAATTTTCCTTTTCATTCACTCATTAACTTATCTGACCTGTATTTATTGAGCGCTTACTGTTTCCATCTATTGCATTCTTATGGTACACCAGGTCCTATACCAAGTGCCCATCAAACTCACCCTCTTAACTTCATATTTGAGGAAACAGATGTAGAGATTGACTTGCCCATAGCCTCCAACTGGGGCACTGTCCTCTAGGCAAACTATGACTCACTGTCCTGATTTAATAAAGATAAATGATTGTATCCATCATTATCAGCACGAATAACAACAATAGTAAGGATTGTTAGTACTTGACGATTTACCGGGAGCACATACATAACCCATCCTATGAAGTGTGAGGGTAATTATTCCTGCTTTACAAATAAAGATACTAAGACTCAGGCAGTATAATTAACAAGTTCATCTCGTTCATCCAGACAGGAAGTGGAAAGCAAGTCAGCTCTGAGAATACCACTCTGTGCCCCTTCATGCCTTTCAGCATAGGACACTTAATATTTAGTGTCTCCATTTTCAAACTATCTCTTCTGTAACGCGTTCATTATTTAATTGGATCTTTCCAAGAACACACTGAGATAGGGAGCATTGTCCTCATATCAGAGCTGAGGACACTGAGGCTCAGAAAGGTGAGGTTACTTATACTAGATACACAGCAGCCAGGACTGACACCCACATCTTTGATTCTGACACGGTGCTTTTCTCTTTGACCCCCCACTGACAAATACCCTCCTAAAAGGCCTCTTGTGGAGGCAAGGCAGGTTGCTGGGGTTGCCTGTAGAGTCCACACCCCAGGAATTTCTTTTTCCTTCTTCCAGCCATCGCAGGCAGAGGCCCAGGGTTCCTGGGGAAGTGGCACGGAAGAAGCACATGCTTTGCTCAGTACTAGGCCAGGCGCTTAGGAACTGAATCATCAGGGAGCTGACACAATTTCAAGTGCTCGCTGCCCTAATTATTTGATGATCTGTCATCACAGAAATGGAATGCGGGGGGGGGGGGCAGTGTTCAGCTTGGGTCCCCGGAGAGGAAAGGCAGGTAGAAATGTTTCAGGCTCAGTTTACAGGGGAGAAATCTCCACTGAAGTTTATGATCAGTTCCAAATGTTGTTTCTCAAAAAAGGCAGGAAGGAAATGGCATTCATTGAGCACCTACTATGTGTCAGACATTGCTGAAAATATGACACGTATTACATGGACTAACTCGTTTGATTCTCACTATGACTCTGTGAGAGAGGGATTATGCAATTTGTAGTTGAGAGAACTAAGGATCGTGTCGGGGAACAGCCAGAGAGTGAGGTCAAGGCCAAATCAAGAAGCTTAGACTCACTCTTGCAGAAATCACCATAGTTTTATCCAGGAGAGTGATATGGTCAGAACTGTATTCTAGAAAAATCACTCTTTCTTGCTGTGGACTGAACGTATTTGAGAAAGCAAAGACTAGAAGCAATGGAGTTTTAAAAGCAAGTATTCAAGATAGGATGAGGGCTGGGTGTGCCTGGGGGGCTCAGTCATGTAAGCATCCTACTCTTGATTTTAGCTCAGGTCATGATCTCATGGTTCATGAGAGCAAGCCCCAAGTCGGGCTCTGCACTGACAGCTCAAACCTTGCTTGAGGTTCTCTCTCTCCCTCTCTCTCTGGCCCTCTCCCACTCACTCATGCCCATGCACAGACACACACGTTCTCTCTCTCTCAAAATAAAGAAACTTAAAAAAAATGACAAGGGCCTGTTACTAGGATACACAAATGAGGAGTGGCTGGATTTATGCATCAACAGGATGCTGAATCCACATCTCTAGAAGACAAACTGGAGGCCAGGGTGTAGGGAAGAGGTGGGAAGGAAAAAAAGCTCACGAATGGCACCCAGGCCTGTGCAACCAAAAGGATGGTGTTGCCCCTCAAGGACATAAGAATGCAGGCTTCAGGCACAGGCCTGAACACTCAACACTTGTTGAGACTGTGAGATGGCCAAGTGGAAATGTCTAGCTTGCAATGGAAATCAGGGCCTGGAGCTCCAGATAGAGACTGGACGGTGGAGAATTCACCAGCATAAAGTTGATATTTGCAGCCAAAGGCATGGAAACAATTGCTATATGAGGGGTACAATGAGATGTGTGAAGGGGGAGTAGAACAGAACGCCAAGGACACCAAGAACAAGAGCTCCCCCAAAAGGCTTAGTGAGGAGTGTCCAGTAGGACAGGAAGTACTGAAGAGAAACTGCATTTGCTTATAAAAGACTTAGTCTTCTTGTGTAAGGTATTCATTAAGAAATGAGGGTGGCTGCTTGGGGTGCCTAGGTGGCTCAATCGGTTAAGTATCCAACTTTGGCTCAGGTCATGATCTCATGGCTTGCGGGTTCAAGCCCCATGTCAGGCTCTGTGCTGACAGCTCAGAACCTGGAGCCTGCTTCAGATTCTGTGTCTCCCTCTCTCTCTATCCTTCCCCAGCTCATTCTCATTCTCATTCTCATTCTCATTCTCATTCTCATTCTCATTCTCATTCTCATTCTCATTCTCTCTCTCCTTCTCTTTCTCAAAAATAAATAAATGTTTAAAAAACATTTTTTTTAATGAGGGTGGCTGTTTATCCATATTAAGAAAGCGTTATCTCTGATGTGACCTGTGTTATCCTGGGAAAACACACAGTACAATGGAGTCCATGTAAGAAATGACTCAGAACTCTGTCTAGATCAAAGGAGAAAGCAGGAAGATTGCGGAGTCCCAGCAGCTGACCAGGTAATAGAAGAGTGAGCAAGAGTGGTGGCTGAGACCTCCCCCCATGAGTGTGTGCTGAGAAAAACACAGTGCTACTGCTCTTTGACATGGCGTTGATGCCTGACACACAGGTGGTGATGCCAACCAAACATGGAAGTAGTCATATCTGAGCCTAAAGAAGGAATCCATGGAGAATAATGCTCACAGTTCTACAAGGCTTGAGATTCACAATGCTCCTATGACCTTTCCAGCAAAGTAACTGAGACAGATTCCTTCTCACTGTCCTATCTTTCAAAAGTAGAAATTATTGAGAAATTTGTGGAAACTCACAGAACTGTAGGATCTCAGAATGGGAAGAGACCTGAAATGTTTTTTTTTTCCTAATTGTTACTTGATGAATTAAGTTGCTAGTTAATTCATTCACTCCACAAATATCTATTGAGCACTTTTTATTTGTAAGCACTGTTCCAGAGATGGGGGACACAACAAAGAACAAAACAGACTATGATTCCTGCCCTCATGAAGCTGATATTCTAGAGGGAAACATTTAACACTAAAAAGGCAAGTAAATAAAATATAGTCTATCAGATGATATAGAGCTCACTAGAGGAAAATAAGGCAGGATGAGCGTAGTGAGTGCTGGAGGGTTGCAATTTTAACTAGATTAATCGTCATAAATTATTTTTATGGTTGTCTCAAGGGAATGGCCTTCCCTCACTACATTTGTTTTCACACCTATGAGTTAATTTGGGCCTTATAAAAAGGTGAGAAGGGCAAATGTCACCATCATTATCAGAACTAATTTATCAAAGATTTGTTTCTGGGCAGTCATGATACTGATTGGTTCAAACACTGTCTCATTTTATTGTCACACTAATATGAATATAGTTACTATTAGTATCCTATTTTAAAGATTAAAGGAAAAAACCCACAGAAGTAAAAAGAAGAGATAAACAAACAAACAAAAAAAAACAAACAAACCTTCTTCCCACAGTCCTGAGCTTGAAGTGCAACGCTGCCGTCTATATAATGGTAGGCTGGTTGCTTAACTTCCCCAAACCTCAGTTGCCTTATGTGTGAAATGGGAGTGACAAGATCCAGCTCACAGAGTTGGTATAAGAATTAAAAGACATTCGGACATGACAAGGTAGGAGTCAAATCAGATACATCTGATTCCCAAGCACAAAAATTTAAGCACACATTATCCTGACTCACTTTTTGAGCTGAGGAAATTGCTAAGCAGTGGTGATTACAGTAATGATAAAATTACAACACTGATATGATCATGTAAAATAACCATGACTCAGCAGTCCAGACTGCCAATTTAGAAAAGAACAATTACATTCTTCATTGTACTTAGACCTTGAATTTCTGCCAGTGTTAAAACCAAAAGGAAAGCAAGACTGTATTCTATGTAACATCAAATTTCCCCAGGTTTGCCATTCACTTCCCAGACTTGGTTTCTCCCAAACAGATACGTATGCATGCCAATACATGCATGCAGCCCTGGATGTAACAATCATCAACTCTCTTACAATGCCTGATGGTGGAGTGTAATCCAAGCCCTTTATACATAATAACTAACTTAATCTTCCCCAACAGTCTTAATGAGGTAGTCACTATTATCATTATACAGAAACTCAAGTCCAGAGAGATCAAGTAGGTTACCCATCACATGGTCACAGAGTGGTAGAATGCCATGTGATTCCAGGCATTTCAATGTCAGAGTCTATACTCTTGACCTTATGCTATGCTCCATCATTTGCATTACTCAAATCACCACTGGTCTGTCTTCACAAGTGTGATGCTTTCTGTCTGGAATATCTCTTTCCTCTCTCACCTTTCTACATTCTCACCTGATTAAATCTAACTTTCCCCTCAAGACTCAGCTCAGCAACATCTCTGCTGAAAAGCCCTAACTAACCCCACCCACCTCCAATCTCAATGGGTATCCTTTCCTCTTCTCTGGGCTCATGCACCTTGTGCTTATCTCTATCATAACACTTCAAGAGATGCTCACAATGTCCTGTATTTGTCCTTCCCACCTACTAGATGTGACTTTCTTTAAGCCTAAGACTGTTATCTGGTAGAATACATGTAGAACAGTAGATCCTCCATAAATATTTGTTCAGTATATACGTTAAGTGTCGACTGTGATAGCTATATTGGTGGTTACAGTCCCAGAACATACTTTCCTGTGTTTTTTCTCACATACTTCAAAGTTCCAACCAGGGAATTTCAACCAAGGAAGTTCAGGTATGGTTTGGGATGGAGATAGGGACCTGACCAGCCTAAAGCAACTTCTCTCTGTGACTTGTTCAGGAGGGTATACATAATCCAGGCTTAAGGCATTTAGTGCAACCCGCTACACTAGCCAGAATAATCCAGAGTGGGTAACTGACTTACAAAGGTACAATCAGAGGATGCTCGGAAGTTAGTTCAGAAGTTGAATGAATTGAAATGTTACTCTGCTCTCCAAGGGAGGCCGGAGGCATGTAGCCCATGCTGACATTGTCAGCTATTGGAGACCTCAAGGTGATGAAAGTGGCTCCATCAAAGATAGATCAAAGACACAGAAGGATGATGTCTTCATGATATTAATCAGTCACAGGTTCAAACCAATTTTGAGTTCTCCCATAACTGTGGACTTCTCAAATACATAAATCCCAATTTTATTTAATTTATTAAACAAATACATTTTAAATATTCTTCTGTCCACCTGGTTTCATTTGTTGGCAATAGAAGGAAGGGTACAACATTAAGGAATGACATGGGCAATAGCAAAGGTGAGGAAGTACAAAACATCATGGGAGATGCTATTGAATTGTACCTGAACTTACCTGGGTGGTCGCTGGGGACTCTTTGGAAAGAACTACTTTCAGACCTATGTCTTAGAAATATAACTCTATCTCACTAGGTTTCCACTACTATTCTATACCTACATCTCTTTGTGTTTAGTTTTATAGCTTATTATTAATAAGGAAAAAATAATAATATACCAAGATTTCCACTAATACATAAAAAATGCATCTCTGAAGTTAAGTGGAAATGATATTCTCAGGGAAGATTCTAGGGAAAATAATGTTTCTGAGAAACAGATGGTATCTCAGAGCCTCGAGTCTGTTGGCTTATAACACCAAGGCAACGAACTTTATGCCAACAATTAAACTAGTCTTCCCAGTAAAATGGCAAACCCCTCAATCACATGGCTCCTGATGATACTGCCAGTATAAAGTGTTTAGATTCCCTAGAGGAAAATAAGAAGAAAACTACAGCACCACTAACAAGAGAAGATTATAGGGTAAGGAGATAAGAGAAGACAAATAACATTTTCTCAACAGCTAGTCAGGGCCACGTAATATTCTAGGTGCCTGTCATTCATCAGCTTACTCTGACCCTAAAGATCAGGGATGCAGGCTCCAGCTTGCATGACCTGAGAGTCCACTACATCATGTGTGATTTTTAAACTTTCAAAAACGAAATCATGAAAGTGCGAGGTAAATACTCCCACTCTCCACCACCCAGCTCAAATACCACATCTTTCATCCAGTTTCCATAACTCTACCCCTACTTTGGTTTGCTTCTTCTCTGGCGTCTGAAAGCACTGACAGCTTGTCCTAGACAATTTAACATCCAGCCACCTAGGGACCTGAGGATTTCTTTTCCTATCATTTCTATTAGTTAGGACAGTTTGCTCATTTGCTTTTTTAAGAAAAAGGTAGATTGAGAAGAATAGAGGGTGTGGTAGTTATCAGACTATCTTCAGAAATAGTCTGGGTAGCCCTTATTACCACATGGTAAAGTTGTATTTCTCCACTCCTTTAAAGGTGAGTGGGGTCATGTGACTTGTTTAGCCAATGAAATTGTGAGCGGAAGAAATCTGTATTACTTGCAAGAAGTTTTAGAGCCAGTGCACATTGGCCACATTTACTTCCCTAGATGGAAACATGTACATTTACATGGAAACATGTCAAGATAAAGACTGTATCTGTGATTGATGATGGTAAGAAAGAGCTCCCCAATGAACATGTGGGTTAGCACACAGAATAAGCAAAACCCTTGTAGTATTAAAACACTGAAACTTGGGGATGTTTGTTACTGCAGCATAAATCAGCTTATCCTGACTGTTTCAGATGGATTGGTTACAAAGACACAGAAGTGTCCTCTGGATTCCAAGGTTAGAAATGCAGCCTGGATTGAAAAAGACACTAGAACTGGGGCCTATAAAGCTTCCCAGCTGTGCCTCATTCTGTGTGTGCTTTCTCTTCCTCCCTCCATCTCTGACTGCCTCTCTCTGTCTCTTTGTGTTTCTCTTCCTGTTTCCCTAGTTCCTGGGTGGGAAGAAGGGGAAGATGTTTGTCCTAAACCTTTTGAGCATATTTGTCACAATTTCCTGTTTCTCCTGTCTCTCCCTCTCATTCTCTCTCTCATTCTCTCTCTCTCTCTCTCTCTCTCTCTCTCTCTCTCTCTCTCTCTCACACACACACACACACACACACACACACACACACATACACACACACACACACACACATTCATCATTACTTGGTTGTATTTCCAAATTAACAGGGAAGGGACTCTGATCAGCTTCACTTAAGATCAGGGGCCCACCCCTAGTCCAGTCAAACATGGTCAGTGCTGACAGAAAAAAAAAAGAGCTGTCCATGGGGTAGGCATTTAAGGTGGCTTAGTATGAGTTTGGTATATAATAATAGTAGCTAATACTGAGATAAAGACTTCTTTTTGGGGGTGATGCTTTGAAGAGCTTCATGTCAATTAACACTCAGAAGCCTTAGAACAACTCTATGAGTTAGGTACTAATATGACAAGCCCTATTTTATAGACCAAAAAAAAAAAAAAAAAAAAGGAAAATAGACACACAGAGGTAGGGTAATGTGCTCAAGGTCACAGCTGATAAGCAGATTGGATATGTGAGCCTAGGCAGTCTCACATAGGAATCCTTGCACTTGACCTCAAAGCCATGTTGCCTTTTATAATGTAATTGGCATCTGCTGTAAACACTTTGTCTCTCCAAGCAGAGCAGAAATCCATGATAAAAATTCTCCACACCTATAAAAGTGCTTTAATAAAGGAAGGGACCAGCATTATTAAGCACTGTGGTAGATGCATCCACATTAAAGGACTACTGTCATTGAATGGTAGGGGATGTCCCCCGAGAAGTTAAATTACTTGCCCAAGATTTTATAATTAGTAAATGACAGCCATGACTCAGACCCAAGTCTTCTGATTCCAAATCTAGCATTCTTTCGGAAATACCAGGGTATTTCTCCCAGTGTCAAGAATCATGAATAAATCCTATTCCCCTCCTACTCAGTGCCTTCAAATGACAGCATTGCTGCTGGCTCTGAAGGCAGTGACAGAAGTCCTTTTCTCACAGTGGCACTAGGGAGGCTCAGAGGCCAAACTCCAGACCTTTCCTAGCTACACTACCCTAGCACCAGGCTTTTGTAGAACCATCTGTATTCCATGCCAAAGAAGAAGAATCCCTGAGCCCTGGAATTCAGAGCTGGCAGGGACCTGAGATCTCACCACGCTAGGGGTTCCAGGCTAGGCTCCCATCCCAGCAGGAAACTTGAACTGGAACCAGGAACTTGGCAGCAGTTCAGGTGGTCAGAATGAACACATATGGAGAAGTCAGATGGGGAAGATGCAACCCAAGGCTGTTCGTGGTCGGGTGAGCCATGAGATTTCTTCCTGGGCTACCTTTTCTCTGGGTGACTGCATATCTGACTTTTCCAGACCCCTTTTCTGAGGACAGAGCTCTTAATATTCCATCAGACTCTGCTGTTATTGGCTCAGGTTCTGAGAAGACAAGAGTCTTGAGGAGCAATGATTGTTGCTGAAATCTGGGAGGGCTGGGGACCAACCTTACACACCGTACACACACCCTTTCTCTACAGGAAATAATAGTACTGATAAAAATAGCAACAATGATGATTATTACCATCTGTGAATCACTTACCATGGGCTAATCAGGAGCACACTCATTTGTCGATCCAAAACATATTTAGAGAGAAGACTAAGGCTGAATGATTTGTCCGAGATCACACAGCAAGTAAGCCAAAAACCGGGATTTGAATTCACATTTGTCTGATTCCCCCAAGATTTTCTCTGCACAGTGCCATCATCCTGGTGGACAGATGATCCTCAGCAACCCAGGGAATGGCCCTGAAATTGACCAAATGGGCTCATTACTCCCTAGATGAGGAGGAAAAAGAAGGAAAAGGGGAAGTCGGGAAAATAACGAGAATGAAGAAGCTATAGACAGCAACGGATAGGAGGAGAGAAATAGCAGGAGGGGAGGGAAGGCCAAGAGAACACAGCTGCATTGACAATCTAATGTAATTCTAGAGGAGAGAAAGGTGCAGAAGGATTATAGTCTGGGTAATTGTTCTTCTGACCTTAGCTCCCTAAAGATCAATGGGAGTGCCAGCAATCTAAAATGATTAAGTACTTCTGCTATTCCTCAAAGCCAGATTCTTTTCCAGAAGAAAGGGGGGAAGGAAAGATCAGCAGATTCCAAAGGCTGGGGACCAAATCCCCCTCCTGCTGCTTCTGTCCCTAGGAATCCACATTCTGCCTCTTGGTGTCGAGGGAGTGCCTCCGTTCTCAGAGGGCCAGGTGTAGGGAGTTGGCAATTTTATCGTTCCTGGAGTTCAGAAGCAAGCAGCACTGGGCTCCAAGCACCGCTATGCTCCAGGGTCTGAGAGTTCAAACACAGAAGACTCCGTTTTTTTCTCTTTGATTCACTTTGTCTTTCTGTGGCACCTTTCTTGGAGATCAGCAATTTACAACTATCTGTGACATACGTGCCATCCTCAGGGAAGGAGAGAGGAGGGCCAGGAAAGGTAAGCAGAGCCCAAGTGACAGGGATACCCCTTCTGCCACATGCCTTCCAGCATGGGGTGCTCCTCATATCAGGGTTCAGGCTCCCACCACACCTCATCTGCCACATTCAGGCTTTGGAGAGACACAACATGCAGAAGGCTTCTACTGCTTTTCTATCTTAAGTGCCTTAGAAAACTATTGGCCTGAGTGTTTAAATCTTTCTCTGTTCTGGGGACTGGGGCTGAAGAGCTCCTTGACTAATTAGCTCACTGACCTTGGAGAAGTTACTTAGCATCACTATACCTCAGTTTTCATTAACTATAAAAGTGAAGATAATCAACATATATACCTTATAGTGTCCATGGGAGGATCAAATAGGTTAATATACACGTAAGGTGATTAGAGCAGAGCCTGGCAATCTGTAGATATGCAGTGCAAGTTCCCAAGAAGAGGTTAAAGGGTTCTCTTACCTTGTTCTTTCCCTTGAGCCTAACCTAAGATGCCAGCTCTCTGCAACAGTGGCTCTGGATGAAACAGAACAGAGGGGAAGGGGGAAGCATCACCGGAAATAGAATGGGAAAGAAGAAAAGAAAGGAAGGAACAATACTCGTCAGTATCAACGACAAGCCAGACATATGCTTGAGGCTTCCACATGTGCTGCTGTTATTTTTAATATTAATAAATATAATGATGGTAACAGTGTTGTAGTGAACACAGTGCTGGCATGCTTTGTGCAGGGAAAATCCTGTTGGTATGAAATGCACAAGCTCACTTAGTCCCGACAATAATAAGAAAACACAGGTCTCTATTCATTATCCCCATTGTACAGATGAGGGAATCAGGTTCAGGGAAGTGAGGAGACCTGCTTTTTGGAAGTGGAATTCAAAGCCAATGCTGCGACCTCATCTATGCACCACTGAAGCTGTGAGGGTGTTAGGAGTCTAGGCCTTCTGGGGAAGAGGCTGATGAGAATAAGTCCCAGGTCCCAGGAGGGAGAACAAGACAGCTTGTTCAGGAACAGACGCTCCTTTCATTTCCACCATCGGAAGAGGTGACCAGGCAGGGTATTAAATCTCGTCAAGGTCTTCAGAAAGAGACAAAATTCAGAGAAGTCAATGGCTTGACCAAAGTCACAAGACGACATGGGTAGGACGCCCTCTGAGATGCCCTGATAGGACACTGCACTTCTGGTCTCATGGCCCTACTATCAATGCAGGCTTACCCTTAACATCACCTCCTCATAGAGCCCGAGGCAGCCTGCCCGAGCTGAATCACACTCTCCATCACACTCTCGCCACCTACTGCACCATATTTTTCTTCATGATGTTCATCGTTACCACTTAATGCTACATCACATCCTTACCTATTGTATTATCTGCCCTGCCTACATCATATAAAGGTAAACTTCATGAGGCCAGGGATCTTTGTCTCTTTTGCTCGCTGCTATATTCACAGGAAATTAAAGCAGTGCTTGGCTTGTGATCAGCACTCAATATTGTTGGATGAATGATGAGCTAATTATTAATTAATTAATCACGCCATGTTATAATTGTCTTGGCACTCTTCAAATCTCCACTATTTATAATCTCAGTGAGATAAGGGATTGGATTACTAGTGTTTCCTCAGTGTTTAGTACTATGCCTGATATATAGTAGGTGCTCAATAATTGTTCTAAAATGAATGAATGAATAAATCGATGGGGCAGAACTGAATCGTTAGCTCCTACCCTAGTCTTTGTTTCTCCTCCCCGGGTACTGGGAAGTTCACTGGAGAGGATAAAGTTGGAGGCAGCCATGTATAAATGTGGCTTAGCCAATGGAAAGGGGAGGGAGATGTGTCCAAGGGCAGGCATCTGAGAAATATAGCCTGTGAAGGTGCACCTAAACCCCAACCACTGCCCACACTTCCATGACTTAGTCAGAAAAGACCCCGAAAGCATCTCCAGTGACTTTGACATCCTGGAACTGAAGGACTCTAGGACACAGGTGGTACTCTCATCTTTTTAATAAAACTTTACGACTCAATCAAGATTCTGAGTTATTATTTCTTTTAAATACACAAAGGGTCTGTGGCTTCAGAGGGTGTGAAAACTCTTCGTCATATCTTGACAGAATATTTCTCCATCCAAGGGAGGAAAAACAAGCCCAGCAAGGTAAGCACCCGGAATAACAGATGTGTTTTTCCAAGATTATGCCCAAGGGAGAGAAAATAAAGGCTTGCTGGATGCAGATGTCCCCAAAGCGGCAAGTTTATCCTGTAACCTTGCCAAGGCAATTCCTGCTGTTCTCAATGTTAATGCCAGAGTAACAGAAAGAAGAAGAATATTCAAAGAGTAAATCAACTTGAAGCTCCAAGGCAAACAAGAACAGAAATGGGAGGGCCTTCCAGGTTTAAGTCAATCATGAAAATCGGGCTGTGCCTCTCCTTCCTTACTGATGCAGGGTTTTAGCAGAGCCGGTTTCATCTTGGAGGCAGGGAGACATCCTGGGAGGGATCAGAGCAGTCTGGGTTGGGACTGAGACTCTTCTACTTCCTGTATGACCTCAGGCAAGTTACTGAGCCTCTCTGATTTGAGGATACTGGGAAGGCAGACCCCACCCTAAAACATCTACCTACATTGCCAGTGACGCTTGATAATATACTGTTAGCAGCAAGTATTCCCTACTATGAAGAATTCCTCCTCCTTGCAATCCTGGTTGAGTCAGTAGACATAGGAGACCACATTCTAGCAATGCGCCAAGAACACGAAGCTGAAGTCCTAGAGCTAGGATTCAAGTTCGTATCTACTTACCTCCAAAGCCTGTGGTCTTGTCACTGTCCCTCTTAACCTTCCAAAGTTGAATCATGAAAATTGGGACCCACAGAGTTGGTTCAAATGAAATCAAGCTTAATACCTAACACTAACTCACACGGCAGAACGGTACAAGGGAAAAAGTACTACTGTGGAGTATGAAGACCCAAGTTTAAATCCCAGGCTTGAGCATGTATGATGTTCTTATGACCTTGAGAAGGTCTATTTTTTCTACTTGACTGAGTTTCAGTTTCTTTATGGAAAAAAATGGGCAAATGCCTGTGTCAGTCAAGATACACTAAGTTGTGTTGCAGTAACAAATAGCACCAAAATGTAAATGGCTGAAACCACTGGAGATTTTTTTGCTCATGCTATACTTCTCTTTCCATTCATTTGGGGTCTCTTCTCTACATCTGCCTCACCCCAGGATCTAGGCTAATGAAATATCTACTGATTGGAACACTCCTGGCAACCCTGGCAGAGGGAAGAAAAAACCCAAGACAGTCTTGTATCTGCGCTTAGATGCTCAGCTGGAAATTAACAAACTTGACTTCTGGAAGCTCACAATTCCTTAGATAGAACTGGTTGCATAGTACTTCCAACCAGTGCAGGCCAGGAATCATGCTCCTGCTATGCTCTGAGAAGACTAGAGAAAGAAACCTTTTTCTGAATGGCATCAGCAGCTACTTAGCTACTCATCCTGATACCTTCATAGGGGCGCCAATAAGATGAAATGAGAAAATATGTAGACAAATGCAGTAAAGAATAAATGTATTCTGAGTTTTTGAGCCTTAGAAGCAATGAATGAACAACTCTCCATCACTTTTTTCTCCCCCCATTTGAATGCAATATCTTTTGAGAAATATGACTGGTGGGGACTTCAAAGTTTATCTGCTGAGGTCAGAGGTTTGTATGTCCTAGCCCAATAGTTCGGGATGCAGTAAAGGAGTGTACCTTTCTCTACAAGACACTGAAATGGTAATGCAAACTTTAAGCCCATGCAAAAGTATGTAATCCATGATAAGGATCATAGAATTGTAGGATTTTAGATCTGCAAAGGATCCTGGCTATCCTCAGTCCATGTGCTCATTTTTTCAGAGGAGGAAAGAGAAGTCCAGAGAAGGGCCATGACTTACCCACAGTCACACAGAAATAGAGTGGCAGAGCCAAGACCAAAGTCCAGGTCTCCCCTTCTCCAGGCCACATGGTGCCATGGGTCCCTTTCCCCTGGTTTTTCATTCCGATATGGGATGTTGATATCAAATCCAGACGGCTTGTGGGGGATGTTTTCCTTTAAACCTTGTGAGTCATTGATCTAGCTATACCCCCAGACCATTACTTAATAATAAGTATGAAAAAATAAAGGGCCGTCTATAGGATTTTAGCCAGTCTGCAAAGGCCTAATTTAATAAGCATTAAATACCTGGTCCTTGGGAAAGATTATAGGAAAACTGATTTAAAAACAACAACAACAAAAAAATTTAAAAATTAAAAAAACAAAACAGGGGAGCCCGGGTAGCTCAGTCAGTTGAGTGTCCAACTCTTGATCTCAGCCCGGGTCTTGATCCCAGGGCCGTGAGTTCAAGCCTGACATTGGTCTCCATGTTGTGTGTGGAAACTACTTAAAAAAAAAAAAAAAAGACAAAAATCAACAAAATCCCTGTCCTCAAAGAGCTTCCTGTCTAGTGAGGGAGGAGACGTGAGTACAGAGACAAATTATAGCATCAACACGGCTAAGTCAACGGTATTCTGGGGGTGCTGTGGGAACCCAGAGTGGGGATGGGGGTGGGGAAAGGGGTGTGAGGGGAACAGTCAGGGAAAGCTTACCAGAGGAGGTTTCACCTGAGCTGAACCCTTCAAGGATGATGAGGATGGAGTTGGGGAGACAGTCAAAGGAAGAAGAGAGGAAGGGCATTCCAGGCAGAGGCAGGGGCCCAGGCCGATAAGTGGAGAGGGAAAACAGCGCAGCTCAGTGAGGGCACTGCTGGGCCCAGGCATCTGTATAGAACAGGCAGGACATAATGGTGAGCTGAGCAGGGGCCAAATCTCCAGGCCTTATGAACTAAAGCAGAAGCGTCTGGACATCCATCATCTGAAAGCTCCAAGGAGGGGCGATCACTGTTACTGCTCTGGCTAGTCTACAGACTGGGAAGACTGGCTCTGAAGGGGTTGGAAATTTGCTCTTCTCCGGCAAAAACCAGTCAAGTGGTTTAGAGGAGAAAATGAACCCACTTCAAGAAAGCTGTAAGTTGTGATTTCTGGTAAGTGGTGTTCTTGGGTGTCAATAAAACAGCTCAAGACCCTGCTTCCTTCTCCCGGGCTCTCAGAGTGGAGGTACACTCATTTCCTCACAGGTCTTTCCCTACCTGCCCCTGCGTGTGGGAAATTTCTGGTGAAAAACAAGCCACGTCAGCTGATCATTTCTTTCTTTTTCTTTTTGCTAATCATGGAATAAGCAAGCTCACCCTAAAGGACACACAATAGATATCACTGATTCAACAGGAGGCCTTGGAGGCGTAGGGTAGCTTTTCCTCCTCAGGGGCACCCAGACACCCTGTGCTCCTCTAGGCCCCAGCACTTTGTACTGGCACCTCTCCTCCATGGCGCCCTGGCACAAGAAAGGCCAGGAGCTGCCTCTCATGGCCAATGCCTAACGAAGCTCGGGATGGTGGTGGGGTGCGGGGGAGACTCATTAAGTGCTGACCAACGGAAAGGATAGATGAATCCGTGTTGCAAACTTGAGTCTGTATTTTGTGAATTTAGTTATGTGAAAGTTCTTACAATGGAATCAACCTCTGATAGTTGTGCACTTAACAAACCATTCATTCAACAAATATGTGAATGCTCATTTATATGCCAGGCACTGTTCTAGGCTTTTGGGGGTGCATCAGTAAATAAAATAGGCAAAATCCTCGCTTACGGTGTTTATGCTCTAGACAGTGAGCCAAGCAACGAACAAACAGACAAAGAGAGAATCCAATCACAGATGGGGATAATTTCTCTGAAGAAAAAACATTAAACAATATGAAAGGAATAGGGAGTAACCAGGAGTGGTTCAGGGAAGGTCTCCTGAGGAGGAGACCTTTGAGGGGAGACCAGCATGGGGTGAGGGAGCAAGTGAACGTATGTTCATGCAGAACATTCTAGGGAGGGAGAAGAGTAAATATAGGCCCTAGAGAAGGCTACCTGCTCTCTGTGTTGCTGGAACAGCAAACAGTTTGCTTTGGCCAGACGAAGAGAAGCAGGGGAGAAAATGAGGTCAGAGATATCCAGGGGCCACAGGCAGGGCCTCCAAATCACCTGTTTAAAAACTACATATTCTGGGGCGCCTGGGTGGCGCAGTCGGTTAAGCGTCCGACTTCAGCCAGGTCACGATCTCGCGGTCTGTGAGTTCGAGCCCCGCGTCGGGCTCTGGGCTGATGGCTCCGAGCCTGTAGCCTGTTTCCGATTCTGTGTCTCCCTCTCTCTCTGCCCCTCCCCCGTTCATGCTCTGTCTCTCTCTGTCCCAAAAATAAATAAAAGTTGAAAAAAAAATAAATAAAAAATAAAAACTACATATTTAAAGCCTTTAAATAGCTTTTTTTTTTAAAGTGTTGAGTTTTTCAGCCTCGATGTCCCCATCCATAAAATGGGAATAACTGTTTGTACCTCATAGGATTGTTGAGAAGATTATAGGAGATGCTCCTGGCACAAGACAAACTTCAGTATATGTTGTGGTGAAGGTTAGCTAGTGTCATTGCTGTCCTTGTTAGTGTCTCTGCTTTATAATCAGGGTGGAGAAGTTTAGGGCCGACTTCCTTTGACTTTCTCTGACTTTGTCTCCTTTCTGTGGCTCTGTCTTCCTTTTTGCAACAAGAAGGGAAGGAGATCACCCTGGGGTTGTTCATAAACAATCCGGTTTGAAAAGGTGAATCACTGATGAAACATGTCCAGGTATAAAGAAACGTTGCACATCCAGCTACAACAAGAGCTATGTAACTCTAATCTCTAAACAAACTGAGAACTGGAACCACACCCCTGAGCACCTGTGGGTAGTATGTTACAGTGGGAAAACCTACGCTTTATCAGAGACCTGGGTTCAAGCCCGAGGCTCACCAGTTACTAAAGAGCCATCAGGTTCCTGGACAAGACTAATCAGCCTCTCTGAGCCTCATTTTCTCTATAAAATGGAGAAATAAATATTTGTGTCAGAGAGAGAGAGAGAGAATAAGTAAATACCTATATTTAAGTTGCATAGACATGGGATTACCACTGGCAATGTTGAATAAATGATAGTGATTATGCTGGGGAAAACATGTTTGAAAAATCACGTACATATAAAGGCCAGCATCACACCAGTGGGGTTAACAGCATAGGTGCATTTTGTTACAGGACTGAGATTGCCTTTGAAAGCAGATGGGTCGAATACACTTGGGATTTTATATTAGGCATTTAACGAGGGCCAGCGAAATAAAAGAATGGTATTAGATCAGGAGGGAAAAAAAGAAGCCTTTTTTATAGAGGATGTTAGCTTACAGAATTGCCTCTTATTCAGGAGCAGCATGCCCCAATACAGAAAAGAAAGACGGAGGAATGGGTTTTATATCCAGCTCCCTTGTGTGATCTCTTCTAGAATCTCTGAGTTAGAGGTTCCTTCTCAAAAAAATAAGGCAAATACCACGAAGCTACTGCCCTCTGTGTAAAAACAAGATCCAATGGTAGTCTTGATATTTTTATTTCTCTTGATCCGAAACACTGTGTAAAACTTCATATTTTAAATACAATCAATCTCCTTTAAAAGTGCTAAAATCTCCCAGCAAAATGAAACGATTTTCTCCTAAAGGCTCCAACCCTCTTGCACTTTTCCTGTTGGGGTGCTGTTACATATTCCCACTGAAGTATTTAAATGTTTAATGTTAATTAGATGATGATGAGGCATTATTTTCCAAGACCACCCTGCATGGGGCAGAACCATCACTCTCATTATATTCCATTTCAAACAGGGGGGTCTGGAAAACAAAATCATTAGCAGAGTGCCTGAATGCTGTGGGCCGGCCTCCCTGGATAATGCCCTTGCCCAGAATCAAAGTTCTAGCTCAACACCTTTAAAATGAAGTTTCTCATGACATATATATGTGTGTGTGCGTGTGTGTGTGTGTGCATGCATATATGTATATGTATGTGTGCATGCGTATATGTATATGTATATGTATATGTATATGTATATGTATATGTATATGCATATGTATAGAGAGAGACAGAGACAGACAGACAGAGACAGACTTGTTTAAAGGCCATTTTTTGGTTTGAAATCTCCTACCTAGAGAGGTGGCTGGGTGATTTAAAGCACACTGCTGAGAAATTTCCCCAGCTCCTTCGCTTGCTCGTGTCCATCTGTCACTATGTGTGTAGTTCCACTATTAGTATCAGACCCTGGGGAGAAGGACATTTTCTAGCCACTGGATCTGACGTTTGGAAGTCTTTTATGGCATCTCATTAACCATAGATTAAAGGTGTTAGCTTTTAAGGCTCTAATCTCTCTCTCTAGTTCTCCCTCTGGCCGCTGTCCCCCACGTCTACCTTGGCGGCCTCAGCCATCCGACATCATACTCCCTTGCCACATGCAACTCCTCACTGCTTCTGAATATGGCATGTATTCCCAAGCCTCTGTGCTTTTGCCCCTGCTGTTCCTTCTGTTGGGAGCTCTCTCCCCTTTGTTCTCTGGCCAGCAAATCCCTATTTATTCTTTTCAAAGCTTGGTAAAACGTCTTCTCCTTTAGAAACGACATGCTCTTCTGCTCCTTTGTACTTGGTGCTTCAACAGCACTTGGCACCTAGCTCTCCCATAGCGCCTCCCAACAGATACCACCAAGAAACACTGTGAGGTCCTTGTGGAGCGGCTGTTAGCTACGGTGCAAAGAGCATGAGCTTTGGAATCAGACAATCACCGATTCAAACTCTAGCTCAGTCACCTTCTGGCCAAGTGGCCTTGGGTAAAAGGTGTAACTTTTCCAACTCCCCCATTCCTCAAACATACAAGGGAAGCAGCCATACATAATACACGTATGGCACGTCTGCGATGAGAATTAACTATCGTGGTGTATGTAAGGGGCTTATTAGGTAGAAGGTATCAGTATGTAGTTGCTATTATTGTTTCCCCAGCTCTGTAATGGGGACTCAGTAACTATGTTCTGAGTCTTATTATTCTCTAGGTATGCATTTGTAAAGACAACCAACACTTAAAGGTGTAACATTTCAAGAGGGAAAACTTACCATGAATCAATTAATCAGAAACTAGAAGTAAAAGATTAGTGTTCTATTTTTGCCTGCATATCAATTCTCATTATATGCCAGTTAGGTCACTCTGACATAAGCCTTTTAAAGGAAGTTCCAAAGATGGGGAGAACTTACGACTAGGAGGAGCTTGATCTGATGTTGGGGCTCAATGAATGCCAATCACATCTGCCAGATGAATCAGCGGTGAAGTAATCATGCTCCCCAGACAGGAAACTCAGTGTGAGGGGCGTCAGGGTCAGTGGACCTGACAGTACGATTTCAACCCACGGCAGGACAGCAAGTTTGCACTGGCAGGAAGTAGAATGGCATTCACCCCTTGGAAACAAGAGGCTGAGATGGAAAAGGGGAGAGATTACGGGAGAAGGGAAGAAAAAGAAATTAGCACAATGTGTCAAGGCCCAAGTAACAACATCCGTGAATATGAAGGTCTGGTCCAGCTCTTCAATGTTTGGCTTATTCATTCCTTTCTACATTCATCTATTCATTCATTCAAATATTTATTGAACACCCACTGTGTTCCAGGTGAGGAGCTAGAAAATAAAAATGAGTTAAGTATTGTTCCTGCCTTCTTGGAACTCACGTTCTACTGGGAAAGGCAAACATGTGACTATTTTACTCTTTCTATCAACCGTTTCCCCCATTGTTCTCCCACCATGAGTAGTAAAGTTCTTTTTGTAAATGTCAGCCTGGCATTACTATGCAAAGGAGATCAAGAGAAAAGGCAGGGTTCTTCCCACACTTAAGCCAGAGTTTAAAATAGAAAACACATGGCTCAGGAGTCAAAATTGAAGATTCCAATCTCTCCCCAAGTCGAGGTTCTTATTTTAGAGCTCTTTTCTCTAACCTTAGAAGATTAAGGTATTGTTTGAACAAGAGCTTTGCCTTAATAATTTTATGGAGAATATTTTGAAAGATATTGAAAAAATGAGACACAGGAGTGGGACATTTTGCTGAGAGAAATCCAAGTGGCAAAGAAGGATCTGCATTTACTCAGCATCTGCCATGTGCTAGATGTCACGAGCATTCACCCACCTATAAAAACTCATCTTCAAATGAACTTGAATGAATGAAGTCCTTTGGAGGCACTATTCATAGCTTCTTTAACAGAACCCTTTGGAAATAGCCATCAGGGAGGAATGTGGAGCACCCTCTTGACCCTATCCTAGGGGACAATAAGAAAGCCAGAGACTCCCATTCTAAGAAATAAGTGTGATTCTATAGTTATATTCTTACTAGATGTGATGGCAAATGATACTATCTTAGTGGTGAGAAAGTAGGTCGTTTAGCTATTTGTATTTCACTCCAAGCACCCATCCATCCATCCATCCATCCATCCATCCATCCATCCATCCATCCAATAAATGTTTCTTGAACACCATTCATTCAGCAAGCGTGGTGCCAGGATATGGTATCAGATAAGATACTGTCTCCGCCCTCAAGGACCTTACCACCTGGTGGAGGTGACAGTGTGATAGGGCCACGACAGAAGTCAGCAAAAGTAGCTACAACAGTGCACAGGAATAGCTGTTTATACGGTTAGGAAATGCTCCCTGAGAAGGAACCCCGGGCAGGACAGAAAGGGCGGCAGAGTGGAGAGGACACTCTAGGCAGAGGAAAGAGGCACAGGATAACCTGGCATTCAAGTACTTCATAAACTACAACTCAACATACTAGGGCATGGGCCCCCTGCTCCACTACCTATCACATATGTCATTGCTTTTGACCTGATTGCAATGTATGGACTTGTGAAAATTCATACCACATCCTAGGAAAAACACAGTCCTGAAGCATAGCGGAGGCATGATGGCTCCAATCCCAGCTTTGCCTCACCCTTGCTGTGTAATTTTAGGGAGGAGGCATTTAATATCTGAGTCTTAGCATCCTCTTTTGCAAAATAGAGCTAAAGGAGCTGCCTGGCAGAGTCACTGCAAAAGGGTTAACAGAATATGGTAGGTGCAGTGCAGCGCCCAGGACTGTGCCTATTACATGTTTATGAGAACGTGGCATTTTTCTGCCCTTATTATTACCGCTACCGCTACTATTATCTTGAACCAAGATTAAGGTTTTAATGTCTTTGACTGCAACTGTTTCTGGAAGAGGAGATACATTAGGAGAAGGACCGCCCCTCAATCAAAAGGTTTTCAATGTTCTCTATTAGGAATCATGAGCAATCTGACCTTGTAAAAAAATAAAATGGTCTGAATCCTTTACATCCTGGCTTGGTTCCTAAAGGCAGCTAAAGTGATATTAGAGACAAAGAGAAACATTGCAGGGAAGGCAATGGCCTTAATTTCCGAGGTGAATGAGATGGAAAGCCCCAGTGCCCAGCGGTAAACCTCTTAGTATTTATGAAACTGAAATTACACTATTCCCATAAAAGACAAAGTTAAAGAAGGGTGCACTCTACATAACGGCCTCTTGTTAGGCCTTCCTGATCACCTGGCCTCTGTTTTCTGAAAACCACCAGCACCCCTGTGTTTCAGGGCCACCGTCCACTGGGGGCAGACAGGAACTGTTTATTTAGCCAAATGAAAATTTCCGCTTAAATAAAAAATACTAGTGGCGTTTGGGTTGGAAAAACAATTACCTAGACTCCGCATCGCAGCTGCAAATTACATCGGCAGTAAAAGCAAGTCGGGGGCACAGATCTCAGTGCCTCTGCCTGACATCAAAGGCAGCCAGCCTTGTTTCTTCATCTGTGGTCGGAACAATATTTCTCTTTGATCTTGGACACCAAGAACCAGCGTGGGGGAGGCACAGGAGGCAAGGAGGTGCCTGTGCTGATGTGTAACAACATGCAGCCTACTGATGCTGCGTGGTGGAAATGCCAAGCGGGGTCAGGAGAACACCATTTAAACAAGAGGCTGAAATCTAGAAAGAGTATCAAGATGAAATGGTTTCCTTCAATCACGTAATCAACAAGTCTTCTTGGAGAGGGAGGTGCGTGCCCATTCTGGAGGGCCGTTGGAGAGAGCGGGATGGGAGGGGGCGGGAGGGGTTGCATGCTGCAGAGTCAGAGACCTGGCTTGGGGTCCACTGTTGCCACTACTGACCGGGGGATGTGGGACACATGACGTAACGGCTTGCATCTTATTTCTCTCTTCTAGTCCTATCAAGGCCTGTTCTTTTTTGCTCACCATTAGGCTCCTGAACCTTGAGGTTTAAATTCGGTCTTCAGGAGTTGGGTTCAAATCCACGCCATCTCTATTTTGCCTGCCCTTAACCCAAACTACAACTTTCTTAGGGTGGGCAACCAGTCCTACCTTCTGCCCTTAGGCACCAGTTCCTTCCTCCGAACCCTGAGACTGGCACCTCAATCAGTGTTCCCAGTACTCATTTAGAGGGGCAATTCACACAAGTGCAAAGTACTCAGCGGGTCACTAGGTGACTGAGCCCAGCTCAGAGTCAGGAGGGCAGACAGGCTAGCAAGAAGGCCATTTCTCTGGAGAGGGGGAACAGAGAAAGGACACTTGGAGGCTAGTCAAGGAAGTCTTCCTGAAGGAGGCAAGACTGAACTATATTCTGAAGGATGAGTAGGAGTTCTCTAGGTAAGATATGTGAATAGCTTAGTTGAACAAGTTGGTTTAGTGTTACATTTATACTTCTGCTCCCTTCGTGGTGCTCTTCCTGAGTATCTCACACTCTGTTACACCTGTTCCACATCCACTGTCTCCAGTGCTTCCTGTCTGTATTAGCAACTTTCAATCTGCTTCCCATAGAGATCTACAGATTCCTTGGGACCCCCCTTTGGAGTTACTCATGTAAAAGTGGAAGGGGAGATTGTACATTGCATTTCATTCTTACGATGATTACCCTATGAGGTAGGCAGTATTCATTCTGTTTTAGTGATTAAGAAACTGAAGCTCAGAAAAGCTAAGCGATACACTCAATGTCACAGAGATGGTAAATAACAAACCCAAGATCCATCCATGTGGCATCACTAAAGGACATAACATATGACCACAGTGATCCCTTCCAGCCCCAGCTCATCATAATCCCCTTACATATCCTGTACACCACTCAAACTTTCATTTTTTTCAAAACATGCATATTCTTATTCACACCATTCTGCTAAAACCAACTCCTAGGGTTTTCATCTTGGTAACGAGTACCATTTTCTACCTAATGACCCAAGCTCAAAACTAATGACTCATCTTACATTTCTCTCCCGACCACCCACAACCAATCAAGCCACCAAGTCCTATGACCTCCTATTTTTTTTTCCATATCTATTAAGACACTTTATGGCCTCGAGTTATTTTTTTTTTAATGTGACTAAAAGTAGCTTAAACTTTAAGTGGTTTATTGTTTCATAGCACAGATTTCCAGATGTAAGACAGTTCCAGAGTTGGGTAATTAAGAGATTCAGTGGTACTTCCAAGGCAACCGGTTTCCATCCCCAGAGGGCTGGCTTGTCTCCTACTGACCCCTCACAGATCCAAGAGAGCTGCCACACCTGTTTCCTTCCCTCAGTCACAATCAGAAGCAAAAAGATGAATTTCTCCTCGCCCATCTCTTTTTAAGAGTAAGAAATCTCTTCCTTGAACCACGCTTTGCCCTCAGCCTCCCGCAGACATGCAGTGCCTTTTATCAGCCAGCATTGCATCACATGTCCCCAAATCAAAACACAGCTAAAAGAAAGACAGTGGCCACGACCGAATTTATCAAGAGTCACTCCCTGATCTGGGGAGGGTCCTATACTAGAGTAATGACTACATGAAGAGTAAGCACCTGAGCAAAAACAGGCCTCTGTCGGCAAGAGAAGAGGGGAGAAGAATAGATTTGGCAGTCTCTCAAATCCCTGCCTTCCTCTTCCACTCAGACATTCCACAGATCAACCAACCATCACCCCTCACCTAGATTCCTGCAACAGGTTTCTAACCAGACTCTATACTCCCAGTTTGATTTCTTTGAAAGCAACAACCAGAGTAAAGTTTACATAATACAAATACAATTGTATCTAATCTTATTTAAATATTTCAACGGCTCCCTCCCAGAACAAAGTCCGAATACTACAAGGTGGCATATAAGCTCACCCCTAGGTCTTGAGATTTATCTGCCTCCCATTTTATGCCATCCTACCTCACTAGGAATGCCAGATCACCCTTTTCTGTCTGAGGAGCTCTCCCCATCATCACTTAGGACCCCCTCCAAGAGTTTCTGTTCAAGCTCCCGGACAACTCAGGCCCAAAGTACTGAATCTAATTGTGGGCGTGGCGGGGTGGGGGTGGGGGGCAGTTATGATGAACTGACCCAAAGGCAGCTGAGTATGTCACTAGGAAAGCTGAGAAACCAGAGCTAGGGGATCTGGGAATATGACAGTTTAAATAAAGGGTGCATCCAAGGGGTTACAATTAAAAGAAAAGACAAACTAGACACGAAGCACAGGAACACCAATCTAAGGACAGAAATACGGGGCATGAAAAGAGATACAACCCGAAACTCTGGAGAAGGGACCTTATGATAGTGCCTGGGGCCTTTTCCTGGGGCAAGGGGAGGAAATTACAGGGTATCAGCAGGTCCCTCCTGGCCCTTTTGCTCTCAGGTCCGTTGCTTGCCCTTTACCTGCTCTGCTCTCTACTGCAGAATCTTGATCCCTGCAGGCCACATCTTCCGGGCTCCTACATCAGCCGGCTTCTTGCTGAAGGAGAAACAGAGGCGGGGAGGGAAGAGGGAGAAGCCCACTACTCCCCTCTGGCTCTGCCTTAAGCAGCATTACCAGCAGCTCCCTCCTCCTGTGGCTGGATCTCCAGCTGGAGAGGCCCACTGGGGCTCGGCCTCTCCCTGGTGACTCTGGCTGCTGGGCTCCAGGGACATCACCCCCTCACCGTGTCTCTCCAGCCTGAGAGTGGTGGCAACTTCCTACTGTTACTAGAGGCAGAATGCCTTTCCATCTCCTGATGGCTTTCCAGCTCCTCCATCACTGTGTAACCAATACTCTGAATTAAATTTCCTCTGTTTTACATTCTTTGAGTGGGTTTTGTTTTCCTGATTGGACCCTTACTAATGTAGGCACTGAGCCAACTCTGTACGATTTCTCTGCGAAATCTCTTACTCTCTCCTTTGCGTCGCTTTCAGGAAGCAGAACAATATGATGATGAAGAACAAATGGCTGGCAGTCTGGTGGACCAGACTTCAAACTCCAGCCCTGTCTCTCACTGACGGAAAGGCTTGGTTAAAATTGCTTAGCCCTTTAAGTCAAGGCTTTTTCAACTGAGGTGAAAGGTAGCATCCTGTTCTTAACCCTTGTTAGAACTCAATGAGGGGCTGTATGTAAAATGCAAATTCTGATTCAGAACGTGGGAGGTGGGGCCTGAGATTTTGCATTTCTATCACTGCCCCCAGCTGATGGTAATACTATGGTCCAGGAAGGAACCACTGTTGGAATAGCAGCTCTCTGGGCTAAGGGTTGGCAGACATTCCCTGCAAAGATCCATGGAGTAATTATTTAAGGCACTGGGAGCTCTGTTGCAACTTTTCAATTCTGCCCATAGAACTTTATTTACAAAAAACACGGCCCTAGGGCCGGAGTTTGCCAACCCCTGCTCTAGGCTGTAAACTGTCTCAGGACATTGTCTGTTTTACTGAGCACCTTATTCTCATCACCCAGCACAGAGCCTAGCAGGGAGCAGCGCTCAATAAATGTTTGATGTGCCTCTGAACAGACTCCTAGGGTATCCTCAGTCTCTACTGTAGAACCTGAAACTTGAAAGCCAGTGTTTACTGAATGTTCACCATGCTCCAGAAAATATTCGAAGTCCACTTCATAGACATTGTTTTCTTTGATGCTCACAACCGCCTTAAGAAGTAGGTGTTACTCTTACCCCCATTTTCCAGATAAAGGACATGGAGGTCAGACCTCTGTATCTAGGACACATGAAAGCCAGGTTTCAGGACAGGGCAGATTTCTCACACCGTGCTCTCTCAGCGGTCCGTTTGCCCTGGAAACTTCCTCCCACCATTTCTTCTAGAAATTCTTCTAGAGAATAATATCAGTCGTTTTCTTTTCCCTATCACTTGAAATTCCCATAATAGTGTTGGGCACAGAGTAAGCACTTACCAAAGTGTTCCTGAATGGTATTTTAAACCATCCTACCCTTAATACACATTGCTGTGAGTCTGGGTCACGAGAAAAACATCCTGAAGATCTCTGTTTCCTCAGCATATAGTAGTAGTAGAAGTTGAGCCTGAAGGTACTGATTATCATATCTAAAAATGCCTAAAGTGGTATTAATAATTTAGCAGTGAAATTCCTGTGGGCAAAGATTCCTGACAGTCTATAAGTCTCTGGAGGTCAGAGGCTCTGGGTCCAGTAGAGACCTGGGCATTTTATGGTGTTTACTATGTATGTTTGACCGATAAAATGAGAAGCAAAGTAATACAGCTGGAAGAACAGAGGACTGGCTCTGCCTCGGGTTAGCTTTGTGTCTTCATTACCCTAGACCTGAACTTTCTTATCAGAAGACAAGAGCTTTGGACTAGAGCATCATTTAGGTTCTTTGGGTTTTAAAATGCTATTGCTTGAAAACACAATGATACCATCGAAGACATTTTGAAGAGTGTTGGCTTTTAAAGAAAATGACCAGAAACTACAAGAATTAAAAAATTAATGTCACTTCGAGGCACCTGGGTGGCTCAGTTGGTAAAGCATCCAACTCTTGGTTTGGGCTCAGGTCATGGTCTTATAGTTCATGGGTTAAAGCCCCACATTACGGTTCGTGGGTTAAAGCGTGGAGCCTGCTTGGGATTCTCAATCTCTCCCTCTCTCTCTGTCCCTCCCCACTTGCATGTGCACGTGTGTCCTCTCTCTCTCTCAAAATAAATAAATAAAGTTTAAAAAAAATGAATGTCACTTTTATGTGGTTGGTGTCCCTGTGGCAGTATTTTCTCTTTTCTATGGCCTCCTGTTGGTCCACCCTACCAGCCAATTTCTAATTTGTCTCAAACCAAGAAACCAGATAATCAGGATTACTATAATGGTTTGTAGAGGAGGTGAGAATTGATCATAGCTAATAGTCTTAAAGACTTCCCTAATAAAGACGAGATTTAACGCATGTGCTTTGTGATGACTATTTTGTCTGTAGCATGAGAATGCTTGTATGTGTGTGTGTGCGCACATGTTGTGCTTGTGTGTGTGCACGCATATGTGTTTACACACTTATTTACATATCTACTGATAAAGTCATCAGACACTAGATAAAAGTAATCAGTAAGACGGCGATTCTGTGTTATTGTCCGCACTTACTGAATGAGGAAATTGAGATGGTTGGACAACTTCCATCAGGATACATACCCCAAAACTAGGTCTCCTGATTTCCAATCACAAAACATCACAAGAATGTGTGGTGTCTACCCATTCCCCAAGTTGCCTAGGTCTTAAAGGCAAACAGCCCCAACATCTCTGCTGCCCTCTCTTAAAGGCTGCCTTGTATCATAAGGTTGAGATCATAAATAAGTTAAATGCGCCATTTTCCTTCTGATCAATCGAGCAACCCCAGCCAGGGATGACTGCCAGCCTTCCTACTGCTGAGATGCCCTTACACTTCTGGGATGCTCAAGGGCACTGTCCACTAGCATAATAAATGTTGCCAAAGAGCCTCCCTCGTCATGGGAATCTGGGACTGTTTCATACCATAGAGACCACACTGAAGTGGCTAGTCTTGTCCCACAATCCACTCTTAATTTTTTTTGATCTGACAGATATTTATTAAGGGCCAACTGAGAATTCAGAATTCAGAGTCATTGCTAACATATGGGTGCCAGGCCTTATAATGCAAGTTTTACATTTATTAACAAATTTAACATTCACTATAACCCTACGAAGTAGCTACTATTCCCATCCCCATACTACAAATGGGGAGGCTGAGGTACAGATATTAACATGCCCAAGGTCACACAGTTGACCAGGGCTGAAGCCAAAGTGACACCCAGGCAATTTACTCTTTACACATCACGACTGTTACAAGAAAGACACAACCTCTGCCCTAATGGAGCTTCCACATAATGGGAAATACAGGGCAAGCCATTATCACAATTCTGTTAACTACATGAAAAAGAAGTTTCAGGAGGTTAGAAAACATATAATAGGAGATCTAATCCTTGTGGGGAAGGAGGGGGTGTCAGGGAGGCTTTTCCTGGGGAAAAACTGTTGACATTGAGTTCCCAAGGATAAGCAGGAGTTCACCAAGTAGAGGGAGAGGTGAGTCTCCCAGACAAAAGGAGATGAGGGTAGAGGCCTCGAGGCAAACAGGAGCATGGAAGGTGAAAGAAACCGCAAGAAGCCAGTGTGGCGGACGTGGGGGGGGGGGGCAAGGCACCAGATGAGGCTGAAGAGGTGGCCAATGTTGGCACCCCAGTAACCACGATGGCATGGGGAAGCAGGGCAGAGAACAGAGAGATGACTGGAAAGCCAACCATAAGCCTACATGGAACCCTTCCTGTCCCTTGCACCTGAGTCTGGCTCTCTTTCCTTGCTGCCTCTATTCACTTAGTATCCCCACAGGCGTTTCCAGAATAGAGTTGCACCAGGAACTCTTTCCATTTCGGAAAGAAAATGAGACATTTATTAAACATTTGCTCTTTCATTTGATGCAATTTAGTCAATCCCTTACAACAAAATGTTTGAAGCTTTTATTATACTTTTCAATTATGGAAATGAAAGGATCAGAGGGACCCGCCTGCTCTCATACCACGGTGTGGGAGGGAGCTGGCTCTCGGGCTGGAGTTTTTCTATTCAGACTCTTGTGCTCCTTCCACTGCTTCACGCCACTGCTGGTGTAAGTGGAGAGGGCAATCAGTAGAGGATGCCACAAAAAACTCCGAGAAATCAAAGTCTAAGAGAGTACACAGAAGCCACCTCCTTCGCTCATGAAGTTCAGCGTGAGCACTAGTGTGAAATCTTCTCTCCCCGTGTTCCCCCTTTGCCCCACAGGCAGAGTCTCAGAGGGAAACAGATGGCACACTCAAATTGGACAACTGGAGGAGTGTTCAATAAAAGGCCTACTTACAAAGGTGTAGGGCGGGTAAAGGATAATCACCAGGGATAGTAATTACTGGGCAGCATCCTCCGCCTCCTTCTGAAGGAACAAGGAGAGAGAGTGGTTATAGGACCCTGGAGAGGACACGGTTGGAGGAGGGGGAGGCATACAGAGAGGGCTGCCTGACAGGATTGTGGTGTTCAGTCCTTAGTGACACCACAGGACAGCAGCCAGGGAAATAAATACCCACACTCACTCACTCCCTTCCAAGCCTCCAACCCTCCAACCTCTGGTTAATTCTCCCCATTGGCCAAACCAAAGCAAAGTTTGAAGGTGTTAGGGGCTGAATCGTGTCCCCTGCTATTCACATATGGAAGTTCTGACCCCCAGAACCTCAGAATGTGTCCAACGTGGAGACGATCTTTAAAGTGATCATTACATTAAAGTGAGGTCATTAGGGTGGATCTTGATCCACAATGACTGTTGTCTTTATAAAAAGAGGAAATCTTGGGGCGCCTGGGTGGCGCAGTCGGTTAAGCGTCCGACTTCAGCCAGGTCACGATCTCGCAGTCCATGAGTTCGAGCCCCGCGTCAGGCTCTGGGCTGATGGCTCGGAGCCTGGAGCCTGTTTCCGATTCTGTGTCTCCCTCTCTCTCTGCCCCTCCCCCGTTCATGCTCTGTCTCTCTCTGTCCCAAAAAAAATAAAAACGTTGAAAAAAAAATTTTTTTTTTTTAAAAAAGAGGAAATCTGGACACGGACACGTACAGAAGGAAGGCTGCGTGAAGACACAGAGCAGACACCCATGTACAAGCCAAGGAGACAGAGGCCCCTGGAGAAACCAATCCTGTCACATTTTGATCTTGGACTTTCAGCCTCCAGAGCTGTGAGAAAATACCTTGCTGCTGGTAAGTCACCCACTCTGTGGTGCTTTGTTATGGAGGCCCAAGCAAACTAACACAGAGGGCAAGGTTGCTGTGTGATGTGGTCCACCCAGGTCGGCCCCCAAGCCACAGAGCAGGGTCAAGAAGGGAGAAGAGAGACTATGGAGGAGTAAATGAGAGAGACACAGCACAACTCCTGCTCAGGCCCCTCAGAAATGGGTATTTTACAAGGTGCTAGAGCAACATCAACAAGGCTGGCGAAATGCCACTGGAGCAATACTTGCCCACAGCCGTGCCCCCCTCTATCTGGCCACAAAGCAGAGCTCCCCCCCACCCCACAATGCTGGTGTCTCCTTCCTTCCCTGACACCACTTATCCCCATCCCAGCCCGCCTGAGAGGCATAGCTGGAGTTCTGGTCCTCTGACAGACCTTTCCAGGCACTTGTGACCACACCTTCTCCCTCCCGGGTCTCCGGGGATGGTCTAAACCCACACCTGCATGTTTGGCTAGACTGTCTGGCAGTAAGAGAATGCATATCCCGAGAGAAGGGACCATCTTATTTATTTCTGATAAATGATAGAACGACCAATGGTTGAATGGAGAAAGCTAACAGTTATTGATTACCATCAATGTGCCAAGTATCATGTGCAGTGTTTTCACATTTTTTAACACTGCCCATTCAAGATCAAGGAGCCAGGAAAAAATTAACATTTATTTGGCACTTACTATAGGCCGGGCAGGGGTGATGGGAAAATACTTAACAACCCATGCAGAACAGCGCCAAACACATCAGAGCAGATATTGGCCATAAACCCAGGGATGGTTGGGCTCACACCAGGGCTGAGGATCAGCTTGGCACCCGGCCCTCGTGCTGAGTAATCTCTTGTGCATTATTTCACTGGGTCCTCATAATACCAATTAAGATAGGTTTTATGATCCCCATCACAAAACCCAGAAACTTGAGGCACAAAAAAATGAGGTCTGTTGGGTGCAAGGTCATGCAGAAAATAAGTGTGGAATTGGAACCCACACCTAGGTTCATACCCGGATCAGGCTGGTCAGTCTTACCATGCTGTCCCTTCATACGGGGTCCCTTTCCTTGGGACACACTTCTCCTGGAGAGCTGCAGGGCTCGCTTCTTCCAGTATGAAAGTGCCATCACCTCAGCAATTCCTTCCTTTTTAAAATTAACCCCCCCACACCCATCTCCCTTTCAAGCTTTGTTTTTCTCTGTAGCTTTTTTGTCTTTTCTTTTCTTTTTTTTACATTCCTTGTGGTAAAAGGTATTTAACATAAAATTTACTATTTTAATCTTTTCTTAAGCATCTGGGGCGCCTGGGTGGCTCAGTGGGTTAAGCATCTGACTCTTGATTTCAGCTCAGGTCATGATCTCAGGGTTGTGGGATCAAGCTCCATGTCAGGCTCCACAATAAGCATGGAGCCTGCTTGGGATTCTCTCTCTCTCCCTCTCTCCCTCTGCCCCTCTCTCCACCTCACACTCTCTTTCTAAAATAAAAATTAAAAATAAAATAAAATAAAATAAAATAAAATAAAATAAAATAAAATAAAATAAAATAAAATATACAAGTCAGAGGTATTAAGTGCATTCACAATGTTGGGAAATCCTTACCGCTATCCACTTCTAGAACTTTTTTTATGATCCCAAACAGAAACTCTGTACCCATGAAACAATAAATCCCTATTTCCTCTCCCCTGACCCCTGGCAACCATTATTCTACTTTCTTTCTCTATGAATTTGCCAATTCTAGATGTCTCATATAAGGGGAATCATATGATGTTTGTCTTTTTGTGTATGGCTTATTTCATTTAATATAATATCCTTGGAGTTCATCCATACTGTAGCATGTGTCAGATTTTCATTCCTTTTTAAGGCTGAATAATATTCCAGTGTGTGTGTGTGTAGTATTTATCCATTCATCTTCCAAAGGACATTTGAGTTATTTTAGCCTTTTGGCTCTTGTGAATAATGCTGCTATAAACATGTGTGTACAAGTATCTATTTGAATCTCAGCTTTCAATTCTTTTGGGTATATACCTAGGATTGAAATTGCTGGATCATATGGCAATTCTATGTTTAACTTTTTGAGGATCTACCAAACTGTTTCCATCTCTATAACATTTATAGCCATCTGTCATACTATATGTTTTACCAATTTATTTTGATTATTGAATGTCACCACCCACGAAGATATAAGCTCCAGTAAAGGCAGGGATTTTGCCGTGTTTGATTCACTATTATATGCTCCATACCTTGCACATGTCTGGCACAAACTAGGTGCACAATAAATATTTACTGAGTGAATGAACATATTTAGTGGGGGCTCTGACCTTAAGGTTAAGGGTCTCTGGGAGCCAAAAGAGCGGAGTAAGGTCTTTGTCTGTGGTATGAAAAGCAATAACATCAAAGAGGCAGAAACGACTTAGGTGCAGGATGGAAGTGAGAGATCAGAGCAGGGAAAATAATAGCAAGGGTTGGCTCTGTGTGAGGCTGCAGACAGGAAAATCCGCCAACAGGCCAGTAGCTACTGGGGATCCAATCAGTATGGGAAGAGGTATTCAGGATGAAATAAGGTGAACATCTCAGACCAGAGAGTGAGACAAAAACGGTACTGCCAGGAGGGCCTTAAGGTGGGATTAGCTGAGAAAGACAGATACCATATGTTTTCACTCATATGTGGATCTTGAGAAGCTTAACAGAAGACCATGGGGGAGGGGGAGGGGGAAAAATAGTTACAAAAAGAGACAGAGAGAGGCAAACCATAAGAGACTCTTAAATACAGAGAACAAACTGAGGGTTGATGGGGGCTGGGAGGGTGGGGAGGGTGGGGAGGGTGGGTGATGGGCACTGAGGAGGGCACCTGTTGGGATGAGCACTGGGTATTGTATGGAGGCCAATTTGACAATAAATTATATTTAAAATAAATAAATAAATGAATGAATAAATAAATAACTTTTTTTAAAAAGTAGGATTAGCTGAATGGTGAATAGGAGGGCCTGCTTGATTTAAAAAACAAAACAAAACAGACCAAAACGTGGAGGTGCCTATACAATGTTTTGAACTTGAGACCCAGGACAGTTTCTGGCACACATTAAGCATTGACAAATATTGACAACTTATCATTAACTTGATATATGACTGAGGCAAGTCACTTTCCTTTTGTGCAACAGATAGAGAATATCTGTAAATATAGTGAATATAAATAGATCAGTGGATTAAGTATTTTTTTAAGAGAATCGCAGACCAAAGAGTAAGCACAGTGGGTTTATGAGAGGGCAGCTGGAGGTCTAAAGCCCCGCCTATGAGCCCTGCACTTCACAGTGGCTGAGTGTTGGTCTCCACATGCTCCAGGAATCTGCAGCAACGTTTGAAGGCCCCGGGCTGTGTGACCCAGGAGGTCCATTCCACTCTGACCTGCATCCCCATCACGCCTACCACAGACCCTTCCAGACAGCAACGGCAGATCTTCATTTCACACTTAACATTTGGCAGATGCTTTTCCTAGTGCTTTTCATGTCCTGACTTATTTAATCTCCAATTCAGAAAAGAGGATATTGAGGCACAGATTGTTTAAGTGGCTTCCCCAAAGCTACATGGCTAGTCAGTGGCGAAGGCTGCGATCAGACCCAGTTATCAGGCTCTGAGACCCAGGCTTTTACCTACAACTCTCTGTGCGTCCCACAGTGGGGCACAGAATGCACTTGGGTGATTTTAATGCAACTGAGGAAGGAGTGGTTTGATAGAAAGAGGAAAGAAAAGATAAAGATGGAAGAAGAGAGTGTGATCAAGTTGGACCCCAGAAAGCACTTGACTCCCTAGAGGGTTAGCAGCTGGAGCGTGACACTGGCTTCCAGGTGCAGGTACCAGGAACCAGTCTGTTACCTTCCCCAAAGTCCTGGGACCACCTCGGACGAGATGGTGTCTCTTGGCCCCACATTTTCTAATCCAGAGATGGTAAACTCCTATTTTTACAGAAATATCGTAAGAGGAACACATTCTTTAAGAAGACTTTTCCAGAAAAATGGGAGATGTCAATTTACCAAAAGGACTTTTTTTTTTTCCTGGAACAAGACAATTCTGTGATTCATGAATAATGATAGGAAATAGAAAACTGCCCATACTTCTATAGGCTTTTTCCCCCTTTAATGAATTTAATGAATCAGAATACATACAACTCAATAAAAATAGAACTGAAAAGCCTGGTAAGTATCATTCAAAGCCTTTCAACCAGTCATTTTCATATTTCCTGAAGCCAGCGTTTCCATTAAAGTGGTACATCATTATGCAAAATTAGAATTTTGCGGTATCCTCAGGAAAAGGATGCAAAACTTGGCAATAGATAAAGGTAAAGGACAGGGGTAACCCGCAGGAAAAAAAAGAGTTTCTCAGTGTTTTTTAGCCATTCCACTGCCATTTGGGGAGGGATAATTTTCGACTGGATGGAACTGTTCTGCATATTGCTAGTTATTCAGCATCCCTGATCCCTGCCCACTTTTCCAGTAGAGAGTTAAAGTCCTTGTAGCCACCCAAACCACCTAACATGTTTCCAGATGCCTCCTAGCAGGAAAGTGCTTACCCAGGCTGATAACCACTGGTGATCAATCCAGGTAAATTCAGGAAACACTGACTGAATACCCTCATGGATCCTTAAGCAGCCCACAATTCTAGTACAGGGGAAGCAGAGACAGGACTGAATGTACCAAACTATCACCCAAGACCTCATGTGACAGCTGAGCCTTCTGTTCAAGTTTATCTAATGTGACACAACATGCAATGGCTTCAAAAACATAAAATGAAATACTCTCAAAGGCTAGAGTCCATCTTGCATCAAAAGTGCCTAATTTGGGGCATTTGGGTGGCTCAGTTAGCTAATTGTCTGACTTCAGCTCAGGTCACGATCTCATGGTTTATGAGTTTGAGACCCGTGTCGGGCTCTGTGCTGACAGATCAGAGCCTGGAGCCTGCTTCAGATTTTGTGTCTCCCTCGCTCTCTGCCCACCGCCCCCCCACCCACCCAACCCACTCCCCACTCATACTCTGTATCTCTCTCTCAAAAATAAAAATGAAAAAACACTTTAAGCAACTAATTAAATCAACTGAAAACATAATCTACAAATATGGGAACCAGAAGGGACCCCAGTGATCATCTAGTCCAGGAGGTGGCACACCTCTTCTTTAAAGGGCCTCATGGTAAACCTTTTTGGTTTTGTGGTCCATACAACCTCTATTGCAACCATTCAGACTCTGTCTTGTAGCTCAAAGGCATCCAAAGACAATATGCACCTGAATGGGCATCACTGTGGCCCAATAAAACTACTTACAAACACACTTAAATAAATGTGAAATATTTAAATAAAGGCAGGATCAGTGTTACTGATTTTTTTATTTTATTTTATTTTATTTTTTTGCCTCAGGCTCCAATATGGCTCCACACAACACTGTTGCTGATCTTGTCACCATTTTAAGTTTTGATGATGTGCTCATCATGGAACTTTTGGCATTAATTGTGATTTTAAAAATATTTCATTCAAATATTACTTAATTACTGAGTTATTGGCGCTCTCCTTAAACTTAAGCTATTGAGGCCATTCTTCTCTATCATGTCCCTAGTTTGGGTCCTGCCTCATGCTCCCAAACCTATACCCCTGTCTCCATTCTTCCTTGAGCTGCTCCCTTTATCCATTTTCCCAATGGCCCCATTCGTTGTTAAGTTGGGTCCCAGCGTCTTGCTATATATTTTCATACTGGGGTTCATGTCTTGGCTCCTTCACCCTCTCACTTTTTCTCCTACTTGGGAACAACAACAAATCTCTTCCCACATCGCATGTCGGGCTGTTCTCACCTTCAGACCCTTCAAAGCATCAGCTTCTGCTTCGAGAAGTCTTACCTAGAAATATTCCTAATACAGCAGACCTCTCCTTTCCTCAGTGTGGTAGGTAGAGAGAGGGAAATGCAAGAGAGAAGTCCCCCTCACTGGACAGTGAAAGGACCTCCATACCCCAATATCTAGGATGCAGTGGGCCTTCAATTCATTTTTATCAAATTGAAGTAGACAAGCTCTTTCATCTAGACTTTTAGTTTACATGAGAAGGCCAGAAGGAGGAAGGCTTGGAGAAGACTAATTTCATGTTCTTAAAGTGAGACAAAAGCAGCCTTACTTGTGAATTTCAATGGGTGAAATGAAATCACTGGGTAAAATAGCCAAAGTAGGCCTCATTGATAGTACCGGACCCAGAAAATGTAGTCACCATGGCGCAGGCCCTACGTAGCTGGTCTATGGCAGAATATCCACGTGTTTTACCCACTTTTGATTTCCAGTGTGCTCCTATTCCATGGGAAAGTGAGAGGGCCAATTCAGAAATAAATTACTGCTCTCAGTTAAGCCCCCGTTCCCCAAATCCCTAGCCTTCCTTTAGCCCATTTATTTAATTTCTCTTAACATATTTAAATCCATTGGAGGGCATTTTTGCAGGAGACAGATGAGACAGGTCCAAACATTGGTATGCACATTAAAATAAAGAAAATTAAACGAAAGATTAATAGGGCAGACAGGTAACCATGTAGCATGATTTCACTTTGAAGTAATTTATTTCCATTCGAACTGTGATAAATAACCACCAAGTGATATAATAATTACCCATTTCTTGGTGTCGAATGGGATGTAGAAATTATTCTCTGAAGTGCAAACATCCCATGGACTTTCAAAAAGGAATGTCACACATTCAATAAAGCTACAAACCATGACCCCAAAAGAAATTGAATTGGCCTGTTTGTATTCCCATCGCTATGTCTGAAAAGTATGTTCTCACCCTCCAAGGCAAGCTTCCCTTTCTGTTTGATAAAGTCCTGTGATTTGCGCCCACAAAAACTCTGAGGACTCTATAAATTTTGTGCTTTGGCACTCCCGTGTGAGATCAAGCCCTGAAAAAGATGACTGGTGAAGAAGGAAGAGTCCTAAGGTCACGGAACATTCCTAGTTTTGGTGTTTAGCAATGGTCATTTCTAAATGCCCCCCGGGCTTAAAAATAATTGAGTGCATTTTAAAATTAGATCTCATTCGGTTAAAAGCAAGACCCCATCTGTAAACATTCATCAGCAGCCATTAGAAGGATCTTCTTTCCTGAACTTCTTTACTACTCGTTAACATGGGGCTGCCATTGCTCTAGGGCCCAGGACATCTGGGTATGTGCATGCACCATTTCATATTGGATACAGTTGACTGGGGAGGCCAGGGGGCAAAGAGACAAACTCACTGGGGGAAGAAAAACACTGGATATAGAGCGAGAAACTATGGGTTCTCGTCCTGGATTGGTCCTTGCCAGCCATGCAAACTTGGACAGTTCACTTAAACATCTGACTCTCAGTTTCTTCATCTGTAAAATGGGGCTGATGGTATATGCCTACCTCAGATCATTGGAAAACTGTCACGTGGTAGACAAATTGACCTCAAGCTCCCAAGTGTTTCTTTAATAGTGTCTAAGGGTATGCAAGGCACTCAATTAAGAGTGGTGGGGAGAGTTAAGGAACAGTCCCCACTTCAAGGAACTTTCCATGGAAAAGGAAGGAATAAACATGTGTACGTAACTCATCTCAGCAAAGCTATTCTCAGCCTCTTCATCATTTCCTGCTTAGGCAACCTAGCGCTCCAGACTCACCCCGTCCACTCACTTATTTAGTCATCGTTTTATTAAGTGGCCCATTCGTTCAACAAAACTTTGCCTAGCATTTTCAATGTACCTGGCACTGGGGAAACAGAGATGAACCACATCAAATCAAGGAGCTCACAGCCTGTCACAGAAGAACATGACTTTGCAATTTGCAAAGCACTTTAGATAGTTTCTTATCTCATCCTCCAAACATCCTATTTGGAGCAGGCATTATTAGTTCCATTTGATGAATGAGGACACTAAAGACTCAGCCAACCCCATAGAGCTTTCAGTGATGGAGCAACATTGAAATGGTCTCACCATGACTCCACTTAACTCCTCTAAGTTCTTTCCTCTGTAGAGCTAGCTGGATCCTAGTCTTTGTGCCTTCCATCATTGACTAGGGACCAGCTGAAATAAATTTTCTTCTTTTTTTTCCTTCCAGCCTCCCTTCCTCCCTCCCTTCCTTCCTCCCTCCCTTCCTTCCCTCTTGTCTTTCCTCTCCCCTTCTTTCTACCTACCCCTGTCCCTCCCTCCCTTCCCAAGCATTCACTGAGCACCTGAGCCCACTATGTGCTAAGCATTGTGCTGGGCCTTGGAGACTAAAGGGTGTGTAAGTCTTAAAGACATGGTCCCTGACTCCTGAAGCTCAATACCTAGTAGAGGACACAGAAAAGTACCCAGATAATTTCAACACAGTGTGATAAGTGCTGTGACAGTAGAGATATGGGATTCAGGGACAGCACATAAAAAGGCATCCAACCCAGCTTTTGGGGGAGCCAGGGAGGGTTTCACAGTACATTAGTGGCCAAAAGGAGAGCTGGAATGCATTTGGCCAGGCCAAAGGGGGTCTAGCATGTTTCAGGCAGAGGGAACCAAATGGGCAAAGCCATGAGGCATTGGAGGATCCACGGTTCGTTCAGGGTGGCTAGACTGTGCAGAGCAAGAGATGCGACAGAGACAAAGCTGCTGTTAGAGAGGAGCCCACAAGCGAGACTGTGTCAGAAGTTCAGACTTGGGTTTTTAGCAGAAGGTGGTACGAGCAGATTTGATGTTTAGTAAAATAACTCCGACTGTTCTTTTGAGAATGAAGCGAAACAAGGAGACAAAAATCAAGGAAATCAGTTGGAGTTAGAGCTGTGGTAGTAGCACAGGTGTGAGATGATAGTGAACTTGAACTACTGTACTACAGACAGGGAATAGACAGAATTGAGGGGTACCACTCTTGGCGGGGGGTGTTCATTTCAACACTTGCCTAAATCAGTCCTGGATAAGTCCTTTGGAGACTCTATCATAAACTAATGATGTTAATGGTTTGACTTACCAAGTCCTTACCATAAAGCTAGGCAGGGGCTAAGAAGTTTAAATACATTACTGCCTTTAAGAATAAAAACAAAATTGGTGTTGGCACAGTTATTCTTCCTATTTCACAAATATAGATTCCTAGGACCCACTGGAGGCATACCAAACCCAAATTTTCAGAGGTGGTGCCCAGAAAGCTTTATTCGAGATCCAGCAATCTTAATGTGCTTCTAAATCTTCAGAGATGCCACTGTGAACTCCAAAGCATGTGACATTTTTATTCTGGGGGACGGTTTCAATTAATGAAAAAAAAAAATAATTTCAATTCCAAAAATAACAATTTCAATTAACCTGGGCTGCCTTGTGCTTAATGACATATAAACGCCCCAAATAGCATGAAATACCCCAGTGACAAGTACATAAAACATTTAACTGAGAGTGAGTCTGGCAGAGATACTACTTTAGAGAAAGGTATCTTTGGGGGCCCTGAATGGAACAGGCTTCAGATACAGAACATGGTTCTGGGTTGACACACCCAGGATTCAAAGGAGGTCCTGGCATATGGTCAGACTGTCTCACCTTACCACTGGAAGGGACCTGAGGCACCTTCAAATCCAAAGGTTTTCAAACTGTATTCTAGAGACCCCTAGGGTTCCTTAAACATCCCCAAAGAGCAAGGTAGAAGCTGAACATTCTGGGTTTGGCTTTTCCTCAACCGCTCTATTAACTGTTTTTTTTTTTTTTTTAAATTTTTTTTTTTCAACGTTTATTTATTTTTGGGACAGAGAGAGACAGAGCACGAACGGGGGAGGGGCAGAGAGAGAGGGAGACACAGAATCGGAAACAGGCTCCAGGCTCTGAGCCATCAGCTCAGAGCCTGACGCGGGGCTCGAACTCACGGACCGCGAGATCGTGACCTGGCTGAAGTCGGACGCTTAACCGACTGCGCCACCCAGGCGCCCCTCTATTAACTGTTTTATATAGTGGGTTTGAACTAGAATTCTCTTTGAAGGAAGGGGATAATAGAGATGAGAAAAGTAAAAGAAAGGAACTTATACAGTTGGCAAGTCCCCACGTGCTTTCTGAGCACTTGTGTACCGGGTGGAACCAGTGCTGGATGGAAGATACTAAGAATAACACATAGCCTCCGCCTGCACCCATTAAGGATCTTTGGTTGCAAGCAACAGAAATCAATTCCAGCTAACTTAAACGAGTAGATTTCCTAGATTACTTAGGGTAGCTCTAGAATGAATCAGATAATTGAACAATCAGACTTTTAGGTAGGGCAAGAGCCATGAAGCTCTAAGGATCAAAGCAGGGAGAGCTTATAGACAGACTTCTTAAGACTATCAAAAGAATGATTCTTCTCTAATCAGTAAGTCATTTCTCTCAAGAACCAAAATTTCAGGGAAAAGCTAGAGTCTGATTGGCCCCATTTGCATGATGCTCACCTAGGCCAAAAATGTGGAAATATAGAAGGACGGGTAGCAGAGTAGATTTGAGAAAGGATGGACTATACTCCCAAGCAAAGCACATGGGGAGCACTAGGGTGGCACTCCAATGCCAAAGGTGGGTAGTATTGAAGGTGGGACAGAAGCTGAACAAGCTAAAGGAGCAGGTATCCACTAGACTTCCCACGAAGAGCTTACTTAGTTTCAAAGGGGAGGTACTGAAGATACATAATTTTTTGTTCTGCCCAACATCTCCCATGTCTAAAGCTTCCTGTCTAGTAATCCTTCTTTCCCACTCTAACTGTAACTTGAATAGATGTTCCCAACCTGGGATGACTGCTATGCTCATGGTGGCTGGTACATTCATTTCCCTGGTGGAGGCAATTGGTCCTTGGGTGAGCACCTTATGCGTCCTAGGCCATTCAGAGATTCTCAGGATATTTAAACTTTCAAATGAGTCCTCAAGGATCACTGGCAGGCGTTCCCCTCCACATTCAGGAAGCCAGTCACAGAGAAGGAAGACAGAGTTGTGAGACAGAGAGAAGTGTGGTTTTATTTGAGCCTCAGGCTTTATTGTCCCTGAGGCTAAATCAGACTCCTGACCTTAACACTATGATATAAGATAATCTAATATACTCAACAACAAATAAGTAAAACACAATATTTTTTCTTGGTCTAAGTTAGTTCAAAGTGGAAGTCCATCATTTGCCCTCAAAAGTATCCTCAGCAATCTAAGTGAATAAATAGCTCAACACCAAGGCATCTTTGGGACGAATGACATCAGAATGATCTGGTCTTTAGAAGAGGGGCAAACCACATGCATAATCTATTAGTTCTCATTGGCCAAGCACCTAGATTAAGTCAGGCATGCTAGGTATCTGACAGCTATTATTTAGTTTACTTTTTGTATTCCTCCTGCAAGGTCATATTATCTCCATCTCCTAGGTAAGGAATTGAGGCCAGAGAAGTTAAGCAACTCACACAAAATTGCCAAATGGCAAAATCTGGATTTAAATCTGACCCTGATACGTACTTTCTTTGCCCTGCAGCCAGAAGCACAGAAGCACTCTATTCTTTCCAACAATGGACAGGGCCCCCAGGAATTTATCCAAAATTACAATCAAGTGGCATCACTGCCTCCTTAAAATATGCATATTTTTAAAATTGTTTTTGCTGAGTCTACATTTGATGTTAATTATCACCTCATTATATAGCCCGTTGTTATTTAGGATATTACTGGGGAGTGAGGTTTGCAAACATATTTCAATAGCACTTCGACCCCTCAGGCCACCATGACTGTTGCATTTCTCCCTGTGTGCGGTTTTTACAACTCTCTATTGTTCATTAGGGTAAGAATTTATAAGCCTGACACCTTGGTCAGGGAACGGCGCATCACGATTTCTGAGTTAGGGCCCTTCTGGGAGGGTGGAGTGGGGGGCAGAGTGCTTTGCTCGTGCAGCAGGCAGGGATGCATGTTATTTGTAGTCAGGCCGTATCACCACCACAGTACAGTCTTCTCTGCAGATGCAGACGGTACCCAGGGGTGGAAGAAGCAGCGTGTCTCAAGTCAGAGAATGTACGATTCCTGCCAGGCTCTGCCTCTACCCAGCTGTGTGACCTTGAGCAAGTCACTTCCCCTCTCTGGGCCACCATCTTGCCATGAAAAAAATAAGAAGGCTGTTTTCTATCATCCTGTCCCATCAAACCCTCTCCATGAAATGCTGGCATAGCACAAGACGATCTGTGAAAAAGGAGTTCTGGAATCAAATAAACTTGAGAAAAGCCACATTCAAGTTAAATTAGCTTTACTGTATTACTAACAGCTTCCTGGAGGCTTGAATACTATTTGCTCACCACTACTCTGCAACAAAGGCTGTAGTATTTTCCAGACTCTTTCTCTCCCCTTTGATAATGAAAGAATCTGATCTTTTATCTAAAAACAACTTTCAACATCCCACAGGACATGGCATTTTCTTGGAACACAGTTTGGGAAACCCTGGATCAGAGGATGAGTAAATGTTCCTCTATGCTTTCGTGTGTACCCCAGAAAGCCCTGCTCCTGACCTCAGTGCCTGCCCTTGTCTCACGAAATTCTATTTTTCTGGTACCATCCTGGATCTATTCACTTCTCTCCATTTCTACTGTGGCTTCCCTAATGCAAGCTCCACCGTTCTGTCTCCCCTACCCTCCTCTTCTCCTACCCTCTCCATTCTCTTTCCCTCCCCATCCTTTTGCCTCCCTCCCTCTCTGTGTCCCTCCCTCTTAACTACTCTCCATATTTCCCGTCTTGACCTAACTATCATCCTGGTCCCACAAAGCAGCCAAAGGTCTTTAGGAGGCTAGCCAAGTCCTTGATGGCTTAAGATGCTACAGTAGTGTCCCACTGCACTTGACCTAAATCTCAAGGCCTTATGACCTACTAGGCTTTACACAAATCTGGACCTGCCCCACCCCCCGATCCGTTCATGCCAGTTGCAACCTCTCCCTATCCTGAAGCCACAATGTTTTGGTACACACTGTCTCCTTTGTCCGGCACTTTCCTGACATCCTCACGCTACGCGCCATCTGTAGATCTCAACTCAAGCATCATCTCCCTCAACTCTCCAACTGGAACGTCCACACACTCCTCAGGTGCTCTTTTGCGTGCTCCGGTGTCTTCCTCACATAACTGTTGACCTATTTTTTGCCTACATCCTCTCTGAAGGAATAAAAATTCCTTAAGAGCAAGGCCCTTGTCTGCCTTGTTCATGGCTGTATCCCAAGAATCTATAACGGTACTGACCACACACCTGACACTCAATAAATACTTTTTGTATGAATGAATGAATGAATGAATGAATGAATGAATGCATCAATGGGACATTTCCCCAGTAGACACTGAGTTCCTTGAAAACAGAGGTGTGTTTTATCCTCTTCCAAGACCCTACTATGTAATCCCAAACCTTTCTGAGGCTGTTTTCTCTTCTGTAAAATGGAGATAAGAGTAGGTATCACACAGGTGTATGATGAAAATTAAGTGGAATTTTTTTTTATAAGAAACATTTCTTTTTTTAAAAATTTTTTTAACGTTTATTTATTTTTGAGACAGAGAGAGACAGAGCATGAACAGGGGAGGGTCAGTGAGAGGGAGACACAGATTCTGAAACAGGCTCCAGGCTCTGAGCTGCCAGCACAGAGCCCGACGCGGGGCTCGAACTCACGGACTGTGAGATCATGACTTGAGCCAAAGTCGGCCGCTTAACCGACTGAGCCACCCAGGCGCCCTTAAGTGGAATTTTTAATATGTTCCTAGCAAATATGTCTGGCAAATATAGCTGATCCAAATATGGATGATCATTTATTTCCATGTCATTGTTCATGGAATCCACAGTTTCTAAGGCAGTGCCCAGCACAGAGTAGACTCTTAATAACTGTTCACTGAATGAATGAATGAATGAATGAATCAATCAATGAATGAATGAATGGAATGAATTATTTTTCTAACAATGCCCCAGCCAATCAGATATATGAAGCACCATGCACATGCTCTCAAAGTCTGCCACGATCTCTCCAAATGAGTGGTATGATTCAAATTTCATGCCCTAAACAGAGAATAAAAGCCTCTGGAAGGTTATGGGCTACTCTTCCCCTGAAACTCTTAAAAAGTAGGGGAGAAGCCATTGCTCTGAGATACAGCCATGGGAAGAATGGATGAAATGGTGACTGACTTCCAGTTAAGTCCCAGTACCCACTCCAGGCATTAAAGGCAAGCAACACACATGCTCCCTGTCCTCACAGACCCATAGCCCACTGGGAGAAACACACAAACATGCAGTTACAGCACAGGAGGACGAGTGCTATAGGGAGATGCCATCCTAGCACAGAGGAGGGGTGTTCCAAACAGATGTAGGAACCAAGAAATGCTTCCTGGAAGGACTGATGCCCTAACCAAGAGAGAAGAATGAGAAAAACTCAGCAAAAAGAGGGGATGGGTAGGATTGTGGTAAAAAAGGACCCAGTTGTTGATTGGTTGCAAGGTACATGAGAAAGGGACATGTTAGGAATAATGCAAAGGAGTCTGGTTTGGGAAATCCTGTGGTTTGTACTGCCCAGCTGAATGATGTGCCTTCCAAACTCCTCCACATGACTGGCTGGGCTATATGACTAGTATCAGCCCTGCATAATCTGCCTTTAGCAATTTTCTGACTCTTGAGAAGTCCCAGCTTTTCTCTGCATCATCCACTCTGCCATCATAAAGTATCTGTTGCCAAAAGCTGAGCGTGAACAGCAAAAACTTCAGTCTAATGAGAGTGTATGAGTGTGGGTATGTGGTTGTGTACAGGAATCCCTGGGGGGTTCTTGTAAACGAGGAGCTCACTTCAATGACCCTATCATGGTAATTAATACACTCCCTAAGCAGACTGTGCTGCTGGAGGAAAGATAAGCTGTGCTCAAATAGGGGCAGATGTGATGCCAGGAAATTTGAACAGTCCTTGGAAAGTATAGAAGGTCCTTGAAGCATGGGGAGCATCAATAGATAAGAAGGCTGTTCTGAGTAGGAGTTTTCATATACTGCTTTGGAGCTGACAAAGCACTTTCATAATCATTACATTATTGAATCTCCCAAGCATTATGGCCACTCAAGATGACAAGATTTGGGGAGTACAGGAAGGTGCTCCCCAAACTGAAAGACATACATCGTATTCCCATGTCATTATTCACAGAAGGTATGTGGTAAAGGTATGTTGAGCCTGAAGGAGAAAAACAACGGCTTCCATCCATTAGGGCAGGAAGGAAGATTATCTATAGTCCAGAATGAAAAATGTTTACAATGCCCCTTTGGAAACCATCCAGAGAGCGATAACTATAGGTAACCAACATCTAGTGTTCCAGTCTCATTGCCAGGATGTCCCTAATGTGGAGACGGATGCAGAACAGGGATCAACCAAGTAGAACCCACAGGCCAAGTCTGGCCTCTTGCCTGTTTCTGTCAATAAACTTTCATTGAAACACAGCCATGCCTATTCATTTATGTATTGCCTATGGCTGCTTACACACAATGACGGCAGAGTCGAGTAACTCTAAGAGATAGCATAAAGCCATAAACTCTAAAATACAACCTTTGCTGATGCAGAACATGGTACAGCACCACATACCATTGAAACTTACTGAACACCCATTCTTAACATTCTTCTCCCTGGTCGCCACTACAATAGGCGAGGGTAATATTTGGTTTGTCTCTTTTGTTACAACTATGCCAGTTGTTCATGGTTGGCAGCAATTGTAATTGGTTTATGTTCATGCCTTGTATGATGACAGCATTTGGGGACTACAGGAAGGTGCTCCCCCAACCGAAAGATATATATAATCCCAATGAGAGAGGCAAAGAAGGTAAATGTTCAGTTTCCCAAACTTTCTTGAAGTTAGATGCAGACAGGTGACACAGTTCTAAACAATTAAATGGAACTGGAAATCAGGAAATATCCAGAATGAATTCTGGGAAAGTTCTGGCTTTTCCCCCTTCTTCCTTCTGAGACAGTGATATGATGCCTGGTACTGAGGCAACCATCTTGTGCACAAGAGGTAAAAAGATAGAAAGATCTAAGTCCTTGGGGGCATCTTTGAACAAATGAACCAATGCTAACAACGGCCTATATCCAAGTTTATTTCTAATTGAGAAATATAAAATTATATTTGTTTGAGCCACTATTATTTAGGAGCCATGATTGGTGCCACACATTCCCACTCATACAGCCACCATAGGCCTCAAGTATTTTAGGTCCCATGAGCAAGGTCATCCCTATGGGTAATGGCTACATCAAGCTCTTCCAATATCCATTAGACTCATCTAACTCCCTGGATCTACTTCAATGCTCACCACATAACATTTGGTTAGAACTTGCCTGATGAACGGGCTGTGAGTCAGAGATAGCAGGTCTAGTGCTGGTTCTGCCACTGACTGGCTCTCAATCCCTGAGCATCCTTCTTGCTCTTCCGAGATTTTCAACTTTAAACAGGCTAGACTTCAGTCTTTACTCTTTCCACCTGTTCTCTCATTCTATAATTCAACTTTTAATTCTAAAAATGCATAAATGAAGAATGTGACAATTGTAAATGGACATTAAAATAATCACGAGCTTCCTGGCTTGTGGGAGGGGATGATAACGTAACTCACTGTTTGATAAAAGAAAAATTGGAAGCTTAAAAGAGGACAGCTCTTACGAATGGAAAATTCATAATATAAGATTTAAAACTTATAAAGAAGATGAAAGACCATGTAAAGGACAGTGCCCGCTGTGGCGGGCTCCTAAGCCTTCTTTTCAGGAAACCCCAAAAGAGCGGCACCGACATTAGCAGACTTATTGGCTCCTTGACAATGGTCTGTCCATCTATCAGTTGATATGAGTGACATGTATGTTACAATTTTCTTCTTCTCCATTAAGACAAAAATAATGACCAACATTTAATAAACAATGTCAGCTACTAATGCACATCAGATATCTCTATTTGCCTCTCCCAAAGCTCAGAGGCTTTCTTTCCTACCTAAAGAAACGCAATGTCTATACAAGTAACTCCTGCGCTCAGTACTTTATAATTGAGTGTTTTAATCTACTTTGCATTTGGTCTTCATGACAACATATGAAGAGTACAGCATCAGAATAATTACCCCACGTTGCACATGATAAAAACTGAGGCTCAAAAAGCCTAAGCGATATGACATGGCTGCCCAGGTTAGATTCAGGAATGACACGGAACCCCATCCCTTTGGACTCCATGCTGGGAGGTCATGAACACGACCACCTTGTCCGTATTAGACGTGAGGTGTATCCAGTCACATCCGGCAGGTGATTCTCTCCAGAGTGATCCAATGCCTCACTGGGCGACTTCCAGGCAGCAGCTCCACTCTATTTCTGTTTCGACCATTGTCAAACAGAATCAATGAAGCATCAACGTATTATCTCAAATATATAGCCTTGATAGCAGGTTCAATGCCTTACAATAGCCTAGTTATAGCTGATTTAAAAAAATTAAGATTGGAAACAGGAAAATGAAACAAAGTGGAAATAAAAGATATGAAGTCTTGGTCTGGGGAATCAATAATGGATAACTATGTTTCATTCTGTCTGGGTCTCTAGGTCTGGGCCTGACCCTAAAGACCAAACTATCACATAGCTGCTCCTTGCTCTTGGCTTCCAGCTCACCACTCTCACACTCTCCCATTCATTTACTCCTTCACTCATTCTCTCATTCAGTAATGCAGGAACAGAAATGGAAGAGACACTTGTCTGGAGACACTGTAACACATTCAGTTTGAGAGCAAGGACTTAGGAGGCAGAGATTAAAATATCTTTCTGTGCCTGGGGCGCCTGGGTGGCGCAGTCGGTTGAGCGTCCGACTTCAGCCAGGTCACGATCTCCCGGTCCGTGAGTTCGAGCCCACGTCGGGCTCTGGGCTGATGGCTCAGAGCCTGGAGCCTGTTTCTGATTCTGTGTCTCCCTCTCTCTCTGCCACTCCCCCGTTCAGGCTCTGTCTCTCTCTGTCCCAAAAAAAATAAATAAACGTTGAAAAAAAATATCTTTCTGTGCCTTGACTTCCCCATCTTTAATGATAATCATAATGGGTAATACTTCCTGGGAAATCACCTTATGCCAGGCACTGCTCTGAGTGCTTTAAATGTATTAACTCACTTAATTCACACAACAAATAGTAGGTAGGCACTATTTTTATCCACTTTTTACTTACAGATGAGAAAACTGAGGTGCCAAGAGGTAAAGAATCTTGGCCAAGTCCACATCTCTGGGAAATGGTGACTCTGGGCAGTACAGCTTCAGCATCCATGCTCATAACCACTACAGTACAAAATATGCAGACCATTTTGCCCAGTAGAACTTTCTGCTCTGATGGAACTGCTCAATATGGTAGGTACTAGGCACATACAGCTAGTCCCATACATAGCCATTTGCCATATGTGGCTATCAAGCTCTTGATAGGACAACCAAGGAACTGAATTATTTTATTTTGTTTCATTTTATTTAAATTAGTTTCAATTAATTTAATTAACTTAGGTATAAATAACCATACGTGGCTAGTAGCTATCGATTACACAGCACAGCTCTACACTGCAAAATGCAGATAGTAATGCTGTATTCATCATAGGCTTGGGGGCTTTTGTGCAGTAAATGTCTATAAACTGTTCGGTACAGTACTGGTACATAATAGGCACCCAATCTCTGTGAGCTACTATTTTAGCAGTAATAGGCATCAAACAAATATTTATCTGTAATCTCCTATCTGAATTTTAAAATCCAAAAAGCCCTGAAAACCAAACTGTGTGTGTGTGTGTGTGTGTGTGTGTGTGTGTGTGTGTGTGGTGTGTGTGTATAACTCATTGGAAGCAAATCTAAGCTGATCTGAATTAATTCAGTGGTACAAATTGACCTGAACTGACAGAACACTGCTTATAGTGTTTATTCCTTTTATTTATTACACACTTTACTGCTGAAATATTAATGTGTTTGATTATGGGTGCTGCCCCAAGCCTGGCAGGGGGTGTTACATAACCTGTATTATACATATCATATTGGCTCTCTCAGATCTGAAACATTCTAAATTTCTGACACACCTCTGGCCCCTAACGTTTTAAATAGCAGGTCAGGGACCTGCATTTGCATTTCTATATGGGGCTAGCCAGGATGGCCACAGCAGAGAGAATGGGCTTGACCTGGAGGCCTGGGTCCTTGCTAGTGCTGCTGGAGGCAAAGGGAAGCAGTCATTCCCAGGCAAACTGAAGCAGAGGTGGGCCTGAAACATGCAACGATAGGACAAGGAACACCCACAGCAATGCTCTTCCCGGGCAGCCACCTTTGCAGTCATCGCTTTATGAATCTGCTCAGTAAGTTTATGTAAATAGTCCTGCAGGGAATGGGGCATGAGGTTCTTATTTATTTATTAAGTTAGCTATTATAGAAGCTCCTCTGGGACCCCAGGCTGGTGCTGCACAGAGCTACTGCCCCTTGTACAGAGCCAGCCTCTGGTTCTTTCTCCTCACCCCCATCCCCCCATACTACCCCTACATTCCAGAACAGCAGGGGTTCACACAAAATGGGCCTACCTTACACAGCTCGCTCTCTCTCGCTCTCTCTCTCTCTCTCTCTCTCTCTCTCCCTCTCATATTGCTAGCTGTCTCCAGTCCTGCAAATGTCCCCTGCTGGCCTCATCCTTTGAGACTATAGAGACCTCGGCTTGAAAGGTAATGTAGTCAGGTATAATCTGTACCTCTTAACTGTGTGATTTGGGGCAAGTCACTTAGACTCTCTCAACGCAATTAGCTCATTCATAAAAAGAAGCAGCAATACTCGCTCAAAGGGTTTTTATAGAAATGAATATTGCACCTCAAGGAGTCCTAGCAAAGTGCATGGGGTCCTGTAAAACACTCACTGAGTGGTGGCTGAAGGATCTCAGCCTCCTCTCAATGGACCTCATTTCATACAAATGTAGTCACCATCTTTGTGACAGTAGAGAAGGAAAAACATGGCTTTAGAATAAGCCTAGGAGACCTTATCCAAGGCCTACAACCCCCATGAGCCTCGGTTTCCACATCTGTACAAATAGGAATAAGGTTTCCCTCTCATGGTAGCACCCTGAAAGAGTCAAAGGGGTTCCAACATATTTAGAAAGCCCCAGACAGTATCTGGCCCATCGTGGATGCTTCTCTCCCCTTGCCTACCCTTCCCTTCCACTAACAAGCCAATGGCGCTAAAAAAACTGACATTTTCCTTTCAACTCAGTGGCCTAATAATTCCTAACTAAGAATGACGGAATTCAATACCAAAATCAATGAAGAAGAGTCACGTGGCCCTTCTTAATCAAAATCTAAAATGATGATGCCATTGCCTGCAGCCATATCAGGGGAAGCGTTAAGTGGGAGAAGAAGCTATGGAACAGAGTGCTTTTCAGAGTTACCTTCTTCAGAGAAGCAAGAGCCTGGCAGAGCTGGCCTCCGTCTTTAATGATAGGATATAATTCCAATTTCACAACTTAATTATGACTGAATGAAAAGGACAGCGTGAAAAACTAGGTGTGGGGTAGGGAGTTTCATCTCGTTAGGTTCACTGACACCTCATTAGGGACTTTGAAAAACATTCTGCTTCCAGGCAATTTTGCTACTATCTCAATTTTTTTCCACGTTTATCTGGCTCCATTTATTTGACTTGACACAAGTAGGAAAATGGGATCTTTGATTTTTTTTTTTTTTTTTCAGCTCATCAACCAGCACTTCTGGGTCCTTACTTTGAACGGCAAGGTTCTTTCTCAGGTTATGATAATTGACATAGGATCAGAGCTGCCAGAGTTATCTTCCAAAAACCTGAGCTGGCTCATGTCGTGCCCCTGCTCCAGAACTTTAAAGGTTACCCACTGCCTATAGGATCACATCCAAACACCACAGCGTGGCATTGAAGGGCCACCTACTTTTCAGACCTCATTTCCTTCCTTCTTCTTTCAAAATGTCTATTCTGGTTATAATGGGGCTACATGTCATTTCCCAGGCCCAACAGAAAAATTTCATGATGTTCAGCTTGCCTCCATCTTCTTTCTCAATTTTCCTCACTACCTATGAAAATATCACCCATCCCCTAAAAATTCAATTCAAAGATTCAGCTTTCAACCAAAGTTTACTTGTTTTTCCCAATCAGAAAACCTCCCATTCACTCCTTCTTTGCACTGCCAATACGAAGATTCTCAGTACTAGGACTTCCTGTCTTGAATGATGTTCAGCGGTCCATGACTGTCTGCCCCAGCCAACTGTGAGCTCCTTGAGGACAGATCCCTGCTGTAGTAACCTTCTATTCTCTACTACTGCAACACAAGACAAGGCAGGTCCCAACGAGTTGTGAGATGTGTCAGAAGTCTCCTCCAAGATACCAAATATGGCAAAAAAAAGTAAATGAATATATAATTTTCTAAAATAAATAAAAGATTCAACATTTTCTCCTAATAATACCCTCTCACTCCTTTCCTTGCTCTCTTGAGTAGAAGACAAAAAGATCAAGTTAAAGTTAGAACACGGGGAATTGGCATATCACTCAATTGTCCCAAAGGTGTGAGTCTTGCGTTTGTTGGACTAAAAACAAAAAGGGTTGAAAAGTGCTGCCCAAAACACCAAGTTGAGTCATGAAATGCTATGATAAATACACAGAAAACAAATACCTGTTCCTGATCACATTCTGAGGTCTGGGGTTCGTTTACTTGCCTCTGATGTGCATCTACACCACACCATGACCAAAGGAAGAAAAGTCTGAAGACATTTGGAAACAAAGAGAATGTCTTAGTTTCCTAAGTACTATGCACGATTTATTTATTTGGAGATTCTCCCACTTCTGCATGTTAAACCAACTGTGGACCTGAATTAATTGCTCCTGTACAGCAAAGGTATTTGGAGTTAAGAGATGTGGGTTTTAATTTCCTGCACATTGCTAACTGTTGCAAAACTTCTGGATGGCGTTTGGCAAGTCTCCTCTTTGAGACTCCATTCCTCAACTGTAAAGCAATAGACTTTAAAACCGTAGAGCAATCCCCACCTTGCAGCATTGTTATATGGGTTGAATGGGACAATGCATATAGAGAAGCGCTTTGCAAATCATAAATTGCTCTATCAATGGAATTTAGTACTTAATTACTGGTATTAGGACTTAGCTAATGGTAAAATGCATTCTCACATTAGGGTCATTTGTTATAAAAAAAAAAAGGCATTCTCATACGATGGTAGAGAGAATGTGCTTTGGAGGCTGACCTCCCTGTGTTTAAGAATTGGCCCCATCGCATACTGGCCAGGTGATCTTACACGAAACCTCTCTGATGTTCATATCTATAAAATGGGGATGATAGGATTTTTGTGATCATTATTAAAGACTAATGTGTTTCAGAAAGATAGGGACATATAAATGATTAATTGTAGAAAATAACTTAAATATTATACCAAATGTAACACATAAATTGCAGCAAGAGCATCAGGGAGGGAGCAAGTTTCGTCAAGGAGCTGGTTTTGGAGAACAAATAGAAATTTTCCAGGAAATTCAGGTGGGGAAATAATATTCAAGGAAAAAGAGAATAGTAAGTGCAGTAGATGGCAGAAACAAGAATGTCTTGAAATCTTGGTTTCTCTTCATTCTGCCTTCCTATATATAAAATGAGAATAGAAATGGCTGCCTTTGTCCTATTTTTCTGAGATATTCTGAAGGTGTATGAGATCATGAATTCATAACACAATTCACCCAAGGCAAGAAGAATTATACACTCAATATGATCATCATCTCTCCCTAGAACTGGTAACCACAAGGACAAGTAATCGCCATGACATCATTTAGGCGCATACAGAAAGGACTCCGTAAGGTTGGAAAATTTTCTATCATTCTTCCACTGGCCTCAGTTGCCTCATCATATGGATTAGGATATCTCAAGACATTCAGAGAGGTAAGGTACAGGTATAGCATGGCCTCATTATCTCTCAGTCTTCCTGTGGGCAAGTTTTCTTAAGCCCCTACTCCACCTGAGAACATCTTTAAAAACAGAACCACAGATAGAATTATAAACTATAACTAAATTTTCCAAGCAGAAGCAATTGGTGATAGGAGAGGGGGATGAAGGGAGATGAATAATAGCTAAGTAGGTCAAAAGGAAAGTATCTTGGGAGCTCTCTTGTTCTTCTATCAAAATGGAAACGTTCTACCTTGACAAAGCTCTTAGGTTTTAGACAGCCTTGTAATTTACCCTCTATAGAAGATACAGTTCCCTTTTGTTCTATGGAATCATGCAGTGTTGAGTGAGAGGACATGCTTAGAGCCCAGGTTTGCTCTTACTAGCTGTGTAATCTCTGGCAAGGCATTTAGCATCTCTGGTCCTCAAATCTCCTGTCTTGAAAATGAAGGAATTTAATTCATTAAGTCTCTTCTGGCTCTTAAATGTCTTATTCAGCTCATGTCTGAGACTCTGTGTGATGCCCTGGGGAAGAAGGAGGAAAGAGCCATTTGTAAGGCACAGGCAGGGCCATGTTCAGTTTGCAGTCATTCTTGGGAGGAGACATCTGACAGTCACCAAACATCTACCACGTACCACACACTGTGCCAGATTCTTAATATCCATTTTAGCCATCACACCAGCCCTAGGCAGCACTGGAGTATTATCAGGTGATGACCAATCCCTGCCAGACCTCCAAGTCCAGAACCAGTTGAGAGAGCCATACAAAAACCAGATAGAGAGATTAAACTCTCAACTTTACTGGTGATGAAGCTGGATTAGAGACAATATCAGCACGTGACCAGAATCAAACATCCTACAACTTTCCCTTTGCCTAATTCCCTTGCAGAGGAGCCTTCTCCACAAAGGCACATGAAGCACAAGTGTGTCCTTTAAGCAAGCAGATGCAAAAATAAACTCCCAAACAAGGCTGAACGCTCTGGGACAGTCCCTTCGCCCACACTCAGTAAGCAGGTAAGGCACTCCTGGTCCTTCCAGAGGCTCAAAGGAATGAGTAGAGATAAAGCAGGAGTTTTCTGCTCCTACTTTTCCTTTCCTGATGATGTTCTAGAAGCTTCTTTCTCTATTGAAATGGAGACCTTCATACAGGATAAGCAGTCCCTCCAAAACTATGATTAGTGAGTCATATTTACAGGATCTCCGTGGGGTAAAAAAAAAAAAAAAAAAAAAAAACCTATCCAAGGTGACCCAACTGGTAAGGGGCAGGGCCAGGGTTTGTGCTCAGGTCTATCAAATTCCATTCTCTTCCCACTCTACTACACGAAGCCATGTGCATACACATGCACACATGACTTTGGTGCAAGACAGTGTCATGAGCATTATTTGAATGGTAGAAATGCTATAGACTATTTTAAGATACGTAGTATAAACATCTAGGATCTCATAGTAACTTGTCAACTCAACATCTCAGTTTCTGTGGATATACATATGTATATAGATTGTGAGTGTGCATGCGCGCACACACACACACACACACACACACACACATAAATATTTGTGTGTTTATGTGGCATCATCTTATAGCCCTGTAGCATGGGGAATGCAATTAAGCAGCAGCACTCTAAAAAGCTACCTTAAAAACAGTTCTTTATACAATATGTTATTCTCATTCCTACTTCCTGAAATATGGTTTAAAAAGTCAAGCCATCATTATCGACATCAGCTCCCACGTGGGGCTGTATTGCAGTGCTGAGTTTGAGGCTGTATTGTGTTAGAGAAGTGATAAGCTACCTGTGTCTACATGACTATGCTTTGTCAGGACACATGTCTACCTGAATAATATTGGGATATCTGCTCTTTTCAACTTGCATACTTTTGATTAATTATAGGCAATGCGTTAGAAATGAAGAGCCACCAGATAAATGATTGAATATTGGACACTTGATTACTCCATGTAATCTTCTCACATTTTATACAAGGAAGAAATCTAGCATAGTAGTTTAAGACTGTTTACTGTGCGGACACCTGGGTGACTCAGTCAGTGAAGCATCCGACTTCGGCTCGGGTCATGATCTCACAGTTCGTGAGTTCAAGCCCCAGGTCGGGCTCTGCTGACAGCTCAGAACCTGGAGCCTGCTTTGGATTCTGTGCCTCCCTCTCACTCTGCCCCTCCCCTGCTTGTGCGCGTGCGCGCGCTCTCTCTCTCTCTCTCTCTCTCTCTCTCTGTCTCTCTCTCAAAAAATAAAATAAACATTAAAAAAACGAACTGTATACTGTGGAGTCAGGTGCCAACTGTCACTTTTTGAATCCTGTGTGCTTAGGCAAGTGTCTTCACCGCTCTGAATCTTATTTTCCCTATCTCTAACACAAGGGTAATAATGGCACCTTCCTCATAGAAGTGTATTTGAAAAGTTAAGTGAGATCGTTCACATGGAATTAGCAATACGCCCGTCACATGCTAAGCAGTTAGAATAAGATCACTGCTATTGTATAAGGCAGAAAATATAGTGACAATGGCTCTGGATCTAAGTTCAACATGTCGTTGTCCATTACTACTACGACAACGACGACAACTCTATCGGAATCAAGGGGGATTCAAGACCTGATTTTCTCATTTTTCTGTTATCTTTATGTGATAAAAAAAATATAAAAATTATAAATAGTACAGATCGAGGTATTTTATGAGGGACTTGCATCGAATGAAATATTAATTTAATCAAGGCACATTTAGTAGTAAATTCAACAGTCTTAACCAGTACGGAGGTTCAGTACTATTGGGCACGAGTTAATTGTGTTGGATGGGCTTTACTTATTTGTTTGTGTTTTCGTTAGCTCAGTGTTGAAAACATACACATTTTAGTCCCATATGAAATTCAACATATTTAATCCGGAGCTTAATTCAATTTCTGGTTTATGGAAGTTCCTTTCATTGTTTTAAAGAAATATCAGTGAATAGCATACACATGATAATGTTAGCAATAAAATAGCAATGATATGTATGTGCTTTCACACTTTTCACAGAACTCTAACTACATTTTTTTCTACCGATGCCCATAAGGTACATGAGTCTGGTGCACTCAGCACACGGTATAGATGGGAACACTTTAGAGGTGAAGGCATACAGAGAGGCAAAGATGGCTTATGATAGCACTACTAACCCAAGCTATGAGGGAGGCCAATAAACTGAGGAAAGAGGAGGGGACAGGCCACCCCCATGGAGGAGCCAGAGGCACCAGAGATACTTACAAAACACTAAACTCAATTATCTAAGACCTTCCTGTAACATTCTATATCTCTATAAAAAAAAGAGCTTTCAAGCATCAAATTCATTTGGTCCTGGAACGAAATCAGTCTGGCCTTTTCCTACAGAACATGCTACACAGAAAGAAAAAGCCTCAAAGGATTTTCTTGGCATAGATGCCCTGCTGTTCCCCTTCACTAGATCAGGGCCAAGATTCCTGTTGAGGTAACAAGAAGTGAAGAATGGAATACACCAGCCCCTGGGTACTCCTGAGCACCCCACAAACAAGTCAATCCTCCAGACTCCCTACAAGATGGGGACAGGAGAAGTCCATTGAGGTTCACCTTGAGCTCATAAGCTTTCCACAGTGAGAAAACAGCACACAGCAGTTCCATGGCTACTCATCTGGAAGGGACCCATCTTTTTCAAAACATGGGTCTTAAAAGTGGATTGCCTACTTTTGCTTTTGCTGCCTTTGCTTTTCGTGTCAAATCTAAAAAGTCACTGCCAAGATAGCTTACCCCTTACGTTTTCTTCTAGGAGTTCTCTTGCTCCTCTCCCTCTTATGCACACAGAGATCTGTGAGGATCTGCTTGCAGTCTACATGAAAAGCATAATCTTAATCTGTCAATGTCACCCCCGGGAGAGACATCTAGGTTACTTGCTATCTTATGCCTCTGTGTGTGTGTGTGTGTGTGTGTGTGTGTGTGTTTTCTTACAGAGGCTATAGTGCCTTCACTTATTTTCTTCATCAACTGGCAAACTGCTGTCCATCCTTCAAAACTCCACTCAAAAATTACAGGTTTTGGGACTTTCTTCCTAATGCCTAGTCTGACCTGTCTGCTTTAGATGTACTCAGTTTTCTTTCGTGGCCTCTGTCACAAGGTTCTACCTATTTGCCTACCTGCCCCTCTCCCATTCTTGGCTCTGACTCCAGGAAGATGGGGATCTCGTCTTAGCTCTGCATCTCAGCAGATTTCCAGGGCCTGTGTATAGTAGGTATGTCAGATGTTTTCTTCCACTGATTCATTTATTGAGTAAATGAGCAATTAGGTGATTGATCTCTTTCTGTTCGGAGACCTTTTATCTTCATTCAAGGCTGTCAAGTGCTTTTTGAAATGATGAAGTTGCTGGACAAATGTGGAACCTCCACATAAGTGTAGGTCACTCTGTCAAGTTTCCAAGGGTCCTACTTTGATCCATCCACACTTGGCAGACAGATTCTGCAGCAGGACAGCTGGCTTGGTGGCTCCCGGGAATGCCATTATTCTTCACAGGGCTGGTAATAAGCAACATTCCAATGTAATCCTTCCCACCTTTCAATTCCCCCTTTCTTCATGCTCTGCACTTCTTCCCAAGCTTAGTTTCTTATCTTTAATGCACTTCAGGGCTCTCAACCCCATCTGGCTTCTCAGAACCCTGGGTCTCTGCTTCCAGCTCTATGACTAGCTGTGTGACCTTGGCAATATCACTTTCCCTCTCTGAGCCTCATTTTCCTTCATTGTCAAATAAGGTAGGATGGAAAACGACAGTCTAGCATTGAATCAAAGCCTAGGATCCCGGCCAGTAGAGCAGGGAGCTAAGGACGCTGGCTTAATGTAAAGTGGAGGCCTGGAAAAGTCAGGGGACATGAAGTGTGCTGCCTGAAACCTGTAGTCCAATATCTTTTCCCATCTTCAGCCCTGTCAATCATCTAAGTCTTTTTCTCTGTTGAGGACAATGCATTATCTCCCTGATGGGGCTGTTGTAAATCAAAAGGGATAATGTGTCTGAAAGAGCTCTGGGAACTGAAGTTCCACAATCATTACCATCTCTCTAAAGCAAACCATACATATCAAATGAGGGTGTTCAATGTCCTAAATCATCATTTACCAAAGCGCATTCCATGCATCTGGTTCTGTGAGGTATTTACAGGACTTAAAGGGTGAAGGAGGAGGGAAAGTAAGGTTCTGTGGACAAATCAATTTAAGAAACAATGGGATAACGAAGTCAAATGAGGTTTCTCTACTGAGGAGGGCTCTGCTTTGACTAGCTACCATGCACTGCAAGCCTAAAAAAAAGGAACATATTTTTGCAAGGTTTCCTGATCTCTTTTGGCCACAGACCCCTTTTGCTTTATAGAGCATCGATGGAGCATACTTTGGGAAATTCTGTGTTAAACGAAAGGAATGATGTGACATGAGAATTTTAGATGCTGCTAGGGAATTCAGAGGAGATACTCTGGGCAGATGAGAGGAGCTTTCGGCTTGTTTCCAGCTCTGCCCCCAACCCTTTGGGAAGACAGTCATAAGATGCGGAGTGCTGAGGGATGTTCTGACTTAGAATCAGTGCCCCTGGGTTGCAACCCTAGCTCTGCCACCAACTCCCCGTGTGACCCTGGGCCATTCTCTGAGGCTCAGTTTGCTCATGTGTAAAATGCAGGGCTGGATGGCAGGAGCGTGAGGACCACCAGAGACCAGTCAGATATGCAGTGATCACTGAAACAAAGTGTTTCCTGAGGGGAAAGAGAAGGAAGAACAAGGCAGCATGCATATTTGATGTCACACACACACACACACACAAAATCATAGTTGTGCCCAGCTCTCAGATAACTGATTTGGGAGCAGGTCATCTGGAACTCAAGGTTCACTGGTAATAGTGCCCAAGACAGTAGAAACTGAGGGAAGCATGCGAGCAGCCTATGCAAGAATGCTGGTGGGGAGGTGCCCTCTCAGCTAGCTACCCATTTTACCTCCTAGCACTTCAAGTATGAATTAAACATCACTTATTCTGAAGCTGGGGTCTCTTCCCAGGCTGCCTCGGTGTTTTCATGTGTCCCCCACACCCCACACCTGCCAGCCAAATGTCCTATCAGACACTGGGGAGGTCGGTGTCCGATGGCCTCCCAATACTCAGGGCTACATTAACAATGGACCGCACAGACAAAAAGCTGAGCTCACTAGTTATAGCCATGCTCTCGAAATATCAGGTTTATAATGTGTGGAAACCTTTCCCAAAGTTTCACATTTGCATTTTCTACCAATGATAGATTGAAAGCATTAGCTGCAAAGCAGGGAAAACCCAGAGGCTGGATGGAATTCAAATCCATTTGATTCAACAAGTGCTTTCACAACATCTAGGAGGCAACTGGTAGCTTCTCCGCACAGAGCAGAGGGTAAGGGAAGACTTCCATTCATCAGAGTTATCAAGACCTATTACGTTCCTGACATAGCTGTTCTCTTTAATCCTTACTATGAGGCATTTGGTGATACCCTTTGACAGGCAAGGGGGCCTGGAAGTAACTGGGCCTGTATCACAAATAAATAGAGAATCCAGAATTTGATCCTAATATCTGTCTATTTCCATGAAAACCAAGCTACCTTTCTAGTTATAGATGGAAGATAAGGAACTGTCATGATGCTCATAAGTTGATGAGGGTATAGAGAGGTACACAGGACAGATAAGGCAGAACGGTGAGAGATACACAGAACTGAGAATCAAAACCGTGTGTGTTTGTCTACTTTGAGAAAACAATAAAGCCAAATGTTTGTATACCTATTTCTGTTTTTAAGATCACCTTAAAAATACATATGCTGATCTATTTTCTACTTCAGAGAATCATAGAACTTCAGAATATGATTTTACAAGGGGCCATATAGGTCATTTTGTCTAAGTCCACTGTTTTACATATAAGAAAAGGGATCCTCAGAAAACTTAAATTGCCTATTGTCATATAGCAATAGGGTAACCACAAAAGTTGGCCTAGAACCTGTGTCTCTGCTTCTTGGTCTACCACATTTCTCAGTGCACTGCTTCTCAACTTTTTAATGAACCCAAGAGAGTGTCTCATTCATATTCATCCACCACAGTCCATCCGCCTATCTACTGTCCATCTATACATTCATCTTTCATCCATTCACCCATCTATCCAACTGGCTTCCATCCACGCACTATCAATCTATTCATTGATTTATCATCTCTTTTAGCCAACTCTAGATAAGTACCTATCCTAAGCCAAGTCCCAAACCATAGCGAAGTACTCCAAGGTTCCTGCCTGTTCCAGTAGCATGTTCTTACCTCTAGACACAATGTAAGAGTGAACCTGGACCAGAATTCTACTCCATAGTAGGAGGCTATATATCCAAGTCTATTAAAACAAACAAACAAACAAACAAACAAAAACTAACAATACACCAGATGAGAGGAAGGTTCTCCAGGGCTTAGACTTGCCATCATTTTCGGCCTGAGGTACCTCCAGAGGCATTCTGGCGTTAAGCTAATGGCATATGTATGTATATGAGCCAGGGGTTATGGGAAAGTGATGGTCTCAACTCATATTTGGGAGTTGGTCAAGACCTGTAGCCCTAGCTGCTCTGAAAAAAAAATCCTCATGAAAATAACATTATGATTCCATTTAAAATATATAACAGTGATGGGGTGCCTCAGTGGCTCAGTTGGTTGAGCATCTGACTCTTGGTTTTGACTTAGGTCATGATCTCATAGTTTGTGAGTTCAAGGCCCACATTGGGCTCTACACCAACAGTGTGGAACCTGTTTGGGATTCTCTCTTTCTCTGTTTCTCTCTGCCCCTCCCATGCTCGCTCGCTCTCTCTCTCTCTCTCTCTCTCTCTCTCAAAATAAATAAATAAACTTAAAAAACATATAATGCTGAATGTGGCAAAATTTTTGGCCTGATTATATTTAGCCATTCACAAATATTTGCTGAGCACCAATGATGCATTTTTATATGTTTTGCACTTAATGCTTGTGATATGTTTTGAAGGTAGATATTAACATCTCCTCCACCTTCACTTTATGGGTGCAGAAACTGAGCTCAAACAGCTTTGTAACTTTCCCAATGTCACATAGATAGTAAGTAGAAGAGCCAAGACTTTAATTCAGGACTCTAGGAATTCAGAGTGCATACTAGACTAAGCTGCTTCCCCAAACAATTTACACTCCAAAGGAAGAAGGAATAACTCCTTGCTATGGGGTTTAGAGAAGGGCTCACAGAATAGAATTGCCACCAGAAAAGGTGGAGGTCTGAATGTGGAAAAAACCAAAAAGGGCATCTCCAGGAAAATATAAAGTTTGATCAAAGGTACAAAAACAAGGAAGCATGGGCCAGGTTCAGGAAATAAATGGGGTGTGGTGATGGAGCACCAAGCTTGGAAGAAGTAGGCTAGGGTCATGTTGTACAAGATTTTAATCCTATGGGCAATGGGGTGTCACTAAATGTTTTGAGCAGGAATGTGATGCAATAAAATCTGTGTTTTTAGGACACTCAGTCTGCTGGTTAAAAAGTTTGAAAGTTTGAAGGAAGAAGACCATTTAAGAGGGGAATGTTTGAAAGAAAAGAGGGAATGATGGAGTTAAAGAAAAACGTGAAAAATGCTAAAGAGTTTGGATACAGGGGTGGGTGGGTAGATGGATGGATAGATGAATGGCTAGATGGATGGGTGTATGGATGAATGGTTGGGTGGATGGATGGGTGGGGGGGATGAATGGATGGGTGGGTTGATATATGAATGGGTGGATGGATAGGTGGATGAATGAAAGGAAAGTTACTTGTTGGGCTCTTCCCCTAGTGATACCTCAATAACAACCAGTAAGTGTAGACCTGGCAGCTTCCGCTTCCTTACATTTTATGGGTAGAAAGGCCAAAACATGGAAACATCTCCACTTAGCAATGTGCGTATCATCTTGAAATTCTTCTGTCAAAACCACGATTTCATCATGTTTCCCCCCATTGCCAACATGATAAATATGTTATTTGTGCTGTCATTCATGACATTTGCTGAGCACTGTAATAAGAGTATGATGTTTCTGTCATCTATGAAAAGCCTAAACTTTGCCATCAGGCTTAATTTGGTTTGACCGTGGCAAAACCACTTCACTGTGTGATCTCGGACAAATAACTTAGTTGCATTCAAGCTTATCTATCACATGGTGATAACACTCTAATTCACAGGGATGTTACAGGAATTAAATGAGTGGAGATACAGAAGGTGGTCAATACGTAGTACATGCTCAATAAATGGAAACTATACTATTAAATAAAATCTTCTGATGCCTATAATGGAGCTCTTGTTAACACCTTCTTTTTTCTCAAGGATCATTTGGTTCCTGGGTTCTCTTAAACAGAGATTCCTCCTGGGCTGGCATATTTTGTACATCTGAAAGATTAGTGCATCCCCTCTAGAGTGCACACACTCTAACACATATCCACAAATTTAATGCCCCCCCCCCTTTTTTTTTTCAATTTTTGACCCCTCCCACCTCCAGTTCTTTCTCTACTCAGGCAAGTTCTCATTGTTTGGTTAAGATGCCACATAACTCTCAAAAGAAGAATTATACTCTCTAGCTTCCCCAATTATTCTACAAGGAATTAGGTCATGACTGTATCCCTGGCACTGATATCAAAGGGAAGTACCATAGTTAGCAGAGTCTGCTGGAGGCAGTGCCATACCCAGGCATCTGTGTGTCTGCAAAGGGCTGGCATTTGCAATATTTGTCGTCCTCAAACATACTGAAGAACACCACAATAATGAAAAGCATGGAACAACCTTAAAATATGGCAATAGGAAGGCATCATAGACAGAGTGAAACTGCTCCCCTTTGCTCATGCTCTTCCCTCTGATCAGATGCTATTCCTCTGGCTCTCTTCAGGAGTTCACAGGAGAACTGAAAAAACTTTCTAATTATATTCCCATTTTTGTGTTTCCCTATTTAGTACCTATCTTCCCTGTTGGCCTATGAATCCACCAAGGAGGAAATGGTGTTTATTTTGCTTGTCCCACATGCCCAAGGTCTAGCAGAATTTCTGGCACACAGTCAAGTCCTCAGCATGTATTTGCTAAATGAACAAAAACATGGTTGACCAAATGAATGGAAAAGTGATTCATGAAGGAAACAAGTAAGCAGATAATGCCAATGTTAAATGCCATGGTAGAAGGAAATAGCACCATGGGAGCCCAGCAGAGAGTCATTGGAATGATATGGAATGGTAATGGAAAGGTAGTCTAGGCAGAAGGAACAGCTTGCACAAAGGTGTAGAGGTGTGATATATATAACATGCACAATCAGAGAGTTACAATTTGTTTGAACTCAAGAAAGTACCTTCCACCCTCTTTTCCTTGATTGGCTTTCCTACTTGGTTTCACACAACTCCAGTTGAAAACACCTCTGCTCAGTTCTCAAAACATGGTTAGCTCTTGTCCATCACCATATCATTGCTTATGTCCCTCTACCTCTGTCTGCCTGTCTAAATCTTGACCAACCTGCACAAGCCAATGCTATCACCATTCCTGCCTGGAGCTCCCTCTGTCAGCTCCATCCCCTGACCAGGGTGGCACAGATACCTCCTTCACACAGTTGACTAGTCCTTAGAGAGCTGCTCACTCTCTTCCTCTTCCCTGCCACACTCCCACCACATCTCATCTCTCCCCCTGCCACCCTTCGTCTTGCAGTCACATGTGGATGAAAAAGAGCTATGATACCAGGAACATTAAGCTAGTGTTTCAGAAAACAGTTTTCATGGAACAGTGAGCTAAGCATATGATTTTTAAAAGGAAGGCTTCCAGATGAACTGTTAATTCCATTTTTAATTTCTTTGAGGTTCCCTCTGGGACCAAGCGATATTTTTTTTTTTTCCTACAGGAAATGTAGTTCCTTCCTCCTTGATCTAGGGGAGATGGGCATTGCCATTAAAATCAGCCTCTCATTTATGGTCCACATGAGAGCAGAAATTGGAGTTTTTCAATGCAAAAGGGGACACTTCCTTGGATCTAACCCTTTGTTCTCTTTTATTCCCTGGGTCAAGGAAGAAAATGAATAGTAGGTAATCTTTTTTTTTTAATTTTTTAATGTTTATTTTATTTTTTGAGAGAGAGAGAGAGAGAGAGAGAGAGAGAGAGAGAGAACACAAAAGGGGGAAGGGCAGAGAGAGAGGGAGACTGAAGCAGGCTCCAGGCTCCGAGCTATCAGTACAGAGCCCGACGCAGGGCTCGAACTCATGAAACATGAGATCATGACCTGAGCCAAAGTCGCATGCTTAAACTACTGAGCCACCCAGGTGCCCCACAGATAACCTTAAAACATCTTTTTCTGCCCCCCCACCTGCTCAGTTTCAGAGAAACTTCCTCTGTCTGCCTAATTCCTTCTCGTGCTCCCATCTCTCTTTACTTTTCCTAGTTGCTCATCTGTGCATAAATCGCCCCCATCCCTCTTCAGCCAGAGCCTTTTCCTTACACCTCCATCTTAACACCTCTGCCCGTCTGAGCTTCTTATAACTCCACTGTCTGTACTTCTGTGAGTTGTTTAAGATAGGGGTTCTCCAAGTGGTCCCTGGATGTGCAACTTCGGCCTCACTTGGGAAATTTGTTGGAAATGTAAATTCTCGCTGTTTGCCATTCTCAAACCAACTCCTAACCAAACCTCCTGAGTCAGAAACTCTGGGAGTGGGCCTAGCAATCTGGGTTTTAGCAAGCCCCCCAGGAGATTTGAAAGCATGCTAAAGTTTGAGGACCACTGCTTTCGGGGTAGGACTAAGGAACTGTCAGACCCTGGCAGAATACCTACACCCCTCCCCCCCAATCCCACACACACAGTATGCCTTCAATAAATGTTTTGTTAAATGGAGTTATTTAATGATACAACCCCTAACATGCCGCTACTTATAATCTACAGTGGAAAAGAAGATAATGTGAAGATAGAAATGAGCCAAGTGCATGGAACCGACCCACTCTCCACCCCATGAGTGCATCTTAAACCAGCATAAAATGCATTGGAAGATCATTCCGGATAACAGCAGGTGTTCATTCCAAATCAGTTGATAACTGCTTTGGTCCTGAGACTTCCCTGGAATGTTGATTGCCAGCAGTTCTTTATTATTAAGGGTGGACTGTCCTGAGACTTCTGTGCGCCTGGAAGCTGTCCGGCAGACTGAGGCTGGAGGCGGCTGCATCCCAGAGCCCGGGCAGAGGAGGCAGGCAACAACAGTATGGACCCAATTATTATTGTATGGATCCAATATAAAGCAGGTCAGAATCTTGTTCCCAGGAACACAAAAACTACCTAGAATAAGAGCCTGAAATACCATAGCTGTCCCAGAAGCTATTATTATTTTCCTCCAACATCAACACTGCAAAGGGTTTCACTTAGCTCCCTGCCTCGTGAAAGACTCAGAGCTTCAAAACAAAAGGTAACAAAGAGTCCCCAACCCAGAGCCTCTCTATTGCAGGTTTCCCCTCACAGTGCTATGTCTCTATATACGCATTTTTTCACACAACCAGCTTTTAATCAAACAAATAGAATGCTGTCTTGCCAGAGCATTTTTTTTCTCCTTACTGCTTTTTTTTTTTTCCATTTAATTCCTTCCTTCCTTCCGTCTAGTTGCATTTTACTTCTTTAAGGAGGGTCAGTGCATTTTAATCACAATGTATACTGGCTTGCTAGAGCTATCGATGAAAGAACTCAAAGCTCAGCCACTCAGCTCATTTAGACGTGAACTACCAAGTTCAGGGAGAGAAGCAAAGGGTAAAATGAAATTACACAGCCTTTTGGCTGATTTCCCATTGCTGGGTATAGAAAGGCATGGGATGGCCTTTGATGCCCTGGATTCTGGAACAATAATGCCCTAGAAGGAGTTCAGATAATATTAACAGCACATTATTGAGGGAGATAAATATAAAACCCAAATTTTAAAAAGAAAACTGACTCGGCAAGAGAAGATTATCAAAAGTCCTGTCTCTCTTATTTCAGAATAACAACCATTACCAAATAATAACTAACATTTGTATAGTGCTTTACAGTGTATCAAATGCTTCCACATCCAATTCAGTCACTTAACCAGCATGGTCATTACCAAACAGCTAAGAGCTATACAGAGCTTACGATTTGCCAGGCATTGTGCCCAACACCTAACACGGATTATGTAACTCAGCATTCATAACAACCCTCATGTAGGCCCTCGTTTTACATAAACTAAGACTGAGGTTAGGTGGCTTCACCAGGTCACACAGCTAGTCAGTGGTAAATCTACTATGCAAACCCAAGCACGCTGATGCCACGAGTATTAACAGCAGCATCTTATGAGAACGCAATGCAGGCTCAGTTAAGGTAGGTGATCTGCCCAGGGTCACCCACCAGCAGTAAGTAGCAGAGCCTGGAAGTAAGAACCCAAGTGTCCCGATTCCCAGTTCTGGGAAAGACCCTGCAACCCCTTCACACATTGTCTGCAAACAGGCCCAAGTCAGGACAAGGGTCCTCGCTGCCAGTCTGCTCTGCCGGCAGAGCGCCTTGTGTCTAGTCAACCTTTCCTTCCGGCATTAACACAGAAAAAGCAAAAGGAGGCAAAATTGTGAACAGAAATAAGTGCTGCTGAAAACAAAAACACGAAAAGAAGCAAAGCGATGGCCAGTGAGGAGGTGGGGGCTCAGAGTGGAGCGTGAGATGACAGACAGGAGAGGGGACCTTCTGTACTTGCTAAATCCAGAAAGGTCACATTGTCCTGAGGAACAGAGCTGGCCCAAACTAGCTTCCCGTGCCAAGGAATGCCATTGCAGACATTCCCTTTACAGCAACGTGTCCTGTGGGAGGGTGTAAGAACAACCCGACTTTGGCGTGGCTCCCCCGACCTCATGGAGTCGGGGCTTTTTGAGGGCAGGGTCTCTGCCTCCAGGCGCAGGGCCTTGCACAGTGCCTGGCCCATCTGGAGGTCCCAGAGAGTTGTACTGAATGGAACACCGCAGAATCTAGCTGCTCTTGCCAGTAAGACGTGATGCTTTCACTTCCCTGCCTCAGTTTTTCATCTGTAAAATGGGGATAATAATAGCACCCTCTTTACGGGATGCCTTCAAGATTACATATGATATGTCTATAAAGCATATACCGCATTGTCTGGCCCCAAGTGGGTGCTCCATAACTGACAGCTGTTGCTCTTAATACTGGCATCAAATGAAGTCAGGTCACTATCCACTATGATTACATAGGCTATCTAGCCCAGTTTACTCACTTTACAGATGAGGAACTGAGGCCCAGAGAGAGACAGGGGCTCATTCAAAGACACTCAGTGTTTAGCAAGGAGGGAAACAGAAAACCAAGTCTACCTACTGCATCCTGGAGCAATGACTGTTTCCACTGGCAAGCGCTTCACTGACAGAAGGGGAGGAGTTGAGGTAGAAACATCTGGCCTCCTATCCTTGGTCTGGGAGGGCAGAGGGTTAAAGGACATGATTCAGAATCAAAGGCAAACCACTTTCACTTAGAACCTATTATATGCTAGATATTTTCACAAATACTATCTCATTCTGATGCTCAGCATAAGAGTGCAAAATGCAGGCATTATTATTAAGTCCATTTTGCAGCTGAGGAAACCGAGGTCTGGAGATACCAAAATAAAAAAACTACCCAGTCAGCCATCTAGGAGGTGCTGGAATAAGGATTCCGATCCAGGTCTAACTCACTCCAAAGCCCAGGAACGTTCACTAAGAACGCCTATAGCTGGAGACAAAAAAAAGTCAATTCTAAAGTGCCAGAGAAAGCCACTATTCTTTTTGTTCCCAGCACAAGTAGACTGCGAAGTTCAGGAAGCCAGGGAAAGTATTATGGAGTCATCACATCCATAAAGTGGCCTCACCAGCACAGGTAAGGCTCCTGATTCCAAGCTTATCTGCAGTCTGACCTCCTACCTGCCACACGCCTACCCCCATCACCAGCCACAGGCATCTGCTCCAACTGCCTTTTGCCAGGACTATTACCTGTCTCCTCCCTGGTCTCTTTGTTTTACTCTCTCACCCATAAAATATAGGGTATTCTCCACATGGTGGCCAGAGTGATCTTTTCAAAACATACATCAAATGATACCGTGCCCCTGCTTAAGCCTGCCGGTGGTCTCCCACTCTCTTAGAATAAATTGTGAACTCTGTATCACAGCCATTCAGGCTCCTACAAGATTCGACCTCTACCTGGCTCTCCGACTTCATTTTCTGCCTCTTTCTCCCTGTGCTTGACACTTGGACCGCCAACCTTCCTTCTGATCATCAAAGGCACCTCGCTCTCTCCTGTCTCAGGGTGCCAGGTGCTCCAGGGCCTGCAGTGCTCCTCCCCACCACTTGTTCACCTGGCTGCTCCTTCTCATCATTTAGGTCACAGCACAAATGTCCCTTCCACAGAGACTTCTGCCCCAATCGCTATAATAGTAGCAGCCTCCTTCCGGTCACTCGCCATGACATCACTTCTTTCATTTTCTTCATAGCGTTTCTCACTAACTAACAGCATCTCGTCTCTTTGTCTGCTTATGTATTCTCTCTCTCTGGTCAGCGGGCAGTAAGCACCTAGAGTTTTAAGTTTTATGAATAAATGGATGCAAACAAGAGATTACAACAGTGGCTGCCTCCGCGGAGGAGGAGGGACACGGGTGCTCATTAGCATCGCATAATTATGGCTGGGGGAGATGAGCGCTACTCTCTACAGAGAGAAGAGGGACTTTCTTCCCTCTGTCTTGCAAAAGGGTGGTGATGGGGGAGGGTGCTATTTTTAATAGTGTTTAGGAGAGACACAGAGCAGGGAGGGAGCCATCGACTGTCTACCCTTGGTGATAGTTACCCTGACAGCAGCTGCTATGGATACATTTCCTGAATACTAAACTGGGTTCATACAGGGCTTCGGATCCCGAATTTGACAAGAGTCATACTCAGGCCCTGAACCATCAACCTGACATCGCTCAAACAGTTCCCCAGGGCAAAACAGCACCTGTGGAACCTTGGGTTGATGGGAGGGTGTTGAAACCGACAGCTGAGCGCATGCACACGCTTTGCTACAAGGTGGGAGGTGATCTGTACCAAAGAGAGAGTTTCCATGAAGCCTACCCCTCAGCTTCCCTTCCCACCCTACACTCACCGTTATTTTTGCAGGCTTTTACTGTTCAGTATGGGTGGAATCTGAAAATAGTTTTGAAATCAAAGTAGCTACCGTAAAGGATAATAGAAACAAGAACAACTCCTTTTATAGCACTACTGAGTCAACCACCCACTGGTTAGGCGTTCAGCCACAAAGAAAGGTTAAACACTCCTCAGGGAAAAATGGTTACTCAGATATCAGGGGAGAGAGGCAACGACCAAAGCTTGCAATGACCAGAGCTTCCATTTATTGAAGGCCTGCTCTAGGCCAGGCATTTGAAATGCATCATCTCTAATTTTACAGGGATCCCTGTAAAAAAAGTAGCAGTATCCCCATTTTATAGATGAACAAAGAGAGCCGCAGAGAGGCTAATAAACTTCCCCATGCCTAATAGCTCGGGAGTTGCAGAGGCAAGATTTTCAGTCCAGGTATGCATGACCCCAGGGCCCCTGTCTTTGCTACTATGCCCCCCTGTCTTGGCCCATTCAGGCTGCTAGAGCAAAATGCCACAGACGGGTAGGTGAGGCACCACAAATTTGGTGCTCGCAGTTCTGGAGGCTGGAAGTCCAGTATCAGGGTGCCAGCACAGTTGGGTCAGGGCCACAGGCCTCTCATCATCGTATCCTCACCCGTGGGAACTCTGTGGAGCTGCCCTTATGAGGCGCTAATACTATTCATGGGGAGGAACTTTCTTCACGTAAGCATCTCCCAAAGGCCCCACCTACTACTACCATCACCTGTGAGAATTAGGATTCCAACACATGAATGTGGGGGTGAGGGGGACACAAACATTCAGATTGCAGTAACCACTAAACTTCTATGGGCTCAGATCTTGACCTCACAGCCTCTATATGAGCATATAAAACCCCGCAGCCATGGCCAAATGAAAGAAGGCAGCAGTTAGGGAACTGTCCGCTTTGTCTGAACAAGGTACCTCCACCGCTTTTTCTATTCCCTGTTCACAGCCAAGCTTCTCCCCCCAGAGCAGTACTTTACCCAAAATAACTCCATGACAGGCCAACATGGAAAAAGGAGCACAGATAAAATGTGGCAAGTTGCCCAAAGGGATTTCCTCCTGGACTCACACTCTCCAAGACAGTGGATTTGCCTTCAGGTAAAAATACAGGCAAGTACAGTTAAGGGGGAAGAAAAAAAAGGTGCGGGGAGGGGGGGGCTAGGTATCCAGGGTGGAAGGAATGCTGGGAAGCCTGCTTTGCTGCACCAAACAGGCCCAAGGTAAGCATCACCAGCTCTTGAGTGAGACCAGTGTTTGCGAGGCATTTCTCTGTAAGTCAACGAGAAAGTATCAGTTCTCTTGACAATCTGTGTAGGAGAAAAATGAAAATGCCTACAAGGCCATCAGAACAGTGGCTGTCCTGAGTCGACACACCCTGGCCAGAGCACCCTGTCTGCCATACAAGCTCATTCACTCATTTGTGCGTTCGTTCAGCCAATGCTTCCTGAATGCCTACTACGTGCAAGGCATCTAATAGATACTGAGGATAAGGAAGGAAATACTTTGCAACCCCTTTCCCCAGAGAGTTCATTCCAGTAAGGAAGACAGACAAGCAAACGCACAGTTAAATATAGCTGGATAAACCATAAAAAGAGGGATATTGGAGGACCAGTTGAACAAAGAAGCAAACAACCGTGTCTGTGGAGAGACGATTTCTCCAGCTGGGTTTTAAATACCAAATAGGTCTTCATCAGGGATGTGAGAAGCAGGAAAATATCCCACACGGAGAGAACAGGGTATACAGAGGTCTGGAAATCAGGAACAGGGTTGATTCCAGGGTAAAAATGACTCACAGTGAAAAGATTCATGGCGGGAATAGGGGAAGGCCACATACATCAGTGTTTTCCTACCCATTTCCTTGCCACGCAGTGCGGCACTGAAAAGGACACACGTGGAAAGGGAAATTCTCACCAGGCCACAGCGGGACACAAGGCAATCCCCAGTCCACTAGGTAGAATTTCAGCATCCTTCGATTCCTGACCACGTATATGGACTGACTGAATCTTGGGGAGGCATCTGCCTGATGAGATGCTTCGTCAGAGAGAGAGGTGAGAGAAGTGTCACAGTGAATCTGAATCCCAAACAAAGCCATTGGGAGTGGGAGGGAAAAGTGGAGACTGAAGAATGATACCACCTATGGCCACATCAGGCACAGCTCTTGGCTCCTCAGGTACCAGTACCTTAGGAACACGTAGAAAATTTTTGCCACTGTAAAGTGCGGAGAATGATGCTTATCACACACAGTTATCATTAAAAATACACAACACCAATCACGTTCATGCCTATTATATAGTGCCTGACACATAGCATTTCTTTGTTATACACGTTAGTCTCCCTTCCCTTCTCCTTAATTAAACCACTATTCATGGCAATGGCCATGCAAGACAATGTTGTCAGTGTCTCCTATTATTCTTTTTTTTATATGAAATTTATTGTCAAATTGGTTTCCATACAACACCCAGTGCTCATCCCAACAGGTGCGCTCCTCGATGCCCATCACCCACTTTCCCCTCTCCCCCACCCCCCATCAATCTTCTGTTTGTTCTCAGTATTTAAGAGTCTCTTATGGTTTGCCTCCTTCCCTCTCTGTAACTTTTTTTTCCCCTTCTCCTCCCCCATGGTATTCTGTTAAGTTTCTCAGGATCCACATAAGAGTGAAAACATATGGTATCTGTCTTTCTCTGTATGGCTTATTTCACTTAGCATCACACTCTCCAGTTCCATCCACGTTGCTACAAAAGGCCAGATTTTGTTCTTTCTCATTGCCACGTAGTATTCCATTGTGTATATAAACCACAATTTCTTTATCCATTCATCAGTTGATGGACATTTAGGCTCTTTCCACAATTTGGCTATTGTTGAGAGTGCTGCTATAAACATTGGGGTACAAGTGCCCCTATGCATCAGCACTCCTGTATCCCTTGGGTAAATTCCTAGCAGTGCTGTTGATGGGTAATAGGGTAGATCTATTTTTAATTTTTTGAGGAACCTCCACACTGTTTTCCAGAGCGGCTGCACCAGTTTGCATTCCCACCAAGAGTGCAAGAGGGTTCCCGTTTCTCCACATCCTCGCCAGCATCTATAGTCTCCTGATTTGTTCATTTCAGCTACTCTGACCGGCGTGAGGTGGTATCTCAGTGTGGTTTCGATTTGTATGTCCCTGATGAGAAGCGACGTTGAGCATCTTTTCATGCAGGCACCCCTGTTTTCTTTCTTTTTTTTTTTTAATTTTTTTTTTCAACGTTTATTTTTGGGACAGAGAGAGACAGAGCATGAACGGGGGAGGGGCAGAGAGAGAGGGAGACACAGAATTGGAAACAGGCTCCAGGCTCTGAGCCATCAGCCCAGAGCCTGGCCTGACGCGGGGCTCGAACTCACAGACCGCCAGATCGTGACCTGGTTGAAATCGGACGCTTAACCGACTGCGCCACCCAGGCGCCCCTTGGCACCCCTGTTTTCAAAGCACTTTAACGTCTGTTAGCGGATACAGTGATCTCAGTAACCTTCCCAGTTAGATCGAAGTAGTTATGTCAGTGATACGAGTATGGAAACAAGTGATTCGCCCAAATTCACACAGTCATCACATGGCCCAGGATAAGGTGCAGGCTCATCTTTTGTCTACAACGCCCAGTTCCTTTTGACTGCAGAGCATTGCCTCTCGGAGTATTCTTCTCGAAAGACCAAAAATATTAGAACAAAGCCCACCTTACTAAACGTGATATTAGTAACAATCCCTTATAGCTTACGTTAACCTTCTCCCCAGGCCTGGCAAGTGCTTTTGTCAGGCTCCACAGTCCACCTGGAGAGTCTCAGGACAGAGACCAGGTCTTTTTCGTGCCTGTAGCAACAAGTGCTGCCACCATTCCTGTCATATCAGACAAGCTCGATGCATGTTTGCTGGATGTGCGGATGGATTTTGCAGGCGCTTAATGATTTATACAGTTCTTCTACGTCCTTCATCTTGTTATTTGATTTTCCAAAAAGCTCTGCAACATAAAGGAAAGCTGATACCATTATTTTCATTTAACTGATGACGACATGCAGGTCACACCAAAGCTGCTGCTATTTTCTTTCTTTTCAAAATTATAATGGACTCGTACTCCCTCCTAGAGCCGAACTCGGCTGTATTCCACACACTGCTATTGGCCCTGGCACGCAAATCTGCTTAAAAGCCAAGAGAGATGCTGTTTTGTTATCTTTCATATCTTAACAAAATACATCAAATTCTGAAAAACTCTGTGATAATTAGACCAAAAAGAGAAAAAGGGGGCGGGGGTGGGGATGGGGTTAGGGCTGTATCATTCAACCAGGAATAATTGTTACATTCCTATTCTTTCCCTTTCTCACCTCCTCTGGTCTCTATTGTCTATAGTGTGGAATATTCATCTTCCTCCACAAAAAGAATCCACTTCCTACAGAATAGAACTGTCAGGATTGTGGGAGGCTTGCTCTCTTGCGTTAACCCTTCCTGTCTGGCCGTCCAGTACACAGCTTTTCCTGAGTGGCCTCTACCATCAGTCTCTCCTCTAGTGTCCTGAGGGCTTCTCCCAAAAGTGGAGTCTGATGATGCCATTCTCCTATACCAGGACCACTGAACTTCCCCAATAAGTACAGTAAAACCTTGGTTTGGGAGCATAATTCATTGCAGATACATGCTTATAAATCAAAGCACTCGTATATCAAAGCACATTTCAAGAACCATTGGCTTGTGATCATGTGACTTTCGGCATCCTGTACTACTCGCATTGCAAGACATCACTTGTTTATCAAGTTAAAATTTGTTAGAAATGTTTGCTCATCGCGTGGAACACTCACAGAACAAGTGACTCACAATCCAAGGTTTTACTGTACTGCACGCATTGCCTAAAAGGTTTCTCAGGGTACCCAAACTCTGTACCCTACTTGCATTTGCAGCCTTATCTCCCAAATTTCCTCTCCAGGTGCCTTGCAATCACCAGACTAGAACAGTTAATGATCCCTTGACCAATTTCTCTGCATTCCCCCACACCATCCCCATCCCATCACCACTACCAAGGACGAAGGCTCCAGTTCCAAAACATTCTACCTATCCCTTAGAGGGCTTTTCCTTGAAACCTCCTTAAATAGTTCCCTCTAGCAATTCATTCAACAACTATTTAGTAAGAAACTCCTTTATGCCCAACAAACCCTATTTTCAAAAAGCTTAATATTCACTGGGAAAAAGAGACCCAGCTAAGAGAAACTCAACGCGGTGAGAGTGCTGTAATGATGTCATTGCAAAACAAGGGGCTGGCTCCTGGAAGGAATGCACAAGGGTCCATCGTGATCCTCACTGAGTCTGTAATCTGGCAGAAAGTGAGGAGGGGGAAGACAGCACCAAACTGGACTTGAAACGGACAGAAGTCTTCAGTCATGCAGTTCTTCATTCATTCATTCATTCATTCACTCAACAGACATTTATCAAGCCTGAATATTTGCACAGCACTGTACTAGGAATGTAGAAATGAATGTTATGTGGTTCTTACCATCAGGAGTTTACATTCTGATAGGAGAGACAAAGATGTATACACAAGGCTCTACCACAAATGAGAAGCACTGTTCCAAGGGCTAGGGAACAAGAGGATTGTGAATGGCTCTGTCTAGCTGAGACCAGGTAAGCTCCAGGGAAGTGTGATATTTGTCAGAGCTCTAGAAGGGAGTCGGAGTTTACTGGATGGAGAAGCGAAAAAGAAGAGGAGGGGAGGAGGGGAAGAGAGGGAGAAAGAATATTGTTATCAGTCCAATCAGGAGAAAATAACTACCTCGATTATTTTAGCATAGAGACCTTAACATTATAAAAGATGTTTAGTTATAAAATTATTAACTAAGTGACTGAGAGATAAAAGGAACCCTAAGCCATCACGAAGGTAGCAGGTGCAAGAAGCAGCTACCTCTCCTACATGAAGAAAATAAGGGAAACACTTAGAAACTTAGAGGAGAAAGCCCATTGGTGGATGGTGGCTGAAAACTCAGATCTCCAGGGAGGGGCACTACTCAGCTGAGGCTGGGGTCTCTGAGCTTGGAGGAGGGGGCCCATGGGCTGGCCTTGACTTCTGAAGACAGGCACAGGCCAGCTGGTCCTACTGTCTCCTGAGGCAGAACCTACAGCTGGGTCTGCAAGTGTTGGGTCTGCGGCCTGGATTCAGCCGCAACTACGGGAAGAAATTACAGCTGCCCGGATTCCTAGACACTAGGTCAGTGGTTCAAATCCAAGGGCGATTTTGCCCTTTAGGGCACATCTGTCAATGTCTGGATATATTCTTAATAGTCACAAGTGGGGGCTTGCTACAGGAATTTAGCAGGTGGAGGACAGGGGTGCTGCTAAACTCTGTACAATGCATAAGACAGCCCCCCTCTCAACAAAGAATTACCAAGTCCAAAATCAATAGTGCCAGAGTTGAGAAGCCCATTCTAGGCTAACACTGAGAGGAACAGGAAGCAAAAAAGAAGGAGCAAGTCTCATCTTCTCCCACCCAGCCATGGCATCTTCCTCTAGCACCCCCTATCGGCAGAGCCTAAGAAGGAGCCAGCAGACCAAGCAGAAACAGGGATCTGTCCCAGCCCCAGCAGCACAGAGTCAAGTACAGAAGGGGTGGGTTTGCAGCTGAATGCCAGTAGGTTAATAACTGGCACAAGCATTGCAGGCCAGGTCCTCAGAACAAGCAAAGCCATGACAGCGGATGTAGGAATGGCATTACAGCAATGCCTAGCACGTGGTAGTCACCCAGCCAAGAGTGGGAGCCAGCGAACTTTTATTCAGTGAATGACTTCTGGATAAAAGATTTCCAAGCATGTACAATGAGCACACTGAATGAGCACAAGGCCTCCTGATGGTGAAATTTCTTCCTTCCGTGACCTTAGTCTTTTCCTTTCTGTTTGTCTGTTGTCCTATGAGGAATAGAGTGCTTCCTGAAACTCAGTTCTAGAGCGTCTCAAAGGTGTTAGTTACCTTTTTGTCTCATAACTATGTTTTTGACACAAAGGAGTTCATGTGACTTCCACTCATCCATACTATCCTGGATATTTTTGCATAACGATAATAAAGGTTTATTTAGTGCCAGTTATACCTGACAGGGTACTTTACCACTCTTGTTCCCTTGTATCTGCCACCTTCTCACCTAGTTTTGGGTGAGAAAGCCGAAGATCAGAAGGGGTAAAGAGATTTGTCCCAAGTAGCACCTTAAGTGGGTGAGCAAAATTAGAACCCATACAGGTGGCAGAAAAGTGGTTTGTGCTTGAATTGCTTTGAGGTAGCTGATTCACCGTGTCACTTAGCCCTTCCCAACCTGGGCATGTTTCAAGTGCAGCTAGGTTCTTAGAGTGCAGCTAGGTTCTTAGAGCGTGGTAAAACCTTTACCTTTTCCTCCCATACTTTCTGTCCCCACTCACTTGCAGAATCAGTGGAGCAATTCAGGGTGTTAGTTTTTCAGCAAAGAACTGTCATCTAGTGAGAAAGACAAAAGAGTTTATGGATAGATGCAGGGTGCACAGTGCCATACAGACAAGGCAGGGAACCCAGTCCTGAGAGGTCAGGGAAGCCTTTCTCTGATGAGATCTGAAAAACAGGAAGGAGAGGACAGGCTGCACAGGAAGGAATAGAATGTGCAAAGCGTACAGGTAAGAAACAACATGACACAGGGGCACCTGGGTGGCCCAGTCGGTTAAGCGTCCAACTTCGGCTCAGGTCATGATCTCGCAGTTTGTGAGTTCGAGCCCCACGTCGGGCTCTGTGCTGACAGCTCAGAGCCTGGCGCCTGCTTCGGATTCTGTGTCTCACTCTCTCTCTGCCCCTCCCCCACTTGTGCTGTGTCTCTATCAACAATAAATAAAATATTTTTAAAAATTTAAAAAAAAAGAAACAACATGATACATTAGGGACTGCAAGCTGACTATGGAAGGAGTTTAGGGGAGAAGAAAGCAATGTAGTGGGAGGACACTGGAGTGATAGGTAAGAGCCGGCACAACAAGGAATCTGTAAGTTCCGTGAAGAAATGTGGACTTTAAAATGGTCTAGCTAATTATGTAAACACACCATTTATCTTCTTTGAGTTTCGGTCTCTACTGTGTAAAACAGTAGTAACAGCATCTGTTCTGCCTACCCAACGGGGTCTGAGTTGTTCAAATAAAATACATGCACACACACACACACACACACACACACACACACACATCACATGGAGATTTGCTTAGGAAACTGTCACACATTATCACTACAGCATCCCAAGTCAGCTTCAGAAAATAGAAGCAGCAGCCTTCTCTTTCCTCCCATTTCCCTCAACCCCTGTGGAGGCAAAAGCCCCCTTTGGAAAAGAAAGACTCTCCTTAGTCCTTTGCCAAAGCTTTCTTAAGCAATAATCCATAATGCAATCTTCATTGCAATTGTATTTCAGCCCCCCTCTGCTAAAAATATAAATACATGTGACTTCAGCCTCCGACTGGCCTTCGTGCCTGCCTGCCCCTGGTGTGCGCCTTCCTAAGTGGCTGTCCTCGCCGTGGGCGCCAGCCTGTGTGATAACATTATAATTTTGTGTATATTGTACTCTCGGAGGCCATGCTGAGGCCAGTACGAGGAAATGGCAATTGACAACAGGCCCAGACTTTGTGAAGATCTGTGGCTTCCTCCTCTGTGGGTTCATTTGGCTCAAACCACTGTATTTCGGTGGCTGACCCCAAGAAGCCGTGGGCACAGGGACCAGCACTCACCTCGTTTGAGTGCTCTGAAAAAAAAAAAAAAAATGAGGCAAACTGAAATTGAGGTGTCCCAGGATGGAGAATGGCTTGGGGGAAGTGGGAGGCAAGAGACCCAGAACTCGGTCATCTGGACCACATGTATGAACTCCGAGTTGCTGGAATCCAGCACCAAATCCAGCAGGGCCTTAAAATCACCAGGGCTAATGGTTTGCATCATCTTTTTTACTCCTGATCTTTCCACTGCATTACAATAGCTCTCTACACTGCTAATTAATGCAGCCATTTGAGAGCTATTTATTAAATGCCCACTCTGAGCTAACACTTGTAGGCACTGGGGATACAGTGATGAACAAGGCGCAATTTATCGTGCATGGATCTTACACTGGGGAAGGAGTGAATTGTGCCATCAATGCAAATGCTAATTTCTCGACTGATTAAGAGAAGTTGCTAAGGGACCACAGCCCCACAAGGGGTTAAATGAAAAGCCTTATTCTGCCTGTCCTAGTGACTCTAATGCCAGTATTCAAAAAGGTTCCACCTCCATTTCTTTTTGCTTTTACTTATTCTCTTCATTTGCATGGAGGAAGGAAAGCCAAAGCCTCTTACCAATGACCCCATGCACTGAGCCACAGACCCAAACAGAGCTCAGATTATCTATTTAATTCTCTAGCCTGCAAGGGGGCATTTACCCATTGTCTGTGTCTTAGCCAAACGGTAATGGATTAGTTCAGAGCCTGGGGGGAAAGGCGTGGAACCTGTGTTTAGAAGGAAAGCTACACAGAGCAGAGATATACATTCAGAGGATGAATATATAAAAGAGAAAAGTCACGTAAGTTTACAGGCAACCCCTGTGAGCTCCAGGGGCTGGGCCAGGCGGTCCAGAGTGGTGATTCCACGCACACCTCACACAGTACCCCCCACGACCCCGCGCTCTCCAAAGGCTGCCCCACCCCCAAGCTCACCCCAGATGAGGGCCATCTATCATCAGGGGAATAAAGGGAGATGCGAGGGTGGGAGGACCTTGACTCAGGCTATACCAGGGTAGACAGAGAAATCTTCTTCAGCTGTGTTTCCTTAGAACCCGCCCCCCCCCCCCCCCAAGCTGAGACTGGGGAAGTAGTCACACAGTCAGACAGCAGTACTTGTGATTCCCTCATCAAAGATCACACCCTGAAGGGAGGAAGAAGACATCCTCAAGCCGCTTAATCTTTCAAGAGAGACCTTGAGTAAGCAGTCTCCTGTAGAGGCCCAAAGAAGCCCGGTCTGGGTCCAGAAGCAGTGGAGCCACAGGCAGGGCAAAGCAAGTCAAATCGGAACATATGTAAGTAAGAAGCCCTGACAATTAACGAGGGAGAGAAAATATTCTGATGGAATAGTCACGTGGAATCAGAGTTCCCATAGAAACCCCTCTGTGGAGAACCACACACAAAAAAAAATCATATGACCTTCGGTTTGCACCGGGAACAAATCTGATTCAATCTAATTCTGAAAACATGCCAAGCTCTGGCCCTTCCTAGGGAGCTCCAGCTCTGCCACCAGAATGGATTCGCCACCAAGTAATAGCTCTGTGGCTTAAGGCAACTTACTTAACTTCCCTGGGCCGTATCTGTGGAAGGAAGATAACAGTGCTTCCCTCAGGGGAGTGGAAAGAATTAAGTGAGATAATACACACAAAACACTTCAGACAAGTGTCTGGCTCATTCTAAGGACTCATTCAAGTCAACAGATAAAAATGAACCAGGACAGACACACATGCACATTCTGGAAGGAATCCCAGAGATGTCATGTTGACCGCAAGAAGCCAGAGACAAAAAGGACACACTGTATAGTATCATTTACATGAGGCTCAAGAAGAGACATAACGACCTGGTGATCAGAATAGTGGAGACCTTTGGGAGTGCTGACTAGGAAGGGCCACGGGTAAGGCTGCTGGGGTGCCGGAAGTGTAGTCTATGTTGACATGCAGGTTATAGGAGTGTATACATCCACAGAAACTGGCTGTGCTAGGCACTTAACAGTCATGCTTTTTAAGCACTCTACTGTTTTTATGACACACTTGAAAAAGTTGTTTTTTAAAGAAAAGGTGAAAAGGTCTGCAGAGTGCCTAACACAATGTCTGGCCCAGAGGAAGTATTCGATAGCGTTAATCTCACCTGAAAAATGAGTCAAAAGAGAGCATCGTCATAATCATCATCACCAGTAGTAGCAACATGACAGAGCCTAAGGGTCATCACCATATGTGACAGCCGCTGCAGGGAGTGAAGAAAACCGGTTTGCATGTAGGGCATGTGTTGGCTTATGCGTTCTGTAAGGCATTGTATCTAGAGGGTGGTTATAGAATTCTAATTCTTTCAAGTAGGACTCGGGCTAATTCTTCCCAGGAGCTACGCAGGAAAGGCTCTCCTATCACTGTTGCTCAGCTGAGGGCAGTGAAGGCGCTGTGGGGGTGAGGTCATTTGTCCATGAATACAGCTGGTGGAGGCAGAGTCTAGAATAGAAGGCAAGTCTTCACACACTAAGATAGTTCAATCTGTTTCAAGAATTTCTTTCAAACTACTTAGAGATTCATTCCCTAGTCCTGAAAGAAGACATAAAAGAAGGCTCTTCTTCTTTTTTTTTTTAATCTTGAAGGAGTTCTTCCACAGAGAAATAGACCTTCCAATTACGAATGAACAAAACTAAGCTTAATTGCCACCTGCAGCCTCCATGACATCCAGTGGCCATAGAAACAAGTGAGTCTGGGGTCTGAGGCATGGCCAGTGTCACAGTCCCTACCTCCCCAGGCAGGTGCAGCAGCAGGTAGGGCCATAGGGACAGGAGTGGTGGTCGGAGTTATCTCTGGTCTCTGAAAAGCTCTGGAAGGGAAAAGACTTGGTTCTAAGAGCAAAGAAGGGTAGTTCCCTTGCGACCTCTGGCTGCTCTGAACAAAACAAAATTCTAGGACCTTCTACATTGTACCTAGCACTATTAAAGGAGGTCAGGGTACACAGCAGTGCCCCAAAGAGAGGTAGATACTGTCCTTATCAGATTGATGTTCATTAGAACATGGATAGTTAATAAGTAAAATAACATAACAGGGAGAAGGTGGTACAATTAAGTGGAATAAATAAAAATGCAGTGGGTGAAGGATGGAGGGGGATGGTAAGGCTAAGTATACAGGGCATTCAGAGAAACTTTCTCCAACAAGTTGATATTTAAACAGTAACCTTCCATAGGGTCAAGTTGGGGAGACTTATAGTTCCCATGGGGAGCAGCCAGATGGACAAGAATTGGGTCTCACAGAAAAAGTTTTCCTCCCACCCTCTCTAACTACATCACTGAACATTAATCATGCTCTATCACCTAAGCATACCACTTGCACCTAAATCCAAATCAGTGGGCTAGGAAAAAGTTCTATCACTTTGTTATGGCATAGGTCCTACAGGCTTCAAATAATTGAGAGCACAGTTATCACACTGAAGGGAGAATGCCTCTTTATAAAAGGGTATATGCTTCGAGTGCCTAGGCCCCTAGGCTCCTGCCAATACTAGCCCAGTGCTTTTTCTGTCATGTCACTAAATATGCAGAGCGACGGAGAAACAAAGGATAAGACAGCTTCTGCCTTTGAGAAAAAGACACAAGTGAATAGATGGACTAGTCACATGCACGGCTACAACAGTACAACATAGGAAGTGCTGGTAACTGCAGTATATCAAAAGTGCCAACCTAATGTAGGGTATATCCACGGTCCTGAGCCAATGAAAGAATACATAAGGATTGTCCATTGCCCAAGTATAACGAAAGATTTACAACCTAGGCAAGAAGATGGGATGCAAGCTAGAAACAGGTTTTACCACCAAAAGTAGTATCAGAGTGCTCAATGAGTCTCAAAGAATCAAGTACTTGAGACATTTACTGAATGCCAACCACAGGCCAAGTACTTAACGGGTACAGTGATAAGGAGGCCAAGACCTCTGCCTTAGGGAGTTCAAGTCCAATGGAGGGGGAAGTACTTGTAAACAGACCAAATAATAAAATAAAATACAAAAAAATAAAGCAATGCTTTAAGGTATAGAAGACAAGGGCCTACCTTGCGTTTTAAACAATAGAAGCAGTTTTATTCAGAATCACAGAAGTTTAGAACATCAAGTTACTTTAGAAAACTGTGGTATAGTTAGAGCACAGAGTAACTAATGCAGAATTGAAAGAGAGGCAGTAATAAAAGCTAACATTTATTGAATACTTACTGAGTGCCAAACATTATTTTCAGTGAGTATAATATGTATCTTCTCAGTAATCGTATAAGTAAATATTATCATCATCTCTATTTCACAAAACAGAAAATGAGAAGGTTAAGTAACTTACTCAAGGTCACTCAGTTAGTAAGTAGTAAAGCTAGAATATGAACTTCAGAATTAGTACCTTAAGCACTGCATAGTGACTAAGGATCTGGAGGCTAGGTTCAAGACTGTTGACTTCATTTATTTGGCCACAGGGATCCATTTAATGCTTTGAAGCTGGGAAATGACACAATCAGACTTACATTTTAGAAATATTGGGCTGGCTGCAAAATGCAGAATCAGATTCAAGGGGTACAGAATCAAAAGCATGATGACCAGTTAGAAGGCCTTACAATGGTTCAGGGAAGAGGAGCTAAGGATCCAAAGGTAAGAGGGATCACTTTATCCCTCCTTCTATTCTGAATGCGAGCCTTGCTGGGTAGAATATTTTGGGTGGCAGGTTTTTTTCCTTCAAGCACTTTGAATATATCACGCCACTCCCTTTGGGCTTGCAAAGTTTCTGCTGAAAACGCAGCTGACAGATTTATGGAGTTTTCCCTTGTATGTAACTATTTTCTTTTCTCTTGCTGCTTTTAAACTTCTCTCCTTATCACCTGAAACTAATACAACACTGTATGTTAATTATACTTGAATTTAAAAAAAAAAAAAGGAGGTAGGAAGTATCAACGGGTACAGAGGGGCTAAGGAAAGCTATTTAAAGTGAATAAGTAATGTCACTTAGTGACAGACATGATGCAGGGCATAAGAGAGAGGGGGGTGTAAAGGATGACCCTTCAAAGCACAGATTCAGCCTTGACAGGTAGATCCTGCCCTTAAAGTAATGAGAAAAGAAGATAGTCTTCCCACGGCAAAGAACAGAGTTATACAAGACTGATGACATTCTTGTTAAGTCTCTGAAACCAGATGTGTGAATTCAGAAGACTGATCTTTAAACAGGCTGTCAGCCCCAAGATGATGCTGTCTTCTTTCTTCTTTCTTCTTTCTCCTCCCCACTTGTCCTTTTTTCTTTTTCTTTCTTTCAAATGAGTGCAACCATATTGTTTTTTAATGTAAAATAACAAACACACATGCAGAAAATTCGAGCAATACAGAAAGATACAAAAAGAATAAAACTTGCCTGAAATCCCATCACCATTAACACCTTAGTTAAAGGCTTTCCAGGCATTCACGCCTGTACAGTATATGCATGAACACACATTCACATACTCACATGCATTGCAACTCTTTATTTTGGAAACTTGCTTTTTTCACTTACACTACTATGGAAATATTTCAAAGCCAATGAATATGGAGCTAAGTCATATTTTCCAGGGGCTAGGCAGTATTTCATTGCTTCTATGTTCCATAATCTGAGTTCTAATGATGGCCCAAGTGAGGAAATGGACAAATCCTTTCTCTCCAAAGCATCAATAAAACTGGACAGAATTAACAAAATCAACCATTTTAAGCAGTCTGCCAATTTTCTAACATCCCGTAACAACCTGAGAAGCATTTATGCTTGAAAATATTCTCCTGAACTTTGAATCATAAGAATGGGAATTCGTTGCATTCTTATTTGGAACTGTGCCCATTCCTGCCACACCTCAGGATCAGTTATTATGGAAGTTCTAGGAGGGTAGGGCAAGTCTCAAACATCAGTGGCTTCTCTGCCAGGCAGAATGGGGCTCACAAGTTTTGAAGGGGTTACATATAACCGATGCTCACGGGAGTTTTCAACGGTAGCAATGTCCTGTGAGACAGCCAGCAGGGACACTCAGTGGTACCCATAATCTGACAGTGAAGTCATTGTTGAGAGAGCATATTCTGTCTGACACTATTCACATGGCCCAGCTATTCACATACTCTTTGGTGATCTTGAGACTGAACATATATACATGAGTCACCGGCAAGGGCAACGTAGAAAGTCAAAGCCAGTGAGACTTTGAAAAATCCCTGAACTTTGAATGTGCTCTTCTCCCCGCACACAGTTCCAAGGAAGCTCTCCTGGCTTGAAGTGTTTGAGTACAACTTCTGTCCAATCATTGGATGACCACTAAGCTATATAAAGACAGGGCAAGTCTTAGCCCTAAAAGTAAAAACAAGAATGAAAACAGAAAATAAACAAAAAAATGAGCATAGACATCAGTGGCTGTACATTACGGAAGGCAGATTTCACAGATTAAGCCCACGCAAGCTACTAAAAAAGAAGCAAATAAAAAGGCAAAAAATAACAACAAAAATGCAGAATTTAGAGCTGATAAGATACACTATTTAAATGCCAATATTTCAACAACAACAACAACAACAAAATTAGCAGATGAGCAAAGCAACAGGAAAGTAGAACCCAAATTTGGGAGAAAAAAAGCAGTCAATAAAAACTATCTGTGAGGTTCTTAGACGTTGGATTAAGCAGAATAAGACTTCAAAGCAGAAATTATAAATGGTTCAAGAATTAACAAATCTTAAAACTTTGTAACACATCTCTAAGTAACAGTATAAATACTATTTACATTTAATTTCTTCTCTGTTTTGCAAAGTTGGCTTGGAAGGGTCTAAAATTGGTGAACTGTATAAACAATACAGGAAAGACAGAACGAGCGGAAAAAATATTTAAAGAAATACTGGCGAAAAATCTTCCCCAAATTGGTGAAAATCTACAAATTTAATTTATAAGCTTCAAGAAGCTTAATGGATCCCAAGGAAGATAAATACAAAGAGATCCACATGTACGTATATCATAGTCAAATTGTTGAATGGCAAAGACAAAGAGAAAAATCTGACTAGCAAGAGAAAATCTGTCATGAGTCCCCTGCATCCTAGACAGGTATTATATTTCCAATATTTTATTGTCATAAGCAATGCTGGGGTGAACATTTGTCTGATATTCTGCCAAGGATAAATTCCTTGAGGTGGAATTGATGAGCCAAAGTTTATCTTCATTAAATAATTGTGTTTGCATTGTGATCCAGGGTTAGCTCTCTTAAGTGGTACTTGATATTCTCTCTACGTTTTTCTTCTAAGTCTTAGATGCATGCTGTTCCCTCTTCTTGGAGCTCCCCACCACATCCCTTCTTTGATAGCTGATTGCTTGTAGTCTTACAAGTCTCGGTTTAAACATTTTCCTGAAGAGACATTCCTTGATCACTCAACCAAAAGTACAGCCTACCCACTCACCTAGTTTTCTCTGTCATAGAACTCTTATTATTTCCTTTATAGCATGTACCATATTTTGCAATTGTGCATTATATCATTCCTTATCTAATGTCTCTCTAAACCTATGAGAACAGGGATATTGTCTCTCCTGCTCAACACTGTACATGAATACTTAATGCAATTCCAGGCATATAACAAAGACTGAATAAATGTTCACAGACTAAATTTGCTTTGCCAAAACAAACACATGCTAGAATTTTTTTTTTATGTTTTTATTTTATTTGAGAGAGCGAGAGCGAGAGCAGAGGAGGGGCATAGAGAGAGGGAGACACAGAATCGGAGGCAGGATCCAGGCTCCGAGCCATCAGCACAGAGCCCGGTGCGGAGCTCCAACCACAAGTGGTGAGATCATGACCTGAACTGAAGTCAGACGCTAGCTCAGTCGGTTAAGTGTCTGACTTCGGCTCAGGTCGTGATCTCACAGTTTGTGATTTCAAGCCCCGCATTGGGCTCTGTGCTGACAGCTCAGAGCCTGGAGCCTGCTTCAGATTCTGTCTCCCTCTTTCTCTGCCCCTCCCCAGCTTACACTCTCTCTCCCTCTCTCTCAAAGATAAATAAATATTTTTTTTAAATGTAAAATGCATTCTTACATACTCAAACAGCATGGGCCATACTCAAACAGCATGAGGACCAAATTTAACCCTTGCCATTTCTTAAGCTAGAACCTCTAATACAATGTTGAACAGAAACTGTGAGACCAGACATCTTGTCTTTTTCTTACTCTCAGGGTGAAAGATTTTAGTATTTCACCATTAAGTATAATGTTACTGTTAGGTTTTTCTTAGATACAGTTTATCAGCTAGAAGTTCTTTCTTTCTGTACCTAATTTTTGGGAGCTTTTGTCATGAATGTTGTTTGATTTTGTCAGACACTATTTTGGCATCTTTTGAGACGATCATAGTTTTTGTATTTTATTCTATTAATTTGGCATGTTACATTAATTGATTTTTAGATGTTAAACCAAGCTTGCATTCCTGGAGTAAATTTCATTTGGTTGTGATGTCTAATCTCTTTTATATGTTTCTGAATTCAACTTCCTAATATTTTCTTTAGGATTTTTGCATCTTTATTAGTGTGAAATATTGATATGTAGTTTTATTTTCTTGTGATATCTCTGCTTAACTTTAGTATCTGGTAAATACTAGCCTTACAGAGCAAGTTTAGAGGTATCTCATCTTCACATATATTTTGGAAGAGATGGTGAATGATGCTGTTAATTCTTCTTTAAATGTTTGTTATAATTTTCCAATAAAGCTATCTGTGTCTAGGCTTTCTTTTGTGGGAGAATTTTACTCACTCACTTTATTTGTCAAAGTCCAGTCATATTTTTAAACTCACTTTGAACTATTCTGTTAATTTGTGTCTTTCTAGGAATTTGTCTATTTTATCTAAGTTGTTTTATTGGCATAAAGTTGTTCATAGAACCCCCTTATAAACCTTTTAATTTACGTAAGCTCGTTAATAATTGCTGAATATTTGTTGGCCCCCTTCTTGGAAATTTTATGTTAAAACTTAACCCTTAATGTAATGGTGTTTGGAGGTGAGGCCTCTAGAAGGTGATTAGGTTACGAGGATGGAGCCCTCATGGATGGGATTAGTGCCCTTACATAAGAGATGATAGAGACCATCGAGAGCTCCCTAACAAACCTCTTTTTCCATGCGAGGACACAGTGCTAACTGCTATGTGTGAACCAGAAAGAAGGTCCTCACTACACACTGAATCTGCTAGCACCTGGATCTTGGACTTCTTAGGTACCAGAAGTGGGAGAAATAAATTTCTGTTATTTATAAGTTAACTACTTTATGGTATTTTGTTGTAGCAGCCTGCACCAATTAAGACAGAACCAACTAACTGCCTCCTTCATTTCAGATGTTGCATTTGTGTTCTTTTTTCTTGACAAACCTAGAGAAAGGTTTGTAAATGTTGAGAACTTCACTAAACTTTTGGTTTTGTAGTTTTTGCTATTATTTTTCTGTTTTCTATTGTATTGTTTTATACTCTATTTTTTATTTCCTTCCTTTTGCTTGCTTTGGGTTTGGTTTATTCTCTTATTTCTAGTGTTTTTTAAGTAAACACGTAAGTCACTGATTTGAGATCTTCTTTTTTTCTAATATCGATTTGGAGGCTATACATTTTCCTATAGGTACTGCTGTAGCTGTATCACACAATTTTTTGGTATGTTTTGTTTTCATTTTCATTCATTGGAAATCATTTTCCAATTTCCGCTGTGATTTATTCTTTGACTAATTTCCAAATATTTGTTGATTTTTCAAATTTCTTTCCGTTCTTGATTTTTAATTTGGTACCATTATTGTTAGAGAATGTATTTTGCATGATTTTGAATCTTTTAAATTTATTAAGACTTGTTTTATGGCCTGGCCATGTTCATCCTGGAGAATGTTCTATGTGTGCTCAAAACAATATGTATTCTGCCATTGCTGGATGGAGTGTATAGATACCAGTTAGGTCAAATTGGTTGATAGAATTGTTCAACTCATCTATATACTTGCTGATTTTTCTGCCTACTTGGTCCATCAATTATTGAGAGTAGGAATACTGAAGTCTTCAACTTTGTTATTGAATTGCTTATTTCTCCTTTTAGTTATTTCCATTTTTGTTTCATGTATTTTGGGACTCTGTTTTTAGGGGCATACATGTTTCTAATTGCTATATTCTCCTGATAAATTGTCCCTCTTTGCCTCTGGTAATACTTTTTTCCATAAAACCTATTCTGTTTAATGTTAGTATAGTGACCCCAGCTATCTTTTGGTTATCCACATGGCATATCTTTTTCTATCCTTTTACTTTAGACCTATTTGACTCTTTGAATCCAAAGGGTATGTCTTGTAGATAGCATACAGTTGGATCCTCTTTTATAATCCACTTTGATAATCTGCTTTTTTAATTAAAATGCTATTTGCATTTAATAGATTACTTTACATTCTATGGGATATCAATGTAATTATTAATATGGTTGATTTATATCTGCACTTTGAATATTTTTTACTATATGTCTCATGACTTTTGTGCTTCCTTTATTTCCTTCTTTTTTGTAAAGTAGATATTTCAATTCCTTGTTTTATTTTTTTACTGTAACTTTTTACTGTAACTTTTACTGTAACTTTTTTACTGCAACTTTTTTACTGTAACTTTACTGTAAACTTTTAATGTTTTTTTTTTTCAGAATTTCAACATGCATCTATCAGAATATACTTAAGATTAAAATTAATTGAGGGGCGCCTGGGTGGCTCACTCAGTTGGGTGTCCGACTTCGGCTCAGGTCACGATCTCACAGTTCGTGGGTTCAAGCCCTGCATCGGACTCTGCTGACAGCTCAGAGCCTGGAGCCTGCTTCAGATTCTGTGTCTCCCTCTTTCTCTGCCCCTTCCACACTCATACTCTGTCTCTGTTGCTCTCTATCTCTCAAAAATAAACATTAAAAAAAAGATTAATATTAATTGAATTACAATAAAATACAGCAACTTTGTTCCAATGTATCTCCATTTTCTTTCTCCCCCTTTGTGCTATTATGATCATAAATATTACATTGTTTACATTATAAGCCCCCAAATATAGTTTGTTTGTTTTTAGTTTTATAATTACTGTTTTCAGCAATTGTCTTTAAAGTCAGTTGGAAGAAAAATATATATTGACTGTCTTTTGTATTTGCCTACATAATTAATCACAGGTACTCTGTTTCTTCATGTGAATTCAGGTTATCAGCTGGTGTCATTTCTTCCTAATCCAAAGGATTTTCTTTACTATTTCTTCTAAGGTAAGTGTGTGGGCAATAAATTTTCTCAGCCTTTGTTTACCTGAGAATGTCTTTCTTTCACTTTCTTTTATGAAGAACAATTTTGCTGTATATAGAATTCTTTATTGATAGGTTTTGTCTTCTAGCACTTTGAATAGACTGCCCCTGGCCTCTATTGTTTTTGATGAGAAGTCAGTTACTAAACCCTACTATAATTCTTCAGTATGTAATGAGTTGTTTTACTCTTACTGCTCTTAAATTGTCTCTGGCTTTGGTTTTCAACTATTTGACCATGGTTTGTCTAGATATGGATTTCTTTGTATGTATCTTACTTGTAGTTCACTGAGGTTCTTGGATGTACAAAATAACTTTTTAAACTAAATTTGGAAAGTTTTTGGCTATGATTTTTTCAAATGTTTTTTGTTCCCCTTTCCATCTATCATCTTTTTTCTGGGACTCCCATTAAATGCATATCAATGTGTTTAATAGTCATCCACCGGTCTCTGAGGCATTGTTCTTTTCCCTTCATTTTTCTGTTCAAATTGGATGAATGTTATTCTTGATTCCAATTACCCCCAGAGGTTGTTTTGTTGCCAGGGTTTTTGTTGTGTTTATTTGTTTAGTGATTTTACTGGACTAATTCTACAGAATTTGTCTCCCCAAAATTGTGCACCTGCTAATGTTTCTTCTTGGTTTTTCTTTTATTTCCATTTCCATTTCCAGCCCAGGCTAGCTTGCTAGAGCTTGCCCCAGTTGGCATAGCTTAGAGATCAGCCAGTGATTGGTCAAAAGTAGTATTTAAATATCACGATTCAGTAAGACTTCTGCCCTCTGTCAAATGCAAACTGGTGCAGCCAATGTCAAAACAGTATGAATGTTCCTCAAAAAATTAAAAATAAAATTATCAAATGATCCAGTAATTTCACTGCTAGGTATTTACCCAAAGAAAATGAAAACACTAAAAATATAACGCACCTCTATGTTTACTTCTGTATTATTTACAATAGCCAAGATAGAGCAGCAACCCATGTGTCTAATGATAGATGAATGAATAAAGTAGATGTGGTATGCATATATAATGGGATACTACTCAGCCATAAAAAAAGAGTGAAATTTTGCCATTTGCAACGACATGAATGGAACTGGACGATATAATTCTAAGTGCAATAAGTCAGCCAGAGAAAGATAAATTCTGTATGATTTCACTCATATGTGGAATTTAAGACACAAAACAGGGGCACCTGGGTGGTGCAGTCGGCTGAATGTCTGACTCTTGATCTTGACTCAGGTCATGATCTCACGGTTCATGGGTTCAAACCTGGCTTTGGGCTCTGCACTGATGGTGTGGAGCCTCGTTGGGATTCTCGTCTCTCCTTCTCTCTGCCCCTACCCTACTTGTACCTGTGCTCGCTCTCTCTCTCCCTCTCTCTCTCTCTCTCAAAAATAAACATAAAAAAACAAAACAAAACAAATGAACAAGGAAAAAACAGACAAGAAAAAACAAAAGTAAACTCTTAAATAGAGAGAACAAACTGGCGGTTGCCAGAGGGGAGGTGGATGGGGGATGGGAGAAATAGATAAAAGAGATTAAAAGTACATTTATCTTGATGAGCCCTGAGAAATATATAGAATTGTTGAATCATTACATTATGCACCTGAAACCAGTATAACCCTGAATCAGAATTATGCCAGAATTAAAAAAAATAATAATTAAAAAAAGATTTTTGGCCTTTGCCAATGGATCTTTATGTGGATTGGAGAACACATTCAAAATTCGAGTAGTATACAAATCTGTTTACATTTTTTTAACGTTTATTTATTTATTTTTGAGAGTAAAGGAGAGCAGGGGAGGGGCAGAGAGAGAGGGAGACAGAGAACCCCAAGCAGGCTCCCTGCTGTCAGTGCAGAGCCTCATGTGGGACTCAAACTCATGAACCATGAAATCATGACCTGAGCTGAAATCATGAGTTGGATGCTTAACAACTGAGCCACCTAATGCCCTGAAATCTGTTTGTATTTTGATGGGTTTTCTTGCATCTCCTCTGTGTGTTCACTCTGCCTCATATTCATCCATGGGTGAATGGTTAGTTAGGGCCCTCTCTAGTGTCTTCTGAGTATGTATACAGTCATACATGTATGGATAGCCTTCCAGAACAACAGGGACATGTGGCAGCTTATCAAGGTCCATTATGGCTATGTCATTCCCTAGAACTTCCCATTAAATGTCTGGCTCATCCTTTGACCTATGGCTTGCCACAACCAGTATTGCAAATTGGCTTTCTAAATGTTTGCCACTGAAGCTGCTATTGTTTTAACAATGCCCTTGGATATGCACACTGCTCCAAATCAGTCTAGCCTCCTCTAGTAACCTTCCAGTTTGCTCTACCATTGTAAAAACACCCCATAAGTTTTGTAGGGAGAGTCTTTGCTCTTACAGGAGTATGAAAGACCTGCCCTGTCCTGGTACTGCTAGGATTATAAAGGGAAAGTCTGTCTTATTCAGTAATTCATTATGAAGAAACCCACTTGTCTACAGATATAAATCACATTCACCAACATTAGTTTTATTAAAAATAAACAATTTTTTTTCATGTAACATGTGGGGCACCTGGGTGGTTCCGTTGGTTAAGCATCCGACTCTTGATATTGGCTCAGGTTGTAATCTCACTGTCATGAGATATATCCCTGCGACGGGTACACTGAGCACAGAGCCTGCTTGAGATTGGGATTCTCTCTCTCCCTCTCTCTCTGTCCTTCTCCCGCTCTCACGCTCTCTGTCTCTCTGTCTCTCAAAATATAAACATTTTTTTAAAAATGTAACATATTCTTTTCCCATATAAACTAATCTCAGAATTGATTAAATATTATATGGAGAAGCATTCCCAAGAGTTTGGACTCAAAATTCAGGCCTCTGAATTCTGGATCAAAACCTTCCAAATAGAACACCCTGTCTCCGATTCAAGTTTCTTATTTTGAGTGATAATAACAACAAACAAAACGGGAAAAGAAAAAAAAAACAAAAAACAAAAACAAGGGCTTCCTGGTCTCTAAGTCCACCATCCAAATACATGGAAAAGCTACTTGATATAAACCACTTGAAACACAGGAACATCAGCTAAAAACAACGCTCTGTTTTTAATCCAATTTGATGCTCATTCCAACTGGCTGGAGCATGAATTCTAAGAAATCACTAGTTGTTCACAGCAGGTGCTAAGGTGAGCTCATGTTCTGGGGAAGGCCATGTTTTCTCTGGCTAGCAGATGTTTTGCTAGCTGACATTTAGAAATAAGTCAAAGTTGCTCTTTGTTATTATGCATAATAGATCTCAAAGAATAAATGAAAAGCCTTTTACTCTAAGTCAGAATGCATTTTGCCTCTCTGAAGGCTACATTGGTTGAGTCTTTAACAGCTCAGGCATGGGGACACATAGAAGATAATATGACTGAGGCTGTGTCTATGGGAACAGTCAAAGAGATTGGTCATGTTTAGCATGAAGAAAAGCAGACAGCACTCAAATCAGCCTGTTACACTAAGGAGTGGAAACGGCTCCTTATTGCCTTCTCAGATGGATAAATCCTCTTATTCCATATTCTGATTAAAAAAAAAAAAAGTCCGTTATCTTTTCTACTCCCTGGTTATAATGTAGGAGAAACTTGCTCGTTTGATGAGAATTTCTACCTCATCACCATATTCCAGTTCTGGTCTCAACTCATCAACATCTCAACTGATATTCCAACTCATCAGTCTCAGACTTACCCCATCATACTGGTCTCAAAAATGAGAGGGAACCAGAAGAGAAGGATGGATCAAGTGCCATGGGTTTACAAACTCATTACCTGCAGAGATCTGTAGTTTCCAGTTGTGTTGAGGAAACACATAAATGAAACCCCAAGCTGTATTTTCCCGACTTGAGCGCCTGCAGGAAATATATGCCGGGCAAGCATCCTGCTACCATATAATATGGAGGTCACACAGATTGAATTCTTCTAGACTGAAGCCCTACTGAGGATTCAGGAGCCTGGGATGCTCTTCTAATTGGGCAACTGGCCAGGCTATAAGGTCTTGTTTCCTGCCGCTTCCTGAGGCCTACCACAGCCTTGTTGAAGAATTTGAATCTCTACTGTATGGTTTCCCTCTGCCAATACTTCTTGCAAAGTGGCTTCTCGCTGGAACTTCAATCTCCTGGAAGCTCAGACCAAGCCAGCTGCACCTCTCCCTTTCCCAGCTGGCAGTGTTCACAGCACCTAGACTAGGCCATCCTCCAAGAGATGGGGGAAGCTCTTGTATTATAGAAAGATAAGAGCTCTTGGTAAGGGAAGGCTTATGTTTGAGTTGGGCTTCCTTTTAAAACCTATGACTCTGGGCAAGTCATTGAATCTTTCTGAACCCCAGGTTGCTCATCTGTGAAGCATGGATAGAGTCACGGACCCCAGAATTTGGGTGGCAGAGACTCTGCTTTACCTCACACAGCAACCATATAAACCCCTTCCAGCTTGCATTCTGTTCTACAAGCAAAAACCTCATTTCCTGTACTCTTTTATAGCAAGGGCACAATCATGTGACGTAATTTCCTCCATTTATACACAGTCACACTAGATGTCTATACAGACAAAGAGAAATATGAGGCAATGGCCACAAAGGGAGAGCAAATTTTTTGGCAATCTCAGTGGCAGAGACTTGTTCTTTAAAAAAAAAATTTATTCAAATATGATTAATATACAGTGTTATATTATATTCAAGTGTACAGTATGACTCAATAATTCTATACATTTCTCAACGTTCATCAAGATAAATCCACCCTTAATCCCCTTTATCTATTTTTCCCATCCCCCCCCCCACCTCCCCTCTGGCAACCACCAGTTTGCTCTTCGTATTTAATGGAGTCTGTTTTTTGTTTGTATCTTTTTTTCTTTGTTCTTTTGTTTCTTAAATTCCACACATGAATGAAATCATGGTATTTGTCTTTCTCTGACTGACTTACTCACTTAACATTATACTCCAGTTCCACCCATATTGTTGCAAATGGCATGACTACATTATTTTTATATGGCTGAGTCCCTCCATTCATCTATTGGTGGACCCTTAGGTTGCTTCCATACGTTGATTATTGTAAATAATGCTGCAACAAACATAGGAGTGCATATATATTTTTGAATTAGTGTTTTCATTGTCTTTGGGTAAATACCCAGTAGTGTAATTAATGGATTATATGGTAATTCTGTTTTTAATTTTTTGAAGAATGTCCATATTGTTTTCCACATTGGCTGCACCAGTTTGCATTCCCATCAACAGTGCACAAAGGTTTCCTTTACTCCACAACCCTTCCAACACTTTTTATTTCTTGTTTTTTTTTTTTATTTTAGCAATTGTGACAGGTGTAAAGTCATATCTCATTGTGGTTTTAATTTGCATTTCTCTGATAACTAGTGATATTGAATATCCTTTCATGTGTCTGTTGGCCATCTGTATGTGGCCTTTGAAAAATGTCTATTTAGGACCTCTGCCCATTTTAACTGGATTATTTGGGTTTTTTGGTGTTGAGTTGTGTAAGTTCTTTATATATTTTAGATTTTAGCCCCTTACCAGATATATCATTTGCAATTATCTTCTCCCATTCAGTAGGTTGCTTTTTGTTTGTTTGATTTCCTCCACTGTGCAGAAGCTATTAATTTAATGTTGGTGTAGTCGCAATATTTTAATTTTTCTCTTGTTTCCCTTGCAGTGGGGACATATCCAGAAAAAAACTGTTTCTGTGATCAATATCAAAGAAACTATTGCTTATGTTTTCTTCTAAAATTTTTTTGGTTTCAGGTCTCACATTTAGGTCTTTAGTCCATTTTGAGTTTATTTTTTGTGTATGGTTTAAGAAAGTGGTCAAATTCCATTCTTTTGTATGTAGCTATCCAATTTTCCTATCACCATTTGTTGAAGAGTCTGTCTTTTTCCCAGTGAATATTCTTGCCTCCTTTATTGTAAATTGATTGGCCATAAAAGCGTGGGTCTATTTCTGGACTCTCTGTTTTATTGATCTATGTCTCTGCTTTTGTGCCAGTACCATACTGTTTGGATTACTACAGCTTTGTAGTATATGTTGAAATCTGGAATTGTGATACCTCCTGCTTTCTTCCTTCTCAAGATTGCTTTTGTTGGGGCGCCTGGGTGGCTCAGTCGGTTAAGCGTCCGACTTCAGCTCAGGTCATGATCTCACGGTCCGTGAGTTCAAGCCCCGCGTCGGGCTCTGGGCTGATGGCTCAGAGCCTGGAGCCTGCTTCCAATTCTGTGTCTCCCTCTCTCTCTGCCCCTCCCCCATTCATGCTCTGTCTCTCTCTGTCTCAAAAATAAATAAACCTAAGAAAAAAAAATTTAAAAAAAAAGATTGCTTTTGTTATTTGGAATCTTTTGTGGCTCCATCTACACTTTAGGATTATTTGTTCTAGTTCTGTGAAAAATGTTGTTAATATTTTGATAGGGATCACATTAAATCTGTAAATTGCTTTAAGTAGTATGAACATTTTAACAGTATTGTTTCTTCCAGTCCATGATCATGGAGTAGCTTTCCATTTGTTTCTGTCATCTTCATCTTCTTTCATCAATGTTTTATAGTTTTCAGAGTACAGGTCTTTCACCTCCTTGGTAAAGTTTATTCCTAGGTATTTGTTATTTTTGCAATTATAAATAGGGTTGTTTTCTTAATTTCTCTTTCATTATCAGTGCATAGAAATGGAACGTATTTCTGTATTTTAACTTCTATCCTGCAACTTCACTGAATTTGTTTATCAGTTCTAGTAGTTTTTTGGTGGAGTCTTTATGGCTTTCCACATATAGTATTATATCATCTGCAAATAGTGAAACATTTACTTTTTCTTTACCAATTTGGATGCTTTTTATTTATTTTCCTCGTCTAATTGCTGTGGCGAGGGTTTTCAGTACTATGTTGAATAAATGCAGTCTTATTCATTATCTTCTAGGAAAAGCTTTCAATTTTTTACCATTGAGCATGATGTTAGCTGTGGGTTTTTCATATAGGGCCTTTATTATGGTCAGTATTGTTCCCTCTAAACCTACTTTGTTGAGAATTTTTATCATGATTGGATGTTGTATTTGTCAAATGATTTTTCTGTACTACTAAGATGATCATATAGTGTTTATCCTTTCTCTTGTTGAAATGATGTATACATTGATTGGTTTAAGAATATTGAATCATATTTGCATCCCTGGAATAAATCCCACTTGATTGTGATGAATGATTTTTTAAATGTATTATTGGATTCGGTTTGCTAGTATTTTGTTGAGGATTTTTGCATTTATGTTCATCAGAGATATTGGCCTAAAGTTGTCTTTTTTTTATTGTGTTTTTTCCTGGTTTTTGTATCAGGATAATGCTGGCTTCATAAAATGAATTTGGAATCTTTCTTTCCTCTTCTATTTCCTGAACTAGTTTGAGAAGAATAGGTATTAACCCTTCTTTAGTAGACATACAGATCAAGGGCTCACAGGCCAAATCTAGCTACACTTTTTTTTTAATTCTTATGACCTGTGAGATAACAATGGATTTTATATTTTCAAAGTTTGTAAAGTAAAACAGAATACACACACACACACACACACACACACACACACACACACGCAACAGAGACTACATGTGACTGCCCAAAAAGCCTAAAATATTTGTTATATGGTCTTTCACAGAAAAAAGTTTGCTAGAGAATGGACTAAACATATGACTTGTTGATCCAGAGGCTGCACTTTGGACCAATATGTAGAACTTACAAGAATCTCTCTATTAATGACAATTGTCCTCAAACATAAGGGGCTGAGTCTTCATGTACTGGGTTTCTCAATAATGTAACTATTCAAGGATAAAGTGAGCATTCGTAAGAAATAGAACATTTCTGCTTTGAATAGGAGTAAAACCAGAGAACCCCAAAGGCCTGTCTAATGCTAAGATCCCATGATTCCCTATCATGGATCTAGGATTTGATGCATTACTAGAAGATTCAATGGCCCAAAGACAAAACAGTCTCTTCAGTGGAAATATCACAGTCCAAAAATAAACGAACAATCAAGCCATGGTACCTGAACAACTTGGAATTACTCAATTATATCATTAACATGTTAAAAATTACAGGAGGTGGTCATATATACCTGTCACCATCAAAAGTGTTAATTCACTTTTGTTTTTCCCTGTATGCACATGTATGACCAGAGCTGAAGGTAGCTGAGCTTTCAGTAAATGGAAGTTTGCTTGTATACCTGAATTTCATGGGTCTTGAATGTTCCACAAGGGAACCAAGCACAGCAAAAGTATTTATACACTAGGACCACTAATCAGGGTTTAATTAGCCTTATAATTAGAAGGGTAAACAGAAGTACAATTCCCAAATTGCTCATTGGTTTTTTTACATGTCCATGGAGCACTATTTTATTTGCCTTTGCACCTCCCAGCATTTTAACACAAAATTAATCACTAAAATTTGTTAAATATTGAATGAATTGCTTGCTTGGCTTCTACAGAATTCAACTTTATCATATTTGCTTAATTACACTGTCCAAGTATATCAACCACAAGCACATTCTGGGAGTGTTACTGAAGGAGAGGAAAAGGATATTTTTATTCTTGGTCATACTTCAGATGTTCCATTGCAAAATAACGGTACAGATTTGTATGGTTAGCTATCACTTAAGCAGTTTTCCCATGAGGTTTATTTAGTTTTATCTTTAGGAAAGTGGGTTTAAATGTCCCTCTCTCCATTTTACAAATGAAGAAACTGACATGAACAGGGGTTAAGTGGTTTGCCCTACATCACTCAGTCTAGGATAAGGTTTCTCAGAATATGTTCCTTAGACCACTCTGATCGGTATCCTTTAGGGTTTATACCAGATACCTTGTATGCATCACTAAAGATATACTTGGCTTTGCCTCTCCTCTGTTCCACCCCAGGCATCTCTGTAAACACCGACTCTCCCATGCCCCTACTGACTTCCTGTGAGTGTAATCTGACAACACTTTGATTATGCCAATGGCCTGTGTCTTCATCTCCCATGTTCTGCCCTGGATGAGGCATAAGACTTCACAAGATCCACTTGTCACCCAGGCATTTTGAATCTGCAAGTACAAGAGAGTTCATGCTCCATGAGTCAAGACTTTAACCTACGGGAATTGGAGACAGTGGAGCAATTCTTCCCTGTTCCTCCCTCTGGTCTGACCATCCTGAGACATGGTGGGTCCATAAGCTACTGGAAGACAAAATTGTGAGGAACTGGTTTCACCTGACAGATCAATAACACATCCTTGTCCTGGTACTCCTACCTTCTGCTTCTCACTCCCGTTGCTCTCCTGGTACTTTTCTAGAATTCTAGTTCCAAATTAAGTAGTAGGATACAAGTTTTTGCCCCAGGCTTTGCTTTTGAGGACCCAGGAGAGATATTCCTGAATTAGAATACCTGAGAGTAGGACATTTTATTAAGCTCCCCAGATGATTTTCAGGCACCCTACAATCTGAGGACCACTGGATCTAGAATGTCAACCCAGTGCAAAGGACTCTAACCCCCATAATATTTATTTTTTTAATGTTTCTTTAATGTTTATTTTTGAGACAGAGAGAAACAGAGTGTGAGCAGGGGAGAGCCAGAAAGAGGAAAACACAGAATCCAAAGCATGCTCCAGACTCCAAGCTGTCAGCACACAGCCCAGCGTGGGGCTCGAACTCATGAACTGCGAGATCAAGCCCTCATGAACTGCGAGATCGTGACCTGAGCCAAAGTCAGATGCTCAAGCAATTAAGCCCCCCAGGCGCCCTGTGATCTTTCCATCTTAACATATGCTGGATAAAAGAAAGACAATGCTATTGTTCTTATGCTGAGTCAAGGAGGAAGAGAAACCCCTGACAGGCTGCACCACATCTACCCCATGTTTCCAGGGGCTACTAAGTGGCTCCTGACACCTGACAGTACCTGCTCCCACCAACTCACCTGTCCATCCAGGCATCTGGTCCAGCCTGTCACACCTGCCCTAATTTGTGATGTCAGAGAGGCTCCGCCCTGTATTCTTTCCTGGCTGACAGTGAGACATAATTCTCGGATCCTGTCTCTCGCTCTCTCTCGCCCGCTCACACACACTCTTTTCCTTTCTTTCCTCCCTCCCTTCCTTCTTTCTATCCCTCCTTCCTCTTTCTTTCATAAACCACTCCAACCCGAAAGACCCTAATTACCATCCATTGCCTCATTGTCGGGAAAATATTATGTTAAATAATAATAAATAAATAAATAAATAAATAAATAAACAAACAAACAAATAAGGCGGAGCCCTTTTGGCCCAAAAGTGACTGGGAACTAGCAGTCTCTGGTGCTTTCCCATAGTTCTCACCCTTAATATCATATCTTTGAAGCTGGATTAAAAGGGACACTGCTAGCAAACATCTTCAGAAATGCTATATATAGCAAACTGGCAGGATCAGGGAACAAAAGACAAGCACAGCCAGTGTAATTAGTTCACTTACTGAGCAAGTTGACTATTCCAAGGCTGAGGACTGTGTTCCAGCTGATGAGGCCAAGGGATGGGGAGGAAAGGAAAATCGACTCACTGCACAGACTGAGAGAAGAAACACATGATACCCAAGCCCCATAGTCCCCATGCCAGTGTATAAGCAATAGCCCACAGAAGTATGGGGAGGCAGGAGCCCAAGGACTGAGTATATATGAAACATGAAACATGAGAAGGAACTCAAGGAGTCTGATGCCAGAAAGCAAACAGAAACACAGGATACAAGGAAGACAATCCAGGACATGAATCATCATGGGAGGGAACTAAGAGATACTCTTATTTAGTGTTTTCCATATAATAATGACACTAATAACATCGGCTAATGTTTATTGAAGACTTACTGATTATGAGCACATTGAATCCTCCAAAAAACTCCCTTAAGGAAAGTACTATTACAACCTCCGTTTTACAGGAGGGGAAACTGAGGTAGAAAGACTAGGTAGTTTGCACGTGGTTCCACTTCTAACTGCAAACTTTTTGAAATAATGGAACATTTTCCCTCTTGAGAAACTCAGAACCCTAATAATGAAAACAGATGAAAGCCGAGTGACGGCAAAAAGGATCCTGGACCACAGAATTCCAGCATCATGCAGAGCTCAACTGGAAAACCATTCCCTGAGCACAAGCAGAGGACCACAGTGGGGAACAGAATTGTCCAAGGTCACCTGAACCAACTAACAGTGAAACCGGGGAACAGAGGTCTCCTGGAGCCCACCACGCTACTCTTTCCAGCACTGTACTTCCCAGTTGAGGGACCACCTCATGAAAAGTTCGTGTCCCCCTTGAGTCATCACTGTACCGAGAACTTGGTTCTGTGCATGTAGCACCTACTACACCTTCTGCCTCCTAATTCACTCATAAGGTCCTTGGGAGCAGAGACTATGCCTATTTAACCTTTGCAGCTCCCCAGGGGGTTATCACAGAAACTAGCACACAACGGGGAACTCAGTAAAGTTTATCAAACAAACAGATGTTTTGATGGACAGAGGACTGAATGGATGCACACGTGAGCACCTTTTAATGTGCTAGAAAAAAATAATACTGTGGAGAATACAAAGCATTCTGTGCCTCATCCTCTTTGGTTTTCAGTACCAGCTGAGAAAGGGTATTAATATTCCAATTTCAGAGATAAAAGACCTCAGCACCTAAGGGGAGGTTTCTTTTCCAAGGACACACAGCTAGGAAGAAGAAGAGCTAAGACTGCACTTAGGTCTTCTGACTCTTAAAAACCATTACTAAGGACAAATGAGGTACCTAGAGTAGTCAAACTCATCAAAAGAGGAAGTAGGGTGATGGTTGCCAGGGGCTGGGGTGGGGGAATGGGGTGCTGCTAGTTAATGAGTACAGAGATTGTTTTGCCAAATGAAAAGAGCTCTGTGGATGGATGGTGGTAATGAAAGCAAAAGAATGTGAAAGAACTTAATGCTATTGAACTGCACACTTAAAAATGATTAAAATGGTATGCCCTGTGTTATTCGTATTTTACCACAATTAAAATGATTTTAAAAATTGGTAGCTAGCCTTTATTATGCATTTGCTCTATGTCAGCGTGATTTTCAACAACTTCATCTCCTTTAATCCTCACAACCCCACCAGCTAAATGCTTATTATCTCTATTTACAAATGGGAAAACTGAGTAGCAAAGAGGTAAAGTATCTCAGCCAAAGTCACATAGCTAGTAACCCGAGAACCAAACTCAAGGAGTCTGCTTCCACTCATTATAATAAATGAGCACAGGGAAGACATTTTAATAAGGAATTTGCTGCCAGAACAGAAGCTGGAGATTAGTCAAATGTACCTAACTCTATTTAAATCTGCAACTGTATTAAATACTTCGCCATCTTCATTGCATTGGAGCATTAAATCTACTGCTGATGACTAACTAAATTTCCTATGCTGAAAGTCCAGGTGTAGATTCTGGGCATCTTTTTCCTGCAACCCTTCATTCCTCAAGCTGAATAATTCCAACTCATGCATCCACCTCCACATTCCACAGCGTCACTCTAGGCATGGTGTTGGTGCAAACAGAACCCTGAGGATCTGACTGGGGCTAAATGGAATCCGAAAATCATACTGAACTCAAATACTGGCCTGATAATTGTCCAAACACAGCCTAGAATGCTGTCCAACCTGTGGTCCACACTAGTCAAAGATCCTTTTCTTCTTTTATCATTCTAATTCTTCCAATATAGGAGTAAACACCCTTCTCAGTAAAAAGGAAGTAATGATTTACTCTCTGCGTCTTTGTCTTTCATTTAGCTATTGAATACACTAAGTATAAGATATCACGGAGAATAAAATTACAACTCGCACTTGACTCCTGTCCTTTAGGAGCCTATATGCTAATGGTAGAAATAGACAAAGGCATAAATAAATGTAAGATGAAAGGAAAGTTACAAGGGCCAGGGGAGGGAGAGATCATGCAATGTTTACCTTGTTGCCTAGCATATGGTAAATGCTGAAAGCATGATAGCTGTTGCATTTGTGGCACCTGTAAAATTAAAACAATGAAAGACACTTTTGGCTAGCGGGAGTGGAATTTGAGAAAACCTCCAGAAAAAAGATAACTGACTTGAGGATGAACAGGATTTGCTCTCAGAGACATTAGAATGGAATTCCAGGGATCACTACAGTGAGTTCAAAACCAATGAGGCACAGCGACAAAGGGACATAGAGAAAAGAGTCTTTTCAAGGAATGGAATCTGGAGACAATAATAGCAAGAAGAAAGGATAGAAGAAAAGGGAAGGAGTAGTTTGGGACAGACATAGGACAAAGGACATGCCCAAACTATGAAGAGATTTTTTTCTCTCCCTAAAAATTAAGAGGTAGTTTTTTTGGAACAATGGCAATAAGTCATTCATTAATTCATTCATTTATTCAAAAGTCTTTTCTAAGCATACAGTACAGTGCTAGAATATATCAAGGATGAATAGGAAAATACAGTGCCTGTCTCCAAGTCACCTGGAATCTGTAACGTGAGAAAGATATGGAACAACAAAGACAATATTAAGACCCAACATTTATTGTTTATTATGTGTCATGTACAATCATCCTAGAGTAAGCATTATAGTTATCTCTATTAATATGAGAAAACAAAAGCTTCAAATAACATACAGGTATTCTGGATGAATAACATACAGTAACTTGCCCAAGTTTTCTAGCATGTAGTGAAGCTGAGATTCAAATTCAAACTCAGAAGCTAACTCCTTTACTATTAGGATTATGCAGTTATGCCCCCAAAACAGTACGATGTTCTTTACAGAGCACAATGGACAAAGGGAAGAACAAAGGCATGAGTGGCCACTTCTACCAGGGACAGTGGACATTGTAAAGGTCTTCACAGAGAAACTTAGCTGAATCTCAAAAGAGGTAGATGGCCGTTCAACCTGCAGACAGGAAAGAGAGACTATTTTTTTATGTCTTCTTGCTTTAAGTTGTGGGTTCGTCAGTGGCAATGAGAAAATGAAACATGTTTCCATTCAGCAAATCTAGCACTTCACCCAAGAAATCTAGCCCCATTAATACCTGCACCTGCTGACACATACAAACAAAACATGAGGTCTATTAATGACTAATCAGCCCAACCCTAAGGTAGGAAGCAGCATGTGCAACCATAGAAAGTGAAAAAGCAGTTCTTCTGGAACCACAAGAAATGGAGAGGAGGTATGAACAGCAGGTGTGCGGGAGGGCTCTATGTGAAAGTAGGCTGGAGGGTCGCCCGGGTGGCTCAGAGGGTTAAGTGTCCGACTCCAGTTCAGGTCATGACCTCACAGCTTGTGAGTTCGAGCCCCGCGTTTGGCTCTGCACTGACAGCTCAGAGCCTGGAGCCTGCTTCGGATTCTGTGTCTCCCTCCCTCTCTGCCCCTACCCCGCTCACACTCTGTCTCTGTCTCTCAAAAATAAATAAACATTAAAACCAATTTTTTTTTAAATAAAGTAGGCTGGAGAATCTGGGAAAGATCAAGAAGCCTTCCTTAAGAAGGCTTCTGTGTGCCTTGCTAGATAATTTGGGTTTTCTCTTACAAGCATAAGGAAATTCTAAATGGAGAAATAGCTGAGGAACAACAAGAAGACAAATGTGTTTTAGAGAACTCTTGTGACAGTGTGGCCACACCGTAGAGTCAGGGACCAGTTAGTTTGATGATTACTGCAATATACCAAGCGCGGTGAAGATGCCTCCTTTGACCCTGAGCACACAGCTAGGCTACACTTCCCAGCCTCCTTTTACATGAAGCCCATATGACTGAGTTCTAATAAAGGAGGTTGGGAACGAAGCACATTACTTCCAGGTCTGGCCCCTGAAAACCTCCCGTGAGATTCTCAGGCTCTCTCTTCTTCTCTTTCCATCTTCTTGCCACATGTAGAGGAGAATAAGGCCCTCGGTAATGGTGGACTCACACGATGGAAGGTGCCTGGATCCCTGAATGGCGATACAGAGCAGAGCACCCCTGCAACCTATACTGACCTACAACATGAGTGGGAAGTAAGATTTTATTATGTTAACTCAAAATAAACCATGACAAGATCTGCTGAAGGCAATTAGAATTGGAACAGAGCAGGGGTTGGAAATAAGAGACATACAGAGGTTCACTAGACATGACTTGGCCACAGACAGGGTCTAAGATAGTCCCTTTCTCTTTATGGCCTTCAGAAGTTAAAAAAAAATTCAGTAGAAGAATTACTCATCTTTTGATGACAGAGATAGGGACACACAAGAAAGGCATGATCAAGGTCCTAGAAAAATTCAAAATTACATTCAAAATTACCTCTTCCTTAATTTCTACATAACAGCTTCTGAGAAAATAATTGTGTGGCGAAATCTCACTTGGAAATTAAACCCCAAGCATAATGTTAGTTCAACACGAGTGCATTAATGCTGCTTTGTACTTGAAAGCTGTAAATGTAAATCTATTCCCATCGTCACAAATTTGATTGAGGTTCCCAAGTATAGTGGTTCACACTGCATCAGATTTTCAGTTCCAATACTACCAGCCATGGAGTGACTCTTCAAAGAAGGATCTGTCTGTTTCACATCATGGCAGACAGGACTAGTCAGCAATGCCAACATTTTACTGAATTCCCTATTTTTGCAGAGAGACTTAATCAAGAAGTGGCGAGAAGTACATCCAGGGGAGCGAAAGCCAATGCTGTCCCAACATTCAGAGCAGCATTTCCCTTGAGAAACTCAAAGCCACTTCCTACAGCAAACAGCAATTGCTTATTAATCTTCCAACAGTGTAAGGAGCTCTTTGCTGTCTCTGCAGATACCCCATGGAAAAAGTACTAAGAGGTAGAGGCAGAAGACATGGGTTCTATTCTCTGTCATATAACGTTCATTCATTTCTTCACTTAAAAAGTGGCTTTGCCAGTGTCACTGTACCAGGTAGTGAAGATGTAAAGGTGAATAACACAGATACACTAAATATAGGTGATCTCATCCAGTACATTCGCTGTGTGACTTCAGGCAAGTCCCTTAACTTCTCTGGTCCTTGGGTTCCATACCAAGACTATTAACTATATTTTGGCTGTCCAGTGTCCATGCCCTCTTTTGGTAATATCAGTACATTTTCCTCTTGTAACCAAACCCCTCTACATTATCAGTCATGCACTTCTGGTAGAAATGGCTCAGACCTCTGGCTCTGAGTCGGGACAAGTGACTCATCATGGCCAATTGGGGTATTAGCATTCCTTAGTTACAGTGATTAATTCAATATTGAGTGTAAGACCCAGTCCAATGAGAGGCAGGACCTTTGTTTTTACTATAAAGAAATCAGAAGCTCTCTATTTCTCGCAACTTGGAAGAAAGAAAATGTACGTCTGGAGCTGCCAGCATTCTTATTGATCTCATAAGAAGTTCTGTAAAAAAGCCAACCCGAAGAAGTGAGCCAACAATGTGAGAAAGACCGGTCCTGGTGATGTCTTTTGAAGTCCTGGCCTGAATAGTGCCTGATGCCAGAGAGAGCAACTTCTAGGGGTTTTTTAGTTATGTGAACCCTTCATTACCATTTTGGCTTCAATCAGTGAGTCAGGTTTCTTCCAGTCCTCAGTAAGAAGTGTCCTACTTGATGCATTCCTCATTTATAAATTGACAGAAATAACAACGCAGAACTGCCTAATTTCAGAAGACTTAATAAGATAGACTTTTGGCCCATATAGCTGTGTGTGTTTTAGTTCCCTTATCTCTAAAATGGGGATAACAGGACCAGCTCATAGAGTTGTTCTGAAGATTAAATGAGTTGAAGTATGTCTAGTTCTTAGAAAATTAAATAAATACCATTTAAGTATTTACTATAATGCCAATACAACTAATAATGTATTAAATAAATTTTATTTAATGACAAATAATGTTATTATAAGAAAGAAACTTATCAGTAGTTACAGCTGCATTGAGAAATATTGATTTTCTCATCTCCTTACACTAATCAGGGTATATTGATTGTTACAACGCATAACCCCAAATTATCAGTGAGTTCACACCACACAGTATTTCTTGCTAATGGCGCAATATAATTAAAGTCAGTGGGATGGAGAGAGCTCTGCTCCCTTAGGTCATGCAGGGATCCAGACTCCTTCCCTCTATGGCTCTGCCTTCCTCTAAGCCCTCGGGATGCTCTTCATTCAGCCAAATGATGGGGAAAGGCAGCAAGGAGTGGAGTGGAAGTTTTCATGGGCTAGGCCTGGAGGCCTTACATCACTTCCCTTCATGTTCCATTGGTCAGGACTTAGAACCATGGCTCTGTAAGGAAAGACTGAGAAATTAAGTCTAGCTCTGTGCGTACATGCAAAGGAGACCAGAGACACTGGAGAGACCCAGCCACTCCTGCTGTATCCGGGAAGGATTCAGAGTAGCTAATGAGAATCTCTCAGGAGCATGCTGCTAGGACTCAAAATGATGGCATTATGAGAGACAAAAAGCCCCTAAGAGATTTTCAAGTCCAACCAGCTCCGTATATGAACTTTTCCAAGGTCACATAGCTACATATTGGCAGAGCTGTATCTACAACCCACTTCTCACTAGCTTCTTGTTCTTTTTGTCCACTCAATCACGTCCTCTGTAAGTTGTCCTTTGCAAATCGCATTGCCTTTTTGCTCACTGGTGTAGCTAGCTGTTTGTCTTTGGGAGATAATTTACTACTCTTTTCACATAGATTTCTTACCCAAGTACCTTATTATAGCTTTATGCCATCTGCCTCCTTTCATAACACAGGGGTTTGAAGATCAGGAGACCAGCATAGAGGTTACTTACTGTGCATACATTGCCATCATAGTGACTACATAGATGGCACAAGTAAGGCAAAACACAGACTGTCTTTAGTGGTGAAGATATTTGGCATATCTGGAAGTGCGATTCTATTGACTATTCTTTTCACATAGTCTTGCTTTAAGTGGTGGGTTCTTCAGAGGCAATGAATAAATGACCCGTGTTTCCATTTAGCAAATCTAGCATTTCACTCAAGTTCCACTAAATACATTCACCCGCTGATGCATACAACCAAAACACGAAGTCTATTAAAATTAACTAATAGTTAGCACAACTCAAAGAACTCAAACAGATCCACAATTTAGGATGTTGCCAATTTCTTTTCTGGTCAGTTTGACTTAGTCCTTATTAGATGTGTAGCCTTCGTCACTACCAATCAGTACCTATGAATGAGCTATTCTACTTTATTTAATTAATTAACTCAGTTGTCTCTTCTGAAAATTCAGGCAGCAAACTAGAAATGCCACTTGACAAGTGCCCTTTTAGAATACTGATTCTCTGGACACGTTGATCTTTCCCAGTTTTTGCTGGCCACTTGCTGAATACCAAAGGTCCATAAACAGAGTTAATGAATAACTCAACTGCCTCCCCATCTCAATGCTCCTCACCCCATGGGGAGAAAATATTAGGAAAACCTTTCAAGGATGTCTATAATTCTGGAAGCTGACACATGTATACTTAAAAGTAGATGAAGAACACCAATTCTCAGGGTTTCACAGAGAGAACTGTTCAATATTCTATGTCCATTGTTAGCTCTAGTACCAGAGGAGGTTTTCCAGAAAAAGGCAATTAATTACCTCTTAGAAAGCAGTAAGGGGCTCCTGGCAGAGGTCCACAAGGACCCTGAGCAGATAGCTGATCTCCTGCTTTCCCCAAATTCTCAATTTTTAAATTTGTTTAGCATTTCCCCGGGGACTCCCAACTTACTCTATTTTTAAACCTTGTACAAATTATGATTGAGTTATTTGTTTTCAAGATAAGTACCCCTGCCCTACAAAGGAAGGAGTGACTTGATGTACAGGTAACGTACCGGAAAGGTAGCAGAATATGAGAGTAAAGAACACAGCATCTGGATAAACCCGCCAAACTCTACTTCTACCATTCACTTAATCAAGTTCTTCAACCCCCTGATGCCCCAGTTTACCCAGCTGTGAAATGGGAATGACAACAATCCCAACAATCTCAGAGGTTTATTGTGAAGGCCAAGTAAGCCAATAAATATAAGAACCTAAAACAGTGTTTGGCATATTAATGCCTTATAAGTATTAGTTTTAAAGGGAAAACAAGCCCCTGCATATTAGATCATAGTGTTTAAGACCTTGGCAGTCAAAGCTCTTACTTAAGCCTTGCCTTCTTACTTTTATTGTCTGTCTTTCCATGTAGCCATATATTATGATCAGTTATTCTCTTCTGAAAGTGAATCAAATTATTTCCCCATGGTTACTGATAATAATTGCCATTATCTGGGTACCTACTATGACCCTTATGATGTCAATATTATCTGCATTTAACAAATGGTACTGAGGCTCAGAGAGGTTAAGTACCAAGGTCACTGTAGTGGATTAAAGTTAGTGCAACTTCTTGGACAGCCTCCCATGAGATGTCGGATTTTATTTCCCCTCCTCTTGAAGCTGGGCTTGTCTGTGATTGCTGTGGCCAACAGCACACAACAGAAGTGAGGTTATACCAGTCCCACCCATAGCTTCCCCTCACCTGAGAAATAAGGATCCTAATAATATCTGCCATGCCTGCTCCGCAAAGTTGCGGGGATCGGGTGAGTTAAAGGGCGAATGAATGTGTTTTGTAAAGCAGAAAGCACTATATAGGCATAAGAATTACTATCATTTGTACAAGCTAATTATACCCTATATTATTACATAACAATAAAAAATCACTTGCACTATAGGGTTGCTTTGTCAATATGTGTAATTTAGACTCTGGGGACCCTAAAGAACAACATGTAACACCCACACCTCCAAATTGTTCTCCGTAGGTAGATTATTTCTCTGCAACAGCAAAACATCTGTTCAGTTCAATCCAGCCATTTTCCTTTCAAGTCATCCAAACCAATTCTTCAGGGGCATGTGGGCCAAAAGAAAAGAACAGAGGCAGACGTGCCTTGCAGGATGTGTTTCTGGGTAATCAAATCAATAAATACTTGCTGACCACCTATGCACTGAGCATTATGCTTTGGGTCCTACTTTTAAAAAGTGAAATCAATTCAAGAAGGTCCTTCCCTCAGGAGGTTTAAAATCATGCTGGAGGACTATCAGAAAGGGGGCAGCACTATATGAAGGTAACTTCAGTAGATCCTTGGGTAAAACAGAGGGTCTTCTATCATGTCAAAAAGTGTCCCTTTAAGACTTAGCTCAGGGTTCACCCAATCCAGGAAGCCTTCTTTGATTGCTCTTCTTATATACACCCCACCCTTTCCACACACAACATAGAAACACACACTCAGATATACCCAGACCCTTCACTCTTCTGCCCGGAAAGTCTCTGCTTCTCTCTGGCACAGTGGTTCTCCATTCTAGGGAATATGTGAATCATGGGGGTTGTCAAAATACAGATTTCTGTCCCCACAGCCAGAGTTTCTCAGTAGTTGTGAATGGGTGGGGCCTAAAAATGTGCAGGTCCAAGTTTCCAGCTGATGCTCACGCTGCAGGTGCAAAGACCACCCTATGAGACTACTGCTGTGTCACATTCTCATTAACCACACTGCACTGTGATCATCTTTTGCATGTCTCCCTCAGTCTAAAAGGATGTATTAAGGGTCTATTGTGTCTCCCAGGAGACTATGTTGAACTTGGCAGGTACAGCCATTTGTCTTCCTCACTTTTAGAAGCCCGGAGCCTAACCCAAAGCCTGACATGTGGTAGACTTGCTGAGTGTTTGCTGAGCAAATGACTAAATGAATGTTACAGCTTGAGGTCAAAGGCCATACATACATAAGACATTTGAGAAAGACTCAAGGGTTTAGCCAGCAGATATAGAGCATGGCTGTGCACGTGTTATACTTAAATATTTAAAACATCACCTGCAACAATTACCACATCATTCTGCTACAGAGCAAATGCCAAGTTCATTATGGGGCTCGGGTTCTAACTGTCACTGTTTGAGTATGTCATGTAACTATAGAACCCAGGATGGAGGGCAAACCTGAAGTCAAATCACAACAGAGAATGTTTTTTAATTGAAAACGAAGCTTTTGGACAGGATAAAATTGGGGGGGGGGAGGGAGGTTGGTCAGGAATGAATGGAGTTAAAGGTAAGTTGAGACAAAGAAGTGTCATGAGAAGACTAGAATTAACTTATTGGTGGAGCCTCAGAGGGTGGAACCTGAACCCATACGTTGTTCAGTGAACTTCATCAATGCCCCCACGATCGAAGTGCTAGCATCCAGAAATGAATCTGACACAGTCTCTACAGTCTCATGAGACAAACAGTTAAATGCAGTATGTTGGCTTATTTGGAAGGTGGTGCCAGAAGGTGGTGCTTAATCCCCTAGGTGGCACCTAGGGGATTAAGACGTGAAGCATGAGAGGGAAGGAAGCCAATGTCACGGGTGATTGTCCACAAATGATTTCTGTGGATGGACAACTACAGCTCAGTCCCACTGGGGACCTCCAGGAGGTGATGAAGACTGCTTCAGAAGTGTCCCACCTGAGGAGTGACAAAGACAAGGTATTTACCCACCACCTCCCCTTTGCAGTTGGTTGAGGACTACTCCCGGGGACATAAATTGCCAGGTACTTCCAGCCTGCTGCATTTGTAGTAGGAGAAGCACCAAGATGCTTCTAGCAAAATGAAGAATGCCAATGGACATGGGTGGGGCACCAAAAGCATGTACTATACTTATACTGCAAAAAGTGCTTACGAAAGAGGAAAAGGTAGATATAAGTCATCACCTGTGATGAAATTCCAACTAATAACTAAGGGTTCCTGAGTACTAGCCATGAGATTCTAAGGTTACCATGGTAATGCAAACAACTAACATCAGCCTGTAGTATGTATGTGACCTTATTAGTCTGTTAGCAGCCTTATAAGAGGTACTATTATAAAAACATTATCTATGTAACCGATGAAAAAACTGAGGCCGAGATTACTGAAGTGACTTGCCCAAGGTCACGCAGCAGGTTGGAACTAGAATGAGGATTACACAGGAACCTGCCTAGTTTCCATCTGAGGCTCTCTGCTCTATGACCCAACAGCACACACTGAGCATCCTGACTTCTCAGCACACAGACAGACTTCATCTGAATGAGGTTCCTTCTGGACAACTCCTTCTGGTAAGCCTTATTTTTTTTTCCTCTCACAGGCTCTCATCTAATAATAGCACTGTTCTGTTCTGCGGAGACTGCCTGAGCTTAATTCATCTGCCTCCCTCAAATCACCACCCTCCCAGGCCTTTTTACTCCATAGCTTATGACCTGCTTTATTCCCACATCCACAATAAACCCCATCGCTCCCCTGCAAGGGCGTGTGATTTTCAGACAACATGTGTTCCCAAAACTGCAGAGTGCTGCTAGTGTTTGTCTGAGGTCTTCTCCCCCAAAGCCCCTGGAGGCCTCGAGATCCTGTTTGTGCTAGTTAACTATATAAAGTGGCCCTAAAGTAGGCTTTAATTAATTCAGCTGTTTAGTTCATTGAACTCAAAAAAATATCAAATTAAATGGCTCCTTTTTAGCCTAGTGCTTTTGTTTTCACTGTTTTCCACCTTCATCAGCTATTGGGGCCAAATGATATGATTTCCCCAATGTTGTCATTAAAATTCTTCAGTGGAATGATGTAAGTACCAGAAAATCTGATGAACACTGGTTGTTAGAAGTAGCATAAAAACACCAAGACAGTATGCAGTTGTAAGGAGCTGTCCTTCCCTCAATGTTCTGGAACCCTCTCTCTGACGCTTCCTCCTCTAATGCAGAGTCCACCAGTATGTCATTAGACTCTCGGGAGGAACCCAGATACTCAATGTCAGGATGATATCATTTTGTGAGGTCAATTTGTGAAACTTTCTAAAACTGGCTACCTGAGTATTTTCCTGACAATTTTCCTAACACCCACCTGGGTATTATTTGGATACATCACTGTCCAGGAAGAACGCCTCATCATTGTATTAAGATGGTGTTGTAACTTCCCATAAATAATACATCTACCTGCAGCCACAAACTTTCCTTAACTTCTAGACACTACATCTCCCAGAGCTTGCTGTTTTATGTGATTCATAATGTTTTCTTTAAGCTTAAACATATATTTACCATCATAGCTTCGTGCTAGATTGGTAATTATGGTAGACTTCAAACATGACCACAAATCATTCATGTATTTGTGCCCTTTGCTATGCGATTCTGCAGCTCAAGTGGTGGCATCTATTTTCCTTCCTCTAAAATCTGGGTTGGCATTGTGCCTTCAATTGACCAAAAGAATACCAAAGAAGTGACAAGGAGCCAGTTCCCAGCCCAGGTTCTAAAGGCTTTGCACATGTCCGCTCTCTCCCAAGACCTGGTCTCCACCATGTGAATAAGCTTGAACTAGCCTACTGGAGGATAAAGGCACCATGTAAAGCAGAGCTGAGTTAGACAGTTCATTCCAGCTGGGTCCCAAACATGTGAGAAAAACCAGCCAAGATTAGAAAAGCCTTAGCTGATCTGTCAACTAACCCCACAGATATATGAGGAAGGCCATCTCAGATGAGTCAAGCCTCTCAGCTGACTTGCAGATTTATGAGCTAATTAAATACTTGTTGTTATAAGCCACTAAGTTTTGGAGTGGTTTGTTATGCAGCTATAACTAACTGATGCAGTGATTTTTCTGTGATACAGATGGAGGTCAGGGTAGTATGATGGACTGAATGTTTGTGTCCCTACCATAATTCATGTGTTGAAGCCCGAACCCCCAATGTGGCTATATTCGGAAATGGGGCCTCTAAGGAAGTAATTAGGGTTAAATGAGGTCATAAGGATGGGGCCTTGGTCTAACAGGATTAGCGTCCTTGTAAGAAGAGACACAGAAAATTTGCCCTTTCTTCCTGTGTGTATACGCTGAACAAGGGCCGTGTGGGGACACAGCGAGAAGGTGGCCCTCTGCCATCCAGGAAGAGAACTCTCAACAGAAACCAATCAGCAGAAACCTTGATGTTGGACTTCTAGCCTCCAGAACTATGAGAAAATAAACTTACACTGTTTAAGCTACCGATTCTATGGTATCTTATTATGGCAGTCCTAGCAGACTAATACAGATGGCAAGTATAAAGCCATCCACAGGGTAGAGAAACATGCATGCCTGGCTGCAAAAAGTAAGAAAGCCCCCATTAACTTATTCTACCACTACAAGTTGCTGCTTCAAAAGCAATGTGTTCAGCACTAGGATATAAAGATGAGAGGCCAGAGTCTCTAACTCTAAGCTGTTTATGGTCTAGTTGAGGGTGACTGTGGCCCCTCATCCTGGTTTCCTGGGACCATCCTGGTTTTAACACCGAAAACCCCATATTCCAAGAATCTTCCTAGGGCTGGGCAACGTGAGACAGTTGGTTGCTCTAGGTCCAATAGGAGAGGCACACGTGTGAGCAGATAGTTTTGGCATGGTATTATAAGTGCTTTGATATTGATAGTTGTAGCCGATTACTACCAGCAGTAAAATCATGTCCAGCATATATGGAATGGTTCTTACGTGTTACACATGGTTTAAAGTGCTCAATATAGAGTTACTCGTTAATCGTCACATCCGTTCTATAGTCCTCTCGTTTCATGGAAGACAGTGAAATCTCAAAGTCAGTAACTTGACCAAGATTTTGAAGCTCAATCCCAGCCTCGGGCTAACTAAACCTTTCTCTTTTTTAATTTATTAAGTTTATTTATTTTTAAATTTTTTTTTTCAACGTTTATTTATTTTTGGGACAGAGAGAGACAGAGCATGAACGGGGGAGGGGCAGAGAGAGAGGGAGACACAGAATGGGAAACAGGCTCCAGGCTCTGAGCCATCAGCCCAGAGCCTGACGCGGGGCCCGAACTCCCGGACCGCGAGATCGTGACCTGGCTGAAGTCGGACGCTTAACCGACTGCGCCACCCAGGCGCCCCAAGTTTATTTATTTTTGAAAGAGCAAGCAGGGGAGGGGCAGAGAGAGAGGGAGAGAGGGAGAATCCCAAGCAGGCTCTTTACTGCCAGTACACAGCCCAATGCGGGACTCAAACTCACGTACTGTGAGATCATGACCTGAGCTGAAGTCAGATGCGTGACGGTCTTAGCCACCCAGGCACCTCCAAAACTTACTTTCTTAAACATGAAGGTGAAATTCCCCCACCACATACATACTCCCATAAATGCAAAGAACAGGACTGGCAGAGAGAATAAGGGGGAGGAACCCAAATCAGATTAGGCCATGCCAAGAAGGCTTCCTGGAGGAAGGGATACCTAAAGTCAGTATTAAGAGATAAGTGGGTGTTTGCCAGGACATAAGTGGGGTGAGACAGTGCAGCTAGCGAGAAGAGCCTGGACAAAAGCCCAGAAGCCTTAAACTACATGGGACCTGTGTGAGACTGTAGGCTGATCAGTTCTCCTGTGGTATGGAGTGTGAGCTGGAGTTTGCTGGGAAATGAGGCAGTAGACATAGGGGCAGGCTGGGGTCCCAGGAGTTAAAGCCAACCAGAATCCAATGAGAGATGGGCTTTCTTCCACCTCAAACCGTTTACAGGAGAAAAACAATTAATCCTCTTTGTTGTAGAACACGTTCCATGTGACAAACTGATTTGAGAACACCAGCACCCTTGCGAATCTGGAGCAGAAACATTGTAGTATCACATGCTCAGAACCTGAGGCTAACAGAAAAAAAATAAAAAAAGGAAAAAAAAGTCTACCTTATGAAAAGTCATTGGCAAATGTGCTAAGTAGCTGTTTTCCAATGCAAATACTGACGAGAATGAAATAAAGCCACCATTTAGCCAGGGCATAATGTTTTCTTAAAGACCAGGAATGTCAACACTGTGTGGACCTTTCCACAAAAAGGCTAAATATGTTTGAGTGACGTATATGCAAGATATGTGAGCAAATTAAAGAGCCAATAAAAATGTCCGGTTCAATTTTACTTGCTATATTGAATGTACTTTTTCTAGCTGGTGTAGAATTAATTCATTTATTTCTGCACTGAGAGATATTTATCAAACACCTAGTACTGCATTTGGTACTGTCCTCAGAATGAAAGCACATTTGAACCATGTCTTTAAAGACATTGCTACCTAATGAGAAAGTGGATATGCAATTAGAGAATAATGCTACAACATAGGTGTATGTGATGTGCAGTGAGAAAGTTTCCTTTAGTCTGTCTGGCCAGCAGAGTGGGGGGGTGGGGGGAAGGCTTCAAATGACCTTTGACCTGAGTCTTAAGAAGAAGATTTTTTTCATAGGAATGTAACAATGTCCCCCCAGTGTAACAATGTAACTTATATCCCCCTCAAAGCAATAAACCCTATTTTTAATATAATTTATTGTCAAATTGGCTTACATACAACACCCAGTGCTCATCACAACAGGTGCCCTCCTCAATGCCCATGTCCCATTTTCCCCTCTCCCCCACCCCGCCCAACCACCATCAGTTTGTTCTCTGTATTTAAGAGTCTCTTTTGGTTTGCCTCCCTGCCTCTCTGTAACTACTTTTTCCCCTTCCCTCCCCCCACGGTCTTCTTGAGAAACTTAGCAATAAATCCTTTATATACATGATCAATTTCATCCTCGCAACAGCTCTACAAGGTAAATATCATTATGCCAACTTTCTTTCAAGTTTGTGTTTCAATTCCAGTTAGTTAACAATGTAACATTAGTTTCAGGTGCATAATACACTGATGCATCAATTACAACACCCTAGGCTCATCACCACTAGTGCCCTCCTTAACCCATCACCCATTTAACCCATCCCTGCCCACTCCCCTCCAGTAATTCTCAGTTTCTTCTCTATAGATAAGAGTCTGTTTACTGGTCTGTCTCTCTCTTTTTTTTTTTCATACATTCATGTTTTATTTCTTAAATTCCACATATGAGTGAAATCATATAGGCTTTGTCTTTCTATGATTTATTTCACTTAGCATAATACTCTCTAGCTCCATGCATGTTGTTGCAAATGGCAAGATTTCATTCTTTATTATTTTTTTAAATACTAAATGTAAAAAGTTTTCAACTTTTAAATGTTTATTTTATGTTTGAGAGAGAGACAGACAGAGCATGAGCAGGGGTGTGGAGGACAGAGAGAGAGAGGGAGACACAGGATCCAAAGCAGGCTCCAGACTCTGAGCTGTCAGCACAGAACCCGACACAGGGCTTGAACTCACCAACCGCAAGATCATAACATGAGCCGAAGTCAGCACTTAACCAACTGAGCCATCTAGGCACCCCAAATTTTAAAAGTTTTAAATATATATTATTATTTACTTACTTTGAGAGAGATAAACAGAGCATGAATGGGGGAGGAGCAGAGGGAGAAGGAGAGAGGGAGAATCCGAAGCAGGCTCTGTGCAGGCAATGCACAGAGCCTGATGTGGGGCTAGAACCCACGAAATGTGAGATCATGACCTGAGCCAAAATCAAGAGTCAGACGCTTAGCTGACTAAGCCATACAGGTGCCCCTCATTCTTTTTTATTATTATGGCAATTAAAAAAAAATTTTAATGTTTATTTTTGAGTGAAAGAGAGAGAGAGAGAGAGAGAGAGAGGGCAGAAGCGGGGGAGGGAGCTCCAGGCTCTGCACTATCAGCACAGAGCCAGATGCAGGGCTTGAACTCAAGAGCAGTGAGACCATGACCTGAGCTGAAGTCAGACGCTTAACTGACTGAGCCATCCAGGCTCCCCATGCCAATTTTTTAAATGGGAAAACTGAGTTTTAGGAAGTCCAAGATCTGGCAGCTAAGCAGTAGAACCAGGATTTAGATCGGTATCTGCCTGAGTCCAGAGCTGGAGTTCTTGACCATCTATTGTTATGTTTTCCCACTTAGGGAAAGGCATTCCAGGATGGGGGAAGAGAACAGGCAAAGGCATGGAGGCTGGGACTGGCACAGCATGTCCATGAAACTGTCAGCAGGAATGCACGGTAGAAGCACAGGCTATGAATAGAAAATGGTGGGAAGGCCTGGGTGGCTGAACTGGTAGGGCATCCGACTCTTGCTTTTGGCTCAGGTCATGATCTCATGGTTTGTGAGTTCAAGCCCCGCGTCGGGCTCTGTGCTGAGTGTGAGGTCTGCTTGGGATTCTTTCTTTCTCCCCCTCTCCCTCTACCCCTCCCCACTCACAATGTCTCTGTCTCTCTCAAAAATAAATATATAAAAACTTTTTAAAAAAATAAAAAAAATTTAATTAGAAAATGGCAAAAGAAAGGCGACATCATGGAACTTTTGGTATGTCATGAGAAATAGTCTGGACTTTATCTCACACATTGATCTTTTCTTTCTGAGCTGAGAAAATGTATTGTAATCCTTATCCAGATTACCTCCACTGCCAGGATGAAGATGAGCAACCTCAGAATGCTCTGGTCCATGGGGCACCTGGGTGGCTCAGTGAGTTAAGCGTCCAACTTCGGCTCAGGTCACGATTTCATGGTTTGTGAGTTTGAGCCCCACGTCGGGCTCTGTGATGACAGCTCAGAGCCTGGAGCCTGCTTCGGGTTCTGTGTCTCCCTCTCTCTCTCGCTGCCCCTCCCCCGCTCACACTCTGTCTCTCTCTCTCTCTCTCTCTCAAAAAATAAACATTAAAAAAGAATTAAAAAAAAAATGCTCTGGTCCAAAAGTCTGTGTTTGTGAAGCTGTGTTGCTATAGAGAATCCATGTGTTCACTGATTTAGTGTTTGTTTTTATTCCAGCTGTTTCTTAGCACCTATCATTTACTACGTACATGGAATTGCTGGTGAGCACAACAAACACGGTTTCTGTTCTCAGGAGCTCATGTGCAGATGAGACAGAAAATAAACAATGACCAAACGCTTAATCACCAATTGAGATAAGTTCCAAGAAAGGAAGGGTACGGTGAAGAGTTAAGCATTAGGAATTTGGGGCTTCAGTGCTTTCTTTGAGGAAATGTTTATTAAGGGGTGAAATTAAGGACAAGAGCATCTAGGCAAGAGGGAACCGATTGTGCAATAGTCCTGTGGTAGGAGTATCATGATTTGATGGAGAAATAGAAGCCTGGAGCAGAGAAAGCAGGGTGGGGAATACTGAAGATGAGGCCAGAAAGGCAGGTGGGAACCAAGTCATGTAGGGCCTTATAAGCAATGGTAAGGACACTGCTATGTCTGGAGCCTTGTAAAAACTTCTTAAGAGTTGTTTCTACATTTAGGATTTGTCCTAAAAAAGAAACATCTCCACTGTCTGACACAGTTATCTATATAACTTCTAGATTCTTTTTCTTTTGTCCTAGTTGCTAAAAAAATCAGAGCTAAAATTATTTTAGACATTCCATTCAAATCGATACGGTGATATGTGGGTCTATTCGGTTCTTCCAGAAATTTCTTCTGAAGTGATGCCGATTTTTCACATTCAGAAATTCATTCTAATGAAATAACTTATTCTGAAGCTCATGCTGCACCTGTTCTTTGTGAGTTTTGCAATGGATTGTAGCCCAAGCATGAGTAGTTGACATTGCTAGAAATAAGTCATATGTCTACTAGCCCAAGCAACCAAATGAAGAGGAAAGGGAAGGTTAACACAAGGAAGTGAGAAAAGACACAAGTTTAAATCACTACAATTGTAGTAAGATAATACTTCTCATTGCCTACGACTTTAAGGTTTAAAAAATATTCTCCATGTGTTTTCTCGTGCTTCACTAGTTTTGCCTCATTGCGGCTCAGGATTCTCCCCATTTTGTGGATGAGGAAACTGAGGCAATGAAAGATGAGAGTAACTTGCCTGTGGTCTCATTGCTAGTTGTGATGGAAATGGGATTCCCAGTCAGGTCTAAGACACCAAAGCCAATGCTCTTTAAACCTCACCGCCTGCAATGAACACACAGAAATGATTTTCAGATGCTCTGTCCTTTGGGATGCTCCACACTGCAGACACAGCGAGTGCACAATCCTTCTGGCATTTCACAGCTGGTCTACCTTACAAAATAGCTGTGATCTCCCACCCCCAGATCCCACTGAACCCCTTCCCTCCTGCTGGGTTAAGCATCACCTCACTGTGTGGCTCCATAAAGAAAACCCTGGGACATTAATGGCCTTGTTACCACCATTGGTGCTTAACGACCCTGCAGTTTCCTGTGGCGTGTAGTCTCCCTAGGCCAGTTGTTAATGAACCACTTCTTCATTCTCTGGTTCCAATGTATGTCTTTCACAGCAGCATCATGTTTTAGAGCCCGAGAGCAGACTGAGACACCCACTAGGTGCGAAGCACTGGAGGGTGTGCTTTGTACGCATTATCTTGTTGACAGCTCACTTAATCTGAAAATTGTCCTGTGGTGTAGCCAGTATTGTCCCCATTTTACAGATGAGCAAAGTGAGTCAGGGTAAGCTGATAGGCAAAGACCATACAGTTAGTAAATAAAAGAGCCAGGATCTGAATCCATGGGCATGAACTTCAAGACTCACATTTGTAACCACCAGTATTGACACCCTTAGGCAATTCTGCTTTGAGCCCTGACACTGAGGTCATTTGGTTGGTTTGCCCTGAGAAGGCTGCAAAACCCTTACTACGTTTATTGCCTCTTCTCTTAGGTACATCAAGGGTTACAGAAATACCATCTCCCCCACTCTTGCAACTCCTTGAAATTGAGATAAATGCAGCTGGTGAGCAGAAACTTAAACCCATCCCACCTAATTTTAATTTACTGGAGTACAACACCTCAAGGCTTTTATTTCTTCCCATCATGCCAACAAATTAGGAAGGAAACTTCATCATGAAGATAGAAGGAGTGAGCCAGAGTACTTGCATTCGAATGATTTCTGAACTCCACTGATTCAAGTTCCATTCAGGTACACATCAGCTAGTTGTTGAAAACTCTTAGTCAAATAAGAGAAACAAAGCTGCTTAGAGGTAGTAGGATTATTGCTGTTTCAGATCCAACATGGTTAAGAAACCCTCAGACCTCACCTGGTATTTTTGTTGCTTTTGAACGATGGTTCTTGGAGTCGATTACAGAAAAAAGAAAAAACACTCACACAAAATTTACGTATCGCTGAAGTTATTTTTAATATCAGTATCCTCAGGTCAGTATCTGATGTTAGGCAAGAAGAACATGCAGTGATCTGGATGTTTTTAGAGGTGACAATTGATAAGGCAGTGAGTTACCGTGTTGTCAGTCTCAATTTCCATATGTCTAAGAGGAGGAATTTAAAGAACCATTGAGGCCTTTCCTCACCCAGACGTTTCACAGAGAGAAACTCTAAGGCTGAGGATCAAAGGGGAAGGCCATATAAGTTTGGCTACAGCCAAGTTACTCTGTCGAACTGCTGAAGAGTCTGTATTCTGGAGTCCATTCCTGAATCAAAGCTGCAACCCCTGCTCTCCTCCAACAGTCTCTCTATCTGATGATTTCACCCCCCACACCGTTACTCATGTACATCCACTGCAATCCAAATGCCCCTCTCTGTTCCTGTAGCTACCACGTTAGACCGAGCCACCATCATCCCTTACCTGGATCATTCCAAGGGCCTGTTAACTGTAACCCTACCTGAGTCTTGCACCCACTTAACTCCATCCTTTACACTGCAGCCCAACGAATCATTCTAAAATGCAAAACATGTCACTTCCCTGTTTAAACCACTTCAATGTCTCATCACAGTCCAAAGAAATACAAGAAAAAGACCTTGCCAACCTGCTTCTGCTTACATTTCCAGCCTTACTTTCCACTGCCTTCCATCTAACTTCTTGCCATGCCATGGCACTAAGTCCTCTGGGCTTTTGCTTCGGCTGTTCTCTCTGCCAGGGATGTACTGCACTCCTCTTTCAGATCCGTGGCTCTTACTCATAAACGCTCTGAGCCAGCTGACTTCATGACCCCCTGTTTGGAACAAGTCCCATACCTTGTGCTTCCGTAATATTCTTTGCATACCTTTTGCTTATTACTGGCTGAATCATCTGTAAGCCATAAGGAGCATCAGTATTTAGAGGCTACATCTAAGAATAAGTGCTGGTGACAGACACTCAGAAGGATAAATGAGGGAGGATGAGCAGGCCAGGAGACAGTGGTAGTAGAAAAGCCAAAAGAAAACAAGAGATTTAAGAAAGATGGGAAAATATAAAGAACTCCTAACACTCAACAACAACAAAAAAACCCCAAATGATGCAATTCAAAAATGGGCAAAGGACCTGAATAGACGTTTCTCTCAAGAAGATATATAAAGGGCCAATAAGCACATGAAAAGATGCTCAATCTCACCTATTGTCAGGGAAATGCAAATCAAAACTCCCAGGAGATATCCCCTCATATCCACTAGGATGGGTGTTACCAGAGTAACAAAAAAATAAATAAATAACAAATGTTGGTGCGAACGTGGAGAAACTGGAACCCTGTACACTGTTTCTGGGAATGTAAATTGGTGTTGCTGCTGTAAGGAACAGCATGGCAGTTCCTAAAAAAAAAAAAAAAAAAAAAAAAAAAAAAAAAGAATTACTATACGACCCAGAAATTCCACTTCTGGCATCTATCCAAAGAAATGAAAACAAGGACTCAGAGATTTGTTCATAGCAAGATTACTCATAATAGCTAAAACATGGAAGCAACCTAAGTGTCCACCAACGGATAAATGGATAAAAGGAAATGTAGTCTACCCAGACAGTGGACCATTAGCCCTAAAAAAGAAGGAGATTCTGACACATAGTGCAACATGGATGAACCTTAAGTTCATTATGCTAAGTGAAATAAGCCTAATATTAATACTATATGATTCCTGTTATAAAGGTACCTAAGTAGTAAAAATCACAGGGAAAGAAAGTAACTAGTGATTGCCAGGGGCTGATGGAAGGGGGAATAGGGAGTTTGTGTTTCATGGGTACAGAGTTTCGGTTTTACAAGATGAAAAGAGTTCTGGAGACAGATGCTGGTGATGCTTGCATAATAACGTGAATGTACTTACGCCACTGAACTCTGCACTTAAAAATGATTAAGATTGTAAATTTTATGCTGCATTTTACCACAATTAAAAAATGGAAAAAAAATAAACATGGAGTTAGTCTCCTGTATAAAATTCTGTTTGAACATCCAGTGAAATGAGTTCTGTTGGACTGAGCAACATAGAAATCCTTGGTGCTCTTAGAAACAGGTTTTTGGATGAATAACCAATGAACACGTGGATTATTTCTTTACTAATCTTAATTCTTGCTTATGAGCTTGCTAGCCTTCAGAAGGTACAGGTTTGTAGAAGCAAAATGTTGGCAAGTTTTTATAAAGGATCAGAAAATGCCTTATGTTGGAGCGAGGCTGTTTTTGACTGAGATCACCCTTTCCAGACAAGCAGATTCAAAGCGACTGCTCTCAGGGCAGGCCACTGTGGCCACAACAGGGCTTCTTTGGCTTCTAGCTGGAGCAAATGATCCTAGAAAATCTAATTACAATAGGCAGGGAGTCAGAACGGGGGTTTTCTTTCCAGCAGTAAAATTTGCAGCAAGGGCAGGTTTCAGAGAGCCTCTGTTGGGGAAGCCAATATATCAAAGACCATTGAAAGAGACAGATGCTCTGTTTCCCTCTGCTCCTTGATACAGCTGAAGAAATGGGCCTTACTGAGACCACTAACATAAAAACGGCATGCCTTACTGGAGTCTATGAGGCTGACTGCTCTCTTCTCCTCTCTTCTCCTGTCATCCTCTTCCTGGTTCTATAGGCTAAACCATCCTAGCTTTCTCTGTGCCCCTTAAATACTCTAAGCATCTCTGGGCCTCTGCCCTTGCTGTTCCATTTGCCTAAAATTCTTCTCCAAGATCCTTGCATGTCTGCCTCCTTTTTGTCCTTCAGATCGCAACTCAAATGCGCTCCTCCTCAGAGAGACCTTCTGTAACCACCATGGTCAAGGTACCCCTCAACTCCAGTTGACCTCTGGCCCACTCCCTCATAGTATTTTCTTTACAGCATTAGTATGTTCAAGAGATAGCCTCATTGATCTGTGTGAGTGGTCACTGTCAATCTCTGTTAAACTGTGAGCCTCCTGAAGGCAGGGGGCTGATCAGTGCTATACTGACACATCTTCTTGAACCAAATGGCACCCAACACATTAGGCACTCTGTTAAATGAATGCATGAATGAAGGTTTTCAAATGACCACAAATCATGCATAAGCAGGTTCTTCGTATCTCCACATCAGGCCTCTCTATTACTCCTTAAAGCTTCCAAAAAGCTAGCATCTTCGTCCCTCTGAAGAATATAATCCAGTGAGTGGTTCTCAAATGTGGGCTGCATTAGAACTACCGGGGTACTAGTTTAAAATACTAGGTTTCAGGGCCTTCCCCCCAGAGACTCTATTTCAAAAGCTTGGAATGTGGCTCTGTACTCTGCAGGAGAGCCTGATGAAACTAGTAAACCACTCTTGGAAAACACAGTTCTATAGTTTAGCCCCTACACCCCTCATACCTCATAGATCCTACTATGACAACTCCAACCTTGGTGTATGCTGGGATGGAAGGATGGATGGATGGATAGATGGACGGACTATAATTCTTATAGGCCAACCAACACAAAAGGAAGGAAACAGAGGATTATGCTCATTGTGGACTTTCTAGGCAGAGACCACAGGAGGAACAAGGGCTGAAGAGATATTTGGGACATCCGATGGAGAGAAAATAAGAAGCCTTCATGGTTTCTATAACACAACATAAAGGGACTAAATTCATATGGATTCTCCAGAATTGGGATTCAATTCTCGATCACCTGAACTAAAGTGTGATCTGAGTAGTTCTATTATGGCAAGTTTTTCAACAGCACATAACAATTAGAATAAGCATCTTATATTTTTCAGGTACTTTATATAAATTCCTTTAATTCTTAGAACAACCCCAAATGTTCCTGTCTGCATATGACAAATGAAAAAAAAATGGGGGTTGAAACAACTGGTTCAAATCAAGGTGATGGGCAGGGATTTGAACTCAAGGCCGTGTGGCTCCAACGCCCATGCTCCTCCCACCCTGCAGCCCAGAGGAGGCATGTTTTCCTTCCTGAAGGTCAAAGTTTTGGGTGTTTGGTATGTTTATGTGCACGTGTATGTGCAGAAGAGAGAGGCCAGCGACCTTCTGTACATGAGCGTGTTGTGTTTTCGTCTCTACAGGTGCCTGTATCTGTTGCTTCTTCTCTCCCTGGGCTCGCATAATCCTGGTCATTCCATTTTTACTTATATCTGGGATATTCTCTCTCTGTTTCAGTTAAAATTAAACACACACACACACACACACACACACACACACACACACACACCTGTCTATGTGTCTCCTGGGGTTAATATCCTCCAAAGGCTTCTCCTGATCTAAGTGAGTGGATACAGCCACGTCTGCCCTCCCTCCATTCCTGCATTCTTCTGGGGTCCCTCTGTCTGTGTTAATGACATGCTGGCCACCTTCTAGCTCCTCAAAAACATCGAGCACTTTCCTGCCTTGTGGCCTTCTGCACAAAGTTGTCCCCTGTCCTTAGGCAATTCCTACTTGTCCTTCAGGGCTCAGCTCAGAGGTGGTCCACTGATCTCTTTGCACCCACACAAGGCCAGATGCACCTTTTGCAAATTCTCATTGCACCTGGAATTAGTTGGCTATGCAACCTGGTTTCTCATGACCATCTTCCCCAGCTTAGGAAAGCGTCCTGAGGGCCATGCCTGTCTTACACATTTGCGCGTGTCCAGTGCTTGTAAAAGGCTTGTCATTTAGTAGATATAAATGCAATGAAGTATTTGTTGAATGAAGGGATAAATGAGCCTTAGTTTCCTCATCTGTAGAGATAACAAAAACCCTATGAGGATTAAATGAGATAACAGACGTGACACTGCCTGACCCATAATAAGATTTTGTTTTTGTTTTTTGGTTGTTCTCTAGATAGAGAAGCTCAGAAATGAAATCAGCTGCCTCCCAGGATTGTAAGTTTTCTGCCATTAGGGGCCTTTGAACCTAATATGGATGAAAATTTTGCAGGGATATTGTAGAAGGAATGGTCAGTGAGTCTAGATGAGTGGTGCACAATCTTGGCTTCACATTACAATCTACTGGAGAATTAAGACAAAAAAAAATGACTGATGACCCCAGAGATCCTGATTTAATTGGTCTGGGATGGGATCCAAGCAGGAATATTTTTTAACCCAGACAATTCTAATGTGAACCATTTTGCTAACCACCGGTTTAAAATAGATGATCTTTAAATTTTCTTCTAACCATGAGAGGCTGTCACTCCAGGAAAGCAAAAAGACCACTGTTTCTTCTGAGAGAGGGAAAGAAGGAGGGTGAGGAAGGAAGAGGTGGGGGGGGAGGACAAGAGAAAGGGAGGTGAAGAAGGAGGGAGAAGGAGAGAAAAGAGGAGAGGGGAAGAAGAAGAAGGAAAAGAATGCTTCAGCATAGTACATTTTTGTTTTTAATTTAAAAATTAAAAACCTATAGGTGTATGATTCTAGAGTCAACCACAAGGCAATTTAAAGAGCACTGGCTTTGGAGTCTCAGATCCTCTCTAGTGAAGAATTTGGGGCCTTTCTAGCCTTGCAATTTAGAGCAAATCACTTGCCTCACTGAACTTGTTTTCCCAGTTTAAAATGGAGGTAAGGATAACCTTGTTAGAGATTCTGCAAGAATTCAATAAAGTAAGATATACAAAAGGGTCCCGAAAGTGTTAGCACAAGGTAAGTTCTCGGTAAGGAATTGATATGTGTGTGTGTATATATATATATATCTTTTATTATCGATGTGAATACATTATGTAAACCTACATGCAGTTATAAGGCATTATTGTTGTGATTACTGGCCAGCCCAGGTGGAAAGCTATGGAATTGATTTTTTCTTTCTTTCTTTCTGTTTTTTTTTTAGCCCAGAAACATTCTTAGAGGGCTGTGGTTTTCTCTCGTGTACTGGTGTTGGTTAAGTCTTCTTAATAACACACACACACACACACACACACACACACACACACTCACACACATACACGTGTATACACACACACACACACATACATATATTCTTCCTTTTTTCTGAGTCCCCACTGAATGACAGCATGCCTGAGAAAATATGAATCAGAATTTATGGTGTTGTGCTACTCTCCCCCAGGGTGTGGGGTCACATATATATTGCTAGAAATGATCCACCCACTCATTGCTCTCATGGTCCTTACAGAACTGAACACCTGACCCTAAACAATGGAGGGAAAGATTCAAGGGTCGGCATTGCAAGGAATGAAATTTTAAACACATTCTCAGTATCGGCTTGTAAAAGGGTGCCAGTTCCTGAGCATGTCCTGTCTGAAAGAATGGTCACTGACGCATACAAGCAAGCCAGGTCACATTTCCCCACACTGACACAGCCTCCAGCACAGGAAACAAGCCCAACGCAGGGGGCTGAGCCCACACCAGCTGAGCCTGGCTGCACCCCTCACTATCTGTGACTACAGGCAGGCCCCCTGGCCTTTCTGGAACCCCTCACTTACTGTGAAATGCAGCAGTCATACTTGTTCTGGTGACCGCACCCCCCCCCCCGGCCCCACCCCAAGCTGCCTGAGGGTCAGGAGCACAGACTCCAGGCAAATGCTTTTTTGGCATTGCAAGCCAAGGATGGCTAGGATTGCCAATGATGACTGAACACATTGGGGTCTTAAGGAACCTTCAGTTCCTTTTTTTTAAGTTTATTTATTTTGAGAGAGAGAGTGCATGCAAGAGCAGGATAGGGGCAGAGAGAGAGAGAGAGGGAGAGAGAGAATCCCAAGCACAAGGTAAGTCCTCATTAAGAATTGCTATATATACATATATACAGCATATATATACACACATATATATAGCATATATATAGCATATATATACATATATATAGCATATATATATATACATATATATAGCATATATATACACATATATATAGCATATATACGCATAAATATATGCTATATATATAGCATTTATATATATACATATATAGCATATATATATATACACTATATATATAGCATATATATATACACACAAGTATATGTGTGTATACACACACACATACACACACACACATACACATATATAGAATATATATATATATATATAGACTCTATCTCAGGAACCAAGAGATCATCACCTGAGCCAAAATCAACAGTTGGTTACGTAACCGACTGAGCCACTCAGGCACCCCAAGGAATCTTCAGTTCTAACAGGACTCTCAAAATCCTGGTTTCCTCATGAAGATATCCCTGTTTTGTTAGTCCTACACATTCCATAGCCCTATAATTCAAACATCTAATCTTCCTAGGTTTTAAAACTGTCCAGGGGGCTGGATACACCAGATAGGGTGGTAATGAAGAAGTCAAATATAGAGAACAAGTGTTTAATCCGCTGGAACAACAGTTTAGGCATAGACACAGGCTAATGTGTTATAATGGTGATGACAAGGGGCGCCTGGGTGGCTTAGTCGGTTAAGCGTCCAACTTCGGCTCAGGTCATGATCTCACAGTCCATGAGTTCGAGCCCCGCGTCAGGCTCTGTGCTGACAGCTCAGAGCCTAGAGCCTGCTTCCGATTCTGTGTCTCCCTCTCTCTCTGCCCCTTCCCTGCTGGTGCTCTGTCTCTCTCTGTCTCAAAAATAAATAAAAACATTTTAAAATTTTTAAAAAATGGTGATGACAAGAGGGAGAGAGATGTGGGTTTAACACAAAGTGGGCTTTATAATGCTCTTTACAAGTATAGAGCTCAATTTTAGGGAAGAAGGGGCTATCAGCTTTTGACAAATGCGAACCACTGATGCCTACCACAGATTCTGATATGCCTCGGGCATTCGGGTGGGATGGTGGGGAGAAGAACTGTGTGTATGTACTTACACATTTTGCAAAAATGTCCTGGGTGATTGTTACAGTGTCTCTCTCCTCCAATCCCTCCATGGTTGAGAACTCCTGCTTAACATCATATGCTCCACAGTATTTACATAGCCCAACTAGGGAAGCAGCCCAAGTATCCATCAACCGATGAATGGATAAAGAAGTGACATATATGAAAGAGTATTATATATAGTATATACAATAATACATACATAATACTAATATAATACTATTATTATAATAGTATAATATAAAAGAAAAATTTTTTAAAAAGAATGAAATCTTGCCCTTTGCAATGACATGGATGGAGCTAGAGAGTATAATGCTAAGCAAAATAAGTCAGAGAAAGACAAATACCATATGATTTTACTCACGTGGAATGTGAGAAACAAAACAAATGAGCAAGAAAAGCAAAAGAGAGAGGCAAACCAAGAAACAGACCCTTAACTATAGAGAACAAACTGGTGGTTGCCAGAGGGGAGGGAGGATGGGGGAAGTAGGGGATGGGGATTAAAGAGTACACTTATCACGATGAAAAAACTGAAACAAAATTATTTAAAAAATAAAATTATGCGCTCCATATAGACACCCGGTGAACTAAGCCTGGCTTATTTAACCTCCAGTTCAACTCCTGAGCATCAAACATCCTCCAGTCTGCAGAGCTGACTTTCCCACATGGTCTCTACCTATTAGTTATAATAACAATGGTAACAAGACGAATACCTTCTAGACACACAATACCTCACTATTGGTGAAACCCCTTCCCATGTAACTATTTTATTTGATCCTCACCACCTTATCCCCATCTGACAGAAAGGAACTTGTGACTCAGAGGAGTGAAGCAACTTGCCTGAGGTCGCACAGCCAAGAAGGGACTTGAGTTAAATCCAAGTCTCCCAGATCTATAGCTACAGTTCTCTCCACTTCTGCCCCACAAATAAAAAGAACTATTAGTGCTGCTGCTCAACCCTTCATCTGTTTTAAACACTACTAGTTATTATGTGGTAGATACTGAGCTAATCATTTTACATATAGTATATAGCTTATTTCCCAAACAACCCTTCAAGGTAAGTATTACTGCCCCCTTATACAGCTAAAAACACTGAAGCTCAGAGGTGAAGAGACTTACCCAAAACTGCCATCGGTTTAGACATCCCCTCCTCCCTGATTCCTGCTCTTGACAGGTATGTCTGCACCAAGGATCTGCTTTGTGACCCCACAGCACTATCACACTGTGTTGACAGCAGTTGTTCAGACACGTGTCCTGTCCACGACTGTGGTCTCTCCAAATGCAGAGCTATGTCTGATCCCAAGGTCGCTTGCAACAATCCCAGGGCTCACACACACTATGTGTGTGTATAAGTATCATAGAGCTCAGAGAATATGCCCAGAACTGGATTTTGAACACAAATCTTTCTGATCCCTGAATATTTTATTTGGTTCTATCAAAAACGGCCCCCAAACAGGCCAGGCATAAACCCAGATTCTGTCCTGAGAAAACTGTCCTTCTTTCCAAAGTGACTCTAGCCATTTCTCTAACCAGACCTAAAGGTGTAGCTGGCCTTCTAACAAGAGAATGCCAACCCTGTCCCCAAAGATCACAGTACCTGGGTGAGACCAGAGCTGGCTAGGAATAATTGGCAAATTCTTCCTCCAGTCTCTGCATTAGGAAAAGGAAGTTCCAATTACAAATGTGCTGAGAAAATCGCTACTCAAATGCACAGAGTGATTTTCAAGGCATTGACACATCCCTGGTATGCTTGCTTATTAGATACAGGGGTTGAGGAGGATGAAGGAGTATTTAAAAGCTAGTTTTCAGACCAATGAATCTGAAGAAATTCTCTTTATTGGTCTGCAAGAGGAGGTGGGGATGGGGGGAGCAGAACCAGATCTGATAAAGGAGATTAAATGGCCTTATACATCTGACAGCAAAGAACAGTCCCCATGGGAATCCCAAATCCTGCTGGTGCTAATAAAGTGCACGATATTACTCCGGTAATATAGTGTACAATATAAGGCGTCCAGATGCCGGGGCCAGAGCCACGACCTACATCTTCCGCAAACCAATTTTCTGCTGGGTTGGATGTGTAAAAAAGAATCCAAATACAGATTTTTTTTTTTTCATCGCAAGAAGAATTGCTTCTCTGGCTTTTTTCCCTTGGCCTGTCTGCTCCTCCCACCCCTGCGTTCTCAAAGTGGGAATTACTTCTAATCCACTCACAGGAGAAATCACTGCCTCACCCAAGTGTGGGCTATTACGGAACAAGTGGGCTGCTTGTGGGCTTCCCAGTAGCCATGGGGTCCAGGGGAACACACGTAGGATTTGCAATCACACACGCTAGGTTCAAATCCTCATTCTTCCATTTGTAAGCTATGTCTCCTTGAGCAGATTGCCCCATGTTTCTCTAAGCACGATTCCTCACGCCCCTTACAGAAGTGCCCTGTGTGTTAAAGATACCGCATATGAAGTGCCTAGCACAACGCAGGAGGTGTTTCACTGGCAATAACAATCAGCAGCAGTGGTACGAGCAGCTTCTGTTAGCTAAAAGCTTAAAGGCAACCTCTTAGAGGAAGAGCTCTCTTTTGGCAAGGAGTTTAGGGATTGAAAGCATTGAAGCTTATTAATAAGATGAACAGCAACAGTACTTTATCTATTACCAGCTCCCGAGCATCCGCTGAATGTGACGTTATAAGCATTGTTATAAGCATCGAGAAAATGCTTCTAAGGGAGCCCAGTCGCTCCCTTCCAAAACCTTGTAGACCAGTGGGGAAGCTGAGCAATGTCACGGCACACGGTGCATGATACCATGTCCCCAGCAATTTAACATCAGTCACCTCATTTGACCCTCCCAGGAACTGCACAAAGTAGGCAAGACATGCGTTGTTAATCCCCACTTAGTAGGCAACAAAACACAAGAAAAAAACAAGATAGAAGAAGCAGCCCAGAGAGATGGAGTGGATTGGCTAAATTCGTACGTGAGGCAGAGTCAGAGTTGAGCAGGTCTTCTAAATGCTCATTTCCAGTCCTCGGGCCTGAACCATTCTGGGATGGCTCTGGCTTGGCCTGTGATCAGAACACCAGCTCTGGCCCTCTCAGAATTCATGACATTTCCACTGCCCACGATTATTCTGTTCAAAAATGTTGGAGACTTCTCAGACCCAGCCCAGAGTGGCATATGAGACATGCTATCCTAGTGTTACTTGGCTGATTATAATAAGGATGATAACAACAGATATATAATATCCTTCCTTTGTAGCACAATTTTTAGTTCAAACAGTGCTCTCCTATGTGCCGACACTAGTGAATGAGTGTGTGTGTGTGTGTGTGTGTGTGTGTGTGTGTGTGTGTTTTACTGTTAAAAGTAGATGTTATTATCCCATGTCACAGGGGATGAAAAGGAGGTTCTGAGAAGTTTACTTTCTCAAAGTCACAAACTAAAGCACAGAGGCCAGGCTCAAGGCAGCTGTGTAGAAGTCCAAGCCTTGGGCTCTTCTTACTGACATGCAGTCATCTGACTCATCACAGGTATGATGTGAATCCTCAGAATCCACACAGTGGGCGATAGTTCCCTCATCAGAGCACTCTGGAATGCAGTGAACAGTTAAGAGAATAAATGAAAATGCCCTCCATCTCCTCCTTAAAAATAGTTGACATGCATTGAATGCCTGCTCCATCAAAGGCACTTTCCACGGACTATTTTGTATCATCCTTAACAGGTGGGCTCCATGATCAGCTTTACTTTACAAAGAGACTTCAAGAGGTGAACTAACTTGCTCTGGGAACAGGGTGGTGTAGTTTGGATTTGAACTCAGGCAGTGTGGCCCCCACAGGCACTAACGATAGTATCCTTTGTTTAATCACTGGCACAATCTCCGACCAGTGTCTTATGGAGAAACCCATTGTTCACTGACCGCCACTAACTGCCAGACACAGCCCTCAAAAGCTAGTTATATTTACTCATTAAATCCTCATAAGCATTCTATAAGGTAGACATTACTGCCCCATTTTACAGAGGAGGATAACCGTGGCCAAGAGATGTTGACGGTTTGCCTAAGATTGCAGAACCTGCTAAAAGCAGAAGCATTTTCAAGCACAGAAACACCCGGGGAAATGTTCATTCTTCCTTCAACAACTCTGAAATCTCCTAAAAGTAAGTAATCTGAAATACACAAAGGAGAAAGGTGTGAAGAAGGAAACTGGAGGCAACAGAGCCAAAGGCCTGTAGCATTCTAACTGCACAGCTCTCCAAAATCAGTAGAGTTTGCAAAAGACTAGATTTGTCTGGAAACGCTCTGTGGAGGAAGCAGAACTCCAAGTGGGCCTTGAGGCCTGGAGGAGATTTGGATGGGCAAGGTATCCCAGAAAACCATATTAAAAATTGAAGTTAGGGGTCCAAAAATAGATCCAAGTAGCAAAGGGGCGCCACAGCAATTTGCAAATGGTGGAGGAGGCCTATTTTGTAGGGTTAAAGCTTGTGTCCAACACAGTGTTTAAGCCCCACGCCCACAGCAAACTGAAATCTCTTTGTTCTCCTTTAGCATGCAGCCCACCAGGAGTGGCAATGGAAAAAAGGCACAGGAAGAAAATAAACCAAGAAGGAAAAGATAACACACACATCTCACGTGGGCCTTCAGGAAGGATGGGAGAAGCAGGGCAGGGAGAGGGAGAAGCACCAGCCAGCCTCAGTTCTTCCTTTGCTCATCCCTCCCCCTTCTTTTTCCTTCCCTCCCCCTTTTCCTGCATGCAGCAGCAAATGTATGAATGCTTGGATGGCTTGGCAAAACACTCTCCAAGATTTATTTCTGTTGGACAATCTTGCATTCTTTTTTTTTCCCCCTGCTGACAACTCTGTCAACAGCAGGCTCCTCTGTGAGGCTGTGAATTTGGAAATCACGTACTTGATACAGACATTGTTGCAATGATACAAACCAGACTAAGAAAGTGGACTCCTGAGATCAGGGAGACCTGCAGACCTACTTGGTTCATTACCTGGGAGTCACCGAGACCTCAGGGCTTGGCGAAGAGACCATCTGGGGAGGGGGAGGGGGAGGGGGCAGCGGTCCTGGGCGTGTGGTCAGTTCAAGGCAAGGAGATGGTTCCAGTAGTTCAAAAGCTAGATCTGTTTGTACGAGCTCCAACAGTAGCTTTGAATTGCTTTGAAACTCGAGTGTTGATAAGCCGCTAGGTAGTGGGGTACTGGGTAATAAATGTGAAAAATGTTTAGTCGAGTGCAGATTTCTATATCAGTGTAAAGGATTGTATTTATTACCTTTTTGTGAAAGGAAAGAAACGTATTTTATGTCTGTTTTTGGAAATTAGGCATATATAAGGACAAATAGACTTAGAAGCATAGAATTTCAGAGCTGGAAAGAAATTCATTCATTCCATCAGCAGGCATTTAGAGCCTGCATCTGGGAATCGGGCCCTGTGTGGGCTCTGGGGAGGTGGAGAAGAACCAGCCCCAGGCCCCTGAGGACTCCACAGGCAGTGATCAGGGCAGGGACAGGGGAGGCACTGGAGGTGACAGGAATGCAGGATGGGCCTGGGGGGCAGCTCCACCAGCCAGGGCATCAAGAACAGCTCTCCTCTGGAAAGGAAATTCGGTCTGAATTCCAAAGGAGGATGTGACCAGGCAGAGATGAGAGATCAGGGTGGAAAGGGAGCTATGGGGGCATATTAAGCGCAGGATGAACAACGGCATGGACTCCGAGATCTTTAGTTCACAGGTGTGAAAACCGAGGCTCAGAGAGGTAAGTTAACTTACTCAAATCACCCAGGCAGTAAGCGGTACAACTAGCATTCACTCCAAGGCTTGCTTTTAACAACTTCATTACACTCTTTACATATGAAACATGGAGTATAATACCTTCATTTAAAGGGTCAGTAACTTACCCACAACCACAGAGTCAGTTAGTGGCAGACTTGAGATTAGAGCCCAGGTCTTCCCCTTCCAGGTCCAGTGCCCATTTCGTGGTGCTGTTCAGACTCTACACACCTCCCAGTCCTGCCGGGTCCAGAACTCCCCACCATATCCTTGCTCCTGGAGCCTTCCCGTGGCTCCCTCACTGTGGAACTCAGTCATCAAGACTGATGCTTTCATTTCTTTTTCATTAAGTTGACAAAAAGAATGAGGTCACTCTCCCTTCTGGTGCCATTTCCCACCCTTGGAAACTCCCAAGGTCAGAAGGTCATCAGGCATTCTCACTTCCAAGCCATCCACTTAAAGGCCAGCTGGACTGGGAATAAAACACCTCGGTGTCAGGCATTTAATTTTTAAAGGGAGAGCAAAATGGCGAGAAGACTTTAAACACTGCTCTCAGCTTTCTGTGTAATCGCCAGCGGGCTGGAGGTCACCACCAATCCCCACATCTCTCGAGACTCTCCAGCTTAGAGGAGCAGGCGGGGTATTTGTTCCCGGAGCCAGAGAAAATTGCAGACCCGACCCCACCTTCCTTGTGCTCAGAACGGACTGACCTCTACAACAAAACCCAACTCCTTATTTAACGTTCAGCTCCCTCCAAAGCCTCAACCACTGACAAAGAACCAATACAAAGGACAAAGCAGCACCCTCTTAGAAGGATTCTTAAGAAGGTCCTGGTATGTTATGACACCCAGGTTTGCAGGAAGGCAGCATCTCCACGTAAGTGCCTGATCCTGAGAATCACAGCTGAATGGGAAGCAGACATACAACCAAATGCAGCAACAAAGTAAGTGTTTATTAAACTTAGGCTGCGCTAAGCTCTGAAGAGGTGTAACACAATCATGCTAATATTGATTGGATGTCTACAATAGCATAGATCCTCTCCATATAATCTCTCTGCATCTCCCAACAGCTCTGCCAGGTAGGAATTACAGCATCTTGGTTGGCAATATGATGTGATGGTTAAAACTGTGGGCTCCAGAGCCAGATAGACTGGGTTTGAATCCCACTTCGGTCCCTTATTAAGCATGTGACCGTGAGCAAGTCACGTAACCTCTGTGCCAATGTGTCCTCAGCTGTGTAACAGGGGTGACTATAGTAGCAAGTTCACAGGATTATAGTGAGGAGGGTCAAACACTCAGAAGAGTGCCTGGCACGTGCAATGATTCAGTAGGTGTTAGTTGTCTTTGTCAACTCTATCGTGTATTTGGGGAAACAGTCCAGAGACAGTGAGTGAACTGCTACAGCCAGTTGGTTGGAGAGGCTAGAAGTGAAATTTGGGGGTTTTTCACCTGTAGCTCAGCTCATATATTGCCTTAGAATATTTTTATTTGTTTTACTTTACTTATTTTGAGAGTGTGAGAGTGGGGGAGGGGCAGAGAGAGATGGAGAGAGAGAGAGAGAGAGAGAGAGAGAGAGACCCAAGCAGGCTCTGCATTCAATGTGGGACTCGATCTCAGGAACTGTGAGACCGTGACTTGAGCTGAAACCAAGAGTCCGAGGCTTAACCAACTGAGCTATCCAGTCACCCTTGCCTTAGGATATTTTAATTTATAACGTTATTACCGTAACATTTTGTATCTTTGGCAGAGCACAGGAGGATTAGTTCTACTTCAAAGGTAATGAACTTGAGATTTAGCAAAGGGAGCTGATTGGGCCCAGGCCATATATATGACAACTGGCAAAGCCAGATACTGAACTTGGGTCTTAGGAGAGCTCACCCATCCACCACACAGCAGGGAGGGGAAGGGAGAAGCAGAGTGGGACTGGGCAAGTTAAGTGGGTGAGAAACAAGATGGCAGACTTGGCAACGGAGGTGTGAGGAGAGGAAGGCTGGATGGAGGTGCAAACCATGAGCTCGAGGTCCTACACCGGCACTGTATAACGATTATATTATTGAGCAAGATGATTTCCAACCACAAGGTTTGAAACAGAGTTTACTTTGTGCTCTGTGATGACCACCCTGTCTGAGAAAGAGCATGCTTAGCTTGGAGAGCAAAGGGCACATCCCCTTGCTGAGTGGGCTTCCCCAGGACAAACTGCAGCCTCCTACCTGCCACTCCTGAGCATGGCCAGGATGTGCTGACATCTGAGTCGACCCACTGCCCCCATGACTCCCTTGTGAACCATCAAGGAACTCATTCTGCACTGTGCCCCACATCAAAGCTGAAAGGAAGAAGAGCTTGTGACCCTGAAGAGCTTGAGTCCAATGGAGGAGAAGCATGTTGAACATGGGAAGTATAGCCTGATGAAGTATAAGGTGTTGCGGGAGCACAGAAGAGAGAGCCTAACTCTGCCTCAGTAGGTGAGCAGAAGCGGCACTCGGAGAAGGTGATGTCTGAGTGGAATTTTGATGAATAGGATGGTCCTGAAAGATGGAGAGTAACAAGTGCAGGGATGGCACTGCATGTAGGTGCAGGGAACAGCACGAACAAAGGCTCCGCACAAATGTTTCCTCCTCAGAGCAGTTGCCCCCCACCATTCATATATAATAACAAATTCTTTGTTCCCTGCTTTATTTCTCTTCGCCTGTACTATTTATGACATTATATCGTCTACTTGTTTATTATCCATCTCTCACTGGATATAAGCACCATCAAAGCAGACTTACTGTTTTCTGTGTTTCTGTACCCCGCTGCCTACAACCATACGTGGCACCCAGTGGGTACTCAATAAATATCTATGGAACAAATGAGCAAGTTGCAGGTAGGTGTGGCTAAGAACGCCATGCAAATGCTTGTATTCTTGCATCTTTAATGTGAAGCAGGATTTAGGTACCATTTTCTTTTTTCTTTTTTTTAAATTTTTTTTTTAACGTTAATTTATTTTTGAGACAGAGAGAGACAGAGCATGAACAGGGGAGGGTCAGAGAGAGGGAGACACAGAAGCTGAAACAGGCTCCAGGCTCTGAGCTGTCAGCACAGAGCCCGACGCGGGGCTCGAACTCACGGACCGCGAGATCATGACCTGAGCCGAAGTCGGCCGCTTAACCGACTGAGCCACCCAGGCACCCCTCTTTTTTTTTTTTTAAGTTTTATTTATTTTGAGACAGACACAGCACAAGTGGGGGAGGGGCAGAGAGAGAGAGAGGGAGAGAGAATCTCGAGCAGGCAATGCACTGCCAGCACAGAGCCTGATGTGGGCTCAACCCCACAAAGCTGTGAGATTGTGAACTGAGCTGAAACCAAGTTGGACACTTAACTGACTGTGCCACCCAGGTGCTCCTAAGGGACCATTTTCTTAATCACGTCTCTCTTTCTCTCTCCATCCTCCTAACACAAAATACATGGATTGAAGTGTGGAGAGGAGGAGGAGAAAGGAGCTGACATTTACTGAGTACTGACTATGGTGATAGTTCACATAATTTCAGTCTCCGTAACAACTTCTGAGTAGGTATCGCTCTCCCTAATTTATAGTAAAGAAATTCTAGCTGCACGCGATTTACTCATTCTCCCAGCTGCTGCCGAGGGAAGAGGCAGGGCTGGGGTTTGAACACACGTCTGCCTAATCCCCCGGGGCGTGCCCAGTGACCATACAGACCCCCCCTCTGGAACCCTGTCTGCAATGAGATACTACTGTAAGCTGTGTGCAGTATGAGGACCTGGCAGGAAGTTCCCCTGCTTCCAAAGTGCCTGCTCTTATCCAGGTCTTTTCATTATCTCACTAATTCTCTCGATAATCTCTGGTGCAAAGTATTCACACCCCCTTTAATTGTGTCAGGAGATAGTCTCTGGAACTGAGTCACTTCACCTGGCTGGCGAAGCGGGTAGGGAGGCAGCATATTGGAACCTGGCTTCCAGGAGGTCTGACTCCCAAACCTGTAATCTTCCCCCCAAGCTACTGTGAGCCACAGACCAGAGGAATTTGAAATCTCAAAAGAAATCTCCATTTCAGTTCCTGGAACACATGACAGTTTCTCACCCCAGATTGTTCTCAGCTCAGTATGAAAACATGTAACAGGGTATGAATGCCTGAGTGAAAGAAAGACCTAAACTTAAATTATTCCAGAAAGGCACGCTATTGTCAGTGATTGACAACCAGTCTCGACTCTCACCAGTGACAGCCACACACAAAGTAAGCCTTCAAAAAGAGCTTGGTTCTCTTCAATTAGCAGAGCTGAAATGAAACCACTTAGAAAATTATACTATTGGGCAACTGGTGGGTTTTAAACATAATGAGAAAAATAAAGGCTAGGCTGATGTTTACCATCAGCCGAGCTAGAAACGTCAGATGTGCCAGGACTCAGGCCCACACATTCTCCCTGTCTGCCTCTGTGCCACTGCTCCAACCCCACAGCTATTCATTCTTTCGTTCCTGTACCAAATATATATTGGTTCCCTACTGCCAAGGACTGGAGCTACAATGGGGAGCAAAACGGATGTGGTCACGCCTCCTGCTGCTTCCAGACAAGTAAACAGGGCCCCAGTACCCTGTGATAGGTGACATAATGGGGATAATGCAGGGTGCTCAGAGGCATGGCACAGACACAGGACTGAAAAACTGAAATTTCACACTGAGGGGAAAACAGTCCTAAAGGGGCAGAAAAGCCTACCCAGCAGGCTGCAGGCTCAGCCATCGGGAGAAGGCCAAGGGTGGTCAGGGCAGGGGCCGGGCAGCCATGGAAGGCAGGGGCCCTCATCCTGCTGGGCCCATCTGTCTATTCCCCGGGAGTGCTAGAATTACAGCTCTGGAAAGCTGGAAGAAGTTCAAGTGTCTCAGCACCATTCATTCAACAAAACATGTCCCAGATATGCAACGGTTCAGGAGGACACAAGAGCATAGCACGCACAAGGACCTGCAAGTGATTCCCTGGGCCTCGGTGGCCCAGGCTGATCAAAGAAGGCCAGGGATGGGAAAGGTTTGCGCTTCATCCCGAGGCAACGGGGAGCCACTGAGGGCTTGAGGCAGAGGAAGTAACACCCTCAGATTTGAGATTTGCCAGGTACCATTCTGAGAGTGAGATACAGAGGCGGGACCCTGAGCTCTGAATGACTCACTCCAGAGCCTCTGACCTTAACCAAGTCCCATATCTGTGGGGTTCCTGGAATCTGTAGGGCCAAGACCTCGAAGAAATGGACAAGAGGTGTTTATCTGGCTGAAGGAAAACTCTAAGACTTGCTTCTCAGATCTGGATCTCAGGGGAACAGGAAGACAGCAAGGACGGCCTTGTCTCCATAATTAGCTGTTTCCGGGTGGACCAGCCTACGCCCCTCCCCCAAGCCTCCGCAACTACATCTCTGTGAGGGTTGGAGGGTTAGGCAGCTAATTACAAACGACAATCGCCCACATTCAATGAAATGTTACCCTGGGCCAAGGGCTCCCTTGATTCAATGCCCACAAGCACCCTGTGAAGTGGTTCCAGTTACGACCATCCTCATTTTAGGGCAGTACAAACTGAACTTTGGAGACGCTTCACAGCCTGATGAGAGTTGGATAGTTTAAGCAACTTGTAGAACCAGGATTCGAACCCAGCATGTCAAGGGCTTGGCCATGAAAACATCCTATTTTGAGGCCCTCGTCAATTTTTTTTTTTTTTTGCAAGGATTTTCTGAGCACCTAGGCTGTGAGGGTGAAGAGATAAGGAGGCAGGGTTCCTTCAGGGACAGACACATATTCTTTCCCAGGGTGGGGGCCCTGAATTCTAGTCCCGCCTGGGTCATTAACCATGCCTCCACATGGAGAGTGTGTGGGGTGTGTATAGACAGAGGGGTGGATGAGGTGGGTGTGACAAAATCCTTTCTCTCAGTCTCCCCCCCACACCCCCTCCCCTTACTGGGGAATCAGTCTGTGCCCATGGGATGTCACAGACGACCCAGGACTGAGATGCCCAACACCTGGCACAGTTCAAAGAGCAGCATCCTCCCACTGAACTTAACCTGAGTCAGCCAGACACCCAAATAAAGGGCTGATGGGGCGGCTGGGTCCCTATTGGGCGGATCCAGCCACCACAATCTGGATAGAAGGTGCGCCTACAGCTCTCAGAGCCAGGCTACTCATGGTGGACAGCGCCCAGAAAGCCAGTCTGAGACAGGGATCTCTGCCTTAGAGGTCAAGAGATTGGGTCAGACCTGGGGCCAAAGTGCCCCTGGAGGCAAGCTTAGTTAAGCTGCTCCAAACCACGGACAGCAGTATACTGGCCAATTAGAGCTAATCAGCCACCTGTGGGGTAGGGGGGGCAGAAAGGCCGGAGAGGGGCTGTCGGGAGGCCTGTGCCTCCCTTTGCTCCACCAACCCACCCCCCCCCCCAACCTGGCAGTGCCTGCAGGAGCCAAGGCCGGCAGACCTGCCCTCCCACCTCCAGGTAACCCACTCTGCTCTGACTAATGAGCCGAATCCTGTGACGGAGGGTACAACCTGCTGAGAAATGTTTTCTCCCTTCTTCTAATAAACTTTTCAAAAAGGCTCCTGAGATCCACGGCTGGATACTCCCATGAACACAGCCCCAGGTGTCTAGGGGACAGAGGCACACAGTAACAGCTCATTTAGCAGGGAACAAATGGCCTCCTTTCAGGCCAATAAATGAAACATTATGCACTCAGACAAGCTCTGGGGCCCAAGACGGGTGTTGGTCAGAAAGACACGCAGAGGACACAGCACCCACTCCTTTGAAAAATCCCCTGATCGCTTCGGGGGTAAAAAAGATGAAAGATGATGTTCCCTTCAAACAACCCAGAAGGCAAAATGCAAAAGTGTTGGTTGGAGTAAAATACTGAAATCAAGATGATTATTAATGGTAATAATAGCTTATATGTGTACGTCCAGTCCCTTGTCATTCATAATTCTCTTTCACATGCATCACCTCTTTGAAGCCTCGTGGCAATTCTATGAAGCAAGAAAGGTGAGAGACAGCACCCCACTTCACAGAGAAGAATTTGGGGAGGCTGAGAGATTAAGCTCAAAGTCACACAAGTCAAATGTCAATGTCACAGTTCAAACCAAGGCTTCTAATTCCAGATCCACTACACTTTCCATATTTGGACAGCAAATCCAAATTTTGTTATGTTCCTTTTACACTTTTTAAGAAATCGTATTGTATTAGGGCTGGAAAGGTCCTTAATAATCACTGGAAACCCAGAACCCAAAGACATAAAAAAAACATGCTCAAGGTCAAACATCAAACTAGGACGGGTCCTTGGTCTCCATACTCCTTCCTGGTCAATGTGCTTCTGACTTTGCTTCCATTCAGGCCCAGTTACAAGAAATATTTCTATAGAAACGAGCAATACAAATATTTTCTTTTATGCGGTCCTCTTAAAAACAGTAGATGTCAATGACAAACATTTTCTTTTTTTTTTTTAATTTTTTTTTTCAACGTTTATTTATTTTTGGGACAGAGAGAGACAGAGCATGAACGGGGGAGGGGCAGAGAGAGAGCGGGAGACACAGAATCAGAAACAGGCTCCAGGCTCTGAGCCATCAGCCCAGAGCCCGACGCGGGGCTCGAACCCACGGACCGCGAGATCGTGACCTGGCTGAAGTCGGACGCTTAACCGACTGCGCCACCCAGGCGCCCCAACAAACATTTCCTTTTGACACAAGTCTTTATTCCTAATAAATCAATAATATTAATGTGGTGGTAGAAACAAGTGCAAGGGGGAATCAGTAGAATTCCCTGCATGCAGTAGGGGTTCAATAAATGTTTGCTGGGTTGTATTTAGTGTGGAATGAGTGTGGACCCACAAGGAAAAGAGAGAAAGAGAAGGTATTTTGCACACACATAGATGGAAAGGTATCTACTCTGTGTAAGAAAGACACTGTGCCAGGAGTTTGGCACAAAGAAGACATTTGCCATATTCCAAGCTGGTTTTCGACATCAGCTTGATGCTCCGACTGTCTTAACACTGCACACTCACAGAGATAACACAGCGGGATGCGTGCTTCCAGGCAATCCCTTGGAAAATGTTTGACCTTCACTGAAGCTTTGACACTGTTTTCAGTGTCACCTCAGTGTCTTTTTTTTTTTTTAGGAAAAAATTCTAGAGCAAAGTATGTAAAGGAGAAGGAACTGTTAGGAAATCCTAGTGGCAGTGCAATTGCTGAAACCTGTTGTCAGGAGACATTCTCTCACACTGTCACTGAACTGCTCTGTAAGTGACTCTCCCTGATGGTAACTTCTGTTAATTTCTGTCTAGTTTCACTCTTCCTCTCAATCCACTGGAGGTTGCAAAGTATTGTGGGGCGGGGGGGGGGGGGTTTGTTCTACAGGAGGCAGGAAATGTCACAGATCACCACTTTACACTTTGCTCTACAAAGTGTGCTAGTGATCACTACCGGTCACTGAACACCTGCAATTATAATGATTATCATATAACCAAAAGGACAGCCAAATTTTATTGAGTGTCTACTATGTGTTTCATTCTAAGCACCTCACATGCATTAGTTTATTTAGCCTTTGTACAACAACTCTGTGATGTTTAATTTGTCTAAAGCTACCTGGGGCGCCTGGGTGGCTCAGTCGGTTAAGCAGCCGACTTCGGCTCAGGTCATGATCTCGCGGTCCATGAGTTCGAGCCCGCATCGGGTTCTGTGCTGACAGCTCAGAGCCTGGAGCCTGTTTCAGCTTCTGTGTCTCCCTCTCTCTGACCCTCCCCCGTTCATGCTCTGTCCCTCTCTGTCTCAAAAATAAATAAACGTTAAAAAAATGATAATAAAGCTACGTAACTACACGGTGGCAAAGTCAGATTACAACTTTGAAGCCCATGTCCCTCACCAGACAGGGATCCTTCGTTCTTTTATTCATTTGCATGACCACTATGTACCAGGCCTTGTGCCAGCTACTAGGACACAGAGATAAAAGATAAAGATCATTCTCCTGGGCAGCTTGCACTCAGACAGATAAATGAGGGGCCACATATTAGGTGCAGTGACAGAAGTGCTTGCTGGGTGCTTTGGGCATATCCAGCAAGGATACCTCATCCAATCTAGGAGACAAAAAAGATTTCCCAGAGGAAATGGTGCCTCAGTCTTGAAGAGTAGGGAGAAGTCTGCTAAATGAAGGGGGGCATGAAGGACCCTGTACTCATGGTGCGGGGAGAGGAACACAGCAGGCAGAGAGACGTGGAGACATGGGAGAGCACAGGACTGCTCAAGAGTCTTCCCAGCAATCCAGAATGGATTGCACCCAGAACAGAAAGCCAGATAGCAAACAGAAAGAGGACAGGAGAGGAATGAGGCCGAAAGACAGGGTACAAACCGAGGAGGGGCTTCTCTGCCACGCTAAGGAGTTTGAGTTTTATCCTGAAGGCCACGGTGGCCCCTGAGGGTTTGTAAGCAAGTGCGTGGTGTTCAAGGGGAAGGCTTACTGCCCACTGGCACTCCAGTGCCAGAAGGGAAGAGCAGGGCAGCCACACTTCCTTCACCTCTCCTTAAAGGAAAGGAGCCGATTTATCTTTCAGGTGAAATCCAGAGAGGAGCTCAATCGTATGTGGCCACAGCAGATATGCCATAGACCCTGTCAGCACAATCCCAGCTGCACGCCTGTGCCCCTTACACTCTGAGTGGGACCCAGGAGTGACTACAGGGTGCTCTGGGACAGCAAGCAGGCACACGTGCATGAGACTTGGAGACAGAATCTGCAAGATAGCCGGCGTCTGCCATGTGCACAGAGAGTAACTCTTCTGGGGCAGCTCAGACAAAGATCCTCCCACGAGTCCCTAGCAACGTGTCATCTCCACCCTAACAGTTCCATGGTGCGGTTGAGTAACTGTCCTCACATCCAAGCTTGGCTCCCAGGTCCCTCCTAGAATGCGGTAGGCTACCCAATACCCATTAATATGTCCCTTTCCGCTTACACTGTGTCATCTCTCACTAAGAACCTAATTGATACAACAGCTCCTTTCCTTCTCTCTTTTAAAGCTGCCTGACCTCAGAGAGAGTCATGCACTGCTCACCCAAGAAACAAGCCTACGAGGCCACTCGAGCCCCTACAGGCAGAAACGGAGACCTGCATATATCCAGCTCAGACCAAATGAAAAAGAAAGTTCAGGAGACCTCATGTGGCTACACAACCCAAACAATCCGCAAGCAAGCTTTAACAGAAATAAGACCCGGTCTTCATCTTTGTCTAACCCCAGTGTTCGTCTCCCATTTGGTTTTTAACCCAGAAGGAGAAATGGCATCTTTAAATATTACCCCCACCCATCAAAATCCTCCCCCAAGTGAAATAAAAGAGATCACATTTGTGCCTCGGAAGCAGGGAAACCCATTAGAAATAGCCATTAGGCTGAAATAAACCCAATTCCAGAGTGAGTCCGGAATAAGGAAGGAGATGCTTCTGTGTTAATCAGAGAGGCAGTGGGATCCCATGGGGTGCAGAAACTTCGGCTGAGATGCAATCTGTTGATTACCAGGAGACCCTTTTTGCAAAGGAAGTCACAGTCTCAAACTTGTATTATTGGCAGTTCACTCGTCTTATTTGCGGGGGGTTGATTTTCCCCTTGACTCTCACTGAGTTGCCAACACACCTGCTTCCAGAGCATTTGGTCTCCTCACCTGGACCTCTTAGAGCTGAGAATGAAGGATAAGAAATAGGAATAATTAGCCTTGAGTGGGGCCACAGAGGACTACATGGGGCATGTGTGAAATTAAAGAAAAGCAACGAGAACACCCCAACGTCTCTAGTCCCTGGGCTCTGTGGCATCAGCCAGCTCGACAATCCTCCCTGCATTTTCTCACCACTAAAACAAGGAGAGGAAAGATTACAAATACAGCTGTCTTTATTGAGCAACTATTTTACATGCCACACAACAGCAGGTAGTGAGGAAAAAAGTAGGCAACTGCACTCAAGAGTTGGCAATCTGGCAAGAAAGCTGAGAGGACACGGGGACTGATGAGAGTAGGTGTGACAGACACTGCTAGTGCATCCACCAACATCCGTTCTATATGCTAACATAGCACGCTGATTCTGGCACACGGTCACTCAGAATAAAAACAGTACTCCTTAGCCTCCCTTCTCCCACGAGTGAAGATGCAAAAAGAAATTATGGGTGCAAGTTCTGGCCACACCCTTAAAAGAAATGGCAGGTTCTCCTCTGACCTCTTTTCTCTCTTCCAGCCCTCCAGTTTGAATGAGGATGTGGTGACATACCATCATGGGTCATGATGATGACAGCAATGTCTTAGGGATGGAGAAGCAGCAACCTAGAAGGAGCCTGGACACCACATGACTGCGCAGTGTAGAGCTGCCCTATTCACTCAGACTTTTACAAGACTGAAACCTCCATTGGCACCATTCTAAAGATCTTTTAACCCATATTATTTAGGGTCTTGGCTACATACCTACATCCTAATTGATCAAGGTGACAGGCCACCGCTTTGCTTATCGAGCAATCTCACCTTCCCAGGAAACAGGTGGAAACAAAGAAACAAAAAATCCCTAATCTTGAGAAATTTAACAGTATACCCCGGGGGAAGGGAAGGGAGGGAAAAAGTTATACATAGGGAGGGAGGCAAACCATTAGAGACTCTTAAACACGGAGAACAAACTGAGGGTTGAAGGGGGTTGTGGGGGAGAGGGGAAAGTGGGTGATGGGCATTGAGGAGGGATTCCCTTGTTGGGATGAGCACTGGGTGCTGTATGGGAGCCAATCGGACAATAAATTACATTAAAATTTTTTAAAAGAAACAAAAAAGATCCCTAAGCAGCCACAGTTGCACTTTCACTGGAGGCTGATGCACTTTGTTCTTAGTAATGGCACCCAGGCCAAGACTTGGTTGGTGCTTAATGACCCTTATCATACCCACATTTCCAATGAGCATGATCCCTGACATACTAGTTCGCAGCCAACACACAGATGGGTAGAAAGGGAAGGGGACTACGTTTAGAGGCAGATAAACTGACGGTACCAAAACATAGCGGCCCAATCTGACATGGAGGAAAAATATTGCAAAAGTATTTTTAAAAAGATATTAGAATCTAAAATCCACACATCTGTAGGTCTCAGGCCACTTGTATACGGGGACAAACAGTCCTGCATCACTAAGCAGTCCTTAAGATTATGAAGCATAGAGCCCAACACAATAATTGATGCTCATGATATTTCTAAAGTCACACTCATTTCAAAAAGAAGGGAAATGTGTAATTTACTTACAAATATTTCCAAAACATTAGTCACCTTGCAGCTTAGCTCATTTGAAACATTCCAGTCTATTAATGCCACATATATGTTATTTCATACAATTCAATGGTAAATGAAATACATTTGAAGATCACACGTGTAGTCAATGTTACAACCATGTACTCTGAACCTACACTTTTTCAGGTCTTGCCCTAGATGTGATGTCCTAGAAGTGAATCAGACACATCATTGATGTCTAGTAACTCATGGTTTAGTTTGGGCACAGACAAATAAAGAGATCATCACAACACTAGATCAAACCTCTAAGGAAAGAAAATCATATACAGTGTAGATGAAAGAAAAAAGATTGCTTTCTAGAATATGAAAGAAACCCTTATAAAATAAGAAAAAGACAAACCATCAAAAAGAAAAATGGACAAAGATGAATTAGCTGTCCACTGAGAAGCAAATCTAAATGCCCATTGAACATGAAATGATGCTCCTCCTTGGTAGACATACGAAAAATACAAAGTACATAGCAATAAGCTATCACTCGCTATCTAACCAGGTTAGCAAAAGTGAACGATAACACTGCTCCAGGCAAAGATGTAAGAAAAAGACTACTTTGTACATGTTGATGGAAATGTGAATTGTTGCATTCTCTTTGGAAAGATATATGGCATCATCTCCTAATACTTTACTTGTTTAATAGAATTTATTATCAAATTGGCTTCCATACAACACCCAGCGCTCATCCCAACAAGTGCCCTCCTCAATGCCCATCATCCACTTTCCATCTCCTAATACTTTAAATACTGCATATCCTTTGACTTAGAAATCTTCATTTTGTGAATCTACTCATAGAAGTTCAAGTATATCAATAGATAATGATAAATGTACAGGATGCTTATTTCAGCATTGTGTATAAAAATTGGGGGAACAAAAGTAAATGCTCATCAGTAGGGAAATGCTTGAAAAATCTGTGGTGTATACATACCATTGAAACTTACTAAGCCATTGAAAAGAGTGACATATCGATACCAACTGATTGAGGTAGGACTGGTGGGTGTGGGGGGCAGAAGACAGTTTCCCATAGTGTTTTAAGTGAGAAATGTAATATGCCAAGGAATCCATATATGATCTCATCTTTTAAGTCAATGACGAAAATCCCATATGCGTGTATATACAGTGTGTGAATATATGTGTATAAATATTATGGGAGCCTAGGAAATATAAAGTATCTAAATTATTAGATTAGTTTATGGGATAAGGGCAGTAAATAAGCAAACAAAAAACCGTATTAAAAGCAAATGGCTTTCACAATAAGGCAGAGTATATAAAATTATATGAGGGGCGCCTGGGTGGCTCAGTCAGTTGAGCGTCCGACTTTGGCTCAGGTCATGATTTCACGGTTCACAGGTTTGAGCCCCGCATGGGGCTCTATGCTGACAGCTCAGAGCCAGGAGCCTGCTTGGGATTCTGTCTTTCTCTCTCTCTGCCCCTCTCTTGCTCATGCTCTGTCTGTCTCTGTCCCTCAACAATAAATAAATGTTAAAAAATATATTTTTTTAATTATATCCATCTATATATGCTAGGATATAGATCTAAGGAGACACAAGTTATAGATAACATGGTGGGAATTTCAAATGATCTTTACTAATTCCTTATATTTTTCTATATTTTCCCATTTTTCTAGGTAACTTGTATTATTCATATGACTTGACAAATTAATAAAGTGATTTTAAAAACTACCACTGTCGGTGCTGGTCAATATTCAGCAGAGTTAACTAAGAAAACTTCATGCAGAACTTGGCACCTGACCTCAGCTTTAAAAGACAATTGGATGGGGAAGAGATTTGAAAAAGGAGGGTGTTCCAGGCAGGAAGAGCAGCAGAAGTACAAGTAGGGACATTGAAATAAACATGAGGACTGACCCTCAGGCAGTCTGCCCTATCCTGAATAGAAGATAAAGAAAAGGAACAAATGGCTGGAGTCCCATGACCATAAAGAAACCAAACAGACAGGTAGAAATGGCCACCACAACGCATGCACAAAAATGTCATTTTTAGAGTTCACATTAACAAAGGAAACAGCTTGCCTTCTTCAAGTTCTACAGATTGACAAATATTTTGAGTTCTTAGGACTCTGTCCATGGTGACACCATGTGTTTCGCTCAGATGTAAACTTCAGTTTGGTAACATTTTCATTTTAAACCCTCCTTCCTGTCAGTTTCCAGCTCGGCTGTAAATATTTGCTTGGAGAAAAAATGTCACTAAAGATCTGAGCTCAAGCTTCCAAAAAAAAAAAAAATGGTCATTTTGAAACAAGAAGAAGTCATATTCTGCACGTTAATTAAACAAGAAGTCTCAAGACCTATGGCTCAGAGTTCATTTCAGGAAAAAAAATCGTTTTTTATTTATTAAAACCTATGAATACAAATGAATTCTTTATTTGGTATTCATTCTTGTTTAATTCTTGTCCCTTTGAGACAGGAACTTCATGTGCTTTGCTAGATAAATTGAAAGGTTGTCTAGTGTCACTGGGTCTCCTGTCCTCCACAATAAGGCTGTTTCATAAAGCAGCAAGTGAGCAACTATTAATGGTACAGGATTCCTGCGCTCTTACTAACAAGGAGAGAGTCTAAATGTCACCAGGTGACGGTCACTCCTTTCCCAAACCAACCAGTGTCACACGGCACCCCAAGCTAAGTTGATTTCAACCTGAGAAACATTCCATTCTCTTTTACAAGGTGCCTCTCACTCTCTGAAAATGGGGCTTAAAACTATGAGGAACCCAACATTCCTATTCCCACCAGCATATTAAGAAGTACAGCAGTTAATATTGTTATTCCATTTCCAGGAAATTGAAAGAGATGCAGTCTTCAGGTGACCCTTCGGAGAGTTCACCACGGAAACGAGTAGGAATATATTTACTAGACAAGGAATAAAGAATGTGCCAGCAAAAATATAAAAGGCATGTTTGCAGTGTGTGTATGTGATGTGAGTAATGTGTGCATGTGTGTATGTAGATGGTGATGCTGTACAAGGCTGTGTGTGTGAGACTGTGTGATGCTGTATAAGGTTATATATATGGGAGAGAGAGAGAAGGTGTGTGTATATGTGTGATGTTGTATAGGAGTGTATGTGTGAGAGGGTGTGTGTATGTGTGATGTTGTATAAGGGTGTGTGTGTGAGAGACTGGGTGTGTATATGTGTGTGATGCTGTGTAAGGGTGTGTGTGAGAGGGTGTGTGTAAGTGTGTGATGTATGAGGGTGTATGTGTGTGTGAGAGAGAGGCTGTGTATATATGTGTGATGCTGTATACGGGTGTGTGTGTGTGTGTGTGTGTGTGTGTGTGTGAGAGAGGGTGGGTGTATGTGTGTGTGTAATGCTGTATAAGAGTGTGTGAGAGAGGGAACGTATATGTGTGTGATGCTCTATAAGGGTGTGTGTGTGAGAGGGTGTGTGTATATGTGTGAGGTTGTATAAGGGTGCATGTGTGAGAGAGTATGTGTATGTGTGTGATGTTGTGTGTTAGGGTGTGTATTTGCGTGTGTGTGTGTGTGTGTGTGTGTGTGTGTGTGTGTGTGTAGAAGAAAACCAGAAAGCCAGGTTATGAAAGGCTCTGAAGTCTATGGTCAGATATTTGAATAATATGCTTTAGGCAACATGGAAACTTTTATGTTTTTTGATCTGGTGAATAACATGATCAAAGCTATGTTTTAGAAAGATCAAGTCATAACTTTGGGGAGGGCCCATACTGGAGGCCAGGAGATGAGTCAGAGGCTCTGAGGATGGTGTGGACTGGGGACAAGGAGGCTGGAGAAGAGAAAATTAATTGGAAGTATTTTCCTATTACTCTTAGTTTTAGATGGCAGGTAAAAAGAAGTGTTTACTATCTTTTTTCTTCCAACTTTAAATAAATGAAAAATACACTTTTTAAAAAGTTGTCCATTCTATGAAGGACAGATTTAAAAACAAAGGAATACCTCCCCTCCAAAGTTGTTTGGACACCCAGCCTGTCCAAACGAAGTACCCCAATCTGACCCAAATAAGAGTATGCTATGGGGGCTACGCAAAGTACATCTGCTAAGCAAACAAATCCCTGGCCAGCTCCCACCCTGCACCTACAAATGCAGCCCCCCCGTCCGGGAAGAAACAAGAACTAAGAGTTAATGCCTCTCTGTGGTGCAATGTTTACGTCATAAGTAATTATCTGCTTACGTCAAAGCTGAGTTCCAAGCGAGTCTATCTGGAAAGACTCTCTTGCATTTCAGGGTTTTCCTCTATATTTTTTCAAGCCATGTAATGAAACAAGACTGGTTTATGTGGGCGTTTCTCTCTCCTCTGAACTAGAATTCCTCCTCTCTGTATTTCCTCCCCTGCCTGTGTTTCTCCCTCCTCTTCTTCCTCCATTCTCTATATTTCCTACCTCTTTCCCACTGCCTGCCTGTGTTCGAAGACTTAAACTGTCTCTGTATCCCTCTTTCCTCTCTCCCTTCCTTCTCCTCCCATATCCTTTCCCATTATGTTAAAAAGCTTCAAGGCACCTGGGTGGCTCAGTTGGTTAAGCATCTGACTTTTGATTTCAGCATGAGGTCATGATCTCACGGTTTGTAGGTTCAAGCCCCCTGTCGGACTCTGCACGGACAGCATGAAACCTGTTTGGGATTCTCTCTCTCCCTTTCTCTCTGCTCCTCCCCTGCTTGTTCTCTCTCTCTCTCAAAATAAGTAAATGAACATTTTTAAATAGAAAATAAATGGGGCGCCTGGGTGGCGCAGTCGGTTAAGCGTCCGACTTCAGCCAGGTCACGATCTCACGGTCCGTGAGTTCGAGCCCCGCATCAGGCTCTGGGCTGATGGCTCAGAGCCTGGAGCCTGCTTCCGATTCTGTGTCTCCCTCTCTCTCTGCCCCTCCCCCGTTCATGCTCTGTCTCTCTCTGTCCCAAAAATAAATAAAAAACGTTGAAAAAAAATTAAAAAAAAAGAAAATAAAAAAATAATGAAAAAGCTTCAGTTTCAGAAGAGAAGGGATGCCTTTGCTAAGCACAAGAATCTAAGCAACACATATGATCACAGTAAGGTGAATGGCTGAGCCCAGCTTTAAGAAAAAAACAAATCTTGGAAAAGAGAGAGGGCCGAATGGTGGCCCTTCGTTTTGAGGAAGGCGGGTGGAGCCTATGGCTCCCAGGTGTCCCTGAACACGAGTATCATGAGGCAGTCTTCCAGCTGGGCGATTCCTATTTGCTCAAAAGCCCTAGCCAGCTTTCTCCACTCAGAAAGGAAGCAAAGCCATAAAATTCAGAACCAGCTAATGTCAGCACTGCAGGGGATGTCAGAGACCACCTGGTCCAACGTGGTCACATCACTAGGAGAGAGACTAGGGCCCCGGCTCACCAAATGCCAGGGGGACTCGTTATTAGAAATCCCAGACCTAGGACCTGTTGCAAAAAATCCCTCTGCCCTGAGAACGGCTCTAGGTGTTTGCCTTCCGAAAAGAAATCCACTATATAGGGTCCAGATGTATAAACAGATAGAATAAGCTTAAAATAGAGACAGAAAAGGATTAAAATGCACGGGGCACACATTAGAAATCCCCTGTAAGCTGCTGGCAAGAAGGATTTGAGAAAGGAAGTCTGTTGAAGATGGGGCTGCGGTAGTGGAGGGCTCTAAGCTCCGAAGACCTTTTTAATATGGCTGTATTGTAATACCGCAGTGCCAAACCCCGCCAGTCATTCCAAAAAAAGAAAAAGGAAGCCCCGCTTAGCGGCAGAACTTCCCAACCCTGGAAACAGACTGCCTCCCATTTGCACCCATTTAATAACCGCTTTATTTAACAAGAGCAGGGGAAATGTGCATCCTCGGAAAGGCACAGCAAAAGAACCTCCTTCTGCAACGACGCGATTCCTCGGACATGAAACTAAAATGCATTCATCGGAACTCAGCCTCCCCAAACAGCAGAAAAGCCACTGTGAGGCGATTTACAGGCGAGAGCCCCTCAGAGACGAGGGGGATGGGGCTGGCAGGCAGGGGACACACCTTTTCTGAGCCGTTGGAAACACGCTGCCTGCAAAGTCTACCCAGACTGTGCAGCCAAGGGTTAATTTCCTCAGGGGCGGGGGGGGGGGATTTATACGCACACACACCCCTACTGAGCCCCCACAACCTCTGTCGCTACCACACATTTGGATTTTTTTAATCTTAAATTCCCAGAAATTCCCTGATCAGCCATATCTTTTCGGAACAGCCCCTCCACCTGGGCTGGATTCCCATCTCATCTCCAGTGAAAGCCCGGAGAGCCGGGCATAATTATTTTGCTACAAGGTTATGCCTAATTGGCCACTAACCTAATTGATTAATCATCTCATTTTTCAAGGCAGCATCAAAGAGCCAAACTGAGGGGGGAGAGAGAAAACATGTGTCCAGGTGGTGCGAGGGGTAAAATTACAGACTGGGGAAAAGACCCGCAGCCACCCTGCCTGGTTTCTGGACACAGTAGTGGACGGAAAATCGCAGAAAACCCAGAATGAGGGGGGAAATGCGCGAGACCACAAAAGGACAGAGCGGGGAACCTCGACGCTACCCCAGCCAGCCTGAGTGCAGCCGCCTCCAACAGGATGAAGTTGTTTCCCCCGGGCTGGCAAGGGTTAAGTGGCTGCGCGTCAACCCAGCCGAGGCTAGCGTGGGGGGAGCGAAAGCCACCTGTCCCAGTGTCGGCGAGTCCGCGTGGGGGCCCCCGGGGGTCGCCCTCCTGTTCTGGCCACAACTTGCGCGGCTCTGCGCGGCGGCCCTCGCCTGCGTCTTTGCGCGCCACCCAAAACTTTGCGCACACTGCAGCCGCCGCCCGCCCGCTTTTCGCAGCGAGTCGCACGCCTCCAAGTGCCGTGGCAGCCCCTCCGCACCCGCCGCTGCCGCTGCCCGGTTTCGGGCTCCAGACTTTTCCCTCGCTGCCTCCAATTCCCACCCAGGGGGCTCCCTCGCGGCTGCGGGGAGCACGGCGCCCTGCCCGCGGTGGGCTGGCAGTGCGGGTGCGGTGTTCCGGAAGACCACCTCGCCGGGTCCGGTAGCACCCGCGGGACAGGCTGGTCCCCCGGCCATCCCCACCCTGGCGCGCCCACCCCGCGCCTCCCACTCCGAGGCAGGCGAGCGCAACACCTTCTCCTACCTTCCAGCCGCTGAGGACCACACTCTCCGCTCAGCCCTCTCGACTCATCCTCTGGCTGCAGGAGAGGGCGACCGGGCTCCGCTTTTGTTCCCTGGGGCTGGCAGGTCCGTGTCGGGCCAGGGCGCGGGAGCTGCCGCCCGAGCTGGGTATCCCGGACGGGGGATGCTCAGCTCACTCCCAGCAGCTCTGCCGGCAGCAGTAGCGGCGGCGGCAGCAGCAGCGGCGGCAGCAGCAGCAGCAGCAGCAGCAGCAGTAGAGATAGTGCTGGCTCTCTGCAGGCCACATCTTTCATACCTTATACATCACTACCGCATTCCCCCGAATAGGGGAGCCCCACAGCATTTCGCCACCTAGCGCAGAATGCAGGAGCCCGCAGCAGTGGCAAAGCCGACCCGGCCAGGGTGTGAGCACCGTGAGGGAGAAGGTCCTCAGTACCCACTGGCAGACTCCCTCCCCTCTCCGATCACAGAAAAGCCTACGACTTGCAGACGTTCTGGGAATGGCTCTTCCCCAGGGAGGCCTGGACTTCAGGCCAGGCAATGACGATCTCTTTGGGGGAGCCCTCCTTGCTGCCGCTGGAGTCTTGGCCAGCACGTGCCTCTACAAGGCCTCCTTCTCGCGTTAGTCTTCACACACACACACACGAGGCTTTGCAGCAACAGACACACGCTCTCCGTGTCCCAGAGACACTCTTCTGCTCTCCCCAAGATCCAGGGTGTGGGCTCGGGAGCAGGCAGACAAGGGTTCCAGTCTCAGTTGTGCGACCATCAGCAAACTGCTAAATGATGGAGCCTCCATTTCTTCATCTGCAAAATGGGAATCAGATGAGCTGTCTCAGGATTGTTGTGAGAATCGAATGAGATAAGCACGGAGCTTAACATACATTGAGTGATGGGGTTCTTCCTTCATCCAGTGCAGATCCACCTTTCCTGGGATGATCATGTTTCAGTCACGATTCACCCATTCAAAAGTATTTATTGTGTGCTTACTTATTAAGTGCCAATCTCTATTTTGTGGAGTCGGGGTAGGACCTTCAACAAGATAGGCAAGTGATCCTTACTCTCTTGACACTTTCTCTCTAGTACAGGGACACAGTAAATAAACCAGTAAATTAACAAGACACCAGCAGATAGTAATAACGACTGTGACACTATAAATGGCAATAATTTAATGTCAGATGGTGGCATGTGATAGGAAATGACCAGGATAAGACATCAGGTTGGCAGTTAGGAAAGGACTGTCTGAAAGATGGCAGCTGACCTGAGACCTATATGATAAGGGGCCAGGCATAAAAGATCTGAAGGGGAAAACATTAAAGACAGAAGAGCAAGTGCAAAGGCCCTGAGGCAGGAGTGAATTGAATACATTTGAGCAGCAGAAGGAAACCAACTATGGCTGGAATATAGCAAGAGTGGTGATTAGTGGTATCAGATAAGGTGGGGAGGTAGAGAAAGAGGCTGGTCTTATGGGAGGAATTTAGTAAGGTGATTAGACTCAGAAGTTTGGAGTTCAGAGGGAGGTGATTGTTCTGGGATTAGAGATAGTACCACTTGCATTTGTAAAGGCTCACCTGGGCTGTTATGCAGACAATGGACTGGAAGGGACATGGGTGGAAGCAGGTGAACCAATTAGAGGCTCCTACAGTGGTGAATAAAAGTCCCCTTCCGTTCCTTGGCCAGTACAACCACAGTGCCCTCTCCTCTTCCACTAGGTCTGGTAGGGGGAAGGGCCCCTTGGCAGGTACCCTGGGAGCTTGAATGTGAATTTCTCCCACCACTCTGAGTATCCTTTTCCTCAACTGGAAAATGTAAATAATAATATATATTCTTATTAAATTATTGTGAGTATTAAATGAGAGGACAAAGGCACCTACGGTGTTAAATAAGTGTTAATTTCATCTTCACTATATACATCATTTCTAGAACCTCCAGAGGGCTCTTCCAGGGGCCTCCAGAGTGCTCCTACAATACCTCTGCTCCATCTGGGGTAAAGGAAGGTTGGCCATTCCTATCCTGGAACTGTCTTGCCCAGGGCCTGCAGGGGTAACCTGTTGGGTCTAGAAAGAGTTCCCCTCAACACCTGCAGAAAGGCTTGCATTGGTAACACCGGCCCCTGCACCCATCATCCATCACCTTTGCAAGCAGGAAACCAATTTTCATTTTGTTTAGGTCCTTTTGATTTTTGTTTCCCTGCCTGACACCCTCATCTAGTTTTAAACATGCAGGACATCATCATATGAAGCACTCGAGATATAAAAATAGAAAGGGGAAAAGGGGGGCGCTGAGCTGGGCTGGGGTGTCGAGCAAGAGATGGTAGGAAAGGAAAACAGTCCTTTCTCTCTTAGCAACAGGAGGAAAGGTTCTCAGCTGAGACACGTGAAAATTCTCTTGCATCCATGCATTCTAATAGATTCCAGAGGCCTTCAGAATCCTTTTCTCCATCAATACCACATAGAAAGGAACAGGAACGTTTTGGTATTCCCCTTTTGACAGACGAAGGAGGTGAGCCCCAGCTAGGTGGTGACAGAGCTGGCACTTGGCCCCAGGTGCTCTTGACTTTCTCCCTCTCCATGCCTAAATGCTTCAAGTGGCCACAACCTAACAATGTTGCCTAGCTTCTAATACTCTCAAGCATTTACCCAACTGAGACCCAGAACTGTAGGTCTCAGAGATAGTCAACTCATTCCCTTGCACCCAGCTCAATGTATTGTACTCCTCATCGTTCTCCAGGACAGTTTTCTTTAGGGACTAGGATACTTAAGTCCAAACACAGATTTCAAATGTTAAGTGGCCCTAGAAATGGACGTACTCTCTCACTATTTCAGGTTGGAGGCCAAGGAAAGAACAGATGATAACGGGTGCATCTTTGACATGCTGCATGGCTGTAAGAAAGAATGTGAGACCTGGCTTTGAGTCCCTGCTCTGTCATTTATTGTGTGTTCTTGAGTAAGTTGTTATGAGCACTGTTTTAATTACCTCATCTATAAAGTAGAGTCAGGGGGCACATGGATGGCTCAGTTGGTTAAGCGTCCTACTCTTGATTTCGGCTTGGGTCATGATCATCATGGTTCATGAGATCAAACCCCCTGTCCGGATCTGAGCTGATAGCACAGAGACTGCTTTGGAGACTCTGTCTCCCTCTCTCTCTCCCTCTGCCCCTCCCCTCCTTTCTCTCTCTCTCAAAACTAAATAAACATTAAAAAAAAAAAAAACTACAAATAAAGTAGGGTCAGTATCTGCCCCCAGAAGTTGTTGTGCATACTATAGGAGCTGCTGTAAGGGTGTACTCAAAATACATAATGCACCTTAAATATTTACACCCTTCTCTTCTCCCTCCCTTCCATCCCACCACTGTCCCTGTGCTGGTTAACACAGAACTCTCAAAGGAATAAACGAAGCCCTGATTTGTGGCATTTGCCAATTTCCTTGGTGTAAATATTCTCACCATGTCTGATTTCGAGCTAGCAAAATGATGTCACTGAATGTGGAGTTGGGGGAGGTGTGCCCCACAGCCCTTGTGAGCCTAGGCCGGCTGAATTAAGCACACCACTGCCCATAAAACCCCACCCCGGACAGGTGAGGAGCACTTTATAGCTCATGAACCCTTTATTCTATATCATCTCCCGAGACAGTCACAAGAATCTGTGAAGGGAAATGTCATCCCTATATATCTGACAGACAGGGAAACTGAGACTGGGAGGAACCGAGTGATTTGCCCAAAGTCAGACAACCAGGAAGTAAAAGAGCCAGCACCCACGCCTGGACCCTTCTGGCTCCAAATCCCGGGATCCTTCCACATCTGTGCCACTCATTCCCTGTGACATCACTGTGTGTCTTTCTTTTTAGGTGCTGAGATGCCAGAGCCTGAACCTCCGTTTTTCAGTCTGACAGGCGAGAATAGTAATCCCAGCCCTGCCTTCTTCACAGATGCCCTGAGAATCAAATGAGATAATGCAGATGAAAGTGTTTTTCAAAGCACAATGCACCCTACGAAGATAAAAGGATGAATATTACAGTCAGTAGCTGGAGGAAAGATATGGGAGCAACAAATCCCAGGCCCTGTGGGGACTTGCGTACCACAGGGGAGGCAGGACCACCCCGAACGCACTCCCTTCAGATCGACGCTCAAAAGAAAACATGCGACAAGATGTACGCTCAGTCTCCTTTTAAATGTTTATTGGTACAGAGACGGTTCGAATTGTTCTCCAGAAGTCTTTTGGCTTTTCCTTCTTGCTCTGTACAGAAATATGCTTATTCCTTACTCCAGTGCTGCCCTCTACCCCACTCGCCTCTGTCTGAGAGGTCAGGATCACCAGCTTACGGCAAAGAGAATTTATTGGCTGGTTGTCACCTGGCAGTCCAGGGTGCAACCAGCCTAGGGTCTTCATTGATTCCAGTGCTATCACTGTGTCTGTGATCTACCTCTATCTCCCTCTCTCTCTCTCTCCCTCTCTCTCCGCTTTGCTTTCCTCTGTAGCTTGCCTTCCCTGCATTTGCCATACTGCAGAAAGCTTCTTTCCTGGGGGGGGGGGGGGGGGAGGGTGGGAAAATGTCATCTTAAGAAAGAGATATTCTATCTCCCAGTTTCAAGCATACAAATTCCTACCAAAAAAAAAAAAAAAAAAAAAAAGAAAAAAAAAGTTACTTCCTGTCCCAGATTGGATCACATGTCTAATTTCTACCTTGGTAAAAAGGTAAAGGTAAAGGCGTACCATGATTAGCCAGGCCTGACACAGACTCAACCCCAGGGCCAAACATCATGGAGCAGGGAAGAGGCAGTTCCCCTAGAGCAGGAAGATCCCGTTACCAGATAAAAATGAATACCGGGGACACAACATTAACAGGCATCTTCTGTGGTGGCAGAGGCAAATTCAGACCCTGGCTTCCCTAATTTCAAAGCCTTTGCCTGTTGTGTCATCCTGCACTGATTCCAAGCACGGAGCACAGCAGGATTAGAAGCCTGGCATGGCAAGCGGATTGCATCTAGAGTGATATGATGTAAGCTTTATACGTCACGGCAACGTCTGACGTATTCTTCAGTACCTAGCACATTGTAGGCACCCCCTGAATGTTTATCGAATGAATGACAGCGCCAGCTGATTGACAGGACATGGAAGGATTCTGAGTCCCTACCAGGAATCAGTAGAAAATAGTGCTGGGATTGATGACCAGTCGAGGCCACGGGAGGATGTGGATCGTGGCCGTATTTACTGCAGGTTTGAAGACCCTGCTCTCTAATCAAGGCTCAACACGGCAGGATCATCACTTCCGGTAACCTCATAATGTTGCTGCTTTATACCAAGTGTCATTCCTTAGAATACTGCATTTCCAGCTATGCCAGAGGACACGGTGCAATTCATAGTGGCCTAGTGGCATTGATCCACCTCTAGCAGGCTGCCATTCTCAACCTAATGCAGGCAGAGTCTACCTTGGGCCATTCACACTCGCTCGTCCTTGTCTTCATCATGCCCGATGGCAACAACTGGCAGGTAAATACTCCATAAAACGAAGGGCTGGGGGAAGGTGAGGGGCGGCGGGGGGTGGGGGGAGGTTGCCAAATTGGGAGTCAGAAGACAAGAGTGGTTCCAGTTCACTTTTGATTGGTAACTTGCTCAGTGATCTTGGCAACTGCATTTGGGCCTCTGTTTTGTACTCAGCTAATGTTCATCAAATGCTTATTCCACTTTCATGCCATTCTTAAAACAAGCCTGTAAGGTAGGTACTATTATGTCCATTTTACAAACAGAGGAATTGAGACCCAAGGAGATTAAAGTGTCTAAGCTCCTGTGTTTAAAGGTAACACAGGTAGGAGTCAATTTTGGGACCCCAATGACCATGCTCTTCCCATTGTATCACTGCTCCTTCTCCAGGGTCTTGGGCCACAGAGCTCAGCTACAGGGTCTTTGGAAAGGGTGTCCCTTCCCACTTGGCCCTTCCCTGAGGTGAGAGGGGACTGAGAGCCAGGTGCTACCGTTCGGAGAACATGCATTTCTCTCCCCATCTAGTGAAGGTTTAACAGAACACCCTTCACCCTCACTGGCATTGTTGCCAAAGAATCTACGGGTGCACGGTTGCCAGGGTGATTAGAGAGGCTGCAACGAGGACGGACTCGGCAGGACAGGCTCCACAGAAGCTCCGGAGAGTTCTGAAGATGCTGTGGGCCAGCCCTTGCAACTGCGAGCCTCTGGTTGCAGTCTGTGTGCCGAATGTCCCCTCTCCAAGGGCCAGCATGCTGCACCCTTAAAGGCTAATGGCAGACCGAAGGAAAGAGGCAGCAAAATGGGGAGGAGAAAAGGTGGGAACTTTAGACACTTAACTAGGTGTTGAATTGCGGAGATTTATTCAGAAATGCGCTCAGATGGTAGCCAGAGGGATCCACTACAATGCTGCAATTTATGACACACCTACTGTGTGCATTAGCTCCTGGAACCCTCCCCTCTCGTCTCCACAGTATGCTATTTTAGGATCATATTTATATTGTGTGTGTGCCGGGCTGTCGTCCCCCACCTGCGAGCTCCCCGAGGCTATAGAGTTGGTGTTGTTCCTCTGTGCATCCCCAGACTCTGGCAGACAGGCTGGCACTAATGTGGGCCTGGGACACATTTGATGAACGAACAAACATGCCTTATAAGTGCACAAACAAGAACCCACCCAGGTTTTCTGACTCCGAGTCCACAAATTGATCTCCCCCACCTTCGTGAACTCCTATAAAAATTACTGCCTGGCAATTAATTTGACACTCATATGCTGCCTTGCACCATCTCTTGAGTTGTTGTGCTATGATCTGAAATTTTTATTGTTATCAAACATTTCACATGGGGATTTATGTCTTGTTTTCATAACTAGGCTGTAAGCTCATTCACTCATGCAATAAACATTCCTTGAATTATGCATGGGGCATTGTTACATAGGTTATCATATTTAACCTCCCCTCCTTTTCCATAAAGACATATTTTTTTAAAGTTTATTTATTCATCTTGAGAGAGAGAGAGAGAGTGCATGCACTCCATGGGAGGGGCAGAGAGAGAAGGAATGAGACAGAATCCCAAGCAGGCTGTGCACTGCCCGATGCCGGGCTCAAACTCACGAACCCTGAGATCATGACCTGAGCTGAAACCAAGAATCAGATGCTTAACTGACTGAGCCATCCAGGTGCCGCTCCGAGAAGATATTCATTTGGACCCTGCTGTGTGTCACAGGCACTGTGCTCAGTGTGGGATATCATTGGTCCCAAAAGAAATCAAACTCAAATGCCTTTAAGGGCTACATTAGGAAGTGCGACAGGTGAAGGAGTTGATTGCTTAAGAGGGGGTGAATGTGTTTGGACAGGGCATCTGCGCGTGGCTGTACCGCTTGTGCCCCACACACAGATGCCCAGATGAGAGAGTGAGGATGGGCTGAAGTCCTGCCCATCCTGTGTTCACTAAGCTGAGCGTTCAGGCATAGGGCAAGGTCTAGCTGTAGGCAGAAACAATTTTCCTTTCACTGGAAGGCACCTCGACTTGCCAAGTCTGCACCTGAGGCTATGACTGACCAAAAGGGCTATTTTTTTTCAAAGTTTCACAAAAACATTGCATATGCTAAGGGACAGCCTAGCTACTTGTGGTATGTGTTGGCATTAAAATTCAATTAAATAGATTGTTACCCAAATGGAATCCTTCTGTAAAACATATTCCACTTGGAGGAACTTTAGTTTCTGACTGACTCTAAACAATGCTACAAAATAGACATTAGCCACTTAATCTTACAATGGGGACAGCTAGACTTCAGAGAGTTGAAGTGACAAATGTGAGGTGACAGTTTAGAATGTAAGACTCAAACAGGTGAAGTCAATGCTAACTGGAACTCCGCTTCTGAAAAGTAACAGGTCATGGGCCCCTTCTGCTTGAGTGTGGAGCTTGGCCAGGCCTCCAAGAATCTGTGTGGTGCTTAGCTGGGGCCAGGGAAGATTTGCCGATTCAGATTTTAAACGTGTGCTGTTGTCACAGGAAGGCCTCACCCCAACACGCCTCCATTCACACACACGCATCCAAGGACAATGCAGGGGATCCCCAGGCAAGGGACGTGCAGGCTCTCTCCTGTCCTGGCATTGCAACTGTGGGTCTCTTCACACACCAGGAGGAGTCTGAGAACCCCGCGAAGGAGCAGCTGTGTCTGTCAGCCTCACAGGCAGTGACAAGTCGCTGCAGACAACAGACATGCCGGGGGCACAAGGACCCATTCTGTTTACTTTGCCTCCCTACTGCTCAGTTGTTCAGTCCAATCTGTTTCAGGAGTTCAGTCAGTGAGAAGAGTGAAAAAGAAATCCTTAAACCAACTGGCCAAGATATTCTGCAGGTCTAGCTAAGGGCTTCCTAGCAAAATGAACAGAATATGGTTTCCAAGGCCACCAGTTAACCAGGGCTCTCCTTCCAAACTCTGCTATTAAATCGCTGTGTGGCTGTGGGCCAAGCACTTGCCCTTTCTGGGATCAGGTCCTTCTTCATAAACATGGGGCATTGGACTAGGTGGATTCTGAAGCTCCTGGAAGTTCTGTGGTCTCTGGTTTAATGATTCTTGGCAAAACTGGACTCGGAGAGCACCAGGTATTGAAAGAGGACTGGCCACTCAGTAGAGAGGAAGATTTGGTAGTTAGATAAGGAGCCCAGATCTCAAACCCTGTCAACTCTGATGGCATTAATTGAATTCCTGCTTTTTACATTTACAGGTCTAAGGATGTTTTTAGTTAATGCAAGTTCATATGCGCTGGGGGATCTGTGGAAAGGGTTATGCCCATGGGGATCTAACCCTCTAGATAGACAAGCAGCAATGTCCTGTGTTAACAAGATAAGGACTTTGAAAGAAAAATATTCTGGGTTCAATTTTTGACTCTGCCCCAACACTCAATAAATAGTTTCTGAATGAACAAACTCACTGTGTGTCCTTGGACAAATTGCTTAATTTCTCTGAGCTGTGGTTTCCTCCATTGCTAAATGGGATAATAACAATGCTGGTCTAACAGGATTGTGAAATTGATGTGAAAATGAGATGATTAAACTAGCCCACAGTAGGCATCAAAAAGTACTATTTTTCTTCCCCTTTTCTCTTTCCTTGAAGAGGTACAATATAAAACTGCAAAAAGCTTAAACAAACTGGAACGGAGACAAAGGATCCAGAGATGGAAATGTGTTTATGTGATTTGGCACATTGGGAGAGAGGGCAGGCTTTCATGGGAAGCTCCTTGTGGAAGAGGCTTGTAAATTTTTAACCCCAAAACTGGGCAGTCATGGCTCCCAGTCCAAAGCAGAGCTGAACTATCTTACCTTAGATGTCTGGCTAGATAAAACCTGAGGAATGAGTGAGCAAAGGGAAACCAGTGCTTTCTGAAGACACCCTCTCTTAAGAGAGAGAAGGAAGAAGGATCTGAGCTGAACATGCCTAGATATTATTCTTAAATTCATATTCAAAAAAATTACTTTATTTCTTCCAGAGAAAGGCAAAGAAAGGCCAGGTGCATGCAAAGACAAAAGTTTCCTCGCATGAAACAGGAGTAAGAAAAAGATGCCTATCTGACTCTAACAACAACCCACAGACAAGCTTCCAAACCCAATTTAAAGTGAGGTTAAATACCCCAGACATCCCCCAGATGAAATTTACCAAAACCATCCATGGAGTCATCACTTCCCCAAAATGTTGATTTTGAGGTCACTATGAACCATTTAAGCAATGATGTCTGAGTGGCAAATAGGTCTGTATGCCTGTAGCTCCAGAGTTAGTTCTGGGCATAAGCTATCATTGTAGGAGTCATCAACCTGTGGAAGTAATTAAATATATGAGAGTTATGAGACTTCTCAGAGAGTGGATGGAGTAAGAATAGAAAAGAGTCTAAAACTCAGCCCTCTAGAACACCAACAGTTAAGGGATAGGAAAAGAGGAAAAGCCTTAGAGAGGGCACTGAGGCACAGCCAGAGATGCAAGGGGAAAGCCTGGAGAAGGATAGGGTTTGTGAGTCAAAGGAGAGGGAGATTTAAGGAGGAGGGAGTGGTCATCAGTCCACAAGTTACTGAGAGATCAAGCTTGAAATAAACATTGACAAAAGACCATCGGATGTCAAGTGCGTAGGTCAATGAAGAGTCATTTTAGTGGGGTGATAAGAGCAGAGTCCAGAATGCAGGGGACGATTGGGAGATGAGCAATACTGTAGTGCATTTTTCAAAAGTGTGGTAGGGAGGAAGGTGGAACGTAGGGCAGTGGCTGGAGGTACAGGCTCAGTTCAGGAAGCAAATCGTTCTTTTGTTAAAATATAAAGATACTTAAGCATGCTGAGGGGAAGAAACCAGGAGAAAAAGGAAAGATGAGTATGTAGAGAGAGGTGACACTGGGTGGGGCAAGGTCCTGAGGAGGCAGGAAGATGAACTCTGGAGTACAGATGAAGAATTTGGGAACACGGATTTAGAATCAAGTAGATGGGATTGCACTCTACTGTCCAGTGCTCTAAACTCCAACAAGTTATTTAGCATTCCGTCTCCTCCCCCAAACTCAATTTCCTCTGCAAACTAGGTATAATAAATAATACCTTCCTAAAGCAGTCATCAGGGCTGTGAACAAATATTTGATACTCTTACTCTGGGCATATGTTAGGATCATACTTTGTCATCCCAAATAAGCTCAGGCAAGGCCTTCCGACTTATTTTGTTCAATGAAATATGGAGAGAAGTGATGGGCGGCACTTCCAGGCGGGAGCTTTGGGAGCCAGTGTGTGCTTCACCATGTTCTCTTTTCCCTCTGCTGTAACAGCCTCAGTGTCTACAGTGGCTGCCCTACCACTGTGAGTCTTGGGGTCAAAATAAATAAAACACTGAAGAGAGTCACCAACCTACGACGGACATGTAGCATGAGTAAGAGATAAATTGTTGTTTTAAGCCACAAAGATTTTAGAAAAGCTGGTGACTGAACCATAACCTACCCTACCCTTACTGATGAACTACTTGTAAAATTACTGTGAGAGTTACATGAGAAAATATGTATTATACCATCAAGAATAACATAATATGGAAAACAGAAATAACTTAAGAAATGATAATTCATTTTACATATTGGGAGCTGTAAACAATGATGCTCAGCTGAAAGGAAGCATTTGAAGTTGTTTATAGAATACAATAATTATTTTAGTTGTGATTGAAGCTAGTTAACATTTATTGAACAATTACTACAAGCCAGAATTCAGATAGACAAAAAGCCCTTGTGCCTGTTTGCTTCTTTTCTCTGTCATTTGTTTTCTCTCTCCCGTGATTATTTCTGGTGATTCTTTTTGACCAAACAGATCTTGTATATCTGGACAATTAGTACAAGAAGGAGCCCCAGAAATCACCCAGTACAGTTTCTACTCCATGTCAGAGTTCCCTCTAGAACTTTATTTCCCCGATATGTAGGCATTCAAATTTTGCTAAATCACTCTCAGTTGACAGTTTGCTTGCTCCCTTTTATGGCAGAAGCTAGACCATAAGTTTTAACATGTCAGGGACCAGGTTTGCCTTGTTCATTTTGGAATTTCCTATGGCCAACACAGTACCTGGCAACATAGTGGAAAGTTCATAAATATGTATTAAAGAAATAAGTGACCAAATAGACAAACTTTTTGATAACTAATTTTTAGCTTCCTCGTCTGTACAACGGTGATTGTGATACTAATCTCAGAAGATTTTAACAAGTTAACATTTGAATGTGAGTGTACCTGGTACATTGTAGAAGCTCTATTCGTGTTCACTCCCATCCTGTATCTCCCTTCTCCTTCTTAAACAGAGGAAAAAGCAAATGCTGCAATACAAACTGAGCTATTCACATTGGTCTTCCAACTAATTCCCCACAGCCAAACTTATGAGTAATTCCTGGAACAAAGGCATGATACATATGGCAAGCACTTAAAAATGTGAAGTCATGGATTTCAGGAGGCAGCATGGTTCAATGGAATTCAGGCTCTGCAGTCTGAAAGATCCAGATACAAATCCACTCCTTGTGGCCTGTCTGACCATATAACTCTCTTATATTCACCAGCAGCCATCAATATTCTTATCTTAAATGGGGCTATCTCATAGGGTTGCTGCAAGGTCTGAAGAAGAAAATTGATGTGAAGTGCTTATCACTGGGCCTGGAACATAGCAAACTTATTAAATAGATATTGGTGTTACTAGGTTAGGGTATTATGACAACTTAGAGGCGTTCTAGTTTAACCCCAAATCGGTTCACACTGCTGGGTAACCAGATCCTGTCATTGATGTGTTGGCTTTCACCACCATATTTCCATAAATAGATATAATCTGTCATCCTGGTCTATCCTGATGTATTGGTAAGGGTAACCGTAGCTGCTATAACAAAGAAATCTAAAGTATATACGCCTCAGACAGGATGAGAGTTTATTTCTCATTCAAGTTCCTGATTGGTGAGTGGCTTTCTTTCAACTGGTGAGTTGGGGATATAGGTTACCTCTGTCTTTGACACTTGGTTTCCAAGAACACCAAGCTTGTTTACATTAAGTCATTAGAAAAGGAAAAAGAATGAAGAAACCGTATCCACTGATTACCTTGATGTGGAAGTAACACATTTATTCTTACATTCCATTGGTGAAAACTAATCATATGGCATTTCCTAAATAGAGGGGTGCTGGCAAATATAACTGCTAGATGACTCGAAAACTATTTCCAAGTTTATACTCTATTCTACTTCTATGAAAGACTGAGCTTGAATTTTGATGGTCAGCTAGACATATCCTTCATAACTGATAAGGCTACTGTCATCTGTATTTTGTTTGCTATGATTTGCACAGTCCTGGAAGAAAGGTTTTAATTTAAACACGGGCAGCTCTAACATATTATATACCATGTGGCATAACTCATAAAAATTTCAAATAAATTTTATGATGGAGGCAAAAGTAGAATATATAATGTGTCAGGAACGGAGGAGAGAATTATAGAGGGAAAGAAGAAAGAACTAAGTAGAGCTAGGAGAAGGTATTTTATACATACAACATATCATATAAGCTTTCCATGAACCCTGTAGGGATAACCTATCCCCCATTCAGGAAGCAAGGAAGCAGGCTCAGAGAGGAGGCATGGCTTGCCCAACTTCATGTTATATAAAACTTCAGGGCTCAGACTCAAACCTGGACTGCTCCAACTATAAAGCCAAGGTCCTCTCTTCCTCCAGATGTGAATGTAAGAGGAGCCTCCGAGTTTAACTAGTTTAGTCCTCACCACTGATCTGCTTTCTCCTCCAATTAGTCAAACTTTCACAAATTCCTTTTCCTCTAGGGATAATAAGTTTGCAAGTGGTTTTAATTCCCACTTCTGCTGGCAATGTATTGTACATCTCACCCCTAGGTATAATTATAAGCACAGTCTACTGGTTGTCCACTTTTATCGACTCCCCTATTCAAAACCATTTTTCCATATTGCACAAAGGGGTACTTAAAAATTCTCTTTACAGTGGAAACTATGAATATCCCACCTGAAATGACCCAACATCTGCCTCCTCCCTCAGCCAAATCCCAGCCATATCTTGCCAGTAATGTCCCTACCATTTTGAATGGGAGGGGGCAATAGGATCGGAATTACTGGAATTGGAATGTGGAATTCCACACTAGGAATTTGGCTTTACCTCTTCAATCCAGCTTGAGATCCTGCTTTGAGGGATAATAACAATTAAAAAAATAGCTTCATTTGCTGTAGGTGATTTATTCATAAATGATTCATATTTGTCTAATAACTTGTACCCACCCCTCTCATCCAGAAGGCACCCATCAGCAACAAAGAGCCAACTTTGCTGAATTTGACTCTGACAGATGCTGATATTTGATCACTCCAATTTATAGGAATCTCTCTGTCTCAACACACACACACACACACACACACACACACACACACACACCCCAGAGAAGCTGGTACAATTCATGGGGAGCATTAATTAGTGCATATCAAATGTGAGTTTGACAGGGATATGATTTAAATACAAAGATGCCTGAAGAATTATGATTCAATATTTGAGCTCCAAGCTAGTCTGATGCTATTCTATCCACCTGAACAAATGCAGCCTGGCTTCCTACCTTCTCTTCAGCTGGTAGGTCTGAAGGGGCCTATTCTGAGAGAGAAAGGGTGGGGAAGATTTCCACACATTTCACAGCAAGGTGAAAGACAGCTGGGACTAAGGGGCAGGCTCCTCCACCCCTCCCACTGCTGTCAGGAAATACGGATCTTATGTCCAGGAGCAGAACATAAACACCCAATCAGTTGGTGTCCCATCGAAGCTTCCATTCAGGACCTGACATCTTAAATGTGGGACATCCAGTACATATGTGTGAACTCTCCTTAGCCTCATTTTCTTGCTACACCTCATGAATTTGTTATGTATTTATAAGAGTTTACATGTTTAGGAAGATCACTTATGCCAGGCCCTAATCTAGCATTTGCATGCAATTTCTCACCCATTCCTCACAAGAACTCCACGAATTCATGGATGAAAGAGGAAACTGAAAATCAGAGAATTAAGACATTTTCCCAAGGGTACCTAACTAGCAAATGATGGAGTGAGGATTCAAACAGTAGCCCATGCTCTTACCTTATCCCCTCCTGTCAGTTCTCTTCTGGCTTGAAATAGAAGCTATTCAGTGTAAATCAGTGTAAGTAGAAAAGGGAGTTTGTTGTTTCTCTCAACTAAAATGCTGAAAAAGTACCTAGCATTTGGTCTGGCTCAACTGAGATGCTTCAACAATGTCATCGGGCTTCTTTTTTTCCTCTGTTCTTCTTATACTCTCTGCATGCGTACTTCCATGGGGTCAGCAAAAACAGCCACAAGTGTGTCCAGCTTATATCATCCTTATAGTTGATGATATCAAAGAAAAGAGTATCTTCCTCAAAGGTCCTTTGGAAAAGTCCTGAAAAGGCTCACTTGCCATACCTTGGGCCTAGCTTGTCTCTCGCTGTGGTCAGGGGAGGAGTATTATGACCAGGCAGGGAGTGCATGAGGTTACCCTTTACTGAATCTCCTGGAATGAGAAGGAGTGGTTTCCCCAAAGAAAGGGATGCTGAGTAGACACTGGTGTATGTCCATCTCATAAGGATTAGAATAGCATATAGCAAAAACCTAATACACAATGCTTCTTATTTCTTAACCCAAAGATGAGACAACTCCCCAAACTATCTTTTAAAAAGTTCTTGCTTCATGCATCCACCTGTGATACATTCAGAACATTCAGTTTGGAATCCCCTCCATTCCTAGAAACTTCAATCTCCTTAGATTTCCATCCCCCAAACCTCCCTTTTGCAGTCCTTATCCTGGCTGGTATGAGAGTTATTTATGACAATATTCGTCCATCTAGTTCTCTGCACCCACTACAGTTTGAGCTGGGCAGGTACCTAATCTCATTGACATAGAGCAGAGATGAAAGCTTGGGCTTTGCAATCAGAGAGATCTAGATTTGAATCCTAGCTCTGCTACTTGTGACCTGTATGAGCGGTTGAAGTTGCTTATCCATTCTTAACTTCATTTTCCTCATCTATAATATGGTGATAAGAACACACATCTTTCATTTTAAAAATTATGCTTTTACAGCCACACTTCAACTTACAATGTACTTAAGGCAACTTAGAACAATGCATATAATAAAAAAACAAATACTAGGGCAGGAGAAATTATAAATAACAGTAGACATTTAAAATCTGAGGAAAAGTAAAGACACAAATATATAGATCTTCATAATTATTAAGTTATAACAGATGGTACATAATTATTAAAATTGAGCTACACATTTCCTGGGAACAAATAGTAAAGGGGAACTTTAAAGTTAAGTGATCTCCTTTCTATGTGTAAAAAAAATGTGAGGAAGAAACATTCCAAGTCTTCATAAAAGCAAACTCCTTTGCAGAACTTATTTCATTTTTTTTAAGTTTATTTACTTTTGAGAGAGAGAGAGACAGAGTGGGGCAGGAAAGGGGCAGAAGGATAGGGAGACACAGAATCTGAATCAGGCTCCAGGGTCTGAGCTATCAGCACAGAGCCCGATGCAGGGCTTGAACTCATGAACCACAAGATCATGACCTGAGCCAAAGCAGATGCTTAACTGACTGAGCCACCCAGGCACCACTATGGAACTTATTCCTGAATAATCACCAATAGGCATTTGTGATTAATGAGATGTGGAATAGTATAGGTCAAACCCTTGATTGCTCGTTCAAACCAAATGCCGTGCAAAGACACAAATTAATGGAAACACATTCCATGTTCATGGATTGGAAGACATAATAGTGTTAAGATGTCAATATGACCCAAAATGACCTATAGATTTAATGCAATACCTGTCAAAATCACAGCTGCATTTTCTGTAAAAATAAAAAATTGCATCCTAAAATTCACACAGAATCTGAAGAGATACCAAATAGCCAAAATAATCTAGAAAAGAAAGAACAAGAGTAGAGGTCTCATACTTCCTGATTTCAAAATTTATTACAAAGTTACAGTAATCAAAACAGTGTAGTACTGGCAGAAAGACATACAGATCAGTGAAATACAGTAGATCCACAAATAAACCCTTGCATATATGGTCAAATGATTTTTGACAAGGGTACCAAGGTCATTCAATGTGGAAAGGACAGTCTTTTCAACAAATAGTGCTGAAAAAAAAAACCCAGATATCCACAAAAGAATGAAGTTGGAACCTTATCTGCACCATATATAAAAAGTAATTCAAAATGGATCAAAGACATAAACATGAGACTGAAAACTGTAAAACACTGACAAAAAAATAGGGTAAAAGCTTCATGACATTGGATTTAGCAATGATTTCTTGGATATAGCCCCCAAAGCAGAAGCAACAAAGGTTAAAATACATAACTGGGTTTCATCAAAATTTAAAACTTCTACACATCAAAGGACACCAATCAACAAAATGAAAAAGCATGTTTTTGGGAGAAAAAAAAAACTTGCAAATCAATTATCTGATAAGGGTCAATATCTAGAATATGTAAAGAATTCTACAAATTAACAGCAACAACAAAAACCTAAATGACCCAAATAAAACTGAGCAGAGGACTTGAATAGACATTTCTCCAAAGATATACAATTGGCCAAAACGCATATGAAAAGATGTCCTAGCCAACATCACTAATCATTTAAAAAAATGCAAATAAAAACCACATTGAAATATGACTTCACACCCATTAGAATGGCTTTTAGTAAAACAAACAAAAACCCAGAAAATAACAAAGTGTTGGCAAAGAGGTGCAGAAATTGGAACTTAGGTACTGGTGATAGGAATATAAAATGATCCAGCCATTATGGAAAACCATACGACAGCTCCTCAAAAAATAAAAAAAATTGGATTACCATATGATGCAGCAATACCAGTTCTGGCTATATGCCCAAAATAACTGAAAGCAGGGTCTCCAAGAGATGTTTGTATACCTATGTTCATAGCATCGTGAGTCACAATAGCTAAAAAGTAGAAGCAAGCCAAGGGGTCGACAGATGAATGGCTAAATAAATGTGGTATATCCATACACTATATTATTAAGCCTTAAAAGGGAAGAAAACTTTGACACATGGTACAGAGTAGATGAGTCTTAAGGACATAATGCTAAGTAAAATAAGCCAGTCACAAAAAGACAAATATGTGATCCTACTATTTGAGGTATCTAGAGTAATCAAATTCCTAGAAATAGAAAGTATAATTATAGTTGCCAGGAGCCAGAGGATGAGAGAAATAAACTGTTTAATGGGAAGAGTTTCAGTTTTTCAAGACAAAAAAGTTCCAGTGATTGGCTGCACAACAATGTGAATATAGTTAGCACTACTGAACTCTACAGTTAAAAATGGCTCAGATGGTAAATTTTATGTTGTGTGTATTTTATTACGATTAAAAAAACTTAATAGAAAAAACAACAAGAAAAAACCCAGCTGCTCCTTAATGCAAATTTTCTTCCTCTCTGTTCCAAGTTGAGTGCTTTTCAGAAAGCAAGAATAGATAAAATTCCACTGGGAAGTTCTGGGAAAACTACGCAGAAGAGACATTTGAACTGCCTCATCAAGGACTAGATAGACAGCTCCAGAACAGAGATCCAGCAGTGTACGTAAAGCGTGTTAAGGAACAGTACATGCCTAAGGACATGGAGTCCAGGTGTGAACTGAGTGGACAGAGTAACTGCTGATGAGGCTGGAGAGAAGCAGAGTTTTTCTGTCCTGGTAAGGAGCCTAGACTTTCACCTTGAGACACCAAGAGTCTTATTACTTACAAAATGGACTGGAGTCATCAAAATTGTCATGTCTTAATAATTTGAGAACTGGCTACCCAGTATGTGAATTACCCAAGTCTTGTCATTTTCTATATGCTGCTTTCTTTCTCATTTCACTGATAATCAACATCGCAAATATCACAGGGACAAAGAATGTTAGAGATCAGTAAATCATGAGACTGTGACTTGGTGGGGAGGTGTAAGGGGACATTACACTGAGTATATCTGGGGTGTGAAGTCTCCCTATTTCAGGAAGATGACTTTGTGCCCTGGCCAGTTTGGAGGAACCCTGTGTATACAAAAGGAATTCTCTAACTACTAATGGAATAAGAGAGAGAAGGGTGCAGAAACTTAAAAGCCTAGTTCTGGCACTTAGTCTAATATGTTGCTTGGGGCGAGGTCAATATTCAAACACAATCTTAGTTGCAATGTGTAGATAAAGTTGAGATCTACAGAAACCCCATGACCATGGCAGAAGATTCTGGCACTGGGAAATTCCTGTGCCCTCTGATGTTCAACTCCCAACACATGGAGCTGGCAAGGTCACCCTCAGAAACACTTAATTCAATCCTTTTGCTACATACGCATTCAATGCCTCCTAAGGGTAGGACACTGCTCTGGGAATTCAGAGATGAATACAGCCTGATCCCTGTCCTGAAGAACCTTATGGTCTAAAAACACAGGATGACCGATAAACTAACAAATTATGTTCTTACCCAACATCACCAGCTTTATGTAAGGTACAGTTCCAGACCTACACCATCCTGCATGATGCCTTCTTCGTTTCTTGACAGTAGCCTCTGGTGGTCTCTCTCTCCTATTAGCCCTGAGAGCAAATTATTCTCTATACCACCCACGTAGCCTTTGTCAAATGCTGTCCACTTGTAGTTGTTGGAAACTATTCTTCAATCCACCACCTAGATGATGTTTTGCTTCACAACAAGGACTTTCTTGTGGCGACCCATGCATCTCACCTTTTGACAATCCCACGTGTTGCTCCTACTGTTCCTTTTGCCTGGAAAAATCTTGACTGCTTTCTCTCTGCTGGCTAACTCCCATTCATCTCTGAAGACCCAGCCCAAAGTTTCTGGGAAATCATTCTCACTCTCCTCTCGGTGCCCTTGGCATCCTTATTCTACTTCTACGGCACTTGCTGTGCTGTTTTGAAATGCATTCACTGCCATGTCTGCCTGCCCTCCCGCCTTGGCAGGACTAGAAGTATGGCTTCACACCTTATCGGGGATGCAGAATTAATGTACTTGTTAAGATAAAGAAAACTGCTCTAATAGATAAAACCTAAAATCTCAGCGATCTAACATGTGTGAATCACAACCAGATTTTCCCCATCAGTGACAGCGGGGGATTGTGCTTCATGCAGTCATTCAGGGACCAATTTGATGGCAGTTCTGCTATCGTCACGCCTTCCAAGATCTCCCTGGTGTCTTTATGAAGCCACAAGATGGGTGAAAAAATATTGGAGGAGACCACCTCCTTCCTGACCCACCTCAGGTCAGAAGGTGCACACATGTCCTCTGTTCACATTCCACTGGAGAGAGCTGGGGATGCGGCACCTCCTGGATGTGAAGGGGCTAAAAACTGTAGCCTCTGGGTAGGCAGCCACTTCCTAGCAGTAATTCTGCACTACACAAAGGAGCAGAAATTTTTAAAGGGCAGCTGGCCATCTCTGCAAAGGGCAGCAAAAATGGACTCTTTAGACACGTCCCAACACAGTCAGGAGATACCAGTAGACTCTGAACCTGCAACCTGCAGGGAGGTTCAGCATTTAGAAAAAGAAAGTTGATGTGGGGAAAATTCTCGGATTCCTAAAAGGAACTTGGCAGAGAAAGCCTACAAACAGTATAAGACAATAAAAGATAATGCCATTTAATTTGGTCCTGTAATTATAGTTACTTCATCCCAAAGAGCCGAGAATAAACATTCTAATTACTCTACAGGTTATATGGAGATTAATAAGCCTGACTACTTCAAATCTCTCCCTGCAGAAACACACAGCTCATAAACACAAAAGATCAGGACTAGACCTGACCAATTATTAGACCTATCTCCCTGGGTGGAAGAAAGAAGGGATTGTAAGGTGAGCACCTAATTTGTTCCATGAATTGTAATAAGCATTTTATATAACTCATTTAAAGTAATTCTCAGAGCAAATGCTTGAGCACAATATTATTCAGGACATTACTGTCTCCATTGTATGTGAAGAAACTGAATGTCAGAGAGGTGGAGATAATTTCTCAAAGTGGCACAGCTGGGACTTACGTCTGGGACACCAAAGTCCACACCCTTTCCACTGTACCAAGTTCTCTACAGGGAAACCTCAAAGGTCCACAGGAAGTCTCTCTTAGAACTCTGCCCATGGAGGATCCCTTGGTTGTAAATATACACCTTCCATACTTACTTGCACAAAGGGCAGATTTTGTCACCTCAGATTAGGCCCCCGCAGTATCCTAGCAGCTTGGTGAAGCTTCCTTAAGAGGCTTGACCTTCAAACGCCCTCCTTCCAGCTGATCAGTCAGAGCGTTGGCTGTGACTTTGCGGATGGGCTTCACTGAGCTCTCACACAAACAAGAGCCTGGAATTGGACTCCCTCATGCATTTATATTGGCCTCATCAACAGGGATGACTCCAGGAGTCATCCATTTGCGAACCCTGAGTAAAGATTCTAGAAAGGAAAGAATGTACCTTGAGCAGGATGCAGAGGCTGTCACAGGAGGGGATGGGAACATTTCTTCAGGTAAGGGCATCTGCAACGTGAGCCCAAGAAAAGAGAAACGCCCTCTATGTCAGCCTGCTCTCCTCTAATGCAAGAGGGTCTCCCCTACCATGAAGAGCCACCCAGGACCACCTTTCCTCTTCCTCTCTCTGCCTCACCACACATGCCACATTCTTTTCTTCTTGAATTCCTCTTTCTGTCTGGGCCCTTAGCAGGGGGGCTGCAGCCTGGTGTGGAAACAAGGATAGGGGCAGCATAGCACAGTGATGAAGAGAATGCACAATGGCAATGGATATACCTGTGTTCCAGTCCTGGCTCAGCCACCTGAGACCTTGGGCAAATCATTTCATTTTTCTAAGCTTTAATTTCTTCATCTGTAGAACAGGGATGATAGGAATGACTACCTCATAGAATTGTCATAAAAACAAACATGTAAAATACAGAGCTTAATAACTGGCATAGATTAATTGTCCAATTTCTGGTAGACTTTTTAAAAGCCTGCAAATGAAAGACACTGGATTTGTAATTTCTTAATCCTACCTGGCACTCTCCAGCTACATCATAAAGGGAAAGTCACTTAGATTCTCTCAGTCCTAGCTACTTCATCTGTACAAGAGGATGATTGAGGTTGATGATGATGATGATGATGATGATGACAGTGAGGATGATGATGTCACTGCCTACCCTTGTACCTTTCAGAACTGGTGAGGACTCAAATGAGGTATAACATTCATAAAACTCTTGGGGCAGGGGTTAGGAATAGTGGTCAAGGAGCTCACTGTTTTGTTATGGAAGCAAAGCCAAGAAAGACATCTGACAATCTGTGAAGTGGTCTTACTATGGGGGCCAGAGATTGTAAGGGTCAAAGGGGCTCAGAAAAGAGAGATTTATAAGGGCTACAGGGAAGGTAGGATGGGCCAAGTTTTTATAAATTAATGGAAGTTGACAAGATAAGAGGGACATCCCATCAATGATGAAATGGGCACAGCCTGTGTTTGGGAAGTAAGGCAAGTTGGGGCAGGTGAGCAGGGATGAAACTCTTCTGATTAAATCATTATCCAGTGCAAAGGACCATAATTTAACATAAACAGAGGGAATGTCACTTAGAAGGAAATTGAGGAGGGGCAAAGGAAGGAGACTGTTGTTTTATTTCTGACTTTTGTGATATGGGCCTCAGTTGTTTTGGCTATCCAGCATCCATTTACCCTGATTTTCCTGGGGGATGTCCCCACCTCACACACAATTAAAGGGACTAGAATTGAAGCCTGAAACCTGAGGTTCATCCTTAACTACCTTCCCATCCAGACAGCCCTCAGGTACCATAGATTCCACTTCCTCAGTCACTCTGATTCACCCATTTCTCTCTAGCTCCACCGACACCCTGCAGTCCAACTCATTCTTATCTCTCGTCTGAGCACTCACATCAGCCTCCTACCTGGAGTCCTTGTCTCCGCTCCCCCTCCCTCCAGTTCATTCTGCTTCCTGCAGCTAGAGTGGTTTTCTCTGCCATGCCTGATGTCCCCATCCTACTGAATACCTTTTGATGGCTTCACATTACCCAGAGGGTAAGTTCCAAACTGTTCACTGTGGCAGGTCCCTCTCTATCTGGCAAGGACTCTATACCCAGGCTGCTTACATGCTGGCTTTGTGGCCTTGGGCAAGTTATTTAACTTCTCTGTTCTTCAGTGTCCTCATCTGTAAAATGGATATAATAATAGTACATACTTTAAAAGGTTTCTGTGAGGATCAAATAAATTAATAATGTGAAGTGCTTAGAACAATGCCTGGGACACTGTCAATGCTTTTTAACTGTTGCCGTCGCCACGGCCACCACCCCCACCACTAGTACCATCCTCCTCCTCCTCCTCCTCATCTTTGTATCTCATAATCTTTCCCTCTCACCCTCTGCTATAGCTATACTGATTTAATTCCTCCTAACAGTATCTCCTCTCAGCATCTTACATGCTGATCTCTCTTCTAGGGTACTGACCCCTGGGTCCACACACCACGATTCTTCACCTCTTTCTTATCTTAAGCATCTCTTTCTCAGACCATCGCAGACAAGAGTAAGATGCCCACTGCAGTCTCTGATTGTACCTCATACTCTCTCACTTGGTAATATTCATCATATTGGTTTTTACTTATTCAATATCTCTCTTACCCACTCAATTATAAACTCCTTAAGGGCAAGAACCAAGTAAGTGTCATCCAACCAAGATGGAGCTGCTACTCCATCTGCTTCACTTTCCACTCTACTGACTCCAACAGAAAAGGTGTTTCCATGTTTCACACCATTGTCTTTCCCTACACCCTCTCATTTTCATAGTGGGAAGCATCCCTCCTAGTGGAAATAAGCGTTCTACTTATTTATAGCACTATTTTATTTGACATCATTTTTTAAGTAAGCAGAAGTTCACATTTTAATCCTACTAGCTAAACAATTTAAAATATTTGTAAGGGCCATTTTCAGCCTTTGTTCTAAAAAAAGGCGGGTGATGTGGGGAGCAGACTATAGAAGCCATGCATGAGTTAGAATTAGCAGAGCTGATGCTCTGAAGGACCATCAAAAGCTGCCACTCTGCCCACTTGAAAGATGTTTCCCAAAATAAAAGACATGCCATCCACTGACACTTGCATAGTCTTGAAACCATGCGTGTTCAGCCTCGTGCCAAAAGAGTTTGGGAGAAGAGGGAGCGGCTGCTCCTAGCTCTGTCGGCAGCCGCTTCTGAAGCTACCATAGCAACAAGTATAGACTAAAAGCGATCCTTCCATATTAGGTGTGAACTGACTCCAGACAAGGAAAATAGCTTGCAGAGAAGAAGCCAACTTTACTGGAAAACTCATAGGGAGTAATTTTCAGGTGACCCATCCCCCTGCCTTCTCCTTCCCAAATCACCCTGTGAGTAATTGCACGGAAGCATTAAACAAAAAACAAAAACAAAAAAACAAAAATAAAATAAAAAACAAGAAACAAAACACTTTCCATTCCTTCAGACACCCAGACACACAACCTCGCTTGATAAAATTGCACTGGAGTCCTCCCCCACCCCCCAAATCCCAGCACTCTCCTCTCTTGTTCTGATTCTCAGCTGCCTCCATAACTCATCCATCTGTCAGCATACATATGGGTAAAAGAGGCAAGCCAGGAAGCAGAGAGGAGAAGGATTTGTATTTCATAAGCATGTTCTTAGCAGATGAGTAGAAAATGCCTTCTACCAAAACTGAGAAGAGGGTGGTGGGACTCAGCTTGGAATGACCCTTCAAATGTAGAGGCTACTCAGTCACTTGGATTCCAGTGGCAGAAACTGCCTCCCTTCTCACTACATCTCCCTACACTGACCACCCAACTGCTTCCAGTCACTCTTCCACTCTCATCCAATAGGAAGACTCTGTGTGGCACATTGAGTCCCAACCCTGTACATGTCCTTGTCTGCCCTTTTCCAGGTTCTCCTCTTCAGCCCTGAATCAGCTCAGCTCTGAACTCTGACACATAATGCCAGTGTAATCTTGAGCAAGCTCTTCATAGCTGAGCATGGCTTTCCTCATCTGTAAAGCAGGGCTAATCAAACTTACAGGTAAAGTGTGAGAATTAAGCGAGATAATGCATGTAAACCTCTTAGCACAGCGTGGCTTGTAATAAAGGATCAGTAAATGTTAGTTTTTGCCACCCATGAACTTTATCTTCCAGCTCACCTTGGGGCTGACCACAATATCTAGTCTTGGGAGATTTTGTCCTCAGGGCAAAGACCATGTTGCCTTATTTGTCTTTGTCTCAGTGACTTGCCTGCAGTCCTAGTTATCTAATACATAGTGTCCGGCTCAATGTAGGTGTTTAATACATGTTTGTTATCAAAATGTTCAGATTGATGGATGGGTAGATGGGTGAACGCATGAAGAATAAAGGGGTAGAATGCACCTTTCTCTTGCCACATTGAATCAGAGACAATATGGTTCTCTGATAAGCCATCCAACAGAGACAGGTTGCCCAGGTGGATTCACAGACTTGCCTAGTCTTCAGGTCTTTTCTGACCAGAGGCTGCTGAATGGAGTTGGCTGAATATTTCCTTCTTTATCCATATGGGAACTTGGGAATTTGGCTAAATTTCTGGTATTTTGTTTTGTTTCTCTTTCTTATCTTGACACTGAGGCTCCTTTTCTTTCTCTCCTTGAGTGCCAGCACAGATGCCAGCTGGCCCATTGGCTCAGTTAACCCCTTCCAACCTGCCCTTGGATGGCTTTGCCAATGTTCCATATTGCTTGGCTTTGCTGTGAACCCACATGGCTCCCTGCCTCATGATATTTACACTGCTAACCTGCCTCTCTCTCAGTTCCCCCATCCTGCTTCTTTCATTGCACAAAGCCACATCAGAGGAGAGCTGGCCTAAGCAAAGACCTAGAAGGAAGGCAAGACCTAAGGCTGTCAGGTGCTTCCCCTTATACCCATGGTACAGCTAAGACCACGTTATAAATAAGGAAGCTGATGCTCAAAGAAGTGAAATATAGCTAGAAAGTTAGGGAGCCAGCACTCAAACCCAGGCCTCCTAACCATGGAGCCTGTGCTCATTTCACCACACCAAAAACGTTCTTGCTATTTTTCCAGTAAGGCGAAGGGAGTTTTCCTATCCTTTCTGTCCCATTTATTCATCCTATCCTAGGTTCTTTGCCTCTAATTTTATAGAGGGGTAAACTAAGGCTTAGAAGTAATGAGGGATCTATGCAACTATGAAGTCTCATTATTGAAAAGGAAACAGAAAAATTAGGGCTTCTATCCAGACGATGAAATCCTGGCCAACCCCCATAAACGAAAATAGCAGAACAAGTCCACTTTCTGACTCCTTGAGGTCTAAGTTAACTCCATAGTATCCTCTGCTTACACTGTAGTGGTATTCACTACATATGATGAAATCACCTGTTCATACATCTGCCTCTCATTCTCTTACTGAAACTTTTTTTATGACAAGGTTCCAGAAATTTATTGCTGCATAACCACCTCAAAATTTACAGCCTTAAAGCAACTTTTTTATCATCTCTCACAGTGCTATAGTTAACTGGGCTCAGCCATGAATTTCTTCCCTAAGGTCTTTCACGTGGTTACTTCAGTGACTGAAGCCAGGGTCACCCAAAGACTCACTTGGGCTGGATGCTCAAGATGGCTCATTCAATATGGCTGACAGCTGATGCTGGACCCTGGCTGAGAACTCAATGGGTGATGTCAACCACAGCATCTATTCATGACTTGGAGCTTTTCTCAGCATGGCAAGTAGGTTCCAAGAGCAAGTATTTCAAGAAGCCCAATCAGACACCATAAGTCTTCTTAGACCTAGCTTCATTAGTCCCACTATATCACCTGCTACATTCTATTGGTCAAGCAAGTCACCAAAGTCATCCAAAATTTGAAACATTAGCACACTTCACTGCCTTCTTTAATATAATCAGAAAGAGAGGGTCTTTTAATGGTCTCTGTAGTCTAAACACCTTGACTAACATCTGACATACACAAAGAATAAATATTTGTTGACCACACTCAAACTGATAATCTGTATGAGATGTAACAGATTATGCCAGGAACAACTTTTTATTTTATTTTATTTTATTTTTTATTTTATATATGAAATTTATTGTCAAATTGGTTTCCATACAACACCCAGTGCTCATCCCAAAAGGTGCCCTCTTCAGTACCCATCACCCACCCTCCCCTCCCTCCCACCCCCCATCAACCCTCAGTTTGTTCTCAGTTTTTAACAGTCTCTTATGCTTTGGGTCTCTCCCACTCTAACCTCTTTTTTTTTCCTTCCCCTCCCCCATGGGTTTGCCAGGAACAACTTTAATGGCCTCTACTTATTCCCTTGGAATCTCTTGCTGTATTTTACTCCAAATAACATAAATTCATTTTTAAAAATATCTCTTCCAGCTCTTCTAAAGTTTCTGTATGGATCTCATTAGTAACTAGGAAGATATCAATCAGCACAGCAGTATCATAAGATGGAAAATTTTCCAGTCTTACTGGTAACATCTTTGGACTTTGGAGTCAGACTACCTCACTTGGGCTGGATGTCTTCATCCCTTTATAGCACATCCATTTAGGCTAAACTTCTTATGTCTTCTTTCCTCATCCATATTATAGGATAATAAAAGCAACTATCTCATGGGGATGTTGTGAAAAGTTCATCATTTAGTATAGTCTCTGGTATCTTAGTGCTTAATAAATATTAGCTATTATTTCCAGGTGTTTTCTCCCCTTTCTTGCATCTGCATTGAATAAACATCTCCTTAGCTTTTGAAATCTACTTTTCCATACTTTTCTCTTTCCAACTACTGGTTCCTACTTTTTCTAGGTAGGATTTGTATAGAATTTTATACTTTCCAAAGTACTCTTATATCAATATGGTGTCTCCCCTTAGTATCTTTAATAAAGGTAACAGGGTTGTTGAAGTCATTTCCATGTTACAGATTGAACATGAAGCTAACTAATGTGAAATGTTCTGCTCAAGATCATTAACAAAATAAATCATCAAAGCAGGAACAGAATTTTAGCAATGTGGTTTAGATTCTAAACATTTCCCCAATAACCACATGGTCTCTTGTGAGGTCACCAAGAGTCATATGGCACATGACTTTAAATTCTGAGGGAAGTCATTAGAGTTTGGGCTTTCATGGACTTGATATTAAAAGTGAATGTTTACCCCTACTGAATTATCAAAATGGATTTAAGCTTCTAGAACAATTTGAAAGGCAATTAATTTTCCTAAAATAAGAGCAGCTGTTCTTGCCAATGAATATTAAATAGAAGTCTTGTGATGATTTAGAATTTGTTAAGGATTCTTGGAAGCCAATCCATGATGACTCTGTAGCTAATTCATGAAGGCAGATGCCCTCTCCCCTCTGAATCTAATTCATGGTTTATGTGAATTCTCTGGTTTGGAGAGAATCTATGCCAAAGTCAATAAGGCAAACTATCTTTATATGAATCCAGAATACTCAAAAGACGACCCACAGTACACTGAGTAACCCCTATAAATGTGTGGCATTGGCAAATGAAGGTATTCATAATGGTAGCCGATAAAAAACTTTCCGATAAGCTGGAGACAACACAATATGGGAAGAGGGCACTGGACTAAGAATGAGAAAGGAACTCACATTCTTTCAGTCCCCATTATGTTCATTTCAAAACAACAAACATTGAGTATCCACTTGGTGATATGTATTGCACTAGAGATTATGACACATGGCCTCTTCTTTCAAAGAGCTAGTAGTCTAATAAGTCAGAGACACCAAAATTTTCATGATCATATCGCATGTGTCTTGAAAAATATATATGTAAAATGATATCCTAGAGTGGCTATAAGAGCACCTGGAAGGGACACCTAGTCCACACTGAAGGAAGGACAAAGAAGGGCAGAGGAGGCTTTCTGAAAGAGGTGTTAGCTGATCTGAATTGTGAGCAAGTTTGGGGTTATAAGGGCAGAGAAGAACTTTTAATGACAACAGAGGCAGAAGGGACAATACTTTCTGCAAGGCAGAAAGCAGTATGGTATGGGGCAAGGGGAGCATAAATTATTGCATGTTACTGAAGCACGTATCAGGCAGGAAGCAGCAGGAGACAAGAGTGAAGAAGAACGCATAAGACAGGCAGTGTGCTAAGGACTTTATACACATTATCTAATCTATATGTCACAGTAGTTATTAAAAATTGTGGCCTTTCTCCATCTTACAGATGAGGAAAATGAGGGCCAAAAAGATTAAAGAATTTTCTTCACTTATCCCTTAAACTCCAAATATGTGTCCAGAGAAGCTGTATTCTGATTTCACAAGAGATGTATACCATCCTTAGGGAAATTACTCTTCATTTCTGTATTTCTTCTTTCTCTTAATTGCAATAAAAGGAACTGGACAGGATGCTTTCTCAAGCCAGTGCCTGCTGCTGTGGGTTAGGATCCCACCGGCTCCCTTAGCTGCTACTGCAGTGCTAGAACCACGTGCTTGTTTTCAGCACCATGGAGAGGTGCCGCATTGCTGTGAGCTGCAGACCCAGGGGTCAGCCAATGTAGAGGAAACTAGGATATCCACAAATCTTCCTTTAAACAAGACATCAACAAAGACAGAAGGGCAAGGAGAAGGAAAATCAGGAGAAGAGATAGAAAGAGAAATTGTCCATCACCAGTGTTTTCTCGAACAGCCGCTGAGTGATATGCTGAGTGAGACAAAGTGAACTAAATAAAGGGAATAAATTGTAGCAGCAACATGTCCTCGACATCATAATACAGATGCTGTAATCATACAAGGCTAATAGTCTGAGTCACTCCACAGCCATCACAAACAAAAAATTGATGGGACATGCCTTGCAGCTGCTCACAAAAAACAATAAATTAAACTTGCTGACCATGGCCTGAAGACAGGGGGAGGCACAGCAAAATTATGTAACTGGTGGTTTATTTCCTGAACCACACAGCTTTCTTCTCCCTTTCTTTTTCTTCCCTTTCTTTCCATGGCCTAATGCTTCTCCCTATCACAACCAAAACTTCTTCTCCAGAAAGGATCCACTATGTAATTTTTACTAAGGTGTAGGTGGCCACTAAACATAAAGAACTATCTATCATAGGAAAATCTGAAACTGACGGATTGATTCAGTATAATTTAAGTTCCATGAGAATAGGACAGTTTTCATTCTTGTTCATAGCACCTATAATGGTGTCCAAAATGTGATCAAAAATAACAACAGCAATAACATTAATATTTATTGAGTGTTTACTATGTGACAAATGCTTTTGTGTGGGCTCTTTTAATCTTCATAACAGCTGTATGTGAGAATTAGCAGTAGTATCCCAATTTTCATATATGGAACGTGGGATACAGAGAGGTTATTAACTTCCCAGGATCACATAGCTAGGAAATGCAGAGGCAAGATTAAAACCCATGAAATCTGAATCCAGAACCCATGTTCTTAACCACTGTACACACTATAATGATGAGAGGAAAAGGTGGAGAGATGCACAGAGAAAATTAGAAAAAAACATAGTGATACATAGAATAGTTACGGTCTAGTCAAAACTTTAAAAATATTATTAAAGCCCATAAGACTATACAAGGAGTATTAAGGAAGAAAAACAGTAACTCATAAATTCCATTCAACACATACACACTATGCTGAGCACTGAGGATACAGAAATAAAAAAAAGAACCTGCACTGGGGCATCTGGATAGCTCAGCTGGTTAAGTGTCTGACTTCAGCTCAGGTCATGATCTTGGGGTTTGTGAGTTTGAGCCCCACATCAAGCTCTGCACTGACAGTGTGGAGCCTCCTTGGGATTCTCTCTCTCTCTCTCTCTCTCTCTCTCTCTCTCTCTCTCTCTCTCTCTTTCTCTCTTTCTCTCTCTCTCAAATGGGTAAACTTAAAAAAATAAAAGCAAAAGTAAAAATCAATAATGTGAAACTTAAAAATTAAAAAAAAAGAACCTGCCCTCAACATGTTCATAACTGGTGAGGGGCAGGACAAATAAAAAGACAAGAGCGTTAAGATATTATAATGGGTGTTTAGACAGAGGTTAGTTCTGGTGCTATGGAAATTCATAGAAAAGGTATTTCTCAGGATTAGAGAGTTGGAGTATTACCTATGATATGAGCTCTCTGCATAAATTCTAAGAAGCTAATGGGGTACACACAGGTCAAGAGATGGATAAAATTCTCAAGTGTGGACCTGAAAAGATTGGTGGACCATGCTGGAATATTAGAGGTCACGTGCTCTAACAATGCACTCTAAAATCTGTTTATTCAACAAGTATTCTCAGTACCTAATGGATGTCAGGTCTTGTTCTTGGGACTAGGGATACAAAAATGAATAAGCAGACACGTTTCTTGCCTTCACTAGATCACAATCCAAAATCTACACTTGAAAATAGTGAAACTGAGGCCCAGAGAGGTAGAGTGCCCTCAACAAATTGCACAATGAGGTGATGGTAAAGCATAGACTCAAAGCCAAGGCTCTAGTCCATTGCTGCCTCCCAGGAAAGGCTCATGGAATGAATGGGTGAGTAATGAAAAAGGGTGTATTGTAAAACTCCTTGGTTGGCAAATAAATAAAGTCACTTAGTTTGGCAATTCAGCAGAAGTCATGGCTTGAGTCTGACTGAACTACATAGATACTGTCAGGATATCAGCTGGCAACCAGAGGAGCCTGGAATGCCTGAGTCCAAAACATTCATCTTGGACATCAGCTTTCTTGCTACAGCTTCTCAGAAATTCCCTGTATTCCATGGATTAGCACATTTTGTTTCCTTTTTTTTCCTGCAAATCCTCAAACAAGCCAAGGAAAATCAAAATCAAAAGTATAACTTACTGAGGCAGCCTCAGAAAGCCCCAGGAGAGATGACAGTAGTCAGAAGAGGAAAAAATAAACCAGCAGAGTATAAATAAAGCCTGCACAGCAATGGAGAGGGTGACTCACATAATCCCTCCCCCCACTCATTGTTGGAAAACCACAGAAGAGTCTAGTACTGGCAGAATAACATTCAGATGACCCAGCTGCTAGCTGCATGTCCTAGCTCTCCAACCTCCAGCATGCCCCATACCCAGAGTTTGAGTCTGGTACTAAGAAAAGCAATTCAGAGGTGCCAGACAGGCCAATTGGTAGAAGCCATAAGCACCATTCTTCTTGATAAACTGCCTCATTTTTCCCCAAGGGGGTTGGTATTAGAAAGGACCAAGACAAAACATTTCAGGAATGCCCCAATAAATATTTTGGTAACATCTGTTCAGAAGAACTCCTTAGGGCAGGACTGGCCCTTAGCCAGCCACTCAGAAAGCCTTCCTTGAGCTCATGGTTATTTGAGTCCTGGCAGTATATCTTGGCGACAGTGGAGCCCTTGTCCATAGGTCCCTGGGCCCTTTATAACTGGTAGTCTACTTCTGGAACCATTCAGCCTTCCTTCTTCCTCTTTCTCACTCGTGACTGAGTCCTTTAATGTTTTCTATTTTGCCAGATGCTAGGATCAAGTCTAAACCCAGTAGACTCAAGCAGCTGACAGCTTCCTAATTTACCCAGGATCTCCTAATAGATAAATGATATCATACTAGAGAGATGAGATGGAATTTTATCAGATAAGTCTTAACCATCTTTGACTATGGACAAACTTCCCAGCTGCCTGAGGCAATGTCATTGCCTGGAAAAATTACCCATCTATATAAATCTTACAAAAATTAAATCTTAAAGTATCCATTCATAGCATCTTAAGCTGTAACTGGCTGAAGAGAAATTTTAATTCAGTGCTTGCATGCTGTAGATCCATTCAAGTCAATTCAATTTGAGCAAAGAAATATTTATTAAGCACCTACTGTGTGTCAGGTACTGTAGGTGGTCTTAAGGATACAGAGGTGAAGGAAACACAGATTCATCTTAGAGGAGTTTATCATCTAGTTAAGATGTCACAGAAAACATAAATCCAATTCCAGAAAGAATGTGCTATCACCATGATATAGACTGCAATGAGAACTTTGAAGATAGAGGTTAATTACAACCAGGACAAAGCAGGGAAGTCTTCTGGAAAGCACAATGCTAGCTATGATACAATTTGGTAGCCACACATAAGGAGAACAACTCTAAGTAGAGGGTACAGCAAAAGCAAACCCTGACATATTGGATATGCATTGTTTTAAGGAGTGAAATGGCATGCTTTTCTCGGAACAGTGTGTGTGTGTGTGTGTGTGTGTGTGTGTGTGTGTGTGTGCACGCGCACATGTGTAATGAATGATGATGAAAAAGATTTAAGCCTTAGTGAGCACCCACATTGGATCTCCTACTTTTTAGCAAAGCACTTTATAACACTGGATGCTCAGGGATCATGTTCTTCGGAAAGCCCTCCCCTGACCACCTGTTCCTGGTATAAGTACCTCTTCTGCACAACTGCAATTTGGCATTGTGATTTTCCATTGCCCCATGCTTTACCCCCTAGACTGTGAACACTTGAGTGTAAAGGCTGCCTTATTCAGCTGAACTCCCATGCCAGTAGAATTCCTGGCATTCAGCAGGTACTCAAAAAAACTTTTTTGAATTAAAGTATTCTACCTGACTTTTGTGCTTTTGTCACAACTTCTCACACAGGTGAGAATTATGAGGCATGGAGAAGTTAAGTAATTGGCTTTAGTCACAGAGACAGTCATGGAAAAATTCATTTCCATATCTACTTGTTTCACAGGGGCTGGGGGGAAGGAACAGTAGTTGGTAAGTAGGGAGTAGTTGGTAAGTAGGAGTTGGCATGCCATGTTTGTAACCACCTGTCAACTCTAAAACTAGAAAGACCATATAGTTTTTGGAGTCATTGATCAAAATCTTCCAGTGGTCTTTCCTGTAACTTCCACTCTCCTAATTCTCTATTTCCTCAAGCCATGTTTTTTCTATGACTTATATATTCATTGCTCTTGTTTACTGCCCTTCTCCCTCCCTAAGAGGAGAGTATTGGAGAGATTTTGTTTTATTTATTGCTGTATAAGTTCATGCCTGGACTATGGTAATGTTGAATGACTAAGAGAACAAACACCGTGGGATGCAAGGGGCAGAGGTACTATAGACAGGAAAGTGAACCTCAGAAGGAGTGAGACTTCAGGAACCTGGGTAGTTCAGTCAGTTGAATGTCCAACTCTTTTTTTTTTTAAATATTTTTAAATGTTTATTTATTTTTGAGAGAGAGAGCGAGAGCTTAAGCTGGGGAGGGGCAGAGAGACAGAGGGAGACACAGAATCTGAAGAAGGCTCTAGGCTCTGAGTTGTCAGCACAGAACCCAACACAGGGCTTGAACCCATAGATAGCAAGGTCATGACCTGAGCTAGAGTCTGATGCCTAACCAACTGAGCCACCTCAGCATCCCTGACCATCTGACTCTTGATTTCAGCTCAGGTCATGATCCCAGAGTTGGGGGATTGAGCCCTGTGTCAGGCTCTGTGCTGAGTGTGGAGTCTGCTTAAGATTCTCTCTCTCTCCCCCTCTGGCCTTCTTCCCCCTTCCTCCCCACCCCCAAAAAAGAAGTGAGACAATCAACAAGTCCTTGCAGTGTGTCCACAGTGGTACCAAGTATTCTGGTGGGCACTCAGTCAGAGAGCAATGGTTGGTGTGGTCTTTCCCAAAGGACCTGGTAATATGATTAGCCAGCAGAGGCTATGTGTGGAAATACCAAAAGGCACAGAGTGTCCTATACAGGTAGGGTGGGTAAAAGACAGCCAGGGGGCAAAGCACAGCCCAGGCAGTTTCCGAGAGAACCAGACACCAGGAAAGCAGCAGAAAGCATGAGAACCAAGGGAAATGTGGACATCGCAAATGTTAACAATTAAGAGGTCCAGTGGCATGTCCTGCTAGACACTCCCATATACATTGGCTGTCTTTTGCCTCTGTGCTATTGCTTATGTTATTCCTTTCGCCTGATGTGTGGTTGTTCTCCAATGCTTGCTTCACTAGCACCCACATAAATCTCACACTATGCTCAGGCCATTTTCTCTCATGGGAAACCTTTCCTTCTAGGTTATTTCTCCTCTATGTCCCTATGGCACTGTGAATACATCTTTATGATAACACTTGCTATGGTGGATTGCAACTTTAATTTAATTTAATTCAGCAGAACTGCTGAATGTTTAAAAACTGAGAGTGGAGCCAGACTACCTGGGTTCAAGTCCCAATTTACCTTCATTTATCCATTTACCTTAGGGAAGTTACTGATCTGTGTGTCATCCACTAATAATTAGTACCTCCTTCTTACGGTTTTCCATGAAAGGAAATTAGTTAATTAAATATTTAAAGTACTTTGGACTGTACCTGAGAAAGAGTAAGAATTCAATAAAATGTTAGTTCCTGGGGAGTGAAACCCACAATTCCAAAGTATAATATCTGGGTCAAGTACTGTGATAAGACATTTTATATATGGCATCTCATTGTTCTTCTTAACAACTCTGCAAGGTAAGTATTATTATCTAACCAGTTTTTCACTTGATGAAACTGAAGCTTAATAAGATGGTCATTTAAGCTTCTTTATCTGTAAAACAGGGTTAATAATGACTATCTCAGAGCTGTTATGATAATTAGTACAGGAAATAAAACTAGAATGAATGTCTTAAATGATCTGTCATTTTGTTATTGGGGTAAGTTGCTTCAAGTTCAAATAAACATCAGGCTCTAAAGATGCAATTATGAGTACAAATTCTTCCTGCTCTTGAACAGCCCATCATCCAGCAGGCTGTTGTAGGGGCTTGAGGGCAATGAGCAGGTCTTTCTCATCTCCAGAACCCTCTTCCAACCCAACAGCACAATGCCAGGTATGGAGCTAGTGCTCAATGGAGAGCTCTTGCATTGCTTCCAGACTGTTGTTCCAAGTCACCTTTGTTCCACTTGCCCTTGGGCTTAGGAGAGAGAGAGACACAGGAAAGGATCAGGCATATCTAATGGATATGCTCATCTATATCCTGGCTTAAGGTGGATTATAATAAATGTTAAAGTGGAAATACCAGCAGAGTAACATAGATGCATGGTGAGCAGGAAAGTAAACCTGGTTGGAGCAGAGAAGCCTTCTTGAGAAGGCTTTCTGCAATATGAACTATGTCTTGAAGGATGGCATGACTTCATAAGGAAGATGTTTGAGAAAGTAGGAGAAGATTGAATGAGTTTTGGGCTTCAGCCAGTGCCAGACCATTTGGAAAGTCTCACGTGTGGTGGGATAGAGTTCCCCTGGGGAGAGGGCAGAGCTGAGAAGAACGAATATTATAATAATAGGAAATTGAAAGGAAAGCTGCCATGCCTCATAGCTGAGTTCTCCCTGCTGTTGGGTAGAACAGATGAGCCTTAAAGCACCTCCAAATAAAAGAGTTTGATGAAGTAAATATTATACCTTGAAGGAATCTTAAATAATTATATGGAATACTAACTAATTACTGCAAGGATGTTGAGGCTGTCATTCACTTTCATACGGTGGATGCTTTACATCTTCATGACATTCCTAACAAAAGTTATGCTTCTCCTTGGCAACCAGTTCAACTTATTCAGATGGATGCTATTAATATTATAAAACTAATGGTTGTTTCCTTGTTTGTGCTGGCTACTAAGAAGCTCAAAGCCAAATGTATGGCCACTTGTAACAGCTGTGCAGGACCATATGTTTAATAGCTTCTTACTGATTCTACTATTGTCTTCATTTAACTATCCCACCATTATTTTTTCTTTGTCCATCTTTGCTCATTTATCTCATTTTTTACTTGTACTATTTGTATCTGTTGAAGACACTTCAAATCCTGTTTTGCAATAATACAGGATATAAATAAATTACCAACACTAAACTCTTTACTGTAGCCCAAGGCTTTCAGTAGAGCAACAATGTGTCTGCCCTATAGAAGGAGCATATGCCTCTTCAGCACCTCTGCCATTACTCCAAGCCTGTAGCAGTTGGTGGGACAGGCATTCTGTAAGTCCGGATGAGATTTGTCACTGCACACATCATTGGGGTAGTGAGAGAAGCTGGTAAAAGAGGGAAGACTCAGAGGACCAGGGCTGAGCCAAACAAATATTTCTAGATGGGACACAGTCAAGACAAACCCTGGCCCCTGAGAGTGAGAGAGGTCTGGAATAGGCAAGAACTATGCCTTGCACCACTTTCTCCAGGAAGCTTCCCAGTCCTCTGGGTTCCCAGACTCTTCAGTTATCCCTTTATGTATCACTTCTCATTACTTTGCATGATACTACGTCACTACATCTATTTACCACTCTGATTACCTCTCTCACTTTTGTGTACATAAGAATCACTAGGAAACATGTAAAATGCAGACTCTTTGGTTCCGTTGTAAGAGATTTTGATCTTGTGTCTAAAGTGAGGTTCAGGAATCAATATCTTCAATTAGCATCCCAAGTTATCTGAAGTTAGTTGTCACAGATCCTCCGAAACTCCATCTGGACTGAACTCCTGACAAAGGGGCCTGCACCCTACCTCTAAATCCATGGCACCCAGGACAGGGTCTGACTCAGAGTATCATAACTCATTTTATGGACAAGTAAACTAAGGTCCAGGAAATTACATCACTTATCCAAAACCCCCTAGCCATAGATTAGGGAAGCTAGGGTTAGGACTCAGGTAGGACTGATTTCAAAGGGTATATACTTCTCACAGTTCCAAGCAAGAAGGTAATACAGCTTACCTGGGCAGCATCTAGGTAGGCTTTGTACTTCCCAGCAGGTGTGCAAGTAGATCATCTGGGGTGTAGGAAGAGCATACTGGACCTTCTACTTGTATTTATTTTAATACATCTTTTCTTGTTTTTATTTTCATATGTTTATGATATCTAAGCATTAGTACAAAGATACATATATACAATGAACGCATAATGTGTTTTGAGCAACCAGATCAAAAACATCTTACTGATAGGGATGCACAGTCAAAACCTTGGGAGATCACTGGTTTAGTTGTCTTTACTCTGTGATAGTAACGCAGTGGTTCCCAAGCCCATGTACCTTAAAGATGCTGCACAGGACATGTGACACACCCTGCTGAGACTTCTCAGGGGACAGAACAAGAGATGGATGAACATAATTACTGCATGGGAATTAAGCACCACTGCTAAGAATTTCTAGGGACTGTGCATTTGTCTTCTTGCCTACCAAAGACTGATTGTTATACTGGGCTTGCTGGGATTGCCTTGCTCGGCCACATAACCAGGGTCTGTCCAGCCATGTGCCTCTGGGAGGCAAAAGCAAGCAACTCTCTGCAGGGAAGTGGGACATGGGGCTACAGGTTCAAGGATGAGATAAAAGCATCCCTGCCTCTCCCCTGCATTCTGCATCATTTATGGAACACCCCTCCAAGGTTGCTGGGAGAAAGAGCCATGTTTAGAAATGAAATTTACTGAGCAGATAAGGCTAGATTTAGGGAAAGAAGTGACTCTTCTGATGACCTATGATAATGTAAAATAATGGGTTGAGCTGGGCCTTGCTTAGCAAGAAGAGGGAATTCTGGAATATGTTTTTAAAGGTCTTGAGCATGGTTAAAAAAAAATTAGTTGTTGGAACTGAGCTTTTGGAAGCTTTAAGGGACTGGCAAGGAGGAAAAGCAAATAAGTCATGCTGGAGTCCAAATGGCAGAAGCAGGACTAATGCATATAGTTTCAAACATGGTGCCCTGCATAAGAGCAGGAGTGTGTACTAAAATCCAGCCCACTTCCACTTTGCTGGCCAAGCTATCATCTTGGTAGGACCCTATGTTAGCTTTTCCTCATTTGTCTGCTCAACAGGGGTCCTTTTCCTAATTTGTCCCAGAGATTAGATGGGGAGAGGGCTTTTCCTACTTTGTCCAAAGGTACAGTATGGACACCTGGTGGCCATGCATAGAGGTCCTTGCCCACCATGATGTAACCCACATCACGACAAAAATATTCTGGAAAATTCTGACTGATTTATTTCAATTAGTATAATACTCTCTACCTCCACCCACATCATTGCAAATGGCAAAATTTCATTATTTTTTATGCCTGAATAATACTCCATTTTATATATATACCACATCTTCTTTATCCATTCATCAGTGGTGGACATTTGGGCTATTTCCATACTTTGGCTATTGTAGACAATACTACTATAAGTACTGGGGTACCTGTATCCCTTTCAGTTAGTACTTTTGCATTCTTTGGGTAAATACCTAGTAGTGAAATTGCTGGATCATAGAGTAGTTCTATTTTTAACTTTTTGAGGAAACTCCATACTGTTTTCCAGAATGGCTGCACCAGTTTGCATTCCAACTAACAGTGAAAGAGTGTTTCCCTTTCTCTACATCCTCACCAACACCTGTGGTTTCTTGTGTTGTTGATTTTAGGGAAATACAATATGATTTCACTTATATGTGGAATTTAAGAAACAAAACAAATTATCATAGGGGGAAGAAAAGAGAAAGAGAGGCAAACCAAGAACAAACTGATGGTTACCAGAATGGAGGTAATGGGGGGGGGATGAGAGAAATGGGTGATGGAGATTAAGGAGGGCATTTGTTGTGATGACCACTGGGTGTTGAATATTAAGTGTTGAATCACTAAATTGTACACCTGAAACTAATATTACACTGTATGTTAACTAACTGGAATTTAAGTAAATACCTAAAAATCAGAAAAATATTCAGGAAAACTAGAAATATGATATGCTAGGAACTACTGTGTCACTTCTGGAAGCCTGAAATGGGTGGAGTTTTGAGCTGTGGTTGACATGTGCCAGTTTCAAGATGAACAGGAGAGCAGAGGCAGAGGGGACTATGAAATAAATTAAGTCAAGAATTCACATAAGTTCTGGGGAAGGCACTAGCCTCATATAAGACTGGTAGGCTTGAGCCAAGTTTACCCCTCTATGCACAGGGGAAGGTTCATGAGACTTCTGGGGCATGAGACTGTAGGGACATTTGCGTTCCCTTCCTCTAGCATTGGGGCATAAATTGCCTGCTGACACAAAAGTTTAAAGTGGAAGGAGCCTGCACAAGGAAAGAGCCACACAAGACAGGTCCTACTACCTCTTTTTGAGTCAGGACCCAGTCTGCCTTAAGTTCTGATTCTGACTCTGCCACTTATTAGCTCTGTAACCCTGGGCAAAATAGTTAATAATAGTTGTCTCAAGTTCCTTATCTGTAAAATGAGGATAATAATACCATTTACCCAATAGGATTGTGGTAATAATTCAGTGTATATGCCTGGCACATGGTAAGCACTACAGAGATGTTGGCTCTATCATTATCATTATTAATTATTATTATTCTGCCACATAACCAAGGTCTGTCCAGCCATGTGCTTTGGAAATGAGGCAAGGAAGAGTCTGGCCTCCCCATTTTAGAGTTCAGGACACTGTAGCTTAAGGATAGAGAAATGAGGGGCTGGGCATCAGAGAATCTGGCTCCCCTGAAACTGAGGGACAGTTTTGAGACTGATGCATACAAAGGCCTTTGATGAGCGCCTACGGCATTGAAAATGTCACAAAATTAATCCCTTCTCATTATAAACACTGCACTGAGACACAGCAATAACAAGAGACTAACACATTCTCATTAGTCAAGGAAAATCTATTTTCTCAAGATTGTCTACGTGAAGGGAAAGAACGGCCATGAAATGTCAAAGAGAGACACTGGATGGTGGTTATGAGCCCTAATGAGGTCCTGGTCCAGGAACTAGGGCCTTGAGAGAGAGGAATGAGGGGGTGGAGGACAGACAGGAGGAACTTGAACCAGGTCTGACCAAGAACATGACTCATGCATTTTCCCTTTCCAAGGGTGGGGGAAAACAAGTTAAGCACAGAAATTTCAATGTAGTTTTAAGGCCATCTGTGTCAGCAAAGTGTTCATAGTCCATATGCATTATGTCACTTCATCTTCGTAATAGCTCAGTAAAATAGGTAATATTAATAGTTTTTCCAAAGTAAGGGGAGTTGATAATTAAAGAAATTGCTAAGAATTCTGCAAAGTCAAATAGCTATTGATTAAGGACATAGGACTGCAGACTTAAGTGGGATAACATGGCTAAGCACATGGGCTGTTCAGACAAACTCCTATGTTCAAGCATGGACTCAGCCATTTTCTAGCTGTGCGGCCCAGAGAAAATAACTTAGCTTCTCTGAGTCTCCACTTGCTCATCTGTAAAATGAAATGATGAAAATAGAGAATACTTCCTAGGGCTGTTGTGAGATTAATTAAGTTTATATAAAGTTCTTAGAACAGAAAGTGACTATAGAAAGTAACTAATAAATATTAGCTATTGTAATTTTTATTACTTTTGTTATTATTATTTTTACCCTTGCCCTAGGGGTTTTGGTTTCAGCCAGTTTTTTTTCAAGTTATTTGTTTGTTTGTTTGTTTGTTTGTTTTGAGAGAGAGAGAGAAAGAGAGAGAAAGCACACGTGCTTGTGAGCAGGGGAGAGGAGACAGAAAGAGAGAGAGAATCCCAAGCAAGCTCCACACTGTCGTGCAGATCCCAAAGTGGGGCTCCATCCCATGAATGGTAAGATCATGACCTGAGCCAAAATCAAAAGTCAGATGCTTAACCAACTGAGCCACCCTGGCACCCCCATCCAGTTTTGAATTATCTTACCAATTCCAGTTTCTCAGTTGTTGTACCAGGCTTGTTGCCCACTGGTATTCAGATCTGATCCCCCACTTCCTATTTTCTGCTCTTATAACTGGGTGATAACTCCTGCAAATTATACTCACAAGGATCCTTTACTAACTGACATTTAGCTGAATTCAGCCAATAAGTACAGGCTGGAGACTTGTCAGGACAAGCTGGCCCGACCTCCTCTCACCTGACAGCTTCTCCCTCTGTGGCCCCACCTTCTTCCAAACAGCTTCCATCCTGTGTTCCAGTTCAAACAGCACGGTCCCTGATCTTGGGCTCTGGGATCGTACCTACCCTTCCCTTCATCAGCCGGCCTACGGATGGTAGCTGTTTACTGCTATTGCTAATCTCTGGAGTACCTCACTTGGCCCCATTTGGCTTTTCAGTTATTCCAATACTTTTGCAACAAGTTTCTCATATTGAATTCCCGCCTGTTGATGGTCCGTCTCAGACACTGGCTGACACAATTATAGTATGCAGAGATGAGCAGAATGGGTAAGAACAAAATCAGGCCCAGTCCTAACAGATGGATGGGACAGGACCCCAGGCTCTCCAGAGGCCAACACAGGAGTCCAGTCATGAGAACTGAAACCCAAAAGGTGAAGTCCTAACCAGAGCAAGGTGCCATGACACCTATACATACAGATGGAGTCCCATACCACTGCTTCATGAAGGGAGGTCGGGGCTCAAATCCCAGAGCAGGAATGAGCTTTCAAGCAGAGATCACAGGGTTTAGTCGAGGAGAAGAGGGAACTCAGCAAGGCCTGAGAGGGAGACTACAAGAGGGTTAGGTGTTAACCAGATTTTTAATTATTTAATTATAATTTAATTTAATTTATAATTAAATTATAATATAATTTAACTTATAATTTAATTATACTGTAATGCGTATGAGAGCCCACAACTTAAAGGAGCCCTGTGGGGAAATTTTTGTTCAGCAAATAATTATAACCCTAATTTATTTGCTTATGTTTGGATTTTCATATATTGGGGTTTTTTTGTTTTTTTGTTTTGTTTTGTTTTTTTACCCAGGAACAAAAGAGCCCAACTTGTCTGGGGACGAGCATTTGCTTTGAATTAGGCACTGTTTGGAATAAACGACAATCAGTTTAGTAAACTTTTGATTATATTAGCCTTGCAAATAGGTTTGCCCAGGATAAGTAGAAATGTATTATTGGTGAGAGGTGGAGTGGGGGGGTGGATCATGATTGGAGGACAGGTCTGGTTTGGAAAGACCCTAGAGCTGTCAGGAATCATTTCATATATCTGATACTTAAGCCCTGTTTAAAACATCTTGACCAAAGGTATGCCAAGCATGGCTTTGAAAGCTATCACTTGTCTAATGGGAATTTCCATTCTCTAGTCATGGTTTTACCTGCCGGGATCTTAGGAAACAAATATTCTCCTCAATAATTACTCTATCTTTAGATACATTTGCTCTTCAAATGAAATTTTCTAATGTCTTCAGCCATTCTTCCTGGGACACTTCTTCCAGAGCATAGGACTGGTTAATGAGTTATAGTCTATGCACAAGGTAGAATAATATGTAATGGCTAAAATAATCTTATGAAGTAAGAAGAGAAAGTCTTAATGCTAGAAGAGAAGACTAGATTACAAAATTGGAAGGAGGCCATTTCCATATTGCTGAACACTTAGAATCACATGTGCTTTTGCATTTTCTATTGTAAAAATAATTTGGCAACAACATATATATATATATATATATATATATATATATATATATATATGAAAATGAAGATATCCAAGTTTCCGAATGACAGTAGCTATCCAAGGCTGTACTATGGATAAACTATATTAGAATCACCATAAGCTGGTCAAAATTAGAGATCCCGGGACTCCATCTAACTAACTGAATCTCTGAGGACGAAACTTGGCGACCTGTGTTTTTCACTTGCTCTCCAAGGGGCTCTTAGTGCAGCCAGAAGAGGGCATCACTGCCTATTAACCACAGCAACGACAATCATTCCTGTATTCCCTTCTTTTTTTCACATGCATATGTTTACTCAATTGTAAAGATAGTATTTACTCAAGTTTGGACATGAATATTTTTTATATCACATTGAAAGGTAGTCGGGGCCCCTGGATTACTCCTGGGTTAAGTGTCCGACTTCGGCTCAGGTCATGATCTCACGGTTCAGGAATTCAAGCCCGCATCACACTTGGTGCTGACAGCTCAGAGCCTGGAGTAGGCTTGGGATTCTGTGTCTCCCTCTCTCTCTCTGCCCCTCCCCCACTTGTGCTCTGTCTCTCTCAAAAAAAAAAAATTTAAATTTTTTTTAAAGAAGAAAAAAAGTATTCTTTGACCTGAAATACTTGCTTCATGTAAAAATACAGAAAAGTCAAGAAAAGAAAAAAAAATTCCCACAATACTAGCACCCTAAGCCAACCACCATTAGCATTTTGATGTAAAATAAAATTCTTGTCTTTTGCCTGGGTATAATTTATTTGGTTTATTTCATTGGTATGATTGAGGTGCACATTTAATATTGAAATCTGGGGGAAAGTGGGTGATGGGCATTGAGGAGGGCACCTGATGGGATGAGCACTGGGTGTTGTATAGAAACAAATTTGACAATAAATTTCATATTAAAAAATAATAATAAAGTTGATATTCTAAATGTTAAAATATATATATATATTGAAATTAGTATTTTTCTCTGAAAATTGTGATAGCACATTTTTTTCCCACACTACTGCAAACTCTTCATAAGATTTGATCACCACTCTGTTGTCAGCCACAATTTCACTTACAAATAATTCGGTGACAAGTGCCTCTGTGCGTAAGGCATTTTCTATTGGAGTATTTCTTCATAATACATGCTAAGAAACAAAGTTATTGAATCAAAGCATATGAATATCTAAGACTTTCCTTTTTCAAAAAAGATCAAATCATCATAATTACCTAAAAACTTCTATCAAGTAGGTCAGCTCACTCTCTAAGCACTTCTGTTCCCAGAATATTTAATTCTATACTACAAAACTAAAACTGATTTTGCTAGGGGAAACATCTCAAAGATGCAAAGAATTCCTCGAACAAGCCACATGGAAACTTTACTATAAGGCTGAATCTAAGAATGTCCTAGCCTTGGAGCTGACATACAGGGGAAAGCTTCATAATGAGGATCTTTCCAGATTTCCAGATCTTTCAGGTAGAGAGGGTCTAGGATAGGAGCACCCCCACTGTAGTCCTCTCTCTGTGGAGGAAAGAATCAGCCCTCCCAGGGTGCCCACACACTGGCTGCAGCTTGCCTGTGTAGATGACAGGGTAAGAAAGGAGGAGATGTCTCTTTGACAGAAAGAGAAAAAAAAACTCTGAGTGAGCTGTTAGAGGTCTCAGATTCTCCTGGAGAAGTAATGAGCATTACCAATAGCTGTGGATTCCTCAAGGACCCTTCAGGAGCAAATAAGCTGGGTTTGATTAGGCCAATTCAACAATAATACACCAGGGGGAGGCAATAACCCCAGGGACAATTTTCAACTGATTGGGAATGAGGGTAATGGAGCAGTACCCCCAGCTTCCAGCTCATCTCCAGAAACCGTTGGCAGGCGTGTTCTACAGGATTTCTCAGAACTTCCCCAGTGAGATTGGGCTAAACATGTCCACTGTAGCAACCCATCATTACTGCAGATGCTACTGCTTTCTCTCTCTTCCCTGTCTCACTTTCCCTACCCCCTTACTTGTGCTTCCCAAATAAACCATATAACCCAAGTCCTCGTAATGGAGTCTACTTAACGGCAGAACTGAACTAAGAGAGTAGAGAATTTTTATACTCATTTAGTAGATTAGAATACTGAGTTTCAAAAAGCCCTACTGACCTCCCCCAAGGTCACCAGTTGCCATATGGCAACATCAGAGCTAGATACTGACTCTTCAATTAGTGTTTATCTTTCAAATCAAATGATAATTATGTATTGAGTATATAATAGGCACTATGTGGGATACTGGGAGCTCTACTCAGTAAAAGAGAGAGAAAATTATTTACTACAATGTAATGTCTTAAGAGTATCATTCAGGGTGCCCGGGTGGCTCAGTCAGTTGGGCATCTGACTTGATTTCAGTTCAAGTCATGATCTCACAATTTGTGGGATCGAGCCCCACATTGTACTCCATGCTGACAGTGCGGAGCCTGCTTGGGATTCTCTCCCTTTCTCTCTCTCTGCCCCTCCCTGCTCATGATCTCTCTCTCAAAAATAAATAAGCATTTTTAAAAAAGAGTAGCAATCATCTAGCTCAATTCCATTATTTACTGTTAACATTTATTTAGGGCCTACTGCATGCCAAGTGCTTCACTGAACAATGAAAGCCTAAAGATGAATGAAACCCAGCCCCTGCCACTGAGAAAGTTAGAATCGTGGGTGATGGGCATTGAGGAGGGCACCTGTTGGGATGAGCACTGGGTGTTGTATGGAGACAAATTTGACAATAAATTCCATATTAAAAAAATTTTTTTTAAATACTTAAAAAAAGAATCCAGCAGTAGGGGAGGGGTGGAAAATCTAGACACAGACACAGACACTTTCCAATATAAAATAGTAACTGAGAAGAGAGCACAGATGATAAAGGAGCGGAGAGGACTGACACCTAGCTCAGACTGGGGGGATGAGTAGCAGAGACCATGTTTCTGGGAGGAGATTCATGCATGCATGCGTGCAACCAGTACTCCCTGCATTTCTACATTTTAGGTGGCACACTAGCAGCTCGGACTACACTGGTGAACCATATGGTTGCAGTCGCTGTCTCAGGCCAGAGCAAAGTCTTGGAAGACGCCTGGAAGTTAGCCAGAAAGAGAGAGGAGTGGGGAAAGCTGTCCAGATGGATACAGCAGAACGGCACGCACATAGCCAGGGAACCATGAAGGAGCATTCTGAGGCTAGGTGTTTCTGCTGTGTGTACGTGGGAGGAGAAGAATAGGATGACTAGAGCATAAATGAGAGGAAAGGTGCCAAGAATAAAGCTGCAGTGTTGGCCAGGAACCACATCAGGGACCTAGGCAAACAAGTCACTAGAGGAACAAAGAAAGGAAGGGGGTGGTTAGGAGGCCAACAGGGAAAGAGAGCTTCCCAGAGGCAGTGACATTCAAGCTGGGCCTTGAACAATACAAGGGATTTAGCCCCATGCGAAAGGAGAAAAGGAGACTCTAGGAAGTGGCTTATTCTGCTATGCAAATCCCATTTACTACGCACAGAGAGTGACAGTCCAGTGAAAGTTTTAGGTAACATTCCTTCCGGGTGGTTTGAAGGTGCCACGTGTATTAGTGTAGAGCCCAACCTACACAGCTAAAAACAGTGGCCTCAGCATGGTTTGCTGGGAAGGCCTGACCTCACAAGGGATCTCCCTCATCCTTTTATCCAAGTTTCTGAAAGGCATCCAATTAAATATTAATTCCTTTGGATTGATACAGTTGTTCTTCCACGAGCCTTTTTAAATGCAGATATGCTGAGTGGAGGGGAAGCCATGACACCTGACATTGCAACACTGTCTGGGTCAGTCACAAGTCTTGAGCTGCTGGGAGACCAAATTTATTTCCTAATGTTCTACTCTATCCTTCCACGGTTGAGGCATCTGACCAACTTCCCCCACCTTTGCACACAGGCTTAGGTATGTCTCCAGCTCCTAGAATGCATCTGGATCTCATGCAGGAGGGATTTGGGCAGATGCCCTCAGCATCCAGCCACTCTTACAGTCTCTGAGGATTTTTTTTTTTTTTTTTTTTTGGATAACCATTTTTGGATAACTAGGCTTCAAATTGCTGTGAGTACCCGTCTTCAAATAACTCCTTGCTGAGCTCCACAACCTGCTAATTACTTCTGGACCACTGTTACTATGACTTTGCTCTCTCTCTATGCAGAAATCTGTACACTATGTGGCTGTGGGTCTTGTCAATGGGAGGTATCACCCTTTACCACTCATAGCTGGACAAGGACCTTCTTCCTAGAATGAGTCCCAGCCATTCCCCACATTCCAGGGTCTGCCTGATCAAATCTCCAGACAGAAAGGCAGATTTATTCCCTCATTTAATATGCAAGGCTTTATTGAGCACCTACTATGTGCACAGCCTCAAAGGGGTCAGCTAAGTGAATGAATAATCACCGCACAGTGCGACATGGTAGAGATTGAAATTGAGCTGAAGAAAGGTGAGAACAGGAAAAAGCTTAAGTGTAGAGCCTCTTTGAGCATTAGTTTTCCTAGCTGTAAAGTGGAAATGATCATTTCTTTGCAGGGTTATTGTGAGGAGTTGGGATAATGCTACATGAAGCATGCAGTAGATATAGATGGTCCATACACAAGGGATCGGGGTGTTGTTCCTAGCTAGGATGATACTGCTGTAGGGCCTTACAGAAGCTTCATTTGGGGGACATGAAATGTTTTATATTTAGCATATTCACAACTTCGACGGGGTGCAAGTATTTTAATAGAGAAGCTCTTTCCAACCAATGTTGCCACAAATGTATTACAGGTGTACCCAAGTTGTGAGTTCCTCGTTCCCGTAGGTGACTGGAAGAGGTAGGGGCTGGGGTTGTGGATAAGCCTTACTCTGAACCCTTGTTTGGCATTTATTAATGAGGGAGCTAAGGCACAAGCAGGTCCACTAAGGTGTCTCAGGTTGTACAGCTAGTAAGAGCTATGACCTATGTCCAAACCCGGGTCTTCCAGCTATAAGTCCACTGCTTTCTCACTTTCCCTTGCCACCTTCCTCATTCAAGGCAGGTCCATGTGTTAATCTAGGAATGAAGCAAAGTGAATATTACCGTGCAGTGAGCTTCTTTCCCAAAGAAAACAAAGGTCCTTTAATTGACCAAAGGGCACTAATGACTGCTTCAATAAATGCTCCAAGCATCTTCATGAGTCTGTATGCAGATGGACAGGAGCAGACCTGTAACTGCCTAATGAGGTAATATACTTCAACAAAGGTGGGGAAAGGGAAGTTCATACTGGAGACTAATGAACTAAGTAGGTTGTTGAGGACATCTGGAGAAATTTGAATCTTGATGGTTCCTGTCCAGATTTTATTTAATTAGCTCCAATACCTTGATTTCAAAAAAAAATGTGTTCCCCTCTACTCCAGGACAATTTTGATCAGAGCAATTAGTCAAATGACTATGTGGCTGATCACTATTAGTCTATTCACACACACACAAATACACACACACACACACACACACACACACACACACTCCAAAGAGAATGTAGCATGGGGCTAGGGCTAGGAGTCTGGGAGTCCAATTTCTGATTCTTCCATGTGCTTATCCTTTGACCTTGGGAAATACCTGTGCACTCTCTGAACATCTATTTCTCCATATACAAATTGAGGGTGAATATGCAAAAAAAATTCATATAATTTGATATATAAGAGTATTCAGAATAAAGCTAAGTGTAATGAATGTCATTCAAAGAAATTTATGTGGGAAATTAAAATGGCCCTCAGAAGACAACATTATAGAAAGGTACAATGTGGTTAGATTTTTCAATATTCTGAATTATTTTCTAACAAGAAGTTAAATTTAGAAGGGAAGAATTTGGGGGCACCTGGATGGCTCAGTCAGTTAAGCATTCAAGTCTTGATCTGGGCTCAGGTCATGATCTCAGAGTCATGTAACTGAGTGCTGTGTTGGGCTCTGTGCTGACAGCATGGAGCCTGCTTGAGATTCTCTCTCTCTCTCTCTCTCTCTCTCTCTCTCTCTCTCTCTCTCTCTGCTCCTCCCCTGCTTGCACTCTCTCTCTCCCAACAATAAATAAATAAACATTAAAAAAAAAAGAAGGGAAGAATTTGGAAGTTATAACTTTGGCCTTCTCGTGATTCAAAGCCTTTGTCTATAACTCCTGAGGGCATATTGTATATAATATGTCATTTCTAGGCATCTCTACCCAAACATATGGCTACCAGGTATTCTATGCAGACAGACTTCCCAGTTGTTCAACCCTGACTTCAGTTGCATTAGGATTCTGTGTGTTATAAATTGATAGACTCAGAAGGTATACTGGTCAGCTACCCTCAGATGTCATCCTGTCACGCCATGTGCTGGTCCTGACCACTGGGTTCAGTTTAGTAAGTCCACTCCTTGCACACACTGATATTCACTCACAGAATCATTCCTTGAATCTTTCCTGGACCCTACTATGCATCAGGCATTTGCAGGACCCTACTATGCATCCAGGATCCTACTGCAAGAGGCAGAAGTTAGGTGAAGAGATCGCCCAGGCGTGATTCCTGACCTAGGTGCCCTTCATCTAGGAGAGGTGACAGGCAACAAAAACAGTCTCCTTGACTAAACTTCAGTCAGAGTCCTCTGAGCCCTCTTCTCTAGTAGGCCTTGATCTTGGGCCTCATCCTTGATATGCTTAAACAAGTTTGTTTTTTAAGTCTATTTATTTATTTTGAGAGAGAGAGAAGAGAGAGAATCCCAAGCAGGCTCTAGTCAGCACAGAACCCGACATGAAGCTTGATGCAGGGTTTGGTCTCACAATGGAGAGATCACAGCCTGAGACAATATCAAGAGGTGGACACTTAACCAACTGAGCCACTCAGGTGCCCCTGAAACAAGTTTTAACAAAGAATCCTGCTAAGTCAGTTTAGCAAGAATCCTCCCCCCTTGATATTCAGTCAAGTTCTTCATCTCTTACCTTTGATATCTAAGTCCATGACCTACCTTTAGCAAGATTTCTGTTAAGCCAATTTCACAAGAATCTCCCTACTCTTGATGTCTAATCAAGTTCCTCTTAGTAATTTTCCATCCACTGACCCACTCACACTGTTTATTACTATAAATCTCCAGCTGTCTTTGCTATATTCAGAGTTGAGCCCAATCTTATAATAGTTCTCTTCCCCACTGTAGTAGCTCAAATAAAATCTGCCTCGCCAATTTTAATGAGGGTCCAGTGAATAATTTCTCTTTAACACAGGCGTACACAGCTAACCACAGTACAAGGAATAATAACACTTGTTTTCATTCCTTGGGCTCCTCATAAAAATAATGATGCCCATAACTAACATTTATCGAGTGTTTACTTGGGGCTTGGCACTCTGCTGAGAACTTTACATACTTCCGTAGCTGTGCTAAAGGTACCAACACTTCCTACTAGCTCTTATCAAAGACTGAGCACAATGGGATACTAGGTTTCTGCCTATTGCAAAAATCCTCTATGGGCAATCTGGGTGTCAGAGACCCTTGTCAGCCTTGCCAACTCTTGCTCAGAGCTGAGCCATAGTCTAGGGTTCTTTCTACCCAACCTTGCTTCCTCCTTCTGCTCCTTTCACAGATATCAGATCTGCTTCATAGTCTTCAGACGCTGATGACTCCTGCTCCCTTTCCCATTTATCTTTCATAGGCATTACTCCCAAAAGGTATCTTACATTTCAACTCTGTACTCTCATTTACTTCCTGGTGGATCTGAAATGATAATGATTGTATACATTATCTCATGTAATCCACAAAACAACCTTGTAAAGCGGATATTACAACCACCTTATAGATAAAGAAGTTGAGACAGACAGGGGAAGCAATTCATGCACAAATGACAAAGTAAGGATTCAGACCTAGGTATGACTTTGTAATAAAAGCATTAGCACGTAACCACTTCTATAACAAAAATAAGATAAAGGAAGCAAGCAAATGCTCTAGTAAGACCCTGTAATAGCCAGTCAAGGTAGTGAACTTGCAGAGAGATCAAGGTGCTACCAAGCAAGAATAATTTCTGCTCTGTGTGCAGATCTAAGAAAAGAAAATGGCCCAAGAGAGCTGGGAGATGCTAAAAGGTAGTTCTGATGCTACCACAGTGATGGGTTCCAATAAAAGAAGAGCATGTAAAGAAAATAATATGATTTTCCTGGATACCCTATAATAAGCTCTGAATGTTAAAGGACATGTCAAAACCATTCATTCATTCATTCATTCATTCATTCATTCATTCATCCAGTAAGTGTTATCATGTTACTACCATGAAATAGGCACTTGAGTATGCCAGTGAAAAAGACAGATGCTGTCCCTATAAAAACTTCAAGGTTTATAAGATAGAATAGAAAAACCTTAGGAGGAATTGAGCATAAGGCCAGTGTCCACCATCCTCTGGACTGTGGAGCTTCGGGCTGGATGTTTTACCCTTTTGATGAATCTTAACACCCTGTAAGAACTAAATAAGAAACGGGAGGTTCAAACTGTGCTAAAGCTTACTAAAATACTAACGTCAGTGCAAAGTGTGTTATTAGCAATTTTCAGACTATGAAGGAGAATAAGGAAGGTACAGGTCCAGTACCTTGGAAGAGAAAAATGAATGTTTGTGCAGTGAAGGACTGGCAATTAGGACCATGGACTCTGGAGTTGGACTATCTGTGTTTAGTTCCCCCTACAGCCACTTACTAGTTGTGTGATCTCAGGCTAGTTACTTGACCTCTGTGTCCTCATTTTGTAAAATGCTGGCAATAGCACTATTAACTCTATAGCATTACTATAAGGATTGGAGGAGTTCACAAATATATTGCACCTAGAACAGTGCCTGGCATAAAGTAAGAACAACGTTAAATATTTGCCTTTTTTCAACCCCTGGGATCTATCCAGTTAACACTCAAGACCCTAGTATGACTACTTCCAAATCCTGACTCTAGCCTGATTTACTGTCTACTCTTCATCTGCCCAACACTGTCTCTCTAAATTAGGCGGACCTATCCATAGTTAACCAAACAGAACCCAGTAAGACAGAGCTCTGGACTTAAGTCCTGGAGCTTCTAGTCAGGATTCCAGAAGAAAACAGATGGCACACTTTATTAGGGAAATAAGATTATTTACAAAGTTGTGAGCACAGTATAGGGAAGCCATAGGGGATACTGTGGCACCCTGGCACTAGTAAGAAGTGGGGCTCCCTGAGGTCTCTAGGTCTGAAGGGGCAAAGGGAAGGAGTGATTAATAGAATCCAGAGAGTATAACAGAGATAAAGATCTGTGGTGGAGGGATGCAGACATCCTGAAGTGGTCTAAAGAGAGAAACCTGGGGGAACAAATCCCTTGACTTCACTTCTTCTCCCAGCCTCCTTCCAGTGTCTTGTCCTCCCCATTGGCAGAACTTATTGAGAAACCAGATGATAAGAGATCTATTTACTCTCAGTGTCAGTCTGCTTCCTGGGGCACAGAACAGGATGAATAATGGTAGAGAGTAGATCTGAAAAGGCTAACAGCATAAATTTTAGTCTCAGCATAATTTTTCCTTTGCTTCATGCTCCATCCTTGAGTTTTCATTGTTGCTGGACTGTTGGCTTTATCTCCCAGTCACAGCCTTAATCCCACTCCATGAACCTAATTACAGACTGAGCCCTCTGGTTGTGTTCTTGGTAATATCTCTTGGATGTGGTGTCTGTTCTAACTCCTCCCTTTAAACTTGGCCTCATGCCCATTCAACATGTACCAGTAAGCACTCAAAGCAAGCCATGAGTTGTCTGTTCTTTTCTGGTTATCTGCCTGATTCCAAAATCCTGGTTCTTTGCTTTGGCCTTGAAATCTTCCTTTTGATGTGTTACTCCTTTTGTCCAGTTGGCCATGCATTTGGCTTTAGATATTGGCTTCCCATGTGGTTCATGAGGCTCTGCTGGATCCCTCAGCTTTTGTAGCCCCCTTTGTTTCAGATGGAAGCTCCCCACTACTTTGAATCTTCCAATTGCTGGACAGGTCATAACTCGGAGCCTCAAGATCCAGAAACATAACCTTTTGCACTTAATTTTGAGTTGTTTTTACTATCACAGCAAGATCTACCATCTCTGTGGTCATGTTGGATCTTCAAAACAATAATAGGAGGTGTATGTGATTTTTGCTCTATTTTTAGTAAGCTGACTCTTGGTAAAGTTAAGTGACCAGCAGGTGCACAGCTGGTAACTACTAGGCACTGGGCTACCCTCTCTATACAGACTATCTCACCACAGTCTAAGCTCCATGACAACAGGGGTTTTTTTCTTTGTTTGGTTCACTACTTTTTCTCCAGTGCTTAAGGGAGTAATTGTCATAATAGAAGCTCAATAAATGTTTATTGAATGAATACTGAATGAATTATTCCATTGGATCCTCATTACAACCCCATAAGGGATATATTACTGCTTTCTTCATTTTCTAGGCGAGAAAACTTTGGAGGCTGAGAGAACTTAAGTAACTTCTCCTAAATCACGTACATCTAGTTAGTAGACATGAGTCCAAGTCCATGCTCTAAAGAGTGTTGTTCTCAATGTGATCAGGGACCAGGCTGGACTACAAATGGTTTGTTTCTGGTTTTGATGAGCTAAGTATAGAAACTGAGAGTGAGCTTTTAGAAAATCTTATAGCAATTTGACATTGCTGTGATTTCCCAATATGAGACCAGTGCCTTGTCTCATGGCCTCAATCAGGATGCTGTTGAATTTACAGAGACAATTTGCTGGGGTGCAAAGCACATGGTTGTAGTAAGACTATATATCAAGTCACAATTTATTAGAAATAAAAGATGAGCATAGGCCTTTCCCCACAGATAGTCTGAGAGGCACTGCTACAATTTACTCCATGTGTGCCAAATTCCAACCCACTATGCTCCTTTTAGACTCACCTCCATTGCTAAGCACAAAGGCAATGTTTTCTTTCTTTCTTTCTTTCTTTCTTTCTTTCTTTCTTTCTTTCTTTCTTTTGTTCTCTTCTTCATTCAACAAACATTAGCTAAACAATTTCTTTTTTTAAATGTTTATCCATTTATTTTTGAGAGACAGAGAGAGAGAGCACCTGAGTAAGTGGGGGAGGAGTAGAGAGTGAGGGAGACAAAGAATCTAAAGCAGGCTCCACACTGTCAGCAGAGAGCCCAACGTGGGGTTCAAACCCATGAGCCATGAGATCATGACCTGAGCTGAAGTCAGACGCTTAACCAAGTAAACCACCTAGGTGCCCCTCACTGAGTAATTTCTATGTGCCAGTCCCTGGGTTGAGTGCTGGGGTACAGAATGGATAAAACAACCTTGCCAAATTTAGCTGACCATTGGAGTTTATACATACTTCATGTAGTTGTGTGTTCATGGTCTTCTCTTGGGTAAAAAAGAAATGATTTAAGGAAAATTCGTATCAATGGAGAGTGAGCTGATGAAGTCACTCGGGCTCTGTATAGTGCACTGGGAAAGTATAATCCGTTTTATAGTCACAATGACAGGAGTGCAGCCCTGAGATGGGAACTCAGAAGACACAGGGCATGAACTGATTTACACAGAAGAACTGATCTTTTATTCTGTTAGATCATGGTGACATCATTGTGAACTGGTTTATGCTATTTGTGCCCATAATAATAAGATTCTGACCCTCTCCTAAATGCTTGAAAAGTGTATCTAAGACAGTGATTCCATGGATGCCAAGGTGGTCAGTCATTGCAAAAGAAAAGGAATGGTCAGTTCAATGAAAACAACTGATTAAAGCACTAAATTCTCCCCCAAAGAGCCCACATTTGGAATCAAACAGACTGTGTAAGTCCTGGGTCCATTGCATACTGGCCTGTGGCCACATGCAAGTGACTTAATGTTTCTGAGAGGCAGAATCCTTATCTGTAAAATAAAGGTAATAATTCTTACCCTCTAGTGTTGTAGGAATTTGTCCTACAAATTCAATACAGAACTGTGCAACAATACTCAGTAAATGGCTATGGTGATTGTTTTTATTTGTTTGTTGTCATTGTTGCTGTTAGTCGTATTAGGTACAAAGCTTGGCAGGAAGGTCTGAAGGTGCACACTTACCTCTGTCAAGTGCAGCAAGCTGTCTAAGTGGGAATCTTGGCTCTGCCACTTACTTACTGGCACCTAACAGGTGTTATGCAAATGTTTATTAAAAATAACCTAAACTAAAATGGTAAGTTTTATCCAGAGAAGAGACCTGAGCCTAAGCTAAGAGCTCATTGATTCAACACTCATTTTCTGAGGGCTACCATGAACCAGAATGCTGCTGGGCACTGGGGACACAAAGTGAATAGGCTATATTCCCTGCCCCGTGGTGCTCAAATTGAGGGAAGAAGGCAGACAACAAGAAATTGATGGAGGGAGAAAGGGAGGAAGAGGGTGGGGGTGGGGTAGAGAAAGAGCAGTACAATGATGAAGGCTGGGGACTAGAGAGGGATGTCAACGTAAAAGAGGATTCTTGTGCTCAGTTGTTAGGCAAACAAGAAGGAAACAACCTTCCAAAAGCCAGATACCTTAACAGAGAGTAGCAGCTGACCAATGAAGCATCCAGCACACTTACAGCTGCCCCTTTGCTTGTCCGTATCCCCATGCTGAGGTCAGGATCATCTGCTTTGCTCTCCACTGTCTTCCCAGCACCTCACACTGGCATTTAGTTTGTTCTTAAAATATGTTTGTTAAATGAATGAATGAATATTCCAGATCTATTTGCATGAGGTTTCCTATCTTGAGTCATAGGACAACAATAGCTAGTACATATAAACAGTATTTTGTTCCAAGCACTGCTCTCATATTCTCTGAGTATTATCTTATTTAATCATTATGATGACCTATAACCAGTTATTCAGCAAGAAAATGTTGCAAACTCTTCCATGTTCAGCACTGAGTTAGATGCTGGGAAGGAACAAGAGTACTGAGCTTACCACGGTACCCTTCCACCCATCTTTTCCAAAGTGCCCCTTTCACTCCCCTTCTCTCCCTGTTTAACTCTAAGTCATCCTTAGAAAATCCAACCAGGTAACTTCTGCCAAGACGCCATCCCATGATCTCATGGAGCTGGGGTATTTGCTTCTACCTGTTCTGTGCCCCCCTAACATGTTTACATCCTTACAGCAGGCAGGAGTTCCAGGAACGGGCCTAAAGATTCCCACAACCTAAGCCTTGGAATCTGTGAACGTGAAAAGATACTGCTCCCATGACTGTGTTATGTTATAAGACATAGCTGAGCTTTAAAAAGGAAGACTAACCACATGAGCCATATCTAATCATAAGGGTCCTTAAAAGTACGTTACTTTCTTAGGCTGGTGGTAGAAGGAAAAGGCAGAAGAAGAAGGCAGAGAAAGTGAAGTCATGAGAAGGATTCCACCCTCCACTGCTGGTTTGAAGATGGAAGAAAGGGTCCATATGAGAAAGAATGCAGTTGACCTCTACAACAGAGAGCAGGCCCTAGCTTGACAGCCAGCAAGGAAACAAAGCACCTTAGATCTACAATCTCAAAGAACAGGCTTCTGCCACTGATTTGAATGAGTTTGGAAGTGCATTCTTCTCCTGAGCCTACAGATAAAAGCCGCCCAGCCAACACCCTGACCCTGACCTTGTGAGACCCTGATTAGAGGACCCATTTGAACCCATCTGGATTCTGACCTACAGAAGTATGAGTTAATAAATAGGCGTTATGTTTAGCTGCTAAATTTGTGGTGATTTGTTATACAACAATAGAAAACAAATACACCCCTCTATCCTAACATCCTCTGTGTAAACATCTGTTTATTTGTCTATATCCCTCTCCAGTGAGTTCCTCAAAGGCAGGGACTGTGCCTGTGTCTCTTTATCTTCAATGTATGGCAGAGAGTGGCTTCCCTACAAATAGGTACCCTTGAACTTAAATAAATTCAAACAACTTAGGGATCTGAACTGAGCACACATTTAAAAAATGAAAGAACAATTCAGGAGATAATGTGATCTAGTGCCGGATTATATGGTTCAAAATGAATCGAGCGCAGATTGGAACATCCAGGGAAGACTTGAGCTTGTTCCCTTTCAACTAAACACCCCCTCACTTCACACTGCATTCTAGCCACACTTTATTCCTACTAATGCAAACTGAATCTGAGCCAGTGGGGGAGATGGATACTCCCGTAAGCCCCAGATGGACCTTTGAGGCATTACTTTTCTGTCTTTGCTGAGGTTGCATCCTGGGTCTGCAACCCACAGACACTTAGCCTCCAGTGCCTTTGATGAGACCTAGGACAACTTCAAGTCTATCTACAGGCCTGGTCTAAGGGGCTGTCCAAGGAGTGGGCAATCCTCAGCGATTGCGACCCAGACCCAAATCTGTGTCCCTGCCTCCCGGAGGATCCAAGGAGAATTCAGTCAGATAGAATCAAATGTGAGACCTCTGTGGACTAACCCCTGTATTTTAAAGATGAGGAAACTGAGGCGCAGAGGGGGGAAATAAGTAGCCTATGTCCAAAGAGCAAATTAGTATGAGAGTGGGGTAGCCCAGGGTCTCTGATTCCCTAATCCATCTGCCACTGACTCCCAGCATCCATTTGATTAATGGCCTCAGGCTCTTATTCCTCTCTAGGGAGTTCAGATCTTTACTCACCTCAAAATGTAAGACCAGAAAGGCAGAAAGAATGAATTTTTTTAGCTAATCCAAGCATGCATTGTAAATCTTTGTCCTCTGCCTGACGTGCCGAATGTAACCCTCTCTGCAGCTAACAGACATTTGGCATCTTTCCATAGTGATAGTATTGGTTCTGGAAGGACAATTCTCTCACAGTCAGAAAGCATATCGCTGAAAAAATAAATTTTCCAGAAAGGAAGGTTCTTGGAGCCCAGGAAAAGTGTGCTGGGCATTCATGTGGGCCAGAGATATTTGTGTGGGAATTGGGAAGAACACATCCTAAGATTAGTAAGTGATTAGTACTTTTGAACTGCAGAGGTGACAGGAAGAGAGGTACACACTTTGTTTAGGTGTCAGCCAGGGCCTTTTCATTTAATACAGACCAATACATTTTACTTCCTTCCTCAAACACTTGCAAAAGCTGCACACTGCCTACAGAATGAAATACAAAAGTTATATTTTGGCATTCATGGCTACTGATATTTTAGTCTCAAATTATTTTCCCGTTTCATATTCCATTTTCACACTCTTTTGGATTAAAATGTTTTTGTTGCAGATACCAGAACCCAAACTTGAACTAACATAAAAAAGGGGGGCTTATAATAAAACTTTTGTGTGATTCATAGAATCCATGGACAGAAATGTGACAGGGATAATCTGAACTGGGGACTCGAATATTCTTAGGACTCCTCTCCTCCTGCCCCCTCCACATAATTGCTTTATTTTTTTTTCTCTAGCTGCAGGATAACTTCTCTTTACAGCATACGGAGAAAAAGTATGGCTGACAACTGCTTCCAAGTATTATATCTTACATCTTTGGTCACTGGTTAAGTTATTGACTTCTCTGTATAGGTTTCTGTTCTAAAATTCCAAGGGATCAAAACTGAATGGCCCCATTTGGGTCTCATATCCTCCAGGAAGTCAATAAACTGAGAACGGTGTTAGAAGCTCTTTATACAAGCATGGGAGCTCCCATGGCCGCACTTTCTAAAAAAGAAGTGCTCATATGATATCCAATAGATGTCCACTATCTTTCTCCCAACCTGCTCTAGCCAACTCTTGTATCTCTCTCATTCTTCTCCCATCTCCTGGGCTCTAGGTGATCATAGACTCCCTATGGTGTTCAGGATTTGCTTCAGAAACCAGGCAATGATGCCCATAATCAAGAGGGAGCTAGAGAAGGCAGATTACCGTGGCTAGGAAAATTGTTCATCTTACTTTTCATGGATGAATAATAGCAATCATTTATTTATTCGTTCAACAAACATTTGCCGAGTTCATACCTTTTGCCGAGAACAATGCTAGGTATAATATGGAGAGGACCTCACATTTTAATGAATAAAATAGAACATAAACAGATAATTCTAAAATATCATGCAATATGCCTCGATAGAGGTACATTCAGAGGGCATTGGTAACACAGAAAGGACACCTTGGAAAGGCCTCGTTGGGGTGGCACTGCTTCGGTTGAAGGCCCAGTAGATTCGGCTGAAAGCAGCAGTCATGAGAGGCTGAAGTAGTCACCAACTACTATTAATAATCTCAGACCAGCCAGCGGGCTCAGCTTCTATGTGTCAGGCACTGTTATGTGTTTTATACTAATTTTCTCATTTAATCTTCACAAAAATCTTGTGAGGTAGGTACATTCATTACCATTGTAGAGATGGAGAAGTTGAGGTTCCGAAAAGCGGGGTAATTTGCCCAAGTTCTTGATGTGGCTCAAGTGGCAGTGCTGGGGTTTGCACCTAAATCTGTTTCAACCAAATCACATTCTCAAAGTACCTTAGAGATTATCAGAAGCCCCAGGTACTTTCTATGAATAAGATTGGGGGAGCGGGTGAGAGGGGAAGATACCCGCTTTTCTAGTATCCTAACAATCCCATGATTCCAGATCTGGCCAAGTTGAGCACAGATGTACCAGATTCCTATTTGCACCTGTGCCAGTCCTGAGTCCTCTACCCTCAAATCCATCTTTACCTTTCCTCTGCTCACTCCTGTATCTCAGAGGTACTGAGACCTGAGACTGTGTTTCTCAAATTCATACCTCAGCTGATTTCAAATGAGGTCGGACAATGGGAGCCAAGAGAGAGGGTGAGGGAAGGGAAAAGCCAGTTTTTAACCCCCCTCCCTCCTCCTCTGGCAATGATTGCACACTCCCCCACCTGATTGCATAGCTCTAGCTCCCACCTGATACGTTTCCTATGGTTCTAGTTTCTCCCAGGTGACCCTAGCCCTAGCAATACCACTTACTCCCTCTAGTTTAGAAGCTATAGTGGTTCGCCTCCCATCCCTTCTTGCCTTCTCACATCCTCCATTACCTATGGAGATAGTTTCCTCTATTAAATTTCCTCCCACTTCCACAAAAAGGCTTCCTTCCCTAAGAGAGACTATAATACCACTCTATCTCTAATAACCTTTCCCGTCTTCTACATCCCCATCAACCAGTGTATCAGTGTAATGAATTCAACAAATTATTTGTTATTATACTTCTAATATGTGCCATGCACTCTACCAGGTGACCCAGATCTTAAGATAAGTTAAGACTCAGTCACTACCCCCAGGAAGCTGACCATCCAAGTTCTCTTGGAAGTCAGTGTAGCAAGAAGTTTACATTTCTACATGTTCTTAGTGTATCTGGTAGTGCAAACATGCATCCACCATGATCTCCATTTTGTCCTGTCTGCCAGGAAGCTCAGAGCTAATCTTAATTCTCAATCATAGTAACTACATTGGCCTATGTGGTTAGTGATTTTTGCCTCTGCCTTCTTCCACAGGTATTGTCTAATTCTATTTTAATGGCTTTATTTTATATATATATTTGTTGGTAGGCTCCCTCAAACACCTTCTATATGTAGACTGAATACACATTATAAATAATACATAATCCTCTTTGTAGGAATATCTAGTATTAGGTATATAGTAGATGATCAATAAAGAATTGATTAGTTGCCAAAATCAGATGGTAAACCAGACCATAATCTAATGGATTTGCTAATTTATTCATAACAATTTCTTGTGCCAATATCCTCAGGCCTCAGCACTGAGTTTTTTCTCATCATATTTAATAACAAAAAAAAAGTTCTTGTTTCCTGTTTCCTGATGCCAATTAAGCCATCTCCTTAGCTTCTTGAGAAGACTAATTGTCTCACTTTTTATGTCCAACATAGTACTCAGCAATCGGACCCCCATCAGGCCATCCACAGTTGAGTGAGAATAATTTGAATCACCCTCATCATGCTTGGAAAAGCAGCCACTTTCTGGCCTCTTAATATTCAATCCGGAAAAAATCATTTCAAAGGGTTTTATTTTTCTTACTGTGCTTTTCTGTTCCAAGACACCTGCCTCTTGGTTTATCATGTCTAAATGTTAAAATTAAGCATCTCAAAGTCCCTTGAAGAAAAGGACATGGTAAACTTCCAGATGTGTTGCATATGTGTGCTGGGCTTCCTACAGAATTCAGCTGTTTCAACCCAAGTCTCAGGAGAATATATCCTCCTATATACATTCTCTGTACAAAGAAAAACTAGAGAAGCACCTGTAATAGTAAGAATGTAAGGCAGGCATAGCCAATACCTGGCACATATGGCATTATTCCAATGTGCTGTGGCCACCACAGACATCACTAACCTGTCCATCTTTCCTACTGAGCCCTAATGGACCTCAGAATCTTTCTCAACCCAACGCCCCAGGCAGCCACTACCAGTGAGTCAGATTCAGCATGTAAGAGGCACTTCTATGCTGTCCTCTCTCTGCTTGTAGTTCCCAGGCCTGAGTCTTTGATTGGGCACCTCGATCCTGGGGCACCTGTGATGATAAACCCCAGGCCTACAGGAGTAGATTTAAGGATACAGGAGAGTAGGCTGCAGGCATTGAACTTCAACCAAGTCTCCTATTTGAGGATGACTGTTCACCCCAGTTCACAAAAGGGCTGTATGCTCTTTGGACTTTATGATTTTATTTATTGGAGCTAATATTTCATTGTAATTATTGTCTCTGTTCTCATTTTACCCTTCTCTTAAACTTCAGACACGTCCATGTAGTACCTGGTAACCTTGGGTGAATTTCTTCACCTCTCTAAGCCAGAACGTCCCCACCTCTAAGAACATACTACTTTCCATAGGCTTCTTGACATGAATTAAACAACATAATTCCGGCAAAGCAATACAGTATAGGAGGAGCAGCACCAACTTTGGAGCCGGAAGTATATCAAGTATATTAATATATAAGATTCTTATAAATATACTCTGATCTTCCAACTTCTATTGGCAAGACTTTAGGAAAGTTCTGAATCTCTCAGAGCTTCAGTTTTTAATCAAAAGAAAAGAACAGGAAAGAAAAGAAAAAAGCAGGAAAGAAAAGAAAAGAAAAAAGGAAAAGAAAAGAAAAGAAAAGAAAAGAAAAGAAAAGAAAAGAAAAGAAAAGAAGAAAACAGTACTGACCTCACAGGGCCATTCTAAGGATTATCTTGGTGCTGTATGTAATGGGTTTAACATAACCACACGAAAGTTACTCCATAAATACTTGTGGCTCTGGTTCTTTTGATACCAGACTCCTGGCAAGCATCTACCAAATTTTAGTTCCCCTTTGCTCAATTCCTTTCTGAAGCAATCTCATCTCCTCTTTTGCCTCTTAAAGTTAAAGAGCCAGGTAAAGCTTTGTGGATCCAAGACAAAGTAAAGAACTTCTGTCAGAGAGGACGTGGGATCACCAAGGAGGCTCCCCACATCTGGCCCCTAGAGGTTCCCCCATCCTCAGCAGGCTTCAGGTACGGACTGTCCACACTGCTGCTCCACCCCTCCCTCTGGCCGGAGGCAGGCCTCTCTGACTAGGAAATCTGCTCCTTCCTCAGTCTCCAGGAGACAATGTATTCAGCTTCATAATTACGTGCTTCTCCCCAATCACATAGCATTATACACCACATCACTGCACTGCCGAAAAAAGCCCCAAATGCTAATTAGTCCTCAAATTATCATTGATTTGATTTGATGTTGAATAAGCTTTGCCGTTTATATTTAGGCAAGAACTTCAGATTCAAGATGCTCTCTCTCAGATCGGGGTTTTAAATAACTCGGTGGGGCCTGTCTTGCTTGTTCAGTGTGTTTATGTCAAGAAATCAGACTGGCTGCTCTCCCTGGCTGCAGATGAATGCCAGGTTGATTGAGTGCAAGGGGGGAATTATCCTCACGGCCAGTGCTCCAAGCCCAAAGCTCCTGGGAGCCCTTGAGTGCAGAAATCCCCATCTTGCAGGAGGATGAGAGGAGGAAAAAGATAAGAGGAGAGGAAGTGTCTCCTATCGTAAATGCCGGAAGATGAAGGAAGCGTGTTTCTGACTCACATTCAGGGATGCTTCTTAGTACTGACGGGGAGGCAGGCTCTCTCCCAGGCATCATCTCCTTTAATTCTGACAACAGCCCACCACATGGGCATTCCCAGTTGTGGAAACTGAGGCTCAGAAACATGAGATTTCACCCAACACAGAGCAAGTAATGGAGGGAAGGTGAAGGCCCTCTGGTCAAGGATGATTTTGTCCCTTCTCCTTTCCTCACTGTCTCTTGGGTCCTTCCATCCCCACTTCCGAACCCCTCAGCACTCTTCCCCCATCCCACTCTGCCAGCTCCTCATTAAACAAGAATATTATGAAAATCACTCAACGGCTTTGTTTTAGAAACTACCAAATTAGGTTTGCGTGCTTTAAAATGTTCCCTGTGTGAACCATGTTTTAAAGTGATCATATCACTTTAAAAAAAAAAAGAGGGGGGAAGAACAATCTTAAAAGCCTAAGTGTTAAGTGACAACCTAGGAACGCAGAAATTTGCCATTGCTAACTAGTGTCTATTCTTGTCATTCGAAAAAAATTATTCATAACTCCTGTGGATAATCTTTTTGAAACATGGCTTTAAAAACAAGTGCTTAGGGCACAATTTCACTGAAGTCTGTATTTATTTTATTAATCCCCACACTGAACTTTGTTTAATAAATCAATGTGTACTTTATTGAATTTCACTTCACTTCCTATGATAATAAATAGCATATGAGGAAAAAAAAAGAGGGAGGGAAGGAGGAACTGAGGAGGTGAGGAGGGAGGGCAGGGGGAAGATTAGAAGGCAGACAACATCACAGTCCTCAGACTGTAATGTTACAGAAGAATATCAGGCCCAGCCCAATCCCATTCCCTTGCCTTCCCCACACATCCAGTGGCAGGCAGTGTGGGCCAGTAGTTAAGGACATAGGCACTAAAACCAAATTCTGGAAGTTTTAACCTAACTCTGTAGCTTACTAGCAGAATGATGTTGGGCCAATTTCTTGACTTCTTTGTGCATCTTCCCCCATTTATAAAATGGGAATGATAGCAGTGACTCCTTCATAGTGAGGTGCAGCTGAAATGCACACTATTAATAGCACAGTTGTCAGCTCTCATAGACGCCAAGATGTGCCATTCAGACCCCCTGCAAGGAAAGCCTTGTTTCCCAGTCTCCAGCTCTCAGCCCCTTTAGGGTCTGCCTACAGAGATCCACCTCACCTAAGGTCACACCCTTCCTGGGCTTGCCATATCTACGACTGGATGAGGCGGGGATATAAAGGTTTGGGCCCAGTGTAGTACATGTCTGACAGGCAATATGTACTCCTGAGTGCTCACCATCATGGCCAAAGCTTTGAAGGCCTGCACTGCAGTCTGATGTCTCCCTCTGGCCAGCCCTGCTTCTTATCCCTTCCATTCACATGCGGATCCCTAACAAACATCTTGCACCTGACAATCCACCTCAAAGGTCTGCTTCCAGAGAACCCAGCCTGCAACAGCTATTATTGCTGTGACTAAACCCTATCAAACCCTCTTCGTAAATAACTCTCTCGCACATCCTGCTTCTCCAGTCCTGCGGCCATGGCCCTAGTTCAGGTCCACTCTTTCACACCTGGAAGTACAGCCTCCTTGCTGACGTCATCACCCTCCAGCGCCACCTCGCCATCTGCACCTGAGAAGTGGCTTTCATATACAGACCTGCTTAACTCTCTGCTTTTTCTCCACGGACTCACTACAGAATCATATCCTTGTCTTTAACGGGCATCAGAGGCCTTTTGCCCTGGCAAGCCACCCTCCCTCTGCTCCTTCCCTTCTGTCCCCAGACTGCTCAAAATTCCATGAGTACTTCAGGGACTTCCCCATTTTATGCTCATTTCCTTGGCTTCCTTTTTAGGAAGACCAATTCTTGCTCATTTTTCAAATCCTAACTCAAAGATCACTTCTTCTGAGAAGTCTCCCTGGATGCAATAGGCAGATATAATTTCTCTCCATTTGTGTAAGCACTTGTCTTCGGATTTCATAAGTAGTGTTGTGTGCATCTGGTTGGTTAGTCTATTAGTTTTCTTGTTAGTTGGTGGCCAACTTCAGGGTTTACATTAACTTTTATATGTACATTATCTTTGTCAATTTTTCTTACTATACAAGTAGCATAGGTTAAATGTAGACAATTTAGAAAATGCAGGTAAGCAAAAGAATAAAGTTAAAGTTACCCACAAATCTCAACACCACTATTTACATTTTTCTGTGTATTCATCCAGACACTTTTTTCTATGCATGCATATCTATTTTGATGCATACATTAAAAGATTGGACTATATGTATGTGCTAGGTTTTTAACCTGATTTTTTTAATGTTTATTTATTTTTGAGACAGAGACAGAGCATGAGTAGGGGAGGGTTAGAGAGAGGGGGAGACACAGAATCTGAAGCAGGCTCCAGGCTCCGAGCTGTCAGCACAGAGCCCGACGTGGGGCTCGAACTCACGGACCGTGAGATCACGACCTGAGCCGAAGTCGGACGCTCAACCAACTGAGCCACCCAGGCGGCCCTTAACCTGATTTTTTAACATAAAATTCCAACAGATTTTATTATTTAAATAGTCTTTTTACAACATTATTTTTAGGGCTGCTACTTTCCCATTTTATGGTTGTACCATAATTTATTTAATCTTGCCTGTTTTTTATTCATATTTTTATTACAACACATAACACAGGATCTGAAATATAATAGGTGCTCAGCAAATGTTTATTGATAGGATCTCTTTATATTTACAGAGGGGGAAAAAAGTAAAAACTGTTCCTCAAAGAGTGCCCTATACTGATGCTGACCATATTTTTTGCCATCTCTTGTCAGATCTCCTAATGCTTTTTATACTCACATCTGACCTTCTCTGGGTTCCTATTTACTCCCTAATTCATGCTGGCTAACTTCTGCACCCACCATTCCTCTGTATATGCTTTACACTGAAGTCATCAATGACCTTGTAACTAAGTCCAATATTTTTTGGTCTCCATCTTGCCAATTTTCTCAGAAGTGTGTGTTACTACTATAGACTACATCTTCTTTCTCAAACCTCTCCTCTCTACATCATCTATGACCCCGCTCCCTCCTCATTTTCCTCTGGCTTCTCTGCCAGCACCCCCTTCCCCAGTCCATCCCTGAAATATTTATGTTCCCCTTCAGTCCTCTTTTCTCCAAGGACAGCTTTTAAAATGCCATTATACTCTAAAGAATGATCTGTTTGCAGGAAGCAGAAATACAACTTAAATTATATTTTCCAAAAAGGGGGGAGGGGGAATAAATTATTCACAGAATCCAAGAAAAGAATGAATAATCAAATACACAGAACAGAAATATGGCTGGACATCAAGAACAACTGGACATGGGACTTTAAAAACTACCCATAATGGCATGTGCCAGTGTCTTTTCTCTGACTCTTTCAGTGTGTCAGCTTCATTTCCCCTTCCAGACTATCTTCCTTCATAAAGGAGGAAACGTGGAGGCCTAAACCTTCCTATGCACACAGCACCCACTTTTCTCCCCTGTGGAGAGGGAAACTGATGCATTCTCTAAATCCCAATTCTAAAAATATAAAGCAAGAACTCCTATTGGTCAAGCTTAGACCAGATGACTACCAAAGAACCAATGAAAAGTGGTTGGAGGAGGAGCCATGTGAGAAGCCAATGTTTCCCACAGATTGCATAATTTAGTGGGTGGAAGGGGAAGAACAGTTCTCAGAAGAAAAAAAAAAGATGATCTATTTCCAGAAAAGTGAGAGGGGTATTGCTAAATAAATAAAATTTAACCATTAAAACCTTGATAAAGGATGTTAACTGAAGAGTTATACACAAAGTCTAGGAGAAAAGATACAAAAGAGTATGAATATACCAGGACATCTCCAAGACACGTGTGTGTGTGTGTGTGTGTGTGTGTGTGTGTGAGAGAGAGAGAGAGAGAGAGAGAGAGAGAGAGAGAGAGAGAGAGAGAATGAGAGAGATTGAGATATGATATGAGAAGGTTATAACTAAATCTGGTCATCTAAGAGTCAATGTCTCAGTGAAAACTCTGAGACACTTTATTTTTTTATTTTTTTATATAATTTACTGTCAAATTGGTTTCCATACAACACCCAGTGCTCATCCCAAAAGGTGCCCTCCTCAATGCCCATCACCCACCCTCCCCTCCCTCCCACCCCCCATCAACCCTCAATTTGTTCTCAGTATTTAAGAGTCTCTTATGGTTTGCCTCCTTCCCTCTCTGTAACTTTTTTCCCCCCTTCTCCTCCCCCATGGTCTTCTGTTAAGTTTCTCAGGATCCACATATGAGTGAAAACATATGGTATTTGTCTTTCTCTGCCTGACTTATTTCATTTAGCATAATACTCTCCAGTTCCACCCACGTTGCTACAAATGGCCAGATTTCATTCTTTCTCATTGCCAAGTAGTATTCCATTGTGCATATAAACCACATCTTCTTTATCCATTCATCAGTTGATGGACATTTAGGCTCTTTCCATAATTTGGCTATTGTTGAGAGTGCTGCTATAAACATTGGGGTACAAGTGCCCCTATGCATCAGCACTCCCGTATCCCTTGGGTAAATTCCTAGCAGTACTATTGCTGGGTCATAGGGTAGGTCTATTTTTAATTTTTTGAGGAACCTCCACACTGGTTTCCACAGTGGCTGCATCAGTTTGCATTCCCACCAATAGTTAAAGAGGCTTCCTGTTTCTCCACATCTTCGCCAGCATCTATAGTTCTGATGAAACACTTTAATTACCTTTATTCTAATACTTTGTTTGCCAAGGTTAATTTGGCTTCCCAGGATTAAAGAGAAAAAGATATTCTGGACAGTATACTGAAGTTTTGGCTACGAAAAATGTATAGCTCCAATTGTAAACAAATAATTTAACAACTGGTTTTCACCACAATCTTTTGTGAAGTTTACCTCAGTTTCCCCAGTGTCTACCACATAGTAAGATCTCAAAGTCTTCGCTGAGTGAATGTATAAAAGAAAACGTGAATGAAACCCTTCTAAAGCCATTCACTGCTCTTGGAAATGATAATATTGTCAATCCAGATTTGCCAATGTGAAGACATTTCCTAAACCATGGTGCCACTTCAAAGATATCTAGAGGGAGCTTTTGTTATTTTTACCCCATGAACCATTTTTAAAAAATATCTTCCTTTTCTGTGGTCATCAGGGATTGTTTTTCTGAACTATTCTCTGCTTCTCTGTAAAGGATTATATATTCCCACCTATTGCCATGTGATGTGCCTGCGCAAACTGAGGGAGGTAGATGCATCCCTGTTTCATTGACTTTGAGCTTGGCCATGTGGCATATTTTGACCAATGGGATATCAGGAATATGTGACACCTGCCATATCCAATAAGGAGTTTTAAGTGTGCTTGTACAGTTTGGCTTGGTCTTTCTCACTCCTATCTCCACCATGAAAACAGAAAGTCCCCAAAAATGGCCTTTAGTTTCGGTCGTAGGATGAGAAAACATATAAGCTGAGTTGAATTCTGCTGACCTATAGCCCTCATGAAACATGAATAAGAAACAAATACTTGCTTTTATGAGCCTCTGAGATATTGGGATTGTTCATTATTATAGCAAAAGCTGACTAATATACTCCCCCAAAGAACTACATATTGTCATACTTAAATTATTTCCCATATTTTCTTTCATTAATTGCCCTGTATAACCACTAGCCACCTTGGAATAGGTAGGTGATAATTTACTAGAATGGAAAGCTCACAGGCAGTGGAGCCCATCAGACGGATACGTAATATGGCACAGACTCTCCCTCTCTGCAAAACTTTTAACTGTGAAAAGAAGATGACATCATTATGAGGATAAAAGGATATGATGTATGTGGGATACTAGCTCACCATAGTTTATTCGTGAATGATGGCTCAATGACAGAAGAGAGGAAGGAAGGAGTACATGAACCAATGAATAAATTTCATGTTCCATCCATTCAGTTTCTAAATATTTATTGAACGCTAGTTATGCACTAGCCCTTCTAGGAATGCAGTGGTGAATAAAATGGGAAAAAAATCCCTACCCTCGTAAAGATTAAATGCTCGTGGGAGAGACAGAGAACAACCAAAATAATAATAATAATAATAATAATAATAATAATAGTAATAATAACAAGTAAATACATAATGTAAGGTAAGAATAAGTGCTATGAAAAACAAAACAAGGGCGCCTGGATGGTTCAGTCGGTTAAGTGACCAGATGGTGATTGTGGCTCAGGTCATGATCTCACAGTTCATGAGTTCAGCCCCACCTCAGGCTCTGTGCTGACAGTGTGGAGCCTGCTTGAGATTCTCTCTCTACCTCTCTCTCCACCCCTCCCCTGCCCTTGCTCTCTTTCTCTCTTGAAATGAACACTTAAACAAAAAAAAGAAAGAAAAAGAAAACAGGATAAGTAAGATAATATCAAATGAAATCATAGGATGATAAGGAAAGTCCTCTCTGAAAAGGAAAATTTGAGCAAAGCTTTGACTAAAATCAGGGTACGTGCCATCCAATAGCTGAGGGAAGAACATCCTAGGTAGAGAGACCCATAAGGTCAAAGGCCTTGAGAGAAATGTACCTTAGATGGCTAGAGAAAGTCAAGGAGACTCATGTGGCCAGAAGGCAGCAAGACAGCAGAAGAAGTGAGGGTGGGCTGGCCTGGAGCCAGATTCTGTAGCATCTTCTAGAACTTCAGCTTTTATGTAGGTACAAATGGATATCCTGGAGGTTGTAGGCACAGCAGCAACATGCTTTGACTTAAATGAGAAAATCCTGCTCTGTGGAAAGCAGACTGGAAGAAGGCAGATAGGGTCACTGTACTGCACAACTCCAGTGGGGTGCTCACAGTGAAGTGTCTGTGAATGGTGGCCCTGGAGTTGTGCCGTGCAGGATGCATGTGGTTGTAGGCATTGGCCTGGAGGCAAGGGTACAAGTGGGGGCTTTTCTCAGAAACCTAGTGCAATGGGCCAAGGACAAGCTCAGTGCTTGGGGCTAGCATGGTGGTGAAGGGGGTTGATGGGAAGCAGTTGGATTGGGATTATATTCTGATGGTAAAGCTAATGATATTTGCTGATGTGTTGAATATAGGATGTGAAAGAAAAGCAAAGGCCAATTACTCCAATTTTGGCCTAAGTAATTGAATGAATGATGGTGCCATTTACTGAAATGTGATATAATGGGGGGGAAAGCCAGTTTATGGAGGGTGGGAGGAGAATATGTCAACAGTTCTGTTTTAACTACTTTACCTTTGAGATGCCTCACACCTAAGTGAACATGAAAAACGGGAAAATGAAGATGAATCTGAAGGTCAGAGCAAAGGGTGGAACTAAAGAAATAAATTAGTAGCCACCTGCACATAGATGCATTTAAAACCATGGGACTGAATAACCCCCTCCTCCCTGGAATATGGATAGAGAAAAGATCTAAGCTTCTGCCCACATGTCTTCGTGTTTCCCAGAGTGACTAGCACAGGATTAGGCACGTAGTGGGCACTCAATAAATAAATGACTGCTGAATCGATGTAAAAGCTTTGGACTGCGGGAAGAATAAGACGCAGACACAAACATCCACGACATACAAATGACCTTGGCATCTTGGAGTCTAGGTTCTAAGATGCATGTTGTTAATCATTGTTACCATGTTCTGGTCTACTGTTTGAAGGTTATCTGGGTTCTGATCCCAAAAGAAAGAGTTATATGCACACTGGCATCCACCCTGGGCATCCTCTCTGAGTACCTTGATCTCCTGATCTGTGAGATTGGGAGTTTTTTACTTGTGGAGATATTATTTATAATAATATCACTAGCTTCTATTTATTGGGCACTTATTATGTGTCAGGATCTTTATAAATATATTAGAATCCAGTGAGATAGGTATTATTATCTCAATTTTGCAATGAACAGGTCAAATCCACACCGCTACTATGTGTCAGAAAGACGATTGGCACTTAATTATTTGACTTCAAATTTTGGACTCTTTCTATACTTTCTAGCTTCAAGAATTCAGTCCTTTACCAAAAATGAGTTCAACTGTATAAAATATTGACTTTTTGTATTTAGGGTAATAACAATAACACCTCCTTGTTTGTTAAGTGCTTCCTATGGGCCAGAGAAATTTACTAAGCAATTTTGATGCATTATCTCATCTACTCCTCATTACAATAGGGTGAAACAGATACTATTAAATCATCATTTTACAGACAGGGCCATTAAAAGTTAGAGAGGTTAAATGACTTCTCCAAAGTCATAAAACTAATTTAGCAGCAAATTCAGGATTCAAGCCCAATTTTGGCTCTAACACCTTAACACTTACTGAAGGCAATGGATAAAATTTACAAATCAGTAATCCTTCAAACAATAAATGAAAGCTAAATAAGAAAAAACATTTTGGATTAGAGCAGCTGTTCAGAGAAAAAAAGCAACTTACACAGTGAATTTCTTTTAGTTACCTTGAACCAAAATAATGAAGTGTACTTTATATTTTGAACGAGAATAACGGATTTTTATAGGTATTTTTCTCTTTTCCCAGCAACCCAAGAGGAAGTGCTAAAGCAGTCTTTAATGTTATTTGGAATGAGTCATAGTATGATACATTGGGGAAGAACTTGCCTTTAAAAACCGACTTCAAATCTTAGCTCTGTCACTTACTGGCTCTGTGACCTTGGAAAAACTACTTGTCTTCTCTTGATCTTGTTCCCTCACTTATAAAATGAAAATAATCACAGTTTGGGAGAGGATCAAATAATGGGATGAATAGGAAGTACCTAATAAGGTATAAGGTACTTTTAGGGAAATTTAAGAAAAGTACCTTGCTTTGCAAAGCAAAGCATTATAAAAAATATATGTATAATTATTATTAGTGTGCATATAAATGGACACAGAGTCCTCAGATATAAATGAACAAAGAGAAAAGTCACCCAGAGAGACAATAGCTTTCTTTCATTGCAGGCACATAATAGGTGTTCAACAAACACTCAAGTTCAATGGGTAAAGATTCAGTCATACAAGAAGAAAATGTTCCAGAGACCTATTGTCTCTATTGTACCTATTTTTTTATAAAAAAAGCATACTTACTAATTGTACTTATTTAAAAAAAAAAACACACAGTTACTAAACTTTGAAGACAATTCTCCATTTCAAAAATTGACTTCTAAAAGCCCAAGTCACTCTTGAACATCTGGGAAACACCTTCAGAATGCCACACAAAAGCAGACCTTTATTTCAGAAATAAACTTTGATGTTTGAAAATGAAAGACAAAAAGCTATTCCCTGGGGGCAGAGAGGACTTCTCTCAGCTCCTCCAGTCGCTGGTAGCAACCTGAGAGCTACTCCAAAATCTTCCTCTCCTCTCCAAGGACCCCTCCCCTTTCTCACCCAGCCTCAGCCCTCTAAGCACCCTACCTCCCCCCATGCGTTCCTACCTTTCAGCTGCTTCCTCCTCCCTGACCCTGCTAAGCCCTTTGTTCCCTCATCTGGCCTCATCTCTCCCCTCTCTCCTGGAGGTAATCTTTCTGTGGAATTAAGGCAAACATTTTCTTTTATATTTGTAGCATTACTGAATTTTTTTTTTAAATTTTTTTTTCAACGTTTATTTTTGGGACAGAGACAGAGCATGAACAGGGGAGGGGCAGAGAGAGAGGGAGACACAGAATCGGAAACAGGCTCCAGGCTCTGAGCCATCAGCCCAGAGCCTGACGCGGGGCTCGAACTCACGGACCGCAAGATCGTGACCTGGCTGAAGTCGGACGCTTAACCGACTGCGCCACCCAGGCGCCCCGCATTACTGAATTTTTATTTTTTATCTTTTTAATTTTTTTTCAACGTTTATTTATTTTTTGGGGGACAGAGAGAGACAGAGCATGAACAGGGGAGGGGCAGAGAGAGGAGACACAGAATCAGAAACAGGCTCCAGGCTCTGAGCCATCAGCCCAGAGCCTGACGCGGGGCTCGAACTCACGGACCGCGAGATCGTGACCTGGCTGAAGTCGGACGCTTAACCGACTGCGCCACCCAGGCGCCCCTTACTGAATTTTTAAAGGCTGTGGTATCCCTGCTACTTAAGAAATTTCAATCATGTTCTTTTAATTAAAAATTCAAGAGACTTGGAAATTTTGTATTCAGTCATTCATTGAACAAATATTTTCTAGGCCACAGCTTCATCTGAGGATATATTTGTGAACAAGACAGACTCTGTCTCCGCCATCATAGGGTCCATGATTTTGTAGGGAAGACAGATTGGAAATTAAGCAATCAAAATATGGGGTGAACAAATACTTGCATAAGATTATTCATAGCAGCACTATCCATAAGAGCCAAAAGGTGGAATGCAGATGTTCACTGATAAATCAATAAGTAAAATGTGGTATACACATACAATGGAACATTATTCAGCTTTAAAGAGGAATGAAGATCCGAAACATGCTATACCATGGAAGAACCTCAAAAACATGCTAACTGAAGACATCCAGGCACAAAATGTCACCTAGTGCACCATTCCACTTTTCTGAAACGCTCATTATAAGTAAATCTGTAGACACAGAAGGAAGAGCAGGGGTTACCAGGTGCTAGGGGTACAACAGGGAGTGACTGCTTAATGGCTGCAGAGTTTTCTTTTCGGCTACTGATGTTCTGGAACTAGATGGAGGTGGTGGCTGCGGAACATTGTGAAGGAACTAAATGTACTAACATTGCAAATGTATCACCGAATTACACAGTTTGAAATGATTCATTTTATGTTACCTTAATTTCACATGATTTTGTTTAATGCATGGTGTGAAAAGTGCTGTAGGGCTACAAGTACAAGACGCAACATGTTTAGAATAAGTTTTCACGGAAGAGATGCCCTACAATGTGGGATTTCCATTCCATCCATCCCACAAATATTTGTCAAGACTTCTCTACACAACAGGACCTGTTCTAGGTGCTGTGGATACATCTGTGATGACAACATACAAACTCCCTGTCCTGGGGAGCTAACAGATGGCAGGGGGCATGGGAGAGGCAAACAGAAATATAATAAAAAATATTTTAAATTATGTTAGAAGGTGATAAATGACGTGGAAAAATAAATATAGTAGAGCGAGGGGCCTAGGGGCTCCAGAGAATGCTAGGATATGGCAAAATTATCCAGACAAAAGAAAAAATGTTCAAAGGTCCAGGAGAAAAAGAGTCTGACATTTTTACTAAACCTTGTAAAATTTCTTTCTACTTGGACAGGGCAACATGTGATTTTTTTTCCCCATCCTGAGCCAGCTTAATCTTTGTCTTTTATTCCTGCCTTAGTTAATGTTATTCATCAAGCTAAAACTTTAGTGTTATCGCTAGCATGTTCCTGTTCCGTAAGACTTTAAGATAATTTTCCAAACAGAAATATTTTAGCTGCTTTTCAATGAAGATTTTGTAATGCTTTCCAGGTTAATAATATTCCATCAAAAATTAATATTTAAAAATTTAAACACAGGATTTTCTAAGACATTCTGCGATCTTAAGAATGATTTTTTTTTATATGCTAGGCCAATAATTTTTCCACTGAATACTTCTCCAGTTTGATAATTTGAGTTAAGAAGAATAGGATTTGCTTTTAGAAATTCAAATCACAGCTAATTTTTCAAAGAATATTTCTGCTTCATAAAATAAACCAAGTTGATTTTATTAATTCTGCAGTAAATGCTATAAAAGGAGCGAGCTGATCAGGAAAAGGAAGATACCTCTGACCAAATCACTGTAGTGCTTTTCCATAAAGGCTCTTTCTTTTATGCATTTGCTGGAGAATCTTAACAGAAAGAGTTTCTGATCCCCTTATTCAGCCATCTTTGTTTCTCTAACTCACCCTCAAAAGTCTTCCTCTTGTTCTTTACTAGGTACTAGAGACATCTATCTCCCAATTTTTCTAGGACAATAAAGAAGGGCAGGAGTGAGGGGAAGGAGGGGAAGACATGTCACCCTAAAGAGCCAGGCCTCTTGAAACAAAAAGCCTTCAGCCCAGGAGTCCCTGGTTTTCTGCTTATATTGGATTTTGCCCCCTTTGTTTCCCCTCTCCCTGACTCCACCCCCAGCGAAAGGCTGCAAATGGTGAAGTCATTAGAACCACAATACACTCTCAGACCCCCAGACTCATCAGGGCAGCAGCTGGGTTAAGGTGGAGCCTTGCCTTTTAATCATCATTTAGAAAAGATACAAGAGCCTAAATGGAAAGGAGTGTGAGGCTTCTCAAATTCCCAAGTCACAAAACTGCATGACAAGCAGTGATATGAGGTGCCTGTGACTACTCCACATGGAAACACAGACATAAAATTCTAGGGCAAAAATGGACTAAGATTTGACATTGGAAGTTGTGTTGGAATCCCTATCTGCCCTAACTTATTAATGTGGCCTCAATCAAATCATTTTATTTCAAAGCTTGGTTTCCATCTGTGAAAGGTAATACCTAGTTCCCAGAACAGTCTTCCACAGGTGGAAAAATGGGCACATAGTAGGTACTGGAAAAGGATGAATCTCAACAGATGTTTGTTGAAATTTCAATCTTGTTCCAGATCGCAGATCTAAAAGGTTGTGCATTTGAGGGTTATATTGAAAAAACAGCTGGGCGACTACCACTATCTTCTTAATTTCTGTCCAGATGTTCAGGGCCTCATGCAGACCCAGCTAATGTCAGAGCATTACTCACATAAGTATCATTTATTGGATAAAAACAATGTGTGGTAACTTGAAGCACAGAAAGTAAGAGTTAAAGAAAAGGAGGAAAATATGTCATATGATACAGAGTCAAGCTTAGTTTTTACAAGTCTTTCCTTATAATATTGAAAATAAGGCCTGGGGCGCCTGGGTGGCTCAGTCGATTAAGCCGCTGACTTGATTTCGGCTCAGGTCACGATCTCGTGGTTTGTGAGTTTGAGTCCTGCATAGGGCTCTGCGCTGACAGCACAGAGCCTGCTTGGGATTCTCTCTATTTCTCTCCCTCTCTCTGCTTCTCTCTCTGTCTCAAAATAAATACTTAAAAAATAAAAATAAAAATAAGATAAGATAAAATAAAATAAAATAATAAAAAGAAGGCCCATTTCCTTCTTCAGCCTACCTTAAAAAGAAGATACCCTGGAGATTACATAGTCTGAACCACAATTAGAGAATGGAAAAACTATGCCCCAACAAAGTCACATGATTGTCCAAAACTGACAGCTACTTAGGAGCTGAGCTTGGACTGAAACCAGTAATCTTAATTCCAGCCTTATGCTCTTCTACTCCTACCCCCAGCCTCTTTTAGTAGGAAGCAATTAAAGAGTATTTTTTTTAACTAAAGAGAACCTTGGAATTTATCTAAAACATAAAAATTGCTACCATTTATTAAATGGTATCCCTTACAAAGTAGGGATTGTCTGCATTTTACAGATGAGTAGAACCTAAAGTTCGGATGGGTTGAATAACTTATCCAAGGCCACAGAGGAAGCAAGTGAGGAGTTGAGATCAGAATCCAGGTGGTTTGACCCATGCCCTTAACTACTCCTCAACCATGATTTGAGTAAGTTCTATTGTCTACTAATAAAGAAGGTGACATGATATGCTGGAAAGAACTTAGAATTAGGGTCAGACAAACCTGATATCAGAAACCTTGCTTTGCTACACACTGCTACTCACCGCCAAGAGGGTTTTGTTTGTTGGTTGGTTTTGTTGGTTGTTTTGTTTTGTTCTGCTTGCTTCTTTTGCTTTTGTTTTGTTTTGTTTTGTTTTGTTTGGGAGCTGGAGGGATACCTAATTTTAACTTAGTTAACACTTCCTCTAGGCTGTATGATAATGGTGTGTTAGTAGGGTCTATTTCCCTCTGTATAGACTATAAACTCACTAAGAACAGAGCAGGGTCTACATCTTTCACCTCCACCATTTTATTACCAGTATCTAGGGCAGTACTTGGCACATGGTAGGCACTCACAAAATAAACATTTTATTGAGTGAAGGGAACCTCAGTAAGTCATTTTCTCTGCTTTGGCCTTATATTTTCCATTTATAAAAAGGAAAGGCTGTACTTGATGTTCAAGAGCACTTCCCAGCTCTGAGACTCTCTGAATATTGTATTTTCAGATGGCCTGAGAGATTCTGGGATGGTCCAAGATATGAGATGCATCTTTTATGGAATGCCTGCATATATGAACTACTTGAAGACAGCAATGCCTGAGCTTCTAGAAAAATAGGGCCAAGGAAATTATATATCTGTAAGCAGGAAAGGCCACAACTCAGCCAGAATCTGAGGAACTTTGGAGATGGCTGATTTTGGAAGGGCTTAAAAGATTTAAAAGTATCTCAGTGAACGGGTTGGCTTGGATTTATGACCTCAGGCTGCATGGATTTACCATCAATAGGCAATGCCTATGAACTCCAGAGATCAGCAGCATCCTAATGAGAATGTTGATGAATCAATAACTAGCATCTGAGCCAGATTAGCATAATATAGCAACATAACAGACATTCATTCAGTGTTCATTACTTATCCTTTCTTCTGAACTTCAAACCCAAATACTTAACTGCTCACTGGACATTTCCGCATGAATGTCATACCAACATTTCAAACTCAATATATCAAAGCTGACTTCAATAATTTTTAGCTCTTAATTTCATTATTTCTCCAGTATACTCTATATCAAAGCTCAGAGCCCAAACAAAAATCCTGGAGGCATCCTAAACCTCGTTCAGTCTCCTTCCATTAAAACCTACTGATTCTATCTCCTTATTCTCTCCCAAATTCCCCCCCCCCTTTCTCTCATCCCCCACCACATATACCCTCATAACTTCTTACCCAAACTGTTGCAACTCCCTCTTAACTACCTCTGGTATTCTAATCCTGGCAGTTCAAATATGGTATCCACACTACACCCATAGTATTCTTTCTAAGATTAAAATCTGATTGTGTCATTCCCTGCATAAAGCCTGTCCGTGCTTCCTTTACTTAGAGGCTTATGTCCAAAACTCCTATCTTTCAATTCATGACTTGGCCCTTGCACGTCTCTAGATTCATCCATTAATAGTCTCCCATTTGCCCCATGTGTTCCAGCTCTGACGATTGCCCTTTTCCAGAGGTCTGTCATCATTGAAATGCCAGGTGGGTGTCCATGGTGCTGAAACATCTAGCATCTGCTGCTGACGTTTTCTCTACCGCTGGGATACTGGACACTCCTGTCTAAATGCTTCTAGAACTCTAAGTTTTTCTTTGCTTTTATTCTGTTTTAATAAATATTTTTGAGGTTTGTTACACGACAAAAAATAGACGTTTTCATGCTTACATACTTGGTTTAGGCAGTTCTACTTTGCCTTTTTTAGTGTTTCAAAAATAAAGAGAGGAAAGACATTTAGGTATCTATGTACCAACATATTTTAATTGGGACCCATAAACATTTATTGATTATTGATTATCTATCAAGATACTGGTAGCACTGGACCAGGCACTAGGCAAAGAAAGTGAAAAATATTCTGGATCCTCTAAGAGCTCACAGTTCAGGGAAGATTCAGATAGGCAAGTGAGTAATTAGAATGTAGAGTACTTTAGGCAACCTGGGTGGCTCAGTCGGTTAAGCGTCCAATTTCGGCTCAGGTCACGATCTCAGGGTTCATGAGTTTGCACCCCACATGGGGCTCTGTGCTGACAGCCTGGAACCTGCTTCAGATTCTGTGTCTCTCTCTCTTTATGCCCCTCCCCTGCTTGAACTCTGTCTCTCTCTCCAAAATAAATAAACATTAAAAGAAAAAGAATGTAGTATATGAGAAGTACACTTGGGAGAAAATGAGATGGGGGAGTAGAGTCAAGGCTCTTGACTTCAACTAGGTCACCTGTTCTATTGCCCTTCAAGAGAAGAGAGTTATTATGTAAGGCTTAGGAGCTAAAGTGTTCGAATCAGATGGCCTTGGTCTGAATCCAGCTCCACCACTTACTGTCTGTGAGACTGGGGCAAGTTACTTAACCACCCTGTGCTTTGGGTCCCATGTCTTTAATATTTAGATGATAATACTTATCTCAGAGGGTTGTTGGGAAAATTAAAGCTGTTGTTTTTAAAGCCCTTAGAATAATTCCTGATATATTGTAACTGTGTAATAAATGTTCGCATTAGCTACTATGTCACTTTAAAATTTTATGACTACTGATTCGTATGTGAGAAAGAGAGATAAAGAGAGAAACAGAGGGAGAAAGACAGGGAAACACTAAGAGCTGCACTGGAAAAGTGAAGTTATGCATGTTTCTACAAGTTACGGTGGAGCTAAACTTAGAACCTAGGCTTCCTGATTCCTTTTCCGGGGTTCATTCTCTTAAATCACACCGTGTTATCTCTGCTACCACCATCCCTGTTGTTCATGAGAAAGGTCCCTGAATACTCTTGTCTTTCATCATCTTCTCCATAAAATGAAATTGGGTAAGAAAGAGTTCTTGCATTTTTGCCTTTAAGATTATTGAGAGAGTCAAGTAAATCTTAATAGGGCGAGTTGGTAGTTTGAGTGGGATGAAAATTGCCTCTTCCCTCTGCCTAAAAGATCATTCCCCCAGATTTTGAAAGAGCCGGTTGTAGTCCAAATCTCCCTTCGTCCAAAGGGACTTCCTTGGAAAAGTAAGGTCTTCCTTGACCCTCCAAATTAAAGCATCATCCTGCAGTCACTCTCTACCTCACTATTTTATTTTCTTCACTGCAATTGCCACTCTCTGAAATTCTTATTTATTTTCTTACTTATATTCTGTCTGCCCTACTATAATATCTGTAAGAATAGAAAACTTGTAGGTCTTGATTCCTTCTCTGCTCCTAGGGCTTAGAATGGTACCTGAGACATAGTAAATTCTCAGTATGTATTTGTTGAGTAGATGGATGTATAGATACTTCGAAGTGAGGAAGGAAGGATAGATGAAGTGGAAGGAGGGAGGGCAGATGGATAAATGCACATACATGCAATAGATGGATGGGTGGATGGATGGGTAATTGAAAGCATGGAATGATGTATAGATGGGGAGAGAAATGGATAATTAAACGGAGAGTGAGAGAGAACTTTGTGCATTGTAGAACCTGTGCTGGTCCCTTAGACTTACACTTGGAAATGAAGAATTATTTTCAGGGGTCATTCAAGTCACACAAAATCCAAAGGAGTAAAGCAGGACACATTAGGAATCGCAGGTCTGAAGCATGTGAATACAGATAGCCTGATTTAGAGTTATGAAGAACAAGATGCGAGTTTATAACTACCAGGCAGACTACAGAGAAAGTTACAACAGAGATGAAGAGTCAGGTTTTGCTGACAAAAAGTTGGGAGAAGAAAGGAGAGAAAGAATCCATGGTATGCTGTGTGAAGAGCCATGGGCAAGAAGTCAGACTGCCCTAGCAGCTGTGTGGCCTTACACACTGCACTCAACCTCCATGAGCCTGTGTACTCCATTTCCCATATTGTTTTTTACATGGGGAGAGAAGGACAGAAATTATGTACTTCCCAGGGTAATTGTGTAGATGTCCTAAGATAATGAATAGGATATACTTCGTGAACTGTCAAGTGCTGTGGACACAAGCACTCTGTCCATTATCAAGGGCAAACAAATGGAAACATTGCTGTTTAACCTCTGTTCTTCCTTTCAGGATTTCAGGATGAATCTCTCATCTTTGTAGCAAGTCTCCGGTGCTTGTCACTGTACTTGACATGTAGTGGGCACTCAAAAATGTTTGCTTAATAATAAAATGGCATAAAACCAGGAGGAAGGCCCTTTTTCACGCAGGGGGCTCTGGAATGAGACCAACCTGAGTTTGAATCCTGTGCCGCTTCCTTGTGCTGTGACTTTAGGCAAGAAAGTTAACCTCTGTGAGCTCTAGATTTCTCAGCTTCCAAAACAATGTTGCTCAACTCGCAAGATTAAACTGATCGATTTTACAGAAGGGAGCTCCTGAGCACATAGTAGGTGATTTAAAGAAAGTGCCTGTTGAGATAAAGATTAAGGAAATGCATTGTGCAGGGGTGAGATATGAAACTGGTGTCTCAGGGAGGAGGGGTTCAGTGGGATGTGATGAGATTCTTAACAATCACCTCATCCCCGGCTGCCCCAGGAACATAACTGCTGTCAGTCTTCTGTCTGTTGGGAGTGTGGGGTGAGGTTTGGATGAGAGGAGGGCTTGTATTGACAACTGAGAATAAGGAGCCATGTGGCAGAATAGAGAACACAGACCTAAGCTGTCTCTGCCTCTGCTCCCTGCCTCAGTCTTCTCTTCTGCAAAACAGGGAAGTGGGACTAAATGAGAAAGAATGAAATATGGCCCTCTGTAGCAACGTGGATGGAACTGGAGAGTGTGATGCTAAGTGAAATAAGCCATACAGAGAAAGATACCATATGTGTTCACTCTTATGTGGATCCTGAGAAACTTAACAGAAACCCATGGGGGAGGGGAAGGAAAAAAAAAAAGAGGTTAGAGTGGGAGAGAGCCAAAGCATAAGAGACTCTTAAAAACTGAGAACAAACTGAGGGTTGATAGGGGGTGGGAGGGAGGGAAGGGTGGGTGATGGGTATTGAGGAGGGCACCTTTTGGGATGAGCACTGGGTGTTGTATGGAAACCAATTTGACAATAAATTTCATATATTGGGAAAAAAATTAAAAAATAAAAACTAAAAAGCCCCCTCTGGATATAAAACCCATGTCTGGAAAGAAAAAATGATGGCAGGCTCAGGCAAGCGGACTGAAGAGAAAGATATTTTCTTCTCTTGGCAGATCAAACTGTGTTGGTTAAAGCCATGTTAAGAGGTTAGTTAATATCACGGAGCCTGTTTTCTTATCTGTAACAGGGAATATTAACACCTATCTTGCAGGAGGGTTGCAAAGGTTGAATCAGGTGATCTACATAAAGTGTTGGACACAAGGTAGGCTCTTATTAAATACTCAAAATATTTTAATTCTCTACCACCCTCTCACTACCCTTCCCCCAGTTGAGAGAGCTCTCTCAACCTTTGTCTTATGCTATAACCATGACGGGATTCTCGAGGCCTCCCTGCCTGACATTCAGTAGATGGGTTTGCTCACCAATGAAGTGGAAAGCAGAAAGCCCCATTCAGCCCCTTAGCTCAGCTGCCACTGGTCTGTCAGAATTTTCCTCAAAAGCCTGATCGTGGCCCACCCCTGTTCAAAAGACACACATGGCTCTCCATCACCCTGAAACAAGGACCACACCGCTTACCCTATCTCAGTAGTTCTATTTCACCACCACTTGGAACACCCCATTTCCCAGCTGAACCAAACTCAACTTCAGGCTCCTGTTTTTCCCACCACCCCCATGCCACCTATAACATCTTGCAAAGGAAAAAAATCATCTCTGCTTCTGGATCCTGAGAGGCACACAGGGATATTTCATCCCTGTGCAGGGCAGTCCAAGTCAGAATTAGCTGCATCAAAGTGGGGGAATTTCTGCATTATTTGTTTTTCTCATGAAAACGGTACTCCCTCAGTAATGAATTCAGCAGGGGCTCCTCCATCCCTTGGTCTCGGGGGTTCCCCTAACAGAACAATGCTTAATTTCCTCCATTTCTCCTCCTCTAATGGGGGCTGTCAAGTACCCTCCTCCCGGCATCCTGGTAAAAGATGCATAAATCCAACTGGAAGCTTTGCATGACTGTCACATTTTTGTTCTAATCAGCAGCCCCTTCCCCCACCTCGCCTTCACCCAAGGGACCAGAGATGCTCCAATCCTCCTCCCAGGCCCTCCCCGTGCTTAAGAGAACCTCTGGCCTCCCCTCCCTGTCCTTCCACCATCCCAGGAGGTTGCAGCCCCTCATTATCCAAGGAGGCTCCTGCTCAGAGGTTCATTTCATCTATCAGTTCTGAGCTTCACCTCTGACCTCAGCTTTCCTTGGGGTCACAATCTGCCCTTTCCCCCTCCCCTTTCCAGGTCAATTCCATAGATTTTTGCTGCTGCCTAGAGCAGCTTCTAGGGAGCTGACAGGGATGGGGGGGGGGAGGGGGACAGGAGAGATTGCCTGTCTCAGCTCCTAGTGAGACAACTGAGGAGAAATGGGACTTTCAACAACTGCACTTCAGTGATGAGAAAGCGATGGGGACCCACCACCATCACTCAGACCCTCCTCCCAGCCCTTTGCACTTACCAGGTGAAACGGAAAACATTTTGATTAGGCCTAACTGGATGATAAATATGGGAGTCCAGCCCATACAGACGCTAAATCCATTTCCTGCTGCAGATGAATGGGCAGGCGGCCTGCGGCCTGATCAAAATTTTCTTGACTAGAAGCGGAAATGAAGGCTCTTGTGCCATCACCCACTGAACTTGCAATGGCTGTTTATTCAGTTTTTATTAGAGGATCCTGTCCTCTGAATAGGGCCCCCCCCCCCGAATTGCAGTTTCAATAACAATGTGTGTTGGTGTTTGTTAATTCATTATTGTAGAATCAGAACTGAAGAGCGGACTTTGAAGGTCATTTATCAGTAGAATCAACCTGCTTTTGTTTTAAAGCAATGGAATCCATTTTTTTCTTTTTTTTTCTTTCTTTCCTGTTTTTTTTTTTTTTGTAAATAACACCTTACATAGCAACTCAATACACGAAATAGATGAAAATGAACTTCTCTGAATAACCTTCTTCAGAAACTTGCGGCTCCAAGAAAGAGCCCTCTGAAATGTAAGGATTCATTCTAATCATCAAGCACACACAGGCATCCATGCTACCATTTCCAGGCATGCGATCACTAGCTTGATTAGGTCTAACAATGAGAAGCTCACTGGTTTACAAAACAAAAACAAAAACAAAAACAAACAAACAAAAAAACCCATATCATTCCCTTCCTAGACTCTCTCACTAATATGTGACAATGGGCAGTGATTTTACCTTGCCACACCTCAGCACTTTCAAGCAGAAATGAGAGAAAATAATAGTGACTGTTTGCTGGAAGGAAAAGATGAAATATCACATGAAAATTTATATCACAGGAATTCAGTGGGCACACAGTTAGACAATGATCTTCAGATGAAAGGGACCAAACTTGGAGTCAGACTGCAATTCAAGCTTGAGTCTGCCACCTGTTAACTGACTTTGGGCAACTTGCTTAACTTGTCTGTGCCTCAGTTTCATTGTCTGTTTCATCATATGAGTCACTGGGTTGTTTTGAAGAGTAGATATGTGATAGAAAGGCACTTGATAGGAGCACCTGGGTGGCTCAGTCAGTTAAGCGTCCAACTTTGGCTCAGGTCATGATCTCATGATTTGTGAGTTCGAGCCCCACATCAGGCTCTGTGCTGACAGCTCGGAGCCTGAAGCCTGCTTCCGATTCTGTGTCTCCCTCTCTCTGCCCCTCCCCCACTCATGCTCTGTTTCTCTCTGTCTCTCAAAAATAAATAAATGTTCAAAAAAAAGGCACTTTATAAAGCATAGGGGATGATGATGATCACCAGGAATAAAGTACACATATGAAGCCAGCCCCAGCTGCCATGACCCTGATGAAGGATTGGAAGTTACCACATCCAGACCAAAACATTTCTGAGCCAGCTCAGCCCGTAGGATAATCCTCTGAGGTTTAATCAGGTGTCCTGGAGCACAGTATTCCATCACAAGGGGGAAGGAAACCACAATACATGCACAATGCCAGGGGCTTTATATGCAGGAAATTATTTAACTCCTGTTTGCTCACAGATCCATTCCACTCTCTATCACCAGGAGGCAACCCCCTGTCAACTGCACATCCAAGGCTACCTTGCCAAAAGGCAAGGTCTATAGGGTGCCTGGATGGCTCAGTCGGTTAAGCATCCGACTCTTGATCACTCAACTCATGTCTTGATCTCAGATCCTGAGGGAAGTTGGAGCCTACTAAAAAAAAAAAAAAAAAGCAAGGTCTAGCTAATTGGAGGCTATGGAGGGAGATCAGAGGGAGGGAGGAAAAGAGAAATCAGAGCACTTGTCACCTCCCAGCCCTTTGCTTTAGGCAGAGTATCCAGCAGTAGCTGCCATTTCCTCTAGGCTCCAGCTCCCAATAGTCAGCCCCTTGAACCATGACCTAAACTCCTGCAGGCAGCTGCCCCAGTCACTCCAGGTCCTGACTGACCACCCCTAGGAATGGACATCCCACAAGGTCCTGGTTCCCAGTGGGCTCCAACACCAGTGCTCTGGTTATATTGCCTCCAGTCTAGGGGTTTCCTACCCTTTCAAATCCTGGGATTGCCTCACCTTCTCCAGGTTGCTGTGTTGGTCCTTCTAGTCCCTTGTGACCAGTTCATAATACATTCCATTTATGGAACCACCCAACATGACTTCTGTTGTCTGCAAAACTGACGAGCACACCCCTAACAACTCTGTGAGCTTATTATATCTTCCTATTTCCCTTTGAAAGAACTGAGTCTCAGAGAAGTTAAATAATGTGTTCAAGATTATAAAACTGAGTGGTTGAACTGAATCCAAACTCAGTCTATAGATTCCCAAGGATGTCTGTGTTCTTTCCATCAAACCACAAGATTAGTTAAATCACATGAGGCCAGAAGTCTCCAAATGCCGGTGAAATCCATGTTTATGGCTATCTAAAAAAATCTGTGGATGCTCTATTGTTTGAGGCTTAAATTTGCTTTAAAAAAAAAAAGGTGATGTTGTAAAGGAAAATTAAAGATTATGTAGGCTCGTTCTTGGGTTTGCTCCTAACTTAGCTATGGGATCTCATGTAACACCTTGTCTTCTTGGGGGTCCCAGTTTCCCTACTTGTAAAATAAGGTCTTTGGACTTAATAATCCAACATTTTGATTCTGTCATCCTACTGGCATGACTTCATAGTGATTTTTGCTTCACCCCACAATGAGAGTTTACACATATTGGAATGCTCTTTTGGCACATGAAAGCCTAAATTAAAGTAAATAAATGAAGTATTTGACATGCCACTCCTGAAAGCTTTTCTGACCCTGAATTATAATGAACAAAGGAAGACTTGGCAGAATACTTGAGAAATTCAGATTTAGACTATCAACATGTCATTAGGGAGACTAGAATGTGGGGCTAGGTGCAGCTCATCTGGGGAAGTTTCATGGAAAAGGTGAGTTCAGAACAGGGTTCTGAGTGAGAGGAGTATCTCCCACAACCTTCCTCACTTCAAAGGGAGCAACTATATTCCACTTGCAGTCATAGCCCCATGTAAGTCCTGGGAAACTTATACTGTCTCTACTCAGGAGAAATTTGTGAGCCCAGGAGCACAATTGTACATGATATTAGGATGCTGATCATGCTAGGACCTTGGTCTTGGTTTGAGTATGTGAGTTCCTTGGTTGCTCTTTAGCCTAAGTCCCTGCTCTTCCCCTAGTACCCAGTCTGGTTTCTTTGGTGCCTAAATAACTTTTCTGGTGCCTGTATCCAAATCATATTTCCACATCCTAGGATGCAGGCCAATAGGTCTGAGTCAAGGCCCACTGGGGACAGTCTTGTCAGTAGCAATTGTTGGTAGTAGCTATCCAAGTCCTGCTCAAAGTGAAATTTTCTAGTTCAACATCTGGACATGACTGCTTCAGGGGAATAGATACCTTTTTAAAGAAATAGACTAACAACTGAGTCTTAAGCGGGATAATTACACAAGCCCGCATGTAATCATGGCCCCTACCTACTTTCATAGAGTCAAATACTAAAAACAGCCCAGAAGGTTCAAAGGAGGTTTATAGGCTAAAATGCTCTTGGCATCTGCAACATCTCTGAGGACAGGGTTGACATTAGACAATAAGGACCCCACTAGAAGCAAGAGAATTTTAGATTGACCAGAATACTTGTAACATGGAGCATTGTCCAAGGCAGGAAGGTCAATATGGATCTTCTTGGGAAGGGATGGGGCTGTTGAGTCCCCTAAAGGGGGTTGAGTCTTACCTGATGAACTTTCTTCTAAAAAGGATGAGTCTAGGTAACCACAGGGCTGTTCCTGAAGGTGAGAAAAATGCATGAGGGAGCCAACTGGGTGGGCATTCAAGTTAAGGGCCAGAAGGGAACTGCTCAATTGCTCTGGACAAATGAGGGGCTACTGACTAGTCCTGTCACTGACCCTCCTCCACTCCTCTGCTTTGCAGCACCAGCCTCTCCGTTAAACCCACCCATGTGAAGGGATGCCACAGTGTTGGCCACCCAGGGCACCCACTTCTTCTAGGCATGTCTATCTGGCCCGACTTGCAGGGCTATTGTAATAGTGCTCCAGTCAACTCACACAGGAAGCATTGGTTTCCTCTCCAGAAATCCCCACTTTTCCTCTTCTGCCCAGATACCCCCACTGCCTCCTCTAAATTCACCTGTGCTGGGACCGCAATGTAGGGAAATGGCAATCTGAATGTGCATGCTGACGTCCTCCTCAAAATGCTGTGCCTGAAATTAAGTCTGCAATCCAATCTTCCTATTAGCAATGACAAGAAACGTTTATTGAAGATTGAAAAATGCCAGTGAAGAAATAGACGTAGTCACCACTTGATGTGCTCAGATTCTGAGAAAACATACCTCAGGTATGTCTCCAACACTTGAAGAGAAAGGAACTGCCTCTCAGGGGTGAATAAACTTAGACTCAAGAGTTTAAAGAGTTGATCAAGGGCAATAGCGATTGGATGCCAGCTCTCATTCTCCACACTCTTCTCTTCCTCCCTCATCCCAACAGAGTAATCGGAGACCAGCAGGAAAAATGAGTCTAGCCAAGCCCAACACATTGCACAACTCTGGAGGGCGACGTTCACATTGTAGTCTGTGTAAGCACCGCCACCTGGAGTTATGCAATGCTGCAGAACTGGATCTGTACCAGGAGACCCTGAAGCATCTTTTTCCAGAGGCTTCTTTCTTTATTCATGCCCATTTCATGAATTCCATGTTTTGAAATATTAAGTGTAACAAATAAACTTCATTTTTAAGGTACAAATAAATGATATCCCCATTGTTTTAATGATCCAAATAGAGTAAAACACTTACTGAGGTTTCGATCACCAAGAGATAAACAAAGTTGCCATTTTGAGTGGATTTCATTCCAGCCAACCCCACAGATTTGATATTTGAATTAGCACATGAAACCTTAAAACGGTAAACGTTTCATTTACATTAGGCCTTCTGACATAGTTAGATAAGTAGAGATCACTGCTGCTACCTTGACATTTAGGGCCTTCTCAGACTACAGATCATTCTGCTTTAGGGACCACAGACTTCACTGTACCTAAATACCAAGACCAGCCAATTGTTTATTGGATCTGAAATTAGTGGAGGGGAAACAAAAGAAAAACAGAAGGCAAACCTTTGTAGAAAATACTACAAAACACATCCATCAAAAGATTTGCCATATTTTATTTGTTAACGTGGCAGAATAAAACGGGCAGGACGAAAACACCAATGATTGTACTTTCTTGTTAGTCAAAAAGAAGAAGTAAAGGGAATTGAAATTGCAATGCATTTTATCTGCGATGTGCCAGGAACTGTAAGAGGATAATCACCTCAAGTATTTCCGTCATTTGGTAAAAAGGAGACTGAATTTCATTTTGCTAAGTAAGTTGCTAGCTATCTAGTAAGTGGCTAAAACACACACACACACACACACACACACACACACACCAACAACAACAACCAGGATCTGAATTCAAGATTTCCTGGCTTTAAGTCTTTTTGTATTTTTCTTCATTATGCCATTTCATCTCCTTAGGAGAAAAAACAATTCAACAGGTAATTACCAAGCTCTTGCTTCGTGTCAGACATTCATTTTTACTCACTCAGTAAATATTTATTGAGCCTCTAGTATGTGACAGATACTGTTATCTAGTATCCATGGTCTAATGGGACAGACAAGAGCAAGCAGCTCATGAGGAGACTGACAGAAATGTAGTAGGGACACACAAACGGACGGGGGCAGACAAGCTTTGTTTGTTTGTTTTTTCTTTTCTCAATCTGGCTATCTCAGTGCTTCCAGGTATATAAGAAAAGACGGTCAAGGCATCATATCTATTCAAGTTCAGCCAAAGGATAACACTCGAGACACATCAACCGAGGCAAAGGTCCTTCTCCTTGTAACGTATGATAAAACATGGAGCATGTAAACTTGCCCCATCAAGGGAACGAGTGTAATTGGTGCACTTTCCCTCGTAGCATTTAAGGTGTTATCTCTATAAATACAGTGCATTTTGCTTTAATAAAAAATGAATTTTCCAGAACAGTGACAGTATTGACCTTACATATTATCCAAATAGAAATTGTAATGAAACAAGTCGAACAGTGAGTAGTTATAATAGATATGCAAATATTGGTCTTTTCTTAAAGGTCTTTCGGCCTACTCACACGTGTCTCTTATGTGTCTGAGGGTGAATTCCGTCTGCATTTATAATCTAGGAGGACATAGAGGAGGAGGAAGAAAGAGGGAGGAGGGACGTTTGTCAAACAATCTTGGAGGGTAGAGTCCAGGAAGACTGTGCTTCAAAAACACATTTCGTGATCACTGCTGTGTGCTCAGTGCATTCCTAGGTGCTACCTCATTTGATCCACATAACCACCTATGACACAGATACGGTTGTTGCTATTTTATGGGTGAGAAGACCAAAGCTAAGAGAAATGTGTGACCTGCCAAAATTCATAAAACTAGCAAATAGCATCATTGAAATCTGAGCCCTAATTTTCCCACCATAAATTCATTGATTTTTCAGCTAAAACTCACCTGGTCTAGCTATAACAATCAAACTGAATCTGTAAATTCACTTCCTGATTTACTCAACAGATAGTTACTGAAAGTCTCCTCTGTGTCGGGTCCTGTCCTAGGTGCTATAAAATTACAAAATAACCGAGAAGTGGTTTCTGATCTAAAGCATTCACAGGTTGCTGGGGAGATGTCTTACAGGCTCCAAAGAGACTTAAAAATGAAACTGAGGGAAGTAAATGCAAAGGTCAGCCCTCTTTTCTATCAAGAGCCTTTTGCCAAATTCACCAGCCAGTCCCCATCTGGAAAGTGGAGCTGTTCTGTCTCAGAATTTTCACACAATGGCAAATGTGAATGGCAAGGCTCTACGTTCGATCCTGGATTATCTCTAGGAGCGTACATTTTGTGGTCTGTCAGTGAAAAAATTTTTAAGTTTATTTATTTTGAGAGAGAGAGAGACAGAGAGAGACAGAGAGAGAGCAGGGTAGGGGCAGAGAGAGAGGAAGAGAGAGGATCCCAAGCAGGCTCTGCACTGACAGTGGGGCTTAATCCCATAAACCGTGAGATCATGACTTAAGCCCAAATCAAGAGTCAGAAGCATAACGGACTGAGCTACCCAGGTGCCCCAGTCAGTGGAAATTTGTAGCTGCTTTACTGACCAGATTGAAGTTGATAGGATGCAACCATGGAAGAGTTTATGTTTCTACCACCACTCTCTTTTCTCAAGCTCTGGTGAGTCTATCCTTAATAACATCTCTGACAGACCTCTGAGCTTTCTGGTCACTCTCATGAATTAAAATGCCCAGTTATCTCATCCCAGCTGATGCTTACTTAGTCCTCTCACTCTTGCCCTAAGCAGGATGGCATGAGGGACTTGTAGGTAAAGAGAAGGCTGGTATGTTCCTTGGATACTTCCTTTCCCCTCATTCCCTTCCTCCTCCAGAATGGTGGGGTGCAGGGAGAAATGCTATAGTGTAAGCATCTCTTTTCGAGGGCTGCTTCTCTCCATTCTTGAAGAACTCTGGCTGCCATTAATATCCCCTATGTTGTAATAAACCAGGCGATGCTTCTATCATAGGCAAATGTAAAGTCTTAAGGGCACCTGCTTAGACAGGGAAGGGTCAGATCAGCCATTCCACTGTAATAACGAACAGCAATGAGATACTAATCTCTCCTTCTTGAAAGCATCCCAGTCTCTGTAATGGCCTTCGAAATTCCCTCACTTGCCTTGAGAGAACATCCATTGAAGAGAGAAAGGAAAAGCCACAGGACTCCTCCTAAGTCAATAACTTCTGGCTGTAGCCATATTCCTCTCCTCCTCACTCTTCACTTTATGCAAGTTTTATATAAATAGATGGAGATGAGGAAGAACTGGGATGGTGATTGAGGTTTCCAGAGTCCTCCAAGTGGTGTCTGCCCTCATTCACTTGGAACTTGATTTCCCTTTGGCCTCAGGTTTGAGTTCTAGTTGCCAATCCTAGTGACCTGGAAAAGTTCTATTCAATAATCTATATGTAAAATAATAGTACTGTCACATATATTGCCTGAAATCAGCAGGCATCTTGCCTGTTTGTGCACCACAACACTATGACTGGTATAAGATAGCAAGGTCCGCTCAAAAGGAACTTACTTGCCTTCTAAGGGAGAAAGACAAAAATCTATGCATGCATACACAACAACCAACAATACAAAAATCAGTGACAAGTACTATGTGGATTATTATCATAGAAAGTAACTGAAATAAATTTCGGTTACATGATCAGGAAAGACTGTTCTTCTAGGTGACATCTGGGCTGCGGTTTGAAAAATAAGGTAAGAGCCTGTAAGTTAAGATGGAGAAGGAGCACTCAAGACAGTGAGAATAGCTCATGTAAAATCCCTGAAATGAAAGCCCGTGTGGGAAAGGCAGAGTAAAAACGGGGGGCGAGTGATACAAGTTTGGGTTAGGAAAGTAGGTAGGCCATAGACACCATGGGGATTTTCCACTAAATTAAAGATTTTCTTTTATTATATTCTAAATGAAATGGGAAGCCATTGGAAGATTTTAAGCAGGGAAGTGGCAAGATACTTGTTTTAACAAGATTTCTCCAGGGGCACCTGGCTGGCTCAGTTGGTTAAGCATCTGACTCTGGCTCAGATCATGATCTTAGGTTCATGAGTTAGTGAGTTCGTGAGTCAAGCCTCACAATGGGCTCTCTACTCTCAGCGTGGAGCCTGCTTCAGATCCTGTGTCCCTGCACCCCAACCCCCCCCCCCGCCCCTGCCTCCACACCTCCCCCGCCGAAGCACGTGCTCTCTCTCTCTCTAAAATAAATAAACATTAAAAAAAAAAAGATTTTTCAGGGGCGCCTGGGTGCCTCAGTCAGTTGAGCATCAGACTTAGGCTCAGGTCATGATCTCTTAGTTTGTGAGTTCGAGCCCCACGTCGGGCTCCATGCTGACAGCTCAGAGCCTGGGGCCTGCTTCAGATTCTGTGTCTCCCTCTCTCTCTGACCCTCCCCTGCTCATGCTCTGTCTCTCTCTGTATCAAAAATAAATAAAAACATTTAAAAAATTTTAAAAAAAGATTTCCCCAGCTTTTTGGCAAATGGACTATATGGGGTAACATGGAAGGTAATAGTAATTCAAACTAAAAATGATGAATGTCTTGAGCTGGGTGATAGCAGTGAGAATAGAGAAATAGAGAAATAGAGAGAATAGAGAGAGAATAGAGAATAGAGAATAGAGAGAATAGAGAAAACATGTACATCAAGTACATGTTTACAAGAATAATGCACAGGTCTAGCTGGTACATTTAATGCTGGGGTGAGGAAAAGAAAGAAAGAAATAACAACAGGTATATTTTTGGGTGGTAGTGCCATGTTTGGAGAAGAGAAAAAATACAGAAGTAGTTTAGAGGTTCAAGAGTTGTCTTTTAGTCATGTAAAGTTTGAGATGACTTATTTACTTGACTTTCAAGTACCAAAGTCCAGTGGGCAGTGGGCATCTAGATACATGAATCTAAACTTCCTGAGAGTGTCACGATTAAAGAAGCATACTTAGGAGTCATCAACAAATGCGTATGACTAGGTAAGACTAGGTGTGTTGAGGGGTATTCAAATCTTGTTAAAATACAGATTCTGATCTAATAGGTCTGGGGTAGGGCCTGATTGTGTGCATCTCTAATAAGTCCCTAGGGATGCAGCTGCTGCTGTTCTGGAAACCTCATTTTGAGTAACAAGTGTCTAGAAAGAATAGGTAGATAGGGAAGGTGGCCCAGGACTGGGACCATTGAAACCCAACACAGATAGCAGGTAAGGAAGGAGCCAGGAAAAGAGATGTCCCTCCTCCCTTCCCTCAATTCTTTCCAGTCTCCCTCCTTTACTTCTACCCATAAACTTTTATGAGACCAATTAGGTGTCAGGGAGTGTGTTGAACAGTTTCTTATGTTCCTCTATTGACTGAAAGTTGCCAAACCTTAATTCAGTCTTTTATTCTGCAGGTAAATTTCCCACTCCCTGCTGCTAAGACCTTTCAGCTAAACTCAAAGGCTCTGTTTACCTGTTTCCAGAAATATCCAGATTAGAAATTTAAGAACATAAACACCTGTTTGAAAGGATCCCCTCAGGAGCTCTAACTACCTCTGTGCAGATGGGGCAGGGGGAGCAAGAAAATGTGGGAATAGGAAGCTTTGGCTAAGCTTGATGCTGGGGATGAGAACAGCTGAAAATTTAGAAGTTCAGCCATCAGCCAAATGCAGCCAAGTGTGGAGTACCTCCTTCTAATTTCAGGAAAAAGGAGAAAGATTGTTTTCTTCAAAGCCAGGCCTATGCTCCATCAGAACCAATACTGATTGTGTTTGACAAGAGGGGAAAAAAAAAAGAAACACAAGAAAAGAAAAAAAGCACGACCAACATCTAGTTAAGAGAAAACAACTCAGATTGAACATAACTCATCCAAAAGCAAACAAGTCAATTAGACCAACGATGTCTCTGAAGCAGCCCAGTCCCCCTCTGGCCCAGCTTCTAAATTGCATCTTGCTTACTTCTCAACTCGAAGACAGAAAGGAAACAGAAGGTGGGGACACAGCCTGGATTTATGCATGAAGAAAACAGTGATAAAAGACAGGGCTTTGAAAAGCAATCAGAGCTGCCAGCCTCCCAACTGAGAACTGTTTAAAATAGCACCATTAAACAAGAGCCGCATATATAGGAGTCAAATCCTAAGATCCCCTTTGGACGCGGTTTCTAGAATTCCAGAATAATATGTCTCTGTCTTCTTGACTTTCTCTTTCTCTCTCTGTCTCTGTTTCTCTCCCCATCTCTTTCCCTCAGCTTTCTCTGTCTCTCTTTGTCCCTTTCTCCCTCCCTCTTTGTCTGTCTCTCTGTCTCTATCTCTCTCTCTCCCTCTCTCGCTTTCCCTCTTTCTCTGTCACACACACACACAGACAAACACACACAAACACAGGATACTGAAATCTAGGATGGCTGAAGACAGGAAAGTGAACTTGAGGTCTTTGATTTAGCAAAATGTTGGGTGGAGTGAGGACAAGATGGGTCATTTTGTTATCCCACGACTCTATTCCCTCTACTTTTAATAACATGAATGTGTTGCCCATGTGGAAGACTTTCCAGAGTGAAAAGCAACTTCACACATATGATCCTATGTAAGCCTTCATAGCACACCTGTGAAGGAAGTCAGAAATATTACCTCTTCTGTTTTCATGCATGAAGAAACTAAAAGACTCAGAAATATAAAGGAATTTGTCCAAAATTACTTTGCAAGTCAATGAAAAAGGACATAAGCCAAGAGCGTTGACTCTCAAGTTCAGGGTTCTTTCCACTATACCATACTAACTTCAAACTTTCAGTTGGAGATGTGGAGAGAGACGGCTTTGTCCTCAGGATAGGGTCAAGGTGTGCACCCATGTTCCTCATGTGTGCTGACTTCTCAGCTGGGGAACGTTTAATCATTCTAGAACATGAAGGGCAACAAGTCAAGTCAACAAATCCATTGTTAAGTGTTGATATGTCAGAATTGTGCTAGATGCCACAGGAGATACAAAGGAACTTTAAATAGGTACTGGAATGCTATGGTAGTCAACGCATGCTGGTTCCCAGAGGCATAAGAGAGGAATTATGTTATAAAGGAAGAGGGGGAGAGTGATGATAATAATAATCACGGCAGTAGTATATTTACTAATTCAACTATAGCATTTCTTATGTTCCTGGACCAACGCTGCCACTGAAAATATGATGGTGATGATGATAGTGATGCTGGTGGCAATGATAATGGAAATGACTATTAATTGTGGTGCTGGAAGAGCAAAGATTTGGGATTCAAACCAACCTAGTTTCAAATCCCAATTTCATCACATACTAGCTGAGAGATTTTGGCAAGGAGACTCATCCATCTTTGAGCTTCATTTACACCTCTCTCAAATGGAGGTGATATTAACCACCTTGCTTCCCTTTCATCATGTCAATTAAGTTGACTACCTCTCTGTGCCACGGATGGTGCTAAATGTTGAGTACACAGAGATGAGTAAGACTCTGCTCCCACTGTAGAAAAGGTCATGTGGTAGGGGGGAAAACAGAGATGTATTCTAATACCTGCTATAAACTACTTATGAAAATGGCAGGTATATACAATGTGCTCTGGGAGCAGAGAAGAAGATGTGACTAGTTCGTCCTGGATTTGAGGAAAGGCTTAACAGAGGAGGTACTTCAGATGAACCATGTAGAATGTTTACAGTTGGAGAAGAGAGGATGTGAATGCAAAGGCAAAGGACCTTGAAATAGTGTCTTATTGTGGGAACAGCAAGTGTCTTATTGTGGGTAGAACCACAAAATGTGTTTGTGAATGTGATGGCCGTAAAGCCATAAAGCACCATCTCTGCATACTTAGGGGCACATTACCTTTATGTGGGTCTCAGCATGAAGCACTGGGGCTGCATCTTGTCTTGTAGCCTCTTCATCTTTACCCTGCTTTCCACTACAAGTTCTGGAAAAAAACAGCCTCCCTTCCACAGCCATATAGCTGGACTTCTTCAAGCAAAGAAGACAGAGAACACAGATTGTATGAAAGGATGTGCAGGAATCATTCAGAGACATACTGCAAGAAGGTGGGCTGCTCAAATAGCCAACAGGAGCAATCCAGCGCCTTGTGGAAAGTCAAATACTGTACTGAGAGGACTTCAGGCATAGGCGTAATCACATTAGGCACTCTAGTGATTTATTTTCTAATAAAAATAACGCATGTTCCTTATAAGATACTAAAATACAGCAAATAAAAGGAATACTTAAATCTCATCACTTAAGTAAATAACTGATATTTTTTTTTTTACTTTTTTCCCCAAATGGGAATTGTTCTAAATAAAGTGCTTTGTAGTCAGATTCATTTCAATGAAAACCTTTCTGTGAATATTTTCCCATGTCATGAAATTCTTCCATAACATGAGTTTTTTCCATCTTGAAATATTTCAGGCATTAAGCAATGATTTAGAACACATACTAAATGCCCCTGTACCTATCACCTAAAAAGTGAAATGCTACAGACACTGTGGAAGCCCTAGTGTCCATCATGATTGCTGTGGTGGCTGATCTCCAAGGAGGCAGGCCATGGCCCCTCCGACAGACCACAGCCTCAGCCCCCTCTGCGTGCTTCTTCACGAACAAGAGACTCTCTCCCAAGCTGGCATATGCATATGATTAGAAGGAAATAACTCCGTGGCTCACCTTGACAAGCCAGGTCTGTAAGATGGCTCAAGTAGGTGTTTTCTGCTCTCCTACAGATCAGACAGTTATGAAAAAACATTGTGTCCACAAAACCCTTCACTATGGACTGTTTTTCCAGGGCAGGGACCTTTTCTTTCTTGCTTATCCTAGCACCTATCACAGTGTCTAGTAAGCGCTTATGAAAAGAATGGCAGGTGCTTTCTGGTTCTGTGGTGTGATAATGTACAGGTTAAGAATGTGAGTTCTAGGGACGCTTGGGTGGCTCAGTCGGTTAAGCGTCCGACTTCGGCTCAGGTCATGATCTCACGGTCTGTGAGTTCGAGCCCCGCGTCAGGCTCTGTGCTGACAGCTCAGAGCCTGGAGCCTGCTTTGGATTTTGTGTCTCCCTCTCTCTCTGACCCCCCCCCCCCCATTCATGCTCTGTCTCTGTCTCAAAAATAAATAAACACTAAAAAAAAAAAAAAAAAAAAAGAATGTGAGTTCTAAAATCACACTCTCTGGGTTTCAGTCTTAGCTCTACCATTTACTTGTTATTTAACTTTCTAAGCCCCAGTTGCTTCATTAATAAAACTAAAAGAGTCATACTTCCTACCCGCCTCTCAGCAGATCTCAACCTTTGAGACCAACTATCTCACTCTCATGGCCACTGTGGCCTAAAGTCCCACCATTAAAAAGTCCATCTTTTGAGGCACCTGGGTGGCTTAGTCAGTTAAGTGTCTGACTCTTGATTTTGGCTCAGGTCATGATCTCATGGTTCATGTGTTCGAGCCCCACACTAGGCTCCTTGCTAATCATATTCCTTTATAACGTTAAGCCAACACATACATATGTGTTCCCTTACCCTGGAAACTGCCATGCTCCAGGCGCCATGGATACAAAGTGAGACTTCATTTTTAAATTCGTCTGACTCCTGACCACAGTTCATTGGTCCCAGAGGTGGTACCTGAACCAGGCTGGGCTAAGGGCTCCCTTCTCTGGGATTTTTGAAATATAAATTTGGAGTGTCAAGGTTGGTCTCTCCTAGTGGCAGATGCTATAAGATGTAAAATTCAAGAAGTTTCCCATTATGACTCTCATCCTCTAGGAAAAAAAAAAACTGACATATAATGTAAGCGGGTGAATTTAATGCATAGAAAGGTACAGAAATGAGCGGCGGGTCTTCATAGATTTTGTGCCCATGTTCTAGAGTTCCTAAGACCCTGGCGCACTTTGTCCTTCTTGAATGTTGGTAGTTAGACCATTCCTTGGGTTCCTTGAAGGAATAAATTCCCCTCTTTCCCTGAATTCAAATTTGCTTTCTATCAGTTGTAGCTTGGCGAGGAGCAGGGAGAAAAGAACAACAATGAGGAGAAGGAAGAGGAAGAGCGGTGAAGGTGAAGGTGAAGGTGAAAGTGAAGGTAAAGGTGAAGGTGAAGGTGAAGGTGAAGGTGAAGAGAAGAGACTATGAGTTCAGTTTTTTTATTCAAAATAACCCTAAAAAGAGCAATGAATTCTATGGGTGACATCTAAGAATAAATTAGATTCAGAGAATTTCAAACATGGAAAGGACCTTAAATCTAATCTAATCTAGTCCAACTTCCTCATTTATTGGGAAGGAACCTGCAGAGTGAGGAGGAGACAGAGCTTGCCCAGATCACTCTGTGGCAAAAAGGCAGAGTCACAGTGTCTTGGTCAGCAAAGGCTATCATAACAAATACTATAGACTGGATAGCTTATAGAAAAGAAGTTTATTTTCCCACAGTTCTGGAGGTGGGAAGTCCAAGATCCAGATCCACTGGGATTTAATTTCATGCAAAGGCTCTCTTCCTGGCTTATTGGTGTCTACATACCTGCTGTGTACTCATATGGCAGAGAGAGAGACAGAGAGAGTTCTCTGGTGCTTCTTCCTATAAAAACACTAATCCCAACAGACTAAGGCCCCACCTTCATGATTTCATCTAACCCTAAATAACTATCAAATGCCTCGTCTCCAAATAGCATAATGCTGGGGGTTAGGGATTCAACATACGGATTTTGAGGGGACATAAAATCTGGTTCATAACATATAGCTTTAGAATATATGGGTCTGGAAATGTCTTTAAAGATCATCTAGTCCAACCTCCTTATTCACCAGTGGGGAAATTAAGGTCCAAGCAATGCAGAGATTTTCTAAGGTTCTATCATAACTTATCATGAATGCATAGGTTATTAAGTCATTGCCTTAGAGAACAGTCCAGCAGATTATTCTCTGATAGGCTAAGAAAAGGGGCAACAAGGAGTATGTGAAGCTACAGAGAGAGTGCTGGTGTGGCCTGGTAATGGGCTCAGAGTAATGATAAAAAAGCAGACAACTGAATTCAGCCAATTCTGGAAACCTCGGTTTTGTTAGGAGGAAGTTGATCATCACAGGTTAGTACACAGGCTAGAGGGTGTTGGAAGTCTTGCCCTTTGTTGTTTCTTTCTTCTTCAGGCAACTACCAGACAGTAATTATTTGTTCGCTCCACGGCCCTGAGTATTTGGATATGCAAATCAACTGTGTCCATGCATAATTAAGACAGACACTGTGGAAAGTTTCATTTTCCAGAAGAAAGCTTGCCAGACGGCTGGAATGAAAGGTCAGCATAGACCGCCACCTTACTTTCTTGTCTCAGACAGTGTGTGGGTTAAGGGTAATGGCATCCAGCCTTCTCGTGCCCTTTTCTTCTCTGCTGCTGGTGCACTGGGGAGCCTCAGTGGTAGCCCTTGTCTCTCTTCTATGTCTGGAAAGACCATGGGGCTTTCCATAGATATGTGCTGGGACAGAGTATTTTCTGCCTCCAGTAAGAGCAGATGTTGGTAGCTATATATTCTTAGAGGCAGAAATTCGCCCTCTTTCGAGAGTCAATAAATTCACTCTATGACTCTGGAGGAAGGAGTCATTTCTAAAGGACCAACACATGGGACATGTTTTCAGAAGTAGAGTGCACGAGTTATTAAACTAGTGCCTCCCACCTTCAAAAACACCTTTGATACTTTGTGATGCTGGCACTGGGACTCAAACCTCTGAGGAGGGGAGCATAGCCCCTCTGGGCCTGGTACCTCGGAGATGGGATGACGAAGTGGCTCTAGGAGCATGAAAAGAGGTTGAAAGCTGAAACCAACTGCTATGGGAACCAATTATTGCTTCCAGGGTAATAAACTATCACTGGGCTGGCAGCAACAGGAATAACAATGAAACTGGGAGCAGGAAGTCCTGCCTCTTTCAACTTTCCAGTCTGGCAGAAACTGACAGGAAGCCAGCTAAAAACAGAGAAGTGTACTTTCACAGTCCCAGTCCCATTACTGCAAAACAGAGCAAAAAATGATAGGTCTGGAGCAAAGAGACCATAATAGTTGAATAACTAGCACAGTCCACCCCTTTGGCTACTCAGCATCCACACCCACCTTCCTCCACGTAACTGAATTTACTTCTCAAACTCAGTCACAGATACTCCTTAATATTCTGTAAACACTACATTGCAATGTTAATCATTAACATCAATCCTTATATAAAATGAGGAAGAAGGAGATAGAGAAAAAAAAGACAACAGTGTGTGAATATAAATATGTGTGGGTGTGTTTATGAGTGTGTGTATATTTATAACAAACAAGAGAGAAAATCTTCATAGCTGCTATCATCCTTGTTTCTTTAACTGGGCAAAGACCGTAGTTTGTTTATATATATCAACTCCACTGATAACTACTACATATGACACAATCTACAGCTGCTGGTTTGATAGAATGCTGGAATAGCTATTAAAGGCACAGCTAAGACAGCAACTGGAGGATGACACCTTCCAGTGTAAGAGTGCTGTCCTCCTAGATGCACTTTCTACTTTGAGTCAGTGATCATTACATGGTGCTGCATGCCTCTTAGGTAGAATACATGGATCCAATAATAAAAGTATAGAAGGAATGGCTTTTGTCACCATCAATCCCAGTGACACACTTGGGGAACTTGTGCAAAATGTTTTCTCTCTTGGTATTTTGAAGTCTTCATGCCAGTAGATAAGCAGATTTGAAAAAGGAGTTACTATGCTGGCAGCAATGATTGACTGTAGTTATCATGAGGAGCTAGGGTTGCTGCTACCTAGCAGGGTAATGGAGTATGTCTGGAACTCAGAAGATTAACTGGGACGTCTCTTAGTACTTCTATGACCAGTGATAACAAAGAATTAGCAATTGCAGCAACACTAGCCTGAGAAAAGTATAACCAAGGGTTCTGACACCTCAGGGATGAGAAACTGAGTTATCCCCCTGGTGAAGCAATGTACAGGAGCAGAAGTGATGGCCAAAGGTAAGTCAAATTCGAATGCAGAGAGAGGAGGGAGATGATTATCAATATGACCTTAATGATAGCTGTGGTGGCAGAGACTCTATATCCCATCAAACTTTCTGTCATAGGATTTTTGTTTGCTTGTTTGTTCATTCATTTGTTTGCTTTTAGAATCATGATAGGCCACACTCTTGAAGAATGAGCAAGAAGATGCAGTGAAGTTGGGCAGAAATGGACCCAGGCAGTTCAAGGGGTAGACTATATAACATATAGTCCTATTGCCCCAGCCTTACTATTTCCACTGAGACCAGCCCAGCATCAAACTGCCAGCATCTGAAACTCTGCTTCATGGTTCTCTTTGGCCACTGAAAATTCCACTGTCCATACGTGGAAAGGCAGAAATACCAGGAAGTTAGCCGCCACCAAAAGCAGACCTCAAGCAAGAGCTAACAGAAGTCAGTGCATAAATATCATAGCTCTCATAGCATAACCATATTTATTTCCCTTGGGTGAAATAACTCTAAGGTGGGTGCTGAACACCAGATCCTAGAACTATCCAGTGGGACAATGCTCCATTTTCCCACAAAAGTAATATATTTGACAAAGTACGTTTTACTGGCTTGCTTTCCTTCCCTGTTTCACATCCACTCTCCTCTACCACTGTGTCCTGTATTACCTCCCAAATAAAGTATTAGCATCCACACTTGGCCTCAGAGTTTACTTCTGGGGAAACCAAAACAAAAACAATACTAAGTCAGATTGGTTTTAACACCTAGATTTTTAAATCTGCTGATAGTACTATACTCCCCCCAATCCTTCCCAACACCCACACTGGACTCCCAGTGGCCACAAAACAGTGAACACAAAGTAGGTGTTTAATATATTGGGGGACCTGTATGAGTCATCATACCAGAATTACAACATTTTCTGGCTTGCATACCTTTGATGATGTCCTTTCTCTTTGAATGTTCTCTCCCAATACCATTTTCTTCATCTAAAAAATAAAAATAATGAAAATAATACCTACCAAACAGTGTTGCTGGGTGCATTACCCAAGTTTCACATATGCATTTTGCATTACAGTGCTTAACACATGATGCTTAATAACACCTTTGTTATTATTATCTACAGTACTACCTTTTAAAGTACCTATTCACTTTCTAAACTCAGCTCAACTATCTGTCTTTTCCAAACCTTCCCTAACTCCACATTCACATTCAATTCCAAGTGAACATTAATCTTCGCCTTTTCTCTGTTTTCATAGTAATTGGTTTACAGCACTTCCTTAATATCTTATCTTAGAGTTATCCTTGCATATGTATGCCTCCCCACTAGACTCCAGCTGACAATGTTTTATTCATGCCCCCAAAAGCACTTAGTATGTTTTGGTTGACCATGTTGAGATCACATTTTTTTTTTCCTTTTTCTCCTTTCAATCCCTCACCCTCACCACACTGCAAAGATTATGTTCCATCTAAAGCCAAGACTCTTCCTCTCAGGATAGGAGGATTTTATTAAACACAGTAATACTGGGGGACACCTGGCTGGCTCAGTCAGTAGAGCGTGTGACTCTTGATCTCTTGGTCATGAGTTGGAGCCCCATGTTGGGTGTAGCAATTAATAAATAAATAAATAAAATTAAAAAAAAACATGTGGTACTCCTAATAATTTCTATCTGATAGCATTTTACAATTTATAAGATGTTTTCACTTCCATTATCCATTTGATCATCATTTTTTTGATCAAGTATTGTTCCCATGCGGCTGGGAAGCAAAGAAGGAAAACAGCCACCCCTGCTACTGAATGTTGCTCTGAGATGATAACCAAACCCTTCCACTGTTCAGTCTTAAACCAATGGAGAAAAAGTCAAGGGAGTCAAATGGGGACCAAGGTACCAACATTACTGCTTACACAGCTGTGTGGTATTTACTGCTTGAGTCAAATGTTAGAGCCAGGGTTCCCCCTTGGTTACCTCCTGCCCCTTCCACCAGGTATAGCCCTTGAGATCTAGCTGAGGAAAGAGTCTATGAAACAGATACTTACTCAGTCAACTATGTGGGAAATAGCACCTGCCTTGTACCCAAAAGTACAGTTTATAACACATTAATTCTACCCAATCTCGAAAAATTTTTTCCATATCAATGAACAAAAAAAAAAAAAAAAAAGGAAGAAAGGAAGGAAATTCTCTTTCCATAGGGTGAGATGAGTAAGGGGTAAAGACCTGGGACAGAAGTGTTACTCAAGTATTCTTTCCTCTTAAGAAATGGAGTGGAGGTTCCTTAGTGAAATGTGAGCCCTAAGAAATAAGTCCTCCCAACGCATGCCCTCACAGGTCTCTCAGTTTAACGGGGATTATGTATCCTTTGTGCAAGGGGAAAACATGCAAATAGTCTGATAAACTTTAGACTTGAGGTAATGAAAAAGATAAGTTGGAGAAAAGATGCTAACTCGCTTTGGAAATGATCAAAAAAATGTATTAGAGTCCATAAAATGCTCATTGTCATTTTTTTACTGAGCACTTAAGATATACAGGCACTGAGAGCCATTAAGTCTTCCCAATCACCTTGTAAAGTTGGTAGGATGATTCCTGCTATTCAGTGGGTGTATGGTAAGCACAGAGAGTAAGTGACTTATCTAAAGTCTCAATGGGCCCCAGGATACCGAATCCACTCCAGGTCTTATCACTTACTAGTTCTGTGACTTCGAGCAACTCAGTTCACCTCTTTGAAACTCAGCTCCCTCTTTTGTAAAAGGAGAAATATGATGTCAAACCTGCATGACTCCTGATAATCCATACCCTAGCTACTTTAAAAGGCTTTCATGAAGGGATATTAAAAGGAATAATGTACAGGAAAGTGTTTTTGGAAAATTAAAAACCTACATCAAGGTAAGGCATTTGGGGGGTTGTTACTGCACAAACTAGTGCAAATTGGTAGCAAAGATTGTAAGCTCATGTTACCCATTTCCCCTCACCTTTCCTTATCATATTAACAAAACTCTGATTCTGTTTCAGGACGCCATGTACCTAGTTAGAAGTATTCACATCCCAGGTGCCATTATACCATAGGTAGCCATGTGACCACTTCCAGCCAATTAGATATAAGCAAAAGTCTATGGATTGGTGTTTCTAATTTGTTTCTCTGATAGAAAGGGACAGACTCCAGTGTCCTGTAGTTTTTATCCTTTACTCTTCTTCTTGCCTGGAATGCAGACTTCATGCTTAGAGGCAAGACATCCATCTTGCAACCAGAAAGACAAAAGTCACAGATGGTTGACCCTTGAACAACATGGGTTTGAACTGCACGGGTCCCCTTATATGCAAATTTTTGACAGGACAGGACTATACATGTATTTTCTCTTCCTTATGATTTTCTTAATATTTTCTTTTCTCAGGCTTATTTTATTAGAAGAATACAGTGTTAGTACATAAAACATTCAAAACATGTTTAATCAACTTTATTATTGGTAAAATATGTTAATCAACTGCATATTAATGGTAAGGTTTCTGGTCATCAGTAGGCTATGAGGAGTTAAGTTTTAGGGGAATCAAAAGTTACACAAGGATTTTCAACTGCATGAAGCCTGGGGCACCTAACCCCCATGTTGTTCAGGGTCAACTGTATTTAGAATAATGTCAGAGCAGAAACCTGGAAGGAGACTGGGTCCTTGAGTATTTGCTTGAAGAGTTGCACCAGTTATAGATTATCTATCTGACTCTTCTTCCCTGAGAAAAATATCTCTACTTGTTTATGCTCCTGTGGTCAGGTTTCTATTAATGCAGCCAAGTACAATCCTAGTTGACAAGTGTTAATTATAGCAACAAGAGAAGTGTTAAAATGCATTCTCAGAACTTTACTACAACTTTTTTTCTTCAGAGTTATTAAAGACTGTGATGCAGTATGACACAGTAGGAAGAGCCAGATTTTTTTTTTAATGTTTATTTATTTATTTTGAGAGAGAGAGAGAGAGCAAGTGGGGAAGGGGCAGAGAGAGAGGGAGACACAGAATCGAAAGCAGGCTCCAGGCTCTGAGATGTCAGCACAGAGCCTGATGCAGGGCTCGAACCCATGTACCACAAGATCATGACCTGAGCCAAAGTAGGAAATGCTTAACTCACTGAGTCACCCAGGTGCTCCAAGCCAGATACTTTTGAAGTGAATTTTACCCCTGGAGAAGCCCAAGTGTGGATTCTGTAACTGCTATTAACTAGCTATGTAATCCTACACAGGATCTTAACTGTAAAATGACAAAAGTAATCTCCAGTTCACAAAGAGTTGTACATGAAAAGGGCATGGTGCATATTAAGTAATCAACAAATGTTTATGGTACTTTGAATGGGTGCAAAGGAGACCCTAACAGCATTTCAAGGTTCAGATCTGGACTAGAAGTCATGAGTCCTTATTGAAAACATGGCCTTTCTGATTGTTTGGTCAACCCCTGTTTTGATGCAGTACTACAGGAGTGTAAGAATTGCCTATTAAGTCAACAAGCCAGCACTTTAACATCTTAATTAGCATCAAAACCATTTTTAGAGGCAGCATGGCATAGGATTAAAAGTTCTGGCTTTGGAGCCAGTCATGTGGGGTTTGTATCCTAGCTCCACCACTGTTTCTTTACATAACCTGGGGTGGATTACATCATCACTCTGAGGTTCAATTTCTTCCTTGTCTGTCTGGTGCATTTGCCTCATAGAAGAGGCTCAAATGAGATAACAGATGTGAACCTGCACAGGCTTATTATTACTGTTATTTGTATTCTTCAGTCTGGTAGAATAGTAAGCCCGGCACTGGTGGGGGAGGAAGAGGAGAGAAGGGGAGGGAAGCATGGTTATAGGTATAAATTGAATTCCCAAGACACAAAACAACTGGTCTGTCGAGAATCACAGAGGAGGTTGTTCAGGTCAATGCCAGCCTTGAAGCAGACCGGACCACTAAGCTTGTGAGGTGGTAGCTGCCTGCCAGGCAACAGCACTTGAGAAGACGGGGAACAGGTGCTAGAAGGGGGTTCAGAGTCCTTCTTGGCTCCCTGACTCTTCTCCATGGTAGCCGTTTCCCTGAGGACCCAGCAGGGCTGAAAATACACTTTGCTTCCAACACAGCTCAATATATTATTCTGGGCTGATGAGAGACTGGGGGAGAAGAGACCCAAGCTGAGTGCTGCCTATTGGTAATAAAAGCCTCCAAAATGCACACAGCTCCTTGAGCAGTCCAGTCACGGAGTGAATCTGTCCAGGTAGAGACACGCCCTCCCCTACTGATGGCTGCCCTTCTCTGTGAACCTTCAGCTGCCCTTCTGCTAGCCAGGGCCTCTCAGGGGACTTATTATCAGGATCAAGTCCATCCTGTTCTTAGGGCCCTGCACTGGTTTCACTGGGTTTAAATATAGAAGCTATACAAGGGAAGGGGAGGGGGAGCAGGGAAGCCAAAAGCTGTTCCATGTAGCAGTGGCTGCTGCTGTGGCCCTGTGTCTGCCCAGTTGGGCGTAACCAGCATTGGCAAGGGAGAAAAAGAAAGGGCACAATCTGAGGACCAGAGGGACCTAAGAGCAAGTCTTATAACCTATGTTTCTGAGACTCTGAGCAAGTTATGTAACCTCACTGATTTTTAGTTTCCTGGAGCTTTTGTGAAATAATTATTCAAAAGCAATAATAGCTAAAATTTGTAATACATAGAGCTAACACTCACTGAGTAGTGAATATTTGCCAGATTATGTATAGGATCTCAACTCAATAATCCTATGAGGCAGAGGTCCCCGTTTTACAGATGAGGAAAGTAAGGCACATGGAGGTGAGCTAAGCTACCCAGGGTCACACAGATAGTAACAATGCATGATGAATGAACAGTGTCCGCATAGAGTGAAATTCTCTCAGTGGTAGCTATCCCAAAGAGGTGTGCCTAAGTTAATTGAGTGGCTCTTACTACTTTTCTCCAAATGCCATCTGATATATCCATCATCTCACAATAAACCTGAGAGGTAGGCAGTATCAGCACCATTGTACAGGTGAGTATATCAGGCAGGAAAACAGAACCCACTCGAGTATTTCAAACAGAGAGCATTTCTTACAAGGACTTCGTTACACGGGTGATAGGAGAGCTGAAGTAATAACCCAGAGATTTCTACCATGTCCAAGCCTTTTAGCCAGAGCAAGAACTGTGAAGGTAGTTGCTGGCTAGCCAGAAGCTGGGACCCTTGAGGAAGAGGCTGTTTAGAGTCAGAGCTACAGAGAGGACTCTGTGAGACTGAAGGTGGCAGGTACAGCAGCTTCCTTCCCACATCTAGTCTTCTACTAGTATCCTACACGGGCCAGGCCTATGCGGAACTCTACCTGAGAGCTTGGGGAATGTAGTTTCCTGAAATCTGGAGCAGAGAAGAGGAGGGAGGAGAACAAAGAGACAAATGAGAGCCAAAGAGAGGAAAACATGTGACTTATCCAAGGCCACAGAGCTGATGAAGAATAGATCCAGGAGTAGAATTCAAGACTCCTACCATTGACTCCTACCATCCCAGCTGCCTCCCAACCCCTTCACTTGTCCAACAAAAGATTCTTTCAACTCTTCATTCTACTTATACACTATTTTCTAGAGCTTTTCCAATCTTTTAGAGGCTCAACCTTTACCCTAACCCTAATCCCTTTCTGCAGTCCACCTCGTTCCCATATTTTCATATGGCTTCGAGACGTGACCTAAATCCCTTTGACATCTACTTCCTTACTCCTTTTTGACACCAACTCTTAGTGCCTTCTCTCACTCTGAATAATAGTCCTCCATTCACCCCATATCAGTCAGGGTTTAATCAGGGAAGCTGAAATTCTATGAGTATTGTAGAATAAAAGATTTACTGTAGGAAAAACACATTCTATAACTGTGAGAGAATCTAGGAAGTAAGGTCCCGAGAGGGGGGAAGCTGAAGGATCAAATAAATGTTACTATCTAACCTTCCTGAATATGGAAATGGGTGATCAAGGTGGAGTTCATAAAGGAATATGGGCGGCCAGGCACACCCAGCTGCTGAGAGGGTCTACAAAGGAAAACTGATGGAAAAGTCTTTGGAAGACTGTTTGGGTGATGCCACTGCATCTGGTTGTGGGTCTGGGATTAATGTTGGAGATCAGGGCAAGCAAGCAAGCAGGAAAAAGAGCTAAGCACAGAGTTGAGGGCAGTAAAGACAGGCTGAAATTTTCTGACCTTTCTGCATCTAACTCCCACCAGGAAATTGTGAAGACAAGCTGGTGTCCCCCTATACCTCTGCATGTACCTACCCATTTAACCAGTGACTTTCAGAGAGTGATAGCTACTGCTTCACTTGCATCTTCCAAATTACACGCAAATTCCCTCCTAGCCAACTCTAACAGAACTGTAAAGGGCAACATTGTTCTAGCTCAGCTGGTTGGCACAGTAAAAAGCCACCTGATTCCCCTACTTCAGGTTAATCCTGTGATCTGGATGCCATACCTTCCTCAAGGGACTCATACTCTCCATTAACCCCTCTTTTTTTTGTCCTTTCAAGTACTCACTCTCCATTGTTTTTTTCTTTCCCATCTGTCCAAAACATGCTCAGTCTCTCCCATACTGTAATAAGAAAATTTCCCTCCACACCTGCTACTCTCTGAAGAAAGCTACCATCTCCTCTCCTCATTTCTACCAAAACAAATGTGGGGGTGGGGGTGGAGTATATGCTTGATAGTCCTGAAACCAAATCACTTGCTTACTTCTCAACCCTGCCTCTATCCTACTTCCCCCAGTCATTATACTTCCTGCCCTGCCTCCACAAGCCTCAGTAGGTAATGATGATACCCTGGTCTTGGCCAATCCAAAGTTCCCTTCCTTAGGGGCTCACCCTCTCTATAGCATTTGACACTGTTACTGATTCCTTCTGTTTTGGGTCTCAATCCTTCTTTGGCTTCTATGACTCTGTTCTTTCCTGGCTTTCCTCCTCCTCCCAGGTTATACAATCTCATTATTCTTCATAAGTTTTTCTTCTTTTGCCCATCCCTTAGATGTTAGGATCGGCCAGGGTTCTAGCTGGGGCCATCTCACCACACACACTCTCACTTAGTCACAGTCCAACCAGCCCCAGGATTTCAAAGGACATCTACATGCTAATTACTTCAAAAGATTCTAGTCCCAACAGCTTTCCTGAGCTCTAAACAGTTACTTCCATCTCAGTTGCTGATACCATGAGATGATGTCCAAAGAAGACTATTTGAGTGAGCAAAGATGGAATGAATAAAAATCAAATAATAACTAGCTGAGGATTTCCAAGCTCTAGGCATTATGCTAAGAGTTTCGTATTTACTCTCTCTTCGAATCCTCAAAACTCTTAAGAAGCGGATGCATTTTAGCACCATTTTACAGAAAAGAAACCTAAGGCTCAGAAGGATAATAAATAAACCTCAGGTCTGGCCATAATGAAATAAATGGCACTGGACATGTGTTGAAAAAGCAAACCACAGAGTGGAAGAAAGTATTTGCAAAACATATTTATCATAAAGGTCTTGTATTGCAAATATGAAAAGAATACTTATAACTCAATAAGAAAAATAAGAACAACCTAATAAAAATAGGCAAAAGGTTTGAATAGATCATTTACCAAGGGAAAGATTCTCAACACCATTAGTCAATAGTGAAATGCAAATTAAAACCATAGTGAGATAGCACTGCACCCCAGCATGATTAAAAATAAAAAGACTGATAACACCAAGTGTTAGCAGAGATATGGAACAACTGTAACTCTGGTGCATTACTAGTGCTAATGCAGGATGGGCCAGCACTTTAGGAAACTATTTGACAGTTTCTTAGAAAACTAAATGTGCACTTACCATATGATCTAATAATCGTAGCCCTGAGCATTTTCTCAAGAGAAATGAGAGCACATGAAAATAAAACAAGAACTGTGCGTGAATGTTCATGGCAGAATAAGAGCCAATAGCAGAACAAGAGTCTTTACTCACAAGAGTCAAAAAATGGAAACAATCCAAATGCCCATCATGTGATGAATGGTTAAACATATTGCAGTATATGCATACAAACGGGGACAGACCGGTCTGTTAATTAAGTGGTACTGGAATGCATGAATCGCCACTTTAATGCAATAAAAAGGAAAGAATTGCTGATACCTGTAACACTACTGATGAGCCACAAAAACATTACGCCAAGTGAAAACAACTGGATATAAAATAATTCTAATTATAAGACCTTATAGAAAGGGCAAAACTATAGCAGCTAAATTCAGATTGATGGTTGCCTAGGGCTGACTCTGGTAAACAGTTGACTGCAAGGGAATATGGGGTTACTTTTGGGGGGGGGATGAAAATATTCTGTATCTTGATTGTGGTGGCAGTCATACTCCTGTACATATCTGTCAAACCCTCTTGAATTATATACATAAAATTAACCTTATTACATAAAAATTATACATCATAAAGCTGATTAAAAGAAAACATGGAAAGTCCAAAAAAGAGACTATGCATAGAATATAAAGGGAGCAAAAGAAAAGATGGGGCACATCTCAGAATGTGGGTGTGCATTCTGACAGTGTAGAACCTTGAAGAATAAGTAGGCATGAACCAGGCAGCAAGCAGTTCCTTGTGGCTGGTTCTGCAAAAGTGACAGCCCCTGTTTGCCTCTGGTGGCCAAGGACTAGGAATGGATCCCAACATTAGACTGCATTTAGGAGGATGGGGAAGATTTGGTGAGTTCCATTCTTAAGACTGGAATGGAGAATGGGGTTCAACAGGGCTTGTACTCACCAAGGCATAAGGGTGTGCAGATATAAAGACACTGTTTGAAGACTTTGAGAGGTTACAGAACTCTTATCTCCCTGCCCATCTCCACCACAAGGCCATGCTGCTTTGGGCAAGCATTCCCTTTCACTGGAAAGTTTGATCATCTGTAAAGTGGGAGATGGAAGAACAGACTGGATGATCTCTAAAGTTTCTTCTTTAACTTTCCAGTTAAAGTCCAGACTGCTCCTATAGGCGCACTCTTCTGCTGGTTTTGTTATGTCCAAGAGGCCAGTGTTCTGAATTCCTGCCCTGTAACTCACTGTCTTTTCTCTTCATCCTCCTAACATCTGAGGGTCATATGCAGGGAGGGGGGAAACAAGGAATGGAGGACAGAGCTGGGCAGGAAGTATGAGATCTGGAATCCTGCCCAAAGCTCATATCTTGGGAAGGCAGAGAAAGAAAGGAGAAGCCAGCCAGGCATTTCAAGAGTAGAAGCAGTCAGGTCCATTCATTTGACAAACACTTATGGGGCACCTCCTGTGCAGGATACCGTATACACTTACCAAGCACTGCCTGTGAGCTTAACGCTAGGATTCAGCAGTGAGAAAGACATATGTGGTCCTTGCTGTGGGAGTTTAAATGCAAAAGGCACTGATCAGATTTGTTATTCAAACAGAAAACTGGCTGCCTTGCTCAAAACGGATTTCAGGTATTAGTATCCCTCATTTACACATAAGGAAATTTGGGCTTAGAAGGATGAAGATTCTTGCTCCAGCTAGAGACTGATTATTAGCCAACCTCACACCTATGCTGGCTACAATCTATGCCCTAGTCTATTATGGAGATTCTTTCTATTCATGATATTCAGAAAGTAGTACCTAGGGGGAGAAGGGCCAGGGAGGGAGGGAGAGGAGGTGATGGAAATGAAGTGCCCCAGGGGTCAGGATGTGCTGGGCTCACACTTCAGGTCCTCCACTGTGATTCACTCTATTTGAGACTGGTTGAGGGGCCAGCCATTCCCAGGGGCTCTGGTCAGAGGCAACTGCCGCCTGCCACTGCCCAACAAAGACATCTCATTGCATCTTGTTCCTATCGATTACCCACCAAAGTGTCTCTCATTGTTAGGCATTCCCCAGGGGCAAGCAGGAGAAAAGGAGCCCTTTCTCTCTCTCTCTCTCTCTCTCTCTCTCTCTCTCTCTCTCTCTCTTTTTTTTTTTTTTGCTTTTAATGACTTCCAATCCTACCCAGTGATCTCTGCCCTCATCCTAGAGGCAGGAGAGGGGGAGGGAGAGGGAAAGGAGGGAAAAAAACATGGAGGTAGTGAGGAGCGTGATAAGCACTGATACAAAGCTGAGAGATTGGGAGAGACAAAGGGAGAGACACAGAGGTAGAGAAAAAGAGATAAAGAGACAAAGAGAGACACACAGAGAGGAAAACCAGGCACACAGAGACAAATAGAAGCAACAGAGAGACTCAGACACTGAGGGAGACGCAGAGGAAGGCAAATAGAGACAGAAAAGAGCTGAGACAGGGACAGAGGCAGATCCAGAGAGAGAGAAACGGACAGAGGGAGAAGGAGAGACGGAAAAAGAAAGTGGAGAGAGACAATGTAGGGACAGAGGCTGAAAAAAAGCAGCAAGAAAATACAGAAACGAAGGAAGAGAGAAGTAGGCAAAGAGAAGGAAGGGGGGGGTGCAGAGAAGGGGATGAGAGAGAGCCAACAGTATTACTCAAGGTCTAGGGGTGGAGAAAGGTCACTGAAGCACATGTGGGGAGCCCCCAGACGCAGCCCAGGCACAAGATTCCTCTCCAGCCCAGGCACAAAATGTATGCAGATTGGTGGATTGGTTGTTTAGCCTTTTCACTTGTGAACCCTTGTTAACTCCTGGCAAGAGGAATCAAAGCTCCTGAGAAGCATGTAGCCTGCCCGCAGCCACACCCTTCCCTGCACTCTGGGTCCCAACACGAGGATCCATACAGACCTTGGACCTGGGAGACAGAAAAGGTCTGTGAGGGCCACATGCTCCAGTACTAAGGCCTGAGTCCTCTTACCTCTTACCACCACTCAGATTTCCCAGGGACATCTCTCCCTCGCTCAGCTTCTGGACTCCCCAATAATGGTGATGCCCAAATCTCCACATCTGGCAGAGAACTCTGAGTACACCCCTGTGCTCCCCCACACACGTGCCCCCGGATGCCCTGCTGCCTCCCACAGAGGCCCCTGGTGCCTTCAACACAGACACAGCTCAGTGTCTTCCTGCCTCCTTCTCCAGCCCTCTCTCCCAGATGCTCGGGCTCCAGCCCATCGTCCCAAACTGAAACCTTCAGGCCATCTGCTTCTTCACTCCACATCAGATCCTGCACCTTGTCCTATGGATTCTATCTCCTTAGGCTTTCTTAGCCTCTCTGTGTCTCCATCTCTGCACCTGCAACAGAGATAACAATAGTCCCTGCCACACTGGGCTGTTAAGATAATTAAATGAGCTAATATACACAAAGCCCGTGAAGCAGTAAGGTCCCGGCCGATAGTAAGTCCTCAGTAATTACCAGCCAGTGGTTAGTGGTCATAGAAGCCATTCCATTCTGTCCATTCTGCTGCCTCAGCGTCCATCACCAACCATCGGCTCTCATCCGCAGCACTCCCTAGCTGAGCCCTGCCTCTAGGCACCTAGGTGTTTCTCCATCCTCCACAGCCACCAGGATGATGGTACAGCAAGGCAACTCTGTTCCTACCTTCTCTGCTTCAAGCACTTGGGAGCTGTACACAGACATAGGATGGGGATCAAGAATCCTTTGTGATCTGGACTTTCCCACATCTCTCCTCTTCATTCCTGCCACACATCAACCCTCCTGAAGACACATCTGTGCCTAACAGGCTCTTCTCAACCTCCCTACTATTGGGCTTGCTGCTCCTTCCTCCTGGAAAATCTTTCCTCCTCCCAGCCTCCTACTTGCTCTATTTCTTAAGTGTCCACATATGCCAAGCATTTTATATATATATATAAAATTTCTACTCTTCCCAAGATAGCTATTGTCACTCTCCTGTAGAGAAGGCAGCGAGGCTCCACGGTCTAAGTCACATAGCTTTAAGAGCGGCAGAGCCCAGACTTAACCCCAGGGCCCTCTGCCCCCATGTCAGTACTCACTGTGCCAAATCATCACGTAGTAAAAAAAAGAACAACCCACACTCACGGAGCAAGTACAGTGTCTTAGGCACCTGCTAAGCATCATATGCATTACCTTGTTGAATCCTCCCAATCATCCTATGAGGCAGGTGCTATTTTGCAGGGATAATTACTCTCCCCATTTTTCCAATCAAGAAACCAAGGCACAGGGAAGATGAGTAACTTGTACAATTGCCATGCAGGAAGCTGGGATAGAAAACACAGGCAGCCTGGCTCTTGAGCAGACTTCCTGACCTGCTGTCCAGGGGTGAATGGAGAGCAGCTTTCCAGTTCTGTTTCTGCCACTGCTTGTTCAACTTTGCCGAGTCAGTTGGTATCTCAGAGCCTCAACGTCCTCATATGAGCAATGGAGATGATACCACACTGCCATAACCCCCAAAGCAGGCTAAAGACCAAGCAGGTGCTTTCTAAAACCTAAAGAAGAAAGGAGGATGGCCGCATGTTGGTCCACAACTAAGTGCCAGGCACTGGAATTGTGTTTTCATATATCATCTCAATTCACCACAATGTGCAATATTGGCATTATTAGTCCCATCTTACAGGTAAGAGAAGTAAGGTTGGCATGGGAGATAGACATACATCTAAATATTCAAAGAGTATTTAATTTCCATTCATAAAGTGGATTTACAGTATACAAAATAGTGCCTTTTGTTTCTTTTTCATCCTTAACAAGCAGTGGAGCAGGCAGAACAGAGATTTAATCTGTTTTGCAGATAAGCACTTTCCTAACTCAGGTCCACAGAGATCCCACGACTTGCTCAAGGTTACACAGCCAGTGACAGAACCAAGGCCTTCCACCTCTTAGGCCAATTTGGCCATTTGAGAGTCAGGATGGGCTAAGGTCTATGTGCGTTCAATACCAATGATGAGGAAAGGGCAACTGTGTCCATTTTTAGATGGGGAAACCAAGTCTTTTTATGAGTCAATTAACTTGACTGAGAACTCCACTCTTGTACTCAGACTCCAGAGCCCAAGCACCAAACATTTCTATCCCATCCAGCTCAACTTCAGGTCAAAGAGGTAGGTAAGATCTATAAAATGCCAAATCTAAGATTTGTCCGTGAGTGAGACACTGTGCTAGGGTCAGGCTTATTCAAATTATCTAGACATAGGATTATTTAGGACGCTTTGGTTGTAAGAAACAAAAACCAACTCAAGCTGGCTTAAGCAAAAATGCGTAATTTATTATAAGAATAAAGCATCTCTTGTTAACCCTAAAGGCAAGAGTGTAGCCAGCCTTTTGAAAGGTTGAACCAAGGAAACAGAGGTCTGTCAGCAACCCAGATGGGGCTTTATCTTTCCATGGACCCTGATCTTCTCTCTAAAGAACAGTTCCCATGCTTCCCAGGACACATGGCAGGTAGAAGATGGCCACAAAAGTGTTCCCAAGCTTCCGTCTCCTTTGCCCAACGCCCAGCCTAGACAGATCCAGAAACTCTGACACTGTTTCTAAGTTCCAGAAGATCACCTGAGTGGCCCAGCTTGGATCAGCACCTATCCCTGGTCCAAGTAATAGTGGCCATTAGAATGGGGACACATTATGCAAACATGACAGTGTGTGGGGAGCAGCCCTCAGAGCAAGGGAGGGAAATCATAAGGTCATGGGCTGGACAGACGCTCCAAAGCTGTTTACTACTGACGGGATCCCAGCCCTGAAAAAAACAGAGTCAGCGGGCAAGATAGGCAGATACACTCAGAGTCACCATCTTGCCTTGTAAGGGCCCCGAGAGAGGTGTGTGTACTGAGACAGCTCAGCTGGCCAGCAACCAACTTTGTCAAAGAAGACCAAGGAAAGCAACCATTCTAACCACTGTACAAAAAACTCTCAGAACCTCAGAGATAGTTTCAAATGATACACATTGTGTGTGTACATACACACATATGTGTAACAAAGGCTTTAAGGCAAATGTTATTATAATTAAAATTTTAGATAATGAAATTATAGAGGCACAATTCTTTGACATTCACAACTGCGGAGTATTATTTAGATGTATTTTGGGGGGATTATAGTAATGTTGTTCTATATAAAATTAATGTACAAAATTCAAAATGAAGACAGACCAGGGAGGTTTTTAATTTTGTAACCAGGAAGAAATAAGATTGTAAGCACCGGGGAGGCAGTGTGGTCTAAGGGAAAGAGCATTCTTATCAGAAACATGTGCATTTGAAGCCCAGCTCTGAAATCTACTGGCAGTGTTTTGCTGGGAAAGTTGTATATCCTCCCTACTCCTCATTTCTCATCACAAACTGAGGTCAATAATACCACTCTTAGAGGCCTTGAGAATACTGAGTGGCACGACTGAGGTGAGTCAGAGGATGTCACTCCTCTGCTCAGAAGCAGAGTGGCCAGAGTCCTTCCTATGTCCTGGAAGGACCAGCATGACCCTCTCACCACCCACCCTGTGCCATTCAGTATCTGCCCCCTTTGTCTGCTCCCCCTCATTCCCTCTTTGACTCCTCTCCAGTGATACTCACTTCCTTACTGTCCCTCAAACGCTTCGGACAGGCTTCCACATCAGAGGCTGACACCTGCTGTTTCCTCTACCTGGAAGCCCTTCCCCTTAACAGCTTGAAGACTAACCTCTTACCTTCTCCAAAGCTTTGCCCAAATGTCATCTTCTGTAACCACCTTATTTAAAACTGCAACACCACTCCCCAGCATGTCCTACCCCCTCTTGCTTTTTCTCTGTGATATGGATGCCCTTTAATTGAGCACATAATTTTCTTATTTGTTTTACTTATTGTCTGTCTTTCTCCACCAGAATGTAGTCTTTCTGAAAGTGTGGAATTTGTATATGTTCAGTTCACTGACTATAGTATCTCAGCATCTGAAACAGTACCTGGCACATAGTAGACAACGCAAAAGATTTATTCAGTGAGTGAATGAATACATGAAAGCACCTAAAACAAAACTCAGCCCATAGTAGGTGCTCAATATCACTTCTTTCTTTCCTTCCACATCTTCTGAAATGATTGCTTTTCCTCACGTCTTCATTAGGTATTAGCTGTAACTGATGTTTTCTTTAAACCCAGAGCATACTCCATATTCAGGCTACCAATATGTCAGGAGTTTTTCTCTCCTCTGTATTTCTATCCTTGCTTTTTTTTTTTTACATGTTGCATGGACATAGAAGGTGCTCCATAAATATCTGCTGAATTGACTTATATATCCAAGTCCCAGGAAAGGACATAAAATAAACGTTCTGCCCACAGCTGGCAACACTTGTAATGATCAATTCTTGATGGAGCCTTGATTACACTGAGGAATCCGTACACTGAGAAAGAATGAAGATGAGCATATACTCTGGCATCAAACAGGAGAAAGGCTCTGTATTCATATGCTCCTGGAGTGGACATCTGTTGTTTTGGTCTGTCAGCTCCTTTAAAAGAGCTACTACTCTCCACTGCAGTCATATCATTCCAGCAAAGCTGCCAATTTGGGGCCAGCCCTGCCCCCTGCCCTCTACTAAGGCATCCTGACCAGCCAATTACACTGTTCCTTTCCTCAGTGAGTGATACTGTGGTGGCCCAATCAAAGTCCTCTTGCCCCTTAAGAAAATGATTAACTGGCAGAGTAAAGTTCTTGTGTTTTTTAAGTAATTTTATGAAAGGATTTGTATCAGTGGCCACAGATAGACATCTTTTCTGCAGCAGTCTGTCCACAATAGAAGAAGAGACATTCAGAGAGAGAGAAAAGATGAGAGAGAGAGAGAATGTGAACAAAAGCAAAACCTGCTGTATCCCAAAACTTAGAACACCTGCTGACGCACAGTAAGCCCTCAATAAATATTTGTCGAAGGAACTGTTGAAGGGGAGAAGGAAGAAGAGAGAGAGAGAACTGGTGACTTCATTTGTGTCCAGTTCCAGACACTTATTCATTTTTTTCCTGCATTTATTTATGGAGTTAGCACCACATGCTACACGCTCTGTGGGTAGCTGATACTAGAATAGTGAACATACCAACATGCTTCCTGCCCTAAATGAGCCTATATGCTAGTGGAGAAGGTAAACAACAAACAAAATAATTAGGGCTTGCTGTAAATCAAACTCCTCCACAAAGAATGCCTTGGAAGACCATGAGATCACCCACATCCTGGGCCTCTTGGGGACAAGCTTCCCAGCTCACAATAACTGCCTAGCTATGCAACCTGCCTCCAGTTGTCAGGGTGTATCCCCCGTGGTGATGTCTATTCCACGTGGCTCCACACTTTGGCTATGCTGAGACATTCCATCTCTCTCCCAGCACGAACTGAGAATTTTGACCTGAGACACAGACTGGGATGCATTACAGTTGAGTTGTGTTCAAGTCAAACTTCTAGAGCAAACTTTAAGAATTCCTGCTGCTGAGGTCCAAAGGCTGTCCCTGGTCCTTGACCATTCTGAGACTTGGCCATTTGATTCTTTGGATTCTGCTAACTTCCCCTGGGCCCCTAACTACATTTCCATTTTTGCTTAAGCTAACCAAAATTGGGATCTATTTTTGCAACCAAAAGAAACGTCACTAAAACAAAACCGTTTCCTCAACTCCCAGGAGAATTGAGACAAACAAAGAAAAGAAAGTAAGTAAAATATTATAGTGCTTTGGGATTTTCATAAGACTTTCCCCTGGCACACTTCCTCTTCACATCCCAGCATTCAGGAAGAAGGCATCATTATTTACTCTCACCTACAGATGCAGAATCCTACCCTCAGTAATGTTAACTATTATTTTAGGGTTTTGAGATTAGAGAGGCTTCGTTTTAAACTCAAGTGTTGTCCCTGGGTGTGTGATTTGAGCAAGTTGTTTAACCTCTGTGAGTCTCAGTTTTCTCAAGGGTAAAATAGAGAGGCAGTTAATAGCATTTCCACAGAGTTGTGTGGATGAAATCAGATCTTGGATGGGAAGCTCTGAGCATTGACTTGGCCTTTAATAGCTGCCTAAGTGTTCAGAATCCACTGCCACTATACTTGTACACCCCATATATGTTTGCAAATGTGCATTCCCATACACACACACACACACACACACACACACCACACACACACCACACACACAGGACTTGTGCAGGCATAAGAGACTAAACAGGGTTTTGAAACTTGGTCTTCTGACTCCAGAAGCCCCATGCTTTTTACTACCCGCAAGTTGCAGAGAGGATGGTGGAGAGACCCAAGTTTACATTATCGAAAAACTTGGGCTTATTTAGTCTGGAAAAGAGTCTAGAGAATATCTGAAGGGTTATCACAGGGAACAGAGACCAGACTTGCTCTGTGAATTCTCAGAAGCAGAACTAGGCCAACAGGTGGTAGTTACCAGATCTCTGCTTAGCATGAAGAACTTTCTCGGAGCCAACACATGCGGCCTTGCAGAGAGGTGTTGAGACCCCCATCACTGGCACTAAGCAAGCTGGCTGTGCGACCTACTTGGAAGGTATGTCAATAGAATACATGCATGAGACATAAATTCCTCCAGGCCCTGAGATTCTAAGAGCCTTTTTGGGTACAAGTGTACAACTGAGATTGCCTGGTAAGACACTATGTCTCAGGGGTCAGATCTCACAAGCAGTAGGTTCCCATGGGCAGACCAAGGTGTTGCTGGACTGTTGCAAGATGAAGTAGAGAGGCTGGGCCATTTGTTGTATTTGACATGAGTCTTGGATTCCTCATGTCTCATCTCTCTAATAACTGAGACCAATTATATCATCATTACACAGTCCCCCACAGTAGCTGGGGGCCAGCATGACCAATGTCCCCTGTCAGCCTCAAGAGCCTCTGGATTGAGTTTGTCTCCTCCACGGGACTCCTAGAAGAGTGCCTGGCCCTGGGCAGCCTTTCAGGAAGAGCCAGACTCCCTTTGAATAAGAGTCATGACTTTAAGTGGGAAACAGTATATTGAGAAAGCTGCAAACCCATTATCAGGACCCTAAGAATCTAGATTCAAATCGAACTTTGTCTATGACTCCAGTCAAATCACTTTAGTGATAACTCCACTATTAAGTTCCTCATCTGTGACACCCCAAGTGGCTAGGGGTTGATGTGAGAAGAAACACCTTTTAGCATGATGCCTAGAGGACAGTGAATGCCCAGGGAATAGCTGTCCATCCACCCTCCATCCCCAGCTAACTCTCTCCTCATCCTTTCCTGCTTGCTTTCCCTCTTCCTCCAGTTCCCACTGGGCTGGCAGTCCCAACTGGGCTAGCAGACTCTCTTTCCATATTGATCATCCTAATTCCCCAGGGCCAGTGCTTTACCATCTAAAAAGCCCCATTCATACACCTTACTGCATTTTGTCCTACAGGATTATCTCACACTACTGCCCCTTGCACTTACTCGCCACATTCTGAGTAACACCCACCACCATCTACTCCACAACAGGCCAGGCCCTTCAATCATCTCTGGCCTTTGCATTTGCTGTTGCCTCTGCCTGGGATACCTCCCCTAACCCCATTCTCCTCGGACCTGGCTCCTTCTCACCACAGGGGCTTACTCACCTGTCACCTCCAAGGGGCCTTCCCTGCCTACCCCATGTAGATTCCTCCAAAGTACTCTTGGTCACATCATCCCATTTTAACTCTCTCAGAGTACTGATCATAATCTATAAATCTATTCTGCATCTACTTTTTAATTGTTTGTTATAAAAGGCTGCCCTTTCAGAGCATAAACTCCATGAAAGAAGGGCCCTCAACTCTCGTGCTCACTGTTGTACCCCAGAGCCTACCAGGGTGAGTGCACTCAGATCATGATGAAGGAATGGGTGCATGAACGAACGAACGAATGCTGGAATTGTCATCCCACTTTATGGATGAGGAAACTGAAGCTCAGAGGAGACTTGCCCAATCTCTTGCAGGACTGTGTCTGCCTCTCTTCTAACAACCCCGTGCACCCCTGGGTTTCTCCTAGGAGGCTGGTGAGTGAACCTGACCTTGGAGAAGAATAGGCCAGACCTCAGCAGAGCATTCCTGGCCCAGAACCCCAGGAACACAATATTATTAGTGCTACCAGGTGCCAGGCACTGTGCTATTCATCTCAGAAAAGGAAACGGAGGCACTGAGAGGTCAGAGTGCCTGTGTGAAGTCCTGGTAGAGCAGGTCTGCAAACCCAAGACTGTCAAGCCGGTGAACCACAGTGTGGAGCTGCTTCCTCTCTCCAAGACTGCTCCCCTCCTTTGTCTTCTCTCAGCAACAGCTCCTGTGACCTGCAGGCTAGCAACAGACCATAGGAGACATGGGCTTGCCTTTGAGTTTAAATGGAGCCGGAAATCTTAGAATCTCTGAAAGCAAAAGAGAACAACTGCTTTCGAAGAGGCGCCCACCTGTAATTGGCACGGCCCGGTCGCATCTCCCTCAATTTGTAACGAGGCAGAAATCCTGTTGAAGTCCCTGGAAGGCCCTCCCTGCTTAACGAGGACACGATCCAGCCCTGGGCGGTTCCGGCCGCTTTCAAAGCCACAGCCCAGAGCCAGTTTTAATGATCACGGAAGGAACTTCTGAGAGAGTTGTAAGGGGAGCACGGGATAATTGCACTAGAAATATATGCCACTGACGACAATGGCCCACTGGCCCCAGGCTCTTCGGGAGACGTGGCCTTTGAGGTCATCTCCTCTGGCACCTGCTCTGATTCTCTCTGACTCTCTGCTCCAAGATAATTATGAAAGATAGTATAATCCCCTCCACCACTGTCTCATAGATCTCTACCTCCCACCCCAATGAAGCTGCTGAAAAAAAAATCATTCTTAGTGGCCAAGTTTAATGGAAATACAGTGGGTTCAGAAGCGGGAAGGTTGACCATGCTTCTCACCAGCTGTGTGACCTTTAACAAGTTACTTAGCCTCTCTGAACCCACTTTCTCAGCTGGAGAAAAAAATATCAAATGATACCTATGTGATGGTCCATCTAGAATGTCGGTGACAGTGCCTGGCACAGGGCAGGTATGCTAGGAGCAGAGAAAGAAAGATGTGACATTTTGACCTAGTGCTGTTGTATATTTCTGGTCTCCAGAAATTCATTCACGCCCGCATGACAAAATTATTAATATGTTAATTTTCTTCCTCCTGTCCTCTCCCACTTCCCCCACATCCCCTACCTGCTAAACATGATGTTGTCTTTGTACATTCAACTTCTCCCTGGCTCCACCCTCCAGGGAGACTTCTGTCTTTGTCAGATTTCCATGCTGCTGGTCTGAGAGAAGGGCTAGGACTCAAACACCACCTCCTCCCGGTGGCCTCTACTGCCCCCCCCCCCCACATCTTTTCTAATGACTAGAAACGCAATAGAGATTTGGTCTCCTCTGTTCACAGCCAGATACTGACACCTATTACAATCCCATCACCTACATATTTGTTAGCATCAAGAGATATTTGTTAAATAAATGAAAGAACTGGTTCTCCACCAGCTGTGGTTTGCCCCTTCCCCCAATGGATAGTGGTGACGTCTGAAGATATTTTTGGATGCCACATCTGGGAGGCAGTGCTACCGGCATCTAGTGGGTAGAAGCCAGGGATATTGTGAAGCACAGAATGATACACAGGACAGCAGAGGACTACCCAGTCCTGGGTGTCCACAGGGCCAAGCTTGAGAAGCCTGCTCCACTCCACGTCCAGACAGCAATGTCTTCAATATCCACCTGTGACCATCCTGGGGCAAGACACTGTTGTTTCCCACTAGTTACCCTGCAGCACCCTCCTGTCATATCTCCCTGTTTCTACTCTTGTTCACTGAAATCTATTCTCCATAGAGCAGCCAAAGTAATGTTTTAAAAATCAAGTCAGTTTCCTACTAAAGATCTTGCAAAACAAAACCAAAAACAAACAAAAAAAACCCACAAAACTTTTGGCTTCTCATTGCCCTGTGAAGAATATCCAAACTCCTTACTGTGTTTTACAAAACCCTACATGTTCTCGCCTCCACCTGCTTCTCGGTCCTCAATTCCTATTCCTCACCTCCTCACTCACTCAGCTCCATGCACACTGATATTCTCATTCTCTAACTGATGGTTCTCAAAGTGTGGTCTTTGGTCCAGCATAAGCCCCCGAAAGTGGTTAGACATACAAATTCTCCAGTCCTCTTTCCACCCCTACCACCTGCACAGAAACTCCAGATATAGGGCTAGCAATCTGTGGATTACCAAGCGCTCCAGGCAATTCTGATGTGTTTTCAAGTTTCAGACCCAATGACCTAACAGGCTCACCACTACCTCAGGACCTTTGCTCCTGCTCTTCTCTGTCTAGAATATTCTTCCCCTGTCTCTTCATGTGATTAGATCCTAGTCATTCAGGTATGAATTCGATTGATAGTTCCTAACCCAAGCCTTCCCTGAACACTCTACCTAGGGTTGGCCTCTGATCCAAGTTAATATCACATTACATCATTATAGGCATTATTTTATTAAACTGTAATAGTCACTTATTTCTAATTACTTTCTCTCTCCTTCACTGAAAGTAAGCTCCATTGAAGAGCAGGAATTTTGTCTTGTTCACTGCTCCATCTCTAGTGCTCAGAGCAGTGCTTGTCAAAATATTTATTAAAGGAATGAATAAGTAAGTGGAAAATCTAGTTAACAGTGAGAAGAGAAACTAAAAAAGAAACAAAAGAAGCTATCAATTTATATGATAATGAGAAGTGGGGGGCAGAGAAATATAAAATACTCAAACTGGGGCATTTAAGAAATTTTGGCTTTGGAAAGATGAAGGAAGTGGGGACTTAGAAGGAAAAAAGGGAGTTTTGAGAAGTGTCACTACAGGAGCTGTAGGACACACACAGAGACTCAGTTCCCCCAAAACCTCTGATGTCTGCCACGTAGAGTGTGACCTCATGCAGAGGTGACACAGAGCCCTGGAACTGAAGAGGTTTACTCATGAACCTCCTGCATTCATTTAACACACAGGAAAGCCGCTCTAAGAGCCGAGCCCTGGGAGGAACACTGAAAAGAATTAGACACGAACCGTGTCTTCAAGAAGCTTACAGCGTAATATGGGGGCCAAGATGTACACAAAGGCACTGGTGGGAAAAGATGGGCCATGCTAAGAGAGAAAGCATCTTCTTGGTGCTTTAGATAAAGTACCTCATAAGATGCCCACAGAAGGTAACTATCCGCATTCTACAGATGATCATAAAAATAGTAACATTGGTTGAGCATTGGGTCTGTTTTAAGCTACATGCTTTCTAGGAATTTCCATTGACTTCTCACTGACTCCTAGGAGGTATTTACATCACAGTCTCCTTTGTACCAACGAGAAAATTAAGCCTCAGAGAGCTGACGTGATTTGTATAAGGTGATAGAATAACTCTGCTCAAAAGAAAAAAACCCGGGATCCCTGTTGTCACTGGATGTCATGGAGAGACCATTTTCAGCTTTATACAAGGAAGAAATTGCCAACCAGCATGGCTGTCTGACAGTGTAGCGGGTTAGCTCGTGAAATAGTGAGTTCTCTTTTGGTATACACATCCAAACAGAAACTAGATATTAATTTTTCTAGGATAATGTAGTGATTGCTGTGAATACAGGGATATTAAAGCAATGACTTCTAAGTTTCTGGATGTAAGATCTCATGATTCTATTCTTAGATGCATGGCTTTGGGACCGTCCTCCATAGATCACATTTTCTTCTCATGGGATTATATGACCATTAAGGTTCCTTCTAGACCTTGCATTCAAAGGTCTTGGCTGTCTTTTTTTTTATTTGAGAGAGAGAGAGAGAGAGAGAGAGAGAGAGAGAGAGAGAGAGAACACACAAGTGGGGAAGAGGGGCAGAGGAAGAGAGAGAATCTTAAGCAGGCTCCACACTCAGCATGGAGCCTGACACAGGGCTCTGATCCCACGACCCTGGGATCATGACCTGAGCTGAAATCAAGACTTCAACGTTCATCTGAGTTACCTAGCCACCCCTAAAGGTTATCCATTTTAAAGGACAGACATGGAGGCCAGGTTCACTTTGACCAGGTTTTTGGCAACCCTCAGTGAGAGTCCTGTCCGGCCAAGGGAGCTGGGAGATTTGAAACTTTACTTCCTCCCTAATTTTGCCTCCAGCTGCCCACAAGCAAATCCAAATTGTGGAAAATTCCAGGCGGCAAAATACAGGTCTAATGACAAAGTCTTTTGGAACCATTCCCACAGCTGGCTTGGGAGCCTGTACTTCCCCACACACCAACTCCATCCCCGCCCCACCCCCCAAAAAATTCACTTTATTAGAATTCCAATTATGCTCCAGTGATCTCAAATCCCCAGAATTCCTTTATCCCAGGGCAAGAGTAATTGGATTTTTCTCTTCCTAAGCCTCAGCCGCCCCTCCACTTCATCAGCATGCTGGGCTCTGGGCCCACCCGGCCCTGGGAAGGAATTGAAAAGATGCCATGCAGCTTTATGAAATCATATATAAGATCTTTAAGGATGCTTTCTGCAGTGGAGGGGGAGTTTTTATTTTTCGATAAATCACTTCCAGTCTTCAGATAACAATTTTACAGTCTGTTAAGGTCCTGAGGTAGAATTTATGATTCTGGGGAATTGCTTCCTCTTTCTAATATGGCCCTTTCTTCTGTCTTCCCCACCCCACTGTCCTCCTGGCGGATCCAGGAAAGGGGGATGGGAGGGGAGGAAGCTGAGCCAGTTACTGCCCCCACCTGTGCACGCAGCTTCCCCCACACATACTGTGCTTTGTATCTGAGAAGCACGTTAACATCACTCATGTTTATGCATCTTCATGAAGAGGCTGAAAACAGGCTGAACAGGTATTCCTGGTCCCATTTTCTCGATGAGGACACTGAGGCTCCCAAGAGAGGCAGGATTCAATCTCACTTTTTCTGATTCCAAGTCCAAGGCCCTTTCTAACACCACCGGGATGGCCTACTAATAACATGTGGCCTCATTTCTATTCCTGAGTTCACAAGGGGACCCAGGTTGGAAGGGCTGAACTTCCCAAATGATAGGCTAAGAATCAAAAAGTGATAATGGGGGAGAACTGTCCTCCTTTCCAATCCCACAGCCAGCAGGAGATGGAGGTGGTAAACCTATTAAGCAAACATTTGCAATCTTCTTTAATCCACCTTACAAGCTACTGTCAAAGTTATTTCCTCCAAGAATGAGTGTGACTGGGTCACCTGATTGTATAAAAGCCTTCAGCTTCTTTTGTGCCTAAAGGAAAAAAATTCTAGAGTTGAAAGGAAACTTGACGACCATCTAATCCACATTCTAAACTATACAGTAATGTGCTCTGCCAACCATACTGGTATCCCCCAGGCCTCTGCTTGAGTAACTCCAGTGATGGGAATCTTATCACCCTTTCCATTCCTTCTTTCATTTACTTGCCTTCTTTTATATAAACAACAGATATTTACTGGACAAGCATGAATTAATTCTGGGAATACAATCCTAAATATCACATACTCAATCAGTGGTTAAGAGAAAAATTCTGAAGGCAGACTGCCTGGGTTTAAATTCCAGCTCCATCACTTTGTTGCTATATAACCTGGGCAATTACTTAACCTCTCTTTGGCTCAATTTCCCTGTATGTAAAATAAGGATAAGAATACTATCAACCTGGCACATTGTAAGCACTGAATACATGGGAGCTAGCAACACAGACAAGTAACCAGGCATCTACAAGGAAGTATGTGTACAGAAAGCTGTGGGAACATCTGATCCATTGGGGGTGGTGGCCAAGGAGGCTTCCTGAAGGCAATGACCTGTAAGTGAGACACGATAGCCAAGCAGGAGTTGTCCAGTCAAAGAAGAAAAAAACTTTCAGGGAGAGGAAATGGAAATGCAGACACTGGCCTGGAATGAATAGAAAGCATGGAGTGTTCAAAGAATTATAAGAATTCAGCATATCTGGAACAGAGGGGGCAAGGCAGGGATGTGAGCTGACCATTTCCTTTTTGGAGAGCTTGATCATGGGGAAATCCTCTCTATGTCTGGATCCCTGGTACAGCACTTATTGTTTCTGCAGTGTGGCCCCATCTTACTTCTGCAAATTTATCTCTCAGTTTTGTACATGTCTATCAAAAAGAATTGTGTCTTGCCACATCTAGGCCTTTGCTTATGCTCTTTCCCTTTCCTGGAGTGTTTCCTATAGTGGGCATTCAGGGATTTGGATTTTCTCAGGCCCCCTTCACATCATCTGTTGCTTACAGAATCCCTCTTTCTGTTTTTTTTTTTAATTTTTTAACATTTGTTCATTTTTTGAGAGACAGAGAGGGACAATATGAGTGGGGGAAGGGCAGAGAGAGAGGGACATACAGAATCCAAAGCAGGCTCCAGGCTCTGAACTGTCAGCACAAAGCCCGACACAGGGCTCAAACTCACAAACTGTGAGATCATGACCTGGGCTGAAGTTGGATGCTTAACTGACTGAGCCACCCAGGCACCCCCCAAATCCCTCTTTTTTATGGGGCACCATTCCATGTGATTCAGGTGGCTTACCTTAATCTAACACCACTTCTGGGCTGTGTCCCACAAAATGGCCCACTCACTGGCCATAGTGCTGACTTCAGAGATGGACAATAACCCAAGACAAACTATCCAGAGTCCTCCCTTGAATTTTCCACTGGAACTCCTAACCCCTGGGTATTGCTCAACTGAGAGGACATGAGTTTGGGGCTGCTGGACCATCTTGCCTGCCCTTCAAAAGGAATCATCCTGATGAATAATGCCAAGGAGGGAAAAGCAGAGCCATGAGATGACAATAGAGAGAGAGGCAAGATAATATTATCTGAGCTCTTGGATGGAGACCTGCCTAGAACCAGCAGTTGCTGGACTTCCAAATTTGTCCTCTCTTTCTTAAACTCCTTGAATTAGATTTTTGCCACTTGAAACCAAAAAGGTTCTAATGCACTTTCTGACTCCTTTGTCCCCTGTCACTTAGCACAGTTACCAACTTTTCCATGATTATCTCATCCAGAAACAATGCCCATCCTCCCTTCCACCTCACCATGTTCTTTTTAGTCACAGACATCCAGGTTTGCAGTAGCCAATTGACCTTTATCACATCTACCTTCCCCGCTAGAAATGGTACATATATCCAGTTTAGCATCTGTAGACAAGCAGCCTTGTATCCCCATGGTGAGTAGTATAGTATCCACTACAGAGCAGATGTTCAGTAAATGTTTGTGGAGAAAAGGAAGAGAAATGTGAATGAGAAGTATTGGACATGGCGATTCAAACTCCAGGTCCCATATTTCCTAAATGGGTATCCTTGGAAAAGCCACTTATCACCTCCAGTCTCAGTTTCTATACCCCTTTACTTCATATATAGAGATAATACTTTTAAAGCCATTTCAGGATGGACTAAAAGAATGCATGTTACATATTCTTAATTACCAAAACATGGAAGCAACCAAGATGTCCTTCAGTAGGTGAATAAACTGTGATCCATCCAGACAATGGAATATTACTTAGTGCTAAAAATAAATGAATTATCAAGCCATGAAAAGACATGGAGGAAATTTAAATGCCTATTACTAAGTGAAAAAAGCCAATCGGAAACATCTACAGACTGGATGATTCCAGCCATATGACATTCTGAAAAAGGCAAAACTATGAAGACCATAAAAAGACCAGTGATTCCAAACCAAGGGTGTGGGGAGTGGAGAGATGAATGGGTATAACACAGAGGATTTTCAGGGCAGTGGAAATTCTCTGCATGGTATTATAATGATGGATATATGTCATTAGCCATTTGTCCAAACCCATAAATGTATAACACCAAGAGTGAACCCTAAGATAAATTATGGACTTGGGGTGATGTGTCAATGTAGGTTCATCCCTGGTAAAAAATGTACCATTCTGGTGAGTAATGTTGACAATTGGAGAGGCTACACATGTATGGGGGCAGGGATAATATGGGAAATCTCTTTGCCTTTCTCTCAATTTTGTTGTAAATCTCAAATATTTCTTTTTTTTATTTTTTTTTAGCGTTTATTTATTATTGAGAGACAGAGAGAGACAGAGCGTGAGCAGGGGAGGTTCAGAGGGAGAGGGAGAGACAGAATCTGAAGCAGGTTCCAGGCTCTGAGCTGTCAGCACAGGGCCCGAAGCAGGGCTCCACCTCACGAACTGCGAGATCATGACCTGAGCAGAAGTCAGATGCTTAACCGACTGAGCCACCCAGGTGCCCCATAAACCTCAAATATTTCTAAAAAAAAATAAAAGAAAGTCTTAAAAATAATAAAATGGTAAATGCTATTCAAAGGTTTTCAAAAAAAGAATGCATGCTGTATGCTTTGTAAAATGTAGAGACAATTTAAGTAAGTTAAAACTTCAGTTGGGGTGCCTGGGTGGCGCAGTCGGTTAAGCGTCTGACTTCAGCCAGGTCACGATCTCGCGGTCCGGGAGTTCGAGCCCCCCATCAGGCTCTGGGCTGATGGCTCAGAGCATGGAGCCTGTTTCCGATGCTGTGTCTCCCTCTCTCTCTGCCCCTCCCCTGTTCATGCTCTGTCTCTCTCTGTCCCAAAAATAAATAAACGTTGAAAAAAAAATTAAAAAAAAAAAAAAAACTTCAGTCAAGGAGTAAGGTGTCCAGGATTCTGAGTTCAAGACATCTCTGAGACTAATGATTTATGTGACAAGTTGATTACCTTTTCTGTTTACTCATTTACAAAATAAGGTCAGAGAGGAGAGGACTAGATGAGTTTTAGGAACATTTTATGATTCTATGATGTGAAACCATCATTTCCTGATAGCTTAGCACTTGGGATATTAAAATCTACCCCATATTAGGGCACACGGTTGGCTCAGTCGGTTAAGCATTCAACTCTTGATTTTGGCTCAGGGCATGCTCTCGTGGTTTGGGACTTTGAGCCCTGCATTGGGCTCTGTGCTGAGAGCCTGAAGCCTGCTTGGGATCCTCTCTCTCCCCTTCTCTCTCTGTCCCCACCCTCACTCAAAAATAAATACACTTTAAAAAAATCTCCCCCATGTCAATAGAGGCAAGATATTACTCCAGGATTCTGAGGATGAGCAGAGTCCCCTTTTGTCATTACTTCCTATCAATATAATATTTTATTAAGGGCTTAAATTTGACAAGAATCACGAGAAGTAATTATCATCCATTTCTCATTTATTCTTAAAAATAATTCTGTGACACAGAATCTATTCTCTCCTTTCTAAAAACAGAGAAACTGAGGCATAGAAACATTAATAACTTGCCTGAGCCCCAAAGCTAATACTGTCATTCAAACCTGGGCAGCCTGCTTCCAAAGCCCGTATTCTTAACCATTACACTGCACTGCCTCCCTATGAGTCCCACTGTATCACTTGACAAAGGCTGAGAAAGGGAATTCTGTATCTGCTCCAGGTGGCCCCTGCAGTACTGGCCATGCTGACAGTCCAGGGTGCTGGGGGGCCTACATCGAGCGGGAATGCCATGCTGCTAATGGAAGAAAATGTAATTATAGAGCATAATTACAGTGTATCGCGTTCTGTAATTACACTGACAGTATTTAATATAGAACATATTCTGGAGCTAAATGGAATGGAAACACCCCCCAAACAGAACAGTCAGAGCTGCTAAGAACCTGTCTCTTGACATTATGGAATCGTAAAACCTCTACATCACATTTCCATCTTCCTGGAAAATGCGTTGTCCACCCATGGTCCATGCCTTAACTTGGTGCTCTCAAGCCCTCATCCCCACATCCTGAAGACCTTATCTCTCAGAGCTGCCCCATCCACTCCAACTCCACTGCTTCTCTCCTCCTTCAGACACTGTCATCTCTCCTCTACTATATTTCTGTAACTTTCCAACTGGTCCTTTGGCCTTCCAAGATGCCCTGTGGGTCATCCTCCATACTATAGCTGAGGGAATCGTCCCAGAATGCAAATCTTACCGTGTCATTTCCTTGCTTAAAACTTTTTAGTGGCTGCTCATCACTGAGTGCAAGCACCTTTGCTCAACACATTGAACCTTGGCAATCTGGCCTGTGCTCCTTATCCTAACCTTATCTCCCATATTCCCTTGCTTCAGCCATTCTGAACTATCCATGCAGATTCTGGAATCTCTCATTTCTCTCCATGTTAGTGCATATTATCCTCTGCCTGAAATGTTTTCCTTCCACATTTTCTCTAACTCATACTCATCCTTCAGGAACAGCTCACATGGCATCATCCCCTAAAAGACTCCCCTGACCCCCAAACTGGGTTGGTTACCACTGATAAGTGCTTCTTCAGCTTCTAGCAGAAAACTCACCCCACTGCGTCATAATTGTCTGTTTTCTTCTCAGTCTCCCCATCAAAACTAGGAGCACTTAAGGGCAAGGATTGTGTTTTGTTTTTGTTTTGTTTTTATTTATATATCCCCAATGCCTAGAATGATGCCTGGCATACAGTAATGTTCTATGTTTCTTAAATAAATGGATGAATGAATAGATGGATGGATGGATGAGAAACATATTTAAAGAATTGTATGCAAGCAGCAAGATCTTATTTCTATGACTAGCTATAATTCCATAGAATTATGAAGAGTCACAAATTGAAAAACCTTTTAGACCTTCCTTTCCTTTTAAAAATGAGGGAAAAAAGAGCACCAAAGAAGTGAAGAAAATTGCTCCAGCTCACACAGCAAGTATATGAAAGTCTAGGAAAGAAAAGAGGCCTTTCAACTCCAAGTGTAGCACTGTTCCATTATATGGTAAAATATTTACCTATTTATAGCCAAAGAACTAGGCTACAGGGAAGGGGTATCAGAAAATTTTTAAATGTTAATATCAGAAATAATTTGGGTACAAATTTTGTCTCTAGGTTGTGTGGATTGTAACATTTAGCATCACAACCTTTATGATTTTCCTTATGTAGGTCCTCGTAAAAGAAAAGAAATCTATTTTCCACTTAAGTGTGGGCTCCACGGGGCTTTCTCACAGTCACTGGCTGCCCCAGGGGTACATGCACACGCAAGAGAAAAGACAAAAATGAATGAAGCAGCTACAGAAAACATATCTCCAGTTCATCTGAAAAGATGAATGTGTCTAAGACTTTGTTTATTTAGAATACCAAATACCTACTTGTACTTGTGAAATACTCCAGAGACCAAAAGTCCAAGAACTAATTCACACAACAATGGGCTCTCTCTTCCTCCCCACCTATTTGTTCATTCATCCAACAATTGTTACTTGAGTACTAACTACATGCCAGGCACTAGGATTCCAGCAGTGAATGAAACAGAACCCCTACCCTCATTGAGTCTCCACTACACAGGCCATGTTGCTGGATGATAAAGCACCTGCCACTGCAGCTAGATAGCCGGAGTTCAAATCTCAACTCTGCCACCAAGGGCTGGTTGAATTTGGGCAAGTCTCTTGGCTTCCTAGTCTATTAAATAGAGACATAATTAGACTCCTCCTCATAGTGCCATTGTGAGGACCAAATGAAGCAATGTAAGTGCTTAGAACTGTGGGTGGCATATACCACGTTACAATAAACAACAGCTTCGGGGCACCTGGGTGGTTCAGTGAGTCAAGTGTCAGACTTTTCAGCTCAGGCCATGATTTGAGCCCCAAAACAGGCTCCCTGCTTGTCAGCGCAGAGCCTGTTTCAGATCTTCTGTCCCCGACTCTCTCTTTCTGCCCCTACCCTGCTTGCTCTCTCTCAAAAATAAATAAAACATTTTTTAAAGTTAAACAAAATAAACAATAGCTTCTATTTTCTATTTGCATGCCATCAGAGAGAAGTAGAATGATAAAGCTGCAAGGAGTCAGAGAGGAGACAGTCCCACACTTATTTCACAGATAGGGAAATGGCATCTCAGAGAAGACAAGCAGCATGTCCCAGGTCACACAGCATATTGGTGTCAACCTCAGTTTTACTCCATTTCTTTCCTTTTCTTTTTCTTTTTTTCTTTTTTTTTTCTTTTTTTTTTTGAGGTAAACAGTGGTTGGATATCACCAACTTTACTTTTATTTTATTTTTTTTAATATAATTTACTGTCAAATTGGCTAACATACAGTGTGTAAAGTGTACTCTTGGTTTTGGGGTAGATTCCCATGGTTCATTGCTAGTTGTACTCCATTTTTAGGCCATCCCTATGTAAATGACCCAAGAGACCCTGGCCTGGCACTGCTAGCCTCATAGACCTGGGTTCAAGACCTGAACCCAGCTCTTCCTGGCTCTATAACCCTAGACAGTTTATTTAATCTCTTTGAATCTTCTTTTTCCCATCTGGAAAATGGGTATGATATGCTACTGATGATGATGATAGTGTTAATAATAGCAACAATTCTTCCTTCACAGTTGGGGGGGGGGCTTTAATAAGATATTGGATGAGATAAGGGTATATTAACTGTAAAGGACTATGCTGTCCAGTACTAACTATAGGTGGCTATGAGCACTTGAAATGTGGCTAATGTGGCTGAGGAAGTAAATCTTTAATTTTAGTTAAATTCAATTTAAATTTGAAAGCTAATACTCAATTCGGTTATTGGAAAACTTCCAAGTATTCACAATGTGGTTGTGTGAATTTTTTTTCAGCTGTCTATTTTATGAAATCTTAATACAGATCAAATGTTTCTGATGAAAAATTAGCATCCAAATTGAAATGTAAAAGTATAAAATACAGGCAAGATTTCAAAGACTTAGTGTAAAAAAAGAATATAGAGTTTTTCAACTTTTATCCTGGTAACACATTCAAAGATAATCTTTTGGTTGTATTGGATTAAATAAAATTTATTTTTGGGATGCCTGGGTGGCTCAGTCGTTTGAGCGTCCGACTTCGGCTCAGGTCATTATCTCACAGCTCATGAGTTCAAGCCCTGTGTCGGGCTCTGTGCTGACAGTTCAGAGCCTGGAGCCTGCCTTGGATTCTGTGTCTCCCTCTCTCTCTCTGCCCCCAACCCACTCGCATTCTGTCTCTGTCTCTTTCAAAAATAAATAAACATTAAAATAATAATAATAATAATAATAAAATTTATTTTTAAAATAAATTTCATCTGTTTCTTTGTACTTTATTAATGTGGCTACTAGAAAAGTCTGGGTGTCCTATTAGCTCACATGATATGTCTATTGGACAACATTGAGAAAGGGCCACACACAGGAGGGTCATCCTCCTCCCTTGCCTTGCCTTCTGACTGCTCTCAAGGATACTGGTTGGGAAAATGGACCATTTAGGATCCTTTGGTCACAATCAATAGAAATCGCCCTGGTTATAGTAGTCAAATAAAGAAGGATAAAAGAATACTCACAGTCTCTACAGAGAAGCAAAAGCAGCAGGCCTAGCAAAGGACCTAGGGCAGACCTCGGGAGTAGGATGCAAAGGTGGTCCCTACCTCCTGAATGCACGTCTCTACTTATTTCCAACTCCCGTATTGCAACACCCCAAATTCCAGGTTAAGGGAATCCAGTTACCCAAGTATGACTCACTTGCCAGCACCTTGGCTGGAGGTGAGTGGGGGATGGAAGAGTACTTTGACTGACACACCCACTAAGCTGGTACTTAATGCAGACAGAAGGATCAGTCTCCCTCCCAGAAGAGATCAGGGTGCTGCTGTGAGAGGAAAGAAAATGATTCCTGGGCAGGCAAGGACCACAGATGCCACTGAGCACAGTGGCCTATGCGCAGGTAAACACTTGAGAGGTAAATGGGAGAGCCTCTGCTCTGATAACTGGGTTACTGGTGCCCTGAAGGAGTTACTCTGCCTCTTTAGGCCTCCATTTCCTCAACTAGAAAATGGGAGAAGAAGAGTGTACATGCTGGATTCCGCCCCCACCCCCACCTCACTGTGAAATTGTCACAATTGCTTCAGCTCTTGCTTGTCTTGGGGCTGGACCTCGGGGAAATAACCGGGCTCTGTACCCTGAAGGCAGGGGAGGACTCCATTCCTGCTGCACCCCACTCTTTCATCTTACCCTCAGCCCCCACAGGGCACTGCAATTCTGCCGCTCTCTCTTGTGTGCCTGAGACCCTCTGCCACTTCCTTGCTCTCTTACCCTCTCTTTGTTTTGCTGCAAAATAAAAAATCAAGAGCTGGCATGTTCAGAGAAAGCCCTTTAGTCTAATTGATCAGGAATTGCTAATTTCGCAAGACTAAAGTCTCAGGAAGAGAATTTAATTCTTTGCATGAACTCTCCTGTTAAAAACAAGCAAAAGATGGCTTAGAGCTTTATACAAACCCATTATATCAGCCCCGATTACATTCCTTGGTCAGCAGCTTCCTCCTCTGCTTGCAAAAGTGCTGCTTTGGTAGACAGACCAGTGGCAAGAAGGACCCAGGAGAACCAGGTTTGAGTCTCAGTTATGCATGCATGCATGCATGCATGCATGCATTTATTCAGCACAATGTAGGGAAGCAGAGGTGATTAAGACCTAATCTTTGTCACCCAGGAGCTTATAATCTACTAGAGTCTACTAGAAATGGATAAGTGAGCAAATAATCATTACACAGCAATACAACAGAGGCAAGAGCGAATTATTGCAGGAGCTACAGGAGGAACCAACTAATTCAACCTGGCAGAGTTCTTTGAGGAATGAGATCATTCCAGGCAGAGGAAACAGTAAATGCAAAGTCATGATGGCCATTATCTATTTGGAGAGTAGAAAAAAGTTTGGCTAACGTGTAAGTTGCACCAGAGGGCGGTAAGTGATGAGCTCCAAGTTAAGTCATTTAGTCTTTCTGTGACTCTGTCTTACCATTTGTCCCCAACTTTACTACCTCTAGGGGTGGCTGGAAAAATTAAATGTAATTCTTTGTGAACATCCTTTGAAAATTGCAGTGAATTGTGGATACCGGGGTTATGGTGAGTTCTTAGAGTGCCCTAGTGGCCCCATATAAAGCAGAGGAGCACGTCAGCCATGCAGAGAGCTTCCTTTGGAAGAACAGCAGGCAGTGTGCTTTAGTCTTCACTAGTTCTACTTCCCTATGCTCATGCAAATCCAGGAGCCCTTGGATTTCAGCATCTCCTCCATCCTTTCCATGAGCTACTCGGGTTTGGAGTAAGATCTATCTGGGGTCAAATTCTGGTCTGCTAGTTATCAGGTATGAAACTACAAGACTTAGTCTCTTTTAGCTTCTATTTCTCCATCTATAAAAGAGGACTAAGATTGTCCACCTCACAAAATTTATGAGGATTAGATGAAATATTTCATGAGAAAGGTCTTAGAAAACTTATAAAATATCATGAGAAATATGCAAATATTTCTAAGTTCATCACCACCATTATTTGCCTCTTCTTTGATAAGAATCTCTCATAAGTAAACCACACTTTCATTTCACTGTGAAACACACCATATTGGAAGTCAGAAACCCTGGATTCCATTCCTGGTTCTGCCCTTTTCCTTTCAGATTCCCTCCCTGGTGCTTTCTCTGACCCTTTCTGTATGTCTAGAATTACATTTTTCAAGCTCCTTTAACTACTGGCTTCCCAGTAGGTGTAGCCATCAAGATTCTCTCAGAGAAGACAGGAAGGTGGGAAAGAGAGAAAAGCCAGGGTATTTCTTCTTCTGTCATTCTGCCTCAGGTGCTGCTATACTTTGCAGAAGCTGTGTATCCACCATAACTCCACATTTCCCTGGGTGCCAGGAATTCTCAAGGTTCCTAGAGCCCTAACATTCTAGCTCCTTCCAGATGGGCCTGGCTTCTGACCTCTGATAACTCCACCTCCCCTTGTTGGCTCTCCAACCCTAAGTAGCAGCTACCTGCTTTTAATAATCTCTAGGTTGTCTGTCTATTCCATTTGGCTTCAGGGTTCTTTCCCATGTAACTGTTCCTTGTATTGAAAGACACTCTTAGAATGGTTTCACTATCTGGACCCCAGCTGAGACCCTGGGTAAGTTATTTCAGCAGTAAAATGAAGCCAGTGGATGACCTCTAAGACATCTTCTACTTTTGACATTCAAGTAATATTTTGCCAAAGAATTTCACAGTTGGACACATCTAACTCCCCTGCAAGGTTCTTTCTCTCCATCCGCAGCCATCTCTCTGGCTTCATCAACTTGCCCCAAGTCAGAATTAACATGCAACCTTACCAGCAGTATTAAAAACTTAACTATATAACACCAGCCCCAAAACATGAGTAAAAGATTTAACTGCATCATTCCCTTTGTTCTGTGTTGGCCCATCTGATCTTTCTCTCATCCCTCTAGAAGCAGGTGGTAAGCACCTTGGATAAGTGTGTTTGTAGAGAAATGACCTAGCCTAGAGTAGAAGCTCACAGAAAGTACTTGCTAAAAGTTTGGTGAATAAGTACTTGCTACATCATGGTCTGCCTGGCCCTAAATTTTTACAGTGCCCTACACTGAATTCATTTACGAACTATTGTCAGACAAACGGAGTTCAAATCCTGGCTCTAACACTTATTTTTGTAGGATCTTGGGCAACTTTAATTGATGTCTTTGAGATTTTGCCTACGGCGGCTTCCAGCTCCACACTCCATTTCTATTGAATTTACTCTAATCCATGAAAGAAAACCAGAAACCTCTTTCTCTGAAAGCTACAGACTAGGATCCCAAGATGTTAACTCTCATTTCTAGGCTGCACAATCCCCTGGCTACATCTAACATATTGAGTCAGGCCAATCATTCAGATTCTAAAGACAGACATTTCTCCCCACAATTTGCAAGCAAAGCAATAATGCTCTAATTATGTGTCTATTATCATCATCATCATAATGCACCCACATGGATGGTGGCAGCAAGGCTGGGTTAATATATTCATTAGGAACAGGCATGAGCTACATGACATTAATACCACTAATAATACCTAATTGAGCTTAATTACAATGTGATGTCTAATATATTGTGATGAATTTATTCTCAAAGTATTTACATATTTGTAGTTAAGTAATTAGCATTCTGCCCATAAATAACTCCTCAAAAGTCCACTCCAGCTCCGGAGTGGAAAGGAAATTGAACATACCCGCCTGCTTAGAATGGCCTTGCAAAAAAAAAAAAAAGCTCTTAATTTGTGTGAAAATATATATGTCACACCCTCCTTAAAGACAAAGTGAATGGGTCCCACCGGGAAGGCATTTGGGGGAAGATGACAGCAAGACAGAGATTTGCTCCTCTGAACTAAAAGAGTCTGACCAAGCCCCAAGCTTTCATGCTGGGGGCTTTTCTGTACTTGTCAGACCACACAGAGAGCTCTGTGATCTGTCCAAGATGACAGACTTAAAGAGGGACAGTCACAAACTGGGGGAGGGGGATCCAGGTGGAGAGAGAGCTCAGAGAGGTACGGCTAAAAGTACTCAGGTTGTTTAACTTGCAGAGAAGAGTCACTGAGATATGAGAGCTGTCTTCTCAGATTTTAAGGGCTGTCAGGGGGCAGCAGGAACAGACTCACGTGGACAATGGCATAGATTTTGAAGTTAAGGAGACGTGTTTGAATCCCAGGTTGGCCACATATTATCCACATGACCTTGGGTCAAATACACAATATGTCTAGGCCTCTGTTTCCTCTTTGGATTGTATTAATTATATCTTCAAACACGGAGATGATGCCTCAGAGCTGGAATCCCAGAATCCTCGGCCTACCTGTCTCATCGAACAAAGGTTCAATAGCCCAGGCACCAGAAGCAGTCACAGCACTGAATACCTGTTCTCACCACTTGAAATCTGGCAACGTGGGGCAAGTTATTGAGCTCCTGTAGTCCTCAGATTTCTCACCTATAAAATGAGGATCAATATCACACCTAGCCCATAGGATTGACAAGAGAATTGAATGAATAAAATAATTCATGTAAAGTGCTTAGAATACTCACATAGTAAGCACTCATTTAATGTTAGCTAGTATTATTATCACTAGGGCCACCTATTTTGTTTAAGGTTCAGCTTCAGAGGAAAAAATCCACCATAGCTAAGTGAGGCAGACATGGAATTTATTACAGTGATCAAATGTCTAAGAGGGTTATTGAGCGCTAAGGGCAAGCTCAAAGTTGAATTTTTAGGAATAAACTCTCCAAACCATGCCACAGGCCCAGAGAGAGCTGCTGCCTCTTGTACCATCTGGAAGCCCCCCGGCTCCAAATCCACTCTCAGGGTCATGGTCAGGAAGCCACTGTGATACTGCTGTCACGAGAAGGCTATCTCCACCACAGCTAGCTGCAGAGCCACGAGGTTCCTATTACAATCTGCACCATTTGCATCACTGCCAGACATCCTGCATCTTAATAACCATGAAGCTGGCTGACGGACAGTGAAGTCTCTGCTAATGCTGCTTCAGAAAAAAAAGAAAAAGAAAAAAAAGTCTTTGCAGCCATGGTTTTCAGAAGAAATAGTAGAAGCAAGGCCTCCCTCGCTTCTCAATCTCATACAAGCCAATCCTGATGGGCTGAACTCCAAAGACATCTAGAACCCCCACAGCAAAGGAGTCTGGGAAAGGAGTCTCAAAGGATACCTTTTGAAATGCTGCAGGACAAGAAAGCACGTTAGACGGAGGGTAGAATGCATGTGGGGTTTTTTGTTTGTTTGTTTTACTATATTCCCCTATGTTGTAGCTTTTCATCTCCGTGACTGTTTATTTTACAACTGGAAGTTTATACCTCTTAATCCCCTTCACCTATTTCACCCATTCCCCACCCACCTCTCCTCTGGATGTTGAGTTCTAATTCACCTTATCCATCATGCCCCCTCTGTCCTGTTCCTAGGTAAATAGACAACCTTCTAGGAAAACATACTGTCCACTACTAACCAAGACTTCAGCCCCAGAGTCCACTCTGTTTGTCCATATAAAATAGCCTGAAAACACTCTTTTGCCCTTTCATCTTAAGAGCCAGACAGGAATTTAGGGAGATAACCATTCCTTGACCACATCCCAATCTTAGACCTCTAGGTCTTAACATTTCCACAGTGGGAAGAACCTTACCAAGTTCATGTTCAACCCCAAAAGAGAGAGCACTTATCCCTAAAGCATAGAGCTGATCACCTAAGCATGTCAGTTCCTCTTCCTATGATCTGTTTGTGCTCCAAGAGAGGGGAAGGACAAAGAGAATCTCCCAACTGGAGGCAGACTTAAGCTCATGCTATGGCCCCAGCCGTGTGCTGGTTATTCTCCACTGGCCATTCACACTGACACAAATCCACAATCTGCCATTCTTCTGCCAGGAGGCTGACCCACAAGGACAGCATCTCGGAGCTCCCTACCCTTAAGCTTCCAGTTAAGCTTGGTCAGTGAGAAGTACTGACGGTGTGGTAGAGCCCTTCCTGAAGGAATGTGGCGAAAACCTCAAGACAAGGGAAGGCAACCTGGCTATGTGCGTGTGTGCGACCTTCCTCACGACTCTGTAACATGACTGTCCATTCAGACTGTATGTTACCATATATGGGAGACAAAGGAGCAAAAATTGTAGAAAAGGCAACCCCCTGCTGTGCTCAGGGCTCAGCCTTTTGGGTCTTAGCCCGCTGAGCCCATGCTGGTATGAATAAAGCTGCTTCCTGGAAAGAAAAGCCTTGGTGTCCCAACTCTCTGTGTGTGAATGGTCGCTACAACAGAAGATCTAAAGCAAGAGGAAATAGAGAAGGGTGTTTCCTCTTTACTTTCTCTGTATTTCAGCTGTGAAGTTCTGGCAGTGTCTGTGTCCCTAGGGCTGTAACTCCTGCCAGGTGCCCCTACTTCCTGGGCTCCAGTAACATCTTCCTCCCTTTTCATTTGAAGGCCTAAGGAAAGCAGTGACTTCCACTGAGGCTACCCCTGAGTGCATCAACATTATTTGCTGGTTCATTTAACCCTGCCCACACTTCTATTCAATTCTATTATTAAATTCTCTTTGGTTAAACACTATTTCCTGAAGGGCTCCTAACACTGGCCTCAAGGAAGGACTATCTAAGACAGAGCATTTCCCCTTTTCTCAAGACTTAGTTCATTTATATTCCCTTTGCCCCTCCCACTAAACTCCACACTCCCTCTTAAAGGAGCTCTGCTGTGTTCTTGGACTGTATCAGAGGTGTTCCCTCTTAGAAGAGAAGTGAGAGATCAGAGGGAAGATGCCTTGGCTTTCCTTGGAAGTTAGAGTGTGCGGGCAACATGTGCTCAGAAGAATAAAGTGAGACAACATATGTGGCACCTTCTGCAGAGTGCTGGTGAATAACATTTTCCTGCCCCTTTCATTCTCTCTCCTGCCCCCCAACCCAGAAATCAGACAATCACAGGCAGAATTGCATGCGACTAAACACTGAACTCTGTAACAAAACACCTGAATCCAAATCCAAGCTCTATGGTCTGTGATTCTGGGCAATAGCCACTCTATGCCTCTACTTCCCATCTAAAACTAATGGTGATAACAGTAATATCTGTATCTTAAGATTTTTATAAGGATTAAATGAGTAAATGTATACAAAGATTTGGAATAGAGCTTGACACAAAATAGGTGCTCAATAAATTGTAGCTATTTTAATTTGAGCACATTGCATGATAAGACAGAATTTTTTAAAGTTCTTATCTATTTTGAGAGAGAAAAAAAGCACATGAGTGTGAGAGGGGCAGAGAAACAGGGAGAGAGAATCCCAAAGTCTCTGTGCTGTCAGCATGAGTCTCACGTAGGGCTCAATCTCCCGAACCATGAGATCATGACCCGAGCCGATATCAAGAGTTGGACACTTAACTGACTGACGCACCCCGGTGTGCCAGACAGAAGACATTTTAAAGCCACATTCTGGAGAAAGTAAGGGTATTTATCAAGTTTTGATGCTCCAGACACAATTCTGTCTTTAATAGAAAAGCAGGGTCTGCATAGTCCAGGAATTAATTATAGAGCAATTCCTAGAAGGGTTTTTTTTTAATCCAGAACTTTTAAAATATGCTAAACGGATGAGTTGAGAAAATAATAAACCCCCAGCCTGAAAAGAGAATTACATAGCTGTGTATATAAGGAGACACAGTGGGTACCCGTATCACTCCCACACCCTCCTCAATAAGGAAATGGTCAAGGATGACCTGGACTGAAACCTCACACTACCACTTGGTAGCCACTGATCCTCCACAAGTTACGTAATTACCAGGAACTCTCAGTTCTCCCATCTTTAGAAAAAAAAAAAAGTGGATCCTACAATATCCTCAGCACAGGTTGTTGAGAAGATCAAGACAGAAAACCATTGTATTTATTTAACTTCAAGTTAGCTAACATAGAGTGTAGTACTGGTTTCAGGAATAAAATTCAGTGATTCAACACTTGCATATAATACCCATTGCTCATCCCAATAAGTGCCCTCCTTAATGCTCATCACCCATTTTCCCCTCCCCCCCAACTTCCCATGTAGCAATCCTCAATTAATTCTGTGTATTTAAGAGTCTCTTTTGGTTTGCCTCCCTCAATTTATTCTCTGTATTTAAGAGTCTCTTATGCTTTGCCTCCCTCCAGTTCTTATCTTATTTTTCCTTCCCTTCCCCTATGTTTATCTGCTGTGTTTCTTAAATTCCACATATGAGTGAAATCATATGGTATTTGTCTTTCTCTGACTGATTTATTTTGCTAAGTATAATACACTCTAGCTTCATCCATGTTGTTGGACAGGCCTGGATCGCATTCCCAACCCTAGAGTGGGGGTAAAAGATTCAGCTTCAACCAAATCACATGGTTCCTGGCAGTGAGGAATAGGGGTCAGCAGGCAAAGGCAGAAGATGCTTTCTGTATATCTATATGTGAGTGTTACACCCATAGAAATCGACATACATCTATTTATCCAACAAACATTTACTAAGCAAGTAGAGTGTGCTAAGTACCGAAAGACAAAGTTAACTGAAGAAAAAATGTCTCCTCTCAAGATGTTCACAGTTTAGTGGAAGACAAAAAAAAAGAAAGAAAAGAAAAAAGAAAACAGTAAGAAATCAATAGATTATCATTTTAATTCACATGCTCTGGAAAAGTGGAGATATCCAGATCTCCCTGAGTTGCCTGGTCTAATTCTCTATGATGTCTCACTTAGATCAAAGGTTGGCCAACTTCTTTTACGACGGGCCAGATAAATAGCTTCAGCTTTGTGGGCTAAACTGTGTTGCAACTACTCAACTCTGCCCTTGTAGCTCCAAAGCAGCCATAGATGATATGTAAACAAGGGCTTGGCTATGCTCTAATAAATATAGCCACTGTAAAGTCTATGAAGACTGTCTAAGCCATTGTTCCCTTGAACCCTTCCTTGTAAGTAGGCTTTGCTAATAGGCACACTCCAAGTAGAGTCCTAAGATGTAGGATCTATTACCAGTTGAGCTCTTTAGCGTTTAGCTGTTGCCAACACTCTGCAGAAGGTAGCTACTCCCTATCTCCATGACTTTGGGTTCTGGGTCTTTATTTCCTGTGCATGTTGCACTCCGCCTATATCATCAGTGTACTCAGTCTCAATGGAAGAGGCCCTTAATCTCCCTTTTGGGCGAAATCATTTCTTTTTTTTTTTTTTTAAGTTTATTTATTTATGGGGGGGGGGAGGGAGGTGCAGAGAGAATGAGAGAGAGAGAATCCCAAGCAGGCTCTTACTGTCAGCACAGAGTTCGATGCTAGACGCAAACTCATGAACTGTGAGAGCATCACCTGAGCTGAAACCAAGAGTTGGACACTTAACCAACCGAGCCACCCAGGCATCCTGGGGGAAAACAGATTCTTCTAGATACCATGCAGAATCTATGCACAGCAGTGCCAAGACACACCCCTTGTGCATCATTGTTGAAGAAATCCTGGAAGCTTAGTGAGCACTGCTGCTAAACCATCAGAGTCCAACATCGTGTAGATTTTAGCAGGCCCCACAGAAGGAAGTTAAAAGGAGACCGAGCAGCCCAAAGAGGAATAACCACCCATTACTGGGATTCTTTGTGTTCTGTTGCATCTGTACCCTATCTAGCCATCTCCCCACATAATGAGAGCCTCTAGAAAAATGGGGAAAAGCATGCTCTAAGGCAAACGCACAATCTTTACCACTGGAGGTAGGTCCTCACTTGCATTCCCTCTGTTTAAATAAGCTAGGGGCAAACTTAGAGTAGTTTCTGTTTTCTAACTGACCCTGACTGATACAGAGAGGGAAAATGGAGAGAAAGAGGCTAGTTAGGAGCTGTGGCTTGTGTCTTGAGATGGAAGGATGAAGTTGTTATATTCTCAGTGGGGGTGAAGGAAAGCAAATGAAAACCAGGCAGCATTTTAGAAATGGGATAGCAGGATGGGGTCTGCAGTCTCATATGAAACATGAGGAAGAAGGGGCATCCACAGTGAGTCCTAAGCCTTGGGCTCGAGAAGCACTGCACAGATGATGATGTCACCCAGCAAGTCAGAGTAGGAAGCTGACCACGGTTTCGGAGGTGCTTTTAGTTGCTACTAAAAGTTGCTACTTTTAGTGCTTTTAGTTAGGTGCTACTAGTTCATTATCTAGTAGATAATGAAGTATCTGGCTCTGTCATGAACATAAATCATTTTGTATCCCAGGACCTCCTCCTGACAGAAACAGCAGCCTCCCTATTTTCAGATATTGTTCTAAATAATCGATCTGAGTGGAAACTGATACGTTTGCCTGAGATTCTGCTTGCCTGACTGAATTAATTCAGGAAGAGCTAGGCCCCTTAACCAAGGCAAACCTAACCAGATTCTTCACTGGGGCTTTCTAACCAGGTCAAGGCAGCCTCTTTCTTCCCTTTTTATAAAAAATTTGATGGGCGCCTGGGTGGCTCAGTCGGTTGAGCATCCTACTTCGGCTCAGGTCATGGTCTTGCGGTCCGTGAGTTCCAGCCCTGCGTTGGGCTCTGTGCTGACAGCTCAAAGCCAGGAGCCTGCTTTGGATTCTGTGTCTCCCTCTCTGCCCCTCACCTGCTCACTCTCTCTCTCTCTCTCAAAAATAAATAAAAGCATTAAATTCTCTTTTTTTTAATTTGGGCTTAGAGATATGGGCAGCTGGAAAATCTTGCAGAAGCTAGCCTAAGAGAATGGTGCCAACCTGAAAGGCAAAGCATAACCACGTATAGTGATGACGTCCATCTCGTAGGTGGTTGTGAGGGCAAAACGAAGTGAGCCATCTGCAAAGTCTAGCACTGTGCATGCCGCCTGGTAGTTATTCAACAAGCTTTCTTGAATGAGGGCACAAACTGTGAGCTCTGAATGGCAAAGGACTGAATGATTTCAACCAGAGAGGAGAAGGCGTTTGGATTGGGTTTGAAAGACGGGTTGGATTCAGACTAGGAGGGCTGAATTTTAGGAACTCTGGCTCCAGAAGCGCCCTGGCGTCACCCAGAGTGCGGAGTAACAGCCTCCTGGAGAGAGCTGGGTGTTGCACCGCCCCCCTTCGAGAAGCCCTCCTCTTCTCCCCGGGAGGGGTTTGAAGAACAAGCCTGCCTGCCACACTCAGGCTGCAACCGTGACCTTGCTGGGCCCTGAGAGCGACAAGAACGAAGCCCATAATTATTAACCTTGCCACTTGTTTCTGTAGTTTATTGTGACAAGACAATGCAATAAGGAGGGAGGTAATCAAAAAGCAATTTTGTAGCAGTAAGCTTAAAGTGACAAACCTTGCTTTTCCTAAATAAATCACCATTATTCCCATATGGCTCAGGACTGACAACTTGGGTTTCCTTAGTAACCGAGTACTTAGCTAAACCCGTGGCCCAGTGTGAGCGAGAGTAAGCCGCATCTGGAGAGGAGAACTAGTTGCCAAGTCTTTCCCAGAGGGCCCCCTCCCCCATACCTTCCAGGTGAGCGCGGTCACCATTAGCATTCTGGCTTTAACTTTCTCTGTGTGCACTATTCTCTGGGGATCCCTGAGGTCTATGACACATAGTAATTTGTCATTTTGCAGCATCATTAATTTGGTTTTTGAGAGCCATTTGCTTTGCCAGTGAGTAGGTTTGAGAACCCCAGCATTCATACCTCAGCGTGGCTTTTGAGGTTGAGACAGTAATGCTCATGAGTTGAATTCTAAAAACGTACAGAAAGTGGTTTCTCGGTGAATCATCATACTGAAACAGAAAGCCAAGAGCTAATGCTGGTAATGGAAGTGAAGAAAAAGTAATAAAGACTAGAAAGCAACGGCTCCTGGGAAAAGGTTTGTGGCAAAAATAATATATTCCAGATTGACATTTGCAAATATCTGGTTTTTATAAGGGCTTCTGAATATATCCTTTGTGAGGGTTAAATATTTACACTGTTTTTGAAAAGCTTGCTCCTTCTTTCCTCTCCTCCTCCTCCTTTCTTCCTCCCTTCCTTTCTTCCTTCTTCTCTTCCTACTTTCCTCCCTTCTTCATACATATTTACTGGGACACCTACCTGGTCTTAGCCATGGGTTCTGCACACAGGGGCTGCAGATTCCCAGCTCCAAAGGCCTGACAGCCTGGCGTGGGCGACAGACATGTGGACAGATGAGTTACACTCTCAGCCTGGGAACTGAGAGGTGAGTGTGACCGTCCCAGCCTTCAGGCTGTAGGGAAGAGCCATGAGGGGTGATATTTGAGCAAAGCCCTGAATGAAAAGTGGGGTATAACATGTGGGACTATGCACCAGTGGCCTGAAGGGACGCATGAAGCTGAGCATGACTTGAATGTTGAGTCCTTAAAGGTTTTGGATGCGTGTGTTTGGAGCAGGACCAGAGGCCCTGCCCTCCACACTCAGAACCCTGCCTTGCCCAGAATGCCCCCTCCAGGCTGCCCCCTCCTTTTCTTCTCCTTTCCAGGCTCTTGGAGCCTCAGGGCCCCTACTCACCCCACCCTTTTTTGCCAGTCGGCTTCACCAGCATCCTATGGCTCTGGCCTTAATCCTCACTTCCTTGGGGAAGGGAGAGAACCTCCCACAAACACCCCTTCTAAAGTTGCTCCTGTTTTTCCTCGTGGCCTTGAACCGAAACGCAATTTAATGTAAACATTTATTTATTTATTTTTTTAGTTTACTTGTTATATCTGTCTTCTTGCCTGGACTCTAAACTAAGTTTCTTGAAATCAGAGGAAAATTTTTTTTCTGATGCCTGACTGTAACCCCTGCACCTAAAAAAGGGCCCCTTTGCATATGTCTGATCCTCAAAAAATTCACTGAATGAATGAATGAATGAATGAATGAATGAATGAATGAGTTAAGACTCAGTTTAGAGGCCATCCCAAGTCTGGAACAGGAGCATCCCTTTGCCATGTGTGTTTACCAGTGCCTGTGCTTATCTCGTCATAGTAATTATTGGTAACACATAATTGAAAGCATTTACTTGCCTGCTCTTCTCCTCCAACTAACCCAGCCAAGAGCTCCCTAAAGGCAGGGACCAGATCAGTCTCCCCACCTAGCACCTGGTACAAACGTTTGTTGGACTGACAGCTTACCCCAATAGCAGGAGCATTTTTCTAGAGAGTAAGAGGAAGCGAGGAACTTCCCGTGAGCCCTAAGTTACAGACCCCTCTCCACCCCGCACATACCCTCTGTGGGAAGAGTAGGTCCTGCTGTGTGGCCCCAGTTCCCTTCTGGTGGATGATTGAGGACATCAGGAAAGGAGAGCGGGCCCCTCCTGCTGGCTGCCAGCTCTGCCTCAGCATCCCGTCTGCCTCACAAGCCCTCCTCTTTGCAAGCTGCTTCATACCCCGAGGCGATTGCCTGTGCTCCTGCGTGTGGATAATGAGGTTGTAGGCTGTGTGAGGAAGCAGAGCTTGAGCAGTCAAGAGGGGTGTCCCACATCCCCGCCTTTTTTATTCTCACTCAGGGTGCCAACCAGACTGGAAGGTGCAGAAGGTGTAGAATTGCACATTTGGTGGGTACTTTTCATGGGTGGTCTCTACTACTCCTCGTAACAAACAGCCCAGTGAATACAAAGGAGGGAGGGTAAGGTAGATCAGGAGTGTGGGGAAGGGAAAACTTGGGTAGGTTACAATTTTAAATAGGGTGGGCAGGGTACTCACTGAGAAGGTGACATTTGCGAAGAGATATCAAGGAAGTGAGGGTGTCAACCCCTTAAACAGCTGGTGGAAAAACATTCTAGGCAGAAGGGAGAGCCAATGCAAAAGTCCCAGGGTGGGAGCTTTCTAGAGTGTTTGAAGAACAGCAAGGAGGTCAGTGAGGTCAGAGGGAGGGAATATAGGCAAGGGTAGTAGAAAGTGATGTCAGAGAAGTCGGGGGGACACATCAAGTTGGCCACTAAAGGATTTTGGCTTTGACTTAGCAAAATGGGGTCCATAGCAGAGTTTTGAGCAGAAGAGTGACATAATCTGACTTGCATTTCTGAAGGATCTATCTTGCTGCTGTGTGGACAAAGGACTACAAGGGGGCAAGGGAAGGCTATTGAACTAATCCAAGCAAGGAGAATAAGGATGACAGCTTGAATGAGGGAACAGAAGTGAAGATGGCAAGAAGTATTAGCATTCTGGATGTGAAGGGTAGAGCCAACGGGACTTCCTGAGGTAAGAGAAGCTGGATATGAGAGAAAGAGAAATGCCATAGATGACTCCATGGTTTCAGAAGAGAACAAGAGGAAGAAAAAAGGTGCTGTGCACTGAGAACTGTCTTTTCTCCACCTACACTCACTATATTGTGATCCACCATAACCTCGGTATCACATGACAGCTGTTTCATGAGCACACCTACCTTCTTGAAGCTCTCATCTCCAGAATATACATAGGTACTGATAGATGGCCACGAGGACTCATAGCTTTGAAAGTTTGCCCCTGTTGGATGGCATCACTAGGGACCCCTTGCTAGTTGACTTCAGATTGGGTTCATCCAATAGGAGATTGGTGGACAGAAGGACAAGAAGTCAGAGTTTGTTTTTTCCTCTGCTCTCTCCGTTCTCTTTCCCCACATCTGGCAGTGGCTGCATATCCCCCTTCAAGATTTCAGCCCTCACTGAGCTCGGGTAGAACTTGTTTTTCTCCTGGTTCTAACTTTTCTGTCCAAGTCCCTATGACTGGACCAAGCTTTCTCTGTGCACTAAATGCTGATATTTCGTCCTTACCAACATCCTCTTTCCTCACTCAATGAGCTCTGACCTGGTTTTATCTCACTGTTTTAGCTACCACTCATTTCTTATATGTTATTAAATACTGCACCTAAAGCTCTTTCCCATACCTTCCCAGTGGAGTGGTAACACGTGTGTCCAAGCTGCTTGCTGGACACCTCCACTGGATGCCCCACAAACACCTCCAAGACATCGTTTGGTCCACCTCCATCCATCATTTGTGGAGGCCAGACTTCTGCCTCCACAAAACCATAAAAGTGGATGAGGTTGCTCCCGAGGGCCTATTTTCCTTTGTCCTGTCATCACTTCCTTCTAGAATTCTCTCTCGTACCTAGACCGCCCCTTATCCTCTGCTTTCATCTTGGCCCTTTTCCCCATCAGCCTGCTCCTAAAAGAGGAAGATAGTCTCCTTTTCTGCCACAATTCCTGTGTTTTTGCTGTCTCCGGCCTTGTGTCCTGTCACTGGGTGGAGAGGCTTTGTTATTTATGTCTCAGGCCTACCTTGGTTAATCTGTTCCATAATTTATAAGACAGCTAACCTTAGCATGTTTCAGCTATTGAACAAATATCAGTGGGAATTTAGATTTATCTCTGGAATACAGGATCTGCCATCTGTGGCCTGGGCAGGGCCACTATTGGGGAGAAGACCAGACCACTGCCTCAGCTTCTCAAACTAATGTGGTCTTCCACCCTGGTTAAAGGACATCCCCAATTCCAGCCAGTTAAATGGAGGTCCTGACACCCTGCCCAGTCCTCAGCTGCCCAGTGGTGAAAAATGCACAAACTGTAGAATCCAAATGGCAAGGGTTTGAAGCCAGATCTTCATCTTGGTTGTGTGATCTCAGCCAAGTCACTTTACTTCTCTGAGCATATAAAATGAGGCTAATGATACCCGTCAAGGCTCCTTCGTTGAGAAAATACCTGGATTATACTGAGTGCCAAGAATTTTACCAGCATTATCTCATGTAATCCTCACACCCAATCATCAACTAGTTATACCTAGGACACACCCACTGAAGATTTGGGGAAGAGTAAATGGAGATAATACTATTCTTTATCCCTTAGGATTCTGAATAGATGTGAGGAAATGGGAACCATCTTCCCCAACAGAGCAACCAGTTTTGCCAAAGACACCCTAATGGAACAACCAAAAGTTCTAGCCACCCTATTATTTTTTTAATGTTTATATCTTTTGAGAGAGACAGAGAGAGAGCTCGAGTTGGGGAGGGGCAGAAAGACAGAAGGAGAGAGAGAATCCCAAGCAGACTCCATGCTCAATGTAGAACCTGACTCAGGGCTCAATCTCACAAACCATGAGATCATGACATGAGTCAATGTCAAGAGTCAGATACTTAACTGACTGAGCCACCCAGGCGCCCCTAGCCACCATATTCTTAATCCATCAGGTCTCTTAGCTCTTCAGTGTCATTCACCGTCTCTCTCCCATGTCACAAAGATAAAGCTGACTCCTTCTTAATGGTTTCCCCTTGGCAAATGAATTATACCAGAAACAAAATTAGAAAGACATGCAGTTAATACCAACCCCTTTCAAGTAAAAGTCCAGAAACTCAAGGGGAAAAAAAAGAAAAAGAAAGAGAAAGAAGAGGAATTACTAGCAAGAAGAGAAAAAAACCAAGAATTTTTTATTCATCTGTTGAATAATAAAATGACACCATTATAATATGTGACTCTAAAACCACACGTTGGATACAGAATATTCGAAGAAAGAGATGTAGTGTCAGTGATGCCTGCAGTCCATTGTTCCTAGGTATATGGTCCAGGATGCCCCAGCACCCCAGTCAGAGCACAAGGAGCCTTGGAACAGCCTTCACCCCAACACTGTACCAGGCACCAACCCCTGCCAATCTGCCACCACCTAAACTTTCTCTTCTGTTCCACCACCCCAGCTGCATGTTCTCTGTCTGTCTCTGAGACCTCTACAACTGCCAGGCCTCCAGCCCATCCTCAATGTGGTCACCTCCAGACTTATCCTTCTAGAACACTTAACGAGATCAACTTTCTTCCCTCTTCGGAGCCTTTCTGAATCCGAGAGGCCTGGGAACCTGCATTTTTAAATAAATGCCCTACCCTCCTTGGGCATTCTGATACATACAGTCTAAAGAATACATCTTAAGAAAAAACTAGAAAGGGAGGAAGAAAGGCAGGTAGACAAGAAGACCAGGCATGAGGACTTAGTTCACGTCTCTCAGAATGGCATAGGAGATTCGTCACCATCCAGCACCTGCCAGCACCATATTCCAGGTTGCCATCTCTGACCACCCTGCAAGATACGGAGTCTCCTCAGCACACCCTATCATCTGTACTCTGCTTTGTTTTTTCTCCAGAAAACATTTCACTACCTGACACATTTCTGATTATTAATGTGCTTATTTTCTGTCTTTCCCTATCACAATAAAAACTCTGGTATAGGCAAGGACTTAAATATATTTATTTCCTTTCGTATCTCTTATTACCTAAAAGAGTGGCTGGCACGCATTGGGCAATACCTGTAAATATTTGTGGGAAATATGCCATCAAAAATGACAGACATTGGGCCCCCAGCCACTCCCCCACATTTCCTTTGGGGAGTAGCACAGTCCCCTCCAGTCATGTGCCTGGGGGTGGGATGCTATCAGGGCAGAGCCCTGCTGTCTATAGCGCTGGACGAGCACATGACCGAGGCCTGGCCAGTCACAGTGTCCTAACCCCAGTTACTCTGCGGTGATAGTTCTAGGGGTGGGCATGCGCTGCCCGAGGGTAGGTTGGTGTGTTTTGCAGTTTTGCAGTAGTTGTGAGGATGTGAACCTGGAGATTCTGGTTACCGCATTCCCTCCACATTTGCAATAACAGAAGGAGGCCCAGCAGAAAAGAGCAGAGTTTAGAAATGAGAAGAGCCTGGCTGTGTGGAGACCACACGTGCAAGCCCGGAGGCCCCAGGGCTGCAGGCAGTGTCTGTGCTTGCATTCTCCTGTCACACCTCACCCCTGTCCAGCTGACGTCACTCCCCTGTTTTTTGCGTCCGCTACCTAGTTTGACTTCGTTTTCTGTCATTTGCAATTGACCAAGTTTTGCCTAATGCATAGGAACTAATCACATACGTAATTGATGACAATTTGTTTTGAAGTTCTAGGAAGAAAAACGTAGGGTGCATAGAGGTCAGACTGCCTCTCCCAAGAGTGGCATTTAGCTGTGGTCTACAGAATGAGAAGTTAGCCAGATTAAGTAGGCGAGAGAGCCAAGACCCTCCAGGCTACCAAAAGTAGGCCAGTGTAATGGACACTGTTGGGCTCCCCACATGCCCTCATGCTCTGGGATCCCTTCTGTTCCTGTGTGATTTGTCGCTAGCCACTTACCTTACACCTGTGGCCTTCGGAAGCTGGAGACACCTCACCTGTAGAGAGAGCCAGCAGTGCCTGGGAGTTTATGCCCCCTCAGGTGCCCAGCGCCAACAACTGGTTGGTGTGGACGAATCAAAGCAGGAAAACGTCTGAGGTATAAATTACTCCCAAGCTTCCTGTGGGATCAGGAACAGTCTGGAACTGCGCCTGAAATCACACTCTTACTTGGCTTCTTCCGCTTCCTTATGGGTTTCCCCTGGAAACACTCAGAGAACAAACCGTTTGCACCTGATTCTGTGGTTCAGAGCTAGTTTTAGGAAGAGCCCAACTAAGCCAGGCAGTGTGGCTCAAGCAAGTAAGGTAGGAGAGGGTGGGAGAAGGTGGCATTGAGAGGGGGTAGGGGACAGGGCGTGGGACTTTAACGGGTCATTTATAGGGCCCTGGTCTATATCCCAAGAGCCATGGGATACCACTGAGGGATTTTAAGTAGCAGAGGAATCCTTTCCTACTCTCCCACACAGTGCTGTTGATGCAAACTTCTCAACATTCTTCAAGCAGATCTTTGAAACCCCATTTGTCAGTGTTGACCCAGGTTATTCCTTTTCATGGGAAGTCCTCTCCTGCCTTTCTACTCAGATAACTCTGATGTGTCCCATGAGACTCACTTCAAGTATTGACTCCTTCAGGAAGCCTTCCCTGGCCCCCACCAGTCACCATCCCTACCCAGCACTAAACTATATGCTGTTTCTCTATGCTCCCCGAGCATTCTCTTCCTATTTTTATCATTCAGCTCCCTCCAACAAATGAATAGTTGTTAGGGGAACCTGCTCAAACATGTCACTACACACGGGCAAGTAATCAAAAACAGTTTAGCGACCTCAACTCTAGATTCCGAGCTTCCTGAGAACAAAAACTGTCCACCTTTTACTCCTTAAAGTCTTATTCAGTGCCTAGCAATTGCCTACTGGCTTACTATGTGGTAAGCCACTGTCCCAAGCGCATCACGTGCTACGTTATTTATGACAGTCCTGTGAGGAAGGCATGTATCCCTTTTTTACAAATAAGACAACTGAGGGATAGAGAGACTAAATAAGCTGCCCAAGATCACATAGCTAGTAAGTGACAGAAGATTCAAACTCAAGCAACATTGACTCCAGAACTTAGATTCATAAACAATATGCTGAAGCCAACATATAGGACAGGCATCAAAAGAGGTGGGTGTGATTATCAGTGATCACCATCATTATAAGATCCCTGCACTTCTGGCCTCATCTTGGTCTCCTCCCTCTCCAGTAAGCATCTTTCCAGTCAGGCCAATCCATAGTTCATCTCCTGCCTTCTCTTTTTCATGCTTAACAGTCCTTGAAAGCTCTGCACTCCAGCGTTCCCTCACAATGGAACAATTACTGGGATCAGATGCTCACTTATCTCTATGTAGTAACATGTGAGATCCTTGTCTCCCTGACAAGATTTTAAGAAGGGCTAGCTGCCTTGATGAAATTTTGGAACCCCCGTGAGGCCCATCAACCGCATTTACAAATCCTGTCTGCAGCAGGAATGGGAAGAGAAGAGTATTTCCTGGGAAGACTTCCAAGATGCTTCCCATTGAAATCTGAAGACTGTGAGACCCATATGCAGACTTATACCCTGGAGTTCACTCTGGGCCCCATCTCCCCACCTTGCTCATGGCTTCCTCTGGTTGCAGGTTGCACGCTTATTTATTCAGCACTCACTTGAAGTCTACTCTGTGCAGGGCACCAGGCTACATGCTGAGCCCACAGAAGTGCCTGAGGGAAGGTCCTGGCATTCACAGAGCTAGAAACCTGGAGGGAAAGTCTGACAAGCAAGTGGACCATTTAATTTAATTTAATTTAATTTAATTTAGTTTTATTTTATTTTATTTTAAATGTTTATTTATTTATTTTGAGAAAGAGAGAGGGGGGCCAGGGAGGGGAAGAGAGAGGGAGAGAGAGAGAGAGAGAGAGAGAGAGAGAGAGAGAGAGAGAGAGAGAGAGAATCCCAAGCAGGCTCTGCACTGACAGTGGGGTGTGATCCCATGAACCATGAGATCATGACCTGAGCCGAAACCAAGAGGTGTATGCTTAACCAACTGAGGCCCCCAGGTGCCCCACAAGTGGGCCATTTTAATACACTGGGACAATTACTGTGACTAAGACAGTAGGAGCAAAGGAAGAAGGATCCTTGACCTTGACCCAGATTGGGAGCATCAGGGAAAACCTCTTGGCAGAGGTAAAAATGGAAGGAACTTCAAAGATGGGTTTGCATTTGGATCTTGACATTATTCCTTATTAAGCTTCATGACTTTGGGAAAAATCACAACCTCTCTGAGCTTGGATTATCATATTTGTATAATGGTAGTAATTATGTGTACAGTATGGAATTAATGAGGTAAATAATGAGGTAAGTATTGGTCAGCTACATAGCTAATTTCTTGTAGTTTCACTCTGGGTCAGGCACTGTTCTTTGCCATTTTAGCCCATTTAACCCTAACAACTACTCTTTGATATAGAAGCTATCACGGACACCATTTTGTAGATGAGAAAGCTGAGGCACTGTCTTAGTTTGGATTAACAAACCAGATGCAGATCCTGAGGCAAAGGTTTGAACGCAAACAGTTGATGAAGGTACCAGTGAGGAAAAGAAAGGCAGCAATAACATACCCATTATTAAGCCAGCTACTATCATGGGTAAATAGAGCTTGATCCTGCAGGGAACTCAGGGAAATGGTGCAAAACATATGCCCGGGAACTATCCTGACCAGGAGGTAAGGAAGCTGGGGCATTTATCTCCCCAGATCTGTGAGTCATTGGTCAAAGACTGCCCCCAGAAGACTCTGGACCTGCAAGGTATCTTGACAGAGTGGATTCTAGGGGCCCAAGGATAGCTGTCCAATAAAGATGCAGATGCCAGACAGGGAAAGTTGGGCTGGAAAGGGGATGTGAAGGGATAGGCCTCAAAACTAACAATTTCTGCTATAGGTTATGTGACTTACCCAAGATCACACAGCTATTAAATGACAAAACTGGGGTTTGACTCGGCCAGTCTGGCTCCAGAGCCCATTCTACTAACTCTGCATTAAACTGCCTCTCCTACATTGTGGGTCACGCCAAGTGTAGCTCCTGTGGTGGCTGTCATTGTCATGATTACCGTCCTTTGGTCACACCTTTAGAGATTAAACCCAAAGGCAAGTAGTCAGGTCATTCATTTTACCTTGTGTTCTGTTGAAAAGACAGGGTTTAGGAATTAGGGCCCCTTAGTTCAAGCCTAATTGTGCCCTGCCTAGCTAGACAGATCATTTCCCCCCTCTGGCCCTGATGTCCTCCTTTATAAAAGGAGGTGTCAGATTGGATGATCTCTAAGGAAGTTTCCATGTCTGACATTCTTTCCTTCTTTCATGTGGCTTTTCTACCAAGGTTCAGGGTGTCTGCCCTCTCGGTAAGCCCAGGTCAGTGGGTGTCTCCAGCTTGAACATCTCCGCCCCTTCAGACAGCAAGCTCCTGATTAACCAGGACTGACGGTAATTTATGTACTTACAAAATCCTCCTTGTTGGGAACAAGAGAAAATTAAATTGCTCACTGGAGTCAGTAACAGATGGTTGGCTCTCCATCTCCTTCTGACTGGGACCCCCCCCCCCAGAGAGAGTAATTGAGGGCATCCTGTCACACAAAAGGGACCGAGGAGGCGAGGGAGGCTGAAGGATGGTCGGGAGTCCTCTCTTTGTCACATAAGTCATTCTGATGTTGCCCCATTTCTCAGTGAAGGAGAAAATCAAATACAACCAGAAGGAACTAAAGCAGTTTGTAAATAGGGCATGCTGGGGTGCCTCCAGCTTTTTTATTCCACTTTGTTTATTTTGATTCTGTGTACCCCCCAAAGCCAAGTTGGAGGTTTCCCGGGCATCTGGCCCAAGAAACTCAACTTGGCCAGTCCCAAGGGAACCCCAGATGGATCTGGAGACTGACTGGGCTCTGCTCATTTGCTTTGATACAAATGCTAGTTTGAACCAAGAGAATCCTAGTGATTGCACAGTTGAGGAAAAGAGGAAGGAGAGGTTATAATCTCTGAGTCGGGCAATGGTTTACCCCCAGCAACCCCACTGGCAACATATATGCACACAACCCCACTAAACCTCCCGAAGCTTCCATCTCCCTTCCCCAGTAGCCCTTCAGTCCCCTTAGCCAAATGCTCAGCAGAATAAAGGGTGCCCCTCTGATGCCAAATTCCAAAGAGGCTTCTTCTGAGAGGATGTCAAAGGAGTCCAATTTGGGGACACAAAAGAACAATCGTGTCACACAGACCTGGGTTCTAATTCTACCACTGACAAACTGTGTCCTTGGGCAAGTCACTTAGCCTCTCTGACTTCACCCTTTTGATCTTTAAAATGGACATCGCAAAAACAAGGACATCTTGTTTTGAGGATTATAGGGATATAGAGTGTAGGTAAGGCAGCCAACAGAGGGCCTGCCACGTTACAGGTAATTAATAAATCTTTGTTCAAAGAATGACAGAAGCTCAAATTAATAAAACAAAGAGGGGTGCCTGGGTGGCTCAGTTGGTTAAGTGTCCATCTCTTGGTTTTGGTTCAGACTATGATCTCACAGTTCATGGGTTTGAGCCCCACGTCAGGCTCTCCACTGATGACCCTGCTTGAGTTTCTCATCCTCTCTCTTTGCCCTTCCTCCATGTGCATGTGTGCTTGCTCACTCTCTGTCTCTCCCTCCCTCTCTCAAAATAAACAAATAAATTTAAACAAGCAAAAGACAAAAAACTTTTGAAGTCACTCTCCTAGATTGACCAGCCATTGCATTATGGAAACCACAGGGCAAAATTTAAATGCGTCCAGCCCCTCCCTCTTTCTGTACCCTCCTCCTTGTAACAATGGTGGTGGTTTGGTTTCCCTATCACCTCGCTACCCCAACATGTGCATACATGCTTCTCCCTTATCCCGTGGGGCCAGTAGATAGTTTAAGGACTTTTCTAGTCCACAACGTGATTTGCACTGGACAGTACCAAATGTCCATGGTACAAGAACCCGCCTGTAATAACTCTTCCCATATAATGTAACAAGAGTGTGACCGTTTTGACCACAGAAGGAAAATCGTTTATAATTCCCACTGCCCTAATACCAAACCCTTATTCCATTAGTAAACAAGCTTTTCCATCATTGGCAAGGCTTTTCTTCACCTAAAATTCAGTAAACCCTGGACTGAATCCTAGAATACACAAAGAACTCTAGCGAAAAAACTGGTGAGGTCTGAAGAAAAAAAAAGCCTGGAGTTTATTTAACAGTAATGTACCAACAGTTTTGACCAACATAGCATGGTAATGTAAGATGTTAACATTACGGAAAGCTAGATGAAGGTGTATGGGGACTCCCTGTACAACCTTTGCAACTTTTCTGCAAAGGTATGTTAAAATTTTTTTTTAAGTTTGTTTTTTTTTTTAAAGTCAAGGTATATATAGTCTAGTGGATGTTGTATGAAAAACTTGTGTAAATAAATGAACAAACATTTCCTCTGCTTAAAACAAAATGAGTAACCACCATTTTTTCATTGTTGACCCAGAGTAATCATAGTTATCATTTTCATTGCTAAATAATATTTCATCCCCAAATATCTCATTTCTATTTTCTTCTGACTCTGCTACCATTTACTCATTGTGAAACTGTATTTCACCTCTCCCGCCTCTATTTCCACACCTGTGAAATCAGGATTATTGTAATTTCCAGATGTTCTGGGAAGATTAAGTAAGATAATGCAATGCCAGGCAAATAGTAAGTGCTGACTTAGTATTGCTATCATTCCTCTGTATTAGTTTTTAACCCAACTCTGGCATTAAAGCCCCCTGAAACACTGAAAAACCTGTGAAGTGACTTTGTTTTCTCATCTGTTACTCTTTTGTGACAGCATTAGCACCCTTGATAATACACTGTCATACTCCAATAGAGTCAGAGTAAAGCAAGAGAAATAAAAATAGCCAGCCAGGCACTTACCCATGTGCCAAACTGTTACAAGAGTTTTACACGCATTACTCATTTAATCCTTACTTCAACACTATGAGGTAGAGATTATCCCTTTTAAAGATAGGGAAACTAAGACCCAGAGAGGTTTAGTAATTCATCCAGGGCCACCCAATCATTCATGGCAGGGTTGGGCTTGACCAAGGGTCTGGCTTCACATTTTGTGCTCTTAGCCCTGTGAGGTAGAGACAGCTGTGAGCTATTAGCACCCCAGCTGTCACAGCAGCTGCAGGGTAAGTGCCCAGCCAGCAAAAGGGACCTGAGAAAGGCCCTACCAGCATCCACTGCAAGGAACATGGAGAACTGCATACCAATCCTTGTATGTCTCTACCCTGAAGTGATGCATATCACTTCCAGTCACATTCCACTGGTCAAAACAAGTCATTTGTCATGTCTGTCATCAAAGGTTCTGGATCCAGAAGAAAGAAAACTACAAGTACTGGTAAGTAGCACTAATGTCTGGTGAGTATTATTAATATAAAAGGAAAAGGGTCTTCTTAAATATCTAGAAGGACCTGGTTTATACTGAGATGGAATTTGATATAATAATTATATGATTATATAAAACACAAAAATTATTATATCAATAATTGAATAAGTGAATATACAATGGGAAAAAGATAGTCTTTTCAAGAAATGGTGTTGGGAAAACTGGACGGCCACATGCAAAAGAATGAAACTGGACCACTTTCTTTCACCATACACAAAAATAAACTCAAGATGGATTAGAAACCTAAATGTGAGACCGGAAACCATAAAAATCCTTGAGGAGAGCACAGGCAATAATCTGTCCGACATCAGCCATAGCAACATTTTCCAGATATGTCTCCTGAAGCAAGGGAAATAAAAGCAAATATAAACTATTGGGTCTACATCAAAATAAAAAGTTTTTACACAACAAAGGAAATAAAACTAAAAAGCAACGTACCTACTGAATGAGAGAAGATATTTGCAAATGACATATCTGACAAAGGATTAGTATCCAAAACATAGAAAGAATTGATATAACTCAATACCCAAAAAGCAAATAATACAATTAAAAATGGGCAGAAGACACGAACAGACATTGCTCAAAAGAAGACATACACACAGTCAAAAGACACATGAAAAGATGCTCAACTATCATTCATCATCAGGGAAATGCAAATCAAAACTACAATGAGATGTCACTTCACACCTGTCAGAATAGCTAAAATCAAAAACACAGAAAACAAATGTTGGTGAGGATGTGGAGAAAAAGGAACCCTCATGCTCTGCTGGTGAAAATGCAAACTGGTACAGCTACTGTGGAAAATAGTATAGAGGTTCCTCAAAAAATTAAAAATAAAACTATCCTATGATCCAAAAATTGCATTACTTAGTATTTACCCAAAAAATACAAAAACACTAATTCAAAGGGATATATGTACCCCTGTTTATAGCAGCATTATTTACAATAGCCAAACTATGGAAGCAGTCCAAGTGTCCACTGATAGATGAATACATAAAGGAGGTGTGGTACATATGTACAATGGAATATTATGCAGCCATCAAAAGAATAAAATCTTGCCATTTGTAACAACATGGATGGACCTAGAAAGTATAATGCTAAGGGAAATAAGTCAGTCAGAGAAAGACAAATACCATATAATCTCACTCATATGTGGAATTTAAGAAACAAAACAAACCAGCAAAAGGAAAAAAAAAAAGACACCAAGAAATAGACTCTTAACTATGGAGAATAAACTGATGGTTACCAGAGGGGAGGTGAGTGAGGGAGTGGGGAAATAGGGGCTGGGGATTAAAGAATACACTTATCATGATGAAAAATTAAAAAAATAAATTAAGTTAAAGGAAAAAAGTCTAGAAGCACTTGGTTTATATTGAGATGGAAGTTGATATAATGATTATTATATGATTATATAAAAACAGTAATTATATCGGTAAGTGCTGCTATAATTTTTAACAATTTTAACAATCCTCTTCCTGAAATATTTACAAGTTCCAAACTTATTGTGTGGCTGTCTATCAAGAAAACCATTCCACATTGCCCAGGGGGCTGAGAGTTTCCAGAGATGGGACTTGGTGTGGTGAAATCGGAACAGTCCCAGGCAAACCAGGACAGTTGGTCATCCTACCTTTCACAAGTCTCTCAACCTGTCTAAGCCCATCTTTTACATCTGTAATATGGAAGATGATAATCAAGTCTACTTGTGGGGATTAAATGCATATGTAAAGACATAGCGCCCCACGTGCATGGTAAGTTCATTACACGCTGGTGATATTACTTATTATTGTTGTTGTTGCACTCCCAACAGCTGGTTGAGATAAACGTCATTATTTCTGTTTTATAGATGAAGACACTGAAGCCCCAGCAGGGAATGAGTCACCCAAAGGTGCACACGTGCAAGTCTGTTCTTTGGGCTGCATGACCAGGCATGCACCCTCAAGCCCGCCCCGCCCAGGGTCCTGCCAGCAGGAAGATGCGGTTGGGCTCAAGCCCCTCTTAGACCCGGGGGAAGTGCTTTCCTGCAGCATCCTGATGGTCTCCCCCTCCGTGATTCACGTCTCCCACGGTGATCTTGCACATGAGCTCCTGTTCTCGCACCTGTGAGCCACGCCTCTGGCTGCTGGATTTCGAAACCTGGGTGTGCGGCTAGGGATGTTCTCAGAAAAATGTCTCCCAGAGGAAGAGGCACTTTCCTCCAGGTAGTGATGAATTATAGTTCCCCTGAAAGGAAGAGTCACCCCTGGTGTCTAGGAAGCCCGGGATGTATGGCAAAGGCCTTCCATTGTAACCACTCCACTCCTATCCCCATTAGGGGGCAGAACAGCCACAACCCCTTTATCCAGATAGGGAAGGTCAGGCCCAGGGGATGAAACAGGTCTCCACCTTATCAGAGTTCTATAACAGACAGAGCCTCCGATGGCACTTCAGAAATCACATCCTGCTGGGGAGACCAACCATCCTGATTTGCCTGAGACTGTCCCACTTTTGGCAGTTAAAGCCACCAGTCACACACAGGACACCCCCAGTCCCAGGCAAACCAGAATGGTTGGTCCACAGTTTCCCTGAGGGCCCCACAAACTACGTCCCTTATCCTGTTACATAAATTTATATGCATCCTGTGCTTCTCTTCTGTAGCACTCATCACAGCTGTAATTAAGCAATCAATTGGGAAATTTGTTATTTAATTTTGTCTCATCCACCGGACTATAGCTTTAGGCAGGCATCGATCAAATCTGCACCCTTTGCTCCTAGCCCACAACATTATGCAGAATGGTCTCTCAATAGGTCTTTCTCAAATAAATGAAAGATTACATGAATAAATGAATGAATTAATGAAATAATTAATTGCTCAGTAAATATTATATAAGAATATTTGGTAACCACCCTTGCTCAGATTGGCATTTCCCAAAATGTCTTCCTTCCAGGAGTTATTAAAATTAGTTACAAAAAATAATGGTTTCCTGGATAAAATAAGCACCAGAATTCTGAATTAAACAAAATCAATCAGGTTTTCTTATTTTTCAGGGACCTTTATCTTTACTTAGTGAAGTGCATACTATGTTTTCCAAGTAGTTTCACCAAGAACCCTTTTAGCAAAGAGCATTTGGGGGACTTATGCTCTGCAGAACATCTTTTGAGAAATGCCGGACTAAATAAGCATGTGTATTTGCTGCCAAATCCATTTCCAGTCTCCTCTGAGGCTGCAGTTATTACTGTTGTCATTGACGCCATTGCTGTTCCTTGCTAATGGGGAGGAGAAAGCTGAGGATAAGTCCCGCCTCTCTCACTGCAAGCTGGGACTCTTCAAACTCCCATACCTTCACCCTACAATGCAAGCTAATGTTTCACAAAAATAAATCACTATGCCATACAGGCTTGTTTGCCCAAAACACTCATGAGGGATGACAAAGCTGTTCCAGCTTGTTTTTCCCAAAGCCTTCATATCCCCCTCCAATCACAAGCCCCATGATCCTACTGGACAATGGAAGGCAACTCTTTGGATATCCCTTTAGGACAGTGTTGGTGACAAAACTGCCCTTATTTCATTCGCTAAGAGCTGGGTGTTGAATGCAAGGTAGCCAGATTCCTACACAACCTCCCTGGTCATTATTCACAAGTAATGACTGATCAGTCTCCTAAATCCTGCAAAAGACAAGAGAGAAGATGGGAGAGATGGGGACGAATAGCACCTGCTCCTGTGGGGGATGAAATAATGGTGTATCTCAAAGTACATTTAGAACCATTTTGGGGGCACCTGGGTGGCTCAGTCAGTTGACTATCGACTCTTGGTTTCTGGTTCAGGTCATGACCCCAGGGTTGTGGGATCAAGCCCCACATCAGGCTCTGTGCTGAGCATGGAGATTAAAATTCTCCTGCTTAAGATTTTCTCTTTCCCTCTCTCTCTGTCCCTCCCCTGCTCACTCTACACAAGCTCTCTCTCTCTCTCTCAAAATAAATAAATAAAAATAAACCAAAAAATAAATAAACTGTTTTGAAATACAGCAACCAATGACTGGGTACAAAGTTATTTGTTAAAATAAAAAATAAGGAGAGCTGGTCAAATTTTCAGTCTCAGAAAGGGCATGAATGTAGAATTTCCTACTATATGTCAGTTCAGCTCTATACATGTTCATGTATTAATTTATTCTTTCCTTAAACAAATATTTATTGAGGATTGATCATACATTGGGCAGTATGCTAGCCACGGGAAATACAATGGTCAACAAAAGGAACACGGCCTCTGCCTTCACAGAGCCTATAGATCAGTCAAAGAGAGCACAAATAATCAGGTTAACAAACTGGGACAAGCACCATGAAGAACAGGAAAGAAACATACATGGTGCTAATGACTAATGTCTGACAGGATGACATGACCTACTGCAGGCAATCAGGGAAGGCCTTCTTGAGGAGGTGACATTTGGGCTGAGATCTAAAGGGTGAGCAAAAAGTTTCTCATTTAAACCCTGCAAGATAGGAGTTATAATACCACATATCAGGATAATTTTGGCTGTGAGTAGCCACAAAAGAAATGGAAAGCAAAAGGAAATTTATCTTGAATAATATGTAGACTGAAGGAATCACAATTTCTGGGTTGCTCAGTGAAGTGGCTTATCAATGTCCTCTAGAACTAGGCTTTCCTATCTTTATGTCCTGCCATCCTCCTCAGGATGTGGATTTGTCCTTTTGGTCGACACTGTGCAGCCTCTTACAGTGGCTGTCCCAACTCCAGGCATCATATGAGAGACAACATGAGTGTTTCTTTCCCTGGGGCTCTTTTTCCATTGAATAAATCCCTTCCCAAAGCCCCCAGCAGACATCCCCCTCATGCCTCAATGGCCAGAATTTTATCCCATCCCCTTTCCTAAAACAACTGCTGGCAAGTGGAAAGGAATTACCCCAATCAGCCTCGACCAACATTAACCCACTGGAGGTTTTAACACCCTCCCTAGAAGTTTGTGATTGCTTAACATCTAAACAAAAACAGGGTTCATTAGCAAATGAGAAGACAGGAATTTCTCCTACAACCAATTTTGCAATTAGAAAATTGATATCAAAGAGTTACATAACTTCTCTCAAAATATTTTATATTGGAGCACAGATAAATCTGATCCCAAATTCATGTTTTATTTTGTTTTTTTTTTCTCCATCTTAAAGCATGCAGTGAGGACTAGACCAGACCCAGAGCAGGGAGGGTGGGAGGTTTGCTGCTGGGCCTAAAATATGGGGCTGGTCCTGGTATTGTGTCTGCAGGTCAAGGAGCCCCAATTATGGGAAGGGAAAAGAGGCTGGGAAAAGAAAGGTTCAACCCACTTGAATGGGAGAAACTTGGGGACAGGAAACATGAAGAGAAGAAATTACTATAACTAGGGTCTCAGAAATAAGGCAAAGTCACAGTTATTAGAATTGAGGCACTGGCAGCCAAGTTAAGTACCTGAGTAGAACCCCATGTAATTCCCCATCTCAGTGCTAGACTGCACAGCTACCTCAGCTGTGAGGGCAAGAGGGCTAAGGGAGGAGGTAGCAGGGGAGATCATGAGAACAGTTCAAAGGTGAATCATCCATACTTAATAGAAAAGAAAAAAAAAAGAGAATCCATCAAAAGAAACAGAAGGGATGGCTAGAAAAGTAGGAAAAGAATAGAAATAGTGTAGAAGACCAAGCAAGACTTTCATAGGAAAGGGGTAGTCAAACCAAGGTCTGGCACAAAGTATGAGCAGAATACACTTAGATGTATCCATGCATGCATGAATGAATAAATGACTGACTGACTGAATGATCAAATGTAGATAAAAAACAAGATATAAGATCTATATATATATATATATATATATATATATATATATATATATATATATCAGAGGATGAAGGAGGGCAGGGGACTCTGAGTCCCCAGGGGTTGGGATCCAAGAATAAAGAAGGAGATGGAAGGCCATTGAAGATGAATGGCAAATCTCAGGACTTGTCTCCTCTTGAAAATGAACATCAGTGGGAATCAGGTTACTCCCCCACCCCCATCCCCATTTTCCAGATACAGCTGCAGAGGCAGGCTCTGCTGCCTTCCAACCCTTTACAGATGTCATGTGAGCCCTGTGACAGACTGGCCAGGCTCCTTGGAGCAAAGCCTACATTTTTTTCAAGTGATAGAACATCAAGCAGATGGAACCCCCTAGGATGAGTAAAATTTAGATAGAAGAGACCATCAAACACCAATTTTCTAAACTAAGGGGTTATCTTGAAGGAGTCCTTGTGTTCCATCCTAGGATTATTTTCAGTCACACCTGTCCTGAAATCCTAGAATGCCAAGGTCAAAGACAAGAGACACCACTTCTTCAAACATACGACCTTCATCTCCCAATCTCATGCTTTAGTTCATGCTGTCCTTTCAAAGTGAAATATCTATGGACCTCACATTCATGTGTCTCCAAAAAAGACAACTTCCTAAAGGCAGGATTGCCTTCTTATAGATACTCTCACTTAAGGCAGTTGGTTATTTCCACAACACATCCCACTATATTTATATTTATTTGATAATCTGCTTTCTCTGTAGCCCAAGATTATTTTCAGACAGAAATTATATCTTTTTCATATCTGTACCTGCAGTGACTCGCATAGAACTTGAGTAGGATAAGTGCTCAGGGGGGAGAAGCCAGGATGGTAGAAGAGCATGGAAGGTTTTTTTGCATCTCATGTCCATGAAATACAGCCAGATCAACGCTAAACCATTCTGCACACCTAGAAAACTGATTTGAGGATTAACACAACAATCTGCGCAACCTGAACCACAGATATCAGCAGGTACACGGCGCAGAGAGGTGAACTCAGGGAGAGAGAAACTGCGGAGGGCAGGGAGCTGTTTCTGTGTGCAGAGAGAGGACAGAGATGGAGTGGGGTGGGGGGGGGGAGGGGGGAATGGGGGTAGAATATGGGAAAAACACCTCCCAAAAGCAACTAGAGAGAAAGTGGAGAAGTGGAAACAGCCGCAGGGACTGAACTAAAAAGGGAGAAAGGAGAAAGGAGAGGGTTTAAATTCCATTATGATCTATAAACAGGGGAAGCACAGAGTCTGAAACTCCACAGCTAGATACCTGGCTCTGGTGGGTGGTAAATCCCCAGTGGTGGTGCTCTGGTGGGAAGGGTGAATCCCCAGGAGCAGAGTGAAGTCCTGAGGTCTTTGGGCCACCCAGGGAGAGGCGGTTCCCCTGCTGGGAGTACTCCCCCAGGCAAAGGCCCCAGTGGACTGGGGAGAACAACCACATTCGCTGGTGCTGGAACAAAGTCATTAAGGGTGAAGCCTAGTGCCAGATGTAAGTTGTGATTTTTCCATAATCCCTGAAATGCTTCTGCTACACAATCACGTGAACTTTTTTTGGGGCGGGCTGGCACCCAGCTGCAGTCTCTGGACGTCGGCAGCAGCATGGGCCCATGAACATTCCTGGGTGTGGCCAGTACCCAGTCATTGCTCAGTGAGACCCTCCACAGAGGGGCAGAATGGATCAAAGCCGGAGTCCCTCAGAAGTAAGGGGTTGGGAAACACAGTCGCATCTGAGCTAAAACTCAGGAGGGAGGTGCCACCTGGGGCTTGGTCACAGACAGCGTAAAAGCGGGCAGTGGTTGGAAACCGGAGACAAAGGACAGGTGCGAGACTGCTGATGGGGAGAACAGAGTTCTGATATTAGAGACTAGGTAGCTGGGTTACGCCATTTCACCGCTCCCGCGCATGCACATATGCACCTACAAGCCACATATTATTCCACTCGAGTAAGCTAAGCAGCGCCATCTAGTGGAGAACAGAGCCATTGCATTAAGCCCCGCCTAACTGGGCCAACTTCACTCTTCAGGAACACAAGTCTCTCAACCTGCTTAGTTTACAAAGTATAAAGTGCTTCATAGTTTGACTTATAGGGGAAAACGAAGTAATTTCAATCGTATTTCAGTCTGTTCACTGGTCCACCTATTCAATTTTCTTTTCTTTCTCTCTTTCTGTCTGTTTTCTTTTTCTTGAATACAGAAAGGAAAAAATCTATATTTTCAATTTTTATTAAAAATATTTTTAAAGATTTTAACTATATTTTTTACTTTTTTGTAAATTTTTCAAATTCTATTTTACTTCCATCATTTCATTTTATTGTATTTCAGTGTATTCATTTTTTCAAATTTTCAAGTGATTTCCTCCCCCCCCCCCTTGTTTCTCTAATCTATCAAGATCTTTCAACACCCAGACCAAAACACACCTAGGATCTAGCATCATTTATTTGATTTTTGTGCATGTGTATGTGTTGTTTTTAATTTTTTATTATTCATTTTTTAATTTTATTTTTTTTAATTTTAATTTTTTGCCTCATTAATTCCTTCTTTCAAAATGATGAAATGAAGGAATTCACCCCAAAAGGAGGGCAGGAAGAAACGACAGCCAGAGACTTAACCAACACAGATACAAGCAAGATGTCTGAACCAGAATTTAGAATCATGATAACAAGAATACTAGCTGGAGTTGAAAATAGATGAAATTCCTTTCTGGGGAGATAAAAGAAGTAAAAGCTAGTCAGGATGAAATAAAAAATGCTATAACAGAACTGCAACCTCAAATGGGTGCCATGGTGGCAAGCATGGATGAGGCAGAGCAACAAATCAGCGATATAGAGGACAAACTTATGGAGAATAATAAAGAAGAAAAAAGAAGGAGACTAAGGCAAAGGAGCACGATTTAAGAATTAGAGAAATCAGTGACTCATTAAAAAGGAACAACATCAGAATCATAGAGGTCCCAGAAGATGAAGAAAGAGAAAAAGGGGTAGAAGGGTTATGTGACCAAACCATAGCAGAAAACTTTCTTAACCTGGGGAGAAACATATCAAAATCCAAGAAGCACAGAGGACTCCCATTAGATTCAACAGAAACCGACCATCAACAAGGCATATCATAGTCAAATTCATTGAGGCAAGGAAAGAATCATGAAAGCAGCAAGGGAAAAAAAAGTCCTTAACCTACAAGGGAGGACAGATCAGGTTTGCAGCAGACCTATCCACAGAAATTTGGCAGGCCAGAAAGGAATGGCAGGATATATTCAATGTGCTGAATTGGAAAAGTAAGCAGCCAAGATTTCTTTATCCAGCAAGGCTGTCATTCAAAATAGAAGGAGAGATAAAAAGTTTCCCAAACAAAAATTAAAGGAGTTCATGACCGCTAAACCAGCCCTGCAAGAAATTTTCAGGGGGTCTCTCTGTGGGGAGAAAAGATGAAAAAGCAAGTAAATAAATAAAGACCAAAAGCAACAAAGACTAGAAAGGAGCAGAAAACACCACCAGAAACGCCAACTCTACAAGCAACATAATGGCAACAAATTCATATCTTTCAGTACTCGCTCTAAACATCAAAGGATTAAATCTCCCATCAAAACACATAGGATAAAAGAATGGATAAGAAAACAAGATCCATCTATATGCTGTTTCCAAGAGACTCACTGTAGACCTAAAGACACCTTCAGATTGAAAGTTAGGGGATGGAGAACCATCTATCATGCTAATTGTTGACAAAAGAAAGCCAGAGTAGCCATACTTAGACAGTCTAGACTTTAAAATAAAGACTGTAACAAGAGTTGAAGAAAGGCATTATATCATAATTAAGAGGTCTATCCACCAAGAAGACCTAACAATTGTAAACATTTGTGCTCCAAATGTGAGAGCAGCCAAATATATAGATCAATCACAAGCATAAAGAAACTCATTGATACCATAACAGTAGGGGATTTCAACACCGCACTTACAGCAAAGGGCAGATCATCTAATCAACAAATCAACAAGGAAACAATGGCTTTGAGTAACACACTGGACCAGATGGACTTAACATATATATTCAGACACAAATACAACCCTCAACAAGTACAAAAGGATCAAGATCATACCATGCATATTTTCAGACCACAACACTATGAAACTCAAAATCAACCACAAGAAAAAATTTGGAAAGGTAACAAATACTTGGAGTCTAAAGAACATCCTACTAAAAAGTGAATGGGCTAACCAAGAAGTTAAAAAGGAAATTAAAAAGTACATAGAAAAAAAAGTATACGGAAGCCAATGAAAATGATAACACCACAGCCCAAAACCTCTGGGACCCAGCAAAGGCAGTAATAAGAGGGAAGGATATAGCAATCCAGGCCTTCCTAAAGAAGGAAGAAAGTTCTCAGACACAATCTAACCTTACACCTTAAAGAGCTGGAAAAAGAACAGCAAATAAACCCAAAACCAGCAGAAGACAGGAAATAATAAAGATTAGAGCAGAAATTAATGCTATCGAAACCCAAAAACAGTAGAACAGATCAATGAAACCAGAAGCTGGTTCTTCGAAAGAATTAACAAAATTGATACACCACTAGCCAGTTTGATCAAAAAGAAAAAGGGAAGGACCCAAAAAAATAAAATCAAGAAATGAAAGAGGAGAGATCACAACCAACACAGTAATGACAAATGTTGGCAAGCATGCGGAGAAAGAGGATCTCTTTTGCACTGCTGATGGGAATGAAAACTGGTGCAGCCACTCTGGAAAACAGTATGGAGGTTCCTCAAAAAGTTAAAAATAGAACTACCCTACAACCCAGCAATTGCACTACTAGGTATTTATCCAAGGGATACAGGTATGCTGTTTCGAAGGGGCACATGCACCCCAATGTTTATAGCAGCACTATCGACTATAGCCAAAGTATGGAAAGAGCCCAAATGTCCACTGATGGATGAGTGGATAAAGAAGATGTGGTACATATATACAATGGAGTATTACTCGGCTATCAAAAAGAATGAAATCTTGCCACTTGCAACTATGTGGATGGAAGTGGAGGGTATTATGCTAAGTGAAATTAGTCAGAGAAAGACAAAAATCATATGACTTCACTCGTATGAGGACTTTAAGAGACAAAACAGATGAACATAAGGGAAGGAAGCAAAAATAATATAAAAACAGGGAGGGGGACAAAACAGAAGAGACTCATAAATATGCAGAACAAACTCAGGGTTACTGGAGGGGTTATGGGAGGGGGATGGGCTAAATGGGTAAGGGGCACTAAGGACTCTACTCCTGAAATCATTGTTGCACTATATGCTAACTAACTTGGATGTAGACTTAAAAAGTAAACAAATAAGTGCTCAAAGCAGGTGTATTGATTGAAATACATATTCTTTACAAGCAAAGAAGTAATAATGAATGAAAGAATTAACAAATGAGGGCAAGTGAATGGAGTGACTGAAGAGATCGGTGAATAAAAAGTGAATGAGTGGTTTCTTGTTCTAGTCAAGATGGAGTGTGTGCCCTCACTCTGCCCCATCCCTATTGACAGCAACAAAACACTAGAAAGAAAGCATGGGGTAGCTCTCTGAGGACTCTACAAAGTAAATGGTAGTAGGCAAATCTGCAAAGGAAATACACCTTCAAGTAACACAAACTAGTGCTGAATTTCTTGTTGATTTTTCCTCCAGTATTTCTCTGTCCAGACTAAAAGGCGGTCTAAAATCTAGAACTGTGTATTTGATGAACACAGAAGAAGCTCCTTCTAATTCTGGTTCAAAGAGTGGTTTCCCACTGCAGGAGGCAGAGCTTAATTCCTCTCCCTTCAAGGGTGGGCTGGATTTATACTCGTTTCTGGAGAATAGAGTATAGAAGGGGGGAAAAAAAGTAACTGGACATTGGAGAAATTTGGCAGACAATACCGTAACCAAGTGATCAAGTCTAACAAGGGCAATGGTAAGAGGTGGAAGTCCTGTACCCTTGATGCAATACAGTAAGAAGGACCTTCACCTGTTCAACCCTAGTCTATCATCAGAAAACATCAGGCAGCACCTGGGTGGCCCAGTCAGTTGAGCATCTGACTTCGGCTTTGGTCCTGATCTCATGGTTCATGGGTTTGAGCTCTGCTTTGGGTTCTGTGCTAACAGCTGGAGCCTGGAGCTTGCCCTGGATTCTGTGTCTCCTGCTCTCTCTGCCCCTCCCCTGCTTGTGCTCTGTTTCTCTCTGTCTCTGTCTCTGTCTCTCTCTCAAAAATAAATAAATAAACATTAGAAACAAGAAAGAAAGAAAGAAAGAAAGAAAGAAAGAAAGAAAGAAAGAAAGAAAGAAAGAAAGAAAGAAAGAAAGAAAACATCAGGCAAAGTCAAATTGAGAAACATTTTACAAAGGAACTGACCAGTACTTATTGAGGTCAGGAAAAACCAGGAAAGCCTGGGAAAACCATACACATGAGAGAACAAAAAGACACAATGACTGAATGCATATAGGATCCTGAATTGGATATCACAGAAAAAAGACACTAGTGAAGAAACGGGTGGATCCAAATAAAGTCTGTAATTTGGTTAATAGTATTTACTAGTGTTAATTTTTTAGTTTTGACAAATGTACCATGGTATAGTGAGAAGTTAACACTAGGGGAAGCTAAGTGAAAGTTATATGAGAAATCTCTGAATATCTAAAATTATTCCAAGATAAAAAGTACTTTTTAATAAAAATATGAAAAAAGACAAACCATACAAATACTAGTCATAAGAAAGCTAATGGGGCTAGATTCCTATCAAAGTAGAAACATGGATGAGAAAATTTACCAGAAATATAATTATGATAAGAGAGACAATAAAAAACATAATCTCTCATATCCAAAAAGGACCTGTATTGAGAAGACTTCTTTATATATTCGGAATACAAGTCCTTTTGGGATATGTGAGTTGCAAATATTTTCTTCCAGATTTAATTTCTCTTTCATTTTTTTGTTTGTTTTAATTTTTTAATTTTTTTTTTATTTTAAAGAGAGTGTGAGCAGGGGAGGGGCGGAAGGAGAGAGAAAGAGAATCCCAAGCGAGTTCCACTCTCAGTGCAGACCTCAATGTGGGGCTCTGTCCCATGAACCCTAGGATCATGACCTGAGCTGAAATCAAGAATCAGATGCTCCTGATTTCTGTTCAGGTCATGATCTCGCGGGTCCGTGAGTTCAAGCCCTGTGTCGGGCTCTGTGCTGACAGCTCAGAACCTGGAGCCTTCTTGAGATTCTGTGTCTCCCTCTCTCTCTGCCCCTGCCCTGTTCGTGCTCTCTCTCTCAAAAATAAATAAACATTAAAAGAAAAATTTTTTAAAGAATTGGATGCTCAACCAACTGAGCCACCTAGGCCCCACTATCTTTTGATTTTTATTTTTCTTACTGTTGACATAAACATACAGACCATAGCAAATGGCTAAATTTTTCTTAAAAATAAATGACAAAACCCAAGTGCTGACAAGGATATGGAGCAAGTGGACTTTTCATTGATTGCTGGTCAAAATGCAGAAGGGTACAGCCACTCTGCAAGGCAGTCTGCAGTTTCTTATAAAGTTAAATTTACAATTACCACATAACCCAGGAGTTCCACTCCTAGGTATTTGCCACGAAAAACTAAAAACATTTTCATACAAAGACTTGCATGTAAATGTTATAGTAACTCTATTCATGATTACCCAAAACAGGAAACCACATGGAAAGGATAAACAAATTACAGTCCATCCAAACATTGGGATACTATTCAACAATTAAAAACACACAACAGGGATGAATGTCAGAGGCGTAATGTTGCAGCCAGGCACATACAGAGAGTCCGGACGCCAAGGCTTTTCTTTCCAGGAAGCAGTTTTATTCGTGCCCACACATGCTCAGCGGGCTAAGACCCCAAAAGGCTGAGCGCTGAGTGCGGGGGTGGGGGGGGTTGCCTTTTGTACAATTTTTGCTCCTTTGTCTCCCATAGATGGTAACATACAGTCTGATTGGGCGGTCTATGTTACCGAGTCGTGAGGAAGGTCACGCATGCACACACAGCCAGGTTGTCTTCTCTTGTGAGGTTTTCCCCACATTCCTTGGGGGGGGGGGTGCTCTATCACAATCATGCTGAGTGGAAGAGGACAGTCTCTAAAGGCTGAATGCTGTAAGGCTCCATTTATACGACATTCAGAAAAAGGCAAAACTGGAGCGACAGAGAGCACTGGGGTTAGAAGTGGTAGGAAGGCCTGACCACCAGGGACATGAGGGAGTTTCTGGGGGCATGAGCTGCTCTGTGTTCTTCTTATGAGGATGGTTACATATATCTACACATATATTAAAACTACCAGAACTGTAAACCCAGAAAAAGGAAGTTTGTTTGTAAATTTGTATAAGAACAATAATAAATATATGCATATATTTGCTCCCACTGTAGCCTCTCTGAAGGGACTTTTTCCCTCCTCTCAGTCTATCTAAATCTATAGGCATTCTCACTAATTACCTGGAATCCCACTTCTCAAGGTTCCTGTCCTTTTGCATCCTGAAGCGTGCTGCAGAGACTTTAGGGAGACCCGGTACAATCAGTCACCTCGGAGCCAGCCTCTAATATGCTGGTGGGAATCTATGCTCAATTCCCCCAGCTGGCTCTCTAGGGGTTGCATGTCATTGTGTCATTGTGGCAGCTGCCCTCATGCACTGTTTCCATCAAGACTCGTGACTGGATGGAAGAGAAACCCACTGGAGCCAGCCAGGGTCAAAGGCGTTTAGCCTAGGGCTTCTCAGGGGTCTCACAGAACCGGAGAGGAAATTCAGCAGAGCCTAATTCGCGGCCTCTAGCTCACCGGGCCTGCAGATCTCTGCTTTTCTCGGTGAGTCTGTCCCATTCTCTAGACCCTTCCTGCTTTCTTCAGCTTGCATATCAGCTCGTGTGTGTCCCCTCAATCCTCTAGCTGTGAGTCCACAAGACCTTCCCACTCCAGGGCCTACTATGTACTGGGAGCAGTCTCTTTACGTTTCCAATTCCATACTTTGGGGAAATAAATCAACTGGCTTGGCCCAACATTTTGAGTCTGCCAAATAATTCTGGGCTGGGGTTACGTGCCCACCTCTGTCTGGCTCAGTAAACAACCGGGTGAAGGATTAAGTGGGCTAGGAAGGGTTAAATGGGCTATGAGCTTCTCCTTCCAGGGGCTGTAGCAAGGGCAGGCACTTTGAAAAAAATGCCACTTGATTTCATTCACAGCAATGTGGAGCTATTGATATACAACACTCCCTCGGGGACAAAGTCAAAACCATGCATCCAGCTATAGGGACGAGTGCAGTTTAGAGCAAGCTCTGAGCCTCAGTACTAAGACACCTCATCCAGCTGCCTGACTGGTGACCAGAAATACCTTTAAGATTAGAGGAGGGTTCAGAGAGGGTGAGGCCAGGGGGCCCGCTGGTGCCAAAGGAGGCCCGGAGGAGTCGCTGACCCAGACTCAAAGTTCACCTTGAGCAAAGGCAACCAAAGCAACACAGAACAGCTTTGCTGACAGATGAAGGGGCAGGCCAGAGAAGGGCGTGGGAGGGCGGATCTGTGAAGGGCAAGCAGGCACCAGGGCAGGAAAAGGAGAGGGAATCAGAGTTTGAGGGGCACACTTCCCTGCTTTCAGAGGGTCAGCCTGCTCCTCCCCACTACCTCTAGGACCCTCCCTCCTCACCCAGGTGTTGGCAGAGAGGCCACTGCCTTGTCATTGCTAGCACAGACCTTTCTGAGACTCCATTCTGCCTACTCCCTGACACAACAACCCTCTACACACGGTTTGTGACAATAAAGGACCATCCTCTTTTCGGGGGAAAGGTAATGTTTCGTCACACACTCTTGCTGCCTTCAAATAGTCATCTATTCTGTAAGACTCAAATTCCTCGCCTTTCCTACCACCTCACTATCACTACAAAGTAATATTCAAAAGTGATACGCAAAAGAAGGAATGAATGCTATTGTATTTAATTCTTCATGAGTTTGCTGGGAAATCTCAGGCCGGTTACTGAAGCAGTCTATTGCCTCCTAACTGTCCTTCCTCAAAAAAAAAAAGCCACAGATATATCCCCTAATTTGATAACTGTCACCCAATAGAGAGTTGATTCAGAAACTGTCATTAAACAAGCAGGTGAGGGTGAGGGTGTCCTTCCTCCCTGCTCCATGCCACAGGCAACCCTCCCAGAGTTGTGAGGTCAGTCAAAGCAGAGAAGTGTCCCCAAAGGGATGGCCCTTCTTCTTACATCAGAAACCCACAGCATGGATTCTGGAGTTAGACAGTCTTGGGCAGGACCCTGGCACTGCCTCTACTCACTACATGACTTTGGGCAGGTTCATTAACTTTTCTGTGCCTTGCATTTGTTGTCCGTGAAATGTGCATGTCTACCCGTGGGCATCTGGGGCGATGAAATGATGTAGGTGTGGAAAACATTCCACTATTGTTTAATATTTCTATTGCTCAGTTTCCTTTCCTTCTCCTAATGCAGGGTAACACTGTAAAAGGGTCACACAGAGGAGAAAAACTGATTTCAAACAAAGACTGGGATCTTTGGGTCCCCAGTAATCAGACAAGAGAACTGAGCCCAGAGAGGTTAAAAAAAAAATCATCCAAGGCCACACAGCTAGTAAATATCTCAGTTGGGATTGGCACCCAGGGTGGCTCCAGAGTCTATGCTCATAATCATATCATTTACCCGATGCATCTGAGAATGAATGTTGGGAGTGGGAGATAATTTAACGGGCTAGTAAAGAATCCAGAAGTGCACTAATGATGGCCCAGAGCGGTGCAGGCAGTGTGAATGGAGGAGTCTGAGGACTAGGTAAGAGGGAGGGAGGATGGGAGAAGGAGGAATCAGTGGGGATTTGTATTTCACAAGCCTAGGGCTGGTTTTTGGCATGTGTAATTTAGGGTCAGGCATCCAGTTTTGGAGAAAGATGGTGACGCAAGTGATCTTAAAAATATCCACTGAATCACCAAATACATTCCTGCTATGTATGAAACCCCCTATTAGACTGTATGATTCAGAAGCACCTGAGAAGCTTATGTGTTAAATCCCAGCACTCCGACCTCACGACAATCAAGTCAGTATCTCTGGGGGGGTGAGGCTGTAAGCACTGCTATGTTTTTAAAGCACCCCAGGTGATGCTAATGTGCAGCCAGGGTTGAGACCCCTGGAATTCATTACCTCATGGAATCTTTACAGCATCCCTATGAGCCTTTATTATTATTGTCTCAGAGAGGCTAAGTAACAGCTAAGAAGGAGCAGAGCCCGGGCTCAAACTGTAGCTTATGTAACTTCAAAGTCCATACTTTTAGCCACTATGCAAGCTTGGTGCTGAAAGAGGTTTTCAGGATTGCCACATGCAATCCCCTCTCGTTTTGCAAAGTAGATGATTGAGGTTTGGAGGTGGAAAGTGAATTTCCAAAGGTCAGCCATACCAGTAGTGTTAGAGTCCAGACCACCTGTATCTCTGGACCCTCAGCCCAGAACTCACTGCTCCCAGCCATGCCTCATTCTGTTGTAGACTAGAATATTGATCTAGAGAAGCAGCAAGGAAGAAAAAAAAAAAAAACAGTACTGGGTCAGAGTGTCAGACGGCGCTTTCTTGTTCCCAGGACTGGAAAGACAGATGCTGCATTACAGCGAGGTAACCAGGAAGGGAGCCCCAGCAGGCCACTCTCACCCCACCACCTTTTCATGTCTGCACAACAGCTCCTGCTCAGTGACAGCCAAACCCCTTATTAAGCGGCCTGTGCCATCTTGTCTCTTGCCCTTGCTGAACTTACACAGCTCATGTTGTAGGGATTAGGGGAAAAAATCCCTCCACCCTGAGGCAGAACAGTAACAACATGGAAGCTGACTAGGAAGGCAGTTCATCGTGTTGGCTTGAAAAATAACGAAGGTGACATTTAGGGGGTTGCTCTGGCCTCCCTGTCACTGAGCCTCATCATTAATTTAACCATCTCTGTTACAGGCAAACTTTCTAGTCAGCCTTGGAGGGATGAGGAGAGGGCTTCCTGTCCTCTGTGGCCCATTAGAGATGTAGGGGGCTTCTCTCCCTCTGTCCCCCTGGTCACCTGAAATCTGGTCTCTGTCCAATTCCTGGTTCCAGTGACATTTCTGCAGGAGAGCATAATTGGCTGCTGTTGATGAGGGGAGAGAAGGCGAGAAGCACACGGGCAGGAGGGGTCTGCTAAACATCGATGTTCTGCCCAGCTGGTAGACACCATTTATCGAATGCCCACAGTGGACTAATCACTCATTTGTACATCCATTCTTTAATTCACCAATTAACTACAGGTGCCTTTTTTGTGTCAGGCACCGTGCTAAGGGCTGAATATGCTACAGTGAGGCAAAGAGGCATGGTCCCTGCCTTCCTATAGCTTACATTTGGTCCTGTGCGGTCCAGTATGGTGGCCAATAGCCATAGGTGGCTACTTAAATTTAAACTGACTAAATTAACTACAATGAAAAATTCAGTTCCTCTTTTCTACTAGCCATATTTCAAGTGCTCAGTAGATACCTGTGGCTAGCAGCAAGCATAATGGATAGACAAGAAACACTTCCATTATCACAGAAAGTTCTATTGGACAGCACTGGTTTAGCGGGACATGTGGACACTATGCCTATATTCTTGCATCTAATCCTCATAGAACTTTCTGAGGTGATATTGTTTCCGTTATTTTATAATTTTTTAGTCTAAATATATTCCAAGCAATATATGGAATATACTTATAATGCAGTGTTTATTTATTTTGAGAGAGAGAGTGTGTGTGTCAGAATGAGAGAGAAAGAGAAAGAATCCCAAGCAGGCTCCACACTGTCAATGCAGAGCCCAACATGGGGCTTGATCCCACAACCATGAGATCATGGCCCGAGCCTAAATCACATGTCAGACACTCAACTGACTAAGCCACTTAGGAGCCCCTTCCTTTATTTTAGAAAGGAGGAAACTGTGATCACCTAGTCAGTTGTGGAGCCAGGCACTGTCCTATTCTAAAACCTACAAGTAAGTGAAAGGAACCAGGATCAAAGAAAGTTCCAGGTAGAAAGGTAAAGTAATTAAAAAAATTTTTTTCATGTTTATTTATTTTTGATAAAAAGAGAGACAGAGCATGATCAGGGGAGGGGCAGAGAGAGAGGGAGACACAGAATCCAAAGCAGGCTCCAGTCTCTGAGCTGTCAGCACAGCTGAACTCACGAACCATGAGATCATGACCTGAGCTGAAGTCGGATGCTTAACTGACTGAGCCACCCAGGTGCCCCAGAAAGGCAAAGTAATTTAAAGTATATGGCTTACAGTGTGACCTATTAATGTTTAAATACTAACCTGGGCCAGTTTTTTTAATCTCTCTGAGCCTTGGGTTTATTCATCACATGGGGATAATGATATAGCCACTTCATATTCTGGTAGATTGGTGGCAGGATAATGCAGGTGTGCACATCCTTAGAATGGGATGAATGCTCAGTATTCAGTAGCCATTGGTGTCGTTTTGGATGGAGAAACTGAGCTCTAAATAAGAGAACAAATAATAGTGGTTTAGGATCAAAAACACAAAATAAACTCAGAACTCACTTGTTTTCGAAAACTCAAGAAAGCAAACATTAAAATCAGTGAGGATAAGGGGCGCCTGGGTGGCTCAGTCAGTTAAGCATCCGACTTCGGCTCGGGTCATGATCTCACAGTTCGTGGGTTCAAGCCCCACGTCGGGCATTGTGCTGACAGCTCAGAGCCTGGAGCCTGCTTCGGATTCTGTGTCTCCCTCTCTCTCTGCCCCTCCCCTGCTCATGCTCTGTCTCTCTCTCTCAAAAAATAAATAAACATTAGAAAATAAGTAAATAAAATCAGTGAGGAACAAGGAAAGTGGGCCCAGGATTTTGGACGTTTTATTATTAACTTTTTCCGCATAACAAATTACCTCAAAACTTAGTGCCTTAAAACAACAAATATTATTATCTCCTTGTTTCTGAGGGTCATGAATCTGGGAGCAGTTTAGCTGGGTGGCTCTGGCTCAGAATCTCTTGCAAGGCTGTTGTAAAAGCCAATATCAGATGAAGATATTGGCAGGGCTGTGTTAGCTAAAGGTTTGACTGGGGCAGGAGGACTTAGTTACAAGACTGTTGGCAGGAGGCTTTGGTTTCTCTCTGGCTGTTGGTTGGTCATGTTGGGTATTCACCACTCGGTCCTGTACATAGGCTTTCTGAGGGTTCTTAAGGCATGGAAGCTAACTTTCCCCATGGAAATTACCCAAAGGGGAGAGATAGCAAATGAGAGAGGATCACAGTTTTTTATAATCCAATCTTACAAGTGACATACCATAACTCCTGCCATATTCTATCGTATTAAATTAAGTCACTAGATCCAGCCCACACTGGACCAAGAGATGAGCTAAACTCCACATTTCAAAAAGAGAAGTATCAATGAATTTGTGGACATATATTAAAACTACCACAAGTATGAACTGGACTGAGTGTCCTGAGCTCCCTTCAGGCAGAATGCATGGATGGATCAACCAGAGTTAAAGGCATAAAGTCTACACATATAAACACCATGTTACCATCCAGGAGCTTCAGTCAGATCTAGGAGGGTACCAAAAGGCCTGACCTTATCAGATGAAGAAACTGGCACCAGTGAGACATATCAACAGTATATATGTATATATGTGGGGCAGGATAGAAAGGGCACATCATCTGTGTTATAAAAGAGTAGGAACTTATTGTGCATAAAGCCTTCCTCCTAAGGGGAGGGAAGCACCAGAAAGACCTACTTAGAAATACTTCCAAAGTCGCATTGTTTAATTTCTGGCCAGAATATCTTCCCTGAATACATCTTCTTTCTTTTATTTAGCCTCAGGTTGAGTAACAGAGAAAGGGAAGGAAGGAATTAATATTCATTGAACGTTTACTATGCCATTTATTTATTTCTCACAATGATCCTATCAGCTGTCCATAGTCCTGAATCTCATTGTTCTCTAGCCAAGTGATCCCCAAAATGAGGTTGACCTACCCAGACGGCATGCAGAATGATTCATGGAAGCTTTAGGGAAAAATATTTATATATTCAAATTTAAAATAAATAAATATTAAGGTTTACTAATGTGTAATATACAGATGGACACTGATGCTCTGATGTTCTCTTTGTTACCTACTCTTTGTGAGTAGGAAACTGTAAGTGTCTTAAAATGTAGAAGGGCTACCTCTGAAATCCTCATTCAATTTTTGGTTTTCAATATTTCATGATTTATTTTAGTTGGCATATGTACAGTTAAGTGGATTTACAGATTATATTATCTGAAATACTAGAGTTGGGTGAAGATAATGAAAATCTTCTATACCACATAGAAGTTCACTAGTTATCCCAGAGCTAAATACTTTAAAAAGCTGTATAAAATAAAGATGAGATATACAATTATTTTTCAAAAAGTCAAGAGTTTGCAATTTGCTGACATTTTCTGTGATGAAAGCAGTTGTCGGTAGTCTCTTACAGCTAAGACAATTATTAAATTCAATCTCTGGTATAAATTGAACGTCAGACTAGATCTTTGAATAACTAGCTCAGAAACCAAGATTTTCAAAAACATACTATTTTCGTGAGAGCAAGCATTTTTGTCTCATTAATAAATTATTTTTAAATTACTGTTTATTTTTATCTCACACTTTTTAAAAATCCCCATCTTAAAAATCGCTATTTGTGTATGTTTTATGCATAAAATACTAGTAGAGAAGAAACCATACAATTGTAAACAAAGAAACATGCATACATTGGTATTGGATGCTCAAAATTTCCAAGGTCAGTAGAGGCTCAGGATCCACAAGGATTTATCTGGAAACCAGCTGTTTTTCCTAATGTGGCTGAGACTTGCACCGATTCTCTTGAAACAATTCTAAGTAAGAAAATGCAAGATCGGTGAGAAAGGAGAGAGCAAGGATGGAGACACATCAGAGATGAAGGCTTTAGAAAGCCAGAGACACTCAGGGATTGGCAAGGAGAAAGGAAGATGTGTTCTAAAGTTGTTTTCACATAAGCACAATAACTAAGGACAAAACCACAACCAACTCTCATTAACTAAATAGCTAGAAGAGTCAGAAGGTGCACATCAAGGGACACAGAGGCAAGCAAGCATTGAGATGAACAATGGTGGTCCTGTGGATGTCCCAACAGAATGCCCATGATGAGAATAAAGTCTTTCTGCAGCTGAGTTATTCCAAAGAGCTCCTGTTTTTTCTCTGTTCTTATTTTCTATCTTGGTGAGAAATGTGCTGATTTCCACCCTGTCTCAGGACAAATAGAACTTTGACATATAGTTCACAATTCACGTAACTGATTTCATACACTTCTGCTGGCTGTATCTTGTTTCTGACGATTACAAATATTTCTTTCCTCCCTCAGAGATGCTGTGGGGCATCCATGATCACTCCACTGTGCCCTTGATGCTACAATTATGGGCGCTATTGTTTCCATCTCTCACGGCAGGAAAGTGAACCAAGACTCAGGTATGTTACTTGCCCAAGGACACCTTTTAAAAGGGGTAAATGACAGAGTCGGGATTTGAACCCAGGTCAGTCCTAGGAAGTACTTTAACTAAATTCTCTTCCATATCTCAAATGTCTCCAGCCTGGATCCCTTTGATCACCACGCATCTCAATCAGTAGCAATATTTTGGAGGTTCAGTGTTCCCCAAGCTATTTTCAAAACTTCAAAAGTCTCATAGTAATGGCTATAAGACAGGCTATTTCTTTAAGTTTATTTATTTGTTTTGAGAGAGACAGAGACAGTGTGAGTGGGGAAGGGGCAGAGAGAGAGGATGAGAGGGAATCCCAAGCAGGCCCTGTGCAAGACAGGCTATTTCTTAATGAATACAGCGTTTGTAATAAGTAAAATCTTCTAAGGGTGGAGTCAGTGATATATGAAAATCATATATGTGGTCATTGGTGGTCAGAGCATGGTGAGTCATTGCTTTAGATTTTTATGCAAAAGATAAATACCCTGTGCCAAGTCCCTTTAACTGCATATAGCATTCGATGAAGCCAGACTGCTTACCAAGTATGTGACCTCAGGCTGTTTATGTGACCTTATTGTATTTCGGTTTCCTCGTCTGTAAAACAGGGATGAACACAGACCTACCTCGTAGCTGTGAGAATTTTTAAAAGTTAAAACATGCAAAGTACTTAGAACAGGGCCTGACAGATAGTAGGAAGCCAGTGACGGCTATTGTTGCTGTTTTAGCCTCACTGTCCTCATCTATAAAATGGACCGATTCATATACTATCTTTCCCATAGGCTTATTGTGAGGTGCAAGTGAAATGGTACAAAAGTGCCTTACAAGCTACGGCAGGCTCCAAAGGTGAGAGTATGTGCTGTAATTTTTACTCTTATGACTCACACATGAAACAAGTCTAAGAACAGCGTATTCCAGCTGGGAAATTAAAAGCTTTGTTTCTTTTGGAGTCAGAGTGTGTCCCTGTACAGATCAATGTTGCCGAAGCGCAGAGAGATTTAATTACCTCAAGCCTTAGCGCCTTCCCCGCTGAGAGCAGAGTGCCTGGTGAGAGGAGTGGCTGAATGCAGAGGTGACAGGCCAGTGTGTGGGCACCTGGGGACTCCCAGGCCAAAAGTTCCAGCTCTGTTCCTAGGGCCAGACAACCTGACAAAGGCAGAGCTGGCCCCAAGGAGAAGGTGTGAACCTGTGTCTTCCATGCTGTGATGGAATCTTCCTTGGGAAGGAGGAGGCTAAGTCTGCCTTCCTTGCCCTTCCGTGCATGTGTGTTCCACGTAAGTGCACATGGCACTGTGTATGCATATATCGGTAGCCACATTCTGAGAGGTTTGCGCACCACAGACTCAGTCTCAAATGCATACCGTCACGTGAGTCTGTGTGTACATGGACCTGTGCATCTGGGCATGCCTTGTTGTATACAAAACATGAGTGGGATTGCACGTGTGCCCTTTGCCCCGAAAGGCAAAAATGCATGTCTCTGTCTTTGCTCTTGGCCCAGTAGACATGGATCTGTGCGACCAGGTGGATCCATCTGTGTAAGTCCCTGGCTTCACAGATACAGATGAGTCTGTACATGCACTTGCCATGTGTCTCAGTAGTCCCTAGGAATCTGAGACGGGGCAGACGGTGGGGCTGCCCATAAGACGTCTGTGGAGCTGGCTCTGAGAGACACTGGGTGAATGCCGCAAAGCTAGGAAGAGGCAATTTTAGAAGAGAGAAGCTGAGGTCACAGCTGGAGGGGTCAAGGAAGTGGGGATACCAAGTGGGAGGAGATGCAGAACCTGGACTGTGGGGAGGAGAGAATGGGAAAGAACACAGTGCAGAAATAGGGAAGCAGAGCATCTGGCTAAGAGATCCACAGCCGCCGTCAGGCACAGACAGGAGAGCTGGTTTTCGTTTTTTCAAACAGAGTTGTTTCCTTAAAGGTGTCACGCCAGCTGTACCATGTGTATGCAGAGAAGGCATGTTTTGAGTGCTGTCTTACACACACGGAGTCTGTATTTGCACAGGGCTTTTCCAGAGTTTGACATATAGAATTGCATCTTAAGCACACTGGCTTTTACTCAGACTGCATTTAGAAAGCACCTAATGTGTACATGAGGTGTTTGGGAGGGACTACAATGAAGTGGGATCATGGCCCCCTGTGCTTGAGGTTCTTATATTCTAAATGGAAGAATGAAACATGCAATGCAGAGAGAAATATAAGCAACAGAAAGAAAGCATAGGAATTCTACTTTCTAGATTTCTGTTCAAGTCTGAACTCTGCCTTTTACTAGCTGTGTGGTCTTGGGAAAGTTATTTAACCTCTCTTGAGTTTTATTTCTCATTTATAAGATGAGGTAATAACACCACCATCACTAAATTATTGTGGGAATTACAGGAAGTAATGTATATAAAGTCACCTAACAAACTATATAGTATGAAGCAAATGTGGTAGATGTGGGCTTGGTCAGGCAGGCTCCCCGGAAGAGGAAGGAGCTGAACAGTGGGATGAGCAAGGCTCACCGTTGTCCAGTAGAGGACACGTTACCTGGATACAGAGCCCCATGGTGGACAATTGAGACCACAAAGACTTCTGGCTGAGCCTGGCTCTGCTAGTTAGCAGTTGGATGGTTCTGGCAGTTCTTGACTTTGCTGAGCCTCAGTTTCTTTATCTGTAAAACAGGGTGATAATGCCCAGCTCTCCAAGTGGGGTGATAAATGCCCAACTCTCCAAGTGGGGAAGATTGGAAATGAAACACATGAAGCCCTTAATAAGTTGGCTGGAGTACAGTAGTAGGAACTCAAATACGTCAGACCCTCCAACCTGGCCCCTCGCATACCTCACTACAGACCTGACTCCCACATGCAGTGGTGCCCAAAGGCAGAAGCCTTCCTACCTATGTTGAAAAAATTAGTTATTTATGCTCTGCCTTCTGCTCTACCTGCCTTCTGTCTTCACAATCCCCAGTTTCTCATCTTCTGATTATTATTTTTTTTATTTTTTTAATGTTAATTTTTGAGACAGAGACAGACAGAGCATGAAGGGGGAGGGTCAGAAAGAGAGGGAGACACAGAATCCGAAGCAGGCTCCAGGCTCCGAGCTGTTGGCACAGAGCCCAACGTGGGGCTCGAATTCACAGACTATGAGATCATGACCTGAGCCGAAGTCGGAGGCTCAACTGACTGAGCCACTGAGGCGCCCCAATCATCTTCTGATTATTAAAGTCATAATATACACATATTGCTCTCCTGCTACTGTCATAGCCACTGGGGATTCAGAAACAAATTGTTGAGAGTTGTCTTTCTTAGAGCTCATGATCCAGTAAGGGTCTGAGAGAGGGAGAGAGTAAAAACAAGGACCAAAGTAAGTAACTGCTACTCAGGGCAGGAATAGCCACAATAGACTAAGGCCCAGCTGCTGGCATGTGACAACACAGATCCAAGATTTTCCACTGAACCCAATTCCAAATCAATTTAATATTATTTTTCAAAAGAGGCAATTTGTTGGGTATGATTTAATATGTATTTTTAATGGAATACTTCAGGCATATAAAAAGCATAAGTACAATGCACAACCATGTACCAACTATCCAGCTTAAAATAAAAACCTGACTGCATTCTCCTTCCTTTCTATCCCCAGTGGTAACCTCTCTTCTGAATTTGGTGCTTATCATTCCCTGGTATGTTTTTATACTTTTATTACATATGTATGCATGTACAAATGATGCATCCCCCCCCCTTTTTTTGCCCTCCAGGTTTTCATTTCCACACGTTTGCCTTTTTTTCAAATGAGGTTGCCCTTAGGGGCCATTTATTTTACACATTTGAAAACTTTATATAAACAATACATCATCTATGTATCACTCTGCACCTTTTTTGCTTTTGCTCAACATTACATTTTGAGATGTCTCCATGTTGATACCTGTATCTCTAATTCATCCATTTGTCACTGCTTTATCATATTCCATTCCATGACAATATCACCATATTGATCTGCTTTCTTGGCAGTAGACACTGGGTTTGGAAAATAGAATCACTAAGTCCGTCCCTCAGAGTTCTCCAAGAAGCAGACACCAAGATAGGATTAGATGTGCAAGAGAGTTACTGGAGAAACTCATGAATGATAAGGGGTGTGGCGGGCAAGAATAGGCAGGGAGAGTCTGCAGACCATGATACAGGTCTCACACATGTGCAAGGGGAGTGGGGAGAAAGAGGATTGAATCAGAAGAATTTCTTCTTTTTTTAATTTAAATTTTAGTTAACATACAGTGCAGTATTGGTTTCAGGAGTAGAATTCAGGGGTTCATCACATACGTACAAAGTCCAGGGCTCATCACAAGTGCCCTCTTTAATAGCCATCACCCATCTAGCCCATCTCTCACCCTCCTCCCTCTGTCAACCCATACTTTGTCCTCTATCATTAAGAGTCTTTTGTGGTTTATTTCTCTCTTCTTTTACTACCCTTTCCCATATGTTCATGTGTTTTGCTTCTTAAATTCCACATATGAGTGAAATCATATGGTGTTTTTCTTTCTCTGATTGACTTGTTTTGCTTAGCATAATACATTCTAGCTCCATCCCCATCATTGCAAATGGGAAGATTCTTTTTGATCACCGAGTAATATTCCATTGTGTGTGTGTTTGTGTGTGTATGTGTGTGTGTGTGTGTGTGTGTGTGTGTGTGTGTGTACCACATGTTTTTTATCCATTCATCAATCAATGGACATTTGGGTTTTCTCCATAGTTTCACTATTGTTGATAATGCTGCTATAAACATTAGAGTGCATGTACCCCTTCAAATCTGTATTTTTGTATCATTTGGGTAAATACCTAACAGTGCAATTGCTGGATTATAGGGTAGTTCTATTATTAGTTTCCTGAGGAACCTCCATACTGTTCTCCAGAGTGGCTGCACCAGTTTTCATTCCCACCACCAATGCAAGAGTGTTCCCCTTTCTCTGCATCCTTGCCAATAACTGTTGTTGCTTGTATTGTTAATTTTAGCCATTCCGACAGGTGTGAGGTGGTATCTCATTGCGGTTTTGATTTGTATTTCCCTGACGATGAGTCATGTTGAGCATCTTTTCATGTGCCTGTTAGCCATCTGGATGTCTTCTTTGGAAAAGTGTCTATTCATGTCTTTTGCCCATTTCTTGATTGGGTTATTTGTTTTTTGGGTGTTGAGTTTGGTAAGTTATTTATAGATTTTGGATACAAACCCTTTATCAGATATGTTGTTTGAAATATCTTCTCTCACTCTTTAGGCTACATTTTAGTTTTGTTGACTGTTTCCTTTGTTGTGCAGAAGATTTTTATCTTGATGAAGTATCAATAGTTCATGATTGCTTTTGTTTCCCTTGCCTTCAGTGACATGTCTAATAAGGAGTTGCTGTGGCCAAGGTCAAAGAAGTTGCTGCCTGTATTCTCCTCTAGGATTTTAATGTTTCCTGTCTTACATTTAGGTGTTTCATCCATTTTGAATTTATTTTTGTGTATGGTGTAAGAAAGTGGTCCAGTTTCATTCTTCTTCATGTCATTGTCTAGTTTTCCCAACACCATTAGTTTAAGAGACTGTCTTTTTTCCATTGTATATTCTTTTCTGTTTTGTCGAACATTAGTTGACCATATAGTTGTGGGTCCATTTCTGGGTTTTCTATTCTGTTCCACTGATCTATGTGTCTGTCTTTGTGCCAGTATCACACTGTCGTGATGACTGCAGCTTTGTAATACAGTTTGAAATCTGGAATCATGATGCCTCCAGTTTTTTTCTTCTTCAGGATTGCTTTGGCTATGTGGGGTCCCTTCTGGTCCCATAAAATTTTTAGAATTATTTGCTCCAGCTCTGTGTGAAAAATGCTAGTGGTATTTTGATAGGGATTGCACTAAATATGTACATTGCTTTGAGTAGTACAGACATTTCAACAATGTTTGTTCTTCCAATCCATGAGCATGGAATACTTTTCCATTTCTTTGTGTCATCTTCAATTTCTTTCATAAGTGTTCTATAGTTTTCAGAGTATACATCTTTTACCTTTTTAGTTAGGCTTATTCCTAGGTTTCTTACTGGTTTTGGTGCAATTGCAAATGGGATCAATTCCATGATTTCTTTTTCTGTTGCTTCATTATTGGTGTATAGAAATGCAATAGACTTCTGCATGTTGATTTTATATCCTGTGACTTTACTAAAATTCACGTATTAGTTTCAGCCACTTTTTGGTGGAGTCTTTTGGGTTTTCTACTTAGAATATCATGTCGTCTGCAAATAGTGAAAGTAGAGTCAGAAGAGCTTCTGACTGTAGTACAGTTCTAAGAGTCTCAGTAAGGCCAACAGGAAGTCCCTAAGCAAAAATTATCCATTATAAGTCCCTCATGTGAGGCATGAATGGCCCAACCCAACCCTGGTACTCCTGCTGTGCTCAGTCACAGGCTGGGGGCAGTCTGAGTTACGCATCACAGTGGATATGGAGATGTGGAGGATTGGTCACCCATGTTCCCCACAGCAGGTTCTCTTGAAGAAGGTGGTCTGAGTGGTGCCAAACCCTCCGTGACCATCATACTGTGATCAAAGTATGTAGTCATGGGCAAAGAGGAGGTGGATTATTACCCTGCCTGGCAGACTTTCATTCATTCACTCGTCCTCTACCTTTGAAAACAAAGTGAGATGTTTGAGAAGGCCATCATAGAAAGTGTCATTAAAGATGGGTCCTAAAGTACTCTTTCAAGCATTGCTATTGGAGCCAGCAGTCTTGGTACGTCACTTCCACTCATTTCTTGGTGACTCTATGGAGCTCAGCTGTGAGGGATCTACAGTCAAGTCTCCAAGAGGCTCTGTGTTATGGTTCTAGAGGCAACCAGAACTGCATTTTCTTCTCCTCTCTACCACCTGGTCATTTATACAAGTCATTTCACAGTGATAGGTCTCATTTTTCTCATCCTTAGAGTAAGGATAACCAGACCCATCTCACAGAATTGTTATGGAGACTAAAATAGATGATATAAGCACAATGTTTGATACACATAGTCAGTGTTTTGAAAACCATGAGTTTGTTCCTCTGTTCCACTAGGTTATTGTTAGGGATATAGAAATCTATTTTTGGATGCAGTTATTTTTTCCCAAACTGGGAAACATTTAAAAACTTAGAGCCCTAGTTTGCAAACTCCAGCTATCTATGGCAATCAAGGTGAATCAAAATGATGTCCACTGGACCTTCTTATTCATACCCATCACTCTTTCTAAAGCAGCATTTGTGATTAATCTCACTCTAGGGCTAAATCGGTCCCAAGCGTTTCCCAGGCACTTGATAAAGAAGCTCTCTGATTTATAGCAAACACCATTATTGAGCGGTGGCAGAGAGAGGCCATTGGGGGATTTGTCTCGCTGGAAACTCTGTCTGTTGGAGCCATTTCTTCTATTTTCCTGGATGAGAGCTCAATTTATTTCAAAACAGATGAATGAGGTCCTTTTTTGCTCCCTTGCTGGGGTAGGAAGGAGACAGAAGTATAATTTTTAAAAATAAAGAATACTACTTAATATTTTAAATTTGAAAGCTCTTCACAGCTTACACAGACATCAGGATTCAACAGAAGGCTAGGCACAAAGTAGGTCCTCAGAAAATGTTTGTGGAAGTGTACAATAATCTCCTTTGATCCTCACAGTGGGCCTGTGAGGTACACCAAGTCCATTTTTCCCATTAGACAAAGGAGGAAGATGAGGTTCACAGCTAAGAAATGTCAGAGTTAGGACTCTGATATAGACCCAGACCTGAGCTTTATCAGTCACCACACCGTGGGCCTCAGTAGTCCAGGAGCTGAATCACCATGCTCATTCCTTGAGCATTCCTTGAGAAAATGCCTGAGACACTTTCCGAGATTGAAAAGCTGGTCAGCCAAGGCTGCAACTTCTTTTTCACCTGGTCTTTGGGTCCCTTTGGTTCTGTTCCAGAATACATTTATGGAGCACCTGCCTCTTACTTGGCGTTCATCTTCCTCACTTTGTCTGCTCAGATCCTGACCCTCTTCCCCAACAACCCTTACAGTCATCTTCACTTGAACATTTCCAGTGACAGAGAGATACCTACCCAGTGGAGAGGTCTTATTTGACGGGGCCAACATATTGCCCTGGAATGTAATTACCTGGACCTCAGACTTGGCTCCAGGTAGAATAGTAGCAGTGAAAAGCTTGGGCTCAGGCAGACCTGGCTTAAAGCACAGCTGTTTCACTTACTAGCTCTGTGACACTGTTATTTAACCCATAAAATGTATTCTTTGGCTCATAAAATGGAAAATAGAATATTTTATCAGCAGGAATTCTTTTGGGTGCAAGGAAGACAATACTCAATTAGTAGCAGCATAAACAATAAAGACATTTAATAATCTCACTTCACAAAAAAGTTTCAAGGGAAGCAATGCCAGTGTTGGCTCAATGACAAGGTGATATGAGAGTTCTTGGTTCGTATCTTCATGATTCTCAGGTTCATTAGAAGGCCACAGCAGCAGCAAGCATCATGTCTTAACACAGTACTTGCAAAGCAGAAATAGAAGACACCTAACACCTCCAGGTGACACGAATCTGGGGCCCAAAATCTTGGAAGGCCTACATAGTCCAAATCGTGATGTCTGCATCAGGTCACTGAGGCTCCCTGGGCTCTGATTTCTTCATTCATATGGACAGTGGGACAGTTACATCCCCCTCAAAGAATAGTTGCAGGAATCAAATACGTCAAGGGCTTGTGGGTCCTGATTTGTCAGAGGTCTCAGTAGTGAATAGTACTCTTATTATTGCTGTAGTTACTGATCTTACTGTCAGAACCTTCATCTTGCTGAGCCCTGATGACCACGTCTCCTGAACAGTCTGACCTGAATGTCCTCTGCAGATTAAGTTCGAGTGCTGGTGAGCAGGCCTCCCCAAGACGGCCTTGTCCTCCCAGGCTGTGTTTCCTTCCCATTTGGACTCCTGACAGATTTCCGTGTTCTGGACCAGGCCATTGAGCGGTAACTCTGCAATCTGTTCCGGCTGTTAAATAAACTTCTCCTGCTCCCAGACGAGCTGTCACTTGTGTGTAAATACCCCTTTACGCCTGGACTATGATTTCCAAGTCAAAATTCCCATTGCATGGGTGGCTATTAGGGTCACTCCAGATTCGAAGCCCATGAATCACAGATAATAGGTTCAAACTGAGAGGTTGCTGTGGGAATTGACTGTGTGGCCTGAAGGAGGGATGATTAGCTATTGTAACTTGGGCATGTTTTTATGGCTATTCTGGGCATCTGAGGATCACTCTCCATGTCACCATCATTAGAAGAGGTAGCACTCTGAAGGGACAATAAGCAACTCACACCCAGTGCTACCGTTTACGAGGCCCATTTATGTCTCAGAGTTGACCTACGACTTCCTCCAAACAATCCTCAGATAAGGATTCTTAGAACTGTTTGCAGTGTAATCCTGGGCCAGTTACTTCACCCCTCGGAATGTGAGTGTCTTCATCTGTTACTGGGGGGTTGTTATGGAGATTCAACAATGACAAGTTTGACAGTGGACTTCACAGTTTTGTTTCCCCTCACAGCAGGCCCCGAGGCAGGTACTACGGTAGGGTAGGTGGGCACCGGGTCATTTATTTGGCAGTGATCTCAGGGAAGCACATGTGAAGAAGTGGATGAAGAGAGACGGAAGGGAGGGAAGCCTATAGAGTACGCATTAATGAGGGGGTTAAAATTCTGGGCAGTGGGGACCCAGTCCCACAGGGGACCTGCTGACAAACTGTGGAACAAGCCCTATGTTAATTTACTCACAGATATTGATCCCCTGGATATGGGGCACCAGGGGTGCCCTTCTGAGGTGCCCCTGCTTGTGGGTGAGTGAAATCATGTGGTTCATGTGGTGCCAGAAAAACCGTTAGGCAGAAAAGGAGGCAGCAGGGTGAGAACAGGACTGGAAACTCTCCACCCTGGCTGCAGGTGAGTTCGGTGGGCCAAGGGGACAAAGGGACAGAGGGGTGGCGTCACAGGTGGTCCTGACATGCATTCTTTTTTGTTCTGTGTTGTTTTTTTGTTTTGGTGGGGGGGTTGAGAGGAAGAGAGAGCAGGGAAGGAGCAGAGAGAGAGGGGGGGAGAGAGAGAGAATTGCAAGTAGGCTCCACACCGTCAGCACAGAGCCCAACATGGGGCTCGAACCCACGAACTGCTGTCACACACTCTTGATGCACATACCTCCTCCATGCCGGCATCCTGAGCCCTGGGCATATATTTGGGGCTCATACCCATCACGAAGCCCTAACCGTTCCTATGTCTATTTTCCAGGGGAAGAAAATCGAGCTTTTACAGAGGACACTCACCTATGCAGAACGAGCTGGCATCAAATCCAGCTCGGACTGCAGCGCGTGGGCTCTTAAGGGAAAGCCTAACCAGAACGTTAGCCTGCTGCACAGAACTGGGAGACTCACACTGTGAGGAGCTTGCCCAAACAACGCTGAAAGGTGATGCTAGTCACTATTCTATTTTTTTTTCTACTATTCTATCCTCATACTGATTCAAGAGGCACCTCTCGTGGTGCCTGGGTGGCTCAGGTCATGATCTCACAGTTCGTGGGTTTGAGCCCCGCATCGGGCTCTGTGCTGACAGCTCAGAGCCTGGAGCCTGCTTCGGATTCTGTGTCTCCCTCGCTCTCTGCCCCTCCCCTGCTTGTACTCTGTCTCTCTCTCTCTCTCAAAAATAAACATTAAAAAATTAAAAAATTTAAAAAGAATAGATCATCTTCAATTCTGTGTTGTACTCGATCAGGCAATGGCCATCCTTTTGGAAATGACCTCTTTTAACTAATAATCTTACAGCCCAGACTAAGACAATGCTAGAATATAAGAATCAGCAGGGGTATAGCTGTTTGGATGCTGTAAAAAGCATATACATGTTAACTATATTCAAAACCCATAATAATCCTGGGAAGTAATCAGGGCAGATGTTACAATCCCATGTTGCTCCCCCCAAAATAAGACTAGTCATGTTGTCCTCGATCTCTCAAGGCTACTATAACATCAGAAGAAAAAAAATCAAATTCAACTTGTCTGTGTAGAAAAACAATAATTGCTTTTAAAAAATATCTTTAAATATAGAACAACAGAACACTTAAGTAGACCATCCATCATCCCTAACCTACAAAAATATACTGGTCAAAATTAATACATGTTAATTTTACTTTATATTCTGAAGAGAAGAAGACGGCAATCTGACTTCAGACCCGTGTGGCCCAGGATGAGGTCCCAGGCCCCTTATGGTCCACAAAGATGGTACTGGGAATCTTTTAGCTATGCTTAATATTTCAGAGAGCCTAACTAAAAATTTTATATTTTCTCTCACATAATTAGGCCACCCAGACTAATTAAAATCACAAATTTTTCTCTTGGCTAGAATTTTGATAATACCAGAAATCACATGATGATCAGAGGTCCTGATTGGTGTCTGATGATATCACAAAAATTCTGAGACGCGCAAGCAGGATCACACTGTGACTTATGCCCTACCACACCCAACTAACTCAACTCCTAAACAGCCAGCATAGCAAGAAACCCTAGTCACGAGTCTATACCCTCCACTCCTTCAAGACAGAACTGTGTGCTGTAAAAGTCCATGCACACAGTTGGGTCATACAAAAGGGGTCCTTGATTAAAAGGCTGGGAGTCACTGGCCTACCTCTAAAGGCTATTGGTTCTCGGATAGAAGTTAGGGGTTGGTGTAAAGGGGTATATACTGACAGGGTTCCTTCCAGTAATGAAGTGAGAGATATTTCTCACCACAGATTAAGGAACTCTCTAGGTCCGAATAAAAACAACGTAAGGAGCACCTGAGTGGCTCAGTCGGTCAAGCTTCTGACGCTTGATTTGGGCTCAGGTCATGATCTCATGGTTCATGAGTTCAAGCCCCGTGTCAGGCTCTGTGCTGATGGTTCAGATCTTGCTTGGGTTCTCTCTCTCCCTTTCTGTCCCTCTCCCCTACTCTCTCTCTCGCTCTCTGAAAATAAACAAAAAACCACATTACAAGATTATTAATAAGAATTTTAGCCCTCACATATATGAATGTACTTAAATATTTTTACCACCTGTCATAGAGTATTAAAATGAATGCATTTAAGAGAAAGGAGGGTTCCCAAGGGAGGGGTGAAGGAAATGAACACTCTTCATCACCACTTCCTTTATGAGATTTGCCACCTGGAGTAGCAGTAACTAGCTGGAGAGCACAGACTTTGGAGTCAGCAGATGAGGGTTTGAATCTCAGTTCTGCCACTATGAGCGGAGTCGTGCTGGGCACACAGTTGCCTAGTATCTTTGAGCTTTGGTTTCCAGATAAAAAATGTAGGTAACACCTCCCTCCACAAAGAGTGTGGTATTGCTCAGAGAGCACCGGATTACAAATCAAGAACCCTTTCCTTCTGATCCCAGTTCAGACGTTCACTTGAAGTGCATCCTCGGGTAACTTGACTCACTCCTCCAAGCTTTAGTCTTCTTCCTTATGAGTAAATAACACCACTTGTCCTTCCAATCACATGGGTTGGTTTTGAGGATAGGAGCAACGGAAAAAAAAAAAAAATCTTACGGATGATAAAGCAAATACACTAATGCAAATTTATTATCAACAGAAGCAAAACTTAGGCAACATTGTTTTTGCTCAGATTAAGTTATCATTTCTGAACCAAATCTATAAAGAATTATCTTGTTTCTTTGCCTGCTGAAAGAGGAGAAACGTAACAGGTTTTTATTCCAGTTTCTGAACAGGCGCTGTGGTTGTATGTGAGCCACTCTGTTTGTAGGGTCCGACTGTAACCATCCTCAGCTCCAGCCTGTCGGGATCAGCCTTCCCCTGTGGTGGTTACTGTTTCTGGGTTGCTCTTTAGAGATTGCAGTTAGTATTCAAGGTTTTGTTTCAATAGTTGCAAGGTAACCTTGGCAGCTGCTTGCAGCCATCTTGACATCAGCAGGGAAGAGTGAAACCAGAGCTGAGAAAAATCACAGAGAAAAAACCACTGCTCTAACGATATCACAATACTCTGGACTAAATCATGTCCAAAGCTAGTGTGCTTCTGGGCTTTTTTGTTAGGTGAGGCAATAAATTTTGAGGTTTTTTTTTTTTTTCCTGTTCTTGCAAGTAAAATAATCTTAAGAAATACACCATACCACATTGAGCAAGTTTCGTTAACCCTCTCAACTTCACTATCCTGATCTACAATGGGGGGTAAAATAATACCTATCACACACAGGGCTACAGTGAAGTTCATCAGTGCTTGAAGAATGTTTAGCACGGTGCTTGGTACAAAGTAAGCCCTCAATAAATTGTGGCTATTTGTATTATGTTTGGCGCTCTACACATTAAGCTAAATGCTTTCAGTACAACACCTTCCTTAAGCATCATGTCAACCTCACGACAATCTTTTTTCTTATATAATTTTTTTTAAGTGTTCCTTTATTTCTGAGAGAGAGAGAGAGGCAGAGTGTGAGCAGGCGAGGGGCAGAGAGAGGGAGACACAGAATCCGAAGCAGGCTCCAGGCTCTGAGCTGTCAGCACAAAGTTTGACGAAGGCTTGACCCCACGAACCGTGGGATCATGACCTGAGCCAAAGTCGGATGCTTAACCGACTGAGCCACCCAGGCACCCCTACAAGGTAGGATTTCTTATCCCCATTTTACAAATGAAAAGAAAAATGAGGGTTAGAGACTTGAAGTGACTCGTCCAGGGTCCTATGGCTACAAAGAGGCAGAGATTTCATAACATATAACTGTTTCCTTTTTTATTTTTTTCATCATCCTTTGCCCCGGTGATGTGAAGTGTACATCATCAGTAAAATACCAATTGGATACCTATGTCAAAAATCATTAGTTACCAGAGACATAGCAGTAAATACACATATTCTTTTTGAATTTAGTTTTAGAGGACACCCTTACAATGACCCGGATTACAGGAGAGTTTAGATTGAATTTGTGCCTTGTATTTACTGGCATCATGCTCCTAACAACTGAGAAACTAACCAATGACACCTAAATCCTATAGGCACATGAACAGCCCTGTCAGTATGGTATGCAACTAAATGCAGAGCTTAGAGGTCTTTTCCATATAGAACTTAGAGCATATGTATACATATTACATCCAACTATTTAATTTCTCCTAAAACCCTGAACCGAAATGTAACATTTCTTTTGTATTTTGATCCCATGGGTTAAAAAAAATGTCTTTTTCAGGGTGCCTGGGTGGCACAGTCGGTTAAGCGTCCGACTTCAGCCAGGTCACGATCTCGCGGTCCGTGAGTTCGAGCCCCGCGTCGGGCTCTGGGCTGATGGCTCAGAGCCTGGAGCCTGTTTCCGATTCTGTGTCTCCTTCTCTCTCTGCCCCTCCCCCGTTCATGCTCTGTCTCTCTCTGTCCCAAAAATAAATAAAAACGTGGAAAAAAAATTTTTTTTAAAATGTCTTTTTCACAGGCACTATAAAGGAATTCTCTTGATACTTTCTCTGTTCCTTCCGACATGTCAACTTATATATGTTTCCTAGGAAGTCTGAACAGTACAATTAGATGTGATAACGGGATGGAAGGAAATATCGACTAGGGCCTCCACGACACTATTTTCTCAGGAAATATACAGGGAAATCTGACGGCGTGTCTTACTGTTTACCTCTAGGTGACATTCTCCAAACGTCTTTACACGTTATGGAATGCCTCAGACAGGACTGCAATGGCTACAACAGTTAATCTGAACCTCCTCCTTGCAAATGTTATCTTGTGTGCAGATCAAGAAAGTCCTTCCCACTCATCTGTAGTAAGCCCTGGAAAATATAAGCAGCAGCCCCTGAAATTCTCCTCATAACTAGTACATATCTTGTCTAAGGAGAGGTGTCAGGACACATCCCAAATGCGAAGTCACGGGCTTTCAGAGGCAGCGGGGAGAGGCTCCACTGTCCTAAATTGCCTCACCCCCTGCCTCTTCGTGTACATTTTTTGATGGAAAGGTGTGAGAGGAGTGCCTAGAAAGTCATCCTGCAGGTAGGTGATCCTGATTTTATAATTAGGAGATTTTTACGTATACTGAAGCCCTATATGAGGATGCTAAGACACAACAGAGGATGGCATTTGTTCCCTCTGATAGCATAGTTTTAGATATCTGAGAGCTGTGGAGACAGACTGATCTGCAGCCAGACAGATGTAGCTCTGTTCTTCCTAGGTGAGAGTCCCTGGGTGTACCACATAACCTCCCCAAGCCTGCTTCTCATTGTAAAATGAGGCCACTACAACCTACCTCATGGGGTTTTGGAATAAATGGGTCCAGCTCATAGCAGACAGTCAATAAAAGACCGTTTATTTCCCCTGCAATTCTCTAAGAAACCATTTAATGTAATGTGTCTTTAGAAAAATGTCCCTACCAGGAAGAGAAACTCAACATCACTAGACTGCATCAGTTTGGGAGTAGAAATAATTTTATACACATAATAATACACTTTAGAACCCTATTTCCAGATTTCCAGAATATAGAGTAATTTCTGAGTACCGCTCAGGCTGTGCCTAGTGCTTCTTCTCCCACCTCCTTCCAACCTTTTACTGATGTCTGCTGCCCAGGGAGGTCAATTTGTGGGTGGCACCTTCTCCCACATCCTTGGTGGTACCCTCGATGACAACAGGGTGGTTGCCTTCTCTGAGAACCCCCAAGACTCCCAAATTGTAATGTCGTGAAGGGCCAAGATGACACAACTTTGTTAGGACTTCACAACATTAGCAGCACACTGTGTCTGCAAGGAAATGACCCTACCTCCTTGTTGTGTTTCCCATTGTCACTTGGACCACAAAGAGCACTCCTTTTGCCTCCTATGAAAACAGCTTCTTCAGCTTCTGCCTAGACAGTCCTTTTTCCCCTCGGAGTCCATAAGAGAAGACCAGTAAGTTCTCTATCCCAAGGTCCCCTGTTCCACATAATCCTATCCAAGTGCAAATCAACTTCTGTAAACAGTGCTTCAGACTGATGGTCAGTTTCCCAGTTCACCATAACCACCCAGACTTTGAGCTCCAGTTTAGGTTCAGGTGGAACTCTCTCTACAACAAGAATTACTGCACATTCTGACTTCTCATCCACTAGAGGTCTGCCTCCAAATCAAAACCAAGTATGAGACAGAGTAAAACATAATACAAATTTATTCTGTGACATTTTCTTCATTGAAGATATTTTAAAATAGATTAAAATACATCAATATTTCATGAAAATACCTAGGAGAAGAAGTTAGGTAATACCTGTAATATACATGATTTGACCCTGAATATACAATTTTTGTATTTCAAACATCATTTTTTTTAAAAGGAACATAAAAATGGTAAGAATTGCTGCATTCTTCATATATCCCATGTCTCATAAATTTTAATTCAACTGCCAGTTCTTTTCTCAACTATATATGTTAAGGGTATTTGCTTCTGATTTTGAATGGTAGGAGTATCCATTTTCTGTTTCTTAGCAGTGATATTTAGGTCTCCTTTTTCCGATTCTTCAAGAAAATGCTTCATGCTGAGTTTGAACAGTAATCGAGGGTCTGGTCCAGAAAGTGGTGGGCAATTACATATCTCTCTAATTTTAAGGGCCTACAAATGAAGAATACAATACTCTGTGTATATATGTGTGTATATATAGTGTATATATACATATATATACATATATATACACACACATATATAAATTTATATATACATATAAATATATACATAAATTATTCCAGTAATTCCTACTATGCTCTATGCAAAACAGTGAAATATAAGAATACATTCTATATTTTTGGAATAAAAAGTATCTTAATTACAACATGTGAAAGAGGACCATAGAGACATTCCTGGTAAATAGTTACATTTTTATTATTTGTTTATACAATAATATATTTGAAAAAAATATCTGCAGTGACTGCCTGATGTCCTATTAGGGATAAATGAGAGGTATCTCTATGATTTCAGTCACACTACAGCTGACTGTGAGAACACCATTCAGATTTAAAAAGATCTGAAGACTCCAAGACTTTCTCAAGGAAAGGAAAACAAGAGGATATAGAAATATGAACATATTGAAGAAAGATACATGTAACTAGGACAGTCTGAGGGAGCATTGATGCTAATAACCTACAAGATTAAGCAGATCAAAATCATGACAATTTTCAATTCCCGGAAAAACAAAATGCTACAGGAAAAGCAATCACAGAATGATGACATGGTTCAGCTGTGACTGGTGTTTACAGTTTTAAAAACAATGAATCTTGATCTACCCCAAATCACAAACAAACAGCTGGAAGAGGGAGAGCTGGATACATGTGGGTGCATGCACAGGTGTATCAGTGATAAGGGAGCCCTTCGTTCTCATCCTCTACGGGGAAAAGTAAATTGGAAATGCTTAAAACTGGAAAGTTAGGAAGTAGCAATATGACTATGTGATGGTAGACGTGGTGGGAAATACCAAAAGAATTATTTAAGAGCTGGAAATGGTTACCCTTAAAACTGAGGGCAGGTAGGGGGATTGGAGCTTTAAATAACTAGACTTGAAGATCTATGTGATTCTCTACAGTGGTTTCATAAAGGACTTTAAGACATAAAAACTAAAATAGTGAATTAAAAAAAATTTTTTTAATGTTTATTTTTTGAGAGAGAGAAAGAACACGAGCAGGGGAGGGGCAGAGAGAGAGGGAGACACAGAATCCGAAGCAGGCTCCAGGCTCTGAGCTGTCAGCACAGAGTCCGACACCAGGCTCAAACCCACGAACCGTGAGATAATGACCTGAACAGAAGTCGGGCGCTTAACCGACTAAGCCACCCAGGTGCCCCTAAAATAGTGAATTTTTAAAGCAAAAACATTTTATATCTAATGGGGGTTAAAAGAAAGATATTTAGGGGAAGGAGCTAGTTTAGTTTCTTATTACTTATAACTTTAATTTTTTTTTTCACGTTTATTTTTGAGAGAAAGAGAGACACAGCGTGAGCAGGGGCTGGAGGTGCAGAGAGAAAGAGAGAGAGACACACACAGAATCCAAAGCAGGTTCCATGCTCTGAGCTGTCAGCACAGAGCCCGATGTGGGGCTCGAACCCAGAAACCAAGAGATCATGACCTGAGTTGAAGTCAGACACTTAACCAACTGAGCCACCCAGGCACCCCACTTTTAACTTTTTTATAGTGATGGATGTTAAGGGATGTAAGTAAAGCTGGGAAGGAAACAATCAATGTTTGTGGGGATAGTAAAATTCTAGAAAGATTAGCCTACCAAGGTCTCACTGTTAAATATTGATGGGGGCAGAGAGGAGGAGGGGTAGCTGGGGAGAAGACCTGAAGGCTGAAGGACAAGAGGGAAGAGGTACGTGGGTACCTGGAAAAAGAGCATTCCAAGTACCAGCAGCAGGGATGCAAGGACCAGAGATTGAGTGTGCCTGGACTGTTCTAAAACAGTGAGGAAGCTAGCACAGCTGGAGCAGAGCAGGGCATGGGCAAGAGCAGATTATGTAGGCTCTTATTGGTCATAGGGTTTTAGGTTTTACTATGAGTGGGGCTGCCTCTGCTATTTGTGGGGTCCATGGCAAGAATAGAAACACTCAGATAACATATGTTTAAATATCTAAAAGCAGTAAGTCAAGCTAATAAACTACTGTAGAAAACATGTTCTATTCTCCCACTTTGAGAAATACACATTCAAAATGACCCTGAAGGCAGGTACAAAACTAGAATTCTTGAATTTTGGAATGTGTAAGGTTGCAGGGAACCTACCCACTTCCTGTCACTGGCCTGCTGTCCACTCCCTTCTCCTATCCCTGGCTTCCTGGGCACTATGAGGAGCTTTGTGTGCATGTGTCCAAGGGAAGAGATCCACACAGGCCCAGAAGCAGGCTCAAAAGTGTTTGGGCAAGGAATTCCATTATCCCAAATACCCACAGTGCCACATGGTAGGGGCATAGGTTCTTAGATGGGAATATTCCTTTAAGTTCCAAAGGAGAGAAGGGCATGCAACCAGAGGAAAACCAGAAAAAGGTCTTCTAAATGGGTAATGCCAGGGCAGGAGCTTAGATCTAGGAACACTTCTGATTCTGAAGAAGGCTATGGTTTACCAAAATAAACTAAAGAGGAAAAAGCATTGAAGTGAAATTCTGTGGTGACAGGGGCCTCGTCTGAATTTTCTTTGTATCTCATAATCATCTACTGAGCATTAAAAAAAAATGTTCATTAAATGTAACTGAAAAATCAAGAAAACGTTTCACAACTATAGCACTGAAATAAACAGAAAGTCAGACCCTCAGCAAAATGGTGACCTACTGCCCAAAGCAGAACACCTTTGAGAGTGCAAGATGCTATTAAAACTCAACTGAGGGGCGCCTGGGTGGCGCAGTCGGTTAAGCGTCCGACTTCAGCCAGGTCACGATCTCGCGGTCCGTGACTTCAGGCCCCGCGTCAGGCTCTGGGCTGATGGCTCAGAGCCTGGAGCCTGTTTCCGATTCTGTGTCTCCCTCTCTCTCTGCCCCTCCCCCGTTCATGCTCTGTCTCTCTCTGTCCCCAAAAAAATAAATAAATAAATAAAATTAAAACTCAACTGAGACATCAGGCACAAAATGAGCCTGCCCTGGCAAAATGGGGACACACAGTCCACTCTTGCTTTAACTCCTTTACAGCCATGCTGATGTCCTTTTCCAAGTGAGAAGCCGCTATGTTATGGTTGCTACATCACATGCCTGAGACCTTCACTGGTGTCAGTAAAGGGGCAAGTATGGAGCCTAGCAAGTAACAGCTGGTAAAGCTGAGTTTAGCAATGAGAGATGCAAAGCAGCAAAGGGAAAAGCAGAATGCCATCTAATCTTTTATGTTCGGTAAAAGCTTCTCTCTCTCCCCTAAGTCCTTTTATTCAGTCTTTTTACATAGTTCTAAATGGCCAATATTTAGAACACCACACTGAATGATCTGCTAGGTACCCATCAGTCAGGATACATAGTCATGATCCCTGCCCTCACACAATTTACTTTGCATTTCCCCATCACTGGGCATTTGAATTGTTTCCACAGTTTCATTTTGTTTTACTTGGCTTTAATAAATGACCCTATGAAAATCTTTGCTTAAAAAAATGTTGTAACTTCCATTTGGGTTTACTTGAAGTATACCTGCCAAAAGAATGATGTGAACAGAGTATACTTTTAGTTTATACAGGACCAGACTGCTTTCTATCAGAAAGGCTTTACCAACTTATAATGTCTTCAGCATACAGGCCTATTATCTAAGTTATTCATAATCAGTATAACATAAGATTTCATGATTTTCCACTAGATAATAACCATATAATTCCAAAATTAGAAACCTTAGAAATCATCAGCTGCAGTTTACAGATTGAGGAAATTTAAACCCCAAAGAGGTTAAGTGACTGGCAGGGAACAAAAAATTGCTTGGCAAATGTTTATAGCAGCTTTATTCATAATTGGCAAACCTTGGAGCAGCCAAATGCCCTTCAGTAGGTGAATGGATAAGTAATCTGTGTTACATCCAGACAGTGGAATATTATTAAGCCCTAAGAAGAAATGATCTATCAAGCCATGAGAACACATGAAGGAACGTTAAATGCATATTAAGTGAAAAAAAAATCTATCTAAAAAGGCTACACAGCATATGATTCTGACTATATACATAACATTTTGGAAAAGGCAAACAATGAAGACACTAAAAAGATCCACGGTTGCTAGGGCTGAGCAAGGAGAGAAGGACGAATTGGCAAAATATTTGTGGGGCAACGAAACTACTCTATGTCATACTGTACTGGTGAATACAAGTCACTATACATTTGTCAAAACCCACAGAATGTACACTAAGAGTGAACCCTAATATAAACTATGGACTCTGGGTCATAAAGATGGGTCAGTGTAGGTTCACCTTCTGTAATAAATGTACCACTCTGGCACAGGACTTTGATAGTGGGGGAGACTGAGCAAAGGCAAGGGGTATATGGGGAATCTCTCCTGTACCTTCCATGAAATTTTGCTGTGAACCTAAAACTGCTCTTAAAAATAGTCTAATTTAAAAAAAAATTTGGGAAGAGGCACAAAAGTAAGAAGACTTAGGAAAAAAAAAGGGGGGGCGCCTGGGTGGCGCAGTCGGTTAAGCGTCCGACTTCAGCCAGGTCACGATCTCGCGGTCCGTGAGTTCGAGCCCCGCGTCAGGCTCTGGGCTGATGGCTCAGAGCCTGGAGCCTGTTTCCGATTCTGTGTCTCCCTCTCTCTCTGCCCCTCCCCCGTTCATGCTCTGTCTCTCTCTGTCCCAAAAATAAATAAACGTTGAAAAAAAATTTAAAAAAAAAAAAAAAAAGAAAAGAAAAAAAAAGGGATGAGAATCTACTTCTGTTGTTTTGTTTTTAATCCTCTTACACTACATGCTTTCGTACTAAATTTTTTGCACCACATTGTTTCTTGAGTAAATCTTTTACTGAATAAACGTACTTTTGAGATGTCTGACCTACATTTAATTGCTAGAAAAACTATATATTCTTCATAAAGGTATTCTATGAATATTTCTACATGTGTGAATCCTCTCCTCCAACTATCGATCAAGCAAAATCCTATTAGACCACAGACATTTCTATCAAATCTTCATCTATTTTGCACAGCAAGATTTTATCACATATGTTGGTAAAATATTTTTATTTTCTACTGTCCTTTCCACGTTTATTTTATTACATTTCAGGGTGTCAACATCTTTTATTTTTATAAATTCAAATCTATCTTATTAAATATAGCTTCATCTCCTTAAAAGTCAGCAATATTTTCCCACAATACAACAAGAATATGCCTTTCTGTTGCCTTTACTTCGTTTTCTGCATTTAACTGTACGTACTCTACATAACACGTACTTAATAAATACATGGTGGATTTTAAACAAACACCTATAAAACACAAGCTATGAATAAATCATTATAATAAATGTCATAGGGAAAACACTCTTTAAGAATCGAGAGTCTAAGAGAAAGCAGGAATGTATTCTAATAACAAAAATATACACTTCTAAGAATCCCAAGGAAGATTTGGAGTTAAATATGGAATTAGCCAACCTAAGGATTCCCACTAGACATGAAAGAAACTAACATATACTGTTCATTTTCTATGTGCCTTGTCCTGTACCAGGTATTTTACTTATCTAAATTGGCGTTATGATATGAACCACTTTTAATATTTATTTTTGAGGGAGAGACACAGAGTGTGAGCAGGGGAGGAGCAGAGAGAGAGGGAGACACAGAATCTGAAGCAGGCTCCAGGCCCCGAGCTGTCAGCACAGAGCCCGACACAGGGCTCGAACTCACAAACCGTGAGATCATGACCTGAGCTGAAGTCGGACGCTCAACCGACTGTGCCACCCAGGCGCCCCTGATATGAACCACTTTTAAAATCTTGGGCCCGATGTAGAGTATTTGTCATTGAAATGTCTTAAAAGAGAGAGAGGCAAGGAAAGAGGGGAAAAGGCAGGACCTTACGACACAAATACTTAAGTATGTACATAAAACAGGAGATATTATCACAATTTTTTTTTAATATTTTTTTTTCAACGTTTATTTGTTTTTGGGACAGAGAGACACAGAGCATGAACAGGGGAGGGGCAGAGAGAGAGGGAGACACAGAATCGGAAACAGGCTCCAGGCTCTGAGCCATCAGCCCAGAGCCCGACGCGGGGCTCGAACTCACGGACCGCGAGATCGTGACCTGGCTGAAGTTGGAGGCTTAACCGGCTGCGCCACCCAGGCGCCCCATATTATCACAATTTTACAGATGAAGAACCTGAAGGTTAGATTAGGTAACTTCTGCAAAGTTAGGTGGGTGGTAGATCCGAATTAAAACCCAAAGCTCCCAAGACCGCTGCTATTTTTATTGTACTTCCCTTAAGCATCCTTTTCCCATTATCAACTATTAGTTTGCTACATGCTAAATTTCCATGAGGGAATGTAACTGCTACTCAACTGTACTGCCCAATTTTTCTATTTTTAACCCAGTATTATTTAGCCTATCTTTCCTATTATGACCTAGCATGCTACCATTTAACAAATATTCATTAAGCATCTCAGGGACTGTCACAGGCTCTATGGATACAACAGCGAACAAGGGCCTTAGGTTGTAGGGGAGGAGACAAGACAATAAACAAGTAAACAAGATCACTTTCATTGTGTACATGAAGAAACAAAACCGTGAACTTTCTTAGAGAGCAGCTGCATGGAAGAAGGGCTATTTGAGATGGGGGGAATCGAACAAAGCCTCCCAGGGGAGATGATGTTTGTGTAAAGAGCTGAGGGAAGAATATTTCAGGCAAGAAGATTGAGTAGAGAAGCTGTGAGGAGGAAACAAGCGCAGTGTGTAATCACTGGAATCAAGGAAAACCTGGGGGAGAGGGACACATGAAAACACTGGAGAAGGAAGCAGTGGCCCAATCACCTGACTCAAAGACTAAGGAATTTGGATTTTCATTCTAAATTCAAGAGATGTCATTGCAAGGTTTTATGCAGGGAAATGACATTGAAAAGACCTTTCTGGCTGCTATACTGAAAACAGGCTGTCGGGGTTGAGGTGAAAATGGAGCAGGAGGATTAAACATGAGCTGGCTGCAGTGAATTGGGGGAGCGAGCGGGGGATGCTGGTGACTTTACTAGGGCGGTAGCAGCAGGAATGGAAAAGGCGAAGTCACAGGATCTTCTTGTGGGAGGACACAGAGAAAGAGGAAAGAGAGGGATCAAAAAGGATTCCTGAATTCTCTCCTGTGTTCACAGCATTGCTTTCATATGCTACCCACGTATCTGAGGATAATTTGCTTGCTCCGAGGAAATAATTATTGTTACTTGGCACTGTATTGTTTGTTGGTTCATGCCCAGTCCATAAATTCTTTTAAAGGTATTTTTTTAATCAATTTGTGAAAACAAAATGTTCATAAAATGAATAATTAACAATGTCCCTTTTTTGAAGCTAGAGTTAATTATTCGTTGAATAACAGTTCTTCAAACTTTCAAAAAATTCTTCAAAGTAAATCCCCACCAGGCCTAGCTAGGTGCTCTTTTCTTTGCTAATTTGTTATGACTATGGATTTCTAATACAGTCGTTTTTATTTATTTGATTTAATTATACCTTACCTCTTTCCCCGAGAATTAATTTGAGGGGGTACATTCTCGTTACAATTTCTACTTCTAGATGTACCCACATAGGCAGTTCTCTCTCTTACACATACACTTATGCATGCACACATTTTAATTACTTCTGATCTTGACCTGAGCCATTAATTAACACCATCTACCTAAAAATAACATGCTCTCAAGTATTTTGGTTTTCCTGCATTTTAATTATTGTAGCTTTTCTACTGATCCTATTTATATTTTACTCTTTGTCTGTCTGATTCAATAATTTCCACTTTGACACAATTTCTAAAACAATTAACTATTAAAATTTTGTTTATTTCTACTTAATTTTATTTTCCCTGTCTGGGGCACACTGTATTTCTCAATTTCCTTTCTCTTTTTCTCTATTACTAATACAGACATTTAAATTGATAATTTTTTGACATATATGTTTGACACTCAATCCATGAAAATATAACTACAACCACTACAAAATTTTTTTATTTTAAGGCATGTTCTCACTGTTTATGGATTTCTTTATTGTCCTACATATACAATTTTAATTTTCATGTATTTGCCCATATTTTAATTTTTGTTATATTAATTTTACTGTACTATGTTCTGATAATTTGAACCACATTTTTATATTAAGTATACACGTTTCTGCCCGAGTTAACGACTAATATTTTTATGAAAGTTTTGTATTTTATGTATTTGTATTTTATGAAAAAATACATCTTTTTCCTAGCATTTCGTTTTTTATGTCAGTTGAATCTTATTTTTCATAGTTTCAACTCAATTCTTTGTTAATTCCTTACTTGATCTGTAGTTTTCTAAGAATAGTAGGGTGGAAGCTATAATCACAGTCATATATAAACAAACTAAACTACATACTCTAATTCTTGATCGTCAGTAGATTCTGGAAAGAGAACTGCTGCTGAATACTTCGTGGCATATTGTTTTATGTGTTCCATGTATTAAAGTTTCTTCTATTTCAAAAGAAAGAAAAGCTGGTTTGGCTAGATAGCACACTCGAGTATATTACCTCCATTGTTCGTTGTTTTATCTCTTTTCCCCTAAACTCTTATACTTCTCCAAAGTCTAAAAGGAAAAATTTAAAGTCATTCTTACTCATATGTGTCTTTAAATTTTCTCTTTATATATGGCAGCTTGTAAAATCCTGTCTTTGCAATGAAGATTAAACACTTGATAGATTTATATACCTAGGCAACATCATTTCAGGGTTTCTCAGCCATAATGCTTTGGGATTCTTCTAAAAGCCCACTCTGAGAAGTGTTATCTAAATCAAACATGTGATACAGAAATCACAGTCAAAGAAACTAAGGCGTAAGTGAAGGTTCTGGACTTTACCACTGTTATATGCAGCCCGACTTGTGTCTTTTCAGTATTCTTCCATTTTTCAGATATTTTTTTTAGATGTGGGTCTTTTAGTTTGGTTGTGCTATGTTCCTTTATCTCCAGCATCAATAAGTCTTTGCTCTGGGGCATCAATTCTGCTCTTCCCAGCCTCCACTGAAACTTTTAGAGCTTGTCTGCTGTATTCACAAGTTTAGCAATTTTCTGGAACGGATGTATCTTATGTTTGTAAAATCATTCTTTCTTCTTCTGTCACTTTCAATGTAGGTAGATGAGCCTTCTCATGCCAGCTTCAGGGGGCACCTAGCCTGTCTTCTCCAATGCAGTAAAGCTTTTAAATTATACCTGAGACTTGGGGTTTTTGTTTTTTGTTCTTTTCAGATTTTTCTACTCTTTGAAGTTTATCCTACTGGAAGAAAATGGGCATTTCATGGGCATTTCAGAGGCTTTTTGTGATTGTTATTTTAGATTTAGTTTAGATGAGGGTCCTTTCGGTGTTATTAGTTAAGGGCACTCAGACGCTAAATGTCTTTTAAATACAATTACCTATGATCATCTTTCTTTCCAACTATCATGTACTCATCATCATTGTGATGTTTTAAAAACCTCTCTTAACTACCTCTTAAATCTACTCTTCATGGGAGAAAAATGTGGCTGCAACATCTTTTATCCCGTTAGATTTGATTTGGTTGGTCTGAGCTCCTTCTTCATTGTTCTATATAGATTCCTCCTGAAGACGCACATACAGGTAAGCCTTTTAAGACAGAGGACAATGATAGTCGCCTCAATCAAGAAACTTCTCAGGTTGATGAAAACCTGGCTACAGAGTCCTAAAAGCATTACCCCACAATCACGTGCTGGCCTTACGAGAGAAAACCATGTTGACAAAGGAAGGGTCAGGCCACCACCATTCAAATCCCTGATCAAATGTGTCAACACTAATGTGGAGCAGCCAGATTAAGGGAATCCTAATATGAAAAGCATAGCTTCACTGCCTATAAAATATTCTTGTCAAAACTTAACTTCTGTCTATAGGTATATAGAGAAACAAGTGTTAAAAAAAAGAATGAATAGGCCCAAAATAGAGTCACCTCTGATAAGCCCCACATCATCAAACCAAGACTTTAACTACTAATCTAACTGCAGTTTCAACCTCTTCCAGAAATAGAATTTTAAACCAGTAAATCTGGATTTTCCTGGTCAGCACTTAGTGAGGTAATCTGCCAGACAGTCCCCTTCTGTCCCCCAAAGAAGGATGAGGTAACCCCTCTTTCCCTGTGCCCTTCTGCCTACAGAAGTCGCTATTTCATTCAGCTCTTTGGAGCTCCTTTCCATTGCTAGATGGGATACTGCCCAATTCATTAATCACTGAATAAAGCTAATTTAATCTTTAAATTTACTCAGCTGAATTTTGTTTTTTAACACAAGTTAGGTTAGACAATCTCACCAAAAAAAAACAAAACAATCAAATATAGACTGTGGGGCTAGATTTGTTGAGCAAGTCAATGGCATGTTTAAAAACAAACAAAAACGGGGTACCTGGGTGGCTCAGTCAGTTAAAGGTCTAAATTCAGCTTAGGTCATGATCTCACGGTCCATGAGTTCAAGCCCCATGTCAGGTTCTGTGCTGACAGCTCAGAGTCTGAAGCTTGCTTCAAATTCTGTGTCCCATCTCTCTCTGCCCCTCCCCACTCACACTCTGTCTCTCTCTCTCAAGAATAAGCAGTAAAAAAATTTTTTAAAAAGAGAGAGAGAGAAAATAAATACAACAAGGATGATGGCTATGTGACTACTTAAAAATAACAAATCCTTCCATGTATATATAAGCCTGACAGGATGATTTGATTTATTATCTTTACTTGAAAGACAAAAGGATGACAACAGAAAATAAAAACCGAAAAAAATGTGAAAGACTTGGAAATGGGCAAAAAAGATCATCGGGGTATCCTCTCCAGTGCATCCTTCAGCGTCACCTCTGCCTTTCATGGTCCTAGAGTTGTCTTACAACTCTGTAAGTAGTAGAAAACTATTAACAATGCAAATACTTATCCACAGAAATGTAAGTGAACCATCTGGTGGAATGCAATTGATTATTGCCTCATAACAGATCAATTTTGCATTTATTTGTAAAGTCATTTCAGCATTCCTACTTGTCTATATTCTTAGGGTTCTTAAATTCTCCTGTAAGCTCCCTGTAACCTATTACTGGCTCTTTCAGTAATAGTAAGTTAAAGAAAATCTCAGATATTGTTCATCTTATATTTGCGTAAGTCATGATTTTACCTTAAAAATTTTTTTTCCCTCTAATTCATTTTCTTTCATAAACTGCAATGAAAATTGGAGTCGGATTAGTTTTTTAAGGGGTCTAAAAATTAATTATAAACAACTAAAATTTTAATAAATACAAACAATTAAATTTAAGGCCAACTTGGCACAGGTCAATTTTCTTCTAGAAAGATAAGAAAAAGTTTTCAAATAAATTTATAATCAAACACTCCTGACGTGAGAATGATATATTATGAAATGGCTGTATTTTATTCCCAGTAACAACTGAAGTATTTATGCAACTGCTAGTGCACATCAGGACTCTTCTGGGCTCTATATATCAAGGAAAACAGTTATCAATTACTCACTCATAAAAAATAAAACTATAATAATTAGGTTTTAAAGAAAGAAAAAAAACAGGAGAAAAAAACTATTGGCCACAGAAGCTTTATAATTAGGTTAAAAGCTTCCTTTGAAAGTAGAAACCAAGTCATTTCAAGAGGAAAAAAAAATCACCTCCAATTTTTTAATGTTTTCTAAAGATATCATACTTTTCTTTCCTCTAAAAGCATTTTTGTTTTCCTAATAGCCCATTCACTTCAGCCTCAAGTAGATACACATCACATGCACCATAATGTTTTTTTAAGGTTTTAGACAATGTTACTGTCAGGCTTCCTGGCTTTATATGATTCAGAGGCCAATTCAATTACAGCAGCTGCTATGATATTTGCCTTTTCCTCCACACTCTCCACATCAGACAAAATGAAATTCTGTAAGGTGAACAGTGTATGCTTGTGTACACTGGCCAACAACGACATTTCACTTCAGTGTTAAACACCCGTATTTCCTAACTCGTGAGATGTGTAATATTAACGATTTATGCATTTACTTTGTCCAATTATAAATGCATAAGAGAGATTTACAGGAGTTCAACTCCCAGCTTCCTGAAAGTTTAAAGAATTCAAGATAAAATGAGATTAAAATGAATGCATTTATAGCCTGCTAGTAGCTATAAAAACTGAATGTGGTAAATTTGAACATCAAGATTTAAAAAACAGTTTAAAAATAAGGCTGACATTGAAAGCTCTAAGAAACATTAAGAAATAAATCTTATTCAAAATTATTATAATAATATAACCCCAAACAACAATAAGGCCATTGAAATGTTTTTCCTTTATATTCTGTCATTCTCCACCTCTTCCCCCTAACCAAGAAAAGGATGGCAGAGAGTAAGATGGTGAGAGAAACAGAAAATAAAAAATTCAGTCTCAATGCTTTTGGTTATAAAATAAATCTTTCAGGTAAATTTCTACCCTGGGTTATCTTACAATTTCCCTTATTCACATCTATTCATCCATATTTTATAACAGTCTTTATAGGAAGAAAGTTAAACAACGTTATCTCTTTCAAGGACAACTTATGTTATACATAAATTTAAAATCTGAACAGTGTAAGTAGAATTTTAAAACTGTCATACCACTAAACATCAACAGGTTGATGTAACATCTGTTCTTCAATTTTTCACCCAAGTTGTTATGGTAACCAAAATACGTGGAGTATTTGTTTCCTAAATTTAACTGATTATTTCAAGTAAATAAAATTATAGCATATCAGCTTATTAACTACAAATATTATTAATACTATAACCCTATACTTATCCTTTTTAAATGCTAGTGAATTATATTTAATAGGCATTTCTACATGCTTTATACACATTAAAAGAATAGCAAGGGTATATATTTTTTCTAACTTGGGGGCATTTTCTTGATTTAAAAGCAAAACAACAAAACAAATAACGTCTATTTTCTAAACAATATACTAAAGTACTTCAAAATTATACGATTTTAGTGCTTTGTAGGAGCTATAGATCACATTCTTTCCAAACATAAGTCAATCCTATTACTCTTCTAGTCCCCTGCTCAAAATTTTCCACTGGAGGCCCATCTGTGAGCAAAATCCAAAGTCCTTACGTTGACTACAAATCCCACGTTCTCCCTTGCTTCCCCATCCAGCCACACTGGTTTCCCTGTAGTCTCTCATATACACCAGGCTCACTCCTGCCCTAGGGCCTTGTACTCACTATTTCTTCTGCCTGGAAAGCTGTTGTCCTAGGAAGCCACATGGCTCATTCTTTCATTTATTTCAATTCTTCATTCAAATACCATCTTCTCAGTGAAACCTTCTCAGACTGGCCCCAACCTCTACCACCTGTGCTCACACGTTATCTATCTGCTATGGACTGAATTGTTCCCCCTGTCCCAAATTCTTACGTTGAACCCCTAACCTCTAATGTTATGACAGTATTTAGAGATGGGGTTTTGGGAGGTAATTAAGTTTAGATGAGGTCATGAGCGGGGAGCCCTCATGAAGGGATTAACATGCCCTTACAAGAAAAGAAAGAGACATCAACACGCTATCTCCCCCCACATATCCTTACACAATGTTCTAGAAGGCAGCCATCTGCAAACCAGAAAGACCTTACCAGAAACTGAATCTGCAAGAAAATTATTGGATTTCTGGCCTTCAGAATTATGAAAAAATTAATTGCTGTTGCTTAAGCCAGAACCTTGATCTTGGTCTTCTAGCCTTCAGAACTGTGAAGAAATTAATTTCTGTTGCTTAAGCCACCCAATCTCTGGTTGTGGCAGCCCAAGCTAATACATTGTTCTTCTTGTATTTTCCTCATCAACAGTCATTACTAATATGCAATGTATCAGTAATTTATTCTATACATTACTAATTAATGCTATTTACTGTCTGTCTCCCTTTACTGCATACATAATAAGCTTCATTAGGGCAAGGTTTTCTGTCTATTATGTTCATAACATCTATGGTCTGACATAACATGTAATCAATAAATATTTGTTGAATGCACAAAATACAGATTTTAAAATAAATGTTGATATGGTATGGTAGAAAATAATACATTTCTTTGATGATATTCAAGGAATCCAATAAGAAATATATAATCTTTAATAAGCTAAATTTTTTTAGAAAATAAAAATTATCAAGATTTGGGTTCTCACAGAACCAAATCATCTTACTTTCCTGATTTTCCTGATCTTTTCTCCTCTTATAAATCTGATTTACCAGAAGCTCAATCTTTATCCTACTAATTAAATAGAGAAACTACCTTATACAGTTAACTCTGTCCAGCATCTTTTTCTCTGCTTACTTCCTAAGTGAACTCATCCGTTCTGCTTCAACTATAACATTTTCAAGCAGCTCTGAAATCCTCATCTCTTGCCTAGATTTCTCTGTCCTATGGCGCGGTATTCCCAACTATCTTTGAGATGTGTATCACTTCAGGGTTACTGTCAGCAATGTCAAAGACAGAAGCTTTAGATAGAATATAACACTGCACTCACTTAAGTAAAAAACAAAACAAAACAAAAAAACAACAAAAAACCAAAAACCAACGACAACAAAAAGCAGTCTTTATTAGTAGTAGTCTATAGATTCACATAATTCTATATACTGCCTGAGGAACTGCTTTCTTTCATTACAGAAATTAGACTTACAATGTTAGGGAATTCCAATCTCTGAATTATGACTATGTATTCTAATTAACAATATACTCTTGTACTATCAGTTTCACTTCAACCACTGAATTATTCCCAATATTGTAGTAGAGTTTTATTACTTTCAAATTGAATTTAATCACTTGGGGGGAAAATATAAGAAATTATATGAGGTTTTCAAATTAAGTTTCTAAACTAGGATAGTTTATTTTTAGAAGAAAAAAATCTCCCAGTGTTTTTCATCATTGGTTGCCAAATAACATTTGCTTCTCCAATCACTTTTCCTCATACTTACTAATCAATTCATTATTATTTTAAAGACTTCTCTAACGCATATTTCTTACAGACTTTAGGACAGGCTTCAGATGAAAGTTGGCTAGAAGTCATTATTCACTTTACACAAACCATATACTTTTAGAATTTCACTGAGCAAATACGCAAAGAAAAGAAATTCTGAAAGAAAACCATGTGGTTATTATGACTTTAGAGACAGGCTAAACCTCCCAAGGTGGTACAGGGTCCCGGGTCTCAGGGAGGACCAAGAAGATTCTCAGAGCCAGTGACCTTCAGCACTCATAAATTACTAATGAAACACATACGATACCAGTTCTATGTTGCCCTATTTTAAGATGAAGGATTATTATACATTATATCAAGTAAATTTCACTTATGTTTCTTTCTCAAAATGTTTTCCTTCAAATTAGGAGTATAAACGAAGTATATTTAGAAAGGTCTGGCTATCCCCCAGTACTCATGAAAGGTACAAAGTGTGCCCAAACTGTCAACAAATTCTCTCATTATTCCTTTCAAGATATATCCAAAATCTCACCACTTCTCTTTCTCTCTTCCACCTCCATAACGTCTTACTAGGATTATTGCAAGAGCCTACTAGTCTCTCTGATTCTGCCCTTGCCCCACTACAGTCCACTCTCCACACAGGAGCCCCAGTGATCACTGTAAAACACAGGAGTCAGGTCAACTCTGCTGAAAACCCTCTACTAGCTTTTCCCCATCACTTGACATAAAAGTCAAGTCCTTACAGTGATTTAGATGACCTTCCATCATCTGTTCCCCTTAAGTTTCAAGCATTCTCCCACCTTTCCTTACTCCATTCAGCCCCAATGTCTTCCTTGCTATTCAATGAGCACACCCAACATGCTCTCACTTTAGGTCCTGTGCACTTGCTGCTTCCTCAGCTTAAAAGACTCCCTCCAAATATACATAAGATCGGCTCCCTGGCTTCTTTCCAGGTTCTATTCAGTGAGGTCCTTCTTAACACGTGAACAGAAACTAGCAGACTTTCTCCACTGCCCAGCCCTCTCTATTACCTTTGACATGCTTTGTATTTCCCATCGTGCTTATCACCACTTGACATACCACACGTACGTTTGTTTATTATTTGCATTACCTAAGTAAAATGCTAGCTCCAAGAAAGCAAAGCCTGTTTTGTTTTGTCCTTGCTCATTCCCAGCAACAGAACACAGAATAGGAGATTAGTAATGAGTATCAACAAATACTGATCACATAAATTAATGAATGAATCTTGTGATTGTTTCTTATCTTAACTAGATGCAGGCTACTATTCCTTCAAATTGCATACCACTACATTTCAACTTTTCTTATGAGAGGTCATATTCCCTGTTGTATTAAGAATCAATTTGTACTTAGCATGAAAGTATCAAGAACCATATCTTACTTCTATTGTATCCCCTGTACCTACTAGCATCATTTCTTTCTTATAATATGTACTCAATATTTCTTAAGTTGAATTTGAAGTTATACTGAAAGATACTTTTATAATACACCTGGATCTGTTGTTATCCTTTAGCAAACAGCCCAATACCAATTCTTAAATTCTAAAGAATATTCCGCTTTTACAACCAACCAGCAAATTTAATGCAAGTGAAACAGAAAAGAGATGTAGCCTGGCTTAGAGATGTCTGACAAGCATTCTGCACTGATGTGATAACTAAAGAACACATTTTGAATGATGTTAAGTCAAAAGATTTTCAGAAGATAGTAAAAACTACTTGAGGGAAAGCTGCTTCAACTTGATCCATTCTGGAGTTCTACCCAAAAACAAACAAACAAAAAAACCAAAACACTACACGGCACATACTTTACCTTTATAAACAAATAACTAAAAAGAAACTAATACAAAGAGATTTTTTTTTCTAAGAAAACAAATTCTAGCATCAATATCAAGATAACCAACTGACCTAAAAATTTGGTACAAGTCATTAATGGGTATTTTTAACAAGCTTTTTAACAAAGGTTAAATCACCAAGAAGATATTAAATTAGGATCAATATGCTGAAAAAAAATATGCCTTGAGTTTTAGACTTTAGCCAAATCAGTTAAGTTTAAAAGGTATGATACTAAAAAGGTTAAACCATCCACCAACAAGAAAAGTCAACTCTACTCCAATTTATTCCCCAAGACTTGTGGACAAACAGGATTTTACTTTTCAGTCAAGTCTTTTGAAAACTGATAACCCATGATTACAGTAATCAAAATAATTGATAGGCTAGACTAGAACTCTCTTTTTCTAAACATAAGAAGTAACAACATGAAAAATAAGTGATACAGTAAAAATAAAGTCTTGCCTTATACAGTCTTAGCTCACCTGAGGTATGAGTCTATCCAAGTGCTCAGCTCGATTTCCATGAGAAGGGTGTGTGGATAACCATTCTGGCAACTTGGGATGACCCTGGAGGCTATCTGCAAATTCCATCTGCTGCCAAAACACTGAACTGGCTCTGACGTCCACACAAGCCTAGAACAAGAATTAATGACAGAAAAAAATGAACTTAGTTATGAGAACATTTTTAAAAATTTATCTTTATGTCATTACATTTTAAAGGCATTTTCTACCATTATTTGCACATGATATATCTGATCAAGGACTGGTATCCAAAATATAAAAACTCAACATCCAAAAAACAAATAAACCAATTAAAAAAATGGGCAGAAGACATGAAGAGAGATTTTTCCAAAGAAGACATCCAGATAGCCAACAGAACATGAAAAGATGCCTATCGTCACTTATCATCAGGGAAATACAAGTCAAAACAACAAGATATCACTTCACACCTGTCAGAATGGCTAAAATCAAAAACATAAGAAACAACAGGTGTTGGTGAAGATGTGGAGAACAAGGAACACTGGCGCCCTGTTAGTGGGACTGCAAACTGGTGTCATAGTGAGAAACAGTATGGAGACTCCTCAGAAAGTTACAAATAGAACTACTTTATGATCCAGCAATGCACCATTGGGTATTTACCCAAAAGATACAAGAGCATGAATTCGAAAGGATATTTGCACCCCTGTGTTTACAGCAGCATTATTTACAATAGCCAAAATATGGAAGCAGCTCATGTGTCCATCAATTGATGAATGGATAAAGAAGATGTGGCATATATATACAAAGAAACATTATTCAGTCATGAAAAAGAATGAAATCTTGCAATTTGCAATTACATGGATGGAACTTGAAGACATAATGCTAAGTGTAGTAAGTCAGTCAGAGGAAGATGAATACTATATGATTTCACTCATATGTGGAATTTAAGAAACAAAACAGGGGCGCCTGGGTGGCTCAGTCAGTTAACTGTCCAACTCTTGATTTCAACTCAGGTCACGACCTCACAGTTTGTGGGTTCAAGCCCCAGGTCAAGCTCTGTGCTGACAGCGTGGAGCCTGCTTGGGATTCTCTCTCTGCCCGTCTCTCACTTGTGATCCCTCAAAATAAATAAACACTGAAGAAAAAAAAAAAGAAACAAAACAAACAAGCAAAGGAAAAAACGACACAAAACAAGAAACAGATTCTTAATTATACAAGACACACTCATACTAGAGGGGAGAAAGTGGAGGGATGGGTTAAACAGGTGATGGGAATGAAGGAATGCACTTGTGATGAGCACCAGGTGTTGTATCGAAGTGTTGAATCACTGTATTTATACACTTGAAACCAATATAACACTGTATGTAAACTGGAATTAAAAACTTAAAAAAAGCAAAAAAAAAGTAGCAAGAAACAAAGAAAAAGGCATAGGAATGAAAAAAAAATTTTCTATCAGTATTTTAATAAAAGAATAATATACTCATTACTTTTAAAAAACCTCATAAAATATAGTATTAGAGAAGCCCAGAAGAGAATGCCCACCCTCTCTCTCCATGTATAACATTGACAGTACACTCACTCCCAAAGATAACCCATTATTGTCAGTATGACATATATTAAGAACACGTATTGAAGGCAAAAATCTTCCACACAAATTAGTATTTTGTTTTCATAAAAGAAAGGTTTTAAAATCTAATCCATTATGCCAAGATGGCAGAACAACATGGAAGATTTTTTGCGTCTCTACTCCATGAAATGCAGCCAGATCAACACTAAACCATCTTACACACCTAGAAAACTGACCTGAGGATTAACACAACAATTTGCACAACTTGAACCACAGAACTAGGCAGGTACACAGCACGGAGAGGTGAACCAGAGGAGAGAAGCCACAGAGGGCAGGGAGCTGTTTTTACGTGCAGAGAGAGGACAGAGACGGGAGGGGTGGGGAGGAGAGTATGAGCAAAGCACCCCCCACCAAAAGAAGCTGGAGAGAAAGTGGAAAAGTGGAAACAGCCACAGGGACTGAACAAAAAAGGGAGAAAGGAGAAAGTAGAGGGTTTAAATTCCATTAAGACTCTATAAAGAAGGGGAGCACAGTCTGAAACTCTGCAGCTCAATACCTGGCAGGGTTCTGGTGGGAAGGATGAATCCCCAAGAGCGGAGACCAAGGTCCAAGGGGTCCATGGGACACATGGGGAGTGGCAGTCCCCCTGCTGGGGACATTTGGTAGAGGCTGTGCAGCCACCCCACAGGCAAAGGTACCAGCAGACCCCGGAGAACAACCACATTCACTGGTGTTGGAACAAGGATGTTAAGAGCGAAGCCTGGAGCCAGATGTGTGTTGTGATTTTCCATAAACCCTGAAACACTGCTGCTAAAAGATCATGCAAACATTTTCTGAGGCGGGCTGGCACCTAGGGGCAGTCTCTGGGCATCAGCAGCAGCACAGTCTTGCAAACATTCCTGGGGATGGTCCACACCCAGCCATTGCTCAGTGAGACCCTCCGCCAGAGGATCTGAGTGGGTCAAAGCCACAGTCCCTCAGAAGTGAGGTGTTGGGAAACACAGCCACATCTGAGATAAAACTCAGGATGGAGGTGCTACCTGGCAGCCTGACAGCTTAGTCACGGACAGTGCAGAAGTGGGGAAGGGACACAAGCCAGAGACTAAGGAGGGGTGCTTGACTGCCAGTTGTGGAGAGCACAGAGTTCTGATACTAGAGACTGGGTAGCAGGGTGACACCATTTTCACCCCTCCCATGCATGCACATACATGCCTAAACACACCACAGCAATCCACCCCAGTAAGCTAAGCAGCACCAGCTAGTGGAGAACTGAGCCATTACACTAAACCCCACCCAACTGGGCCAACAGTGCTCTTGACAAACACAAGACTCTCAACCTGCTTAGTTTACAGACTATAAACTGCTTCACAGCTTGACTTCTATGGGAAACCAGTTGTATCATTCTTAATTCTGTTTGCTTGTCCTTTTATTCAATTTTTTTCTCTTTTCTCATTTTTGAATACAGAAAGAAAGAATTTATTTTTATTTTCCATTATTATTAAAAAGATTTTTCTTTCATTTTTTTTCTACTATATTTTTTACTTTTTCATAGATTTTTAAAATTCTATTTTACTTTCATTTCATTTTATTTTATCGTATTCATTTTTCAAATTTTCAAACGTTTTCCTTTTTCCTTTCTTTTTCTTTTGTCTTTGTTATCTTTTCTTATCTTTCCCTTTTTTCTCTAATCTGTCCAGCTTGCTTCAACAACCAGACCAAAAGACACTGAGGATCTAGCATCCTTTATTTTATTTCTTTGAATGTTTTTAATTTTTTAATTTTAAGGGTTTTTTTTTCTTTTTTACTTTATTAATTCCTTTTTTTTTTCCTTCAAAATGACAAAACAAAGGAATTTACCACAAAACAAAGAAAAGGAAGAAATGACAGCCAGGGACGTAATGAATACAGATACAAACAAGATGTCTGAACCAGAATTTAGAGTCACAATAATAAGAATACTAGCTACGGTTGAGATAAGATTAGAATCCCCTTCTGCAGAGATAAAAGAAGTAAAGCTACTCAGGATGAAATAAAAAATGCTATAAATGAGCTTCAATCTCAAATGGATACCACAGGGGTAAGGATGGATCAGGCAGAGCAGCAAATCAGCAATACAGAGGAAACTAGGGAGAAAATGAGGCAGAAAAAAAGAGGGAGACTAAGGCAAAAGAGCATGATACAGAAATTAGAGAACTCGGTGACTCATCAAAAAGGAATAATATCAGAATCATAGAGGTCCCAGAAAATGAGAAGAGGGGAAAAGGGGTAGAAAACTTATGTTAGCAAATCAAAGTGGAAAACTTATCTAACCAGGGGAAAGACACAGATATCAAAATCCAGGAAGCAAAGAGGACTCCCATTAGATTCAACAAAAACCGACCATCAACAAGACATATCATAATCAAATTCACAAAACACTGAGGCAAGGAAAGAATCATGAAAGTAGCAAGGGAAAAAAAGTCCTTAACCTACAAGGGAAGACAGATCAGGTTTGCAGCAGACCTATCCACAGAAACTTGGCAGGCCAGAAAGGAGTGGCAGGATATATTCAATGTGCTGAATTGGAAAAATATTCAGCCAAGAATTCTTTATCCAACAAGGCTGTCATTCAAAATAGAAGGAGAGATGAAAAGTTTCCTAGACAAACAAAAATTAAAGGAGTTTGTGACCACTAAACCAGCCCTGCCAAGAAATTTTAAGGGGGACTCTCTGAGGGGAGAAAAGACAGAAAAAACAAAAACAAAAACAACAAAACAAAACAAAAAAAACCACAGTCCAAAAGCAAAACAGATTAGAAAAGACCAGAGAACACCACCAGAAACTCCAACTCTATAGGCAACATAATGGCAATAAATTCATATCTTTCAGTACTCACTCTAAACGTCAATAGACTAAATGCTCTAATCAAAAGACACAGGGTAACAGAATGGATAAGAAAACAAGTTCCATCTATACACTGTTTACAAGACACCCACTTTAGACCTAAAGGCAACTTCAGATTGAAAGTAAGGGGATGGAGAACCATCTATCATGCTAATGGTCAACAAAAGAAAGCCATAGTACCCACACTTGTATCAGAAATCTAGATTTTAAAATAAAGACTGTAACAAGAGATGAAAAAGGGCATTATATCATAATTAAGGGGTCTATCCGCCAAGAAGACCCAACAATTGTAAACATTTATGCTCCAAATGTGGTGGCACCCAAATATATAAATCAATTAATCACAAACATAAATAAATGCGTTGATAATAATACCATAATAGTAGGGGACTTCAGTACCCCACTTACAGAAATGGACAGATCATCTAAACAAAAAGTCAACAAGAAAACAATGGCTTTGAATGACACACAGGACCGGATGCACTTAACAGATGTATTCAGAACATTTCATCCTAAAGCAGCAGAATACACATTCTTCTGCACTGCACATGGAATATTCTCCAGAAGAGATCACATACTAGGACACAAATCAGCCCTCAACAAGTACAAAAAGATTGAGATCATACCATGCATATTTTCAGACCACAATGCTATGAAACATGAAATCAACCAGAAGAAAAAATTTGGAAAGATAACAAATATTTGGAGACTAAAGATCATCCTACTAAAGAATGAATAGGCTAACCAAGAAGTTAAAGAGGAAATTAAAAAGTACATGGAAGCCAATGAAAATGATAACACCACAGCCAAAACCTCTGGGACACAGAAAAGGCGGTAATAAGAGGAAAGTATATAGCAATCCAGGCCTTCCTAAATAAGGAAGAAAGGTCTCAGATACACAACCGAACCTTACACCTCAAAGAGCTGGGAAAAGAACAGCAAATAAAACCCAAAACCGGCAGAAGACAGGAAATAATAAAGATTAGAGCAGAAATCAATACTATCGAAACCAAAAAAAAAAAACCACCACAAAACAAAACAACAACAACAAAAAAAACCATAACAGGGCAATGAAACCAGGAGCTGGTTCTTTGAAAGAATTAAAAACACTGATAAACCCCTAGCCAGTGTGATCAAAAAAGAAAAAAGGACACAAATAAATAAAATCAAGAATGAAAGAGGAGAGATCACAACAAACACAGCAGAAATACAAACAATAAGAATATATTATGAACAATTAGACATCAATAAAATGTGCAATCTGGAAGAAATGGACAAATTCCTAAAACATATTAACTACCAAAACTGAAACAGGAGGAAATAGATAATTTGGACAGACCCATAACCAGTAATGAAATCAAATTAGTAATCAAAAATCTCCCAAAAAACAAGAGTCCAGGGCCAGATGGCTTTCCAGGGGAATTCTACCAAACATTTAAAGAACAGTTATCACCTACTTTCTTGAAGCTTTTCCAAAAAATAGAAATGGAAGGAAAACTTCCAAACTCTTTCTGTGAAGCCAGCATTACCTGGATTCCAAAAACAAAGACCCCACTAAAAAGGAGAACTACAAACGAATTTCTCTGATGAACATGGACGCAAAAATCCTCAACAAGACACTAGCCAACCATATCTAATGATATATTACAAGAATTATTCACCACAACTAAGTGGGATTTATACTTGGGATGCAGGACTGGTTCAATATCTGCAAAACAATCAATGTGATACATCACATCGATTAAAGAAAAGACGAGAACCACATGATCCTCTCAATAGATGCAGAGAAAGCACGTGACAAAATACAGCCTCCTTTCTTGATAAAAACACTCAAGAAAGTAGGGATAGAAGGAGCATACCTCAAGATCATAAAAGCCATATATGTAAGACCCAATGCTAATACCATCCTCAATGGGGAAAAACTGAGAGCTTTCCCCCTAAGGTCAGGAACAAGATAGGGATGTCTACTCTCAATTGTTATCCAACATAGTATTGGAAGTCTTAGCCTCAGCAATCAGACAACACAAAGGAATAAAAGGCATCCAAATCAGCCAGGAGGGAGTCAAACTTTCACTCTTCGCAGATGACATGATACTCTATATGGAAAACCCAAAAGATTCCACCAAAAACTGTTAGAAGTGATCCATGAATTCAGCAAATTCGCAGGACATAAAATCAATGCAGAGAAATCGGTTACATTCCTATACACCAATAATAAAGTCATAGAAAGAGAAATCAAGGAGCCAATCCCATTTACAATTGCACCAAAAATAAAATACCTAGGAATAAACCTAACCAAAGAGGTGAGAAATCTATATACTGAAAACTATAGAAAGCTTATGAAAGAAATTGAAGAAGACAAAAAAAAAATATTCCATGCTCCTAGATAGGAAGAACAAATACTGTTAAAATGTCAATATTACCCAAAGCAATCTACATACTCAATGCAATACCTATCAAAATAACACCAGCATTCTTCACAGAGCTAGAACAAAAGACCCTGAATAGCCAAAGCAATCTTGAATAAGAAAAACCAAGCTGGTGGCATCACAATCCCAGACATCAAGATGTATTACAAAGCTGTAATCATCAAGACAGTATGGTACTGGCACAAAAACAGACACTCAGATCAATGGAACAGAATAGAGAACCCAGAAGTGGACCCACAAACGTATGGCCAACTAATCTTTGACAAAGCAGGAAAGAATATCCAATGGAATAAAGACAGTCTCTTCAGCAAGTGGTGCTGGGAAAACTGGATAGCGACATGCAGAAAAATGAACCTGGACCACTTTCTTACACCATACACAAAAATAAACTCAAAATGGATGAAAGACCTAAACACAAGACAAGAAGCCATCAAAATCCTAGAGGGGAAAGCAGGAAAAACCTCTTTGACCTCGGCCGCATCAACTCTTTATTCAACATGTCTCCAGAGGCAAGGGAAACCAAAGCAAAAATGAACTACTGGGACCTCATCAAAATTAAAAGCTTCTGCACAGAGAAGGAAACAATCAGCAAAACTAAAAGGCAACTGATGGAATGGGAGAAGATATTTGCAAATGACCTATCAGATAAAGGGTTAGTATCCAAAATCTATAAAGCACTTATCAACCTCAACACCCAAAAAACTAACCCAGTGAAGAAATGGACAAAAGACATGAATAGACACTTCTCCAAAGAAGACATCCAGATGGCCGACCAACACATGAAAAAATGCTCAACATCACTCATCATCAGGGAAATACAAATCAAAACCACATTGAGATACCACCCCACACCTGTCAGAATGCTAACATTAACAACTCAGGCAACGACAGATGTTGGTGAGGATGGGAAGAAAGAGGATCTCTTTTGCACTGCTGGTGGGAATGCAAACTGGTGCGGCTACTCTGGAAAAAAGTATGGAGGGTCCTCAAAAAACTAAAAATATGACTACCCTACAACCCAGATACTGCACTCCTAGATATTTATCCAAGGGATACAGGTGTGTTCTTTCGAAGGGGCACATGCATCCCAATGTTTATAGCAGCGCTATCGACAATAGCCAAAGTATGGAAAAAGTCCACATGTCCAACAACAGATGAATGGATAAAGAAGATGTGGTATATACATACAATGGAGTATTACTCGGCAATCAAAAAGAATGAAATCTTGCCTTTTGCAACAAAGTGGATGTAACTGGAGTGTATTATGCTAAGCGAAATTAGTCAGAGAAAGACAAATATCATATGACTTCACTCCTATAGGACTTTAAGATACAAAACAGATAAACATAAGGGAAGGGAAGCAAAAATAATATAAAAACAGGGAGGGAGACAAAATATAGAGACTCTTAAATATAGAGAACAAACAGAATTGCTGGAGTAGTTGAGGGAGGGGCTATGGGCTAAGGCTTAAGGAATGTACTCTTGAAATCATTGTTGCACCATGGGCTAACTAACTTGGATGTAAATTATAAAAAATAAATAAATTATTAGATAAAAACAAAAGAAAATAACAAGAATATGTTAATGCATATACAATATAGAAATATGTAAACTGTGAAATCAGTAACATAAGGTGTGGTGGGGGGAGGAAAAGTAAAAGCATAGGGTTTTTGTATGTAACTCTTATCAGCTTAAAATAAGCTATTTTAACTATAAAACATTTTATGTAAGTCCCACGTTAACCATGGAGTACCTATATAAGATACACAAAAGAAAAAGACAGGAATCAAAGAATATCAATACAAATATCAGCAAACCACAGTGACAAAAGGACTAAAGAACTATTAATACAAAGAGAAAACAATTAAAATAGCAACAGTAAGTTCTTTCCCTATCAGTAATAACTTTAAATGTAAATGCATGAAACTCCTCACTCAAAAAATAATGTCTGAGAGAATTAAAAAATAGATCTAACCAAATGCAGTCTACCAGAGACTCATTTAAGATATAAGGACACAATGGAGATTCCTCGAAAAACTAAAAATAGAACTACCCTACAACCCAACAATTGCACTAGTAGGCATTTATCCACGGGATACAGGTGTGCTGTTTCAAAGGGACACATGCTCCCCCGTGTTTATAGCAGCACTATCAACAATAGCCAAAATATGGAAAGAGCCCAAATGTCCATCAATGAATGAATGGATGAAGAAGATGTGGAATATATATACAATGGAGTATTACTCGGTAATCAAAAAGAATGAAATCTTGCCATTTGCAATTGTGTGGATGGAAGTGGAGGGTATTATGCTAAGTAAAATTAGTCAGAGAAAGACAAAAATGATATGACTTCACTCATATGTGGACATTAAAAAACAAAACAGGTGAACATAAGGGAAGGGAAACGAAAATAATATAAAAACAGGGAAGAGGACAAAACAGAAGAGACTCATAAATATGAAGAACTGAGGGTTACTAGAGGGGTTGTGGGAGGGGGGATGGGCTAATGGGTAAGGAATCTACTCCTGAAATCATTGTTGCACTATATGCTAACTAATTTGGATATAAATTTTAAAAAATAAAAAATAAAATAAAATAAAAAGATACAAGGACACATACAGGTTTAAAGTGAAGGACTAGGAAAAAAAATATACTATGCAATTAGTAACCAAAAGAAAGTGGAGGTGGCTATACTTAAATCAGACAAAATAGACTTAAAAACAAAAATTGTCACAAGAGAAAAGGGCCATTATATAATGACAAAAGGATCAATAAACATGGACACTATAATAACTATAAATATACATGCACCCAACATCAGAGCATCTAAATAGATAAACATTGATAGAACTGAAGGGAGAAACAGAGAGCAATACAATAGCAGTGGGAGAATGCTAGAAGCTACTTTAAGTAATGCACAGAACATTCAGATAGAAAAATTAAGATGGAAACAGTGGACTTTAACACTATAGACCAAATTTATCTAATACATATACACATTAACATAAGCAGATACTCATCTTCTCAAGCATACATGGAACATTCTTCAGGACAGATCACATGTTAGGTCACAAAGAGTATCTTTTCCAGCCACAACGAAATGAAAGTAGAATTCAGCAGCTGAAGGAAAACTGAATATTCACAAATATGTGCAAATTAAATAACACACTCCTGAACAACCAATGGGTAAAATTAAAAATGAAAAGGTAAATTACAAAATATTTTTGCAACAAACAAAAACAAAAATACAACATATTAAAACTTATACAATGCAGTAATAGGGGAGTTTATAGCAATAAACATCTACATTAAAAAAATCCCAAATAAACAACCCAACTTTATACCTCAAGGAACTGTACAAAGAAGAAGAAAGTAAGTACAAAGTTAGCAGAAGGAAGTAAATAATAAAGATTATAGGAGAAATAAACAAAATAGAGAAAAGTAAAGCCAATAGAAAAAAAAATCAATGAATAACAGCTAACCTTTTGAAAAGATAACTGAATTAACAAACTTTTAGCTAGAAAAAAAAAAGACTCAAATAAACAAAGTCAGAAATGAAAGAGGAGACATTACAACTAAAGTCACAGAAATAAACAAGATGCTAAGAGAAAACTACAGTTACTTGCCTCCAAACTGCATAATCTAGAAGAAATGGATAAGTCCTGGAAACATAAAAGCTACTCAGACCAAATCATTAAGAAACAGAAAATCTAACCAAACCTAAAACAAGCAAGAAGATTCAATCATCTAACAAAAAAGAAACGTCCAGAACCAGATGGGCTTCACAAATTAATTCTACCACACATCTAAAGAAGAACTGACACCAATCCTTGTCAAAATCATACATAAAAGTTGACAAGGAGGAAGCACTTCCAATCATTTTGCAAGGTCAGCAATATCTTGATACCAAAGCCAGACATTAAGAAATATTAAGAAAACTGCAGACCAAATGTCCTGATAAACACAGATGCAAAACCCCTCAATAAAATACTAGCAAACCGAACCCAAGAGCTTACTGAAAGAACTGTAGAACAGGGGGAGTGAGGAGAAATGGCAGAGTAGGAGGATCCTAAGATTATCTCCTCCCATGGATATATCAAGGCAAGAAATACATGCTGCGCAACTCACGGTGTAAATGAACTGAAGATTGACAGAACAGATCTTCCACAACTGAAGACATAAAGGGAAGGTCACAACAAGAAGGGTAGGAGGGGCACAGACACAGTAGGGAACCAAACTTATGGCATAGCAATCAGTACAGAGGAGAAATAGTAACAGGTGTGGAAGAGGTAGGGGATCAAGCCCAACATTTGGCACTTCCAACCCTGAGGACCCGAACCAAGAAGGCAAATCCCCATAACACGTGGCTTTGAAAATCAAAGGGGCTAAATTCCAGGGGAGCCAGAAGGCTCTAGGGAACCTAGTCTCTGTGCTTATAAAGCCAGGGCCCTGTATTACTCAGTCAGAGACCCAGCACAGAAGCACCAATTTGAAAAGCATCTGTGTTATACATGAAGGTGATTTAGTGTCTGATTTTAGGATATATGCCAGAGCGGTAGGAATCTGCAGATTTCTCTGGGAACAAAAGTGATGACAGGCTCCATTCTTTTTGTCCTCCTTTAGCCTCATTGGCTGGATGTTGTAGGAGCCAGTTCTGACACTCTCCATCACTTTGCTGGCACCATCTGCCTATTTCAGCATTCCTCTACAAACCTACCCCAGCAGGTACTCCAAAGCAGCAACCGCCCTGCCACACATGGCAAGCAGCCAGGCCAGGAGCAGTGCCCCTTTGAAGTGACTGCTGTCCAGGAGAGGGGAGCAATAAATCCCACCCCCTAGCACGGCTATAGTACCTACAGCCAGGTTTCTCAGCCAGGTGACAAGCCCTGCCCACCAGTGCACCTACAGCAGTCACAGGAGGTCATCACAGACAACGAGGCTGAGGGCTGGCCCCATCTACCAACATACCCAAAGTGACTGCCACCAATCCTCAGCCAGCTGCACGAGGGGCAAGCCATGTCCACCAGCGTGCCCACAGTAGTTTCAGCCACTTGTCGTTGATGCAAAGGCTAAAGGCCAGCTCCGGCCACCAACACACCCTCAGTACTCACAACCAAGCCACAACAGGAAAATGCATTCAAGCCCACACAGGGAATACCCCTAGAGCACCTGGTTCTGGTGACCAGGAGGGACTGTGCTACTGGGCACTACATGACACCTTTGACATAGGCCACTACTTTCAAGACCAAGAGACATATCTGACCTAATTAATACACAGGAACAAACACAGAGAGTTAGACAAAACGAGAAGACAGAGGGCTGTGTTCCGAACAAAAGAACAAGACAAACCCTAGGAAAAGAACTAAATGAAATGGAGGTAAGTAATCTATCTGATGAAGAGTTCAATGTAATGTTCATATTCACCAGACTTGAGAGAAAAGTGGATAAACTTCAGTGAGAACTTCAATAAAGAAATAGAAAATATAAAAAAGAGCCAGTCAGTGCTGACCATACAATAACTGAAATGTAAAATACACTAGAGGGAATCAAAAGCAGATTAGAGAATTCAGAAGAACAGATCAGCAATCCAGAAGACTGGGTAATGAAGAGCAACGAAACTGAACAACAAAAACAAAGAAATAAACAAAAAAAATAGAAAAAATAATTTAAAAATGAAAATATGACACAAAAATAGGCACATAGATCAATGGAACAGAAATAGGCATATAGATCAATGGTATAGAAAGCCCAGAAATAAACCCATACTTATATGGTAAATTAATCTATGACAAAGGAGGAGAAATTATACAATGGGGAAAAGGCAGTCTCTTCAATAAATGGTGCTGAGAAAACTGGACAGGTACATAGAAAAGAATGAAACTAGACCACTTTCTAAAACCATACACAAAAATAAAATGGATTAAAGACCTAAACGTGAGACCTGAAAACATAAAAATCCTAGAAGAGAACACAGGCAGTAATTTCTTTAACATTGGCCATAGAAATATTTTTCTAGATATGTCTCCTAAGCCAAGAGAAACAAAAGCAAAAATAAACTCTTAGGACTACAGTAAAATAGAGAGCTTTTGTACGAGAAGAAAACCATCAACAAAACAAAAAGTCAACCTACTGAATGGGAAAAGATATTTGCAAATGATATATCTGATAAAGGGTTACTATCCAGAATACACAAAGAACTTCTTAAATACCTCCACACCAAAAAAAACAAAACAAACAAACAAACAAACCCCTTAAATAACCCAATTAAAAAACAGGCAGAAGACCTGAATACATCTTTATCCAAAGGCATACAAATGGTCAAAAGACACATGAAAAAGTGCTAACATCACTAATTATCAGGAAAATGCAAATCAAAACCAAAATGAGATATCACCTTACACCTGTAAGTAAAGCTAAAATCAAAAATCAAGAAATAACAAGTGTTGGTGAGGACATGGAGTAAAAGCAACCCTCACACACTATTGGTGGGAATGCAAACTGTCGCAGCCACTGTGAAAAACAGTATAAAAGTTTCAAAAAATTAAAAACAGAAAAATCATATGATCTAATAATTCTATTACTGGCTATTTATGCAAAGAAAACACAACATTAATTTGAAAAGATACATGCACCCCAGTGTTTGCTGCAGCGTTATTTACAATGAACAAGATATAAAAGCAGCCCAAATGTTCACTGATAGATGAATGGACAAAGAAGATGTGATATATATACACACATACATACAATGCAATTATTACACAGCCATAAGAAAAGATAAGATTTTGCTATTTGTGACAACATGTAGAGAACCAGGGTGAAAAAAATTGCTAAGTGAAAAAAGTCAGATTGAGAAAGAGAAAAAGCATATAATTTCATTTAATGTGGAATCTAAAAACAAATGAATAAAATAAACAAAAAGCAGAATCAGATCTATAACTACAGTGAACAAACTGATGGTTGATGGAGAAAAGAGGGTGGGGGATGAACAAAATGGGTGAAGGAGAATGGGAGATATAAGCTTCCAGTTATGCAATACATAAGTCACAGGAATAAGAGCCACAGCACAGGAAATATAATCAATGCTACTGAAACGTATTGTATGACAGATGGTAGCTACACTTGTGGTGAGTATGGCATAACATATAGACATATCGAATTGCTATGTTGTACACCTAAAACTAATGTAACATTATGCATCAACTGTACTCAACTTAAAATTTTTAAAAATAAAAAATAAACATAGAAAATTTTATAACAAGGATATAGGTTAAGGGACCTCTGGGACAACATTAAGCACATTAACATTTGCATTATAGGGGTCCCAGAAGGAGGATAGAGAGAAAGAGGCAGAACATTTATTTGAAGAAGTAATAGCTGAAAACATCTCTAAGCTAGGGAAGGAAACTGACATCCAGTTATAGGAAACTAAGAGAGCTCCAAACAAGATGAACACAAGAGGGTCCACACCAAGACAAATAATAATTAAAATGGCAAAAATTAAAGATAAAGAGAGAATCTTAAAAGCAGTAAGAGAAGAGCAAACAGTTATGTACAAGGTAAACTCTGTAAGGCTATGAGCTGATTATTCAGGGGACATTAACACCAAACTTACATCAATGGATAGACCATCCAGACAGAAAATCAATAAAGAAACAGTGACTCTAATGACACCTTAGACCAGATGGACCTAACAGATATATACAGAACATTCCATCCCAAAACAGCTGAATACACATTCTTTTAGGTGCATATGGAACATTCTCCAACATAGATCACATGCTATATTACAATAGACACCTCAATAAATTTAAGAAGATTGAAATTAAGCATCTTCCCAACCACAACAGTATGAAATTATAAATTACAAGAAAAATACTAAAAAAAAAAAAAAAAAAAAAACGGAAGCTAAATAACATACTACAATACAACCAATGGGTCAGTGAGGAAACTAAAGAGAAAATTTAAAAATATCTGAAGACAAATGAAAATGAAAATAAAACAGTTCAATATCTTTGGGTGACAGCAAAATCCGTTCTAAGAGAGTTTATAGCGATACGAGCCTACGTCAAGAAATGAGAAAAACAGCAAATAAATAATCTAAATTTACATCTAAAGAGACTACAAAAAGAACAAAGCAAGCCCAAAGTTAGTATAAGAAAGGAAATAATAAAGATCGCAGCAGATATAAATGGAATCTAGGAGCTGGTTCTTTGAAAAGATAAAATCGGAAATCCTTTAGCCAGAATCATAAAAAAAAAAAAAAAAAAAAAGGAAGCAGCATCAAATAAATGAAATCAGAAATGAAAGAAGTTAAAACCAACACCACAGAAATACCAAGGATTATAAGAGACCACTATGGAAAATTACATGCCAACCAATTAAACAACGTAGGAGATGACAAGAAACTATACACAGAAGACCCTAAAGATTCCACCAAAAAACTACTAGGACTAATAAACAAACTCATAGGGGCGCCTGGGTGGCTCAGTCAGTTGGGCGGCCGACTTCGGCTCAGGTCACGATCTCGCGGTCCGTGAGTTCGAGCCCCGCGTCGGGCTCTGTGCTGACAGCTCAGAGCCTGGAGCCTGTTTCGGATTCTGTGTCTCCCTCTCTCTGACCCTCCCCCATTCATCTTCTGTCTCTCTCTGTCTCAAAAATAAATAAACGTTAAAAAAAATTGTTTTTTTAAATAAAAAAAAATTAAAAAAAACAAACTCATAAAGTTGCAAGATACAAAATTAATATACAGAAATCTATTGCCTTCATACACACTACTAACAAAACAGCAGAAAGAGAAATTAAGAAGACAATCCCCTTCACAACTGCATTAAAAAGAACAAAATACCTAGCATTAAATTTAACCAAAGAGGAGAATGACCTGTACTCTGAAAATGGTAAGAAATTGATTAAAGGAATTAAAGACAACACAAATAAATGGAAAGATAGTCCATGCTCATAGACTGGAGTAATTAGTATTGTTAAAATGCCCATAACTACCCAAAGCAATCTACAGATTCAATACAATCCTTGTCAAAATACCATTTCTCACAGAACTACAACAAATAATCCAAAAATTTGTATGGAACCACTTCAGACAAGAAAGTTAGCTGAAGCAATCTTGAGAAAGAACAAAGCTGGAAGTATTACAATCCCAGATTTCAAACTATACTACAAAACTATAGTAATCAAACAGTATGGTAATGACACAAGAGTAGACACAGAAATCAAAGACCCAGAACAGCGAGCCCAGAAATAAACCCATACTTACATGGTCAATTAATCTATGACAAAGGAGGCAAGAATACAGAGTGGGGAAAAGAGAGTCTCTTCAACGAATGATGCTGAGAAAACTGCACTGCTACTTGGGAAAGAATGAAACTGTACTACTATATTACTACATACCCAAAAAGGAACTCAAAATGGATTAAAACCTAAATATAAGACTTGAATTGATAAAACTCCTACAAGAAAACATAGACAGTAATCTCCTGAACATCAACCTTAGGAATACTTTTCTGGATATGTCTCCTTCAAGGAAAACAAAAGCAAAAATAAACTGAGATGACCTCAAACTGTAAATGGTATAGGAAACCATCAACAAAATAAAAAGGTAACCTACTGAATGAAGAAGATATTTTCAAACGATACAACTGATAAGTGGATAATATCCAAAATAAAAAACTCATACAATGCAATACCAAAAAAAATATCCAATCAACAAATGAGCAGAGAACCTGAATAGGTATTTTTTCAAAGAAGGCATGCAAATGGTCAACAGACACATGAAAAGATGTTCAACATCACTAATCATCAGGGAAATGTAAATCAAAACCACTATGAGATATCACCTCACACCAGTCAGATGGGTAGTATCAAAAAGGTAAGAAATAACAGGTGTTGGGAAAGATGTGAGGAAAAGGAAACCCTTCTGCATTGTTGGTGGGAATGCAAACTGGTGCAGCTACTGTGTAAACCAGTATGGAGTTTCCTCAAAAAATTAAAAACAGAAATACCATATGACACAGTAATTTCACTTCTGGGGATTTACTCAGAAAAGAAAAAATGAAAACACTAATTCACAACAGACAAGATATGGAAACAACCTAAATGTCCATTAATAGATGAATAAAGAAGACGTGGTATATATATATATATACAGTGGAATATTACTCAACAATTAAAAAAAATGAAATCTTGCCACTCATGGCAACATGGATGGACTCAGAGGTTATTATGCTAAGTGAAATAAGTCAGAGAGAGAATCACAAATACCATGATTTTACTTAATATGGAATCTACAAAACAAAACAGATCAACAAGCAACAACAAAAAACCAGAAACAGACTCACAGAACTCATTGCCAGTAGGGGGTGGGGGGGGTGGTAAAGGAATAGGAGAAATAGGTAAATAGGTATAAAATTCCAGTTATAAAATAAATAAGTCACAGGGATGAAAAGTACAGCATAGGGAATATAGTTAATAAGATTGTAATAACTTTGTATGGTGACAGACTGTAATTACATGTATCATGGTGAGCACTGTGTAATGTATATAATTGTTGAATCACTATGATGTATCCTTGAAATTAATATGTCAAGTATACTTTAATTTTTTTTTAATTTTAAAAATAAATTGTACTAGCCTGAAAAAAAATCATACACTATGACCAAGTAAGATTTATTTTTGGGATACATAGATGATTCAACATACAAAAATCAATTAATGTAATATACTACATTAACAAAAATGAAGGATAAAAATTACATGATAATGTCAACAGATGCAGAAAAAGTATCTGACAAGTTTCAACACCCTTGCATTAAAAAAAAAAAAGACAACAAACTAGGAATAGAAGGCAATTACTTTAACATAATAAAAGTCATAAATGAAGAAACCCCAGCAACCATCATATTCAATGGTGAAAAATTGAAAGCTTTTCCTCCAAGATCAAGAACACTCTTGGGGCACCTGAGTGGCTTAGTCAGTTGGGTGTCCAACCCTTGATTTCAGCTTAGGTCATGATCTCACAGTTTGTGGGTTTGAAACCCACATCGGGCTCTCCACTGACAGTGTGGAACCTGCTTGGGTTCTCTCTCTCTCCCCCTCTCTCTTTGCCCCTTCCCCACTCAAGCTGTCTCTCAAAATAAATAAATAAACATTTAAAAAATTTTTAAAAATTCTTGTTACTTTTATTCAACATAGTACCAGAACTCCTGGCAAGAGCAATTATGCAGAAAGAAAAATAAAAAAAGGTATACATATCAGAAAAAAAGAAGTTACCTGTTTGCAGATGGCATGATCTTTTATGTCTAAAACACTAAGGATGCCACAAAAGAAAACTGCTAGAATAAGTGAATTCACTAAATTACAAAAATCAACATATAAAATTCAGTTGTGTTTCTATATACTAACAACAAACTGTCTGAAAAGAAAATTAAGAAATAATCCTGTGGCGCCTGCGTGGCTCAGTCGGTTAAGCATCCAACTCTTGATTTCAGCTCAGGTTATGATCTCATGGTTTGTGAGATCGAGTCCCATGTCAGGCTCTACGCTGACAACACGGAACCTGCTTGGGATTCTCTCTCTCTCTGCCCCTGCCCTGCTTGTTCTCTCTCAAAATAAATAAATTAATTAAAAAAAAAAAAAAAGAATCCCACTTAGCATCAAAAACAATAAAATACTTAAGAATAAATTTAACTAAGAAGGTCCAAGACTTGTATACTAAAAACCACAAAACATTAATCAAAGTAATAAAGAAGATACAAATAAATGGAAAGATACCTGTGTTCATGGATTGGAAGACAATGTTAAAATGCCCATGATATCCAAAGCCATCTACAGATTCAATATGATGTCTATCAAAATATCGATGGCTTTTTTTATAGGAATAGAAAAAACAATCCTAGGGGTGCCTGGGTGGCTCAGTCAGTTGAATGTCTGACTCTTGATTTTGGCTGAGGTTATGATCCCACAGTCATGGGACACAATTCCAAGCCCTGTGTCGGGCTCTGCTTAAATATTCTCTCTCTCCCTCCCTCCCTCTCCCTGCTTATGCTCCCTCTCTCTAAAACAGAATAGAATACGGCAATCCCAAAATTCACACAAAATCACAAAAGACCCCAAAAAGGCAAAAAAATCTTAAGAAGAAAGGCGGAGGCATCATACTTCCTAATTTCAAGATGTACTACAAACCTACAATAATTAAAAAAATACTGTCATAAAGACAGACATACACACCAAATGAACAGAAAGAAAGTTCAGAAATAAACTGTAGTCAAGTGATCTTTGACAAAAGTGCCAAAAATATACAACGGGAAAAGTATAGTATCTTTATCAGATGGCATTGGGAAAACTGGATATCCACATGTAAAACAATTAAATTGGACCCTCACTTTACACCACAGACAAAAATAAAATTAAATTAATTAAAACCTTAAACATAAAATTTGAAACTTGTGAAACTCCTCAAAGAAAACATAGGAGGAAAAGCTTCATGATATTGATCTTGGCAATGATTTATTGGATAAGACACCCAAAGCACAAGCAACAAAAGCAAAAACTGACACATGGGACCACATAAAACTAAAAAGCTTCCGCACAGTAAAAGAAATAATTAACAGAACGAAAAGACAACCTACAGAATGAGAAAAAATATTTGCAGACCATACAATTGATAAGGGGTTAATATTTAAATACAAGGAACTCCTATAACTCAATAGTAAAAAAAACAAATAACAGTATTAAAATTGGGCAAAACACCAGAACAGACATTTCTTCAAAAACAACATACAAATGGCCAATAGGTATACTTAAAAATGCTTAATATCACTAGCCATCAGGGTAATGCAAATCAAAACCATAATGAGAGATCACCACATCTGTCAGGATGATTATGATTAAAAACATAAAAAGTGTGGGGCGCCTGGGTGGCACAGTCGGTTAAGCGTCCAACTTCAGCCAGGTCACGATCTCACGGTCCGTGAGTTCGAGCCCCGCGTCAGGCTCTGGGCTGATGGCTCAGAGCCTGGAGCCTGTTTCCGATTCTGTGTCTCCCTCTCTCTCTGCCCCTCCCCCGTTCATGCTCTGTCTCTCTCTGTCCCAAAAATAAATAAACGTTGAAAAAATAAAATTAAAAAAAATAATAAATAAATAAATAAATAAATAAATAAATAAATAAATAAATAAAAAGTGTAAGTGTTGGTGAGAACACAGAGAAAGTAGAACCCTAGTACACTGTCAGTGAGAATGTAAAATAGTGCAGCCACTACAGAAAACAGTATTTAGGTTCCTAAAAACAAAAATTAAAAGAACTATTATATGATCTAGCAATCCCACTTATGGGTATTTATATGAAAGAAATGAGTGTGGAAGGTGGAGCCTGCTTGGGATTCTCTCTCTCTCTCTCTCTCTCTCTCTCCCGCCCCCCTCCGCTCCTCCCCCACTCGTGTGCTCTCTCTCTTTCTCAAAAAAAAAGTTTTTTTTTAATTTAAAAAGAAGGAAATCCTACCATATGCAACAACATGGATGAACCTTAAGTACATTACACTAAGTGAAATATGCCTACTCACAAAAGGACAAATACTGCATGATTCCACTTAGGTGAGGTATTTAAATAGTCAACCTCACAGAAGCAGAGGGTAGATTGTGGTCACCACGGGCAAGAGACAGGAAGAAATGGGATGTTGCTATTCAAAAGGTAGAAAGTTTCAGTTATGCAAGATGAATAAATTCTAGAGATATGCTGTACAACATTGAGTCTATAGTTACCAGTACTATGCTATACACTTAAAAATCTGTTAAGAGGGTAGATCTGAGGTTAAATGTTCTTGCCACAAGAAAAAAAGAGAAAAAGTGACAATCATAGATCGAAACAAATATTTTAAAAATATTCAGCCCATCACAAATCTAATTCACTTGCCTCAATAAAAACTATGACAAAGTAAGGAACCTGTGTTTACCAAGTGTCTGGAAGTATATTAAGAAAAGATGGGATAATTTTTAGACAAGTAAAACTCTTAAAACCAGTAATGGTCACAGTTGACCAGGGAAATAAGAAAATACTTCAGTGAAATGTATAAAATATTTCAGTGAAATATATTAGTCCTGGAATAATTTTTGAGGCATTATACTGGCATTATGAGAAGAGTACAGGTTTTAGAAACAGAAAGACCAGGTTCAAAATATCACTTATTTACGGGGCACCTGGGTGGCTCAGTCCGTTGAACGTCCAACTTTGGCTCAGGTCATGATTTCACGGTCTGTGAGTTCAAGCCTTGCATCAGGCTCTCTGCTGTCAGCACAGAGCCCACTTCAGATCCTCTGACCCCCTCTCTCTTCCCCTCCCCTTTTCCCTTTCCCCATGCACATGTGCACTCTCTCTCAAAAATAAACACTTTTAAAACAAGCACTTATTTATTTTGACTAATAATAACTCACATGGCACTATATGCCAAGTACTGTTCTAAGCATATAACAAATATTAACTCATTGAATCATCATAACAAATTTATGAGTTAAGTACTATTACACTCATTTTACAGATCAGATGAAGAAACCAAGGCCCACAGAGGTCAAACAATTTGCTGCAAGTAACATAACACAAGTAGACTGGTTAAAAAGTTTGTGACCTTGGACCAATAACTTAATCTCTGGGAGTCTCAGATACATCTGTAAAAATGAAATTAAAGCAGTGGATCATTAGGATTAAATGTGATAACTTTTGTAAAATATTCAGCCCAGAGCCCAGAACCCAGAACCCAGTGGGTACTATTTCTACTCTTACTTTCCCCTGGTGAGCAACTAATATTGCAGGATGTTAGGTTTGGTCATAAGTGATGGTATTACAAATTTATAACTAAACAAGGATTTAGTTTAATTCAGCCTATAATACCAATATGCACGAATATGCATTAAGGGACATATTAATTGACAACAAATTTGTTACTATTCAATTAGAAACTCAGTGGGATATGATATTCATAAGAGTACAATAGTACTCTATTCTTACATTTGAACATTCCCCAATGTTCAATGCCAGAAAAAATGTATAAATAAACCTAGACCTAGTATATCCTACCTGTAGCCAAAGCTTTCATTAGAAATGTGATGATGAAAGTGTCTCTAAAATTTGCTCTCTATTCACCTAGACTCTGGAATAAAACTCTTGCCAGCCATAATCCTAAGAAGTGAAGTCTGACATTAGCAGTTCTGAGTCATTTTTCAGAATGCCATTAACACCGTACACTTGTCCCAGTCCCTCTGGCATCCTCGTCCGTATTTCACACAGACACGTGGTAGGTAAAACAGTCATGTGAGATAATATTACAAAGGACTGTGACAAAAGGGTGGGTGGACTCCTCAGAGGTAGAAGAATACACTGAGGCTATTTTAACGTTTATTTATTTTTGAGACAGAGCATGAACGGGGGAGGGGCAGAGAGAGGGAGACACAGAATCCGAAGCAGGATCCAGGCTCTGAGCCATCAGCCCAGAGCCCGACACGGGGCTCGAACTCACGGACCACGAGATCGTGACCTGAGCTGAAGTCAGATGCTTAACCGACTGAGCCACCCAGGCGCCCCTACACTGAGGTTATTTTAAAGTAAGACTTAAAGGCACCAAAACAAATATCGAAATGGTCATCTTAGGAGCAGTGCTACAGAAAGCCAAAATTGTTCCTAGTGCATTAAAATATTATAAAAAGTTCCATTTCAGAAACAAACGTACCTTTATCCTCGAAGAGAAAAATCTCACTATCTGTGAGACCTTTGGCAAGTTAATCTCTCTATCCCTTGGTTCCATCTGTAAGATGAGGATGATAATAGCACCTATACCTCATGTGTTAAAGAGTTATTAACACATGCAAACACTCAGAACAGTGCCCAGCACAGAGACATTAATTAACTTTACCACCATTGTTGTCAATATCATCAGCGTTCTCAGTACAACTGTCACCAATGTCAGCATCAACTACCAGGAAACTGGTTCATTTCGGTCTCTTTCATACATTCATTTTCCCATTACTTCTGATGACATCACTCTCTAAAGCTCACTTTAATCTGGAACCCAGTTCTTGTCTCAACATTTTCTAGTCAATAATTAAAAAGTGCTCTTTTCCAATGGTTTCAGCTAAACCATTCTCAATATCTGCCAATTCCTCTCATCAAAAACAAAAACAAACAATAAGAAAAAAACCTTGACTTATTAAAACTATGTTATATGCCCTAAAAGAAATAGAAAGATTTCCAACATTTTTTAATTCAGTTCATTTTAATGTTTTTTGCACCTTTTGACTGCTGACATGTCAGTTCCTCAATCAATACAATAAGGTTTTAATAAACTTTCATGTACATATTTTCCCTATCCTAAAGTTTTATCATAAGACTCAACATTGAAAGCTAAAATCACTGCAACTAAAAAATTAAATGAATACGCAAAAGCCTGTCTTGTTTCTTCAGGTAACACAATGAGGTTCAAAATAAGATGTAAAGCATGATGTATGTATACTTTATGAAAACTGACATTTATAACACACTAGTCAATGAGATGTTCTCATTTACTGGTTTCTATTCTCAAACAAATCACTAAGCAAATCATCTTAAAATCTTTGTGTGATTTCTCACACAAATCATCTAAGGTATCAACCCAAATAGAACAAAAATAGTCAGTTTGCTATGACAAAGGCTCAGATTACTAACCTGGAAAATTCTGAGACCTGGATTCTAGCATGGGCTCTTCCTAACTAGGTGTATGTTACAGGACAAACCGCTTTACCTCTTTGGACCTAATTTCCCTATCTGTAACAGGGTAAGGTTAGATAATCTCCAACTTTCCTTCCGGCTACAAAAGTCTATGATTTTAACCTATTATTTTACAGAAAGTTTAGAATTTAAAGTCGATTTTATTTATTACCTATTTCTGTCACTAGATGGTGCTATGTGCATAGTTATCCATATTACTTGAAGAACTCATCTGGCAACATCTCTCAACAGGAGCAGTTAGAAACTTTGGGGGCTAGACAATTCTTCCCTATGGAGGGCTCTCCAGGCCATTATAGAGTATTTAAGATACCTCCCTGCCATCTCTCACTCCTGCATGCCCATTAAACACCAGTAATCTTTGCTATTCTAATCACTGTGACCATCAAAACAACCCTATACGGTGGTCTACTAAAAGGCTGCTCACTCCTGCATTACAACCACTAAAAGAAAATGTTTCCTTTTTCATATTTAAGAAACAGATACTAAAAATAAAAATGATTTAGCTGTTAGTGAAATCAGTCATTTCTGTAAATGAGTGTCAAGTGTCAAATTACCTCTACAGTGACAAATAAATCTACACACACAAAATCAAAGACTTAATTTGACTGTCAGCTAGTAACCAACATCTTGTTATTATTCTGTGATTAAGTCACACCTTAGTCCAACCAATTTTTACCAACCCTGTATTAGCCTTTTTGATAATTTATATAATGATAAATTTAATGTCTTATAAATGAAAAATTAAAACCACAGAAATGTAAATATACAAAATAAGCTCACACCCAATAACAAAGCAATAAAAAAGGGGAGACAAGTGGCCTATTTTCAAAGAGGCCTCCTGAGTAACTTGATTTTAATGAATTTTCCATAGTCTGTTTAGCCCTTGGCCTTGAAATCACATAAATCTAATGGGACAGCTCATGACCAATAGATCCATCTCACAGGAACAGTTCCCATTAACCAAGTTCACAAGATTGATAGAAAAGCAGAATATCACCTTATTAATTTGCTGCAATAACTCTAACTGCCAAAACTACCAAGGGCACAGAGCATTTGTGTCCTCAAGCCATCATGTTCTCTCTCTTTTAGGCATGGTACAAAGGAAGCCACGTTATAATCAGAAGGTTACCTAATAAGGACAGAATTAGGAAAAAGATAATTATGTTTTGTGATTTGAATATTAAGTGGCAAGAAGTCAAGAAAGTCTGATTCATCAATGTTCAAAGAAAGGATATAAGCCACAAATAAGAATCAAGAATAGTGGGGCGACTGGGTGGCGCAGTCGGTTAAGCGTCCGACTTCAGCCAGGTCACGATCTCGCGGTCCATGAGTTCGAGCCCCGCATCGGCCTCTGGGCTGATGGCTCAGATCCTGGAGCCTGTTTCCAATTCTGTGTCTCCCTCTCTCTCTGCCCCTCCCCCGTTCATGCTCTGTCTCTCTCTGTCCCAAAAATAAACGTTGAAAAAAAAAAATTAAAAAAAAAAAAAAAGAATCAAGAATAGGACATGCAAAATAACCCTTTTTGGTAGATACTGTCGTGATTCCCATTTTTCAGACTAAAAACGGTCTCAAAAAGGTTAAGTGATTTGTCTACAATTACGCAAAGAAAGTAAGAATTCAAATACATGTCAGTCTGACTCTATAGAGTCCAAGATCCCAACCACTATGCTGGATAAGATATAAAATCCTGAGAACTGCTAACAAAGAAGGCTCTACCTTTCAGTTTTATCTACTGACATTGGTGCTCTTGAACTCTATCTACATTTTAGCCATACTGAATTTTTAACTCCTGGACTAAGCAATCCTTTCTTTTGCCTTTGAACATGCTGTCCACCATGCCAAAAGCACCCCCATTAGCATCTTCATCAGGATAATTACTACTTAGCTTTCAGATGTCTGCTGTAAATATCTCCTCAGTCTAATCTGTAGGCCAAGTTCTCATCCCTCACTAATGTGACATCTCTACTCTACTCTTTCAGGGGATCCTGTGTATCTCTATCATTATACTTTAAGGCATAAAAATCATTTATTGAATGTCTTTTTTTTAATTCAAATTCTGACCTTCATCAAGGTATTATGTAACCCTACATCCTAGAAGATGATTAGCATGTATTAACAAATACGAAAAAGAATGTGCCAATCAATAGTCGGGGGTTGGCCAACCCAGAATCTGAAAAATCTGGTGGCAAATGCTGGCCAGTGTCCACTTAAGTCTCACCTTGAGAAAGTGAATATCCTAGCTAACTAGACCTAATTCTTATTTATGGCAAAGTGGAAGGGAATACGATTTGGAGTCAGTGAAAGCTGTCATGAGACTGGGACAGTTGTTTGGGTAAAATGCTAATGATGGAGACAGAAACATATTGAGATAAATTTTATAGGCATAACTACTGACATGTGATGAAAGATTCCATGTGAATGATAAAAAAGAAGGAAGTACTAAGGAGGACTTTAAATTTTTTCCAAAAGCAACTGAATAGAAGGTAGTATAGAAGGAAGACTAGAAGTAGATGTGAGGGAAAATTAGGGATACAATGACTATATTAGGTTTGAGATACTTGTGTAATAGAGTAAATAACAGGTAGATTTCTTTTTAATTTTTTTTTTTTTTACTTTTAACATATATTTATTTTTGAGAGAGAGAGAAAGACAGAACATGAGTGGGGGAGGGGCAGAGAGAGGGAGACACAGAATTGGAAGCAGGCTCCAGGCTCTGAGCTGTCTGCACAGAATCCTACATGGGACTCGAATCCACGAACCATGTATCATGACCTGAGCTGAAGTCAGATGTTTAACCAACTGAGCCACCCAGGCGCCCCGTATTTTGGTTTTAATTTTTCTGAGTATAGTCGAAACATAGGCATATATTTAAAAATAAATGATTAGAAGACTAGTGCTCTTAGGACTTTAATTGTATTACTTCTATAATGTAGGTCCTATTACTGTTCCTATCCTATAGATGAGTAAAACTGAGGTTTAGAAAGGATAAAAAACTCACCCAAGATCACACAGTTAGTACTCTACAGCTAGCAAAGCAGATCTCAAACTTGGGCAGTCAAGTTCCTGAGCTCACTAATTATCACTATATTACATTGCTTCTTTGGCAGATGATTGATACCTTCACATCATGGGGATTCCAGAAAGGTTCAGTATTTGGTACTCAAGAAAAAAAGGTAGAGGTATAAGGTTCAAATAGAGAATTAAACAAGAGACTCCACAATGAATAGAATAACCCCACCACCCTCTCCCTTTCTAACCCTTAAACAATGACAGCTAGCTTTACAAGATTCTTCTGCAAAGACACTTGAAAAGCCAAGAAAAAGAGCCTATATATATTCCACGTGAAAGTTCCCAAAGAAAGAGCTAGCTCACTGCCCTATCATCTTACAGTGAAGTCCACTATCCCAAACTATGTACACAGAGCTTCTGAAAAGTTTCTTAGTGCCTTCTTATAAAATATGGATGGACAATCATGAATTACAAATTTGGGGATATACACTTCCACCCATGAGAGTAACTGGTACTGGATTCGTCCTCCCACTATAAATAACCATAAAGCTGGACATTTGCCTTACGGACTACATAAGGCAAACATTTTCAGGTACTGGACAAGAGGCAAGACAGGACTGTGATTCTTTTATTTATTTTTTAATGTTTATTTATTTTTGAGAGAGAGACAGAGTGCGAGTGGGGGAGACATGGAATATGAAGCAGGCTCCAGGCGCTGAGCTGTCAGCACAGAGCCTGACACAGGGCTCAAACTCACAAACCATGAGATCATGACCTGAGCTGAAGTCGGACGCTTAACCGACTGAGCCACCCAAGCGCCGCAAGACTGATTCCTGACATAGAGAAATACTATGTACTGTGATCCCCAGACTTTCTCCTGCTCTCTTGGCCTGGGGGCAGTTTCCTGACCACAATGTAAGGGGGTAGAACCCAAGCAGAGAACATGGTAAGTTTGGCTCAGCTATGGAGTTATGGACAAGAGTTTAGGGCTGCAAGAGTAGTTGGAATTTATGGGTTAAAGCATCAGAAGGAAGCTCATCCCAGAAATTGGCAGAGTTTCCTTGGGTTCCTTAAACTAGTTTTCATCACAATTAAAAATGTTTGCTCTGCAAAAAACAAACAATAACAACAACAAAAAAACAAAAAGTTTGTTAAGAAAAGATGAGCCACGGGGTGCCTGGGTGGCTCAGTCGGTTGAGCGTCTGACTTCAGCTCAGGTCAAGGTCTCGCAGTCTGTAAGTTCGAGCCCCACGTCGGGCTCTGTGCTGACAGCTCAGAGCCTGGAGCCCACTTCAGATTCTGTGTCTCCTTGTCTCTCTGCCCCTCCCTCACTCATGCTCTGTGTCTCTCTCTCTCTCTCTCTCTGTCAAAAATGAATAAACATTAAAAAAAAATTTAGAAAAGATGAGCCACAAATGAGGAAGAACTACTTTCAAATCACGTATCAACAAGTGACTGTATCCAAAATGTGTAAAGAATACTCAAAGTCCACCATAAGAAAAGAGAAAATCCTATTAGAATATGGAGGAAAAAAATTGAATGATACTTAACCAAGGAGAAACAGAGATAACATATAAACACATAAAAACATTAGTTATGAAAGATTAAATCTTCCATAACAAGAAATCTTATGTCTAAACCTAATGAGTCATGAAGTTACAAAATAAACATATTATATGGAAATATAGAGGTAAATAACTAAAGAAGTTAAGGTGACTTTACTTCTGGGGTATAAGGCAGATGGGCAGTAAGGGCTGTTATTTCCCATTATGAGTTTACAATACTAAATGACCTTCTATACTATAACGAAATGTGTGGCTACACACGCAAATATACACATATTTTCAAAGGGAAGCATGATTCATAGTGTCAAATGCTACTAAGAGAAAGAACAAGATAAAGGTAGAAAAGTAAGCATGGCATATGACAACATGGAGATAGACAAGTTTATATTGTGAAATATAATTGTGGTAAAGGGGTAAGATCAGAAACAAAACTGGAGCATGGGCTTTGAAAACATACACACTTGGGTCTGAATCATGATTTTACCATTTTGCACTTATAAGAAAGTAACTTAACCTGTCTGAGCTTCAGTTCATTTATCAATAAAACGGAGATAATGATAATAATAACTACTTCATGGAGCTACTATGGGATTAGGTTAGACAACACACAAAATTTAAGCTCAGTTATTAGAATACGTTAAGTATTGGGGCTCCTGGGTGGCTCAATTGGTTAAATGTCCAACTTCGGCTCAGGTCATGATCTCACGGTTCCTGTGTTCAAGCTCCACGTTGGGCTCTGTGCTGACAGCTCAGAGCGTGGGGCTGCTTCAGATTCTGTGTCTCCCTCTCTCTCTGACCCTCCCCCAGTCATGCTCTCTCCCTCTCTCAAAAATAAACATTGGAAAAAAAAAAAGAGTATTATGAAATGGCAGATAATGGTGTTATTATCTAAACAGGTGATGTCACAGAATAAATGTGACATATAAATGTAGTATATATTTATATTTAAATATATTTAATATATTATATTTAATAGTATATATTATATAAAAATATATTTAAATATATACATTTAAAATGTAGTATAAATATAATACTTGAAGTTCTTAAACTATTTAATTTTGAGGTTTCTCCCTTTTGATAGGAAAAAAATACTTATACTCAGAGATGGCGTTTTTATATCCTAAGTGCTCCATAATAAAGATATTACCTGTATCACTATGTATTCATGACTTAACATCTGTAGCAATATCGTTTTCTCCTTTGAACTAAATATAATATCACAACTGGCAAAAGGTCATCTACTCCACAATACAATATTTAGATGTGCTTTAGAAAATGAAATGATAGTTTTCTCTATCCAGATGCACTGGATAAAAAATGTATGGCTTCCATATTATAAATAATCAAAAGAATATCAATATTTACTAACCTCTCTAATTCCATTCTTCTTTCTTAAATAAAACAGAAAATTTAACTTACCAAGTCGCCCAAAAACACAAAACTGGCATCTGATCACTCAAAGTAATAATTCCCATACCTGCCTAGACAGCAGAATCACTTGGCAGTTTCTAAACACATTTAGATTCAGGGTCTCATCATCTAGCTACTGACTGAGAATTTCCAAGTGGGGCCTAGAATATGTATTCTTAAAATCTACTGAGAAAAACATTTAAAAAAAGGCAATCTTCAAAACAAGAAATAAAATAGCCAATAAAAAGGAAACATCCTCAACTTTACTACTAGGCAAGAAAATGCAAATTTTTAATTAAAAGCTATAAGATTCCATTTTTTGTCCAAATTAACAAAAATTAAAGATACTAGAAACAGTGCTGATATGCACGTTAAAAAAAAGGCATTCTGATATGTCACTGGTTAAGATTTGCTACAACATTCTGTAATAACTGGGAGTATCTTTTTTTTTTTTTCAAGAGAGAGGAAGAGTATGAGTTGGGGATGGGCAGAGGAAGAGGGAGAGAGAAAATTAAGCAGCCTCCATGCCCCATGCAGACAGAGGCCTATCAGCCTGAATCTCACAACTGTGAGATCATGACCTCAGTCAAAATCAGGAGTCAGACACTTAACCAACTGAGCCATCCAGGCACCCCTGGGAGTATCTTTTAAAAATAAAAAGGCAATACCGGAAAAGCACAAGGAACATAAGGATATGTATATAAAGATGCCAAATGCAGTATTATTTGCAATTTAAACAATAACGAAAAACTCTGGAAATAACCCCAAAACTCATTAATAGATACATGATTAGATGAATTAGTGACATTATAGAATACTGAATCGCTATTAAAAAGACTAAGAGACTTCCTCTTCTAGCAATGATGGAGTAAATAAATTATAGCAGACCAATGTTCCTATCAAACACAATTAGAAAATCTATCAGGTGAAAGGGACTAAGAGGTAAAAACTTTCAGTTATACAATAAATAAATCATGGGGATATCATGCTTAGCATAGGAAATATAGTAATACTGTAATAACTGGCAACACATGGTAACTATACTTACCATGGGGATTATTTTGTAATGTATAAAAATACTGAATCAATATTATATACACCTGAAACTAATAGGATACTGCATGCCAATTTTACTTCAACAACAAAAAAAAGAAAATCTGGATAAAATATAAATAATATTTGTTCCAAGGTATTGGAGAGTTACTGAGTTAGCCAATACTAGAAAAGCCAAAATCCTAAGAAGAAGGAAAGCTCAGGGAAAGGAGTCTTATCCGTGTGTTGCTCTTGTTTTCAGCAAAATCTGTTAAATTCTAAGGAGTGAAGGGCCAGAGGCTAAGAAAACTAGCAGAACTCAAAAGAAATCCAAGCAGAAAGAGGTGACTAAGGAGTGCTTATGGCTATCCAGCAGGATTAAAGGTCAAAACTTACAAGTCAGGCTTGATGAGGCAGCCAAATTTGAGAAGTCAAGATCTGAAAGACAGGAAAGCAAAGACAACACCAGATGCCAGTTCACCAAGGCACCTATCAATTCTAAAGCTGCATAGGGCACTCTTTAAAACAAAAAGTGGATGAAAACTGAGATTTCAACATCCTCATGGTGCTGGCAGAACAAAAAACTGAAGTTCAAAAACCACTACAGAGAAGGAACTTAGTCAATCCTCCATTCCTTCAGTAGACTTCCCGACAGTAATATCCTTATGAATGAAGGTGAAGTAGAAGCAAATTGAAATTTAAGAAGACTCAGCTCAGGCTGTGACTGACTGAAGGAATCCGCTTTCTTCTAGTTGTTCTCCAGACTAAAGGCAGAATCCTCAGTAATGGAATAAATTATCATTCAGAGCCAAAAGTACTGTTTATATGAAATGTTCAGAATTTGATAAAAAATGGGCAAGCATACCAAGAAACAAGACCAAAGGCAAAAAACAGACAAAAGAAACAGACCGAAAGTTAATAAAAATAATAGTTAACAAACATGAAGGTTTAAAAAAATTATGATAAACATATTCAAGAAAATATGAAGAAAGTTATGACAAAACAGAATTTCACCGGCGAACTGAAATTTATAAAAGAGAATCAAATGTAAATTCTAGAATGGAAAAATACAGTAACTAAACTGTAAAAGTCAAAGATGAGTTTATGGCATAATGGACACAGCTGAAAGTAAGATTAATGAACTACAAGGCAATGACAGAAAATATACATCCTGAAACGTGTGTTATCTGTGGAAACTATGAAACAGATCTGCTAACAGTCAAATTATTTTAATCTTAGGTATTGGCACATTCCAACAATCTGTACTATTCTAGGGTGTGACAGTTTAAGAGTAAATATGGTTTGAACTTATTCATGTTTAGAGGGTGTCTGAAATTGAGAACTAGGCAGATCTATTTACTCAGATCCTAAGCATGGCCCTAAGGAAAATTGCTTGAAGAAACTGGATCCCAAATATTACAGCTGGAGAATTTTTACAACATGTCCATATTCAAGTGGAGATCAAAGAAGCTCAACTAAAAGAACTATGGACTGAGCAAAACTTCTTTTTAAAAAAAGGGCTGACTTAAAAATTACAACTTAAACTTTGGAAGAACCAAGGTGGTTGGCAGTGGGAGGAATCACAACATGTGAAACTCCTGAAATAAAAATATATTAACTTTTGGGGCGCCTGGGTGGCTCAGGCAGTTAAGTGTCTGATTTCCACTCAGGTCATAACCTCATGGTTTGTGGGTTCCAGCCTCATGAGTTTGAGCTCCTCGTCGGGCTCTGTGCTGTCAGGTCTCTCTCTCAAAAACAAAAACACATTTTAAAAATATATTTAGGGGCTCCTGGGTGGCGCAGTCGGTTAAGCGTCCGACTTCAGCCAGGTCACGATCTCGCGGTCCGTGAGTTCGAGCCCCGCGTCAGGCTCTGGGCTGACGGCTCAGAGCCTGGAGCCTGTTTCCAATTCTGTGTCTCCCTCTCTCTCTGCCCCTTCCCCGTTCATGCTCTGTCTCTCTCTGTCCCAAAAATAAATAAACGTTGAAAAAAAAAATTTTTTTTTAAATAAAAATAAAAATATATTTAAAAACTGTATTAACTTAAAAAAATTTTAATGTTTATTTTTGAGAGAGAGACAGAGTGTGAGTGGGGGAGGGGCAAAGAGGGAGACAAAGAATCTAAAGCAGGATTCAGGCTCTGAGCTGTCAGCACAGAGTCCAATGTGGGCTCTGAGCAGGAGGCTGGAACTCACAAACTGTGAGGTCATGACCCGAGCTAAAGTTGGAAGCTTAACCAACTGAGCCACCCAGATGCCCCTGTATTAACTTTAAAAAAAAATAAATAAAATATATCTGTGGAATGCAGTATCCTTGAGACATTAAAAATATAGTAAGGGAGGGGGGCACCTGGGTGGCTCAGTCGGTTAAGTGTCCAACTCTTGGTTTCGGCTCAGGTCAAAATGTTACAGTTCAGTGAGTTCAAGCCCACGTTGGGTTCTATGCTGGCAGCATGGAGCCTGTTTGGGATTCTCTCTCTCAACCTCCCTCTCTGCCCCTCCCCGACTCATGCTGTCTCTCTCTCTCTCTCAAAATAAATAAACTTCTAAAAAATACATATATGGTAAAGGTAACAAACTGATAGCTAGCAGCAGAGAGGGGTGAGGGGACAGGCAAAATAGATGAAGGAGCAGGAGAAACAGGCTTCCAGTTATGGAATGAATAAGTCACAGAATGAAAGATATACCAGAGAATATAGTCAATGGTACTGTGACAGCATCGCATGGTGACAGATGGAGCTACACGTACAGTGAGCATAACATACAGAGTTGTAGAACTTCTGTCTTGTATACATTAAACTAATGTAATATTGTGTCAACTACACTTCAATAAAAAATACAAAACACAAATATATATGTATATTAGAAAACTTCATAATAATGTTGAAAATTTAAACAAAACAGAAGTTCCTAGAAAAACAAAACTTATAAAAACTGACACAAAACAGAAAAATGTGAGTAGCTCTATATCTATTAAAGATACTGAATCTACAACTAAAGGCCATCCCACAAAGAAACCTGTAGGCCCAGGGCACCTAGGTGGCTCAGTTGGTTAAGAGTCTGACTCTTGATCTTGGCTCAGGTCATGATCTTGCAGTTGTGAGTTCGAGCCCTGTGTCAGGCTACACATAGTCAGTGCAGAGCCTGCTTGGGATTCTCTCTCCCTCTTTCTCTCTTCCCTTCCCTACTCACTTGCTCTCTTTCTCTCTCTCTCAAAATAAATAAACTTAAAAAAAATAAATCTGTATGGTTTCTACCCACAAAATCTCCAAACATTTAAAAAATAAATATCACTAACGTTACACAAACTCTTGCAGAGAAAAGAAAAAACCACTTCCCAACTCATTATATGAGGCCAACATAATCTTGATACTAAAACCTGACAGGACATTACAAGAAAAGAAAAGGCCAAGCCATTATCTTTTATGAATACAGATAAAACATTCTAAATTCTAAGCTAAACATTAGCAAGCCAACTTCAGTAATATATTGGAAGAACAATATTATTGATAAAATTGGGTTTACTTCAAAAATAAAAGTTGTCCTAGTGCGTAAAAAAAAATCAATATAGTTTGCCACATTAAGAGATTAAAGGAGAAAATTGATATAATCAATATAAAAATGTATTTGATAAAATTTGTTATTCATAATTTTAAAAAATCTCTTAGCATATTAGAAATGGCAGGGAAACTCTTCTAAAAAGTCAGATTAAAAGAAAAACAACTTAGACATCAGAATGGTGAAAAATGGTGATGAAGAAACAAAGGTGCTCACCGTCAACATTGTACTAAAGTTTCCGGCCATTGCAATAAAGTAAAAAAAAACAAAAAAACAAAAACAGAAAGTACACAGACCGGAAAGGAAGAACCAAATCTGTCATTATTCACAGGCAGCATAAATGTGTATATATAAAATCTAAAAGAATCTACACACTATCAGAATTAAGTGGATTTAGCAAGGTTTTTAGATACAAGGTCATTTATAAAAATAAAGTGCATTTCTATATATGAAGAAGTTTATTTTTTAAATAACACTTTACAATTAAAATGTCAAACATTGGGGCGCCTGGGTGGCGCAGTCGGTTAAGCGTCCGACTTCAGCCAGGTCACGATCTCGCGGTCCGTGAGTTCGAGCCCCGCGTCGGGCTCTGGGCTGATGGCTCAGAGCCTGGAGCCTGTTTCCGATTCTGTGTCTCCCTCTCTCTCTGCCCCTCCCCCGTTCATGCTCTGTCTCTCTCTGTCCCAAAAATAAATAAACGTTAAAAAAAATTTTAAAAAAAAAAAAAATAAAATGTCAAACATTTAGCAATAAATCTAACAAAACATGTATAATTCCTATACACATACACACACAAACATTTAGAAACATCACTAAAATTATAAGAATATCCATATAAATGGACAAATATATCATTCATGGATTGGAAGATTTAATATTATTTTTTCAATGTTTATTTATTTTGAGAGAGAGAGCACGGGGAAGGAGCAGAGAGAGAGGGAGAGAGAGAATCCCACGTAAGCTCCATTCTGTCAGTGTAGAGCCTGATGTGGGACTCAATCGCATGCCCCTGAGATCATGACCTGAGCTGAAATCCAGAGTGGGATGCTCAACCAACTGAGCCACCGACGCTTCTCAGGAAGACTCAATATTTTTGACAGTAGTCAACTATCTCCAAATTCACCCAATTGCCATCAAAATTCCAAGCGTATTTTTATACAGGCATGTAATTTGATAAAGTGATTCTGAAATGTATATGGAAAGGAAAAGGACTAAGAATAGCCAAATCAATCTTGCAGAACCACGCTGGAAGACAGAAGTTACCAGGTATCATGTCTTACTACAAAGCTACATGACAATGCAGTATTGGCTCAGAGACAGATTAAGAGGCCAAGAGAATACAATAGGGAGTCCAGAAATAAACTCCTATATAGCCTCCCACATTTATGACAAAGAGACACTCAAGAATAGTGGAAAAAGATAACTCTTCAATAAACAGTCCTGAGGCTATTAGATATCCACACTGGAAAAAAATTATCTTGACTTCTTCCTCATTTTATATTTTAAAAAGCTAATAAAACAATAAGCTTCTTGGAAATAAAACAGGAACAATTTATTGAAATAGGCCAAGATTTCTTAACCAGAACACAAAACACTCTTACCTTTATAGCCAATCTGTGGTCCACTATTTGGGAACCTCTTAATCTATGTAGTCAGAGAATTCACTTAAGTCTTATTACGTAACATTCAAATAACTGCTTTTGCTTTTGTGAATAGTAGTATCTTCATTTATGAAATTAAATCCATAAAACTAACTAGAAGTTCATATAATAGTTTATTTTTATACCTAGGACTTTTTAGTAACTACTGGAAACTCAACAGAGATCAAATACAATTTGAATTTAATGTACAAAGTGGCATTGTTTTTACTCCGCTTTAAAAATGCAGTTTTACTTCTAATATTAAATTCTACTACTAATAACATCAGTTATCACAGATGATAAAAATAGGAGCCAGACATGAAGTGCCCTGTAAAGGAGACATGAACAAAGCCAACCTAAATCACAGTAAAAGCCCAGGGCTGCTCTCTGTGCCTAGCAAATGTAAGTCATTGGCTGCAACAAAAATAATCTCAAAGACACAGAGTAATAAGTCTGCTCCTCTACCATTTATTTAAAAGGTAAAAATTCAATCTGCTCATCTGGGGTCATAGCTACAATAGCATAAACCTTTCTCTGAGGGGAGGAAAAATAGTCTTACGTTATTTTACTCAAGCCTTCTTAGATCAGTGAAACAAGGGAGAATAGTGAAATATAGTGTATCAGTTTACAGAGGGCACAAATTTAAAAGGTATTAATGAAAAATTTCATACAGCTCTCATTCTCTCCTCATACCACAGCTCATTAAGACAATGTGTATTTATCTTTTACTGTGTGAAGGACACTGTGTAGTCTCAACTACTAAACATTTTACCTTTGCAGCAAGCTGTAGTCCAATTTTGTCAGCTTCAGCCTCCAAAGTTCTACTGTATGGTCTATCAAACATATACTAAGAAGAAGTAAGAAAGAGAAGTTTCATTAAGGATATTTATCATTTCACAACAAAATAAGTAACAAAGTGAGATTTTTAAAATTAATTTCATGGAGTATCTAGGATAAAGGTTTTATGCTCGCGATGACTGACACTTAAAGAACACCATGGTAGGAGCGCCTAGGTGGCTCAGCTGGTAAGCATCCAACTCTTGATTTCGGCTCAGGTCATGATCTCACAGTTTGTGAGTTTAAGCCCTGCCTCAGGCTTTGTACTGACAGTGCTGGGCCTGCTTGAGATTCTTGCTCTGCCCTTTCCTTGTGCTCGCTTGCCTCTCTCTCTCTTAAATAAACAAACATTTAAAGAAAGAAAGAAAGAAAGAAAGAAAGAAAGAAAGAAAGAAAGAAAGAAAGAAAGAAAGAAAGAACGAACACCATGGTATAAAACATAAAGTACAGTCTTTATTTCCTCCATCAGATATTAATATTTTAAAAACATAAAAAATTAGGCCTACAGACTTCTAGAGAGTCTATAGTATTTTATAGAGTACAGTAGTCTCCCTTACCCACAGTTTCAATTTCCACGGTTGGAGATACCCGCTCAACTGTGATCTGGAAGCAGATGGTTCTCCAGACATACTGTCAGAGGTCTATAGCAGCCTAACACCACGTCACAGTGCCTACATTGTTCACATCACTTTATCTCACCACATAGGCATTTTATCATCTCACATTATCACCAGATGGGGAATACAATACAGTAAGATACTTTGAGAAGGCTACACTCATGTAACTTTTTTTTACAGTATATTATAATAGTTCTATTTATAGAACAATTCATCTCTTACTGTGCTTAACTTACAAACTTTTATCATAGGTATGTATGTATAGAAAAAAACCCATACTGTAAATAGGATATGGTACTATCTGAGGCTTTAGGAAACCACTGGTGGGAATATATCCCACCCTCCCTCAGCCCTATGGATAATATTGGGGGAGGGGTTACTACTATACAGGTATACCCCTCTTTCAAAAGTTTGCCTTATGCTACTTTGCTTTTACAAAAGACCTACATTAGAACGTGTTCTCACTAACCAAAAGAAATCCAAAGAGTATGTTTGCTTTTATGAAAAAGCCTAAAAGTGAAGTGACATAACATGAATTTTAAGAAAGGAGAGGATTTCCTAAGAAAGCTTCTTAACGCAAGCTTTTATTATGGCCAAGGAACATTCTGACCTTGCAGTTTTAAAAGAAAATTGAAAAAATATGGCTATATAATAACCACTGACACTACTAGAGAATTTATTTCAGTTAGAAAATTAACCAGAGAGCAGAATTTTCCTTCTTTGATAAATTATCTTAACTCCGTCTTTCTAAGTATTGATTAGTTAGGAAAATGAAATTTTCTTCCAACTTCAATAAAAAAATACAAACAGATATCGTAACTTTAACTTCCCTAATTACTTGTATTTATGTGAATGCTTTCCAGTTAAATTCTAATTTTCAGTAAGTACTAAAATTTGTAGGAGATGGATCAATAAGCAGGACTTTTGAGAACAGAGTTATTAATAGGGGAAACAATTTCACAGAGGTAGCTACATGTCAGTGATGTCTAGAAATAATATAATCAATCTAGTATATAACCATGAGATAGGGCTTTCTTCCTTCTCGATCATGACTTTTTAGGTTGTTGAACTATATTATACAGTGTCTTCACTCTCAATGAGCAGTCTGCAGGGGTCCATCAAGTCTACTGATAGTATAACTGGTTTAAAACATTGGCTTTTTTTTTTTTAAAGATGGAAACTTACATTAAGTCCAAATGCTGACACTTATTAACTGTTAACCCTCAGCTAATTGTTTAACCCATCTAAGCCCAGTAGCATCATATGTAAAATGGAGTAGCACAGGACCAACCTCCTAGAGTTGCAGACAGGATAAAATGAGCAAATGATAATAACTCCTATTTACTGAGTCCTCATTTTGTACTAGGTACCGTGCTAAGTGCTTTAAATCACTGGTTCTCAACTGGATGCGATTTTGTCCCCCAGGGACATATAAAAATGTTTGGAGACATTTATGATCATCACAACTGTTGGGCAGGGGGAGTGCTACTGGCATCTAGTGGGTAGAGGTCAGATATTTACAGTAGATGTTTAGAGGCTACTGAACATCCTGCAATGCACAGGACAATTCCTCACAACAAAGAATTATCCAGTCCAAAATGTCAGTGTTTAGATTAAGAGATCCTACTTTAGGGATGCCTGGATGGCTCAGTCAGTTAAGCGTAAATCCGACTCTCGATTCTGGCTCAGGTCATGGTCTCTAGGTTCGTGGGTTCAAGCCCTGCATTGGGATTCTCACTGACCCTGTGGAATCTGCTTGGGATTCTCTCTCGCGCTCTGCACCTCCCCTGTCCTCACAAAATGAATAAAAACTTAAAAAAAAAAATAGGTCCTATTTTAAATGTAACATTAAACCAACAACAGTGCTTTGAGTAGCCAGTATTATGCCCATTTACAGATGAAGAAACAAAGACCTATAATTAGTGAAGTAATCTGCCCAGTATAGAACTTAGGTCTAACAGCCTAAATTCAAACACAAGTCCATCTGTTCACAGCCTGTATTCTTAACCTCTGTACATAATTATAGTGCTTATCCTAATGCCTAACACAGAGTAAGTACTCAATAAATATTAGCTATTGTAATTATTACTAATTAATACCTGGTAGCACGCTATGACGGCTGCTACCTTATACCTAAATCTTTTAAAATTACAAAAATAGAGGACTCCCCAATGGTTGGTTATGTAAAGGCCCCTCCTTCTTCCTTCATCTCTTCCTTTTTCTGGCAAATAAATGTCAGCAATTCCCCCTCTTTAATGATTCACTATCAGCATCCCCTCCTGCTCTTCAATCACAAGGAACAAGACTTTCTAGAGAAAGAAACATTTCCCCATCACCAAAATCATGGGGGTGGGGGTGGGGCTTGATTTAAGGAAGAAAAGTTCAAAGAGAAGTAATCACTTTATTTTTAGTTTAATTATTAATTAGTATATGAAGTAGCAGGATTCATCAAGTTTTTTTTTTTTAATTTTTTTCAGAGAGAGCACAAGTGGGGTGGGGCAGAGAGAAGGAAAGATAGAATCCAAGGCAGGCTCCAAGCCATCAGCACAAAACCTGACCTGAAGCTTGAACTTTGAACTGTGAGATCATGACCTGAGCTGAGATCAGGAGTCGATGCTCAACCCACTGAGGCACACAGGCACCCGATCATCAACTATTTTAAAGAAAAAACAGCCACAGGTTATATTTCCTATAACAAAATCTTCAGATTCCAATACAGAAAAAAGTGATGTATTGATAAATGGGGTAAACACTACATTAACTCCTTTGACTTCCCGACACATAATGGAAATAAAATTCAAAATATGAAATCCTATAACCTAAGCAATAACCATTCTTTTTTTCCCCCTTTAAGAGCCTTTATTTCAATATAAATGCAGCCAAATGATATGGTAACACTGAATAAAAGACTTAGTTATCCAATTTCAAAAGCAATTTGTCTCAAAGAATTTTACACATTAGATTTAAACAGTACCCAGATGGCACAATGATGGTGCTCCACAAATCATTAAATAAACAAATAACAGATTGTTCCTGAATAACCAAACCTCCCAGGACAAGAGGAAACATGTGAAGAAAGATGTAAAATAAAATAATTAATCACAGTTAACAAAGCAATTATCAAAACTGCAAGACCTACTTTCAGTAGTGAAGTGTTTTGAACAAAATGCGGGCCTCAGTAAATTTTATGACATGAACACCATTATACATAAGTACTAGAAATGAAAGTGAACAAACACCTAGTAAGATTATCCTTTCACTATTGTGCAGGTAATCTTAGTATAACTGGGAGTGAGAGGATGAGGATGGTAAAGCAGCTTTAGCTAATTCTGTGCCCATAAAAATTTACAGGTTTTAAGAGTTCTACATCAAAATGCAAACGTTCGGGAGAAGGGAGAGTCACCGAGAAAGCATACCACAGTCACTATGAGAGACAAAAGTGAAAAGTTTGAAGGTAAAGTGACAAAGGGAAAGAAAGGATCTGTGACCGGGTTTTCTCTAAGACCAATAACTATATAACACTCTGCCCCTAAATATTATGTTAGCCAAAAATTGCTATGCCCTTGAAACCCATCTATCTCCATCATTTAAAAGATGTAGTATTTTCTAATTTGAATGCTCATTTTTAAGAATGTCCCCTAAAAATGAGAAAACATATGACTAAAAATTAGTAGCTATATTTCATGATACATGAAAACATCTCTTGTATCTGTTACTTTATAGTAATCTTTAAAATATCCTCACCACATACCTTTAAAAATCCAACTTATTGTCTCACACTTACCTCCTGCAGTTTAGACTGTATCCACTGGCCCAAGAGTGCAAAACTATCTCGAGGACAAACAGCCCAAATCATTGTGAGAAAAATCATACCTAGGAAATCCAGTAAGTGAACCAAGCTAGCCTTTTCTGCCTGAGAATAATCAAAATAATGAAAATTACATTTAATAAATTAAGACACTGTAACCTTAGATTTTCTAGTTCATGATGTGTAATCACATTAAATAATTACATGTTTAAACTTACCTTCACCAACTAAGATCACATGTTCTTTTTCTTCTGTGTGTTTTTCTTTCCATCCCTTGCTTACAGGTATAAACATTCATTCAACTAACATGTACTGAACCACTTACTATCACTCAGATACAATGACAGGTTCATAGATATGAATAGAAGTTCACTAACCTATAGTTCTTATATTAACAAGCATAATAATCTTGTGAGATAGGTACAATTATCCCTCTTTTATAAAGAAACTAAGATGGGAGAAACTAAAAGAGGTGCCAAAATTCACACAGCTATTAGTAAAAGGACAAGGAATCAAACCCAGAAGTTTTAGTTTCTAATGTTATTGTTAAATTTTTTTTAAAAGAAATAAATGTGCTCATTATGCTTATACCTTATACCTTTGGATAGACTAAACACTGCTTAACATATGAAATAGTTAAAACAAGAAAAATTCAGAAAAAAACTGGAAATTTATTTTTAGTAAAAAACTTCTGGACTTCATGACCTAATATATGAAGTATGATTCATTTATGCAAGTTTGCAATTTTATCACTCTGGTATTTCTCACTAGGAAATTGAGTTCTATAAAGTTTTATATTTATAGCACTAACCAATTTTACTTAAAATAGTTGTTTTAAGTAATAATTTCTAAATACAAGTTTAACGCACTGGATTGTTCACATTCCCCATTAAAGATGATTAATAAATGCTGATGATACAGGAATCATTACTTGAACATATGAAACATGGCTGACAACTAAAAACAATCACATGGAACACTTCTCGTAACAATATAATCTGTCCTCACAAAGCATTCTTTGCTTCATTATACAAACTGTGTGTCATGAAAAACAATTATGGAATTATTTTAGCACAAAAGAATAACACTACAAATGATGAAGTCATTATAAAAGAGAAAATCCTTATTATTAATTATTAAAGAATATAATTCTCCATTACATAGTCTTAGAAAACTAAAAAAAAATTTTAAATATGTATTTGTGGAAGGAAGAAAACATGGAGACTGCTAAAAGAGAAAATATAGTGCTGATGATGTCTAAGGCCTCTACAAAGAAATATTAATAACTACTTTCAATTTTTAAGACTGTTATTTTCTTTTTATGTCTTATCTAATTAGTGTTCTGCACTGACAGAGATGACAACAATATGCTGAATGAGACAGTGAACTAGAGGCCAGAGAAATAAAGGTGTATGTAATATGAGTATCTTTTAAATGCTAAAATTAGCCAAAACTGATTTTGCAGTTATGAAGTCTTTCTTGAAAGACAATCTTTTTCGATTGCTTAGATTTATTCTTATATAGATCTATTTAAGGAAAATGTTTTTTTATATTTTCTATAATTCAGAAGAAATAAATGAGATAATTACTGTTTGTGCTTCAGAAAAGCACAACTGTGACCCACCTCAACTTATTAGTACTTTAAGGAATAGACAGAATTTGAAATGACTTTTAAGGAGATTAATAACACTAGCATTTCCATTTAAAGTTAATATTACTTACATTTCTGACATAACATTTCACAATCCTTTCACTATTTACCTTCATGTTTTCAACAGAAAATACACCTCTCTCTAGTTAATGTGGACAAAAGAAATATACTTATTTTTAATAAAAATAAATATATGAATAAACAAATACATTAGCTTTTTGTACTCATACCAAGTCAAACAGATGTGTATTCACAGAACCGTAAATCAACCTGAATTCTATGATCCATTTAAAAAAAGGCTGCCAATACCCAGGTAACTGTGGTAAAAGAAAGCAGGGCTGGATTTGCAAACAGAAGACCTGGGTTAAAGTCCCAATTGGCCAGTTGACCACATTACTCATGTTACTCCAAGTCTTTTTAAACATTAGTTTCCTCATATATAATGTAGGGATATTAAATACATACTTAATGAGGATGGTATTAAAATTATAATTGAGAAGGTATGTATTTAAAAGCTCAGCAAACTGTAAAATGCCAAGGTATCATTATTATTACTCTGCATTAATTATATATGGCATATCATTCTAGAGATTTTCAGAGATGCTCCAAGCCATCTTCTGAGAATGAATAAAAAAGCAAGAAAACTGATTTACCCACTTAAATAGTAATATCACTTTCATATAGTTAACTTTCAGACTAGATTACAAGTATGTTAATAATTATGGAGAGTTTAAAATCTAATTTGAAATAATTAGAGGTTGAGAATAATTACTTTTTAGCAAAAGAGACAGCTGATAAAAATAGTACTTAACAGAAACACTAATTATTCAGGTATCAAATATTAAAGACCATAAAAATTCTCAAAATTAGCCAGTCATATTTTTTCAGGTAACAGAGTAAGTCAACTGCTAAAAACTAAAATACCATCTTTTAAAGAAAAAGAAAACTGAAAAGATTCAGTTTTACAAGATTTAACTTGCACACTTCAAAGCAGTTATTTCAACAACTGAACATTCATCCTAGGTACTTACAGCATGCCCAAGTACTGCATGTGCTATTTCATGGCCCAGAAGAAAGGAAAGTTGATGAATATCAGTTACACTATTTAAAAGCCCAGTGAAGATAAACACTTGTCCATTCTGCACCATAAAGAAAATAATGTAAGTAATTGGAACACCTTCAAAAAAACAAGGATATTGAATTTACGATTTAAAGTTAGATGGGAGAACATTTACTTACTGGAAGCACAAAGGCATTTATATCTGGGGAATCAACCACATGAATAGTCCAATTGATCTCAGAGATCCCTGGAATATCTTTATTGCACTCAATCAAATGATAAACCACTTCTTTAACCATTAGGTATCGGGCATCCTTCTCAGTTAGCATATCATTTTTAAACTCTTCCATCCACTGAAAGATTAAAAAGTCATCTTTATTTTAAGAGAGTTTTAGCTCAGCAAAATGTTTATATTGCTTCATGAAGAGTTAAATGGCTACTTATTGTTGAACATTTTAATTTTTAATTATGTAAAAATCTACATATACAAAACACTTCAATTCTTAAATTTGAATTATTCATGCAAAGGCAATGTGCTTTCTCACAAATGGAATAAATTCTAATAACTAAGATTTTTCATATAAATTGGTTGAAATAAAACTTTCATCTTTTCTATTAGCCTATAAACAAATAAAATGTTTAAATATTATTTCTACTTTCCTAAATATTTTAGAAAACAAAATACTGCCTAGGAAACAAAGATTTCATATAAGGAAGAACAATATAAAAGAAAATTACTTTCATAACCCACTGACTAGAAAAACACCCTATACTTAATTTAAAAAGTTAAACTTCTAAAAAGAAAAGGACATTTTGGGGACACCTGGGTGGCTCAGCTGGTTAGGAATCCAACTTCGGCTCAGGTCATGATCTTGAGGTCAGTGAGTTTGAGCCCCGCGTCGGGCTCTATGCTGACAGTTTGGAGCCTGGAGCCTGCTTTGGATTCTGTCTCCCTCTCTCTCTGCCCCTCCCCAGCTCAGATTCTGTTCTGTCTCTCAAAAATGAATGAACATTAAAAAAAATTTTTAAAAAAGGGCATTTCATTAATTTTAAGTGTTTTATTCACACAGAATGATAGGAAATTACTGAAATTTTAGAACTAACAGGCATGTCATTTTCTCTACACCATGTTGAGGACTAGCCACTGTACGAACACACTTTCTGAAGCTATATTCATGAGAAACCCTTTCAAGTATAGGAAAATTAAGGATGTTCTGAAAATATCACATTAATTTCCATAAAATGTGTAGCTTCGTTCACATATAGATCAAGAAGTTTAGAATCTTCTTCCCTTAGATGTATTAAAAATAGATGATTTTGTAGAATTGAATCTGCAATAGTCTTTATATCAATACCATTTTTTAAAAGCACAAGTCACCAATGTAAATAAACTGAAACAACTATTAACCCATATGAAGGAAATAAAACAAGCAAAATTATATATAATTATAGTACTTTACCATATCCCTATAGGAACATGTGCTTGAATTTTAGTATCAAGCAGGTTATTATACTTGTAGGCTAAAAAAAAGAATATTATGTACATATACATTATTTTTTAAAGCTTCTGAGTGAGACGAATGGTGGAAGATACACAAATTTAACACTAGGCCTATCTCAATCTTTCCAGAACACTCTCCTCAAACCTGCTTCAGACAAGACTACCCTAGAAACATCTCCAATCTCTGTAAAAGCTCTACTAGAAAAGATGCATCTTTTTTGTGAAAAAACATTGTTATTTCTTTTTTAAGGTAACTTTCCACTGACAAATTCAGAAGCTTAACTGAAATAAAAAGACATAAAGACTTCACCAAAGTGGTCAAGTGACACCATGAGACATCAATTCAATAAATACTCATCGAGTATATACTAGGTGTGTGCTCACAACTGGAGAAAGGGTCTGTCCTCAAGAAACTCACTAGTGGTATAAAATGCTTAACCATCTGAGTTACTGTACTTTCTAAAGAAGTAAGGCTTCTTGGGGCTCCTGGGTGGCTCAGTCAGTTAAGCGTCCAACTTTTGATTTCAGCTCAGGTCATAATCTCATGTTTCCTGAGTTTGAGCCCTGCCACAGGCTCTGTGCTAGGAGCACGGAGCCTGCTTGGGATTCTCTTTCTCCCTCTCTCTCTGCCCCTCCCCTGCTTGCACTCTCTTGATAAAAATAAAAAACGTTAAAAAAAAAAAAATGACTTAAGGCTTCTGAATTCCAACTTGATTTTGCATTCAAAAAATATAATTGCCAAAAATGAGGTTCTGGAAAAAATTACCGTATTCTACATTACTTTCAAGGTACAAAAATTCATATTACATATCTACTTATCCAAAAAATATGTATTTTTTTCTACATTGTGCTAGTACTTAATATAAAATGATAAAAACAGACAGGGTCTTGGTTCCCAAAGAGCTTAGTCTAACAAAGGAGACAGATCAATAAAGAAATAATTATGCAAATAACAATTATGTTACCTCCATGATAAGCGATTTAAAGGAAAAGTACAGTATGCAAAGAGAAAATAAAAGCAGGAGACCTGACCCCAATATAGCCAAGCACTGGACACAATTATAAATGAGCTGATTCATAATTCAGTCTGTATGAAGGATTCCCACTAGAGCATAATGTAGGCAACCTGCCTAACCCAGTCTGGATAATCAAGGAAGACTTTCCTGAGAAAGTGACATTTAAGGTGGCATGTGATGAGCAGGAATTAGCTGGATGAATGAAAGGAAATGCAATGTAGGTAGCAGGAACACTAAGTATGCAACTTTGGAGGCCTTTTGGGAAAATGCGAATTTTCTATCAAAGACTAACATAAAAAAGTAGTGCATCTTTCATACTTAAGAAACTTTGCCACTTTGAGTATTATATTAAGCGATCTAATTATAAACAATTCTTACTACTTACTGCTTCATATTCCAGTTCGGATAAAAGTTTGAAATGTTCTTTCCCCAATAATAGTAGCTTATTCCTTCCTGTGATAGGACTCACTTCCAGGTGAGTAAAATAAAACACTACAAAGAGCAATCCAAAACTACTGAAACAAAGGAATAACTTCCATTTATTCTTCCTTAAACTTTCTTTAAATAGTTCCTTCTTGTTAGGAGGAAGTGCCTGCCACCATTTCCTTATGCCCCTAGAGCAGAAAGAAAAATTCAAAGTTCTGACAATAGTATCAGCACGTATCAACAAAACTTAATCTTATACTAGAATTCTATGTCATCAAATACTTGAATTTTTGTGAAATATTTCTCTGTATAGATGAGTTTTCTCCATTTATAAAATTCTTAGCTAAATGATGAAAAAGTAACCAGTTATAAAAATTCTAAAGCTCATTTAAAGTTTCTTCTTATTTTAAAGGTGAACACTAAATGAGTAGCTATTTTACAACTATCACTAGTTAACATTTATTGACTGTTTACCTCATGCAAGCTGCTGTTCTAATTGTTATACATATGTCATCTCACTTCATCTTCACAAAAACCCTGTTACCAAAGATAAAACTGAGACAGAGAGAACTGTCCAAGGACTTGTCCAAGGTTGCAGAGGTGATAAGGGAAAACCAGGCAAGGAAGACCATGTGATCCTAGAGTATGGGTACTTAACTACTTGATAGGGATGATCTGTTCAAATAAACATCTGAGGGGTTACAGCACAATCATCTATACCTGTAACCACAATTCACTCCCCCTGCTCATCAGACTTCCAGCACAGTCTGCCAGTACTTCAGCAAGGTACAAGGGAAACTACCTCAGCATTGATTTTAGAAATAAACACTGCTCACCAGCAGAAACTTCACTATCCCCTCAAGAACATAATAAAGGAAAGGTAATAAGGGCATAAACATCATAAACAAGAAAATGAGAGACTGTATAGTTAACACATGGAGGTCTAATTTCTACCAGGCAACAATACTCCCTGCTGGTTATCAGAGATCACAGACATTTTGACAAGCAATGTTTTCAACAACAAGACAAAATTTTTCCTAGTGAGTTCATCTGTGAAATCACAACAAAAGTTTAAGATATATACATCATTCTCTTGACAAAATCCATCTTACAAAATAACTTCAAGTTATTTTAATTTTATTAAGTGACACTCCTAAGATGCCTCAAAGTGTCCCAACCTGAAAAGACTTAGGCCAGACTATGAAGTATATTTATTTCCCATTTAAAACTTCATATGACTTATCATCTGCCTTCAATGTATGATGAAAACACAGCTTAAAAGAAAATGTTAAGTGATTACAATGGAAACAACCAAAAGTTAAAAATAATATTAAAAAGGATGAGAAAGAGCCATTGGCCTAAGACCCTGGGCTGAGTTATGACAAAGATCCTCTCTTGCACCAGACTCTACTCAGGCTCCCCTGAACTTTTTTCAACTAGGCCTCACTTCTGGACTTCTGTATTCATCTCTGCATTGTCCAGGTTTAGCAAGAATCCTGCTAAGTCAGGTTAAACAGAATTTCCCCATCCTCCGTATCTTATCACCCTCGATACCTGATCGAGTTCCTCATCATTCTCCAGCCTCCAGATGATGTCTGATCACACTCACCTGCCTTCAGCAAGAAGCCTAGTGGGGTCAGGTTAGGGAGAATCCCCACTTATTCCTGATGCTTCGTCTGAGTAATTTTCTATCCACCAAACCCCACCCTGCTTCTCAGCTATAAATTCCCACTTGCCCATGGTATATTCAGATTAACTCTGGTTCTATACTTAGGTCTCTCTTCCCCTACTGCAAAAGTTCTGCATAAATCTGTGTTTACTACTTTAACTGTTGTCTAGCTCTGGTCTTCTCTGACAGTCGTTACCTACAACTAGAGCTAACACAACTGTATATTTTCTGGGTGCCAGTGTCAAATCACAGAAAACTGGGTTGGTTAGTATGAGAGTAAGAGAGCTAGAAAGGCCTTCACAGTCATCAAATGTAAGAATGACGAGACAATGCTTAACTTTACCTTTCTTCATTCTTCATGGAGCAAATAAGAGAAAACAAGATTAATTATGGGGGGAGGTTTAAATTAAATAAAAGGTACTATTTAGCGGTGAAAACATAATTATTATGAAGGACTACCCAAGAGAAAATAACAAAGATGTGATGGAAATAGAACTGAAAAATAAAAGCTAATTAAGCATTAACTTGGCTAGGAATGAGCCTATTCTTAAATAAGTGAACTCCCAGTTTCATGACCCGTTGCCTCAGATTTCGTAAAATAAAAAGTTATGTTTTTAAGTATTGTTCTTACAAACTATACCCAACATTTCTCATTCTTGTAATCAGAAGATCGTTTAAAAAGTGTCCTATATAATTTTTTAAAGATCTCATTTTTATACTATAATATGTAGTAAATTATTTCAAGATTAAATCATTTCTAACAAAACTGGGTAGAACCAACCGTTTGGAAACTTAATTTTGAGCTAAATATGGGAGGGAAATCTAACAAGTTTTCTTTAAAAGTATAGTTTTACAAATACCTTTTTAAGTTTTTTTTGTTTGTTTTTTGTTTTTTTTAAAGCTTTTTACCTGCCTACAATGATTGCAAATAGTTTCTGCACTGGTTTAAGAATAATCAACAAGAGAGGAACCGGAGCGGCTTGAAACCGAGGAGAAGTGTGGAAACTCCTGATGTCTCTCTCTCTCATGCGAAGACACTTTAGGGGACGCAATACTGAGAGAAAAGGAGCTCCTGCAACTTCTTCTATCAGGAGCTGTCTTGAAAAAGAGTCATTCCGTGCACCACATGTTGGGGTAACCATCCAAATTTCTTTATGGCTCACGCTCAAGAGGCATCCTGGTCTTTTGGTATTAAGAGTCCTATAAGAATAAAAATTTTTAGGCAGAAAAGTCAACCTATCACACTGCTGTACTCCCAGACCCTGATACTTATTAACTGTATGAGTAATTTGTACTTGATGGCAGTCTGGTGAGGTGACAGCTAGTGTGTTACACAGTCTCCAGTTGGTCAGCAAATGAAATCGGAAGAAAACACAGTTTCTAGTAGCAGACTGCAGTCCATAGATGAAGCTCATCTTTCTTCTCCTGGATTATCTGGAACACAAAAAATAAGTTATAAATACCTCTGGAAATATTTATAAAACTGTTGCTGTTCAGTTGTTCTTCCCTTGACACATCTCAGACTGAATTATCTTAGGTTTCTGCTCACCAGCCCTATAGCAATGCCTCTCAGCAATACAAACCAAAGAGGTTAAAAAAAAAAAAAAAGTTTTGCTCACTTCTTTTTACTCTACAACATATACTTTAGAAACTTGGTTGTTATTTTTTTCTTCTTCTTTCATTTTTTAGTTTTGCTTGGGGGAAGTCTGTTTTTATTTTAACAGTTAAATTACTGGGGATTAAGAAATGGATTAAACAAACAAAAACAGTCAACTTTAGTAATTGGCAGTAACTAGGAGGCATTACAGAAAAGCATGTAATGGAATAGTAAGATCTAAGTTTTAAAATGTATTTTTTAAAATACAAATTTGATGCAGAAAAGCATTTGACAAAATACAGCATCCTTTCTTGATTAAAAACCCTTAAGAAAGTAGGGATAGAAGGATCATACCTCAAGATCATAAGGGCCAACACAAAAAAAACCCACTACTAATATCACCCTCAGTGGGGAAAAACTGAGAGCTTACCCCCTAAGGTCAGGAACATGATAAGGATGTCCACTCTCATCACTGTTATTCAACATTGTGTTGAAAGTCCTACCTCAGCAATCAGACAACACAAAGAAATAAAAGGCATCAAAATTGGCAAGAAGTCAAACTTTCACTCTTCACAGATGACACGATACTCTGTGGAAAATCCAAAAGACTCCACTGAAAAACTGCTAAAACTGATACATGAATTCAGCAAAGTTGCAGGATATAAAATCAATGCACAGAAATTGGTTGCATTTCTATACACCAATAATGAAGCGAGAAATCAAGGAAACAATCCCATTTACAACTGCACCAAAAGTCATAAAATATCTAGGAATAAACCTAAACAAAGAGATAAAAGATGTATACAATGAAAACTATACAAAGCTCATGAAAGAAACTGAAGAAGTCACACAAAAGAATGTAAAAACATTCCATGCTCATGGTTTGGAAGAACAAATATTGTTAAAATGTCAACAGTACACAAAGCAAGCTACACATTCAAAACAATCCCTATCAAAATAACACCAGCATTCTTCACAGAGCTAGTAAAAACAATTCTAAAATTTGTATGCAACCAGAAAAGCCCCCAAAGAGCCAAAGCAATCTTGAAAAAGAAAACCAAAGAAGGAGGCATCACCATCCCGAACTTCAAGCTGTATTACAACACTGTAATCATCAAGACACTATGGTAATGGCACAAAAACAGACACTCAGATCAATGGAACAGAACAGATCTCAGAAATGGACCCACAAACATACGGTCAACTTATCTTTAACAAAGCAGGAAAGAATATCCCATGGAAAAAAGACAGTCTCTTTAGCTAATGGTGCTGGGAGAACTGGACAGCAACACGCAGAAAAATGAACCTGGACCATTTTCTTACACCATACACAAAAATAAACTCAAAATGGAAGAAAGACCTAAACATAAGACAAGAGGCCATCAAAATCCTAGAGGAGAATACAGGCAGCAATCTCTTTGACTTCGGCTGCAACAACTTCTAACTTAACAGGTCTCTGAAGGCAAAGGAAACAAAAACAAAAATGAACTACCGGTACCACATCAAGATAAAAATCTTCTCGGGGCGCCTGGGTGGCGCAGTCGGTTAAGCGTCCGACTTCAGCCAGGTCACGGTCTCGCGGTCCGTGAGTTCCAGCCCCGCATCAGGCTCTGGGCTGATGGCTCAGAGCCTGGAGCCTGTTTCCAAATCTGTGTCTCCCTCTCTCTCTGCCCCTCCCCCGTTCATGCTCTGTCTCTCTCTGTCCCAAAAATAAATAAACGTTGAAAAAAAAAATTTAAAAAAAAAAAAGATAAAAATCTTCTCCACAGCATGGAAACAGAAATAATCAGCAAAACTAAAACGCAACTGATGGAATGGGAAAAGATATTTGCAAATGGCATACCAGATAAAGGGTTAGTATACAAAATCTATAAATCGTTTGTCAAACTCAACACCCAAAAACCAAATAATCCAGTGAAGAAATGGGCAAAAGACCTGAACAGACACTTCTCCAAAGAAACATCCAGATGGCCAACCAACCCATGAAAAAATGCTCAACATCACTCATCATCAGGGAAATACAAATCAAAACCACAAAGAGATACCACCTCACACCTGTAAGAATGGTTAAATTAACAAGTGAGGCAACAACAGGTATTGGCGAGTATGTGGAGAAAGAGGAACCGTTTTGCACTGCTGGGGGGAATGCAAACTGGTGCAGAAAACACCGCACTCTGGAAAACAGTATGGAGGTTCCTCAAAAAATTAAAAATAGAACTACCCTATGAGCCAGCAATTGCACTACTAGGTATTTAACCAAAGGATACAGGAGTGGTGATTTGAAGGGGCACATGCACCCCAATGTTTATAGCAGTGCTATTGACAATGGCCAAAGTATGGAAAGAGCCCAAATGTCCATTGACAGATGAATGGATAAAGAAGAGGGGTGCCTAGGTGGCTCAGTCAGTTAAGCATTGGACTCCAGTTCAGGTCATGATCTTGCAGTTCACGAGTTCAAGCCCCACATCGGGCCATTTGGCTCTGTGCTGACAGCTCAGAGCCTGGAGCCTGCTTCAGATTCTGTGTCCCTCTCTCTACCCTTCCCCCGATCACACTGTTTCTCTCTCTCTCTCAAAAATAAACATTTAAAAACAAATATGTGGTATATAGATACAATGAAGTATTACTCGTCAATCAAAAAGAATGAAATCTTGCCATTTGCAACAAATTGGATGGAACTAGAGTGTATTGTAAGTGAAATTAGTCAGAGAAAGACAAATATCATATGACTTCACTCGTGTGGAATTTAAGATACAAAACAGATGAACATAAGGGAAGGGAAGCAAAAATAATATAAAAACAGGGAGGGGGGACAAAATACAGAAGACTCTTAGAGAACTGAGGGTTGCTGGAGGGGTTTTGGGTGGGGGGATGGGCTAAATGGACAAGGGGCATTAGGGAGGACACTTGCTGGGATGAGCACTGGGTGTTACACACAGAGGATGAATCACTGGATTCTCCTCCTGAAATCATTATTGCACTCTATGTTAACTAATTTGGATGTGAATTTAAAATAAATACATATTTAAAAAATAAATATAAAATAAAATACAAACTTGATCCTTTCACATATAATCCTGGCACTTTTAATTGGGGTCAAGATGGAATAAGAGGAACTGAAAACAAGTGAAAAAACAGAATAAATACAACAATGGTTTCAAAACACTGGACATTAGGCAATGAAGAACAAGTGACGCCTGAGAGATGGGAAATAAATTAACTGAGTCCTACAATTGCCCCAAGTTCCTGCCTGGAGAGTTTCCCGGCCACTATGCAGAGAGGGCAAACCTAGCACAGCCCACAAGTGGCCCTAAATCGGAGAGATGAAGCTGGGAGTTCAAGTAGGCCATAGTAGCTAGACCTCGCAGAGCACAGTATGCGAGAAGACAGAACTGTGCAGAAAAAGAACTCCAGAGTGTGTCCTGCAGAAAAATCTGCCTCCTATATTCAGCTGAGTTCTGATCAGGGCACTCATGTGAGGAAAGTCCTTGGAGGTGGGAAAGAATCACCTGACAGGATTAGAGGAGCAACATGCAGGACTTATGGAGCATGGAGTATCCGGCCTATTTCCACTCTTCAAAACAGAAAACCTTTTAACTCATGGGGCACTGCGTAGAGTACTCAGAGGGTTTTGCCTCATTAGAGAAAAAGTAGTCCTAGAATAAAAGTTACTCTAGCCCTACCTAACAAAGATTAAAGGCAATACTCAACAAGATCAAACTGTTTCTAAGTAACTAAACCGCATTCTAGAAAAAAGCTCAAAAACAGTTGTTAAGAATACAAAAATATCCACCACTTAACAAGGTACAATTTATAATTAAAAATTGCCAGGCAGCAAAGATGCAGGATATGTAAACCTTAATTAAGAAAAACACTAATAAAAACTAACTCTTAAGTAGCATGAATGACAGCATTGACAAAGATATTGAAGTGCTTATTATAACTATATTCCATGTGTTTAAGAAGCTAAAGGTAATTTGAGAGTGTTAGACATGGAATATGTTTTTTTAAAAGACTTACATTGAACTTCTAGACAAGAAAACTAGTGTCTTCTATGAAAAATACACTAGATGAGACTAACAGCAGATTAGATATTATAACAATGAAATAAAGACTTGTGAATTTGACGGATCAATAGAAACCAAGAAAACCAAAATAGAAAACCAAGAGAAAAAATGCACAGAGCATCAACAAGGTATAGGATAACTCAAGCAGCCTAACATATGTATAACTGGAGTCCCTGAAAAGTGGGAAGGCATGGTAGGTAGACAATAAAAAGAAAAAAGAATGGCCAACATTTTCCAAATTTGATGAAAACTGTAAACCAACAAATCCAACAAGTTTAAACACACACACACACACACACACACACACACACACAGTAAACACAAAGGAAACTTACTCCAAGGCATATCCTAGCTAAATTTCTTAAAACCAATTGAAGAGAAAATCTTAAATTTCACATTTTAGATGAAATGGATCAACTTCCTGAAAAACACAAACTACCAAAGCTAACTCAGAAAGAAATTGATCTGAACAGCCCTATATCTATTATTTTAATTTAACTTACAGTTAAAAACCTTCCCACAAAGAAAGCTCCAGGCCCAAATAGCTTCACTGGGGAATTCTGTCAAACAGTTAAGGAATAATTAAAAATAATTCTATTCAAACTCTTCCAGGAAATTGAAAAGAAATGAATAATTTGCATTTCATTCCATAAGACCAGCATTACCATGCATGATACTAAAGCCAGAAAAAAACTTACAAGACTATAAAGTACTATCTCTCATCAACACAGACAGAAAAAATTCTTAATATTTTAGAAAATCTAATTCAACAATACATATAAAGACAGTACATCATGACCAGTTGAGGTGTGTCCCAGGAACGCAAGGTTGAAAGAAAAATTCAGCAATCAATGTAATCCAACCTATGCACTGAAAAAGAAACACCACATGATCATCTCAATACAGAAAAAGCATTTGATAAAATCCAACACCCAACCCTGACAAAAAACTCTCATAAACTAGGACATCTACAGAAAACTATAACAGCATATTTATTGGTGAAAGACTATACTTTCCTCCTAAGATCAGGAGAAAAGCACAGATGTTCACTCTCACCACTTAAATTCAATATTATACTGGAGTTCCTAATCAATACAATAGAATTAATACATACATAACTAAATAAATGACATCCAGACAAGAAATATAGAAGTGGTCTTTATGCCTATACAATAGGATCATCTCTGTAAAAAATCCAAAGGAATCTACAAAAAAAGCTCCTACAATGAGTTTAGTTAGGTGTCAGGATACAAAAGCAATATACAAAACAAATCTTATCTCTATATACGAACAAGTGATAGAAGCCAGACCTTACTACCGCCAAAAAAGTGCATACTCTATGATTCCAGCTCTATAATATAAACTGTACAAAATGCAAAGTAATTATACTTACTTACAGAGAGATCACTGATTGCCTGAGGATGGGAAAATAAAGAGGATCAGGAGAGGGATTATAAAGTTTTGGAGGCAATGAATATGTTCACTATTTTGCTTGCGATGTAGGTTTCACAGGTGTACACAGAGGTCAAAACTTATACTATATAGCTTACGTATGCATAATTTATTTTATGTCAATTATAAATCAATTAAGCTGTTTTTCAAAAGATACTAAAAACAGGTAACAATCAAATGCAATGTGTGAACTCTGATTAGATCTTAGTTTGAAAGAAAAAAATCAGCTTTGGAAGACAACTGGGATTAATGGGGGAATTCACATATAGATTTGCTTTTAGGTTATTTTAGGTAAGTATTGCTTATTAGGTTATAATGATGTGGTTATGCAGGTGAATAATTTATACCTGAGATACTTGCGGAGGTATCTCTTTATGATGAATAAAACTTACTTTCAAATTGTATCTCACACACACACACACACACACACACTTACATAGGACATAAAGCCAATGTAGTAAAATATTAACAATGGTATCTAAGTCCTGGTTATATATATGTTCATTAATTTTTTTTCAATTCTTCTGTTTCAAAATCTTCATAATTAAAGTTGGAAGAAAATATGTAAATCTAACTCAACCTAGACTAATACAATATTATCTAGAAAAATAACTTCAGAAAATCAGTTTTAATAAACAGTATTACCCACATCAGACTATTTAAAAGTTACTAACATTTTTTATATAACATTCCACCCTTGCATATAACATAAAATGTGAATAAAGGGCATGATAAGTAAATATTAACTGCAAGTTAACCCTTTTGGAATTACTACCAATTTTAAATCAGAGTCCACATTTAATACATAATAATCTGATGTTATTAACAAAATACTTTCTAGTTTTTTTTTCCTTTTTTAAACCAAGATGAAAGTAGTAAAATAACTGAAGTCTAGAAATCATTTCAAAATTAGTATTTGAGTAACCAGTAAGTTTCTTCATTGGCTAGCTGGCTTGTGAGTTACAGATGCAGCATGAAATTCAGTCCCTGCCCTCATGGATGTCATAATCTAGCTGGGGTGGGGGGTGGGGGGGAATGTATCTAAGTAAGACTATTATGGAATAATAAAATACAGTTCCTTATTAAGCATTATGCACTGTTATGAATTTTTAAAAAAGAAAGGACTTCCATGAATAGCACAATAGTTCAAGGCAACTATTGTTTTTTATGCTGTTTGGGTAGATGCAGAAAAAAAAAGTTTTTAAAGAATTGTTTCAAATGGGGAAGTGTACTTAATTAAGGTTTAACAACAGAAAGTCTTTTGCTAGAAGTCATACTACAAAAACAACACAAACCCACATTCTTTACTATAGGAGATAAGCTTCAAACACTTGTCCAATCACATGCCCACTTTCTAAGGGCATCCTATAGCCTCAATTTAAGGGATAGGCCCAGACTGTCAATCTTCCCCAGAGACCCCTTCCACTGGCCACAGAGCCAGGCGTGGACATCTGACACTGACAAGACTTTTGGTGAGGCAGTATCAGGCAAAGAAGTACAAGGGTATGTATAATTTGGGGCTGTACTTGGTGCTACACAAAGTAGCACGCAAGCAAGAACCGGGAACCAAAACCCTTGCAAAAGAAGTGGATCAAGAGAAAGGACGATGGAATCGATCAATGTGCAGAAAGTAAAAGATCATGAAGCCTCAGGGAGAGAAAGAGAAAGAGAGGGGGCAAGACTCATACCCTCCCGGTTCCCAAGAGTCCACTGTACTTCCTAAATTTAACTGAGCTACATGAGCTTTTACTCTATCCCTAAAACAATTCCCTCTCTTTAAAGGGAAGAGTATCTCATGAATAAATGACCTCTGACTTAAGAGGTTACGAGGTATAAAAGTCACACATTTCATACATAAGCTAATAACATTTTAATATACATGCTGTTTATTACAACTGAGGGTTCCTTCTATACTTTGCAAAGCCAAATTCCCGATTTTCAACACTGAATCAGTTCCAGATTAGTAGTGGATTATCTCTGCAGTGACTTTATCATACAACAGATCTCAATCCACATTAAATCCGTCGTGTCAATTCTGCCTCCTTAATGTCTCAATCTAGCCCTTCCTGGGCTCTGTGGCCTTAGGCTGTGGATGGCTACATAACCTCCAATCTCTGCCCATTTTACCACCAACTCCTACCCCTCCAGTTCGTCCCCCCCAAACAAGAAGTAAAGCTATCTAAAATACAAATCAGACAACAGAATCCTACTCCCACAACTCACATAAGCCCTACATTGCTAAATATAAGGCAACCATTTTTTTTAAAAAAATGGAGATTTGTATAATGACAAAGATATACAAATCTTAAAAATAATAATACTACTTGCCAAAATTCTGTATATCAGGAATGGCAAATTCAGATGTGTAAACCAGCACTGCACAACAGAAACTTCTGCAGTCATAGAAATGTGTCTTCATTGTCCAATGTGCTAACTTCTACCTATGGCTACTGAGCACTTGAAATGTGGCTGGTGTGACTGAGCAAAAGAATGTTTTAGTGTTCACTTATTTATTGTAAGAGAGAGAGCATGTGCTCATGCCTGAGCAGGGAAGGGGCAGAGGGAGTGAGAGAGAGAATCCCAAGTAGGCTCTGCGTTGACAACAAGGAACCCAACGCAGGGCTCAAACCCATGAACCATGAGATCATGACCTAAGCCGAAACCAGATGCTCGACCGAACTGAGGCACCCAGACACCCCTTTAGTTCATTTTAGCTCATCTAAAACAAAATGGCCATAGGTGACTAGTGGCTATTGTATTAGCCACAGTGCTAGTCTGTAGAGTCCAGGCAAAGCCATCCTGACATAAATGCAGATTCATGCCTATCTAAAGAAGATGCAACAAGTGTAATGGAATTTGAACTTAGTGTTACCAAACAGTTCAATGTTTTCAAGAAAAGCAAGCAATTCAAACTTTATGTGGAAGTTAGCAGTTTTAAAATGCTGGCAACCAACTTAAAACAAAAAACAAACAAAGCTTATTAACCACCTTGACCAAACCAACATACACAAGACCCCATTCAGTTTTCCATCTAAATGATGTCATTCATTCATTAAATATTTAATGAGCGCGTCCTACATACCGTATCATACCATTCTGGATGCTGGAGATAACCACAAAAAAAGAGACAAAAATCTCTGCCCAATTTGCAGCAACAGTAATGCTGCAATATGCTAACATACACAAATACAAATAAATCTAAAGCAACACATAGCAAACTATTCATAGTGGTTATTTTGAGTCACTGTAAAGGATTTTCATCTCACGTATTTCTGTGCTGTTCAAATTTTTACCAGGTGTATTATTTTGTAAGCCCCAAAACTAACAACTATTTTTGTAATTCCCAACGGTTTCCGTGGGCTTCAATAAACTCCTGCATATGAAAGACCAGGCCTCTCCTGATGCCACCTCCTACCATTTCTCCAGCCACCTTCCCCGGCTGTCCTTCACCCATTCCTAAGCTCCAGACCCACTGATTTACTTACACCCCTCAGAAAACCTCTCATCTCTAATATCTATACGCATCAATTGCACGGCTTAGCTCTGCGATTATAGCAAGCAAAGTCTTGCTCATCTCTCATGACTTATGTGAAATTAAAAAAAAAAAAAAATTCTGACACAGAAGGTACAAGCAAAAGCCCCAAACATTACATGAACATAAGTAAAAACATTATCACTGACATCACTGACAATAAACTGTCATTTTGAACAGAAATGGAGCCTGATATTTTGCAATCCCTGGCTTATCCTTGAGAAATGGTAAAAAAAAAAAAAAAAAAATTGGGGGAAGAAACCTATTTATACATTTCACAGAGCCAACGCTAGACTACACAGAGCCTAAGAAGGATTCAGGGCTGGCCTATCCTCTTCAAAGAACTAGAGCAGGTCAACAAACATGGCTGGCAAACTTCAAGGATTACTAAATTAATGATGTGAGAAAATTAAGCAATTTGGATGGTTAGCCTCTAAGACCATTTCAGATCCTTAATTCTTTAAGCACCATCTCAGAATGAGCAAGTACAGCACTCACTGGCACTCACAGCTGAAGCCTGGAAGACAGTTTTAACAACTCTGCTGAAAATGACTATTTCTTCTCTGGTTTCTATGGAAACAGCCGTCAGGTTGGCAAAAATAGGACATGTACTTTAAAATAATCATTCAAGCAAAGTACACACATGATGGAAGACTTAAAAAAAAAAATAAATTGGAAGGCAACAGCCTTGGTTCTTAAGCTTCCAAATGTCAGACTGCATGCACCCCGTCACCACGGCTGAGATGATGGATATACACCCGCTGCATTTCAGCGAGGGATACACGGTACTGGTTGGGGTCCCTACGGTGGATCAATCCCTGAATTCCAAATGAGGTCTTTTCGTCGCCCCGGACTAAAATTGCTCTTTGAGGACTGCATGGCACAATAAAACTGTTGCTCAGCTTTACACAGGCAAGTGACATTATTTAAAGAGTATAAAAAGCTCTTTTTGTAAACAAGTTTATGAAGAAAGTATCAAAACGCCTTTGCAGTGGTTAGACGGGAAATGTTGGGTTCTTCATTGCAGGGTTTAGGTAGGAAAACTTATGTTGTCTACTTTAAGAGGGAGGAGGAAAGAGAGGGACTGCCTCTCAAGTTGCTGTAGGCGGTTGGAAGCGGTTTTGCACGGGTGAAGGTGTCGAAGTGAGGCACACCGTGCCGTCCGCGTTAATAAGAAATACTACTTTAAAAAAGGAGCTGCCAAAGAGAAAGGATGAGGGGAGAGGGAGGTATCTTCTCGGAAACCACATCCACCTGCTAACTAGCAACTTCCCGGCCGGCAGAGTAGCACCCTGGGGTCCCTGCACTCCACGCCGGGAGCGGGGGGGGGCGGGGAAGGGAGGGATGAGACACAACTCTCCCGTACCCCTTTTCCACTCACCCCTCTCCCCCGGCTCTCCCCAACCCTTTCCCACACACACCCGGCGCCCCTCCGTCCCTTCCCCCCAGGCCTCGCCCCCCACTCCCCTCCCCGTGCTCACAGGGCTCCGCCCCTCACCCCGGCGCCCCTCGAAGTTCTCGCACTCTGCCCCCACCCCTGGGCCCGGCCCAACTCGTAAAAGGGGGACAAAGACGTCCCCACAGGACAGACCCTAGCAGTGGCGAAAGCGAAGACGACTCTTCAGACCGGCCCTTTGCGCAAGCGCATACCCCATCCAGAAGCCCCGCCTCCTTACTTCCTGCCCTCTGCCCGGTCCTTGGCGCCTTTTGCTCCGCCCACAGCGGGCAGTCGACACACCCGCCCATAATCTTCCTTCCCGAGGGCCGCAGACCGGGAGCGGACCGTGGCGCTCTCACGCCCCCGTGTGGCTATAGGAGGGACGTGGCTGCGGGCTGTGCTGTTTGCCTGGCACGTCTTCTTCACTTACGTCCTTGGAACCTGATTTGGCTCCTCTAAAGAATGATCCAGGCAAGGCTGTGACCGCTGAAGATTCTAAGGCAGTGCTGGCCAAAAGAAAAGAGATTCTAGAGGGTTTCTGGAGCCCAAAGACTAAGGTTTCTTGGTTTTAAAGTTGCAGTGCTAGAAGCAGTCTTTGGAGTGTGAGAATTTGCTTTCACCTGACTTTCTGGAATGGCACAGTTTAAGAAAAATGAAGCATAACCTGAAGCATCTAGAAGTTAACTGAAAAGAGCTGGCTACAAAACAACGGGTATGGTATGTCTCATTTATGCCACCAGAAAATATTTATCCAGCACCAAGTGCATCTTTCATGGAGCTTATATCACAGTGAGGAGATCTAGGCAATAAGCAAGCAAACAAGCAAATAAACATGGTATCAGATAGTGATATGATTCTGTATTAGTTTGTGATATTTATATTCTCTGCACAATGAAAAACATCTTAAAAGATATAAACACTATGAACAATTTTACGTGTCGCTTTCACGGGATTATAAGCAATGTTTTCTTTCACCTTGCTTATTTGTGTTTTATAATTTGCCTTTTACTTTGAAGGAACTATCCTGGCAGATCCCTGACCACTGGTTCCCTAACAACTCAAGTGACAGGTCTCTGAATCTTCATGGGTTTATGTGAAGTGCGTGTATCTTTCCAAGGTCTCCAATGTACTAGCTATCTCTTGCTCAACATGCCTGATTAGCATGCTGTTATCAATATAACAGATAGGGTTATACTATTAGCATGCTGTTATCAATAGAACAGATAGGTTCTCTGGGATGTCCAGGTGGTCCCGATCCTTTTGGACTGTGTTATGACAGATCGCAAAGATGGCACAATGACTATAATCAAGTCTACTACATGATTACATCTTCAGTTGTCTATAAACCATTCTCCTGGTTTCTGAAGTGGCCAGACTGGCAAATTAAATGGAGACATGACAGGGACAACTACTCTGTATCTATTAGGTCTTTAATGGTGGCATTAATCTCTACCATCATCGTCCTAGCCCCTTGGATGAAATATTGGTTCTTATTTATTATCTCAACTCGGTAAGGAAGGGACAGTTTTAGTGGCTTTCACCTGGTTTTCCTCACCATGAGAACTCAAGGCCAAAGACCTAATGTGGAGCTTGCTCTCAATATATACTCCCAATTATGCACTCAGGGACTGAGGAAAGACTAGTGGATAGGTCCATGCTCCCATGGACTCATTGTAAACTGGATATTATACAGACCTGTGCTCATTACCTGACCCCCATAAGTCCCCACTCTTAAAAAGAGGCCATGATAACACTTTGAGTTTCTGGGCAACAAGATCCTCTGGACTCTGCAAAACTTTTGGGTACTTCTCTTTCCCTAACATATAGTTGGCTGTGAAAATGGCCATAGGCCACAGAGTAATCATTGCAGTAATATCTGTTTCTGTGTTGCAGGGTTCTTCTTCTTAGGGAATGGATTCTTCTCAGTCAATGGATTCTGTGGTCCAGGTCTGAAGATTGACTCAGATCTGAGAACTGTACAGGAAGTGCGACTTTTGTATTAAGGCAACCACCCTCTGACCCCTCTTCTGCCATTCTTGCCTTCTTCTGGTTATAGATATCAAGCAGCACCCTATTGGCTGCCCATCTAGTTTTCCCCTATGGACACCTTGTACTAATAAATACCTTCACAGCACCTGAGGGTCAAGTACCCGTGCAGCCCCTCTTAACTTGCCAGCTATTATAGTAATTACAGCCTCCAGGCTTCTGGTGGTTAAAGTCACCACCTAGCTTCTATCGCTTCGGGATGCTATCATTACCCTAGAGACTACCCTAGCCCCCTCTGAACTTCTTAGTGATGCTGGTATTTCTCTCACTAGTGCATTTCCCATTGCCATTGAGTATGGCCTGTCCTTTGGACCTCCTGTGGAGCATAACCCTCTGTCTGACCTTTTGATTCCACACAATAAATCCTTCGAGCAAGCTCACTTCCCTCAGGACCTCTTTTCTTCCCCTACAGTCTGCTAGGGCAATTCAGCTGCCTTCTTCCCTGGAGACTTCCCTGGACTGAGGTTGATATAACTGGCCTCATCAAAGAATATGCCTTCTCCCCAGGAAACAGCATGCATTCAGTGACTGATGTTTTTTATTTTTTTTAATTTTTCCTTTCCTATTTGAGTGTGTGTGTGTGTGTGTGTGTGTGTGTGAGAGAGAGAGAGAGAGAGAGAGAGAGAGAGAGAGAGAGAGAGAGAATCTCAAGCAGGCTCCATACTCAGTGTGGAGCCCAGTGTGATCCCACCCTGGATGGGATCATGACCTGAGCCGAAATCACGAGTTGGATGTTAACCGACTGAGACACCCAAGCGCCCGCAGTGACTGATTAATTTAGGAGATATAAAGGCCTGGCCCCTGTGCCTCAATTGAGGACAACCCCATAAGGCCACCCCAGCTCCAGAGCTCTCCCTAGGATTGGTAAGAAGAACCACTTCTCCCTCTGCCCAGGCCTCTGTCCCTTATTCACTTATAGGTGTTGTCCCTGAGGACCCCTCCACTGCACCCCAAAAACCCTGAACACAGAGACTCAGAGTCTGTTTCCAGGGAACCCAACCCAAGGTAACTCGGGTTTTCTCCAGAAGTGGAAGCTGCTTGGATACAGAAAGACTTTCATTTATACCTCCCAGAGGAAGTACCAGAAGCTGGATACTGAGTAACTCTGAAGAATTGTGAGGCTTGGCTTGTGTTAGAACCGGGTGTAGACAGAAAGAAGCTCAACAGATAGCACAACTCTGCTGATCTCAGTTCAAGTTGAGAGCCACACAAGATGGCCACAGGACTTGAGAAGGGTCACAAGTTTGGTAGGCTGTAATGGACAGGTGGTTCCTTGACTGAAGTGGCCTTTCATTTTTCTTGAACATGTGCCAGGCATGACTGTTCCAGATGTTGGAAATGACTGGTTCTGGGTCTGAAGTCACCCAACATAGACAACTGCAGCAATATAAACAACTGCCTGTTCTACTCCAACAAAAAGTAGCTCAGCATTTTCTTCATCCTTGGGCTTGACTGGCTTTACTTTCTTCTTCTCTCAGGCCAGCCTTCTTCCCACAGAACATGAACAGACATGTCTTTAATTTCTTTTCCTTTTTTTTTTTTTTTTTGGGCTTGAAAACAGTGGTCACACCAAGTTCTAGTGTGTTATTGCCACCTGAATTGTTATGCTCTAGCTCATTGAGTGGTCTCCCTGCCTTCACCTCATTCCACTTGTCTAACCAGCAGCCACCTGGACCCAGGTCCTGAAGCTGAAGCCTAGATGATACAATGTGGGTCAACAACTCCAAGGCCACAGCTTGGACACAACCTTGCTCGCTACCCTGGGATGAGTTTTCCAGAGATTCCAGTTGAGCACTTTTCTAAGAGTCAGCACAAACTATTACTCTTTTATTACAAAAGTAAACCATTTTTTAAATATTTATTTTTGAGAGAGAGCCAGAGCATGAGTGGGGGAGGGGCAGAGAGAGGGAGACACAGATTCCGAAGCAGGCTCCAGGCTCTGAGCTGTCAGCACAGAGCCTGACACGGGGCTCGAACCCACAAACCAGGAGATCATGACCTGAGCCGAAGTCGGACACTTCACCGACTGAACCAACCAGGCGCCCCAAAAGAAAACTATTAATACCAAGAAAAATGACACAAAAAAGAGAAAAGTACCCTTAACCCACTACCCAAAGATAATTAATCACTGTTAACATTCAGATATGCCACTCTCTTGGAAGTCAAGATTAAAATTAAGTATTTAAAACTTGGATAGAATGAAAGGTTTCTCGCTGTCCTTTTAATGTGCAGTCCTTTGATTCTTAACCATGTAAACATTTTCCCATGCTTATATGCTTTTCGGATTTCTTCTTTGGCAAATCTCCTGTCCATGCCCTCAACCCATTTTTCTATAAAATATTCCTTATTATCTTATGGTCTTACAAAAGTACTTTACATAGTTAAGAATTGTCTGCCGTTTGCATAATAAACATTTCCCCTGCTTGGCATCTGTCTTTCAACTTTGTTAATTCGTGTAAGCGGATATATGTACTTTAAAAATTTTTTGGTATACGGGGCGCGTGGGTGGCGCAGTTGGTTAAGCTTCCGACTTCAGCCAGGTCACGATCTCGTGGTCCGGGAGTTCGAGCCCTGCGTCGGGCTCTGGGCTGATGGCTCAGAGCCTGGAGCCTGTTTCCAATTCTGTGTCTCCCTCTCTCTCTGCCCCTCCCCCGTTCATGCTCTGTCTCTCTCTGTCCCAAAAAAATAAATAAACGTTGAAAAAAAAAATTTTTTTAATTTTTGGTATAAACAAATCTGTCTTCTCATGGTGGTTTCTGCCTTTGAGATTTATTTACCGTCTGTCTCAAACCCAAGATTATATGTTTACCAATATTTTCTTCTGGTATTTGAGTTTGTTCTCTCTTAAATCTTCATCAGGAATTCATTTCAGTACAAGATCAGACAGAAGAATATAACCTACAATATTTTCTGAATTATCAGGCCAGTGGAGCTTTTACAAAAGACACATGCAGGTGCTGTGCCCATGGGAGGATCACCAAGGTAACTGCTGTCCCAACAGTTTACTGAATAACCCATCTTGTCCTGACTGACTTGAAGCGTCACTTTTGGTATATACTAAATCCTCTGCTTCTGGGCTTTTCTCTTTTGTTCCTTTGTCTGTCTGTTCTGGAAGTAGTGTGTGGTTCTAATTTTACAGTACAGATTTTATTTTCAAATATTTTCTGGCTCTTCCTAATACACTTGACCTTCAGGATGGACTTTTGGAGTAACTTTTCAAGTCCTCCCCATCAAAAAAATGCACTGGGACTTTAATTCTGTTGTTGCCGTTTTTAAACTTAGATTAATTAAGGGGCACCTGGGTGGCTCAGTGGGTTGAGCATCTGACTTCGCTCAGGTCATGATCTCAAGGTTCGTGAGTTCAAGCCCCGCGTCGGGCTCTGCTGACAGCTCAGAGCCTGGAGCCTGCTTCAGATTCTGTGACTCCCTCTCTCTCTCCCTCCCCCACTTACGCTCTGTCTCTCAAAATATGAATAAACGTTAAAAATTTTTCTAATAAATAAACAAACAAACTTAGATTAATTTTGAGGAATTTTATTCTTTTGCAAGGTTGACTCTATCAATCCAGGAAACTTGACATGTGTCTCCATTTACCCAGGTCTTCTTTTATGTCCCTGCATAAAGTTTTATAGTCTTCTTATATGGGTCAAAGCAGTATATTTTTTAAAGGAACTATAAACTTTGACTCCTTAGGATTATAAAATCTCCGAACTGGAAGGGACTTTAAAAACCATCTTGTCACCCCACCCAATCTGTTGCTGAGCCCACCTCTTGAACAACCAAAGATACAGAATGAATTTTCGTGTTGTTGTTTTTTTTTTTAACATGATGACATCATATTATATGTATTCTCTGTGCCTTCCAGTTTATCACTTGAACAACAGGTCTTGAAAAAAGTTCTGACCAACGTATATAGATCACCTTAATCCATTTTAATCACTGCATGGTGTTCTATGGAAATGATATTGCATCATTTAATTTATCACCCCGCTGTCCCTCGACATTTAAGCTATCCCTGTCATTTTGCTGTTACAAATATCTCAGCTTGGGGGCGCCTGGGTGGCGCAGTCGGTTAAGCGTCCGACTTCAGCCAGGTCACGATCTCGCGGTCAGGGAGTTCGAGCCCCGCGTCGGGCTCTGGGCTGATGGCTCGGAGCCTGGAGCCTGTTTCCGATTCTGTGTCTCCCTCTCTCTCTGCCCCTCCCCCGTTCATGCTCTGTCTCTCTGTGTCCCAAAAATAAATAAAAAACGTTGAAAAAAAATTAAAAAAAAAAAAACAAATATCTCAGCTTACAACCTTGAACCCTAACTAAAATCAAAGTCCCCGAAATTCTAGAGCACAAGACCAATGCCTGCAAAGTCCCCCCCTCCTCCTCAAACTCACCACTAGGTGGCACAACGCCTGTTCAAAGAAAGTCTGACTTGCCGATGTCCTTAGATTCTGTTCAACAACGTTTATTGAACATGCATTATACAGTAGGCACTGGAGTTCTTTAATACACTAATTTCAATAAAATAAACAAGTTTACTAATTCAAAATCACTTACGGAATGCACACTGCGTGCCCGGCACTGTGTTTGTCTGGAGAGTCCAGGGAAAACTAACAATCCCCTGCTATTCTAAACTCCAACAACTCTCAAAATAAAACAGGAGTCATTGCAACATGGTACCCACTTACTTCTAAGCCCCAGGCGAGTCCACACAGTAGGCCAAAAGACCAGGACAGCAGATTCTCAAATAATTTGGACAATCACTTAAATGTGTCATGAGATTTCCACACTTAGGTTCCCAGGCTCTTGCACATGCCATGTTTTCTGTGTGGAAGACTAATTTGGTGTTCCTTCAGAAGGACACCCTGAGACAAGGAATCAGATGCAATCATTCATTTGGGAAGTGATCCCAGGCAGCACCAGTTGGGGAGCAGAGAAGTGAGACAGGGAAGGAAAGGAAGCCAATAAATGATGCATTAACAAACAAGTTACAACTGGGGGCAGATGGAGAGAGTCCCTCTGATGAATGTGGGAAGACCGTGTAACACACACCTCAGAGTTTCCAAACAGAGGGATGAAGTTGCTGGTCTATTTATCCACCAACTCCAGCTACTCATTGGTTGAGGGCTGTCCTGGGGATGATTAATTCTCTAGCACTTCCAGCCTCCTTCATGTGCTCCTGGAAGCTCAGAAAAAGCCTCCAGCAAAGGGATTCAGACGCTGACAGCTGCAAGCTGAACCAGCATGTGCAGAAATATGGGCCAGGCACCAACATGCCAGTAGGTATGAGTGGGCACCAGTAGCATCTGCTACAAATGCCTTTTCTACTGTCACCTGGCTAATTTATTCTTCAAAACACAGGGCAGTAGTCGCCCACTCTGGCAAGTCTTGTATGCATCTGCACCAGGCCTGGTGACTTGTCCCACTTTTCTGTGCACCAGGAGCATTTTGTGCTGATGTCATTCCTACTAAGACTATAAGTGGTGGCTCTGAGACCCAGGTTGGCCCACTCTAAATCCCAGAACAAAATCACTAACATGCTTCCATACAAGTGAGCTCCTTGACTTGTAGATCCATGACTCCAATCTCTGCCCCTGTCTCCATGTCATGATCTGCTCTGTGTTTCTGTGCGTCCTCTCTTTTTATAAGGACACCCACCGGTCATTAAATTGGGGGCCCACCCTAAGTCCAGAATGATGGCCTCTCAAGATCTTCAGCTTAGGGGCGCCTGGGTAGCTCAGCTGGTTAAGCATCCAACTCTTGATTTTAGCTCAGGTCATGATCTCAGGGGCGTGAGATCTCTTCCGGGGTGCCTGGGTGGCTCAGTTGGTTAAGCGACTGACTTCGGCTCAGGTCATGATCTCGCAGTTTGTGAGTTTGAGCTCCGCGTCGGGCTCTGTGCTGACAGCTTAGAGCCTGGAGCCTGCTTCGGATTCTGTGTCTCCCTCTCTCTCTGCCCCTCCCCTGCTCATGCTCTGTGTCTCTCTGTCTCGCAATAATAAACATTAAAAAAAAATTTTTTTTTAAATTCTCTCTCTTCCTCTGCCCCACTTCCCCACTCACATGCTGTCTTTATTTATAAATAAATATCCTCAGATTAATTAACAACTACAACAATTCTATTTCCAAAGGAAAGTTAAAGGAGATAACTTTCCTTTGGGGCCCTTAAATTAGGAGAATATAGGACTGGAACGATTGGTGGCCATCTTGCCCATGATGTGGACAAAGCTGGCCTAAAAAACAAAGCCAACCCAGAAGCAGAATAAAGATAAGAAGAGAGAAATAGAAACCTGACATTAGTTGAGCCCTTGGATCTAGCCATACCTGAAGCTGACATCTCCCCTTCTCACTTTCCAGTTACAAGTCAACAAATTTCTTTTGCTTACACTAGTTTGAGTTGTTAACACTTGCAACTGGAACAGTCCTTGCTGATACACTCCAGTGTTGCACATCTGCTGTCTCTCTCGATCCATTTTCCCTCCCTCTTGTTCTCATACCTGACAAATCCCTATTTATCGCCAGGTCTCAGTTCAAGTAGAACTTCCTCAAGCAGATCTTCCCTAAACTGATACCCACCTCCACCCCAGATTCCATCAGTTTTCCCTAATGGATGTTGTCATAGCCCCGTCCTCCTTTCTCATAATAATCATCCCACATTATTGCAATTGCCTTTGTATTGATCCTCCTGTCCCCAAATCACTAATGCAACACAGTCAAGAAATATAGTCAGTGGCTAATGTCTAGTCACTCACAACTTAAAATATTCATTTGTTTTCTGAAAAGTATAGTAAAATAAACAATGACCAAGCCTAACTATTTCTGTGTGGCTACTAGACAGTTGTTTAATATGTCCTGATTAATTTTTAGTATATAAGCCAGTAATTGCTTTTACTTAGGATTTCTTAATGAAATAATAATAATACATTTTTAAAAATTTTTTTTTTCAACGTTTATTTATTTTTGGGACAGAGAGAGACAGAGCATGAACAGGGGAGGGGCAGAGAGAGAGGGAGACACAGAATCGGAAACAGGCTCCAGGCTCTGAGCCATCAGCCCAGAGCCTGACGCGGGGCTCGAACTCACCGACCGCGAGATCGTGACCTGGCTGAAGTCGGACGCTTAACCGACTGCGCCACCCAGGCGCCCCAATAATACATTTTTAAACTCCCCAGGCTGATCAAAGAGAATAATTAGAAGAGGATAATTATACTCATGAAGGATGAAAATTATTGCTTTAATAGTATTTAGTGGTCTGATTAGACTTAATAAAGGAAGAACCCAGTTTGCCAGTTCTTTAAGCATTTTCTGAAGATCTGAGTTAAAGTCTAAATAATACAGCACCACAAACTGCCCTTCTTTTAAATAATTTCTGCATTTTTTCCTTGATTATTAAAACCAGTTATAATCATTGTGGAAAAGTTAGGAAATACATAAAAGCATAGCTGGAGACAACAGAAAGCTCTATTATCCCCATCAATGAATATTTGCATTTTATTTCTGTGTGCATCCATAACCAGACACCAGCTCAGATCCTGGCTCTTACCCCCAAGGAAGCTCCTGCTCTTACCTTACGCTCCTCTGGGGTTCCTGATTTCACTTCTCATGGTCCTTTATCCCACAGAAACAAAGAAATGCCTTTTCCTTCTTGATTTCCACACAAATGACACTGCCCATACAGCACACTTTCACGGCCAATTTGTACTGAAAATTTGGCAGTAAAGGCAAGGAGGAAATTCACATCACAGGTCCATATGCATCATTCATTCATTCATTCATTCATTCATTCAGCAGAAATAGCCTTTTAAAAAAATGGAATATTAGAATTCCCTTTTCTCAGTCAAGTCACACACTAGGGGTTCTGTGCTGGGTTAAATAGTATCCCCCCCCCAACCCCGCAAAATCACGTCCACCTAGAACCTGTGAATGTGACCTTATTAGGAAAAAGGGTCTTTGCAGATGTAATCAGGTCAAGATGAAGTTTCACTAGATTAGCGTGGGTCCTAAGCCAATGACTGGTGTTTTACAAGAAGAGGGAAATTGGGGAAGGACCCCCTCGGGAAGGAGGCCGAGGTTGCAATTTTGGTGCCACAGGCCAGGGAATACCGAGGACTGCTGGCAACCACAGCAAGCTAGAGAATGCTTTCCTAGAGCCTTCAGAGAGAACACCACCCTGCTGACACCTTGACTCTGAACTTCAAGCCTCCAAAGCTATGAGAAATAATTGTTTTCTGTTATTTGAAGCCACCAAATTTGTTGTGCTTAATCCTGGCAGCTCCAGGAAACTAATAGAGGCTCCAACCCCTGGCCAAGGAATCCTTTCTCTGCCCCCCCATCCCCTCCTCCTCCCCCTCCCCCCCCCCCCCCCCCCCCCCCCCCCCAGCGTCCACCCAATGCCAAAAAATTCCTTCTTGCTTCTGGATGCAAAGCAATTTAGGTTATTTTGCTCCTCCCCCAAGCAAGGGCCCTTCCTTTGCATATCCAAAGGCCCATTCTTGGCTTCCACTAAAGGCCTGGGGCCAGGGAGGACTTCCCTTTCTTCTGCCTCAGAGGCTGTTCAAAGAAAATTGAGTGAGCAAAGATTGATCCCGACCCTGATAAAAATTAAAAAAAAAAAAAAAAAAAAAAAAGAGGGAAAAAAGGAAAAGGAAAGAAGTTATGGTCAGCTTTGATGTAAAACAGCAAATTGTGCATATGAAGTAACAAATCCCATTTTTGTTTTTTAAAATGGAGTGGGGGGCACCTGGGTGGTTCAGTGACTTGAGTGTCTGACTTTGGCTCAGGTCATGATCCCATGGTTCGTGGGTTCCAGCCCCGCGCTGGGCTCTGTGCTGTCAGAGCCTGGAGCCTGCTTCGGATTCTGCATTTCCCTCTCTTTCTCTCAAAAATAAATACACATTAAAAAAAAATTTTTTTTAAATAAATAAAACAGAGTGGGATCATTATATAATTTCCTTATTCTTCCCCGGCCCCATATTAGAAAGTCCTCAAGGGTTATACTATAATTTGTACAGATCCACAATTCCTTATCTTCAAATCCAAATTGCTCTGAAAACCAAATGCTGTTTTGAACGTTTGGTGCCAGCTCCTGTGGCAGTAAAGCTGACCTGAAGTGGCCTACGGCTATTTACGGTCTATTTATACCAATTAGTGTGACTATAAATAAGTTTCATGGCAGAAACCTGTCTCTGTTGAGGATGCTGCCGTAGACCCTACTGAGGGGGCTAGATAACATGTACCAAGTTCTCCAAAAAACCCAAGATCCTGAATTGGGCAACATTCTCTCGAGGAGTTGTGGACCTGTATGACTATCCCCCTGCTGTTGGATATTTGGGCTCCTTTCAGCATTTTGTTATTATAAGTTTTCTGCTGCAGGAGACACATCTTATCTGTGAACCTTTGTGTGCATCACTATTTATCTCCCCAACATAAATTCCTTGACATGGAATTAGGAAATCAAAGAAAATAAACACTTTTAAGGTCCTTGGTGGATATTACCAGCTTGTTTTCCAGAAAGGTTATACAATGAACACGTCCCTCAGCAGCACTGAATAAGACCCGTTGTATCAATTTCACAGAGAAGAATTTTTATCCCACTTTGCTTTGAAGTGCGGTAATTACTGGTGATGTTAGATATATCTTTAAAAGATGTTTATTATCGGGGCACCTGGCTGGCTTCGTCGGAGGAGCACGTGACTCTTGATCTCAGGGTCTTGAGTTCAAATCCCCACGTTGGGTGTAGAGATTACTTAAATATATAAAACTCAAAAAACAAACAAACAAAAAAAGATGGTTATTATCATTTCTAGTTCTTCTTCTGGAATTGTCTATTCGGGACTGTTGCCCATTTCCTACTGAAGTCAGGACCATCTCATGAGGTTCTGTGTATGAACTGCACCAAGACAAACAGGGTGCAGTGGCTAAAATCAAGTCTGACTCCAATCATCTACCTACCTGTGCACCTCAACTGAGGGACACTTTTTCCTTCTTACAAAGGCTCCTGCATACTTGTGTACTTGGCAAGCCTGCACTACAAGACTGGGCCCAACTACCTGGGGTGTCTTTTTCTAATTTATCTGCCCAGAGAGGGGAGCCTTTTTTAATTTGCACAAAGGTACCTAGCTAAGGCCTTGATTAGATCATTGTTTTTCTAATCAATTTGTCTCAGTTCTTTATATAGTAAAACTATTAACTTTTTGCATATTATTTTGTGCTGTATTTTCCTTGCTTATTATTTTGTATTTGTTCCCCTCATAAATTATTCAAATGCATTCCATATTGCTTTTCATTAACAAAACCTTCATGGAGTTCTAAGTGGCTTTCTTTCTCTTCCTTTTGCGACTGAATATTATTTTGAGTGGTGAGATATGGGAAGAAGCATATGAAATTTACCTCCTTGAATGGTTAATCCCTGATGTCGAAGGCCAGAACTAGCCATTTGGGGGAACATCTATACCCACCTCATCTATCCAGCCATTTAATCAGTATTAATTATTGAGCATTAAGTACTGAGCACCTGCTATGTTCCACGAACTGTGCTAGAATTTGAAAATGCAGAGGTGAATAAATAAAAAGAAACAGCTCTTTCTTTCATGAACTTGCATTGGACACTGTGTATTCAAGTTTAAAGTAACTATTAACATTAGCTAACATTTATGAGAGCTCACAGTGTGGCAGGCACTAGCTTAAGTACTCACATGTACTAGCGTATTTACTTATCTCACCAACCCTTTGAGGAGGTAGGTATACTAGTGTCCCCATTTTACAAGTGAGGAAACTGAGGCATGAGGAGTGTAAGTACCCAGATCCAAGCTCACACACTGACAAGGAGCTTTGCCAGAAGTTGCACCCAGACGTCTCAGCCACCTGCCTTCCTACAGGACTCTCACAGATTGGTCACTTGAACTGCCTACTCCAACCTTCCCACCCTGTTCTCAGATGGTTGCCCCTAAACAGCAGGCAGTGGATGGACGATAATCACAAATGGCAGACACTCAAGTCTCTCGGTCTGGGGCTCTGCTCCTACCAACACCCTCCCCCTCCACGGGTCAGTGGCCCCCAACCTCTGACATGGCCTTGTCTCCTGGTGCCAATCTGGGCTTGTCCTTCTGTCTCCATTTCTAGTTTTGACCCTTCCTCATTTCCTTCTACAACTCATTCTCCTCTTTCTGCCCCTGAAGAGCTGGGGTCTTTGGAGGCACAGTGCTAGTTCTTTTCCCTTTTCAGTCTTTTACCTTTCCCTAGGCAACGGCATCCGTGTTTGTGGTTTTAAGTACCACTACCAGTGCCTTTCAAAACCTATATGCCGGTGCTCCCAGAATTCCCAGCTCCCGCCCATAAAACACCAGACATCTATACCCAACGCCTGGCTGAACCCAATATGTCTGAAAACGATCCTCACCAATTCACTCCCACCAAAGATGTTCTCACTGTGTCCTCTGCCACAGGGAACAAATGGTACCACCAACCAGTCACAAAGGACAGAAACCTGGGAACCATTCTTGATACCTCTCTCCTCCTTACCACCCCTATATTTGAATCCATTCCCAAGTCCTACTGATTCTGTATCCTAAGCATCCCTCCAAAACACCCACTTCTCTCCATCACCCCCACCATCCTATACACCTGCTCTCAGGCCAAACTATCTTTATCTCTCTGAGATTCTTTTTTTCTCGTCTTCTGTTGTTTCCTTTCCTCTACTCTCTCCTTTTTAGTCTGTTCTCCGTACTCCAGCCAGTGATCTTTTTAGAACACAATATGACTATGTCATCCCCTGAAAAATATTTTTTCAACAATTTCCCTATGCTCTTGTCTGGTGCATATTTCCCTATGCTCTTGTCTGGGGTGAAGTTGTGTCATTAGGGAGGAGGGGGCCCCTTTTTCTCCATGCAAACGTTCTCACCAGGCCATATGCCAGTCCTTGCATGGCAGGGTTTAGTTCAACTAGAAAGGATGCCATTTTATGTGTGCACAGAGGGCATGCCCTTTGCTAATTTGCACAAAGGTGAAAATATTTAATAAGCTTGAAAGGCCTTCCATAGTCTGTCCTCAGCCTACATCTCCGGCCTCATGTAGTACCACCCTCCCCTTGTTATCTATATTCTAGCCATGCTGTACTACTCTCAGGTACTCCCTGTGCTAAACCACACACCCTGTGCTCCAGGACCCTTGCACATGCTGTTCTTTCCTACCAAAATGCTTCTCCTCACTCACAAATAGCATCTACTGTACCTTGCATCTCAGATTAAATGTCAATTCCTTAAGAATGTGACTCTTGCTAAGACTAGGTCAGAATTCTCCACATGCTCGTTTTCTTTACAACACTTGCCTCATTTTTAAATTGTGCCCTTACTTATGCGATTGTGGAGTTAATAAGTATCTTTGCCCCTTGCCTTTAAGTTCCACAAAGGCAAGAACTCTACCAGTCAGATTGTTGGTTGTAAGCAACAGAGACATTCTAATAGCAACATGCTCTACCCAACTGAGCTAACTGGCCAGGTGCTAAGAAACTGATTCTAGCTAAATTTAATGAAAAAAAAAAATATTGGGAGGATATTAGTAAGTTCACAGAGTCGACGGGAAGACTGGAGAACCAGATTCAGAAAATGGGAAGCAGCTAAGGTTCGCCGGACAGTAGGAACATGGCCAAGGTCGAGCAATGAGACAGTCTGATGGAAACGCCCCACTGATGCTGCTACCAGTGGGTACACGGCAGCCATGGAACAGCTGTACACATTGCTGGGAGTGATTGAGCAGGTGGCCTGATGTACCTTCATGTCCTTTAGATCAGTGTCCAAGGCAGGAAGGTTCAATGGCTGTGCCTGGTCACATGCCGTATCCCACCAGCCAGGGAACAGGGTCATCGGGCCTCCCACTAAGATTCACAAAATGAGGTGCTTCCCCCATTTGAGAAGGTTGTGGGGATGCCAGGTAAATTGGAAAAAAAAACTGACAAATGAACACCAGAGAAACCAAATCTGTTCAATTCATGATATATTCCCCCAATTAGCACAATATCTGACTTAAAATAAGACAAAAAATACTCGAAGGAATGAACGAGTGATCTACCCTCAGCATCCTTAAAGACACAGGTTGTCCAACTTGGGACTGCTTCAGGATAACCACCTACAGTCACTCAGGGTGTCTACACTGCAGGTATACCCAGAACCAGGCAACGTGGCCATTCAATCAAGCTTATTTAGGCAAGATCAGAAGACAAGAGCTCTGTGAGGTAGAATCAGTAGATATTATCAGACCCATTTGATGATGCCAATGTGAGGTTCAGGGAGGTGAACTACCACATTTAAGATCACCTAGCTGAAAAGAGAAAACCAAGACATAAAGTATAAACTTGCTGACCTAGTTGATACCTTCTATATCACATTGTGGTTCGATGGCAGATAATAATGTGCTTCCCATCAAAATAGTTGGGTGGACAGAACATTCCCTCAAAGAGCATCAGCTAACAAGGGATTTGAGAGTAGTGGGTAGTACTAAGGAGACTGAGTCACATGCAGTGTGGGAGCCCTGAGTGCACAAGCCTTCTGAGGATTAGCATGAACCAGCCAAGGGATTGGTGTCTCTGTCTTTTCCAAGGAGACATGATGCCATGCATTGGTAAGCTGCCTGCTGTTAATGTGTTCAAACCATCACTGCGTATCTTTTCTCTTTCCCTTCTCACCCATCTCAGTTTGGCCTCCTTGCACAGCGTGGATGTGAATTTCCCCCTAAATCGAGGACATATGGCTGTGTGGTACCTGGGGAGGCAGCTCTCCTGCCTTCAGTGTACCCTAGAAGTGAATGTGAATGGGCTCAGCCCCCTCCCCCTCCCCCCCCCCCCCCCCCCCCCCCCCCCCCCCCCGGCCGACAATTCCTTCCTGAAGACTGTCATTAAAAAAAGCAATCAAGAAACGTCTAGTGGTATTTAGCAAAGACAGAATGGTTTCAGGAGGGAAATTACAGCTGGAAGATGTCCACCAGGGTTCTCTATTGGTTGTAAAAGAAATCAATTATGTTCCCAAACAGTCCTTGGAGGGATTCTATCTAGGTCCCTGAGACTAAGCGTCTTCACTACTTGGCAAGGAGTGTGGGTCTCTACCCTGCAGTGTCATAGGGTAGGGTGTAGTGGTAAAACACAGACTCTAAGGAGGGGAGCCCTGGATTTGAACTCTAGCTGTACTCCTTACCAGCGATGTCATTGCTGGAAAGTCTTTTTTTTTTTTTTTTTTGCTTTAGTTTCCTCATCAGTAAAACAGGAACAGCAAAACATACTTCATGTTCATGGGGTTGCTGAGAAATAAATGAGAGCATCAGGATGAAAACACCGTAGGGCAGTGTTTGCCATGTCCTATGTGCTTAATAAATGGCAGCCATAGGTATCAGTTCAATTTGACACACTTTCCTGAGAGCTTATTAGTTGCCAGGCACCCTGGACAACCCAGTGTGGGTTATAGAAATAACTCCCCAGAATCCCTTTTTCCCCTTGGAAAGGCTTGATTCAAAAAAGGATAGAGGAGAGGGCCATGGGAGAAACAGCTCTTCTGTAACTAAACACAAAAATGCACCCTGCCTTACAATTCCACAGAGGCAAGATAGTATATTGGTTACGCACATGATTTGGGGGCCATCTTCTATGTGGTAGACAGAATAATGCCCCCCATCACCAAAGATGCCCACTCCTAATCCCCCAAACTTGTGATTATGTTACATTACATGGCAAAAAGGACTTTGCAGATGTGATTAAGGTTAGAGACCTACAGAATGGGATAATCTAATCTGGCATTATGTGGGTAGACCCAGTCTAATCACAAGTCCTCGTGAATGGGGAACCTTGCCCAGAAGCGGCCAGAAAGAGATGAGACACGGTGGAAGAATGGTCAGAGGGATGGAGCGTGAGAATTCAGCTTGCCACTGCTTGCTGCAAAGAGGAAGGATGGGACTACGAGCCAGGGAAAGTGGATTGCCACTACAGACTGGGGAAAGCCCTTACTTTACACTGCCAGTAAGGAAGCAGAGATCTGGGATCTACAACAGAAAAGGAAATGAATTCTGCCAACAACCTGAATAAACGGAAGATAAAATTTCCCCTGGCATCCCCAGAAAGGACCACAGCCCTGCAGGCAGCTTAATTTTTAGCCTACTGAGATTTATATAGGACTTCTGACCTGGAGAATTACCAGATAATGAATGTGTGTCAACACAGGAAATTAGCAAAAACTAGTAGGCTCTGGCTTGCAAATTTACAAATTGGGAGGCAGTACAGCACACTGGATTTGAGGGCCAATCTGCCCGGTTCTAATCCCAGATGTGCCACTTACTAGATCTGTGACCACAGGCAAGTAATTTCACCTTCAGTGTCTTAATTTTTTCATCAGTTACATGAATAATAATACAGTCACTCAAATTAGCGAAAAAGTATGTTAAAGTAAAATAAAAGACTATTATGGAGACCTATAATATAATTTCAAAAGCAAGACATTTATTTCCTTCTCATATCATAATAAAGGTGGGCCACTTGGCAAGGGCAGCTTTTTCTTTTTTTGTATATAATTTGTTGTCAAATTGGCACCCAACAGGTGTCCTCCTCAATGCCCATCACCCACTTTCCCCTCCCTCCCACCCCCCATCAACCCTCAGTTTGTTCTCAGTTTTTAAGAGTCTCTTCTGGTTTGCCTCCTTCCCTCTCTGTAACTTTTTTTCCCCCTTTCCCCTCCCCCCCGGTCTTCTGTTAAGTTTCTCAGGATCCACATATGAGTGAAAACAAATGGTATCTGTCTTTCTCTGCCTGACTTATTTCAGTTAGCATAACACTCTCCAGTTCCATCCACGTTGCTACAAAAGGCCAGATTTCATTCTTTCTCATTGCCAAGTAGTATTCCATTGTATGTATAAACCACATCTTCTTTATCCATTCGTCAGTTGATGGACATTTAGGCCCCTTCCATAATTTGGCTAATGTTGAACATTGGGGTACAAGTGCCCTTATGCCTCAGCACTCCTGTATCCCTTGGGTAAATTCCTAGCATGCTATTGCTGGGTCATAGGGTAGATCTATTTTTCATTTTTTGAGCAACTTCCACATCTTTCCAGAGCAGCTGCACCAGTTTGCATTCCCACCAACAGTGCAAGAGGGTTCCCGTTTCTCCACATCTTCTCCAGCATCTATAGTCTCCTGATTTGTTCATTTTAGCCACTCTGACCAGCGTGAGGTGGTATCTCAGTGTGGTTTTGATCTGTATTTCCCTGGTGAGGAGTGACATTGAGCATCTTTTCATGTGCCTGTTGGCCATCTGGATATCTTCTTTATAAAAGTGTCTATTCATGTCTTCTGCCCATTTCTTCACTGGATTGTTTTTCGGGTGTGGAGTTTGGTGACTTTATAGATTTTGGATACTAGCCCTTTTATCTGATATACCAACCAGGTGGCTATGGCTCTGCCTTTGTAAATAGGTGACATCCAAGGTTGATCTAGCTCCCTAATAGTGGAAGTCCAGGGACAGAGACATCCCCTTAAGAAAGTACAATGGAAGTGCTATTCACATTGTTGGAGAGAGCTTACCCATTTCTAGTTATTTTTTCCCCAGGTTCTTGGGGGCCTTGCTGTCATTCTAACAAGAGTGATCATTTACAAATACATACTCAATTTTTCATGTCTTCTATCTAATCTTTAAATTTTTTTAATGTTTATTTATTTTTGAGAGAGAGACAAGAGACAGAGTGCAAGTGGGGGAGGGGCAGAGAGAGAGAGAGAGAGAGAGAGAGAGACACAGAATCCGAAGCAGGCTCCAGGCTCTGAGCTGTCAGCACAGAGCCTGATGCGGGGCTTGAACTCACAGACCGCAAGATCATGACCTGAGCCGAAGTCAGTGCTCAACCGAGTTACCCAGGCGTCCTCTAATCTTTTTTTTTTTTTTTTTTTAAGTAAACCTATCCCCAACGTGGAGCTTCAACTCATGACCCTGAGGTCAAGAGTCGCATGCTCCACCAACTGAGCCAGCCAGGCGCCCCTCTTCTATCTAATCTATAAAATCAAGCATATTAGATAAGACTCTACCTATTTCACAAAGCCGCCTGGCTGGCTCAGTCAGTTAAGCATCAACTTGGGCTCAGATCAGGATTTCACGATTTGTGGGTTCAAGAGCAGAGCCTGCTTAGGATTCTCTCTCTCTCCCCCTCTCTCTGCTCCTTCCATGTGCTCTCTCTCTCTCTTTCAAAATAAATAAATAACTTAAAAAAAAAACACCTAAGAAAAAATGGGAGTCTAAAAGTCCACATAACTTCAAATCCCATACATTTTTCACCTAACCAAAGTATCTCTCCCATTTAAGTGGTACCAAAAAGCTAAAGAACAACACGACAATTTAAGAACAGAAATGATCCAGAAAACAATACACAGGAGACTAACTAGGGAGACAAGTGGAGCAAACACTAGACAAGATAGAAATCCGAGTATTGGCGCTCTAGGGTAATGCTGCCACTATGTGCCTGACTTGGGAAAATCCATTCTCCTCTCTGGGCCTCTATGTCTCCATCAGCAAAATGGAGTCGCGGATTCAATGATCCTTTTTCCAGCTCTGACGTGTGGTGATTCTATTTGGAAAACACTGAAGCCAAAAATATGTGAGCAGGGGAAAAGGCTGTGATTTTTCAAATCGCTCCAATTAAGGAAATAGCAAGAGTGGAGAAAGTCCCGGGACCGAAACAAGGAAGCCAGATGAGCCTCCCACGGGGCTCACAAGACAAGCCGTGACCTGTTTGGTGAGCCACACCTGCTCCTCACATTCCTTCCAAGGGCAGTCCCAGGCCTGCGCACACAGCAGTGAATAGGAGTTCTGAGGGGAACTCCTGGAGGTAGAGACTAAACCCCGGGATATAGCTAGTTCTAGATACTCCTGCCCTCAGCAGATGCAAGCTGAGTTTCAAAACATACGTGTGAGGGGTTCTTCCTTAACACAAGTGAAGAAGAAAGGTGTCTCAACCCGCTTGGTGCCTAGGAGAACAGCCTGGGCTAGGAAGCCAAAGACAAAAGTTCTCAACCCTGGCTTTAGCACACCGAGGATGTGATTCAGAGCTACCCAAGCTCTTTGGACCTCGGTTTTCTGTCACGTGAAATGGATAAGGTCTATAGGAGAGGGGCAAATTTAAGATACCCTGAACTCTAAGTGCTCATATTGTTCCAGGCACTTTATCAATTACTTCCTTTAATCTTGGCATTGATGAAAGAGATCTGTAGTTTCATGCAACACAAAGGGAAACTGCAGAGAGGTAAGGGACTTACCTACTTACCTGCCTAGTGGAGAAGGATTCGAACTCAGGTTTGTCATCACTTGGGCTATTTCCAGGAAGCCCATGTCTCAAAGACGATTCATGTACAAAGTGCTTTTGTGAAGTATTAAGTGCAATAAAGTGCAAAGACTCTTAGTCCTGAATTAATGCAGAAATTTAGAAATTATCCAGAAGGGACCGTCTATGAAGAAATTGGCATTTTCAGGGCTTTTTCCTTTGTTCAGCCGCCCACTCAACCCTCAATCTGTTTATTTTGTAGGCAGTCAGGTGAGTTTTTTGAAGTGACTCTTGAAACAATGGCAGTCTGCTGTAGTAAAAAGAATGCCAGCCTGTCTAGTTTCCAGCTGTGCCACGGGAACATTCATCTCCAGAAGTCACTAGCCTGTTCCCTCTGTAAAACGAGGGGCTAGGTTTGAGGGGCCATGGTCTCTTGAGCTAAGCTGGCTATTCAGTGACTCAGGGAAGCTGCACTCACACTATTACAGTTCCCATTCTGGCCTCAGCCCCTTCCACTTTGAGGAAGCCAGCCTACATCCATCTTCTCCCCCTCCCCCTCCCCCTCCCCCCCCCAAGCCCCATCTGAACCCAGAGAGGACTCTGGGGGGGGGGGGGGGCGGGCGGCGCCCTAGCAGGCGTGCTTACAGATTTAGGGATCCGCCAGCCACAGCCCCAAGCCGGAAAGGCCGCAGCTGAAAGATACCTCCCCCATCTCTTACCTGTGTTTCAACCTTTGTGGGGCAGGCAGAAACCACAGGGCAGGAGTGGGAGGAGGCAAGATGGATTCCAGGGGAAGAAACTGAAATCCTGATTTAGCTATTTGCTGTCAGGGGTAGCAACCACTCCCTCCTTTGTGCACACCCATTGTTGCCCCAGTTTCCCAGTAATTACCCTAACTTGTTTACCTGCAGGCTCCCCAACAGTGCCCTTGTAACACACTCCACATAAATGAATGCGAAGGGGTGAAAATGAGGAAGTAAGCATGAAGGAGCCAGGTTGCCAGTTTTTACAGCTAATAGGAAGCAGAAGTTTTTAAAGTGTATTATTGATGAAATTTTAGGAAAACAACCTGGGTGCGTGCCACCCCGCACTTCCACGGCCAGAGAGTAAGGCCCACTACAGACTAGCTGTAACTACTTGGAAGCTTCCTTTAACCTGTCTGGGAGCCACAATACTTGGCAATTAAGTAAACTGCCAGGGGCTAAATGGACATAATACCACTACTTGAGGCAGGGCAGGCATTCAAAGAACTACCGCATTTCTTTCTCCACTGGAGGTTCTTGAGAGAACCTAAAACTGGTCCCCTTTCCCTACAACAGCAGCTCCTTTTAGCCGCCTCCTTCAGACCCACCCTTATGCAGTCTGAGGGAGGCTTCCAATCTTATTTAGAAAAGCCAGTATTTAAACCAGCCTGTTAATGCATCTCAGGAAAACAGGAGAGGCAAAATGAAATGCCTGCTCCTGCAAAAAATAAAATAAAAAAGGTGTTAGGATTTGAAATGAGAAATCTGAGCCCAGGGAAATGAGAGGACCTGAAAGTGATATAAATCTGGAGCGAGTTTTCACAAACTCCCATCTTTCGGTCCGTGCCTTTTCCATATTTTATTACATTTGTGTTTAAAAAAAAATCACATTAACATTATCAACGACAAAATATGTACAAACATTTTACAAAAGAAACATTACTAATATCAGCTATAATAAGGGCGGGCTGAAGCACAGACGCGGAGTTTCGGGGGCAGAGTCTGCCCTCAAAAGACATCTCAAATGTGTTCAGGCAGTTGAGACAGGCTTCTTTCCCGGTGACAAGCACATGTGGTCGGTAATACAAACGACAGCAAATGAGGACACTACGCGGGCTCAGTTGGCGAAATCCTCTTCTCACCAGGAAGGCCACGACACAAGTGGAGCTAATCGAATAACTTAACCCAGAACAGTAAAAGCGCCCTTCCCCCTACCTAAGCGCATTTAAGCCTTCAACATCGATTGCAAACGACGCTGGACTGTAATACAGACACGTGGTTCTTAGAACCCTGCGCCACACTTTAACTCTTCGAGCCAGGTTCCTTGTTGGACCCAAAGGGAAGGAATTTTAGAAATGCTTTCTCTGAAGGCAGAAGTCAGAAAGAGGTGACCCTGAGCCCAGAATCTATTAGACTTGATGGGGTGGGGAGAGGCAGGAATTGGAAAAGAGAAATGTCTCCTTTGGGCCACGAGTCAAGAAGCATGGCTCACTTTGGTCTGGGTACCCCGCCCTACACCCCCCCCCCCTGCCCCGCCGGTACCTACAAGCTCGGTTCCTTTCTCAACTCCCCCAGTTCTTTGACCTCCACCTTCTTGTACTTCCCCGACTTCCTCCGGTTGGTGATCACCAGGACGGCCACGCCGGCGACGAGGGCCACCACGACCACCACGATGACGGCGATGAGGCCGGCCGTGAGGCGCTTCATGGAGAACTCTGGGGGCTTCTCGTCCAGGTAGTAGATGAGCGTCCGCTCCACTAGGAGGGGCTCGCCGCGCACGCGCACGTCGAGGCCGCCGCGACCCGGGAACAGCGATTCGCCCTTGACGTCCCTCTCGAAGTAGTAGGCGGCGTCGGCGATGTCCACGTCGCCGGGGGCCTTCTCGGACGCGTTCTGCCGGAGCTCGATCTGGATGGTGGGCCGCTCGTAGTGCACGGCCGCCACGAACCTGGGGTGCAGCCGGTAGCGCTCACGGAAGAGCCGCCGCAGCTCGGCGTCCAGGTCCGAATGGTTGAAGGCGCGGGCGGCCGGGCGGTGGCGCAAGTCGATGAGGATGTGGTGGGTGCGCACCAGCTCGTCGCAGCGCAGACTCAGGTCGCCCTTGTCCGTGCGGCGCACGCCCACCGAGTTCACGCACCAGCACACCGACGTCTGGTTGCACTGGCGGGCCTTGAAGCGGCCCTCGTGGTCGCAGTCGGGGTCGTACAGGCCGTCGTTGTCCACGAGCGCGTGCTCGCTGGGCCGCACGAGCGCGCGGCCGCTCTTGGGGGTGCTCATGCGCGCCTTGAGCAGCAGGCACTTGGAAGTCAGCGTGGAGCAGTCCACCGGGAAGCCCGAGCCCAGCGCGCGGCACTGGCAGCGGCCGCCGGGGCCGTCCGCGCGGCACAGGGTCATCTTATTGGTGGCGCACGTGCAGTTGTCCTGCGCGGCCGCAGGGCCGGTCGCCGCCGCCAGGAGCAGCAACAGCAGCAGCGGCAGCGGGAGCGACGGCAGCGCGAGGCCCGGCTCCCGGGCCATGGTGGGGACGCGGAGCGCAGACGGGACGCGGGCGGATCAGGCGCTGGGGACTCCGCGGGGCTCCGGCTCCGAGCTGGGACAGTCTCTGGGCATCTGCCGCTGGCCGCTCCCTCCCGCTCTTATACTCCGCCCGACCTGCCCGGCTGGTTCGGCCGACTCACCCTCTGGTATTTGGGTGACACATCCCGCCCCCCGTCACCGTCCCACGGAAGGCACAGCCCGCCCTGCGCCGCCCGCGATAGGATCAGGGGAGCGGTGGCTGCTCCCGCCTCCTCCGGACCGAAAGCCCGGGAGAAGAAAACCGATACTCACCTGCGGGCTGCGGGGGCCCCGCCCCCGGCCCGCCCGACCCCACCTGGGGAGGGGCCGCGGTCGGTGCGGCCTCCAGCCAGACCTCCGTGGGCGTCCTGGCTGCCCTCCTGGACGGGAATTCTTAGGGATTTCATTGAAAAGCAGGGTCGTCTCGCGCGAGGCTGTCTCGCTTTTGTCCCCTATCCGCTTGCCTTTCTCGCTCCGTTTCCTACCCTCAATCGCTACCCTACCCCCAGGTCTTATAGTAGCAGTCAGTTGCATAGTTTACAGTTCACAAGCATTATCTCATCCTCTCCTAGGTCCTGACAGGTATTATGGACAATGTTTCAGACCCATTTTATAAGCGATGCAGTCGAGGCCGAGGCGTAAAGTCACTCAGCCGTCAATATCCTCAGATCCTTTGGAGGGGTCTTTGGTATTCTGCCTGGCAGTTACACATCAATGTGTATGGAAACTGAAAGTTAGGGAGTTTTTGTTACTCACCGTATCATGAGTAAAACCCAGGTGTCCTGGTGTCCAATGCGTCAGAAGTTCTGTTAAACACCATTTTCCTTTACACACACACACACACACACACACACACACACACACACAGAAACAAATAATGTTTATACATGAACTGAGTATCGGGAGACAAAAAGGAACTAGTTCTTAAAAAGAACAAGCAAGAGTATAAGGGGTTCTTTGTGCAACTTGATTCTAAAAGAGTAAATCGTTGCTTTTCTTTCTCTGTGTCCCATATAAGTTGCTGCACCACTGCAAATGAGGAAAGAATACAGACTGTGGGAAATTGGCTGGTCTGCTTCTGTGTGGCTACTTTAATGGGATGGAGGGGTTGCAATCTCTTTTTTGAATCATTGAGAAAGTCCAGGGTTTCAAAGCTGTGGTAAAATTAACAATAATTAGCAAGCTGTAATTATTCCCAGCTCGTCCGTTCAAAGCACGTTTTATGTGTTCAGCATTTAATGAACACCAGCAGCAGTACAAGGGTGTTGTTTAACACATGAAAGCCAGCAAGGCCTCTACCCCATTAATTTTCGAGCAATTCCTGAGGCGGGCAGGTGGAAATACACCATTCTGCATTTATAGGTAGAGAAAGCAGAGTCACCTGAGGGGCAATTTCTTACCCATAAGCCCCGGGCATTGTGGGAATGCTCCCCAGCTCTCTACCACCACTGTCTCTGTTTGTATGTTCAGATTCTTTTTTTTTTTTAAGTTTATTTTATTTTGAGAGAGAGAGAGAGAGAGAGAGAGAGCATGTGCATACGAGCAGGGGAGGGGCAGACAGAGACAGAGACAGAGGATCCCAAGCAGGCTCTGCACTGTCAGCACAGAGCCCCATGCAGGGCTCCATCTGACCAACCTTGAGATCACGACCTGAACCGAAATCAAGAGTCAGCCAGTCAAGTGACTGAGCCACTCAGGCACCCCGCTCTGTTTAGGTTCTTGAACCAAAAGCCTAGTCAGGTTCCAGTGTCTTTTCCCTTCTCCAACACCCAGTCCTCCCTGTGGTCAGAGAAGGCTTTCTAAATTACAAATTTGTGTCTATCTCTGCAGAGAACAGAATGGGAGGTGCTCTTGGCTCTTGGTATAGAATTCACACTTTTTTTTAAAAGAAGGGTATCCATCACACAATTTAAGTCTATTTATTTATTTTTGAGAGAGAGAGAGAGAGAGAGAGAGAGAACAAGCAGGGAAGAGGCAGAAAGAGAGGGAGAGAGAAAAATCTCAATCAGGTTCCACACTGTCCATGCAAAGCCCAATGTGGAGCTCAAACCCATGAACCGTGAGATCATGGCCAAGCTGAAATCAAGAGTTGAATGCTGAACCGACTGAGCTACCCAGGCTCCCCTAGAAGTCACAGGAGTAGCAAACAGGATCATATATGACCTTGGGCAAGCTACTTCTCTATGCCTTAGTTTCCTCATCTGTAAAATGGGGATAATAAAAGTACCTACCTAACAAGGTAGGTATGAGAATTAATGTAGATAAACTGCCTAGAACAGTATCTGTTCTAACAGTGTCTGCACTTAGTATAAGCATGGATAGGGGTCAGCTGCTGTCATGGTCACCACCACCATCAGCCCCCTCATCTTGATTCTGCTAGTGTCTCCAGTCTTCTTCACATTTTCAAGCCTTTGTCAAGTCGTGTACTCTCCCCTCATCTATTTAGTGTATAATTGTGCGTTTCTACTGAGCCCTTGGATCGCTTCCAGGAAGCCTCCCCTGAGAGGCCCTGTCTATCGCACTCAGGGGAGTGCTCCCTCTCTGTGCTTTCCTAAATCCTGTAATGCACCAGACTTTTCTGGGTTTCTGTCTGCCCACGTGTAAAATGGAGATAATAGCATCTCTCTATTTCATGAGACATTCCAACAACCAAATCTAAAATAGATGAGACGGTAGATACCAAAGTTTTGTAAAATGTAAGACACGGTCAACATGTCAGGTTGCATTTTTATTTTTTAAATATCCTTTTTGTTCTACCAGCTCCTGACTACGTAGCCACAATCCTCTATACGGGGCAGAGCTACCTGCTTGTTAGTCCAGTGCTTCCCAGGCTGGCAGGAGGAAAGCTAATGGGGAAGGGTTCTCAGGGCTGAGCAATGTCCACAATGGTGCTTTTGGCTGCTTAGCTAGATCAGCCCCAAATGGCTGGACCTTTCTCACGCTAGAGCTCTGAGGTCTCCAAACCTTGGCCTTTTTCATCCATGGTAAGTGTTTGGAGGATGCGGATAAAAGGAGCCCATTCTCAGTATCCTCTGTGGAAGATGGAGGGCCACCCCACCCTCTTTCCTTTCTTAAATTCTATGATCTGCCAGCCTTTCCCCCAACAGGCACGCAAACACTATGATAAGTAATGTTTTTGTCTTGTTTTTACTTTTTAAATTTATTTTGATTTTTACTTTATTTTAGAGAGAGAGCACAAGCAGGGGAGAGGGGTAGAGGGGCCGAGGGTGAGGGGGAGAATCTTAAGCAGGCTTCATGCTCAGCTTGACATGGGGCTCGATCCCATGACCCTGGGATCATGACCTGAACCCAAATCAAGAGTTGGTTGATTGTTTTGGTGCTGCTTGTTTTTTTATTGTTTTTGTATAGATTCTTTTGGGAGTTAGTTGGGAAATATTTTATTATTTTTTTAAGTAAGCTCTATGCCCAACATAAGGCTTGAACTCACAACCCCAAGACCAAAAGTCACATGCTTTGCTGACTGAGCCAGCCAGGCGCCCCAAAGATGAGCTTATTAAGTAAGCACAGCCTCAGCTCTGATTCTCCTTTCTCCTTTCATCCCTTTCCTGACTAGGTCTGTAAAATTTCACGTGTTAGCTTTAGCTCTTTGTATTTTTTTTTTCATTTTAATTTTCAAGTATTTAACAAAAGCATTCCATGAACTCAGCCTTGTCAAATGTATACCAGGGACAAGAACCATATCTGAGCACTATAACCCCAGCGCCAGCATATATTTAGGGGCTCGGTAATGTTTATTGGGTTAATTAACATTGAGTTGTTCCCAGAATGTTACAGTATCAATATACATTCCTGGGAGTGTTCATTGTGACCGTTTCAATTCTCTGCTGTCCATTTCTCATCGCCTACTCCAACCATGAATCTCTATCCTTACCCTAACGCAACCTTCAAACACCCAGTTTCAAGGAAGACTGAGTAATGATGAACTGTTACTTTTGCTTTTATGCATGATCCCAAACTTTCATCAGACTGTGCTACAGGGAATAGAGATAGAGTCTGACAGTCTATGAGCAGATGGGGATTCTGGAGGCAAGCAGTCCAGTGAGGTTGAAGGAAAATGGACTTTGGATCTAGTGAGACTCAGGCTCAAATCCTAGTTTCACATAACTTACTGGCTGTGTGACTTTGTACAAGTTACTTCACCCCTGGGAGCCTCAGTTTCCTTAATTATAAAATTTCATGTCTATCTCTTAAAACTTAATGTCTCCATCTCCCAACATCTGTGAAAAGGATAATTTCCCACCTTGTGATTATGCACATGCTTTTCTTCAGTTGAAGTTCCTACCTCTCATATGTTCTTATACTCTGTTTTCTAAACTGGTGTTGATTATCTGACTTTGCTTGGTATGAGACCAATAAGGGTGTGATTTATTAAAAACAAAACGCAAGAACAAAACTCTAGATGATTAGTAAAAAAAAAATACTTACCATCTATAATTATTTTAATGACTCAAGATAAAGAATATAAAATACCCAACACAGTGTTTGGCATGTACTAAGTAGAATTAACCTTAGCTGTTATTATCAGCCATCTCAGGAGTGTGAGGATGCTTTGAGATCATTAAAGGTTTCTGCACAAAGCTGGTGACTGTGGAGATTGCCAAAGATCAGGCCCAAGGAGCTGTTTGTTAGGGAGGGGAGCTGCCCCAGGGCCCTTGTCATCCTGGCCCCCTATTTTACAGAATGTGGAAACAGAGACCTTGGGAGGAGAAGAGAAGGACTTGATCATGGTCACATGCTTGTGCGTGGTAAGGCCAGGCCTAGAATCTGGGTCTCCTGACAGCACATGTACATACAAATTAACAAAAATGGAAGAGGACTGAAGGACTCAAGAGGATAGAATCTCATCTCATGTTCCTCGGATTTTCTTTTCTTTTTCTTTCTTACCCTTAGAAAGTTCTGGTTTTGCAAAAAGCAAAAAAGAGCTACTTGTGTAGGGCATAGCAGAGAGCCCACACCTGAAACCCTAGGACTTAGGCCATTAACCACGACTTCCTCCCACACTAGAGTGGACGTGTTCCTTGCTGTCTGCGTTGCTGTGATGAAACAGCTTGTGCTTGAATTCTGCACTGCCAGGCCAAGGGCAGGTCTTCCTGCTTGGTTTCCTTTTTTTTGTAGAACAGCGATGATGTTGCCTCTTAGTGACGTGGTGGGGATTCTATGGTGTGACATTTGTGAAGCTGCCTGGGCCAGGTTGGAAGACGCCTCACTCTTCTTGGCCTGTGACCACGGTCAGCTCTGGCCTCTATCAGGAGCAGTCACTGAGACAATGGGCTATGCAAGAAGGCTGGTCAGGGTTTCCCTTCCTTCTCAGAGACAGCTTGGAGCCCCAGGGGAAGCAGGTGATCCTTCAGCCAGAATGCAGAAAACACAGACAGAGAAGTAAGCTGTGGTGATTATTAGCTCAGGATGGAGGAAGGAGGCCCCAAGAAACCATAGAAAGAATGGGAAGTCGGCCCAGGGGCTGGGGAGCGGGGGTGCAGACAACAAAAAAGATAAGGGGTACATGATTCTAGCTTTAATGTTTCATTTCTTTAAAAATATGTTTAAAACAGTATTACAAAGCATTAGAATTCAAAAGATCTAGGGTAGGGTACAGATAAACTCACTATATTTTCTTGTTTATTATTATTAAAATGTTTATAATGAAAACATTTTTAAAACACGTCAATCCCTCAAGTTAAGTTTTAGAAGTATTTGGGGTAAAATTTCTGTTTTTGCTTCTAATTGTCATTTTTTCCCATTTCCATAGTTTCTGTTATTAATAGGAACTGCCATGTATTGATCACCAACATTGTACCAGGCACTTTATAAATAGGTCCCCTGTTGTCCTTCCAGCAACTCTATAAAATAATTACTCTTGTTCCCATTTGCCTGATGAGGAAGCTGAGGCTTACAATCACCCTGCTAGGACTCAGCAGAGGAAGAACTTGAACCCAAGTCTGGTGACAGGGACGTCTGCACTTTTCTATGACAAAGTTTGGGGTCTTGCTGAAGAGTCTTCAATGAACAGGAGTAGATGGAAGAGGAAAGATTGGCAAAATGGGTGTGGTTTGTAAAGTGGGTGTGGTCTGTAAAGTGGGTGTGGTTTGGGTCTGGGCTGCCTAGCCACTGGAATGTCTGATCTTTTCACTTTTCTGGAAAAGACAATAGTTTCTCTGTTTGCTTGTTTGGGTGAGGCCTCACTCAGTTTATTAGGAGAGGTTGGCTGTGCCATCCGTGGCTCTGCTTGGCTTTTGTAGTCCATCAGCATTTGAAAAGGGACTGCAGTTTCACCTGAAAAGTGTGTGTCGCTATTTCATTTCGGTATCTCCTACCTGTGACCTTCTCTTCATGATCTTCTTGTCGTGATCTCCTCATCAGGAAGTGCAAACCATAACTGGCCCCCTCCCCTCGCATCTGGTCTCTACCTCTAGTGGTAGTTGGCTTCTTTTCCAAGGGTCTGACACTCAAGGAAAAAGCTGATAAAACACCCAACAACTGAGTAGTCACTCTGTAGTTGATCTCACTGGCTCTTGGGCCCATTGTTTCTGGCGAGATTTGGCAGCAAATGAGGAGAGATTGGGAAATCTCATCACAACATCCCCAGGGCAGCCACATTTCTCCAACCCCATGTTTATGAGTCATGGTGCTTCCTTTCCCAGAGCTAGCCAGCTGAGGTGTGATGCTCCCGTGAGGGGTGTGGAGGTGTTGCTGTTTCTGAGCACTTCTGGCCCTTCCAAGGTGAGGACAGTGGCGACAGGTCTCAAATGTGCTGCTACTGCCTCTCCCAAATTAGCCTGCCTGTTGGGCAGTGCTGGCCCAAGGGATGCTCCTCAGGATTATTGAGAAGGACATCAGAAGTCCTTTATCCCAGTCTCCCACCCAAAGTATGGAGTCCCTTGTCCAAGCCCTGAACAGGTAGGTGCTTATGCGCTGCTTTGGTGATGAATCAGCCATCCTCCCCACGAGACACCCCGGCCCAATCCCAACCAGCTCCATGAGAAAGTTCATCATAATATTCAGGGAAACTCTGTGCCTCTGTGATCTTCACAAACTATCTGAATTTCCGTTCTTGGAGCAATGCAAAACATTGTAGCTCAACACATGATGTTATGGAATGAGGCAGTCTGGGGAGATACCAGCCGAGGATCCTGTGGAAGTTGTGAAGGAGGGTTTGTTTCTGTTGACCTGCCCCACTCTTCTGTCTAGGAGGGTAGGTGTAACCCCAGCTGTCCCCTACCTAACTACTAATTCCCTGTTTTCTTGGAACAGATGACGTCTGGGCAGTATTTGTAAGATCTACAATATACTCAGAGCCTGGTTTTGGCCAGCTGTTCACATGGGTTATCTTTATCCTTACATCATCTAAATGAGGTAGGTTCTGTTTTTCTTGCCTCACAAATAAGAAACTCATGCCAAAGGGCACTTGCCTGAGAATCTGTAGATAGTAAATGGCAGAGCTGGAATTCACATTCATTTTTGCCTGGTTCTGAGATTGTGGTCTTTGTTACACCATGCTACTCCAGACCCTGTGAGTTTCCTGAACACAAATGTTTTAGCCTCCACAACACCTTTGTACAAATTCATTCCTATACCAGTTCAAACCACATCACCACTTTCTTTTTCTTCTATAGCTACTGAATCAGAGCATCTGAATAGTCTCTCAACTGAATCCAAGTAATGATACGCCTTCGATTTTATAGGACAACTTATAGTTTTGCTATCTGGCATCTTGGTTGAACTCACCCTTTGAGGGAAACAGACAAGGCATTACGCACTCTGTGCAGATGAAGAAAGTCCAGCTGAGCACAGGTTAATGGCTTGTCCAAAGCTCAAGAGCAGGACAGAACCTTCCAGCCTTCCCTGCAGCAGATACTTTCCTTAGCTCCTGTGCTGCCTTTCCGCCGGCTCGGGCACCCCCGCCATGTCCTGTGCTGTGGTTTGCCCTCTGCTCGTCCCTGCCTCTGCAGCTGTTTATCTGGAGATGTCTCCAGACCCATCAGCCCAGGAGCCAGCTGTGTGGAGGGGCTTGCACTCCTACCCTCAGCAGCTGTGAGTCCGACTGCGGACGGAAGTAGAGGCAAGGAGGAGTGGGAGAGAGGAAAAGTTCAGAAGTCTGGGCAGAATGAGACGGCAGGAGAGAGGAGAGCTCATTGTTCTCCAATGCGGGGGATGTCTGAGTCCAAGAAAAAGGACCAGGAAGCCCCCATTGTTCCTCTGGCCTAAGTGGGATGCAAGAAATCGGATTCATTTCTCTGGATTCATGTGGGAAGTCCTGGCTGTGTCAGCTAACCTTCAGCTATAACCTTTCAAACTGTGGCTGTTGGGAAAATGAAGACTGCCTTCCAAAGCTTCTCCAACAACACAGGAGGCTGCTGATTGGAAAGGCAATGGGGAGCCAACAGAACTAACCTGCTCAGCACCACGCACCCCCTTTCCCACCCACACTGCTGGTTTCTCGTACACCCGTTCACCATCTCTTCATCCAGCCAGCCAGGCATTACTTTCTAGTGCTCACGAGTGCCTCCCATGTGCCAGGTCCGTACTAGGCCAAGAGGCTGAAGGGCAGATAGCACCTAACCCCTGACTCTGAGGACCTCACAGTCCACACAGCAATGACCATCAAGTCAGGGCTCAGTGCATATTTGTTGAACAGATAACACAGAAACATGAAATATTGCAATAAAGGGTTATGCAGTCCTGTGCCTGCCCTCCCCACCAACATGAGTTATTCACCTAGTTACAGAACACGTCGCTAGAAAAACATCCCTTGCTCTTAAGCGTGTTGGCTTTTTCTAGTGTTTCTCAGGGATGAGTACGTAGAGCTTTGAGGGTAGGGGGTGGGGGAAGAACGCAATCCAATAGGTAACGTGTACGCAAAAAAGATGACTGAAAGAAATAACATTTGGGCAGCCTAGAAAGGTAACACCTGAAGGACAAAAATGACAACCCAAACTGGTAACATCAAAGAACGTTAAACCTGGAAACGGCTTTCCAAGAAAGCTAGTCCAGTAGCTCTCATCTGTTTTGAGTCATGGAATCCATTTCTGAGGAGATTGCCAGATTCTCTCCTCAAATAAACGCAACTGTGCACAAACACTAACCTTTACCCTAAACTCATTAACCTTGATTGGGTTTCCATTGGTGGTATCTCGGATTCCCTGGAGTTTGTCTCAAGGACCCTCCCACCCTCAACTTAGAATCTCTAATGGAGTTCAATGGCTTCGCCCCTCTTAGCAGAGACCTTGCGATGACTTCTTCAAGGTCACACAGCCAGTTAGTGAAAACATTATTTTGGTTTTAAGAAGGAACACAGAAACCAGCTGCTTGAGTTCAAAGCCTGACCTTACCTTTTGCCAGCTGTTTGATTTTCAGTAAAATACTTAACGTTTCTTGGCCTCTTGTTTTCTCTTCTGTAAAATGGGAACAATAGTTACCCACTTCTTAAGGTTATTGTGAGGATTAGGACTTCATCTATGTGAAAAACTTAGAGCAGAGGTCAGCAAACTTTTTGTAGAAGGCTAGATAGTATTTTAAGCTTTGTTGGCTAAGGAGCAAAATTCATGGCTGTTCTGGGCATACTTACAGAATTATTTAAAAATGCCAATTACAGGGGCGCCTGGGTGGCTCAGTCAATCAAGGGTCGACTTCAGCTCAGGTCATGATCTCACAGTCCGTGAGTTTGAGCCCCACATCGGGCTCTGTACTGACAGCTCAGAGCCTGGAGCCTGCTTCAGATCCTGTGTCTCCCTCTCTCTCTGCCCCTCCCCCACTCATGCTCGAGCGCGCGCTCTCTCTCTCTCTTTCAAAAATAAGTAAACATTAAAAAAATGAAAAAAAAAAGAAAAATGTAAAATACATTCTTAGATCACAGACCGTATAAAAACAGGTGGTCATACAAACACAGGATTTGGCCCATGGTTTGTAGTTTGCTCACTCTTAGCTTAGCAGAAGTGCTAGTTTCTGCTGTCCCAAACCAGCACTTTTTCAAACATCAGGATTACCTCCCTGTGGCACGAATCACAACAGGAAACAGGGTGCTGGCCGCCCAGCTCAGCCAACCTGTTTGTGACAAATAAGTCAACGTTGCTAAGGTGTATGGAGCCTCCCTGCTCCTCCCTGTTGCAGAGGGTTTCCCATCCGCATCCAGCTTAAATAGGCAAAGCAGCAAAAGCTCTAATTATTTTCAGGAAAGCCTGAAGTCAGATGCCGGCATCACAGGACAGAGACAGGTGGGAGGAGCTGGAATGGGGACCACAGGCCTTGGTTTCTAGGGAGGGGCAGAAGGACAGCGAAGAGAAAGGTACCATATTCTGGCTCTGGGGCACTCTGCCCTCTTCCAGCTATGGGGTATTGGGAAACCCCTGACTCTTGTACCTATAGGTGGCCAGTTCTGCCAGCTCAGCCACCTTCTGCCCATGTCTCCCTTCCTTTAGAGAATCCCTGACTGAGGAAACTCCAAACACAAACACAATCACAGTTTGTGAGTTAGAGGGGACCCCACCATCTGTTCGCAACTGTTTCATTTCACTGATGGGAAAACAAAGGCCCAGTTTGGGGAAGTGACTTGCCCGGGATCAGATGGCAAGCAGAGCTGCACTGAGATTAGAAACCCAGGCTCCTGGGGCGCCTGGGTGGCTCAGTCGGTAGAGCGTCCGACTTCAGCTCAGGTCATGACCACACGGTTGGTGGGTTCAAGCCCCGCGTCGTGCTCTGTGCTGACAGCTCAGAGCTTGGAGCCTGCTTCGGATTCTGTGTCCCTCTCTCTCTGCCCCTCCTTCACTGTGCTCAGTCTCTCTCATTCTCTCAAAAATAAGTAAACATTAAAAAGAAAAAGAAAAAAAGAAACCTAGCTCCTGCCTTCCAGGCCAGTGCTTCTCCCCTGCCTGCATTAGTACAAGTTTCTGTCTTTGGCACACAAAGGAAAGTGGCAGAGGAGTTGTCCAGTGTGTGTGTGTGTGTGTGTGTGTGTGTGTGTGTGTAGGTGTGTGTGATGTTCATCAAGTGCAGCGGATTTGACCTGGGCACAGTTCTTTGCAGAGCACATTCACTTGTTTAGCTCGCTCTAAGTGCCTTCTAGGGTGCGAAAGATGAAAAAAGATCGAATATTTGCTTTTGAGGACCTCAGCTTATAATTTGGTGTGATTACCGTTACTCATTAGTTAACCCAAAGGTCGGGAATGGAGATGGCCAGCCATCAGAGTCTCTGTGCCAGCCCAACAGGGACATCCACTCATGGTGTTTATAGCAGCCCACCTCTCTGCGGAGTCAAAGAATGCGTCCCCTCCAGAATCGTGATGCCCTGGGATGCCTCTTCCTGCCATGTCCCCATGTGCTCCCTCTCTCCATTCAAACCCTGCTCTTAACCAAGGGTCCCCTTGGGAATGAAGTAAGTCACACATACCGAGCATCATTCGGGTAAGCATTTTTATGTAGCACTGACTCATTCAGCCCACACAGAAAGCCTATCACACAGGAACCGGTGGAGAACTGAGGCCCAGAGAGAGGAAGGGCCTTACCCAGGCTCACATGGCAAGTGCGTTTTAGAGCCTGCATTCCGACGGTTTGTCTCCTCTACAGTCTGCATGCCTTCTGCTGGAAAATGGGGCTAATGTTAGACACGGCAAAAGGGCTGTTGTGTGGTGTGGGGAAGATAGCTCTTGTGGACATGCCAGCCCAGTGCCTGGTACATCGTAAGTGTTCAGTACATGCTCCCCACCCCCCCACCCCCGCCCCTTCTCTCCCTCATCCCTGCTCCATCCCAAAGAAATTCATGACTTGCCGAGGACAGGAGAAGTCCTTCAGCAGAAAAATAACCTCCACCTGTTTTTGAGCTCCCTGTGGTGTAGGCTTATGGCGTATCTGATTTAATCCTTACAAATACGCTATGAACTAGGCACTATTGTTAACTCCTCTTTACAGATGATCGAGTCAAGGCAGGGACTTGCTCAAGACCACACAGCTAATCAGCGATGGATTCGGGATCCAAAAATCTGGTCTGTTTGAGTCTGAAGTCCATGCTCTTAAATAGTGAAGGCTGCGTTGGTGCCTGAGTTGGCACTCCTATGCCAAGTGCATGCCTGGCAGGCTGCCTGATGGAGCAGGACTGGGCAGGCCGCTTAATGAGGGGACTGACCTGGGGAAGGAATGAGGTCACATTCCAGGAGGCTGAGGCAAGGCAGTCCACACATCGCTTCAAAAGACTCACTCTCTTGGAAAAAAAAAAAAAAAAAAAAAAAAAAAAAAAACTAGCAGGGTTGGATACCTCCACCAAAGAAGAAAACTGGATACACAAAAGGGATATCGGGACCGAGCAAAGGACTCAACCTTCCAGGGCCAGAGCCCTAAAGGGGACCAGTCACTCACTCCTGTGAGGCTGGGCCCAAAAGTGGAAGCCATTGGCATCACCATCCAAGGACTCATTCATGTCCTGTCTCCTTTCCATTTCCACTCCTAAACTCCAAAGAATCAACGGGCCTTTCTTCCAGGCTTTTACCCCTCTGCGTATGTGCCTTAAACACTTAGCACATCATTAATTAATTCACTTGTTTTAGAAATGTTTTAGAGCGCCTGCTTTATTCCAGGCACTGTGCTAGGAGCAGTGGGTATGGTGCATTCACTACCCCCATGCACCTTACCATCCATGAGGAAGCCAGACATTAAACTAAAAGTGAGCATTAGGTTAGGTGAAGTACAGGGGGCTACAGGAACCAACTTCCTGCTTTCCTTCCTTTCTTCCACTGCCTTTCTCTTCCTCCTTTCTTATCTTCCTTCCATAAATACTTATGACGTGCCTGCTAGATGCCAGGCCTGGTCTTGGTGCTGGGGATAAAGCAACAGACAAGAGAGGTAAGATCCCTGCCCTCTTTCAGCTTACGTTGCACTGATAGACTGGGGGATTGGACCCAGGAGAGGAAAAGCTTATGAGCCATACTGAAGAGTTTGAATTTTCTCTGGTTGTTGAAAGAAACCCAATATTGACTTTAGGCAAGGGAATGGTCTGAGCATATTTGTGTTTCAGAAACACCACGGTGGAAAACAACACATAGGATGAGTGGGCCTCTCAAGGATGAGACTGGTGGCAGGAGGTTCAGATCGGAGGCTCCTGGGACATCCTAGAGATATGGCGGAGCCCTAGACCAAGAAGGGCTGATGGGAAGGATAGAGAACCTCACAGCTTACCCAGGACAGGGCCAGCCGGTGACACTGGCACCCTGGTATGACAAAGCAGTACCTCTTCAAACCAATATTTTAAAAATAGACACCTCCATTTAGTGGGCATGAAGGGAGACAAAGTATTATTAAAAGTTACATTCCAGGGCACCTGGGTGGCCCAGTTGGTTAAGTGTCTGACTTCAGCTCAGGTCATGATCTCACAGTTTGTGAGTTTGAGCCTCGCGTCTGGCTGTGCTGACAGCTCAGAGCCTGGAGCCTGCTTCAGATTCTGTGTCTCTGACTCTCTCTGCCCCTCCTCCACTCTCTGCTCCCCCCTCTCAAAAATAAATAAACATTAAAAAAAGTTACATGCCTATTCCTTTATGTTTTTTACATGTACTGAAGATAACATTTCAGATAATTTGGAATCATCTTTTCCTTCACAGTCTGTCTCTTACAGCTGGGTAGCAGACCAGCCCCTCTGCTAGAGAGACCACATGGAAAGGTCCCGAGACTACATAGTAAGGGAGAAGTGTCCAGTGCAGCCCAGCTGTCCCCAAGGAGCCAGTCATTCAAGTGATGACATCCTAGGACCCTCAGACCAGCCTGGCTGCCAGCTGATACCAATGAGTGACCGCCATCAAAATCACATGAAGCTCAAGTATCTCCCAGCTGAGCCCTGCCTGAAATCATGACCCATAAACTGTGAGATATAATAAAATAATTGTATCTGCAAACCACTAAATTTGGGATCATTTGTTGTCCAGCAAAGGATAAATAGAACATCCCGATTTGTTGACACTTGATAAATATAAAAGTAGGTAAGTCTTGGCACCATTTGAAAGCCTCTTCATATGATCCCTACAAAGGTCACGGTGACTGAACTCCGACATCCATGCCACCCCATCTGATGGGTCTGCAGAAACCATGGCAACATCATTCTCCTTTCCAGGTAGGTGTGGGGAGGTCCTCAAGTCATGAGGAGAGGCTCCTGGAAAGGCCAGAAAAGAATATTTCAGGGGCATCTAGCCTTTTTTTTCTCCTTCCCGTGATGGCAAAGAAGACACATGTGTCCTGGATGCCATTGGCAGCCACCGTATGAACACAGGGGAGCCAGGCTTAGGAGGAGGCCGGTGCTACATAAGACAGAGGGGAGGGATGAAAAGAACAAGACCTAGGACCAAAATGGCATCATCACATCTTTGAATCAACCAACTCCTGAAGCCTCCCCTACTGTTGGACATCTGCTATGTGAACTAATGTGCTTGCCTCTAGCTTAACCCAGTTTGTGCAGGATTTGTTGCTTGCTGCCCAAGACAACCCAATTAATGCCATAGTTCCTTTCTCTGAAATCTGAACATTTGCTCAGTAAGTTTGATTTCTTTAGTTCTAGCTCATCCAGAGATCGATCAACCTACGCTCACTTGCTCTATTCAATGTCCCAGAATGGAGAATGGGAGAGAAACAAATTTGATCTGTCATTTAACCCATACATTTGGCTTACTACATAAAATCCATGAAAGCTATGCCTCTAAACAGTAAAAGAGTGCTACACATGAATATTAAGAACAATAATTATAAGGATAATGAATATCATTGAGGAGTTCCAATATGCCAAGCTTAATTTCAAATGCCATATAGATTACTCCATTCAATTCCGACAACAATTCCACATGGTGAGGATATTTTAATCTCCATTTTGCAAAGTAGGAGCTGGGACAGGGAAACATTAGGTTAATTTTCCTAGGTTACACAGCAGCAAGTAGTAGAACTGGAATTTAAACTGACAAAGTCTGACTCTATAGCTTCACCTCTTCATGACTATCCTAAACCAAGAAAGTAGTAACAAAGGTAACAGTAGCACTGAAAGAAAAAATTAAATGTTTCATAGATTTATAAGCAAGGCAGGAGGATTCATGGGTGGTGTGGATTGGGGGTGAATGGATCAATAATGATATCAAGTGAGAATGAGGCATAAGTGGGTCCTCAACATCTTACATGACCATGACCACTATCTATCAATGTCTTATAAATAGCTGTACTTCATACTTACATATATATGTACACATATGCATACACACATATTACAAAGTTCTAATTAATACTTCTTTTGGAGGTCACCTTGATCTTGCAAACTTTAGTTTTGTTGTCCATAGTTGTGTGTATCTTGGGGGAAGTGTGACCCTAGACAACAGGTATCAAAACTAAGACCCAAAGCAGTGGTTCTCCCTGGACCAGCCCTAGTTTCTCCCCTGGGCTTTGCTGCCTTTGGGCTGTTACTAAACTCACTCTGCTAACAATTTCCATTGTAATCAGTTTTTTGGAACAAGAGGCAGAGGGGCTGGGAACCCCAAAAGTGGCTCTGCATTCATCTGGCACAAGACCTTGGTCCATCCAATGCAACTGGTTCCTCTATTTAGAGGAAAAGAGCTTCGGATAGACTGGATTTTGAGCCAGAGCCTAAGCATTACTGTGTCAAACAGGTAGTACCATTCAGGCTCTTTCTTCAGAGAAGTTAACGTTTCAGTATTATGGCTAGGCTTCCACAAAGATCCAGGCCCCACAGGTGAACAAGGTGTCAGGTCAAATCCTGGAGAAGTGAATCTGTATTCAAAACATTCCTGTCCCAGAGCTATATGGAAATTGTTCCTTCTCTGAGATTCAGTCTGTTCTGAAGACTAGGCTATGGGCAACCTCTGAACAAAGACTATACCTGCATCTTTTAGGCTTCTGAGCATCTCATTCATCTCTAGGCTCCTCAAAGTCAAATACTCTGGGAACTAATGTTTCTTATTGGAGACAGAGACCAGTGAAAGGGAAATGCCATTCTCTTAGAAGCATCTGGTTCTGTTCAAGGCTGCTTATGAACATTACTGAGAGTGTGATGGATTCTTCCAGATGATATCCACGTCTGCCATACTTTATACTTATCAGTGTATCTACTTCTGCAAAGCAAATCACAGAGATGGAACCCCCTCCTGTTCAGAAGAATTTTCCTCCAAATGATGTCTGTATTTGCCTCATGACCCACTGTTCCATAGCTCTTACCCCCACGCTCTCCTTTGTCAATCCACTCATTAATTCATGCAATACATTCACTCATTTCATACAAGAGGTTGTAGTGTAGCATGCGCTGGGCAAACTCCTGAGGACACAGGGGTGAGCAAGACAGATAGTCTCTGCTATTGTGGAGCTTCTCAGAGAAGACAGACAAGCTCTTAGAGTGGGAGGATGGTGAATGTATAATCTGTAATGGAAAAGTACAGAATGGCATGGGTATTTTCAGCAAGGAAGTGACATGGGGCATCTAACCTGGAGGACGATGAATACTGGGCCAGGGGGAGAAGGAGAACAACTTTGTCCCAGGCTGAGGCAGATGTCATCCATGGCATACAATTTCTACTCCACCCTCCTAGCATGTATTGGCTGGAAAGCTAAAGACCACGTTTCCCAGGTTCCTTTGTGGTATAAATTCTGGATATGAATGAGTTCTATCAGTCAGATGCGCTCAAGCAGGGTTTGAAAGATAGAATGACAAGGCGGCCTCGCCTGCCTGCTTCTGTGGCTCTGCTGGCAAGTGCACAGGAGGTCTGGCTCTCCTGAGACACTTCTTGATTGTGGTGGCTTCCTGGTCATTTTAGCTTCTAGACTGTGGCTTTTTCTGATTTGGGTGATTTCCTGATCCTGGCAGAGAGCAGCTGCAGAGGCAGCTTCGTCCTTTGGCTGCCAGCTCCCTGAGGCAGAGGAAGTAGATGTTCTTCTGGTGGCCAGAGCCACCTATGGTTCTTGAGGTTGTGCTTAGAGTCTCGTTATCCAGGTTTGCCATTGCTTCTAAAACTGCTGACCATCGTAGTGGTTAGGACTTATATTAAATGCAAATAAAAAAATCTCAGGCAAGTTTTACAGGTAGGAATTATATACACACACATGCACACACACACACACACACACAAGTCTAGAGTTGCTAATTCAGTGGCTCAAAAATGTCAGGACAAGGACTACACAATTGTGCAAGGTTGCAAGATGTCTAGTATTGTTCCAGTAACTCCATCTACATTCCAGATGAGAAAAAGAAGAAAGAAATCAAAGAGGAAGTGGCAATACCCATTTCAGGAATATGAACCAACCCCAGAAGTCTCCACTAGTCTTTTGCCTACATCTCACTGGCTACACCTGTTACATGGCCACCTGGATCTGAATGAACAAGAGGCTAGGAAATGTATATAAGTTTGAGTTGTGAGCCTGGCTGCCCTAAACAAAACTGCAGTTCTGGGAGGGGACATTGACTTCGAGTTAGGGACCAACAGAGCTTGCCCTGTCCTCCTGTTTCCTCAGCCTGGGATGCCCTTCCCTCCTGTCCACCTCCTGAAATCTTCCATCTTTTAAGATTCCAATGAAATGTCACCTCATCCAAATTTTCTCAGATACCTCAGAAGAAATTTTCTTATAACTCTTTGGTCTGGTAAGTGATATTGTTGATGCCAAGTATATGCCAGGTCCTGCTAGAAGCTACAGATTGAGACGAGTCAGATAGAATCACTGTCCTGATGGAACTCAGCTTAGTTTTGGCGTCTAAAAATCAGACTCAGGTTATAGTTTAACAGGCACAGAGTTTCTGTTTGGAGTGATGAAAAAGTTTTGAAATCAGAGCATGGTGATGGTCGCACAACAGTGTGAACATAATTAAAGCCACTGAATTGCACACATCAAAATGGTTAAAATGGCAAATTTTATTTTATATATATTTTGATGCATGGGTGCACTCATGCGTGTGTGTGTGTGTGTGTGTGTGTGTGCGCACGCGCGTGCGCACGTGCATACACACACACACACACACACACACACACACACACACACACACACCAGACTCGGAAACCAAAAACATCAATGCAGTGTGGCAAATGCAAAGACAGAAAGAAGGACAGGATAATGGGGGTACACAAAGAGTCATCAACATTGCCCAGGCAATGGGTCTGTTGGGTGTACCAGGAAGTAGACGCTGAGATGCAGTTTGGACTCTATGGAGGAGTAACCTTGGGAGGGAAATGAGCAGGACCAGGCAGAGGAAGCTTCCAGAGCTATGAAGCCATTTGATAAAGTCTCTGCTTGCCACAAGGCGTGCACTGGAGGAGGGAGCCCCTTAGAGGAATCCCACTGTGGATGGGGATGCTCCTTGTGCCATGACCTCTCCCAGATGTCCGGCTGGAGCTACACTGAGAGGAGTGGAGGGCACCAGGAAGAATGGGCAATTGGGGCTTATCATGTCCTTTCAAGGGACAGAAATACAGCCCATCTCTTCGTTCACCACAGGCACTATCTGCTGTGCGATCTTGTGGCATTTATAACTTCTGCGCATCAGTTTTTGCATCGGCAAAATCAGTTGTATAAAAATAATAGCAGCCTCACCTGCTTGTTGGGACAGTTATATGAGCTAATTAATGAATAGTGCTCAGAACAGGGTCCAGTTCATCATAGGTCTCATTACGTGTTGGCTATTCTTATCAACACTGCCACACTAATGTAGAATGTATATTATGAAATGAATACAAGAAAATAAGTTACAAAGGACATGCTACAATAAATATAAGTAGAAGTTCCGGTATTTTCTGGAGCTGAATTGTCTTCTGCATTGCTTTTTTGGACTCACGACTTGAGCCACAGATGACAGTGACTATGGCTAAGCAAGTGTGAACAGACTCAAAATGCATTTTAAAATGTTAGGACTTGCAGCGGAGTGCTCATGGGGAGGGAGTGAAGAGTCAAGGCCAACCCCTAGGTGCCTGTCTGGCTTGATCGGCTGTGTGGATGGCATTGTCACTAACGTGAGAAAGACTGGATGGGAGGGGCACATGGGGGCCAATCGAGGCTTTTGTTGGAACACACAGATTTCTGTGAGGCAACAGAGAAGCCAAGGAGGGAGCTGGGGATGAGAGCTCAGAGGTGAGATTTGGGCTGGGGATATAATTGAGGAAGTTACCATCCTGAGGATGGTGTTTCGGTCCGTGGGAATGGACAAGACGGCTCAGAGGGAGAAGAAAACCAGTCTCCTCCTTCTCCCTCACCTCCCAAATCCAGTCACACTTTGCTCTACTTCACTTAGTGCCCTGTTTCCTGGCACCTGCCTGGTCGCCAGCTCTCCTCCCCTGGATGATTACACCAGTCTTCTTTTTTTTTTAATGCTTATTTTATTTTTGAGAGACAGATCCTGAACGGGACAGAGAGAAAAGGAGACAAAAGGATCTGAAGCAGGCTGCACACAGTCAGCACAGAGCCAGATGTGGAGCTGGGTCTCACCAACTGCGAGATCATGACCTGAGCCAAAGTTCGACACTTGACCAACTAAGCCACCCAGGCGCCCCTACACCAGCCTTATTGTTCTGTTTTGGTTTTTTGTTTTTGTTTTTCCCCTTACTTTGCCCTCTCTTTCCTATACCACTCTCCCGTTCTACTAATCCATCCTCCAAAACGCCTACGACTCATTTTTCCAACATCCGATTCTGGTCACGTCAATTCAACACTTCCATTGTGCTTCAGATAAATCCCAGCAGCTCTCCTGGCTGTTGGCGTCTGGCTGACCTCTCTGGTTCATTCCTTCATGATCTCTCATGTGAACCTGCCAGTCCAGTCATGTTGGACTTTTTGTAAGTTCCCTAGTGCTCACTACTATCTCATGCCTTGAAACCTCAATGGCTTTTCCTCACCCTTGGAACAGAACCCAGACTCCTAACCATGACCTGCACGGCTCTGTCTCAACTGGTGCTGGATACCTTTCCAGTTTAACTCCCTGCCTCTCTTCCTTTCCTTTTCTGCTCCAGCCTCTTTGATTTCCTGGCTGTTCCTGAAGTTGTCCAGGAAACTCCGGCCTCGGGGATTTTTGCACTCGCCGTTCCTTCTGCCTCACCTGCTGTGTCTCCAGAGGGTCACACGTTTAAGCCTCTCATTTCAAATACATCTCCGCTCGGGGCGCCTGGGTGGCGCAGTCGGTTAAGCGTCCGACTTCAGCCAGGTCATGATCTCGCGGTCCGTGAGTTCGAGCCCCACGTCAGGCTCTGGGCTGATGGCTTGGAGCCTGGAGCCTGTTTCCGATTCTGTGTCTCCCTCTCTCTCTGCCCCTCCCCCGTTCATGCTCTGTCTCTCTCTGTCCCAAAAATAAATAAAAAACGTTGAAAAAAAAACAAAAAAAAGTTGCAAAAAAAAAAAAAAACAAAAAAAAACCCAAATACATCTCCACTTGAATCTTAACTCATTAGAGTCCTCCCCTCTCACTCAACTCAAAATAACCTCTGGCCCCTCTCTCACCTTCCCCACCGCCTCCCTCTGACTCCTTACGGGACAAACTTTATTTGTTCTTCATTGCCATTTGTCACTACCTGATATTCTATTACATATTTATTCTGTTGTGTTTATAATCGCATTCTTCCCACCAGAATATAAATTCCACCAGGGCAGGGATCTCAACGTATCATGTACTGCTGTATTCCCACTGCTTATATCCATTTTTGAATTTGGTAGGCACCCAGCAAATATTACTGGAAGGAAGGAAGGAAGGTAGGAAGGAAAGAAAAAGGGAAGAAATAAACACAGGAATAAATGCCACCATTTCTGTCTGTCCTTCTCTGCCTGGTCAGTTCCTACTGACCCCCAAAGATGCAGGTTAGGCACCACCTCCTCCAGCAAGTCTTTCCTGACTGCCCAGGCTGGGGTGAGCACCCTTTGCTTTTCTTCTGTGCTGGCCTCTATTGCAGCACGTCTTAACCTCGTACTGGGATTGTGAGTAGTGCCCCCCCACCCCAATCTCTACACTTCTCGAGGGCAGAAAAATCTTGCCCATCTTTCTCTTTAGTTCCTGATAGAATGTAAGCACTCAGTAAATGTTTGTGGGACGAATAAGGGAAAGGATTGTAGCAGGAAATTAAAAAGTCACACACAACTCTGATGTGCAACACAACATGATTTTCTTCGGCGGTGATTGAATTTATTTTGCTCTCACATCCCCATTCCCACTGAGGGTGGAAAATCGTCCTTAAAGTTGCCAACTGGAAGTAACTCAGTTTATGTGGGATTCAGGCAGTCTCTTCCTGCCCAAGCCAGTCGTGTTGGGTTGCTAGTTCATTTAAACTCAAGCCCCTTATCAATACTGCTTCTTTTCTCAGTCAAAAAGCTTTCCTTCTCTCCCAAGATACGGTGTCTGGGTGCAGGTGTGAGTTTATGCATGCCCATGGTGATGGAGTGGCAGGAAAGAGAGGACAGATGAGAAGGGGTCCTGGTCCAAGAGCTCCTATAGGTCTCAGGGTACCTATTCCAGAGGGCTGACAGGTTTAGCTTGGTCCTTTGGAGCTCTGGGTAGATGTCTATTGAGGAGTTTATAATATCTGAGGTCTTCTGGGTATCATCCATCCATCCACGGCCCCTCATGCTGACAGCTTCATACCTGCTTTACCCTCTAGTTGTAAGGTCCCTGTTCTCTGTGGCTTCTAGCTCTTGACCCCAATTCTGGGGTTTCCAGGAATGCTCTGTTTCTCTATTACCCCCAAGTTAGTGTGCAGCCTCTGTGATATTGCCCTTAGACACCTTCTTAGCTTGACTGCTTATATAACCATGCTGTGTTGGACATGATGCCATGTTGAACCTGAGACTTGGTTTAGAGCTAGACCCTGAGACTCAAGGAGCGAATTATTCTGCACTACTCTCCCCTCACCTCTCTCACAAAAGAGCTATTACTTCAGAGAGCTTAGCGTTCAGGTTGGGCTTTCTTCTCCCTCTGTCCATTGCCCCAAACCCTGATGCCAGAATAGCTTTCTATTACCCATTTCTATCTAGAAAGGTATCCCTATATTATTTCTTCCTCCTCCTCCTCCTCCTCCTCCTCCTCCTCCTCCTCCTTCTTCTTCTTCTTCTTCTTCTTCTTCTTCTTCTTCCTTTATACGCTTCTATTCTCCAGGTGATTTCCTCTCTTATCTTACCTGGGCGAGAAGTAGCATAGCCTGGCCACCTGGTGGAAGGATGTGGGAGATTTAAGAGAAAGGAAATGACACTAGAGATCATCTATTCAGATGATGGCTGGATGCATGGATGGAAAGATTCATGGATGGATATTAGATGACTTATCTCATATCATAAGGTCCTTATAGAGAGAGTCCAGGACTCCAAGCCTGATCTTCTGACCATTCTTTCCTTTGTCTTTTGGATTGAAAATCCAGTTCCCCAACTTCCCAACTTTCCCAAATGCCATTCACCCTAGAAAGCTTTCTCAGAGGGTAATTATGAGCTTTGGGAACTCTGAGCTGTTCAGATGGCCTTGGGAACTCTGAGCTGTTCAGATGTGAGGCTACACTTCCCAAGCTGCACACACAGAGCAGTGATTTGTCCCACAAGTGATTTGCAGACCCAGTGCCAGTGGTCCACAGAGCTAGTTAATTAAAAGCCATTTTACAATTATGGGAAATGACAAGGCAGTAGCTTGATCAGATATTCTCTGTGGAATTCTATTTTGTTCCCTACGTTTTTGCCCCAAAGGTCTGTTTTTAATGCTTAAGGCAATTCTCTGTCCCCTGAAATTCCGATGCCTGAATCCAAATGCCCGCCCATCACTTGGATATCTACCAGGCATTTCAAAGTTGTCATGTCCCAAATGAACTCCTGACCTCCAACCCCATCCATGCTCTTTTCCTAATCTTCTCCAACTGGCAGCACATTATTTCAAATCTTGGAATCACCCGTGACTATTTTTCTTATGCCTCACATTCACCCCACCAACAAATCTCATCACCTGTATCTCTGCAATACCTCCCAAACCCATCTGAGCCTCTCATCATCTTCAAAGCTGCTACCTTTTTCCAAATCGCCATCATCTCTGCCTGGACTATTTCAAACGTTTCTAGCTGATCTCTCTGTTCCCACTCTTTTACTCTGCATTAATGAGTATGTGTGTTTATACATATACGTATAAATTTGGTGTATGTGTACCTATGTATATGTATATCTATGCTTGGTACTCCAACTGAGACCCAAATCAACAGTGGCTTGAACAAGACAAGAGTTTGTTGTTGCTCATGTATCATGCTGGGTGAAAGCAGTCCAGGACCGTGTGGCAGTCCCACAGTGTCAGGCTCCTTGTGTTTGTAGCCCTACCCTCTGTAAGGTATTTCCTTTGCTTACGTAACCCAACATTGCTCACCACCGTGTCTGCATTCTGCCCAGCTGGGAAGAAGAAAGGGAGAAGGGGAAGGCACACCCTCTTTTTTTTCTAACTGCATGGCCCACAGATTGCGCCCACTTCCATTTGTACACGTTGTTCAGAATATAGTCAAACAGCCACACCTAGCTACCTGGGTGACTGTGAACAGAGACTGTTCTGCATAGCTAGGTGTCCAGCTAGAAATCAGGCTCTGCTGCTATAGAAAGAAGGTTGAGTATGAGTGGATCTTGGGGTATCTGTCATACACATACCCTTGTGGTCTGCTTTCCCTACAGCAGCCGAAGTGAACATTGTAAAGCAGCCAGCAGGGAATGTCACTCGGTAAATGACATGATGGCAATCGGTAAATATTTGTTTAATGCCCCCACTTAATAAATCCCAATCAGGCCTGGAATCATAGTCTGGACTAGCTAAAAGGGATCTCAGATAATATTGAGCACAATGGTTTTCAAAATTATTTTAGAGCAAAATACATACATAAATACACACACACACACACACACACACACACACACACACACACATATATCTCCCAAGAAAGCTGGTGTGTAAAATGGATAAATGTCAGCAGCCCTGGTTGAAATCAGGGGCAGCCAGGGACCCCCTTCCTTTCTTTCTCCTATCTCTCAGTCCAGACCAGATACAGATCCAGACTGACATCCCCAAAGCGCTGTGCACCATAGTTTGAAAACTGACTCTAGCGGAACATCTTTATTCTCCAGATGGGGAAACTGAGGCCCAGGGAACAACAGGAACTGGCTCTTACTGAGTGTCTCCTCCTCATGTGGCGCCGTGATACGTGCCTCACTCACAAGAGCCCAGCTGCCTTTCCCAAAGTCGCACCGCAAGTGAATGACAGCTGAGGCTGGAGGCCAGGGCTGCGGCCTTCCGGCCGGAATGATGAGATCCCGCCGCCAGCAGAGACTGGTCACTGTCCCTGCAGCACAGGGCAGTCGTGTAGGCCAGAGGGCATTCCTGAAGATTGATTCTTGCAGTCACCGAGCGCCGTCATTTCAAACAATACGTACCATGCCTCTGTTTCAGTACCTCCAGACTCGTAGTGAGGTTTTCTCACCCCAAGTGAGCCCTTCAATTTGAACTAATGTAGCTCTGAAAACTTGGGCAAGTCTCTTAGTTTGATAATAGTATCTACTTTGGCTGGTGTAAAGATCAGAATGAGGTGAGGTGGGGGCGCCTGGGTGGCTCAGTCGGTTCAGCGGCCGACTTCGGCTCAGGTCATGATCTCGCGGTCCGTGAGTTCGAGCCCCGCGTCGGGCTCTGTGCTGACAGCTCAGAGCCTGGAGCCTGCTTCGGATTCTGTGTCTCCCTCTCTCTGACCCTCCCCTGTTCATGCTCTGTCTCTCCCTGTCTCAAAAATAAATAAACGTTAAAAAAAAAATTAAAAAAAAAAAGAATGAGGTGAGGTCTGCAGACGGCAGTGGTGACGTAAGGGGCTGCTTTGGCTGGGTGGGCAGTCCTGCTATGCTGCCTCCTGTCTCCCGAGGGGCTCATCGGCTGCAGCAGAGACAGATGAGAAAGGGAGCCAAGAATCCCAGCTGCTGGCAGAGAGCAGCGCATACTGTGGGTGACAGGGATGTGCCTGCCAGCGATGGGACAGTGAGAACCCCGGGATGAGAAGGAACCTCGGACAAACCTGGGGTGGTGCAGGACAGGACTTTTCACAAGTATGAATGGACATTGGAGGCACCTGGGGAAACTTGCTGAGAGGCAGATTCTGGCCAGGAGGCCTGGGACCCAGCCTGAGATTCCTTCTTTTTTAAAACAAAGTTCTAGGTGAGACTGAAGCTGCTGGTTCTGGCAACACTTTAACAAAGGTATGGTTAAAAGAGACCCCATTAGTGCAGGACTTGGACCAGCCTGAGCTCCAGGCTCTCCTCCACCATCTACCATCTGTGGATCTCAGGTAGGGCCTCAGGCTTTTTACCTCCTAAATGGGCACAATATTACCAACTTTGCACCCCGACTTCCAATGTCCAGAAGTCACCTCTCCTCCCCAAGTGGGACAGGAGACTGGATGCGCTTGGCGTGGAATGGGCCACCTAAGAGTCGGGAAGTGATCACCTCCCCCCTTCTCTGCTTCTTCTCCCCCAGCCCCAGATGCCACCTAGTTCCTCCTACTGCCTGTTTTGTTCTGTTTCGTCTCCCTCAGTTCCCTTTTCTGAGAAATGGAGATTAATACTTGTCTCTCCGGTTTGTTGACAATCGGGATTGTTGGATTTAGTGAGTTATCCAGTCTTCTCGGAGGCAATTAGACCCCGCCTCCTGCCACCCTGTTGCTCTGCCCCGCCCCCAGTCTAGGGTTTGTCCATTGCTCTCTATCACAAGACCCCAGTGTCATCCCCTAAGACAGGGACCCTCATTCCTTCCTGTCTTAGACATGGGCAAGTACTGGAGAGCAGCCTCACTGGGTCAAAACAAACACAGGGAGAGGAGCCAACCCTCTGGAGGAGCAAGATAAACCAGCAGTCTGCTTCCTGCCTGAGAAGTGAGTGCTCACGTGACTCAGCTCTTCATCCCTGTGCTGGGTTGGGAAGCACACTTGCCTCTCTCTCTCCCTATCCTCCACTCCCTCTCTCTCTCTCAGGTCTGTTCATCTCTCTCAGGTCACCTCTCTCTTTCTTCCTCTCCCCCCCACCGCAGGTCTGTCCATCTCTGTCCATCTCTGCAACTTCCAGTTGGCAGGACAGGAAGAGGCTGACAAGTGGCGAGATTTGAACCCAGACCCTGGAGATTTTATCTCTGATTTAGAAATGAACCTTTTGTCTTAGAGGATGCATGATGCTCTGTGATTTGGGGCGACCTGCTGATTTGCTTACATGTTTTACCTGAGGCAGGGATAATACATGAGTCTGGACACAAACCAAGACTTTGGAGGACAGATCATGCTTTGAATCTCAGTCCTGAACTGGTGACATTGGTCTAAATTATGTCCTCCACAAAATAGAACAAACACAATACCTACTTCACAGGATTGTTTTGAGGATTAAATGTGTTCATATACAGATTCTACAGCCTAGCACATCATTAAGCACCTAAACAAATCTCAACCATTATTAATAATACAAGTGAATGCACGTTCACTCTACCACTTCCTTGGTTTATAATCTCAGATGAGTGACTTAGCTATTATGTACCTTGGCTTCCTCTTCTATAAAATGGGACCGATACCTACCTCGGTCTGCTTTTGTGAGGACTGAACGATCTGACCTGGGCGACAGGATCCAGCGTGGTGTTTGACACAATATAGTTGATCATGGGCAAACTTTCTTGCTGGTGTCTGGTGCTTCCTTCCTGTAAAGAAGCCAAATGAGTACAGTCTCTGTGTCTCTCTCCCTTTTTTCACTCTGTTTCGGGGAGGTGGGTGATTTCTCTCCGAGTATATTTGGGAGAATAGCTGGGCATGCTCAGTTCAGCTCTGCCGGTCTTCTTGGGAGCAAGTCTGCCCACAGAGAGCACACACTCTGCGTGATTCTCCTTCTCCACCCCTTACTGCCCCAGTGCCCTTGAACCTGAGTGGGCAACTGCCTAAAGCCATGGTTCCCTGGCTGACTCATTTGGCACCCAAGCTAGGCTACATCTTCCAACAGAGCATCTGTCAGTAGTAAAGGTGATATTTAGTCTGTGTCTTTACTTTTGACATATTTCTCAAATTATTCAGAAGTGTTATTTATTGAGCCTCTCTTTAGAAGGGCCCGATTAAATGTTTGTTCTATTGGTCTTTTACTTAGCATTTATTGGGATCTACTATCCCCCAGGAATTGAGCTAGAGATTAGGAAGTAAATGAGACAACACCTGCCCTTCAAAAGCCCACCATTTACTGTAAGGGGGACAGGTGTGTCCACAGAGACAATGCAGTATGTGCTGTGCTATGGGAAAGAACCGGAGATAACTGGGGTGGGGTGTGTGATGTCCTCACCCTGTTCCGTGTCTCTGAGAGGAGTGGAAGATGAGCTCAGGGATAATATTGGCAGGGAGGGACTATGGTATTTTTGGGGCCAGGAAAGAGTGGAGGATTAAGAAAGTCAGAATTCATGGCATCATGAGCATGGGGAGGGAGCAGATGACATGGTCAAATCTCCAAAGACCTTCACAAGGCAGCTTAGGAATGAGCCCAGTGACAGCAGGGCACCATGGGTCCCCCATCCAGCCTCCAGAGGAGGAGAGCATTGACCCTGATAGAAGACTGACGTTTAAAATGAATAGGACCTCTCTGGTTTTGTATATGTTTGAAAATTTCCATTTAAATTTTTAAAAACAAAAGGTATGCTTTTTGGAAAAAAAATTATTTAAAAAAACAGAATCAAGTTTTTAAAAGCAGAATTAGACTAGGCTAGTAGTCAAAAGTTGTTGAAAATTAAGTAATCTGGCCAAGATAGTATTAAGGGAGCCACTACCAGGTGGGAGACGGAAGACAACATAGCGTGGCTTGGAACCAACACTTGGAAAAAAATGAAATCATTTCACATTTATACTCAACAATTTGAGACTCCCTATAAACCGGTTACAAATTGAATTTCTACCATAAGAGAAATAAATAAGGGAGGACAAAAAGCCTGGTAAATAGGAATACAAAACAAGATGTAAGAAAGGTGTCCAAATAGCTCAGGATGCAAAGAACAGTAGATTGATTTAAGTCCTCTATTAAAAGAAGCAGTTGACACTGGCCATACTTGCTATCGTTTTTTATGTTTATTTATTTATTTAGGGAGAGAGCACATGTGCATGAGCAGAGGAGGGGCAGAGAGAGAAGGAGAGAGAATCCCAAGCAGACTCTGTGGTTAGTGCAGAGCCCAACATGGGGCTCAATCCCAGGAACCGTGAGATCATGACCTGAGCTGAGATCAGGAGTTGTACCCTTAACCTACTGAGCCACCTAGACGCCCCTTATATTGGCTTTCCTAAAATTCTTTCTTTTCTTGGCTCCCCTACTCTACCTTCTCCTGGTGTTCCTCCTACATCACTGACTGCTCCTTCTCAACCCCCTTTTCTGGATGCTTCTTCTCCTTCAGTTCTTGAATTATTGTAGTCCCCCGGTGGCCAATCCTCCCATCTCTTCTGTCTCACCTACACCCTCTCCAGCCCCTTGGCCTTAAATAACATCACATCACTCCAGTCCACACCTCTCCCTTGAGTCAGACTTATTTACCCAACAGCATACTTGATATGAGCACTTGGTTATCGAATATGCCTACTGAAACCGGGGGAAACAGTACCCTGGAAGTTACCCATGCCTATTCTTCCCAAGACTTCCCCACTTGCCCCCCCCCCATTTTCTCAATAGCTCAGCCCAAAAGCCATGCAGTCATCCTTCATCTCTCTCTTTTTTCTCACGAGATCCTGGCCTGTGGATACACCTAAAACCCATTTTCTATGATCTCTCCCCTTACCCCATTATAGTAACACTGGTTTTCTTTTGTAAGTCCTAGGACACCCCAAGCTTGTTTATACCTGAGAACCTTTGCATGCATTTCCCCCTTCTTCTTAGAACAGTATTTCAACAGCCTGATCTTCACCTAACGTACTCTCTCACTTTGTCAGGTTCCTACAAATACACTCACTCCTCAGAGGGTTCTTGTCTGACTTCGCCCTAAATAAAATACGGCTCTCCCCCCAAACTCTATTTCTTCACCCAATTTTATTTCTCTTAATAACACTTTCCTCTATGTCAAATGATATTTCATATGCATTTGTTAACTAGACTAGTCTTTCAGCCATTTGTCCTGACTCAGTGTAAGCTTCATGAAGACTGAGACTTTTTCTTGTTCACCACCATGTCCTGGTCACTGGAACAATACCTGGCACATAGAAGATAGTAAAGTCAATGTTTTTAGACCAGTGGATGGATGGATGGATGGATGGATGGATAGATAGATAGATTAATGAATGCAAAGAGGTAGATTAGGAGCTGGAGAAATGGTCTAGATGAGAATTAATGAGGGGCTCAATCAGGTCAGTGAAGTGAGGATGAGGAGAGGAGGGGAGGTAGGGGAAATTAAGGCAGCCTAGGAAGAGTCAGCAAATCAAGCTATTTGGCGTGGGTGACTGGGGTTTGTTGGTGCTTCATCCCAAGACAAAATACAGATATGCCCCAGCAGGTGTTTTGTAGGCTGCTGCATTCATTCATTCACTCATTTATGCATTCATCTGGTCCAACCACCTGTTTTACATATGAGGCAACTGAGAGCCAAGGAGATAAGAGAATTTTCCTGGATTCATACAGCAAATTGCTTAAATTTGAGAGTTTGCTTTTGTTTTTCATTATACATCTGATAGGGGACTCCGTTTTCTGGAGTTTGCCATTGCCCAAAAGAGTTAAGTTTTCAGAGGATTCAACATGTGAATGCCAGTTAAGAAACTGCCCAGAAGTGTCCCAATTCCTGGTTGTGGCCTTTCTTTGTTACTTTCTGAAGACTCAATCTTTGTCGTCCCCGTGGAGGTCAGGCCAAGATTTCTTGTCCTGGCTTGGCTGCTGCTCCCTGAGCTCAGTTTCTTCCTAGCAGCAAATGAGCTAGTGAGGCTGTGGGTGTGTTATGATGTGTATCTAAATAATGATGGCCCAGAACTTTGGAAAAGCAAAAGGCTTGGTGAATTATTGTTATTAGTCCTTCTTCAGAAGTCCAAGGAAAGGGATGCTATCTCACTGGAGAAGTGTGGGATGCACCAGGAAGATGGTCAGAGATGATGAGAGAAGCCCTGAGGAAGACGTCTGTAACAAGTGAAAAGTCTGACCTTTCTTTGCTGAGCTGTTTGCAAAGTGATTTAAAATACACCGGGCACTGGAGCCCCACCGCTATACTTTGAAGCGTATGTTTTTATGACTTCAATTTTACAGAGCAAGAAACTGAAAATCAGAGAGCTCAAATGACTTCCCCAAATGCCATACCTAAGAATTTACAGAGCAGGATTTAAACCCATGTCTTCTGATTTTTCATCTTGTGCCCTTTCTCTGGGTCAGAAGTTTCCAAACATCAGTAAGGCTGTTTGAATAGGGATCTCTTATGGAGTTTATTAAAAGTAGTGATTCCTGGGCTTCACCCCAAAAAAGTTCAGTGTCAATAGACCTTTGAAGTCTTTGAATCAAAAAGTTTATCAAATATGTGTCTTAGATCAAGCCACTATAATAAAACACCATGAATGGGTGGCTTAAACAATAGACATTTATTTCTTATAGTTCTGGAGGCTGGAAAATACAAGATCAAGGTGCTGGCAGATTCAGTTCCTGGAGAGGCCTTTCCTCTCTGCATACATATGGAGAGAGAGAGAGAGAGAGAGAGAGAGAGAGAGAGAGAGAGATTACATGTGGAGAGAGGGAGAGAGATCTCTGTTTTCCTCCTCCTAAAATGGCACTAATCCTATCTGAGGATCCCACCCTCATGACTTCATCTAAACCTTCCAAAGGCCCGACCTCTGTAGACCATCACATTATGGGTTAGGGTTTCAGCATTAATTGAGGGAGGGGGGGGCACAAATAATCAGCCTATACAGTAAGTACCCTATAAAATTTCCTGCGCAGGCAGGATGTTAAGGAAGCCCCCACTAGCATACATATGCATATATGCTATGTGGGATTTAAGAACTATAGCAAGGGACAAAATTAATTGGTGTGTGTGTGTGTGTGTGTGTGTGTGTGTGTGTGTCCATCTGTGCCCTCTCCAGGGAAGTTTTATTGATGCCATTTGTAAACAGCTTTTCCCATCAGCCCCCATGGTTTTGCCTGCCCTTGGTGAGAAGGCAGTTACATTCTGATTCTGGTCCCCCGGGCAACAGCACATTTGGTCTGATGCTGCTGCATCACATGTGTGACCTCGCAGGTGGAGGTTCATGTGCAAGTCTGTGTCCAGCCCTGGGGACCAGGGGAGGGAGGGTGAGGAGAGCAGGGGAGGAAGGGTGAGGAGAGCCAGGTCTGTGTGTAGAAATTAAGCAGAACCTTGGCTGGCTGTGGAGATATGCGGGCACAGTGAGCAAGCTGGGTGTGCACCCCGGCTCCCGTGCCCACTGGTGTGGCTAAAGCTCAGGGCTGGGGATGGTATCATCAGAGATCCAGAGAGAAGAGCCCTTAGGCCAAAGAAGTGTGTGGAGCAGGCCAAGGCAGGAGCCCAGGGATTATTCCAGACGGGGCCACGTAAATGTACATAGATAGTCCAGGGTCGAGGAAGCGAAGTGCAAGGAGACTTTGGTAAGTGTGTGTATGTCTTCTTCCCTTTGGGGATCTGCTTGCCTGAGCCCCTGTTTTCCTGAAGCTGAGGGAACACAATTGAGGGTGGTGATTCATACTGGGGGGAAGTTGGGAAGGAAACTCAACTGAAAGTGGTTTGAGTCTCAGGCCTCCTGTGGGAGAAGCTGTCAAAGGCCAGTCTGTCTGTCACAGTTCTTAGGGCTGCTAGAGTGACAGTCCTGTAGGGGCAGAGATGGGTGGGGTGCTTCAGGAGAGAAGGTGGCCTGGAGGCCAGGAGGTGGGGTCAGTCCTCCCAGATACAGGATCAGGAGGCCCTCCTTGCGTAGCAGTAGGGAACAAAATTGGCAGTTTCTACATTTTTAGTCTCTAAGGTGAGATAACCATAAAATAATCATAACAATAAGCAAGATATTTTAAAAGTGATAAACATTAAGAAGAAATAAAAGGAGATGATTAGAAATTTAACTATCTGATTTAGATAAGGTCAACAGGAAAATTTTCTGAAATAAAATGACATTTAAGAAGAGACCCAGAAGAATGAAATGGATTAGCCAGGTAGAGAGGGAGGTAGGGATTGATCAAGGCAGAGAGAAGAGTACGTGTCCCTGGCCAGGCAGAAAGAATCTAATGTGCTATAGAAATGGAAAGAAGGCCAGTGACACTGAAGGCTGATGAGCAAAGGGAATGAGACAGAAGCAATCACCGTGGATGAAGGCCAGTTAATCCAGGACCTTGCAGACTATGGGAAGAGATTTAGAGTTTTAAGTACAATAGGAAGCCAATGGAGGATTTCATGTAGGAAAATGTCAATAAAATTTGCATTTCCAACTGATTTGGATAAAGAATAAGGAAGAGAAGAAGGGTAAGAGGGGATTAGGGAGGTTTATTAGGTGAAATCCAGATGAGAGACAGTGATGGTTGAGACCAGTGTGGCTAAAGTAGAGGTGGAAGTGAAAGAAAATGATCAAGAATGGCCCTGAGTTCTTGTCATGAATACCTGGAGTACCTGAGAGGGTTGAGGGCCACTTGTTGAGCTGGGCCATTGCGGAGAAGTTTCTTTAGGGACATAGAAAGATTGAGAGTTTGGTTTCTGACATACTAAGTTTGCGATGTCCATTGAACAGGATGTCAGGTCTTGGCTGGAGATGCTATGCAATTGCCATCACAGAGATGGCATTCATGGCCGTAGAAGTAGATGAGATCACTTGGGAAGAGAGTGCATGGTAAGAACAGCAGAGCCACATAGAATCCTGAGGAATGGACTAACGGAGGAGGCCAACACGTAGCTCCTCCTGAGTGGGGTGATGTTTCTTCTTGATCTGAAGGGGCCAAAGTAAAGAGTGACAGCACATGTAACCATACAGTGAACAGTTTGTCTGTCTCGATTGCCCAAGAGACTTTAAGTCCTTCAAGGGTGAGGAATGGGACACACAGGGTTTTTATTCTGAAAACCCTAACACCTAGCACATGTGGCACCTAAAATGAACCATGCACTCTGCTAAGAGCTTTACATTCATAATACAATTTGATGCTCCAAAATGATCTTAACATCATCATTTTACAGAAGATGAAGCTTGAATTAAGAGAAGTTAAATCCTTTGACCACATTACCATACCTAATAAATGGCGAGGCCACATTTAGAAGCAGTCTATCAGACTGAAAAACATAACTTCAAAGTCCAGTGGAAGAGAATTTTTGACAGTATCCTGTGATAAGTGTCTTCTGCTGTGGAGAAAATTTGCACCTGATAGTGTCCGTTTTATCAATCTTCATGTGGTGGTTTATGCATTGTGTCCTATTTAATTAATCTTTTCCTACTCTGATGTCATAAAGATATTCTCTTGTATTGTCCCCCCCCCCCCGCCAAATTTTAAAGATTTATATCTTTAGTGCATCTGGAATTTGTTTTTGTAAATAGAGTAAAGCAAGAAACTAATTTTATTATCTTCTTGTATATATAAATACTAAGCTGTCCCAGGACCATTTGTTAAATGTTCTTTTTATTTTTATTTTACTGTATTTTTTATTTTTTTAATGTTTATTTATTTTTCGGGGGGGAGGGGCAGAGTGAGAGGGAGACACAGGATTGGAAGCAGGCTCCAGGCTCTGAGTTGTCAGCTCAGAGCCTGACGTGGGGCTCGAACTCATGAACCGCAAGATCATGACCTGAACTGAAGTCAGACGCTCAACCAACTGACCCACCCAGGGTCCCCTTAAATGTTCTTTTTAAAGGACTCACTTCCTCCAACAAATTACAATGCCACATCTGACACTCATTCATTCAACAACCATGTGTTGGGAGTTTACTATATAGCAGGTACTGTTCAAGTCCCTGGGGAAAATGTTGAAATGCATAAAGCTAGGGAGATCTGACACAGTTGTGGAAACAGGAAGGATTTCAGTATACCAGAACAGTTATAAGCATTTTGCAAAATATCTACATCCAATCTTTAAATTGTGTAGTGTATAAATAAATAAACACGTATTCCCATTTTTTCAGCTCCACTTAGTCCAATTCCAGGAAGCCTTCTAAGAGCTCCCCACACTGGGTTAAATCCTCTTTCGGGGGCGGGGGGTGTTCTTTTAGTACTGTATGAAGTTTCGGCTATAACACTGATCACATTACGTCACTGCCTGTTTACTTATTTTCCCCAAGAAAAATCATCTTGAGAACAGAGCCCCTGTTTTACTGAGTCAGATCCTTGGATGAGGCCTTGCTTCAGGTCTGTATTTGTTAGGTAAATGGACTCATCTCCAGCACTTTGGATATACCTGTTTAAAATACAGGAAGAAAGCCATCTTGTTATTGGCCAATCACAAAATATGGAATCCAGAGGCTGTAAAGAGAAAATTTTCACCCTTCTCTGCCAAGTTCCTTTTGTAAAGATGTGCCTCAGAAAAACCAGAGGGAGAGAAAGACATAACATCCAGGCAATAGAGGACTCTCCCCAGAAGAGGAACAAAGAGAACTCCCGATGGCAGCTGTGCGACAGGCCCAGGCAGAACCCTTTTGTCTGGAGCCGAGGACAGGAGCTCCTGGGGAGAGGTCTCCATGTCGGAACGAAGACAGGAGGTAATGAGATCAATAAAGTGAAGAAATGGGCAGAAAACATGAATAGACACTTCTCTAAAGAAGACATCCAAATGGCCAACAGGTGCATGAAAAGATGTTCAATGTCACTCTTCATCAGGGAAATACAAATCAAAACCACACTCAGATATTACCTCATGCCAGTCAGAGTGGCCAAAATGAACAAATCAGGAGACTATCCTCTTGTGGAGAAATGGGAACCCTCTTGCACTGTTGGTGGGAATACAAATTGGTGCAGCCACTCTGGAAAACAGTGTGGAGGTTCCTCACAAAATTAAAAATTAAAAATGACCCAGCAGTAGCACTGCTAGGAATTTACCCAAGGGATACAGGAGTGCTGATGCATAGGGGCACTTGTACCCCAATGTTTATAGCAGCACTCTCAACAATAGCCAAATTATGGAAAGAGCCTAAATGTCCATCAACTGATGAATGGATAAAGAAATTGTGGTTTATAAACACAATGGAATACTACTTGGGAATGAGAAAGAATGAAATATGGCCTTTTGTAGCAACATGGATGGAACTGGAGAGTGTGATGCTAAGTGAAATAAGTCATACAGAGAAAGACAGATACCATATGTTTTCACTTTTATGTGGTCCTGAGAAACTTAACAGAAGACCATGGGGAAGGGGAAGGAAAAATAAAAAAGTTAGAGAGGGAGGGAGCCAAACCGTAAGAGACTCTTAAAAACTGAGAATAAACTGAGGGTTGATGAGGGGTGGGACGGAGGGCAGGGTGGGTGATGGGTATTGAGGAGGGCACCTGTTGGCATGAGCACTGGGTGTTGTATGGAAACCAATTTCACAATAAATTTCATATTAAAACAAATAATAAAGTGCCCAATGTGAGAATGTTTGAAAACAATAATGTGAGAATGTTTGAAAACAATAATCCATGGTTAGGTAGATGGACATCTGACGAGTGAAAAAAAAATAACCAACTGTGTTGAACAGTCATTATAATGTAAACCCTGATAAAACTATGGGACAGAGTGGGGACGGGAGCATGGCATAAGGAATGTTAAATGTTTGGATCATAATAGAAAGACAATACAGGGGCGCCTGGGTGGCTCAGTCGGTTAAGCGTCCGACTTAGGCTCAGGTCATGATCTCGCGGTCCGTGAGTTCAAGCCCCGCGTCGGGCTCTGTGCTGACGGCTCAGAGCCTGGATCCTGCTTCGGATTCTGTGTCTCCCTCTCTCTCTGACCCTCCCCTGTTCATGCTCTGTCTCTCTGTCTCAAAAATAAATAAACATTTAAAAAAATTAAAAAAAAGAAAGACAATACATAATGTCTACATTTGATAAACTAGGAGATAGTGAAATATGCATATTATTTAGAAACACAGAGGTAACTGTCTGGTGAGAGAGCTGAGTGAGACGAGTGAGGCTGCCTTTGGAACATGAAGCCAGGGAATGGTGGCATACCTTTTTGTTTTATTAAACTATGAGCCTCTGTTAGTTTGATGAAATATTTTATTCTGTTATTAAATTTTTTAAGTTTATTTATTTTTGAGAGAGACAGGGACAGCGTGTGAGCAGGTGAGAGTCAGAGAGAGAGGGAGGGAGAGAGAATCCCAAGCAGACTCCATGCTGCCAGCGCAGAGCCCAACGTGGGGCTCGAACTCATGAACCTGTGAGATCATGACCTGAGCTGAAACCAAGAGTCGGACGCTTAACCGACCGAGTCACCCAGGTGGCCTAGTTTGATGAAGTAATTATTTTATTTTATTTTAATTTTTTTTAACGTTTATTTATTTTTGAGACAGAGAGAGACAGAGCATGAACAGGGGAGGGTCAGAGAGAGAGGGAGACACAGAATCCGAAGCAGGCTCCAGGCTCTGAGCTATCAGCACAGAGCAGGGCTCATACTCATGGACTGTGAGATCATGACCTGAGCCGAAGTCGGACGCTTAACCAACTGAGCCACTCAGGCACCCCTGATGAAGTATTTTAAAACCTAAGTGAAGCACTGGTTTACAAGAAGAGTTTTAGGTAAATCAACTTCCCGTCGAGCTACATGGAAGCAGACTGACAGAAGTCTTGCTCGTTTGGAGAGCTGGCTTATCCTGGCCTGTTTATTTTGGCCCAGGGAAGTCATTCCTCTGACTCCTTGCTTCTTGTTTAGAAGTGGAGGGAATGTCGAGGGACCGCTTTTGGCTGATGACAGTGGCCCCGGTGAATGAGTGTCTGATTTGCTCGTGTCTAATCTTGACAACAGCTCTTTAAGGTGGGTATTATTATCCCCATTTCACAGATGAAGAAACTGAGATTCAGAGACACGGCCTTGCCCGAGGTCAATACGCTAGTTACAGGTGGAGTAAGGACTTGAACTCCGGTTTGCTGACTCTAGAACACAAGCGAATCTGGACAGCAAGCTATCTCTAAAGTCCCATCTAGATTTGTCCTCTGCACTGACATGTGCCCTATCACATCTGCCTCAACCCCTTCTACGTCCATCTTCTCACACTGAAGCAAGGCCAATTCCAGCCCTAGTTCCGCTCCAGCACGGCCTGGTCCCCATCACCCCCGCTGACTCCTGCCCTCACTGTCAGCGCTTGGATGTATATCCTTCCACTTAGCTTCTAGATAGACGCAAACAGGTATCTTTCAAAATAGACGGTTATCACATGATACATATTGCCATACCCTTTGTTGTTTTTCTTCGATGTCTTCTCTCTCCACATCAGTTCTGGTTGTGCCAGACCATTTATTTTGCACACACGATCTATACTATTCCACAGTACAGATGACCTTAATTCATGTAATCTCCCATTATATTTCTATAGGATGAGTTATCACCGTTCTGTCACTCTGATCCTTATAGCAACGCTTTGGGCAGAGATGTTATTATCCTGGCTTATAAAGATGATGAACGCAGTCTTAGGCAGTCAGTTCTTTGGTGTCAGCCACTAGCTTGACAAGAGAGGCTTGACAGTAAATAATCACTGTCCAGAAACAAACCCAAGATTCCAAAAAGTGCCCCTCAGTGGGCATTGCCCCCGACCATAGGGAGACGCTTCACTCCTCCCGGCGGCGGCCAAGGGCCAATGTCTAGCTGGTGCAGGGACACGAAGGTCCCGTCCCCTCTGCCTCAATTTGGACAACCCTGCAGAGTTCCCTCCAGTGCAAGCTCACTGTAGTAGCCACTGAGGGCTGAGATGTAATCACACTATGGTTCAACCTCTCCTCTGCCCAATTTTGCTGTCCTCATTTTCTCAAAGATGTGTTTCTTGAGAGCACTTCCCAATCAACCTTATGCAAGCAATCTCAAGCTCAGAGTGTTTCTCTAGGCAACCGAGACTAAGACACTACTCTTTTGGAATTTAGATGCCTCCCTTCTTTAAATAGTTCTCCCTACACACCCTCCTTACCCTTGTTCATAGCATTTACCAAGATCTGGTATATTCTGTATTTAGTCATTATTTGCCTTCCTCTGTCCCCAGAGTGCATGTTCCATGCAAGCAGAGACTTTGTTTTGTTCTCTATTGTATCTCTAGCACCTAGAACAGGCCTGGCACTATTTAGCAATAAAGAATTTCTAAATCATCTGCATAAATGATTCCTTTGAGAGTCGTGGAGACAGCATGAAGACGTGGGTGAGACCATGTTCTTTGGTAGCAGACAGATTGCACTAGTTCAACCCTGTTACCAAGGGTAACTTTGGGCAACATTCAACCCATCTCAGGCTCAGTTTCCTCATCTATAAAATAAGGCAAATAGGACCTACATCACAGTGTTTTTTGGGTAACCAAACAAGATAATGTATACAAAGCCTAACTCAAAGTTAGCTCTGAAACCTGTTAAGTGATGGTTATAATTCTGAACAGACTTCTCAAAAAAAAAAAAAAAGGTAATTATAAAAATCGCAATTCTAAATTATTTTTCTAGACGAGTGGGTTAAAATACTGGGGAAAAATACAATTAGGCAGTCACGATCTCCCCAGCCTGCTGCAGGAATATTTTCCCTAATTACAATGTAGATTTCATTAGCTGGTTCTGCAACATTCAGTCCAGGACACAAAAAGCCCATTGGACAAATTACCACCTTGTACTCACTGGGCACAGAGCCCTTCATCTGAGCAAGTAGGGCTCTCCGGGCATATCATCATCATTTGTGGCAGGTGGCAAGGGTAGGTATAATTTGGGAAATCTGAGAGGTTGGAGAACTGGTTTGAAAGCTCGGTGATACAGAAGTAAGAATATGCAAAGAAGGTTTGGCTCCAAGTCCTTGGTACTTCATCCACTGGCCATGCCATCTTGAACAGGAGACCCCCCCCCAACCATTCATCCATCCACCCTCCTACCCAACACTTACTAAGCACTTACAGCTGTGGCGGCCACACTGCCAGACCCTGGAGATAGGAATGAGCAAGTTCAGCTCTCAGGGAGCACACCCTCTAGTGGGAAAGAGAGAAAACAACTTCATATCCAGGTAGTAAGCATTGGAGTTAAGTGGAAAGTGCCATGACGGGGCCTAGTGTTTGTGCTGGGACCAGGGACATCAGGTGAAGTTTGCCGCAGAAATGGATGCAAGTCAGTCAAAATTCCAGGCGGAGAGAATGACACATGAGCAGGGATGGAGTCTCGAGAAATGAGGCACAGTAGTGAACTCTGAATATTTGAGAAAGACCGGGTTACCGAATGCCAGCGAGGAAATGAGGCGTGATGGATCCAGAAAGAAGGGCAGAGATAAAAAGAGAAGGGGATTTGAAACCCGTGCTAATGATAGTGGGCTATTGCATTGTCTAGAGGAGAACAGGGCCCCCATGCAATCGGTGTTTATAAGGATCAAACTGTCGGCAATGAGACGTGTGGTCCGGAGGGGAGGGGAACAAGAGCCGGGCTTGGGTGGGAGCGAGGCTGGCAAGACAGGAGGTCAAAATAGCACCCAGGCCACACATGAGCCAGGAGAGGTGATCAGGGCCTGAGCCAACGCCGGAAGGGTAGTTTGGAGAAGAGAGCCTGGAAGGTGAGGCAGTGGGAGGTCCGCTCCGCAGACCGGGGCACATGGGAAAGGAGGGCAGAGGCTGTCCTGCAAAGTTCTGGTGGGATGGCTAGGAGGGTGGTGGTGCTGGGACTTGGGATGGGCCATTCTGCAGAGTGAACGAAGCCTGATTTGGGTCAGCAGGGATGGGAGCTTGCAGAGTCCCTTTTAGGACGCATGGTGTCTAGAGTGCTTGTGGGTCATCAGAGATGCTCTGTGGTTGTGGGAAACACAGGATGGAGGAGAGAAAAGAAGCTGGATGGGAAAGGTGTCCTCATCTACAAAGAGGATAAACCGTACTTTTCTGGCAGGGTCGCCTCAAGAATTAAATAGCACCGGGGATGTGAAGGCACGTTGTAACGTGAAAAGCACTTTGCCATGTTATAAGAATGAATGGGCAACTCAGTGTTAGGATCCCCAGGTTTCTATTTACTTTACAGACCATAAGTAGGATCTACGAATACCGAGAACCGACTGTGCTGTGTCCCCTACAAGGTGGACACCAAGTCGCTGTCCTGTTTCTTCCCCTGGGGGGAGAAATTACCATCTGTGGCAACATTTCCTCAGGTTCCCTGAAGGCCTGAGTGAGCCGGGGCACAGGCCATGTCCTGCTTTCTCTGTCTAGTGTTGGTCTTTACCTCCACGGGCCTCCCACCGAGTTGCCCCTGTCTGTTTCCTACCGGTCAAGGTTTAGGGGGTTGCACATGGGTAGTAGGGCCTTCTGACATTGGGGGTTGGACCCCCAGGGACTGCCGTCTCCTACATCCCCACCCTCACTCCCTGTTCTGCTTCCCTCTGTGCTCCCGGTAAGCTGAGAACGAGGGGTTCTCAACTCACGCTTGGGGGGTATTCCGGCCCATGGTTTTGTTAGGCCCCGTGTGCATTCGGCTGTTTGGGGGTACTTTTACCTGCACGCTGTCGTCTGGGCATCAGGCTCCTCTTACGCATTGCCTCAGGTGCTTTTGCCCCGCTGCCTTGCAGAGGCATGACCGCCAGGGTGGTCTCCATCCTCCCTCACGTGAAATGTGTGCAGCTTCTAAGCTCTTGCACGGTGGGCGCTTACCTGGGACCCCATTTATGCATTTCACGTGGTGGCCCGTCGTTACCAGCCACACACAGTGCACACCAGCCTCACAGAAATCTTCCTCTCATCCGGTGCGGGCACTGTCTTTTCCTGTCCCTGCACTACTGCTCCCCTGGCACGTTTTGCCAGGAATACCTCTCCTCCCTTCTCTGACTGACCGTCCAAATCCTGCTCTCCATCTTACAGGGAAAAGTTTACATCTTACATCTTAGGTAGAAATGCAGGGTTACAATCTTACATCTTGCGTCTCCGCCTTACATAGGAATGCGGGGTTGCTACTGTGAAACCAAAATACCCAGCCAGCTGCTGGGAGCCTTGCAAGGTGCACAGCGGGGCTCTGTGTCTGTGGGCCAGGGGGAAGAGCCATTGCAGCCCAAACCATGCGGTGGGGTACGGTCCTCTTCTTCCCGGGCAGTCAGGAGAAAGCCCTCCAGTTCTGCAAAGGCCTGGTTTCGTTTGGTTGTTTTGTTATTCTGGTTTTTGTTGCTGCTGTTCTCTTTCCTAAGGAAGGGAGGAGAACTCCCTGTGGGTCCAGAGAGCCGGGTCTGCCCACAGCACTCGCATGCCCTCCGCTTGCCCCTGGGCAGAGAAGCCGGGCTGTGTCGGCTCCCTGGGTGAAAAGGTGGTGTTCGAGGGTATCTCTCAAGCTGGAGAAGGGACTTGAAAGTGAGCTGGGGCTGCCTCTCCTGGTCTGCTCGGCCCGCTTTGAGGGTGCCACATTTCATGCTCCCCATTCGCCCACGTGCCCAAAGAATGCAGAGCCCATTTCACTGCCTGACCTCAGATGACCGAGGCAGCTTTGTCATCTTAAAATGCATGCTACCTCATTGCCTGCCTTTTAATTTCGAGTTGTTTTCTCTACGTGGAGGTGGCACAGGAAAGGACACAAGGGGATGGGTGCAAATGTTTGAGCACCGCCCTCCCCCAGCGCGCACGGATAAAAACACTCAGGACGCAGAGCAGTAAAACCGCAGAAGCCTTACGATGATCCAGCTCGCGACGCACTTTTGATCGGAACGCGCGGTTATGTTATAGTGTTACCCTCTCGCCTGCCTCTGTGTTTTTGAGGAAACCTTCTGGAGCAGGCTGCCCTTGCTCACCAGCTGATTCATATTCAGAAGATCTCGCTGCACTTAGGCTAACGAAGATCTGCCGCTTCTCAGAAACTCTCCTCTCTGGTCCTGACTCCGGGGCTTGTTTTTCAGAACAGAGAGTCCGGCTTCAGTTCTCTCCTCCTTTTGGTAGGAAACAAGAAAATCTGGCCTCTGAGTGTAATAGAACTGATTCCCCCCCACCCCCCCAAAGGAACTGTTGTCTGTTCTTTTTGTTTTCTTTCTTTCGTTCAATTGTTTATTCATTCATCAAACCGGCATTAAATGCCTTCTTAATCTGTGCTAGGTATTATATTAGGCACTGGGGATATACTGTTTAAAAAGGCAGGATCCAAGCCATTCAGAAGCTCACAGTCCAGTGAAGGCAGCAGAAAAGGAGAGAGACCAGGAAAAGCCACTGTGACTGGGGCCGCGACAGAGGGCTCAGCTGGAGGAATCTCACCCAGTCTGGAGTGAAAAATCAAGGCAGGCTTCTAGGTGGAAGGGATATTTGAATTTAGAAGGTCACACAGAAGTAAGACAAGGTTGGAACCTTGTTCCATGGGAAAGGGGAGATGTGTATAGGCCTGCTGGGCGGGGCTACACATGTTGGGATTCACCAAATAGTTCAGTGTGATTAGGGCAAAAAGTGCATGCGTGTGTGTGTGTGTGTGTGTGTGTGTGTGTGTGTCGGAAGGGGAGAAAAGAAGCCAAGATAAGACAGTCTAGAAAGGGACAGGAGCACATCATAAGGGTCTTCTAAGCATCCATGCTGGACCTGGTGCAGAAAGCTTGGTGAGCCTTTGGAGAACTTTAAGCAGAGGACTTACATGCTAAGATTTGTGCTTCATAAAACAAATAAAACAAAACACACCCGTCTGGCTGCAGTATAGAGGATGGAGGGAGACCTACTGGAAGCAGAGAGACTACTTTTGCGAATGTAAGGTGTTCTTTTAGAATTCACTTTTCCCAGGCTTGGCCATGATGGAGAAGGCAGAGAACCATCTTGAAGCAACATTTCTGTAAGGTCCATTTCTTCCGTCTGGATAACAAGATTAATAATCCCATAGCTTCATCTACGGGGTTGCGTTGGGGTACAGTGTGGTGCAGAATCTATGAGCACAGGATTTCTTGGTTGCCCGGAGAAGGCAAGGATTCCCGTGAGCTGTGGTCCAGGAGCACTGGCAATGGGAAGATTGTGATCTCTCAATCTGGCCTTGACTGGGTCTGCGATGTGGACGCAGCACTTCTCTCCTCTGGGTATCGGTTCTCCCGGCCAAAAATGAGGAAGTGGTATTACACGGCTCCTTAGGTTCTTTCCAGCTCTGAACCCCCTAACGTGGACAGCTTGGTGAGCTGATTTTAGAATCCTGTGGATCTCAGTCTGAATGCTGCGTCTGTCACTTCTGGCGGGATGACCCTGGATAAGTTACTTCCACACTCTAAGGCTAAGGTTAAAATGGGGATAATAAGACTTCTTGCAGGGTCGTTGTGGGGATTAAATGTGATACTAACAAAGTATTTAGCACTGTATCTATCCAGACATGGAGGGATGCCATTATTAGAAAATACCTTCACACAGAAAAAAATGGCTAACCCGGAGAGGCCATGAAACAAGGAAACTCAGCCCTGGATCACATATTGTCAAGGAACTAGACAACTGAATGTTTCACAATGTTTACAAATTCAGCGCTCTGAGATGTTTTCTGACCGCGATGCCGGCAACCTTACAGGTCTGAGATTATCGTGCTCATCCACTGTGACAGAGCGCCCTCTGGTGGTCTCAGAGTTAACATTTTCATTAAGATGATCGAAGAACAAATGTAGCTTTGTGGATTTATAAAGCAAACAGCAAGGGTTTGGGGGTTCGTTAATCTTAGATAAAGTTAATATAGCTAATCTTAGATAAAGCTAGTAAAGTACCATTAATTATATCACTTCTACTGGCAATTCTTTAGTCAACTTTTCCATAAAAGTCATGTTCCAGGCATTTATTAGATCTTGCATTTCGAAAAGACAAAATTACATTTTAAATTAAAACATAAATTATATTGGACATTTGAATTGCACATAAAATCTTCCCAGTAGTTCTTTATGCCGTGAAACTGAAAATAATTTGGCATCACTCAAAAGGATGCCAACTCAAAACTGGGGTTTTCTAGGGGTGGCCTTGTTACAAAATTGGCTGGGAGACTTTGGGCAAGGTGCTTTATTTCTGTGGACCTGTTGCCTCGTATTAGAATATAAGACTCTAGGGGCGCCTGGGTGGCGCAGTCGGTTAAGCGTCCGACTTCAGCCAGGTCACGATCTCACGGTCCGTGAGTTTGAGCCCCGCGTCAGGCTCTGGGCTGATGGCTCGGAGCCTGTTTCCGATTCTGTGTTTCCCTCTCTCTCTGCCCCTCCCCCATTCATGTTCTGTCTCTCTCTGTCCCAAAAATAAATAAACGTTAAAAAAAAAATTAAAAAAAAAAAAAAGAATATAAGACTCTAAACCCGAACATTTCCAGGTCCTTTCCAGCTTGCAGATTCTTTGATTTGCGGGGGATACATTTTCCGTTTTCTTTTAATATTAGGGCTCTGGCTTCAAAGAAACTTGATGTCAACTTTTTTTTACGAATCAGAGGCCTCAGACAATAGTTTAAGGCCCATCTTAAGATGCGTTTGTAACATTTTGTAAAATCAGCTCTAACTATCTATAGCAGAAATGGCTGGTCATTAATAAAGATTCATGTTCTCCTTCCATAGGGTAGGATTTTGTGCAGAAGCCTATTTGGCAGTCCTTATTAAATTTTTTTTTTTTTAATTTTAGAGAAAGAGGGAGCGTGAGTGAGAAAGAGGGGCAGAGGGAGAGAGAGAGAGAGAGAGAGGAAATCTTCAGCAGATGGCATGGGGCTCGATCCCACAACCCTGGGGTCATGACCTGAGCTGAAATCAAGATCTGGATGCTTAACTGACTGAGGCTCCCACATGCCCCTAGCAGTCCCTCTTTGCACCCAGGTGGGACCGTATGACTAGTTTTTGATAAAGAAATCAGAGTGAAAAAGATGTGTGTCCTCCAAGCCAAGGTAGTTAAATACCAAGTGCGCGTTCCCCCATTCTTTCTCATTCCCCTTGTCCTCAAATAGATGACACTTGAGCCACGGGGAGTCATGAGAAACAGAGCCACCTGGGAAAGTACCCGGGTGCCTGAATTACCTGTTGGAGATGGGCTGCCCCGGAGAGCCACCCAATCAGAACACCTACAATGGACTTTGTGTGAGTGAGAAATAAACTTTTACTATGTTAAGACACTGAAAATTAGGGGTGGTTTGGTATAGCAGCTAGCGTTCATTATCTGACCTTACTCTCCAACTGCATGATGCTGAAATCTAATTGGGAGCATTGTATCAAAGCAAACTGATTCATCAAAGCAAGTTCTCTCTCTCTCTCTCTCTCTCTCTCTCTCTCTCTCTCTGTCTCGGGTGGAGGAGGGGTTAGGAGAGGGAGAGAGAATTAGTTTACTCAATGTTTGTTTCCTGATTAGGAAAATGGTTCTATTCTCAAAAAGGTCTTATCAAGACTTCCTTCGAACTTTGTTACACAAAATGAGTGCGAAGTAGACGATCTCTGGTTGTTCGGGTTGTGGATGGGTATAGACGCTACCATTACCTGCTGAGTCATACCTGTCAGGTGTTTTGGAACAAAACAAAGTTCACCAACTGCTGACCTGGATAAAATAAACTCAGCAGTGAAAGAGTCTTCTGAAACTTTCCAATTCGTCTGCATTTGGAAGTGACCTTGTTAACGGGGGAAGGTGGGAAAGGAATTATACCCAGTAACGGGTATCAGAGTTATTAATCATAAGTCTCGTTTTGATAGTGAGAAAAACAGGGACAAAAACAGGGTTTTTACTCAGCTGTATCTCTCTGCAAACACTGACAATATTTTATTTAAGCTAGCATCCTATGGGAAGATAATTGAGAATCAGTGATGTAGAAACACATCAGCAACAGTAGGAAAAACCATTATGGTACAAATAGGATTGTGGCACGATGCTGGTCTGGAACTATCGGCTGAGCGTGATGATGCTGGTCACAATCCGAAAATTACAGCAAATGTTTAATTAGCAAGCCTCCAGAACAGCTGTAGAGAGGAATGAACTTCCAATGAAATAAATGTCTTGTGGAATTAAAACTCTTAGGGTTTTATTGTACTTTGCCACCTAAATTATATCATTTAGGAGCCTGGAGTTTAAATTGGTTCCGTAAACAAGATGATAAATGTGGCTGTATCACTATGAGGAAAATTAGCTTATAGAAATTGAAGATTTTTCTTCAGATAGTAACAACATTGAAAGGGTACATAGATCTTGATCTGGCAGCTAAGCTTCTAGGAATCTAGTCAGAGAAATATTAAGTGTGCAAGAAAAATTATTTTTCGTAGAAAACTGGAAACCACCTAAAGTTCATCAATTAAAAACCTGATTGAATAAACTGCGGCAAATCTGTACCATAGAATGCTAGGTACCTCTTGCAAAGAATGAATAGGTATTTATATGCTGGTGGAGGAAGGAGTCCTCAGTGCAAGGATAGAAATTGAGGCTATATTATACGATCCTGTTGGTCCTTGTTGTTTTTCAAACTGATAACGTAACTGAGGCCAAGGGTGCAAGATCATCTGGTTCCGGGGACCCCAAACAGACCAGGCTCGGCCACTCCCTGCTGACAAAACCCAAAGGCAGAGAGAGAGTGATGGCAAAACAAGAAAGGAATTTATTTCTCTGGGTCCAACACCGGGAAGACAGTGGACCAAAGTCACAGAGATCGTCTCCAAAGTGCTGAAAATACTTCCAGGTTTTTATTAGGAAAATGTGGGACAATGGTGGGTGGGTGGGTGGGTGCACACAGGTGGGCAGTAACTATCAAGCCGGTCACTGTCCCCGGATAAGTCATGAGGGCTCTTGCTGGTGCCAGGGCGGTATCTATTATTTGAGGTGGTAGGTTGCCTGCCGGGTCTTTTGCCTGAGTTAAGAGATAAGCTGCAAGAAGAACTTCATCAAGTAGAAAGCACAGACTGAGGTCAAAATGGAGAGAGTTGAAGTCCTCTTTCGAATCCCCACTGTCAAAACACTGTTTCATTTCTACGGAAGGGAAACAGACGATGGCCATGCCTTCTGTTAGCTACTTCCCGCTGCCCGGGACGATATAGGGATTGTGGAACGGAAGACTTTGACCAGTAGGAGAACCTCATTTCTTGCGTCTCTCCTGAAAGAGACACTAGGGCATCTCCAAGCTTTCGTGAATAGCGCAGGCTGTCATTTGACAAATGCAAAGACCAAAACAACAACCGAAAAGAAAAAGAGTAAGAAATATAGCGGGGTATATTTCCATTTGGAAAAAAAATCTAATGTCGCCAACCGCTACAAGGATCTAGGGCTAGGACGTTTGTAGCAGTGATGTGTTTGTTTAAATCTTTCATGGCTCTATTACATTTTTGGAGTAATTTTGAATATATACGTAACATTCTGGTTTTTTTTTTTTAATTTTTTTTTTAACGTTTATTTATTTTTGAGACAAGAGAGACAGAGCATGAACGGGGGAGGGTCAGAGAGAGGGAGACACAGAATCCGAAACAGGCTCCAGGCTCCGAGCTGTCAGCACAGAGCCCGACGCGGGGCCCGAACTCACAGACCGCGAGATCATGACCTGAGCCGATGTCGGACGCTTAACCGACTGAGCCACCCAGGCGCCCTGCAACATTCTGTTTTAACGAGGGCACAGGCCCCTCTTTGGGCTACAGTCAAGACATCGAAGACCATTTGGTTTTGAAGGACTTGTTTTCAAATTTGTGCGGCTTCCTCATTTCGGAGGGTGAGTGTGTGCTGGGCAGCCGCTGTGTGTGTGGCTAAAGCCTCTACTTGTAATTCTACATCAGTAGAGGGGGCTCCCCGGACAAATAGGGCTGAGGGAGAAGACCGTCAAGAAGGCTTCCTTGCCTGGTGTCTAGCTTTTAACAATATCGCAGTTATGAATCACTGGCAAGTGGGAGGTGACTCATCTCGGGAGATACGTGCCTCCCCAAGTACACCATCCAATCCAGTCATCCATCCACTATTTTCACGAGTCCGCGGGTAACCCCATAAAGTGGGGATATGCTCTGGCTTTTAAGGAGTGAATCTGCCGTCCCAGGCACATAGAATCTGTCAAGGTGACAGGTGAGTTACACAGTTGTTGGGAGAGTCCAGCCCATTGTCCAGCTGTTGAAATAATCCTAAGCCCATGGAGGCCTTTTATTATATCCAGAGTAACAGGCATGGAGACTCTCTACACATGGGCTTTTGTGGCAGTTTCTCTGAAGAAATTACCCCAAGTTGTCTACCTTAGGCAAACAACAGTCAAAGACAATTAGAACTAAAATCTAATTCCACAAAGGTGTGTGTTATTGAAACATAATTTTTCTCTCTAAAATCACCCCCATTTCCCTCAAAGATAGCCAAATTATGACTGATTTGTTTGTAAAAACAAGTCCAGTTTTAATAAATGTGGTCTAATTACTTACTTAAGCTCAGCAAGAATTGTGATTGACCAGGTATGTTCTTTTAAAATCTGCTTTGCTGGAACTTTTCATAAGGAATTTCTGATCGGATTTTTTTTTTTAATTTTTTTTTAACGTTTATTTATTTTTGAGACAGAGAGAGACAGAGCATGAGCAGGGGAGGGTCAGAGAGAGAGGGGGACACAGAATCTGAAACGGGCTCCAGGCTCTGAGCTATCAGCACAGAGCCCGACGCGGGGCTCGAACCCACAGACCATGAGATCATGACTTGAGCCGAAGTCGGCTGCCCAACCGACTGAGCCACCCAGGCGCCCCGTGATTGGACTTTTAATAGGCTCTCAAGGCCAGAAGCCACGCCAAATACTTGCCATCAGATTTGCCTGCAATGCCTGTAGATTTGCGTGAATTCCTCTCCTCGAAATATGCTGAGGTCCCCCAAATATCCTGCGGTCCCTGCACCTGCTGGGAAGTGACATTTTTATTCACCTGGTAACGCTGCTGGGAACTCTGTAAGCAAGGTATTAGGCTGACATTTCCAGAGGCTCTGTTGGCTCCATAAAGTCCACCTTAGTTCCTTAAAGCTGTCTGGTCATGGCTGTCTGTGCATGCCTCTCTCAAATATGCCTTTCCAGTCAAAGCCTTGGTAATATAATCAGTGTTTCCAATGGTATCCTGTTACAAGATTCTTATTGAACTTATGGAAAGAATTATAACGGCCACGAAAGAAAGAATACTCACTAAGAGTTTCTGAATTCTAGAGGGCTCAGGTAGGGAGAAAAGTTAAGTATTTCATTTTGTTTACAAAGGGATCTTTTATCATATTGATGTAAATCATAGATATCTCAAAATAAGAATTTTCCCTAAAGCTGGGAGAGCAAAACTGGAGAACCAGCAATGTTTCAAACACAAGTCACAAAAACTACAATCATCTCTCTCAATCTATTCAGTCCCACGTTACTAATTCCTGTTCTGTTTGAATGCGGCTTTCCCGTTAGTTCTGGAAATTCTTACTCAGCTGAGTTTTACCGTCTTAAAGATATCAGCAGCCTGTATTTGTCAAAAGCCCTTTTCGTGAATCTCCCTGAAGATGAAACATGTTTTGCAAGAGCCTCAGAACAAGAACTGGAAATGACAAAAGACTTAAAAACGGGCCCGGTTAAAGATGTGATGAGGGGCGCCTGGGTGGCGCAGTCGGTTAAGCGTCCGACTTCAGCCAGGTCACGATCTCGCGGTCCGTGAGTTCGAGCCCCGCGTCAGGCTCTGGGCTGATGGCTCAGAGCCTGGAGCCTGTTTCCAATTTTGTGTCTCCCTCTCTCTCTGACCCTCCCCGGTTCATGCTTTGTCTCTCTCTGTCCCCAAAATAAATAAACGTTGAAAAAAAAAATTAAAAAAAAAAGATGTGATGAGAGTTCACTGTAACACACTTGACAGGGAAATCCACTTATGTTTGTGACACACAACATGTCAATAATTAGAGCGCCAAGTGACCTTAGATCTGGACATAGTGAAACCTTAGGGATTTCATATAATTTCTAGAACAGTTATAGCATTCGCCCATACAATATAACCCAGCTGGGTTTATCATCATTTAACAATGCTTCCATGTAACTTAACATACAAAATAAAGAAGCCTGATTTGTCAAAAAGACTCCATTTACAATTTGAATCTTGGGAACTTTGTTAAAAACCTCAGAAGGCTTTAAGCACATGCTTAAATAGGATTACAGATCATTACAAAACTCAATATTTAACTAAAGTGGAAATAAGAGATTCTTTTTTTTTTTTTAACATTTATTTATTTTTGAGATAGAGAGACAGAGCATGAACAGGGGAGGGGCAGAGAGAGAGGGAGACACAGAATGGGAAGCAGGCTCCAGGCTCTGAGCCATCAGCCCAGAGCCTGACGCGGGGCTCGAACTCACGGACCGCGAGATCGTGACCTGAGCTGAAGTTGGACGCTCAATGGACTGAGCCACCCAGGCACCCCAATAAGAGATTCTAAAGACAAATACGGAACATTACACAGTTGTTAGCAGAACTTTGCTCTTTTAGTACAGAGAAGTTTTAACTTTTTAAAGTAATCAACATAGAAACTTTGTTTTTTGAGGGGGGCGCCTGGGTGGCTTAGTTGGTTAAGCGTCTGACTCTTGATTTTGGCTCAGGTCATGATCTCACGGTTCATGGGTTTGAGCTCCACATTGGGCTTGCACTAACAGTGTGGACCCTGCTTGGGATTCTCTCTTTCCCTCCCCCCCTCTCTCTCTCCCTCTCTCTCTCTCTCTCTCTTTCTGCCCCTTCCCCACTCTTGCATACCCTCACATTCTCTCTCTCTCTCTCTCTCTCTCTCTCTCTCTCTCTCAAAATAAAATAAAATAAAAACTTAAAAAAAGAAAATTTGGTGTTCTGGGCAGATAAAGAAAAAAACTTTGTTTACAATTTCTTATCAAGAGTAGACCAATAATCTTTTTAACAAAGAGAAAAAGCAAATCCCAATCTTCAGTATATTTTAAAAAATCCATTCATATCAATCTTAGTCCTGACCACGTATAGAATTCTTTCCCAAAGATTCCCCTTACAGACCTTCTACAATTTCCTTTTTCATTCATATTTTCTCCTAAGCTTTCGCTCTTCAAATAAACCAGTCTCATTTTAGGACAAAGTTATTCCCATTCCTCACGCCTTTCTTATCAAAAACGTGTCTTACTTTCCTTGCATACAAAGTTGCTCTATCATTTTCTAGCAGTCTTAATTACATTTACCAGAATTCCCACTCTTAGAAACCTTAGTTTCCAATGAAAACTAAGTAGTAGCCAACTGTAAACTGTCCATTACACCAGAATTCTTTAGATCAGAAGCTTACAAATACATTTCATAATTTCTAGAAACATGTGCTTTTCCATAATAGAATCTTTCAATTAAAGCATAAAGCAGACCCCAGTATCTTTGGCTTCTCTATAATAAGAAGCCAATAGTAGATAAGTCGATATTTACTAATTAATGTTTCAGTATTTGATCTTATTTGGCAAAGATTTAGATATCCGATGAGTTCAAACCAATTTATTACTTAACCTAGCAAAACTTCAAAGATTTAGGTTACCAAAGATGTCGAAAGCTATAAACCTTGTCATTCAACCTACTTGCTCTTAACAATTACCCATGAAAGCTTTATGAAACAGACAACATTAACTGTCCTTTTAAGTCCAACTGCAACAGATAACACATGAATTTAACTAATTCAGGTGGAAGTTGATCCTCTGAACTGTATTTGATGTTGCTAACTCCACAAGACATGCCCATCTTAATTAAACCACCAGACTTGAATTAGCTTTAATACCGATAGGTTACACCTGTGTCCAAAGTCAATCAACCTGTTACCCTACTGTCAATTTCACCTGGGCCTCCTGTGGGGAAATCTGAAATAGACAGTCTGAGGCCCTGGGCCCCTTCACGATGACTTGGGAGGCACTCTAGTTTGAACCTCATAAGGAGGTGGCGGCAGCTTGGGGTGCTCTCACTCCTCAATAGCGAGGGCAGGAAGAGCAGGAGCGATGGCACGGGAAGCACGGAGGACGGTAAAGGAGCTGGCTGCGTGAGAGGCACAGGCAGTGGTGCAGACACAGGAGGAGGTGGATTCAAAGTGTGCACTAACACTCCTTGATCTCTGTCTCCTGTCTCTCCTCCTGCTTTTTCTCTGGTTGCTTTTCAGCCCTTTGCACCATTTATTCAACATACGTTCTAATCACCGTTTTGGGGGAGCAGAAGGCATATTCCCCCATCTTCCTAGGTCAAAATTCAGAAAGGACACAAAATTCAGAAAAACACAGCTGTGACTGAATGAAGCCCAGAGTGCCTGCATTTGCATTCGTTCCTCCCCGAAAGTCAGCTTCACCCACTGAACCAAATGGCTTCCCAGACAAACTAAGAGAGCCAAAAGGAACCCCATATTTGGAGGCAACCAAATGAGAGGAAGGAATCCCAGAGAGCTATTCAGTGGCCATCTTTCCTCTGAGCTTAACATATATGGGCCACGCAGAATTAGAATAAAAAGCCATCCTCTTAGGGGTGCCTGGGTGGCTCAGCTGGTTGAGTGTCGGACTCCCGATTTCAGCCCAGGTCATGATCTCACAGTTCCTGAGTTTGAGCCCTTCGTCAGGCTCTTCACTGACATTGTAGCACCTGCTTGGGATTCTCTCTCTCCCCCTCTCTGCCCCTCTCCCGTCGTGCATGTGCCCTATCAAAACAAATAGACTTAAAACGAAACAAAAACAAGCATCTTCTTAGTTTTATAACTAAAAGTAGACCAGTCAGCTAGTACTCTGCCTGGGGGTGGGGGAGGTGGAGTGGGGGTTGGGAGGGGATAGTTAGCATTCCCTATCTTGAACACACACAATTTCCAACAGAGATCTTCCCAAATGCATACCCTGGATTCCCATTTACCTCATGATACCTTCACAAATTACAACACCCCCTGCCACAACTCCAGCTACCTGAACAAATGGGTTATGAAACAAACCTGAACAAATGGGTTATGAAAACCTGAAACAAATGGTTCAAAAGAACCCAACAGCAGGGTAACAAGGACGGTTTCCAGGGCGCGCACCTATGGGGGCGAACTTACCAGGAGCCAAATTTCTAGCACCTGCTTACTCTGCAACTTGTCGGTTTCTCTGCTTCCCCAAATGCAGTTAAGGCAGTGGACGGATGCAGTTCAGGGCAAGTCCTCAAAGCATCATAAGGTGTCAGCAGCTGCACAGGACTTCCTGGTCCTCCCCATCCATCCGGGGACTAACCACGAGTTGCTGACCCTGACCTATCATAGCCACGGGCTCAGTAAAGGAATGGTTGAGCCCAGGTGCACTGCCAGGCCCAAATGCAACCGTCAGGGGTCTCTAGAGTGGAGGCTGGACAAACTGAAAGTACAGCTTCTGGCTAGCTTGCCAAGAATTGCAACTGGGGCGCGGGGTGCAAGGCCACCTGGTTCTGGGGGTCCCCAACAGAACAGGCTTGGCCCCTCGCCACTGACAAAATCCAAAGGCAGAGAGACGAATGGTGGTAAAACAAGAAAATGTATTTCAGTGAGGCAACACCAAGAACCCAGTGGACTTAAGTCACAAAGATGGTCTCCAAAGTGCTGAAAATACTTAAGGTTTATATTGGGAAAATGTGGGACAATGGTGGGTGGATACAATCAGGTGGGGAGTAAAGGTCAAGTCCATCATTTTCTCCTGTTAAGTCACGTAGGGTTTTGCTGCTGTCCGGGCAGTCCCTTTTATCTGAGGGGGTAGTTTCAACCCCCATCAGGGGATGCTTTGCCTGCAGGGTCTTTTGCCTGAGTTAACAGTTAAGCTGGAGAGAACTTAATCAAGGAGAAAGTAAATAAATGGAGAGAACTTCATCAAGAATGTAAATAAACATTAAAAAAAATCTTAAAAATGGAAGTCCTCTTTCAATAGAGTTTGTTTATGCTAGAAAAAAAGACTGGAAAGTTAAAAGACTGTTAATGAATGAATTCTGGTTTTAAGATGAGATTTTTCTCACTTTATACCTTCTGTGTCCTTAGTTGTCTCCATGTGAATTACCTAACATCTTCACTTACCCTACCTTCTGACCAAAGACTCACCATTCTCTAAATATTTCCCACTCCTTGTCTCCATACCTTTGCTAAGGTCACTTCTCTCTGGAACATCCTTCCCCAAACATCATTTAACCAAATCCTGCCGGGATGTTTAAAGGTGATTTCTTCCAAGAAATCAATCTCACCACTCACACTCTAGAGAACTATTTCTTATTGCCTAAACACCTATTACCCTTGAAGTCTTTTACAGGCATTTATAATCAATTCCAGTTTGTATCCTCGCTGTTCATGTTGGTTTTATGTGTTTCCCATGTACTAGGTAATAAACAGGCTTCTTATGGGGGGAAAAAAAAAATCAAAATTTACTCATCTTTGTGTCCCCTACAATGTTCAACATAACAGAAAATCAATGTTTGAATTAATGAGGCATAGTTTGCAATTCAATGTATATGATGTTAAAAATTGAGAAATACCAAATGATTCACCAGGTTTTTTTTTTTCAAAATTTTATTTATATAGAATCTTCAGAAGGTTTCCCTTTAATTTTTACCACAAGCTAAAATTTCAAAGCTTAAAATCAGGTATTTTATAATATGTCATTGTTAAGTACAGGGAGAAGAGTTCAACCATTTCGAGGAAGAGCTTTCATAACTGTATAAACGTTAATATTTACAATATTCTTTAATACAGATTTAGACAATGTGGCATATGTAAATGTACAAAATAGTTTAAGTCATTATCTTTCATTACAGAACATTCCAAAATTCAAAGTAATAAATCCATAAACACTAATAACATTTGGGGAAAACAAGAACAACAGGTTTATCAACAGAGTAAACTTCTACATAATACACAATTTGCACATCAAATCCGCAAATTTAAAGATCTCTGATCAGTCTATTTAAATCATGCTGGAATCTAAATACTATTCTATAGTTCATAGCTGAAACAAATGTTCTGTGATAACCTATGAAACAGGAGTACAAACTATGAAATCACATTTAACATTCTTCTTAAATCCTCAAAGACTACTCTAGAAAACCTCAAAGACAGCACACAAGGCATTTTTCCCTGAAATTAAGGTTCTTATGAATATATTCATAAATATAGTCGAAGGAAGAAAATACAAACAACCCAGATATCCTAGGTTAATTTTACCTTCTCAGATTTAGTTTGGTATAGGGCAAGCATCTGGTATAATCATGGCTTCTCTGGGAAACTTTGACTTTCTCCTCATATTTAGGGAGCTAACATATTTATTCTCTGCCTTGTTCCAGAAGGAATTTAAGGTCGCTTAAAAGACTGAGCAAAGGCCAGAAAGCACAAATTACAGGGTAAATGGAAAAAACAAAACAAAACAGAGAAAATAGAGTTTGGGGGGAAAAGCACATATAAAACCATTTAAGGAAAGGTCAGGAATTAAAGTATATTATTCTCCACAGTGATTTTCTGGAAATATTGCAAAGTAGGGTATTAATTTGTAAGAAAACTAACTGCTGGTAAACTGGGGATATTGATCAAATTTATTAAATTTTGTATTAATCCTGATAGAGATGATGATAAAAATGTGCTTTTTCCTCTGTGCTTGGATAAAGTAAGTTTTCCTAAATGCCATCACGTAGGACTCTGGACTTAAGTATCTGGCTACTGGTAGAGGAGAATGTAGGTTAAAAGAGAAAAAAACAAAACAAAATTTAGTTGCTCTTCCTTAATTTCTACTGAGAAACCCAACAACTGGGGTGGAATGCCTGTTGATGACGTGGGGATAGGCAGCCATAGGTCAGGGGGTCAGGTGTCCATAGGTCTCTGTGTCCACAGGCAAAGCCTCAATCCTGGGTGGCCTGCCCACATCACTTCCCGCAGGCCCAACAGCGCCCCTTGTCGGGACCCAGAGAGACCAACGGAAGCAGGCAAACCGCACGGCAGGAGGCCTGCTCAGGTGGGCTTGCTGAGCCTGCAGTCTCCCTGCTGCCCACACTGCTGCCGAAGCTCTGACCCGCTTCCAGTCTGCACATCACAGACCTCACCCCACTCCCGTGGGGCAGCGAAGTTGTGGAGGGAAGGCAGGGGCAGCATGAGCTTCCACAAAACACGAACGGGTCTGTTTAGCTCTGCTCTTCAGGCCCGGTTTCAACAAATGCTAAATGAACCATCTTGTACCTCTGAGCTGAGAGGTAAGAAGTAGAGGGCGTGGGGATGAAGAGAAGGGCTTGAGGGAAATGAAGACATGAAAGGTGGTAGGATACGTGGCATGAGGTTCAAAACTATAGATTAAGGATCAGAACAAAAATATCTACGTGACAGCTAAAACTAATCACCGCCTCCTATCTTTTTTTTTTTTGAAAGGATGATTGTTCCTAATCAACATTCCTAAGTTTTGGTCAGGTGAGTGAAGAATGAAGTGCAAATCTATAGATCTAAAGCCCCAGGAACTGCAGTGTTCTTGGCTGGGGTGAAGAAGCTGCCCCAGGGTCGGTGAGACAGGCTTTCCAGGGAGAGGCCAATGACTACCGTCTTCCCAAGGATACTCTTCAGAATACAGGCAGGGCCACCTTACTATCTATTAGGCACCATGCCTCCAGCCCACGATACCTTTAAGGCCCATACAATGTTTTAATTTCTTTTCAATTCAGAAGGAAAAAAAATCAATCCTTTCGATTGAGGACATGTTTATATACAATATCAGATTCATTTCATACAAATGCAATTATAATGAACTTATTTTTAATTTTTTATGGAAGAAGACATCCAAAGGCGGCAAAAGTGTCTAAGTCCTAATGTGGCTTTGAACATAGTTCAAGGATAAAATAATGGAGGAGGAAGGAGAGTCTGATCTTGTCGATCTTATTCCACTGATTTTTCTTTTTTGAAAGCTACTTTGAGATTAGATTTTAAAGAGAACTAAGTCTAATACTGGCCAAGTACTACTGTCAATTTCCGCTGGCCAAGCAGGAAAAAGAAAAAAAAAAGTTCATTATTTTACTGTCATTGGGCAACTGTAAGAATCAAATCAGGACGAAGAGATCTGGATGTTTTTAGGTCCGGTCTCCACTCCTGTAAACATTACCAGGGGGAGGTTTTCCTTTGGGTTTCTGCCTCCTGAATTTCCTATATTACACTGCCCCTCAACAGACTTCCTCTGTGCTTCTCCAAGGCCCTGGCTCTGACTGCCCTCAGTAGCCCAAGTCGGCAGTGAATGTGGGCACCTGCAGTTGAAAAATGTTTTAAGAATATGATAAGAGCAAAAGGAAACAGGGAGAATGAATGGAGGAGGAGGGAGAGGAAAAAAACTACAGATTTTAATGTTCCAAAATTACATGGTCCAAGAAAAAAAAGGGGGGGAAGAATATATACTAAAATGTTACCTGTGGCTTTCTAGATAACAGGATTTATATATTTTTGTTTTATTCATTTTGTTTTTAAAAAATATTTTATGATAGGGGTGCCTGGGTGGCACAGTCGGTTAAGCGTCCGACTTCAGCCAGGTCACGATCTCGCGGTCCGTGAGTTCGAGCCCCGCGCCAGGCTCTGCGCTGATGGCTCGGAGCCTGTTTCCGATTCTGTGTCTCCCTCTCTCTCTGCCCCTCGCCCATTCATGCTCTGTCTCTCTCTGTCCCAAAAATAAATAAACGTTGAAAAAAAAATTAAAAAAAATATTTTATGATAAAACATACTCTATCATCAGAAAAAAACACTCAGTAAATATTTAAAAAATTGTGCTCTCCAACTCTAAACTCTGAAGATTACCATCTTTGACTTCCTCACAGTATGGCTTAGGTTGGTAAATATGGTTAACTTGGCATGCAGAGGAACCGGATTTGAGAAAAGAATTGTTAACAATTTCGATTATTTTCCATCACCCGAATTCATCAATTTATACAGAAATATCAATCAAGAGCTAATTAATACCACTTTCTAGGATCTGTTCCCAATGTACAATGGGAAAAATATGTCAAAAGGAAGAGTACAAAGGAAGCAATTACTATGTTTTACAGAATCGCAGACTTTGTGTGCTTGGAAGGATAAACTAAGTCATAAAACTCAGACCCGTGGATTATAGGTGAAGGGCCTGAGGTCCAGACAGATTATGTGATTTTATCACTGTCACAGAGCAAAGCTGATAATAGAATTAGCATAAGTACTAAAGTTTCCTGATTTTTGGTCTATAGCTCTTATAAACCTCAGTCCCAAAAGTAATTGCCTTATACACTGTTTCATTGTTTATCCTAACTACCTATAGAGGAATACATTTAGACCTGCAGGGCTGTTAAGGAAGGTCATTTAGACCTCAGTTACACAAGAATTTAGGCCCAGAGAAGGTCAACTGTATCCATCTCTCCACCCCCACCTCCAAGTCACAAGGTTGAGCCAAGACCCAGGCCATCTAAAACTGGCTCGCTGCTCTCTCAAATACTGCTATATTCTTCTGTAGCTAATGATTACAACCAAAAGAGATAAAAATACAGAATCACATCCAGATAAGACGTAATAAAACTATTATTAATAAGGATGTTTGGAGAATGGGTGTAAATCAGTTCTATAGCTAACAGAAATGAACTCAAATCTATTTGAGTAAACAGGCAGCATGATTGCTAATTTTACTTGAAAATGTACTTAAATGTAAATCACAACTTTAAGTTTTGTTGGAAGAACAAAGATGATGGAAGATGATGTAAATAAGGGCTTTCAGGTTCTCAGGTTCATGCATCTGAAAATAAATTATAAATGTTTTTAATTCTTTAGAGCAGGGGTTGGACGATAATGGTCAGCAACTCGTTTTCTGTGAGGCTCATGAGGTAATACGAATGGTTTTACATTTTTAAAGGATTGTAAAAAAATACAAAGAAGAATGTCTGATAGAGACAGTATGTGGCCTATAGACCTAAGTTATTGTCTAAATGCCCCTTTACATAAAAAGTTTGCTGACTTAAGGGGCACCTGGGTGGCTTGGTTGGTCGAGCGTCCAACTTCAGCTCAGGTCATGATCTCACGGTTTGTGGGTTCCAGCCCTGCATCAGGCTCTGTGCTGACAACTCGAGAGCCTGGAGCCTGCTTTGGATTGTGTGTCTCCTCTCTCTGCCCCTCCCCAACTTGTGCTCTGTCTCTGTCTTTCAAAAATAAAGAAATGTAAAAAAAAATTAAAAAATTAAAAAAATTAAAAAAAGAAAGTTTGCTAACTTATGTTCTACATTTAGAAAGTATATGAAACTGGGTTAGATATGTAATATACCCTGGAAGGCTTTTTTGTTTTTAAAATTAAATCTCTGATTTAATATTTAAGCAGTATTATAATTTGCCTCGTCTGAGAACAGGTAGTAGAAAAAAATCTAGTTTGAGGGTGAAGATTATTCATCTTCCAATTAAATGAGGTTTTATCACACACACTAACAGAAGTGGACATACAGTTGAAGCTAATTATTTCACGTATCTGAAATCCATACACAATGTTTCAGATAGCTGAGAAAATGCCATATCCTGTAGTATTACTGCTATAAAATAAAATGGAAACAAATATCTATAATGGGAAAACTGGCAAGCTGATTCTCTCCTTTGGGTCTCTTATGCCTGCCCTGGCCTCCTACAGCATGTTGCTAGATTCATTAGACCACTAGTTCTCAACCATGTTATTAATTACCTCAGTGACCATCCATCCATGTCTCGTTTGCAACCATAACCAAATCTCACCAAAACACATGGAAAAAATGGAAGTGCTCCTAATGAGACACAGACATGAAGTACCAAAAGTGGAATGACTAGTTGGGGAAGAAATAAATATGACAGATACATGCCATTTATCGACCTGAATACAACAGTACAGCAGACAGCCCTTCAGAGTCTACTGCACTGCTTACTGGCCATGGTCGGACTGGAGCACCGCAGCAGACCCTGGTTCACACAACACTCTGATAATCACTGCAGGAAAACAAGTCCATATCTCTTTGTCACATGATTTACGTGACCAAGTTGGATTCTGTGAACTAGAGACAAAATATCAAAGGTGTGCCACTATTAGCTAAATGACAATAATTTCAAGGTTATTACTTTGAGAGTAGGATCTATTGTGTCCAGATTAGAATGTCTTACTTTAAAATAATCACATTAACAATTCCTTTGGACCCACAGCACAGTTCTCTTCAGCCACTCCATTCTCTGGCTTGCTTTTGTAATTGGAAAGGAATAAATTTTCTATTTGAGTCAAGAATTCTTCGGCAATGAAGCAATTAGTCACGTTGCTCAGAGTTTTCCTCAGACACTCCAAGAGCTATTGGAGAGAAAAGTTTTATATTTAAAAAGGGTAAGAAGAGGGTTTGCAGTTTTAAATATTTAAAAAGGGTAAGATTTGCACTACTATTGTTATTGTATCCCTTTCCAAATCTTTTTCTAATAAGCAAAAGAGAAACAGTCTCCTTAAATGTGGTTGAAGACAGTTTTGTGATCAATAATCATGCACCTAGAGTGTAGGAAGTCACTGTTGAGAAATGCTTGGGCTTATTCCTTTATGACTTTATATGAGGAGACACACTTGAGATTTTAAGTGTGATTTTTTTACTTTGGACAAATTTGTGACTTTGCTTCTTTTTTTGGTAGTTACATTTACAAAGCAAAGTAATCCTGTAGAACGAAAATCTATGTACATCCACGGACGCTACATCAGGATGGTAGATAGAGCTGTTTCCTGAGAAACACGCACATCAACCTTCCAACAGAACAAAAAGAAAGTTTTAATACAAGGGGGTAAAAATATTAAAAAGAAACTCAGTATGTTTTAGTTTTCTCTTCTTAAATTGCTACCAAAAAAAAAAAAAAAAAAAAAAGACAGATGTTACCAGTCTATGGGTCTTTAACTCTTTATACCCATAGAAGCAAAACAAGAAGTAAAATAAAAATGTTCAGGACTCTTTATTTCCTACCAGAAAGTTAAATAAAATGACACTTAAACTTAATTATTAGATTTATACTACCAATCTTAAAAACGAACAATTATTAAGGCTAAATGGAAACATGAGACTTTTGAATTTAATAAAATGAGAAAAATGTTCTCCATTGTATATAATAATAATCTGCTAGGAAATTTATCAGCCAACACTGACAAATTTATTCTAAACTAGTATTACTTCTATATGCAAGTGTGGGCAACAAAATACGTTACTAATTTTCTCCTAGAAATTAATTTTAGATAGGAAACGGCAATAACAAAAATACACAGAAAATGTATCCACAAAGCATTAGGCATCATGGGAAACCACATCGAGATGAATAGCTTTAGAATCTGTGAACAATAGAACCAATTAAAATCAAGGCAGCTTACTTTCTGCAAACAAGTCAGGTCAGAATCCCGGCGGAAGATTTTATCCATAGGGACACTGCTGTTGGAGGAAATATGAAGACAAACTGATGAAACAAATACCACAAATGAATCTGTTTTCTAATAAACTGTCACTGACGCCATACATCATAATTTTATATTTAACTTGGGTTTTCTCTAAAACATCATTTAATGAGACGCGCTGCAGATGTGCGGCCACTTCAAACCACAGCACATACCTATGGGACAGTCGGTATTTTTCTATTATCCATCTTGCCTTTTCAAACACTAATCCCCACTGAGGTTCTTCTAGCATCTGCTGTACTTCAAATTTGTAAGGTAAACCTAGAAAAGCATAATGAAGCAGACTGTCATCAGCTATCGCTTCAATCCCCAATCTCCTTTTAATTACCAAGAATCCTCACAACCACAACCTGGCAGACCAGCTGAACAGCACTTTAAACATAGTGGGCATTCATTAAATATTTACTGCCTGGCTGAACCTGGCCCATCGAGCATATTAATGCTCAGCAATTAATAACAATAAAGACAAGTACATGTACCATTTGCATGACAATTCTATATAAGGAACGGAGAAGCAGGATGATCACATAATTTATATCCAAATCAAGGACTTTTTGAGTGAAAGGGGGCACTGTTAAAAACGGTGCCAGAACTATGGCTAAACAGACACCGAGGTAGGCAAACGAAGACAATTCCATCCTAGTGATTTTTATTTTCACACGGGTCATTGAGCTTACAGCAATGCTATAAGGCAGGTGCATTATTCCTACGTTAAAGATAAGGAAACGAAGGCCGAGACACGTGGAACGACCTGCTTAGACTGGTGAAGTGGAAGAGCCTGGATTTTAAGCCCCAGACGGTCTGCCTGGCTTCTGGGCCCACACTCACTTGACCTGCCTACAGGTGCTAACCTAACCAGTCAGGGAATAGGATGAACTCTGGAAGGGCAGCAACTGCACTCCTGTCAAAATGGTCATGCTCAGTTCCAGAGACAGGAGCCCAAAGGGTGGATGCCATGTACGTAGCCAGAAAGGCAAAAGACCAAAGGATGAGCCTACTTAGAAATTTTTCACATGGCCTTCAAGATCCCCCTGTAATTACATTTGCAGTGTATTAAAAGAAAAGTTGATCTGTTAGCAGAGGGCAACACCGTAAAATTAACTGTAGAACTTATACAATGCTTACTACATGGAATGCCACTTAAATGCACTAGCTGCCAGTACTGTCCTTTATTTATTTATTTTTGGATGAGGACACAGAGCCACAGAGAGGTTAAATAACCTGTTCATCAGCATACACGTAATTACTAAATAGAGCCAGGATCTGAACCCAGGCAGTCTGGCTCCAGTTTATGTTATTAACTTTACATTATACTGCCTCTCAACTGTGTTTTTGCCAATATTAAGACTTTTCAGGTAAATAAAATGCCAGCAAATCGAAAGGCATGAAAAAAAATGAAGGAAAACATTATGATTGTCCTTCCTTACAATACAAGCATACTTTGTCAATATGCTCTAAAATGGTCTTTTTCCCCCATTTTTTCCCAGGTGGATTTTTTTTTTTCATTTCTCAGTTCTCCTCTATTTCATGTCTTCCCTCCAAAAACTTAAGAATAAAGCATTTGACTAGTTTTATTGCGCTATTTGCTTTATTGTGGTGGTCTGGAACGAAACCTGCAGTATCTCCGTGGTACGCCTGCCTGTAACTAACATGCACGCTGCCTGGCTCTAACTTTTCTGCACAATATAACCCTTGTGCCCAGAGGCCATGGTAACACAGTGGGGACTTGAATCTAGAAGGATATCACTAAAGGAAAGAGGCCGCACTACATGGTATGTAGACAGCAATTCTCTAGTTGAGGCTGCAAAGCTTTCCATCACATAGTTTCACATAGTTGTATATTCGTTGCTATGAAAGATTCAAAGAAACGTGGGCAGAAAGAGGATGAAGTTGCTTTTGTTGAAAACTTACGGTAAGAGCCATCTGAGCTAATTTCATCACTTATAACTAGGCAGGTAATCTGGGAATAAGGTAAAGGATTGTTCTGATTATAAGGACTAACAATCATTCCAATGAACTTGGCACCGCCTCTGGAGAAGTAACTCTACAATTCAAAGGAAAGTAAAATTAGTCTTGACTACATAAATTTAAAAATCAGTATTTACCCATAGCAACATCTTAAAAAACGAATGGAGAAAAAAGGAGCACCAAAGTGTGTTAAAAACTTCACATCCAAACAGCAACTAAATGAAATATACTATATATCATTCCACACTCTAAATTTTTCAGGTCAAAATGTACTCAACCCAACCAGAAATGATCCTTAAAAATATGACCTGGCCTGAAAATCTGTATTTACCATGAATATGTCTACAAATTATTTTCACTACCCTTCAGCTATAATCTTTATCAATATGGTAATAATAGCTGCCTATAGCAAAAACATACACCTATCAAACATAAAATGTTGGAACAAAAGTTTGTTTTTTCCAGAGATGCAAAATAGACTGCTTCTGGTTATTTCACTTGTACCCAGTCCCTGTACTAGTTGTTCCCATCAATTTTTAGAGGCTCTGGGAGTAATTATCACTGTCACTTAGATGGCTTGTCTGTACTAAATAGCTGATTTTCCAAATGTTTAAATAAACATACATTACCCCTGTAATCAGAAAAAATACAAAGTTATTTCAAAACTCCAGATGTAAATAATATTAGAAATTCAATACTTCGCTAGAAATGTTAGAAGTATATTCATAGAGGGCGCTTGGGTGGCCCAGTCAGTTAAGCGTCAGACTTCAGCTCAGGTCACGATCTCACAGTCTGTGAGTTCGAGCCCCGCGTCAGGCTCTGTGCTGACAGCTCAGAGCCTGGAGCCTGCTTCGGATTCTGTGTCTCCCTCTCTCTCTGCCCCTCCCCTGCTCATGCTCTGTCTCTCAAAAATGAATAAACGTTAAAAAAAAAAAAGTATATTTATATAATAGAATAGAAAGCAACGAGAGGAGAGAAAACGTGCATACATGCAAGACCTAGAGGCACACCTGGTATTTGGCTTGAGTGTCAATATCTCGTAAAGAAGGATTTGGATCAAAGGCAGGATGAGAATGATACCACCCAATTACACGATAGCCTCTCACAGCCAAGGTTTCTGAGGCCTGTGTTTGTGACACAGGATCCATCTCACACTGCAGTCCTGTACTCAGACTGTTACATGGTTCTGCTGCACAGACCTATAAAAGATTAATCCTTACATGGTTACACTGAATCCCGTTAATTCTATCACTTTAATGTTTTAGTTCTTTCATACATAGATACAGAGGCTTTTTTTAGGCCACGTCTTTTATCCGACAGTATCACAGGCAGCCTTTAGCCTGCAAATGAATTACACTTCAAAAGTGATTCGATGTAGGAACTCAGAATCCACTTTTCCACTCAGACAAGGCCATAATAATTGTTAGTTTTCCAGGCCAGCCCATATAATACCTGCACATACAAAGTCTTTCAATGAGTCCTATTATTTATGATAATAATTTCAACAAAGCGATGCATGCCAAGTTTCAACGATAAGGTTGCTGCATGGTTCCTGGCCTCTTAAGAGTAGTTGTAGCATTTTACTGGTGAAGGCAACGAGGAGGCGAGGCCTGGCCGTGCTCCCTCTTTCTTGATGGTAAAAGGAAACAGGTACTCAATATATGGAATGTTAATTTACTCCTGGGAATATCCAGCCCACACTGGCATATTCTCATTTATATCACAGGTAATTCCATTTTAATTATATCCACTGAGATCTATAAAAATATTTGGTATGGCAGCAGGACTAAATGATTTTAAAAAATATTTAAGAGCAAGAACTTACTTCAACTATCTTATCAACTTCTGAGTATCTTCCTCCTAATAGACCAATCACTTCTGCCATAGAAACATGAGCATGCTGAAAAGAAATACAAAATAGACTTAGCCCAAACATACAAATCCATCTGACAAAAAATCAGAATAAAGCTCACTTATACATAGGAGAATCATTTGTAAGTATGGTAACCGGGCATTGCAGAGGAATCAGACACTAGGCTCACTACACAATGACTTGGGATTTCAATCTATCTGCGCTGCCAGCTAAGAAGCTTTGAACCAAACACTCAAAGATGTCATTATTTAATTTACAAAATGAAGACACCATTTGCTTTCCTCACTCAGGACCCTAAAGATAAAAAGTAAAAGTCACTCCTGGTAGTCCTACAAAAAACATCCTCTAGAAAAACATCCAAAACCAACACAGCTACTGGAGGTCTCAGTAACTTAGTGCAAACAAGGAACCTCCAAGTGGTAGGAGTTGTGCTTTGCTGCAGTTATCTAGAAGGCAGCAGACAAAGGATGCCAGGAAATTAAAACAGGGTTAATGATGATAAACAGTCTGCAAAAACTCACATTAATTTATTTTCTCTAAAATATGGAAACATGCAATTGTTTGGCTTTTCTCCAAAAGAAAAGACTTATTTTTAGACTCCTTGTAAAAGAGGATAGTTAAGATCCAAAATACACGTCTTCCATACTCTCTCTTAAGCCTGCAATAAAAATACACAAGAATAGAAATCAGAGTAAGTAAACACAATAGATTATCCTTACCAAATCCATTATTAAAAGTGCTTCTGAAGCCACTTTCACCTGAAATGGCTCCTGAAATATAAAAAAAAAAAAAAAAAAAATGGGGGAGCATAAAAATAGAGATTTTATTCCTCCTCACTGGAATGTCCACCCTTTTCTTCTTTACCTATCACACCAAGTTCTCATCACCAACCAAGGCTCAGCACAAATCCGAGATTTTTACAAATATTATCATTCAAAATCCTAGCATGGAGAAATTCTCTTTCATTTCCCATCTGCATCACTCATCTGACCCATAAGGTACCTTGCCTCGTCCAATCTTTCACATACATATATGCCTTGCACACAAAGGAAAAGAAATACTTCCTGTCTGACAGAAGGGCATGGTTTATGGCCATTTAGTGATGCATAAATAGTACCTGCTTTTCTTCACTGAAAGAATGACAAGGTATCAGTTGGAAGGGATCAAATGAGCTGAAAAAGAAAAAAAAATCATTTCTAATATAATCTCAATGACAAGATCAGGAAAATAACATTCACTTAAATTTGAAAATGTGTATCAATAATCTAAATCTAGATTCTCAGAAAAATACTAAGCGAGGGGAATTTCTTAGGACATCCCATATAACTCTGCTGAGTTTTGGACTTGATTTAAAAAATGGGAAATGACAGGGCCTTTGGGAGAAAGTAGTTGTTGCCTTAGTTTCTTTTAACACCCAAAGAGAAGAACGTTGTACCCACACATGTGTCCTAAACTGAAAGGTTTCAAAAAGTTTGAAGAAAATGTAAACAACTCCCTGACATGACATGGTAAAAAAAAGTTTCAAGAAGAAAGTTCTCAAAAACACTTGTCAGTACAGTATCAGCACAGGGTAGGGACTCAAATATTTGTTGAATGAATGGCAATGGTTCTACTAAAGAAATTAATGCATATGAAAAGTTCAATGATAAACTTGTATTTTAAAATAAAAAAGTTAGGGGCAGGTGAGTGTCTCAGTAGGTTAAGCATCCGACTTCAGCTCAGGTCATGATCTGGCAGTTCTCTTGAGTTGGAGCCCCCACGTCAGGTTCTGTGCTGACAGCTCAGAGCCTGAAGCCTGCTTCAGATTCTGTGTCTCCCTCTCTCTCTGCACCTCCCTCATTTGCACTGTCTCTCTCTCTCAAAAAGAAACATTAAAAAAAAATGAAAAAAAAAATGAGAAAGTTAAAAAAAAAAGACAAAAAGAGGGGCACATAAACAAGGGTAGATAAAAAAGCATGTATTAATCTGAGAGCAATATTAGAAAGGCTTTGAGCAGTAAAGAACTGAACTCTGAGGAAGATATCAAGAATAAGGTTTCTTTAGGCTATGGTCAGAGAAAGAAAAAAACAAGGAATATATGTTCATGTTAACACAACCAGAAAAGAGCAGGACTATTTAGCTCCTATTCTACCAGAGACTGTTAGTGTCAGCAATTCAGACACTTTGTACTCCAAGTGCCTAGAACAGTGCCTGATACATAGTACGCATTTTTTCAGAAATATAAGATGAATGAAGAGGAAAGATCTTCAAGTAAAAAAGTGCTTCATCAACACGAAAAAAAAGAACACGAAGACAGCATATGCATCCCAGAGCAATGAAGAACCATGTGAAACCCACTGACCTTTTTGGAGGAACTGTTCAGAATGGAAAAATTATTGGAGGGCTACAAATAGGCAATTTTGGGCTTTATTTTCTTAAACAAAAAAAGCAGACTTTGGGAGCAGAGGAATTAAATGTGAATATTGAGAAAATTCTGGAAAAGATTATTCAACAGCTGATTTTGAGCCTTTAGCAAGTGAAGAGAGGACTACTAAGGGTAATAATGGATTCATGAAAATATATGTCATGATAAGTAAATCTAAATTTCATTTTTTTTTAATGTTTTTTTAATGTTTATTTTTGACAGAGATAGAGCGCAAGCAAGGGTGGGCCACAGAGACAGACAGACAGACAGACAGACAGACAAAGAAATCTTAAGAGGCTCCACGCTCTGAGTTGTCAGCACACAGCCAGACACGGGGCTCGAACCCACGAACCATGAGATCATGACCTGAGCCGAAGTCAGATACTTAACCGACTGAGCCACCCAGGTGCCCCTAAATTTCATTTTTGATAGAACTGATCTGCTAGAAGCTAGCAGACTCATAAAGATTCAAATATATTTTGTCTGAATGTAAGCAAGACATCTACTATGATTTTTCTTCTGCACAAGATGAAAAATCATAAGTCAACTGTGGCAATGTATAGCTGATGGAACAATGATGTCTGAGGCTTTCCCTTATTCCAGTTAAACATTTTAAGCAGTGATCAAAGGCAGAAGAGGTAAGCTTACTGAAATGTTGACTCAAATCTATGAAGGCTAATATAAGAAAAGTGGAGCTGGATTCAGATTGTGACAAACTGGAACAATGACTTGGAAATCACAATAAATATGTCTCATGCTGAGATTCAGAAAAGCAAATGTCTGGATACTAGATAAGGAGTCCTAGCTTATGGATGACGATATTTTTTTACATAGTTCATATTATTTTACTCTCACAACAACTGTAGGTTTTAATTTTTCTTTTAGAGAGGGAATATATAATGTAATGTTAGCAGTATGGATTTTTTTTTTTTTAATTTTTTTTTCCAACGTTTTTATTTATTTTTGGGACAGAGAGAGACAGAGCATGAACGGAGGAGGGGCAGAGAGAGAGGGAGACACAGAATCGGAAACAGGCTCCAGGCTCTGAGCCATCAGCCCAGAGCTTGACGCGGGGCTCGAACTCCCGGACCGCGAGATCGTGACCTGGCTGAAGTCGGACGCTTAACCGACTGAGCCACCCAGGCGCCCCAGCAGTATGGATTCTTAAGTCTGACTGCCTGGATTAAATCACAGCTCCATCACTAACAAGCATGAGCAAGTTTGTTTCCTCATGAATGATATTATTAACTACTGCACAGGGTGGTTATGGGGATTAAATGAGTTAATATATACAAAGTGCTTAAAGCATAGTCAACAGTCTTAGCTATTATAGTTATTATTTTATGAATGAGCACTGAAGGCTTAAGGCTTTACATAACTTACCTAGGGACTTACACTTGGTTAAACATCAGGGCTCTTTCACTGAAAATGACCTGGGGACATTCTTAGATATCTTATTTTAAAAGGGACACTGGTGAAACCATAATCTATTTCTGCATCTACAGAAAGTGAGGGTCCAGAAAACCAAGACATTTAACTTATTTGGTGACTCTTAACTGTTATGTTACAAATAACAGATTAAAAAAAAACAAAAACAAAAACAACCACACACACACACACACACACACACACACACACACACAAATCCCCAAAAACCTTGCTAACAATCAGCACCAACCAAAGAAAGCACTAGTCGTTTCATGAGGTTACCTATTTATAATGTCTAAGGAGTTGAATGACCACCTGTTATAATCAAGCCCCCTTTACAACATATGTTGGATCCTATAGTCACTAAACCTATAAATTCAAAACTTTTGCTCAAGCTCTTCCAAACTGGTAATCAGTGAAATAAAAAATCTCAAAAATTCTAGTAGCATTTAAAAAAAAAATTTTTTTTAATGTTTTTATTTATTTTTTTGAGACAGAGAGAGACAGAGAGAGACAGAGCATGAGCTGGGGAGGGGCAGAGAGAGAGGGAGACACAAGCATCTGAAACAGGCTCCAGGCTCTGAGCTGTCAGCACAGAGTCCGACGTGGGGCTCGAACTCATAGAGTGTGAGATCATGACCTGAGCTGAAGTCAGACACTTAACAGACTGAGCCACCCAGGCGCCCCATCTAGTAGTATTTTTAAACTTAATATGAATAATATGTTGCTAATCAGGTATTTTTTCCATACATTCCTAATCATTGGTGATAAGTTAAAAAAAATTACATGTGTAAAACACTATACCTTTTTGTTGGTCTTGGTACTTTTGAGGATTTAACAGATTTACATTTTTCCTCTTTTCTTCTCGCCAATTCCTCGGCAGAGAGATGCTAAAACAGAAAACCACCACTTGATCAACCAGTCCATCAGCCGCTGACAGGCAGAATCAATAATCATAAAGAATACTCTTTAACACCATAATTAAAGGCAGGTGAGAACAGGATAGACTATGTTGATGGAGATGTACCTCCTTCTTTCTACTAACAAATTGCAATGCTAGATAATATATTAAAAAATTGTTCCAAAATCTACAGCCACACCAAACTTAAAAACCTCAGAATCACCTGAGTCCCTCCTTTTACTTATTTCCCATTTCTAGTCATCAAATCCTATTGTGTTGTTTTCTTTCCCAACAGGGAGACAGCGCAGCATAATGATAAGGAGTACAGATTCTGGAGACAGAATGCCTCGCTCTGCTACTTACTGGATGACCCTGGCCAAATTACTGAAGCTTTCTGTGCTTTAGTTTCCTTATCTTTAAAATGGGAACAAAAATAGTAATAATAACAGTGTCATGATGTCATCGTGATGATGCGTTAATGTTTATAAAACACTAGAAGAGGGTTGGACACATACATAATAAGTCCTACATAAGTACAAAATTAATCTTTTCATTCCATTTCTACTATCATTCTTACACTTTAGCCCAAATAACTAGGCACCTTTTCCAGAATATGTCTGGTATTTTCCCACATCTCTACCTTTGTTTATGCTGCTCCCTTAGCCTGGAATGCCCTCACCTACTTTTCTACATTTTGAGACTGTCCTGCTAATCCCTCAAGTCACATCTTCTGTGAAACCTTCTCTCATCACACACACCCCTTGGGGAAGACCTGACATTTCTTAAGATCAACCTTATGGAACTTAACACAGGTTTCATCTTTCCTACTAGAAACTACAGAAGTTCTTTCTAGGCAGGAATCATGCGTTACTAATGTTGTGCCTAGATTAGAGATTAAGTGAGGCTAGGGACAGGGAATGGGGAAGAGAAAAAGAGGAGAACGTTTTCTTTTTGTTTTGTTTTTGTACTGAAACTCAAGAGGAAAACTAAAATTTACTGAGTAATTGGTATACGCAAGGCTTATTAAGTAACCTAGTACTAGAATCTTCATACATTTTATTCCATTTACTTCACTTAATTCTCATAACAATTCTTGGACAGAGGTATTATTCACACTCCATAGACAAAAACCTGAATTTCAGTGAGGTTAAGAAACTGCTCAAGGTAAGAAAGCCAGTAAGTACACATTCACACATTCTTTCCATTCTACTGCACTGGGTGTTCACAAATAAATTCTATAGATACAGAACTTATACACACACACACATTCGTCACCCATGTTTCTTTTCAGAACCACAGTTTTTATTGGTAGGAATGACACTTTAGTATTTGTAATTCAATTTATGTCTAATGCTTGGGACAATATTTTAATTGGTATATCAGAACATCATTCTATAAATAAATGTTTACTAAAATGAATTAGGCATACCAACTTCCTGGCACCTTGGCAGATATTCTTGAGCTAGAGACCAGAATACAGAGAATAGACAAAATTTGGAAAACGAATCCAACTCCTAGTTAATTGCACCAATGCCTTCTATTTTGTTGTTTATTGGTGACTTCTAGACACATTAACATGGGACGGATACACACACGCACACACAAGTGTAATATATGTGACATTAAGACATACATATATAAATGACGGAACAACTTTTAGTGATGACCTATCTGCTAAGGTCAAAGTTACCTCAAAGGTTTGTCCTTCTAAGTCTTTTGCATCACACCAATTTCCCCATGGGTCTCGGACCCTACGTCTCCTTGTGCGCTGTGATAAGATTAAAATGAAGCAAAAGGTAACAAGATTAACCTGGGGAAATCACAGCACAATACACAAAGCCAAAATGATATTTAAAAAAAATCAGTTAATTTCTCCATTAAAATACTGTAATCCCTGATCAGCATTGCCTGACTAAATTTTATTTTATTAATTTATGTTTAATAGTTTGCACTCTGCTCAGAAATAAATCAGTAATGATTTTCTGAATTTTACCTGGATTTCTTATTGAATTTTCATTTCTTATCGCCACTGAGAAACTAAAATACTAGGACAAAAAATATTTTTAAGATTAAAAAGAACCACCAAGAAAATGACTTCCCTTTCAACCACTTGTGGTAGAAAACTTGCAAGAACGCGTAGCAAGAGGTAGAATATTAAAACTAGAAGCAAAATTACATCTCAGCCTCAGAAAGGGAAAGACTGCCTAGTGGATGCAATAAAAACAATAAAACATTATGAAATTAGTTGACAAGATTACTAATATCTAGTTTTATAAACCCCAACACTGAAGCCTTTAAAACAGACTGTTCAAGGGCGCCTGGGTGGCTCAGTCAGTTAAGTGTCCAACTCTTGATTTCGGCTCAGGTCATGATCTCATAGATGTGAGACTGAGCCCCATGTCAGGCTCTGTGCTGGGCATGGTGGAGGCTCCTTAAGATTCTCTCTCTCCCTCCCTCAGTTCTTCCCAGCTTGCACTCTCTCCCTCTCTTTCTCTCAAAACAAAAGAACAAACAAACAAACAAACAAACAAAAAAGACTGGCTCAGATGCCAGTGTTTGAGTGGCACCTTTTCCAGCAACTGTATCTAAATACATCCTTTCTTATAAAAGTAAATCTAGGTAGGCAGAAATGGTTAACAGCCTAAATACGCTAAGAAAAATGTCCACTCTGTTATCTATACGTTTCTTCATTTACCTCACCTATTACCAATCTACTTTATTAGTAAAACCAACGAGATCACACCATGACTCTGCCTTTTAAGAGACTTGTAGATCACTCACCTTTAAAATAAGATTCACAAATTGTAAGATACTGTAAAACTCCCTAACTTCAAGAATTAAAAAAGAAAGGCTACAATAGTTTGGATAGCTATTCCAAGAAGCTGAATCTTAACCTAAGACTTTTTAGCTAAACAAAGTAACTGAAAGAAAAAGGAGCTTAGCTGTATGGCTGTAAAAGACACACTAGACTTAGAAACCGGAACCAAGAATTCTAAGGCCACGCGAGCAAAGTACGACGCTTCCGTGTCAAGTCTGCCAGCGAATTACAAGGTGTTTTGGTTTTTGCCTTATAAACTAACATGACACTGAATAGAAACCAGAAAAGTAAATGGCTAAGGTGACATACAAGAGAAAACACGTTCTTCCACTCACTGTCCATGTGTTTAACAGGTGGCTAGAAGGGGGCACACCTTAGATGACAGGTGAACACTTACCATAGACTGCAGACGCTGTGCAAGCTGGTATGCTTCCGCCGCATCTTTTCGGTCCCTGGCTCGTGCTTTGTCAACTGGTTGTGGCCTGTTGTACACAGCCTGTTCTATTGGAATTCGGGAAAAATAAAACAGTCTATTATTTTCTGAAACTCACTCGTTCAATAGGAAGGCACACCTATACTGACTGGAAGTTGTAAGCCAATTTCTAAGTTTTGTTATACCTAAGCTTCTATCTTAATTCTGCAATTACTTGGCAGTCTCACGTAAAACTAACACTCTTAAGGAAATCTCAGTAAAATGGGATATTCAAGAAATGGGTAATTTAATTTCTAATTAAACGACTGCTAAGCTCACTTTGCTGAATTCAGAGGTCTAACACAGAAAACGTGATTTCATTTTTTTTTAGTGGCTGTGGAAGCTGCGACCCCTTAGTTTTCCTGAGCAGCCAGTCCCAAGATACAGTGCCTGGGGAAACAGACACCGAAATGAAAAACAGACCACAGGGCAGACTGTAAATTCTCTCTACAAGATAAATAAATAATCTCTGATAGGAGATTTTCTGGTTAGCTGTCTTCTCAAAGACAGAACATATTCTTCTGAAACCATGGGTTACAAAGTTCTAATTACCTATCCAATTACCTTATCACAACTATGGTTATTAACTTTCTTCAAAATGTTTGTGTCAAGTTAATTCAATAAAGGTGAAAAATACATTCAAAATCATGCATATTTGAGAAAAACTAGGGTGAAAGAAACTTTCTTCCGTGAAAAATATTTTGGCACTTTTATTACATTTAAGTGTAGAGGCTCATAAATTATTTCCTTTACTTAAACACTGCTAGACAGTATTTCTAGCATTAATACAGATTTTGCATATTGAATGGGCTACTATCAGACTTTTCTTAAAATGACGTTACTTGTACTTGACAAAGAGCTTCACTGTTAAATTATTTCTCCCACTTAGAGAGTATTTTTCCTTTTCATACCACCAATTTTCACTGTAGGTTACAGGAAAATGTAGCTTAATCAACAGAAATCTGTTTTACAAAAAAACTTAGTAATACAGTTATTCCATATTATAGCATCTTTCTGAATTCTGCATCTACACTAAATCTGCTTGAATTCTAACCATCAAGGAAGTTAACGGGTGCTCTAAGGATAAAAAGTGTTGAGTAAAAGATGTTGTTGGGTTTTTATTTTTACCACATCCAAAATTGATTGCTCCTATCAACTCGAGGTATGTATGAATCCGTCCAATACAATTAACATCCCCACAGTTCTTCAGGCCAGGACGTACTGAGGTCTTATTTAAGTATTTCGGTTTGCATATCTCCCTAATTAAGAGATGGAAGTACAGTTATTTTGGATAAATAAAAACATGAAAAAAGATTTCTGGGGAAAACTTTTAATATTTGAAATATCTTAAAAATTTACCCCCTCTCAATCTGTAAATGTGTAGTAAAAACAATGCTAATACATGATACCCAACTGTACTTTTTCCTGAAATTACCTTTAAATGATACAATAACTTACAAGTATAATGTGATTTTTATTAACTATTATTTTTTTCCCATATGAAATGCCATAGATTCCAGTTATCCCAGGATTTTAAAGTTAGAGATTTTGTCAACAGATCCAAATTCAAGCTTCAAGAATAAAAAGGGCACTCTGACAACATATCTAAAGTATTTGGTATTAGACTTTTCTAATTTTTAATATATTACTAAGGTTCGTCCACTTTCACTTTGCTGGGCAGTATCTTTTAATTATAAGCTACCTTATAAATGCTTGAAAGTTTTATACCGGTTTTTAATCATTAGGCCAATAAATAAGAGTAAGCACTCTCAGTGGAAAACAGAAATATTAATATTATAGAGGATTTCCAAGAAATCAAGAAATGCCCAAAGACTATGAAAAAAATACAAGGTTTACATAATACAGTTCATATTTACTGAATGTACTTATTGTACCATGGCAGATAGAGTTTAAGAGTAGTGGAGAACTTAATAATAGCAGCAAACAGTTTCCGAGTGCTTATGCCAGTACTAACAGTTACACAACCTTGATCCTCACAACAGTTCTACGAAGTAGATTTTATTATTCTTATTTTAGAGATAAGGAAGCAAAAAGTCAAAGGAATTAAAGTACTTATTTGAGGAAGTTAAAGTCAAGATTTACATACAGACATTATAGACATATCATGTATTCAGACATATCATGTAACAGGATTTCTTATTGAATCTTTATTTTATTCCACAAATATTTACTTTGCATCTTACATACCGGGCACTGTCTAGGCACTAAGGATACAGACATGAATATAAAGCTCCCGACTTTACATGCTAATGGGAGGATATATAGGGGCGCCTGGGTGGCTCAGTCAGTGAGGTATCTGACTTTGGCTCAGCTCATGACCTCATGGGTCATGAGGTCAAGCCCCATGTAGGGCTCTGTGCTGACAGCTCAGAGCCTGAAGCCTGCTTCAGATTCTGTGTCTTCCTCTCTCTCTCTCTGTCCCTCCTCTGCTCTGCCTCTTTCTCTCTCTCAAAAATAAAATTAAAAAAAAATTTAATGGGAGAATATGACTAATATATATTACATATTAATATATTGCTTGTAATCTTATATTAATATATAATTAATTATATATATAGCAGGAAGTGCTAGGAAGAAACAGTAAGAAGGATAAAGGGATAGAGAGACAAACAGGCACAGACTACTTCAGAGAGGGTGTTTAGGGAAGGCCTGCCTAAGCAGAAACCAAATTTAAAATCATACATTCTACAGACATTCAGTGAGGGCAAGAAGTAATTTGTGATATGGCAGGGTATCAGAAATGCCATTGAAAAGATGAGATTTCAGTGTTTTCACTTCAGTTCAGTGTGAAAGAAAAGGAAACAAATTGCACAAATGAAGGCAAGAAAACAGGAATGAGCACGGTGTATGTAACAAGCTACCAAAAATCTGTAGCAATCTAAAAACAGTATTGATTTAATTAAAGACTGCCCAAATCGAAAGACTTTAAACAAAGCTCAGCACTAGTTTGGTGCTGAACAAACGGTAAGGCCTCTAAAGATCCCTGTTCGTGATTCATCATGCCAACTTTTCCCCTTAACAAAGAGTGCCTTTTATATTTGCTTAGAACAAGCACTGCCCTAAGCACTAGAGGTGTAACAATGAACACAAAAGACAAAAGTCTGTCCATATGAAGTCTGTATTATCATGGGGAGGGAGAGGGAAGGAAGAGAAGACAATACAGAAATAAAAACGTCGTATCTTCAGTAGTAGTAAGTTCTATGAAGATAAATAGAATACAAACTAAGAGAGTGAGGGGCCGATGTGAGCTATTTTAGATAGGGTGGTCAGTGAAGTCCTCTAATTTCCCTGGAACAGACCTGAGGGGACAACGATGCATGGTTCACCAAGATCTAGAAGGCAGCATGGGGGAAGCATTCAGGGCAGAGTGAAAAAGTCTGAGTCAAGGACCTGAGATGAAGTGTGAAAATTACAAGTCAAGACTGCAGACCCTGAAGTCACCTTCACCTAATGTGACCTGGAACAAGTTCTTTTTCCTCTCTGAGACTCGTTTTTCTCATCTGTAGAATGAGGACGAGTTTGTCAGAACTGGAGATGACTTAAATACATTTAAATGCATTCGGGAGGCATTCAATAACAGTGTTAACTATCTTAAAACATGCCCATAAACAGGGGGTCAGTTGCATGTGTTTTTATGGAAAGGATCCTTTAGCTACAAACAAATCAGGTCTTTTCTTTTAAAACTTTAACTCTTCCACTTTTTTTTTTTTTTAACACCACCTCCAGTCCCCTCTTCTATTTCCGAAGAGAATAGTTTGGAGTTCCTGTTCAAAACACTTCTTTCTCCTTTCACACTGTTCTGTTAAATCACATACTCAAACAACATTTAACTGGTGTTATGACTAAGGCAAATGTCATTAGGAAACTACTGCCGTATAATTTATACTATCTACATAAGTTATTCTGCCTTATTGAGAATTCAAAATTCAAACAAATGAAATCTGATTAAAGTACCATTAAGTCACTCACTGATGATTCACACAGGTAAAAAAAATTTGAGTTATTATTTTCAAGTCCTTCCATTTTGGCCATTCATCCTCTTATTTCCAAAAACAAAATTAGATCTGACTGGTCTTTTTCAATAGTGTCAATCAGGCAATGTGAAATAATGGAGGAAATGACTGACAGAGTTAGGACCTGCTCACAGGTCCTCTTTCTGTCAGTGGCTGGTTATATAATCAAAGGCAGGCCCCTAGACCTCTCCTGACCTTAGAATCTCCCAAACACAGAAAATACCACCTGCCTATTTTACAGGACTGTTGTGAGGAATCAAACAACATAGAAAAGCTTTCTGTAAACCGTTAAGTACTATGCGAATAGCAGCTGTTCCTTATATTTCTTTCCTTTGAGACCACCTTGCCCAGAAATTTTTCTTTTAGCCATCTCAACCATCAAGACAACCACGAGTCAAGAACAAAAATCTTTCTTTTCTGACAAAGCTATTTTAAAAATTAGTCAAATTAATATTGTGTGAGTACTGAAGGTTACGGACAGAATACACATGATTATTTGTTTTCCTTTGGTAATCTTCCAAGGTTATGGCAGAAGTCCTCTGTAAAGATGGCTCTATGCAATTCAGTGTCTCCAGAAGCAGTAACAACAATTATGAATGTCTGGTAATGTCTTAATTAAACTATCACGAAAAATTCAATTTGCAGAGCACTTAGGCTAATAAGGTGGGAAGTTTTTTGGTTTGCGCCCCACCCAATACTAAATAATTCAAATAAAAGGTATTGACAATTCAAAAGATGAACTTTATCTATCAGAAAATTCCCTGTATCCTAATGAAGCTAGATGAAGGGATTACTTTCACATTATGTTACAAGTTCAAAGCTGAAAGTATTTATAGCAATTTAGGAAAAGGTTTCTGTAATCTAGCCACATTTAATGACACTATCCTTTTTTTACCAAAATTTTCTCTTTGTACTTTCAAGTACATGATAAACTAGGAAAGACATTCTCCTTTTCAAGTTTTTTTCTTTCTGTATCTTCCTAACACTGTCCTAAGAAACTGCTTCTTAAAGCAAATTATCCCTTTTTTCCAGGACCAAATACCCTTAATGAATAGACAGATGGGATGAAATAGCTATAGATGACAATATGTACCAAAGCTTTCAAAGAAAACTTCCTTATGAGAAATTTGAAGTCTTGCCTATTAAAATATATTCATATGTTCAAGCTCTCTGCATCACTCGCAATGTAAATGACTAAAACCTCAATAGGCCTCATTAAAATACCCTAGAGTATCAGAAGTTTTAAAACGGTATCTAAAATAGAATTCTTCCTTACCACTGATCCAAAATGTAATTCCTAATTTTCAAATAGCGTTCTGGTGTTTTAGCTTGGCGCCCCTCAAAAAACTCAGGAATTGCTTGTTTTTCTTCTTCTTGAATGGTATTTCTATCTATTTCCACTTCTTGTTCTGGTGGCTTAAGCTCTTCTTCCTCGTGGCTCTCCCCCTCCATTTGGCAGGAAGAATGAAAAAGCATTTCTTCATCACTCAGATCTTCCCGAACTTCACAAAGCTCTGGAGAAGGCAGCTGCCTGGCATCGTCTATTACTCCATTTCCATCATGTTTTTCACAGCTTTTCACCAGTTTATTACATTTCTGATCATTTAATTCAACTGATTTTTTGTCACTAGTGCTCTGTTTTTCAGTCCAAAATGTAATTCCTGAGCTTGAAAGTACTTCTATTTCACCCTGCTTTGTATTCTCAAAATATTCCTTGGAAGATTTAGATATGGAATCTTCCTGGTTGTAAGAAGCAATAAATTCTCCTTGACTGGTTTCATGACTTTTACTATTAGGAATGTTTAATAAGACATCACTGCCAGGAATTTTGGGAGGAGCTTGAGAAGTCACCTCATCTGCCTCATCTGTAATGTCTACTTCTTCATCATCAGATAACTTTTCAATTTTTATAGCATTCAAGTTGGGATCAGCATGTCCCCTTAAACCTGATGGCGTCCAGGCCTTTGTGCCTTCATCTTCATTTTTAATCTGAAGACCACTGCTGCTCTTCTGATGTGGTGTTCCCTTCTCTGGAGCATCCAATTTTACCTTATTAAAAATCAAGATAAAACCCCCATATTAACATTTAAAAATTTAACCACTGGTACATATATGATAAATACAATTATTAAACCGAGTACATGTCAATGGCATACCTTTATTGTGCTTTCCTTCTAAGGACTGATTCACAACTGCACTTTAAATGTAAAATATCATCATTTCAAATTTCCATAAATATATTTGACTCATTTATGGTCTGGTGATTTTATTAATCAAATAATCATGACCTATGTACAACTACACTTGTTTTTCCATTTTAAGTTTAAAATAGGAATTTGGTGTAGATCAACCAGAGAATGAACCAAAAAAAAACAAAAAAACAAAAAAAAAACTGTCATACAAAGGGATTCTTTAAGATATTAAAATATTTTTAATGGCTTAATTCTTAGAATGTCAGATACTTCCACTGATCATTTTTTATAAAGCTAAACAGCTCATTATTTAAAGGAATCTATGTCACATATCTTTATTTAGTAAATTGAAGGTAAATACAGCGATAATAGAAACAACTATTTTTCAAAGGTTCATTTAATAGAGTTCCAGCATTATACAGCTTATAATTTAAAGCATGAAATTATCTTCCATATCTGCTATTATAGACATAAATATCTAGTCAAGGAAAACAACTGTCAATGAATATAAAGGATTTAAAATAAAATCTTTACATAAATGGTTTTTGAAAAATCTTGTACATGACTGACATTCCCAAGGATGACAGCTCCTAAAAAAGAGCTTATTGTGATTCTGTATCACAATAGAACCCCAGGATCCAGTACTTGAAGTTAACTGGCTTACTGTGTAAAGAACAAAAGGGTAGGAGGAGAGAAAAACAGATGTGGACATATAGCCTGGAATAGCTTTTAACAATCTTGCTATTTACTCGAAGTCTCCTGTTTTTATGCTAAAAATTCAGACAAAATTTTATATTTCATAACATATTAATGTCTCTTTTAACATCACAGTGTATCCTTTCACCCCAAATCTTTGAGAAAGATTAACACTACAAGATGTGCATGTTTGAGTCTGAGAAGCATGGAAGTGCGAATAACCAAGTTAATCTTTATTCTCTTCCATAATACCTTGGCCATGGTGGGCTGCCCTGTAAATGCTTTTGTTTGGTTAAAAGACGGAGCACATGATTGATGTATAATGAATCCATTCCATTACCTACTTCCTATGCTCAAATGACACTAAGAGAAATCTTGTATACAGGGTAAAACCTATTATTTGCATTAAAAGAAAACAGCAAGTATCACTTAAGACCCTTTCAAATTCTGTTTAATTGTGTTCCCAGAACTCAAGCAGAAAACATATTACAATTTTCTAAACATCAAAACTACATGGTTAAATATAGCATAGATTACTTGAAAGGATAAAGCACTAGACCATAACACTGCAACTTACTGAAGTTCTCAGATAATTTTACATAAAAATTATAAAAGTTTCACTGCTATTAAACAGATTTTAGAATCATGTTAACATTTATGGCCCCTAAGCTCTAATCATTCTTAAAAGCTACAATGCAGCCAATCTTTAAGAATAAAAAGGTATTTTCCAGGAAACAATGACTTCCAATAGTAATACTCAAAAAACTAAAGATATGCTTTCAGATTTTTGAAGATAAACATGTGTTAAGTACTTTATGAATAAAAAATACTTTTATTACAAAAACTTAAGACATTGACTTTAATGCCTCAATTAAAAAGCTACTTTTGCTTACTAATTTTTATTGCAATTATTATTACTGACTAGGATATTTATATCCTGCTTACCTTATTTTTAAAGTACTGCCTGGCATAACTCTTAACTTGTAAAACAGTGCGACTTCCAATTAGCTTTGCAATTTTGGTCCACCTTCGGCCAAATTTAGCCTATATTATCAAAATGGAAAAGAAATTGATTTTGATTAACTTAATATTCCAAGCAACTGTCACATTAAGAAAAACCTAAAAGAACAACCCATCTTTATTTTCTAAAGCACACAATGAAGTCTCATATATAGCTAAGATTCTTAAACTCATTAGAATCTAGACTTCTGAAAACTGACCAAAATGATTTAGAAATTAGTTTTTACAGCTTTCGAGATGAAGATGCACCACTTATATATTCCTAACACTATGTATTCATATTGCACATTATGAGGTTCCCAACCTAAAAAACAAATGCCTCAAAAAAGAGAGGTTACATTTCCCATTTATAGAATCAACTGATTGTATTCTGACACTGATTTCAAAATATCTTTTTTTTTTTTTAAACCCAGATCCATGGGTTACAATACCCATTACCTATCCCATAGTACTTTTACTCTACATGGTATGGCAGTAAACTGACTTACAAGAATGAATCACAAATGATAGGACCTGCAACCAACAGCTTCCTGTAGCCCTGTACTGTTTAAGGCTGTGTGCCTGGGAACAATGAAGCTGTGACGGGAAAAAAAATGAGACCCAGGGGGGAGATCTGGAGGTTTCTGAAGTACAGAAAGGAATGCAATAAATTTTTTAAACTATATTTGGTGTTCTAACTTTTAAGTTTATTTTGAGAGAGGCAGAGACAGTGCAAGTGGGGGTAGGAGCAGAGAGAGAGGGAGAATCCCAAGCAGGCTCTGTGCTAATAGCATGTGGGGCCTGAACTCATGAACTGTGTGAGATCATGACCTGAGTCGAAACCAAAAGTCAGATGCTTAACTGACTGAGCCACCCAGATGCCCATGGGAATGCAGTATAATTTTAAAGCTAAAAGGAATTTTTAAGTGTCAACTCTATTACTTGACATATAAATCTTCACAGTAGTTCTACAACTCAGGTAAGCTGATCTCAGGGCCAGATTTATAGGTCACGTTACGACATTTACAGGTCATGACTTACAGTGGCAAATCATCTTCAAGACCTGACCCAAATAATAAATTAATTATATACTTATTTCTGATATTCATGAGAAAATCTGACACATGAACATTTCTTAAAACTGAAAGTACTTTGGGGTGCCTGGTGGCCTGGTCAGTTACGATTCTGACTCTTGATTTCAGTTCAGGTCATGATCTCAGGTTCATGAATTCGAGTCCCACATCGGGCTCCATGCTGACAGTGCAAAGCCTGCTTAGGATTCTCTCTCCCTCTCTCTGCCCCGCCCTCCCTAAAATAAATAAATAAACTTAAGAAAAAAAACAAACTCAACGTACTTCTAGGATAATTCTTAGTAAGTATAAATTAAATAATTAACAACTATCTTAAATAATTTTTCCCCTAACTAACACCTAGCTGAGGGCAACTTACTGCAAAATTAGTTATATTTATTGTGGGATGAAGGCAAATGAATAACTTCGTAGCATGGAACACTTCTGGACGCAGCAAAGATCTGGACAATTGGGGCTGTAGGAGCTTAGGCATTATGAAAACTGGAGATGGTACACTAACAAGGGGAACAAAGAAAAAACTCACCAATTTCAAAATAGAGAAAAAAGAGAGCTCTATGCCCAAAAAAGGGAAAGAAAACTCTTCCTTCATCATTCAGTACCACACAATTCCCTTCCCTAAAGCCTGAGAGAATTCAGTGTATAAACAAACTATATCAACAGGTTAAAAAGGCTGGGAATACAACCAATAGTTCCATGTAGTTTTGTGGGAAAACATTCTAAGTTTAAAATATCTGTTTATGCATACAAGTAGATATCTATCTATCTATCTATCTATCTATCTATCTATCTATCTATCAATAAATATATATTTGCTTATATAGGGACAAAATCTCTCTGGAAGCATACACAAAGAACAGATGACAATGGTTGCCTCCGGCAATGAGAACTAAAGGCAGAGACAGGAGTGATAGGGGGACTTAACACCCTGTAACTTTAGATACCCTTTGAATTTTGAGCCATGCAGATGAAGCCCCTATCATTACCACCAGTGTCAACAATAATCTAAAAATTTACAACCCATTATTGGGTGTGTATATGTGCGCGCGCGTGCGCACACAAACACACACACACACACACACACACACACACACACACACACAGTCTTCAGTAAGGGGCAAAACACCAAAGCAATCAGCAATCTTCAATAAGTGACTAGTTAATTAAAGTTCAGTTATAAAAATGATAATCATGCAACAGAATGAAATACCAATATAAAAAACATCAACAGTACAGGATAAAAACCTCAGGAGGAGATAAAACCTTCAAGATAGTTTATTTATTTATACAAAGACATCACAGAATATATAGATGTCATGGTGTTAACTGTAAAAATACAAATACATTTTATTTCCCTCATCTGCAGAAATGTTAACAATGACATTTCAATTTGCATTCATAAATCCCACATAAATATTACATAAATATCCTACATATAAGTATATATCATTTCAAAATTAGCATAATACTGGGTAACATGTACCTTAAAGAAAAAGATACAACCTACACTTAATAGAAAAAAATTTCCAAATATTTTCTTAAAAGTTTCTTCATGTTAGTAGGAGAATTTTCAGAATTAGAAACTGGCGTACTTTTTTTTTTTCTATTATGTAACCTGTGGACATTTAAATAGATCTCAGTGAAACATTCATGCAAAAGAAGTATTTCTGGTCTTCCACTACATCCACTAAAAAAATATTCGGACTGTGTGCACGATGCCAAATATCTGAATAAGAAAGAACTCAGCTCATTATGCAGACCGTTCCAAATATACAAGTTTTTTTGTTTTTCTGGGTTTTTTTCCCCCCAAGGGAAAACATCAGATAAGTACTTTCTTCCTTTTAATCTAGGTAGTTGGTGTTATGCATACAGACAGAGCTCAGTTTCCTGGGTTTTACCAATACCAAAAAAGAGTGGGGGGAGGATGAAAACTATCTAAAATATTGATCCAAATCTATTTTAATATTTTAGTAATCTAGACACGAGTTAAAATGAATTCTCTCATGCTATACTATCAACATCGCCACTACAGAAAGACTAAAGATGTGATCATTAAAAAGAAATCTCTGGTCTCTACAAATTAACCTTATAATTCTATTAATATTGGCTTCTAGAATTATTTTACTATAAATTAAAAATTGCACTATTTACCAGCCCTTGTTCAAACAGCTCTTTTTCTTCTATCGTCCACTTTACTGAGTAACTGGCTGGTTTTGTAGGAGAGTGTGCCCTGAAGGGAAAAAAAGGAATTGCAAAAAAAAAGTCTGAAATGGAACATTCCATATTTATGCAGCTAAAGGTTACACAGATAGCCATAGGCTAAATTCAATACTGTGTCTAAGAGTTAAAAAGAAGAAGAAAAAGAAGGCTGCAGCCTCTACCTGGGGGCAGATTTACCCTGTCTTGTATACTTCTCTAGCCCAGGATGATAGGAGCCTCAAAAGACATAATCCTTGGGTCTGAGTGAAGATAACACTAAAAGACATCAAAGGAAGTCAATGTGGTAGCCAGCAGGCTTCCTTACACTGGACACAAAGCAGCAGACATTAATAAATTTCCAAATCCTAAAAGGTATATGAGTGTTTAAATTGGCTCCAGAAATATTATCTCTCTGATTCTTTCATGTAAATCTATGTAAATATCAAGCAAGAAAAGAAGAAACTGTGGCATTATGTTTATTACTTCTGAAACGCAGTCCCTTAAGAAATTAAAAATAAAATAGTGATGAAGCTCATTAATTTAATTCAAGCAAACCATTAATCTTTATTAACTTTTTTCTTTTTTGTTTGTTGTTATTTATTCAGCGAAATACAAAAGCCAAAGTCTGCTCAGTGCTCAAACCCTTGGCAATTGTAAATCTACCCTTTGTAAGTCTACCCTTTGAGGGACCACAAACGTGAAAGGTTATAAACAATAAATAACATCAAATTTCCTTCAATTACAGGGAAAGAATATTTATAAAATATTAATACTTAATTTCTCTAGATAATTTTTGAAGGCCACAAATTCAAATTAAATTTTTGTTTGAAATGAGTGAAAATTAACTGACAGGACAATAGAAATCAAGCCAATTCCTAACACATTAGCAGCTTTAAAATATTTCCCCACATATCCCTAGGAAAACATCTTTTCCATAACCTAATGGAATTGCTTATGCAGGACCATAATAGAAATTCTGACATATAAATAATACCATAAAATTATCTTGTGGCATTCCAACATCTGTATAAGAAATTTTGATTTTATATTTTTGTACAACCCAAGGTTACGAGTTTTTCCACAGGCCAACTATAATTTTTATTTAATTCTCCTATAATTTTAGAATATAAAACATATAAGTACATACATGATTTTTGCTGATTTCTGTAGACTGCACCACATGAAAAAGAAAATAAGGGAGCTTAGGAACACATTTTTAAAAATACAGATCATACTGTTAAGAGTATTGAAAATTAATTTTACCTCTTCATGTATTTTTTATCACCTTCCTTTTGATCAAGCCAGAAATTTTCTGGAAGTGATTTTTTAGATAAGTAATACCTGTGTAATTATTAAAGAAACTTTTTAAACAATAATAAAATCATGTAATTTTTAGGTGACTTATATTAAGTAGGCACTGATTATCATGAAAATCACACTTGAACCTTAGCTAAACTAGTTCTTCTTAAAACCCTTCCAGGTCTGCAAAAATTATGATGAAAATATACCTTACAAGGCTGTTATATGGATTAAATATTACATGTGAAATCACACAAACATAGCACCTGCACAAAATGTGTGCTACAAAAATATTAGCTTCTCCTATATTCCCTATTAGATAGAAGTGGCTAAGAGAAGAATGTAGCCTTAAATGTTTCATTTAAATATTTTTTTCTTAAAACATATGGGAAATGTAATAGATGAATTTGATTGGTTGTCCAGGATTAACTGGGGACTATGATTTCATAGTTCTAAAGGGAACAGAATTCAGGGTTGTTCTGTACCTTAATTAAAATAACTTAAGTCAAATCTGCTATGGACCCTCCCTCTCAAACTTCTTAAAACTGGCCCATTGTAATACTCTTAGATTAGTCTGAGATGTTCTTCCCTTAACAAATATGGACTATCTATCTTGTATGTCAGGAACTACGCTAGGTACTAGGAGCTGAGGACCAAGATACAAGAAAACAAACATCCCTGTCCTCTGAAAGTTCACACAGCTTTCTCTCTCATTATTTGTTTCCGTATCTGGAAGTGAGTCAATGACCACTTAAATATTCATTGAGAATTGCAAGGTTCAATGCATTAGCTGATAGCCACATATAAACAAAGATTGTAAAATATCTCAGTAATGTTTTTCTATTGATTAAATGTTGAAATGTTATCTTAGATATAGTGGGTTAAATCAAATATCTTAATAAAATTAATTTTATCTGATTTAAATGTGGCTACTAGAAAATTTAAAATGATATATGTGCCTTGCACTATTTTTCTATTGAAAAGCAATGATCTAGGCTGTAGCTATGATGTTGGGGAAAGTAAGAGAATAAGAAAGCCTAAAAGGAGTTAACCTAGGATAATTAAAGGTACACAGACACTCTGAAATCAACATAGCAATAACTGAATAAAGGGAACAGAGAAATTCTGGCTTAACAAGGAGGTAGATATCCATAAAATACAGATGAGAGAGTTAAAAATAACCCCCTGTTTATCAGACTATTATTAATAATCTTTAAAAATCATAAAACCAGAAATCATTTTGTTCAATCCTTTCATTTTACATATAAGAAAACAGAGTCCCAAAGAAGTTAAATTGCCATCATCAAATTTAAACATGGACAAGAAGCTAGTGGCTAAACTGGATAAACATCTACGACTTCTGAGGGAAAAAAAATCTTCAACCTGCAGTTATTTGTTTTATGCTTTTTACTTAGATTCCTACCATGTAACATCTGTAAATTGGTGGAGTAAGAAGTGAGAACTTTTACATATTCTAATTCTGTGTCCCTGGGTAAGTTAACATCTCTGGGTTTTAGTTTCTATAACTGAAGATAAAGGCCTGGACTCAATGATCTTGGACATGGACTAAAGGTTCCAGCTGATGTAAAACATCCTATAATTTCTATTCAACATTCAGATAGTATAAAGAGTTGGTTGACAAAAGAAACTCAAACATACTGAGTCAGATCTCAAACTCTGCAGTAAAACAGAACCAAAGGAATAAAATGAGGCTTTTTGCATAGGTAGATAACACATTATGTAACTGCAGTCTGGGGCCAAACAAGATCCATCTAGTAATAACAGTGGTCTCTTTTGTAAGTCTTGCATTTACAGGTTTTTAACCCTGAGAGTTTTACTTTCCTCATGATCATTAAAGGATACTCTTCTTCCAACAACATCTTCTGAATGACAGCTCTGTTCTCTTCACTGATGGTGCTATCCAGAGTCCAAGGCTATTAAAAAATAAATATTTTTCTTTTTATTTACGCTTTTTGAAATTATCTTCTATGTCTTGTTACATGAAATACATGATACAAGGATTACAAATAATAAAAGCTACCATTTACTAAGCACAGACATATCTCTGATTCCCACGATAACACTGTAAGATAGGTGTTATTACTTCACTGATGCATCCATGGCCCCGCTAATGTTTCAAGTGGAAGAGTAGAGAGTTGGTACACAGACTGCTGGATTCCAAGGCTCAGGCTCCTTGCCCATGATAAAGTCATAATGGCTATCATGTACGAAAAGTTATCAGGTAGCAAGCATGTTGCTAGATATTTCATCTATTTCCAAAACTCACCACACTTTTTTCCCTTACGCCACAATCTCTCCTTAAAGGATCATACTCATTTTCAACTCTCAAAACTTAAAAAATTTCAGCTCATGTCTCTTCTCCAGGCTCCATCTAGACTGTTATATCCAACTGTCAACTCAAAATGTCCACGTGGATATCTAGCAGGCTTTTCAAAATTAACATATTCAAAACTCACTAACATATACCTTCACCTGCTTCTCCCGTGTTCCCAACTTTGTACCCAGCATTATTAGTCACCTACTTATTCAACCTAGGAATCATCCTGGATTCCTCCCTTTTTTCTCAATCCCATATCCGATCTACCAAGCAGTTCTATGTCCAAAACATAATTAAAATCTGACACCTCTGCCACAACCTCAGGCCATACCACCATCTACTCTTGCTTAGATTGCCACAAATGTTTCCCAACTGGTCTCTTTGGTGCTACTCTTGCTGCATACAAACATGACAGAGCTCTGGTCTGCCTCTCCAACCCTGCCACTCCCCGCTTTCCCACGACATTCTAGATACTGGCTTTCAAACAGAGCCTCTGTGCTGCTATTCCTTCTGCCTAGAATGTTTTTCCTCAACTCTTCATGTATCTACTCCTCTTTGTTACTTGTCAACTTAACTGTCACCTTCTCAGTTTCCTTCAAAGACACCTTCATCTAAAATAGGCTCACCCCATTACTCTCAGCCATCATCTTATGTTCTTCACAGTCTATAATTAATTAGCCTACTTATTTATCACCTGACGCCCTTTTAGAATACAAACTTCTTGTGAGCAAGACTATGTCTCAATTATGTTTCCCCTGAACCTGTCCTAGTGTGTGGCACACAGTAAGTACTCAATAAATAATTGCTAAGTGAAAAAAATGAACCCTGCAATGATCCCCATCTTTTAGAAGAAACTGAGGTTCAAAAATCTGGTAAGTGGTAGGGCAAGGATATATACCTAAATCTAGCTGGCTCCAAAGTTGTTTCTCAACAGGCCATTTTTCAAAGTCAAAAGAAGTTAAGACTAAGTTTCTTTTCTCTTTTTTAATGTTTATTTATTTTTTGAGAGATAGAGAGAGAGTGCAAGCGGGGGAGGAGCAGAGAGAGGGAGACACAGAATCCAAAGCAGGCTCCTGGCTTTGAGCTGTCAGCACAGAGCCCGAGCGGGGCTTGAACCCCTCAGCCGTGAGATCATGATCTGAGCCAAAGTTGGACACTTAACCGACTGAGCCACCCAGGTGCCCCTCTTTTATTTTTAAAGCAAGAAAAATGTTTCAGTATATTACCTCTGCAACTGCTGAGAACCACCAAGCAAGAAAAGAGGTACCCGGGCAATAAGTAGTAGCTTAATGCACCTGATATTTTCATAAAATACTTACAATAAGACCATTCTCAGCTCTCCATGATGAATCAAGATAGTGATCTTGTAAAACAGACGCTGTATTTTCATTGCTTCTGTAATAATTAAGAAAATGGGTAAAAAAAAAAAAAGGGGGATATTATGCCAGTTAATGAAAATAATTTACACAGCACAGTGACTGGCAGGGTATAGATGTTACGCAAATATTGTGTTCCCTTCTTCCCTTAACAAACAGACTTACCAGTGCAGAAATGCCTGCTCTATTTCTTTAACCTGTGATATATACAGTGGCGTTAAGCCACCCTATTTCAACCGCTAACCAGCTAGTCTGTTCACTTCTGTTTGCCAAGAGTAAACAACTTCAAGAGAAAACAAATACCCCGCAGCAGCAACCACAACATGCTCTATGGCTATGAACTAACACTTCAGAGTTCTTTTGATGTGCATGCATATGAATACAGGAATTCAACTTTACAATTAATTCTTTTAGTTATATCTAAAGCATAAAGGCCATCAACAGCAGCACCACCCTCAAAATGAAACAACAAAACAGTGGATCAAAGAACCAAAATAGAAAATACTCACGGTAAAGAGAACAGAAAACTTGATGTTTTAATAACAACTTATATAATAAAAAAAAAATTAACTTGGGTTATCTGGGGGTTTTTCTACATCCACGGGGACTAAACTGTTAATTCTCACTCCTTTCACCAAACTATTAAAAACTCTCTCAAGTCACATTGTTCACTTCTTATGCAAAAAAGCCAAACAGTTAAATTTTAGAAGGCCCAATCTAGGATATAAGTAAATTTAATATTTGCTTTTTTGTCTTGAAGTTATAGTTTCCTAGAAAATTACTGACTTTTCCCAGACCTACTCTAGTGGTAAGAATTTTGTACCTCAGGCTGCAAAAACCTATTTACAGGTTTATACTTTTGAATCCTCAATTAGTTCTACAGTAGTCCTAATAAATTGTGGGACTAATGGATTACGTACAATGAACTAAAAGCAATTAATTTCTCTCTGCTGTTGATGGCAAAAAGGTTTTAACTCAGGTGTTAACTGTGATTTGGTAGCATTCCAAAGGATTCTGAGACTTGTATCAGCAGAAGGAAAACTCTGCGTAAGGAAGTCTGCCAAGGGTGCAGGAGGTGGGACTAGTATCACTTCAGGTTCAATGCAGGTATCTTTTTACAGTGCTCCTCCATAAGGATTAGCAACTTCCACACCTCTGGTGTATACATCTGGACACCTACCTGAATCTCCACAGGTAGGCATAAATTAACACGTTTAAATCTTAGTTGAGAAATTCCACCCAAATCTGCTACTCTTCCATTGTTTCCTATCTCAAAACATATTAATTCCCCTAGTTGCCCAAGCCAGAAATCTGAACCTGCCCTTATTTCCTCACAATGCACATTCAATTCGTCGCCAACCCTGTGGCTTCCTCCCTTTTCAAATCCAGTCCTTCCACTATATCCACGTTGACCTCTAAGGTCCTGTAGTTTCAGACCCACTTTTCCTGGGTAAGTGCCTAAGACAAAGCTGACACGTCATCCACTTCCCCTTATCTTTTTCCATGTATCCCCATCTGGCCCATATGTAAGTTTTACTGTCTCTCACCCAATAAGAATGTTAGTTCTAGGAGAGCAAGGAGTTACTTTGATAACTGCTATATTTGTAGGCCTTGCCATATAAAAGGTGCTCAATCAACATTTGTTGAATGAATGAACAAGATAGGTGGAACATGGGTCACCCAGGTCTATAGAGTTATGGAATGAGAATATTATCATAAAACAAATTAGGGACTGAAGGGAACAGCATGATCAGATTTGGATGTAAGAAAGACTGATCTAACTTCAGTAAGGAATAGAAGGGGGACAAAGAGACAAGTTGAGAGTGAGTGATTATATAAATATTAAGACAGGTGACAGTAATTTAGGCCTAGGGAACAAGCAGTATGAACAGGAAGAAGTAAATAAACTTGAGGGGATACTTAGAATCAACAGACCTTTAGCAACCAACAGGACAGAAGGAGTGAAAGAAGAGAGGTAAGGAAAAGGGATAAAGTCTAGGTCTGTGCCTTGAAATACTGAGTGGATGGTGCCATTTATTGAACTAGGGAACTTGGAGAGGCAGATGGCAGGTGTGCTGGGAAAAGTTTGTAAGCTGAGATGGAGGTGCTTCTGAAACATCCAAAAACAGATTCAGAGAAGTAGATAAATGGATCTCAAGCTCAGGAGATCTGTGAGTTGGTGACGGATTTGGGAAACATCAGCATGTTTTAAGGTGTCACTTGAAATAACTGTCATTTTTTTATGGTAAAAAATGGTTGAACATTGGCAATATTTTACACGTTCCAATCTACCAGAGAGCAATTTTAAATCTTGAGAGATGGCATAACTAGGGGCTGCGTGGCTAGTGTTAGTTTTTGTTAGTTTTGTCTGATGACAAAACCCCATGGAACACTTTAAGGACAAGCAGAAGAAAAGGAAGATGAAAACGAAAAGGTAGAAGTAAAAGGGAAACCAAAGTTTCAATGCCACCTTCTAACTTTGGTAGCTAGAGTTTAGCAAGTACTTAGAAGTGTGTTTTCAATTAATCCTCAACGGTTCCACAGACGTTGTCATTAGCTGTAACTACATACTTCAAGGGGCACCATTCACACTACATTCCATACGCCTGGAGCTCCAACATCAGGGAACACCACTCAGCAGAATATAATGTTAATGATGCTCCTTGGAGTTGGGTAAGGCGATGGCTCTGACCATCAGGAACCAGTAACTTTTGTAGTCCTGCTTGCATGAATCTAAGATGATCATAGATGTCACTAGCAGACCCAAGGCTCAAGCACATTAGCAAGAGAAAGGAAAGAAAAAGGCAGAAAAATTAAACACGATCAGAAAAATAAAGAACCTATGGTAAAGGGGTAGAGCCAATGCTCTCAGACATTTTGAGTTTCCGAGGCCAACTCACTTCTCTCTGGACTGCCGATAAGTATCCCTTGCTCATCACATGGACTTATTGTGACAAGTAAATCCATGCAAGAGCACTTGGTCAAGATTAACTTGATCTACACAAATACGAACAATGATTGTTATTAAAGGCTCCTTACTCATCTGTACAGTTTTGCCTAATAGTTTGGGAGAGAATGACTATATGAATTTAATTACTCCTCACATTTTTATACTGCTTTAGTGTTCAGTAGAATTTTAGACCCACTATCTTAATCCCTCACTGGCAAGGTTGGTACTGTTCTCCAAAATTTACAGAGGCCCTAATATTACGTTGGACCATATGAAATTGCCATTTTTAAGTCAAGAAATGGTCTAAGACTAGCAAATCCACATGGTTCACTCAACCTAACAGACTTCTAATGAGGCTGTTGGCATTTATAAGCAACATAACTGGCTGAGTTTAGAACTGAGGTCTTCCTATTCCTGACCTGATTCCCGACCCGTCTAAGCCTCTTCCACTTCTAAAAGGTGACTGAGGAAGCACATTTTAAAAATAGTATGTATCAATTTCTTACTTGGAAAGCAAGCAGCCAAAAGGCTAGATCTCTCAAGCTGGAGATTGTTGCTTAAAACCACATTGGCCTGTTCTCCAAGAATCTGCAAGTATTAAATAGTGACCCCTCACTAGGTCCACATAGTACCTTCCACGGGGGTAAGGAGACAGTGAAGAATAAAACATTTACATAGCTTGTACTGTATGCTACAGCACATCCCATGATTACTTCATCTGATGTTCATAACAACCACATGAGGCACACACCATGACTGTCAGTTTACACATGAGCTGTCTGAAGCTCAGGCAAGTTAGATGTCTGGCCCAAGGTCACACTGCTAGCAACTGGCAAGTCCGGCCGATGCAGGAGAACCCAGAGCTGTCCTAAAGTCCTATCCCTTCAAGTCAAGCTGCCTTTCAGGAAGTTTTTCACAACTAACCCCAAGTGAAACCTATGGTCAGTAGGGATGAAACGACACGCCCAAGGTCACACGGCTTACAAGCGACAGAATTAAGGATTCTAGAGCTCAGGTCCCACCCAGAGTTCGCCCTTGTTTTAGTTATTGTCCGGAGGGGGCAAGTGGGCGGATTCTGGCGAGATTCTGCGGTGGAGCTAAAGGAAGAAGGAATCTAATTGTTGCAGAAAGTGCAATGTGCTAGGTGAAGTCGGCGCCCTCGCAACATCCCGGTAAAAGGTTAAACAGCCGTCCGACACTGGCCTCAGGTCCCCGCCCGCGGAGCTCAGGTGTATCTTACAAGCGGGATGGGCGCGGCGCCTCCCTGGCCACCAGGAGACCCTGGCCCAGCGGATGGTCTTCCGCTTCCCTGTTCCTTGCCGGACCCGCAGCCTTTCCAGGTTACTCTCCTCGCACCCGCGCTCCTCCCCATCCCAGCGACACTCGGTCTCCACGCCTCACCCTGGCTGTGCCGTGGATGGCACCACGTCCCCTTCAACATCCACATCCGCCTCTTCAGCCGCCATGATGGGACCTAAACCCATCCGTCCTCCCGAGAGATCCCGCGAGAGGTGGAAGGATTGGGGTGGGGTCTCAGGCGTCACGGGGCGGAGTTGAAGCCTCGTCCAGCCCCTTCCGTGCAGTGGAGGCGGGGCCTCCAGAGAAAAAAAGGACCTCAGTAATGTGCACCTTGGTTCGTTGGACCCAGTGTGTAAAGTCCTTTGGAAGCAGTTGAGGCTTTCTTTGAAGAGATTGTGCTCTCGGACAAATTCTTGGCTCCTCACTTGTCTCATTGGTAAAATGGGAATAATGGTGAGTATCTGGAGTGCTGAAAAGTTCAAACCAGACCTGCTTTGAACAATGAAAGGTGACAACAATGAAAGACCCTTACCTGCTGCTGGTTTTCTTTTTTTCCTTTCCTTTCATTTCTTTTTTCTTTAAGGAAAAGGATCATTCAGCGATTATATTAAGTACTAAACAGTTTCTATTTTAAAATTCAAAAAATATTTAAGAATGTAACTGATTTTATAGAGATCTTTACAATTAATTAAAAATTCACATTCATAACCATTGATCTTTACAATAACCCAGTAAGGACTAGTATCATCAGTCACATTTTACAGATGAAGGAACAGGCTCAGAAAATTGAAATGACTGGGGCGTCTGGGTGGCTCAGTCGGTTAAGCGTCCGACTTCAGCTCAGGTCATGATCTCACGGTTCCTGAGTTCGAGCCCTGCGTTGGGCTCTGTGCTGACAGCTCAGAGCCTGGAGCCTGATTCGGATTCTGCGTCTCCCTCTCTCTCTCTCTGCCCCTCCCCCACTCAGGCTCTGTCTCTCTCTCTCTCTCTCTCTCTCTCAAAAATGAATAAACATTAAAAAATTTAAAAAAAAAGATTGAAATGACTATCAAAGGATATATAGCTAGTCAAAGACAGAGCTGGGACCAGAATCTGGGTCTTTTGACCCTTTACTGAGTGCTCACCCTCTACAAATCATGTTAGGAACTGTGAAAGATAAACACCATTTCTCTCAAAGAAATTTTGACTTCTCAAGAAATTAGATATTGGCCTTAAGTATTCATCTACCTTAGGGGCACCTGGGTGGCCCAGTGGGTTAAGTGCTGACTCTTGATTTTGGCTCAGGTCATGATCTCACCATGGTGGATGGGTTCCAGCTCTGCATCAGGCTCCACGCTGAGCGTGTGGCCTGCTTGGACTCTCTCTCTCTCTCTCTCTCCCTCTGCCCCTCCCCCTGCTCATGCTCTCTCTCTCTCAAAATAAATTAAAAAAAATGTTTTTTAAAGTATTCATGTACCTTAGCATTTATCAACTCACATTACTATAACTGTTTATTCACTTGTCTGCCTCTAGCTCTGAACTATGAATTCTTTAAGGACAAAGGCTATATCTGCTAGTCTGCATACTAGTCCTTATACCACCAACATTCAGCATGGTGTCTGACACGTCATAGATGCTCAATAAATATTGAAGTGATGAATGAATGAATGAATGAATGAAACAATTTAAGTGTGCTCAAGACAGACTTCTAACTGACCCAGGCAGCCTCTCCACTGTCATACCTCCTCATATCACTTTTTGCTAAGTTGGTACAAAGAACAGAGGACAAAATAACAAAATTTAACTGCCATATCTCTACAATTTCATAGTATGTTAAAAGTTTTTGAATTATCCTATGTTTAGATTTTTCGCATCAAAATGAACTTTTGTAATTATTCCAATCCCTGTAAATTTAGTTATTTGTAATAGCTAACACAAACATGAGAAGAACATTTTAGTTCATTATGATGCTCTGCTTTCCATAAACTGAAATCGAATGAATGTCAGAATAACTTTAGAGTAGAAAGGGAAGAGGATGACTTACAAACAGAGAGGATGGGTCATGGCTAGTATAATCACCTCCCATATCCCAGATATTGTGTAGGATAGAATCGCTTTTGGGCTTCCCAGGAAATCTGCAAAGTAAATATTATCACCCCTTATCCCCCGCCCCCACCTCATTTTAGAGTCAAGGAAACCAAAATTCATAGAGTTACAGTTATACAGCTGAGTACTCGAGGTGAGATTTCAATCCAAGTCTTTATCCCTCTATACCTCACTCTATTATATTCTAATTCACAACAAAAAGAATAGGGTCTTTTGGAATACTATGTGAACTGGTATTTTCTCATTTGGTTTAAGAATAAATTATAACCAGATACTTTTTCTGATCTCTTTGAGGTGCTTAAGTCTAGAAGTGAGTAGAAAGTATATTTTGAAGGTTGGAATCTTGTCTTGGGTTAACAAATTCTTTTTCTGTCCCCCATTAATACACTCTATTTCCTTCGTTGGTCCTAAAACAGAATTAGTAAGAGGTGCCATATCTGCAAATCCTCACAAGTGTTGTTAGAGGAACGTTCAGTCAATAAAGTGTCTGTCTCACATTTTAACTACATTGTGTTTGAATCCATTGGAGAGGCAGTTTATGGCTTCGTTTCTCCCCATTTCTGGTGAAAAAAGATCACTGCATTTTTATTGAAGAAGCAAAGTATAATTGCAATATTAATCCGTAAAAAGCTAGCATGTTCGCATTCATGCTAATTAGCTCAGATTTGTAAAGTGCTTTAAAAGCAGTCACACAACTGCTCACTAATGTTATTGTTATGTTATGATCCGAGCTGTCAGCTAAATGACTGCCAGGGATTCAAAAGAGTTCCCATCTGAAAAATAAAATGGCCAGTGATCAGATAGGAAAACCACTTTATCTATACAGAGGTGAGATAATAGATGAATGCAGACGTAGACTTACTTATGGGCTACACTTGGCAGGCAGTGGATATGGCTTGAATTGTTCCAGGAAAACAAGCTGCATTTTATTTTATTTTCCCTCCCCAGTTCCCTGAAATCACATAAGGTAGCTACTGAAAAAGCTGTTCTCAATATGTTGTAAGGAACGTCTGCCAATGCACTTCTTACATCTTAATTACAGTAATGTTACATCCATCTGACATTATTTGGAAGGGAAAGAAAAGATGCCAATATTAATGAGCTCCTACTGTGTGCCAGCCATTTTACATACATTATTTCCTCATAGCTCTTGGAGGTAGGGAATTATTATTTCCACTTACAGATGTAGTAACCGAGGTTCAGAATAGTTGAGCAATTTACCCAAGGAACGGTAGCTTATCGTTTTTTCCTGACATGGTGCTATCTTAGGTTAGGTTCTAATAGCATCATTTAGAATTGCATTTTTTCTTCTCAGCAACCCCCACTGAAAGGATTATGCCTCTTTCTTAACAGCTCCGGGAGGATGGGTATAGCTGGCCAGGCTTGGGTCACGTGCCATCCAAGAAGCCAGGTGGACTCAATTCCACCAGCATCACGTGGAATAAGGAGGCGCGGTGGCTCCCCGAGCAAAATAAGGGTACTGTTTCCAGAGAGAGGAAGAATGGAGGCTGGGTAAGTAAAACAACAGATGCCCACTATACTGCGCTGTGTTTCAAGTCCCCTCTGTTTCCTCAGGCCCTTAGTACAATCTGTTAACAGCTACAGGCTCATGTCAGCCCTACATCGGGCAAATTACTCAACCTCTCTAGGCTGTTGCTTCTTCATTTATAAAACGACCTATGAAATAATCTCCTCCAGAGGTAAAATTCTTTCATCACATTCTTATTCATTTCATGGGCATTTAGGAACATTGTTGTGGACAAAACGGGGATGGAATTGTGGAAGTTTGCATGGGGTTGTGTACGGTTGGCTGCTTAGTTAAGGACGGGCCATAAACAAAATATTCCCTCTGCCTGGAATCGGCAACCCTTCCCCCACTCCCAGCCCATCCACATTCTGGGGCGCTCTGCTGCTCTCTCACCCCCTCTCTCTCTTTCCCTCTGAAAGAGCTGGTTCTGACTCAGCTTTAGTCAACTGTTACCATTTTGGAACTCTGGCTCAGAGTTACCAGATCTCCTGATTTTTCTTTTAAGACAAGCCAGAAATCAAGATTAATTTGTGAAAAACAATTCAAATTAAAAAAAAAAAAAACAAACACTATTGAACCAAACAAACACTTATGTGGGCTGCATCTGACCTGCAGCTTGTGACTGTTGCCCTAAATCTTTCTTTCGCACTACATGTAACACTTCAGTGTTCTTATTTTTCACAGGTCTGAGTATGGCACTAGACTAAAGTCTTCTTAAGGGCAGGGAACATGTTTCTTTTTTTCTTTTTTAAAGAGAGAGCGTGTGCACATGCAAGTGGGAGAAGGGCAGAGAGAGAAAGAGAGAGAGAGAGAGAATCCTGAGCAGGCTCCGAGCTCAGCAGGGAGCCTGATGCAGGGCTCAATCCCATGACCCTGGAATCATGACCTGAGCTGAAATCATGAATCAGAGGCTCAACCAGCTGAGCCACCCAGGTGCCCCATGTTTCTGTTCCTCTTTGCATCCCTCGCTTGTAGCACAATGCCTGGCACATAATAAGCACTTAACGATTTTTTGTTGAATGAGTAAACCAACTACAAAGAATAAAGTCAGAGATTTTTCTTTTAATTGAATACAGAAAACTTACTTTATAAACATGTAATCAATGGATATTTTAAAGGAGAACTATATAAATAAATATACATATATACATACACACACACACATATATATATAACAGTTGCATTATGATCCTGACAAAAAGTACACATCCCAACAGAGATAGGAAAAATTATAAACTTAAATAGATTCCCAAAGTCCTTTCTCATTAGTGAAAGAGATATATGAAGATGTATGAAGTTCTATTGCCTGCCTATTTATTTTGTGCACTGCCTATACTTTTGGAGGGAATTGAGGGTAGGAAGAAGGCAAATAACCAAGTTGAAAGGAAAAGTTCATTCTGTGTTTATTCTGAAGGGCTGTTTAAGATGAAGTGTAAACCTCTCAGTTCTATAGCTCACACATGATTGAGTATGTGTACATAAAATCCAGTCCAATGTCCTTATTGTCTAGGTAGCTCACTTTCTTTCTTTTTTTTAAGAGAGGGAAACAAATCATAAGAGAATCTTCAAGGTTTATTTATTATTCACACACACACACACACACACACACACACACACACACACACAGAGCGCAAGTGGGGAAGGGGCAGAGAGAGAGACACACACAGAATCTGAAGCAGGCTCCAGGCTCTGAGCTGTCAGCACAGAGTCTGATGCAGCGCTTGAACTCACCAGCCATGAGATCATGACCTGAGCCGAAGTTGGACACTTATCTGACTGAGCCACCCAGGCACCCCTAGGTAGCTCCCTTTCTATATGAAAAGCCAGCTTCAGTGTTGTGTCCTTTCTTATATCTTCCTGACCATCCACATAAACCCCCTCCTCTGTGACCCTATAGCCACAAGTGTATGCTTGTGTCAGAGTGCCCATAACTCTGACCAGTAATTGTCTGTGGGCCTGCCTGTGTCCACACTAGCCTGGGACCTCCTTGAGGACAGGGATCATGTCCATGCTATCCACACCTATCACATAGTAGGTGCCCTATCAATGTTTGGATGAACGACATGTCCTCTATATTATGAAGCATCTTGTTATCTCAAACTTCAAGATATTTCGTTCAATTCAGTAAATGTTTATTGAACACCTACTCTGTGCCAAACACTATTCTGCATGCTTGGGATACGCCAATAAATAAAAAAGCCTAAGTTCCTACCCTGATAGAACTTATATATTAGCAGAGGGGGAAAGAAAATACACAATAGACATAATAAATTAATTATATATTTGTTAGAGGTGATTGAGTGCTATGGAACAAGAAAAAAAAAGTAGAGCAGGAAATGGATCCCAAGTGCTCAGAGTGGTGGAGTGGTGCAGGTTTTAAATAGGAGTTTCAGTGTAGAGCTGTTGGGAAGGTAGCATTTGAGCAGAGTCTTGCCAGGCTGAGGGAGGTGCCAAACTGATGTCAGGAGAAAGTGTTCAGGTGGAAGCAATGGCCAGCACAAAGATTCTGGGCAGGAATGTGCCTGGTGGAGGCCAGCCGGGGGGGAGAAAATGAATGAAGGGAGAGTAGGAGGAGAGGAGGCCAGACAGGTAACAGGACCACATGCTATAGAGCTTTAGGTGTCATTGTAAGGACGTTACTTTTCATTCCGAGCAAATCAAGAAGTCATTGTAGCAACCAGTGAGATTGAAGATAGATATTAGCCATGGCAACCAGTGTCATACAGATATAACCTGAGAGCACCGTGCGTCTCTCACTCTCTGCACCAGAAAGTGCACACATGCACAGTCTAGGAAAGCAAGGGTGTTAACACCCCATGAGACAAGGAGACAACAGATCACCAGTGGGGAGAAAATCCCTGTGGGATGGAGCCCCAGTTGGCCACAGAGTGGACCAGAGCAATAACTTACCCTTGCCATGACTTTCCCTCCTTTACTATTACGCTCTTTCCAGTCCTTCTTCATAATCCTTGGGACTACTTCCCAAATACACGAGTGTCTGAAGCCCTGATCTCAGGGCTTTTTTTCCTCAGGAAGCCCAAGATAAGACACTGTTGTTAGACCTGAGCTTTGAAAGTGGAGCAAGAGCTTTCCAAGTGTAGAGAGAGTGAAAGTGCACTCCAGGCAAAAGAAAACAAAATGCAGAAGAGAAGACAAGGAGGCATGGATGGTACGAGAAGACAGGGTGAGGGAGTTGCAGCAAACTGCTATGGCCAAAGCATGGGGTGTATGGAGGACATGAGCAGGAGAAAGCCAGTGGCAAGATTTGTTCGTTGAGAGACACCTGTCGGATACACTAGACTGAAAATATTGAAAAAATGGTACCCCAACGTTGTGTTTGTTGTTTGTCCCATAAGCATTCACATGGTTCTAGGGGTGACTGGCTGGTTCAGTCAGTAGAGTGTGCAACTCTTGATCAGGGTCGTGAGTTTGAGCCCCACATTGGGCATGGAGCCTACTTAAAAAATAAAATAAAATGCTATTAAAAAAAAAAGCATTAATAGTATTCTTCATCTCTAGGAAATCAGTGGTCCATGGACTGAGTAATAACTGTGAGCCATGCACTCAAGACAAAATTGAATATTTGGGTGAAAGACCAAATTCTGGAAACTAACACTGCTCTCAATGTGCATATTATCAGCAGGTACATAAAAGAAATTTACAGCCATTTTATTGTGACCAAAGGAGAGGGGATCCTGAAAAATTTCAAGGAAGTGAAGTAAATAGAAATGAATTATGTAATACCCATTATTATTAATTAAAGTTACATAAAATAGCAGTGCATTTTCATTGTTTTGTTATTATGAACAAAACAATTTATAAGTGCGTCTATCTTATTTACCCTTAATTACCCACTTGGACATAAGTTCTTCAACCACAACTACTCTTCCAGGGACGGATGGTACATGTCGGCTTGAAAGGAAATTTTGGACCTCTTTGTTTCAGCACTATGTTCTGTCTTGTGCAATAATTATCATATTTCATCGAATCTAAATTTCATTACCATGGATAGTAGCTATTCCCTTATTTTATGTGCCATTAAGAAAGAATAAGTGGTGTCAATTATATTTTGACATATTGTGGATTGTAATTGCATCCCGATTCCAGAGATTTGAGAAAACGTATCACTTAAAATTGATGCCTGCAATTTCATTCCACCCCCACCCCCCGATTGTGAATCCCAGGGTGGTGAACAGTGATTTGACTTGTTCAACCTTGATTCTTTCTAATACTTGATACAGTTCCTGATACGTGTATGGTTGATATGTGTTCAGCAAATGTTTGTTGGATGAAACAGAACAGATTTCTATGTATCCTTACCCTCCTTGGCATAGGAGAGTTCATGGGATTAAAATTTCATCATCCAGGGCGCTTGTCTGGCTCAGTTCATGGAACGCGTGACTCTTGATCTTGGGGTTGTGAGTTCAATCTCTGTGTAGAGACTACTTAAAAACAAAATCTTTAAAAAGAAATTCCATCATCCACCTCAGAAACCTGCAAAGTATCATGAAATAGACCCACTACGATTCAGCATCAACAAAAATATCATATTACCATCTTTTTGTTCATACTGACTCAAGATTTAACATGTGTGATTATCCACAATGTGTTTTATGTATGTTTGTTTCAATGCCATGGATTATGTTCTATCACATTCATAAGAAAACCAAGGACTTCTTTTAAAAAAATGGTTTAGGTAAATGTGGTAGTAAAAATAATTTTGAAAGTAGAGATATTGTGTTAATTATTTACATGTGAGGGTGTATTTGCACGGCCACATGCTATCCCTAACTCTTCCAACCCTTTGAAAGGATTTACTTGGATAGAAAAAAACTGGACATCAAGGAACTATTCACATACATTTTCTGTGGTTTTCATTTAAGACAGGAAGGGGTTTTTCAAGGTTTTCCACGCTTTTATTTGATTTAATTTCATGCTCACTGGAGCCCATTTCCATCACAGTCACCAACACCTTGAACTTGCTGTGATTTTCCTCTGTTAAGCAGCCCAGATGATATTCAGTAAGATTCTTGGACTCTAAGCCCCATGTCTTAGAAACAGACCTCACGGAATTAGTGAAGATTCTAGGGCATTCTTCTTACTGAGCTGGCTAAGCCTTTGAAAATATACTATGGCCACTCGGATTTGCAGCTTTAATGGACCTGCCGTGAGGTTCCAGAGACCTTGGAGGGCTCGGTGCCTGGGGTGCAGTGGTTACACCTCATTAGCCACAGAGCAGGGGCTGCCTTCCTCCCTTTCCCCTGTGGTCTACATCTTCCCATTCTGGCTGCGGGGTCTTGGGAAGGCAGCACAGAGTCACTGAACTGCTTCCCAGGGGAGTCCAGACAGACACACACCCACACTATGCTTCCCAGGCTGCAGAGATTTCATCTTTATTTCTCCTTTGTCTGCTCCCATAGGAGTTTAGGTGGATCCTCAGAATGGCAAAGGTGATGCTTGCTGGGGTAGACAACGAATGGTGGAGTGCAAAGTGAACAGGAGGGAATTCTGGCTTTGCATTTATTAGCAGGGTGCATTTGAAAGGTACTTGTTCCTGAGACCCAGTTTCACCATCTGTAATGGTGGGTCAGCATCCCTACCTCAGAGGGCTGTTGGAAGGATGAAATGATATGAAACAAAATGACCTAAAGATAATGGAAATGGAACAGCCCAGCCCAGGGTCTGGTGCGTGGTAGGTACTTAACAAACATGGCTGCCTCGGGCTACAGTCCGTCTAGGTTATCGCTGCGCTGCATACACACAGGGCTGGTTTTGACCCTAATGCCTGCTATAGGTCTGTGCTCAAAATAGCTCCTCCTTCAAATGGGCACTAGCCTGCCTGTAAGGTGTGGCTAAGACCACCAGCTACCGGCCTTTGCCACCTGCCCAGGGAGGAGAGCTCTGTCGTTTCTGGTCATCATGGCTCTGTGCTGTCAGTTGTGGCCCGAGATGAATATCACGGCCTTGTTGCTTACTTTATATCATGCAACCCTGCCCACATTCTCCCCACTAAATGAATAAGGCAGCCAAACTTTAAAGCTGCAGAATGATTAAAAAAAAAAAATCTGGGTCTCATAATTCCCTTTCAGGTTGTGCAAGCAGGAAGGTTTAAAGTCACACGAGAACGATTTAAAGGAAAAGACACACTTGTTTCTGTTCCCGGCAAACACAAGCAGCTTGTGCTTTACTGGTCTGGTTTTCTCAAATGATCTTTCTTACGGAAGGATCCATTACCCAGAGAGAGTATCTGTGTCGGGAATCTGCCAGCGGGAAAGTGACTCAGAGCAGCTCTGGAGTTCAGACAGCTGAGAGCGCCAAGCGGGCTCTGAGGCGTGCTTCCCTTCCGAGAGAGGCCGGCTTTTGATGTGCGTTTACCATGTCGTCATGTTCTACCCCGGGACTCCAAGTGAGGAAATCCCTGCTGCATTTGTTTTCTTCCCTTCAGGCAATATGACCCAGTCAACGGGTAAGGTCCCTGCTTATTCCCCGTCTTCTCTCTTCCTTTATCTTCCCTCAGCTCTTGCTCCCCCTTTCCCCATATTTCTCCTGCCTGCTCTCTTCTTTGGGTAAAATCCAAAGCAACGTGTCAACTCAGAGAGCCTAGCTTTCCGACTTGATCTCTTACAAACTGTGTGACCCGGAGCAAGTCACTTACCATCTTGGTATTTTTTTGAATATCTTGAAAATGGGGGAACCATATTTTTCACGCATCCAAGCATTTGCAAATCCACTTACTAATCAGGTATCTACTAAACACATTTGGATGCTAGACCCTGGACTGAAGATACAGGGGATGTGGTTATAAAGATGATTAAAATACAGTCCCTATCCACCGGGTGACCACAATAGAGTGGAGAATAACACTCTGCTCACAGTGTTGTTTCAAGAATTAAAGGAAATAATGTAGTTAAAAGTATTTTGTGAATGTATAGAATTGTCAAACCACTATGTTGTGAACCTAAAATTAATACATATCATTGTATGTCAACTATAATTCAATTAAAAAAATATTTTGTGAATGAAATAGTTCATTATGGGAAGTAAAGCTTCCTTTTAGTAACTTCTAAAACTTCTAAAATTTCTGCCATCAAAATATTTCCCTCGGGTTGACCCTAGACTTTCACATTCAATATAAAGTCCTGTTGGCACATGTGAGATGAAGCTCACATGGCCATTGTCTTACATATGATAGGCATTTTCCCTCTTGTGCAGAGATTTAAAGTAAAAGGGCTCATATACATGGAGATGTCTTCCTTTCTCATCGCCATGCATTGGCAGATCAGGGCTGCTGTGACAGCTCCTCCCTGGGTCACTCTGTGGCTCCCCTGGAGGGATCCAAGATGGCGACATATAAGACAGCTACCCATGTTACAGCTGAAAGTCAGCCAGCAAGGCAGAGGTAAGAGGCAAAGTGGAGGGCATGCCTCTTCCCTTTGAGAAGTTGCCCACCTCCTTCTGCTTATGTCCCATGAGCCAAAACTTAGAATTTGGTGACTCCACCTACCTTCAGAGAGGCTGGAAAATGAAGCCTTTATCCTGGGTTTCTGGCACACCCCACATCCAATCTCTCAAGTGTGTCCAGTGTCCAGCCCCTTCTCACCATTTCACTGCTTTCACTATGGTCCAAAGTCCCCGTTACTCTCCTTTGGAAGACTGTGATAGGGGCCTAACTGGTACCCCTGCTTCTACTCTTGCCTTCCCCTGAAATCTTCACTCAACACAGAATGATTCATTCAGAAGTCAGATTTTTAACTCTTCTACTCAAAAACCTTCCAATGGCTCATGAGGCTCTCTCGGATGGGACTCCTGCTACCTATGACCTCCTGCTCTCTTCCCTCACCTATTCCTTTTTTTGTCACTTTTGCTCCCTTGCTGGTCCTGAGGATGGCAGACACACTCTTGTGTGGGGCATTTTCACTGGCCATTCCCTCAGCCTGGAAAGCCTATCAGCTCAGATACTTACACGACTTGCTTCCTCACCTCCAAATCTTTGCTCGAATGTCGCCTTATCATAGAAGTCTACTATGACTACCCTATTTAAAATTGCAAGCCCCGTTCCCTCTCTCTGCACTACCAATCTACTTTATCTTGTTCTACATTTTCTAATATACAGTATACTCTCCTCGTTTACTATCTTTACTATTCTTTGTGCATCTTTTTTTGTTAGCATAACAGCTCCATGAAGGTAATTTTCTTAACTGATACATCCTAACACCTAGAACTGTGCCTGGTATCTACTAGATACTCAATAAACATTCTTTAAATATAAGATTGAATGAAAAGATGGAGTCAAACACAGTTCTGATGACATCATTTGAATGTTGGATCTACTGTGTCTGAAGCAAGATCATTTCTAGACTTCTCAGCTCCATGGGTCAAATGTTAATTTATCCAAGAAAAACTGTTTATTTAATTAAATCAGTTAGAGTTAAGTTTTTATTTGCAAGGCAAGAGCCCTGACCTCCACAGGGAGCTAATATAGATTGGGAAATCATGGAAGACCTCTCTGAGGAAGTGACATTTAAGCTGACATTTGAAGAATGAATAGGAACCAGCCAAACAAAGGTCAGGGAAGGAGATGGACAGTGCAGGGGAAACATTCCAGGATGGTGGGAGGTGAGAGCCCTGAGGCAGGCAGGAATTGAAAGCTGTCTGTTGAGATGAAGCCAAGAGGTGGCTGAGGCCATTATAGGGGCTTTGGAAGTATCAGGAAGTGTTTTTAATGGTATTATGAGGGCAATGGAAAGCCATTTTTGGATTTTAAGGAGAAAAGTGATATGACCTAGCATATTTTTCTAAAAGATCACTTTGGGTATTGGACAGTTAATGGATTATGGTGTGTGTGTGTGTGTGTGTGTGTGTGTGTGTGTGTGTGTGTGTGTTTGGGGGGGGGAGTATTGCCAAAGTGGGGGAGCCCAGGGGTCCAGATGGGAAATGGTAGTTGTTTGGACATGAGTCGATGAGAGAAGTAGATGAAATTGAGTTATATTTTAGAGGTATAATCAACAGGATTTGGTGACAGATTGTCTGTGGGGGTGAGGAAGAAGGAGGCAACAAGAATAACTCCTAGGTTTTTGGCTTGAGCGATGCTAGGATGTAGGTGTCGTTTACTGAGATGTGGAAGACTGGAGCAGGAGCAGCCTGAAGAAGAAGCCTTGGTCAGAGGCAGCCTGGCCTGATGCAAGATGCCTCTTGGCTGAGTATAGACAACGATTTCTTCCATAGTCAGGCACTAATGTCTTGAATATGCTGGACAAGCAATTTACTGCAGCACATTAAAATTCCTTTTCCATGAGGGAAAAGCAAGGACAGCACTGTATTTGCTTCATTTGTCTCTGCAGATAATGTGGTTGTTATAAATTCCCTGAAAGCCAGGACATGGTCCCAGTTAAGAGCTGGGTGATGCTGGGATCATGGTGTTAAGGGCGGCAATTGCCCTGGAGGTGTCTTCAAGATATATTCAAGATGGACCCATACAGACCTGTATTCAAGGTATAGTTAGAGGACCCCTTGCTGGGAAGGTTAAAGAAGGCCTCCAGCATCACCTGGGGAATCTGACTAGATGGTCTCTGTGGTCCTTCCAACCTTAGGGTCCTGTGATTCAATAGGTCAGCCAATGAGAAGGGTAATGGAAAGGAAAAGCTGGAAAGGATGAAGGAGGCCCCCTGAGATTAAACAAATTACTAAGTGGTCTTTAAGAATTAATTCATGTCCTCACACTAAGGAATTTACTCCCTCAGGGTAGTCTGCACTTTTGAGCCACCTCTGCAGGCTTATTGTCTTCCCAGTATCAAAATATAAATATACAAATGAAGGTTAAAATTTTGTAGTAACATAACAGTTTTGGAGTCTAAATTTAGGATGAAGCCAAGGAAGAGCATAGAGTTTATTGTTTTTGGAATAAGCAGGTTAGTTGTAGAGCCATACAGAGTGAAGTTTGAATACCTACTCTGTCATTTCCCAGATGTGTGATCTTTAACAAATGACTTAACTTCTCTTGGCCTCACTTTTCCCTCATGTAAAATAGAGGAATCTGTAGTTCTTGCCCCATATGATTGTTGTGAGGACCAACTGAAATTATGGATCCTGGCATGGAGTTAAATGCTCAATAAACATTAGCCTTTGAGCAGTTGGAGCTCATATGAGCTGTTTTATAAACATTTTAGAAAATATAGAAGAGTTTGAAAAAAGTATTTTTTATCACTTAGAACAGAGTTAACATTTTAAGGCTTTTTTTCTGTTTTGTTTTGTTTTGCTCTGTTTTGTACAATTTGTGTTACATTGTTATGCTTGTATTGAATTTTGTATTCTGCTGTCATGGTCTTCTTGGGCTGTTATAACAAAATACCATAGATTGAGTGGCCTGAATAACAGACATTTATTTCTCACGGTTTTAGAAGCTGGGAAGTCCAAGATCAAGGTGCTGGCAGATTTGGTGACTGGGAGAGACACTTCCTGGCTTGCAGAAGGCCACCTTATCCACGTGTCCTCATATGGCTTTTCCTTGGTTCATATTCCTGGAGATAGAGAGATGGATCATCTCTCTCTCTTCCTCTTTTCATAAAGACACTAATCCCATCATACGGGTCCCACTTCAAATAAATCCCATCATACGGCTCCTGACTTCATATAAAACTAATAATCACCCTCTAAAGGCTCCACCTCAAATACCATCTATCATATTGGGGACTAGGGCTTCAATCTAAGACTTTTTTTGGAGGGGGGGAGGACACAAACATTAAGCCCATAACATTTGCATTTTTTTTGTATCTTAACATTATTAGACCATTAGCATTCTTCCTATTTGTCTTTTATTGTTGTTTCCCCAATAAGGGTTTTATTATTTTTAAATTATTTTATTATTTTTAAATGTTAGGGGTGGAGTTGCTCTTTCTGTAGACATTTTCCTGTTGTGCAGTACGATAGAGAGAGGATGGAATTGGACTCATACAGACCTGTTTTCATACCTTGTTTCTGCCATTCCCTGGCTGTGTGATCTTAGGCAAGTAACTTAACCTATAGAGGCTTCTATATAGTAGGCTGCTTCACAGGGCTGTGGTGCGGCTTAACTAAGCTAATGTATATTGCAATCACCATGTTAATGCATTTTATTAGAGACTGATTTTCCACCTCCAGCAATTGTGTTGCCTAAGATTTTGTAAATAAGGTGCATGAAGGATGCAAAATGCAACGGTGAAATTTGCCCATGAGCTGAGTCACAAAAAATGTTCAAATTTTGTGCTTAAACTCGAATACTCAGAGGAGATGGCTATCAGAGGATGGTGTCCTCAGTGCCTCTGCTTTCCTCCCTCAGAAGAATGTGTATGTGTATATGCATTTCCTTGTTGGAACACGCATTACACAGCCTTGCCACTCTCTGCTCAGGTGCTCCATCACTAGATGTACTCCCTTTGAGGAAAGGGCTTACAAGGATCTCACTTACAGTTATATGTCCAGGGCTCAGCACCTGACTCGGTTCAGAGAAGCCTCCCAATAAAGACATGCGGAATGAATGACTGGATGGATGGATGGACGAATATGACTTACCATTGTCGTGGAGAGAAGGCAGAAAACCACCACATTTGCCACCTTAACAGAATTTCCATTCTCCTTCTGTGTCCTGAGCAACAAGAATGATTGGAAGCAATACAACAATCACTAAAAATAAATAAATAAATATTGAAGGCCCAACAGAATTTAATAAAGTGGATGCACACTGTCATCTTCCCAGGGGCTGAGGAAATTAGAAGTCATATTTGAGTCATGTACAGGATGTGATGGCAGTCTCCAGGGCTCTGTTTATCAGCTTGGCTTTGGTAGAAAGTTTTTGTCATGATCTTTGTGGGAACTAATATAAGCAAACCATCAAAAGTGTCAAGAGAAAACCAGAAACTTACTAACCATGATTATAATTGCTTTAGCTTGTTTGGAAGTTTGAGGAAATTAAACACATTATTAGCAATGTAGGCAAGAGTTCCATATCAGCAAGGGTACAGGGAAAGTAGGAAGCTGCTCCATACCTAACTATTTGCCCTACAGAATGTCAGAGCTATAAGGGACATTGGGGGTCTCTCTGAAGTGCCAGTCCCAATGCTCCCCACTAGTGGTTCTAACCCAGTTGAGTCGAAGAGAAGGAGGTCAAAATACCAGATCGAGACTGGAGAAAGTAACCTCAGCATGAAGCCAAATTGGCTTCCACTCACTTACCTACCCAGTCATAGACAGGCAAGATCAGTGAGGCAAGCAGCCTCCTCCCCACCCACCCCAGAACGGGCACTCAAATCACAGAGGAGACGGAAGAGAATGCTCATAGATCACAGAATGGGAAACAAGGGCAGCCCATGTGGGAAGAGCAACCTTAAACACTTTACTCCTGGCCAGTACAAGATTGTGGACTAATGTAGTTTAAATTATTGGCAAACCAGCAACCACTCATAAGTTAGGAATAGGCGGAAAGACCAGGAGTTGTACTCCAGCAGAATGTTTTTGGCTATCTACTGCTGTTTAGCAAACCATCCCATAATGCAGTGGCTAAAACAACAATACAGTATTTTTTGTTATAGTTCTGCCTGTTGACGGCCTTAACTGCGTGGTTCTTGCTTAGAGTCTTTCATGTGGCTATTGTCAGAGATAATGGCTGGCATTGGACTCATCAGAAGACTTCTTCATTCATGTCTGGCACGTGGGCCAGCTGGGAACTAGCTGGGCATCTCTCCTCCACTGCCTTCTCTATCTTGGGCTCCTCGAAGCATGGAGAACAGAGGAATCAGAAACTTACATGGCAGATGGCTTCCTCCACTGCAAGATTTCCAAGAAGCCCAGGTGAAAACTGCAAGGTTTCCTATGACCTAGCTTTGTAGGTCCTAGAACATGACTTCTGCTACATGCTGTGGTCAAGCAAGTAACTAAGACCAGCTCAGATTCAAGGGGAGGGGATCTAGATTCCACCTCTCAGTGAGGAGGATAGCAAAACATTTGTGACCATCTTTAATTTTTACTTCTCAGAAGTTCCTTCCTGGCAACAGGAGGGCAGGGAGATGGAAGCTAACAATTATTGAAATACTCTATGTCAAGGGCACACTGCAGGTATCACTGCTCATTCTCACAAAGACCCAACAAAGTTCAGTGTTACTATCCCCGTTTTACTAGTGAGGAAGCTGAGGCCCAGAAAGTGACTCTCAGGCAGTAGGCAGCGGAGTGAAAGACCAAACACAGTTAGGCCTATTTCCAAAATTTCTGTTCCTTCTGCTACACTACACTATCATACATACATTTGTTTTGAATCTCTCACTTTATGGAAGAGAAAACTGAGGGTACCTTAAATGCCTGTCTCCCTCTCTCTCTGTCCCTCCCCTGCTCGTGCTCTGTCTCTCTCTCTCAAAAATAAATAAACATAAAAAATTAAAAAGTAGATACTGCGACACATCTACATTTTAAGATGTACTCCATTAGTTGTTTTCAAACTGTGATGAAGGGCCAGTTTTTTTAAAAAAAAAATGTTTTATCTACTTCAAACTGATACTTTTGTAAAATATAACAAAACGGTTGCTGTAATGGGCAGTTGGGATAAAGGTTCCCAAAAGGTTACTCTTACTTTTTTTTTTTAATGTGGTTTTTTTTTTTTAATGTGGAGAAAGAGAGGGAGACACAGACTCTGAAGCAGGCTCCAGGCTCTGAGCTGTCAGCACAGAGCCCCACGTGGGACTCGAACCCACAGACCATGAGATCATGACCCGAGCCAAAGTTGGACGCTTAACTGACTGAGCCACCCAGGCGACCCAACTCTTACTTTTTTTTAATGTTTATTTTGAAAGAGAGAGGGAGAGAGAGAGAGAGAGAGAGAGAGAGGGAACACACACAGGGGAGGGGCAGAGAGAGAGGGAGACAGAGAATCCCAAGTGCAGAGCCTGATGTGGGTATCGATCCCATGAACCGTGAAATCATGCCCTGAGCAGAAAACAAGAGTCAGACGCTTAACGGACTGAGCCATCCAGGCACCCCAGTTACTATTACTTTTTGTACGTAACTGACAGAGGACAAGAAAGTTTGTAGATGAGCTCTGGTGGGTGGATCCCATTTTGAGTAGCACTGTATTAGATCAATTAATGTTCACAACTCTATCAGGTAGGTATTATTCAGAGTACCCATATTATAGGTCAGGAAGCTGAGGCACTGAGAGATTTAGGGATTTCCCAGTGCTCTGCTTCAGATCCAAGCATTTTGGCACTGTCCATGCAACCCTCTTGGCTGTAATGGATACAGAATAAGATTTATAGTACCTCTAGAACATGAGCAGTGCGTTGGAAGAAATGGATAAATAATAGGTTAATTACTTTTTTATCTTGATAAAATTTTTATCATTGAGTAAAAATTTAGGGACAAGACTGTCACCCCGTTGAAATTGCCCTCAGCTCCAGCTTTTCAGGAATTCTCTCATTTTATCTCCACACAAACAGCGCAAGTCTTGAAACCATGCAAACCTCCAGTTCCTCATTCTGTCTGACGCTTAACCGGCCCTCATTTTGAAGAGGCCTGGGGGATGGGGGGCAATGACACTTCTTATCTCCAAGTTCAGCATCTTTTCGAGGACCATTTGCACCCCTCCTGAAGGAGTGCGGAGGGACACGACAAGTACTTAATTAGCGCATCTGTTCCCATGTCTGCTCGGTGAGCAGCCTGCGATCACAAACAACTCATTTAGGGGCACGTCAGTCTCTCCCCAAGAGGTACCACCCCCACACCATTTGTGGACCACACACTCTGGTGTGTGAATCACCTCCTAGGATGAGTGTCTGTTGACTCACTACTTGAGAGAGCTTCCTATTGAAGCAGCAGTTGCCCTAAAGCCTTGGAAAGAGAGCAAAACAACTTTTGAAGGAAATGAACAGTGTCCCTTTGTCAGCTGTGAAGCCATTATAGCTGGAGATGGGCCTCACTTCCCATTGGCAACAGCATCCACGTTTCTGCAGGCTCCTGAGGCCCGGGCCTGCCACAGCTCAAGGGGCAGCTTCCTGAGTGCCCCCAGTGGTGCCATTCAGAGGCTCTGAGACTGAATATTTAAGGGAGACATTTATTGAGCACTTACTATATGCCAGGCACTGTATGAAATAATCAACATACACTATTATATTTTGTTCTTAAAACAAACAATAATGTGAGGTAGATGCAATTATGATTTCTACTTTGCAATTGATTTAAACTGAGGCATGGAGTGGTTAAGAACCTATCAAAAGTCAGACAGCTGGAAAAGTGAAAGAAACAAGGCTTTTTGGCTCTAGAGTGCTTGCTCTCAAGTGCTGAGCCTTAGTGAGCATTCAGCATTGGCACAGGTGCCTCATCACCCGGAGAATTCTTCCACATTTATTGAATGCCTGCTTTTGCCTCACTTAAGCTACAGAGTGATGCAGAGAACATGGCATCACACTGGTCTGAGGACTTTGACCTTCATAGCATCAGTACGCCCACCTTGTGTTGGGATCCAACATCCTCCTTACAGAGGCTAGGGGAAGAACCAACAAGACAGTGGATCAAAAACACCCTTTGCGGGCCGGGCTCATGGTAAATTCTCAACACATATCACTCAACCATCCTTTTTCAAGACACACACGAGAAACTCAAAGAATGTGTAGCTGTATGAACAATATAGACACATGATAAACTTCGGGAGCGATTAGAAGTCTAGTGGAAACATGTTGCATTTTAGGATAATGCAAATGGGAATTGTGATGAGCTTATAATTTTATGTGTCCTATCTAAGTTAGCCCTAAGAATCCTGTGAATTTGGTTTTATTTTGCCCACTCGATAGGTGAGGACACTCTGTGTACATGGTACCAAAGAAGAAAGTATATTCCGTGAAAGGTAGAACTTTGAGATGCATAATTGTAGACATTGTTTACTGGGTATCTACTATATGCTAGGTATGTTAATACACTCCACTGAGATCTCGCAATGGAAATTATCACTCACAATTTATAGTGAGGAAACGGAAGCTAAGGGATATGAGGACGCTTGCCTAAGGACTGAAATCTAGCGTGTGTCAAAACTTATTTTGAGTCAATGGTATCCAAGCAGGTTTAGTATCATTTTTTTTTAAATTTTTTTTCAACGTTTATTTATTTTTGGGACAGAGAGAGACAGAGCATGAACGGGGGAGGGGCAGAGAGAGAGGGAGACACAGAATCGGAAACAGGCTCCAGGCTCTGAGCCATCATCAGCCCAGAGCCCGACGCGGGGCTCGAATTCACGGACCGCGAGATCGTGACCTGGCTGAAGTCGGACGCTTAACCGACTGCGCCACCCAGGTGCCCCGGTTTAGTATCATTTTGAAGTTTGTTTCAAGGCGTCCATATTATCTGCCCTTTGAGCACATTTTATGTTGTTTAGTCCTCCAGATATGTCATGATGCAAGTAAAATTCAAGTATTTCTGGGTTTCTTCTGGAAAACAGGCTTGAGAGTAAAGGTGGTGGCTGAACACATCTGTGAATGCCAAGGCCAAGAGATTGACAATGGGTGAAATGCTTCACAAGCCACATTTGGTGCATCAGCCAAGGCTGACTCAGGCACAGGGAGAAGGTGTAGGACTGGTGGAATGATGAGAGTTCCATCTTTTCAGTTGGTTCAGTTGGTTGCAAGTTTTCTGAATCTCACTGCCCAGCTTTGGTCAACCCTAAGTATGGATCCCTCCAGCACAGTGATACACAAACTTGGCGAACATGTTTGACCCAGACAAAATCCAGAAATTGGATGGAGTTAAAGTGCTGGCTCATCCATTATAGCTGAGATTTTGTGTCATCAGATATATTTGCTATCCAACCTATGACATGTTGCCACATGGGCAGCAGTTTGAGACGTTCAGCGAAGTTGAACATGAGGCTTGGTGCTGTTACCAGGTTGAATTGCCTGCAGAGATATGCTTCCCCCCCCATGGAAAATGACACCTGGGTTTGGCGAAATAATTTTTCTTTCTTGTTTTACTTACCATCTAATAGATCAAAAGTTTACGAGAAGACTCTTGGGACACCCTTCCACTATATGTGTGAGAGTCTGGATTTGAACCCAGGTCTGTGTGACTCTAAATGCCTGTGTTTGTCTTACATAGCTTTGCTCTTCTCTGACAATGTGGTGTTTAAGCTGAGTTGTGACGCATGGAAAGGCACTTTTCCAGATGGATTAAGAGGCAAAGGGCCTTGTAAACCGCGGGCACAGAACATATATGAACAAGACCCTGGAGTTATGGGCTGAAGTGCCAAGACGATGTAAGGTTACACAGATAATGTAAGGGAGGACTTGCTCTCTGAAGTGTTTGAGAAGCACCTGGGTGGCTCAGTCAGTTAAGTGACTTCTGTTCAGGTTGTAATCTCGTGGTTTGTGAGTTTGAGCCCCACATTGGGCTCTGTGCTGTCAGATCCTCTGTCCGCCTCTCTCACTCTGCCCTCCCCCTTTCTCTCTCTCAAAAACAAATAAAAACATAAAAAAAAATAAGGGTTTGAATCCATTGAAATATGTTACTTTCCATTAATTCATTCATTTGGTAATTCAAAACATGTGTATTGAGTGTCTGTCTCCTATATGCCAGGTAACATTAGAATTAGAATTGAATTAGAATTGGAAATAACTAGAAACCTTTGTCAGAATATCACTGCTCCTTATATCTAGAATTTCTTCTCCTTTTAAACAAACAAGTCTATAAAATGTTATCTCATAGGCAAACTAGCAGCAAAAGTCTTCTTTGAATGAAGCTGGTCTTTGAGTGAAATAAACCATGAATATTTATAATAGATTAAAGGCAAGCACATAAAATAAATATAAGCAGAAATAAATCACAATACCTTTGGACTGGGAAGGATCTTGGTTCTTGGGTGGTTCAACTTGTTTATTCTGCTGAAGCCCAGAGATGAAAGTAACCACTCAAGGTCTCTTAATCACCTGTACTGGCTCCATTCTCACTGCCAGGGTCTTACTTCAAAGTCTCATCAATTTATTTTTTAAGTTTATTGATTTACTTTGAGAGAGTGAGCAAGAGAGGGGCAGAGAGAGAGAGAGAGAGAGAGAGAGAGAGAGAGAGAGAGAGAGAAAGGGAGAGAGAATCCCTAGCAGGCTCCGTGCTGACAGTGTGGATGTGGGGCTCAAACTCATGAAGAACTGTGAGATCATGACCTGAGCTGAAATCAAGAGTTGGATGCTTAACCAACTGAGCCACCCAGGAACCCCTATGTCTCATCAATTTTTACCTGGATTATTTCAATAGCCGTCTTCTTCTTCTTCTTCTTCTTCTTCTTCTTCTTCTTCTTCTTCTTCTTCTTCTTCTTCTTCTTCTTCTAATGTTTATTTATTTATTTTGAAAGAGAGACAGAGAGATGAGTGGGAAGGGCAGAGAGAGAGAGAGAGAGAGAGAGAGAGAGAGAGAGAGAAAGAATCCCCAGCAGGCTCTGTGTTCTCAGCATGAAGCCCAACACAAGGCTTGATCACATGAACTGTAAGATCATGACCTGAGCCGAAATCAAGAGTTGGGGGCCTGGGGCACCTGGGTGGCTCAGTTAGTTGAGCATCTGACTTCGGCTCAGGTCTGATCTCACTGTTTCTGAGTTCAAGCCCCGCATCGGGTTCTGTGCTGACAACTCAGAGACTGGAGCCCACTTCAGATTCTGTGTCTCCCTCTGTCTTTGACCATCCCCCACTCACAATCTGTCTCTCTCTCTCTCTCAAAAATAAACATTAAAAAAAAAAAAAAAGAGTTGGGCACTTAATCGACTGAGCCACCCAGGGACTCCGTATTCCAATAGCCTTCTAACAGATTGCCCTGCCTACATGCTTGTCTCCTTCCATCCTCCACACAGCAGCACAGAGATCATTCAGAAAAGCAAATGCCTTCTTTTACTTTGTTCCTCAAAACCATTCAGTGTTTCCATATTGCCTCGAGCTCTGCTTCTCGAATTGTGGTTTGTGACTGGGTCCAGACAGTGCTCAAAACCATAGGATAAACAGCATTACTCTAGAGTGTTCATTTTACTTGATGGCCAATAATTACAAATAGTATTTTACATGAAAACACTATAGCTTAATATAGATCAAGATGAAAACTTTGGGTGAGTTTAAAACATTCAAAGAATTTTTTCTTGTAGGAGCTGCTGTCAGAACCCATGGGAGTCCAAGTTTATCCTTTTCTGCCATTAGGGATGTTTTAGTGGGAAAAGTCTATAATGTCCTAGACCCTAGGATAAATTCCAAGTATCCTATCCTTGATTTCTCCAGGATCTATTCATTTGTGTCTTGCTACCCTGTTCTGTCTAATGGGTCCCTTGAAACTCTACTCACCAACCATCCCTCACCATTTAAAACAACAGCTACGGTAGCCTTCAGGATGCAGTCAGAATATGAAATCACTGTAGATATCTCAAACAGGAATTAATTTTACATAGGAAATTAGATGCCTGCAAAGCCGTTAGAAGATTCCAGGGAAAAGGTTAGGAAAACCACTGCCAGTGTTCAGGGAAGCAGGATGTATAGGAATTGCAGCAAAGTGGGTGATTTTCAAGAGGATTCCTGGCAAGACAATGGCTTTTGTTTCTCTTCTGCCTTTTAAATTTTGCAAGTATGCCTCTAATCCAGACTCTGTGTTATGGACTAAACTGTGACACCCCCTCCCATTCCCATGCAGAGGTATTAATACCCAGTATCTCAGAATGTGTGTATATTTGGAAATAGGGCCTTTAAAGAGGTAGTGAATGTAAAATAAGATCTCATGAGTGTAACAATCCAGTATGATTGTCCTTTTATAAGAAGAGATCAGGACACAGACACACAAAGGGAAGACCATGTGAAGACCCAGCGAGAAGGCGGCCATCCCACGAGCCAAGAAGAGAGGCCTCAGAAGATGCCAACTCTGCTGCTACCTTGATTTCAGACTTCTAGCTTACAGGACTGTGAGAAAATACATTTCTGCTGTTTAAGCCACCCAGCCTGTGGTACTCTGTTATGGCAGCCGGAGCAAACTAACACAATCTGAGAGTACGAATTTTATAAGATAGAGTTGCTAAGCTTCCAACCCCCATGTTATAAGGAGAACTTAGAAGGGCAAAAATGGTCCTGAGTTGCCAAGAGACAATCTGGCACAGCTGGCCTCTGTTGGGCACATGCTGAGAATCAGGCATGGCATGAAGCACTTTGCACATGTTATCTCAATTTAGTCCTCAGATCTACCAATTTAAAGTAATTCCTTCAGCCACGCTGTGATGTACAGGTAGGAAAAATGAGGCTCGGAGAAGTTACTTCTCTACGGTCACCCAGCTGGTCTCTGGTAGTGAGACTCTGGGGCTGACCCCTGCAGACTCAGTCATTTCATGGCCTGGCTGCAAATGTGTTTTCCTCACTTGTCTACCCAGGGAACATCTGTGGGTCCTTAAGTTTATGTCACTTCCTCTGTTCCCCTTTTTTATCAGCGTCCCTATTCCCCACCCAATGCCACCCTCCTTCCTCCCCACAGAGCACACCATTTCCTCATTTATTCCCCCACAGTAGTATCACATATGGACTTCTATATTGCACCAAATAGTATCAAAGACCAGAAATGGCCAATGATGGGAGAATGAATAAGTAAACTATGGTGTATTTACTTGACATAATATTATGAAATAATAATATTATAAAAGTATATAATTATAGAAGTCAGTATATGATTGTAATGAAGCTTATAATAATTTTAACGACAGATTTGTTTTGAATAATCCTAAGAGAAAAGGCAAGATTTAGTGGGATCATATGTACTTAAAAAAATAAAATAAAATCCTAAACAGAAGGGAAAAAAAATGGGAGGAAATACTCTTAGCCATGGTTATCTTTGGGTGATTTTTTCCCACTTACTCTTGTTACTTATATTTTGCTTCAGAATTAGCTACAATGGAAATGAAATATATATATATATATATATATATATATATATATATATATATATATAATGGGCTTTTGAAAAATCTGCATCCTCTACTAAAGAATGTTGCTGCCTATCCCCTTATTTTCTGCCGAGGGACACCGTTCAGAAGAATTCTCTGTGATGGGGAGAGAAAGGTCCACGGTATCACTGAAGCATTAAGAACATGGAGACTCAAGACAGGAAGCCAAAGACCAAGGAACTTTGGGTCCTTGTTTTTCTCCCCCACAAGGTAAGTGGCAGCTCCTGAGGGCCTTCCCAGAGCAGCCTGGGCAATGTTGCTATATCTGTGGTGCCTGGGGTTGTAGGGAACTAAAGCCACTAGACCCTGCCCGAAACTGGCCCCATCTTGAATCTCCTCTAAAACCTCCCCAATAGTCTTCTAGACTTAAAATACACCTAGCAGTAATGAGGTCACACATTTGAGCCAGCCATCCCTGCTCCCTTGCCTGCAGCCAATTAAAGAGTTCGGCCAAAATGTATTCTTCTTCTGGCCATAGTCCTGGTTCACCCAAAATAAGGCTTATTCTTCATATGATACCCTCTATTACTCCATGCAAAACCTCTGTAGATTTGGGTTCATGAGACCAGAAATTATGTCTGTTTGGCTGCTGGCTGTGACTGCACGCAGCATGTGACACAGAGCAAGCACTCAGTAAACATAGAATGAATGAACAAGTGAATGAGTGAATGAATGAATATGGTCCGGGAATCTTGTCTTCTCCAGGCCAAATATCCCCAGTTCCTTCAACAGGTGTCCTGTGAGGTGGTTCCTGGACCCGACTCCACTTTCTTTTGGATACCATCCAACATGGCAATGCTCTATTCAAATGTAGAATCAGCAATCCACACAATAGTTCTAGGATGGTTTGAGTGGTGCATAAGTCACAGGAACTGTAACTTGCCTCATTTGGAATAACCTATCTTTATGATGCAGCTCAAGATCTTAATAGCTGTTGACAAAGCCACTTACTTTTTTTTAAAAATCTGGGCTATGTTTTTCAGGTTTAAGGCCATGGTTGTAAATCCCAGCAGCACTGTGTCCCTACTTTGAACATTCAAGATACTCTGCAATGTAGTGTAAAAGACCTGGACTCTAACCATTAGAGTGATTCTAACTAATGTTGGGTACCAGGCTCACTCTGGGCTAAGCATTGTGTTAAGTGCCTCACACACATATTTGCAATTCATGCAGTAGGGGGATTGAGGCTTAGGAAGGCTAAGCAACTTGCTTAACCTTGTCTCTACCATTTAATTGCCAAGAAACCTCGAGCTGGTCACTCAGAGTCTGTGCTTCATTTGCCTTATCTGTCAAATGAAAATAATAATACCTGCCTTTGAGTGTTATTGGAAGGATTTATTAAAAGGATGCAGTGAAAGTAACTATTAAAACCTACAGATTTGCAACACATTATTATAGGGCTCTGATTTTCTAGTCTTGAGACCTAGACTCCAATTTCCTCTCCTTGCCTGAGCATTCCAGATTGCTGTCAGTTGATGTAACAAATGTTTTCTTCCTTTCTCGAATCCTGGCCTTTTTGTAGATTAAGAGTAATTACTCCCAAATGGATACATGAAAGTCAAATTTATGCCTAACATACATCAAGCCATCCACAAATATGCATTTATATTTTATTTATTATTCTTCATTACATCTATTTCAAGTGAAAACAAACAAATCCACTCTTCCCAAGTGTTAAATGATCTCAGACCCAAAGGCATCTTTCTGCATTACTCTTCCAGCAGAGGGCACTGTTTCTCTATAAAGCCAGTGGTCTTCTTTCAAACAAGATCATCGGATTTTGCAGAGGGATACAATTTCCCTGAGACCCCAGAAATAAATGCACAGCAAAGTACTAGGAATGAAAAATAGGAAAGATGCCATTTGAATCTACTTCCCAAAGAGAATTTTTAGTTAGTGCATGAGTGCCAATGTTTGTGTTTCATATTGGGTCAGTTTCCCTCATTTAGAAATCACAGAATGTGATTAATCCTTAGAGACCATTTAGCTCACAGATCACAAAGAAATAGCATGTGGGCTAAATTCAGTCCACATTCATGTTTTTTCCCCTACATTATATTATCATCATTATTAGTATTATTATCAGACTAACATTAGTTTAAGCAGGAGATTGAATATAAAATAAAGACTTCTTAGCATTTCTTTGAAAATGAATCAGAAACTCTCATAACCCTGAGCCCACAGGCCACCACAGTGACAATTGGCTGGAATTCAACAAATTCCACCCTTTTGGACAGGGCATATTTTTGCTCTTTCCCTATAGTCCCTACCAGCCTGTCCCGTGGGTGTACATCATCTACCTAGACCGAAAAGTACTTGAGTTTGCAACCTTCAGATTCTGGTCCAACTTCTTCATGCTACCAATGGGAAAAACAAAGCCCAGAAACACGAAGGCCCTTGCTCAAGGTCATACCACAAGGAGGTGCCAAGACCAGGCTAGATACCAGGCCTCCCAGTAGGGCTTCTCAAAAATGAAGATTGGTCTTGACACTTGCCCATGCAAGCTTCAACCCTTTCCTCCTCTCTCAGAAGGCTGGTGCTCCCCAGTAGGTAGGTGGGACCACAAGAAGGTTCCAGACAGTGTAAGATGCAAGGTGAGGCTTTGGAGGGCAAAAAGAGAGAGGGGACACTCAGTTTTGCTTCTCAGACTCCTGAAGAAATCAGGAGTGGAGGGGACAGGACTTGGAGAGCACAGAATCAAAAAGACTTAGCTCCTCAAAATGTCTGGTCTTTGTTTCCTCATCTTAAAATGGAAGCACTATTACCTTGTGTAGTTTGCATGAAAATTATTCATTCTGTGAGTAGAGCATCTGTGATCCCTTCAATTATTGACTGCCTACTAGACAGAAGTGTTAAGGTCATAGCCCTGCCTGGAATGTGGGGAGTCCTCAGTAAATGGCAACAGTTATTGAGGAGGAACAGGGGAGACAGGATCTTTGTTACTCCGTGCAGACTCTATGCCTTTGACCTCAAGCCCTCCACATTCCCTTAGCTTTCTTCCTAAACCAGTGGTTCTCATCTTGGCTGCACATTAAAATTTCTCGGGGTGCTTTTGAGGCCCAGGCTGCCTCCCAGACCAAGTGAGTCAGAATCCCTAGAGGTGGGATCCAGTCATCAGTGCTATGTAAAGTGGCTCGTGTCACTGCAGTGTGCAGCACAGGTGAGGACCACAGTCCTAGATCCTCTCCATACCTTGCCACAGCTCCAACCCTCTTCCTTACCTAAGAACCACCCTCGGTATGCAGTTCCCTACCTCCAGTCCTGCCCCTGCCCTTGGACTCTGGGTAGATTAATTACACCCCTCCGAGCCTTCTTTTCCTCTTCAGAATAACAAGAGTGTAGAGGAGACAGTTGGTAGCTTACCGGCATCCATGACCTCCTTTTCCTCTCCAAGAAGAAGGCTGATTTTGGAAGCCAACCAGCTCCAGGGGTAGGCCTGGTTGGCCTAAGGGTTATTCAATCATCCTCCTTTAACAATGATTGGTTTCAGGATGAGACTGTGGACCCACACCTGTTAGATAAGATGTGACAAGAGGCTTCTAGGAAGTGTTTTACTTGCTCTTGAAAAAGAACAAGAAAGGCACCTTGTGTTATCTTGATTTGACACTTGAAGCTGCTGCCATCATCTTGTGACCAGCCAGAGTGCTAAGGCAGCACAGGGGCACAACATTTAAAGATGAATTTTAGCTCGAGGGGCACCTGGGTGGCTCAGTCGATTAAGCGTCCGACTTTGGCTCAGGTCATGATCTCATGGTTCATGAGTTCGAGCCTCACATCAGGCTCTGTGTTGACAGCTCAGAGCCTGGAGCCTGCTTCAGATTCGGTGTCTCCCTCTCCATCTGCCCCTCCCCCACCCCCCTCAAAAATAAATAAACATTAAAAATTTTTAAGAAAAAGATTAATTTTAGCTGGAGTTTTTAGAAGATTAAGTTACAAGGATGGTGAGTTGAAAACTAGTATTTACTGAGTCCCTATCATGTTCCAGATCGTCTATTACATCCAGTATGATATGTGCTTGCTCATGTAATTCTTACAACTGTGGTCTGGCATGATAAAGTACTCAGCCTATGGAGTTAGATCAATTGACTTTAATTTTAGCTCCATCTTTTAGGAAAATGGCTTAAACCCCCTAAACCTCAGTTTTCTTATCAGTGAAATGGGAATTATGGAATCTATACAGCATGGGATCATTGGAAGGATTAAATAAATGAATTAGGTAAACAAAATAATGCATGTAAATAATCTAGCGCACCATTAAGACTCTACAAAATCCAGGTGTTACGTTAAAAAAAAAAACTCTGTAAAGAAGGTTATTACTATTATTACTGTTCCCTCCATCCACTCCTTACATATGAATAAAATGAGAACCACAAAGCCCATTGACTTGCCTAAGAATCCACAGTATGTAAGTGGCAAAGCTGAGGTTTAAACCTAAGAATTCTTACTCCTCATCTGTTGCTTGTGCCCTTCCTCTCTTCTCTGCCTGCCAAGCTGGTTGAAGAAATTCCAACATTCTCCAGCAGAGAGTGGTGCCTGGGGAATTCTTCCACAAACACAGGTTTGCAAGCAAACCAGGTGAAACGGAGAAGCTGAGCCTGAGGCATGGATATGACTGAATAGCCGTGAAAGGCAAGGAGCCCTTCAGCAGGACACTTACTCGGTTTGCAAATAACAAAGGATCATAGGACCATAGACTATCAGGGTTCAAAGAATCCTTTAGAGATCAAATAACCCAATCCCATTCCATGTTAGAATTCCAAGTTGATCACCCCTTGAAATGGGGGCTTCCTACTTTCCAGAGCAGGGCAGTTTTAATTCTTAAAAAGTTCTACCATTTGTTGAGACAACATTTGCCTCCCTTGAACTTCTATCCATTGTTTTAAAATTCTCATTCTTTTGCTACATGGTAAATAGCCCTTTGGAAACATGGTGATGACAGCTCATTCACCTGAGTCTTCTCCTTCTAACCTCCAAGCTCCCTCCTCCCCCAGCTTTCTCAACTGATCCTCTAACAGTTCCAGTTGTTTCCAGTCCCACCACCATCCGGACCCCTCTTTTGATATAAGGAAACAGAAGTGGAATCAATACTCAGGGAATAATTTTCAAACACTCAGAGCTGTTCAACAATGGATCAGAGGTTGATTTGCAATATTAACGCTCGTATGTAAATTACACCTAGAAAAACATTGGGTGAGGGGGAAACAATTACCTCATGTGGTGGACATCTAGTTTTGTTTGTTCAACGTCCATACTATCTCCTATGGGACTAGGATTAAAATTCACTTGGGTGAAGGGGCACATAGGTGGCTCAGTTGGTTGAGCATGGGACCCTTGATTTCGGCTCAGAGCATGATCTCATGGGTTACGGGATAGAGCTCTGCATTGGTCTCCCCACCAAGCATGGAGCCCGCTTGGGATTCTCCGTCTCCCTCTCTGCCTCTCCTTCCCCAAAATAAATAAATAAACATTAAAAAAATAAAATTCAGTTGAGTGAATGGTGAAAGTCCTTTGGATACAGTCTGGCTATTGGACAGTTGGCAAGGCGCCCTACTCCTCTCTAGCCATAGCAGAAACATGGCCCTTATTGGGTTGACCAGAACTTCCCTTCCTGATTGAGCATGTGAGTGGTATGAGCCACTGGTTGCCACAGGGGCTCTTGGACAAGCCGCTGTGTAGTTCCTGCAAAACCCCTGGAGCAGCTTACTTCCTCTTCCTGTCTTTCTAACCCTGTTTCCCCACTTTGCTTTTGAAATTTTGAATTCCCTTGTATTTGCCAAAAAAACTCCTCTCTGGTATGTGTTAACCAGATGCAGTTTCTGTTGCTTACAAGTAAAGACTCCTGCTTTACATGGTAATGAAATAAGGGGACAAATAATCTTATGGAATATTAGTTAAAAAGTCTCAAAATATAAATAAAAATAAAAATAGTATTTACTCTATATTATTATAGTTTTTGTATATGCTATATTTATTGTGTATAATATATATGTATGATAAATATATTTTTTTAATTTTTTAAATCTTTTTTATGTTTATTTATTTTGAGAGAGAGAAAGAGAGCACAAGTGGGGGGGGGGGTGCAGAGACAGAGGGAGAGAGAGAAAGAATCCCAAGCAGGTTCCACGCTGCCAACACAGAGCCCAATGTGGGGCTTGAACTCATGAACAGTGAGATCATGACCTGAGCCGAAATCAAGAGTTGGATGCTTAACTGACAGAGTCACCCAGGCACCTCTTTTAATTTTTTTAAAATTAAGTTTTTATTGTAAGGTAACATGTGCCCATTGTAGAAAATTGGGAAAATACAGAAAATCACATATTACATATTACCTATATAAAATTATTACTTGGCTGCCGAAAGTGTGAGTCTATGCCTGAGGGCAGAATTTATGCCATTCTACATTAGCCTGGCTTCTTGGTTACCTTTTGGTCTGTTTTTATTTCACTGGGAATGTGGGCCAGTGCTTATTTTCACAGCCAAATTAATTAATGAGAAAATCCTCAGACTTTCCATTTATCACTTCCAAACACCCACTTTTGATGAGTCAGTTGCCATTTGAACAATATAGGATAATTTTCAAATTAATTAAAATGAGACAACAATACGGCCCATTTCTTACTCAAGTATCTCCAAGGGATTCTGACTTCATTAATCTTTGGACCACCACTCTCCAAGAGAGAAAGGACATTAATCACGTCTCTCCCATGGGGGGTGGGGGAGGGACGGGACCCAGAGAGTGAGCAGTTTGTCAGTTTTAGAGAAGTGCTAGGGTAATTGGGACTATCTCCAGCTACGAGTCCTTCTCATTTTTTCCCTCCCCCAGCCAATCAATCAGTCATATTTATATATTTAGTGGATACCTATTATGCCCTAACTGTCTTACGAGTACCTAGGGGAATGGGAAGCACAAACAACTGTGGGCTGTAGTTCCCATCTCCTTTCAGCCCAAGTAGCAAGAAACAGATGTGTAAGGAAACAGCCGCAGAGATAATACCGCGGTGCTCATTAAGTGGAAGGCAGCTGCTGTTTTCTTTTCTGAATGCAGTGTAAAGTCAACTTTCTTAGCATTTGTGCCTTTTCTCTGCTTCTGCAAGTATTTTTAGTATCTGCTATGTACCAGGCACTTTCACATAGATCTCTTCTCTTAACACTCACAACACCCCAGGGAAGGAGGCCCCCACATCTCCGGCCTGCAGATGAGGGCGTGCAGGTCCCCCAGCCGGGAAGCCCTCTCCCTCTGTCCATGCTCTTCCTGTGCGCTAGCATGGCCTAAGCTCGGGCGTGCTCAGGTGTCCTGTGCCCCTCTCTCCCGCCGGCTCTGTCTCCCCCTCCTGAGCTTGAGAGTCGTACCCGGGTCGCAGCGGGCATCTCCACCTAGATGTCTTGCATGCACGTCGAACTCAGTATGCCTCAGAGCAGACCCTTCTTGTTTCATCCCCCAAGCCCATTTTGCCTCTTTCCCTTCTAAGTCCCAGCAGATGGTGCAGTCCACTGACACCTTAGTGGGAATGCTGAGAATCAGCCTTGATGCCTCTCTCTCCTGCACGCCCTTCCCCCGTTCCATCAGCCATCATTTCGACTTCTTTCAACTATTTCAAAACTGTCTCTTCTCTCCATCTCCACGACTACTGTCCAGGCTTCCCCCCTTTATCTGCTACTTACTGTGCCGGCTCATCTCTTCTTCCCCAAGCCACACCCCTCTCTGACCCATCTCCTATGCTTCACAATGGGATTTTCATCAGTGCACATATAGTCATGCTACTTGCTTGCCTAAAAATTATTCAGTGGCTCCCCAATGCCCGGGCTACAAAAGCCAAACTTCTATCTATATCATAAAGGTCCCCCAGGATCTGTTTTCAGTCCACCTCCCACCTTCTTTCTAATGCTCTATTTTTTCTGCCTGAAGACTTTCCCCCTCCCTTCACCACCTAACTCCCATCATCTGTCAAGATCCAGCTAGGATACTGTCTCCACTACAGGAAGCCTTCCCTGACCCCCAAGATGGAAAAAGTCTTGGGGCGGAGGGGAGTGAGATTACGCATTTATTTCTCTGACACTTTCCCTGTATGGTCACCCTGGCTATGAACTTCAGCTGTCCACCACTACACCTTTCCAAGTGATCTTCCCCATGTAACTCTTCTCTTCCAGGTTTCTTTAGCCTGGAAAGATACTCTCCCCTATTCTTTTGGACCTGGGGTGGTCACAGGACCACTGCTGCTAGTTCTGGGTCCCTGCATTGCCCCCGTGAGTCCCCTACATCCTGCCCACATGCTTGTACACAAAGGATTCCTTTGTAAGTAAACTCTCCTTGAATTATCCTAATTTGGGCATCCCACCTGTTTCCTACGGGGACCCTGTCTGATCCACCAGTATTTTGCAAATTTCAGAATCACATTTCCCTCTGTTATCATTTCAAACTACATTATCTTCATTTGTGATTGATCTTTTATTGACCTTGGTTTGTAACTCTTTTGGCTTAAAGCTGGGGGCAAAACAGCTTTTCTATCCTATTTGTTGAGAGAGCAAAAAAGCTCTAAAAATTCACTTTTATTTCCAGTATACAGATCTTATCACAGAAATTGCACCAAACCATGTCTCTCTCTCTCTCTCTCTCTCTCTCTCTCTCTCTGTCTCCCTGTTAGACTATGAGCTCCTTCCTCAAGGCACAGCTCTGTGTCAGAATAGAGTAGAAACTCAGTAAATAGTCCATTAATGAATAAACCACTAGTAAGCACTTAATAAATATTCGTAGAGGACATGAATTGGGAAAGAATTTGAGCCCCAAATTTGAAAGCCTCAGGGACTGCAGTTGTTAATAAGTGAGACCCCTTTTCTCTTTTGTCCCCACGCCAGGATACTGGAATGTTATTTTGCCAGACTTGGGAATTTCCTGAAAGGAGTTAAAAATATCTCTCCTACCCAGAGCACCTTCGGAACGCATCCTCTGAGAAAGCACGCTGCTGGAGTAGAACCACTAACCAGGCTCTCACCCCCATCTTCTCTTCCACCCCCCGTCACTGCACCCCTTCGGATTTGACAACTCTGTAGGAAACCAATTTGCTGTTAATCACAAGGGAGTTTTATTTACTCTGTTGAAAGAATTGAAAAGCAGTCATTTTTATTAGTGCCACAGCTGGTTCTTCCATCATGGAAGAAATACAATTATGCGTCTTCCTATGGCTGAATGCAGACGGCTACAACCTCATTATTCATTCTGGTAGGAAGCAGGCCTTTATAATGAGCAGGGGAAAAAATGCACTGACCCCTCATTTATAAAAGGAACAAATCTCAGTTTCTGGAATGACATCGCCACTGCCACCATAGAAAGAAAGGCTTTTTATTTTTTTGGTTACATAATAGGGAGCGATAGCTTTAGAGGCCCGGCTGAGGCAGTCATTATGGCAGAGTGGAAAGAGTGTAGACTTTGGCCTTGGGCCAGCCTGGGTTCAAACCTCAGATCTGCTTCTTATCAGCTCCGGATAGAGGGCGTGTTAATTCTTCCGAGCGTCCATTTTCTTATCTGTAAATTGGAAATACGGGTATCCCCTGCTTTCCCAAAGTTCGTGTTGTGCCACTTGGCTTTCGTGAAAGACCTTACATGAGTACTCGTTTTTGCTAACCGAAAGAAACCGGAAGGGGAGTTTGTCGCTTCTGGGAATAAAAGCAAAAAAGCAAAAAAAAGCAATCAGCGTTCGTTTTGCAGCGTGCACCTGGCATGGCCCGTGGCACCGCCAGGCGCCTTCCCCAGAACTACCCTCGGCACCTCAGCGTCAAGCCGCCCGAGCTGTGAACGGTGCCTGTGAGCACTGTGAACTGGGGAAACTGCAGTAACTGGGCATCCTCCCAGGGTGGTAGTGAGGATTGGAGGTTAAATTCATGCACACGGAGCACAGCTCCCATCACGACACGATCTGGCCCCTGCCTACCTCTCCAGCTGTGTCTCCCGCCCCCCAAAGCTGCCATCTCTGCTGCAGCCATACTGAACTACTAACAGGTCCCCAGAACCTGCCCTGTTTGTCCATGCTTTCTCGGACTTTGCCCATGTGTCCTGCCTGCCTGGGTCACACGCCCTCACTTTGCTTGTTCATCCGGCAAAGTTCTTTCCTTAAAAGTGACGGTTCCTCTGTGAAGCTTGTGCCTCAGTTCCTCCCCTAGACGGACACAGCACCCCACTCTGTTCCCATCACCCTTTGTAGGCACCCCGCTGTCGCCCACGGCGACGGGCTCGTCTGCTTACGTGTTTGTTGCAAGTACCAGTCTGTGAGCTCCTTAAAGAGCAAGACCCACAGGCTTTCCCTCCGGGATGCCCGTGCTGGCACAGCGCCCACCAGAACTGGTGGTCCCTAAGTGATTTACTGAACACATGAAGGCGTCAGTATAGCACTTACCGCCTTGCATGGATGTGGCCGACTCTGTTGAGTGGTTACGTTTATACCATGTTTAACCTTCCCCACTTGCCTGCTTCCACCATAGAAACACCCCAGCCGTTAGGGAATTTAGGAGAGCCCTGTCGCCCAGTTTCAGCCAAAGAGAAAATGGAAGAAGTCTTTGGGGGGGATACTTGCTTTTGTTCTTAGATGCCCTACCTAGATCTTGGTATAGCTTATTCAACTCTAAAAGCTGATTTGCCTTTCCGTGGCCTCATCCCTTGACATGATGAGCAAAGCATGGCCTTTGGAATCAGACAAATGAGTTGGATCTCCATTACTCTGTTTCCCACAAGCAACCTGACATGATGGGTCTGAATACTCGCCTGGGAGGGAGGCAGACAGCCTGGGTTCCAGTGCTTTTCAAAAAAAAAATTTTTTTTTAATGTTTATGTATTTTTGAGACAGAGAGAGACAGAGCAGGAACAGGGGAGGGTCAGAGAGAGAGGGAGACACAGAATCCGAAGCAGGCTCCAGGCTCCGAGCTGTCAGCCCAGAGCCCAACGCGGGGCTTGAACTCACGGAGTACAAGGTCATGACCTGAGCTGAAGTCGGACGCTTCACTGACTGAGCCACCCAGGCGCCCCTCCAGTGCTTTTCAAAGGTGTTCGTCCTTGGGCAAATAATCTAATTATCCAGTTTCTTCATCTGTGAGGTCAGGAGAGTAAGAGCACCTACCTCATGGGGTTCAATAGGTTAATGAATAGAAAGTACTTAGAATAAAGACTGACACAGACTTAGGACTGTATTGGTGTCAGCACTATTTCTTTTTATTAATAATACTGGTTGTGCAGCCTTAGGCAATTTCACACGCTTTCTGAGATTTGGTGTGCTCATCTATAAAATGGGGGTTTGGGAAGTGTCTGCCTTGCAGGTTGTGGTGAGGATGGCAGTTCAGGTGTGTGGAGCACGGGGGGCAGCCCCTGGCACGAGGCCACAGCTGAGCCAGGAGGGAAAAAAGACAACCCTGAGCTCTGGGAGCCGGCCTGTCTGCGAGTGTCTGGGCACACTGGCATTCTTACCTTTGCTCCTCATCACCCTCCTCCCTTCTTACCACAAAAGACAGAGAGGTCCCTCCTCCCGAGTGAGGCCAACTGCTGTCCCTGAACTCTGGGCCCCCTCCCCTCTCACCTTCTCAGAGACCTTCTGCTATTCTGCTATTGATCTGGCCCCTGTTCTTTTTTTTTTTTTTTTTAGTTTATGTATTTATTTTGAAAGAGACAGAGACAGTGTGAGGGGGGCAGGGGTAGAGAGGGAGGGAGAGAGAAGGAATCTCAAGCAGGCTCCACAGCTGGCAGTGCGGCTCGAACTCATGAACCTTGAGATCATGACCTGAGCCGAAAGCAAGAGTCGGTTGCTTAACCAACTGAGCCACCCAGGTGCCACCGGCCCCTCTCCTTTTAGCCTTTTCTTTCCACTGGCTTCTCCCCAGAAGCATTTAAATGGGCTTCAGTCACTTCCTTAGAGCAAGCTTGACTACACACACACACACACACACACACACACACACACACACACACACAGCTTAAATCCCAGCTCTCCCCCCAGTGCTTTTCTTCTCTTTCCATCTTCCCCTAGGCAAACTCCTTGCAGTATTTGTCTGCACAACCTGTCTCTACTTCCTCAACCCCCACTCACTCCTCCCGCTGGTGCAGCCTTTAACAAGCAGGGTGACAAGCTGGAGTCTAGAGGAAGCAAGGTCAAAGACACAAGGGAGTTGTTTCCATCCTGAAAAGGGGACCTAGAGAGAGGGTAGAGAGGGAAGAGGATGTGATAGAAGCTCTGGTCAACCAAGAATGGAATTGCCCTGGCCCCTGCTGGCCCTCACCACCTCGCGTGCAATCCAGGCTCATGCATGTTGGGGGAGCCCACGGCAATCCAGGCTCATGACACGTACGGTTCAGCTGCCTCACACGTTATGTGCCCTCTACCTGGTGGGCCTGACTTCTAATCAAGCCTGGCCCACCCAGGACTAGTTTCTCTGTCAACTTCCAGCTGACAGCCTTCCTTGCCCATGGCTCAGTGAAGTCTAAGCAGTGCCGAGAAGAGAAGGAGGCTGAGAAAGTAAAAATGTGTAAGTGGAAGCAAGTTCTAATATTTTTCCTGTGTGTTTTCTTTCTGCTGTTTCGTAATCATCCATAATCATAAGAGGCCAGGGGCAGGCGCCACCGATCTTATTCTAATGTGCCCCCCCCCCCCCCCGCCCAGGGAAATCATACAAGAACATGCGGAATCGTCCGGCTAGTGTTTGTGAAGCAGACACAAGGCTCTCCCACATGCCAAAGCTCAGTGGAATTTCTTAGCAAAGATAGGAGTTCAGGGCCCTTGCCAGCCCGATTTATAGACAGGGAGACTGAGGTTCACAGAGGATCAGTGTGAGCAGCAGCAGCTACCATTTGCAGGGCCCGGCCTGGCTGAGCATTTTGAGGATCTTATCTCATTTAGTCGTCAGAGACACAGCCTCTTCCACAGGTGTTATGCCGCTGCTCACAGAGGAAAAGCATAGAATTTGGGAGAGATAAGGCTGGCTCAATGCTACTTCTAAGACGGGTAAACTTGGGTGACCCTCTTAAACTCTCTGGGCTTCAGTTTATTATCTATAAAATGTCAGGGCTAGATTGAACGGGCTGGAAGGAGTGTTCCAAATTGAACTTTCTTTGGCCTCATAATTGCCAGGCATCTCCTCAGCAGGCCCAACCTTTAGTCAGCTCTCTATAAGAGAGCAACAGAAAACAAGTTATAATCAGATAGCAGACCCAGATCCAGCGTCGGCAGCAGCATTTATGAGCTGTGTGGCCCTGGGAAGTTCACTGACCTTTCTGAGCCTCAGTTCCCTCATCCGTAAAAGTGGGTGCTCCCCGGATTGTCGGGAAGGTAAAGCAGGGTAGAGCATATGAAGTTACTTGACACATAGCAGGTGTTCAATAAATGGCAGTGATTATTATTTGCTGATTTTTTTTCCCCCAATCCGTTGCACAATAAAGTGACAAATGGAAGACCCTAGAAATGTTTACGGGCTTCAGATCTGGGATTTGTGAGAACTGCAAAGTATTTACCTTAGCTCACCGTGCTCTTGTGCTCCTGATAAAATACGCCGCTCGGTCCCGTTTTCTAGTGTCCTGAACAATTGCACACATAAGCTTGGCGAAGGTAGGCGGAATCAGGGTGTGTTTTCAGCAACAAGTGAGGCGAGGCGCTGAGCGGGCGGTTTTGAGCAAGAGGCCCGGGGAGTGACAGCAGAGGGGGAGCAGTGCCGAAACGATAATATTAGAGTACACAGAATAATTCACAGCTGCCAGGTCACGCAACTTGAGAAGTGCTTCAGAACAGTCAACCCTTCCATGTTGTTGCTAAGAGACGGGGAGGTGGGGAGGTAATCAGGCCTCCTAATGAGAGAGAGGGGAAAAAATGAACAGAGACGAACTTCAGATTTTGGAAATGATTGTATGGACTCCTAGTCACTGACTGCTGGTGACTTTGAAGATGTTTAGCTTGTAAAAGAAGCACGTGTTGAGTTCCTACTGTGTACCATATGTAGCTGCAGGCCCCAGAGAGACCACAGGAGACAAAGTCTCAGATCTCGTGGAATTTCTAGTGGGGTCAGCCATCTTTACAGCTGAGGGGACGCTGGAGGTCCTGAGAGGGCAGTGATCTGTCTGAGGCCCCAAGGCAACCAATTGGCAAAGCTGATCTTAGAATCTGGGCCTCCTAGGTACCATACCAGGACGTTTTCCAACCACCATGTTTCACAAAAGAGATTCATCTGTAGCAGATTTTAAGCTGAGACTTGGTGCTTCGGCGAGATAAATAAAGGTCCTCAACCAGAGAAATTTATGGAAAGCAGTGCAAAAAAAAAAAAAATGATTTCTCTAACTTCAAACGTTTCACTGAGACATTTTATATTTACTGAGTCCCTGTCCTGTAGTATTATACCTAGCTGAATGAGGCTACAGAGTGACTGCAGGTGGGAGGATAAAACGAGGGGGATGATTTGGGTATCTCATCACTGCCGAAAATTAGCAAGACACAGAGGTCCAGAGGTCTGGGTCCAGAACCAGTTTCTGTCCCTTCTGACCCAGGCCTTTCACTTCTCTGGGCCTCAGTTTTCCCACCTGTAGAATGATCTTGAAATTCCACTTCAGCTCTAACTTTTATGATCAATCACCCAATAGTGCCGTGTAGGCCTGGGGGACCCTAAATGTAACTTCAGAAAGAAGCCATGGTTTAAGGATGGAGCCTTGAGCGTTAAACATCCCTGGGCTGCCATAGTCCTGCAGGAGGGTACCATCATGGTGTGTGTTCCCCTATGCCCAACAGATGGTCATCAGCGTCCATACCTCCCAAAATGTTTGTGCTTCTGGGGAGCAAGGATTGTGTCCCTCTCACCTCTGCATCTCCCGCCAGTACCTAGCAACTACCTGGCAGTGGTAGGCATTTCATATATCTACAGAAGGGCCTTTAACTGAGAAAAGGCAGGTTCAGCAAGGTATGTCAAAGAAAGCTGCCAAAAAGGAGCAGTTCAAAAAGTTGCCATGATACAGACTTGGACTTACAGCATAGCTAGTATGTGGCAGCTCTCCAGTTAAAGCCCAGGACTGCCTGGATCCCGAGCCTGTGTTGTTAGCCCCCTCATCGGCCTTCCACCCATTTGCCCATTTATTCAAGATGGCGGCATCAGCATTTCTTGAGGTTAAGGCAAAGACTGTGCCTAGACAAGAGAGGGCATGAAGCACACTCATCATAGTCAACCCTTCTTCAGAGTCTGGCTCAGCTGTCACCTTCCCTATAATTTTCCCCAGCCGTCTGGGCAGAATTAGTTGCTCTTGTTTCTGTGTTCCTACCGCTGTACCTTTTTCTCCCTGTGACGCCCATCAATCTCACTACAGTGTGACTACCTTTGGAGGCCTTCCTTCTCCACCAGATCATGACTGCTTTGATGGCAGGGACTGGGTCTTACTTATCCCTCTGCCCCCATGCTTGTTACTGAGTAGTCAATACATGTTTACAGAGTGAAGGTATAAATAAGTAACAAATGAATGAATAAGGAAACTATATTTCTTAGGGTCAATAAGGGAAATGGGCACCAAAGAGCCTCCCCTGAACAACTTCTTAGAACAATCACAGGGTTGAACATTATGGGGATGGAGGTTATCGGGGACTTGCTCAAGGTCACAGAGTTAGAAAGCAACACATCTAGGACTCCTTCCCTCTTTCTCTTTTGTTCTTCCATTCAACACCTCATAAGGGTCTCTGGCTCTAAGCCATGTGGTTTTCAATAAAAATCTATCAGAAAGAAATGAATTTAAAAAATAAAAAAAAATGTGTATTATTTTGAGCGAGAGCGAGAGAGAGCGTGCGTGTGCAGGAGGGGCAGAGAGAGAGGGAGACACAGAACCCGAGCAGGCTCCAGGCTCTGAGCTGTCAGCACAGAGCTCGAAGCAGGGCTTGAACTCACGAACTGTGAGATCATGACCTGAGCCGAAGTCGGGCGCTTAACCAGCTAAGCCACCCAGGTGCCCCAAGGAAGTGAATCCTTAAGTAGCTAAGAGTGTGGAAGTCTGACAGATGTGGGTTAAAATGCCGCTGGGGGTGCCTGGGTGGCTCAGTCGGTTAAGCGTCCAACTTCAGCTCAGGTCACGATCTCACAGTCCGTGAGTTCGAGCCCCGCGTCGGGCTCTGGGCTGATGGCTCAGAGCCTGGAGCCTGCTTCCAGTTCTGTGTCTCCCTCTCTCTCTGCCCCTCCCCCGCTCATGCTGTGTCTCTCTCTGTCTCAAAAATAAATAAACGTTAAAAAAAAAATTAAAAAAAAAACGCCGCTGGACCACTGACTACTGCCGTGATCTGCGGCAACTTAACCCCTCTGAAGTTCAGTCTGTGTAAAGTAAAGGGCAACACCTCCCACGTCCCCCTTTGCTGGCTATTTCTGTGGGGATCCCTGGAAGGCATCATGATTAACCCCAACTGGAGGTGGGATGGGAGTTTCTGACACACCGAGTCTCTCATTGTCCTGCCTGATCTGCTTTCGGAGCAATGGGTTCCTTTCCTTGCTTCCTTTCCCCTTTTGAAGTGCCACTTTGGCCTAGCCAACACGTAGCACGGCTTGTGCTCTCAGTCTCCGCCATAGCCATGGCATGTGCTTTCCAGCCCACCAAACAGACAAGCCCCGTCCACCAGAGCGGGCACTTTGTGCTGGCTAGTGTTTCTGCTCTTCGCGCTGCCGCAGCCCGAGGGAAGGCTGGGTCCTTACTGCTTTCCAGGGCACGATTGCTGCCTTCCAGCACCACGGACCTTTCTCGGGGCTGGCAAGGATCTCAGCCAACAGAGCCGGCACGGGGAAGTGGCTTCCGGTGTGAGCCTGCCGTGAGTCACAGACATCACGGATACGCTGGAGAGAGAGAGAGAGCCGGCGGATGCCGTCAGCAGATGCCCCTCCGAGCCTCCGGCTGTTTGGCGGCCTGGAGAAAAGCCAGGGGCGATGGGGCCTGAGAGGCAGCACCTCTGTTTTCCGAAGAGGAAGCTGTGGAGCGCTGTGCGCTCCGCCACGTGCACGCTGGCTGCGTCCAGGCCTGAATGCCCCTCTCATTACTCACCGGAAGCGAGTTCGAACACTTCACACAGGAAGATGATTCGCTCCTCCGACGAGAGGCGGAAAGCCTTTCTGAGGAAATGGTTTGAAGTGTTTAAACAGTCTAGTTCTTAGTCTGCTTTTCCTCGACTGAAGCCCTCGGTTTGAATGGGAGCCTTTATGTGCAAACTGCCCCAGTTGTGGCGGCCTTTGAACACCTTGGAGGGAATTTCAGTTTGTGCCTCCCGTCCGTTCCTATACTTCACCTGCAACTCCGGCCCCCCCGGCAATGCTTCTGCGGCATTGCTGTGGGGAGGGCAGGCTTGTCAGAGCAGTGTTGTTCTTACACTTAGAAATGAACAAACGTCGTAAAAAAAAAACAAACAAAAAACAGTGCACAGTTGTCATGGGTCAGGTTTGAGCACAAGGCATGGTGCGTCCCTCACATACCCGCCTGAGCGGTAGGACAAGAGTGGGAGAAGGACTGACCTCTTGACCCCTTCCAAGTCAGCTTCGGAGCAGGTCGACTCCAGAGACCCAGGGCAGCAACCGAGAGGCTGGGTTAGTTTGCTTCTCATTCTCAAAGGTAGACGTGCCTGGAGTGGGAACTCCTGTTTGTTTTCTCTGGAACCAAGCTGGGATTTGTCCTCTTTGGGGGAGATCTGTCTCACCAGGCGGGAACAGACTCCAGAACCAGCCACCAGGGGAGGGAGCTCAGAAAAGTCAGGCAGGCTTCCAGGCTATCAACCAATAGGCTGGGACAACAGGAGGCTCTAGACTCGGGGAAGGGACACTTAGAAACTAGGCTTATGTGCCTGGGGAACACAGCATGGCATCATGGGGAGTGCCTGACTTCGGACTTGGAGAGCTGTAGATTTGAATCCCAGTTTGGGTACCTACTAGCTGTGTGATCTTGGGTAGGTCACTTCACTTCTTGGGGGCGTCTGCGAAATAATTCTTAGAGAAGGGGCATAATGACCAAGATCATAGTCAGGCAGACTTGGGTGCAAGGCTCTGGCCTATAAGCGTAAGTTACTTAACTTCTGTACTTGAATCGTCCCTAAACCTCTATTTCCCCATCTGTACGTAAGATGTGAGAGTACTGACCTCATAGATCTGCGAGGATTCGTTGAGATAATGCAGGTCAAAGAAATACTTAGCATTAGGCTCAAACACAGACAGCCCTCCATAAATGTCAGCTATTATGGATGTCGCGTCCTGGTCTGGCTGGCAGTGAAGGTGTAGGTTATGTGGCATGTGTCTGGGCAATGATGGCAGTTTAGGGGGCACTCTACGGTTTCCCATAGTTTTCCAGTCAACTGGATCTTGGTGTCCTGCACTAGGCTGGGAGCTGCTGGGTCCTGGCTAAGTTAGCAGATTCCTCATCCGGCAACATCTTCTAAGCCCTGCTGGATGGGCTGACGAGGTAAATGAGGTGACTTGGAGGTAAACTTTGTCGGCTAAGCTTGTTTAAAGTACTGAGATCTGTGAACTAGGGAGGGCAGGGCTGAGGCTCAGAGCTTTACAGCTCAGAGAGTGTTTCCCCAAACAACTTCTCCTTTAGTTTGATCCCTACTGCATGCATCCTGCAGGAGGAATCAGAGGTCCTGAGAGGTTCCTCGCATGGGAGTCAGTGCTGGTGCAGATAATGTCATGCTGTATCCATGCAGCCACAATGCCGTGCTGCCCTCCCCAACCCACTAATCACAGGCTTCTGCTCTATAGGCTCAGTGCTGGGCTGAAGAGAGGGGAGGCACAGCACCCGGCCCTGTTCCTGCCCTTACATGGGTGGTAATAATAATACTGGGAGGTAATAATAGCTACTATTTATTGAGCACCCGCTAAGGGTGCAAAGTGCTTTACATAGGCGATCTTCTTTTTCCCACAGAGAAACGCTGTGAATAGGATTTCTTGAGTCTATTTTACAGATGAAGAAAGGAAGGTTTAGTGAGGTGTCCAAGGACACGCACAGCCAGAGGAAGAGCTGGGATTGAAGCCCCTTTAGCTACATCTTTTCATTCTTTATGCCATGTCACTTCCCTTTCTTCTTTGCTTTATTCTGCAGTGAGCTTAAGCCTAATTACGTGCAAAAAAAAAAAAAATTACGTGCACAACAACTGTGAATTGTGCACAATAGGATACTGGTATTAATTTCTGATCCCTCTCTCACTAAGCTACTGATGAACCTCTCAGTGGTCAGGTGTGACTCATGAAATTGTTCCTGTTCTAGTTTGATTGGAATGTCTACCTCTATAGTTACATAAAGACTCTAATGACCAGTGTGGACCATGGTAAAAAAAAAAAAAAAAAAACAGTTCCCCCTTTCTAAAAGCTACTGTAGCCAGGATCCATTCTCTTGCTCATCACACCCTCGCCTTTTTTGAAAAATTTTTTTTTCAACGTTTTTATTTATTTTTGGGACAGAGAGAGACAGAGCATGAACGGGGCAGGGGCAGAGAGAGAGGGAGACGCAGAATCGTAAACAGGCTCCAGGCTCCGAGCCATCAGCCCAGAGCCTGACGCGGGGCTCGAACTCACAGACCGCGAGATCGTGACCTGGCTGAAGTCGGACGCTTAACCGACTGCGCCACCCAGGCGCCCCTTTTTTTTTTTTAATTTTTTTACCCTCGCCTTTTTTGAATGGCTGTTTATGTTCTTTGCCAGTTTTTCTACTGAGTTATAAGAACCCTTCATATTTTAAGAAAACTAGTCCTGTTTATTTGTATACATATTGGAAATATTTTCCCCCCACTTAGTCAATGGTCCATTGGCTGCATATATAGTATTTGGGGAGCCAGGCAATAGTTTTGTATTATTTTTCAAAAAGCTTTCTCACGTAAAGAGAAAAAGTAAATTATTTATGTATCCAAACCTTATGAGAAGTTTACTTTATTCTCTTCCACTGATTTGTCAGTCTATTATCTCTCAATTTTAAATTGTTATAATATTTACAGATTTATAATGTGTTTTAATATCTGGTAATTCATGTCTGCCTTCATTGCCCCTTTTCAAAAAGCTTTTCCCAGCTTCTCTTGCATATTTATTTTTTCTTTGAAAAGTTGTACAAATGACTCACCCCTGTTATAGGAAAATGAGAAGTGCAGATAAATATAAAAAGAAAAGAAAAGAAAAAATGAATAATAATACCATCCAAAGGTCACTTATATTAATTTCTTGGAATACCTCATTCCAATCTCTTCGTATGTGTGAACACACACACACAGGTCTTTTCTAACACAATTCAGGTCATGCTATTCTAGAAGATTTATTACTAAAATAAGTATACCCATCGCTTAATTAGTATGCCTGTTGCCTAATATACCATGTTTTATTTAACCTTTCCTCAGGTGGAGCATGCAAATTATTTCTAATTTTTCACTCAAGCGATTTATGCTTCTTTCTGTCTTGGTGTGAATGAATCCTTTGCACGTTCCTCTGGCAAGTTGACCAACATCTGGTCTAAGATCTTCACTAGCATTTTGATGTTAAGTTCGGGATGTGCTTATCAGCTAATCAATATCTGCCCAGAGACTTCTTCCCCCTTGAAAGCGCCATTCCGAATCACTGAGCGCAAAGGAGACAGACACTCCTTGTGGAGGAAGTTGGCATTGTGGTTAAGAGCATGAGTTTTGGAATCAGACAGAACCATGTGAATTTGGAGAAGTTGCCTAAATTCTGAGTCTGTTTCCTCATCCGTAGAATGTGAACACTGAGAGCTACGAGGAGCGTTATAGTGGGGATTAAATGTGATTGTCCAATACAGTGCTTAGTGTTATGCCAGCACATAATAAGACGTTCAATGAATGCTATCTACACAGCCTTCTACCTCCTCCAACTACTCACCCACAGCTACCCTCCGTCATCCTTATGAATTGTGCTGCGTGACAGCTGGATGGAGCTGCTGAAGACTGAATTATCTTCAGCAGCCTTGGTACGCAGAGTGTGGTCCAAAACTAGGAGTATTTGCATCACCTGAGAATCTGCAGAATTTCAGGCCCTCCCAAGACCTATTCCATCAGAATCTGCACTTTTAAAAGATTTCCAGGTGATCTGTATGCACAGTAAATACCTTTGCAGAGGTATTGGTCTCTTATTCAGGATGCTAGCGGGGGTTGTATGGGAGGCCTGGGGGCACAGGAACACGTGACATCTCTGCTCTGGAATTTGCACTCTCTTGGCCTCAGACCCATCGCTCGGTAGCAGTGTGCTCTTCACAAATCTCCAGTGACCTTTACCACTCTGGTGTGGTGGGAGAATCTCCATCTTCAGATTCAGACAGACAGGGGTTTCAACCCCGGCTTTGTTATCTGGAAGATCTAGCAGACAGTAGACACTGAAACAAATTATTTCAGCTTTCTGAGCTCAGTTTCCTCACCTATGAAATGTGGGCAATGCATCTTTCCTGAGGTGTTATTGAGATAACCGGTGATAAAGTATTTAAAAAGCCTTTCACATCCCAGGAGATCCAATAAGTATTTCAACTCTGAAGACCTCCAAAGCTGAGTGTGCATTTCAACTCCATGACCCACCTGGCTGCTCCCTTCCTCTCCTAGGACTTAAGTTTCGCCATTTGTAAAATGGGCATTTAGGTCAAATAACTTCTAAGGTCTCTCTCCGCCCTAAAACTCAGCAACTCTTAGGGATAGTTCAGTACACATATTTGAATCCTAAGGGTAGGTCATGGTTAGAGAAGAGTTGAGACTCCCACCATCCTGACACATTACCTAAATTGTCTTTCAATCAGAGACCTAATGAGAGGGGTAGATTTTGTATGTATTAACGCATGTTTTCAATTGATACAAACAAGAAACTCAAGGAAAGTGTTGGTAGTTATTAAATAGCATATACCTAGATGGCATAGATTATGGCATAGTTATTAAATAGCATATACCTAGAGGGCATATACCTAGATGATTTTAAGGTGGGTACTGAGATCTCCCAAGCTGGGTTTTGAACCTCTGGCATGCGTGGGGCACGTATCTGGTACTGGAAGTTCTCTGATTTGAACTACAAAGCTGTCGATATCATCCAGACTGAAAATGCTTAACTGGGCAGAGAGATACAAAAACCTGGCTCCCCACAATGGAGCCTTAATAAATGATAAACAATTAATTAATTTAAAGTACTTGAATCCTAAGTAATCATCTCCCTCAGCTTTTTTTGAGGAGAATATAGTATCAGGAAAGTCAGAAATACACTCAAACTAACAGTCTGTATCCCTAAGAGAGAGAGAGAGAGAGAGAGAGAGAGAGAGAGAGAGGGCTAAGCAGGCATGATTTATCATCCATTTCTGCATTTGCTCCTTTGCCAAACCTTATTTGAACACGATAGACACAGTGCTAGGTGTTGAGGAATGGAAGATCAGAGTAGGATTCAATTGGGCAATTATAAAGTGCTGTATGAGATGAGACATATACCCAAATAACTCTTTTTTTTGGAGGGGGCACCCAGATCCCCACATAACTCAACGCAAGATCAAAACTATCACCAAAGAAGGAATGACGAAATGGTTTGAATCTGGACAGGACAGAGAGATTACTTCTGAGTCTTTCTAGCAGGTGTAGCATCTAATCTGCGCCTTGAATGATGGGATTTTATTCACTGGTTCAACAAACATTTGCCAGGAACCCGTTAAGCACAATGCCTCATAGAAGATGCCTTCAGAGTTGGCCAGTTACGGAGGGGTGGTTTGCCAATTGTTATTTTCTATGATTTGTTCTTCTTTCTTTTATGCCCCCAGTTTGGGGATGTTAAACTAGTAGGTCACTTGGGGGACTTTCAAAAGTGATCATTGCTAAATGGTGGCTCCCCCAAGTCAGACAAACCTGCGTTCATTGGACACATACTTATCCGGTAGGTACTCTGTGCCTAACACCATGCTGAGGGGCCAGGAATATGGTAATGAGCTCAGGGACCATGTGATGCCTGGTGCTTCTCCAACGTGGGTGGGCACAGCCCTGAATCAGGATATATGGCTTGTCAAGCAGAGCACAGATTGACTTTTAGCTCCTGCCTTCCCCACTTAGCCGGATGGAGGGAGAGAAACAGTGTCACACGATCTCACAGATACGTACACAACGGTAACTCTGATGAGTGCCACACAGGAAAGAGGGACCTTCCTTGTCTTGAGGGACTTATACAGGCAGCTGGCCACTCAGGGGGATCGGGGAAGGCCTTGCTGAGGTGCAGTGCTTGACCTTGGACGCACTTGAAGTGTGACTAGGAGTTAATAGGCAAAGAGGGAGGGACCAGTGCTCCAGGTAGAGAGAAGAGTGTGTGCCTGTGCTACTTTTCCTGAGGAGCTGGGGAGGGGGAAGAGCTGAAAGGAAGACAGTGTGAGATGAATCTGGAAGCACAGGAAGGGGACTAAATCAGTAGTATGGTGAGTAGAACATGGGAGGGGAAGGTGAGAAAATGGTGAAGATACTGCCCAGGTTCCTCTCTGCCATGTGTAATTGGATGAATGGAGTACTACCTTTGGCCTCATCCCAGGGCTGCCACATACAGTTGTGTGAGTTGTGCACTGCACAGGGCATCTGGCTGAGTGGGGAAGGCAGGAGCTAAAAGGCAATCTGTGCTCTGCTTGTCAAGTCATACATCCTGATTCAGGGCTATGCCCACCCGAGCTGGAGAAGCACCTTCTGATAATTTGCAAAAAGGAACCATCCAGTTGGCTAGATAAAAAAGGAATTAGGCCTTTTAACTCAGGACCACAGGAATCCAGGCAAGCCCACATGGCGTCCCAGAAGTGGGGGCGGGCTGGAGGTGGTAAGGCCAGGAGCAGAGTACCCGGATGGTGGAGGCAGGGGCTGGAAAGGTTGACGAAAAACTGGGAGAGTGCAAAGAACACCAAGTTCAGTTTATTTATCCTGCAGTGTCTGTCTCTGGCCTTTCCTGGACTCCTGACCCACAGGGAGGGATCCTGCCTGTGGCTCACCCTTCCTGTTATTTTTATGCTTTTGTTAGATGCCTTTGATGGGAGTAGATATGGAAACCTAGACTGTCAGGGAGGAGAAGCAGCCGAAGACCATCCAGTTCTACTTTCTTGTCCTAGAAGTAAGAACACGGCGGCCCAGAGGGAAAGGAATGCTCTTTCCCATGTCCCCAGGCTGGGACTAGATCCTCGGTTTCCTGACTTAACCACACCTTGCTGATCTTCCCTCTAATAAGAAATAGATTGAGCTGTTGCAGGCAGCAAAGCACACCTGAAAGAGCAGAGGTATTGAGTCGGGTCAACCTGGATTTGGATCCCCACTTGCTATATCTTTGCTGTGTGATCTTGGGCAAGTTATTTAAGCTCTCTGAACTTTGTGTTTTCTACCTGTAAGATGGGGATGAAAACGCTTTCCTTGAAGGGGGGGCTGTGAGAATTAATGTGAAGACTCTAGGGCAGTGTCTCTTCGCAAGCCATGATCCAGATTCCATTCTCCACTTCTGTGACCTTCTCCAGCCCCTGTTTCTTCACCTACAGTGTCTCTGTTCCTGAGAGTTTGGCAGGGATCTACAGAAAACGTATTTCTTTGGAAGGTCTTTGTGCACCACCGCATATCACACTATTGAGAAATGACTCTATGTTTCCCCCTAACCTAAGCCCAGCTGAGCCCTAAGATGCAAAGGGCAATTGACCTCTGGCCCCTAAAGCAGCCCTCTCCTTTCCCCCCCCATGATGACTCTGCATGGATTTCAGGAAGCGTCATGTGAAAATAACACCTTCAAACCAGAAGCAAAAGGAACTGGAAGGCTTTTGCAGGAAGCATAATATAAAGAAGGTGGAGGCTGGGAGCTCAAAAAAAAAAAAAAAAAAAGAAGCAATCACAGGGAGGTTTTGTTTTTTCTTTCGAAATGATTTTTGATGGCACATAGTTACTTTTATTTGTTCCCTGACTTTGAGAGGCTGAGAAGTAGCAGTCTTATTTTGAATACCTATTGTTACTCCTGAGATTTTATGCAGAATAGAAAGGATTGTTTTGAACAGTTTCTCATGGACAAGTGGAAGCTGTACCCTCGCTGCAGATGATTCATCCAGGAGAAACGATATATAAACAAGACTGCCTGCCTGGAAAGCGGATGGGAGGGCGGGAGGGTGAGGTATTTCAGAAGGGGCTTTTTACTCCCATGCCAGCGAATGATAAAAGCTAGCTCTTGAAATAGCAGGGGTGCTGTGGAATGGAGGTGTCAGAAAGTTTTACAACCTTGCATCTCATAGTTAATATCAGAAAAAGCACTTCTTAAATCTCAGACTAAGACCAGGTGCTTTCTCACAGTCATGGTGTATTGCTAGGTTGATTCAATCTTCAGCCCTGTCCTCGTGAGTGTGATGTGAAAAAGCATGGGCTCTGAAAGCTGATGAAGCAGAGCAGGTGAGGCTGAGAAGCACCCAGGCTGCAAAATGTTAGGAGGCACCTATTCTCAGCATCATACAAGTGTACGGTCAGCATTTGCATGACTCTCAGAGTGAGAGCCTCCTTCAATTTGCACCTAGGGTGCTTCTCTGGCCTCATCGAGTCCAGGCTCTGGAACTGAGTTAGAATCAGGGCTCCATCACTTATTGGAGGTATAACCTCAGAGAAGCAATTGTAATTAGGCTTGGCTATAACAGAAAAACCCAAAACGGGGTGGCTTTAACGGGTAAAAGTTTATTTCTCTATTACATAAAAATATAGAGCAATACAGGGGCACCTGGGTGGCTCAGTCAGTTGAGCGTCTGACTCTTGATTTTGGCTAAGGTCATGTCCCAGGGTCCTGGTATTGGGCCCTGCATGTATGGAGACTGCTTGGGATTCTCTCTCTCTCTCTCTCTCTCTCTCTCTCTCTGCCCCTTTCCCCTGCTCATACTCTCTCTTTCTCTCTCTCAAATAAAAAAAAAAAGTAGAGAGAGAACAATACAGAGAAGGGCTAACATAATGTCTCTGTTACATAAGGTCACCAGAACCTACCTTCCTTCTAGCACATTGTCCTGCCATTCCTGTGTTTTAGTCCTCATGATCCGAAAGGGCAGGCCTGAAGGTTCAAGATGGAGACATCCGTGTTCCAGGAGGCAGGATGGAGGAAGGTGCATGAACCATGTAGACACATTACTCACTTGAAAAAAATCAGTAATATGACAATGACAAAAACATAGATCAGACTTTTAAAAACCCAAATAATACAAAAAATAAAATCTTTTATTTTTTGGATTATTAAATCATCTGTAATTGTTACTTCTATCGATGTCACTCCAAATTCTCAACATCAGCATCCAGTTTATTATAACTGGGCCACAGTCTCGCTCCCTGCAACTGAAAATGTTTCCAGGTGGACCCCTTCTTAGGCGTCTTCATGAAATGTCCCTAAAGCCCTAGCTTCGGGAATAGGAGAATTACCCAGAGTGTGAAGGTAGACATCCTTGTATTTGCCTACCCAGCATTCATTCCCCATTCTGGTAGTCACACCCCAGTTTCGCTTTGGGATACTGCTGGTTCCTATTCCTTGTAGATTTGGTAGAAACTATTAATTGGGCTTCAGGTGGGAAGGGGTAGAAATGTAACGCAAGCCAGAACAATAGCCTCCCTCTTTCTCAGGAATTTGTCTCTTGAGTAGAGACAGAAAAAGCACAGTAATATGATCAGGGACCATTCTTTCTAGCAGAGGCATGGATATCAGACAAAGTCCTTGAGCTGCCCTGGACGCTGTCTCTTCTGAAGTCTGACTGTTCAGTTAGTCCTTCAAATCTTGTTCATGATGCCCCATATCCTTCCAGTAAATCTTTATTTCCGTTAATTAGATTATGTTTTTGTTGCTTGCAACCCAAGAACCTTAAATGACACAAGTAGTTATTCATTTGTTCTACCTAAAGATTTGGAATTGTATAGGCTGGTCTGACTATTGTCACTCTGGCTTTTTCTTTTCCAGAATCTCCTGATGAGGCCACAAATGCCTCCGGCCACACACTTAGCCCTGCCCTGCTTCTGAGCCAAATGAAGTGGGATATGAAGGTAGGATGTAGATTTAAACTGTCCCTCTTATATCTGGGTTTTAGTGATTAATAGGGCTGTTAAGACTAAGACCAATAAGGTGGCAAGCAGGATACCAGAGAGGAAGTCCCAGGGGCCAGGCTGAGGAATTACCTAGAAGGCACCAGTCCAAGGAAGGAAAAGGCCAACATGCTATGTAGACTTCACAAAACAAGGAGTGTTGCCTGTCTTATTCCCCACTCTATCCCTCGTACTAAAAGCCAAGTTTGGCCATGATAAGCACTCAGGAAATAGGTGCTGAGAAAAAGCAGTAGCATTAAGAAGGGCTGAGATTTGTGGTGGCAGAAACCAAGTGAAAGGGTGATATCATCTCACAGAGGTGGAGAGAGGTCAGCAAGCAAGGGAGTACATACGTAGAGTTGAGGGTACGGAGGCGTTGGATTCTAAAGGTGCCAACCAAGGCAGTCACTGTGATGTTTGCTGTTTTTCCACAATAATTCCTGTGTTCCTCTCTCTGCTATTTACCTCTCGTAACCAGAGCCAGCCCCAGAAAAAACCTATTGCTACCACCTTCGGCTTCTTCCCTCCTGTACCTGCAGCTCCCCCATGGTTTGGCCCAGCCCATCAGAATGACATTCCACCTTGGTCCCTTCTCTTGAGTGCTAATGCTTTCCCCTGTCCTAATCCCTAATGCGGGGTCTGGGGCTCTCATGCCCTGCCTTGCTCTTCCAAGTCCTCCTGACTAAGACCAAAGACTCGCTCCATTTTTTTTTTTTTTTTGGACAGGTCCTTAAGGTGTGGCCACCGAGATCATGCTTCCTAAATGATGACGTGGTTACTAAAATCAGTAATGACAATATCCAACGTTTATTGGACACATATAATGGTCAGCTCCCATTCAAAGCTTTTTCACTTTTATGAAGTGCTCACTGTAACCCCATGAACTGAGTGTTATTGTTATGTCACAGGCTGTTCGTTGCCTTCCCAGCCTTCACGCTCCCAGTCACAAGTGTCAAAGACTACACATCACACACTGCCTTGTGACTAGGAGTGGCCAACGAAGTCTACATGGAAGTTGCTGGGTGAGCTTCAGAGAAAACTTTTTAAAGCAGGTAGGGTGTCTTTTTAAAGCTCTGATCTTTTTCTCCTTCCTCTAGGCTGGAATGTAGCCATGGCATCTGGAGGGCACCTCATAACCATGAAGTGACTTTAGGACAGAAGCCACACACAATGGTGGAGCAGAAAGGTAGAAGGGGCCTATGCTCCTGATGACTGGAGAGCTGCCCCACCTCTTTAGGCTTCTTTTATAGCAAAGGAAATAAATCTCTAACTTTTTATTTGGTTGTTCTATTGTATGTGACACAGTCTACTCCTGATTGATGAACTTATTTCAATTAAATATTTAATATATATAGTGGGGCAGACATATATAGTGGTCCCCACATATCTCCATGCCCCTCCACATTTCTCAGTTTCCCCTGCAGTTAGGTTGGGACGATGTCTAATTTTGAACAATGGGCTCAGAGCAGAAATGACATGTCACTTCTGTACTAATGCATTTTGGAGCCAGTGTGCCTTCTCCAATTCTCTCTTCCATGCTGTAGTGACCCCGGACGCCACATGATAAGATGGAGGTATCACAGGATACAAAGAAATGGGATCCTTGAGTCACTGGATGTAGAAGAGCTCCCATGAACCCGCCTTTGGGTGAGACTGTGGGTGAGTGAGAAATTAACTTCTGTTTTGCTAAGTCACTGAGAGTTCAGAGTTTATTTGTTACTGCAGCATAGGTTAACCGATCCTGACTAAATATGCCTCATTTTATAAACCAAGAGATTGAGTCTTTCAGCAGTTAAGTAACTTGCCCCAATCAAAGGGGCTACTTAGGAACCAAGTCTATCTGACCACAAGAGCCAACCTCTGTGGTCTCCCATGCCCTCCTTGCCCAGTATTGGCCACGCTGGCATTCCTGATTCTGTTGGCTTCCTGTCATTTGCTTCCATTCAGGTCGGTTTTTTTCCTTTAGCATCTGTCCCTCTGACCTGCATAGATTAGAATGCCACATGCCCAAAGATTAACCTGTGACACTCAGTTTATAGAATTACATCTCATATTGTAATTCTTCTTGGAATTTATTTTGAATCTTGGCTGGTTGAGTTGGCCAATACTAAAAATGGTTGCTTAGCATCTGGCTTCTATTTGGTCCTTGGCTAAAACAAAACATTCACAATTGATTTTCATCACCAGGTTTGTAGTATTTTCTGTTTTCTTTCCCGAACACAGTGAAGAAAAAGAAAGTGAGATGTGGCCATTATTCTATATCTGCATTATTTAGCTTGGTGGATTGGAACAAGTTGCTCACAAGAAAAGCTCATGTATTCAACAGATGTTATGTTCCAGGGGCGTGATAGATTCTGGGAATGCTGGGAGAATTTTACCACACAGTCCTTACTTTAAAGGAGTGCCCAGTCTAAGGACCTGTGTAAATAAATAGAATGCAAAATAGTGTGATAAGCCCAAAGAGAATCAGCGTGTATCAGATGCAGTGGTGACACTAATGGGAAGGTTGTCCTTTCTGACTGTTCCAATTCCCATAGGAAGAGGTTTTATGCCACAGCTGGAAGAGTTTTCCAGAGACTGCTGAGTACCGAGTGTTGTGGTAAGCATTTTCCATAAATCAAATTTTGTCTCCCATTTACAAGTATTGCATCTTTTCCAAGGATGAGTCAACTGTTGCTCAGAAGGAAAGAGAATTGGTCAAGGTCACACATGCAGCATCTTAACCCAGTTCTGGCCAATTCTAGCATTTCATATTTCCCCAGAGTACCAAGCTCGTCCCTCTGTGGAGGCAGGTGGGTTTATTCTGACAACATAAGCCTCCATCGTCTTATCCAGGGAGTTTCCTGAGACGGGCTCTCCACAGTTCCGTCGCAGCGTGGGCTTCTTGGAAATTCGGTTCTCCTTCTCAAGGCCTCCCTACCTGCTGAGCCTCATTCTTCATTCTGAAATAGGAGCTGCCCTGTAAACAGCATCTGGTGCTCACTTCCAGGCCTCCGGCTGGTGGAGCAAGAACATTTCCAGTGCATATGCTTCCTTATTCTGTTTAAAAAAAAATGTGTTTATACTTGGTCCCCTCTGAAGCCGGACGACGCCCATGATTTCGTCCCAGGTCCCAGCCAAATTTGTTGGCTGGGCTTTTTCCAGTCCTTTACACCCCAGAAAGGGAGAGCGCTGTGTCTGCCCTCTGGCGCCATCTACCGGCACTGCTCGAGTCTCCGAATGAGCCCCAATTAATTGGATGAATCTTGTCGCTTCATTAGCCCATTGGTTTTTTTCTTCACAGACTAGAGGGCGACCAATTAGTAAAGAGAGTAGACAGCAAATATAGCTCACCTTAAAGAGGCCAGAGTCTCCTTTCTCTCGCGTTTCCTACCTCACCCGTTGTGACATTCCTTCATCTTCAATTCTTTCTTCCTTTTGAAAATATTTATTTTGTTCTTATATAGAGATCAGGGCATGGGGCACACAGCTGCACACCTGAGCAAACACAGGGGCTGACTGATTTGCTGGTGTAATGAAAAACATTAGTTTTGAGCTCATTACTCTGATTCCACAATGGGCACCAAATCCCACTTAAGACCCACGGAGGAAGTCTTCAAAGGGACACTGCTCCAGGTCTGTGCCTGGGGAGCCAGCCGCCCCTCTGAGCATTTGCAAAGGAATAACCCACGTTTGGAGACCCAGGCCTGTCAGATCAAAACCAGGCCTGGCCTCCAGACCTTGAAACAAGTCGCAACAGTGAACCTTACTCATCCATTTTCAAAATACGGCCTGTTCTCTACAAAATGGAGCAAAGCCTCTCAGATTGGCGCTGGCTGCTCTATTTGATATATTAAGGAGAATCTTGACTCTTTCCAGGTTTCTGCCAGTCTGTTTTAAATCCAAATGGCTTGGCGGAGAATGGTTTTTAGTTATTTTTTTGTTTGAAATGGAATTCAAAACAGCAGGGGCATAAAGCCTAGCTACGGATGGAAGAGAAAATTAAAAGGTCCCTGGAGTCCCCCGCTCACCTTTCACATTGAAGGAAAAGGAATTAGGGTTTCTGGTAAACCGACTGTCTGTTGAAGCACCCCTCAGGGAGGGAGGGTGATATTGCTGAGCCGTTGAAGTTGTCAAGATATCTAAAGATTTTGATTTCTTCAGAGGCAGAACGATCAAGAGCTCAATTCTAGAGCAAAACCCTGCTCCTGATTCTTACAGTCATGAGGACGTAGCCATTTTTGGGGACCTGTCTGAGTCCGACTTCCTGGGAACAAGCCTGTGATAGCTAGCTGGTAGGACTGTTGTTAAGGTTGAAAGAATGTAGCACAGGAGGCACTTACCACTCCTCCTGGCACATCTTTCTTTGTTTTTTCTTTCAAAAATATGTAACCCTTTTTTTTTTTAAGTGCATTTATTTTTGAGAGTGGGGGGAGGGGCAGAGAGAGAGGGAGACAAAGAATCTGAAACAGGCTCCAGGCTCCATGCGGACAGCACAGAGCCCAACACGGGGCTTGAACCCTCGAACCGTGAGATTATGACCTGAGACAAAGTCAGACACTTAACCGACTCAGCCACCCAGGTGCCCCTGGGCGCATTTTAAGAACCTCACAAACAGCTTAAGGTCAAGATCAGTCTCTTATAGCCAGGAATTAGATCTTCTGCCTGAAGCATGAAATGTGTGACTTTTAGAAAACGCCTGGGTTCTCTGCTCACTGTCATCCAACCTCTCTGGTTGTTTGAGACCTGAGGGTTAAGATACTGTATTTGGACATGTGGTATTAAACTGCACACCATCTGGATCCACCTGCCCCATGGGCTCCTTCTTTTCCCATCCCCTCCTCTGATTCCCCTGGAGGGAACCTTACGTTCTAACCACACTGGTCTTCTGGCTACTTCTAACACATGCTTTTGCCCAAGAGAGGAATGCTCTCCCCACCCACTCCCATATGCCTGACTAATTTCCTTCAGGTCTCAGTCTAAAGGTCACTTCCTTGGGGATGCCTTCCCTAATGACCAGACTGAGTCAGGCATCTCCCCACCCTTCCACTGAATGCTCTGGAAGTGCCTTCATAGTATCTGCAGTAATATTGCTTGCACATCTTTCAGCACTTTGCAAAGTGCTGGGCTTCATAAGCAATTGTGATCATCTTTTTAATGATCTGTTATATGTCTTTTCCTTACCTGACAGTAAGTAGGCAGGAACTCTGTCTATTTTGTCCACGAACAGTTGATGCGTGGCTCATGGGCCCTGGAGTCCTGCTTGCCTTAGTCCTTGATGTCCCCTCTCTCTGAAATACTATCCCCCATTTTTCTGTCAACCCCCCACTCATCTCTTTTAAGATACAATTCCAAGTCGGCTTCTCAGCGAAGCCATTGCTCAACTCCCTTAGGTGGGGTACTTGTTCCCCAGGCACATTGTTTTTATGTCTGTCACAGCAATTAATATATTGAATGCCATTAGCTTTTGATAGTAGGATTGATGCCTTACATAGCTTCTCACTTCCAGTGCTTAGTGGGTGCCTGGCACCGAGGAGGCATTCGATAAACATTGAGTGAGGATGAATACAGTAACATTACCTTCTGAGAGAGTGATGATCATTCAGTGCCATGTTAGTATCTTAAGGCAGAAAGATTTTGGCCATCTACACCAAGAATTGGTCAGAATATTACCTCCTAGAAATGTCTTAAGCCACACAGTAGACTCATCAACCTTTCTTGGTATCTCACACTTGCAACACTGGATATATCATTCACTTCTTATGCCTATAACCAGTTCTAGAAATTTTCAGAGATCTTTCATGTAAAGATCTTTGATTTGTTGTGAGGAGAGAAAAAATATTTCATGGCGCGTTGGATTCTTCTCAGAATTCAGTCATGGAGACAGTCTATTGATTTTTTTTTCTTACTTTTACTACTTCAACAATTGAAGTAGTACTGTAGATACTGATACAGTTCAATGAGTAGGAGAGTAGAGAAAAACACAGACCTGAATAGATGGGCTTCCCGACATTTCATAGTCTTGCCCGAGTATCTTTGACTCTATTTTAATTGGCCTAGATGAGTTAATATTACAACAGCAACCAATATTAATAAGTAGCTATTTTTTACAGAGTATTTTTACATATTATATTGTTTAATATAGTCCTCCTGAACATTTTCCATCCAGAGAAGTATGCTTTGATAACTTGTACCTGGAGCCCCCAACTTGTTGTAAGAGATTCAAGAATGGATCATGAATCTTGACCCAGCTTTTGAAGGGGACTAGATGCCCCTCTACCCTGGCCTGTAAAATGTGTTGAGCGTAACAAGAGTAATCACAAAATAGATGGACCAGAGTCCATCTGGACTCTGTTTGACCTCCAGCATCTACTGTTTTGTAAGTCCTGACATTGCTTTGATGATCTCTTCCTCCCTCTCTTTCTTCCCCGACTCTGTGGTTTGATGGGACTCCAAAACCCTAGTATTGAAGGTTGACCTACACCTAAGCCACTCAGTATGTCCCTTCCCATCCCTCAGCCGTGGTGATTGGTTCAGGGAGGGATATGAGACCCAATCAGACCAATGAGACACCATCCGTGGAGGAGGCAAGTAAGTGCCATCTCCATCTTACTTTTTCTTGTGGACAGAGAGTGGAGTCTGCTGGGCACTATCACATGGAGCCTGAACATGAAGCTAACACTTCCCATAGCAAGCTGAGTGAGGGAGGGAAATCAAAGCCTGCTGATACCATGTGAGCCCTGTATATAGCCAGGTTTAGAGCTACTTCTGCTGATGGCTTTTCATTGATTTATTCCAATAAAATTGCTTTTTACTTAAACTGAATTTTTTTGTTACTTGCAACCATAAAATTCTAACTGATGCACGTCTGATCTGCCAGCACTAAGCTAAGCCCTTTTACATATATCAGCTTCTTTAATCATTGCAACAACCCAATGTGGGTAGATACTACCATCTCTACTTCATAGGTAATGAAATTGAGGCTTAGGGAAATTAACTATCTTCCCGTTCACAGCTAGAAATGTTCAAGTTGGGATTAGGGTTCAGGTCTTAGTCGCTGTGCTGTTTCCTGGACACAGCTGGAGAATGGTAGCATGCTCCTTCTCAAGGTCCCACATGCTGTCAGGCATCATCCATTTCTCTCCCTCCCCTCCCCAGCACTTCTAACTTAGTCCCTCCTTTTGCTATTCCCCCCCCCCTCCTTTTTTCCCCTCCTGAAACTTGAGTTCAAGTCTCCAGGGAGATAAACATGAGCCCCTCCAACCAGCAAGCGCTGGGAGCCTGGGCTTAGCCATTCCCCTGCCCAAGACATGGGGATTGCTGAGATGACCCCTGTGTAGGCTTTCTGGCTTCTTTGCTATGGAAGTCACAGCCCTCCCCTGGGTGCCAGAGATTGCTCCTTCCTTTTCTGGCCCAGAGCCATTCTCAGAGGCTTCTTTGACAGCACCCAGGGCAACCTGGGCTGATAGGCACCCTGCCTAGATAAGGCATTTCACTGCCTGGGCATTTGTGTGCAGCTGGCTCTGTTTGAAATCCTGCCTCTCTCTGACTTCACTTCCTGAATGTGCTGACAGGCCTCTGAGCCAAGCCAAACAGGTTCCCAATACCGTGCCTGCAGAGCATTCCCCTGTGAGTGCAGCTGGGGAAACAAAACTTTTCTCTAGCCCGTAGAGAGGACCTGCCAGCCCTTATATGACCAAGAAGCAAGCCCTCTGAGACCTTGTTGAATCTTAGTGGGAAATGTTTGCGTTTCAGTTAGGGTGGCATGTGTGTGTGTGTGTGTGTGTGTGTGTGTGTGTGTATGTGTGTGTGCATGCACACTGGCTTGGGGTACGGGGTGGGGGGTTCCTGATTATTTCTTCTTAAATGAACAAGTCTACAGTGAAAAATGACGAATTCTTGCTTGCCTACTCCATACAAGGGCTCTACATTAAATGATCCTCCTGGTAACCTTCTGAGGTAGCCACAGCCGGCCTCATTTTCACAAACGAAGGGATTGGAGCTTGGCACTGTGAAGGCACTTGCTCCATGCTCCTCCAGGTATAACTGCAGAGCCCAGATTTAACCCCTAGACACTTGACTCCAAAATTCATGGTCCCCTCTAACTCGTAAAATACTTTGATTCTTCACGTAGTTGGAAGGATAGTGAGGAAGAGCGGAAACGGAGAGACTCCAGTGTTTTCCCAGCCCTGTGAAGTGTAGAATAACAGTGTCTGTGGCAGGAAGGTTGTGAGGCTCAATTGGGATATAAATTCATGTGGCATTACTACTCAGGAGTAAGGACACGTGTGTACGGTATAAGCTCTTTAGGGTCAGGAAGACCTGAACTCAGCTTGGGCGTCCACCAGTCACTTATTCCACGAACACGAACAAGGCCTGAAGCTTCATTTTCTCATCTACAAAATCCAGCCCTTTCATTTGCCTTGTGAGACCCAGCACAGTGCCTACTACATAGTAGAAATGTGGTAAATGGTACCTACTATGAATATTATACAGGTGTTTTTATTATACTTGTGGAAGATACTGTTGGTTCCTATTGGAGTTGGGAAAAGCTAAACGATGCTACAGAAACAAGCAACTCTCAAATCTCTGTGTCCTAAAACAACAAAGGCTTCGTTCTTGCTCATGTTAAATGTCTGTTGTAGATGTGCTGGGCAGGGGGAGGGAGGCTGATCTACATTGTCATTATTTAAAGACCCAGGTTAATGGACACTCCGTCTCTGTGCTTCCATAGTTGGCAAGGCTGGGAAAAGGAAGCATGTTGAATCTCTCACTTGCCCTTAAGGCTTCTGCCTGGATATGACAGATGGCACCCCTGCTCACATTTCATTGGCTGACACAAGTTGCATGGCCACTCACCCACCTTCAAGGAGGTAGGAGATGGGGAAGTACTACCCTACATTGTACCCAAGAGGAGAGCTGGAAATGTTTTGTGTAGGGCGTTAATGACCATCCACCAACCCAAAAGCCATCCTCCTTCTCACTTCTTTCTTGCTATCAGAGCCTTGATTTTTTATTTATTTTAAAAATAACTTTCTGTGTTCACTCTCCCATGTGCTTAGAAAAAGGTGATCCCAAGGGGTGAATCATGACTGTAGGCCAATTATGGTAGTCACATTCCCTTGCAGGATATATGCATGTGACCTGCTCTTGACCAACGGGATGTGAGGGGAAGTCTACTGGGGTGGAGGTGGGAAGCTTCTAGGAAAGGCTTCTCTTGCTAATAAAAAGAAAGATTAAAAAGAAATTTTTAAAAATATTTACTCATTTTTGAAACACAGAGAAAGAAAGATTTTGAGCTGCGGAGGGGCAGAGAGAGAGAGAGGGAGACACAGAATCTGAAGCAGATTCCAGGTTCTGAGCTGTCAGCACGGAAGCTGATGTGGGGCTTGAACCCACAAACCGTGAGATCATGACCTGAGCTGAAGTTGGACGCTTAACCAACTGAGCCACCCAGGTGCCCCAAGAGAAAGATTAAAGTAAACATCCTTGCATTGCTAGTGATTATTGTGTTTACCTATGATGCCAGGAACTGCCAGAGCTATTCTGAGGCCACACAAGGAACTACTTTGACACACCACAAATGGTGACATGAAAAATGGCCCATGGGCCCATGGCCCATGATGATGTCAGTGAACGAGGTCATTGAGTCCTGGATTGGTTCATGTCTGGACCTCTTGTGTAAATTGTGTCTTCTGTTACTGGCCCCTGTAAACATCCTAACTGTTAGTGTGGTCAATTATATAATAGCCCAGGTTCCTGCCCACCTTTTTCCAGGACTTACAATAAGGTCAGGGAAAATCCCTCCCTCTGAGCATGAACCTGGATGAATCAACTCTCTGGAAGAGATTAGGCATCAGCTTCTGCTGATGGACTGACAGTCCTGAGATCTAGGAAATACACACATTCTGTCCAGGTAGCCAGTGAGTAGCAATAACCTAAGAAGGCTGTAAATTAATGATCTGGTAATCCAATAACGAGGCATCCATCAGGCACTGTTCTTCAGTGGATGTAAATGGAAGAAGTTTGCATGGCAAGAAACTGTCAGGGCTTCTCAGGACTGTAAGTGTTCTGGCCCCTCCAGAGAGGAGGGGTTCACAGCAGGGCAAGGAGAGTTCACTACCCGTTGTTGTGGCATGGATGAAATATCCCAGGGGACTATCTGATTACCTTTGCTCAGATGGTGTGCACATCAAAGAACCTTCTGATGACTAATTCAGTTCCTCGGGGTCCTTGATGTGGAAGCAGGGACGTGCTCTGGGTAAGGAACCCAGGATCACCAGGGCATCTGGTTCCTGGAACAACATAGGAGAAGAGTAGGGTTCTTGAAGCCTAATTGAAACCAGCCAGTGGTTGAGGGACCTTGACAAAAGCTCTTAAGACTCAGTGAGAGCCTCAGTCACTGTGTCCGTGAGACACGGCTCCTAACAACGACGTAGCCAGAGCAGTGGTGAAAATGAAATGAGATGGAAGGGACAAAAGTACTTTGGAAATGACAGGAGTGTGAACTGGTACAAATCGCATTGCGCATCAAGCTTCCTTTGCTCACTCTGCTCCAGGAAAGTCGACCATCTCTTGACCCCTAGGGTGCCCAGAAATCCTTCCCAAGCTTTCCCTCATGCTGCACCTCCACCTGCTGCTCCTTCCTTTCTGCTCTTCACCTGATGAACTCATCATCTAGGAAGTCTCAATTCCGGTATTTCTGTAAAAAGGCCTTCCCCCCCCCAACCCTCCCGCCCCCCTCCCCAGTCCAGTTTGGATAGTTTTTCTCTTTCACGGTGCCCAGTAATTCTTCACTGTGCTTGTCAAAGTGTAGAATCACACATTTAGTGGTGATTTCGATTTCCTGTGTCCCTTACAGAATAAAAACTCCAAAAGGGGAGGCATCCTGTGGATCTCACTCTCCATCGTATTCCTAGTGCCTGGCACAAAATAGAAATTTAGTGCTGCTTGATGAATAAAATGAGTGTCGCATGAATGTAAGGTGTTAATCATGCAATTCCCCAATGTAAGGAAAAACACTGGTCTCTTCATTTGCGTCGAAATGTTTGTATAGTTTGAGTCAGTTAGTCCCACGGAGCTTAGTCAATTATGGGGGACAAGATAAAATCAGGCTTGGGTCCTGCAGTGGTGAGGTCACAAGTCTTTGTCTTTTACATCTGTTTATTTGAGCATCCTGACACTAAGCAGGTGGCCTCTGGACCATTTTATAAGAGGACTTTCTTTTAGATGTCAAGTCGACCCAGTGAAGAGAAAAACTTAAGTTCAGGACAAGTAGCAAAGGTGCCGCGTCAACTTCCTGATATCCCTCCGCAGGCCCAGCTTGCCGGGAGGTTGTGTAGGAAGAAATGTGGCATAACGGCGCTGGGCCTCAGTTATCTCCTCCCCATCTCACCCCCAACCCCAGGGCGGCGTTAAAGACCACGGACCCTCTAAATTAAACTGAATCCTGTCCTTGGTATTATCCTCCTTACCCAGCCTCTCCTCTCCCCCAGTCCCTCATCCAAACTGTTACCAGCAAGAATCTTTCTCAAGCTGACAGTCCATTACCCTGCTCTGCTTTCTTCTACATTTCTCTGTCATCTAGAGGGTGACAGCCAAACTCAGCATGGAATGGATATTACTTCACAACCTGACACCTAAACTTGCCTGCTTCAAATCTCCCTTCATTTTGCTTCTCGTACGTTCATTTCCAGCTTACAGCTTCCCGAACACGCCGGGTTTTCCAATGCCCCTGTGCCCTTGCACACAAGTTCCTCCTCCAACCTTCCTTTCCTGGTGAGTTCCACTGGCTCAGCTCAGATGTCCCTTCTCCTCTGAAGTCTATCCTGATAACGGTTCCTCCTTTCCAGATCTGGCACCTCTTTGTGCTTCATCTCTACGCTTCTCCCCACCAGACTGGGAGTTCCTGGAGAACAGGGATTGTGTCTTGCTCATGTTGAACCCCCATGCTCAGCATAGGGCCTCAGTGAGACCCAGGCCTGGGGGAATGCCCTTCTTTGGGATGTCAGAAGTCCACAAGCAAACAACTGGGACCAGAGTCCAGAGTTAGGAGGAAATAATTTCACATTCTGCGGCTAGCCCATATTCTAACATGTTCCCATCTTCAACAACACTCCACTTGACCCATATAGAAGACCCATGGAAGCAAGGGTAGGACAGAGTAAAAGACATTGTCTTTTTCTCTTAGTTCCACCAATGCATATCTTCTCTGACAATAAAAAGACATGGGGAATAGACACTTTAGCATGATCCTTATCTCTATCCAGCAAATACCAAGTACTAACTCCGAGACCCCTGAGATACATTAACATTACAAACAGAAAGTCCTCTCTGCCATCGCCAATGAGGTGGTTGCTTTAATAAAGCCATATCTGGAATTATTTTTTTGTGCCTGCTTAATGGTTACATAGTATCCTTGCCCATTCCCACCTCCATGCCTAATGTTTCAGGCTGACTCATTTTATGTAAGATGCCCACTTGCATTAGCAGAGGGGAGAATGGACATTGTGTGGCTGTAAGAACATGCTAACAGTGTAATGATTTTCAGAACACTCATTGAAAACTAGACTTTAGAACATTCACTGAAAATTGGCTGGGCTTGAATTTTCTGGGGGTCTTCAATCCATCTGGAGTTGCCTACCTGGAAATGGATGAGGTATATTTCACTAGAAGAAATTGAGATCTGGAATTATTTTGGAGGAGGTTTTTAAAATTTTTTTTCAACGTTTTTTATTTATTTTTGGGACAGAGAGAGACAGAGCATGAACGGGGGAGGGGCAGAGAGAGAGGGAGACACAGAATCCAAAGCAGGCTCCAGGCTCTGAGCTGTCAGCACAGAGCCTGACGCGGGGCTCGAACTCACGGACCGCGAGATCGTGACCTGGCTGAAGTCGGACGCTTAACCGACTGCGCCACCCAGGCGCCCCTTGGAGGAGGTTTTAAGTTCAATTGCTTGTTCACTCATCGAACATTTGTTGTTTTATAAACATCTCCTAGTACCAGGCACTGTACTAGTAGTCTGGGGTCCACAGATGAGTGGGATATGGCTCTAGCCAAGAGACACAGAGTTTCACAATACTTTGATAAGTCTATCATAGAAGTTTTGATAAAATGTTATGAATGCTCAGTGGGAATATTCGTTCCACCTGAAGATAGAGTTAGCAAGGAATGCTTCATAGAGAAGGTGCTGTGTGCCAAGCCAGGAAGAATGAGTAGGATTCATCAGCTGAACCAGAAGGAAAGGTATTCTGGGTAGATGGATGAGCACAAGCAGAAGCATGGAAGGGTGAAAAGGCATATGGGATTCAGATTCACACAAAGGTAAGTTTCTCATAGTGAGTGTGTAGCCCTTAAGTTTAGGAATTACTAAGCATTTTTGAGTCATGGGACTCCATGAAAACCAAATAAAAGCTAATGATTTCTTCCCCCAAGGGAACGTGTGTATGCATGTACACATATATACGATTTTGTAGGCATTTTCATTGAGTTCATGAACCCTCTGCCCCAATGGACACAAAGCGTTAAGAATCTCTGATGGAAATATACATATATAAAACAGATCAGAAGTGAATTAATGGTTTTAGGTGCCACTAGCTTCATCTTCTCCATTAATAATAACTCACTGAGTGCCAAAATAAAATTAACTTTTGTGTGTCTACAAATAATTAGCTGATTTTTCTGTCTCCAAAGGTCATTGGTTAATTTCCTCAACCACAATGGTTTTTTTTTTGCTTTTTTTTTTTTTTTTTTTTACCCCTTTTGTTAGAATGGTTAGAATTTCAGGGATATATATATATATATATATATATATATACGCACATATATACATACACACACACACACATATATATGTACACACATTTAGAATGTTAGTTGAAACAAACAAGTGTGGGGAGAGGCCTGAATTTCAGGCTGCCTTTTTTTTTTTTTTTAAACACTTGGAATCTAAATAAAGCTGGGGAGTGGTGTGGCTTTTCTGTGCTGCTCTGTTGTCTGGGCTTAGTCTACCTTTGCAGGTAATTAATTCCCCAGCCTGCTTATTTTTTCTAGTTGGCTCTTGTTTAGCTTCCATAGAGCCCCACCCCAAAGTGCTTTATTGTCCCTCTGCTGACTATTCCTACATATGGTCAAAATCAACTCACCTTCCGGGTTGCTGACATCGGCAAATTCACTCTTTGGCAAACTCGGCTCTGCTCCCAGTAACCCTTTGTTAAAGAAGTGTTATTACAACGGAGTGGATCTGATAGCTTACAAGTCTGTCCAATCTCTTCCACTCCTAGATACACTCCTAAGGAGAAACTCTTTGTCTTTGGATTTACAGCCACAGGCAGGATATTAGCACTCTCAGACCTGTTGGGTACTGGAGCACTGCTAATGAGCAAACAGCCCTGCCTCAATTAGTGGTTTGTGAAATATTCCTGGATATCAAATTGCTTTTGCTGCTTGATAGTCATACTGGCTCTTGGGATGAAGAGCAACCAAGCAAAAATTGTTCCCTTGTTGCATACTGCCTTGTTGATCTCCTAAGTTATACCTGTAGACAGAATTTAAGCTTGCCATTTCCCCAGAGCTAAGGTTTGATTTACACGTGTCATCATTGTGTTGGTGTTCATGTTTTCTTGTATGAATCTTTTCCACGTTGTATAGATTACCATCTTTTAAGGCTGATTCTGTAGTAATAACTTACACAAGGCTGGTTATTTTAGAAACAGATTAAGAAATAAACTGCAGAAGAATCCCAAATGGCAAATGGCTATAGTGGTAATTTGTCTAAGTATAGGTGTTTACTTCAGAGAGACAGAGAGAGTAGGGGAGTGGGGAGGAGGAGAGAGGGAGAGGGAGAGAGGCGGGGGGGGGGGGGGGGGGGAATATCAATGAAACTGGGAGAATGTTTCATCCAGATTGCAAATTCTGTGTTGACTCTTCCTAAATTCTTTGCTTCTTAATTACCCAGTAACTTTAGCTGGCAGTAATGTTAACCCCAGCAACTGAAAAGAAAGGCTTCAGTGTAGAGCTTGGGAAGAAAAAAGTAGTAAAGGGAAAGGAATTCAAGATCTGTTATTGGTATTTGAATACGTTTATTGTGACAAGAATGCTGTTATAAATATTCATAAGCAAAGACCATCTTTTTTATCTAGGGATTGTTAAAGATTCCAAATTGGAAGGATACATCTTTTGTAAAAATCTGCCACTGTTCCTCATTTGAGAATTCGCAGCTCCTCCGAAATTTCTGCTAACATCATAAATGGTCACAGCACATGCCACTTGGTATGAACCAGACTTTTAAGTTCTTTGACTTCCCAGTGGGCTGTCTGTTCCCCTTCACCACAACCTCCCTTTCCTCAGCCTTCTGAAGGGCCACACTATCCTTTGTAAGCAACTCTATATAGATTGTTGGGGGAGGGAAGAGTATAAGTTGATGAGAGCTTCAGCTACAGTTATTCTCAAGTCCAGCAGAGAACAGTTTTCACCGCCTGATAGTAAGAAGCACTGAGAGTGATTTTAGTTGACACTCTTTGAACTCTTTCGACTCCGTCTAGATAGGTAATCCATAGGTAATGCAGAAAAGAGGTTGTGGGAGGGGTACTTTTTCAATATTTTATTGTATTTTCTTAAATATCCTTTCTGGAATTTTCAGGAACAAAACATAAAAAAATTATATACTTTATTACAAATGGTAAACTCAGAGTGCTCCAAATCTCTTATTTACAAACAACACTGGGCAGGACACCCAAACAAACAAACATGAAATAACTTACAAAGGCATGAAGCTGTTTATTGACAGTAATCAGCTTTCATCAAATTAAAAAATATATATATGTACATACACAGTTAAGGAAGGCAGGCCAGAAAGAGTTCATCTGCAGGCTCAGCCTCGCGCTCACAAACTCCCTCCCGCCTCCCCTCCCCCAACCCCTCCCCCCCTACTTTGTGTTCTTAAGGAGTACTACAGAAGCAATCTACAGTCTCTATTGCAGTTTGTAACCCCTCCCCCTCCCCCCTTTTAATACTGAATGAGATCGAATGTTAGGTCCATGCAGTTCTTGGTCAATGTTAAAGAAAAGTCTAACGTTCTGTTCGCGCGGGGACAGCCCATCCGCAAAGCGGGGCAGCCCGCAGGCAGCCGCTCCCTGGCCCCACGCCAAGGGAGGGCGCGCCAAGTCCTTCCCACTCGTGCACACTGGGGGCGCCGTCAGGACGCCGCCCAGTCCAACTTGGATACCCTTGGCTTTAGTCCTTGGACACTTTTCTCTCTCTCTTTCTCTCTCAACTTGTCAAGTTCTCAAGTCTGTCTCTCTGGGTGAATTTTTTTTTTTCTCTGTTGCCCCTCAGCCCCCAACAGCCTCTCCTCAAAACGTTTGCAACTGCTGCGTTAGCATGAGTTGGCACCCACTGTTAACGTGGTTCATGACTTTCTGTTTAAGCTGTGCCACCTGTTCCCTGAGCATATTGGCCGTGGACGCCAGCTCCGAGTTCTGCGCTTTCAAGGTTTTCACTTTTTCCTCCAGCCGGGCGATCCTCTCCAGCTTCCTTTTCCGGCACTTGGAGGCAGCGATGCGGTTCCTCATGCGCTTCCTCTCCGCCTTGATCCTCTCCTGCGACTCCATGTCGATGGGGGACAGGGGCGGCGTTTCCCCGGGCATCTCGGGCACCGTCTGCGGCTCCTCCTTCAGGGCCTGCAGCCGCGGGTGCTGCACGGGGATCTGCTGGGGCAGGTGGTGCGGCGGCTGCGGGGGCTGCTGCTGCTGCTGGGGCTGCGCGGGAAAGGCCAGGCCGGCCGCGCCGTAGGAGGGCGCCCCACCGCCGCTGCTCAGAGCGCCCGGGTTGAAGTTGCTGAGGTTGGCGTAGACCGGCGGCTCGCTGTGCAGGCTGGCGCTGAAGCCACCGCTGCCGCTGCCGCCCGCCGCCGAAGCCACCGCCGGAGCCACCATGCCCGCCCCGCTGACCGGCTGCGCCGCCGACGTGACGCTGGGCAGCGTGTTCTGGCTGTGCAGTTCGGCCAGGGCGCGCACGAAACCCTCGGCGAAGCCCTCCTGCTCGTCTGTCACGTTCTTGGGGCACAGGAACTGCGTGGGGGTCGGCGTGGTGGTGATGTGCCCGTTGCTGGACTGGATTATCAGGCGCTCCAGCTCGGGCGAGGCCAGCTTGAGCAGCCCCACGTCGGGCGAGGTGAGGAGGTCCGAGTTCTTGGCCCGGAGGTGCGGCTTCAGGCTGCCCACCGGGTCGGCCAGGTTCAGGGTCATGCTCTGTTTCAGGATCTTGGGGTTACTGTAGCCGTAGGCACCGCTCTCGGACTGGAGGAACGAGGCGTTGAGGGCATCGTCGTAGAAGGTCGTTTCCATCTTTGCAGTCATAGAACAGTCCGTCACTTCACGTGGGGTTAGTTTGGGCTGCGCGCAGAAGTTTCGGGGCCGCAACAGCGCGCTGGCGAGCGGAGGACACCCCTCCCGGGGCCCTGGGCAGGGAAAGTTTCTCGAGGGGCGCGCGCACCCGCCGGCTGTCCTCCCCCCTGCGCCCTGCTCACCGGCTCGCTCCCAGGCGCTCAGGGTTCAGATGCCGCCAGCACTCTTAACTTGTCAGCTCGCGCGCGCTGCTCGGCTTTGAAAAGTCGCGGTCGCTCACGGAGCGCTCTTGGCGCAGCCGTCCCTGGGAGCCCGCAGACGAACACGCTTCCCGGCGACAGCGGCCCTGCCGGCGGCGGCAGTCAGCGTCGATCCCGCGGTGGCCGGCCGGCAGCGGGTGTCCGCAGCCCGGACTCCGACGACTGTCCCCTCCTCCGCTGCGAGGGGGAGGGGGCGCCGGGCAGCCGCGGCTCGCGCTCGCCCAAGTTCAGCAACCGGTGCGAGTGAAACTGAGCGCACGTCCCTCCTTGGTCTCCTCTCTCCGCCGCCTTCCTGTCTTCGCCGCCGCGGCAGCTTCGGGCGCAGGAAAGCTTTGCAAAAGTTCGCTCCGGGACTCGGGCCACTTGTCCCCTGTCCCCCTGGTCAGGAAAGTTCTTTGCCGCTGCAGCGGCTCTCTGGACTTCCCCGGACAGACTGTCGCCGCTCTCTGCGCTGTCACCAGCTCCGGGGAAGCGGGGCTCTCCTCCTGGGGGCGGCTGGAGAAGGGGCTCTCCGGACGCTCCCCAAAACACCAGCCCGGGAGCCACAGGCGCTAGCTCTGGGCAGTTGGTGAGAAAATGGAAAAGAAAATAAGATTTGCAGCTCGGACTCTGCTGCCGTCTTGCCTCCCTGCCTGTATCTGTCCGTCTCCCTGAGTCCGCGCACCTCCACTCCCGCCTCGCTGCTTCAGCCACACTCAGTGCAACTCTGAGCCCTTATCCAGCCCGAGCTCAACACTTATCTGCTACCAGTCAACCCCTAAAAATAGCCCATGATGTCACCCCAAGGCCTTCCCATTGGCTCGCGTCGCTCTCAAGGGGGCGGGCCCGCCCGTCGCCATGGAGACCCCACCCTAGAAGATTCTTCTCTGGACCCGCGGAGGCTCACGGGATGAGGTAATGCTCCGCTGCCCTCCTACAGTTGGGCCCTTCTTTCTCCTCCTCTCCCCCTCCCCCTCCAGCGCGACTCGCGCCCGGCTCTTCCCTCTCCCCTCCCCGGCGCGTCTTTCCCGGCCCGCCCGGTGCATTGTGGGCTGACGTCTTGGGGTTTGACTGTCTAGTGACGGTGGCTGCCGCGAGCCAGGCGGACGCGGGCTCTCGCCGCCTCTGACCGAAGCGGGCTCAAGTTCAGGGCTCGGGCGGGAAGGCAGGAGATGCAGGCACCCGGAAGGCTCGGGAACCCGGCCAGGTGTCTGCGGCCAAGGGCGCGGGGTGGAGGGAGGTGTTTCCCCACTTGGGGGGCTCGTTGTCCCCCACGGGCACTTCGCCTCGGTGCAGGGCTGGAGGCCGAGCGCCAGGCTCTGTGCCCCCCCGCACTTCCGGGGGGCGGGAGCACCGCCCTTAAGGTGGCTCTGTTAAGTCCCCTGTGGGGGCGAGTGAAAGTGGGCTTAAGTTGAGGGGCGGTCTCGAGACAGTGGGCCCCCCACGTTGAGGACGCTCCGAAGTTTGTCTCCCGGTCAAGTTCACAAGCGACGGACAGCGCTGCTGTCTGGCTGCGCCTAGAAACCAAGTGATTTGTATTGCTCCAAACTGGGCGCTCAGCTAAGTCCGCGTTGCACCCCCTAATGCCCTCTCCAAACCATGGGAAAAGGGGTGCGAGGGTTCACAGTTTTGCTTCGATGGCGAAGTTTTTTTTATAGGGGGTGGAATTGGGGGGCAATTCAGCTTCCAGTTGTGAACGAGCGTATAGGGAATCTGAAACTTGGGGAACCCCGGTGATCGTCTACTACCCGCCCCCGCACAACATGCCAGCACACTTTAGACACACTTTACACACACGCACACACGCACAGACACACACACACACCCTCCGGTCCTGATTTGCTTACAGGAAAACGAGAACGTGAGACACTCAGCAAAAGTCACGCAACGAGTGAGCGAGTCAGGGATAGGACCAGGATTTAAAATCTCGCCGCTCCCGGCCGGGTGGTGGGCCCATATCCTGGGTAGCCTCTAGGAAGCGCTAGACACATGTAAGTGGTTCCTTTTCCGCGGTTGTTATTCTATTCTCCCCCTACCCCGCACCCCTTCGGGACAAAAGTGTATGGCGGAAAGAATACTGAACTCGGGAATCGTGGGTTCTCTCGTGGCCAGAGCTGCCAGGGTGTGACGTGAACAAATCGCCGAACTTCTCCGGGATCCTTCAGATCTGCAAGTGGGGCCGGGGAGACCCACCTCACAGGGCTGAGATAGTGCAGCATCATCGCCTCCAGGCCGGGAGGCGGTCGCCTAACAGCCCCCTTCCCTGCCCCGCCTCAGGGTTTCCCAGAGCCTCGATGGAATGCCAGGATAGGAGTGTGAGTTGGCAGGAGCAGGTGTACTCCTGTGAGGAGCAGTGAGGGGAGGAAGCCGGGACGAAAGGAGAAGTCAGCACTTTCCCGTGCCTCCTGTTGAGGACTGGGGCAAGAAGCTGGAACTGCAGCAATTTACATACTTAGCTTCTAATTCTGGCTTTTCAGCTTCTGAACTTAGGGGAATTCAGCCTTGGGTTTATGGCCCAGAGCTTTAGGGTATTTGTGGCTCTGAGAGTTCAGATTCAATGGCCCGACAGCAGCTAATGTCAGGGAAGTCTTTTCTTCACTCCTCTCATTTTCTCAGGCAGCAGAGGAAAACCCAGCGGCTCCTGTGAGCACTGGGCATGGAGGTGGGGGGGGGGGGTGTTAGGGATACAGTGATGACAATTCCAGTTACTTTTCTCAGGGAGGAGACGTTCTCTATTCTGTGGCCCTGAGTCATTTTCTTTTGTAATCAGGGAGCTGGTGTTCTCAATGATTTTGTATGTCAACGGGAGCAAAAATAAATTTCACGTATTAAACACCTACCACCAGCCAGGCATTCACCTGAGGGATTGAACTATGCTGTTTCTTCTTACAACCGTGTCGAGCTGCATATATTATTATTTGGATTTAACATATGAGGAACTAGGCCCAGAGAGGTTGAGTATCTGGCTCAGGTCACACAGACAACAGGAAATCGACCTCAGGTCTGTGTTACATTCCCTTGTATCTGCTCCACTCTGGGAGGCTTTCTTGTACTAGCTGTGGGGGAAATGGCACTTGGATGGTGTGGAAGAAGAAATGACCGCGCCTGACTCTGTCTCTCTGTCTCTGTCTCTCTCTATATCTTTTGCCTAAGGGTTCTGTGTGTTTCTCTCTGCCTTATGTGGTTTAGCAGGCTTCTTTTCTTCTTATGTTGAGAAGTAGCCTATTTCATCCAAAAAGTAACAGATCTGTTCATGTTAACGCCCCTGCTTGAAAGCTTTCATGGCTTCCTCTTATGACCAGGAAAGAGTTCAGAGAGGCGTTTGCCTGAGAGAAGGGGTCTTTCACAGTCCCATCCTGCTCTCCTGCCTCATCTGTCACCGCCAGTATCAGTCAGGAAAGGCTGGGCTCTGCTCCCCTAACAAACAAGCCTGACATCTCAGTGACTTACCCCAGGGAAGTTTATTTCTTGCTCATGCTACATGCCCCACTCTGGGTCTGCAGGGGAGTTCTGCTCATGGTGGACACTTGAGGACTTCTTGACCCGTGCTTCTCATTGCTATCTTGGCTGGGGGAGAGAAGGCAGCAAACCAACCATTCGCTGGCTCTCAAAGCGTCCACCTGGAAGTGAGACCTGCTGCGCTTCTGCTCGAGGTGTCATTGGCCGAAGCAAGTCACGTGGCGAGGTCCAACTTGACTCCAGCCGAGTGTCTGGAAGGGAGAGAGCCGGGAATATTTGCGGAACGAACACCAATGACTCTAGCAGTCTCCTTTCTGTTCACCGAATGTTTGGCTTACTGTCTCCCCCTACCCTGCCCACCCCAGGCAGAATTTCCTCATTTTCCCCCGTAAGGGGGGACAATCCTAAAGATTCATCTAGTCGCAGTATGTCAAGCTCACTTTCCAGGTTCTGGGTGATTCGTAGTCGACTCTGTATCAGCTCCAGATGTGACTCTTTTTTTCTAAACGCGAGGCGTCTACCCTGCGCACCTCAGTACGTAACAGTAGGAGCTAGGAGAGCTGCAACCGGCCCACGGTTTGGAAAGCAAAGGAATGGGAAACCACGGTAGACGCCAGGCAGTCCGCTGAGCAGACACGTTCAGCACCCCGATTAGACCAGCACCCCGATTAGACCCTGATTCTGCCCGCTGCGTGTAGCTGCCCTACCCATGGCTCTCCATGACCCGGGGCTTTGCTCTCTGAGAAAGTCTTCCTTTTCTACATCTAAAGCAGCCCTAAAAGCTTTAAAATTCGCTTTTAAACATTAGGGGAGGTACAGAGTGATATTAAGTCTCGAATCCGGTCTCCTTTAATGCAGGCGGATGCACTTTTGGCAGCACAACTCTCACAAAAATGCAGCCTTCTTATCTGTGTGATTCCAGGCGTTCCATGAGCTAACAGCCACAGCCAGTTCTTTCCTAGACTCGCTTCCACTTCCACGTTTTGCTGTATTTCTTTGCTTTCTTGCTCTCATGCCTGCTCTCTCTCTCTCTCTCTCTCTCTCTCTCTCTCTCTCTCTCTCATTCACTCCCCCCCACTTCTCCTCCACTCTCTCCTGACTTGGTTTTGTGTGCTTTGGGTTTACTGGGCTTTGGTGGGAGAGTGACACTTTCCCTCCCTTTTCCAGAGCCAGTTCATCCAATTGAAAGCACGTGCTGGGCAACGTCTTAATTTATCCAGAGGTTATAACAATAGGTTTGAGGCCATACCCTTGACTTGATCCATACTTCAAGGCTGATTTTAACTGGTCTTTATTTATTTATTTATTTTTGGCCAAAAACATGTCTTAATTTTATATTTTACTGCTTGAGACTGAAAAACAATAGCCTCTTCTAACCCTATAAATACCTCTGAATTTACAGATTGTCCCGGCTTTCTTTCATTTCTGCTTACAAGCTGGGCAAACCTTCCGTGAGCTCGCTCATTTCTTTTTTGTAGTAAGTTTCCAAATGTATCCAACAGCCACCAACACAGGCTGCTAACATTTTGTTTTCCAATTTTACAATCTCTTGCTTAATTTATTAGGTTCATGATATGCCTTCTCCATTATTACAGGTGATATGTCCACCAAATGGATCACCATCCTGTTAGCTTCTGATAACAGTGTTCTTAGTTACTGGCTTCTAAATGAATGTTTACCTTTGTTCTTGTTGTTGTTACATTACTGCATGTCTCAGTGCTAATTTTTTTTAAGTTTATTTTTTTTTAATTTGAGAGAGAGAAAGGGGGGGGAGGGGCAGAGAGAGATGGGGAGACAGAATCCCAAGCAGGCTCCCTGCTGTCAGTGCACAGCCCAATGCAGGGCTGGAACCTGTGAACTGGGAGATCACGACCTGAGCCGAGGTCAAGAGTTGGACACTTAACATACTGAGCCACCCAGTCGCCCCTATATGCTAATTTTTATATCATTAAGGATAGGCCATGTTTGCGACCATAACAAACAATTCTAAAGTCTCAGTGGCTTAACAAAAACACTTTATTTCTTGCTCATACTACATGTTCAAGGTCAGAGGGGCTCTGCTCAATGTACTCATTCAGAGACTGAGTCTGAAGAAGGTTTCATCTTGATAAATGCTTTACATAATCATCCCAATCACCTCAACAGGGAAAGGAAACGTGACGAATTCACATTGGCAGTGAAGTTTCCTCCCAGAAATGACGCGCATTACTTGTATGTACGTATTATTGGTCAAGAACAAGTCACACGATCCTGTATTGCTTAAAGGGTGCAAGAAAATGCGATCCCACTATGTGTTGGAAGTCAAGAGCTGGAAAGGCACACCTCTGCACAGGCTGGGTTATGCTGTGGTAGCAATACAAAAATCTTACTGGATGACAACCAAAACATATTTTTCATTCATACCGCATGCCGATTGTGGGTTGGCTGTGTCTCTGCCTCACACAATATCATCATTCCTCTAGGACCCTTTCTGAAACATTGCTGATCGTCATGGCAAAGAGAAAAGAGCGTGGTGCTTAAAGCTTCTGCTGAGAGCAGTTCTCATTGTCAAGCCTGATGTCAGTGGGACCAGGCAGCAAGTGTTTGCAAACAGTAATATAGTCCACTGTGCCCTGAACTACACAGGGTCTCAGCTGCCCTAAACATTGTCAATTCCTCTGGTGTTTTTTTTTTTTTCCATTTAATTTTATCCTTAATCAAAATGCCACCTGGCAAACTCCTACTTACCCTTCAAGACCCCGCTCAAATTGTTGCTCTCTCTGAAGCTTTCTGCTACCCTATCTCCCACCCTATCCTCAAATAGTTATTATTTTCTTTTTTTTTTAATTTTTTAATGTTTATTTGTTTTTGAGACATAGAGACAGAGTGTGAGCAGAGGAGGGGCAGAGAGAGAGGGAGACAGAACCTGAAGCAGGCTCCAGGCTCCGAGCTGTCAGCACAGAGCCCAACGCAGGGCTCGAACCATGACCTGAGCCGAAGTCGGATGCTTAACCGACTGAACCACCCAGGCACCCCAGTTATTATTTTCTCTAGCTCTCACCATACTTGGCACATACCTGAAGCAGAGGATGTTTATGACATGTTCTCATAGATGTCTGCTTGTATCCCTGACTCCAAATCCAGGAGCTGTGTCGAATTTATTTTTTTTAATGTTTATTATTATTATTTTTTCAAATTCATTTTTTTTTTATCTCCAATGCTTAGTGCCGTGCCTGGCACATGGAAGGTTAGAAGGTGCTCAACAAATGCTTGTCGATGGATTTTTTTTTTAAATAGCCTTTTCTATAGTGGAATGAAGGGGGCATTTTAATAGTCAATACAGCAGTACTTTGTTTTAATGCATAAAAATTGGAACTCCCTTGCTGAAGCCTCCTTGAGTGTATCTCATTGCATTTGGGAGAAAACCCAGCATTATTTACCTTGCCTATAACATCTCACCTGATCTGGCCTATGTTACCTCACCAACTATATCACAGCCATGCTGGGTTTGACCATATGTGTCAGGGTGGCCTAGGTTAAACTACAATTATAAAATTCCAAATCTTGGTGACTTAAGCCAAAAAAAATTATTTCTTATTCCTCCTCCATATCTGTCAAGGGTTGGCAGGGACTCTCTGATCACATTGCCTTCTCTGGGACCCAGCCTAATGTAGCACCTACTTTCAGGAACATTACAGATCTCGTGGTAGAGGGAAAGCAAACTTTGAAGGGTCTTGGCCAGGCAGTTAAGCACCTTTGCCAGAGAATGTAACAAGTCACTTCTCACAATTCATTGGTTAGAACTAGTCTCATGGCCCCACCCAGCCACCAGGAGACCAGGAAGTGCAATCCTGTTTGCCTGGAAGGCAGAGAGCTGTAAGCATTTGGTGACCAGCCCTGATGACTCCCACACTGGACTTCTCTAGTTCCTCAAGCAAGATAAACTGTTTCTTGCCTCAGAACCTTTATATCAGCCTTCCCCCTTCTTCGCTATTCCTTGGTCAATTTCTATTTCCTTTAGATGTTTGCTTAAATAACACTTGAAAAGGCTTCCTTTCCTACTGCACCCTTCCCCCATCTAAATTCGATTCCCCTCTTATACCTCATAAGACTGTTTTTTTATTTTTGGTTTTCTGCGTTGTTTTGTTTTTTGTTTTTTAAATAGCGGTTGGAAACTCCGGAGTGTAATAAATAACACCCCTTTCTTTCCCTCTTGAGTTTAGAACCAGCTGGACATTAGAGATAGGAATCAGATGAATGGACATCACAGTGTCATTGTGATATAGGATAGATTGTAGGGCATGCAGCCACAAGGCCACAATGGGTTTCCTCATGCTTTACCTGGAATTAAACTTACCTGTTGGCCTCTGGCAAAGGTGGGAACTTGCAAGCCACTTCCGAACATACAGTGAGTGTGTACATCCTATGGACAAATGGGTCCTGAAAAGAGAATGCAATGGTTGGGGTGGGCATGCTGGATCTTTCTACAGACTTCAGCCATCAGACAACCCACACCTTCCCCATGGGGAGGAAATAAGGGATGGAGAAAGTGGATGAGAAATTACTCTAGCAAATGTCCCCTCCTGGAAAGCTGAAGCCAAGGAAATGGAAATTTCTTTGTCTCAGTCGAATTTACCTTAGCTTATTATTCCATATTTCCCTTATTAATTGTTATTTTGAGATCTGTTTTGCCCACCAGAGGCAGGATCAGTACATCCTTTGGTCTTCACTGTATCCACAGGATTTAGAACAGTTCCTGGCACATAGAGGGTGCTCATTAAATCTTGGTTACACATCAGAGCCCCTGCGGAAGTCCTTCTTTTGGATCAACTCTCTATAAAATTTATTCCTGCTTGCTTGAGACTGCTTTCCAATCTTGGAATTTTCCATTATCTTCCTCATCCTCCACCTGCTTTTTTTCTTTTTCTTCCCCAGGTTGTCAGCTTGGATATTTGCATTCACATCACAACTGGAGTAAAGAGGCAGAAATGAAAATAAGAACTGAAATACAAGTAAGTGAACTACTGAGTCATTGGAAAGTATGCATGGACTAGGTTTTGGTCAAGGAATGGCTCCTGGGTGGCTCAGTTGGTTGAGCCTCTGACTTTGGCTCTTGGTCCATGGGTTCGAGCTCTTTGTTGGGCTTTGTGCTGACAGCTCAGAGCCTGGAGCCTGCTTCAGATTCTGTGTCTCCTCTCTCTGCCTCTTCCCTGTATATGCACATCCTCTCTCAGAAATAAATAAACATTAAGAAAATAGGTTTTTGGAGCACCTGGGTGGCTCAGTCGGTTTAGCATCCGACCTCAGCTCAGGTTATGACCTCATGGTTTGTGAGTTTGAGCCCCACACTGGGTGCTCTGCTGTCAGTGCAGAAACCGCTTTGGGACCTTTGTCCCCCTCACTCTTTGCCCTTCTCCCACTTGTGTTCTCTCTCTCTCTCTCTCAAAAATAAACAAAATGAAAAAAATAAGTTTTGGTCAAAGAGGCATGGGTAATTGGGGTGCACACCATCACCCTTATGGTGATGTCTCTTCGGCACTCAAAACTTTCACACAGCTTCCGAGATCATAAAGTGGAAGTCCTCTTCAAGGCCTGCCCCCTTTCCCAGTATGGGAATCCCTTTGGCATCATCGTCACTACTTATGTACTTCTGGTGATATTCAGAGCTGGGGAGAGGTAATCCTGCTGAACGCTGCTGGCTGGACCTCATTGGGAACACTGTTGACATGAAATTGTGGACCGCAGTTTTGGCCAGCCAGATCTCAGAGGAGGTCAGTCAAATGGCAAGAAGCTGGCAACCACGTCCCACGGAGAAGGAACTTGGGGGGAAAGGAAGCGACGGTGAGAGCATAGACAGAAGGCTTCAAATAGCTGTTCAGGTGTTCCACAGGAGAGTTGGCCTGTTCGGTAGGTTTTGAGGTCACAGCGAGGGTAATGTTTAGAGGCTAGAAAGGAAAGCACGGCAGTATTTAAGGAAGAAATTTCTGAAGTCGTGGTTATTTACCAATGGGAAAGTTGCCTTAAATGTAGAATTGAAGGCCATTCATTCAATTCATATTTGTTGTCTTCTATGTGGCAGACAGTATGCTGCCTTAGTTTATGATCATTCCTAGTGAGCTCGTAGTAACTTGTGGTAATTGTCACTTTATTTTGAAGGTTCCTAAAAACCATCTTTAAATATTGTCTTTTAGAATTTTTCTGGGGATGGTGACCAACGTTCATGGTTTATCAATTCTGGAATTGACCCTTTTTTATTCTCAAAATTTGGAAATCTGAGGTCATGTTTTCTCATGTGCAATGTTAGTTCGATGGACGTTCTTATATCAAGACAACAAGCGTTTTCAGTATTCGTAAACCAAAGTGCCCTGTACCTGGGACCACTTGAGACTGGATACTCTCTGTGCTCTAATGTATAACAAATATTTGTGGCAGAAAAACTGCAAAGTGTCCACCAAACCCCTTTTCCTTCTATGTGTACCACTGAACTACATTTCCTGGCCTCCTTTGTAATTAGGTGTGGCCATGTGGCCGAGTTTTAGCCAATACAGAGGGGATAAATGTAATGTGTGATAGCTACAGGCCTGTCTCCTAAAACCATCTCTCCCGATCTCCTGGTGAAGTGTAAGGGACATAAGGAAGGACAGAGCCACAGATGAAAGGAGCCTGGGTCTCTGAATGATCACACGGAAGATTGTCCACTGACCAGAAAATTTGCATCCGACTTTTCCTGAATGGGAAATCAACTTTTTGTGTTGAACTGCCAAGGCTTGGGAGCATATATGTTAACATGGCTAGTGTCTTCTTATTCCAACTGGTGCTGCAGAATACTGTCAGGGAATACATGTGGAACTGAGGTTAGGGATTTTGTTCTACCCTTTCCTGTTTGAAGCGAATTAATGCGGGAGACAGAAGTAAAGGACCTAGCACTTAATTCCATACTGATGCTTCCTATTGGTAATGCTTTTTTTCCCATATAATTTGTAAACTTCATGAAGCATGTGGCCATGTGTTATATCCTCTTCTATATTTAATCTTTCACTGGATGTTTGTTGAGAAGTGCCAGGTGTCTTTCCAAAGAAATACAGGTAGCACATTTTGTTAACTGTGTTACTCATTTATTCAACTACTTTGGATCATTTACTATGGGTTGGCCACTGGTAAACAGTGGGGACCAAAAGCTACAGTAGCTGCCTACAAGTTGGGGTATAGCAAGGAAAATAGACAATAAGGAGGCAAGACTAGTCGGGTATGATGACGCTATGAGAAAGAAGGCTGGGACGTTCTGGATGCACAGAGAAGGGACATCTGACAAGGGTAGTGGCCAGAGAATTGTGCTCTAAGGAGGTGATGAATAAATTGAAACTTGAAGGATGAGTAGGAGTAGCCAGAAGAAGAGTTGGTGGAGAAGAGTTGTTCTGGGACAAGGGAATGAATGAACAAATGTCTGTCTATAGGGCAAGATTATGGTGCATACTTGGAGGGACCACAAGGCAAACTGGAAAGGAAGAATGGAGAGGATGAGCACGATAGGAGGAACCTGTAGTAATTGTGGGCACACACTTAATGAATGCATGCAGAAGGCCTTGCAGTAAATGTGTACACATTTATGTAGGAGGAAATACGGCTGATTAACCATCAAGGTGTCAACAGTTGTGATATTTGGGTAATTTCCATTTTCCTCCTCATGTTTTTATTTTTGTTTTAAAATTTTCTGCAATCAACATGTATTACACGTAATAAATAAGAAATAAATGTTTTTTTCTTATTAGTTGTGACTGCACTTGCTGTCCCTCATTGGATCCTCACGGTAGTTCCTCTGAGCAAATGGAGGCCTGGAGGTGATACCCGGTGAAGCTGGGATTAGCTTTCCTGAGGTCCCATTCATTCTGCTTTCTCTCCCTTGCACCTGCCTTCCCTGCAGTTTTCTAAGTAGTGATGATGGCTTTTCTTGGAACTGCTGACATTAGTGTCATGTTGCGTGTTTCTGTGTATGTAGTTGGCAACGTGGAGAAAATGGGTCAACGTTCTCATGATCCTGACCTACCTAAGAGGCTCCCCACATAAAAAGGATGTCCTCAACCTATGGGACTACATCATTAGACTTGCTTTTTGTGATACATCATTAGATGTCCTTTGCCTAGTGATTTGTCATTAAGGGGAGAGGGCTACTGATAATTTTTTAAAAGGATGTTAGGGAAGAGATTGTTTCCCATTATTCTTTCAACCCACATCTTGATTGACCGGCATGCTGCTTGGCCAAGCCAGTGGGTGATGAATATCTACAATGAACACCCAAACACTTGAAAGTCTTAAAACACTGTCTTAACGTTCTCTAAATTGGTAACAAATCACCTCCCAGATCTCAGAGTCTTAAAACAAATGAGTTTATTCCATGCGCATGTTACACTTCCTTCCTGATTTAGGCCTGGGCTCTTTCTTTGAAACAGGCTGATGTAGCAGCTCCCTGTCTGAAATATTGCTGCTGTGCGCCACAGGGAAGAGAGCGAGGTAACACCAGGAGATAGCTCTTAAAAGTTTTGCTCACCTGTCACTTCCACTCACCTCTGATTGGCTAGAGGGTGTCCCAGGGCTTGACAGGGAGGAGCAGCAAAGATTTTGACAAACGCCTCGGCTCTGTGAGTGTCAGTTTCTTTATCTACAAGGTGGAAATAGGTAAAATATATTATGGTACATTTAAACCATGGAATATCATGTAGCTAATTTAAAAAATGAGTTAATTGCCCTTAAAAAGATGAGTTGACCTGAAGAAAAAAATCCATGAAACCACATTACACGAAGAAAACAAGTTGTAGAGTGATGTATGTAGCATGGTCTTGTTTTTGCATAAATTACAAAAACTCTATATCTGAGTATATTTATTTGCGTGAGAATATTAGTAAGAACAGCTAATGCTTAATGAGTGCCTACGTCATATGCGCATGCCTGTGCCCAGTGCTCTTTACACGCGTTTGCTCATTCAATCCTTCGAAAATCCAGAAAAAGGAGTAGAAAGTCACCTATCAAATGCTTATTGTCAGCTACCTTCCTTGAGGGTGGGATTAAAGAGATTGCACTTCATTTTTAAAATATATTATTTCTGTAAATTTTTACTTGTCACAATAGGTGGATTAATCAGCTTTTGTCATGAAACAAACCACCACAAAATCAGAGTGCTGTACAAGGTTAAGTATAGTTTTCCTGCGTATGGGTCTGCAGGTCAGCTGAGGTGGCATACACTTCCTAAAGTCCCTTTCAGTGGCCTCTTCTCTCCGTTGCACGTGCCTCCCCTGGAGTTTTCTGAGTAGCGATGGTGGCTTTTTCTGGAACTGCTGATTTTAGTGCCCAGCTGCGTGTGTTCGTGTGCACCCTAAAGAAATAGGGTTGGGGTCAAATGCAGTTCCACTTTATGTGTCTCATTCTGGAACCCATCCTGGAGAGGCAGGATCTATCAGGGTACTGTTCCTCTTGTGGCAGAGGTTGGGGCAAAAAGAACCACAGGAAACTTTTTAAGGTCTAGGCTTAGAACCACTATATTATTGTTTTTGCCCACTTTCTATTAGCTGAAGTGAGTCACATGGCCAAGTCCAGTTTCAGTGGAGCTGGGAGGTCATGGAGGTTGTGGAAGGAGATAACGAATGTTTGCGGTACAGTCGTCTACTACAATCAGCATTCCTTGCTTTGTTAGTTATTAAAAATAACAATAAAGTGAGGGAAAGAATACTTAGCTGGGAAAGTTTAAATTGTGCTCAATGTATTACCAAATTGCATTAAACATTTCTTACAAATACAAACTCCATGTTTACAATTATAATGGGCATAGTCCACATGAACATGGACATTTAATTAACCAGGGTACTCATTGCCTAGAAGGGCAGGGAGGCATTTACACCACCTTGGCGTGTGCAGCCCGTGGTGTGACAGTCTAAGCATAGTTCAGAGACTTTAATGGCCCTCTGTGTGCATTCCGGCTATTGTATGGTCATCTGCAGTCTGAGGAACTTAAATCGTGAAATCACAGATTCTTAGAGCAGGAAGAGTTCTGGTGCCCACGGCAGGCAGGTGCCTTCTAACTTACATGGATAGCTGCTCTTGCCAGTGATAGTTATTCTCGATCGGGTGTGTCTTACATTACTGGAAAGTAGTTTGGGAAATCAAAATTCCTTCATTTGGCTAGTGGGGACAGTGAGCCCCCCAGCTGTCACTTACCCGAGTGACCCATTAAATTAGTGGCTAAGATGAGATTTAAACACAGGTGTCTAGATTAGGCCCAGGGCTTTTTGCTTTTCTCTCTGGGTAACGTAAACATCAAGCGTATGTTTGATCATTTGGGAGTATTCACTAGGCCCTGAAAGTTCCATTACTCCCTTTAAAAAACATACTGTCTTCTTTTTCTACTGCTCCCTCTGTCTTAAGAGAACTTGAGCACTTCTTCGACCAACTACCTCTGAGGCCTGCGAAGAAAACACCAGTTGGTACAGACACTGAAATAAAGAGCACCATGTTAAATTCCTGAAAACACTGCCCAGGAATCACGCCTATTTTCATTTCCTTTCTATTCGAGGTAATTTAGAAAATGTCTGCTGATCTAGCTCAGGGGAATCAACTGCACAAGGAAAATGTTTTATTAAGGGCCTTGTTAGGATTAAGAGCTGTGTTCCTCAAATTTCAGCGATTTACCCATCACTTTTTCCATTTTGCTATATTCATTTACAGTCTTAATACTTTTCTCTTAAAGAGATTTACTTTCTTAAAACTTAAAGATGTTTTTATAGGAGATGATGCATTTCAGTTGTAAACTGATAACAAATATCACTTGCCATAAGCATTTAGATCTTTGTAAAATCATGTAAAAATAAATATATAGTCTTTAAAATAAACAGATTTGTCCTTATACCACTGAAGGTATTCTCTTATTCTACAGGAGGTAGGCATTCTCCACTAATCTATTGGAAAGTATGGGCTTTGGAATCAAGGAGACTTGGGTTCAAATCTCAGTACATTCCTTTCCAAGTAGTATAATCTCAGGCAATTTCCTTAAATTTTTGAACATCAATTTTTCACGTATAAAGTGGAACAAAAACAGTTGTCTCATAGTATGTATGTCTCTGTGTGTATGCTTGATGTGTGTATGTGTGTTCAAAAAGCATTGAATATCATTCCTGGCTTATAGTAGGAGTTCAAAAAACGTAGCTACCTTCTTCTTTCCCTCTTTTTTTTTTTTTTTTCAAAGTGGCTTTCATGGACTATATTGTTGGATAGATGAATGATCTGTTGGTAGTATTAATTGTTCCTTGAATAACTTACTGATCAATTGCTTACCATATTGCTAGGAAATGTGCTAAGTGTGGGTACAGTGAAAACTGGGTAAATGGACTTGAAGACTTTTGGATTCAAGTATGTTTCATCGCCTTTGGATGAGTCACTTAACTTCTCTGAGCCTCAGTTTCCTCATCTGCCATTTAGGCTTACTTCAAAGAACTTACATAAGGAATGCCATAATAACAGATGGGAAAGCCTCTGATGCATTGATACAGGCATTTCTGCTATAATGTGACATGTATATTCCTGAAAAGCTTTGCGTTCTGCAGAGTTGTGCGTTAAAAATAACAGAACTTTTGGGGCGCGTGGGTGGCGCAGTCGGTTAAGCGTCCGACTTCAGCCAGGTCACGATCTCGCGGTCCGGGAGTTCGAGCCCCGCGTCAGGCTCTGGGCTGATGGCTCGGAGCCTGGAGCCTGTTTCCGATTCTGTGTCTCCCTCTCTCTCTGCCCCTCCCCCGCTCATGCTCTGTCTCTCTCTGTCCCAAAAATAAATAAACGTTGAAAAAAAAATTTAAAAAAAAAATAACAGAACTTTTTGCAAAAATAAGGTTGAGGCGACCAGTGAAAATGTGTATTATATTGTAGCCACAATGCTAAGATAAAACTGTAAATATCCTAATAGAAATAATAATGCTTTCAAAAAGACCTGTTAAATTTTGACTAAAGAAATCTATACATGCACACACACTATAGCAAATATGACTTGACCTTAAAACTGGTGAAAGCTAGGGGCGCCTGGGTGGCTCAGTCTGTTTAGCGTCCGACTCCAGCTCAGGTCATGATCTCGCGGTCTGTGAGTTCGAGCCCCGCATAGGGCTCTATGCTGACAGCTCAGAGCCTAGAGCCTGCTTCAGATTCTGTGTCTCCTTCTTTCTCTGCCCCTTCCCCTCTTGCGCTCTGTTTCTCTCTCTCTCTCCTCTCTCTCTCCCTCCCTCTCAAAAATAAATAAGCATAAAAAAAACCCGGTGAAGGTTGTTTGATGGAAGGCATAAGGGAGAGAGAGGAGGCTGCTGAATTATGGAGGTGTGGGCAGATGCTTAAAGACAGGGCACACCGTGCAATTAGCTCTTTTAAGAAAGAGGACGACGTAGGCGAACAGCCCAGCGGGAGGATGGAGGGTGAAAGGGCATTACACCCAGTACCCCGGGTTCTGTATGCCTCTGAGGCAATTGTATGTCCCCGTGTGGTACGGTTTCTGCTCCGCTGCCGTTCCTCAGGGGAGCAAAATGCTAACATCCTGGGAAAGACCAGCGTGAAATAAGGTGGCTTGCGTGTATGTTACACTGCTCTCGTTGCTCTGGTGGTCAGTCTTAGCTTCTCTTCAAGTCACGTGTGTCACAGTATCATGTAGTAGAGCACGGCTGCCCACGTACACTGCTGTGGAGGGCGAGGAGTGCAGTTCTTTACGAAGAGCCTGCCCCAGTCCCAGGCTTCGTGAGCTGAACAAGCAGAGACTTCCAGAAGTAGAATACATCCATCCAGGCACTCTCCCCCTGTGCCTCCTTCCCTTCCTTCACGGTCTGACCGGTCCGCTTCCCCTCCTCTCCTTGGTTCCAGGCTTGCTCTTCCTCACTAGCCTGTGACTCCTCGAGAGAGAGCTCTGTCATCGTCACTGCTGTGACCTGAGGGCCCGCACAGGGGCCCTGAAGCTGAACCCCTTTTCATAGGGCAGGGAAGGGCCCTGGACCCACTGAAGGGGTTCCTGAGCTCCCCGGAGTGCATCGGAACCAATGGACCACTTTGATATGAGGATGTAGGCACTCTGCCTGGACAGGGACAGTGTCTCATTCAGCTCTACGTCCAGCACCTCTATGGCTTCCAAGGGAGGTGGGGACTCCTCAGTGCGTCCTGGCCCTACTTTACCCATGGAAGAGCATGAAGGGGCGAGTGGCTTATCTTCCTCCTCAGCACCCCTCCTTCCCTTGCTCCCTCACCCCTCCCTTCTTTTCATTCTTTCCACAAATATTGATTGAGGCCCTATCCCACACCACACAGTATACAAAGTCCTAGGAATGAACCGGTGGGCAAAAAAGACATGGAGTTCGCCCTCATGGTACGTCTATATCGCCTAGAGGTGAAGCACTTAACCTCCGGAGCCAGATCGTCTGGTAGCTGATAGCTGGCTCTGTCCTTTACGCACTGTGTGAACTCGGTCAGATTCCTCTCTGAATCCCAGTTTCCTCATCTGTAAAACAAGCTCGTAACAGAACCTCTTTCAGAGGGTTGTTATGAATATTAAACGAATTGATGAGTACCTGCCCCAGTAAGTGCCCAATAAACATGAACTGTAATACCAGTATTAGAGTTGCTCTGTATAGATGCTAAATAAATATGAAATCACAATAAGCAGGAAGTGTTATGAGTGGAAAAAAAAAAAAACAAGGTGGGAATTGCATATAACCTGGAGCTATGTTTTCCCTGGGGTGTAGCTGGTAGAATATGTGAACGTTACCTAACAGGGAAGTTGGGGGACAATTGAACTACTGTCCTAGAAGTTCTCTATGTATTTCTGGGTTTAAAGAAGAAAAACGATGGGGCGCCTGGGTGGTTCAGTCGGTTGAGCGATTGACTTCAGCTCAGGTCATGATCTCGCGGTTTGTGAGTTCGAGCCCCGCGTCAGACTCTGTGCTGACAGCTCAGAGCCTGGAGCCTGCTTTGGATTCTGTGTCTCCCTCTCTCTCTGCCCCTCCCCCACTCATGCTCTGTCTCTCTCTGTCTCGGGAATAAACAAACATTAAAAAATAATTAAAAAAAAAAAAGATAAACGGGGCTTAAAGTGGATGATCAGAAAGGGCCTCTCTAAAGAGGGGCTACAATATAAAGGGTGTAAAAACTGACACTGGGAGAGGAGGGGGTTTGGGAAGGGCATTCTGGGCAGAGGAAAGGCAGGGAAGAGCCATCACCGATGATTAGGTATCGAGGACTTTCTTCTACGGGCTCTGCACTAGGTCAATTTTGTTAAAAGATCTTCTGTTCTCCATCGGTCAGTTAAAGTGTCTACTGTATGGGGAGCTCTCAGTTGTGGCTTTTAACCACTGGAGCCGGGAGACTGGTCTCATCCATATCCCAAAGATTCTAGAACTCTATGTCTTTTCAGACTCTGACTGTGGCTCCCTCTACACCGCCTTGTCTGTTGGGCAGTTGTTTTAGTTCTCAGGTTACACTTGAGCAAAAATACAGAAAGGAAACATAATGAACATGTGTTTCTAGGTGCCACATTCCAAATTCCAGTGCTCACTTTGGCACAAAAATTGGGGTGATACGGAGAAGATTAACTTGGCCCCCTGCACAAGATGACACAAATTTGGGAAGCGTTCAATATTATAAATAGATAGATAAATAGATAAATTCACTCCCAATTCCTAAGTTTTAATCAGTACGTGTTACTAGCCACATACAGCTTAGGTAACCTTGGCCATGTCATCTCATTTGCCTATTCATTCATGGATCCTCATTCAGCAAATACCTATTGAGCAAGAAGTATGTGTTAGTATGACAGGCTAGATGGGTCACCCGGGGCCTCAGCTTCTCCACCAATAGCATGAAGGCCGGGGCCAGACCACTGGTTTTCAACTACAGTGTTGACTCCCAACCTCCACTTTATTAAACAAATTAGAGTGGATTCAAGGTTATTCCTTTCATAGCTTCAGCGTACTCCCCGGTGTACCGAAAAGCTTTCTCTAGGGGGAGAGAAAACAGTGGCGTGACAGCTAGCAGCTGGAAATGTTTATTATTATTACCCAGAAATTGTTTTCTCTGCCTAGACTGTTAGGATAGTGAGCCTCACCTGTCCCCAGGACTCCATGGAAAGGGTTGAATGAAATAGAGAACTGGGTGTTCTCTGAGGCTCTTCCTAGTTTTGACATTCTCTGAGTCCTGTGATTCTTCCTCTTTTTTTCTTTGGCTCTTTCATTTAACACCATTTCATATGCATGTTTCCAAGAAGCCATGTGGTTCTCTCCCATGTTAGACTCAGGGACTGTACTTCAGTTTTGCTTGGTAGTTTCCCCATAAATCCCTCCCTCTTGATTCACTCTACAGACCTTTTCAGAACCTTCATTTCAGTGAACCCTAGTTGTGTGTGTGTGTGTGTGTGTGTGTGTGTGTGTGTGTGTGTGTCCCTACACTCAAGGTCTTTATCCCTGATAGCAATAGGCACTTAGTAACTGTTGGACAAATTAGTGAATTCTCAATGATTATCAGGACCCTCACCGCACACTTATATACTTGTAATAACCTTTGGATTATTTGACATCTTGTGAGGGTATTAATTCTTAACATGGAATATCATTAATATAGATACAAAGATATAAGCAGGCTTTGTGCTTTATTAGCAACTGCCAGATTGCCTGGGTGCTTTTGTTTTCTGCAAATTGCTGATAATACTTGTGGTGATTATTGATAACATTATCTTAAATGATCAAGTCAAGGAGTACTTTCTCTCCATTTTTTTTCTAGGTGTCCATATGCTTCTCATTCTAAACCCCGGCAGTTTCCCTAAAGCCGGTCAGATCAGTACTGCACACGCTTTGACTTTAGCCAGAGAAAAAGAATGGGGCTGTGCCAGCTGTAGGTACCAGCAATGTTTGTGTCGACCCTTTTGCCAGTTCAACGCCAGCCTGCTTTGGGGTTTTCCGTGACGATGGCGATGATGATAGAGATAACTATAGCAACGCTGTGAAAATATTATTAACTCCATATTAGAGATGAGGAAACTAAGGCTCAGAGAGGTGACACGGCTTACCTTTGGTCACACAGCTAGGAATTAGCAAAGACAGGATGGACTTCTGGTTCCATCTGACTCAAAGCCTGTCTCTTTCCACTAAACCGTACTCCACCACACTCCCCAAGTGGAAGTTCGAGGTCAGGAGCCTCATGGGACCAGCAGGTCTGTCAAGTTCTGCAGGACTGAGCTGTTTATCATTGCAGAGGACACTCATCACTGCACTAATTACATTAATTGCTGCCCACTCTGGGGCTAGGTGGGTGGCTTAACAATACCTAGCAACGTGGTAATGATGCCTGGGCCTGCCTTTCTGCGTGAAAACATCTGACTGCTTTTTTCCCCCCCTCTTTTAAACTCCTTCCCATGGTGGCCAAAGATAGTAATTATAGGTTCTATTGGTTGGGAGTTAGTAACTCTCTACCTTGTAGGGGAAAGGTCAAGACTCCGAACTTTGGCCTCCATCAACATCAGCTGTGTGCTTGACATTTTATTTAAGGAATCCTTTATAATCCTCGTGACAGCTCAGAAGTAGGTATTATATTATCCTTGTTTTGTTTATAGGGGAACCCAGTCACCCCTTTGAGATCACGTAGCCAGGAGGGGCTGGAAACAGGCTTAGAACTCAGGACTGTTGGAGGACAGATTTAGCTTCCACACATTTCCCTACATCAGAGCACCTCTCAACAGGAGATTTTTTTCCCTCCCTTTGCTTGGAATTGGATTGCCAGTATATTTGAGTCTGCATGTCCAGAGAAGCAAGGCACCGGGGATTGGTGTTTTGAGGAGTCCTCTGTTGCTCCGTGATGGATATTTGACATTTCAACCTTCCAGCTATCACCCTTTCCCTGAGCGTCTTGAGGAAATGTTAACAGAGTGTTTCAGTTGACTTTTTAAGAAGTAATTTGAAGACTACATCTGTGTACTTCTTGGGAATGGACAAGATGGCTTTGGCAGTTTATTATAATTGGGCAAATGACTTAACGTCCTCAGAGATCCAGATAACAGAGGTTAATTTGGGAAGTAATCAACTTTGGAATGTTGTGTATGCATGCACTTTAGGGGTGTGTCCATATCTATATGTATATGTATACATGTCGATAAATGTACGTGTGTGTGTGTGTGTGTGTGTGTGTGTGTGTGTGTGTTCATCAAGAAGTATGATGAACTCCCATACTGGCTGTGTGACCTTGGAGAAATTACTTATGTTTTCCGGGCCTCAGATTCCTCCTCTGAGTACAGGCTCATTATTCCTACCTCGAATGATTGTTAGAAGATGAGGTGGGGTATATGAACACCTAGTACAGAGATTAGCACATAGGAGGTATCCATTTGCCTTTTGCTTATCCCAGAGTCTGACATTCAATAATTGGTGACTGAGTTCTTGTTTGATATGTAAAGTGTTGGAGTACTGGTGGGCTTAGATGACTTGGTTCTTTTCTTACCTACCATCTATCTGTAAATGAAGCTTAAAAATATGTTTTACTGAAGTTCAACACCATTGTGTTGTGTAATGACACAGAGTTGTGGTTAAGATATGAGGGGCTAGACCAGCGTTTGCGTCTTGGCTTTACCACCTCCCAGCTGTTGTGAATTGGGCAAGTCACTTAACCTCTCTGGGCATTAGTTTTTTCGTTTCTAAAAAGAGGGATCATAACAGTTCTGACCTTGTGGGGCTGTTGTAAGTCAGGGAAGTTTTTGAGGGCAGGGACTATGTCTACAATCTTCTCTGCACCCAGCCAGAATGAGGTTTGGAAAGAGCTGGCTTTGGACTTAGACATCCTGTCGACTCTGATTCCAGCACTCCCATACTGGCTGTGTGACCTTGGAGAAATTACTTATGTTTTCCGGGCCTCAGATTCCTCCTCTGAGTACAAGCTCATTATTCCTACCTCGAATGATTGTTAGAAGATGAGGTGGGATATATGAACACCTAGTACAGAGATTAGCACATAGGAGGTATCCATTTGCCTTTTGCTTATCCCAGAGTCTGACATTCAATAATTGGTGACTGAGTTCTTGTTTGATATGTAAAACATCCTTTTCTCTCACACTCCTTTTTCTAAAAATTTTTTTAATGTGTATTTATTTTTGAAGGAGAGAGAGACAGAGCATGAGCAGGGGAGGGGCAGAGAGAGGAGGGAGACACAGAATTCAAAGCAGGCTTCAGGCTCTGAGCTGTCAGCACAGAGACCGACGCGGGGCTTGAACTCACGAGCCGTGAGATCATGACCTGAGCTGAAGTCGGACGCTTAACCGACTGAGCCACCCAGGGGCCCCCTGTCACACTCCATTTTTATTTTTGCCTTTCCAGCCTTTTTATTTCTTCCCCTCACCTTCCCTTCACTTCCTTTTCTTTGTCTTTTTTAATCTGCTCCAATCTACTGTGACTCAAGGCCTCCATCCAGGATTATCTGTCCCCTGGACGATTACAGCAGCCTTTTCCCTGGCCTCCTTGCGTCCATCCGGCCTGCTGCTGTTTATCCTTCCACAACCTGCACAGACATTGCTATCCTTCTGTGCCACCCCCTCCAGTGACTTCTCATCACACCCAGAGCAGTCTGAGGCTCTCACCGTGGCTTGTCCCGGAAAATTCTTCGGACCTGTCTTCCTCATGCCCTGTCTTAATTCCCCCTGCTCCAGCCTCGAAGGACTCCTAGCCTTACTGGAACTTTTCAAGCACATTCTACCTTTGGCTCTTTTATACCTGCAGTTCCCTCTTCCGCCCAAGTATCTGGAGATTTCACTCTTACTTCATCTGGCTTCTGCCCACATGTCCCCTTATCAGAAAGGCCCTCTTTGATGATCTGCATGAAATGGCACCCCCAGCCTCTCCCACTTCCCCACTGTATTTTCCTTCTCACTTCCCAGTGAGATATTATATATTTATTTACTTTTTATGGTCTCTCCCCCCCCAGTAGAAGGAGAGCTTTGTACGAATAGATTTTGTTTTGTTTATTTTCCCCCTGTTTCTATTTTTTAAATTGTATTATAGTTGACATATGATGTCATATCAGTTTCAGGTGCATAACATAGTGAATCTACAATTATATACATTATGAAATGTCCGGGGTGCCTGGGTGGCTCAGTCAGTTAAGCATCTGACTCTTGGTTTCGACTCAGGTCATGATCTCACGGTTCGTGAGTTCGAGCCCCACACTGGGCTCCTTGCTGACAGTGCACAGCCTGCTTGGCTCTCTCTCTCTCTCTCTCCCTCTCTCTCTGCCCCAACCTCCCTCTCAAAATAAATAAATGAACTTTAAAAAAAAAAAAGGGAATGTTCACTACAATAAGCGTAGTTACCACCTGTCACCCACCCTGCAATGTTATTACAATAGGATGGTTTTCTGCTGTGTCTCCGGAGCCCGAAATACAGTAAGTGCTCAGTAAAGAGTTGCTGGGTACACGAATTTGTGTGACCTCTCCCTGAAATGTCAGGGAAGAGCCTGCATCAATGCTACAGGTGATGCCAGGCCTGAATGGCTCATTGACTAGCGTTTATCTTCCCTAGACTGAAGTGATCAGCATCGAGGAGGAGGAATTAGGGGCCCGCTCCCTTCACCCATGTGCCCCCAGGACCAATGCCCTTTCATGTGTGGCAGTGGCATGCCTGTGTTCACACTTGCACTTCATGCCATACTTGCTGGGCTGTCTGGAATTCCCATGGCAGCTTCACAATATGATTAATCTTGCTCATACAGATGCATACCGATCCCAGATAAGGATCACTCAAGGTTTAAATCTGTCACTGCCACAACAGATGGGAAGTTAGAGGTAGGAGACCGGCTTGTTCCCAGACTATGAAAGCAAACACGCAAAATCTGCTAACCGAACCACTCTCCTCCACTGGTCTCTCCCTTCCTTTCCTCCCCCCTGTCCTGATTCTGTTCCTGTCACACAGTGTGGCAGCTTAGTGAAGTGACAACCTGCACTGAGAGCTCAGGGCTCCAGACCCAATACCCACAGTGAGATCACTGGGAGATCTCAAGCAGGTTACGCCACCTCCCTGAGCCTCAGTTCCCTCTTCTCTAAGATGGGCCTTGAGAACGTACTCAAGAATACTTGCGGAGTGGGAGACGACTAAATGTGACCCCAGGGAGAGTGGCTAGCTCGTGGTGAGCACACACAGATGCTAGTGCCTTCCACGCTGGCTCACTTACATGACCGTGGGCTTTGGGTCACGTTGCCTTCGCTTTGGTCAACTTTTAGAATAGGCAACCCAGCTGAAAATACAGGCAAGGCTTTTCAGATGCAGTACCTTGTAAGGTTTACTCTTTGCATGGCGAGGTTTCTGAAGACTCTGGGTGGGTGGGTGGGACATCACAGCCGTGAGAGGCACTGTTGCTGCTCATATTAGTTTCCTAGGGCTGCTGTAACAAATGCCACAGCATTGGGTGGCTTCAAACAAAAGACATTTATTCTCACACAAAAAAGGTGTCTCCGTGTCTCAGATCTCCCTCTCCTCTCTGTTTTGTTTTTTTTTTAATTTTTTTTTTAACGTTTATTTTATTTTTGAGACAGAGAGAGACAGAGCATGAACGGGGGAGGGGCAGGGAGAGAGGGAGACACAGAATCAGAAACAGGCTCCAGGCTCTGAGCCATCAGCCCAGAGCCTGATGCGGGGCTCAAACTCACAGACCGTGAGATCGTGACCTGAGCTGAAGTCGGACGCTTAACCGACTGAGCCACCCAGGCGCCCCTCTCCTCTCTGTTATAAGGACAGTAGTCATAGGATTTAGGGCCTATCCTAAATCCAGAATGACCTCATCTTGAGATCTTTTTTTTTTTATTAAAAAAAAAAAACACCCACAATTAAAATATTTTTTTTTTTTTTATTTTAGAGGGAGAGAGAAAGAGCACAAGCAGGGGAGAGGGGCAGAGGGAGAGAGAGAGAATCCTAAGCAGGCTCCATGCTCAGTGCAGGGCACTATCTCACGACCCTGGGATCCTGACCTGAGCCAAAATCAAAAGCAGGACGCTTAACCGACTGAGCCACTCAGGTGCCCCTTGCGATCTTTAATTATATCTGCAAAGACCCTATTTCCAAGTACCGAGGGTTGGATATATCTTTTTGGAGGATACAATTCAACCGACTACAGTGTCCCCCGCCAAGAATATCAGATTAGGCAAAGGGGCAGAACACCAGAGTTTCAAGTAAAGAGTAAAACAAACCCTGTTGGAAGGCGGGTAGGAATTGATTCATTCATTCTTTGACCCAGACACACCTGCTGAGTCTCTGCTGAGCTGGATGCTGGGAAGTAGGAATTATGAAGCACAGTCCCTGCCTTCAAGGAGTTTACAGACTGGTAGCGGCCGACAGAGGAACAGGCACTTCCAGCTCAGAATGGTCGGGCTATTCGGGAGGTTGGGCCCCGATGCTGTGAGGCTTAGCAGGTCTGGCTCGGGAGACTTCTGGAGGAAGGGTTGCCACACCTGAGGCCTGAGGGAGGAGGGAGGAGGGAAGAGTTCTGGGAAGAAGGAACAGAGGAGAGAAAGCCTGGCTTCTGTGGGTTCTGCACAAAGTAGGGGCTGGTGGGCTGGAGAGGCAGGCAAGGGATCAGATTGTATAGGGTGCTTTGAAAAATAAAAATTAGAGGGGCGCAGGGGTGGCTCAGTCGGTTAAGCGTCTGACTCTTGGTTTTGGCCCAGGTTATGATCTCACGGTTTCCTGAGTTCAAGCCCTGAGTTGGGCTCTGCACTGCCAGCACAGAGCCTGCTTGAGATCCTGCCCCTCCACCACTCACACTGTCTCTGTCTCTCTCAAAATAAATAAATAAACTTAAAAAAAATTTTTTAAGGGACGCCTGGGTGGCTCAGCCTGTTAAGCATCTGACTTCGGTTCAGGTCACGATCTCACAGCTCGTGGGTTCGAGCCCCTCATTGGGCTGTGCGCTGACAGCTCAGAGCCTGGAGCCTGCTTCTGATTCTGTGTCTCCCTGTCTCTCTACTCCTCCCCATTCATGCTCTCTTTCTCTCTCTCTCTCTCTCTCAAATATAAATCAGCATTCAGAGAAATTTTAAAAAATTAAAAACATTTTTCAATAAAAATTAGAAAAAGGCTTTAGTGAAAAGTGATGTGCCAATAGATTTGAAAATTGTATTTATTATGTTGTATATTTTTAAAAGAACTATAGCATAAACGCACATCACAAGTACAGCTTGAATAAGTGAGCAGCTCCATGTCGCTTAGGTGTATGGATTGTCAGGGTTGGGCCAGGATAGAGGAGACTCTGTGATGGGCCCAGGGCTCAGAATTCCATTTTTGTCCTATGGGTAAACGGTCCCCATAATAGGAAGAACCTGGGATCTGGAGAAGGCAGGCTCAGTTTTGAGCCCCATATCTGGTATTTCCTTGATTGCAGGCAAATGGCTATGCTTCTGTTATCCTCAGTTTTACCATCTGTAGAATGGGCTTAACAGCATCTGCCTCACCAAGATGGTGTAAAGATTGAAATGAGACAAAGCTGGGGAAAGTGTCATGCAAGATAGTTGCTAATGGGATCCTCAGATTCTAACCTGTCTCAGGTCTGGACTGCTTCACTTGACCTTCCTTTTCCAGTTTGTCAGATAAAAGAGAAGGAGAGGAGGGGGCGAATTTCTATGTTTGCAGGGCCTTTTTGTTTGTTTCCCATTCCAAAATAACATACCCTAATCTGGACTGTCACTCTTGTGCCATTCTTCGTCCCTGTCCTTCCTGCTCACTGCTGGCCATCCCATCTAACCAGGCTCAAACGAGGCAGGGAAGGAGGGCAGGGGTTGGGGAAGAGGTTTGAGGGTGGAGATGAATTCGATTCTCTTCTCCCAGCCTTCAGTGAACTGGGACCTGCTATCCCCAGCTGTGTGCTGGGCACTGGGGATTGTGAGTGGCTTGTGGCAGGAGATGTAGGAGGGAAGCATGGCATTCACACTCGGATGGTGGGCTGGCTCATTTGCGGAGGCAAAACGCAAAGAGGTCCTATGACAGAGCAAAGCCAGCTAAGGTCAAAGCCTTCCTGTTAAGAGGCAAAAAGCCCCCAAAGGAATTGAGAAACAGATGAGGCCAGTTTATTGGGTAAAACACCATAAAGAAAGTGAGCTCAGTGCTAGACTCCCCTCTCTCTTCCCATATCAGATTCTTGGCATTTTTGCAACAACTATCTTTAAGCGTTCTGGACCATTCTTTTACAGACATTGTCTTCTATGATCCTTGCGAGAAGCCCCAAGGCTAAGTATTGTAATTACCATCTTTTGCGATTGGCGCTTCCAAGGACTCGCTCCCAATCTGACCACTGTTAAAGGAAGGAACCGACTTTGGACCCACATTCATCAGGCTCCAGAGCTCCCGCTGTCTCCCCTCAGCTCCCCTGTTTTGCTGAATGTATGTGGAGGGGAGCCCCGTGTTTCATCAGGGTGCATCACATCGCGTGCGTTTTTAGTATTTGTGTGCATATGTCAAAAAACCGGCATGCTGATGTGCCTTCCCACTGAGTCGTCCTCACTGCCTTTTGAGAGGCTAAATGCATTTTTGCTGGCAAGGCCCGGCTCAAGGAGAACAGGAAAGGAAGCATACAAGCCCTCTGTGTGGGAAGCCGGTCACACGGGCGAGGGTTGGTCCTTGAACAAACGATTGGGAAATGGCTCTGTTTAGCCCTGGTGGAACTTTACTTCACTGGGGGCTCCTGGGTTTTTCCATGACTATTTTATTTCCAAAGCACAATTCATTCTCTATTCTTGAAAAAAAAAAAAAAAGGAAGTAATATTTGTGTAGCACCCACTTGGTGCCAGGCATGGTGCTGGGTGCTTTACATCTGTAACATCACTTTAAATCCCTGCAAACCCTGCCAAGGGGGCACCGTGGGCACCATTGTTCGTCCCAGGAGACAGATTTAGGAAGGTGCAGCTGTTTGCTCAAGATCACCCTGCTGGTGTGGAGCAAGCTGGGGCTCCTGCCCAGCGCTGTCCAAACAGCAGGCCATGCTGGCATTTTATTTTATTTTATTTTATTTTATTTTATTTTATTTTATTTTATTTTATTTTATTTTATTTTATTTTATTTTATTTTATTTTATTTTATTTTATTTTATTTCATTTCATTTTATTTTTAAGTTTATTGTTTTACTTTACTTTTATTTTATTATTTTATTATTTTACTTTACATTTCTTTTATTTATTTTATTATTTTACTTTACTTTTTATTATTTATTTTATTTTATTGTTTATTTATTTTGGGAGAGAGAGCGCGCACGTGCGAGGGTGCACATATGCCTAAGCAGCCCAAGCAGGGGAGGGACCAAGAGAGAGGGAGCTGTCAGTGCAGAGCCCGATGTGGGGCTCAATCCCACCAACCTGTGAGATCATGACCTGAGCGAAAATCAAGAGTCAGGCACTTAACCCACTGAGCCACCCAGGCGCCCCCACACTGGCATTTTAAAGTTATCGGTAAGACATTTCATTTTTCAATTAAGTTGTAAATTATCTTTACTAATTCTTGACCCAGGATGCTGGCATACTGACTCCACCCCTGCTCTTTTAGAAAAAGAAATGCTTTATCTTTTCATTCCTGAGTAACTGAAGTGTTTTGACCCAGAGATAAAAATCTTCGAGTCAGGTCACTTGAGGGTAGAACGTGGCTACTCTCACTCATTTGGCTTTTTTTTTTTTTCTTCTTTTTTTCCTAAGGCATCTGGCCTCCTTTGAAGACCTTTCTCTGTTATCACCACAGTACTTGGCTCCTGAGGTGGCGCTGGCCATGAAGGTACGGGCTGGACCTATGGTGTGGACGAGCCTATGGTCAGAGAAGCCTCTGTGCTCAGCATCCAGAAGGGCCTCTGAGATTTCAGACGGGCTCAACTAGTCTCCAAGACCAAAGGCCCTGGCTCCCTACTTGCACAGTGTCACCACAGCAGGTAGAAAGAAGTCCTCGGTGCCATTGGAGAACGTTGGCCTCTGAGACGAGCAGTGGGGCCACCAGCCCTTTTAAGGGCTGACGATTTTGAATACCTGAATGGTCTCGGGTTTTGCACTGGGCAGACAGATTGACCAGACCTTCAGAAGTGGAATGAATGATAAAGGTGAAGGTCTTTGCAACCTTAGGGCCAGTTCTTTTCAAATCTCTTTTTTTTTTTAAGTTTATTTATTTATTTGGAGAGAGAGAGAAAGAGAGAGAGAAAGCCCAAGCAGGGGAGGGGCAGAGAGAGAGAGAGAGAGAGAGAGAGAGAGAGAGAGAGAGAGAATCCCAAGCAGACTCTGCACTGTCAGTGCAAAGCCCGATGGACGTGGGGCTCAAACTCACCAGCCATGAGATCATGACCTGAACCGAAACCAAGAGCCTGACACTTAACCAACTGAACCACCCAAAACTCTTTTAAGGTTCATAAAAGCAGGGAGCAAACAGGCGGAGAGGCTGGGGGAGAGTGGGCTCTTAACATGGCTGTGGTGGAGAAAGCCTAGGCTCTGGCTGTGTGACGTTGGGTACATTCCACTTCCCCTCTGAGCCCCAGTTTTCTCTTGTGGTGTTTGGCAGTGGCAATGCTCTTTCTTCCTTGCTCCTGTCCCCAGATGGTGGTCGTGACGATTAAATGGGAATATGTTTCTGCTGTTGGAGCAGGGTCCCAACACAGAGAAGGTACTTGGGCAAAAATCAGGAGGCTTGGATCGTACTTCAGAGTCTTCTCTGAACTCTGTATCTCCTTTCCCTGGGCCTCCCTTTCTGCAAAAGGAGGGGATTAGAGTAGGTATTTTTTTTCCCTCTGTGGTCTCTTTTGACCGTAACACGCCATGAGCCTATCTCTCTAAGTGGAGGGCATGTGGCAATTTTAAGGGATGAATGGATCTTGTAATATTTAGCCATTCAGCCATCCAACAAATATTTAATAATGGCTTACCATATGTCAGGTGATGGGGACAGAGGGACACAGCAGAGGTAGTGCCTGCCCTCTCGGACCTTCCAGTCTGGTGTAGATGCCTCGGTTGAACTCCCTCATCTCAGATAGTTAAAGGGACGGGGCGCCCAGGGAAACACTGTTAGCTGAAAGAACGATGTCAGTCATGTAATAGCTGCTCAAATATTCATTGAACATCTTGCATAAATAAGTCAATGCAAGCACCTTAAGGAAGCTGTTGGGGTGACCTTAGAGTTGGGGAACAGTTTCTAGGAGTCAGGAAAGGTCGTGGGAGCTCTGGCCAAGGGTGTGTGTAATTGCTAAAGAGTTTGTTTATTGAGACACCTGAGAATGAGGGATCTGCTCCTACCTGCCCGATTCTCAAGGGGGCCATTACTGGGAACAAGGAACAATGACTGCTTCCCATGCCTTGTGTTTTCCCCAGAGGAGGAGCCGGTACCGATGCCGGAACCACAGGGGAGGAGATAAGAGTGGCCAGAGGAAGGTGCCAGTGTTTGTATGACACTTGGGCCAAGTCCAGAGGACCATGAAAAATTATGGAGTCTCATCTGGGTCCCATCACGAGAGAAAAGGGGGCCCATTTGGGGTGCAAGGGCCACATGAGGGTTGGCCCCGGGATCATGGCCAAGAGGCTGCCTGAGGAGGCGGAAAGAAGTCGGGCTTAGGAGTTGGAGACTGATTTGGGTTTGAAGCCTGTGGGACCCTGGGCGAATCACTTAACCTCTCTGAACCAGCTTCCTAATCTTTTAAATAGACATCACAAAGTTGACCTAAGAGGTTTTGAGGTATAATACGTCTCAGGCAACTATAGTCAGGACCTGGGACTAACTGTACTCTTGATGATTGGTGTTTATAATTTTTACATTATCAGGACTCGGGTCCTGATTCTGTACCATATTGAAAACCAGTGCTAGGAACAACTTCGAGGAGAAATATTAGGAGGTTGTATTATCTTTAATATAAGTGACATGGTGACTCAAGACTGAGTGGATTTACAGGGACTTAGCTCTAGCTTAACTCATCTCCTCACCAGCTGTCTGACCTTAGATAGACAGTTTTGCCCTCTTTGAGACCTGGTTTTCTCCTCAGTGAAATGGGAATAATTTTCACGCTCAACTTTTTCTCATCCATCCATTCAACATTTATTTAATGCCTGTTATAAGCCATACTATGCTTGGTGCTGAGGACAGAGGAACAAAGCATAGTCCCTGTCCCTAAGGAGCTCACCATCTAGTGGGACAGACCATTAAACAAATATTTCCAATAGAGTATAGACAAGCCTGGCCCTGTCTGAATGGATAAGGAAGGCTTCCTGGAGAAGGTGCCATCTAAAGCTGAGAGCCGAAGGATAGTAGCATTTAGCCAAATAAAAGTAGGAAAGGAAGCAGAGAGTTAGGAAAGGCACGCCAGGAAGAAGGAACTGCATGTGCAAAGGCTAGGAGGCAAATGGGTGCAGCAGATGTGATAATGTGGCTGGCTGAGTATGCCTTGCTGCAGTGTGGACTTTGTGTGAAGGCAGTGGGAGACCACTGAGAGATTTTTAAGTGAGGGAGGTGGAATAACATGGTCACATTTGCGTTTTTAAAAAGAACACTCAAGGTTATATGTGCATATGTCAAGTTCCATTATGGAGAGCAGTTGTGTTAAGTTGATCCTTCCTGATCTCCTTCCTCCTCCTTTCCCTGCCCACATAAAGTGAAATAACCCACATGAAACGTCCGCTGTAGTGTGTGGCACATAGTAGGTGTTCAGTTAGCATATATTATTCCCCTTTTTAAAGCAGTCCTTGAAAAAGAAATCCCCTGGCATGGAATGCATGTTGGGACAAAAATGCTGAGGGTGCGGCTGTTTGTATTTTCTGGCTGCCGTTTCAGTATAGCTGATAGGATTTAGGTCAAAGGAAGTTCCCCAGACAGCTCAGTCTCAGCCAGTCATCTGGGGTTTCAGGGAGGGCAGGTGAAGGTCATAGTATCTCTCCTATTGCCGGAGGCCATTTCTCCTCAGGGTCCTAATCTTGAAAACCTACCAGACCTGGGCAATCCTGTTAATTTGTTCAAGATAGCTTCCTCGTCTGTAAAATGGGTACGAAGTTACCCGTGCCACGCCACACAAGATGTTGTCAAGAGGATCAGAAGAAAATGTGAACCACAACAAAATAACGCAATAGATTCCATTCACTGATACCTACCTTAGGCTGGGCCTTGTTCTTATGAAGCCGGTATTATCATTAGCCCTATTTCACAGGTAAAGAAACCCAAGTTCAGAGAAATTATGCAAATCACCCAGGGTAAAGTAAGTGGCTGTAGCCAGAGCCCTGGCATTTGAACCACAACACCATGACATCCACGACCTGCTGCCCCTTGAAAACTACCAACTGTGCCCTGAGCTCTTAAGCATGGTTCAGGCACCCCAGAAACGCACGCAGAAAGGCGGAAGAAGGAAGGGAAGGGGCAGTGTTTGAAGTCTGAGAAAGTCTTTCCTCAGGCCTCCCACCTTCACCCCCAGCCAATTTCGGGTCCTCTCCCAGATGCATTCCAGGAAATGGTTCCCTGCCCGCAGCTAAAGTGACCTGTTACTTGCCTGAAGCCTCCCCGGTCTGGGACTGGGTGAGGGCAGGAACTGTCTCCGGGTCATGGTGTTCTCCCCAGGGCCTAGTACAGTGCCTAGCACTCAGTAACTATTTGTGAATAGATTCCTTCTGTCACTTCCCCGGCTTTACTGCCCAAGCCTTCCTCTTGGCCAAGAGGTCTAAAGCAAAGGAGCTGAGGCTTTGGGAAGAAGGCCTTATAGATCCTTGGGCATATGCTGATGCAGGGCCACCCAGAGGTCAGTGTGCCAGCCTTGGGTCAAGCCTGCCATTCAGCCCCCCCACACCCTCTGACAGCAGGAGGGACCCAGAGGGCTAGGGTAGCCCACCACATCCTGCCCACCCTCTCCATGGGACTTGATGCTGGAGGGCTGGCACAGAGCACAGGGTCCAGGTGTCCCATGAGGAACCCTAAGGGCTTGCCCAGTGGACCCGGACGCCCAAGCCTCTGTACGTGCTGGGTGGCTTGAGCTGGGCTCCCCTGGCTGACGGTTGGTCAACACATCGCATGAGAACCAGAACAGTCCTCAGGCACATTGAGCAACCAGCTTCCCTTGCTCGCCCCCGGCAGGAGCTGGGCCAGGGAAAGTGAAGAAAGCTGTTCTGAGCCTCCCCCGGGTGGGCGTGGGCGGGGCCCTGCCGGGATAGGGGCGGCTGGACCGGTTTCAATTGCTCCGGGACCGGATGCAGCCCGGTGACGACTCGGGCGGAGACAGGAGAAATGCGCGCCCAGGGCGCACCTGTAGGTCTTCCAGGGCGACGCTAGCTTTGGCAATGATACGGCTAGGGGCTCTGGGTCAGCGGTCACCGGGAGTGCGACTTCCGGCTGCTAAATCAGGCGAGCGGGAGGGGCAGCGGCGAATCAGCTGACAGGTACAACTGGAGGAGGCTTTGGGCCTCCCGTTTGCCTGGAAAGGAACAGGAGGGAAGGGGCGGCTCCCAGAAACGGCCGGGTGACCGAGCTGCTCCACTGACGTCGCAAGCGCGCATTTTGTGCCTTACCCCTGGGGCACCCCCGCAGCACGTTTGGGTGGGACGAGCCTGGCCAGAGTTGTGTTTGCTTCCCGGCTGTCCCACCTACAGGCTTTTTGTGTTCTGGGGCCAGTTGACTCCGCTTTTCGGAGCCGAAGTTTCCCCAGGTGAAACATGGGAACGCCAAGCTCAAAGCGTGGTGTGAGAGGTCCGTGAGATGACACAGAACAGTGCCCAGCGAGTCGTGGGTGCTCAGACGGCGGGGTTCCCTCTCCCTCCCTTGCTCAGGATCCAGCTCCCACTGCCCGCCCGACCCGAGGTCGCGCCACACAGGAGATCCTAGACAGTGGGGTCTCGGTGGCGGGAGGTCTGGCTTGGCCATCACTCATTTGAGCCTCTGTCTGCCGAACTACCCAGTGGGACCGGGCGTGTGGGCTGATTCCGAAGGCCGCCTTTGGGTCGTGTTCCTGGGATCCATTTCAACGCGCTCTTTCATTCGCGTGTTGATTTATTCACAGATTCCTATCAGAAGGCCTCCCCCGGCGACGGTCCCAGCCCGCCAGCGTTTCGTCCATACACAGCCAGCCTCCACCGGCTGCTTTCTGTGTAAATACAGCCAGGCCTTCCGCCTGCAGGTCGCCGCGGGTCCCGCGGGCAGAGCCGGCGGGCGGGCGGGGGACGGCTCCTGTGCCACCGCGCGGCGCGGGCCTGGCAGGTCGGGGAGTCGGCGCGCCCCGCACTGGCGCAGGGAGGGGCGCTGGGGGCCGCCAGGCGGAGCCGAGGGCACAAGCCCCGGGGCGTAGACCTTCGGAGTCCCCGCCCATTAGCGCCCGCATCCACTGACAAATACCAACCCTGCCGGGGGGGGGGGGGGGGGGGGGGGGGGGGGGGGGGGTGTTCTCCCCATTTTAAAGACGGGAGACTGAGGCTCAGCACGTTTAAATGGCTTGACCAGGGTCCACAGGCGGAAAACGGCCGAACAAGAAACCCTAGCCGAACACATCTGGTTGCAAAACCCAGTCTTTTCTCTACCCCACCTGTCATCCGTGAACTCCTAAAGGTCTTAACGGTAAAGAATAGAAAATAACCACAACGAACCCGATCAACAGCCGAGTGGGAGTTGAAAGGGTCTTCCAGAGCTTCCTTGGGGGTCTCACAGGGGGACTTGAACCGCAGGATGGCCACAGATTGTTTTTCCTGGGTGAGAATTTTACTCCTTTTCAAATTAAAAAAAAAAAAGGATTCTTAGTAAAACAAGTAATGATGGCTAAGAATATAAAGCTCTTATAATCATTTTAGCTGAAAATAGGGGACTTCAAAGAAATTTCAGGCTGTTTACACGTCGTTCATCTTTCGATCTATTGGGCAGAAGCATTGTTGACACTATTTACATAGACGGGCAAACTGAGGCCTGAAGCCACTGAACGCGAGAAGCAAAGCGGGGGCGGGGAACCGCGACTTCCGGACTCCCAGCCCGCCGCCGCCGGGTGCTTTCTGCTGCGGGCGGGAGTCCTATTTTGCAAATAGGTTTCCTCGGACAACTGCTGCTGATCTTTGTCACTCAGCCAGCCAAGTGGGGGCGATTCTGAGTAATGCAGGCTACCAGCGTGGCTGGGGCTGAAAGCGAAAGGGACACGCGGGTGAGGGGCCGGGAGGGCGGGTGGACGACCCAGGCGCCGGCGCAGGCGGGGCCACCGCCAGGGGCCCCGCAGTGGGAGCACCCTGGATCCTCCCTGCCATAGCTCTTCTTGGCCATCTGTCCCCTCAGGGGCGCAGGACCCAGGACTGCCCCAGACACCTGGGACCAGAGGCCCTCTCCTTGTGTGTGGTAACAGTGTGTCGAGTCTGGACTTAAATCCGATCCTGGTATTGGCTAATTATCAGGCCTTGAGAAAATTACTTAGGAGCTCACTCTCAGTTTCTGTATCCGTAAAATGGGGGTAAGCAACACTTACTACGTCATGTAATTGCTATAAAAAGTAAATGTGTGCCTATCCGTCAAAGCCTAGAATATTAAAAACAAAAACAATTAAATGCTATGTTTTGCTCTTAATGTTAGGCGGGCCCAGGTAGGAATTTAAGTTAGGCCAATTAAGAACTCAATGACCTGGCAGGTGTACGTTCTTCAGGTACCCCACCTGGAAAAGGGAGCTTTATGACACTGTACATCACAGGGTGGGGGTGAGCACAGATGAGCTCCCCAGTATCTGGCAAGTCCACAAGTGTTTACGTTTGCAACTTTTGTTGTTTGCCAGCCGTGTCTTCAGCACTTTGCACTTATTAGCTTATTTAATGCTACAATTACGGTATGAGAGAGGTATCACTGTTATCCCGTTTCACAAGTAGGAAGCCAAGGCACAGAGAGGTTGAGTTACTTACCTAAGGTCACGCAGCTACAAAGTAGGATTTGCGTCCACAAAATCTGGCTCCACGTTCCATGTTCTTAACCCCTACTGAATGTACCAGGCGTTATGCCAGGCCTTGGGGATGCATCCGGGAAGAACATCGAGCACTCACCTCCTTAACAAGAGCAGGGGCTCCTTTCTGAGTTTACTGGCCTTCCTTATGTCTGCTCAAGCACTGCATGCACTTTATTATACTTTATGGGCATGTTGTATTCATCTGGTATACAGGAGGTACTCAACATTGTTTGTTTCCCCCTTCCTGTATATTTGGACCAGTTAAAAGTACTTACATGGAGCGTGGACATGAGGTGTGTTAGGTGTTAGAGCACTTGGTGTCCGTAGGTGCTTTGCACACCTGAGTTCCTCCTTTCCTGTACTTAGTGATCTTCCAGTTACATAGGCCGAAACAGCACACCCTTAAGGTTTAGACCTTTTAATAATAATAATTGCTTCTGCCTCTGAGAGTTACTGTCTGTGCTGTGGGGTTCCCAGAACTGAGGGTGAATTTACTGTATTTATCACTTAATCATTTCCCAGAGAGCTTATGACTCTGACACCTTTAGTCAAAGCTGTAGAATTCTCCCTTTCCAACCCTCCCTCTGTGGGGTCCCTGTGATAACTCTTGCTGTAAGTGGCTGAAGCTATTAAATATAGAATGTAGATCTTCCTGCAATGCAAGTGTAAGCTGTCCTTACATTCATCGCTTAAATGTTATGATCACTTCAAGCTTGGCTTTTGCATTTGAAGCCTTGAGTTAAATGTGGAAAGTAAGAGAGAGAGAGAGAGAGAGAAAAAAAAAAAACCCGTAACGGTTAGAAATAAAAGCGTGCAGTGGGTAGGTTTCCAGAGTAATAAAAAGCAGCTTTAAATTTTAAAAGATTTTAAGCCTGGTTTGATTCCAGACAGCATACCCTAAGTTCCCATCATTCATCATGGGTGCATTCTAAAGGGTCAAAACCACCTTTAGACAATTCGGGGAACTCGATTGATGACATAGTATTAAATCTTGAGTTTCTTCTTGTAAATGAGATGGCCTGTGGAGAGCATTCAGCTCGTGGTAGGCGCCCAGGGAAAGCTGTTGAAATCCGGGACTGGGTTGCAGTTAGAGACCTTATCCTCGACTGACATTTATTGCATACCTACTATGTGCCAGTTGCTTGGAAGTCCGTTGTTTCAAGTGAACCTGACAATAAGCCTGGGAGGAAAATAAGATGTGGAAGAAGTTGACAGTCCAAGAAGTTCATTCACTTGCCTAAGTTGCCAGAGAATAAGGGGCAGAGCCTGAGCTGGAATTTGGGTCTGACTCCAAGTTCAGTGTCTGAGTCATGGCAGGAGTCTGCTTTTTCCTGTGTGCCTAGCTGTCGATCATTTTAGAACTGGAGGCTAGAGTCAGAGGGGACTTTAAGATCAGCTCAGCCCGGGATTCTCTGCCTCTTTTATAACCCAGGTCACCGTAGATAAACACAGAAACCTCACATCCTTCTAATGAGTTTCTGATTCAAAATCATTGATATATCATGATTCAAAAAAAAAAAAAAAAATCAGAGCCAAAGGACACAGTTTTCAGCATTCTGTCTTTAAGCAGAATAAGCCTCCTTGGAGCTTCTGGTTCCAGCTCCTCACCTCAGTCCCCAGCAGAGAGCTGTGGATCTGACCCCTACCCCCAGCACATTTACTTCCCGGGAACTGGGACTTGCTCATGACATGGCCAGCGCTTGGACTTGGGGCTGTCTGACTCCAAGTGCAGTGTCTTTCCTCCAAGTATACCTGCTTACCTCTCAGTTTGGTCTCTCATCCTGACCTATCACAGAGTCCACAGTTCGGCCGACTTTATCACCTGTATTTCCAGAAAGCGTCATTCTTCCAGGCCTTTGCTTGGACTGTTCCTCTGCCTGGAAGCCCTCACTCCCCACCCTCTCCTGTTTGCTGGGTGAACTCCTATCCCCTAAGATTCCGCTGAAATGCAGCTCTCTCAAGGAAGTCGTTTGGACTTTCACCTACATCCAAATAAAGGGAATTGATTCCTCTTCCCTGCCTGTCTGTGTAGAAGTATCTCCTGGTATTTGTTAATATTTAAGAGTTGCTTGCAAGCCTCTCTCCCTCTCTCTGTGGTGCTGGTTCTCTCTTAGCACTTTTGGCCTCTCTGGGCATCCACACCACTACTACCAAAATCACGGTGTTTGGGGATGAGCCACATCTTTATATATTTTTTTCAGCAGAAGGCCTGGCATATAGCAAGCATTTAGTAAATGTGTATGAAATACATTATACACATATACACACAGATCACTATCAGGGTTTTTTTTTTAATTTTTTTATTTTTTTATTGTAATAGTCTTAAGACTTCACCCAGGCTATAAGCTCTTATGTACAATTGACCTCTGTTGAAGTAATAGGGAGCCACTGCAGGTTTTGGGGGTAGAGAGTTCCTTGATCCATAGAAACTTGCTCATGGGATTGAAGCTGTAACTCTCCCAGTTTCCACACCTTTGCTTTTATCATCTTTCCCTGGGAAGGTTTTATTTTATAAACAAGAAGCGCGGGAGAAAACCTTTTTTTGGGGCACCTGGGTGGCTCAGTCAGTTAAGTGTCCGACTTCAGCTCGCGGTCCGCGAGTTCGAGCCCCTCATCGGGCTCTGGGCTGATGGCTCAGAGCCTGGAGCCTGCTTCCGATTCTGTGTCTCCCTCTCTCTCTGCCCCTACCCCGTTCATGCTCTGTCTCTCTCTGTCTCAAAAATAAATAAATGTTAAAAAAAAATTAAAAAAAAAAAAGAAAACCTTTTTTTCATTCATTCTTTGTTTATTCCAAAAATCTTGGCTTTTGTTGTCCTGGTGCTACTTGGAATCATGGATATGATGAGCAAGGTAGAAAAAAAAAAACTCCTCTCATGACATTCACATTCTCCTGGAGGAGAAAGACAAATAAGTAAATAGCAAATATATCAGTTCAACTGGTAATAAATGTTATGAAGAAAGATCAAGACCACAAAAGACACATGGAGTGGGGGATGGGCAGATTATTTTAGACAGGGAGGTCAAGAAAGGCTCTTTGAAGAAGAAACACTTGACAGAACCCAGAATGAAGGGAGGGAGGGAGCCAGAAAAGGTTTGTAGGAAGTATATTACAAGCAGAAGGGGCAGCAAGTGTAAAGGCCCTGGGGTAGAAACAACTGGATACCTTGAGGAACAATAGCATGGCTGAAGTGACAGCATGGACAGTGGCTGGGGTAGGTATTGGTTTGTTTTCAATGGCAGCTGTTGGAGTCAGATGATAATTTAGTAGGTGAGATAAGATTAGCCTTGGCAGCTTGTTCTGAGTTCAGCCCCGCTGTGGGTGAGTAAGTAAATGAATGGAACATGGCTGATTAGCCAAGAAATTGGACCAAACACTTTGGTCATATTTTTATAACTTTTAGTCAGAAACAAATGAAGGTTTGTGGGGCAAAATATAAGAACAACATGATTTTAAAAATGAGTTTAAATGATCAAAGTGGAGCAAAGAATGAGTTTCTGAGTGTAAAATAGGTGGCATTTAGTGTTTTTTCTTTATTTAAAAAATTGTTTAATGTTTATTTATTTTTGAGAGAGAAACGGATCACAGGTGGGGAGGGGCAGAGAGAGAGAGGGAGACACAGAATCTGAAGCAGGCTCCAGGCTCTGAGCTGTCAGCACAGAGCCTGATGCAGGGCTTGAGCTCATAAACCATTGAGATCATGACCTGAGCCAAAGATCTGATGCTTCACCGACTGAGCCACCCAGGTGCCCCTTGTGTTTGTGCTTTAAAAAGGAATCTGCCTTCATGACTTGGGAGTTCAAGTTCCACGTTGGGCTCTGTGCTGACAGGTCAGAGCCTGGAGCCTGCTTCAGATTCTGTGCCTCCCTCTCTCTCTGCCCCAACCCACTCGCATTCTGTCTCTGTCTCTCTCAAAAATAAATAAACATTGGGGCGCCTGGGTGGCGCAGTCGGTTAAGCATCCGACTTCAGCCAGGTCACGATCTCGCGGTCCGTGAGTTGGAGCCCCGCGTCAGGCTCTGGGCTGATGGCTCAGAGCCTGGAGCCTGTTTCCGATTCTGTGTCTCCCTCTCTCTCTGCCCCTCCCCCGTTCATGCTCTGTCTCTCTCTGTCCCAAAAATAAATAAACGTTGAAAAAAAAAATAAAAAAAAAACATTAAAAAAGACATTGAAAAATCAAAAAATAAAAAGGATCTGCCTAATCCATCCCATGGTTATTTTAACTGAAATGTAAAAGTTACTTTCACCGTAAATTTGGGGATGGCACTAAGATGCCAGCTGTAGAGGGTAGATGGCTTCAGCTTGACCCTGTTGGGGGACTCTGGAGTGTGGGTTACATCCCAGAGTTATCCCCAGCCTAGGCCAGGGAGCTATGGCACCTGATGTTTTTCCCAGGAATAGCTGTGGCACTGGCCATTGAAGGCACACAGAGGTGGGTGCACCCCACCCCCACCCGGGAAACAATAAAAACGAATCCCAAGGGAATGTGGTTGGAACAGTGACATTATCTGATACAATAAGGATAGAATAAAAGAGGATGATCTGGAAGTTCTTTTGTCTCAGGGCTGCCTCCTGCATGTAACGTTCATCCTATAGTGATTATGGGATCCAGGACAGTTAAGGGACAACCAGGGGCCCAGGCCCCCGGGCCCTCAGGCACAGTTTGCAAACTTTGGCTTTGTTTTTACTCAGTCTGGAGGGGAGATAAATACACACTTTACTCCAAAAGGGCAGGGAAACAATGTGAAGGCCGAAGGAGTGAGATTCAGATTCCATCTTCATTTTCAACTGCGTGGAGTGCTGTGTGAGCTTCAGCATGTTAATTAACCTCTCTGAGCCTTGATATTTCTCTTCTAGAACATTTAATAATTCCCAGGCCCAGATTTTTACCATCACGTTGCCTTGTCTTGTGGGTCCCCACTGGTGCCTATTATGTCTCTGAAACCACGAAAATGCCAACTTCTGTTTTTCAGGAACCAAATGAACTCTGGCTTAGGACAGAGCGCCTAACTGATATTCTTGCTCTGTAAATCATTCGGCCTTTACTTTTCTTGCTTTATTTCTTGCATTTTCTTGGGGGGTTGGTCTGGTTTATTCCCAACGTACTTGTCACATGCTAGGCTGAATTATGGCGGGTTGCGTGAGGTCCTTTCTCGGTTAGGCTGTGATATCCTCAAGAAGAGGCTGTGTGGCGGGCCGTTCTAGGCCCTGGTATGAGGCTCATATGCTGTTGGAGGCACAGGGGAGAGAGCACAGACACTGGGCTGCACAGATCTTGTTCGAATTCCTCTCCACTACCTCCCTGTGGTAGAACTCTGGACAAATCATTGAACTGCACTTCGAGACTCAGTTTCTTCATCTGACAAACAACCAAATACGGGTGCCTATATTTTATGGCCCTTGGGAAGATTGGCTACAAAACGTGTAAAACGGTACCTGGCACGTAATGGCCTTACTGGGTAACTGCTGACTGACTAAAGGCTCTGCCCTACATCACATGCGACCACTGACAGCATGTTCTTTCCCCACATAGCAGGAATGAGACTGTTCACAGGAGGGATATACCAAAGGGTGTACCCCTGGCTACATACCTTTTGCTGTGAAGAGGAGCAACATTTTATCTCTAACATAGTGCAGAATTACAGGGTGACAGTGAAAATGACTGACTTACTACAAACAATTTTAAAAAATTATTTACTTTTTCAAGTTTGTAACAGATAACGTACCCCCTTATTACCTGCACCCGGGGAGGACTGCTCCTACCTCCCATTCTTGGTTCATCACTGGCTTACAAAATTAAGAGAAAGAGAGGGTGGGGGGATTGGGGGAGAAGATATGCTCTAATTACAGGGCAGTGGGATGACTGCCCCACAGAGTTGGGTCCATGGCTCTATACGAGAACGGAGGTCAAAGCCACCCACTCACCTGCCCACCCCGGTGTTAGGGACCGAGGTGTGGGAATGTTGCCAGGGAAGGCTCACAGAGGAGACTTTAGGTTGGCCTCTTCTAAAGAGAAGAGGAGGAAGGACTGTCACTGTAAGTGACAGAGCCTGCCAAGGCGCAGACTTTTCACACTGCATGCAGTATTCTGGGAACTTCAAGTGGGAGGGTTTGGTTCGGGGCAGAACCAACAGGACCCAGCACTTGTATTTAAAAACCTCCCAGGGAAAGACTTCCAAGTCCCATTTTCTTGTAGGTTCTGGAGAAGATTCCAGCCTGTTGCTCTATTGTTCTGTGAGTGCAGAGCTTGATGGAACCCTGTCTTGGCCCCTAGCCATGAGGATATTTCTCAGGGAAAGCCCTTGGACCAAGAAGTCTGTTTTTTCTTTTCTTTGGAAACTATGGTGCTCTTTGTGAAAACAAAGGAATTTGGATTCTGTTCAGGAAAAATGTAACCTACAAACAAATAGCCTTGGAAAATCTGTGCCTCACCCTCAGTGCCTGGGTCAGGCACGGAGAGAGCTCCACCCTCCGCTGCTTTCTAGCTGGAAGTCACCACCGTTTCCTCTTCTGTGTGTTGTCTCTGGCAGCCCGAAGGGCAATGCCTCCTTTCCTTGCCTCTCCCTTCCCGCTGCGCAGGGCCCAAGTCCTTGCAAGCGCTCTTGCTCTGTCTGGCATGTTCCTCCCCTCCCCGTCTGCAAGCCCTCAATTGTCCTTGAGGACTCCGCTCCACATCTCCCCCTTGGTTCTGGTTTTCCCAGATGGCTAGGGGCTCCTCTGCTGCGTTGCTCTGGATAATTTAAAATTTAAGTATTCTTCCCCACCCCCCCCCCCGCCCCCAGCCACTTTTTAAGATAATAATCCCTGGGCTTCTTTTCTTTTCTTTTCTTTTCTTTTCTTTTCTTTTCTTTTCTTTTCTTTTCTTTTCTTTTCTTTTCTTTCTTTTCTTTTCTTTTCTTTTCTTTTCTTTTCTTTTCTTTTCTTTTCTTTTCTTTTCTTTTCTTTTCTTTTTTTAAACTATAGCAGTAATCATAGTTGCTAACTTAAACTCTTGTCACGTACCAGGCATTATGGTACATAATGTTACTTACCCCCAGTGCAGTGTGCTTAGGACAGAAACTGGTACATAGTAAGTTCTCAATAAATGTGACTTATTATCATCCTCATTATTTATCTTAATTCTCTTAGCACTCACGACAAATACAATTTGTCATGCACATTATAATAATCAGGTTACTTTTCTGTGAGCTGTCTAGGGGTAGCGACTGTGTCTTCTTCGTGTGGTATCTCCAAGCATGTGGATATACAAAGAGTATTTGGTGAGTGAATATTTAGCCACTGAAACTGATGGCTGAGTGCAGAGATTTATATCATGAGTATCCAAATCAATTTAAAGTAGCTGTGGCCTAGAGAAGTTAGGATGGATAATCGGAGACTTTGGGCTTAATTTCTGTTCCAACTATCTACTAGCTTTATGACTGGGTAAATTAACAATGTCTTCTGAACCCCACACACCTGTTTTTCAAAATGGGCTGGGGCGCCTGGGTGGCTCAGTCGGTTGAGCGTCCGACTTCGGCTCAGGTCATGATCTCGAGGTCCGTGAGTTCGAGCCCCACATCAGGCTCTGTGCTGACAGCTCAGAGTCTGGAGCCTGCTTCAGATTCTGTGTCTCCCTCTCTCTGCCCCTTCCCCACTCATGTTCTGTCTCTCTCTTCTCTCTGTCTGTCAAAAATAAACACACATTTAAAAAAATTTTTTTAAAATGGGGATAATAGCCCCTAACTTGCCTTCTTTACAGATGAGCATCATCTTGAGCATCAAGTGAGCATTTGTGAACTGTAAAGTATTTTATACATGTGCTGCAGTCTTATTAGAATCATTTTGGACCCCATGACCATCACCACAATACTTGGGAGAACATAAGCCCAAAGTAGCTCTAGTTGAACAACTATGATATTCAACATGATATTTTTGTTTTTTGCAGTGTCTAGAAATGTAATCCCTTGATGTTTGGGATACCACTATCTCTTCTCTACAAAGGTGCAACCAAGGTATTAGTCTCAAGCTTTTCAAAGGTTTTTAAAAGGCCCTTTATTTTACCATGTGAGTACTTTAAAGTGTCTGGCCTAAATTTCACAGTTAAATTTCCTCTCAAGAAATGATCTTCAAGAATTATAATCAAACATTGCTGCTATTTATTGGAGCTAGATACTAGGGAGTATAAGGAGGGATGAAGAGAAGTATAAGAAATGGTCTTACTCTCAGGGCGCCTGGGTGGCTCAGTCGGTTAGGTGTCCAACTTCAGCTCAGGTTGTGATCTCATGGTTTGTGGTTTCGAGGCCCATGTCGGGCTCTGTGCTGACAGCTCAGAGCCTGGAGCCTGCTTCGGATTCTGTGTCTTCCCCTCTCTCTGCCCTTCCCCTGCTTGTGCATTCTCTCTCTCTCTCTCTCTCTCTCTCTCTCTCTCTCTCTCTCTCAAAAATAAACATTAAAAATAATTTTTTAAAAAAGAAATGGTCTTACTCTCAAGGAGCTTACAGTCTCATTTGGGAGTTAAGATTGAGTCCTTGACTCAGCAAAGTATATGATCTGAGAAAGGAGAGACCCCCTGTGTGTAGGTAGTTTGTGAAGCTTTCAAGGAGACATCAGGCCCTACGTTAAACATAAAGGAAGGTTAATATTTAGACTGCAATCCTGGGAACATAATTCATAACCAGGTTCAGGGCCATTGACTAGTGCTGCTAACACTTTCCTTTTCATCTTTAGTTGTTGGTGAATTTGGAAAAAGATATGAGAAAACTTTAGAAATATACTCACTGACAAATGTCTGAATCCCAAGAGCTGAATCCAAAATATTTTGTGGCCGATGCTTTTATGATGAGAAAATAAAAACTCCCTACTTAAAAAAAAAATTCAGTCATGATGTACATGTTTAAAAGATGTTTACAGAAAATTGTAATACTCTAGCATGAGAATAGTGATGACAACACCATGTGGTCCTGGATCAGTGATGCTAGCATACACTGCTAAGTATGAAATAATAGTAATAATAACTCAAAGATGAAACATTTACATAATACACATTGTAAATAACTTAGGGGAAAAAAGAAAATACTACAGAATACTAGATCTGAAAATGTATGTAGTGCAGTCAAAGCCATAGTCAGAGGTAAATTCATAGCTTTCATTCTTTCACTTAAAAATAATAATAGATGAAGTGAAAGCAATGAAATGTCTAACCTAAGACTTTAGAAAGTGGGCAGCAAAGCAAAACCAAGAAAAACAGGACAATTAAAAAAAGGCAAAGATAATAAATAAATTAGAAAATCAACAAAATAGGGGTGCCTGGGTGGCTCAGTTGGTTAAGCATCTGACTTTGGCTCAGGTCATGATCTTACAGTTTGTGGGTTTGACCCCCACACTGGGCTCTGTGGGGCTCTCTCTCTCTCTCTGTCTCTCTCTGTCTCTCTCTGTCTCTCTCTGTCTCAAAAATAAATAAACATTAAAAAATTAAAAAAAAGAAAATCAACAAAATAGTAGAATTCATAAATATATTCATGAGCTGGTTCTTTGGAGGGGGGGAAATAAAATAGGTATACTTATAGAAAATCTACCTAAAAAAAGAGAAAAAATAACTGACATCTGAAAAGTTTCTATAGTTTGTAAAGCACTTTCCTATGCCTTATTACTCTTGGTCCCCAAACTAATTCTGCATGCTATATATTTGTGTCCCTATTTTGCTAGTGATCAAATTGAGGATCAAAGAAGTGAGATTACTCTTTAGGGTCACACAACTTGTGAATGATAAAACCATGATTTGAACCCTCTCCTAACTTTGTTGAATATTCTTCCAATACACTCATAGCATCCTCTCAGGATGAATGTAAGAAAGGAAGAGTGAAACATTTAATCTGTCTGTATTCGTTTCTGCAGCTGCTGTAACAAATTACCAGAAACTGGGTGGCTTAGAGGGGCACCTGGGTGGCTCAGTCAGTTAAGCATCTGACTCTTGGTTTCGGCTCAGGTCATGATCTCACGGTTTCATGAGTTTGAGCCCCACATCAGGCTCTGCGTTGGCAGTGCAGATTCTGCTTGAGATTCTGCCTCTCCCTCTCTCTCTTCCCCTCCTCTACTTGTGCTATCTCTGTCTCTTTCTAAATAAATAAATAAAATTTTAAAAAGAAAGAAACTGGGTGAGTTAGAACAGCAGGAATTTATTCCATCAGTTCTGGAGGATGTACGAGATCAAGGTGTCAGCAGTACCACGCTCTTTCTGAAGGTTCTAAGGGGTATCACCCGCTGTCTCTTCCCAGCTTCTGGTGGTGATCAGCAATCCTTGGTTTTCCTTGGCTTTCAGCTTCAGTACTCCAGTCTCTTCCTACATCTTCACGTGGTGTTCTCCCCCAGCGTCTTTACATTGTCTTCCCTCTGTGCATAGGTCTCCTCTGTTTTCTCTTCTTATAAGATGTAGGGGTTTGTTTTCCAAATCTACAATTTTCCTTTCAGTATGATATCATCTTAACTTGTTTAATTGTATCTGCAGTGACCCTGTTTGCAAATAAAGTCGCATTCTGAGATTCTAGGTGAAGATGAATTTGGGGAGGCTACTATACAACACAGTATAATGTCCTTGTTTCTTATGATTGTATTTTTAAGAATCTTTCTTGTGTTCCATTCACACAGCAAAGTTGTGCATACGTGCATCCAGACGCCCTTGGCAGCCAGCAATAATCTACTGACAGCTTAAAATGTGCCAGATACTTAAGTAGATGGCCCAGAACACAAAAAGAAAAAAGTATGTGAGATCTTATGCTATGTTTATAGGATTTTACTAAGCTAGGGGCAGGTGGGAATGATAGTCCTGTTCTAGCCAGACCCATCAGAGAACTGTTCATATTCAGGTACTTTATGAAGAAGGAGAAGCGGGACAAATTCTGAGGACTCTGACCTGAATCCTACATCTTATCAGTCTGGCTACAGTTGGAGAAACTGTCAGAATGCCTCAGAAAATCCCAGGTGTGCACAGGTGAGGTGGCAGGAAGGAAAAAGCATGATAATGCACTGTTTCTACATGAAGGGCTACTACAGGATTCTGGGCTTGTTTTTGTGTCTGTGCTAGAAGGACCACAACCGATGGGTGGAAGGCACAAATATTTCTATTTAAAGTCAGTTTACAGAAAACTAGGATCGTCTGAAGATGTAACTGGGACTGGATGACACTGGTACCTGCTTAGGAGGGCCTGGATGGAGACTAGGAGAGGAGGGAGTTCTTAATGGATCTTATCACTTGCCAAACATTCCAAACAAGATAGTACATAGAGATCTGTGTTTAACAATTGTAGAAGCACATACTTTAATGTTGTTTTGCACAAATGTACACTATTTACTAATAGAAACACAATGGTTTGCATAAAATTAAGTTATTTTATGCTGGGGCCCAGCAGCAAAAGGGTGGGAAAAAACATGGGCTCATAGTAGAATGGGAGAGATATAACATAAAACAGAGACAATGGGCTATAATAATATAAGAATCAGCCTCAATGAATAATTAAAGAGTGGATGACTGAGTGATTTTCTTCAGAGACTTGTTGTTGCTGTTGTCATAGCATTGACTTTATAGTAGGGTGAGCAAGTGTCCTAGTTTGCTGGGACCTGAGAGGTTGCATGGGCCTTTCAGCGCTGAGACCAGGGAAGGCCCAAGCATATTGTGATGAGTTGGTCATGCTTTTTTATAGGCTTTTTAAAGAGGAAGGAGGATATAAAACCAGATACAGTAGGAGAAATTATGGGAGCAGAGAGAGGGGGCACTCATCATCTTTGAGGGGGAAACCAGGCAAGCCCCAAAGCTTCATTAGAACAGGGATGGTGTCTGTCTTGGTCACCGATGTATTCCTGGCACCCAAAACAATGTGTGGCACATAACTGGAATTCAATTGATATTAGTCAAGTACATGAATTAATTAACACAGCTCAGAAAGCATTTGAGCTGAGCCTTGAAGGCTAATGCAGCATGTTGACCGTAAGAGAATGGAGTGTGTGGTACAAGTTTCCAAAAATAGAAAACTTGGGTATAGTAATTGGTAATATGATGTTTAATGGAACTTTTTTCTATGGCTATTAATATAGTTCTTGGGGAAAGCCCTTGAAACACTAAGCCTATCATATTTCCTCTATTCTTTTTTTCCCATCCTGCAGACCCTCCTCTGCCTTCCTTTTCTGCTTCCTTCCCTTTTCTCTGTTGAAAGACGCAGTACCCTGAGGAAGGGATGCCTCTAGAAGCTTTTTCACGGCAAGACTTATTGGCAAATAAACCATCCAGGAAAACGTTATGTTTGGAAATACACTGAGGTGCAGGTGGAGTGGGGAAGATGCGATTTGGCCCAAGGACAACCAGTCAGGATGGTTGGCGTGGTGTGGGAGAAGGAAGAGGGGAAGGGGCATCATGGCGGAGAAGGCGCTTGGGGCCACACGGTGAAAGGCCCGGTCGTGGAAACACAGTGCACCATTGTACTCCTCTGCCTTGGGTCACACAGATGTTTCCTACTGGATTCTTGCTTACAGAGGACAAAGTGCGAACATTACCTCTATGAGGAAAAGAGAAACTGATTGAGCAACCACTGTATGCCAGACACTGTTGGGTGCGTTTTATATGCATGATCCATATACGTGCATTTTGAAAGAAGGAATTATTAACCCCATTACACACACACACACACACACACACACACACACACACACACACACACACAAAGAGCCAGAGGCTTGCTGAGATTCAGTGATTTGCACAAGATGTTAACTGGGACTTGGTGGCCAGATTTGGACTCAGGTCTGTCTGGCTTCATAGCAATGGTTTCCAACTTCCCGTCTTCTTCTTACATCTCAGTTAATGAAAGCAGACCTTTCCCACCTCGTCCCTCTTACCTCCTGCCTCTTTCAACACTAGTGGACCCTTCCTCACCAAATGCACCCAGTATTTCCTTCCACCGGGCTCTGAGCACCCTGTTCTCTTTGGAAACAAGTCAGGATCTTGGTATCTCTGTGACATTAATGTATTATTTCAAGCTGGACAGACCCCTAAGACTCTGTGATAGTCTTCAACTTTCACACTTCTCAGGAGTATTTCTAGTAAGTGTTTTTGCGCTATGAAAATGCACTTCTTAAAGGGCGCACAATTACCCACAGTAAGAAGCTGTGGGAACCTCGTGGACCCAAGCAGCCAAAATCTCTCTCTCTTAGTGCTCATAACCATGATTTATTAACAAAACAGAGAGAAGAAGGAGAAAACCTAGATTCCAGTCAAAACTCTGCCATTTATTAGCTGTGTGACTGAAGTTCCTTTACTTCTTTGGGCCTTGGTTATTTTATCTGTAAAATGGGTGAATTATACTTGCTTTGCTTGCCTCACAAAGTTATGATGAGAGATTATCTTAAGTAAAGTTTTCATATATCAGAAAATGTGAGACAAAGGAATGGTGTTAGCTTTAAATTCTTTGTGGAACCAAGTGGGCATAAATAAAACACAAAGTATTATTTTTATTTCTTGGTGGTTAGTCAGTTCATGTAAAAGAAATCTGAACTCAATCTAGCTTAAGCCAAATTTTATTTATTTTCTCAGATAAATCAAGGGTAGGGGGAGAGCCAGCCTCAGGAATGGGTAGATCTCTGTCTCCAGTGGCTCCAGAACACCCCTCTGTCTTCTAGCTCTCTGACTTATTGCCTATTTGCCTTATTCTCTCCTGATGTTCATTAACTTCTAGAATAATCACCAAAGCTTCAGGCTTGTCTTCCAACTTTTGTAAAGTCTTTTTAAATTTGTAAAATATAATATATACAGAAAAACACATGATGATATATGTGCCATTTAGGCTTCTATTTTTTTCAGCTTGTTATCAGAGAGGGAAGAATTTTTTCGTAGATCGTGAGGTAGAAAGTCCCACGGAAGCCCCGTGATTGGCCTGATGTAGGTCATGTGTATGCCTCGGACAAATCACTGTAGCTGAGTGTGAGTGTTACCACTGGTCCACCTCAGTCCTTGGGCTCTCCCCACGTGGCCAAGGAGCACAGAAAGCACAGATGTGGCCAACAACTGGAATTTAAGCAATAAAAGATATGGCAAGAGGATACTTCTGCTGGCTTCCGGTTCCTCTAGGATGCTCCAGTTCTGGGAGTGCAGGCCTACCTGGAAGTATAAGGTGGAAACCTCGCACTGATTACACTTGAGATGTCTTCTACTCCTTACTTAAGAGAGGTTGGCAAGAGGTGTAATGTACAGAATAGGTACCTGTTACTTTGAGAATGGAGTGAAATGAAATGGCACATAGATGAACTCTGACCTGTGCTCGTATGCATGTCACCATAGCAGGGAAGGCGGAAGTTGAGTAAATATCTGTGCAAAAGAGAAATACAGAGCACCCAGAAGCACAGAAGAGAGACCAAAGGATGCGCTGATATAAGTTCAGTGAAGCATCGTGGGTGTGAGAAAGGCCTTCTGGGTAGAGGGTCTAGCACGTGCAATAGTCCTGGGGTTGGAAAGAACACGCTGGAGGAAGCAAAAGAGGGCCATTGTGTCTTGGTAGAGAGAATGGCTCAAGATGAGGGAGACAAGGGCCGAATCAGGCATCTCGAGAGATAGGAAATGCTAGTCCCACAGTGAGCACTTACCAAACCAATGCCCTCTCTTCATCTTTGGCCAGATTTGGCCTATGATCTTTATAGGAGGCCTGTGGCCCAAACCCCAAGCCCCCCCCCCCTTTCTGGTATGGCATCTTCCGTACGAGCAAAACAAGCATTGGAGGGAGCCTCAGCAACTGGGAAATAGTTGTGGGCCCATTCCCCCTTTCAAAAGAGCTAAGCCCTGCTGTTCATGATACTTATTGTTGATGTTAATCGTCATCTTTGACACCTCTGCTGCCACAGAGCATGCCGACCTTCAAAGCTCCCAGGAGCCATAATTACCCTCCCGGTTCCTCTATGAAAGAGGTAAATCAGGGGTGAGTACAGGATGAGAAGCCATAAAGCCCTGAAAATCAGACTCCTTCTCTATGGCCCGGAGCAGAAAAAGGAACAGGCACCAGAAAGCCCCTTCTGGCTCCCAGCTGTAAAAAGGGAAGGGGTAGGGACAGAATCGTGGCCTCCTAGGTGTGCTGAGATGTTTAATTAGAAGGTACAAGGAGGTGTGCTTTCGTGAGGGAAAGAGCTGCTGAGCACTACTTTTCAGACTTCAGATTCCCCTGGAGGCAGACGGAACATCCAGGTTCAGACACGGGGGCTGGGATGAGGCAAGGGAATGGAGATAGTGAACACTTCCCACGAGAGGGCACTTGTCCGGCTTAGAGAAGGCCAGGCAAGGCCAAACCACTGGCCATCATGAGGCACGCAGGACCAAACCCTGATTTCATTCGGGTCCGATCTCCCTGTGCTGCAGTGGAGTATGGGGCCAGGATCTGTCAGGTCCTTGGGGGCTCAGAAAATCCTCCCCAGGGTTTTGCTTGGGCTCAAATACGGCTTTTAGTTTGGTTCTATGCCCTCCTGCTCTGGCCCTCCCTCAAATGCTTCTCTGTAGCCTTCACTGTGTCGGGTCCTGTGTTGGCAATGGGGATATGATGATGGACAAACATGGCCCCAGCCTCATGATTTGGTGGGGCAGTGGAGGCACCAGTAGACAATTTGAATTCGGGGTGATGAGCCGTGGGAAGGAAGTGCGGGGAATTTGGGGTCCTGGAGGAAGGGCACCTGTTCTTTTTTGCTCCCTGGAATGTGTCTGGCACAGAACAGGATATTAAGATGTTGGAACATTGACTGCCTGAGGTGGATGGTTCCTTCCTGTCCCCTCCTCTCCATGCCTGAATGCTGTTGGGGACAGTTCACAACAAGAGGGGGAAAAGCTCTGCCAACCAGAATGTCCTCTTCCTTGGCCAGAGCCAGTTACTCACTGTCCAGGCCTGTCTCTTGGGCCCTGTTTTCCCAGCCTTTGCAAACCAGCACTCTTGGATCCATTTCATGACTTTTGTGTCTCTTAGGGATCATGGCTTTCCTTCTTAGTTACCAGGGCATCTTTGGGCTATCTTCATTCAGTGTGCTTCTTCTGGGCCAGGCATCCACAGGTGTCTGGGCGTGCAGAGTTGAACATAGCCTGTACCCTTGAGGCATTCCCTGGCTGGGGGGACTTGAGCGCTTCACCTAGGGTAAAAAGGTTGGTCAAAAGCAAGTCCAGGGTCTTGCAGATTCATGGAGAAGCAGCACCTGAGCAGAGCAGGGAGGCTTTGAGGGGAGTGGTGCCCAGGTTTGGTCTTAAAAGATGCACAGGGATTCTCCATGCAGAGGTACAGAAGGAAGGAATTCAACGAAGAGGGATTTTTACCCATTCATGGTTCCTGGTGCCTCTGAGGAACCACACAGATACATACATGAGTTCTGTGGGATTGCCCCTACGCGTGGGAATAGCTTGCGTGCTCTGCTGTGTGTGTGGCGAGGTTCCTCTTTCGTAAGCATCTCTTTCCTCCTTGACTACAGTTCCTCGTTTCCTTGTCATCTTTGAGCATCTTTCATGAACCTCTTCCATTTTGACAATGTCCTTCAGAAAGTAGCAGCTTGCGGTGCCTGGGGGGCTCAGTCAGTTCAGTGTCTGACTCTTGATTTCGGCTCAGGTCACGATCTCGTGGTTTCATGAGATCAAGCCCCACATCGGGCTCTGCACCGACAATGCACAACCTGCTTGGGATTCTCTCTCTCCCTCTCTCTCTGCCCCTCCTCCCTTGTGTGCTCTCTCTCTCTCAAAATAAGTAAATAAACTTAAAAAAGAATAAAAGGAAGGAGCAGCTGGTGTTCTTAAGAACACAGTCTTTGTGATGACACTAGGCCTAAGTGTGTTACCACCTAGTAGCCGGGAGACAGATCTTAGGCAAGAGTCTCTGAGACCTGGTTTCCTTGTGTGTAAAGCAAGAGGGTCATAATGGTCCATCTGTCTGCTGGGGGTTTCACATCCGATCGTGAAGGCAAAGAGCTGACGCAGAGCCTGACACGAGGCAAGTGCTCAATAAACATCCGCTATGGCCACGTTCAAAGTGTGCGGCCCAGAACTGCATACGAGCTGACTGGGGGCGGTGGGGAGCCTAGCCAGAGCTGGACTGTTGCCTCCTGCCTGACACTGGCCTATTCATGCAGCCGAGGATCACGGTGGCCCTTTTGACAGTGCGGCCCTTGCTGACTCACCCCAGGTTGCCTGGTCCCTGGAAGGCTCCGGCCTCATTTTCAAGGGCTGTGCTGCTAAGTCACGTCTCCCCAGCCATTTGCTGGAGCCATTGGCGTTAAGGAGTCTTGTCCAGGGCCTGACATTTAGGCTTGTGAAATTCTAGCATGGGTACATTTCGCCCATCCATCAAGCCTGTCTGGAGTCCGGTGCTGCCTCCCAACATTTGCCTGCCTGTTTCCTCGCAGGATTTCCTCACGGCTCAATTCATCCAACAGACAATGGCTAGAGGAGATTTTGGAAACGTTGTTTTCCTCTGACTCCTCTCCTGGTCGAAATCCTTTAAACTCCTCAGCCTGGCACATGAGACCCTTCATGATGTAACACCATCCCACTTTGGGGGCTTTTCTTGTCTGAATAGGGATGGTAAGCATTTCTGTATCATAGGATTTTTGTGAGGATTAAATGAGTTCATGCTGGAAAATCACTTAGAACAGGGCTCTCAAGAATTGGGAGTGAGTCTGGGATCTGATACTACCTGCAAACAGGTCAGTCTGGCACAATGGCATGGCTTCTAGGTCAGGGAGCTAGTGGCAGTCAGATTTCCAGTGTTTTCTCATGCCCCTTCCCTAGCCCCGGCTCCCATGGGGTGCCGTGAAGAAGGCCAGCTGATACCTGAGATCTGGGGGCTGCATTAAGGAGAGGAGCGCTGAACTCAAGGAACCAGAATCTTTTTTAATGAACTCCAAGGGAAACTGATCTCTGGTACAGAGAAGAACATTGTATCTTGCATGTCTGTTCGGAAAGAACATCCTTGAAGGACGGTCTGGAACAAAGGCCGTCAGTGTGCGGCAAAATGTGCAGAAATACAGGAGACCCATGGAGAATCGTCTCCCAACAAGGGCCACGTGTGTTGTAAGTGCTTTGTAAGTGTCAGCCACGAGGAGGACGATGGTGGTGCTGGTGTGGATGCTTAGCTTCATTCAGGATGGTGGCTCTTCTCACGGACCCTTCAACATGACTTCTGCCCTTGGTGCCTTTATGCGTGCGTTTCCTCATACCTCCCCAGCCTCTGCATCCTGCTCTGACGTCTCCAACACATCTCTCCTGAGCCTCCCCTCTCCCCACTCTGACGGTGTCATTTGTCCCCTGTCAGCACTTAGCAATGACTGTTTGTCTCCCTTCGAGACCTTTGTGAATCTCTTCGCTTCACGTGGGATTCTTGCTTAACTCTCTTAAACTCCACTTCGCCCTTTGTTCATCAGTTTAGAGGATGCTTCCTCCTGAATGTTTTCCTGATCGCTCTTGTCCCCAGCCTGCATTAGGAGCTTCCATTTGCTCCTGTGGCATCAGTGGTGACCTCTAAGTGGCATGTCATGCCCCTTGAGACTTGGAAATTCTGGAAGACCCTTGGGTGTTTAGCATCCGCCATGGTGCCCTGCACACAGAAGCATTTAATTAACATTTACATAGAAATGAATGATTGCATGAACATATGAATACCCATATCACAGATTTATGCAAATTTAACGAACAAGTCTAACCATGCTGGAAGCTCCTGGAAAGTGTCCAGTGGTCAGAGACACTCCAGCGTGTGCCTAATATCTGTGGGTGGATGTGTCAATTTCACCTTGCTTTAAAGGATGTCTATGAGGCCAAGTGGACCCCGGGTTTGAGGACACATAACACACATTGTCAAAGATATTATTCATCCTGACTTTATACAAGGGAAAATTCTAGTAAGCCTCCTCAAAAGCAATTTAAAAACCATAAACTTCATGTTCCTCTAACTTAGTAAATATCAAACTCATTTCATCCTTAATAGTCTACAAAATCAACACTCGTTTAAACTAATGGTCTGTTTATAGCATTCGTGGCAAGTTTCAGATTGCAAATGCATTTTTACAGTGGCGTTTGAAGGTTGCTATTGGAAAGAATGACAGAACAGTCACCGTGAAACCTGGGGCTGAGCTTAAGGCTAGCTCCCAGTTTTTCCATAATGTGATAAAATTGTACCAAAGAATGGCAAACTTAGAAACTCAAACCAGGGGATGTGAGCCCTTAGGATACTTTCAGAGGCAGAGATCACAGTGATTAAGACCTAACCCTCTGGGGGCAGAAGCACCTGCATTTGAATTCTTCTTCTCTTGATCACAGACCGAGCCTTAGTTTCTTGCCTTGTAAAGCCAGGAAAATATGATACACAGCAGAGGATCGTCATGAAAATCAAATGTGGTAACATACATTTAAAAAAAAAACAACTTAGCATAGTATATGTGGCACATAGTGAGCTCATAGGTAGCTGTTGTCATTATTACTAAGTTTATATTGCTGGATTTGTATCCCAGCTCAGGCGCTAACAAGCTATGTGCTGGCATCTCAAGCTGAGGGAGGACTTCCCTACCTTTCCTGAGTCTCAGTGTCCTCATGTGTAAGGAAGACGATAGTAATGCCGGGATCACAGGGTTGATGGGATAATAAATTGGCAGATGATACGGAATCTGCTTCAGGAAGGTAGGGTGAGCCCTCAGTAACTGTGAGATAGAAAACTGTGATGATACTAAAAATTACTCTTCCCTGAATCTCTTTTTTTTCTCCCCTCCATTGTAAATCTGGGGATGCTGGTGTTGCTACATGGTTTCAAGAATGGGAAATCCTATTTACGAAGCACCTAACCTGACGGCGGGCACTTGTGGGTACTCGAGAGATGGGGGCTATTGTTTCTAGCCCCTCTTCCTGCCTCTGCCTGGTTTCCAGCTCTGGATCAACAAATGCAGCAATTGCAGTTTTCGGGGGCCTCTCTCACAGCCCGGGGGGGGGGGCGAGGGGCAAACGAGGGCTTCATCAACTGGAAACCGCAACCTGGAAGTGAACTTTCCTAATCAGTGCTGCAGGATTCCAACAGCTGGTTCTACTTTGAAATCAATTGGAACCCCCTGGGCCCCTTGCTCTTTCTCTGCGAGGAGCAAATGCCATCCCAGAGCTGGGATTTAGAAATTTGCCACACCGTATCAGAAACAGATCCCGCCTCTGGCAAGGTCAGGGTTGCTCAGGCCCAGGCCCCAGCTCTGGAGCCCCCTCTGGAGCCTGCCAGGTGGCCTTGGAGGCTGAGGCTCTGGCCGAAGGTCAAGGCCGTCCCAGTCCGTTGGTATTGCCAACCAGCACCGTCGTCCTGTCCTGTCTGCCTTTAGGAACAGCCACCCAAACCGCCCAGATTTCCATTTCAAAGAGTGAGTCAAGCTCGGATGTGGAGAGCACGTTCAATAACAAGTTTTAGGATGTGAGTGTTAGAGAGCAGCAGCAAGAATGCATTTGATTTGGAAAGGGAACTGCTTCCTTAAATGCCTGCCTTGTAATTCCTTCCAGCTGGCCCCATTCTGGTGGGCCCTTGAGGGTCTTTAGGGCCCCCAGAGTGGCCAGCGCTCACCGTGGGTGCTGCAGATACCGGAGGATGTTGGCTGAATGGCTGTTTCACCGCTGCCTGAGGCTGGATGTGTCATCAGGGGAAGGATCGGCAGGCTGCGTGGAGTCCTAACTCTGAGTTTACCAGCAGTGTGACCTCAGGAAAATCCCTTGCCTCCTCTGAGCTTCCGTTTCCTCATTTGAAGAACGAGGGCTAGGCTACGTGCTCCTGAAGCTGCCTTGCAGTGCCTTCATTTTCCGATCCCAAATGATCATAGATGCTATCGTTGCTCAGTGAATGAAAAATAGCACCTGCCGTTAATTAAGCGGTCACATTAAGTACTTTAATGTATCCATGAATGAATTGCATGAATGAATGCAACGTCTATTATCTCTTTTGGAACAGAGAGTAAAAAGGGAGGTAAAGTGCTGTTTTAAGCAGCTATTATGTATTAGACACTATCTCGGATGCCTTAAAACCTCTCTCTTTTCAAATTGGTGGGCTTTATTACCACAATTTATAGATCCTTAAAGAGGCAAAGGAACTTGCCACGTAAGTATAGCCAAGGATTTCAACCCAGTTTTGCTGCTTGAAAGGGTCTATGGATCTATTTTCCTCCTGGATTTTGAGACTGCTTCCTAAGTTGCTGACAAACAGGAAGTGCTCGGGCCTGAGGAGGTTCCGAGTAAAGTCTGGGTAAACCAATGAAGAGGGTTTTAGAGACCTGCTTAGAGAAAGGCAGAGCCCTGCTCGGGGTGCACAGTGGGTGAGGGAGGGGGGGACTTGGTAGAGCCCGAGCTCATGAGTCCCCAGCCTTGGGGCAGCTGTGTCTAGGGGGCATCTCTGAGAGCCCACCACAGGAGCATGTCTGGGTGCACTCTGACCCCTTTCTTCAGCAGAGGATTCAGTGACATGGATGGCAAAAAGGCACCTGGGTGCAGCTTCTAGAGAAGCGGGAGGGAGTGGCAAAAAGGCAGGTAGAGCAGAGGAGGAGAATTCCTTCCTCCAGGATGCAGAAGACCGGGGCTTGGGATTCTGGAAATAGTAGTGTCTCCTTGGGCAGGGCACCCACCCACTCCTGTTTTGGTGGGTAAACCTGGCACTGGCCTCCAAAGCCTCTGGCGGGGGGGAGGCCCATGCCCATTTTATAAACTGGTAGATGGACACACACGTGCCCTCATCCCCCACCCCCTTTCCTCCCCACCGGCAAGGCCTCCAGAAACACAATGAACTTCACGGAACATTCTGATGCTAGTCCCAGGGAGTATGTATTTCCTGGTGAGAGCAGAACAGAAAACCCACAATTCCTTGCTCCCACTTAGAAGACTTTTCTAGCTACAAGCATCTGAAATTTGCCTAGTCATGCTTTCCTTTATTCGACAAATATCTGCCATGCTCCTGCTTTGATCCTGGCCCTTCTCAACACGAGAAGATATACAATAGTGAACAAAATAGAATTTCTCACTGCCTGTGTGGCACTCAGGGTCTCATTGGAGGGCAGAGTGGAGACAGGGAGAATGTTAGTTTCCTATAGATACCATGACAAAATGCCAGAAACTGAGTGTCTTAAAATAACAGAAATTTATCCTTTCATGGTTCTGGAGGCCAGAAGCCTGAAATCAAGGTGTTGATGGAGTTGGGTTCTTCTGGAGGATCTGAGGGGGAATCTGTTCCAGGCCTCTCTCCCCACTTCTGTAGCTCCTGCAATCCTTAGTATTCCTTTTTTTTTTTTCCCACAAATACATCATTCCAATCCTTATCTCTGTCTTTATATCATCTCCTCTGTGTGTCTTCTCTCCTCTTATTAGGACACTTGCCACTGGATTTAAAGCCCACTTTGATCAAGGATGGTTTCATTTCAAGATCCTTTCTATATCAACGAAGGTCTTTTTCCAAAGGAGGTCATATTTATCAGGTGCCAGGTGGGGATATCTTTTGGGGGGCCCCATGCAACCCATTGCAGGAGGCAAGAATAAAATTAAATAAACGAACAGTTACATAATTGCACATTGTGGTTAGTGGTGAGACAGGAAAAGAAACCTGAAAAGTTGTGGAATGGAGTTGGTACACCTGTTGAATACTTACCCGCTCTGAACTTCACGTTCTTTATCTGAACAATGGAGAATTTTCATGGCTGACATCACAAAGTTGATGTAAGGATTCAATTTCTTGAGAGTTAAATATATAATTGTTGATAGAAAAAAATTATGGAAATGACCTGGCTAATTGTTATATATAGGATTTCTTTTTCCACTGGCCTCGAATTTTCTTCTTCCTCCTCATTCATTCATTCATTCATTCCATATATTGCAACCCTTTATTCTGTGCTAGACTTTTTTTTCTAGGTGCTCTCTGGAGATACTGCAGGGACCAAAATCAACAAAAATTTGGTTCCCTCATGGAGCTTACATTTTCATCATTGTGATGGTTAATTTTGTCAACTTGACTGGGTCACAGAATGCCTAATATGTGGTCAGATGTTATTTGGGGTTTGTCTGTGAGGGTGTTTTTGGATAAGATTAACATTTCAAACAATATTTAATGGATTGCCTGGGTGGCTTAGTTGGTTGACCATCCAACTTCAGCTCAGGTCATGATCTCACAATTCGTGAATTCAAACCCCACATGGAGCTCGCTGCTGTCAGCACAGAGCCCACTTCGGATCCTCTCTCCCCCTCTTTCTCTGCCCCTATCCTGCTCTCTCTCTCAACATTTTAAAAAATGGTTTATTTATTTCTGAGAGAACCTGACGTGGGGCTCAAACCCATGAACCATGGGATCATGACCTCAGCCAAAATCAAGAGTCAGATGCTCAACTGACTGAACCACCCAGGCGCCCCAAGATTAACATTTAAATCAGTGGACTGAATAAAGCAGATTGCTCTTCCTAATGTGGGTGGACCTCATCCAATCAGGTGAAGGTCTGAATAGAACAAAAAGATTGACTCTCCCCTGAGTAAGAGAAAATTCTACTTTGAACTGAGACATGGGCAGTTTTCCTGCCATATGACTCAGACTGAAACATCAGCTAGTCCTGAGTCTCCAGCCTGCTGGCATTCAGACTTGAATTAGCGTCACTGGCTATCCTCATTCATAGGCCTTTGGACTCAGATCGGAACTAACCATTGGCTCTCCTTGGTCTCCAGCTTGCTGGCTATGGGTCTTGGGACTTGTCAGGCTTTATGGTCATGCGAACGAATTCCTTGTAATCTCTCTCTCTCTTTCTCTGATTCTGTTTCTTTAGAGAACCCTGACAAATACATTCATAATCATCATAATCTCCTTTGTATTTTTCTGGTACCCACTTCATCTGTTATCTGTTTTTTATCCACAAAGCAGCATTGTGAAAGAGGCAGAGCAGGTGTCGTGAAAATCCCCATTTTACATGGGAGGAAACTGAGCCCTAGTGAGGCCCTTTAACTGCTACAGCATAGGGCTTATCCCCCCAAAAGAGAAACATCTTTGTGTACCCGTAGCCAGAGGACATGTAGGAAGATGTATGGAAAGGTTGTATTCAAGTCAGGTTTCCTTAACAAGGGAGCCATATTTTAATTATTATTATTATTTGTGATCAGGGTGGAAAAACTCTCCTCTTTGATTTTCAATATAGCATTGGTCATCAATGAGAAGCCTCTTAAGATTCCCTTAGGGAGAAATAGGAGACTGCTAAAATGTGGGCTAGGCAGGTCTTGTGAAATAATAGACACGCAACATCTCTCAGGAAAGTTCCAACTGGACTTGAAAAAGAAGTCTAGATGAGTCATGGGAACTCAGGTTTAAAATGCATTCAGAATTTATCAATTTCAGCCCCTTCCTTACGCAGAACACCGAAGCCCAGAAAAGTCAGCCATCTTCCCAAGGTCCACAGATTGAAAGAAGTATATGGACATTATTGGGACTCCAGTCCAGCACGCTGTTTATTATATAACGCTCTGTTGTGAGCGCGAAGACTGTCCTCCCGTCCACCCAGCTCCTGGGGTCATTTCATGGCAACCTTGTGGCGTGAGACTGGAAAAGCGGTGGCAGGGGTGTTCATATTTGTTTTGTCTATGGTCTTTGCTCACTTGTGATCCTTTGATACCCAGGTTACCGCTTGTGGTGCCCTTCCCCACTTGTAAGCAATGTTTTTGGAGTCAGACAGACCTGGGTTTCAGTCTCAGCTCTGTTGCTCACTAGCGGCAGAAACCTGAGCAAGTTACATAGCAACTCCAACCTCTGTTTTTTTCACCCACTAAATAGTGAGATAAGGCATGCAAAGCACTCACCACAGTGCCTGACATAGTACTTGCTCAGTAAACGTTACCAATTATCATTCGGGTGAAATCTGGTGTCAAGGGAGGTAGCGAACACACACTAGGTCTTCAAGGCTCAGTTCGAGGTTGCCGCCCTCTCCCCCCACCCCGCTTACCCCAGCTAGCAGTGAGCGCGTTCTCCTCCAAATACTAAAGTAATTTAGTTGGGCCTTTCATGGCACTTGTCGCACATGTTGTCTTGTATTGTCCCTGTATCATCATGGGAAGGGAAGTCTTTCTTCTCAAGCTCAGGTTTGTTTTTGTTTGTTTTCTTTTCTATCTGTAAAACAGGACGTGGGGAAAGGGAACATACATACCTCACAGGAGTTGTGAGAGATTTAAGTATGATAACGTTGGACAAACTGAGCAAAACGAGGCAGGTTCTCATTCATTCATTCATTCATTCGTTCATTCACTCACATGTTTCTTGAGGAAAAGCTCCGTGTGCCTGACATGGTGCATGGCACCAACAAGACCCTGTCTCCTGGGACTTCACGGTTAAAGAGGAAATTTCAATATACGAGACAATGATTATTGTTACTTTAATAATTCTCGTCATCAGATTTCCTGGGATAGATGTAAGGTCTGGCATGGCAGGGGACTTCATGAATGTGACTGAAACATATTGGGTCGGGTCAGAAATGGCATGCATGAAGATGCGGGGAATCATCATGCCTTTCCTCTGTTTAAGGTTCTTTAATGGCTCCTAGGACAGAATCCTAGCTTCCAAGCAGGCATCTTCTTCATGTAACTAATGCCTCATTGCTCAGCCCTCTGTAAATCTCACTTCATGCTGCAGCCACACCAAACTCCACTCAGATCCCTCATACCGTCCTTCCTTTCCTTGTGCTGTTCCCTCTGCAGAAGATGCAATTCCTTCTTTCCTCTCTCCTTTACAAACTCTTGCCTGTCCTGTAAGACCCCACCTCTTCTCAGGGGCTCCTTAGGGAGGGTCAGGCACCTGAGTGCTTAGTGGCCTCCCGCCACTAAAAGGGTAAATGTTAGCATCTGTATTTTTGTCTGTGCCCCTAAGAGATGGGGCCCTCTTTATGCCAGCAACTCTGTGTTCCTGACACCCAGCTGAGAACCTGGGACAGAGAAGGGCGCAGTGCATGTTGGTGAAGTGAATGAATGAATACATGTCAGTTATTCTTAGCCACCTTCTCAAGACTTGAGCTGAATACGTTAATCAAGTGTCCAGTCAAAGTGGGTTGGGAAGCAAAAATTGCATTTCTGCCACTTGCAAAGATGGGGAGTTTGGTTTTCACCCAAGGTCTCTTGGGGCTACCTCAATCTATTGCCAGTATAAATACAGGTGTAGAGTCCAAGGATGCCAAGGGTAGCTGGAGCCTGCCAGCAGAAGGAGATTTTGAGGCTCCTTTTCTTCCCAAGGGCTCAGAAGTGATTCTCACTGCTGTTAAAATCAGGAAAGGGGAGGAATGCCCCATTTCACCAAATGTTTGCGACCCTAAGCTAATGGCTCGATTCACGGGTTGTCCAAGAAGTGCCTCCTTTCAGTTAGTTTTCTCCTAGGATCCTCATGGTATAATCCAAGAATTCATGCTGTTGGGGTCCGAAGGACTGCACTGGGATCCTGGTTCTACTTGCTGGTCGCATGACTTGGGGACCCCTCTTAGCCTTGGTTCCTCCTCGGTAGGGTACCCACCTCACATTGTGGTGGACCAGACCCAAAAGGATGATGTCTATACCACATAGCCCACTGTCCAGTGGCTTCCCTATCTTCCTTCCTTATCACAGAAACTCACCCTGAGCATGCGTCCAATCATTACCATTGATGAGCCGTGTTTGAGCTTGTGAAGATGTTTCCTAAAGTCTAGTATCGAGAACAGTGGCCCCTAAAGCTCATAGAATGGGATAATTACTCTTGACCAGGCTGTCCCTACATGTTTGCATGTATAATTCTTTTCAGTAGCCCTGTGGGGAGATACTGTCATCATCCAGTATGGTCATTCTCAATTCTCAGATGAAGAGACTGAGGGCCAGAGAAAGGCCACACAGATGAAAACCAGATATTCTGGCTCCAGAGCCCTGTAGGACTGACAGAGCTAGGCTACCATTCACAACTCAGCCAACTGGAGATTTTGGTGAATAGCAGTAACTAGTGAAGGCAAACCAAGCCACTATAATCCCAGTCTACAGCAAAGAGACCTGTTTTTCTAGGAAGTTTGTAGAGGTCGCATTATCGACAAGTGTATTTTGGAATGCTTGCAAACACTTCTAGGTACCTTTCTCACATTGTCTTTTTTTTTTTTAAAGTCTTTAATTTCTTTTTTTAATATTTATTTTATTTTATTTTTTATTTTTTATTTTTTTTCGAGAGAGAGGCAGAGTGCAAGCAGGGGAGGGGCAGAAAGAGAAGGAGACGCAGAATCCGAAGCAGGCTCCAGGCTCCGAGCTGTCATCATGGAACCCCATACAGGGCTCGACCCCATGAACTGTGAGATCATGACCTGACCTGAAATCGGATGCTTAACCAACTGAGCCACCCAAACACCCCTCTCTCATTGTCTTTACCACCCCTTCAGGTCCCTTTGAGTCCAGGGATCTGAGGTCAGAAACCCCAATATAACCTAACCTTCTTATGAAAAAGAAATCAGCGTGATTTTTTAAAAAATGGCAGCGATAATCAAAATATTAATGACCACATTTAGTGCCTTGCTTGAGTTTAATAAGTAATAAATTTTATCAAAAACAACATCTTAAAATTTACCAATCACTTTTCCTGTAATGAATCATTTGATGCTAATAATAATAATAGCAGTAGTAGTAATAACCATGACTCATCAAGAGATACTTTATTAAGCCATTTTTAAGTATTATTTACTTTTCACAACAATGAAAGCTGTGTAGTATTTTCTCTGGCTTACAGATGAGGAAGCGGGTTCATTCATTACCTCATTTGATTTTTGTCTTAATCCTTCGAGATTGGTTCTTTTATGATCACAGATGAGGAAACTGAAGGTCAGGAGGCTAAGAGACTTGCCCAAGGTCACACAGCAAATTAGAGGCAGCGTTGGGTCACAAACCCCAATTTTTCTGGCTCAAAAGTCTGGGTTTTGAATCACCGTGGTGTAGTTCTCGAAATCACCCATAATGTAGGCAGAGATCATCCCCATTTTGCAACGGGGAAGGAGGTAATGGGAGGGGAAATGGTTTACCTGATATCCTCCCAGCTTCCCCGTGCCCTCTGGAGATCATAATGCTTAGTAGTTGCACGTAAGGGCTATGGAGTGGCTTGCACTTAGCACGGTGCCAGAACCTGGTAAGTCATCAGTAAATGATAACTGTTGTCATTTACAGTGTGGGACTTCGACAGCCCACGGCCGTGTGCGCAAACCTGGTACCTATGTCCCGGACTTGCCTGCATTCTGTTCTGTGCTGGCTTGAGCTGGGATCACAGGACTTTTCTATCATTTCCATTTAATTCTCGCTGATGACACACCACCCCGACCAAGGCCATCTGAAACTCTGCAAGGAAAAGCTCCCTTTGTGGGAGGTCCTTCTGAATGGATGTGGCCTGCAGGAGACCCTTGGAGCAGAGACCGGTCCCTGACTCACACTGAGCTGTCCCTCATCCGGCTGAGGCTGGCCCAGGAGCCACCCACCTCTCTCGAACCCTGCGTTGTCTTCTTGGCACAGACCTCCGGCTGCAGACTTTGGACTCCAGGCTGCAGAATTACTCACTCACTGATTCCTCCTTTGGCATCTGCCAGAATCCAGGAAGAGGGCTTTGTAGTCTGTCTTTCTCACTGAGCATTTCCCCTGCCTCCTTTATTGGCTGATGTGCTGGAGCCAAGGCTGAATTTCGGTCCCATTTCCTCCAAGGACCAGTATCTGGCAAGAATCATCTGTGCACTTGAGAGGCTGGGGAGAAGTCAAACACCAGTTCTGGCTCTTTGCCTCTCCAGGCAGAGTTAGTCACTTGGTTACTGCTGGCTGAAATTGATCAGAGATGTCATGGGGAGGAAATGCGCTTCTTATGAGTTAGCAGAGCATGGTTTTCAAAAAGAGCGGGCCGGGGGGGGGGGGTGTGCATTTTTATTGTGCAGAGAAAGTTTAATGGCAAACTGATTTCCTCTTCTGAGAGATCTGACTCCAATCCCCTAGATGCTGCCATTAGCACTTCCGTTCTCAGTGCGTGTAAGTCACGGGAAGCCTGGACACAGGTGTGGCATTGGGGAGGAGGAAAATTAGATGTTCTACACACAGTGTTTCATTTAATGTCCAGTACAGCCTATTGTCACTATCCCCGTTTTCAAGGGTAAAAATGACAAATTTGGAGTGGCGTCTGAATTTGCCCCCGCCTGTCCAAGTTCACAGTTAGTAACTGGCAGAGCAGACATATGGACCTACATCTGTCCAGTGCCAAAGCCACAGTGGGGAAGTGGTTCTTCTCTCTTCCTCTTTCTCTCCCCCCCCCTTTTCTTTTTTCCCCCACTTGTCACCTCCCCCACCCCCACTCTTCAAGGAGTCAGAAATTTTCCAAAGAATTAAATAACACAAGACACTACCTTGCATACATTAGGTGCTCAATGAAAGAACATTTTTTTTTAAATTTTTTTTGCAACGTTTATTTATTTTTGGGACAGAGAGAGACAGAGCATGAACAGAGGAGGGGCAGAGAGAGAGGGAGACACAGAATTGGAAACAGGCTCCAGGCTCTGAGCCTCAGCCCAGAGCCCGATGCGGGGCTTGAACTCACAGACCGCGAGATCGTGACCTGGCTGAAGTCGGACGCTTAACCGACTGCGCCACCCAGGCGCCCCTCAATGAAAGAACATTAAATCTGAATTGCTATGCCTTGGCCTTTAAGAGTGCTTGCATTTTCAAAAAGGCCTCCTGGAAAAGACAATACCTAACAGCAACAACTGAAGGGTGAATTTCTAGCACAGGAGATCTTCAGTGGGACATTTCTTTCCTTTCTCCCTCCCTCCCTTTGTTCCTCCCTCCTGCCTCTCTTCTTTCCTTCCTCTCAGGTTCTCTCCGTCTTGCTAAACAAACCCTGGCACTAACTTAAGTGCTCGATAAATATTTACTGATTTAATCCTCATTACCACTGCATGCCTGTAAGTACTATTATTATCAGCAGCATCCCATTAGCTAATAAGTAAATGGGGCACGCAGAGAGTGGCTTAGTTTTCTGCCTAGGAACACACAGCTCAGAATCAGCAGAGCAAGAGTTTGAAGGAGGGCGGTCAGTTTCTCTAACCACCGCCAGTGCGCTCTTCTGCCTGTTGAGGCGGCAGGAATGGCTTCCCAGAGGGACTTCTCTCCTTTCCATCCACCTGACATTGTACAATTTCCAAGGCATCTTCACGGGTCTCCCACCATGTAACCTAACCACCATCTGTGAAGTAGAGACTGTGGTCCCTTTTAGCAACAGAGGAAATGCAAGCTCTGAAAATGTAAGTGACTTGCTCAAGGTCACACCCCTGGTCAGGTGGCAGAGCTTGAAAGCCAGACCCACTTGTGGCCCACTTACTTCTACGAGTGAGGCTGGTGCCGAGGAATTAGAGCTGAGAGGGGCAGAGACAAAGCTTTGAGCAGGAAAAAAGGATGCTCAGTGTGTTCATTTTGTCTTGAGAGGGGAAATGTGTGTGTGTGTGTGTGTGTGTGTGTGTGTGTGTGTGTATGTAATAGTCATAAAAGTATTCCTCAGACCTTGAGGTTTTAATAAAATGTGAAAAACATTTTACCAGCACCCTCCCTTTCCTCCTGGATTTTAGGCTCTGCATAATTTAAGGAAATGTAATCCATATGTTTGATTATTCATACTTCCATCATCAAAAAATATTGTTGATTCTTTGAGGAGCTTTTGATGTTCTGGAAGCCAATCTTTTTCTTTTTCTTTTCTTTTCTTTTTCCTTTTTTTTTTTTTTGAGGGCAGTGCAGAAGAGAGCATTTTTTAAAACATTCTCCTTTTTCCTACAATTTTATTTCCCTTGAAAAAACACTTTATGGCATTTGAATGGGAGATGAACAAGTGGTCACTAGAATATTCCACTCTTTCCTACAGATTTTTTAATACAGTGATGAGTCCAGGAATGCAGTTCTTGGTTTCAGGGCTCTGATGTGCAGGGAGGGAGTTAATATTTATGGGAAGCCTACCCATGAAGCCACTCTGTGTATAAGGTGGCCCCTGAAAGGAGGTGCCATTGGCGCTGTTTCATAGAAGAGGGGAGTGAAGCTCTGAGGCCAATGAGTCCTCCAGCTGGGGTGCAGGTCCAGCATTGCCTGACCCTAAAGCTGCAGCACTCACACTTCTCAGCTCCTTCGTGAAGATACGAGGGTGTATTGCCATCCAGTCAACACATTATCCAATTTCATTCTCGTCATCGTCCCTATATCTCTATCCAACATCTGCACCCAAACCACCCCTTCCCAGGAGCCCTTGCTCACCCCTCCCGGCAGTAGGAGCTAAGAGTTGGAATTCAGTGTCCCTGTTCACCATCTACTGTGCGCTGATCGCAGAACAAGGTTAAGGGAGTGACAGAGACGAACCAGACCATTGCCTCTCCCTGGAGCACTGAATCAAGATGTGCTGCGCCGTACACACCCCTGCCAGGGCATGACACCTCTGCAGTCTAAATGCCATTCTTCAAAGACACCCTCCCCGGTCTGGCCCCCCATCTAAAGAAATCTTCAGCTACCTTCCATCACTTCAATCTAGTGTAACCTGCAACACGACGCTTTTTACAGGATTCTATTTTTCTTGTTTCTCTATTTTCTTTTTCTAGTTTATTATCTTTCCCCTTCTCTCCCCTTCCCTCCAAGAGTAGAGCAATCCCTGGCATACAGAAAGCACGTAAGAAATATTTGTTGAAGGAACGCATGTTTTATTCATCAACGTATCCCTAGGCTTTGAAACAGACTAGGTATTTGATAATAATACTATCTAGTATTTGTTGAGCACTTATGTTCCAAATGTTCTTTGAAGGATTTTACAAGTATCATCTCACTGAGCCTTACGAGAAACCTCTGAGGTAGTTCTGGTTATTATTCCCATTTACAAGTGAGGAAGTCAAGGCACAGAAAGGCCAAGATCCACGGCTAGCAAGAAGTGAGGCTGAGTTTCAAACCCAGGTGATCTTAACCCCAGAGCTGGAGGTCTTAAGTATGGTTCTAAATGCTCCATGGGTATATGAATGTTTGGGAGAACCACATCTAGGTAGGACGTGGTATTCTGAAGGCAGGGTGAAAACAGTGAGGCACATATGGAGAAGAGAATCAATGCCTCGTAGCTGCCGAATCAAACGTTTTGGAGAACTTGACAATTATGCTTCATTTTAGACTGGGGCAGGTGGGAACAGGTGCATTTCAGAGTCGAGAGTCCAGAGCGTAGAGGAAAGGGCAGATTAGGCAGAGAAGAGGGCATGGGGTGAGGAGGAGAGGGAAATAAGTCTGGAAAGGGAGCAGAGGGGCAGAACATGGAGGGCTTGGAATGTTAGGCCAGCAGATGTGGTCTTGATGGTGTGAGAATGGTTTCCCCTGGAAGATTCCCATACAGGGACATGCCCCGATCAGAGCCTCCTGTTCTAGGCTGCATTTGGCCTTGCCTTTAAGCTGCACCAGCTTCAGGGCAGACTGCACTTCACATTGCATATCATCTTCCTAGTAATCCTGGGAGGTCCAAATTACTATTCCCATTTTACAGATGGCACTGTGGATGCTCAGAGACTTGGATTTTCCCGAATTTATCAGCTGCTAAATGGCAGCCCTAGGCCCCTAATTCCTGTCTGCCCGGGCTGTATCCATTACCAGGAAATCATCCCCACAACCCCATAGAGAAAGGAATGGTGCCAACATACCTACCTCGACTTCCCAAGGGCAAGAAAGAGAATTTCCTGGTTACTTCTCCCTTCTCAACATTTGTGGCATTAGCGAGAGAGAGCCTTGTGGGGGAGGGGGGGACGGCAAGAGAGACGGCAAATTGTTTCTGGATGGAATTTTCCAGACAGGGCCTCAGTCAGAGAACAAATGGGCCTTCTGAATTTTCACTATAATTGTTATTGACCTTTAGTGAGATGAGCAAAATTACTCTCCCGTGCCCCTCCACCCCCACCCCCTTTTTACAAAACTGTTTTCCCTGACTTTTCAAAAATGAAGTTTGGCCAGCCCGGCCCTGACTGCAGACTGTGGGAAAACAATACATCTCCTTATGGCCCCGAAAGGAGCGTTTGCAATTAATCCATTGATCTCAGTAGAAAACCCTATTGTATCAGGGCCCGCCAGGAGAAAGCTGCATCCTGCCCCTCTCCCGCCCCGCACAGAATGTTCATTGAAGTCAGCCCCCAAATTGATGGCAGGATGTGGCCCTAAAAGCCTCCAAATTAAAGGGGTCCAGAAAATAATGTTGGCTGGGCAGCGGAAGCTGGGGCGGAGGAGGTGGGGAGAATGGGGGAAGGGGATGGTTTCCTTTGGAATCTGCATGTCCAGAGCTTGGCAAACGGCAAAGGATTTCTAGTTGCCCTTGACTCTCAGTTCTCCTTCGTTTGTTCTGCAAATTCAGAGCCTTAGCTATCTAGTTTGCTGATAGTTGGGCTTTTTGTCCAAGCTGCTGCCTCTGATGAATTGACAGTAATGATACTTACTAGAATCTTTTGGGCATTGGACAAAAGGGATCCCCCACCTTCCCCTGTTTTACCTCATTCACTTCTCAAACAGTCCTGGGTGATGGTGAGGACTATCTCTTGTTGTTGAGTGGGTCCTACCTGTCAGGTGTTTTCCACATTCATTTTCATTTAACCCTCCAGGCCCTGGAGGTAAGCAGAGCTAGCCAGCTGGCCAGTAACCTGGGATGCTGTAACCCAGGCCATCAACCTTCAAGAGACATTAAGCATTAAGCGCCACTGGAAACGCAAGATGTATATTTTCCAGAGCTTCTCTGAGGCAGAATATGTGGATGGAAGAAAGAGTCAGATAAGCTGCCTGGGCTGAAGACTGAGCCCAGAGGTGCCTGAACTGTCTTCCCTGGAGAGTGGGTGACATGATGAACTGTCTTTCCTGGAGGGTGGGCGACATGATGAACTGTCTTCCCTGGAGGGTGGGCGACATGATGGCGGAGCTTTGTTTTGCTCAGTGGAGTATGTGGTGGGGGGGGGGGGCATCCTCGGACTTCACATTACACATGCTTGTGAGGTTGTGCACTGCTTACACATACTGTGTGTGTATGTACAGAGAGGAGCCCTGCTACATACACCGTGGTGTAAACAACCTACATGGTAGACCTGCCATAGTCTTCCTTTTCAGCTCTTGTTTCATCCAATATGATCTCTCTCTTCTAAGTAAAGATTAAACAAATATTCAAAGAAGTTTTGTAAAACTTCAGAGTGTCAGTCGGGTCCTGTAGGTGGGGACTACTCTTCTTTTATAGATGAAAAAATGGAGGCACACAAAATGGAATGACATGTTTGAAGACCCACAGCTATTAAATAGTTGATTCCGAACCAACAAGAATGTAAGCTCTAGGAAAACTGGAATTTTCTTGGTCTTATTCAGAGATAGACTACCTCCAAAATCCTTAGACCTATATGCCACCTGTATCTAATATGGTGCCTGGCACGCAGACAGTGCTCAATGAAATTTGCTGCATAAATGAGTAAGTTGCTTTTTGTTCTTTTCCAGGATACATGGGGCCCTGAATCCTCTCTGCCAGGCTGGTTGCCTTCCTGCTATTTGTCTGGTCCTTCTGTTTTTTTAATAATCCTTCTACAAGGATCTTCCGATAAATCCCCTGTAAAATTCAGTTACAGGAGGAAAGTGGGTTTCTTCTGACAAATGAAAAAGGTATGCTTCCTTTCATCAGAAAACAAGAGATATAAAATGCCCCAAGATTCCCATTTTTTTTTCTGTCTTGGCTTCAAAACCTTTGAATTAAATTTGGTGCTCAATTTCATATTATTCTTGGGTTAGATTCAGAGTACTGTGGGGTTTTTTTTTTTCATGCATTCTGTGATTTTAGTTCTTCTCTCTCTCTCTCTCTCTCTCTCTCTCTACCTGGTTCAATTTTACAGGTGTCTTTTTGGATGTAGATTATAGGCTAATAATGTAGATTATAGGCTAATAATGTGGATTATAGGCCAATAATAATAGTGCTCATGATGTTACCAGAGCCTTATGTTGTCCAGAGTCTCTCATACGTCCAAGACGTGAAGAGAGAAGCCACACCCAAGCTCAGACTTTTGCTATAAGCTTCATAGTTCATCTGTACCAGTAGTTCCTCACTGGGGAAGAAGCGAGGGGCCGTGATTTTGCCCCTCGTGTCGAGTTGAGAAATCTTGGTCTATACTTGTCAACGGTCATGAAGCTCTTCCCAGAAATAACTTGCATTCCTGCCTTTTTCACTCCCCTTGGCTGGGAGTGTTCAAGGGAAACCTTCAGCCGGACTCCCCACATACTTTCTCTTGAGCAGGCTGCCTGGCCCCCTCTGCCCAGGGTCCGTCTTGCTCACATAGGAGAGGAACCCAGACAAACGAGGACCCCATCAGAGTCAGCTTTTGGTCTTTGATTTTCACACAGGTCTTACCCTGGAGACTTCCGTTTAAGTCACCGGATGATCTTGCATCTTTGGCATTGGGAGAGAGAGAATTTCAGAATGAAGTGATTTTCTTTTTTATGGTTGCCTTAAATAACACGGTCCCATAGAGGAAGGTAATAAAAACATAGCTCCCCAGAGATCTATGCTGATAACTTTTGGACAGGGCGGGGGTACTTTTGCTGTGTTAGTGTCATTTTGATGAAGACATTCCCCACGTCTGCTTCTGCTGCCCTGTGTTCTTTTAGTTGACTGTCAGGAGTATCAGCTGTTTGGGCCAAGGGACATTTTTATTTTTATTGCCCTAGTCTAAATTTCTGGACATCTGCCTCGGTTTCCCTGCTTGACACCTCAGGTTCTTCCTGGGGTAAAGGTCAGACTTGAACTCATGGGTTGGAACGCTGCTGCAGAGTCTACTTTTCCTTGGCAGGGGCAGGAGGAAGGGGAGGGGAGGTGTGGTCTCATGCTTTCCCTACTCATCCTGTACTGACAGAAGCATGGATGTGATGATTTCCACGCCCCCACATAGTCACCATCCACCCAGTTTTGAACACTGGGTGGCCCGTGGCTATGTCCCCGTGAAGGATAGGACCACTGGGGGAGGGGAGCTCAGGCTCACTTAATCAGTTAGACACCTGTTCTTTCGATAGCATTTACCACTTCAGGCAAGATACTGTGTGCCAAGCACTGTGTCAGTTGGGTTCCCAAGATTAATAAGATCTCATCACTAGTTCACACAGAGAACAAATGGAAACTTACAGTGCTCCGTGTATCAAGGCTATGATGGAGGTGAGCACGGGAGGTTTGTGGAACACCCTGAAGGACCCCTGTTTTGTTTTGTTTTGCTTTGCTTTATTTGCTCACCCTGAAGGACACTTAAATCATCCTGTGGGAAGGTGGTCAGGGAAGCCTTCCTGGAGGAGGTGGTGCCTGAGCCAGGTTTTAAAGGGCTTCTGTTGGCTCAGCCAGCTCCTCCAGCCGGTCTGGTCTTTCCAGCAACTCTCACACTGGTTCTTCCCTCCTCACTCGTCTCAGCTCTCGCTCCGTAGAACATCTGTGTTATTGTACTCGTGCCCAATCTCTTTTCTTTTTTTTTTTAATTTTTTTTTAACGTTTATTTATTTTTGAGACAGAGAGAGACAGAGCATGAACAGGGGAGGGGCAGAGAGAGAGGGAGACACAGAATCGGAAACAGGCTCCAGGCTGTCAGCACAGAGCCCGACGCGGGGCTCGAACTCATGGACCTTGAGATCATGACCTGAGCCGAAGTCGGACCCTTAACCGACCGAGCCACCCGGGCGCCCCCCAATCTCTTTTCTTAAATCAAAAAATAAATAAAAATGAAAAAGAGAGTGGTGGACCCATCGAGTTGGGGGAACTGCTGTAGTCTGAGAACTTCTGGAGTCAGCCTCTCAGTAACTATGGAACCCCAAATTTCAACCCCAAAATTCAACCCGACTTGGAGTTACTTCTGGGTAACAGCCAGCTGTTTCAAGGAGCTCACAGGTTCCTGTCGGAAATGCCTGTGGGGGTGTCAGTGGGGTTGCTACCATCTGTTAACCAGCTCCAGCCCCCCCCCCCCCAGAAGAGACCAGCCTGGAGACTCACGGAAGCACAGGGCAGAGATTTTTTGAATCCTCACAACGGTTCTGAGGGGTGGATGTCCTTGTCCCCATTGCATTGCTAGAGAAACTGAGAGTCAGATGGGTTGAGTCACTTGCTAATAAATGCAGGAGCCAGGACTCAAAAGCCGGGCTTTTCGGTCCAAATCCGTTTTCTTCACAATGCCTCATTTTCTCAGCACAGCTGAGCCTCCTTGACCAGCGAAGAGCAAATCAGAGCCCCGTCCTATTTTCCCTCAGGCTCGCTCTCACAGAGTTGCTTTGGAGATGAAACAGAACCAGAACAGAGCTTATGTGTTTTGTTATGTCACACCTCTTTTTCCCAAGATTTCAAAGGCTCGGATCCATTTATCTAGATACTCAAATTCTCACCAGGGGCGTTAGAGAGGGGCTGGAGAGTGCAATGCTGTTTTGGAAAGGATGAAACAACCCTTGCAGTGTTTATAGTCAATTCCGGAGACCTGGTTAGAAAAATATTTTTAAAAAACGGAAGGAAGAGGAACTATGCACTCACGAAATGTGGGCTTCTCATTGTGGGGCAGCTTTGCTTCTCATCGTGGGAGTCTGTTCCCATGAGTGGATGTGTGCAGCCCCAAACTGCCGCTAGGAGATGAAAGGGAATCTTTCAACATTTCCTCCCATTGTCTGAGCTTTCTCCCTGCTTTGTCACCATAACATTCTTTTTTGGGATTCCATTAACGAGGAGTTTTCCCCGCCCCCCCCCCCCCCAGAAACAATTAAAAGAGAAGGGTTGGCACAACCAGCCAGGAAAGACCTGTGGCTCACTCCTAAGTGAGTAACTCTCACGTGTCTTGGAACGATTTGCTGCTTCCAGCCAAAGAAGTTTGAGCTTAAAGAGACAAACACATAAGCATTCCACCTGTCTGGCTGTAAGAAGTGGTCTAGACTGTGCAGTGAGGCACTAGGAGGGCTGAGTGTGACTTGGGGACCAGAAGACCTAGGCTCAAAGCCCGATTTCACTCTTCACTCATTGTATGGCTTTGAGCAAAGCCCTTCACTTCTCTGAACTTCACCAAGTTCATCAGTGAAAATCAGTGCCTGTGTTATGTGTGCTCTTGTGAAAATTTAATGACACAGGGGACATGGGAGTACAGAGAACATAGCAGCTTTCAAATATGTTCTTTGCCTTCTTTCTCCCTCTTGCCACAGCCCTTCTACCTGCACAATCTCCAACATAGAACATCTGAGTTGGCCAAGTGGGAGAAACAGGAATAGCCTAACAAGAAAGTTTAAGCACTGACAGCTTCATTGAACTCATAAGGAATTGTATGTACATCTGTCTGTATGTTTGGAGCAATAACTTGTAAGAGAAGAGAGTGCTCAGTTGAGGCTATCTTCTGTCCATGTGGGTTTTCAACACTGTTACTAACCAGAATACACACACACACACACACACACACACACACATATATATATATATATATTCTGTCTAAAATAAGCCTACTATTATTTATAAAACTCCTGTTCTATTCTGGCTACTTTGTGAATATAATCTTGTTTAATCCTTACAATCACGTCATGTAGTAGGAATCATTATCCAAATGTCCACATGAGGAATGAAGTCTGAGAGAAGCTAGTCAGTTATGGAACCAGAAGAGAGTAGCCAACTAGAGGGGCCCACTTTTCAGGAGCTGTGGCCTTTGGTAGAGGAATATAGCCAACCCACAGCAACCGGACACAGAAGGAGCCAGGGGAACCACTATGCCATCCTTACTCTCTTCTTACTTTCTCATTTCCTACTGGTGGCTTCTATTGGCCAAACCCAGCTGAGAGCCAGAGGGCAAGGGAAACTTTATGAGGACGTTTATAAGGCCAGCATCCTAGAACACAGAGCCAGATGGAGAAGTAGTAAGAGTGGATCTGCATGGGCAGATGGAGAATATCCAGCAGAGTATTCCTTCAATATTGAATCCCATTCCCATTCTGATATTGCTTACGGTCAAATAGGGAAGATGAGACTTTTTCTTTAAGTTTATTTATTTTGAGAGAGAGACAGAGAGAGATAACAAGCAGGGGAGGGGCAGAGGGAGGGAGGAAAAGAACCCCAAACAGGCTCCCTACTGTCAGCACAGAGCCCGACACAGGGCTTGATCCCATAAACTGTGAGATCCTGACCTAAGCGGAAATCCAGAGTTGGATGCTTAACCAACTGAGCCACCTAGTCTTCTTGGCAAGACAAGACTTTTACCCAATCCTCACAGCACAGGTTGGAGTGAGGTGCGTCTATTACAATAGGCTTGAGCTAGATGAGTTACCACTTTATATTTATCACAGTGTGACATAGCTCCCAGTGTCTAACAAAGCCCAGATGCTCAGCAGGCATTAACGATCCTCTGTAATGGGACTCCCATCATGCGGAACGCTCCTCTCCCCAGATGTGGTGACCAAACTGGACTGCTCACCATTGCAGTCACTTCGGTCGTAAACACAGCCATGTCTCCATGCTTTGGCTGAAGTGCTTCCCATAGCCCAGCAGGCCCTGCCCTCCTGCCTTCCTCCATCCTTTTCAGCACTCGGTGTACATCCCGCTGTTTCACGAGTCCTTCCCGGCTCACTCTCACTCAGAATTGTAGCATGGGTTTCCCTGTGCTTCTGCAGCGTGGCTCTTGCTTGTCTGGATGGAGACTGTTTCATTGAACAAACATTTCACTCAACAGTCACTGAATGCCTGCTGAGGTCCCAGCACTGTGTGGAAAAAGGGCTACCCAGGGATTAGGACTGGTTCCTGCCTTCAGGGAGCTCACAGACTTCCTGGGATTGGAGCTGTTTTGTGCCAACTCCTTTCCAGATTGTGGGTATCGTGAGGACGGGGCGTCTGTTTAATTATCTTTGTGCTTTCAGTGCTTAGCAACTGTGCAGCACAGAAGTCTCAGAAAATGTGAAGCTATAGGGGAAGCAAAGAATCAGAGAGGGATGAAGCAAGGAAAGGAGAAATGAATTAATTTGTTCCACAGGATTTGCTGAGTGTCTTAAATCTAAAATGTTCCAGGCCATTATATACAGTGAATAGCACAGGCTACATACATGTAAGTGTGTGTGTGTGTGTGTGTGTGTGTGTGCATGAAGACTGAGGAATTGGTGAAGAAAGTCTGCAGAGGCCTGAGGACAAATCCGAGAATACCTTCTTGACTTTGCCTTTTTGGACTGAAGCTTTCAGAATCCAGAGGAGAAAGGAAGGGACCTGTTTAGAGGCCCATCTTAGCTACTGGGTGGTAGTTTGAGAGGACTCATCAATTTCTGAAAGCAGGTGATTTTTGCAAATGAGGGCTTGCCGGCATATGGTATTTGGATGATACAACTTCTTTAATTGAAAGTGTTATCTTAACCAGAGAGTTTTGCAAAACCCCAAAACAAAGACATCTGTTGCTGTTTTTGTTCTTTTCCCCAGCAAACAATCTGGTGGTGAAAAATAGGAATGACTAAATGGAATGCCAGGGAAAATTGTGGATTTGAAAAACAAACCCCTACATCTTTAAGAGGAGGGTAATTAATCAAGGTACAAGGCAGGCAGTTTCTGAACACAGTCTTCTATGAGATTTTCGATCATTATAAGTCTACTTCTTTATGTATCAATAATTATTAACACAACCATGGAGATGAGCCAGTGGCAAATTTAGTGCATTTTTCAGTTGTCAATGGACCCTAACTCTTAGCTCTATGCTCCTGGTGCCTTGGCTGAATCTCCAGGCCAGACTTTCTGGTCCACCAGTCTCCTGGACATCTCCTCCTGATGTCCCACAGGCACCTCAAACTCAAAACTTATCTCATCAGTCCACTGGAACATGCTTTTCCTCCAGAGTTCTCCATTATGGGGAGTGTCCCACCCCCCACTCAGTCCTATAGGAATTCCCCCTCCTGGACACCCTGAACAATCTGAAGTCAAGACCCATGGCTTCCCCCTTGGAAGAATTCCCACTTTGCTCCCTTTCTTCATCACTACTACCTCTGCACCCCTCTCTCTAATCTCTTGTAGATCACTGCAATGGCTCTGCCTCTATCCAGACCTCTAACCTCGATTCCCAGTATCATTAAGGATCATGGCTGGAAGAAGAACTTATCTCACATGGTTCAAACTAAGGACCATTAATGGAGGGACTACCAGAGAGGTGAGGGCTAGATTAATAGAGGCATCTAGAGGCTAGCAACTACTGGAAGCTGTTACCACCTACAGGACTGAAGGCACAAGGGGAAGAAATGAAGATATTGAAGCCTACTGAGGACTAGAACTATGGAAAAAGGGCTGCCCATTGGGAAATACCAGGGAGCAAGGAAGAAATCACACAATTCTCCTTCATCTAACTCCCTTCTTGCTGGTGTGTCCCATTATTTGAACCCAGCTGGCTGGTTCAAGGGAGTTCAGAAGGTGCAGTCAGTGGGGCTGGCCTCCTGGGATGCAGAGCGGGGCAGAGAAGGGCTGAGAATAGATTTGGGAGCTTGGAAGAGGAGAATCGAGAACAGTAGCCTCCCCCTCTTATCCATTCTGCATTTTGATACCCAAGTGCTAGTTCTAAAACGCTGACCATATCTCTTCTCTGATTGAACCACTATAGAAATTCCCCATTGCTCTTAGGATAAAACCAAATCTCCTTACACTGGCACTGAATCTTCCTACTGACCTTTCTGACCTCTTGTCCCATCTCTTACCATTCCTGGTTCTTAGTCAACATCCTAGCTCTACTGCATTGCTTCCAGGCCTCTGAATATACTATGCTGCTCCAAATCTTTATGCCTTAGAAGTTCCTTTTTTCCTCCCTGTCCAAACATCATCCCAACACCATCTTCCTGGTGAACTGCAAGTCTTTCTTCCAAACCTAGTTTAGATGTCACCTCCTCCAAGAAGACTTCTCTAATGACTCCACTCCCCAATCTGAATTAATCACCCCTACCTCTGAGCAATCTCCATCATATACATTTTTATTTTTGCACTATTGACACACTTTGTGATTTTTTTTCTTGAACATGTCTGTAATCCCCCAGCCAAGCCTGGCAGCTCCTTGAAGGCAAAGGCTGTATATTATGCATCTTGGCATCCCAACGGATTGTCGTAGTGCCTGGAACATTAAATCTGTTCAGTAAACATTTAAGGAAGGAAGGGAAGAAGAGAACAAGAGAGGGAGGGAGGAAGGAAGGAAAGAAATCATTCCAACTGTTCAAAGTATTTTCAAATGCCTTGCCCCATCTGACCTTCACAAGCAGTCTGGGTGCTGGGGTAGAAATAGTTTCCTAGGATAAGGACACTGAGTCTTGGGAAGGATGAGAGGAGTCTGGGCAGTGAGAAGAGTTAGGGATTGGGATGCAATGCATTGCGGTTGAGCCCCAGGTCTCTAACTTATGGGATGTGCGTTCTTTACTGAACTAGGAGCTTCTCTGCACTGTTGTTTCATCTGTAAATTGGGGGTAGTAATAACACTTACCTCTCAGAGTTGTGGGCAAGGCAATGCGTGAAGACACTTCATATACTATTCAGGGCTAGACAAATAAAAGGGACATGAGGACCATTTTTTGGCACATGCTACTATTTTAGCAGTTCTGACAAATTGACTGACATCTTCCCAGCTGTCCTACCTTAAATGCCGAAACTCAAAGAAGCCTGAGGAGACTCTTTGCACCATGAGAAAGTTGATTCCTGAATTTTCAGAATTGTAAAGGCAGATCCAACAACACCTGGAAACCACCTAAACTCATCTTTGATCTGACACTAGGCTTACCTGCTGTAGGCTCTTGTGACAATGCACACAGGCTGTATGTATTGGTTACAGATCACTCCAGTCAAGCCAGCCCCTACCATCTCTGGAAGACTCTGGCTGCCAGAAACTTCTCTACATTTTTTTTTTATTGGCTGTGGTTCCATGCTTTGGGGCCACCCAAAAGAGGCCTATGCTCGTTTCCATGTAATAGCTCTTTTGAAATGAAGGCAACTCTATTGCCCCCTGAATCATTTCTCCTTCAAGCCAAGATATTTCACGTCCTTCAGATGCTCTTAATAATGCAGACTTGAGGCCTTTTACTACACTGAACTTTTCTCTCTCTGGTACCCCTCATTTGAGCCTGTGATAAACCACTCAGTTGCCTCTTTCCATGACACTAACACCATAACAAGCCACTGTACATCTGAAAAAACAACCACACTTTATGGAGGGCCTCTTACATCCAGATCAGGAAACTGAGGCTCTGAGAGGTGGGGGCCACTTGCTCTATTTCACATAGATGCTAAATCGTGCAGGGATTATACTAAGAGCTGTAAAACTTCCAGAGCCCCTGTGTTTTCTACTGCCAATGATACCTTCTCTTGCTCCATTCAAGCTATGGACAAAAAGAACTGACATGTGCACTAATCAGTCTCCCTCACTAAACACTAGTCTCCTCAATGAAAAGACAGGATTAGGCTCATTTCTATAATTCACAGTGCCTTCAACATAGGAAACACTTGGAAGATGATACTCTCATCATCATTATTAAATGCTTAACAAAACTTGCCAATTTTCTCATTCTGGGATTTCCAGATGATGAGGGTTTTGGAATCACATAAACTAGTGACTTTCAGAGTATATACTGGTGTCAGCTTGGTGTCAGCCTGCCAACTGTTATGGGTCCTTGCTGAGATAAGTTCAGAAATTGAGAGTGAATGCTGAGAGATTTTATAGCAATTTGGCATTTCCATTGCATCCAATCATGTGATTTTGTGTTTTACAAAAGTGTTTGTTGGCCACAGATTGAGATTAAAAACCTGGTCCTTCACCATAAACCTTTTGAGAAACAATGGTACAGACCATTTGCCCAATGATTGGTTCTATTTCATTTGTATGAGAAATTTGAACTTCACTTGGACAATAGACTCAGTTCATCTCAGTTTAGCAAAACACCAGTCACATTAACTGTGTGCTGTGTGCTCTGCCAGGGACTGTGGGGAACAGCTAGGATTGACAAGGCATTGTGTCTTCTCACGGCACGCAGCTCAACAGTGTGCCCAGAGTAGGTGCTTAGGAAAGACTGAAGTCGAGTTTGTTTGACTTGGATGTACATTTGCGATGCTGCAGGCTATCTAATTAGGTAGGTAATCTTAAATCCATTTTCCATAAAAGAAAACTAAGGCCAAGAGTCACCCAAGGCACCCACCTACAGGCAGTGAGTGGTGGAACCAAAGCTAGAGTACGGTCATTCATCATCACATTCACACTGCTCTTAACAAATACAAAACATGTCATTGTGGCTCTTTCGTTCTTATCCTAGCCCTGCTCTATCTGATGTAGACTCATTATAGCAATACACCCCTTTGTTGGCCAAGTATTTGATAGAAATCTGTTGTGGTGCTAGAGTTCCCTAGGTAATATGTCAGGTCAGTTGCTAGGATTCACAGGCAGGCAGCAGACACTGTCAGTCATTCAGTCATATTTGTGGTAGAAGTAAACTGAACTACAAAAATGGAGAGAGTTAGGAATGCTGAGGAATGGAGAGGCCTCTTTTCCTTGGAGATTAAGCAGGGCTCTTACCTTCCTCATGGGGCAAGTGGATAGAGCCTTGAAGTAGTAAGTAAGCCACATGGGTTCTGATACCTGTTAGTGGATGGCCCAGAACAGATTCTAGACATGTTCCATGTGATTGCCATCTATGAACCATGAATAGGATCCTGCCCCACCAATCCAGCCAGGTGACTGTGAGGTCCAAAGGAGATGCATTACATTTGCCAATGCTTGGAAAGCGCGTCTCTGGTGTGGACTATCACTGGGCTCCTGACTGTTACAATTTATACTGTTGAATTCTTGACTGTTAGGAACGCTTCCTAACCCAGGACCCCTTACAAGGGAAGTTGGTCTCTACAAATGGCTCCCTGTTGTACAGGTTCGCATTGGTGGGATTAAATAAACTGGGTGAGAATCTTTTTAGCCAGCAAAATTCCCTTGAGAATGCAGTGAAGCTTGTGCCTTTCTTGGTGTCTGTTTAATTGAGGTGTGCAATGGGAAACACTCAGTTTTGCCCTTCGAAACCTGCTCAATGGTGCTTTCTCTGTGAAGCTGCCCTTGGTCCCTTGAGACCGAGTTCAGCATTCTGTTGTATGTACTCACTTCTGTTATTTTACTCATCTCATGCTATGGTGGAACTTGTTTTCTTGGCAGTCTTCCTCACTAAACCATGAGCTCCCAAGGCCAAGAGCTGTTGGGTCTCCAGGGCCTCGTACAGAGCAGGTGTTAGGACTGATGGAAGGACAGATAAATAAATAATGGGATGACTTAGCATCGGAAGAGCCTGGGTGGCAGTTCATCAGCTGTGTGACGTGGGCACATCAGAACTTCCCTGGGTTTGACTTTCCTTTCAGGCAAATGGACAAAATAATGCTTTTCTATTAAGATCAAAAGAAGTAATGTGAGTGGAAATGCTGTGAAAACAGTAAAGTCACAAGATGCAAAATAATGCTTTATATTTTGGCAATATATAATGAGAGTTTTAAAACTGGCATGGTTCCAGGCAATTCAATGGGGAAGGAAGGAAGTCTTGAAGTGGCAGCCTGAGGGGGTGTCTATGTCCTACTTCTTAACTTTAATGAAAATGTAAGAATAAGGGGAATGGCCCTCATTGCTTAACTTAAATGGAGAAATTCATCTCTTTATCAGAGACGATGGCTTGTACTTGAAGCCATTTGACAGTCAGTGCCCACACCAAGGCTTCCTCCAGTCCCTGTTTCCCTGTGATGGGAAACTTGCCCCCAAGGCGGATGCAGCCACATGGTCCCCAACCATGTTTGGTTTCATGCTCTGCTGCCTCCATCTTGAAAGTCCTAACACTTTTGAACAAGGAGCTCCACGTTATCATTTTGTGCTAGTTCCCATAAATCGAGTAAGCAGATCCTGTGTGTACTTTCTGGGGGCGGCTGCATCCCTCTTTGGATGAGGCTGACAGCTTTGATGCTTTTTTAATTTATTGAACAGAAATCTCCCTTCCTTGGTGCCCTTTTGGTCTCATTCGACCTTCGAAGCCTAACCTGGGAGGATTCCTCTTTCAGCCAATGATAGTTAAAGACAGTTACAGTTTTCCTCTCCTCCTGACCCCATCCTCACTTCTCTTTTCCCTTTCCAGTGATTTGTGGTGCCACCGTTATTATACACGTGATTTGAGTGTAAAATGGGACCTAGTTCGTATGTTCATTGTATTCCACTTTTCTGCCCATGTCGTTTTGTACTGGTATTACACTGTTTTATTAATTATAGACTTGCGGTCTGCTTTCAGATTTGTTAAGGCCAGTTCTTCACTATAATTATTGTCCAAATCCTCTTTGTATTTCTCCACTCCTTATTAATCAAGAGGACTTTTAGAATCATTGCATTCCTGAGATAAACCCTACTTAGTCATGGTGAATTATTCTTTTCAGTATACTTTTGAATTCAATTTATTATTATTTAATTTAGAAATTTTACAAAAACATTAATGTGGGAGATTGAGCTAATGCTACCTGTTTTTGGTGTTATCTGTTGGATTTAAAAAATTATTTATATATCTAGCTTTACTAAGGTATAATGGACAAGTAAAAATTATCCATAATTAAGGTGTACAACGTGAAGTTTTGATATAAGTATACAATGGGAATTGATTAGCCCAATTAAGCTAATTAACATATCCATCGATTCCCATTTTATGTGTGTGTGTGTGTGTATTGAGAGCACTTAAGAGCTATTGTTTTTAATTGAGGCGTAATTGACATATAACACTGTGTTAGTTTCAAGGCTACAATATAACGATTCTATATTTGTACATATTGCGAAACGATCACCAGAATTAGCCCTTTGGTGAACATCTGAAACCTTCAACTTATTTTTTTGCTACTTTTCAACATTGTCATTTAAACATGTTTATGCACTTGCCACTATTATGTCCTGGTAAATTTTATCAACATAAAATGAGTTTTGTTACCTGTCCTCCTTTTGAAATTGCTTTGTCTGGTATTTAATTTATTATGCTTTCTCTTTATGTTTATCTGACTTTTAATGTTGCATCCTTATTATTTTAAGCTCTCCGTGATGGTTTGTCTGCCAGTCTTTATATATTAAAAAAATCACTGTTTTTTTTTTATTTTAAAATTTAACTCTAAAAGCAAACTTAACTCAAGAGTGTATGCCAGTCCTTGATGTAGACAAACCACTGGTTTTTGGTTTAAAATTTAAACCAAGAGTTTCTATCTTACGAGCTCATTTCTGCTTATCCACATGTTTTACAGCTCCCTTGCCATCGTGGTTAATAGTGGGCTTACAAGAGCTTCGTGTCTTTTTAAACTTTAAACTTTTGTGGGATCTCATTTTATTACCTCCAACTCCCCATCCACTCTTCTCTCCATTTCCAAATCTCTGCCTATTTCCCTAAGGAAAACAGCAAGTTGGAGCAGAAGCAATTCAATAATCAGATGTATGTATCTAAGAAACTTTAAAAAATAGTATATTGATGGGATATGAAAGGAACTTACAACTAGAATGTCCATCTTGATTAAGATAGGAATAAAACATTTTTATTATTTTATGAAAATACTTAATTGTTGTAAGAAATTATCACATTTTGGTTCATATATTTAATGTATAACATTGATATCAGAAATTTATGGTGCTCTCATACGAAATATATGTAACATAGATCAACAATCCAAAAAGGCCATAGACATGAGTTGGTGACAGCCGTGCATGCATCACACGATTATGGAATGTTCCAGGTTTGCGAATCAGGAGTTTTCACAAGACCACCAGGCATTCCAATGTAGGGTGTGCTATTTCTGAATTTCTTCTGACCAGAGCATGATGCTATTTATAATAATGAGGAGTACATAGACACACACACACACACACACACACACACACACACACATTTCTTATGTATATATGTTAAATGACATTTTAGAAAAAAAAATCCCAAGAACTATTTTTATTTTTACTTTTTATTTATAATTTTTTTCAGGGCAACAGCTATCTCATGGATTGCTTGCATTTCACAGAGTATAAGTTAGGAAAATTTGCCTTGGGAGCAACTGGGTTAAAACGGGTCTGAGAAAGATAAAAAACTGAAGAAGATGCTATTCATCCATTCAGTCATTCATTCTTACGACAAATACTTATGAAGCACTTACTTGGGGTCAGACATTGTACTCTCCTAGAGCTGTGATCTTGAATAAGACATACTTCTAGCCTGTGTGAAGCTCTGTCTCTAGTGGCTGATCATAAGAAGGTGTCATGGGTACCATGATGGAGGGGCTCACAGGGGATTAAGGGAGCATGGAGACAGTGCCTCATCCAGCCAGGGCATGAGAGTGTGGTTTCAGAGAAAGCCTGAGTAAGTTAAGGAAACATTTTTCCTAGAAGAGGATACCAGAGCCACCAGTCACATAGCTGTGCATGGTCTGTGAGGGCATGGACCAGAGGGGATATGGATTCATATCCCATTCCCTCTCTGGTGACCATCAATGTCCCCAACTCTTGAAGGAGTTTCAAGGACTTGGGGTGTGGTGAGTCTCAGTGGCCCCACTATGGTTTCGGTGGTTTCTGTTCATTAAACTTCAAATACAGTTGGAAAAGTCTGTCCAGTGGTACTGTTCTATTCAACGGGGATATATTTTCTTAGATGCTGGATAGTGCAGGAATCTCTATTGCCTGAGACTCTTTGTGCCAAGGCTGGACATCTTTTCTAAGCTATAAAAATTATGAGTTCATATTGGTATGAGCTTCTCTAGCTCATACAAATGGCCTAATAATTATATATCTACATAATTCCAAGCCCTTTGAAAAAAATTCGCTGTGACCTTAGATAAGTCAGTTTGTCTCTCCGGACCTCAACTGCATCATCAATAGATTGAAACTTTCAAACAGAAGCAGGGATGGCGAACATATGGTGTGTGGTTATTCTCTGTTCACAGATACAGGACATACATCCCTAATCGACCACTGCACGCCTTCTGGCTCAATTAAAATAGGGCCTCAGAATCCTTCTCAGCACTGTTCTGCACAGTCACTGCCAGGTAAAACCCTTGTGTTTTCCCTGATTTCTGATGTTACTTTTGGGTCTAACGTTTCGATCTTAAAGAAGGCAGGAAAATATCCACTGCATGTAGTTTGTAGGTGAACAAAGAAAGGTCATATTGTTGCGGCCTGTCGAAGCCTTGAAAGTAGGAATGATTTAAATTTCTGTACATTTACCAGAGACTGGTAGATATTTGTTTGTTTGTTTGCTTCGCTTTGTATCGTACAACTGTGGCACTACGTTAGACACCCCTGGCCCCTACTGTATGCCTGGTGTTTCTTGAGCGTATCACATTCTTATTTGTAAAATGTTTCAAAGCTGTGGGGTTTCTTGCTATCTAAAGGAGGTCTGTCATGATGCCAGTTGCAAATAGAGAGCTCATCTGTATTTCAGGTAAGCACTCTGTGATTTTTCCGTGGTGTTTCTGAGGTCTGTTTTTTTTTTTTTTTTTTTAAGCGGAACATGTTGGATGTTAGCTGAATTGAGTGGGTTCCCCACTGAGAAAAGGAAATCTTTTCATCTTTATCTTTTGGTTTCGTAGAATAACGTAAAAAAAGGTTTATAATCCAGACATATCAACCTTTGGTAGTGATGTTGGAGGGTCTGAGGGTTCAAAACTACCCTTCTCCAAGGAGGGGGAGTTGCTTCCTGTCCTACACAGTGATTCAAACCCAGCACGTTCTCCCAGCCATGGCACCCTGCCTGGCCCAGAAGAGTGGATTGGTCCAGCCCCTCACAGGAAACACCTGGCCTGCTTGAGCCCTCCCGAAATCACACACTTTGCTTCAGGAATTACTTCCAGGGGCAACTGGGTGGCTCAGTCAGTTGAGCGTCCAGCTTCCTCTCAGGTCCTGATCTCACAGTTCGTGGGATTGAGCCCCACATTGGGCTCGCTGCTGTTGACGCAGAGCCTGCTTCAGATCCTCTGCCCCCCTCTCTCTCAACCCCTCCCCTGTTTGCACACTCTTTCTCAAAAATAAATAACATTAAAAAAAAAAAAAGAATTACCTCCAGGTTTCAGGAAGAATCTCACAGGGGAGGCAAATCTGCAAAAAATTAGAAGGCATCTCTTTCCTTCACCCTTTGGCACCATCCTGCTCTTCTGATGTCAACACTCTGCTGGAGCCCTGGCTTACTCCAGCTCTCCACAGGCAACGCGGTCCTGTCCACAGGGAACTTAACATCCATATGGAGAAATTCACCCCTCTTAGAGGAAACTGCACTCATTTGTTCATACACTCAACGTGTGTCTACCGAAGACCTCCTAGAGGGACATATAGACGACTGAGTCTCACCCTCTTCCTAAGAACAAGTGGATGCTGTGGTGGTGGAGGTTTGGGGTGCAATGGGAGCACAGAGGGGTGGCCAGCCTTGGGATCAGGGAAGGCTCCCTGGGGAGATGCTGGTCATCTTAGTCTGATGGACAAATAGGAGTCAGCTGCTGTGGGGATCTAGGAATTAAAATGCAGATACATAGATTAAAATTATTAAGACTTGCCTCTAGTCCTCACAAGCTTACAGTCTTATAGTTGTGGGACTGGATTTCATCATTCAGTTAAGATGGATCAACAAACATTTTGGAGCTCCTGTAATGCACAATCTTCATGTGAAAACCATTAAATGGCAACACCAGATAGCATCTTATTAACACCCATTCTAGAGGTAACAGTGTGTACTAAATGAAGGGAAACAGACCATGTGTGGCTGGATCTTTTTCACCCTGAAGATGCAGGCCGCTCACCTGCTCAGAAGATCAAGCCAGGTCCACATGATCTGTTGAGGAACTATCGCATGATGGAATTCAAACCTAACTCAGATCACCGCCCTTAGTGCAATGGCTGTGGAAGGGGATGCTGACTGCCTAGTCCTGCACTGAATTTTCTCTCCCACCTGTAAATATTTCTGTTGTTTCAGGAGTCACGATGTATGGAAGGTATTTATTCCAGTGTCTGCTTCTCCATGAGCTGTGAGCTCCTTGTTCTGCCTCGGACCTAGTGAGAGATCAGGGCAAGTTTATTGAATAGGAAAAAGCACAGTAAGTGCAGAGGCTTTTACAAACACATGGCAGTCCTGATATTTTATACATTACAAAGTTTAGAAGTCTCCCTTGAGTAAAGCAACAATAATAATCAGATAAGCCTATAGCAACCACAAAAATATCAACAGCACCAAAGAGCAGCAGAAGTAGTTCATTCCCAATATTGAATTAGGTGAAGTTGAACTCTTTGAAACAACTGAGTACCTCCTTGGGAAATTGTGTCATCTTGATCCCTGGATCCTGGGATCCAGCACCTGGCATTTGGACAGCCACAAAGTTGGTGCTGGAAGTCGACTGAGATAAAGGGGTGTAATGATAGAAGTTCCAGAAGTGCTTACCAGACTCGATAGACAGACATTTACTGAGCATTTACTATGAGGACGTGATGTTATATATTCGAGGGCTAAAAAGCCAAGAGCTCTTATTCTGCCAGGGGAACTGACATTTATTGAGGACCTTCCCTGTGTCCAGACGCTCTGTGGGATGCATTTTTGTCTGTTAGCTCTTTTAAGGATCCCAACAACTTATGTAAGAGAAAATAGTGATGAAAGGTGGGCCCCTGGAATACATGTTAGGGCCAAGACCTCTACTTTTGGCTTGTATTTTTCCTTCATGTTGCTATGGAAGTGCCCGGTTGCACCAGCAGTAGGGGTTCGGAGTGACTACAGATGGAGCCTGAGAGAGGTGGAAAGCGACAACTCTTTGGGCTTTTAGAGATACCATCTCACTTAATTCTCACAGATACCCATTTCAGAGATGAAGAAACTGAGCCTCAAGGAGGTTGCGGACTCACCCAGTATCACACTGCTTCAATAGCTATGCAACGCTGGTCACAGATGAGTCTGTATTTAATCCTCTACCTTGCACTATGATGGAGATATGGCCCTGTTCCTCTGCCTGGGGGAAGCCAGGCCCTTCGTCTTCACTGCCCCGCCTGTTCGAGGGTGCAGCTGTGACCACCCCACAGACTGTGCAGCACCTCTGTGTTTCTGCTTCACAGCTGGATGGCCTTGAGAAAGGCCCTCGACATTCTGGTTCTGAGTCACTTGATTGCAAAACAGGAATGGTGATACCTGCTTAGAATCTCAATTCTGTCACCCACTAGCTTTGTTTCCTTGGACTTGAGTTTCCACGTCTATAAAATGGGATGAAATAATATTGGATGGGTCAAATTAGCAAAGGCATGTGAAAGTGTCCTCCCAAATCCTAGCCCATAGTTGACACTAATAAACAGTTCATTTCTCCCTTGTTTTAGGCAACCAGGCTTTCAGAGAACTCACCAGAACTCTCCGGGAATATTGGGGCTGAGGATGTCCTTCTCATCCTGTTCCTCCTCTTGTCGCTACACTCTGGATGTCTTTGTTTCTTATCTTCACTGTGGACCTCAGCATTGATCAGGCAAGGGGGAAAGTGAAGCCATAAAGAGAAGTCTTGGAGTTCGCTGGGCCCCCAGGGAGGAAGGGGGTGGGCAGGTCTCATTCTATTTGTACAGGTGCATTGTAATGCTGCCTGTGGTGTGAACATTTTCCACTTCATTACTCCTGGCCCTGGCCCAGGCCCCGGCTGCTCCCCTGGTCCCTGCTTTGGTTTAATTTCAGCGGTTCCTGGCCTTTGGAAGGCAGCAGTAACAGAAAGGAAAACAGATGAGGTCGCCATAAACATTTCTGCACGTTGCCCAACCAGGGCAGATGGATACACTTGTGCAGCAGGAGCTTGGCTGGCTTGGCTGGGGCCATGGGTACCCCCATGAAAACACCTCAATCCCCAACAGCTCCTGTCTGCTGAGGCCAATCTTTCTAACTAGAGCTGGTTTAATATATAAGTATGGGTCATAACAGATACCCATGGTTCCAGGACACTGTCAGCACAGTTTATAAAAGATGGTCGAACTGAATAAATAAATAATAGCTAGCATGTATTGAGGACTTGCTATGTGCTAGGTGCTGTTCTAAGCACTTGAGATAGATCCTGGAGTGAGGTATATGCTCTTATTATCCTTATTTTGCAGGTGAGGAAACTGAAGCACACAGCATGGTTTGTAAACAGTGGAGCCAGATTTTGTCTCTGACAGTCTGACTTTAGACTCTGCATTTTAACTACCCTGCTCTCTTGCCTCCCGATACAACACATTCTACGTGCTTCTATTCTGATGATGAGAAACCTTGAGGCATCTGTTGTAGAGCTAGTGATGTGACTAAGACCCATTGACTCCCAGAATTGAGTTGGACCATAGGTGATAAAGCTCAGTGACCATTAGATGCTGGGATTCCTCACAGACATCATCCAGACTGTACTTACATACTTCCATTGATGGGAAGCTCATCACTATATAAGGAATCCTGTCACACTGCATGACTCTTTAAATCAATATTAGTGCTGATGACTGTGTGCAAAACAAAGCTTTTTTCCAGTCGTGTTGGTTATCTGTAAAAGAGATAATTCAACCAACTGTTCCTAGCAGAGTGCCTAGAACAGTGTGGGCGCTCAGTAAATCTTTATTTCTTTCCTCCTTTCCTCTTTGTCTTTCACACATTAAGAAGAAAAGAAAGAAATTATTTACTGACCATGCTGCCAGGAGGGTATATTTATAAAATAATATTAAGTTCATGCCTCATTTGAAAACGGAGAGGTTTTGTAGGGCAGGGAGATTCAAATCTCACCTTTCCTTTTATCCTTTCCCAAATGGTTTGTGAATGGTTTGTGAATGGTTTTTTCTTCCTTTCCCAAATGGTTTGTGAATCCACATGTGCCACACTCTTGCTAGTCATGGGGCTGCAGAGCGGAATAGAATGCAGTCCCTGCCTGTAGGGAGGTCCCATGTACGAAGACAAGGATAGGAGCCTGCCATGTCAATGACCTGCAATTAGAGCTACATGCAAATGCTAAGGTAAGCCAGCAGTCAGAGGACTGGCTCACTCACGTTCACCAAGGCATGTTCTCCAAGACCCACTGGGCAATATTTTTCCCACCTCCTGGTAAACATGTTCTATATAGTTGAAAGAAATGTTTGCATTTGAAACTGGCTTAAAATTATCCCCAAACATATAATTTTAACAATTGAGGGGCCATGTCATGACAGAAGATACACCAAGGATTGAGATTCGTCCCAAGCCTCTCATCTACTCAAGGGCGTTGCTCCCAGAACAGACCCTTCCTTCTCTCTCCCACCTCATCAATGTCTCCCTCTAGTAGGCCATTCTCGTCAGCACACAAACATGCCGTGAAGTCAGCCATCTTTAAACAGAAACCCTCTATTTGATCCCGTCTGCCCCTCAGTTCTCTGTTCCTCTTTCCAGAAAAACTCTCCAAAGTGTTGAATCTATTTGTAGTCCTTGCTTGCTCTCCTCCTGTTGTCTCTCAGACCCACTCAGCCGTGCTCTTGCCCTCCCCACGTCACTGAAACAGATATTGTCAAGGTCACATCTCTACAGATGGGAAATTCTGCCAAATCCCAAGGCCAATCCCCAGTCTCTCCCCTAACTTACCACTGATTTGACCCTTTCTTGAGACACTTCCTTCACTCAGCTGCCAGGACTGGAATCCCTGGATTTTCTTCCTCTCTTAAAGAGTCCCTCCTGCACAGCTTTCTTGCTGGGTCCTCTTCCTCTTTAGTAGCTCTAGCCATTGGGATTCTCCATAGGTTGGTCCTCTCCTGTATCCCCACTCACTGTCTTGGGGATTTCAATCCAGGCCTATGTCTCCCGTAAATAGCATACGTTCTGATGAATGGCCATTGAGTATCTCCAGATTGCCGCTCTCCACCTTCTCTGCCTCTCCCATCGTGTCTCAAAGGTACTCTATCCAAAACAAGCTGTTCATTATCAGCCTGCCCCCAACCTGCTCCTATCCCAGGATTTTCCATCTCTGGAAATGGCAACTTCATACTGCCGGTTACTCAGTCCAAAAGCTGCGGAGTCATCAATGACTCTTCTTGCTGACACCTCACCTCCAACCATCAGCAAATCCTGTTGCCTGTCCTTGGGAAATAGTCCCAGCGTCTGTCAGTTCTCCATCTCACAATTACCACTTCCTGAGCCACCATTCTTTCTTGCATTGTTTCATTAACCTCCTAACTGGTCCTCCCGTCCATCCTTGCTGCCCTTCAGACCAATGCTCATGTGGGCACGAGGGATGCCAAGTCACATCATGTCACTCCTTGGCCCAAAGCCCTTCAGTGGCTCCAGTCTCACTCAGGGTAAAATCCAAAGTTCATTCCACCCCCCAGCCAGGCCCTCGTGAGCTGGAGCTCTCACTTCTCTGGCTTCATGCCCTGCAGATCTCCTCATCTTTCTCCTTGCTCTAGCCACACTGGTGTACTGGCTATTCACAGGCAGGCAGAGACACTGTTTCTGCCTCAGTGTCTCAAGACTCACTCCTCCTCCTACCTGGGTACCCTTCCACCATGGTATCCACGTGGCTAGCTCCTCCCTCCTCTCAGGTCTCCATGGAAAAGACTTTCCAGATGACTATAGAAAATAGCATTCCACATCACTCTTAAACATTTTTTTTTTAATTTTTTTTCAACGTTTATTTATTTTTGGGACAGAGAGAGACAGAGCATGAACGGGGGAGGGGCAGAGAGAGAGGGAGACACAGAATCGGAAACAGGCTCCAGGCTCTGAGCCATCAGCCCAGAGCCTGACGCGGGGCTCGAACTCATGGACCGCGAGATCGTGACCTGGCTGAAGTCGGACGCTTAACCGACTGCGCCACCCAGGTGCCCCCACATCACTCTTTACTTAAAGGTTTTTTTACTTGAAAAAAAGTACTTTTACTTTTACTTACTGCTTATTTTTTCTCCGTAGTGCTTATCACTACCAGAGATAGTACATATTTATGTGATGGCTAATAACCTGCTGCCTTCCTCTAGAATGTTAGTTCCTTACCGGAAATTTGTTTTGTTTACTGCTTTAGCCTCAGTGCCTAGAACAATATTGGCACCTTGTAGCTACTCAAAAGAAAATTTTTTTTGAAAGAATATATTAGAAAATGATGCCTTGCCCTTCTAGACTCAGCAGATAAGAAAATCCAATGAGATGAGGATCATGAAATCATGTTATAATGAAGACATCATATATAAAATCAGTGGACAGATCAGTTCTTCCCAGTTGTGTCCAAATTGGTAAATTTGTCTTAGATGTGAAAGAACATTATCAAAGAACATGGGGTCTTGGTCATTTTTCAGGGCTTTCTTTGGAGTAGCTCCATATGAAGAAGGGGGAGAAATAAACCATTATAGTATGATCGCTTCACACTGGGAGCCAGGACATGGGTATGATCCAACTACATTTCACACAGCTCCACCTGGTAGACTCTATGAGTTCCCTGAGGGCAACAGCCGTGTGTTTTTAGCTTTGCAATTTAGCTCAGGGTAGACATCAATAAGAGTTTACTGAGTTGAGAATTGGGCTTAATTGATTTATTTTATTTTATTTTATTTTATTTCATTTTATTATTTTGTTTTATTTTATTATTTTATTTTATTCTTTTGTTTTATTTTATTATTTTATTTTATTATTTTATTTTATTATTTTGTTTTATTTTATTTTATTTTATTTCATTTTATTATTTTGTTTTATTTTATTATTTTATTTTATTATTTTATTTTATTATTTGTTTTATTTTATTTTATTTTATTTTATTTCATTTTATTATTTTATTCTATTTAGCTGAGGAAAGGGCTCAGTGCCCATAAATGACTTACCCAAGGTCACACAGGTAGTCACTGGTGTTACTTCCAGTGACAGAACCATGCTGCAAAGGCGCTGCAGATAACATGAGGCTGCCCAACCTGGTCTGAGTCTCTTAAAACCTGCCCTGGAATTCTGGTGCCGCCTTTGCACACACAGCTTTCGTTAGCGCCATCGGCAGGCTGTGTGCTGACAGCATAATGGCTTCTCTTTAATGCCCTTTGAAAGGAGGCTGGAAAACTTCAGTAGAGAAGCGGGGAGAGGTCCAGGGGAAAGCCTTCTCCCAGTCACGGGTGACTCCGCAGCACCTCCCAAGTTTCGATGTGCAGTTTCAAGGTTTCTGTATGGCCAATGGGGTTGCTATAGAGATACAGAAACAAATATTTGGAGGAGGCCGGTGACACCTCCCTGTCTCCCCCCCCCCCCACCCCACACCCCCCGCCCCCGACCAAGCCTAGTAAAGAACGTTTGGGACAAGGCCCCTGCCCATCAGGCTGCTGTTCGCAGCTGAATGCAGCCTTTGTGACCAGCCTCCTGGCCTGCCACCAGGCTCCAAAGAGGTGACTCGGCCCAGATCTTTCTAAATAGTGTTTGTGTTTTAGTTGTCCACAGGAGGGGGGAAAAAGCTCTACAGAACTCTAAGAAAACCATGCAGCTTATGGCTGACTGTCAAGACGAAAATGATGTCATTCAGGAGAGCCCTGCAAGGCTGCAGCAGAGACAACGCGAGTTACCACTCACTGAGCACTGGTAAAGGCAGGGAACGCTGCCCTCCTAGGGGCTGCAGCCCCGTGCCTGGGGAAGCCTGTGCCATCACTCCCAGCTCACAGATGAGGACGTTAATGCTCGTGGAAGGGACACAAGGGGCTTCGGGTAATCACGTTGGCACGTGGTGCTGCCGATGCCGAATGTCCCAGCATTATAATTACTACTGGCATTATTGCAAAGTTCCCTAGATTTCTGTGGCACGATGGCTGGCAACTTGGTGGAGCCTCTCCCCGTGCACTTATGTGGAGTCAGTCTTGAGAGAAAAGGAACAGTGACACAGAGAAATTAAGCCCTAGCTGGGAGTTAACCATTTATTCATGGGAACTTGATACGCCTGCTTATCACTGCAGGCCGGGCGTTGTGTGATCTTACTAGAATGTGCAAGCCCATGGCTTCCCGTCTGGCTTCAGTTTCTGTGTTGGGGAGGAAGAGGTGGTGGGGGAAACTTAACAGCAGGTGTTACTTCGAGGGCTAGAAAGGTCCCATTGTCTCCTCTGCAATAAACTGCCTGGTTTTCACCTGCTGACAAATCACAAATTCGCTTACCATTAAAATTCTGGGTCATTACTTCATTAGTTTAACAAGTCTTTATTAAATGCCTACTGAGGGTCAAGCACCGGGCTAGGTATTGGGGATAGAGAGATGAATAATATTTGTTTAACGAGTATTTATTGAGTGTCTGTTCTGTGCTAGGTACTATGTTAGACCCTGGGGATACCACTCATTCCGTCTCCTCAAGGGAATTGCTTGCAGCTAAGTCAAGTAAACAGACACTTGCATGGGAAGGATTACCTCTTCACTTGTAAGTACAGGGCATTAGGGGAGCACCTATCAAGGGCATTTAAAATTAGTCTCAACCAGTACTATCCCCTTCAGTAGCCCCCAGCCCCCTATGGCTATTGAACACTTAAAATGTGCCTGGTCTGAACTGAGATAGTTTGCAAATGTGAGACACAGACTGGATTTCAGAGTCTTAGTATGAAAAATAGAAGGTAAAATATCTCATTAGCAATTTAAATTGATTGCATGTTGAAATGATCATGTTTTGGATATATCGAGTTAAATAGAATATATTATCAAAATTAATTTCTCATGTTTTTCACGATGTCATTTAAGCTGCCCACAAACTTATGAGGTAGATATTTTATTCTTATCCCCATTTAACTGATAGAGAATGGGCTTACAATGATAAAGGGACTTGCCCAAGGTCATATGACTTAGACTAATTGATTTTCCCAAGATCATACAACTGGACCTTCCCTCAGAGAAAGCCCACTGATTACCTGGTTTAGAAATTGTGTCATTAAGTTGTATTCTCTCCATGTGTATTAATCTCTACAGAGGGTCCGAGAGTATGTCAGAAGCATGAGACATTTCCAATGATGAATCGGTTTTAGGGAGCAAGGCAGATACATCCTGAAAGCAAAACACTCGTACCTATGTCAGAAGATGACTGGTGGTCCCCAAATAACGGTTGTCCCTTTCCTCATTGATAAGAGAGCCCCTGGGTTTTGGTTGGGCCTGTGGCTGCTGGAGATGAAGTCAGTATTGTCTGACCTCCATTATAGCTAGGTGTTGCCATGTGACTAAGTTCTGGTCCATGGAATGTGAGTGGAAGTGGTGCATGAGACTTCTGGGAAGTGTGCTTCCCTGCAGAGCACATGCCTTCTGTCCTGTTGTTCCTCCTTCTTGCTGGAGGGAGCTGCCACCTTGGGTAAGAAGGTAGAAACTGTGCATGGAGGATACAGAGCAACAAGATAGAAGGAACCTGGGCTTCTGCCACTGAGGAGTGTGATCACTTCCCTCTGGGCTTCAGTTATATATGAAAGGATTCAACCTCACGATGATAATGAGTTTTCTGTTATATACGGCTGATCATAATTCTAATAACACCACGTATCAAAATTTTCTCCAGGTATGTTAGAAATGACATGGTTACAGTAGAATGATCCCCGGAGTCAGAAAAGCCCATGCCTGGATTCTTCTCAGGATGTGTGATTTAAACAAAACATATGAGTCCATATTTTAAATAAACTGATTTATTTTTTGAAAAAGAAATACATGCAAGTGATTAAAGCTAATTCAAACAAAATGTTTAATGATGAAAAGTTAGGTAGCCTCTTTGTGCTTCTGTTTCTTCCTCTATAAATCAGACTAACAACACTTAATGTGAGTGTGCGTGCATGTGTGGGCATAGCAACGAGCGCAGGACTGGCACACAGCAAGTGCTCGATAAATCTTGCTTTCTATCCCGTGGCTCAGTATGTGTCAGATGCCACACAGAGAGCTAGAGGTGCACAAGAAATAGTCCCCTGTCTTGGGGATGATCACAGTAGAATTGATGAGCCCTGTAGGAAAACATAATATCCAGCAATATATGTGCCTCCAAAAGGTGCAAAGGACATGCTGAGTACGAGCTAAAGTTATGGAGCAACTTGGGAGTCAGGCAGACTGACATTTGAGCCTCAGGAGGTGTGTGAGTATGGACAAGCTAGGTCTCCTTCCTGAATCTCAGTCTCCACATTGAGAAAAAGGGAATGATAATAGTCATTATCATGTAAGATTGTTGGAAGTGTCAAATTAAAGGAAGCATGTTAAAATACTAATCATTATGACTTAGACAAAAGAAATATTCAATGCTAGCATTACATAATTTGGGGCTGAGGAGATCAGGGAATGCTTCCAGATTTTAAGCTCAGATTTGAAAGATGAGTAAAACAAGGGAAGGGCCTACAAGGTGAAAGAAAGCGTAATAGTAAGGGCAAAGAGGAGGAAGAGTGAATGGCAACTCCAAGCAATAGCAATATGTTTATCAGGCTAAGGTGAGGGATTCAAGGGAGTGTAGAGAAGAAGACGAAACATACATTGAGGGTTGATTAAGAGGGCCTTGAATGCACAGTTGGAGGCTGTGACTTTATTCTCTACAAACTAGGGAGCGATTAAAGATCTTTTGAACATAAGCACAAGATAGTCATAATGTGTGACTACGGTAGCTTCATTCATTTCTTAGAAGGAAAGGTAGTGGAGTGGACACTGGGAGTCCAGTCAAGACAAAAAAGCGATGAGGGTGAAAAGTAGGGTGTTGGTACTGGGAATGGAGAGGAAGGAATGCTTCTGAGTTAGAGCCCACCGGGCATAGTGACTGGTTAGGTGTTGTCCTTTAGACGCTCTTGTGTGCAAGAGAAGCAGACCTGGTGTGACGTCTCTATACCCACCCCATCCTCACCTGCTCCTAGGAGGGATTTCCCAGGTGTTGTGCTTAGCTGGCCTCAGGGATCCCCGGGCATACCTGTCCAACAGGACAGCTCTGCTTTCTCCTCAGGTCCCAGGTTCACCTCGGCCCATGACTCAGTGTGAGAGACTGATGGATTCTCTCTGACCCATAGAGAAGGGTGAGTCATGACCAGGACAGCAGTGTTACCCCATCCAAGCCAGAGTGGCATCTGTTGTGGAATCTAGTAGAAAGGTCATCAGAACAGCTCGGAAGATGTCTGGCTCAGTCACTGATTGCTGGGAAGCTCCTTGAACTCTATACCCTGTTTTTTTCCATCTATAAAATGGGTGTAGTTCTCTGGGGCCAGGGGGCATAAGATTAGAGAACAAATTCTTCCATCAGTTCACTCAACCAGCATTGACTGGGACCTGCTCTGTGCTGATGTGCTGGGGACAAGGAATGACTGAGACGTACGCCCTCCCTCAGATTCTAATGGGGAAACAAGTAAATAGAAGCACTAGTGTGCCATTCAACTTTCCAATGTATAGTTTCATGTCTACTAACTCACTTGAGTCATCTCATGTGAGGTAGAAACATATTATACCCATTTTATAGATAAGGAAACTGAGGGCAACTGAGGCAGAGTGATTTACCCTTCCTGGTATTCCCACATGACCTTGGACATGATTCCACCACAGTCTTTAAGCATGCTTTATTAGGGATGGAATTTCAAATGTTTATTCCCCCCTGAAACTTTAAGCTCTCTACAGGCAGGGCTAACTTCTCATAAGCCTGTTGACCATAAGCATCTAGCCCCAGCTTGGCACATAGTGACAGAGGGCTGCCTGGCAGAGGATGTAGTGGGGGGAATGCAGCTAAAAGTTACAGAGTGTTGGCCAAGTGTGGGCTTGGCTCTTCACTTTACATTTATTGGTTAATCTCCTATAAAAACTCAGCACTGTGGGTATTCTTATCTCTGTTTGGTAGGAAATGTGCCAGAGGCTGACTTAAGGGATTTGCCCAAGGTCACATTGAGAGTAATCTGAAAATATTCCCGCTCAGACATGGGCAGGGAGATGATGTTTGCTGGTGGGTGGGGTGGTGGAGAAGTGGGTGGGACACTCAGTAGTACAAACCCAGAACCGGAGAAGTTCCTGCAGAGCATTTAGCTGTTTCCCAGAAGTATCTCTATGCTCCAGGATCCAATCCTGCTCTCCAGCTTCTATAAGCGTCGATGTTTTCTCTACTAAAGCAGTTACCTGCCCTGCCGACTCTCTGTGAACACTTCTGAATAGATGCTCTCAAGGGAGAACAAAGGCATGAAGAACTCATCACCAATGCTGAGCTCCCACTACATACCCAGGCACTGGGTGAAGCCATTCGCTTATGCTTTCTCTTCATTCTCACAACATCACGAGGAAGGAAGTACCATTGTGGCCCCAGTTTTAGAGCAAGAAATTGAGGCTTGAAGATGGTGGGACTCAGCCTGAAGTCACAAAGTTGGCAAGTGACCCCAGGCCTGTTGGGTTCCAAAGCCTGAACTACCAACCACTACTTTATTTATTTATTTTTAAAATTTACATCCAAATTAGTTAGCACATAGTGCAACAGTGATTTCAGGAGTAGATTCCTTGATGCCCTTACCCATTTAGCCCATCCCCCCTCCCACACCCCCTCCAGTAACCCTCTGTTTATTCTTCATATTTAAGAGTCTCTTATGTTTTGTCCCCCTCCCTGTTTTTATATTATTTTTGCTTCCCTTCCCTTATGTTCATCTGTTTTATACCTTAAAGTCCTCATATGAGTGAAGTCATATATTTGTCTTTCTCTGACTAATTTTGCTTAGCATAATACCCTCCAGTTCCATCCACATAGTTACAAATGGCAAGATTTCATTCTTTTCGATTGCTGAGTAATACTCCATTGTATATATGTATACCGTATCTTCTTTATCCATTTATCCGTCGATGGACATTTGGGTTCTTTCCATACTTTACCAACCACTACTTTAAAATCAACACATGTCCAAATGGATTATGGCCCATTGTGACCTTGGGCAAATCCCAAACCCTTCTGAAAGTGACCAGGCCACAGTGGTGTTTGCTCCTCAGGGGTATTTTCCAGCTTCCACTTACTGATCTGACTTGTTATGAAGTAGCCCTCTGCCCACTGTCTCCCTTAGTGTGGTCAGAGAGCATGTGCCAGTCCCCTACTGGATCCAGCTATCTTTGGGACATTGAAGGCCAAATTTGAGGGTATGGATTAGCCCCAAACCTGGTTTCAGGTTCTCCATGGTAACTGCTGAAAAAAAATCTCTCAAGAATCTCAGCATAATGTGGCCAGGGAGAGGTCTTAAGAAATCAGGCCAAATAGAGGAAAGAACAATGGATAGGAAATCAGGGCACGATAGCGTTGTGAGTCAGCAGTGCGGAGGTGGCTGCCAAAAGAGATAATGTAAGCTTTGGTTGTATCACTAGGGGCATAGTGTCAACTAAGTAAGGTGACATTGCACTTTCTCCGTGGTCAGGCTAAAGCTGGAATGTGGGGTTAAGGTCCGGTTCCACATTTTAGATGGTCATAGTCAACCTGGAACTGGTCCAAAAGCTCAGCACCAGAACATAGAATGGAATGATGTTGTCTTCCTCGTATAGGCTGAAGGACACGCATTTCTTCTTCCCGAGGAAGGGAAGTGGTGAGGAAGCTGGGAAGAGTGGGCTGTCTGGTTTCCCTAAGTGAGGCCACAGATTTCTTCTACTGACTCTGCAGGGGAAAATGAGACTCAAGTGAGGAGCTAACAGGAAGCTAGAGTTAGATTCAAATGGAATGATGCCTTTCTACTGGCTAGAAAGGAAGCCAAATAAGGAAATAGTTTTGAAGGGGGGAAAAAAAAACAATGAAAAAACTCAAGGAACCTTCTCCCTCTCCTCTGTGTGACCCTGCCCAAATCACCTCATTTTCCTGAGCCTCAGTCTCCTTGCTTGGAAGGTGTGGGTGATGGTCACTGGAGAATCCAACCACATGCAGGAGTATGGGAGCAGGGCCAGTGATCCTCATGCACATGGCTCAGACTGAGACCACTGGGATTTAAACTGCAGTTTGGGTGAACTTGCTACCCTGTTTTAACTCCTCTGTGCCTAGTTGCCTCATGTGCAAAAACAGGTTACTATGTGTAAAGCACTCAGAACTGAACCTGTTGATACGGTCAGCCATCATCATCATCATCATCATGGTGGCCATCACTCTCTCTGTATGAAAGTGACCATCGTGGTATCTAGAATATAATAGATGTTCAAAGAACGCTTCCTCTTTCTCTCCTCCATCTGCCCCTTCCCCCAGGGAACCCCTCCATTGTGTCGCTGGTATCCTGGGTTCTTCTAATCCCCAGACTTCTGGAGAATGTTTCCAAATAGTACAACAGCCATTTACATTGGATTCAAAGGCAGCTACCAGCCTCCATCTAAATACTTTTTTAGTGAAAAAAAGAAGCAAAGCAAGGAGAAAACAAACCCCTTACTTTTAAGAGTGTCCCATTGTTAACAGAGTACTATCTCTGCTGCCTCATTCCTTCATTAGTACATGACTTGGCAGGCAGAGAGCACTCATGTGGAAACTGAGGCTCAGAGAGGTTCAGTGGCTTACCAACGGCCACTAACCCCTGAGTGAGAGGCCTGGGGCTTGAGTCCAAGGCTTTCTGACTCTACACACTGGCATTTACATCAGGCATCGCCCAGCCCCTGGTCCCTGGCCCCTAGCTCCTCCCACTCTGGGATTCTGCTCTAGGAAGCACAAGAGGGACACTCAGGCTGCCCATCTTGAAGCCAAATCTTTGCATTGTCAACAGGGCCAAGGAGGAGAGAGAGGAGCCTGGAGCCCTGATGTCTCTGCCAGGAGCCTGAGCTTTTAGAGCTAGTCTTGGGCAAGACCCAGAAGCAAGCAACCAACATCAAGAGCCCAGTGCCCCTCCCAGCATGGCCAACTGACTGGTAACCCTGGGCCTGTGCTAATACAGTGGCCACCAGCAGCATGTGGCTCTCGAGCACTTGCGCGGAGGATCTTTGTTTCTGTTTTACAGCTCTGTCCGGGAGCTTGTCTTCACTGCACAGTTGGTACGTAGGGTCACTGGGACTTGAACCCATCTTGTCTGCCCCAAAGCCAGCCCTTCACCACCACACTGGCCTCTTGTCCTGCTCTCCAAGGAGTGTCTGTGCACTTTCTGAACCCAGACAGGTGATTGGGTCATGTCTGCCTGTGCGGAGGGACCTCCCTTCCTGCTCGGCTCCACCTGGGCCCAGCTTTAGAAGCCACCTGTGTTGTTCTACTGATAACAGTGTTTGCCCTTCCAGAGCCAGGACCATAAAAAGCAGCTTTCAAAGTCACTGCCGCAGAAATGTCAACATGAAGGGGAGGCCAGTCATGCTTTCTGAGGTGGAATGTCACCTCTGGACTGCCTCAAAGGCTTTGCCAGAAGGACCTTCAGAGTCCAGGAGCCTGGGGTCTAGACTTGCTTCTACCACAAACATACTGTGCTACCTTGGGCAGGTTTCCTGCTTTCTCTGGGCCTTGTTCTTGTCCTCAGAGTAAAGAGAGGGCTGGACTTGAAGACCTTAAAGGTCTCTATCCCTAAAATGTTTAACCTCCTCCACTCTCGATCTTGGGGATAACACCCAGACACAGCCTGTACTGACTGTGAAATGCTTTATGTAGCAATCTTCAAAACAAAACCACCCCAAAACCTGGACCTGGATTTTTTTTCAAAATCTCCAACAATGTCGCCATTGAAATGGTAAAGCTACTCATTAATATATTGTAAAAAGTGATTTTGTGATTTTCTCCATGTATGAAAAAATGCTCCCCACCCCTGACACTGGGCCCAGAGCCCCAAAATATAAAACCACAGTCAAACCACTAGGATTCTACAGAGCTCAGGTGTTTGGACAAATTGCCCTCACTTGAGAACACAGGGCAATTTTCTCAACTTTTAAAATGTTTTCTCCCTTCTCCCCCCCTTTTCTGGGGTTTTCGCCCTTGCTTGTAACTTAAACCACAAATAAAGCTTTAAGCCTCTGGCTGTGAGGAGTGGGGTAGCGGCTGCCAAGAACAGCATGGCTCACGTGGGCCCTTTTTCTGCTGCTCTAGAGAACAGCTCTAAGAGAACAGCAGAACATTTTTCCCTTTCTTCTCTAATTGTAGAAAATGTTGCCTTTTGAATGGGCTGGGGAAGGGGCAGATTGGTGTAGGTTGTGGTGGGCAGAGAGAGATCATCCGCTTTAGGTGAATCAGAACCCAGCCATGGTAGCCCCAAAGATTCACATGTCTCTCTCAGAGGAGCCCCCTAATACTGACTTCCATTTAATCTTCTAGTCTAGAACCTGGTCCATATGGGCATTCACTACATATCTGTGGTCAAGTGAATGCACTTCTATATTCTCTCTTACCGTCAACACTGGCGGGAGTGTTCATATCTTCATTTTGTAGCTGAGGACACCTAGACTCCAAGAGGCAAGCCCACTCATTCAGGGTCATTCACATGGTTACCTGGAAGGGCTGGTGTGTGAACCCAGGCTGTCAACCAGATCGGACTCCTAAACCCCTGCTTTTTCTGTGGCTGCTTCAGTGACAAGGGCCAAAGAAACAATGTGTTCTCAGCTCAACCCTGAAGCTGAGGCATGATGGACAAAGCATGTGGAGCTAGACTTCTCTTCTCCAAGTGCTGTCTCCCACGTCTTCCAAAATTATCCCTATGGGGATGACGCTTACAACAGAAATGCCAACTCAACCCTCTTTCCAGCTGCCTGCTGGACATCACTGCCTAGATTTATGCTCAGTTCTATGGACGGTGCATAGCCCACAGGTGGTGCTTACTGTCATTTCAATAAAGAAGTCAATGATGACCCATAAACACTATCAAAACCTAACCCACCTTGTCCATTGTTGAATCCCCAGTGCCTCAACAGGGCTTGGCAAATAATTGTTCAGTGAATGAAAGAATGAATGGAAGAATACATTTGCCCTTCTTCTACCCCCCACTCTACCCCAATAGTTTATCTTCTGGATTGTCTACTTCTGCTAAAGATACTGCCATCCTTCTCTAGTTGTTCAAACCAAAGGCCTGGGACCTCCCCCCTGGACACCCCTTCTTCTATGTGGCTCCTTGAATTGGTGACCACATCCTTTAATTCTGCCTCTGACCTATCTTTCATGCCTATCCCTCCTCTACAAATCTCAACTCATGACCTTCTTGCTTTTATTGTTTAGAACTGTATTGGTTGCAAGAAGCAAAATCCCAATTTAAACTTACTTGAGCAAAAAGAGGAGTTTTTTAAAAAGTTTTAAATGTTTATTTATTTTTGAGAGAGAGAGAGAGAGACAGAGAGACAGAGTGCAAGCAGGGGAGGGACAGAGAGGGAGACACAGAATCCAAAGCAGGCTCCAGGCTCTGAGCTGTCAGCACAGAGCCCAATGCAGGGATCAAACGCACGAACTGTGAGATCATGACCTGAGCCAAAGTCAGAAGCTTAGCTGACTGAGCCACCCAGGTGCCCCAAAAGGGGAGTTTTAAATGAGAATATAAGCAGAATTGCAGAATGAGAGCAAAACCAAACTACCAAGCCCCAGGAAGGGTGGAGTTGGCTGAAACAGGGAGCTCTTATTCTGACAACTCTCTCTCTCTCTCTCTCTCTCTCTCTCTCTCTCTGTCTGAGTCCCATGATATACTGGCTTTGCTGTGTGTCAACAGCTCTGTGTATCATAGGGACATGGATGTCTGTGGGCTCCCATCTACACAGCTTTTAGGATCAGAGTGGAAAAACCTCTTCTCCAACTCCAGTAGGATAATTCATAGAGGAGTCCAGTTTGCCTAGTGTGGCACATTCCCCACCCCCTGCCCTGCCCTGCCCCACCCAGGAGCAGTAAGTGGGGCTGGCAACACAGAGAGCGCCTCTGTAGGAGTTAGAAGAAGGTATCTCATCCTCAGGTGCTGTAGGCCCACTAGTATAGCAGAGCACAGACTGGATTCAAACCTCTATCCTGCCTTCCAGACAAACTTGTTCATGGCACAACCTGCACAACTACATAGTAGACCTGGCTGGCAGTGGAGGTGGGGCTGGGTACTCTCTTTGGCCTAGTATGGATCAGATGTCTATACCTGGCCATCTGATCCATACTGCTAGAAAATCAGTGTCATGTAAATGATCTCACTTTCCATTTGGACCACATGGTCGTAGTGGAGGGAAAGTTAGTGAAGGAGCATTTTTTTCCAAGAAAGGAAGGTAGCACATTCATAGATTTCAGAAGAACTATATGACCTGGAATGTGTCTACACTTTTAAACCTGATCTTCCTATTGGTTCCCTTCATTGATCCAGGGGACCATCTGCCCAGATGCTCTGGCCAAAAACCTGGGGGTGCATTCTTTATTCTTTCCTCTCTCTTACAAATAATCTCCTGAATGTGTTTCAAATATGCTCTGATCATCTCTCCATTTCTTCTGCCATTTCCCAGGTTAAACAACTATTATTTCTCGCTTGGCTCATTACAATGCCTCCTCACAAAAATATTCCTAAATTCATCCCATCCCTGCATCCACACCACTTTGTTAAGTGACCTTGCTGTTCTTGTCTTTGAGAAGTGGTGTCCATTGTTCTGCCTTTTGGATCTATGGTTGGTCAATGAGACATTAAGAGACCTGGCATAAACAGAGGCTTGAAAAGTACATGTGCATCATGGCTTGTGTTCTCTTCCAGTTCTTGGTAACCTTGCAACTGCTACCTTGCAAAGAAGCCTAGGGTAATGACAGACGTGTGGTCCAGTCACCCTATTGCCCCACCCAATATCTAGTGCCCATCAGACATGTGAGTAGCCCACTAGTTGATAGCAGAACTGCCCCTTGACTCACAGACTTGAAAACAGTAATGAAATGGTAGTTGTTTTAGGCCACTACATTATGGGGTGGCTGATTACACAGCAAAAGATCCACCAGGCTTGCTCTCTTCAGTCTTCTCCTTCTGGAGTGAGTCTTCATACTCATCCTGTTATCTTCTTAAAATGCAGGTCAGATTCTTTTACTTCCTTTTTCACAAAACTGATAGATCATCATATACTAAAGAGTGAACAATTTCATTTAATACAACAGTCCAAACTCTCGAGGATCCAGGCCCTAATCCTTTGATTAGGGGCCTTTGATCCAGGCCCCTCCTTTGATTTGCCCCTGTCTTGAATCCATACTCTCGTCCTGTAACCATGAAGGGATTCGATGCTCCCCAACACTGGATCTACACCTGTGCCTGGAGGAAAGGATACATAGGATACATTTGGTGGCCTTCTAGAGCATCATTCTGCTTTTCACCTTTCCTACCTTCACAAAACTCAGCTCAAATGCCCTAGCTTTGGGAAACATCTGCTGTGTCTCCTATTTTAGATCCATTGATTTCTTATCCATCTACTATTCTAGATTGGCCACCTCTTGGAGGCAGAAACTTTATTAGTTTCTTTTTTGTAGCTTTCCCCCACAGAACCTAGTATAGTGTCTGGAACATAAAAATGCTGATAAAAACGCTAGATGTCTCTAAAAGTCTTCTAGACTTGGATGAGGTGGACATGGCCTGTTAAAGCAAAAGATGAAATGGTCAAGAGTGCAGACTCCGAGGCCAAATTGCATGAGTTTGGATCTTGGACTTTTTCCTTACCACCAGCGTGACCTAACAAAGTTATTTCACAGTGCCTCAGTTTTCTCATCTATAGACTGAGAACAACAATTGAACCCACATCAGAAGGTGGTTTTGAAGAATGAGTTAACAAGTGTAGAGTTCTAGAAAGGTACCTGTCATAGTATGAACACTTGTTAAAATGTAGCTGCCATAAGAATGATGATGATGATGTTGATGATGATGATGATGGTGGTGGATGTTGATGTTGGGTTGATGATCTGTCTTCTGGACTTCGTTCCCTCTTAAATGGTTTTCTAGGCCTGTGTGGAGAACCTTGGGAGACCCAGGTTCAAGTCTTTGCTGTGCCAGCTGAGTGGGCTTTACCAAGCTGATTCCCCTTTACTGAGAGTTGTTTCTTCATACAGTGGGTGTGACCCCACTGAGTTGGGAGGAAGTCATGAAATAGGAGATATAAGTTTTGGGAACACTAGGTTCTGGCCAAGACCTCTTCCTCCCAGAAGTCTTCTGTGACCCCCACCCCCAGACTGAGGTAGGCACCCACAATCCTCTGTGCTTCCTCAAGCCATGCATTCATTCACAGAGACTTCCTGTGAGCACCTACTATGTGCTGGGAGGAAAGCCATGAACAAGACAAAACCCTTGCCTTCTTGGAGCTTACATTCTTGTGAGAAGACAGAGTAGAAGTAATTAAATAATAACATAACTTCAGGTTGGTAAGTACCAGAGGATTCAGGGCATGCCTTCCTAAGTGCAGCCCCTCAACTGTTGACACACTGTGTTGTTTTTGCTCATTCATTCTCTGTCTCTGCTCTGCGCTCCTGGAGGTCAGGGGCCCCACTGCACTTGGTAATGTAGCTCAGGTACCAGCAGAGTACCTGCTATACTATAGGAGCTCAAAGTTCATACCTCTCCCCATGACTGAAACTAATGATCACCATAGCATTTGTAATTTTCTGATTACCATTTTTCTTTCAATAAATTGTCACTACAAATCTACTATGTGTCAAGCTCTGGTCTTCCAATGCCAAAGAGAGAAGACTGCGATGTACTCTTCTTATCAAAGAGCTCACAGAAAAGGGAACATTCTGGCCTAGCTGGGTAAGCACTGTGGTAGAGGTTTACACAAGAGCAGTGAGGAATCCAAGGGGACCCACTCATTATGGCTCTTGAATCCTTCAGGGATCCTTTGAGCTGTCAGACCTCACAGGGTGAACAGGCTATGTCTTTACCAGAAGACAGAGTGGCAGGATTTTTTACAAATCCAAACTATGGATCCAACAGCAATGGCCTGAAGGTAAGACATGTCCCTGATGAGGCTCCATCTGCTCCTCAGTCCTGGTCCTGGGTCAGACCAGTCCTCCCAGAGCTCTGTCATTTCTCCACTGAAAACATGCATTGGGCCGTAGGACCAAATTCCTAAGCTGGGGTTCCAAGCCCAATGCAAACAACCCACACTTCTTTCTGCCACTCTCAAATCCACTCAGCTCTGTGAGCCACTCTCTGTGTGACCTGGGGCCTCAAAGTCTCCCAGCTCTGGCTCCCTCATCTGCAGAGTGGAGACTGGTTTAACTGACTGGTGTCCACCATGTGGTTCCTTCTGTCACTCATTCATCAAATATCTACATCGCACTTGCTATCTGTTAGATAGTAACACACTCTTTCGTGTGTTAGAGATACAGAAATGAATCTGAGATAAAGGTCCCAGCTTTCAGGGACCTTATATTCTAGTGAAGGCAGACAGAATATAAATGAATAAAAAATCAGAAAAATATAGTATGTCAGATGGTGGCAAATGTGAAGAAGGTAAAGCAGGGAAGAAGGACAGAGCATGCCTGGGGTGGTGGTTCTGGAACTGGAACTTCAAATATGGTGCCATGGGGGGCATCACTGAGGAGAGGACATGAGAGCAAACATAGAGGAGGCAGGCAGCAAGTCTTGGAGAGATCTGGAACAGTGTCCCAGACGGAGAGAACAGATGCTCTTTGAAAATCAAATTTACTTCCTCCCTTCCTCCTTCCTTTCCTTCCTTCCTTTTTGTCTTCTTTTTTTTTATCATTCCCCCCAAAATATTTTTTGGAATATACTAGGTGCAATGCCTTGTACTAAGCCTTCCCAGTAGAAAGATGGTCTCATGTGTTTAAGTGCTCCAAATTTGTTGATAGAGATGGACAAGATAAACCAACAGTTTTAGTGGAGGGTGTTACAGGTTTCTGTCAGAGAAAGAATAACTGTTTCATGACAGGAAGCCCTTGGGCAGGCTGGTGAAGCCCATGGACCTCTTCTCAGAATAACATTTAAAAATGCATAAAGTATGGGGCATCTGGGTGGCTCAGCAGGTTGAGCATCTGACTCTTGATTTTGGCTCAGATCATGATCCCAGGGTCATAGGATAGAGTCCTGTGTTGGGCTCCACGCTAAACATGGAGGCTTCTCAAGTTTCTCTATCCCTCTGCCCCTCTCCGCATCTTGTGTTCTCTCTCTAAAATAACATGCCCAAAGTAAAACATATGCAACAGCAAAGGAAGTCAACTGTTTTTAGAAAGAATTAACAAAATATGTAGAAAAAATCAGGGGCGCCTGGGTGGCGCAGTCGGTTAAGCGTCCGACTTCAGCCAGGTCACGATCTCGCGGTCCGTGAGTTCGAGCCCCGCGTCGGGCTCTGGGCTGATGGCTCAGAGCCTGGAGCCTGTTTCCGATTCTGTGTCTCCCTCTCTCTCTGCCCCTCCCCCGTTCATGCTCTGTCTCTCTCTGTCCCAAAAATAAATTTAAAAACGTTGAAAAAAAATAGTATTTAAAAAAAAAATCAAAGTGGTGATAATTTATGAGTGTACTTACACATTAAATAATCAGATCTATAAGTTTACTAACTATTGAAATTTCAAAATGCTGGTGAGATAATCTGCAATAACTCCAAAGTGATACGAACATTTCTGTGATTTTTATTGGTGATGAATCACAGGGATAGCAGATATCAGTGTGCTTTGAGCCTACATTCATAATTGAAGGAAATGTTAAATTTTAGGCAGAGGTTAGTGAACATAAAAATGCATTTTATCTTCCATGCAAGTTCTCAAAGCTCCTAAATCCCATTTGATGTTAAGAACCTGTGTACTAGAGGAATATGTATGGTGGGCAACAAAGGAAAAAAAACAGGAAGGGTCAGGAGAATGTTTCTAGAGGAGGTGACTCCTGAGCTGTGTTCTAAGGGAGGAGTAGGAGTTAGCCAGGGAAATAGGGGTGCAGGGGAATCCAGATAAAAGTAAGAACACCAGGCAGCTTAAAACAGTATGTATGCCTCCTTGGGGAACTGAAGTTTAGTGTGGCAGGAACTCAGGGCTTGTGTAGGATTGGGTGGGAAATGAGTCAGGAGAGGTAGATGCTTGGGTCCGATCACGGAGGGTCCTGGGTTCTAAGCTACAGAAAAGACCTGGAAGGTGGTAGGGAGCCCTTGAAAGATTTCAGCAGCAGAGGGACATGTCACAATCAGAATTTCACATATCAGAAAGATCATTTTGGCAACTGTGAGGCTGGTGGATTGGAGGGGAGGGCCAGGAACTAGAGGCAAGAAGAGTTAGGAAGCTGTTTGAATTAGTCTAGGCCAGAGGGCTGTAAGTTCCAGGCAGTGGCCATAGGGCTAGGGAAGAGAAGACGGTGCCTAGACTGTATAAGACATGAGAAGCTTCAGAATTTGATAATCGATGGGGGTGGGGGCATCGGGGAGAGGCAAGGATCGAAGCAGCTCATTAACAGGTGGGCAGCTGCATGCAGAGGAAGAGCTTCCATGGGCTTCAAATTTCCTGCTTACTGGTACCTCTGTGCCTTTGCAGAAGCTTCATCATCTCCTGGGGATCCCTTCTCCTCCAGTGTCGCCCCCTTTCCTGGCTCAGATCGCCTCCCCAGTTTCACTTCTTCATCTTACTAGGAGGCCTTTGTAGAGGTGACAGGTTATGTCTGAGCTGCAGCCTGAATGTAAGAAGCTCTTGCCCACCCTGTCTGGACACCTGACATTCCCCATCCAGGGCAGAGGGCCGTGGGCCTCTCTGGTCCTTGGTACCAGTCACAGAGCCTGTGCAGGCTCGGTGGGTCATCAGCCTGGCACCGGGCCACGTCGCGGGGAGCTGCCTGCCCATTCACAAGCCGACGGCAGTTGCACTGGAAGTCAACAGGGAAATGGAAAGAGACAGACCCAGCCTCTGTGGAGGCGCCTGCCCTGGGACCTGTGCCCGTGTGCACATGGCTTTCCGGGTGAGGATTTCCCCTCGTGGAATGGGAATAGCAGCTGAGGCCGAGGAGAGATAGAGAACTGCCTGTGCTTTCCAAAGGGCTTCCTTCCACAGTGTCTTATTGACTCAAGCTTCATAACAACCGTTGGTGAGTGTGTATGTGCGTGCATCTGTGTGTGTGTGTACTCATGCACGTACACACACACACACACACACGCACACACACTTTCTCTGATTTACAGATGAGAAAAATACAGCCACAAAAGATGAAGGACTTTGTCTAAGGCCACCCAGCTATTAAGAAACAGAAGGTGGGTGGGGATGAGGGTTGGGAATGAGCACATTCCTGGAAACCCTGCAGGTCTGTAAGGTCCGGGGTTAGGCATTGAGGGGGTTCAATGGAGCAAAACGAGTCGTTACAGTTTCCCGAGAAGTCTACTGATCAAGTCAGGCCCTGATGCACAATGGCGGGGAGCAATGGCTCCTGGCGGTGGCTGCTGGCATGATTTGTCCTGTATCTGTCTGTAGCCTCCTCTCCTGGCATTCACTCTTGCCCCAACCAAATGCTACACTCCAGCCACACGTGTTAGCCTTAGCCAGCCTGCCCCATTACCCTTTCAGGCTTTTGTCCTATTAAACATGCTTTTTTTTTTTCTTTTTTCTTTTTTCTTTTTTTTTTTTCTGTCTAGTGAGCAGGGGATGGGGAGAAAAGGAAGGACACCTCTTTCTGTAATTACATGCTCCAAAAGTGTCACCTTCTCATTAAGGTTAAAGGAATACATTGCGTGACCGTAAAACCACGCTGGAAAAAGTGTGAATGCGTGGCCTTGAGACGATAGGGAAGGTGGTCAAAGGTGACGCCACTTTAACATGCAACTTCCTCAACAACCAGGAATGCTGCCGGGGTCCCAGCCCACCAGGCTAGGTAGCCCTTGGTGCTAGCACCCAGCCGTGTCTCCGACTTGCTGGCACACCAGAGGGCCCGAGACATCTTTGGGGAAGGACTTTGAGAAGCGTAAGGCTACAGAGAGAAGTCAGTCCCTCTCCCCGCCACTGGTACTTCGCCTTAGGAATACAGTAGGCTGTCACTTGGGTCAAAAGCATAACCATGGCGAGGAGCAGGGAGAGAAGGAGGATGGTTAGGAAGAGGAGGAAGAGGAGGAGGGGAAGCGGGAAACAGGAGGGGGAGCGGAGGAGGTGGGGTGGGAGGGATGCATGGTGGGAATTTAACGGCCTCTAATAACAATCCCTAGATCTCTTGCAGCTGCTGGAGAAGTCTAGCTTGCCCTTGGGCCTAAGGAGGGAGGCCTTGTAATCTCCACACCCACACCCAGGGAAGCTTGGGTAGCGGCTGGGCTGCTTGGGTCGAGCTTCCCCTCCAAGCCCTGCTAGTTTAGGGTCGGACCCTGAGAAGACTGGTTCCCTGGGCCAGGTCCACTGTCTCCAGAGCCAATGGGGTGCGGGTACAGGTGGGCAGCCTGGCCTGGAAGCCACAGGACTGTGACTCAGAGAAGAGGCTTTTGCTAGAAGACTCCTGAACCAAAGCGGTACGGTGGTGCAGCGTTGGGCAACAGGAATAAATACTTAATTTACAAAAGTGCTGGGGGTGCCTCTGGGCGGCTCAGTCAGTTAAGCATCCGGCTTCGGCTCAGGTCATGGTCGTGTGGTTTGCGGGTTTGAGCCCCAGCTCAGAGCCTGGAGCCTGCTTTAGATTCTGTGTCTCCCTCTCTCTCTGCCCCTCCCCTGCTCACGCTCTCTCAAAAATAAATAAAAGTTAAAAAAAAAAATTTTTTTAAAGTGCTGGGGGCACCTGGGTGACTCAGTCGGTTAAGCTGCACGACTTGATTTTGGCTCAGGTCATGATCTCCTGGTGTGCGAGATGGAGACCCGCATTGGGCTCCATACTGAGCGTGAAGCTTGCTTGAGATTCTCTCTCTCTCTCTCTCTCTCTCTCTCAAAATAAATACACAAAAAACCTTTTTAAAAGTGCATAGTTTGAGGAGAGGTTCTGTACAGACTTCGAGGTGAAAGACCCCCGAGCTGTAAGTATAAAGGAGAGCATCCCCGTGGAGAAGCAACTTTGTGCCAGACGCAGTGTGGGGTGCTGGAGATAGGGAATTATTATCGGAGCTCCTATGGATCGCATGCCCACCACGTGCCAGGGCGGCCACCTCCCTGAGGGGGGCCTGAGTGCTTGCACCGCTCCGTCGGGGAGGCCCAGACATTCAGTTACTGAACACAGAGCAGCCCGGGCCTTCAAGCCCTCCTTGCTCTACAGCTGCATCAGAGGAGGCCGAGGAGGGTAAGTGACTTGTCACAATTGAAAGCACCTGGCACGCGCAGCTGAGCCCATTTGCAGGATTTCCAGTCCATCACCAACTGCGAGGGCCATTTTCTCAACTGGTGGCAGCTTCCTGTGTTTTTCCAGTGCCGGGTCATGGCTGGCCTTCCCAGGAGGCTCTCGGGGCCCCGGGCTGTGGCTTTGCTCAGTTGTGTCTCCCGGGCAGTAGTGACAGTGCACCCGTGTGCTGATGCAGCCCACGTGCCCACAGAGATGACAGGAAGGGAGCAGCCAGGAGGGAGAGAGGAAGGAAGGGCCTGGAGGAGCCCGGTGGCGGGTGGGGCCTGGAGGGAGAGGGAAGGCTCAGGGGACTGGCTTCCTTGTAAACAGTGTGGCCTGTTCTAAAAATACCCCTGCCCTAGACAGGGCACGCTGAGTTCCTCAGGTCTCTTCCAGAGGCTTCCCGGGGACCTGGGGCCCTGTCCTGAAAGGCCCAGAGGATGGGAAGAAAGTTGACTTGTGAAGAGTAGGATTTCCTTAGCAAGGAAAGTATACCAGTATTTCCTTCCTCGGCAAAACAGGAGGACGCTCTGTGGGTTTTAGCAGCAGCGAAAACAACAATGAAAAGCAAAAAGCTGCTCCCCTGGGCCCTTGTGCCCTGTTGAGTAGTCCGAGGCCTGGGCCTGGCTCCGGTTCACAGTCTGGACCTAAGATCAGACTGGGAGCAGGCCCCGGGGCTGGTATCTCCAGCCGTTCCCTTTATCAGGCGTGGGATCTATGACTCAACCACCTGATGCCTTAGTCTCTGCAATTATAAGAGGGAATCATGACAGTAGTGACTTTGGTCAGGTGTGAAGGGGATTAAATGAGATGTTATTTCATAAGGTTCTTAGCACAGTGCCCCGTACGTGATAAACGCTCAAAAAAATGCTTATTGTTATAGTATATGGGAGGATATAACTATTTCCTGAGTTCCAGATTAAGACCTCATTTAAGAGGAAATGTAATAGGCACAGAGAGTGGTGGGGGTGAGATGAGGCAGAAAGAGTCTAAATCCTAGAAATCTCAAATCAGCCATTTGACAGATAGGAAAACTGAGGCCCAGGGAGAAAACGGGAGTAGCCGCAGGCCAGACACAGTATTACCAGCTGCCTGTGGGTTGAATATAACATAACCACGTAACGAGAACACCAAAATCCTGGGTGATTCTAAGCCTGCCCCACTAGGAGTCAGGAGAATAAGGCCTTTTATTTATACAGCACTTTGAAGTCTGGAAAACCCTTTAAAAGGGGAGACAGACCTCAGCAGACCACTGCCAGAGGGCTGAGCTCTATGAAGGGGGGGTCTTAATGCACACGTACAAGCACGTAGCCAAACAGAACTCATCCTTGGGGTGGTGACAAAGTTACACATCTATAGACCAAGCCCTTGATTCTGAGGACCATGGAGAAGGGGCACAGGAAGGCAGGGTTTGGCTCAGCCTAAAGAAGAATCTTCTAGGGGCGCCTGGGTGGCGCAGTCGGTTAAGCGTCCGACTTCAGCCAGGTCACGATCTCGCGGTCCGTGAGTTCGAGCCCCGCGTCGGGCTCTGGGCTGATGGCTCAGAGCCTGGAGCCTGTTTCCGATTCTGTGTCTCCCTCTCTCTCTGCCCCTCCCCCATTCATGCTCTGTCTCTCTCTGTCCCAAAAATAGATAAACGTTGAAAAAAAAAATTAAAAAAAAAAAAAGAATCTTCTAATGCTGTGCCACCTGACGTGTTAGACCCTAGTCAAACATGGTCATTGAGCACGTGAAATGTGGCTAATCTGGATTTCAAAGACTTAATTTAAAAATCAAAAGAAAAAGTAAAATATACCATTAATCACTGTTTTACTGATTCCATGTTGAAATGATAGTTTCATGAGGTCCACTGAGTTAATTAATATAGGTTATTAAAATGAGTTTTTCCTGCTGTTTTTTTACTTTCCCCCATGGCCTCTGGGACACCTAGACTCACGCATGTAGCTTGCAGCCCTTCTGCTGGGCAGTGCTGTTGTAACCACTGAGTTTGTGCAAGAATGGAGCAAGCTGTCTTAGCAGGTAATAAGTCTCTCATCACTGGAGATGTTAATACAAGGTGTTGTTAATGCACTCGTTAGAGTAAGGTGGATAAACCCTATAATCCCTCCAGTTCTGACTCAGCTGTGATTCTCACACAATGCTCTGAGGAACACTTGTTCTGAGGAATATGAATAGAGGTTTCATGGGAAAAAAGATGGGTGATCAATTTAATGTGGGAAATTCTTGGTTGGAAAAAAAGGTGAGTTCCTTTATGCTAAGATTTCTCAGAACCTTCTAAAAACTTTCTTAGCGTTTTATTTTATTGAGAGATGGAGAGACAGAGTGCGAGCAAGGGAGGGGCAAGAGAGAGAGGGAGACATAGAATCCGAGGCAGGCTCCAGGTTCTGATCTGTCAGCCCAGAGCCTGGTGCAGGGCTCGAACCCACAAAGGAGAGATCATGATCTGAGCCGAAGTCAGACACTCAACTGACTGAGCCACCCAGGCACTCCCCACTTTTTTTTTTTTAAGGTTTTATTTCAGAACCTTCTAGACACAAAAGTACACCGTGGGTCTTCATGATAGGGACATTATATATAACATTCCCTATATTAAATTGGTCACAGAGCCTTCTTTTAACAGGGCATGGCCAGGAAATAATTTATTATTAAGTTCATTCTTTGAGAATCAATGTCCTCAAATTCTCAAAAGAACGTGGATTCCGTTGTCAGACATCATGGAGTTCAAATTCTGCCTCACGTCCTAAGTGACCTTGGACGTGTTATTTCACCTTTATCAGCTGTGAAATGAGAGGGTGCATATTCCTCCCTCCGTATGGCTTTGAAGCTTACACTGTAAAGCTTAGAGAAAACATAGTGCCTGATGCAGAGCAGGTATTCAACAAAAGGTAGCTCTAATTGACGACAGCCTGCCTGGCCAGGAGGGAGAGTGGCTTCCCCAAGCGCTGCTAGCTCTTGAATTTCCCTGTGTGTGTCCTAGCAGCTGACCTCACTTCTCTTCCCTAAACAGCAGCGAATGAGAAATTCCGTTCATGGTGGGGGGGTGGGGAGGGGGTGGTGCATAGGAAGCGTCCTCAAATCTGGTGTGATTTTATAGGTCAAGTCGGTTTCCAACGGGAGACAACTATTTCCTTCTCTCCGGTCACACCTCATCCTCCCTCTGTCAGTCCTGGCCAAAGGAAGCCACAGCCAGGCCTGGCAGGCTCCCCCTCTGCTCCCCTCCACTGCTCAGTTCCTGTTCCTGCAGGCCTTGGAGCCCCCAGCAGATGGACTGCCCTTATCAGCAGGCTCCAGGCCAGAGGAGGAATCCTCCGGTCACATGCAGCTCTCTGGAGGGAGAGAGGCCTTGTAAATAAACACAGCCTATGCAGAGGAAAGGGGAGGCGGGGAGGTTGAGGGAAAAGAATCCTTGAAATTTTGGTGACTGGGCCAGGATTAAAGGCCACCACACATAACCCTTATTAGCCATTTCTGTGAGGAATCGACACACCATGCACCGTCCCCGGAAAGAAATGCGTGCAGGCCTTTAAATAGCCCTTGGAGCTGGGGTGTTCCCACTATGCTGCTGGCTTGATTTAGGCCTAATCCTCGCCCAGGACTGACCCTTCACAGTTTACAGAGCACTTTATCCCTGGGCTCTGTGGAGTCGCACAGAGCTCTCCCCGGAGCAGGGAGGTGTATCATCATCCCAATTTACAAATGAGGAAACTGAGGCTCGGATTATGAGTGACTCACTTCTGCACAGCTGGCAGTGATCGAGTCCGGCCGTGACTCTATACGTGAGATCCATGATGTCCTGATGCCAAGTCCAGAGAGATCTGCCCATCACACCCCAGTGTCTTCCACCATGGCTCTTCCTGTGTGCCCTATGTCGAGCTTCGTGCTCTGGCTGCACCCCATTTCTCCCCAGGGAAGCCCATGTTTCGGGGAAGAGGGAAGGTAGAATAAATGAATCTCAACATAGCTGTGCTCAGTGAGTGAAGCCACTCGAAAAAGAGGATATACTCTATCACTCCGTTTATACAGAACTGTAGAAAATGCTGATCTATGGGGACAGAAAGCAGATGGGTGTCTGTTTGGAGAAGGGAGCCACGAAGAAACCTTTGGGGCGATGGATATGTTCGCTGTCTTGGTGGTGCTATGGTTCGCAGGTCCATCCATAAGGAATTGTGCCTTCAAGTACATGCGGTTTATCGTATGTCAGTTATACCCCCATAAAGCTACTTAAAAAGAGGAAGATAAGAGAAAAAAAGAATGGAGGAGGTTGGCAGGCATATCGTAAAGAAGTCTGAGAAATTTTAAAACGGAGACACAAAGTTCCCCAGGCACATGGGGAAGAAGAGAGCGATTCTTCCCCCAATTGGAGAGATCCGGGAAGAGTTTTTGGAGCAGGTGTCTGACCTGGCTCAAGGTCTGGATAAGGAGGTGTTAGGTTAAGAAAGATCAGGGTGCAGTATGCAGGTAGAGTGTGCTTGGGGCAGAGGGAGTGGAGTACTCTCCCTAGCCACCCCCACCCCACTTTCTTCCCAGTCCTTAGAGGCTTGAGGCTAAAGCTAACAGCTGCGATTTCCTTTTCTTCAGAAATTCGGACACACGCCCAACTTGGCAGGCAGCTGGTTTTGCTAATAAGATTCCTGCCCTCCACCTTCCCCACCGTGCAGCTCATCCCTTGGGTCTATTGAGACCCCTGCCCTCTCCAGTTTCCTATCTGAACTGAACTGCCAAATGCTGGCTGACTGGGCCACTGACAACCATAGCTCCCAGAGTCCTGGGCAACCTCATTTCAACCTCTTCTAAATCCTACCAAAAGGAGGTTTGGGGCGATCGGGCTGGGAGTATGATGGGATTCCAGGTCCAAAATGAAAATACCTTTTTTTCTCTTCCATACCCTTTAGTATTATGCTTTAGTAATAGACATGTGGCCACTGGAGAATTTTGAATAATGAGTTTATTATGAAAATGTTATCATAAAGCAGTAGGAAATTCAAGAATCGTTACAGGGCAGTACACTGATTAACTGGTTCATTTGCTCCCCAAACAGAATTCCGGCCATTGGTCTTACAGTTTGTAAAACATTAACTTGGGTTTGGATGATCCCACTATTCATGTCTTTACAGAAGGGACTATTCCAATGACATATGAAACCCACATATGAAATTGTGGGCTAGTTCTTTCTTTTTAATTTCCTTGGCATGCTTGTTGATTTTAAATTGCCCCCTTTTCCAAAGTTTCCTTATTAATTAAATAAACCAGGCAGCCACATTCCCTGCCTCTAATTCAGCACTCGAATGTAAGCTTAGTTCTGGAGTCGGCTTTCCAACCTTGGCTTAAGGGACATTAGTCACTCAGAGCAGAATGTAGCATTTGAACAGCTGTTTCAGGCTTTCAGAGTCCAGGGCCTACAGGTTTGGAGAAAGTGGTGGAAGGAACCAATACTTATTTGCTGAATACCTACTCTGTGCCAGGCACTGGTGACTTCATAAAGAGTACCTCCTTTCATTCTCTGAATAGCCCATTAATGACAATATGCTCTTTTTGGTTTAAGATCGATCTTCTCTGGGCACAGCGAGGTCGAGAACATATCAGACCTCACATAACTTATGAGTAGTGAAGCTGGGACTTGCACTCAAACAATCTGATCCTAAAGCTCATACTTGAACACTGCCCTGTATGTACATCATTTAACCCTTCCAACCCTGAGACCTAGGTACCATTATTATCGGTTCTGTTTTCCAAACGAGAAACCGGAAGCTCAGGAAAGCACTCTTCCTAACAGACACTAAATGCAGACCAGAATTCTGTGATCCTGGGCATGTCACTTCATCCATCCCCCCATTGTCTGTCCTTCATTATTAGTTCAACAGGCAGTGGCAAGTGTTTATTCTGTCTGAGGGACCGTCTTGTCCCTAAAGATGAAAAGATGTATAAAATATGGCCCCTGCTCTTCAAGAACCTGTAATCCAGAGAGGGAGGAGAACGCCTCTACAATAAGAAACACGGTTGTGGGGTGTGAGGCGCTCTAAGAGGTATGCGTGAAGAGCTGTAGGAACCCAGAGGAGAAAGCATCACGCTACCTGGTGAAGTAACCAAGGAAGGCTCTAGAGAGGAAGGGACGTTGTGCCCGTAACTCTACGCTCCCCAGATAGAAAAGGGAGGGTGGTACTTGAAGCAGAGAGACCATCAAAGGCAAAAAAGTAGTATAGGATAAGAACAGCTCAGATGCTGATGCCTTCCGAGGCATTCACTACCATCTCTATAATCTCCACAACAGCTCTGAATGGGTATTATCATTCATGGGCACACAGAGGGCTTGCCTACGCACCTGTGAACTCATAGGAACCTGTCCATGATCACGCAGCTAATAAGGAATCGAGCTGGGGTTCAATCCCAGGCTGTCTGGCTTCGGAACCCACACCCTTAGCCACTCTGCTCAGAGTGTTTGGGGTCACCGGCCAGTAGCTGTTCATGGGGTGTTAGAGGCAATGGGACGGGCCACATGAGCAGGAAGTAGGTCCAAAGTGTCTTCCTTTCTTCATAAGGCCTTAGCTGTTCTTGATCCAAAGACCCTGGACCTCTTGGGATTCATAAAAATAATAATGCCATTGGTGTGTGTGTGTGTGTGTGTGTGTGCCCATGGGTAAGTGCATGCTGGGGAGGGGCCTCCACCTCTCTCTGTATGGATGCTGTACAGAGGAACTGATACATCAACTTTACTTGCTGTTGACTGGAACGCTATCTGCTTACTGTAGAAATATTGTGTGTCTTATACTCTGTGGAATTCTCTTGGCTTCAGTGTCAGTGTTTGAATCCTTGTTCCTTTTCTGCACTTCCATGCCCGACTGGAAAGCCCAGAAGGACAGAGCTCTTGTCCACCTTCTTTTCCACCATCCCCTATGACATAGCATAGAGCCTGGCACATGCCAGTTATTCAATAAATATTCGTTGAGTGAATGATTATTCGCTGAATGAACTCTGGGTCTTTACAGTCTCCATATGTAGTGTGCAAATGAGTTAATTATGAGTTACCAAATCTAGTTTGGTCAATAAAATATCTTTGGCTAGTCAATCGATGGTGTAGGAGGGAAAAGCATGAGGGCCTTTCGAAGATGGAAAATGTAGAAATTATTGGCCTAGGTCATTGGCTCATAAAAGGAAGCTGCACTTTTGTAAAAGTTTGCCTTCAGGATTAGATAAATCCAACAAGTTTGGATTCAGTGTGTGTGAGGTGGTGCTTGGGCTTCCCAGGTGATTCTGGAGGGACCAGGCCAGTATGTGGGTATGGCAGTGTGAATCCCCTCCTGTTCTGTTTCTTTTTTCTTTTTCCCCGTCTCGTTCAACTTTCGCTTGAACACTTTGAGCCGTGGGAGCTAACTACCTCACAAAGCAGGCTGCCCCCACGGCAACAGCAACAACAGCAACGAGGACATCGATACAGTGACCCTATATACTGAGCACTCCTTACGTGTTAAGCACTACACCTATGTTACCGAATCCAAAGGCCAGGCGTTATTTCTCCCCATTTTACAGTGCAAGCAACTGAAACTGGAGTTCAGTGGTTTGTTCAGTGTCTCAGAGGTGGTGAGGGGCAGGGCCACCCTGGCTTGTCTGGCCATGTGCTTCCCCAGGGCCCTGAGCTGGTCCCTGGTGGTGGTGGTGGAGGCGGGGGTGGGCCTAACTCCCGGGGAGGAGGCCGAGGGGAGCCTGCCACATCCGCAGGCCCTGCCCAGGCTCCAGACTCTGCTCCGCCCAGCTCTCTGATCCTCCCCATAGAAGGTAAACCCAGGCAGGATCCCATGAGGCCTGGCCGGCCTGGTGTCTTGCTGGTTTCAGTTTCTGAAGAGCCCAGCCCTGAGCAAACACAGGCGGGGGAGGAGGGTTCTGGAAGCCTTCCCAACAGATAGCAGATTAACTCCCTGCTGCCTAGGAGACACCCACGGGGGAAGGGCTGGGTTACCAGCCTGCAGCCTCACAGCCCTCACAGGCGGGCAGGACGCCGCTGGCTTGCCGGGGCCACCTGAAGCCTGAGAAGGCGCACACCTACCTGCCAAGACGCCATGACTTCTGGGCAGCTCAAGGTTCCAGTTCAAGCCAGGCTCTCCCTGGGACCTCTGGGCTTGGGGAGAAAAGGCTGAGGGGCCTCCCCAACCCCACCCTCCAAATATGGACTCATCTTCCTGCCTCAGCGGGCCCCTTCCCTCCCTCACTAGGGCGTTCCTGTTCCAACGTGTTAGCAAACCCCTTCCAATGTTTGTTTTCTTTCTGAGAAAGAGGCTGAGGGACTTTGCCAAGACCAACATGAACTCAAAACACAGGGCATTCTCTGTCTGTCGGGCATTTTTCTGGACAGACAGACCTAGGTCTGAAAACTAGTCCTGCCACTTCCTAGCTGGTGACCTTTGTGTAAATTTCTTAATCTCTCTGAAAAAATGGGGATGATGATACTTATCTTTAAGGTATGTTTTGAGGAGTAGATTAGATAAATATAGATTATACATATTAAGTACTTAGTGCCCTCCATCAAAGGCAATTAACATTATCATTAATTATATTGTTATTACGAATGACTAATAACCCACTCAGGATTATTGCTAATGCTACTGCGAGCGTAAGTGTAAAAAAAAAAGACTCAATTAAAAATTTTTACTGAGGGAAATAGTTTTATAATGGGTAAATAAAGGAAGAAGAATAACACATGATTTCATTTAATGTTCAAATAGTTTCACAAGGCAGGGTTATTATCCCCATTCTACAGAAGAAGCAGTTGAGGTCTCTGGAGGTTAAGTAACTTGCCCATGTCGCACACCAAGTTAGTGGCTGGTGTCCTGGCCCTGGTGGTATCCGCTAAGACCCTCCGCTTCATACCTGCCTGCCTCAGCTGAGATGCTTCCATGTGCCAGGAATGCCTTCGCATCGCCCATGCCCTCATCAGCTTAGAGGACAACAAGCCAGCTCTGAAAACTGGCTAGAGGCCACCTCCTCCAGGCAGCTTTCCGAATTCTCTCTTTCCTCTCCTTGCCGAACTAAACCCTCCCTCTTTTGTTCTCCTTGTGCCCGAGACACATGACTAGACACTCTTGTGGCTTTGTGTCTCTTCTCCAGGGAATGTGTTCCCCTAAGGGAGACAGCACACATTTTTTTTTCACTTTGAGGGGGTCAGTATGTGGTTATAGTTAAGGAGCCAGGCGTTGAAGCAGGACTGCCCAGGCTCCCATCTTGGCTTTGCTGCTTGCTGGCTGTGAGGCTTGAATAAATGAATTTAACCTCTCTCATTTTCAATTCTTTCATCCATAAAATGGAGATTAACCATGAGATCAGCTGCATGAGGTTACTGGAAGAATTGAATGAGTTCGTATATGGAAGGAAGGCAGGATCGCTGAAGGTCCTGAGTTTTGCTTGCTAACAGAAAAGGAAACAAAAGAATGGTACTGAACGTGAGGGAAGCACGAGGCCTCGTCAAGAATCCATCTGTAACTTAAGGTGTGTAACTTAATTCCTCTCTCTGAATTTATTTCTCCCTCTGCAAAATGGGAAGTTTGGTTCCCACAGCTAGATGGTCTCTGATGGGTAATATTCAATGGTGTTGATGACCAGTTCTTTGCCTATAGGACTTCTGCTTGTGTCATGTTCCAGAGTAGAGGTCATACTCAGAAATAAATGACTGTTTCACCATTGGAAGCACAAAGCCCAACCAGTTGTAGATGACCCTGCGAACCACGACGATTGCCAGCTTTTACAGAATGCATACCAGCGCCTAACATTGGGTCAAGCGACATCATTATCTTGTTTGTTTGTTTGTTTGTTTGTTTGTTTTTCCCCTTGAGAACCCTATAAAGAAGGTGCTATTATGATCCCTATTTTACAGCTGAGATAACAGAGGCTCAGAGGTTGTAAGTAGTCGGATGCAGAGTAGAATCCTCATTTGTCAGACTCCAATTTCCTACTGCCTGAAAGAAACCTCTCCAGAGCAAGCCTGTTCAAATACCTCTGGGGTCAAGGAGACTTTCATCTTTTAAGCCAGTCCATTCATTAAGCATCCCAAGTAGCTGAAAAGTATACAGCTGCCATTTTTACATTAGCTTCATGACTTTGGACTTGGCGCCCAGGCAGACATGATTTGGGTGGAGGGTGGAGGGAATGAAGATTATAAATTCCCCCAAGGAAAGTCTTTGGGAGCAGTTTCCAAGAGGGTGGTCAGAAGACAGAAGGCCCCCACTCTCACCTCTCTGTGCCTGGCCAGCCCCCTCATCCATCCAGACTCCCATGTGGGCACAGAGCTAGGGAATGCTTAAAGATTCCAATCCATCCTCGGTTTGGGATTGGGCTAAACCCAAAGCATCTGAAATTTGTGTCTATAATCACTAGTCGATTGAGATACATTCCGTTGGGGTGGTGTTTGGAGTATAGTGAGTCAGGGAACACATTAAGGAAAAGTTTGGAGCAAATCAACACTGCAAACCTGAAGGGAGAAATTGGCTCCAGGACCACTGACTCTCCCTGGCTTTGTTTGGTTTTCTCTCTTTCCAAAAGCAAATATCCTGCTTGAACAGCTCCAGAGACTCATCAATTCCAACAGGATGAAGTCTAAACTCCTTGGGGTGGCATTCAAGGGCCTTCATTATCTAGTCTCAACTCCCCATTTAAAAATTTTTTTAATGTTTATTTATTTTTGAGAAAGACAAAGAGACAGAGTGCAAGCTGGGAAGGGGCAGAGAGAGGGAGACACAGAATCTGAAGCAAGCTCCAGGCTCTGAGCTGTCAGCAAAGAGCCCGATGCGGGGCTCAAACTCATGAACCATGAGATCATAACCTGAGCTGAAGTCAGATGCTTAACCGACTGAGCCACCCAGGCACCCCTCAACTCTCCTCCCACCATATTCCCAAGCTCATTTCCAGCCAGAGAATTCCATACAATTCCCTCCATGGTTTTTCCTGCCCCTGTGCCTTTGCACATGCTGTGCTTTCTGCCTCATGCACAAGCAGATGTCACATCTTGATGGCACCAGTCTTATTTTAAAATGTTTTGTATTTCCTCTTCTACCCCCAAGACTTTTCCAAATAGTCTCTGCAAGGAGAAAATCATCATAACCTCTTTGGAATTATAACTAAACACACAAATAAATCAAGGAATATCAACTGGAAACATTGAGAGTTAGGGCTCTGAGTTGGTCCCCAAAGCAGTGTGGAAAACCCCAAACTCCTAAGGCTGAACATCAATGTGGTTTGGAAAGTCTCATGTCACTATGAAACTAAGTTAAGGATGATACAAGAATGTGCTTTTTTAGTTTGAACGATTTGTTTGCTGTGTTGACGTTATGCTAGATTCCAACAACAGGACTGAAAGGCATTGTTAAGGGAACCTCTACAAGTTGTTCAGGAAGTTAGCCAGGGTGGGGAAGCCTTCCCTGGAGCATTCTGAACATGCCATTTCCATCACTGGTTTCAATGTGTAAAGAATGAGATTCAGGAGTGCCTGGGTGGCTCAGTCAGTTGGTAAGCATCCGACTCTTGACTTTGGCTCAGGTCATGATCTCATGGTTTGTGAGACTGAGCCCTGAACCCCATGTCCAGCTCTGTGCTGACAGCATGGAGACTGCTTGGTATTCTCTGTCTCCTCTTTGTCTGCTCGTCTCCTGCTTGCTCTCTCTCTCTCTCTCTCTCTCTCTCTCTAAACATAAATAAATAAACTTAAAAGAAAATGAGATTCAGAGCCCCGTTTCTCACAACGAAATGTTAGCATGAAGTGAGGTGACCATGTGATCTCGTTTGCCCAGGAAATTCTGGTGTTCACCCAGTATTCTGACATAATTATCAGTACTTCCCCTTTCGTTATCAAGTACCCCAGCATGGAAGATAAATCCTATGCCATTCTAGAACCAGATAATCACCCTAGGGCTAGTGGTTGCTTTTCTAAGTCTTTGCCATCTGTTGGACTCAGCCTTTGTCCCCTGCTCTGTGACAGAATTCATAGCTCCCTTTGTGTGAGCTCAGGGCACTGCGTACTTAACTCCATTCACTTCTTCTACTAGGCATTGGGCCTCCTCACCAGGGATCGCACTGCATTCTGGGTATTGCCTCACACCAGACCTGGACATGGTGAGTTCTTAATAAAAGATTGTGGAGTGAATTATTTTGGGGGAAAAAAAATATTCCCTAGTATGTTTTTGTTTTGCTCTATTTTATTTGCAGTCCTCAAAAGAATAAAAAAGTCTTCATAAGAACTTTGTATGTCTTTAGATCTAAGCACTGAAAAGTACAATATGAAATACAAACCTCTTCAAAAGAAAAGTCAAGAAATGTTTAGGAAGTGACAGGAAAGACCCAAACATGACTTTTTATTGCTATTGTTAAAGCTGGAGCCAGCCTCTCTGATAGTCCTTTAAGTTCAGAATTTGAAGAGTGATTCCATTTGCACTAAAAAGAATCAGATTTATTTTTACTTGTCTGTATCCTTTCTTAAACAATTGCATATTACCTTTTTTTTAAATATGTTTTTTCTTTAGTAAGTATATATTACTTTTTGACAGGAAAAGTTTCTAGTGGGAAAGATACAAATGTTGAAATAAAAATAACAGTTTTTCAAAAGCTTTGACAAATCATTTCTGCAAACCCTTTTTTTAAAGTTTATTTATTTATTTTTGAGAGAGAGAGTGAGTGCACAAGTGAGGGAGGGGCAGAGAGAGAAAGAGAGAGAGAGAATCCCAAGCAAGCTCCACGCTGTCAGCACAGAGCCTGACACAGGGATCGAACCCATGAACCATGAGATCATGAACTGAACCTAAATCAAGACTTGGACACTTAACCAACTGAGCCACCCAGGCATCCCTAGGCAAACCCTTTTATATTCCAGAGTCAGGGGTGAGTGAAAACGAAGAAACTAACAAACAGAGGCCGGAAGAATTTAAGCGATCGATCGGGGGAAAGCCTTGCCACTAGTAAGTGGCAATGTCAGTATCTGGACCCAGTTCTCTGACCCCGTGTCTCTTGATCCTTGCACAATGCCTCTCTGATTCTTTTGGACTGATGAAGGGCCTTTGAGCAGGGACACTCTTGTCTTGTCCTACCTGGAGTTAGAATGTGAGCCTCATGCCCCAATTAGACTCGCTTAGATGAAGTTAAACTCTGCACGGCCCCAGTGTAAAGGAGTCACAGAGAAAAACTGTGTGTGAATAGGGTTAGTATCACAGGCTTTGGAGTCAGGCAAGCTGGACTTCAGATCTCAAGGCCTCACTCGCTGTGTGACCTCGGTCATGTTGCTTCACTTCTCCGCGGCTGAGTTTCCCCATCTTTCCACAGGGGACAGGCAGCATGTTTCTTGTAGGAATTGAGGAGGTTTAAATGAAATGATGTTTGTAAGGCACTTACCATGTTCTGGAAGTAGTAAAAGTTGATTAATTATAGGCATTCTTATAATTACCATTACTGCTCTACTAGCTACCTTGTACTGAAGGAAAACTTATCAATTCCAAACAGGAACTATTGCAGACGGTTCTTTCTGCTTCTCCTGCTCAGACGCCAGCCCCACAAGCAGCTCGACTTCAGCTTGTGTCTGAGGAGGTGTGGTGACTGAACTTGGAGTCATACGTAGAGGAGCCCGTGTGACTTGTTCGCTTGTCGCCAGGCATTTTCCTATGTTCCTAGATTCCTTGACATTGCTTTTTTTTTTTTTTTTTTTTTGGCCTGGGCTTTGCCAAACTTCCTGGTTTGAGTCATCCTTCCTAGCAGTTTGCGAGACTATGTCCTGAAGCTGGAGATAATAAAACATGTCCTGATGTGTCAAAAAAAGGGAAAAAGATGGCTCCCATATTCACTCACTTAAAATACCGGCTACCAGTTCTTCATTTTTAAATCTGACGGTGGGGATGCCTGGGTGGTGGCTCAGGCAATTAAGTGTCCGACTTCAGCTCAGGTCTTGATCTCACAGTTCATGAGTTCAAGTCCTGCATGGGGCTCTGAGCTGACAGTGCTTGGGATTCTCTCTCTCTCTCCCTCTTTCTCTGCCCCTCCCCTACTCACTCTCTCTCTCTCAAAATAAATAAAACTTAAGAGAAAGATTAGAAAAATAAATCTTATGGTGACTTTTTCTTTTCTTTTTTTTTTTTTCTTTTAACCTCCACACAGACCTCTATCATTGAAGAGAAAAGCAACCATGATATCCTGGCATCTACAAAAGACGTCCATTCATGCAAACATTCCCCACCTCATCTGATACGTATTATGAAGTGCTATGCATTAGATCCTGTGCTCGGCACAGACATGCACGTTCTTATAAACTGTCCGTGGAATCTGAGTTCAAACCTCAGCCTCTTTCAGTCCTATTGATTTGATCTTGTGTGTGTTAGCCTCTGTTCCTCAGATCCAGCTCCTTCTTTCTAATTCCCTATCTCAGCCATGACATCACCATCATCTTCCTGTCCCCGTTCAGAACCCTAGAAATGATTTTATTCTCCTCACTAACCCTCTCTGTAATGTCCAATCAACCCCCAGTGATGTGTGATTTAACTCCTACATATCTCTTTGTCATTAGCCTCACTCTAATCCGTTCCACAGGTATTCTTTGAGGAGTCTATGTCCCAGGCTCTCTGCTGGACATGAGGTTACCTGTCCCCAACGAGTTCTCAGACTGGTCCGGTACACCCACAAACACACAATTCCCCTACAGCGAATGGGTGTGATGACACTATAACCCCACTTTTAACTGCACACTTAATCATTGCCAAACACTGTTCTATGCACTTTAAATGCATTGAATAATTTAATCACAATAACCCTCAGAGGTAGGTAACATTATTTTATTTATTTATTTATTTAATTATTTATTTATTTATTTATTTATTTATGTTTTATATCAGAGAAAGAGAGAGAATGCGCCAGCTGGGGAGGCGGTGTGGAGAGACTTTCAAGCAGACTCCAGCCTGATGCAGGGGTCAATCCCACGATCCTGGGATCATGACCTAAGCCCAAATGAAGAGTCAGATGCTCAACCAACTGAGCCACCCAGATGGCCCTTATTATCTTTACTTCACAGATAAGGAAACTGAGGCAACAGAGAGAATAAGCAACTTGCCCAAGGTCACATAGCTAGTTAGCAGTGGAGGCACCATGCAGTGTCTCACAAGCTGACTTCAAAGCCATTGCTGTTAACTGCCACTGAACTCTTCTTCTGTTTGAGGGAACGGGAGAGAGTTTTCAGGGTGCCTTAAGGAAAGCTTCTAGCTGGACTGAAGCGCCTTCTCTGAGCTGTTGTCTATGCTGAAGCTTCCATGTGAGCGGGGGCTCGCCAGAGCAATTCTCCACGTTCCACAGCTACCACAGGCCCTCACCTTGACCAGCCTCTTCACTGGTCCCCTCCCTGTTAGTCCTTTCTCCCCACCTGTACCACAGTGAGCTTTCTAACCACATTTGACCATCTTACTACTCTTCTGCCTACGTTTCCAGGGGCACCTGGGTGGCTCAGTCGGTTAGGCATTCGACTTCAACTCAGGTCATAATCTCACCATTCCCGAGTTCGAGCCCCACCTCGGGCTCTGTGCTGACAGCTCAGAGCCTGGAGGCTGTTTCAGATTCTGTGTCTCCCTCTCTATCTCTCCCCCTCCCCTACTTGTACTCTGTCTCTGTCTCTCTCTCAAAAATAAATAAACATGAACAAAAATTAAAATGTGTTTCCACCATCTGCAGGAGGAAGTCTAAACTCCTCTGCAGGAACACTGCCTAGCTTTCAGCTTTGTTCCCAGCCCTCCCTGGCCTTGGCCACATGGAATCATTGGTGGTCCTCTGAAAGAGACATGCTCACTTCTGCCTCTGTCGGTGGCAAATCCCACTCCCTGACCTATGGCTCCTTCCACACTCAGCCCCTTGTGGGGATGCCTTCCTAGATCCCACAGGCAAAGTGAAGCACTGTCAATGATACGCTCATCACCCCCCAATACTCTTAATTTTAGCTTCTCCCACTGAATTGGAGCAGTTGACTTTGGAATCTGTTTCTTTCATTACACAGTGAGCCCCTTGAAGAGCATTCCCCAACTCCTAACCCAATCTGGGACCCAATGTACTTTTAGAATGAATGAGTGAATAGAGAAATGAATGAATGAGTATTGAGAACAAAGACCACTTTCACGCCTTTTTATCTGTTGCAACTTATCATACAGTGCTGCAGACTGGACACATGTAAATATTGATTCTCCTCTTCCACATCTATGGGGCACAATAGAACTATTGATTTGACTATTGATCATGCCCACAATAGAACTATGAAAAGGTAAATGCCATCCATGATGTCAAATACATATCGTGAGAAAAGCGCTGGACAAGTGTTGTGATCTGGGATTGACGTCTAGGCCCTATCACTGATTAACTGTGTGGCTTTGGGCAAAACATTAACCTCTCTGAGCCTCCATTTTCTCAGCTATAATAGCGCTATGAAAAGCCCAAGCGGGCATGGGTACTGAAGAACTTGGTAAAGTGCTAGACAAGCCAGTGAGTGTCAATGGCTTGATTCCACGAGCTGATCTCCCAACATCAGTTCAAGTTGGGTTTACTCAGTGCTACTAGAGGCCATGGGGCAAGCCTTTCCCACTCTTTCTCCTCTTCTTGGTCTGAGTCCAGGAAGATTTCCATCTGTACCTTGTCTGCAAGCCAGACTCTGAACCTAGAGTTTGGAAAAACAGGCAAATTATATTCGTCCAGGTGTATCCTGTCTATATACTGAGCTGTGAGGCCAAGTTTGTTCTCAGAATAAAGTGAGCGCACACATGTGTGTGTGAATGTGTGTGCACACACTTTCATTAGCAGGGCAGAGCTCAGGATAATAAAGGCAGCCGTAGAGTAGGGGTGAGAGAGCATGCTCTGGACTTGGCCGCAGAATATTTGAGTCTTAATTCTACCACAGTCACTTACACACCGGGTGACTTTAGTGTATTCTTAACCTCTTACAGTCTCCCCTCATCTCTAATGAGGGTGATGCATTTGCCACAGGTTCGTGGTCAAGATGAAATGAAATAAGGCACGTAAGGCAGCTGGCACAGAACCTGCTGTGTGCTGTGCACTACATGGATGTTTTCTTGCTGATTTTTCTTGCTGTTGCTGCTACTAATAGCCTGCATTTTCTAAGTTTTTATATGCATTGTATATGTATCGGGCTTTATGCTAAGCATCTCGCGTGTATTCTATGGCTCAAGACTCATCACAACCTTGATAGATATTATCCCATCTTAAAAACTAGAGAATGGAGGCTCTGACAGCTTAAGCCGCTGTCTTAAGGTCACAGTAGAGTGATTACCGAGGCTGGGGACTTCTGCGGCAAATACGTCTATTTAAGTGAACGTTTCCTCCCTTATTCTACCAGGAAATTATACTAAAGACATAAGAAGTGGGAGGAAAAGCTGAAGACTCAAGTAATAGAAATATATGGTTAATTGCTTAAGTACCCATGCAAACAAACACACTAAGCAAGATAATGTTGTGGACTGACACTTGTTTTTTTTTTTTTTTTTAACATTTATTTATTATTATTGAGAGACAGAGCACAAGCACGGGAGAGGCAGAGAGAGGAGGAAACACAGAATCCGAAACAGGCTCCAGGCTCGGAGCTGTCAGCACAGAGCCGACGCGGGGCTCGAACTCACAAACCGCGAGATCATGACCTGTGCTGAAGTTGGCCGCTTAACCGACTGAGCCACCCAGGCTCACCCTTCACTTGTTTGTCAAGTAGAAGAGGGAGAGGCAGACAAGCACACTGATTGTGTCATGGCCTAGAGTAATGAACTCATTAATAGATACTATCCGAAGAGTAGAGAGAACAAAAGGTGTTGTATAAAGACATCATTAAAATAGTAACCACTGCAACAGAAATAGAAACCATCCTAAGTATCAGAAAAGCTGCACATAAAAACAACAAATCAAAACAGTTTATTTAGAGAATTGCAGAAATAAATTAATAAAAAGTAAGTAAATAAAAGCCAGCTAGCTTGACTTCTGAATTCAACCACAGTTGGTAAGAAGGACTGGATTTCCTCTTCCACCTGAAACAACCGAAAAAAACAGACAAAATACATAAAATAGTGGTTTTCAAAACACTAGACCTCGGGAAATGAAGGTCAGCAATCCCTGAAAGACAGGAAACGAATGAGGGGAACCCTGCAACTGCGCCTGCAACTCGAGGGGGTTTCTAGGCTGTGGCATGAGGGTGGGACCCAGGCAGAGTCTAGAAGACCATCCAAGTTGAGGAGATGAAGCTAAGAGTTCAGAGAGACAAGTGTAGATGGAATGAGTAGGCCGGAGCACTGGACAGGAGAGAGCCACGTGGAAACAGGCCTCTGATGATCTACACAGGATCTGGGTCAGTACACCCCCGTGAGGATGCTCTCTGAGACTGGGGAAAGAATCCTCCAAAAAAGCGAGAGGGAACAATACCCAATACTTGCACTCGTGAGTAACTCATGGGTCAAAGAAGAAACTAAAGGGAAGTTGTAAAGTATTTTGAACTAAATGAAAATGAAAATGGTATATATTAAAATCTGTAGAATGCTTCTGATGCAGAACATACAGGGAAATTGATGCTTACAGTAGTAAAGAAAGATCTTAAGTCAATTACTGTTGCTTCTATCTTAAGAAACTAGAAACAGAAGAGCAAATCAAACCCAAAATGAGAAGAAGAAAGGAAATGGTAAGGATCAGAGCAGCAATCAGTGGAACAGAAAAGAGAAAAACAATGAAGAAAATCAAGAAAGCCAAAAGCTGGTTCTTTGAGGAAATAAAATCAATAAACCTTCAGCTAGACTGATCCAAGAAAAAAAAAGACACAAATGTTCAATATCAGAAATAAGAAAGGTGACATCACTACAGATATTAAAAGGAATATTGGGGAAGATTTTTGTTAAATGTTAGCTTTTTTTCAGAGAGAGCATGAGCAGAGGATATGAAGTGGGCTCTGTGCTGATAGCAGAGAGCACGATGCGGGGCTTGAACTCACGAACTGTGAGCCGAAGTTGGATGCTCAACCGAGCCACCCAGGGAATATCGTAAGTAAACTCTGTGCCAATAAAGGTGACAACTTAGATGAAATGGACATATCCCTTGAAAGACACAAACTACTAAGGCTCACTGGAGAAGAAACAGATAACCTGAATTGCCCTATAACAAGGAAGTTGAATTTGTAGTTGAAAACCTATGCACAAATATAATTTTAGGCCCAATTTGTTTCACGAGATGAAATCTACCAAGCACATGGGATGAGATACCAATTTAACACAAATTATTCCAGAAAATTGAAAAGAAGGGAATACTTTCCAACTCAATTTATGATGCCAGAATTAACGTGATACTAAAACCAAAGATCAAACAAAAACTACAGCCCAATTTCCCTCATGAACATAGGTGCAAAAATGTTGAACAAAATTTTAGCAATTGAATCCAACAATATATACAAATAATGATACCTATGACGAAATGGAGTTTATCACAGGAATAAAAAATTGATCTCATGGTTCGTGAGTTTGAGCCCAGTGTCAGGCTTTGCACTGACAGTGCAGGGCCTGCTTGGAATTCTCTCTCTCTCTCCCTCTCTCTCATTTCCTGCTCATGCATGGACTCTCTCTCTCTCCTCTCTCTCTCTCAATAAATAAATAAATAAACTTTAAAAAAACTAAAAAAATATTTTAAATTAATTAAAACAAATACAATTAAAATTTTAATTCCTCAGTTTCAGTAGCCACATTTCAAGGGTGCAATAGGCACATGGGGCTGAGACTCACACAGTGAGGAGTAAGTGGAAGGGGGATGAACAGGTAGGTGCAAAGTGGGGTGAGTTGGTAGAGCGTGAAGGACCACAGGGGCCGTAAGGAATGCGGAGTCACCTGATCAGATTTCCAAATTAGCAGGATTGCTTTGGCTGCAAGTTAGAGAAATGGATGGGAGGAAGTGAAGGAGGCAGAAGACCAGGCAAAAAAATATCGAATAGGAAGATGGTGGCTGGCCTGCAGCCATCTGCAGAAACCCTTTCCCAATGTGCACATGGCAAACCGCCCTTCTAGAACTGGGTTCAGCTCCAGAGGGCACTTCCAGAAAGCCTAGAGCAACTTTGAGGCTCTTGAACCAAGCGTGAGCGCAAGATAGTGTAGGCATTCAAGACCAAGTGAAGGGATGACCCCAAACACCTGGGCTATTCAGCTTAGAGACTCAGAAACCAGAAATCATGGCAGCCGCCCTCACTCTGAGGGAGGGAGCTGCCTGGTCACAGAGGCGACGCCGTCCCTGGAGAAGCCCGCAGCTTCCAAGGCCAAGGAGTGGAGGCTGAAGTTCTCTGGGCTTTCCCAAGGAGTTAGCAAGATTTATTTATTTTGAAGAAGCACAGACTGCCACCACCCCTCCCCTCATTCTTTTTATAAAGGCATCAATCCTTTGAGTCACTTGGGAATAAAACTGTTTTGGTCGAGAAAATTTCTGTAGGCGCCAGAGTAGGAGTCGGGGCGGCTGCTGTCAGGGAACGGGAGAACATATGGTGGTCTGTTATGAATGCGATCTGTTTTTTGCGTTGTTGTTAAACTTCCCCTCGTTAGCACTGGGCCTGTTATGTAAGAGTTTGAGGGTCCATATGGTTTGTTGCGTAAGACGCCAAGGAGGAACGTGGTTTTCTGTTGCTCTGCTGCTTGTCCCATTGTAAGTTTGGGGAACATGTGGCCATGGCGTCACGCTTGAGTAATGGAGTCAAGTGGTCCTGGATTTGAATATCAGTCCTACCACCAGTTAGCTGTGGGATCTTGGGCAAGTGACCTCACCTCTCTGAGATTTAAAATCTCCAAGACTTGATTTCCTTTGATGTAAAATGGAGGAAAACAGTTACCAACCGACATACTGAGTTTTCAAAGTTTTCAGAATTGCATGCTTTAGAAGTATTATTTCCTTGGGGTGTGGCTCAGTCGGTTAAGTGTCCGACTTTTGGTTTTGGCTCAGCTCTCACAGCTCATGAGTTCGAGCCCTGCATCAGGCTCTGCATTGGCAGTACAGAGCCTGCTTGGGATTCTCCCTCTCTCTCCCTCTCTCTCTCTGTCCCTCCCTTGCTCATGTGCTCTGTCTGTCTCTCTCTCTCATGATAAATAAAGTTTAAAAAAAGTTAAAAAAAGAAGTATTATTTATTTTAAACCTCATAGAAACTCCTGGAAGTAGCTATTATTATATTATAAATCTTATCTATTATGTATCTTATACATTTTCTAATTACAACCAACCTATAGGAGTTCATACCGGAAGGGGTCTCAGGTATGTCCTGGCTCAGTAGAAACCAAGTTCGTGATCATTTGGTGATATTGTATAAGGTTGAAAGTGGGTCGTGGGGACTTGAATGCTATCGTGGACCAAACTGATCTTCCCATACCTTACAGTTGGGGAAACTGAGGCCCTGGCAAGGAAAAGTGGCTTGTTTAAAGTCAAATAATAAATGGAAGCAGCATTCGATTCCTAGGCATTCTGATTCAGAGTCCTGAGTTGTTGCCCTAATTTTCTGACCTAAAGGTTTAAGACAAAGCTTCTCCAAAAGAACAGAAAAGGCAAAGAGAACCTAACATTTACAGAGCAGCACCCTTGGGCTGCATACTCTCTGCAAAACACTTTACAAACATTTTCTTTCATCCTCACAATGGCCCTACAGAGTGGGCAATGTTAGCCCCATGTTACAGAAGAGGAAACAGAATCTCAGAGCCATCATATAATTTCCCTAAGATCCCAGAGTCGGAGAGGGTGATTTGAACCCACACTCCAGGGCTAAATAGTCATCCGCTCAGATGCGAGAGTTAAGCATCCCTGCTCTCCCACCCACAGAACAAGCTGAGAAGCCTTGGGCAAGAGGCTTGGACGCTCTGGGCTTTAGTTTTCTCATCCTTAAACAAGAACAATCGACATACATTCCTCAAAGAACACTGTGAGCTTTAAGTAAGTTCAAGTATGTGAAATGATGAATACGGAGCCTGGCGCAGAGTGAGTGCTCGCTGGATGTTAGCTAAAAACAAACAAAGCCAGCGCGCGCAGCCTCCCGCCAGTCCCCGGAGAAGGCAGAGGAGATGGTGTGGCCCACGCAGAGCCCAGGGAGGCTGCAGCCAGACCCGGCCTCCCGGAGCCTCCCGCCTTGGCGCTGCGTCTGGCACCCGGCCCGGGACTGAGGAGTCCCCATTCCTCCCTCCTGTCAAGTCAGCAGAACAAGCTGTTTCAAGGGAAGGTGGTTCCCCTTGAGAAAATGTTCTCACACGCCCTAGAGGCTGTTGCCCTGCACGTCTCAGCGATCAGCCTGGACAGGGCCAGGGCCCCACCCTGAACAACCATTCTTTGCAAAGTCTGGATCCTGCCGAGCCATAAAAGGTAGTGTGTGGTCTGAACGGCTGTTGTCTTCTGACGCGGCCCCCTTTGGCTGCGCGATTGCTCTTATCCAGCTTTATCGCCCCTGTGCCTCAGTTTCACGCCCTTGAATATGGGCCGGTCTTGTCCGGTTGACTATTTGGAAGGGACGTTGGGAGAGGCCATCGGAGACACTGCCTCCCCTACCTCATTTCTCATGTCTTCCTCAAGAGTCTGCAGTCTGACCTCTGTCTCCCCCACCCCCACCGCAATTGCCCTGGTCAAGATCGCTATCTTAACAGCACTTCTCGGCAGCAGTGGGGACACGCCCTCCTTGCCCGATCCTCCCCACCTTGTTTTTTTTTAGTTTTCCCCCTGTCTTTTTGGCCACCTCTTCTTTTTTTTTTTTTTTTTTTTTTAATTTTTTTTCAACGTTTTTATTTATTTTTGGGACAGCGAGAGACAGAGCGTGAACGGGGGAGGGGCAGAGAGAGAGGGAGACACAGAATCGGAAACAGGCTCCAGGCTCCGAGCCATCAGCCCAGAGCCCGACGCGGGGCTCGAACTCCCGGACCGCGAGATCGTGACCTGGCTGAAGTCGGACGCTTAACCGACTGCGCCACCCAGGCGCCCCATTGGCCACCTCTTCTTATTCTCCTCTGAGGGGTCCTTCCTCTGCTGCTCCAGGATTTAGCCCGCGACCTCCCTTCTCCTCACGCCCCACACTCTCAGGGGCCTGGATCCCTGGCTTTAGGTACAATGTCCACATTCAGGACTCAGAGCCCTGCCTATCCCAGAGCCCCCTCCTGCATCCAGACCGTGTCTCCAGCTCCCCTCTGGACCTCTGTCCCTGGCTGTCTGAGAGTCCCCCAAACTCAACCTGCCCCGAGCCGTGCTGGTGTGGTCCTCATCCTCCCCGCCTCACAGAACTGCACACCTATCCATTTAACAAATGTGCAGTGGCACCTGCTGGGCGCCAGGTACTGTTCCCCTTGCGAAGGGGACAGCGGGGAACAGAACAAGGTCCCTGCTCTTGTTGCACGTGCATTCCATTTGCTAAGATGTCCAAGGGCCCGGCACTCCGCGCAACTCTCTTCTTCCTCACCCTACACGTGCAGTTGCACACTGAGTCTTGTCAATTCTGCTTCCATCATATCCCTTGAACTTGTCCCCCTCTTTCCAGCAGCTTTCAGGCAGCTGCTTCTGACCTGGTTGGCCTATGTCCAGTTTTGCCCCTTCTGATCCACTCCATTCTGCAGCCAGAACCACGTCTTTTAGAGACAGAGATCTGGTTATGCTGTTCCCTTTGCTTAAAGACTCCAATGGCTCCTTCCCATCACCTTAAGGGTGAAGTTCACTTAGCTGGCTAGACATGTAACAGTCAGTCAGGGGTCTGCAGGGGAAAGAGAACCTGCAGGGGATTAGGAGTCTGTCTATCTATCTATCAATCAATCAATCAATCTATCATCTATCTATCTACCAAGAGATTAATTTATTTCAAGGAATTGGCTTCTGTGACTGTGGGGTCTCACCTGAAAGCTGAAAACTCTTGGGCAGAAGCTGATATTGCAGTCCACGGGCAGAATTTCTTCCTCCTCAGGAAGACCCCAGTTTTGCTCTTAAGGGCCATCCATGGATTGGACACAACCTACCCAGATCACCGAGGATAATCTTTACTTGAAGTCAACCGACCGTAGATGTTAACTGTGTCCGTAAAACATCTTTACAGCAATACCTAGTTAGTGTTTGATTGAATAACTGAGAACAATAGCCCGGCCAAGTTGACACATAAAACTCACCATCACAGCGTGATACTTTTGGACCGACTCCACACTTGTCTCCTTCACCTCTTTTCTTCCCTGTCTCCCCACCCCACACTGTAGGCTCAGTCACCCCTTGTATTGTGCCAGCTGGCCTCCTGCCACCTGTCCTTGCACAGGCCTAGAGTCCTCCCCACCCCTTTCCTAGATAATTCCTATTTGTCTTTGAAACCACGCAGGTGCTGCGTCCTCAGGCAGCCTTGCTGCCCTCACCCTCGCCCAAGCCCTGGCACTCTGTAGCTGAGGACACTGCCTCTGAGTTCGCAAACCACTCCCGTTCCCGTGAGATGGAAACTTCCCACTGAACGTGTGATCTGCCTCCCTAGCCTGGTGACAGCTCCAGGACAAGAGCTGAGTAGCTGTCCCCTTCCATCTCGTCTCTCTTAAGTCCCCCAATCCCAATCAACAGTTATCGTATTTATTTATTTGCATGCAAGACCCCCTCCCCACCGGGCAAGTAGGAAATCATGACTGTCTTGTTCAGCACAGGACCCCTGGGACTTACCTGTACCTGGCACATAATAGATACTCAATAAATATTTACTGAGTGAGTGAATTGAAAAGTAAATACTTCAGTTCTAGGCACTACTGGTGGGGGGCAGGGCTGGAAATATAACCACCAAGGACAAGGGCTTGCTTTCATGGAGCTTATATTTATTCCAGGAAGGGGAGACAGACAGCAACTAAATAAACATGAGTAATCAGGATAGAGAAAATGAAAATACAACCCGACTGTGTAAATAAATGAGGGGATATAAGTGGCTGGAAAAAAATTTAAATTTATCTGGCTTCCTCAAGGGGAAGCACTACCTAGGGAGGGCGGGGGGACTCGTGGAATGAGCCCTGGATTTGGAGCAGGAATTAGAAAAGTCTGACTCCCTTCTTCTTTGCGGCTGATGCTAAATAGTCTAGCCCCTTAGTACTGAGGTTCCCACATTTGTGATAATGGGATTACAGCGACCACTTTATTTCTCTCACAGGGCTGTCCTATCACAGGAGACAGCAGATGTAAAGGAACTTAGTGAGTGTGGAGCTCTGTACAAATGTTAAGGGTCATGGTTGATCCTGTAATTGTTGCAAACAGGGCACTTTAGTTAATTGCATTGTTTAGCTGGAGAGAGAGGCAGAAAGGAATTTTGGCATGAGACAGACCTGGGTTTCAGTCCATTTCAGCTACTTAATGGTGAACAGTGTGACCTTGAACATGAATTATTTCACCTCTTTGGGCCTCACTTTCCTGATCTATTATAAAAAGTGGGGAGGACATTTGCACCCACCTCATAAGGTGATTTCCAGGTTTAAACAAGACAATCCCTTCCAAGTGCCTGGCATTGGCTTGAGCCTATACGAAGGGCTCAGTTAATATTAGCTATTAATAGTCATTCTGTCAATCATTGGTGTCTGTTCATAAATGGAGCCATTCATGGTTGAGTTTCTCAAGTCTCACATTTCTGCCAGGAAACTTCCCGAGTCTTTATGCACCAACACCTGTGATTATGCAAAACTTCATTTAAAGGCACAATGAGTGTTCATATCCAGAACATAAACAAGTGAAGAATTTGCCGTTCGATACCCTCCCTCCCAACTTTCCAAAAAAAAAAAAATTATTTTCTGGAACACAGAGAGAGATGCCCTCTTTATTTCTACAGAAAACAAGTGTTCCCGGTTTTATGATCATATAACCCTGGAACTGTTATGTTTTTTCATGTAATGCATTTACATTAGAGGCTCCATAAAGGAGTCCTTGTCAAGAGAAAACACAGCTGGTGCCCAATTACAGAGGTGACCGAGACTAATCGGCCAGCAGAGGTCTTAATTAAGCTGGACCCCAAACGACAGGAGACACGGCTGCTGGGGAACTGAGGGGGCCTCACACGCTGACCCAAAGGCAGTGAATGAGAAGGGCAGTTTTCTGCAGGGGGCAGAGAGGTGGTCATTTCAGGGACACCTGAGTTTAAGATTTAAAGGCTGGCTTTGCAGAAACAGATGCCCGATTTTGGCTCACTCCTTTCCACGAGAAGCGTCAAGCTGTTCAGCCTCTCTTCAGGTATCAGTTCCAGTATTATTTGTCATCCCTGGACCCTCGGAAGTTTCCAGAAGGGGAAGGGAGATTGTCAACTTCAAGCCGTCTGCACGGCTCTCCTGTCTCTCCCGTGCTCTCTGCTCCTCCCCTACTCACACTCTCTCTCTCAAAAATAAATAAATATTAACACCAACAACAAAATTTAAAGCCTGGCTGCTCTGTGTACCTGTCTCCAGACCTTAAGTGGAACCTGTATCCCTTGCTCTCTCTGTGGAGCTGGTTTGTTTTTCCATATCCCCCATACCTCAGGGGCAAGAAGCAGGATCAATTTCTTCTTTGTCCCCTAGTGCTACTTAAGCCATAATCCTCAGCCCTCTGTGACACACATGCACATACACGCACACCACACATGCACCTGCTGCCAGGCATCTGGTAGTCACATCTGGAAAAAGACACTACCTGCTATGCACGGGATAGTTGCTGTGTGTCTATTTGTGAGGCAGGATGAAGTGTGGTCTAGGGATCCACAGCTTGAGGATCACCTGGGGACTTCACAGAAATGCAAATTCTCGGGCCACCCCAAGCCTCTAGGCTGTAAGAACCCTTCCCCCCCACCAAGTGATTCTGAGGCTCATCCATGTTGGAGAACCACTGGTGTAGCATTCAAGTGCACGGGCTCTATAGCCAGTTGGCCTGAGTTCAAATCCCAGTTCCGACCCACCCTAGTGTGCTACCTCAGCCAAGTGCTGTGCTAGGTGATTCTTTTCCTCATCTGTGAGGTGAGAATAAAAATGATCCCTCCCTATAGGGCGTCCCAAGAGGACTGAAGCAGCTGTACATCTAAAATGTTTAGAACAGGGCCTAGCATACAACAAGCTCTCATGAACTGCGAACGGTTATTATGATTATCAGTGAGTGGAAATTTTAATAGACCCCCCCTGGTCCTTGTTGTTTGCATCTGGTTGTGTTCACCGAGGACTTTTCGGTGACTCTTCTACATTGAGGGCTTCTCCGGCTTTCCAGGACAGAGGGGAGCGGGCTTCCACAAGCACCTTTCTTAGAGGTCTTTCTTATACTTTACATTTCCATGTTTGACCGTTAAAAAGCAATTTCCAAACCTCATGTCCTGGTGAAATTTACAACCCGGGAAAGCTGCAATATGCTTAACCTGTGGCCTCTTATAGCCTTCCATGGATCCCCAGTGTCCCCAGGGAAGGGAAGCTGGCTCCATCTGTCAGGACCTTTGACCTCAGGTCCAGGGGCCCCCATCCTCGCTCCATTCCAGCCACCCACACTCAAAGCCACACCTGCTCTTATCTTGGCTGGCTACTGCCCCACCCCTGCAATCTCACCTCGCAGGGTTCCACTCTCCAACCCCTCCCTCTCATCATTCCAGAACTCTCCCCATACTGGCTCTTTGATCTTCTCCCGAGTGCCAGGCTCTCGACCCTCCCTCCTTTCCTTCGCATCCTTTCAGACCTTCCTGGCTTCTCATTCTTGCCATGCCTCTTCTCCAGCCTCGTTGATGGGTGGACAGAGAGCATGAGCAAGAAATAAGCTTTTCTGTTTATAAACCACTTAGAATTTAGTTTTAGTTTTTGTGTGTGGTTTTTTTTTTTTAATTTTTTTTCAACGTTTTTTATTTATTTTTGGGACAGAGAGAGACAGAGCATGAACGGGGAAGGGGCAGAGAGAGAGGGAGACACAGAATCGGAAACAGGCTCCAGGCTCCGAGCCATCAGCCCAGAGCCTGACACGGGGCTCGAACTCACGGACCGCGAGATCGTGACCTGGATGAAGTCGGACGCTTAACCGACTGGGCCACCCAGGTGCCCCATGTGTTTTTTTTTTTTTTAATTCCTGCAACATGACGAGTCTCATCCTTACTGAGGCACCTGCCCCCTAGGTGGATGTAAAGATCCAAGGAGATCGTGTGAGTAGCACACCAGGCCCAGTGTCTGCCCTGTAATGATTGCTCCAGAAATATAGCTATTACTCTTATCACCCAAACCATAGGGCCCATGGCACTACCTCATGATGTGTCTGCAAATCCTTAATCTAACTGATGCACAATAGTGATTCTAAATTTCCTCTTTGTCTTCTCACCAAACCCTCAGCCTTCGTAGGGAAAACGGAAGCAGTCAGGGGGGAGCTTTTTCAATAACTTTTCTCTAAATCGGCAGGTTTCAATCTCTCTCCTCTTTTAGAGGCAACTGGGTTCTGGGATTCTGCTCCTGGCCACAGAAATTGGAGGGCAGAAGGCTTCTAAGACCGGGAAAGGTTGAACATTCATCCATCCCTCCCTCCCTCCATCCATCCGTCTGTCCATCATAAATACGTAGCAGGGCCTGGAGCTCAGAGAAATGTGATTTGAAGACGAAGAGAAGACTGGGACCTAAAGGGGTAAGCAGACCTCTTTTGTTTCCAAATAGGCACCCCCTGTGCCGTCTCTTGCCCACCTACCCAGGCACATTGGGTGGTCAAAGCTGGGCGGTGGGACTGGACTGAAGGTCACAAACCAGGCATCCGTCGCCACCTGGGTCTATGGAGGAAAGAATGAGAGGGCCAGTGAGGAGCCTGTGAGGAATTCCTGAGGAAGGAGGTAAAATGGGGGCACCCCTCTGAACCTCTGTCATTCTCCTGGGCTACATGAGCAATTAACACACAAAGAAAAGCCTGTGCACTTCCCCCACCTCCACACAGGCATCCCTGGACCCCCAGACAGACAGACAGACAGACGGTGATGTTTCTCCTTTCCAGACAGCATCCTCAGCAGCTGCCGCTGACTCAGCCTCCCCACCTCCATATGGGTGGGGTAGGCGGGCAGCCCGGTCCCCGGGATTGACATTGTACGTGGCACAAAGAGTAAAGTCGCAGACACCCGCAGACAGGGAGACCTTTGATTTTTCCCCATGCCCGAGGACATGTGCAACTCTCTCTCCTTCACCTGTCACTCAGCCCCACCATCCAGCTCAACCCAAACAACCACCAGCCCCCTCCGCAGGAGACTGGGATGGAAAGGCCTCGGAGGCTCTACAGGTCCCAGCGGAAAGGGCCTTAGGGATTGGTCAGCATTCCCCTTGAGGAGAAAAGGGTCACCCTCCTTTTCTGGGGAGACCTGGGAGTCCTGGCTGCAGCACCTGCTGAGCTGGAAGAACCCAGAATCTCCTCTCCAGGGTGACTTACCTGTCAGGTAGGCACAGCACCTGAGGCTCCCCATACTTCAGGTCAAAGAAAATGTTTTAGTATATAATATTTGCCTTTAAACCCACGCCATTGCAAAGTGTAATTAGACACATGTATGTGTATGTGTACGTGTGTATTTATATTATTGATATTTATTTATATTTATATTTGGAGAAAGGGGCCTGCAAAGCCACAAGAGCCTAGAGCCCACACAAGTCCCAGGGCAGCCCTACCTGCATCACTCTAGGTCTGTTTCCTCCTCCGTAAATTGCAGGTCACAAGAGCGTCCACACCGTGCCCCGCCACAGTCTGAGCTATCGCTCACCTCTCCACTTGCAGGCTCCAAACTCCCTAATGTTTCATTAAGGCCTTTCACTGTTTATCACTCCGCGCTCCCACTGCCCTCCCCCAAACGCAACTCTCACGCCAGAAGCCCCGTGCCTGGCGCGGACTGTTTCTGGAACGAACTGAGCCTCCGGTTCCAGCATGGCGGTGTATCCTCAGGGCCCCCTTTCTTCAAAAGTAGCCCCTCCTCTCTGCCCGATGGCCTCCTGCCCGCAGCATCACTGCCTAATTTGTGGGGTCCCTTGTTCAAAAATTGTTCAGAACCTCCAGACGGCAAGGCAGAGCTCGAAACCAAGTTCTGGGTTCTTCTGAGCACGGGGCTAGGTGTGAGTTCACGGGCCGCACGCCCGTGAAGCCGGGTCTGCCTCCCCTTCTGAGGTCCTCTCCAGTATCACGTACCTCTGGGAGCTGTCCTTGCCCCCACAGGCACATGAGGGCAAGTCACTAAATGAAGCACTTCTTATGTTCCATGCACTGTACCAAGCACTTTATAGCCAGGGTCTCAACCCTCACAACTGCCCCGTGAAGTAGGGAGGACTTTGGTCCCCATTCTGCAGATGGGGCAACAGAGTGTCAGTAAGCAGGTGGCTGAGCTGGCATTTAAACCAAGGGCTGCTTGATTGAGTCCAGAGCTCACACTCTCACCTGCTGGACTCTACAGGCCGTTCTAACCCCATGGCCTTTAGATCCTACCTCTGCCTTCTAATTTCTGAAAGCCCCAGGCCCTGGCCCTGCTCCCTCAGTCCATGGGCACCCATCCTCCCAGCACTTCTGGCCCCCATACATCCCACGACGCTAATGTCCTTCTTCCCAGTCCAGACTAGCATCCAGCTTCCCAGGAGATGGACACATGGGAATTATCAGTCAGGCTTCCCATATTGCTTGTGACCCCAAGTCTAGGCCATTTGGTCTCTGTATAGTCTCACGAGTCCTGTGCCTCACCCCCAGTGCCAGTGTTGGTTCAGACCCTCCTTATCCTTAGCCAGACCTCAGAGTGCCCCTCACTCGACCGTCTTTCTCTCGAATCTCTCTGATGTCCTGAAGCCATCTTGTCTTTTTAAAAAATGCAGACATGGCGGGGGGTGGGGTGGGGTGGGGTGGTGCCTGGGTGGCTCAGTCGGTTAAGCTTCCAACTTTGGCTCAGATCATGATCTCACGGTTCACAAGTTCGAGCCCCGCGTTGGGCTCTGTGCTGACAGTCCAGAGCCTGGAACCTGTTTTGTATTCTGCGTCTCCCTCTCTCTCTGTTCCTCCCCCACTAGTGCTCTGTCTTCCTCTCAAAAATAAATAAACATTAAAAAAATAAATCAATAGAAGATAAAAATAAATAAAAATGCAGACTTGGGGCACCTGGGTGGTTTAGTCGGTTAAGTGTCCGACTTTGGCTCAGGTCATGATCTCACAGTTTGTGAGATCAAGCCCTGCATCGAGCTCTCTGCTGTCATTACAGAGTCTGCTTTGGATTCTCTGTCCTCCCTGCCCCCTTCCTGCTCACATTAACTCTCTCTCTCAAAATAAATAAACATTAAAAAACAAAAGATGTAGACCTGATCATGTCTTCCCTCTGATAGCTCCTTCTGTGACTCCCTATATCCCTCTGGTCCCTTAGCCTGGGTGAGACCCTTCCTCCCCTCAACTAGAACCCTCCCACATGATCATCGCTGATTACTTATTTGAAACTCTTTGAGTGAGTCATGCTTTCTCATGCCCTCATGACTGTGTACATGATGCTCTCCTACCCGGAATGCCCTTCCCAGAACCCTTAGAAAGCTCCTCCTGACAAGCTGAGACTCATTCAGCCTCACCTCCTCCAGGCAGACTTCCATGCTGGCCCTTCCAAAGGCTGCGTTATTAGGGCTTCTCCTCTGGTCCCCCCAAAACTTGCAGAGCCTCTGCTCTGGCCCAGCACTAACTTGTGTCTATCCCAGGACTCAGACCCTTTGGAAGGTAGGGACCACATCTAATTCAACCTGCATCGCTGGCCTCTGGCATTGGATCTCCTTGGGATCTAGAAAGCACCCAGTTGGTATTTTCTGAATAACATCTACGGATGAATGACAATTGGGTCAAAATGCGTCTGACCCCGTTCACCCGTCTGGCATCAGGGGCCCCATTAAAACACAGCTGGGCCCAGCTCAGGTCTTCACCCACAAGACAGGTGTGCAGATTAGAACAGGAGCCCTGATGGCTCTGGAAGGAAGACAGACAGATGGATGGGATACCTGTTGTGCTGGTAGCTTCTGAGGGGAGACTAACATTCTCATGGAGAGGAGACGGATTAATATACCGAAAATGAAGCAAATTGGTTTAAAAACGGAGACCTTAATTTCAGCAAAAAGAATTAGTTGTACAAACACATAATGTGATGTGGTTCAACTGTGATTTACATGGTCACATTACTACAAACACTAAATCTAACCAAGGATGATGCTGAAAGTAGACTGGGGAGCTGGGGGGAGGGGGTGTGGCTCCGTGGGGAAGAGAGGTAGGTCCCCTCCCCCATCGGAGCCGGTCATCAGGGCACGTCTCAGACAGAAAATGAAGAGATGTTTCAACACATTATTTAGAAAATATGGAATTAGGGGCGCCTGCGTGGCTGTTGGTTGAGCGTTCGACTCTTGATTTAGGCTCAGGTCATGATCTCACAGTTCGTGAGATTGAACCGCATTTTGGGCTCTCCATTGACAGTGCAGAGCCTGCGTGGGATTCTCAATCCTCTCTCTCTCTCTCTCTCTCTCTCTCTCTGCCCCTCCTCTGCTCACACACACACTCTCTCTAAATAAATAAATAAATACACTTTTTTTTTTTTTTAAAGAAAGAAATACGGAGTTAAATATTGGAAGCAATATTGGTCAGTGGCTGTCTCTGGGCAGTAAGATTTGAATGTGGAGGGGAACGCGGTTACGGAGCGGGCTTTGTAGAACCATCCAGGTTTTTGAACTATGCACAAGATGTTGGTAAAACACACATGTAATTTTTAAAACACTGTCTGTAGTTCGAAGGTAGGGATCTGTTGTGAGGCCAGCGTCCCTGTCCTACCAGTGTGACTAATCTGAAACACCGTCCAGCCCTCCCTGGGACCCGACTAGGCTGGGCTGTCTAGCCCTGCGCCCTCGGTGACCCGGCCCCACCCTGTGCGCACCGCACCTGTGGCTCCCTTGCTGGCCTCCTCCCATTTCTGTAGGCAAGACATCTCCAGCGCCTGGGCTTTTGCTTGCAGGCCATGCCTTTGTGTCTGCCAGCACCTTCCCTCCCTTCTGTCTCCCCAGCTCTGCCCTCCCCCAGTAAGACCACCGCAGGCAAGTGTGTTCGACTCTCCCAGGCCCGCTCTGTAGACATTTAGTGTGCTGCGTCTGCCTTCCCCTGCGCCTTTCCTAGATTCCTGCAGGGAGGCTCCGGGAGCCACGTTCCAGATCCACCTCTATAATTCCTAGCCTCTCCAAGTCGGCTGCTTCATCTGGAAAGGCCAGATCTTTGGGCCTACCTGCCAGGATGTTTGTGAGAATATTCTGATGTGAGGGCATGAGAGAGCCCCCGCTGACCGCCCGTTTCCAGCCCCCTCTTCTCTAGACATTTCCCTCTACCAGCCGCAGCACGTGCACCGAGCGCGAACCCCTATCAAGTGTTTACAGTGTGCCGGTGCTGCCCGCGTCAGGCATCATCTCATTTAATTCCGGCACTGGATAACGTTATCCCCATTTCACAGATGAGGAGACGGAGGGTTCATCCCGGGCAACTTGCAGGTGAATGTACAGGTAGGTGGTCCCCACGTCAGACCGCAAGCACCTCAAAGGCAGCGACAGGTGCGCACGCATATTCAAAGCTGTACTAGTCACAACAGCCAAAAGGTAGAAACAACCGTGCCCATCGAAGGATGAAGGAACAAACAGATACAATGGAATGTCAGCGACAAGGAGCAAAGGAATTCTGACACCGGCTACAGCACGGATGAATCTTGACGGCGTGCTGCTGAGTGGAATGAGCTTTTTGTCACAAAGAGACAAATATCGTATGATTCCACGGCTACGAGGTTCCGAGAGCAGCCAGATTCACAGAGACAAAGTAGAAATGATGGCTCCCAGGGGCCAGAGGGCCAGAGGGACAGGGAGTTAGAGTCACTTTGGAAATGTGAAAACACTGCAGACACGGGTGGTGGGGAAGGTCGCACAGCAATGGGAACATACGTAATGCCACTGAACTGCACACTTAAAAATGGTTAAAATGGTAAGTTTGGTATTGTATATTTTACCACAATAAAATGAAAAAAAATTTTTTAATATTTATTCTTTTTTTTTATTTAAAAAAAAATTTTTTTTCAACGTTTATTTATTTTTGGGGCAGAGAGAGACAGAGCATGAACAGGGGAGGGGCAGAGAGAGAGGGAGACACAGAATCGGAAACAGGCTCCAGGCTCTGACCCATTAGCCCAGAGCCCGACGCGGGGCTCGAACTCACGGACCGCGAGATCGTGACCTGGCTGAAGTCGGACGCTTAACCGACTGCGCCACCCAGGCGCCCCTAATATTTATTCTTGAAAGAGAGAGAGAGAGAGAGAGAGAGAGACAGAGTGTGAGTGGGTGAGGGGCAGAGAGCAAGGGAGACAGAATCCAAAGCAGGCTCAAGCCTCTGAGCTGTCAGCACGGAGCCTGAGGCGGGGCTTGAGCTCACAAACCGTGAAATCATGACCCGAGCCAAAGTTGGATGCTTAACCGACTGAGCCACCCAGGTGTCCCAATAAAATTAAAAAAAAAAAAAAAAGTTACAGTTAAGACAGAACATAAGAATAGAGGTTACCAGGGGCTGGGAAGAGGGGAAAGGTTATTTTTTAATAGTTACAGAGTTTTTGTTGGAGATGAAAGAAAACGTTTTGGGTATAGATAGGGGTCACGGTCACACAACATTGTGAATGCATTTAATGCCACAGCACTGGAAACTTATGAATGGTTACAATGATAAATATCGCACCATGAATATTTTCCTCCCCATGCCTGAAAAGGCAGAGAGGCCTGTGATTTCTCTACACTCAGAGTCTCAAGCAGGGCCCAGCACGTAGTAGGTGCTCAGGAGTATTGGTCAATTCGAATAAGCTTCTTCTGGAAGGGACCAGAAGTCTTCAGCCTGGGAGAGAAGGAACATGATCAGGATTCCCCCTTGAGTCAGCTCTGGAGCCAGTCCTAGCTTCTGTGCACTCAGAAGTTCTGCAGACGGAGGGGCCCCGGGTGTTCAGTCGTTTGAGCATCCGACTTCGGTTCAGGTCATGATCTCACTGCTCAGTTGAATGAGCTTTTTGTCACAAAAAAGCTCATGGGTTCGAGCCACACGTCAGGCTCGGTGCTGCCAGCTCGGTGCCTGGAGCCTGCTTCCGATTCTGTGTCTCCCTCACTGCCCCTGCCCCTCCCCTGCCTGTGCACTCTCTCTTTCTCTCTCTCTGTCTCTCAAAAATAAATAAATAAACATTAAAAAAAAGTTCCACAGATGTATATGACCCCCCCCCCCCTCCCCAAGACATAGACAGAGACTGTGATAACATAATGAGAGAGCTGCTATTAATTCCTGGGTATTTTTTATACACATAATAAGAACTAGCAATGACTGAGTACTCATTCTATGCTTGATACTGATCTGTGAGTTTCCTTGCCTTACAACAATACTTCCGAGATTGCTACGATTATAATCATAGTTCTGTATCTGAGAAAACTGAGACACGGAGAAGTTAAATAACTTGCCAAAGGTCACACAGCCAAATCTGAGTGGAAACCTCCACTTGCCCCCCAGACAGCCTCGTTTGCTTAATGAGCATGGTCTGCGTTTCTGCCGTGGGCTGTGTTGTCTCTGGTATTTCTCCATGTCCTCCGGCCGACTCTTGATTTCGGCTCAGGTCATGATCTCACAGTTTGTGAGATCGAGCCCCACGTCAGGCTCTGTGCTGACAGCGTGGAGCCTACTTGGGATTCTCTCTCTCCCTCTCTCTCTCTGTCTCTCCCCAACTTATGCTCACCCTCCCTCTTTCAAAATAAAAAAATAAGCTAACAATTTTTTTTTTAATTTAAAAAAAAAAAACCAAACACCTGGTTTGGTTTTTGTTGATTGGGTGGCCCTGGACAAGTGACTTCACCTCTCTAATCCTCTGGGCTCTCATCTGTACCATAGCTGTAGCAACAGTATCCATCTCACAAATTTTGCAGGGATTAAATAAATTAGTTAGTGCACACCTCTTGGTCAGGGTGGAGCCAAGGTGTGGGAGCACCCACAGAGGTGGGAAATGGGACTGTGCTCCCTGACTTCCTGGAATGGTCTTGGGCAACTTCGTTTCCTCTCTGAGCCCTGCTGATCTCAGTTATGAAACAGAAGTGCTAAAACCAACCCCACAGGTTCGTTGTGAGAATTCAACCAGCACCGTGTTTTGTGTTTAGATCTATTTATAACTCTAACTCGTTCTCCAAAAGTATTTAAGGCAGCTAACAACAGCACAAGATTATTTTTAACTTGAAAATGGAGAATCGGGGGCAAAAGAGGAAGGAGTGACAAGAGAAGAAAGAAGAAGGAATGAGAATTTTTTAAAGGGCCCGGCTGCCCTGGCATGCATTAGGCGCTCAAGAAATATTTAGCATTATCTTTAGGTTGTAATATCTGATCTCGGTGAATCTGGCTACTAAAGATGCAGTCACTTGCAGCTTGACTCAGCGTTAGAGGTGAGAAGAACTTGACTTTTGTTAGGGAAGGGAAGGCGGTGATGAGCTAGGCAGGTTTGGGTCCCACCTCTCATTTCAGAGAAGCTCAGACTATTTGTGTTATATGTTGGCTTCTAAGATTTCACGTGAAGAAAATGTTCCAGTACTTAAAAAGAGAAGAAAAGGGGAAATTATTTAAAAAAAGGAAAGACAGAGAAAGGAAGAAAGGAAGGGAGGGAGGGGGTGAGAGAGGGAAGGAAGGGAGGAAGGAGGGAAGGAAGAAAGGAAGGGATGGAGGGAGGAAGGGAGGAAGGAAGGAGAGGGAGGAAGGAAGGAAAATACTGGTAATTCTAATTCTTTCCGTTTATGGAGACAAATAGTGAGTCTCAAAGGAAGGCAGCTAATGCTATTGGCTATTTATATCTTTGCATATGGAGAAATCCACCGAACACAAAACAAAACCCTTTATTAATTGGTCCCCAGTCAGCAAACATTTCTGGAGCCCTTATTCCACTCACACCATCATGCTAGGAACGAAGCTGTGAAGGACAGCTGTCAGCCCACCGTCTAGAAGTGGTGCCAGAGGTCCAGAGACCAGAGTGGAAGGTACCACCCCAAGTTTAGTGCAATGTCAGCCCAATCAGAGGGCCCAGGACAGCTTCACAGAGGAGGGGGCGCAGAGAGGAGTACAGACTTGTCAGGCAGCCAGTGTGAGGAGAGCTTCATCCTATTTTCCTGATCTCAGCCTGCCCTGCATTTTGTGTCACTACTTGTTATTACTCGTTCAACTGTCTTCGCTGCCAGGCTCTCAATAATCTGTGGGCAGGGACCCCATCCATTTGCCTCCACTGTAGCCAATCCCCCCACCCCGCCCCCGACACAGGGGAAGGAAAGGAGGAAGGCAGAAAGAAGAACGCACATGCAGAAAGAGGGAAGCAATATGGTTCCAAGGACTTTGGGTTGTTCCGGATGGTTCTAGCCCTCTCTACAGATGACTTGCGTCCAATCAGACATTGACTGGATTTTATCCTGTGATGACAAGAAATCACGTGTCCCGACTTTTGGATTCAGAGAACAGGCAACTCCTTGATGGCAGAGTTAAGGTAGCAGATAAACTGCCTGGATTTGGATTTGGAAGGAACCTCGGGACCTCTTGGTTGATCCATTCACCCAACACATTGTGAAGAGGGTACGGTGAACAGAAGTGGTTCCTACACCCCAGCAACCTAACAACCATCCTGGCCTATGTTTAACGGTCTTAAGCGTTTTGCAGGACGGACTACAGAATACGTCTTCTGGCTCTGAATAGATAATATTTTGTCCGCTTATTGAGTGCTCACTTCGCGTGATGAGTTTTACAGACTATTAATTTCATAGACTCTAAAATATGACAGATGACAAGGCACACCCTAATTCCAGGGCTGCTAGAATCGGTATCGTAGGATGGAATAGCTATGGTGCAGCTATCCTTCGTTTTTCTAATAAGTTCCATGGTATCATATTTACATTTGAGAAACTAAAACTCAGAAAGGCTACACACTTTGTCCTCAGTGCTGTGACTCATCCTTGGCAGAGCCATGTGGTTTCAGGGGCCACGTCTCTCCCCACCGCCTCCCACCTTCCTGTCGCCACCCTGCGTATAAGAAGGTCCGTTTCCATCCTCGTTACAAATCTAAGATTTCAGTCCATTTTGCTACCATAGGCAAAGCCCTGCCCCTTTCACCTGCTGCCACCCAGCCTGGAAGTATCTGGCATTTACTTGCTGCCTCCTCCTTACATGTTCTGAGTGCGCGGACCGGTTTGCCCCCATCGGTTCATCAATTGCCGAATTAGCCAAGAGCTCCCGAGGGACCCACCTCCTCAAGCGGAGCGCTCCAGGAAGTGTCGTGTGCTCTCTGCCTCCTCCACGCTCCCCTTCTCCTTTTTTTGCTGTCGTTGTTGGATCAACAAAAGATGAGCGTCTCCGCTGTCACCCGTGCAGCTCTGAGGCCCGTGTGGCAAAACCAGGGCAGGTCAGACCAAACCTGGCTTGCCATCCCCTGGGGCCTTGTCTGCTGCTCGTGCTTGGGCTTAGAAAGAAGATGGGCACATGCCAATCAGACAGAAACTAGCAAGATAATGGATTCGAGGAACATGTGGGGTCTGGCTCGTTCATCGATATGGCAGCTAATTTTCACAAATGCCCTGGGAGGTAGACGTACGAGCTGATAGAGACCCTGGAGTCATCAAGTGTGGTCCCTCATGGATCGAGGAGGCACGGATGCCCAGAGTCATGAAGGGGCTTGACTGAGGTCACACGGCTCGTGGCAGGATCCACTACTTAAATACACCAGGTACTAAGATACATCGCATCGCTTCAGGCAGGTGCCGACGCCGGAAAGAGGCTGGGCTGGGTGACTCATGGAGGCTGCCGACGGCACTTGTGCGCCTGACCCCCAACCCCCGTGGGCTGCCGCTGTCACTGCCGGAGACACCCAGCTTCCTCCACTGGATGCCGCGCTGCTCATGTGCTTTGGGTTTTTGCTCAGAGGTTTGCGTCAAGGCCTCCCTGCTCCTACTCCCCTCTGACCTTGTGTTCTCGACCTCCAGGCGGCTCTCGTGCCTCATGCAGGAGACTTTGCCTTGTACCTGGGCTGCAACCCTGGCTCCTGCCTTTTCCTTGAGCCAGTTTCCCAGAAGGCCAGACAGGGTCCCTGCTTCTTCTTCTTCCTAGGCCTTTCTCATCACCTGCTGTGGGTCGTGCTGACAGCTTTTGCTGCAACGAGGGACACCCCTGGCACCTTTGCCAGGCCGCCTGGATTGGTATTTACTCCTCCAGACCTGAACTCCCCATTGGCACGACAACCAGGCCATTTGTGGAACACCAATTTTTTTTTTTAATTTTTTAAAGTTTATTTATTTTTGAGAGAGAGAGAGAGAGAGAGAGAAACAGAGCGTGAGCAGGGGAGGGGCAGAGAGAGAGGGAGACACAGATTCTGAAGCAGGCTCCAGGCTCTGAGCTGTCAGCACAGAGCCTGACGTGGGGGTCGAACTCACGAATGCAGGGCTTGCACCCATGAACTCTGAGATCATGACCTGAGTCAGCTTAACTGACTGAGCCACCCAGGCATCCCTGGGGATCACTACTTCTGCCCTCTAGGTGTTCTGGATCCCCTTCTCCTCATCTCCCCACCCAAGACGGCCTTTCAAGCTTGCTATATGTTTGATTTTTGCTTTTTGAAAACTATCTTCCCTCTTCCATTCTGCCGGTGCTTTGTGGATTACTGACTCCCAGAGGCAGTGGTTCTCAAACTTGAGTGTGCTTTAGAATCAGCCGGAGAGCTTGGTAAACAGTTCTGCACCTAGAAATTCTGGTTCAGTGGCTCCGGGGCCTGGCCCTTAGAGTCTGCATCTTTGATGAGACCTCTTTGTGATTCTGAGGCAGGTGCTATGAGCGAACATGTTGGAGAAATCTTCTAAAAGAACTGCGGTGGTTAATAAGGTCAATGCCACAATGTACAAGGCAGCGTTAGTTCATCTACACCATCCTTGGATTCAAACAAAAGCAAAACAAAACAAAATGTATCTGCGAACTAGTCTAGAAAACAAAGACTCTGGAGTCAGAGAGTCAGGGTCCCTTGGACAATTCACCTAACTTTCTGACACCGTGTTCACTTGTGTGTTCGATGGGGATCTTAAGTCCTACCTTAGAGCATTATTGTCAGTATTGAATGAAATATTGTATGTCAAGTATTGTATTGTAAGTATTGTATGTAAAGTATTCTAATACCCAATAAGTGTCTGGAGAACTAAGGAGGAAATAAAGCTAACATTTGCCAAGAAGTGGGTGCAGGGCTTTCAGTGCACTGTATCATCTAATGCTCAAGGCAGCCTGCGAAGTAGGGGTGCAGATTCCTCCACTTGGAGGTTACCTGGCTTGTCCATGGTCACTAAGCTAGTAGTAGAGCCGGAATTCAGACTCAGGTCAATCTCGCTTTAGAGATGGAAGTCTTACCTGCTCTATTACTCTGCTGCTCAAAAACACAACCGAGGGAGTCCTTTAAACAGCTCCTTTAGAATTTGATCTCCATCACCTGACACTGTAGTGGGATCACAAGTCTGGGAATGAGAATAAGCCAGTTCTGGCTCCACTGATGATGGCTGTGTGACCTTGGGTGAGCCCTCTCCCCTCTCTGGACTGAGGGGCCATGCTTCTGTGCTAGCTTTGGACTATACAGCAGGCTGCTGGGAATATCCACTGTGCTGCTCTAACGGAAGCACCTGATGAGTCGGGGAGCAGAGGAGAAATTTGACCTCTCTTCGTTTCCACCTGCTAGCCTCTGGCCCCGTTGGCAGGGGCTCCCAGGAGCAGGCTCCTTCCACCTCTTCTCCCCTCTGGCTCTGGCTGTCAGCATATGCTTCCCAGGAGAGTGCACCGGTAGGGATCCCTGTGCCCGTTGGCAGAGGTGACATCTGCTTGCAGAGTGGGTGGGGACAGCCAAGGAGGGGATGACCATAGATGTGTGATGGTTTCCCTGTGCATTGACGGTGCCTGCCCTCATGGGGGGAACACTGAAACACAGCAAACACCCCCAAACAATAACACAGGCTGGCCATATAAATCATTTACTCAGGCTTCTAGAGAGAGAGAGAGGGCTGACTCTTCCTGCCAGGAACATCAGACACGACCAGAGGGCCAGGAACTGAACGCGGTCAGAAGCAGGGGAAACCTCAAGCCAGAGCTCTTCCTGGCTTGAGGCAGGGCATAGGATGAGAGTGTGGGCTCAGAAGTGAGGTGCCCTCGGGTTCCTGTCCTCGCTCTGCCACCCGCCGGCTGAGTGAGCTCGGGCAAGTCATTTGGCTGCAGAGTGTCAGTTTCCTAATTTTTAAAATGTGGACAGCAATACTACCTGCCTTGTAAATTTGGGTGAGGACTGAACACACATGAAGACTGCGGCTTGCCCCTCGGCAGGCATGCAGTGAACACGTCCTCTTGTCCAAGCCTGAGCTAACCATGCTGAGGGCTTGGGCTGTTTCTACCTTCATCTACCCCAGTTCTCCAAACGTTACTAGCAGCTGCTAACTGCCGGGTCCCGTTTTGGGCATTGGGTATACAAAGATACATAAAACATAATCCTTGCCTCAAGGTACACAGTTTAAAATTCCTCTAAAATCGTGGTTGACCTGACCACCCTGTTTTTAACGCTCAATACAAGCCTTTGGGAAACTGTTGAGGGAGGCTGAGGCTGGAGGAATGCGGGTGACTAAGTTACTCTCAAAGGTTCTGGGGCTCTAAGTGGTAGAGAGCTGGGATTCCAGCCCAGGTGCTTTAGATTCTGATGAAGACTCCTTCTCCCCGGGTTGCCTCCACTGCACTTACCCACAGTCTTCCCCCAGGGCATCAAGCTTTATAGAAACTAGGCTAGCATTTTCACAGGACCTCCTTCCACCCACACAAGCACCCTGGGAGGGAGGGACCTTTATTACCGGACCCGTTTTCCAAGTGAGGGAAACAAGAGCAGGTGAAAGAATTTGCCAACTGTAGCCCAGCTAGGGAGTTATAAAGACGTCGCATGTCTTAAGATCAAATAAAAGGCAACTCTGAGGCTGCTGCTTGGTGAGAAGCCTTCTGCAGAGGCGAAAAATATGTGCAAACAAAACCAACAGCTTTCTTTATGTTCTCCAAAGTTGCTAAAAATGCCTGCGGGTTTGCACACAAGCAGACGCTGTGTTCACAATGCGGTGTGGCTTCTGTCAGTTGGCTCTGGTAAGAAGAGACCTAGCAGGTACTTATCACGTCTTTGTTAAACACATACACCAGACAAGGGAAGGAGTTCCAAGGTAGTCCCTGGGTGTGGATTTCTGCCAAGTCTCCTTTTATTTGTCATGAAGTTAGGGGGAAAAAAACCACAAAGACGCCTCATGGATAAGTCCGGGATCCCGTGAGGTAACTGTGGTGTGGTGGAAAATGCATTCCTTATACTTGGAGTCAGACAGTCCTGTGTCCTAATCCGGATTCTTTTACCTGCAAATGCCGTGACCTTGGCCGGGTTGCATAGCTCCCTGAGCCAACTTCAGCTCTGCTCGTCTGTAAATCAGGTAATCCCTTCTACGGGAATGTACGTTCCATGAAGACAGGGATTTTTGTCTCTTCTGTTTCTGTATTCTGGTGCCTAAAACAGTACCTGACACAGAGTAAGGGCTCTTACTTAGAATGAATGAATGAGTGAATGGATGAGTTGCTGTCTTGTAGGGTGGTTGTAAGACTGAAATAAGACGAGGGATATGAAATTGCTTTACAAACTGCAAATTGTTATACAAACATGAGGATTTATTACTATACAGAACATGGTCTGGGTTCTATCAAACAAATTTATTTAGTCAGTCAGTGATTGCTTAGTGAGCTTTTTTCTTGGGTCTCACTGGGATTCAGAGAAATATGAGATTGGCTTTCTTCCTCCAAGGGCTCATTATTGTTCAGGAGGGAGATATACAAGTAACTCAAGGACTAAAATACAGCGCAGGTGAGCGTAGGGTGCTGTGGGAGCAGATAGGAGACAGTGATCCACACTGGAAAGAGACTTTCTGGAAAAGGTGTTCTGGGACAATCCCAATTTCAAATCTGTTGTCAGCTTTTCCCAGCAAACTTAAGCTTTTGGACCACTGGGTGTCCTTATTACACACCCTAGTCTCTCATAGTGTCATTTTCATTATAGTCGTCCCTGACATACAATTTCTCTTGTTCCCATTTGACTCATTACACTGTTGGGCAAAACCCCAATTCTGGTTCAAGGTGACTCTTGCCTACTATGCTGTTGTACCTGTGCGTTAACCATGGCCTGAGAAAAACATCCAAACACGCTAATCACGGCCTGGCAAGCCACTCTACTTCTCCTCTCCGGTCACTCTCCCATTCTCAACTGTTTCCACCTCTCTCCTCTGTCCTCCAACCTCCACACCTCCTTCCCATCATCACTTTCAGCTGAAGAGCTTGCCTCCCACCTCAGTCAGGAAAGAGAAGCCATCAGAAGATAAGTTCCAGGTGCGCCCAACCCCATCCACCATGACGGAGCCCCGGGCAGGGTGGTCTTAACTCTGCTCACAGGCAGAAGCCGAGGGAGACTTCTGGAGACATTCCTTCAGGTTCACAGCTGGAGAAAGGACGCTCCTTACCCGGGTACGGCCTCCACCCTGTCTGGAGGTGTGAGAGAGAGTCTTGCTGTTGACTCACTGGGCACCTGGCAGGGTGAGGCTGGGGGTGGAAAGGTTACCGAGAGGCAGAGAGAGCCTGGTGGGCCAGGGTGTCAGGCGGGGCCTTATGGAGGTAGGGGAGGCGTCTAGGTGGACATTGAAAGATAGCAGGGCCTGGGATTACGAGCAGGCAGCCGCCAGGGGGGAGAAGAGAGGAGGCCACATCTTCCAAAGGCAGAGCCCACACACATGGCCTGATTTAGAAGGCAGTCACCAGCAGGTACGTTGAGAAGTTTGCTGGTTTGGGAAGAACAGAACCAATGTAGCCCGGCACAAACTCTGCTAACACAGAAGTCTTCACACATCTATTTACTCCATTGTCCGTCTCTCTGACAAAGCCTCATGAGAGGCTGTACCAAGGGTCTCTGCTGGGCACCGGGGCATGGGGGCGGGGATGCACGCATGGAGAAGAGGCAGCTTCTTCCCTCACAATGGACAGAGGGGGACAAAGGCAATAGAAGATTCGTTCACTCATCAAACATTGACTGCACGCTGGCTATGTGTGGCTGGCAGTGAACAAAACTGTCCTAACCCCCGCTGGCATGGAGCTCACATTCCAGGGGGCTGCCAGGGAGGCAAATGAGGAAAGCACCCCATGTGTCCAGAGGGCAGAGAGCCAGAGAGGAAACTAAGCCAGAGCCGGGGAGAGAGCGTGGATGCAGGGAAGTGGGGCCTCACCGAGAAGGTGGCCTGAAGCAGGGATGGGAGAGGGCAGCTGGTCAGCCTGGGCATAACTTCTGGAGGGGAGCATGCCAGGCCCAGGGGGGTCTCAAAAGGAACAGGGAGCAGAGCAGAGGTCACAGGAGGGGGAGGGCAGCAGGGAAACAGGGGTCTGCAGGGTGCCCGGGAAGGTCACAGGTCCTACAGGGCTTTATGGACTACTGTGCTGACTTTCACTTTTATTCTGATTATGATAGAAGCCTTTGGAAGGCTCGAATGGAGGAGTGACACGATCGGCCTCATGTTTTAACAGGGTTGCTCAGACGACTGTGTTGGAGACGGCAAAGGGGGACAAGATGGCCGCAGAAGGACCCTTTAGGAGGACGTAGCGACAATCCAAGTGACAGGTGGTGGCATCAGAGTGGCGTGGCCAATGTGGTAAGACAAGGTCAGACTCTGACCAGCTTTTGAGAGGGGGACCAACAATATTTGCTGAAAGGGAGAGAGGAGTTCCGAACGACTCCAAGGATTTTGGACCTTGAGCGAAAGGACAGGTTTTGTTAACTCACTGTTAACTGAGATGGAAAGATGGCAAGAGAAGCAAGTAGGGGGTGTTCGCTGACACAGGACCGATGGTAAACGTGTTCGATGCGCGATGCCTAAAGACGTCTGCGTGGAGGTGTGGGGCAGGAGAGGCTGGGCTGGAGGCAGACCTTCGGGAGCCCACAGTGTCCAGTGTATGGATGGTATTTGAGGCCAGGAGGCTGCAGGAGATCACAGAGGAGAAGAGGGCCAAGGACTGAGCCCTGGGCGTCCTGTGCAGTGTTCGGGAAGGTTGAAAGGTGGGGAGGAACCAGTGAAAGAGACTGGGGAGAAGCCATGGAGAGAGGAGGGCACACAAAAGGCTGCTGCTCTAAAAGCCAAGCTCAGAAAGAGCTTCACGGAGGAGGAAGTGCAAGATGTGTCGTGCTGCCGCCTGGTTCGGTAAGATCCAGACCAGGGCTTGGTCATTGGACTGATGGAGGGGGGGGGAGGTTAACTGTCAACTTTGGCACGAGCACTTTTGGAGGAAGGCTGAGGGTGCCAGCCTGCCCAAAGTGACTCCAAGAGCAAGAGGGAGGCAAGGATCTGGAGGTGCTGCATGTATTCAACTCTTTGGAAGAGCTTTGCTATTAAGAGGAGCAAAGTTGCAAGGTAGAAGCTGGAGGAGGATGTGGGCTCACGAGAAGAGTGTGTGTGAGAGAGATAGAGCATTCATGTTTTCGTGCTGATGAGAATGATTAACCTTAGAGGCAAAAGTTGCTGGTTCAGACAAAAAGGAGAGAATTGCTGGAGCCATGGCCTTGAGGAGGTGAGAAGGGAGGAGATGGGCTGCCCAGTAAGGAGCAGGTGTTTGCTAAGAGCACGGGCATGCATCCATCATAACAAAAGAGAGGTCAAAGGAGAGGGGCCAAGGGCAGGGAGGTGAATTCCCGGTGCCTGGCATGCAGTGACAGAAAGCCACACTTGCATGGCATGAACTGTGTGCCAGGCACTGCTGTGAGCCATTTACATTTATGAACTTCAAATTCGCATAACAACCCCACGAGATGAATACTGGTGTTGTGCCCCTTGTCCATGAAGAGTACTGAGACATAGCAGTGTTAAGAACGTTGCCCAAAGTCACACAAGTAGCAAGTGGCCTGGCCTGGCTGACAACCGCTACTCGCTGTATCGGTGTGAGTGGTGGGAGGATGGAGGTGTAGGCAGTGAAAAGCCTGCCTAGTTTTGGTGAGCTCGGAGCTGGGGTGTGCTAACTGGTTTCTCCCTCAGAGATGGCTATTCATTTGCCAAGCCCTTTTCAGTCGTTACCAATGGAGTCAGCTGCCATTATAGGCAGAGGGTGGGGGCTGGTTCAAGTTCCCAGCCTGGCCTCGGTGCAGTCTGGAAGGACAGATTCCTCGCCACTGCCATAGGTTTTCCATCGACACCTGCAGGGAGACACTGAGATGTTTCTTCTCCTTTCTCTGAGAGACGCCCCTAGGATTCTGAGCACTTGGACTGTCACCGTCCTCAGTATTCCTGATGAAGGGAAGGGAGGGAGAAAGAAACTGGGGTGGCAACAGACCTGGTTCTGATGCTGACTGGCTGAGAGACTGTGGCCAAGTCACCTCCATTCTCCGGGCCTCAGCTGTAAAAGGCAGGAGAGGCTACGAAGATGTCTTACTTTATGGACACAGGTGTTCCATTGGCATGCCACTGATGAGTGCAGCTGTATGCGCGACACGTATAGGGCACTAGGAATATGACAACAAGCAGAAAGCCCACATCCTGACTTTGTGGGGATTGTCATCTACGGGGAGGGGGGGAGGGGGGGACTGACAATCATGCAGTTATAAACCATAATACAAGCCTCGAAGGAACATTCTAGGGCGCCAGGAGAGCACCCTTTCCTAAGCACTTCTGTAATTTTAGGGCAATCTGAGTGAGGCCTGACCCATAAAACAGAAACCGTCTTTGCTCATTGTTCATTCATTCATTTATTTCTTCCTTCAACAAATTCTAATGGACATCTATCTTTTGTAGCAGTGGCTGTGTATTTTGCATCCCCAAGGAAAGTATAAATTAAGGCTAACAGAAAGATATAACACAAGATGGGACTAGAAACCAGTTATTTATTCTGTCAAATCAAACAGAAATTTGACAAGTGCTGCTGTGTGCCAGGTACTAGGGACACGAGTGTGTAAGGGCAAGAAAGTGCTGGGAATTCTCCGAGGTTCCATGGAAGCTACCCATAGAGGGGGTGGGCAGTGAGGTGGGACTAGAGTGAGACCCTTGAGGTGTTGAATTTGGACTTCATCAGACTGGAGCCTAAGACCTAAGGGGAATTTTAGAAGATTCTGTAACCTTGGTTTTCTCATCTGTATGTAAAAATACATCTTTGGGGCATCTGTGTGGTTCAGTCCGTTGAGCATCCAACTCTTGATCTTGGATCAGGTCATGATCTCACGGTTCATGGGTTCAAGCCCTGAGTTCAACTCTGCACTGACAGTGTGGAACCTGCTTGGGGTTCTCTCTTTCCTCCTCCCTCTGCCCCTACTCTGCTCTCCCTCTCTCCCTCTCTCCCTCCCCCTCCCTCCCCCTCCTTCCCCCTTCTTTCTCTCCCCCTCTCTCTCACCACCTCTCTCTCTCTCTCTCTCTCTCTCTCTTTTCCTCTCTCTCTGCACCTGCCCCACTCACGCTCTTTCTCTTTCCCTCTCTCTCTCTCTTTCTCTGCCCCTCCCCCATCCACCCTCTCTCTCCTCCAAAAATAAATACATAAACTTAAAAAAAAAATGAAGAATGCATGACAACTTTCATTCAAACATTCACTGAATATATATGAAGTCTTGGACACTGTGCTGACCTCTGTTCTTGAGAACGTTATTGAACTATCCCAGAAGAAAGAGGGGACAGAAACACTGGGCATGAAACTCAGGAGACAGATGAACTACTGAGCATGTGCTCGTGTCCTGACCTGAGGGTAGGCCACTAGGGTGCTGCTGGGAAAAGGACCAGTCAAAGAGGATTCTGTGGTTTTCAACCACAGGACCTGACAGAGTGTTGGGGTCATGGATGAAAACAGAAGCTGCAAAAAGACGAGTTCAACTAGAAAGGGCATTGTGTGACCTTGGGCTGGTTTCTTCTGTGAGCCACGGTTATCACTGTTATTATTAACATTATTGTTATTATATACCAAGCATGTAGTGGCAGCTTAACATACCCATTTCATTAATCCTCTAATGGTTCTGCAAAGGAGACATTATTTTACAAAAGGGCACATTAAGGCACAGAAGTTTAAATGATCTGCCTAAGGTCCTAGAGCTAGTAAGGGGCTGGGAGAAGTGGCAATATTATTGATCCCAGGACAACTGACCCTGAACCCATTCCTTTCTCCTTCCCTGCAGCTCAAAGCAGGAGGCCTCAGGCACTGGCTTCCCAGCCACCTACCTTAATCCTGAGATGGCCAAACTGTCTTTTGGCCACCACCCAGGGTCCCCAGGCCTGAGCAGCACGACAGGGCAGAAACCCATTGCAATTGGCAGCCTGCAATGTTCGTAGAACTAGTTTATTCCCCACAGACTATTTCTTCAATTGAGCCTGAAAAGAAGAGGGTTAAAGCCAACCTTTGTGCTTCGGTTAGGAGGCTCCTTCTTGTAAGTGTGGAATCTTAGCCTAAACGAGGCTGTACCAAACTCTCAAACAGGGGTGGTCATAGTACATCCCAGGATCATGAGGAGGATTAAGTAAGTACTGGATGGGAAGCACCTGCTTGCTGCCTCTTACACAGGAAGTGCTTAATACATAAATGTACAAGGTGGTGGGATGGCTGGTGCAGCACGTGGCTTCCCCGAGGTGGTTTGCCCGCATTCGGACCCCAACTCAGTCCCAAATTGTACCACCAAGACTATTAGCCATGAGATCTGGGCAGGTCTTAACCTGTTAGCACCTTGGTTTCTTCATCTGGAAAATCAGTGTAATAATACAACCTATTCATCATGACAGTTGTAGAGACTAAGTGAGTAGAGATGGAAAACATGCAGAGCACTTAGAATGCTCTCTCTTACCTCCTTCCCTGCTTCAGTTTTGGATCCTGATTGGGCAGACTCCTGAAGGAATCCTGCCTCACGTCATTCTCAGAAACCCCCACCTGTGTGGTGCACAGTTACTGAACCCAGGCTTGGATAAAGAGGAAGTGAATAGCAAGGGAGGAGGCTTTGATTCATTCTTTTCTCCGACATTTCACTGGGCATTGAATTTGTACCAAGTCAGGCTCTTAGTGCTGGGGATGCCTCCATGCGTAAGACAGCACTGTTCCTGAGGAGCTCAAAGTGGAAACAGGGAAGACAGAAAGTAGAGAGCAGATGCGATGTTACAAGGGAGGCCAGAGGCCAGGTCTATGGCTGCCCAGACGAGTTTAATCCTGCCTGGAGAGTGGGGGGAGGCTTGTGCTCTCCCAGAAAGCCTGGAATATTAGGTAACAGGTGGGAAAGAGTCAGGAATTCTAGTTCAGAGAAGAGCATTTGCAAAGATAACTGAATGTTAGCATATTCCCTTGCACGGTTATTTGCATTCGGTAAGAGGAAGTTGTGGGTTTTATTACCAAACTGATTGATGATGAAGATGATAAAGATAATGACGTCCTTGGGAAGGACTCAGCATGTAGAGGTGGGGGAGGGGAGAGCAGTGGGAGGGGACTCTGAGAACGGGGTGGGCAGAGTCTGTGTCAAAATGGCCCCAATGAGCCTGTCCAGGGAGCTTGGATTTTATGCTGGAGGCAACAGGGCACCTGGGGAAGATTTCAAGCAGGAGACGCAGATGACTGGGTCTGTTTTAGCAAGATCATACTGGAGGCTGGGTTGAGGATGGGCTGGTGAGAAAACAGCCTGGAGTCTGGGAACACCTTAGGAAGATAAGTGGCAACGAAGCAGCTCGCCTCAGCAAAGGGGAGGACCTAGTTTACCTGGGATTTGACCTGAGGTGTGTCACATCCAGGACTCAGTTCTACTGACTTGGAAATGCACATGGTGGCACTGATCTAAGTATCTACGAATCTGAAAGAGAATAACGTCCACCGAATTCTCAGCTGTGGGCAGGGATGAAGGTTCAGCAATCTGTCTCTTTTCTGAGGCCCCAGGTAGCCTCCAAACACATCTACATTCAAATCCCTATGTTACTTTACCTGATAAAAAGGACTTTGCAGCTATGATGAAGATAACGGTCTTGGGGCACTTGGGTGGTGCAGTCAGTTAAGTGTCTGATTCTTGAATCCACGTTTGGCTCCACTCTGGGCATGAAGCCTACTTAAAGAAGAAAAAAGATAAGGGTCTTGAGTTGGGGAGATTATCCTAGATTTTCCAGGGCCTTATAAGGGGGAGGCACAAGGGTCTGAGTCAGCAGGAAGAGATATAAGAACAGAAGCAGAGATCAGAGACAACATATTCCACTATTGGCTTTGATGATGGAGAGAGGAGCCTTGAGCCTGGGCTGGTAGGCACCCTTAGGGAGTAGAAAATGCAAAGAAAGGGATTCTCCCCCAGAGCCTCCAGAAGGGACCAGCCCTGCTAACATTTGGCTTTAGCCCAGTGAAACTGGTTTTGGATTTCTGACTTCCAGAACAGGGCGAAGCTGTGTTGTTCTGAATCACTAAGTTCATGGTAATCTGTTACAACACTTGAGCTCATACAGGGATCCAGAAGAGGATGGTCTCCTTCTCCTCATAGGAGCCCTCAGAGGGCTAGGACTCGGTGGAGGGGGGTCATCCAGGAGAACTCCAAACCATGTTTGTTGACAGAGACGGGAAGAGAGGGTGACTGGGTGAGCAAATGACAGTGTGGATACAGAGCTGAATTGCAACAGCTGATATAGGTGACATAGGCAGGACACTTGCTTCATGCCAGGCTTTGTACTTTATGTGTTATTTCATCCTCTCAAAAACCCGGAGGAAACTGAGGCACACTGAGTTTAAGTAACTTGCCTGAGGTCACACAGCAGTAAGAGACAGAGCTGAGACCCACACCAGCCTGACACCAGAGTCCATGCTCCTTATCCTGCACTGTCTCCTAGTCTGAGAAAGTGGGTGATGGGTGTACACCAACAGAGTGTTTCTTGAGTGGGAAGCTGTGCTACCAGCCGCCCTTTATTTTATTATTTTATTTTATTTCATTTTTTTATTTATTTTTGAGAGAAAGAGCAAGGGAATGAAGGGCAGAGAGAGAGAGAGAGGGAGGGAGAGAGAATCCCATGAGGTGCAGGAAAGAGAGAGAGAGAGAGGAGTACAGAGCCTGGAGAAGATCTCTAGCTCACCTGAAGCACCTCACCCAAAGAAGGGCTCGAGCTCACCTGATGCGGGGCTAGAACTCACGAACTGCGAGATCATGACCTGAGTGGAAGTCAAGGGAGATGCTTAACCGACTGAACCAACCAGGTGCCCCTAGCATATAGTTTTCTAAGCATGCCTGTTGTGTGTGTGTGTGTGTGTGTGTGTGTGTGTGTGTGTGTGTGTAATCCCTTGGCTGGAGCTTTCCATATAACAAAAATGACCCAAGATGAGACATCAGGAAACCAGGTAGGTCTGGGCAATGTTTGACCCTCAGTAGTTCTGTGGCCTTGACTTCACCCTAAGCTGTCAGAGTAGGCAGGAACATTTAACAGATGCAGAAATTGAGACCCAGAGTAGTTCCTTGTCTTGCCCAGAATTGTTTCTGTTTGGGGCAGTTTTCTCCACCCAGAGGAGGCCTCTTCATTGCAGGCTTTAGAGCTGAGAAAACAGATACAATGCTTGTGGATAATCGTGTTCCTCAATGATGTCTGGGGCTGCTCTCCTGGTCTGCCTCATTCATAGATTATGATAAGAATTCCCAGTTTGGCCACTTACCTGGCTGAGTGACCCCAGGAAAGTTATCTAAGCTCTTTATGCCTCAGTTTCCTCATCTGGAAAATGGGGATCACTTATGTAGAGTGCTTACAACAAAGTTTGGCAAAAAAAAAAAATGAGTAGGCGGAGCATTGAGGGGGTAGGTGTCCAGGGCAGATTCTGAAGTCACCAGATTATTTAATAGGTTGGTCCTCCAGCAGCCATATCAGAATAGAGACTGGATCTGGACCCCCCGACTCTCATCTGTGGGGCCTTGGCCAAGTTACACAACTTTAAAGAAGTGTGAAGCGTTGCTGGAGGGTCAGTCAGGAGGCAATGCCAGATCCCTGCATGTTGTTGGGGCTTGGCAGGCCACAGCTGTTGTTACTGATGTTTGGCCCTTGGTTCTGTCTCTGCTTCTCAGGGATTTCCAGAGATAATACTGTGCTCCTAGAAGTGGTTTGGTATAACAGAGGGGTGACAATATAGGTCCGGCTGGTTCTGCCACCGTCTGACGAGCTGGTGACCCTGAGCAAGTCCATGGCTCTGTCTAGGCATCTATTCCTGTGGGAACAACGAGCCTTCTGGTTCTGACTGGGTCATTGAGGATGCCTGGCCCCTGGAGGGAGCCCGTTGCTGAAGTACAAAGAGACAATAATGATCATACCCAACATTTCCAGAACAGGAACCATTCAGTTGGCTCAAATCTGATGCTGGACCCTTTTTGGTTGTCGTTCCCTCTCCTCAGCCCTTCTCCCCAGACTTTGCATAGGGATTCAGAATCATAAAAAGAGTTTGGTCACATCCAGTTCCACCCATTCCTACAGGTGAATGGGTGGAGGCAGAGCAAGGTGGCCAATTGTAGGGGGAGGAGCTAAAGGAACCTCCTCTCCGGGAGCCCTGAGCTGAGCCTTCTCTCTGGTCTCCCCTCTGGCTTCACTCTCCTGCAACATGAAGATGTGCCCCTCCCATGATGACCATGGCTGCCACGTGCAGGGGGTTAGACAGTATTCTACTTGGTGACCTCACCAGACCACTGACCATAACTAGCTGGTTTAACTGTGGAGAAGGTGAGAGACCATGGTAGTTTCTGGGTTTGCTCACTACCTACCACACACACCCTGACCTGCTGACTCCACAGGTCCTTCTCCACCCAGTGCTGTGCATCCCTCTCCTTCCTGGCCCATCCCACTTCTTGCCCCTCCTTCTGGCCCCAGACAGCCCTTGTGCTTTGGTCCTCACACCCCCAGCACGTGTCTCCCACCCCTCTCTAACCTATTTAAGCCCCTTCTTTAAGGTCCTGTTTAAAACTTCCCTCTTCCCTCCTCCCTTCCACAAATACTTCATGGGCAATTTCTCTCTCCATCCTGGACAGCCTTTTCATAGCCCATCCCCCAGATTGCTAGAGAGGACAGCATGGCTATGAAGGGTTGATGCTCTTTGATGCTTGTCATGTGCCATTCACCATGCAAAGCATTTTACATGAATTACTTGACTTCTCTTAGGGGCAAGTACTGTGATTCTTCCATTTTGCAGATGGGGAAACTCAGGCTTAGAAATGTTAGGCAACTCACCCAAGGTCACAGAACCAGGAAATGGCAAAATGTGGAGACAAACTTCAGTCTTTCTAAAGCTTATGTTCTTTGCCACCTAGTTGGGCTCCTGTCCTGCAGCTCAGACACCCCTCCCAGGCTGGCCCTATCCCTGCTAGGTCTCATCTCCCATGCCCCCCCCCCCCGCCCCGTCATTCACTCCAAATGACTCCCCATGCATGCTCATTCCTCTGAACCTTTGCACATGCCACTCCTGTTTCGAACACCTTTCCCTTCCTTTTGCCACCAAAAGCCTGCCCATGCATGGATCTCAGTTCAGCAGCCCTTGCTCTGGGAGTCCCTCCTTGAGGCCCTGGCTGCCCTTGCCTGAGATGATTGGAGAGATTCACCCTCCTCCTTGCTCCTACAGCACTGGGTGTGGTTCTCCTTGTGTGGGCTACCACGGGCTCCAGGCTCTGGGTGGCCAAATCTGTGCCAGCATCCAGTTGCCTTTGCCACACACTTACCAGGCACCCATTACATGCCAGGTACTGGGCTGAGCTCTTGGGACACAGGGGGATGCCAGACAAATATGTTTTATCCTTTGCAGGGCTGGCAGCCTGGTAGGGAAAACAGGTCAACACTCAGAACCATATGGAGAGCTAAGTTCTGTGGTGGTTATGAATGTTCCCAAGAGGAACACCTATCCAGGACTTGGGACATGCAGCAGGCTTTGTGGAGCAAGCAATAGTAAACTGAGATGGATTTAATCAAGCCATGAGAGGATTAAGGAGGAAGGCAGCGTTCCAGGCAAAGAGAACGGCCTGTGCAAAGGCCCAGGGGAAAGAGAAAGCTGGGTGCTTAGGATACCAGAGATTGGCATAACTGGAAAATACAGCCTCCAGGGCCCGTGTTGCAAGACCACTCTCGAGAGGCAACCTCCAGCCCTTTGACCATAAAGGGTTGTGTGAATCCTGCTTCTCTCTCCCACTCATCTGTGGGTTCCAGCTGGCTTTGAGGACAGGCTGGCATGGTAGTTAACAGCCTGGCTTGCAGCCAGCAAACTTGGGCTTGATAGTAACCTCAGCAAGCTGCTTACCTATTCTGGGTCTTACTCTCATTTTTAAAAATGGGAATAATAATAGCCACCACCTCCTAGGGTTTGGAAGAAGAGTGGAGCGTTTTGGCACATGAGTAGAACTTAATCGTGTGATTGTTACGGTGATAACAATCACATAACAGGTTACATAACATGCAATTGTTATCACTGTTACTCTTATCATTATTTCTATTATTGGATCTGAATCATTTTTGCCTCTCCTATGAGTGGCACCACAGGCTCCTGTTGCCCGCCCAGGTCTTGGTGCTGGGGAGGAGCAGGGAGGATAGGTGAGGTCCAGGATCATAGGACAACCCCTTTGCCCTCCACTGCTGTGCATGGGCCAAGGTATGGGGTGTCTGGCCATGTGGACTATTCTGGCAGGTGTGCCCGACACAGAATTTGGATGCTATGTGAACACTCCAGCCTGACTGGGAACACAGCCTGTCAACCAGGCTCCTTCCCTCCAGGCTCTTGTCAGCCATAGCATCCTCTTTCTTGGGGAAGAGCTGACCCTCTTGGGGTTGGCCCTTCTCATTCTCCCTGCAGGATACGGGGACACCTGCTGTGCTGGTAATTCTTTATTGTGATCGTTCTCATCCAATTAATTTTCTGCCCTCTCTGCCTACCCACAGCCCTAGAGAGCTAACTCCTAAGAACTATGTCACTCAGACTCCTTTAGGCTCTAAATCCTGGCTGAATCTGGCCCAAGGGAAGCTCTAGCAGGAGAGCGGAGTGTGGGAGGAGACAGAGGGTAGGGGTCTGTCCCACTCTCTGTCCCCTCCTTTCTTCTATAGTTCCTGCATTGGCTGTGACTGGAATGGCCACTAGAGAACACTCCTTCTATTCCCCTTGATTCTTGGATCAGTATGGGCTGCCCTGCTGCCCTAGCCCTGGGATTCCTCGACCTATCTTCCTGGTTTCCAAACCCTCACCTCCATACAGAGTCTTGCTATTAGATTCTTTGCAGCTCAGCCCTTCTGTGTGCATTTGTTTCCTGCTCTGATTCCAATCAATACTCTTAGGGAAGCTCTCCACAGTTCCTTAAAGAGATCCTGCCCTAGCTAGCCAAGAACAGGGCATCAGTCTGCTCCTCTCCTTACCATCTCATTACCTTGCTATCTTCTTTTTTATTTTTGAAGATTTTTGAAGTTTATTTATTTTGAGAGAGAACATGTACGAGCGAGGGAGGGGCAGCGAAAAGGAGAGAGAGAATCCTAAGCAGGCCCTGGGCCATCAGCACAGAGCCCAATGTGGAGCTTGAACTCATGAACCATGAGATCATGACCCGAGTGGAAATCAAGAGTCAGATAATCAACTGAGCCACCTGGGCACCCCTAACCTTGGTATCTTCAAGAGGGCAGGTGGAGGTCTTGTTTGGGTACCTGTTCTGGAGGGATTGGAGCTCCCTCGCTTCCAGAGACCCTTCTGGTCTAGCCTGTAGGGCTGCAGAGGAAGCCGGGACCCCATCATGAAGAGCCTCAGAAACCATGGGGGAGATTTGGTGTTTTATTATAATAACAATAAGTCATAACAGATTTTTGGGCTGGGGAGTGCCATAATCTGATTTATAACTGTGGAGGATTTGTCTTCTGAGTGGTTCTAGAGGAATGAGTGTACACCCAGGGAAGATACTTGGGGAGCTAGTGCTCTTGTTCTCATGTGACATTATGGCACTGCCACCATTAGAGACATCTGCCACCTCCACCGTGAAGTCTCAGCTGAACAACATTTCCTATTGTGTGCATAAAATTTTGTTACAGCAGCGATCATACTCCGCTTCTGTGAGCTTCTCCTTCTCTCAAGGGTGAGCTCCTCAGCCTGCGTCTGCTCATTCCCAGGGTCCTAAGCCCAGTGCGGGGCTGGCACATAATGAATAAAATAGTGCCTGGCCATCACTGAACTGGTTGGTGCTCTCTAGTTCAAATGCAAATGCCTTTGAAGGCACAGCCTGTTATAACATCACCAACTATTAGCAGAGCGCTAATAACCAGATCAGCCTGCATCATCCTGTGAAGCAAGGAAAGAAAGCAAACATCTGCCCAGCCTCTGCTCTGTGCTAAGTGGCTTTCCATGCAGTGCCTCGTTCAATCCATGCAGCAGGCCCGGGAATAGGCAGGACTATCCCTGTTTTCCCCTGTGGAAACGGAGGCTCAGAGAAGTCCTCTCACCTGGATTAGTCACCCAGTTTGTGAGTGACAACCAGGATGCAAACTCAACTCTCTCTGTCTGCTAAAGAGGTAAATGCTCTCAGATGAACTGGGCCAAGGCTGCTGAGAGAAGTGGGCCAGCAGAGGTATATTTGAAGAATAACAAAAACAATACAAATTCAGCAGTAATGATATCTAGCTTTACATACTTTGTAGCCATCAACTGTCACCCATTGGCACAGGAGGGGAGGTCCCTGCCTGAGTCTCAGTTTCTCCCCATGAGCAGCAGGACTTTGCACAACCACTTCCCGGTTACCATTCAGGTTTGACATCCTTCCTCTAAGAAGCCTCCTGGACCTCCCAAGACCTGGACAGGTGCCTCTTATATATGTCTGCGTAGTTCCTCACAATTGCCTATATGCACATGCATGCACACGTACATGTACACCCAAATATGTGTACACGTGTGTATATAGAAAGCCTCAGGAATTCTAGAGACACCTCAGGGAAGGCCTGGGAGCTTTATTCCGTGGAGAAGGTTGCCATGGGGGTGAGGGTGTAGACTTGTTTTGAATGGCCCTGAGCAGGAAGGGCCGATGGGTGAAAGCTCCAGAGAGACCATTTTCAGACTTTTTTCAGAGTCAGCCTAAGAAAGAACTTTCTAGTAGTGAGAGTTTCTCAAGGGGGCAGCAGGCCGCTTGGAGAACCTGCAGGCACAGGATGGGAGGTAGCCACTGGAGAGAGGCAAGGCTTGGGGAGGGAGAGGGAAACGGGGAGGACCAGGTGCATCCTGTCGGGCTCACTTCTGGGATTGGAAGCTCTCTTATAATGACAGAAACCGCCACTGAGCGGTTCTTACAAAGTGCTTGGCCCATCACACACACGATCTCATTTAATCTTTATATTAGCCCTGCAAGATAGGTGTAAACCCGTTCATAGATGAGGAAACAAGGTTCAGAGAAGTTATGTAACTTGCCCGGGAGGAGTCAGCAGAGCCAGGATTTGAACATAAGTTATGTCTGACCCTAGATCCCGATCCAATAAGCCAGCACTCACTACTGCCCCCAGGATTTAAGTTCATACAAGCCTCACCCATGTCACCAGCACAACTGAGCCCATTTGTCTCATTTTCACGTGCCTCAGTTTCCTCCACAGTGTCCCTACCTCTTTTATGTTAGAAGTTGGCCATCAGATTATAGTCTGCTGTGGAAGAATGGTTAGCTTGGCCTGGGTCACGGACAGTCCCAAGACTATTTGGTCCCTCTGGGGCCCCCCTCTGTCTCCTTCTAGAAGGAAGCCATTGTGGACCAGCTTGTTACAGGACCTCTGGACACATTTATGGATCCACATGGGCTGGGAGGGGCAAGAAGGTGACATGAACCATGGCAGCTACAGCTGAGAGGTTTCAGAAAGGCCTGTGGCTTTTGTTTCAGGTCTGATGAAAGGAAAGGGAAGAGAAACAAAACAAAACAAAACAAAACAAAACAAAACAAAACAAAACAGAACAAAACAAGGTAAATCCAAACCCAATAGGCTGCCTGCCTGGAGTCTGTGAAACATGGTTCAGGCCAAAGTCAATGTCGGCCAAGAGGGAAATTACAGGCCTTAAATAGGAGACAAGTCTGCAGAAAGCTTCTAGGGTTGCATTTGGCAAATGTTTGCTTGCCTACACATGTGTTTGTGTGGACCTGTTTTCCTAAACGTGTGTCTCTTTTTTATTTATGTATTTAGCCCTGACACTTTTTAAGTGTAGAAACTGTACTTTAAAATTCTTTGTCTCTTGAGGCACCTGGGTGGCTCAGTCAGTTAAGCGTCTGACTTTGGCTCAGGTCATGATCTCAGGGTTCGTGGGTTCGAGCCCTGTGTTAGGCTCTGTGCTGACAGCTCGGAGCCTGGAGCCTGCTTAGGATTCTGTGTCTCTCTCTTTCTCAAAAATAAGCATTAAAAAAATTAAAATTCTTCATCTCTGGATGATATTTGGGGCAATTCCATTTAGCTCAGTTAAATCCAGCTAGTATTTACCGACAGGCTGTTTCATGCCAGGCGCTGTGCTGGGCATCATAAGAAGAAGATACACGCACAGAGAAGGATCCCAGAGGACCCGCTGGGCTGGGATCATTTCAGCTGGGTGTAGCTGGGACCTAAAAGTGGGGAAGTCTTAGTGCTTGCCAAAGAGGGGGCCAACAAGCAGACAAAAGTAGAGAGGACACTTTCAGGTAAAAGGAAGAAAACTCATCTGGGGGGAACTTATCTGAAGGTCAAAGATAGGTGACTTGCCCCCAGGTCATTGCTAGAAAGCAGCACACTGAGGATTTGAACCCATATCCCTATGAGTGCTTCCAACCTCAGCAAAAACTCCTGAACCTTTATTAAAGCCCTGTGAGTTGGCAGGAAGACTGTATCTAGCCTCTTGAAGCCCTTCTCACTCCTAAGGACCAGCTGAGTCCTACATGTCTCAGTATGGCTACTTTAATACCTTAATTTATTTTATGCCTTCAAGTAAATTAATACTTTGATACTGCTGAGCTCCTGGAAAATATATGCCTCAATATTGCCATGTCCCATTTAATGGAGCTATGCTTTTCTTTTCAACAACATAAACACATGTGCTCATTTTTTTTACTTGTTATAAAAGAGTGATTTGTGATTTCTGTGTCATGATTGTGCTCAACAGAGAGGACAGGAGCAATGAAACTATCTTTGAGGGCAGAGATGATTTTAAATTCCTTTTTATTTCCTGTCAAGTATTCAAGAAGTACTTGCAGGGGGCGCCTGGGTGGCGTAGTCGGTTAAGCGTCCGACTTCAGTCAGGTCACGATCTCGCGGTCCATGAGTTCGAGCCCCGCGTCGGGCTCTGGGCTGACGGCTCAGAGCCTGGAGCCTGTTTCCGATTCTGTGTCTCCCTCTCTCTCTGCCCCTCCCCCGTTCATGCTCTGTCTCTCTCTGTCCCAAAAATAAATAAACGTTGAAAAAAAAAAATTTAAGAAGTACTTGCAGAGCTGGCCCAGTGTGGCTATACTTTTTTGTGGAGTGTGTTAGTCAGATATTGCCACAGTAATTCTTGGTAACAAAGGACCCAATACTCGGTCACAACTGCAAGGATTTTTTTTTTCTCACTTATGAGTTTGAAGGTTGGCTGGCTTAGGCTTAGGCTTCAGGTTTGGTATGGTTTTGGGTCAGGTTCAGTTTACTCTTTTTTGTCCCACTCTGAGGACTAGGCTGAAAAGTAGCTTCTGCTTGCTGTTCTCATGGTAACTGAGCAAGTGAGTGGACAAGAACATGATGAAACAGATAATGCCTCTGAGGTCTCAGCCCAGAACTGCCATGCTGTCATTTTCCACCACATTCCTCTGCCCACAACAGTCATATGGTCAATCCCAGTGCCACTGGGCAGGGAAATATATTTGCCCACTCTAGTGGGAGGCCCTACAAAGTCAAATGGTGAAGGGTATCATTCTAACCTAAGGAGAACGTCAGGAATTGGATAAAGGGGCTGGGCTTCAGAGGTAGACTCAATTTCAAATTTGAATTATTGCTTATCTGCTTTGGAGACTAGGGAAATTAACCTCTCTGACTCTTTGCTTCTCGTACTGAATGGTTATAGTATGCCAGTCACTGAGTTTAGCATTTTAGGAACACTGTCATATGTAAGGAAGGTAAATTTGTAGTGAACTTCACCCAGGGAATAGCCAGCTGATGTGACTGGCTACCAACACCCAAGTTTCAAAGTTCATTGTTGGTTTAAAAAAGCAAGGGCTATTATTAGCAGCAATCAGCGGCAACCACACTTCCCAGTCACATGTCTTCAGGAGGAAGGAACTTGAAGCCAAGCCTGGATGGTGTCAGTGGTGCAATATGTTTGGTGTGGAGGCAAATTTCATAATTGCCATGGCTGTCAGGTGATGCCCAGACCTCCGCCCCCCAGATAGCTTTCCATTCTGATACCGGGTGCTCTGACTTCCCTGGGGAAGGACAGCTGGCAGCTTTTTGCGAGACTTGAGTCATGTGCCATGGAAGATACTAGCAAGAGTAGATCTTGGATCAGATAGACCTGATTTGAATGAAGGCTGAGCCCCTGACTGGCTGGGTGGCCTTCTCCCAGCAATGCTGTTCCCTCTGCCTGCAGTACCCTGCCTTTCAGGGCCACCATCTGTCTGCCTCCATGTCCCTTCATCCTGGAGGTCTTCCCTGACCCTCTCTAGCCCTATGCCCCCTTAACACCCTGGACACCCTCAGGCCTTACACTTCGGTTATCCTCATTGCTCACTTAATTAACTCTCTGCCACTAGAATAAAGACTCTGGGAATGCAGGCCCCGACCTTTGTTTCCCACTGAAATCCTGCTTCCCAGCATTGTGCCTGGTACAGTGGAGACACTCTGTGAACATTTATTTTCCTAATGAATTCAACAATAAATCACTAAAATCAGGCTATTGCTTCATAATTGTTTTACAGTGGATTCCTTATTGTCTGTGCTATGGAAGCCACTGGCTCTAAATCCTTGCTACTCATAGTGTGGTCCTTGGACCCGGTTGCTCTGTAAATTTGTAAGAAAACAGCAGCTCAGCGCCGTCCCCCTCCCAGACCTACTGAATCATAAGCTGCATTTTAACTAGATCTCAAATGATTCATGTTCACACTAAAGTTTGAGAAGCACCTCTCTCAACAGCTTTAGGCAACTTTCAAAAATCAAACCTGACTGCACAGTCTTGCCTTGATATATTCAACGACTGCCACAGCCTCTAAAGCCAGTTCCACTGGTCAAAGTTGCTGATGGTTTTAAGCATGCAGAACTTTATTATGCAATGCATTTTACAGATGAGGAGGCTGAGACCCCGAAGAGTGAAGTGATGCTCCACTGCCCCCACAGCTAGTGAGAAGCAGAGCCTGATACTTTCTCTTCCAGTCCAGATTCAAGTTCAGAGCAGAGGGACTCTAGATTAGACTGCAAGGTCATGTCTCATATTCTCCCTGGTAAGTGCCAGAACTGAGGTCCAAGGCCAGTCTGCCTCACTCCCAAACTCTGACATGCCTGCTTACCCTACACCAGCTCCCATGCCCTCTTCATAATAAATGAGGAAGCAATTCACCCGAGGCCACACAGAGAATTAGAGGCTGTGCTACACATACAGTGTCTCTTCCTGAGACCACAGCACCTGTCTTCCCTCTGCATTGCCATAGGAAGGGGTTTCCAGAGAATGGTCTCAAGGCTGACTGCTGATCCCCAGGAGATCTGGGCTTCTTATGAAGCTGAGTGAGTCACTTTGGGGAGGCTTCTGGCCCCTCCTCTGAAGCACTGCTTCTGTGTTTAGTCTGGTCTGCCTCCAGGGGCAAGACGATGAAACGGAGGACTGCCTTGGACAGCATCTGTCACTTGCATGCCAGTCTGTCCCCATGTTTTCCTTTAGCCAGGGGGTCTTCATAGCTGGGCTGAAATGCATGAGATAGATGCTGGAGGGAAAGAGAGATTAGCTATAAGTCAAGCTGCAGAAAAGGAAGAGTCAAGGGGACAGGACGGCTTTCTGCAGAAAGGTGAAGTCCCTGAATTCTCCAAGATCAGGGAATGACAGTCTTAGGAAGATTCTTATAGAGCTTAAACCCATTGCAGTTAATAGCTGGGTCAGGCCTGGGTTCCAGTCTTGCTCTGCCTCTTTCCACCACACAACATTATACCTGTTGTGTAACAATGATGGCACCGACTTAGATTGTTGTAATCTTAAAGTGAAATAGTATGTGTCATATGCCTGGTAAGTAAGAGTAGGTTGTGTGTGTGTGTGTGTGTGTGTGTGTGTGTGTGTGTGCGCGCGCGCGCACGTGTGCATGTCTGCATGCATGTGTATTTGCCCCCTCACCTCCTCATTTTCTAGACAGAGAAATGAGAGCCAGAGCCAGAAGCTGTGATGTGCATAGACACATGGGAGTTAAGGACAGAGGCAAGAGTTGAATCCTTGTCTCCAGCCTCCCAGGCTAGCATTCCTTCTCTCACCTTACAATAATAGGGATGAAATTCATTAACGATATTCCAAACTTCTGGGCCATGAAAACATAAAAAATGATCATTCTTAGATAGCATATGTAGAATATGCTAAAATAAAATTGTTCTTCAAGCATTCCAGCATCTAAAAAGATCTTTGAAGTAGGATTTCTGTATGGTCGGGGCAGTGGGCATGTGGTCAGACTTGACACTTTACATTCAAGGGGCAGCTAGACTCAGCACTGTCCTCATGCCAGCCTCCACTCCCAAGACTGAAGCTGTGAGCCAAAGTCAAGGGTAGGATGCAGCACACATGGATGGGCCCTGGAGACAGCGGGGACCAGCTTTATCTATGAGATAAGAGCTATGAAAGTACCTCATGAACCGTGAGTTAACTTCAGTAATTCTGTTCTTATTACAAAGGAATATTCCAGAAATGACTTTATCCCTCAAAGCACAGGGCCTTTCCACGGATCTCTGAGACCACGTTAGACACTGAATCTTTTACAAACACATTGATAATTTATATCACATAACAATATAAGGATGCAATTTGTTAAGCATTTCCCTATATTTATTGTTTGAGGAAATAGACATTCCTGATCAAGATTCAGGGGTAGGGCCCCAAAATCCTTTGGTGCCTTCTGAACCATCAAGGCAAGACCCAAACATGGCTCCTATCAGCTCACTGACCTTTAGGTCTTTGTTCAGATGACACCTTCCCAGTGTGGCCAGGGAAGGCCACCCTAACTAAAATTGCAAACCTACCATCAACATACTCTATCCCCATTTCCTCCTGATTTATTGTTCATCTTCACACTTGATGTCATGTAACACGTTACATATCTCACTTTGCTATTGCCTATGTCCCCCCCGCCCCCATTTATTTAGCGATACTCACATGCTGTAAATGCTTTGCAAATATCAGCTTATTCAGTCCTCGTAACAACTGTAAAAGGAGATACCATTATTTGCCCCTCCATACAGATGAAGAGACTGAGGTACTGTGAGGTTAGGCACTGTGTCCATGGTCACACAGCTTGCATGTGGAAGGGTTAAGATAGGATCTCCAGCATCTAGCTTCCATGTCCTCACACCCACCACACTGTTCCACCCATAGGGTGTGAATACACAAAGGCAGGGGTTTGCCTGTCTGATTCCCAGTGCCTAGAATAATGCCTGGGGTACCATAGCACCTAAGAGTTATTTGATGAATGAATGATGATATAGGACTATACCATTTCCGTTGCTTTGAAAGCCCTTCATTCACAGACACCATGTGTAGACAGCTATTCTCCATGCACCAAACATCTGGATTGTAGGAAGGCAGTGGGGCAGGTGGAAAGAGCATGGGCTTTTGTGTCAGAAAAGAAGGGCATCACAATCCTAACTTGGTCAGTCACAAGTATACTATTACTGGGGCTGTTTGACCTTAACAGATTCACCTAACCTCTCTAAGCTTTGGTTGCCTCATCTTTAAAATGGAGAAAACAGGGTGGCCCTGTTGGTTGAGTGACTTTGGTTCAGGTCATGATCTTGTGATTTGTGGGTTCAAGCCCCACATTGGGCTCGCTGCTGTCAGCACAGAGCCTACTTCAGATCCTCTCTCCCCCTCTTTGCCCCTCCCCCACATGCTTATGCTCGCTCTCTCACTCTCTCTTTCTCTCTCTCTCAAAAAATAAATAAACATTGGGATGTCTGGGCGGCTCATTTGGTTCAGCATCTGACTCTTGATTTTTGGCTCAGGTCATAATCTCGTGGTTTGTGAGTTCAAGCCCCCACATTGGGCTCTGCACTGACAGCACAGAGCCTGCTTGGGATTCTCTCTCTCCCTCTCTCTCTTTGCCCCTCCCCATTCACTCTATCTTTCTCTCTCAAAATAAATAAACCTTTAAACAAACAAAAAAACAAACATTAACAAAAAGAAATTTAAATGGAGAAAACAGTGGGTTCCTCAGAGGGTTACACATTATAAAGTTCAGTGCAGATAAAGGGCCAGGCACAGAGCAGGTACTCTGTAAAGATCGGTTCCCTCCTGCACTGGAAAGGATGAAGGAAAGTGAAGTGAAACTCCATCTTCCTTTTGCTGAGCAAGCTCTGTTTTTGTTTTTTTTTTTTTTTTTTTTTTTTTGGAATGAGTCTGTTAGGGGTCAGGGTATGGGGGATGCAAAGAGGACCAGGAGATGGAAAAATTTCACTTTTCGCTTCTACAGCAGTTAAGACTGGAGCATTTCAGTCAAGGCAACAACATATTTCTTTTGATTCTCGGATAAAGCCATATTGACGTCACTTTTTTTTTCTTCTGTTACCCTATTAAATTTGGCTGTCTATAACATAAAACACTGGCTCTTCAGAAGTGGTTTCCATCGTATTATTGAGCAGTCAGGAGGATTTCCATCTATCTCCCACCAGAAAACAAAGTCTGCTTCAAATTAGAACAAAGCTGCACATCTGACCTCCGAGTTTCTTATTCCTCCTAATTTGTAGGCTGAGCTTTTAAAACTCTAAATATTTGTCTTACTTTTAAGACTGTTTTCTTCAAATGTTAGTCAGAGATTCTGCTGTGAAACCAGCGAAGATTCTTGGGCTCAAGCTAAGTTGGCTTGTGGTGCTTGGAGGTTGCTTCTGCTGTCTGGATTTGGCGAGCTCCATGATATCTGATTGCGTTGGAAACTTCCAGAAACCACTTTCAGACAGAAGTATCTCCTGTATGGGGAGATGCAAGGTCCAAGAACCTCTGGCACATGCTCTGTTCTCTTTCCCAGACCTTTCTGCAGCTCACGACATGAACATCGCATGACAGCCATGTTGGATTCATTCTAAATCTCTGCACACACTGTTCCCTCTTCTTGGAACATTCTTTCCTTACCTTTTTTTTTTTAAATTTTTTTTATGTTTATTTATTTTGGAGAGAGAGAGAGAAGCAGAGGTGAGTAGGAGAGGGGCGGAGAAAGAGGGAGACACAGAATCGGAAGCAGGCTTCAGGCTCAGAGCTGTCAGCACAGAGCCTTACGCAGGGCTCGAACCCACAAACCATGAAATCATGACCTGAGCCGAAGTTGGATGCTCAGTTGACTGAGCCACTCAGACTCCCCATTCCCTCACCTCTTCTGAACTCCAAGTTTTCCTGCTGAATCTTCAGGACTCACTGTGGTTCTACCTCTGGGAAAAGGCCTCCAAGAAGCCTGTGGGTACCAGATCTATGTGATTTTTTTTTCTCTAGTAATAAGCCCCTTTCTTAGCATCTTTAAATATTCTTGTTTCTCCTGGAATCCCCTTCAGAGTAGAAGCAATGTTATTCATTTAAATATCTTCAGGTCCTGGCATGGGGCCCGGTCTCTAGCAAGTGCTCAGTGAACACTAGGTTTAAAGACAAGCAGTAGAGTTTAAACTTTATGCTGACATGAACAGGGAGCTGGGTCCTCCTTAATACAAAGAGCAAGCAGTAAGGTGAGAGGTGTGTGGATGGCTCTTCAGGAAACCCCTCAGGCCAGTCTGATTCAGCCCCTGTTATTCTGCACATGGGAAAGTGGGAGCTTAGGGACGTGCCTGACGTTACCTGCATTGCTGGCTTTCAGTCCAGTGCCCGGCCTATGTTGTCCGGGTGTCCCTTGTGCTCATGAAAATGAGCTGCAGCAAAAACACAGCTGGCACAGTGGGGAAAGGCATCTAGGGAAAAAACCCTGGGAGTTAACAAGCACCACTGGTTGTGGCCTACCATCTTGGCAGCAGGCTGCCTGCTGGACTGAAGGATGCCGATAGGTAGGAAGCCACAAGGAGGGCACTGGGGAGGAGCCGGGGGATGGAGACCTGGGTCTCCAGTCCAGACCCGTTGGCCTGAGTCAGCACAGGCACCAGGAAAAAGTATCACAGAGCCGCCCTCAAATCAAAGGCTTTTGGCTCCTGCGAGTTGGGCATCAGACCAGATGTTAAGAAAGAGGGACATTGCAAAAAACCTCTAGTCGGAGGAAGTGGTTTGAGTTTCCTGCTTGAAGGAGGATGCTTCATTTAAATAGAATTCAGTAGAACAAAGTGGAAGGGGGAAGTATCCTAAGCCTTACGCTTGGACCTTGAGTCTGTTTCTTGTAGAGGAGGGTTCAGAAATGCCTCCCAGGGAACCAGAGGCAGGGTTCTACCAAAGAACCTTACCCGGTGTAGGAATGGATGTAACAGAACATGTTTCCACCTATACCTGTTCTGTGTGGGCCGTTTCCTCAACTAGTCCTTCTGACAGTCTCCCCAAATTCTGGTGGAAACTCAGGTTCTCGGAGGGGAAGTGACTTACCACGGAAGACACAGCAAGGCACGGCCTGTGTTCGGACCTACTCCCCCAGACCAACCGATCCAGGTTTGCTCTCAAAGCCGGCTTATGTTCTCCAAACCCTTGGGGCTTCTGCCTAAGTACGCACCTCTCATCTGTAAGCTGGCAGTTACCAGGCCTGTGCCCGGAACCTCCCACAAAGGCTAGAGGCCGAGTGGATGCTCAGAAGCGAAGGCTCTCCTCTGCCAGAACCTTTCTTCCTGGTAGCTCATTTCCTTCTCATGCCATATCAGTGACAAGGTCGGCTTTATCATCCCCGTGTTTGAGATGGGGAAACTGAGACTTGCGAGGGGAAATCATTTTTTTTCAGGAGATATTATTCGATCCCCTTAAAAAAAGAATAAAGGTACTGTATTTTCTGAGGATGGTATAGGTAAGATGTTTTAGGATACTTCTGTGTCAGAAACCAAAGAGTTCTGGCTTGCCATCCCCCTACATTTGGTAGAAGATTCCATCTGAGCTATATGGGGTGGAGGTTGCCCCAGACCCTGGGGGCTTATAAGGAATGGAGTTTCAAGAAGAGTCTGCCTCTGGTCTTCAGCTCCAGAAAGTTCTAACCACAAGGGTGACCTCAATGAAGCTCAAGCTTCAGAGCCCCTCACTTGCAAGAGACCCTGGAATAGACCCACAGCTCTGATATTATTATAAAATTTGCAGAAGTATGATTTTTTAACCTCAGTGGTTGAAAACACTGCTTCTTCTCCTATCCCCTGCCCCATCTCCTCCATCACACTTGCCCTGTTGGGGAAGTTGGAATGGTTCTGGGCATTTTATATTTGTAATTATTTTTTCTTAAAGCCCCCCCCCCCAATTGCATATGCTTCAAGCCCCACAGAAGATCTGTTCTTTTGGTGCTCTATGCATGGCTCTCCCTGGTAAGTTTGGTAGCTTTTTCTTTTACCTTCTCAGACGTTCTGCCCCTCCTGGGTGAGGGGTGCTATCTGGGAGTGGGATGCAGGTCTGCTTTTTTGGAAACAGCAGCTGCCATAAATCATCTTGCCATCCTAGAGAACCCCTACCAGAGTCAGGCCATTCCCCACTTACAACTGGACTACTAGTGCTGGCCCACCCTTCCTGCATCAGAATAAATGATTCCTATTTAACTAGGGAAGTAGGGGAGAGGACGTATAAGGACTGCTCAGGCCTTCTGAGAATCAAGACGGGACTCCCCTTCTCTTGTGGGAAAAGGTATTCCACAATATGAGAGCAAGCACAGCAAAAACTAAACATGTTTTCTGGCCTCACACCAGGATGCACAGACTAAAGAGGAGAGGGCTTCTTGGAAGAAGTGGCGTTTGAACTAAACTGAAAAGAACGGAAGCATTTCTGCTGGATAATGGGCTGGGGGAGCTGTGATTGAAAAGGGTCCAGAAGTCTAGATGCTTTTGCGAACACAATGTCACAAAGGACAGAGGAAAAGGCCAGCAGGGAAGCAGCAGGCATGGTGGATGTGGTTGTTTTTATTCTCTTAGATGAAGTTCAAAGCAAAGGTCTCTGATATCCTCTGAAGAGGGAATGTCCAGGTTGTTTTCCTGCCCAGAGGAGAGTAAACAGGATTACTGGAACCTGGTGGCCTCAGCCAGACACACAGACTGCTGCCTGGCTGGCCCAAGGAGACAGGGCCATGTGGAAATGGCCGAGACTGGGAGCCGCCTTGGCCTCTGAACTTGGATACCCGAGGAGACGCCTCTGTTGAAACAACCTGTCTCAGGCACTTGGAATCTATATCTCAGGTCAGAAAATATACACAGCCTTTGGCCCAACAGTTCCGCTTCTAGGAATACAATAAGAAGAAATAGTTGCTGATATGTGTAAAGATACATATACAAGGATGCTCAGCATAGCGTTGTTTATAATAGAGCAAAATTGGAAGCACTTTAAATTTAGCAATGGGGAGAAAGTTAGGATACTTCCAGTACATATATATGATAGAAAAATATTAGCCATTAATAATCATGTCATATGTATTGACATGGAATATTCAGAATATTTGGCCAACTAAAAAAAAAAAGGCTCTAAAGCAGTACATGCTGTCCATTCTCAATCATATAACGTATGTTATGCTGACACTTACTGAACACTTATCACTTGTGCCAGGCATGGCTCCCAACGTTAAAAAAATTTTTTTTTAATGTTTACTTTTATTTTTGAAGAAGCGAGAAACAGAGTGTAATTGGGGGAGGGACAGAGAGAGAGGGAGAGACACAGAATCTGAAGCAGACTCCAGGCTCCGAGCTGTCAGCACAGAGCCCGACACAGGGCTCGAACCCACGGTCATGATCTGAGCCAAAATCGATCATCCAACCGACTGAGCCACCCAGGTGCCCCTCCAAGCAGTGAAAATATATTAATACATTTACTCAGTGAACAAGCTTGTGAAGAAGATATTTTTCTTGTCTCCATGTTACACATAAGGCAACTGAGACACAGAGGGTTCAAGTAATTTGCCCAAGGTGACACAGTAGTAAGTGGCAGAACCGGAACGTGAACAAGGCTGTCTCTAGAGTCCATACATAAACCACTGAACGGGTCATGCTGTGTGTGTGTGCGTGTGTGTGTGTGTGTGTGTGTGTGTGTGTGTGTAGAGTTTTCTGTCTCTTACAGGGTTTACACAGAAATGTTAGCTGCGTTTTAAGTAATCTCCTCCTAGAATAAGATACAGCAGATATTTCCCAATGCAAGGAAACGTTGCAGCTAGCACAGGCACTGGAGGACATCTACACTTTGCGTGTAAAGACCACACCATGTGCCTCTTTGGATCCTGCACAGGCCAGACCTAGCAATTCCCCAAGTCACTGAGTCAGCAAAACAGGAATTAAGTGCCACTTCTGTGCAGGCTCTGTTCTAGGTTCTGAGAATTCATCAGTGAGCAAGACGAGGCACACAGAAAACTTAGATCCTAGCCGGGGAGACAGGGAGGTGACCAGAAAATAAATAAACAAGAGAAAGAGCAGCACTATGGAGACCTGCAGTGAGGACAATGTGGCAGGGTGGAGCCATGGGTTAAAGAGATTAAATGGTCAGGGAAGGTGACCTTTCAGAGGTGGCATTTTGCTAAAACTTGAACAGCCAGAAGGAGAAAGGTATCTACCTATATCTATATAATCTAGGAGATAGGGAGAGAGGGAGAGAGGGAGTGGGAGGGAGAGGGAGAAGGACAGGGGGAGGGGGAGGGGGAGGGAGAAAGGGATAAAGCAAGCCTGGTAAAATGTTAACACTTAGGAAATCTGGGTGAAGCGTACATTAAAATATTTTGTGTAAGTGTTGCAACATTTCTGTAACTCAAAATTATTTTAAAATGGAAGGTTGAAAATATATTCAGAAAATATATATTAAAAGTAACAATGATCTCTCTACATACGAGGAAGCAGGCAACAAGTCTTGGTGAGGAATGGTGAGCAGGGGAGGAAATCAAGGGGTAAGAAGATGCTGATGCCTTTGACTGAAGTAGGGTGAGGTTGAGGTTTGGGAAGTGGAAATGAGCTTCTCTTTTGGTGCTGAGATGCCTGATAGTCACGGTTTGTGAACTACAACACCTTTATCTTCTCATTGGGTCTTCCCCTGCACCGCTGTGAGTTAGTTAGGATTGGGATGATACTTCTTTTTCACCAGTGAAGAAACCGAGGCCAAGAGTGGGAAAATGATTTTGTGAGGTCTCATGCTGAGCAAGTAGCAGAGTTAGGGGCCAAAGTCAGATCTTCTGAATCTACTCAACACAATACTCCCAAGGTTGAGTCATAAGAGACACTCTACGTATGTTTTCTGCTGCTTCTAAGATTATGTAGACATTGAACAGGCTGACAAAAAAAAATCTGTCCATGAAGGATTCACATGAGCTCAATCATGTTGAGCCTCTCCAGTGGACCCTGAATGAATTTAATCTCCAAGAAGAGTAATGTTATAGTCTGCAACTTTACTTCCCTTGCTGCTAAGCTATTTTTCTATTTTTATTATTCTAAAGTAAAATCACTTGTCCCCACACAAAGATAATTATGAGAATTAGCATCCAAAGAAGACGGTGCAAGAGAACAGCTTTGTGGTCTTCCGTGCTCTACTGGACAGAGCTCTGGACTGTCTCGAGGCCCTGTTCATTGTCTTTGAGCATACTGCAAGTGTTCAAAGTGCCTTTGGAGGTTCACACCCTTATGACTGACTCTGCTTCTGCTAATTTGGAGACCAGTTTTAAATGGAAAGACCTAAAAAACAAAACCAAATGCAAAAGTTGACTTTATCACCAAAGTAGCACCTTCCAAGGCCCTATTGCTTTATTTAATTCCGCCAACAACCTCTTCAGGCAGCTGATGGCCTGATTTTACAGAGGATGAAAGTAAACCTTAAATCACAGTGACTTTGAACCCATATTGTCTGTCTAACTCCCAAATCCACACCTTTTCCACTGTACCATATGGCTGTGTTGTTGACCCTCTCTGCTCCCAAAGACACAAGCTAACCCAGTCACAGGGTGTAAGAATGAGTTGCCTTGGAATCCATGCTGTTTGCAGGTCCTTACCACCCTAAATCAACCATCTGAGTTATTTCACTGGGATGGTATGCATGCTTGATTTATGTTGGCACCGAGCAAGCTATAAATTATGTCCATGGACCCACTGAAGGCTTTTCTCACATTGAAGATGTTTATAGAAACAGGAAACATGGCCTCTGCATGAACATACTGGTCTTCTCTATGTCAACATCATCATAAATAGACGTATCCAGGATCTCTGCCTGGACTGTTTTCCATAGATACTCAGCAAGTCCATGAGGTGGGTCATTATTACCAAGGAGGAGGAAAGAGGCCCTACCTCATGTCTAGGACTTATCCTGACAGAAGGCTCATTAAAAAATGCCCCACCTCCTGCCCCACCCTTCTCTGTTGCTAGCAGCTGAGTCTTGTCCTTTTGGACACCCCTCTCCTTTTTTTCACCTTTGATCTGTAGACTCCCGACCTGGGAACTCAACGTTATAGTGCTGTTCTCTGCTCCTGGAAAAGCGGATCCACCCTGTAGACTCAATACCCTTTTGCTCTCTTTGCTCTTTCCGGTTTACAAAGCTGTTCCACCCTCTATCACAGTGGACTTTCATAAGGGTCAGGGGACTGCTTTTAGTATCCCCATTTCGCAGACGAGCAGAATGAGGCACGGGGGCGGGGGGAAGGATCTGTTATTTGGCTTTGAGCTCTTCACAGAGTTTAGTATTAAAATTTGCCCTTCTTGAGGAACTTTACGGTGGTTGTAGGTTATTTCAACCAGCGTCGTTAATATCTGTATCCCTGAGAGGCCTGCCAGAAAACAGCCATCGTACTTTTAAAGGGTTCAAATTAAATAGCATTTATCAAGACACTGTCGCAGAGGTGTGGGCAGGATTAGGGACTAGCCCCGAGGAACTCACCACAGTGGGGTGACTTTAGTACCTGTTACAGTCTGCATTGTGTCCCCCACCCCAAATTTATTTGTTGAAGTGCTAACCCCCAGTACCTCAGAATGGGACTGTATTTCGAGATGGGAGTCTTTAAAGAGACAATTAAGTTAAGATGAGGTCATTTTGGTGGGCCCTAATCCAATATGACTGGTCTTCTTACAAGAAAAGGTAATTTTGGACACAGATATACACACAGGCAAAGCCATATGAAGACACAGGGAGAAGAAAACCAATTACAAGCCAAGGAGAGAGGCCTCAGAAGAAATTAACCCTGTCAAAATCTTCATCTTGGACTTCCAGCCTCCAGAGTTGTGAGAAAATAAATTTCTGTTGTTTAAGCCACCTAGTCTGTGGCGCTTTGTGGTGGCAGCCCTAGCAGATGAATACGATATCCTCTAAGCTTGAAAGTGGGAGAGGGAATAAATAGCTCACCTCTCTCTCCTCCCAGCCTCTGATCTGCTGATAGGGTTTCCCATGGGCTGAACCCTGCTGAAAACCAGATAAGATAATAGTATATGATCACAGCAAGAGCTCTGGAGAGGGGCTAAGTGCATTCACTCATTCATTTATTCAATGAATATTCGTCAAATACCTATAGTGGACCAGGAGCTAGTCTGAGTACAATGGATTCAAAGACAAATGAGATACAGTCCTCTGTCTCCTAAGGGCTCACAGTGCAGTACAGATAGCCAACCCCACTACGTGTTCTACTCTGTAAAAGCCTACTTGACAGGAGACACTTGGCTGTTTGAGGATGGTGCTATGGCAGCTCAGAGGAGGGCTCACTCACTCAGCCAGGGAGATGGGACCAGAACCACAGAGGAAGGACATTCTGGTGACCCCTGGAAGGACACTTTGGGTTTTACAGAGAGATAGAGGTCATGGTGGGCTAAAGCACATGCAAAGGGATAGAGACACAAAAAGGGAAGGACCTTAGTTAGAATCGCTTCTTAACTGTGATGCCTCACAACCCTAAAGTCTATGTTCTGAGTACTTGTGGCCACATGGCACTGTGGTAAGAACAGGGTTGTAGTCTGTTGAGTTTAAGCTCCAGTGCCAGCATCTGCTCCCCATGTGACCTTGAAAAAGTCATTCAACCCTTCCATGCTTCTGTTTTCTTTCTGGTCAATCAGTCTACCAACCCTCCTGGGTGCATTCTCTGTTCCAAGCCCCGGAGCTATAATGGTGCATGGCGCTGGTCTTGGGAGCCTCTCAGAGAGAGAGGAGCAAATCCTATACTGAGCCCCCTTGTGCAAATGGAAAGGCTCCCAGTGCTGTACTCTAATGCCCTGGGAATACACAGGTTAAAGCACTGCCCTGCACACTTTGCAGAGACATGGCAGGAGTCTGGAGAAAAAACAAGAGTGAATACTTATAAACTGCTACTAAAATTGAGTGGCAGTTGTGGTTGCTGACATATTATGTGAGGGTTCTCCCTAACCATCTCTGCCTTCACACCTTGGCTCATACCAGGCCCATCTCATACCTCTGACTATTTAAATCTTACCCATCCTTCAAGGTCAAGGTCCAGATCCACCTTGTCCAGGAAATCTTCCCAGAACACCAGGCCACCAAGATCTATCACCCTCCTCTCAGCTCTGCCATGTCTATAGGCTCATTAGACATTTATCCATTAGTAAAAGACAGTTTTATGTTCTTCTAGAATTGGTGCCTGATCCAGGGTTGTCTGGATCAGAGAATTCTGTGGCCAGTTGGGACCTTAAAAAAGGCCACCATCGAACCTCCAGTCTCCTCCCTCCCAGCTTTCCACGTGATCACCCACAACACAGGCTGAAGTGCCCTCCTCTCCTGCTTAAAACCAGCTGACTCCACAATTGATTTGCCCAAAGGGGAATACTTTGGGGGACAAAAGCGAGTGCTGGTATTATAATGGTAGGACAATAGGCCTAACCAGGGCGATATAAAGCCAACTAGGGCAGACAGTCCCTGTGTAACCCCATTACTACAGTCAGCCTGCCATGCTCTAGATCTACTGAACAACTTGTTAACCAAATGTCCCTTGCTTGTTCTGGCCCCTGTGTTTTGCACATTCTGTTCTCTCTGACTCAAACGTCATCCTCTCATCCTGTCTGTTCCATCCTGAAGTCACCAGCCCAGGGGTACCTCTTGCATGAAGCCTCCCAATGCCTGGGTTGGAGGGGATCGCTTCCAGCATCCTTTGCTCTGTCTCGCAGCACATGGCTGCAGTTACCTACAAGCCTGTTGGCCTTTCTCACTGGACTCTGAGCTCTCAGAAGTTGTGTCTCAGGCCACCTTTGTCTCCCCCGCCACTTGTCCAATGTCTGAATGTGATGTTCTGTCAGTGCTCGGTGTGTATTATTATTATTTTATAGATAAGATAGTTCATCTTTGCATCTGTTGCTCTGTACTGCCATTTCGTTCTTATCCTATTTCACTTTTGATGTGTAGGTTAGATACCCTGATGAAGGCAGAGTCTCAAGCACATCACATCATGAAGTTTGAGGTTTATTTCAGGAGAGCTGCTAATGCTCCTGATTTCCCAGCAGCTTTGGAACCAGAGGCATGACCTTCTGTATCTCCCAGAGGGGTAAATCCTCATCTCATTGGGCTACATATGTTGTATAGAAATAGGCAAAAGTCTTTCAGAGACATGTGAGGAAGGCAAATGAGCGAGGGAAACAATAGGGGCCCCAATCCCTGCTTGCTAAAGAAATGAGTCCAAGAAAGAGAAGAAAGAAGAAAAAACTATACTAATTTTCTTATTCGGCTTTTAAACTCAAGTGAAATGGGACTTTGCAGAAGGAAGTTGACAGAGTAATAGGAAGAGCCAGAAGAGAAGGAGAAGGAACCAGCTTTTATGGAGTGCTTATGGATGAGACATTTGTTTATAGCATCTCACTTTAATAAGACAACACCCCACCAGAGCAGATATTCTCGTTTTACACTTGAGAAAGTTAGGGTCCGGAGAAGTTAAAACATTTCCCCAAGGTCACACAGGTTTAAGCGGTGGGTTGAAGGGAGGTTCTATCAAGACCAGACTCAAACCCAGGTCGTGTGACTCAACCTCCCCTGATGTCCCCCCCCCCCCCCCCGCATCCGTAAGAAGCCTGGTTTCCTGGCAGGACTTTTCTGAAGAGTCACAGCCATTTGGGCACATCTATTCTGAGTAATTTTGTTTTTGAAAATCTGTCTCCTTACTTCCTAATCACAGCTTATAGATACCATACAGACAAGGCCGTGCGTATTCATCACAATATCCCCAGAAATTATCACAGTGCCTGTCTCCACAGGGGTTACTACTCAGCACATATTTATTGAGTGTCTTAGATCAGGCTCCTTGGCTTTCTGTGGCCAATCACCCCAGCGTGTCCACTTTTCTGAACCTTTGGATCTTTTCCTCTTTTCTTTGTTCTGGAGCTTCCATTTCACTTCACGTGATCTTCCTCAACATCCCCACAGCCGACCTCCTGGCATGTTGGGACTGGCCCTCAAGGTTCATTTCACAGAATGTGTGAAATTCTGTGTCTGGGGAGAATGCTCCCGTATTGGTAAACTCTTTGTTATGCCACTGCCTATTGCCCCTCATTCCAGTCCCATGCATGGGCTCATGGCACCTGCCAGCTCAGATGGGCTGGGCCTTGTGACTCCTTCAGGATATAGCCCCTTTCCTGGAGGCCCAGCATGTCCATGGTAGGATTATGGGATGGCCTGATCCTAGTTTTTGGCCTGGTGGCCTGGAAGGGAAGTCCTGAGGCAGATGTGTGCTACCTTGTTGGGCAAAGCACTCCATGTCATCTAATGCAGGGGATGCATTAGCCCATAATTAGGAACATTGGGCCACCCCTGCAGTCCAGAAGATCTAGCACAGCTGGAGCATCAGGTTTCCCAGGTTCTCAGGTGCATCAACCCAGCTGTCCTCATCCCATTTCTGAGGGTCCTGCTTCTTCCTAATCAGGGCCCTGCCCTTAGTTACACCCGGGTGGAAAATGATACTTTCACTGAAACTCTGCTACCCTTTTAATTAAGTCCAGGCCCAGTCCTCGGAATTTTCTGTTCTCCAGCTGTAGGAGAGGAGAATCTCTTGATATGCTGCCAAGGAGGCCCTCCCCTCTGATTTTCATAGTTTGTCTTAAATTAGGGATTAATCACTTCCAGCCTTTCATTGACTTTCTCCAATACATCAATAACACTCAGTCACCATTAAGACTATAAAAGAGATGACTCTACTGCTTTCCCCAAACCTCTGGAATATCTAATATATAACAGCAGACTGTGCTTTCCTCTCGCTGTGATCCCACCCAGCTTGCCAAGAGTGGAAGTCCCCCCAGTTTCAGGGTTTCAGCATGTCAAGTGAACTCTGTGCTCTCCCTGCCCCTGCGATGAGACCCTAGATCCCATATGGAGCCATCCTGCTACCAACAGTCTCAGGTTGGGTGCCCTGGGAAACAGACTGTGAGCCAGGTATCTGTATGCAAACAGTTTAAGAGTGAGTGCTTTGGGGAACACCCCCCCACCACGAGGGAGTAAGCAATGCAGGATTGGGTGGAGGGAGAAGTTGGCCTGGGACTGTAGCTGGGATGGCCTTCTGAGTTGTCACAAATCGAGGGAAGAGGGCCAGGCTCTTGAACCATCACACTAATCCCTTGATGACTAGAGGCTGCTAGAAAGCAGGCATGGCTTTGCTTGAGGCAGCACCCTCCAAGTAATGGAAATTCTTGGGGACGAAGTCAGCTGTGAACTGTCAGCAGCCAACACTTTTGGAAACTGGGAAAATGGCCTTAGGGGGTATCTGGGCAGTACACCACAGCATCAGGGTGTGAATGAAAGGAAGAATGAATGAATGTTCTGCTTCTCTTTCTAACTACCTTGAGAATTCTTGAGAAAGAGGCTCTTCTATTCTGTGGCCTTTGCAGATGCAGCAGTGCTGGCTGTTCAGTGTTATGCTGTGTATTTGGTACCTTAGTGTTAGAATCTTTCTTGAAAATCGCCTTCTAATTCAATCTACTTAGTTTCCAAATGAGAAAACCGAAGTTCAATATGTTTGAACAACATGCCTATAGTCCCACCATGAGTTTGTGATTGAGCTGAGACATTATAAGTATTGTTTCACCTTTAGAAAGAGAGGCTTACCCACACCAGAATTTCCTTGGTCACATAAAAGAAGTCTGACAATCCAGAGTTGGTTACAGGCTCCATAGTTATCAGGGGCCCCCATTTGGGCACATGGCTTCCGTCCTCAAGGTCATCTCAAGGTCCAACATGGCTTCTGGAGTTCCATGTTCTAGCTCAGTAGCAGGAGAAATCAGGGAAACAAAGGACACTCACGCTCTCCCTTATCAGGAGCCTCCTCTGAAACCTTACTTGCTCTTCTAACTATATACCCTGGGATAGAACCTTGTTCCCATGACTTCTTCAACTATAAAGAAGGCTGGGCAGGGGTGTCTGGGTGGCTCAGTTGGTTGAGCGTCTGACTTCGGCTCAGGTCACGATCTCCAGGTCTGTGAGTTCGAGCCCCGCGTCGGGCTTTGGGCTGATGGCTCAGAGCCTGGAGCCTACTTCCGATTCTGTGTCTCCCTCTCTCTCTGCCCCTCCCCCATTCATGCTCTGTCTCTCTCTGTCTCAAAAATAAATAAATGTTAAAAAAATTTTTTAATTAAAAAAAAGAAGGCTGGGCAATGTCTTTACTCTAGGCAGCAATTTTCCCCAAAGAGAGTAGGAGTTCTGTATGGAATCACAAAGGGGGAAGTGGATATTTGGTAAGTAAATTATAATCTTTACCTCATTGGTTATGGGACTGTAAAAAAGCATACATTTGGGGATTACACCTGGATCAGTCCCTAACTAGATGTAGGACTAGTTAAAAATTATTAAGCTCTAGACCTTTAGCTTCTTCATGTGTAAAATAGAAAAACAATCCCGAACTTCACAGATATATTGTGAACTAACATGTGGAAAGCACCTAGCACAATGTCAAGTACATGAATTAGCAGAATATCCAGCCCTTGTTCTCCCAAATGACCAAATAACCTGCTTACAATGTAATGGCATTACATCCCATTACCTTGTTCAAAACCCCCTCAAAGACTAGTTCCCATCTTGTTCTTGGATCATAATTTGGCTGAGACATGTGTCCAGCATCCCACCAATTTGTTGAGTGTAATGGAAATGTCTGTCATGACGCTTTCAATAGGCTTCTCCATGAATTCGGCTGGTGGCAGACAGACATGAAACCAAAACAACCCCTCGAGCATTTTGAAATAAAAACCTTTCTTCTCCATTTCCTCTTACTAAGAAGACCAGACCCGGGCTCTAATTCTTGCCACACATGTTCCCTGGGCAGCCCCTCCCGATGCAACACAGCCACTGCCTGCTCTACACAGGTTTCTCTGCTCCTTTGGGTGGCTCAGCCGCTCAGACAGCTTCTGTTCATTGAGTCACGTGCTGTAGACAGAGCTTGGATATGAGGAGCGTAAGGTACGATCCCCCAGTTTCAGGGTTTCAGCATGCCAAGGAACCAGTCTGAGGAGGAGAGCAATACATAAATAGATCACTTGATTTGTATTAGTTGAGTGCTCGGTAAAAGGGCTGGGGATGCAGAGGAACACTTAATCCAGCTTGGGGTGGGAGTTCCCTGAGGACTTCTCAGAGGTGGTGATGCTTGAGCTTCATCTTAAAGGGCGAGTAGGTGTCTCTTCAGGTGAAGAAGAGGGCAGGGAAGGGGGAGGGTCCCCAGGAAAGAGAACAGCAAGAAGAAAGGCTCAGTGGAATAATATAACTTGGAGTGGATTGAAAGCCACAAATGGCTTGGTGACAGTGGGGTTGTACACGGAGAGACTGAGGTCTCATTTATTAGAAGGGCCACTGGGTCTGACGTTCAACGTTTCAATGGTTTGTCCCAACTCACCTCTGTCTATGAATACGCTGTTCTGGAAAGCAGTGAAATACCCTCCTCAGTGCCAGCATTCAAGCAGTGGTGGACAGTGGGGGATACGGTGTACTAAATCTGGTGTAATTGTTCTGTAATTGATAATTGCTAGAGTCACTTCCAGTTTTAGGATACTGTGATGCAGGATGCTCCCAGAGAGTGTTTCCCATAGCTGTGTTTGCTGGAAAACATCTGGCCTTCAGTTTCTTTGTGTTTCCTTGGCAGTCCCTGACTCTCTTTAAATGGGAAACACAAGAGAAAAACAAAAAGCAACTTGGAATACCTTCACTCTACTAAACAGCCACTTTCACACACCATCTCCTTCAAGTCCCACAAGTAATTGTGAGTAAAAGTGATTAGCTTATTTTTTTTTATAACAGGTGTATAAATAGGCCCAGAGAGGTTAAGTTTATTAAGTTCATGCCTGAGTTTACACAGTTAGTAAGTGAGGGAATGGGGAGTTGACTCTAAGACCACCTGACTCTGAAGTTTACGCAAACTCTTCTGCCATCCTCAATGTCTTGACTTGGTTGGCTAGAACTTTGTTTTACTCCCTTCTTTCCTTCCTCTTCTCGGTTTTAAAGCCCTGCTCTTTTGGGAACCTTCCCTCCAGTCTGACTTTGAAGTTGGGATAATGGCCAGTTACAGTAGTCCCCTGATCCCCAGTTTCTCTTTCCACAGATCCATTTACCCACCATCAACCATGGTTCAGAAGCAGATGATTCTCCTTCTGACATATCGTCAGAAGGTCAGTAGTAGCCTAATGCTATGTCACAGTGCCTACGCCATTCATGTCACTTTGTCTCACCATGTAGGCACTTTGTCATCTCACATCATCACAAGAAGAAGGTGAGCACAATCCAATAAGTTATTTTGAAAGAGAGAAGCCACATTCACATACTTTCTATTACAGTATATGTTTATAATTGTTCCTTTTTACTGTTGTTGTTAATATCTTACTGAACCTCATTTATAAATTAAACCTTATCATCTGTATGTATAGGAAGAAACATCATGTATATAGGAGGTGGTATTATCGGTGATTTCAGACATCCACTGGGTATCTTGGAATGTATCCCCCCACAGATAGGTGGGGACTTCTGTCTTCCAAAGGAGACCTCTGAATTTGCTGAGGTCAGGTTCTCCCAGGGAGAATGGGCCTTTGTTTGATGGCTCTTTCCTCTAAAAGTACGTTCTTGCCACAGGTGTTTTGTAATATCCCAGCATCTAGAAGGGACCTCAGTCTACTGGAAACTGACCCTCACTGTTTTACAAGTGAGGTCATCAAGGCTCAGAGTGAGGCAGTAGGTTGCACATGGTCACTGAGAGAGTGAGCAGAATTTAATGTAATTTCATGGGAATGTTGTCTTTGGATTCACTATCTCTTTTCTCCTTATGGATTTTTGGCATCAGGAAGTGAGGCAGTAAGACAGGCATCAGCCTAGACATGCAGACCTGTGGCAGGAGTTACTAGTTCAGAGTAAAAACTTTAAAGAGCGTGAGGGAGGATTGTCAGGTTTCTGCGGACTTGAGAATCATCATCTATTCCCAGTGGGAAGCCCTAGACTGAAGAAACGCACAGGACTCTATGGGCACTGCAGAGAATTCCATGCCTCAAGGCAGGAAGGGGGTTTCCAGACCATTGAGTATAATCTAATTTTACAAATGAGGAGACTGAGGCTCACAGAGGGGAAGCGATTTGCCCAAGGTCATAAAACAAGTGAATGGCAGAGCCAGGCTTCACACCTAGACCTCATGAACCAGGCTGACTGCGTGTCAATAATCAGAGCACCAGACACTTGGGTTCATCCTCTAATTTGGCCACTTTCAGCTGTAGAAAACATAGCTGTGTATCTTTACCAAGTCACTTAGCATCTCTGAACATTAACGGTCTCTGAACGTTGACTTGCTTGTCTATAAAATGAGGTCACTGGTGTGTACTCAGTGTTGCTGGGAAAATTAAACGGGCCTATAAAACAGGAGGAGAGTCTGGCACACGGTCGCTCATTTGCAGGCCTCTCACCCCACCCCTGAAGCCTCGGTAGCATTATGTTGAGGCAGGGGAGAGAGGGAGTTGTCACAGTTGTGTTAAATATAAAGGTGTCAGAGGAAGTCAGTGTGAAGATGCCTCGTGTAGGGGGTGAAAAGAGCAGTGTGGTGTGTCTGAAGCATAGATGCAACCGTCTGCGTGGCTGGAGGAGCCAGCAGTGGCCACGGCCTGGGGGCTGTTTGACCAGTATTTGTGCAGAGGAGCTTACACGTAATCTTGGAGGTGAAGGCAAACCTCTAAAGGTTTTTAACCCTGGAGAACAGCACTTCATATTGCATACGGATGAAGTGTAAATGTTTGCAAGGAGATAGAAAACATGAAAACCAGAATCGTGGTCACATTTGGGGAGTGAGAGAAGGGATCGGAGATAGGCTCACAAGGAACCACATCTTTACTTCCTGCTTAAAAAAAAAAAAAAAAAAAAAAAAACAACAATCTGAATCGGACATGGCCAAATAGTAAGATTTAAAGAGCAGAATGGAAAAAATGGGATTTCATTATACTGTCCTTTATTATTTTTTTAATGTTTATTTTATTTTTGAGAGAGTTGGACAGGAGGAAGAGAGAGTGGGGAGGGGCAGAGAGAGAGAGGGAGACAGAGAATCTCAAGCAGGCTCTGTGCCGTCAGCAGAGAGCCTGATGCAGGGCTTAAGCTCACAGATCGCAAGATCATGAAATCTGATCATGAAATCAGAAATCAACAGTCAGATGCCCAACCAACCGAGCCATTCAGGCACCCCAGTTATGCTATCCTTTATATTCTCCTGCATGGCAAATATCTTATTACTTCTCTAAGTATGATAAAGGGGAACTTCTTGTGGATGTACAAAAGCCTTGGCAAGAGGGGAAGAAGGTTCTGTCTTAGAGGGTTTCCTGCCAATGATGCTAATAATTCCTAAATACTCACCACAGGCCAGGCAATGTTGTAAAGCAGTAACTTCTAGAAGTAGTGATTTAATCATTTCACACAACAACCTTATAAGGTACATACAACCATCCTCATTTATAAAAGAAGAATTTGAAACCCAGAGAGGTTAAATAATTCGCTCTAAGTCAGGAAGCTAGTAAAGGGGGAGCCAGGATGGAAAACAGGCCTTCTGGTCCCAAATCCTGAGCTGGCCACCATGAGAATAACCCATCGCACCTTTCAGCAGCGTGATGAATTGATTCAATCTCAATTTCGGGTAATTTCTCTGCTTAGATGTGGAGAGCTGTTTAATCTTGCATGAGGCTGGGGGCACAGAGATAGCAGGGTATTACTGTCTAAGACTTTCTCTCTTTTCTTACTGAAATTTTATATATTCTTAATACAAATCTTTGTTTTCTATATTCTTCAGTATGTACCTGCTTTTGCCATTCACGACTCATCTTTTCCTTTTATTTATGGTGTTTCTTGTTGTATGGAAGTTTTTAATTTCTTCTCAAAAACGGGACCTGGATTAGTTGTAAAAACAAGAAGGGGAAAAGTTTAAGAGAGGCCACGAGGGTGGCAGAAATGGCGAGATTTAGAAAAGTTTTCTACTTCCTTGTCACTTGCAGAGCAGGCTGGCAAACCTGTGGGGACACTTAATTTTCTCTGTTCTGTTCATGTCCAAATTGTCCCCAAGGCCAACTCACACTTGGCTTGGCATCTCCCACAGCACCTAGCTGAGGGCCTTCCAGGCTGGGGCACCCGTCATCTGGAAGACAAGAATTGATCACAGTTTGGGAAATGATCCTCACTACTGGGGAAGGACAGTGGAGTGAGGTTTTCATAAAACTTAGTTTATTCAGTTGAAAAAACTTTATCATGTGTGTGTGTTATCCAAAGGGTATGTGGTTAAATTTTCTTCCAATGCAAGAATAGTGACATTATGGCAAACTAATTGCTTTCCGATGTTCTTTGTTTTGCCAAATAGAAAGTTGGCAACGCTCTTTTGGTGCCTCACAGTTATTTTTATATATTTTTTGCTTAGTTAAATTTTAGAAATATCTGGGAACAACTGTCATAGAGAAACGAGCGTAGGCTTTTGAGTCTCCAAACCCTGTGTTTTCAGTCCCGTCACCAATAATAGCTCTATAAGTCAGAGTCTAGGTGTCTTCATTAATGGGGGATAATTATACTCACCTTAGGGAGATTGTGAGGATTAAGTAAGATAATATCTGTAGGGGCTTAGTTCCACATATGGCTCAGTTCAGCTTTACTTGTGCTGCTCTCTCTCTTCCTGGAGGAGAAGGACAGGACTTAATTTGTATGTCTTGATAATTATCCAGTTTCGACCTGGACCTCGTAGGCTCTCAAACATCGTCTGTTAAAAAACCACAATAAGATACCCTCTCAGTATAATGGGCACTATTAAAACAAAACAACGAGCCTGCAACAGAAAATAATAAGTGCTGGCAAAGACGTAGAGAAATTGGAACCTTTGTGCACTGTTACTGGGAATGTAAAATGGTACTGCTGCTGTGGGACACAGGATCCCGACTCCTGAAAAAATTAGACATGAAATTGTCACACAGCCCGTCAATTCTACCTGTGGGCATACACCCCCAAAACACAAGAGCGGAGATGCAAACAGGCATTTGTATACCCATGTTCATGTCAATATTATTCACGATAGTAAAAAGGTGGAAGCAACTTCAGTGTCCATTAACGGATGAGTGGATAAACATAATATGGCATATAAATGCATGGAGTATTATTCAACCTTAAAAAGGAAGGAAATTCTAACACACACTACCCCATGGATAAACCTAGAAGACATCATACTAAGCAAAATAAGCCAGCCACAGCAGGACAAATATTGTGTAAGTAGTCCGATTCATAGAGACAGAAAGTAGGATCGTGGTTCCAGGGTCTGGGGGAAGTGGGAACGAGGAGTTCCTGTTTAATGGGTCTAGAGTTTCAGTGTTGCAAGGTGAAAAAAGTTCTGGAGATGGATGGCGGTGATGGCTGACAACAGCGTGAAGGTACTCGGTGCCCCTGAAGCGTATACTTTAAAATGGTTAAGAGGAAAAGCCGCGCACGGTTTTGTGACCGTAATTAGAAAGAAAAAAATTTTAAATTGCCTGTGAAATGAAAGGGCTAGTAAACGAATACGGGGAAGAAAAAGAACAGAGCCCTGAGGATGCCTGAAGCAAGAGCCTTTTAAGCAAGAAAATATCAAGTGTACTCGGTGTATGGAGAGGCAGGTAAGAGGCCTGCTTGACTGCAGTAGGGTGTGTGAGGGGGCGAGTAGAAGAGATGAGGGCCGAGGGCAGCCGGGAAGTAGGTCACGTGGGCTTTGCAGGACTTTGCATTTTATTTTCCCTGAATATGACGGGCAGCACTAGGAGGGAACACAAATGAGGGCATGGAAAGAAAGAGGGAGCCCTGGAAGCCTGAAAGAGCCTCAGGGCTGCTGTGGGTCTTAGCAAGAGTGTGGGCATCCCTCCTCCCCAGGCCTGCACCTGCTCCCAGGACTGAGCCACCTGAGGAATGCGCAGATGTATGTTGGGGGCTCATGGATTCTCTGATCCCAGTCCTCTGCCCTGAATGTCCTAATGGAGGGTTTTGCCTGGACAGGGGGAAGCGTGTGTCTTCCCGAGACAATAGGGGTTCTGACATTAATGCAGATCGTTACTCTTGGTTTTTAACGGGGGAGAAGGAAGTGGGAAGAAGGGTGGAGGAGCTATTTCTTTTATCACACAATTAGATGAGAAAGTGGCTGGCTGCTCAGGGCAGGGACCCGCCCAAACTAGGCCTACAGGGGAGTTGCCCTGCTGGGTGGCCCAGTCTTGCTCTGGAGGGACTTGAATTTTCTGGCTTTGACTTCATTAGCTCTTCATAGTCTTAGAAAAGGGCTACAGTATGCTTCACACGGAAGCCCAAACCAGATTGTAGAAACTCACTTTGAATTCTCATATCATTCACTTATTCCCTTGTTCATTCATTCACTCATTGGTCATTTATTGAGCATCTACTATGTAAACTAGGCACTGGGAATACACATGGAATACACATACACCTGTCATTAAAGTGCTGAAGGAATCAATGTGGGAAGCAGACAAATAAACTTTGAATTATACTACGTTAAGTACTATGTTAAGTGCTATGATAGAGTGCTAATAAAAAATAAACATAAATTGGCTAATATTAAGTGCTTTCTGTATGCCAGGCACTATTCCAAGTTGCATGCATTGACTCATTTAATCCTTAAGAAAACCCTATGAGGTGGGTGCTATCATCACCCCATTTTACAGATGATGATACTGAGGCACAGATAGGGTCAGGGGCAAGGGCGCAATGCAGCTAGAAAATGCTGCAGCCAGAAACAGCAAGCCAGGCAGGCAGTCTCCAGAGCCTCTGTGGTAACAGTCTGCCCTCCCCTGCATGAGAACTTAGCGGGAAGTGGGGAAGGCACATTGCCAGAAGGAGGTGGTGCCCTGCCCAAGTATTGGAGCATGACAAGAAGTCAGTAAAGCAGAGAAGACAGGGACAGAGAACTGATGAGGACTTTCACCCATCAAACTGTCACCATCAGAAGTTTCAAACAGAGCTGCAAGTGCAAAGCAAAGAGGCATGACAGGACGTGGGCATTCCAGAAGATGCAAGTAGGGGAGAGACAGGGGATAAACCCTTAAAGGGGACCTGGGACAAGATCCCCAGGGTGGAGGGAGGGGACTCATTTCTTTAGGCGGTGAGGGACAATGCAGAGTTTTTAGGCATAAAGTGATGTGATTGCAATCACCACTGCAGGAGTTTTTGCGAGAGTTTTGTTTATGGTTTGGGTTGACTAATACTGGCCAATATGTAAATCACAAGGGATTCTGCTCTCTGACCAGCCTGGTGATTTACCATCTGTACCCTCTTTCCACTGATATTTATTCTCTGGTCTTCACTGTGCCCTAGGAGGCTGCCCTTTGTGATTGAATCGGGGATGGGCTGCCTCGCCTCTGTCCTCAAGCTGAGTTTGGTCGGTGACAGGCATCACAAGAGATCGGAGGGTGGGAAGAGAAGAGGTTGGAATATTCGTGCTTCTGTGCTTGGGTCTGTCCGTGGCTAGGTTCCTCTAAAACCACAGCCCTGCCAGTGGCCCCTCTCCTACAGCTCTGCCTCTAACTGGGCTCCAGCAACACCTGGCCCTCCATTTATCCCTTCGGGTACAGAGATGTTGATAGCTTCCCACTGTGGCCGGTGTCTGGGTGCCTCAGTATCCCTTATTGGGTCCCTCAGCCCCACCCCATCCCTGCAGGTTACCCCTTCGTGAAATCCTCTCCAGGAGCCCGGTAGAGGGTGAGGCTTCTTTTTCTTCCTGATAATTAGTCATGCCAAGAAAGTGACAATGGTGATCACGTATTAAATATCGACCGTGTGTGGTTGAGGCTCTATATGCAGTCCATTTCTCTTTGTTCTCACCACAGCCCACAAGTTCTGGATCATCTACATCCATTTTTGAGATGAGGGTGCTGAGGCAGGCACACAGGTATTAAGCCCCTTGCCTGCTGGTCAAGAGCAAAGTCAGAATTCGATCCCAGAGCTCTGGACTCCAAAATATATCCTCCTCCACTGCTCCACGTCACTGAGTAAATTCTTGCAAAAGCTTAATTTGCCCAACTCTGGAAAGAAAGTCAGTAAAGGCCTCAATAGTAAAATCTCTAGGGGGAGCAGGGACGGGGTTTTCTGTGAAGGGATGTGTGTCTGTTGAGGAGCGGGTTGGATCTTTAAGTAAAAGTTCCAGAATGTTGCCATTCCTCTGTTGACGGAAACACAACGGTGGACGATTACCCAGAATATCTCTCACTTCATAATGTGTGGTTCCTCTGTGGAGGGGAATGTAGCCCTTAATTAGTTCAAAAGAAGAGGAAACTCATCTCTCCAAGACCCACAGCAGAAAGCATAAGGGTTTATTTATAGAGAAGAATTTTATTATTTTTTAAAATCACTTGTGGGCTCCTGCACCGAAGCTTAGGAAAAGGCACATATTCATGGCCAGTGGTCAAGGGAAACCACCCTGTTTTCTTGGCAGTGGTATGGCTGAAACAGCCCTTCCCAAAAACAATATGTGGGGGAAGGAAAGTCAAAACCAATGGGAGGTGTTTTAGTGCTGTGGTTTGTTTTTTAATTGTGTGTGTGTGTGTGTGTGTGTGTGTGTGTGTGTGTGTGTGTGTGTGTCTTTGGGGCTGAAGAAGGCATTGGGGGATTCTACAACTGGCCAAAAATGTCATGCCCCTTGGACTGAAAATTCCTGGAGCTGCCCTTACGTGACTCATGCTTTCTCGTACCTCCTACTGCCCTGGGCCTCTTGTCCAGGCCCATCTGTGAAGGATAGTAACAATAATGCAGTGATGATAATGCTTCCACCTTAAAGTTCAGTAGCTCTTTCTGTTTCACAAAACTCATATTGGAACAAACAGGGATGTGTTTATCCTAAATGCTTCATGATTTTATTTCATCTTAGCAACAACAACCCTTTGGAAGCATAATTTTTACCCTAACTTGATAAATGAAGAAACTGGACCTCAGAAGATTAAATATCTTGCCCTAAATCACACAGTTAGTACAGAACCAAGCTGAGATTTAAACCCAGGCTCATCGCAAAGTTGGTGGTCTTATGCTTCAGAACCGTTCTGGAAATTAGCCTGGTCTTCCCATTTTCCAGATGAGGAAACCGAAGTAGAGCAAAGGGGAGGAGATGCTACACATCATTGGGCAAATTGGGGATGAACTTGGCCCAAACGCACAATTCAGGATACTTCCCAGGCAGTGTTCATCCGCAGGCATAAAACTGCATCTCACAGATGGTACTAGCTGGTCAGAGGGACAGACCACTACCTCCTGGGCCCCATCAGCCAATCACAAAGCTTCTGTCTGAGACCCAAACAAGCACCCTCATCATCCCAGTATTATCCACAGCCTTGTCTTGTCATACTGTCAATCCTTATGCATGTATGTTTAAAGCAAGGGCCTCAGACCCTCCAAAAGGCCAAGGGGTAGGTTGTGCTTGGATGTGACATCAGAACCCAACCTCCAAGGCAGATCTGAATTTAACTCATGTTCAACCACAAGATGAATCAGAGCTAGAGAAACTGGTCTGGATTGGAAGTCTCCACAGAGTCTTGCCCTGTGTGCTTGGGACCCTGAGCTCTGATTCAGTGTCCCTCACTCGCTGTGCGTCCTCAAGCAATCTACTGAACCTCTCTGAGCCTCAATTTCCTCCGAACACTGATTTAGGTTGCTACAGTCAGGAATTCATTTCTTCTAAAAATCTGATTGACTCTGAGGAGACCCAGCAGGACCTTCTAGGCCAATCAACTGAGACACAGGACAGGACTAATGCTGAAGAGCAAAGGGGATGCTAAAACTTCCAAACCCTCCCGTCAAGATTCACAGTATATTCCAATTCTTGACAATTTTAAGCCATTACAAAGAATAGTGCATATGTTTAGGGTTATAAAATTCTTCTCTTCTCTCACAGAATTTCAGAGTAGATGGGTCCATGCCAATTTATCTGATAAGCTTCTTATGATATAGAGTTTATGGGCCAGGAAAGGGAAGCCCTGGGGTGAGACCTTACAAGGGCTTCAACCCAAACACCAGTGTTCTTTCCAATAGATGCTACTGTCACTTTAAAGAATTCTCCATCTGTCCCCAGAAATAGTAAGCATGAACTCATACCATTTTCCCGAGGATAATAAAAATTAAGACATATGACAGTGTTTTGTATACTAAAGCAGCATGCTTCTTTCTTTTTAATTTTTTTTAACATTTATTCATTTTAGAGAGACGGAGAGACACAGAGGGTGAGCAGGGGAGGGGCAGAGAGAGAGGGAGACACGGAATCTGAAGCAGCCTCCAGGCTTTGAGCTGCCAGCACAGAGCCTGATGCGGGGCTCAAACCCACAGACCTGAGCTGAACTTGGTTGCTCAACCGACTGAGCCACCCAGGCGCCCCTTAAGCAGCATGCTTCTGACAAGAGTTTTCATTAAACTCTGATAGAGCCACACCGGTGATGCTGCAGAAGCACAGGGTGATGAGGCCAAGGGGGAAATCTTGCTTGAAAACATAACTGTGCTTTGATTTGTTTTCAATCGGTATAGTGACATTACTTAGAAATTGTAATTAATGGGCATGAGTTCGAGCCCTGCGTGGGGTTCTCTCCTGTCAGCGCAGAACCCACTTCAGATCCTCTGTCCCCTCTCTCTTCTTGCCCCTGCCTCACTTATGCTCTGTCTCTCTCTCAAAAGGAAACATTAAAAAAAAAAAAAAGGCACTGTAATTAACATTGAAGGTAGAGGTTATCTGACTTTGTTTTTCAAAATGGATGTCTAAACACTGAAAGAGGGGCGCCTGGGTGGCGCAGTCGGTTAAGCGTCCGACTTCAGCCAGGTCACGATCTCGCGGTCCGTGAGTTCAAGCCCCACGTCGGGCTCTGGGCTGATGGCTCGGAGCCTGGAGCCTGTTTCCGATTCTGTGTGTCCCTCTCTCTCTGCCCCTCCCCCGTTCATGCTCTGTCTCTCTCTGTCCCCAAAAATAAATAAACGTTGAAAAAAAAATTAAAAAAAAATTAAATAAAATAAACACTGAAAGATACTGTTTTATCAGGACTCTCAAACTCACATGCCTCTAGAAGTCCGGAGATTAGTGCCTCAAAGCGATGAGCTTCTTTCCTTTCTAACGCCAGCTAATTTTGCATGGCAGGAATGAGAATTCACCCGCTTCACCGTGCTGATGGCTATTTTTTTACATTTAGCTACAGGGATCTGTTTGAGATTTTCTTTAAACCTTGGGTTGAGCCCTTCCAAAAATACATCTGCGAGCCCGATCCAGGCTGTGGGCCACCAGTCTGTACCCTCTGCCCGTCTAGGTGTTCATGTTTCTGTGTGTTAGCGTGTGTGGTTTCTGTTCCTCCGCTCGTTGCAATACGGGCATCTCCTTCCCTAAGTACACCGGCCACCGTGATCATGTTTCTGTTACTTACCACTGCCTCCAGGGTTGCAGGCCAAGGGTGCCAGGGTATAGGAAGTGCACAGGCTCTGGACACATGGCCCGAGATTGGACCTCGGCTCTGCCACGTGCCAGCTGAGAAAGGGACATAATCTCTCTGCTCAGGCCTCAGTTTCTTCATTTGTAAACGTATAATACCCACCACCCCAGGTGTGGCAAGGAGTGATGAGAAGGCAGTTACAGAAGCCTCGGCTCACGGAAGATGCTCAAATAATGATGGCTCCCTTCTTTTCTTTTTTTTTTTTATTTTTTTTATTTTTTTTTCAACGTTTATTTATTTTTGGGACAGAGAGAGACAGAGCATGAACGGGGGAGGGGCAGAGAGAGAGGGAGACACAGAATCGGAAACAGGCTCCAGGCTCCGAGCCATCAGCCCAGAGCCTCCCGCGGGGCTCGAACTCCCGGACCGTGAGATCATGACCTGGCTGAAGTCGGACGCTTAACCGACTGCGCCACCCAGGCGCCCCGGCTCCCTTCTTTTCTTAAAAATCTTAGCGAGTGTTGAAAACTCATTGCAGGCTGCAGCCCTTCCTGAAAGGCTTTCATGACCTCTTCTGCTCACTGGACCCTTTTCACTTCCAAATTCCTGTTGCCCTTCAGGTTTTGGCATTTAGTGGACAGTTCTTCGCATTACCAGGTCATTTTTCATATGTATGTGACACTTTGCCTCAATTAGGCCATCAATTTCCCAAAGGAACTTTTCTCCTTAAAAAAAAAAAAAAAAAAAAAGTCTAGGGGCGCCTGGGTGGCGCAGTCGGTTAAGCGTCCGACTTCAGCCAGGTCATGATCTCGCGGTCCGTGAGTTCGAGCCCCGCGTCGGGCTCTGGGCTGATGGCTCAGAGCCTGGAGCCTGTTTCCGATTCTGTGTCTCCCTCTCTCTCTGCCCCTCCCCGTTCATGCTCTGTCTCTCTCTGTCCCCCAAAAAATAAATAAACGTTGAAAAAAAAATTTTTTTTTAAAAAAGTCTATTTATTTTGAGAGAGAGAGAGAGAGAGAACAAGCAGGGGAGGGGCAGAGACAGATGGAGAGAGAGAGAGAGAGAGAGAGAGAGAGAGAGAGGAAGAGAGAGAGAGAGAGAGAGAGAGAGAATCCCAAGCTCTGCACTTAGCACAGAGCCTGACATGGGGCTCCGACTCACAAACGGTGAGATCATCACCTGAGCCGAAATCAAGAGTCGGATGCTTAACTGAGCCACCCAGGCACCCTGGTACTTGTGTCCTTTTCAAATGAGCTTAATTCCTTGCACTTGACTTTGAACCAGCCTTTGCCTGTGTCAAGCTTTCTTGTCAGAGCAGCATAAGGAAGGGAACATCGCAGATTGGATACTGTAACAGGGCAGCTGGCACACAAAGTGGAAAAACTGGAAAGAAACAGGTGAATATACAGTGTTCATGGTCACCAAGGAGATCAGGCAAGAGAGGTGGATGACCAAACTCAACCTTACTTCTGCTTCTGGAAAAATGAAACAAAGTGCCATTTTCGGGAGGGGACAGTGAGCATGGCAGGCTGAAAAACATCTCCCAAAGATGTCAGGTCCTAATCCCCAGAACCTGCAAATACGACCTCACATGGGGAAAGATGTAATTAAGGGAAGAGTCTTGAGTTGTGGAGATTATCTTGGATTATCCAGATGGACCCTAAATGCGATCACAGATGTCCTTGTAAGAGGGAGGCAGAGGGAGCTTTGATAGCAGCTGAGAGGAGGGGAAGGAAGGTAATGTGTGGTTGAAAACAGAGAAGGGGAGCTGAGTACCACACAGAGAAGAGGCCACATGTTGCAAGAAGAGTGAGGCGGAATCAGATGTCACACTGCAGGCTGTCAAGGCGGAGGAAGGGGCCATCAGCCAAGGGAGACAGGAATGCACCTGTAGACATGTAATAAGGCCAGGAAATGTATTCTGTCCTAGAGCCTCTGCAGCGCATATGGCTCTGCCACACTTTGATTTCAGCCCAGTGATACTATTTCCAACTTCTGGCCTCTGGAACCATTTAAGAAGGTATTGTTTTAAGCCCCTAGGTTTGTAGTAATTTGTTACAGCAGCAATAGGAAACTCACAGAGCAAGTGAGGGAAAGAAGCTGAGGGAAATGAAATAAGGATGAGTCGTGGAGCCAGTGTGGGTGCCTGGAAGAACCCTTCAGAAAATATCAAAGACCCCAGGGCTCGTCTTGGCTATTTCATCAGCCGGCTGTTTTAGCTTGGGAGGAGTCACTTCACCTTTGAGCCAGGATCTCCTCATCCGGAAAATGGGATAATAACCTATCTGTCATCTGGAGTTGCTATTATCTTTGTGTTCAAGAATGACACTCAACCATGGCCAAGTGCTTGGGGTGGGTTCCAACTCTGCTTCCCTGGAACACGAGCGCTGGACTGATGCAGCCTGCGGAAGTTGACCGGGAGACCCCCTCACTCATTTCACAGGGAAAGAAAGGAGTCGGAGGGATAGTTTTATTCGTTTGATGATTCCTTCTCATACTCTCAATTAGGCCTTTGGTCTTTGCCCATACAAAAAATCGGTGGAGACGGCACCTGACATGGTGCAAATTATACATTCATTGGAAGGTTAAAAAAATTGTCAGGGTGCCCGGATGGCCCAGCCAGTTGAGGGTCCAACTCTTGGTTTCAGCTCAGGTCGTGATCTCACAGTTCATGAGTTTGAGCCCCATGTCAGGCTCTGAGCTGACAGCGCGGAGCCAGCTTAGGACTCTCTCTCTCTCTCTCTCTCTGCCCCTCCCCCACTCACTCTGTCTCTCTCTCTCTCTCAAAATAAATAAATAAACTTAAAACAAAAAAGCTCCTTATAGATGGTATTTTGCAGAGACCACCGAGACCCTGAACTTCTACATCAAAACCAGTCTTGAACCACTGCTAGCACCAAAGTGACACCCTGAGAGTATTCTGCCACTTCCTGGCTAGGTGACCTTAGGGAAGCTCCTCACCTTCTCTGTGACTCATTTCCCCCATCTGCAAAACGGGGATACCACCTTCCTCCGTGGGTACTTTTGTGGGGTGGTTGAAATAATATATGTAAAGTGCTTAGCGTGGGCATAGTAAGTGCTCAATAATTGGCAGTTTCTTAGCAATATTATTATTTGTCACTATGGTTACCCAGCTCTTAATGAAGCTAATTAACTTTGGAAAAATTTCATCTCCTGTATTTTTTTTTTAATGTTTATTTAGTTTTGAAGGAGAAAGAGACAGAGCATGAGCGGGGGAGGGGGAGGGAAGGAGAGAGACGGAGACACAGAATCCGAAGCAAGCTCCAGGCTCTGAGCCTGACGCGGGGCTTGAACTCACAAGGCGTGAGATCATGACCTGAGCCGAAGTCGGATGCTCAACCGACTGAGCCCCCCGGGGAACCCCATCATCTCCTGTATTCTTCCATCAGGTAGCCACCGATCCTACCAGCAGGACCTGTGTTGTGGGAATGAAAGAGCTGAGTGGAGGGGCGCCTGGGTGGCGCAGTCGGTTAAGCGTCCGACTTCAGCCAGGTCACAATCTCCCAGTCCGGGAGTTCGAGCCCCACGTCAGGCTCTGGGCTGATGGCTCAGAGCCTGGAGCCTGTTTCCGATTCCGTGTCTCCCTCTCTCTCTGCCCCTCCCCCGTTCATGCTCTGTCTCTCTCTGTCCCCAAAATAAATAAACGTTGAAAAAAAAATATTAAAAAAAAAAAGAGCTGAGTGGTGAAGCAAAATGAAGTTAGAGACGGACCCAAGTTTCATCCTCTTCACACGGCCAGCCGTGTGATAGGGGGCCAACCGTGTGAACTTTTCTGAGCCGCAGTTTTCCCACCTGTAGCATGGCAATGATATTTATGGTCGTGGTATTTATCTCGCTGACGCGTTACGAGGGTTGCACAAGACCGTGAGTTCACAGGGCTTAGCATAGCCAGCAAAGCATAGGCGCTTCATCAATATTCGAGGAATTCAATTCCCTTGCTTTCATTTCCATCCAAAAGTAGAGAAAAGCCTGAAGGTCTCGAGGCGGTGAATGTCACCGGGCTCTTAGCTGAAGGTGAAAACTGTAACTTCACACCTGGGGTTTGGGTCGCTTTAAAAGGCCTCGGGTTCTCTGTTGCTCTTGGTGTCATTTCTAGGAGGTTGCCTTAACAGGAAACAGGACCCTTCTCTCCCAGAAACCTGAGGCCTTAGCCCGGAGAAAAATCCCTTAGCCAGGAGGCCTGCTCGGTGGTGACCTTTCGCAGGCAAATTTACCTCAGGCCCCGGGTGGGCGGGAAGAGGCCCCGGGAGCTCCCCTTCCCAAGCGAGGCCCAGCGCTGTGGGAATTTCCTCCCACCTCCCTGGGCCGGCCCTGGCTGCGCCTCACTGAGCGGCCTGCGGTTTCTGTCGCTGCTGAAACTGCTGTGGAAAGTTTAGCTTGAGAAGAAGAGGGAACTAGGGTGTTTTGATTTTTTTTCCCTTTCTTTTAGAGAGTCCAAACCACATGCTTTGCCCATGGGGTGACCGCCCGGTGGAGCCCCCCACAGCAACCCCCCCCCCAACCCCGGCCCTGGGGGGGGTGGGGGCACGCTGACTTCGAGAAGACAGGGACACGGGGACAGGAGCCAGATCTCCTCAGAAATCAAACGGCACAGGTTCACACGCCACCAGGGACTGCTGGAATGTTGCTTTGTTTTGGACTCTGGATTTATAGTCCAGCCCCTCCTTCCCCACCCCCTGGAATTTGATTTATTATTGTGCCGACCCGGTGGCTCCCCTCCAACTTTATTTCTTTCTTCAGAAGTAAACAAGGATTTTACAACTCCATAACCTCCCCAAAGTTTGTTTGTTCTTCCCTCCGTCCAGTGTGGGCCATGTTTGTTCCCTGGGAAAGTCTCTTCTCTAATTATTTTCACATTTCAACAGCTTTTGTTTCTTCTTCTTTCTCAGAGGTTTATAAAAATGCTGATGGCGGATTTGCTCCAGGCTACATTGTACCGTCAACATTTTCTCCTCGGCACAGGGGAGCCTCGGTGACTGGGGGCCATGTTGCCTTTTCTTACCGTGTTCACTATGCCAGAAGGAAATGTGAAAATCCTGAAGTGTTCCTTCAGATGGCTGAGGGAAAAATATGTAAATCGGTAAAGAGAGGAAATTCTGCTGATCTTGGACAAGGAGCCTTTGACAATGTTGTGTGTGTGAGACTCTGCTGAGAAGAAGGCTGCGTTGATGACTGACTTTTCATTTTAAGTTGGGATCTTTTCTGCCTCCGAGCACAGATGGAAAACTTGGTGCGTTTCAAGGAAATAGGATTTAGAAAATCAAAGGCTAATACATTTTAGAAAATCTTGGATTATGGGACAGGGGGTGGCTTGTTCTCGCCAAACACTGCGAATCTAACCTTGATGTTTACGTATTCAGTTTGAAGACTGAAGCGTCTCTTTTTAACAATGGCAGTCAATGGTTCTGGGTGAAATAGGGGCTCAAAAGGCTGGTGCATTGTCTGTTTTCTCCCATCCTTATAAGGCCCTATGTGTCTCGCTGGCTTCAGCAAGACATCCTCCCCCACACATCCACCCCCAGAGAGACTTACTGACTCTGAGTGGCTCCAGAATCTCAGATTCACATGGGCCATCAGCTGTTGTGTGAAATTCCAGACCTGCCCCTGACCATCTCTTCCGGTATCCGACAAGGACCCTCAAACCTGACCGTCCAAAATGGAATTGTGATCTTACCCTCAGTCTGCACTCTTCTCAAATTTCCCACCTCAGAGGGGGGCACCATCATCCATGGAGGCCCCTTGCAAGGGAGCCTGGAGTCATCCCACCTTCCCCGTCTCTCCCACCTGATCGGTCCTTGAAAGTTGTCCCTTCTACCCGCCCCCTGTCTGTTGAATAGGATCATTTCCCTCCTTCCCCACAGACATTTGCCTCATTCAGACTTTCATTGCCTGTCACCTAGCCCACTGCCATAGTCTCCTTGTTGCTCTCTGCTGTGGTCTGAATGTGTGTGTCCCCCAAAATCATATGTTGAAATCCTAATGTCCAGTGTGATAGTATTAGGAGGTGGGACCTTTGGGAGGTGCTTGGCTCCTGAAGACGGAACCATCGTGAATGGGATTGGTGCCCTTAGAAAAGAGGCCTCAGAGAACTTGCTAGCCCCTCTCCACTGTGTGAGTAGCAGCAAGAAGTCCACAGTCGGCAACCCGGAAGAGGGCCTTTGCCAGACCCCAACCATCCTGGCACCTAGATCGTGGACTTCCAGCCTCTAAAATTGTGAGAAATACATGCCCATTGTGAATAAGCGGCCAGGTCTGCTGGTATTCTGTTATAGCAGTTCAAACAGATTAAGGCAGTCCCTATATAAATCTCACTCCCTCAGCTACATCACAGGGATCGCCTGCCAACCTGTGAGAGTGCTCTGACTGCAGGAGGGACATCACCTTTGTCCCTCTCACCCTCTTGTCCAATCAGGCTGCTCCCAGCCCCTGGCACTCAGTGCCCTCCAGGAGCTAGTTCCAGCCTCCTCCCCAGGCTTGTTCTGCTGCTCAAGCCCCACATCCACCCACCCATCGCATAGCTGGTTAGTCCTCCAGGTACACCCCATGCTATTCCATGCTTCACGCTGTTCCTTGACTTGGAGTGCTTTTCTGTCATAGGCTACAAATAGTTTCCTGTTCAGAGTCCTCCTTTCAGAATAAAGCAGAAACCACCTTGGATCTCACCTAACTTCATTTACCATGTGTGGTCTGGAATGTCCTGCTGCCAGGCACCCCTACCGTCTTGGACCCTCTGGCACCAGGTTCCGAGCCTGAGTGTGCCGCATCCCCTACAACATGGGGAATTGAACTGGGACCACCCTGGCTCAGGGTCCTGCCTTCCGTAACTCATGGGGCTTCTGTTGTGCATGAGGAAGTCCCAGTATGCTTCAAGGATGATCCCACTGTAGCCTGTTGGCACATGTTTTATCCAGGAATAGGGCAGCAGAGAGGCCACGAGCTTGAGGGCATTGTCCCCTTTGCTAAGACTTTAAGTGAAACAGGGAAGTCTCCAGGATCTGGGAGGTCAAAACCTCACAGCTTTATTCATTCATTTAGCTAGTGTTTTCAGACATCCTACTACGTGCTAGAGACCGGGGCTGAGTGCTCAGGTTACAAAGATGAATTAAACAGCATCCTTGTCTTAGAAGAGCTCTTGACTCAGGCTGGGAGGTTCCTTTCTGGGACCTGCCCAGCCTCAACCCCAGCCCAAGGACCAGGAAATCACCTGTGCTCAGAGTCAGGGTGCACATATGAGATGGATAGGACTGGGCTGGAGGGTAGGGAAAAGACAAAGTGAAAGATCAGTCCTGGGAAGACCTGAGTCTTGCCATTATCTGAGGCCCATGCTATCTCTGGGTCTCAGCTCCCTTATCTATGAAGTAGGGATCCACACCCTTGCTTGTTCACAGTATAGCGTTGTGAGCACAGGCTATGTGAGCCCTAGGTCAAGGCTAGGGATGCAAATACACATCCGGTACAGTGTCTATCATACTAAAGGTGCTCCATAAATATTGTTTGGATAAATGAGAATAAATGAATGGTTTCTCCTCTCAGCCTTATAGAGAAAGGCCAAAGAGCACCTGCTGCACTTTACCCATGTCACAACATGGTAGCAACAACCACAGCTAACAGGACCAGCATGAGCTAAGGCTGCCTATGGGATAGGTGGTTTGCTTTTCCTCTCCTCTGGATGGAGAGTGGTTTCTGCTCAGGTATGCCTGGGAGGGCTCTGTGGAGGAGGCAAGCTCAGAGCAGACCTTGGGTAAGGTCAGACCATACACTCCGCCCTCCAGGCTTCTTGGGGAACACTGGAACTTCTGCAGAGGGTCTCTTTCCATCTTGGCTTCCTTCCTGAACATGGCTGGGAGACACACAAGGATCATACATCCTGGAGGCAAGAACCTTGCTTGGGATCCTCTGCAGATGTGAAGGAGGTCTTTGCAGTAGGGAGACACTTTGGCCCTCTCTATTTGTTTCTAGATGTTTTGTCACATCATTGTCCCTCTGGGTCTTCATGTGCTTCTGACTCTTTTTATTGTTCTCATGGTCTCTTTTCTCTCTGTCCACCCCTACTCTGACTGGAGGTGTTCATCTCTCTCATTTTCTCTTTCTTGTCTCTCTTTTTCTCTTTTCTTCTTCTTTTTTTTTTTTTTTAATTTTTAGAGAGGGAGAGCATGAGCAGGGGAAAGAGAGAGAGGGAAGGAGAGAGAGAATCTTAAGCAGGCTTCATGCTCAGTGTTGATCCTGACATAGGGCTTCATCCCATGACCCTGGGATCATGACTTCAACTAAAATCAAGAGTTGGATGCTCAACTGACTGAGCCACCCAAGTGCCTCCTCTGCTCTCCTTTTTTCAAAATGAAACAATTTGGGACTGATTGAAATTGCTTTTAACCTGGAAGTTCTATGATCATACCCCCCTTGAGGGCAAGGATCCCTGTCTCTCTGTTTACTGAAATGCATATGACATCTAGCATAGCAACTACACTCACTAGTGATGCCCAAATATTGTTGATCAAACACATGGAGAAGGCATGTTTTCTTCAGAAGTCTGAGGAGGGTCAGGACAGGGCCAGAAAGCCCTGAGAAAAAGGCTACAGTTTTGGTCTGGCTTCATCTAAGCTATAAGGGGAAGGGCAGAAAAACATTGGTTGAGATTTTTAGATTGTCCTGCCCAGTTTCCCATGAGAAGTGAGAAGTATGACAGATTCTGAGTAGAAGCATCTCTTGGGAATAAAGAGGCTGTGTTTAGAAGCATATCCCTGGGTTTTATCTCTTAGAAACATGAGGACCTGGGGAACAGAAAGCCCTGAGGATGCCTGGTGCTACAGGAGCATGTAATGTGGAGTCCCTGTCCTCAAGGGGTTGACAGTCACCTCATAAGAGTCTTAACTGCAGTAGGAGTCCCCATCCCTGTCCCATCTCAGCATGGCTGTTTGAACCTGCTCTTTTGGCCCAATCCTACCTGGAAAGTGAGGGATGTGAGTTAGATGATCCCTAAAGGCTCTGCCGGTCTCTGTGGTTCTTAGATTCACAAAATGAGGTAGGGGGTGGCCTGGTGGTTTGAGCAGGATTCCATGTCAGAAGCTGTTTCTCTCACAGGAAAGACGGGAAACTATGATTTGATTGATCTGCTCACTGCTGGCAGCACTGAATGTGCCTCTGATCTGTATGCTGACTCATGCAGGCCTTTCTAGAAGGGCTTCCTGGCCCAGGCAGGATGCTACCTTCATTGTGAATGTGGTAAACAGTACGTGTGAATCTAGAACACAGGAATCCAGGTCTCTGAGCCATAATTGTCCGTATGGGCGATAAGCCAAAAAGTTCACAACTTGAAGTGTCAGGAAAATAATACTTTGGTCGTCTAGTTCATCTTTATATTTCACTCTTTGGGTTGTCCCCCCACCTCAGAACACATACATATATACATATGACCACAGTTAATGAGGTCAGGCAGTGTATGCCCCTTGAACCACACACAAACACAGCCACCCATGTGGATACCCAGCTGACATGCGTCAAACAGGCACATGCCTTAGACATGTTTAGAGATTCTATATGTTCTACACCCATAAAAACCCACCTGGATATTCAGATATTTTATTCTTGCCCTTGGACTAGCATTTGGAGATATACAATGTGGTTGACAGAATAGTGGCCCCCTAAAGATCCCTAGAATCTGTAGGTTATGTTACATGGCAAAGAGAATTAGGGTTGCAGATAGAATTAAGATAGAATAGTAGCCTAGACGCTCCAGGTGGGACCAATATAATCACAGAGTTCCTTAAAAATGGAAGAAGTGAAAGAGTCAGTGTCAGGGTAATGCAATGTGAGAAAGAAAGTCCCCACCAGCCACTGATGGCTTTGAAGAGAAAGCCAAGGAGTGTGGACAATCTCCAGCTGGGAAAGGCAAGGCAACAGATTCTGCAATAGAGCCTCCAGAAAGGCATACAGACTTCCCACACCCTGATTTTAGCCCAGTGATACCTGTGTCAAACTTCTGGCCTCTAGAATCCATAAGACCATTATTTTGGGTTGCTTGAAGCCACTGAGTTTGTTGTAATTCGTTACAGCAATAGGAAAATGAATACCCACAGAAACGTAGTCTCATAGCCACAGAACCTATGGTCTGGTAGAGAAGACAGGTGCAGAACCAGAAGACAGAGTGTTCTAGAATACATAGTAAAAGGGCTGTAATAGGAGTAGACCACACTGTGAGAAAACACACAGAAGAAACCTCCAACCCAGATTTGGGCATGGAACCAAGGTTTCCTCATGGAAACTCCATGAGGGCAGGGACCAACACAGGCCAATGTCAGCAACAGCTACTACTGTGCCTTTATGTACTGGGTGCCCAATAAATATGTGTTACAAGGGGGAAAGAGGAAGGGGGAGAGGGGAGAAAGATGAAAGAAAGGTCATATTTAGGGCCTGATAGATAAATAAGATAAATAGAATAGAAAGCAAGGAAACATGTTCCAGGCAGAAGGGACAGCATGGGCAAGATCTGAAGGCTATTTAGAGAACTAAATAAAGTTTAGTTTGGCTGGGACACAGTGCCCCATGGGGAATGGGGAAAGATGAGTCGGGCAAGGTACAGATCATAAGGGGCCTTATCAGCTATAATTAGACATTTGGCCTGTATCCTATATACAACTGGCTGGTTCTCTCTCTCTCTCTCTCTCTCTCTCTCTCTCTCTCTCTCTCCCTCTCCCTCTCCCTCTCCCTCTCCCTCTCCCTCCCTCCCTCCCTCCCTTTCTCTCTCTCCCTCCTTCTCTATTTTTTCTCTCTCTCTGTCCTTTTTCTTTTGGTTTATACTTTAATATCTTTTAAGTGGAGTATGTGTGTTCAATGTCAGTTATGTCTTATTTGACATAACCTTATTTGGCTTATGGAAATATTTCATCCTTTTCTCCTTAGGTTTTTCAGTCACTCCCTCCATTTTAACAATGCTTCATGACCTAACTCATCAATTTTCATTTTGGGTAAGATGGGATGATCCAGTAGACAAAGAGCACTGGATATGTAATCACAGCCATCTGGGTTCAAGTCCACACACGCGCGCGCGCGCGCGCGCACACACACACACACACACACACACACACACACACACACCTTTTATCAGCTAGTATTTGACCTCTGTAATCCCTACTTTTCCATTCTGTAAAATGGGACCAGAATCGTGCTTTCCTTATGGTCTTGCTCTGATTATCAAATGAGCTAGTCCATAGAAGTGCTTTCAAAAGGGCCAGGTATACAGCAAGTCATCAATGACACATATCTACCCAAATCATCACTCTTTGGATAGCTATTCTTAATCCACCATAACCCTTCTCCTGGTGAGTGTCTGGGCCCCTTCACATCACTGCCATCCTTCTGCACTCTGTGCCCCACGGACCATGTGGACCATAAGTTCCCTTGCCTTCTAGCTCCAAACGAGTCCAGCCTATGGGAGGCACTAGCAGAGTGGAAGGAGAATGAAATTGGAGTCTTTTTTCTCCCTGGTTCCCTCTTTCAGGGCTTCTGAAGCCCAAGTGATTTCCTCTGTTGACAGCAGCCTCTTCTCAGAAGACCCTCTCTCTACAACTATCCTCTTTTGGTTCTAGGAACAGCTCCCTATTCTTTCCCCTTCATGCCCTAGTGATAGTAGTGGCTCTCTGCTGTTTCAAGCCCAAGATTTCCTTTGTACTATTTGATACTGCTTTCCTTTGCACCTAAGTGAGGGTCCTTTCACTAAAAGTCCCCCCAGTAACCCCATTTGAGCATGTCTCCTGTTCCTGCTGGAACCCTGACTGGCAACTTTTTCTCAGGCATTGAGGCTGGTGGCTTAACAGGCTGAGAATGGAGCCCTTGTCCCTCTGGTCAGCTATGGAACATTTACCAAGGTGGCCACATTGTCACAAGACCCCTTCTCGTCCATTCTGCAAGAAGCTTTGAAAGTATGAAGAAAATCTGTACGCTTAATAAACATTGTGACCATAACTCTGTAGCAGGAAATGAAACCAAAACCAAGTGGCCAAGGCAGAAAACTGGGTCACTGTGGATTTCCTGCAGCCAAAAGGCCATGAGTCAGAGTGACCAGCTTGAGCCCATGGGGGAAAGTAGACTAGCAGGTCTAGGGACCACTGTAGTAGCCCTGCTTTCCTGAGTCAGCTTCCTGATTTTTCCTTTTGCCACAGTCCAGCGCTGTGTGGACCCTTCATCTGTATACTTCTCCAGCCTCCATAGGTTAGCAGTTCTCCCCTGCTGGGCACATCACTGAAATGGAAGTCCCAATTGTTTCTTCTCCCACCACAGTCCATGTTTCTCTGCAGAAATAGAAGCTCAATCACTTTTCTCTTCACCCCCATTTAGGGCTACAGTACACAGCCCTCCTCCTTTCCCCCACACATCCTCCCCATACCTGGGCTCCTTTCTTGTTCCAGTCAGGTCTCCCTTTTCCCAACTGTGAACTTGTTGTGGTCAAGGAGTCTTCACGGCCTTGGTACCCAGCTCAGAGCATGCTTTTTAGAAAGTCCTGAGGCTAGTTCTGTAGTTAGGAGCATAGGCTTTGGAAGCAAAGAGATAGATCTTGGTTCCTTTGGTCTTTTATTAATCACTTCTCAAATTAACCTGATTCTTGTCATGTTGGTTACCACTGACTTCAGGTGAGGTATTTTATCTTACTGAGTTTTATTTTCCTTGTGTGGAAAATGGAGATAAAATTACCCTCTTCAGAGTTGTTATAGGGATTGAAATGGTATATACAAAACTCTTAGTGGATTAGCATACACAGAAACAATTATTGTTATTATGCCCGTGAATAAAACTTTTTGAAATTAGAGATCCATGTGCCTGGTTGCCTATAATTTAAAAATGGACAAGGAAACAGAACTGTCGGAAGGTCAAAGCAGAAGAAGCATCATTTTCCATCAGTGCATCTGCCTGCGTTCATGGAGCAGCTGTATCCTATCATTAGAGAGGTTTGGGGTCTCAGATCTGCTGATCACAAATTACCCACTGAAGGCATGTCACCCCACATCCATGAGCCTGTTTCCTAATCTCTCGTATTGGCTTAGTAACACCCTCCACTCGAGGTTATTTTCTCCCTGGATGATAATTGAGCACCTACTATGTGCCAGACACTATTCTAGGCTATAAATATAGCCACAAAAAAAAAGGGAGATTAACCTCTGCCCTCATGGGGCTTACATTTCAGTTGGGGAAGGAGCAGGGGGAAACCTATAACAAGCAAGGAAATAAATACATCAGCAAGCTAATTTCAGGTGTTAAATATTATGGAGAAAATAAAAGAAGAACTAGAATACAGAATAGTCTTGTCAAGGGGTCTGGTCATGTTTCCTGATTGAGCTGGTCAGGGTGAGACTCTCAGAGGAGGTGAATTTGAACTTGAATGAAGAGAAAGAGCCAACCATAGAAGGATCTGGGGGAAAGTGTTCCAGTCAGATTAACAGCCAGTACAAAAGTCAGAGGTTAAATAAACAAGCTTGTATATTTAAGGCATTAAAAACAGGCCAGTGTGGCCAGAGCACAGGATAGCAGAGGAAGAGACCAGGTCACATGGTGGCGAGGATTAAGTGAAATGGTGTGACTGCACTGCCCAGAACAACAGCAGACATAGTGGGTATGTTTGATGGGTGCTATCCTTCCCTTGATGTCACCTCTACCTTGGGGACCCGCTGTGTGCCAATGTAAGATGCGAAACTCAGTAAACCATATCTCCATCTCTAAGAAGCTCATCGTCTAAAATAAGGGAAAGATATTGACTTTACAAATAAACAAATCCGAACCAGGCAGATGATGTGAACTAAAACCAAGTAATAGTACCTGGGCAATGATACAAACATAGAATAGGTATAGATGTGGCTGTGTCATTCTATCTATTTCTACAGCACATGAACGAACAAAGCCTGTCTACAGCAGACCTGAATTTATATGAGCATATATTATTTCCCCAATTTTCCCCTGGGAAAGTAGAAATGTAGAAAACAGCTTCCACCTGCCCTTTCTCCATGACCATTTGAGGTCAAGTATTATGTCTTAAATTCAACAAGCAGTGAGAGCATACACCTACAAAGTCTCATTGAAGTTCTGTAGGGAAAGAAGATGGAGGGGCCAGTGGTGATACTTAAAAAAAATGTTCTAAGTTTGTTTCTTGATTTATACTAAGTGTTTTACAATGCTAAAAATTGAAATACAGAACGAAAATCAGGAAGATTCAAAAATAAAGTTATTATAGATGTCAAAATTGGGGTGGCATAAGAACATATATCTGCAGTCCATAAGGAACCTCAGGATTTCTTTTTTTTTTTTTTTCCAACGTTTATTTATTTTTGCGACAGAGAGAGACAGAGCATGAACGGGGGAGGGGCAGAGAGAGAGAGGGAGACACAGAAACGGAAACAGGCTCCAGGCTCCGAGCCATCAGCCCAGAGCCTGACGCGGGGCTCGAACTCACGGACCGCGAGATCGTGACCTGGCTGAAGTCGGACGCCCAACCGACTGCGCCACCCAGGCGCCCCAGAACCTCAGGATTTCTATCAGTGAGTTATCCATTTGATTCTGTGCAGCTTCAAGGTCAAAACCAATCATAGAGTGAGACCACAGAACTCCACATAGATGATCTTCCTGTGAGATGCCGTTTGGCAAAGGAAGCCCTGAAAAAAAGCCAATATCTGCCATTGAAGGTAGTCAGAATGATTTAGACCTGAACACTTTCCAAAGCAGGGGGTGCCATTTGTCCAATAGAATTGCAGAAAATATTTTAATAATATGCTATAGAACATGTACTTTTGAGCAATTTAACTTGCCAATGAATCTTCTAGGTTGAATTAGTTATAAATTGTGTCACTAAAATTACCTTAAAAATTTGAGCCATTGAAAGGGCTATGGACTATGTAATAATTACGTTTTTCTAGTCGTTGTCAGCCCAAAATAGAGTTTTAGAAGTGTTGATGTTAGGCTGCCCTTGCTGCCAACAATTAGATAGACATTTACCCATTGAAATAATAACTTCAGAAGAAAAGATCCTTTCCTTCCAGCGTCTGTGGGAATGTGCCATGGGGCACATTTGTGAATTATCATCTGACCATGATAGGTAGGACCCAGTGCTGGCCTCTGTAGCCCTGGAGTCCACACAAAGAGGGCCTTAAGAAATATTGGCTAGTTGTGATGTCAAGAGAAGTTTGCAGCTCTTTTCAAAAATGACAGAGTTGAGATGGTAGAGTTTGTTTAGAGAATGCCATGATTTGGAAGAGTTTTAAAAATAAGTGAGTGACTCTATTTTGTTTTCCCCTGCTTCTGTCAAATTGATTTACATTTGAGGCACATGAAGGCTAGGTGCATGGCCTTGACATAGTCCTTGAGTCAGCCCTGTGTCCTGCAGTTTGACAAAAGCAGCCTGTCCCACCCATGCCCCAAAATCATTGCAGACACAGTGGACTAGTTTTTGGCACTTGGGCGAAAATTTCAACCTGCTGTAGACCATATTTCCCGCATTTCCCTAAAGGTCCCCCCCCAACCCAAATGTCCTGTTTTCCCTTAAGGTATCCAGACACAGAGCATCCCCATGCTGGAAACCCGGGGACTGTGGAGTAGAAAAATATGACTCCTCCCTCTCCCTCATATGTTTTGTTAGGTTCAAAAAAAGCAGGTGCAAATCACAACTGAATTTGAAACCCCAAAAGAAGCCAGAGCAAATCAACTTAACAACAACAAAAAAAGCTTATTATAGCAAAGCCTCCAAGCAATTATCAACTCCCTGGCTGATTTCAGAGCCCCCTAAGGACCTCATGTGGATTGAATCCCCATGATCTAGCCTCATGTGAGGACTGAGTGGGCTGTTCCTGAGCCAAATGTCTGAGGCTGTGGGTAAATATATTGATATCCTAGCAACTTGCAAAAGCCACAGTACCTTAGACAAGGGCTTGTTTTCACATTTTGTTAACAGGAGAGTAGGTTTCAGATGGAGGCCTGGATATTTGGGGCCAATCAAAGAGGTTGTGATAAACACGAAGTCACTTCCTTTTGGTCATCTTTGTCTGCCCTTTGCCAGCTGGAGTCGTTTTCCCATTCAACCACCCAGTGTTCTCCTGAAATGTAAAGTTTGTTCTTTTTTTTTTTTAAAGTAGAAACCAATATTATTCAGTCACCAAATTCTCACTGGTTTAGAGTGCCTAGTTCCAGGCTCTGTGAATGGTTATAAACATGGAGATGTTTAAGATATGCTTTCCACCCTCAAGAAGAACATTATCTAGTCAGCAAGGTTCACTGTACCATCTCGCTCAACTTGCTGCTTCCCTCCTTGGTGTCTTTGCACTTGCCCTCCCTCTGCCTGGACCAAATACCCTTGCTTCCCTTTCTTCTCTGTCAGAGGCATCTTCCACCCCCACCCGCACCTCTGGGATGGGCTGTGCTTTGGTCTCACATCTGTTTCACATTTCTCACCTGGCATGGGATTATCCGAGATCCTGTTTATCACTTCTTCCAGACATATTCCTTCAGCCTGGAACATTTCCTGGCACACGGTAGGCACATGACCATTATTGTTGGGATGAGTGAGTGAATGGATTCACTAAAAAGCATAGCACACTAAAGCCTGTCTCAGCTTAAATCTGGCTTGAATGCTTACGGTTTGGATGAACTTGGCTGAGTTATTTAGCTTACTAAGACTCACTTTTTCTATCTGTAAAATAGGAGTGAGACCTACTTTATAAGGCTGTTGTGAGGACGAGAAAATTCTTATTAAGTTCTTAGCAAAATGACTGATCCATGAATAGTAGCCACTAGGATAGTTGTTGCTAACACATCTGGTTGGCCTACTAGGTGCCAGGCACTGAGGATATAAAATAAATAGGGAACAGTACCTGCCTTCAGTAAGCTCCCAGGCTGGTTTGGTAGACAGATATATTAACAGAAATTAAAAGGCTATTTTACAAGTTAAGTGGGATTAGGAACACAGAGCATCAGTTTAACCCAGACTGGGGTGAAGGGACTAGATAGATAAGGAAGAATTCATAGCAGAATGATCCTGGGGATTGTGAGATCCAAATGGAAAAACAGACTTGGAATCTTGAAGGCCTCTCCAAACCCTGCCCTAAATATTTCTAACATACTTCATCATTTCCCTTCCCTTCCAAATCACCTTCCTTCAGCCATACTGTTGACTGTTACTGTTCTTTGAATTCCATAAGTGTGTTGCATTAGAATTTACAAAGGGCCTTTGTACATCATGTGATTGTTTCATTTGACTCTCCTAACTTCCCTGTGAGGCAGATAGAGCACATAATATACCATCCAGTTCATGAGTGAGGAAACTGAGTCTCTGAGAAACCACACAAATTCTAAGTGATCACTTAGACGTGACTTTGAGGACTGAACTAAGTCCAATGACTTTCAGTTCCCACAGAGTGCAAATCCTATGAACGAACCAAGAGTATACCACCTCTGCACCTGTTCCTCACCATTTCTCCCACCTGAAATGCCCTCACCATCCTCTCTGTTCATCTGAATCTTTCCCTGCTTTGAAGTCCCTGCTCTAAGCCCAAACTCTCCTGGGAAGTTTCTCCCTGTCCACACAGCATACAGGGGTCTCTTGAACTGTTGAACTGGCTGGGCCATAATAGGACATTGATGTCCCCTGGAATCATGTTTACAGTTCATTTTCAGGTGCTCAGGGGCTCAGGGCTGAGCCACCAGAGGGAGAGACTATACCTTGTTAATCTCTGTATTTGGTATATAGTAGGTGCTCAGTAAATGCCTATTTATTAAGGGAATATCTTCAAGGTTGTTATTAGCCTGGAAGCCTCCTTTTAGGCTGATGGGAACATGTTTGCAGGAGAAGCAGGTGAGCTTTTGTTAGGCAACTAGGCCCTGATATAGAGATGTAAGTGAGGTGGAGGACCAAGGAGCACCTCGTCTGCTCAAGGGACACCAGATATGTAGATAATAATCACACAGATCGGGAAGTTCCAAATAGAGTAAGGTACAAGGTACAGTGGGAGATCCTGGGTGGTAGGGGGAGGAGGGAGTAGAGGGGAGGGAAGGGGTACAAGCCACCACAAAGGAGAGGAGGTATGGCAAGATCTGCAGAGGGTCTTAGAGCATAAGCAGGTACTGACCAAGATAATACCAGGTATGGTATGGTAGGGGGTAGAAAGGGGCTCTAAGGTCTAGAAAAGAAACCAAAGACAAAACCAAACCAATCTGGAGTCATGAAAGGATATAAAGTGGGTATAAAAATATCACAGAGTGTTATTTAAATGCCTCCATAAAGTCTGAATAGATTTGCCTCCTGAGTGGGTGGATGGGTGGGTGGATGGATGGATGGATAGATGGATGGATGATATGAACATTATTAATATTAATAACTATGTTTTGCAAGAGAGACTTAAGTTTATTGTTAAATCAAGAAATAAAGGTAGCAATTTTAAAAATTCCTCTAGGGGCGCCTTGGTGACTCCGTCAGTTAAGTGTCCAGCTTCGGCTCAGGTCATGATTGGCGGGTTTAAGCCCCGTGTCACGCTCTGTGCTGACAGCTTGGAACCTGAGTCTGCTATAGATTCTCTCTCTCTGTCTCTCTCTCTCTCTCTGTCTCTCTCTCTCTCTCCCCCCCCCCCACTCATGCTCTGTCTCTCTCTCTCTCAAAAATAAACATTTGAAAAAATTAAAAAATTCTTCTAAATTTCTTTATCCAGATGCAACCACTGTTAATGTTGGTGTAGGTTTTTCTAGTCTTTGTTTTATCTTTCTGTCTCTCCCATCTGCTGCCCATCCAGCCATACCCTTACCGTCCTGCATATATATATATCCCTTCAATCCAACCACTCATCTATCTATCTATACTTCTTAAAAATTTTTTAAGGTTTATTTATATAAAGAAAAAAAGAGATACAGAACACGAGTCGGGGGAGGGACAGAGAGAGAGGGAGACAGAATCCACAGCAGACTCCAGGCTCTGAGCTGTCAGCACAGAGCCCAACGTGGGGCATGAACTCACAAACTGCGAGATCATGACCTGAGCCAGAGTCGGAAGCTTAACCGACTGAGCCACCCAGGCGCCCCAGCATCTATACTTTTCTAAAGCAAAAAATAGGCTCATATGGTACTTTACATTTTGTAACCTAATTTTTCTAACCAATTTGTTATGAGAATCTAGTTATGTCTAGCTATTTTCAATCAGGCGGTAATAGTACTAAGAGAATGTTAAAGTCGGGATTATAAGCCTCTGTTTTTGGTTTGGTTTTGGTTTTGCCACTATCAAAGGTGCTTCAATGAACATTGTTGGTCTCCTTTTGGTCCAAAGTTACGACACAGAGGCTACTTTTCTTTAAAGCTCCTGAGGCTCTGGGATGATCAAGCAGAACTTGAATTTGATATGGGGTCGTATTTAATCCTCTGACATAAATCAGCTGCCTCCCAAAGTGACATCCTTTCATCTCCGGTCGCTCCCTCCCCACAGCAGCCAGGCAGGGTGGAGGGGGCTTTGTCACAGTGAGGATACCCCAGGGCAGCCAGTGGCGGTCACAGGCTGTCTCCAACTGATAGGCTTTGATGGCACCAGCTCTCCTGGCATCTCCACAGCACCAGTGATTCAGACTTGTCAGCTAATGCAGCTAATGATGGATGTATGGCGTGTGACCCACAGATGGAAAAGCATGCTTTTGAAAGAAGACTAGACAATGTGGCACGAGGGAGGGGAGAGGGACCAAGTTTATTAGCAAAATAGAACCCATCCTGCCGCTTCTCTGAGGCTTTAAACATTCACTAACCCTCCCCACCTCCAGCACTTACAGAAAAACAAACAAACAAACAAACAGACATACTCAACCTTTTTAGTTTAGCAAAGAGATAACCAATGTGGTGGAAAGAGGGCTAGCTTGAAGGCCAGAAGCTATAGATTCTAGCTGCAGCTCTACTCCCCACTAGCTGTGGGGCCGGGGCAAATCACCCTCTTCTTGGGTTTATTTTTCTCCATCTCTAAAATGATCATACACAGATGATGTATAAGTGTTTGAATAAATGAGTCAGTGAAAAGTCATGCATCATCCAAAAATCATTTACTGAGGGATTTTCATGAGCTGGGGTTACACAGTCAAGCAAGAGAGACCAGCCCCTGATTTTGGAACTTGCACTCTAGGGGTGTGCACGGAGGGGCCAGAATATAAAATAATCAAATAGACTGTCAAATAGTGATGAATGCTCCATTGAATACAAAGCAGCAGAGATGATATAGACCAGTTCAGGGCCTGGATTGGGTTGGGTAGTCAGGAGATGGTGACCTGGCAGCCAAGGTTGGAATAAGAACATAGAAAAACAATGCAGGTACAGCTGGGGAGAAACAATATAGTTGAGGAAACCATCATAACAGGGCCTTGTGAGCAAAGGTGAGCTTGGTGTTCAGTTAACTAGACACGTAGTTGCTGACTGTCCCTCTGCGAGGCTTTGGGGGTGCCAGGATGAACAGGAAAGCTACAGGCTCCACCCTCATTGGGCTGAGAGTGGAAGAGGTGGGTTAATAAACAGGGGACACAGACCATGATAAGTACCATGATGCTGAGCAGGAAGTAATCAGGATTCTAGAGAAATGTGACAGAAGCCTCTAACCTAGCCCATGAAGGTTGGGACGCCTTCCCTGAAGAAGCTGAGATTGAAGCTGAGATCAGATAAAGCAAAATGAAAACAAGGAAGTATGGGACCTGAATTCTAACCTCTGATGGTCTCTCTGCCCATGCCCACTCTTTGGCCATGCCTGTGATTCTGTTGGACCCTACATGATGCTGAGAAAATTCTTGACTCGTTTGGAGGAAGGCCAGGACATTGCAAGAAAAATGCATGAGATTTATGAAAGCATTCCATCAAACATTCATGCTGTCACATTATCACTTACTGGAGGATTTCTCAAACTTTGACTCACATCAGAATCCTCTAGTGGGCTGGTTGAAACACAGAGTGTGGATCCCAACCCCCTGTGTTTCTGCTTCGGGATGCTTAGGTGGTGTCTGAGAATTTGCAGGTCTAACAAGTGCCCAGGTGCTGGAGATACTGCTGGTCTGGGAACCATACTTTGAGAACCACTGCCTTAATTCTTGACTCTTGGGGGAGGACTTTTAGGTCCATGGCAGTGTTTTCTAATTCTCCTCAAAGCTAGTAGAGGACAAAGGAGGGAGCAGAGATAGAGATAGACACTCTCAGTCCAGGGCATCTGGGACTCTTCCAGAAGGATCCTCTCCAGTCTAGTTTTCCCTTCAGACTTTTTGTTGCCAGTAGATCCTAAAGAACAACACCTACTCTTGCTTTGGCATTTGTGTTCTAATGTGTAAACAAACTTAGAAATGTTTTCTTAGTTTTTTAAAGAAAGGTAGGAGGGCTTTGCCAAGCTAAGAACACAAGACACAAACACACATTTTCAACCTATCTCTTAGGCGGTTTATCCTCAGCTCTTTTTTGTCTATCATGTGGCTCCCAAAGTCCATACTAATTTTCTACTGGGTCACCTTCCTAAGACACCACTTTTATGGCCTCTGGGCTATGGACGACGCCCAGACCAACCCACCAGGCAGTGTGTGAAGTCTGTGATAGTGGGTGGAGCCCCAGCTTTGCAGTCACATAACTCTGAATCTGAATTCCCAGGCCAACCACTTAGCATCAACCCTTCATGGGGGTTGTCTAACCTCTTTGAGCCTTATGAGAGTGGTGGGCGAGAGGCAGTAATAGCTCCACAATATTGTTGGGATAATTCAAGAGATGACAGATGTTAAGACTTCGGGGCATAGGAGGTGCCCAATAGGTTAGGGACTCTCATGGCATTCTGTCATTTAAAGTGGTACTGGACAGAAAATTGCTGGCTCTAGGCCCATCACTCTGTCCCACATTTCCCCAGGCCTCAAGGGCATGCAATAGAAGATGGTGAGGCCATCACTCCATGCTTACCAGGCCCTCCTCCGTGGAATAATTCCAGGCCCTTTACATCTTTTGTGTGGATTAATTCAATGGCCTTCAAAGGATCCCCCTGCCTCCAGAACACCCCTACAAGCTCTCCTCCTCATTATCACCAAGGGAATTATTATAAAGCAGAGGCTTGAGCATGGCTGCCAAAACCCCATCAGAGATTCTCCATCATCCAGAGCAGGTATCACACCCTGAGAGCCTACAGAAGGCACAAAGAAACTGAAATGAGTGCCAGGACAGGTGCTTGGGTGGCTCAGTCAGCTAAGCATGTGACTCTTGGTTTCAGCTCAGGTCATGATCTCATGGTTCATGGGTTTGAGCCCCACATCAAGCTCTGCACTGATAGTGTGGAGCCTGCTTGGGATTCTCTCTCCCTCTCTCTCCCTGCCCTCTCCTACTCACACTCTCTCTCTCTCAAAAATAAATAAACTTAAAAAAAAATAAATGAGTGCCAGGACCATGGGGAGACAATGGGGAGCAGTGGGGATTGTGGTGAACTGAAGCATGGCTATCTAAAGATATTCAATCTCGGAATTCTGTAAAAATCCCCTGTGAACCAAATAAAACTTGTCCTGTACTGAGTGTAGCATTGGACTGCCAGTGTATGAGAGCTGGTTTGGAGTATGAAGTCCAAGATCCTTCACCTGGCTTATGAGGATTAGCCTCCTTATTGCTATGCCTTGACTTAACGTCCACACAAGTGTCAAACTGCAGTTCCTTTGTACTTGTCATGCTGGTCCACACCTCTGTACCTTGATCAAGCCTGGAATGCCCTTTTTCCTACTCTTCTCTTGGCAAAATCCTGCTCATCCCTTTAAAACTCCTTTCAGGTAACACCTCCTCCAGGAAGCTCTCTTTGTACTCATTTTTGGTTCTGTCAGATGGATTTTGTACCATTTCCTGGTGCCCCAACAATATCGTCTGCTTTCCTCCATTATTATATTTATCAAGTGTTTAATATAGTTATATCTCTTGCATCTGCCTCCCCTGCCATGGTGTAGGCACCTATACCAGGTGTTAATCACCTTTGTACTTAGCAAAAAGGAGCTGTTTGATCATTGTTAAAGGGATGAATGGGGAGGCAGGTAGCTCCCATAGTGGTGGTGAAGAGTCTAAACAGTAGCATAAGGGTGTAGCCATCAGCAATAGGCAAAAACTGGGAGAAGTACAGGACTGGTCACTTCTACCTTCTTCCTCAGGCATGAACATCACAGGAATGGGGACAATGAAAGCAACAGAACTGAGGAGCAAGAATGTCTTTGATTTTTCTCTTCTTAGCTCCTAAAGACTGTCTCTCCCCTTATTCCTGATTAAAATTCTGAGGAGAGAATATGATTGTCAGATTAAATCACCTTAAGCCCTGATGAGATAGCTGCCCACACCAGACCACCCCCATCAACCAGCCAGACTGCATATTGGCTGCCTGTTGGCAAGAGTTCCTCTTTGGTCCAGTTGAGGCAGGATCATCTGCTGGAATACATGGTGCCTTCCAGGTATAGAATCTCTCTGGAGGAACTTTGAGTGTGGTAGGTATTCTCTGGTGCAAGGTGCATGGTGCAAGGTTCAGGGGCAACACCAAGGTGAGGCAAGCAAGATGCCTAGGGTGCAAAATTTAGGGAAGGATTACTCTCTGGGCTGTGCCAATGCCTTGCCCTATTCCCGGTCCTGATGGGACTGATTTCTTGCATGACTTCAAGAAGTCACTGTCTCTATGAACTTCAGTCTCTCCATCCATAAAATAAAGGGGTAAAACAATTTGGTGTGTTAGGTTCTTTTTGGCTTTGAAACTCCTTTATACTCCCCCAGCTTCTGGGATAGCTCATCCTCCTCCATATTACCCCTGGGCTTTCCCCTTCTGTTGAAGAAGGGGCCTGATCGTCTCTTGATTAGCTTCCCAGCAAAGTTTCACTTGGCTTCCAACAGCTCAGCTCACAAGCCACTTAGCAAAGGCAGTCATGAAAGAACAACATAACATCTGTTCTGGCCCTTCACAGAGGACATGCCTCACATTCCTCCCCTCAAAGCAAAATTGATCAGCCTTGACCTGGGGCTGCACCAGGGAGAAGTAACCCTCGGCGGGCTGGGGTGCCATTCGGCGCCCAGATGAGGTCAGTTACCACATGGTCCCTGGTAGCCCTAAGGTATGAGAGGTATTTGCCTCACCTATTAATCACTCACAAGAGTGAATATCTTGAGTTGAACTGACAGTTTTCGTCTTAGCAGACAAAGGGGACTAAGGCTTGACTCCCACTTAGTGAAAGTCCATGTAGGTTTGTTCCTCTGAGATAGAGCTAGAGGACAACAGAGGGAGGAGGGGGGGAGATGATTAAAGGGAGCAGTGAGGTGGCAAGGGGGTGTTATTCATCTAGTCCGATCTCAGATCTTATACTTGAACCCAAGCTAAGAGAGTTCCATCAGTCATCCTCCTCCAGAGGCAGCTCATTTCACTGTTGGATGGCACAGATTATTAGAAATTAGCCAAAGTACATCTCTTTGACACATTCATATATTAGTCAGTGTGGAAGAGGAACAAGTAAATTTCTCATCCAAACAGTTGCCCTTAAAACCTTGGAAGACATTATCACATCCTACTAGAATCTCCTGTTCACTATGCAAAGAAAACAAGTCCCTGTTTCTTTCAGTCCATCCCTTCTATGACAAGTTTTCCAGGCACCATCCCCCCTGGTTTATCCTGGCGCCCCTCTTCAGGAATCACAGTGTATCAGTGACCTTCACACAATGTGGGGCCAGAGCTGCACATGGTTATGCAAGTGTAGAGAGCAGATCAATCATCTCCACTTACAGATGCCATTGGGTGATGACAGAGCCAGGACAGAGCCAAGTTCTGCAGATTCCAAGGTACCTATGGTAGATGGAGAAATACAAACAAACCAGTGGGATAGGGGACTAGCCTTTGCAACACACAATATTTTTCATGGAATTTACCATGTGTGTACTGTCCTTCAGGGCTCCTGTGAACCAAATATTTCACAAAGCTAGCACAATCATGATTGCAGAAATGCTGACCAACTAGATGTGCTTTTAGTTCATCCAAACCAATGATAGTTGGATGGCTAGTGCTAAAAAGCAGTTAATGTAGGGTAAGGAAAAGGCCTGGATGAGGACTCAAGTCTCTGATTTATACCCATGTTTCCTAAAATGTCTTCCTTTTCTTGATTACTGTTTCTCAGTTTCCCTTTATACTACATTTCCAGGAAACACATAGCTACATATGAGCTGTTTCCCTGGCTTCCCTTAGTCTAATATTCTGGAAGAATTATTCCCTCCTTTCATATGATAACCACATTTGTTATCCTACTTTTAATGATCCTATGATTTTCTCTTTAAGATATATATTAGTCCCGTGAATTTTATACAGTATTTCTATAGAAATAGAACACTATTCTCGATTTGCCCCAGGGGTTTCAGCCACTACATGTATACCATGACATCTCCCAAAACCTCCACTCCAAACTACACCTGGAGCTTTTATCCCAAATTGTGCTGTACACTTTGCAATGGAATCTCTCCTTTGGGAGTTCCATGGATACTTGAAATTCATCATCTTTCCTCCCCATCCAAATCTTGAATAATCTACCATAATTAATAGTCCTGTGAACACTGCCAATCAAGGCACGACACTGCTGAGAGAAAATTCACAATTCTTGAGCTCCCACTGTGAAGCTTCACACAGTGCAGTACACATATTATCCCTATTTTATAGATACGGAGACTGAGGCATCTTCTTCACGTCCCACACCTGATCCATTAACAAATGCAGTGGGCTCTGCTTTTAAAGCACACCTAGGATTCTAGTTCATTCTTACACACTTGCAGCACAACTACCTTGGCTCCGGCCACCATCATCTTTTGCTGTGGCCATTGCAATAGCCTCCACCTGGGTCTCTCTGTTTCCATGCTTGCTTCTCTAACACCCAACTTTGTAAGGTCCCCAAAGAGAAGTCTTCATGGGATTCAGATCAAATGCCCATTACATTTCCATCTCACTTAAAACGATGTTCTTTTCATTGTCCTTGAGGACCTTCATGATATGTTTCCACTTCCTGTTAGAACTCATCTCCAACTGCACTTTCTTTCACCCCCTTTTGCTCCATTACATGGGCCTCCCTGCCCTGCCACACATACTCCAAGGCACTTTTGCCTGATGGTCCCTGCACTTGTTCTTCCCTCTACCAGGAATATACTTCCCCTCGATAGCCATTTGGTTTGTACCCTCATTCCCTTTCAGGATTCTGCTCAAATTGAATCTTATCAGGGAAGTTTCCCCTGACCACTCTGTACATAAGCTTCACATCTCCTCTCTCCTACCCTCAACCTGCTCACTTTAATTTCCCTCCTAGCACATCTGCAGCCAACATACATATTAATTTTTATTGTCCAGCTCCTTTTACTGGAATATAAGGCTCATAAATTTATAATCTAGTGACAAAAATCTGTTTTATCTTACATTTATATTCACAGTGCTCAATAAATATTCAACGAATGAATGATTCAGAGGCAACTGGCAAACCAGGGAGTATCCAAGATGGTATGGAATTCAGAAGCCATCACCAAAAGAGTTATTTGGAAGGAAGAGGGACATTTGACCTAGAAGTGTAGGACCAGGGAAAGAGTCATGAGGACTTGGCTTCAACTACTTGAAAGGCTGGCAAGCAGACTTACTGACTTTTCCATAAGGTAAAACTAGGACTAATGGGTAGCTCACCAGGTGAGCAAAGGCAGTCTTGAAAGGCAGGCATTTAAAATAAAAAGAATTATATGAGCACTGTGTTGATGCGAAGACATGGAAGGACATGGCTTGTTTGTTGAATACCAATTAACACGTGTAGCTGGATCTGACAGGTGATAGATAAAGCCAGAAAGATATACTGGTTGGGCTATGAGTGCCATGTCATAGAGTTTTGACTTTTATTGCATTCATTCATTAATTTATGTAAGCATCATATGTTCCACATTTAATGAGCACACATTATGTGTGTGTGACCCGCACATATGACCCAGGTGTATGACCCAGGCTTTCTGCTGGGTCCTAGGAGTCGAAAGCCTAAAATATAAAATCTGTCCTTAAAGGATGACAATGGGCCTTTATCAAGTTCTTAAGGGTCTCTGCACATAAGAGGTGCTCAAAAAATACTGAATGCCTGAATGCAGGCTAAGTTTTTCTAGTTAACTCTCATGACAATCCTGTGAAGCAAATGGAATTGTCCTCACTTTACAGGTGAGGAAACTAAGATTTACAGAAGCGAGTTTTGTGTCCCACCTCTACACAGCTGGTTAAATTTTGAGCCGTAATGTAATACAGCTCTGACATCATTTTTGTTTTTCTCTTTGTTTTTGTTTTTTGCACTGTGCCATCTTGTCTCCTCAAAGGAGCACAGACTTCTAAATGTCTTCATAGATCATAGAAGTAGAAAGAGAAAGAAAGGATCTACTCTGCCTATCCGGGAGATTTTTGAGAGGTCCTTTAAAAAATGAGTGAGTCTCTTTAATCTCCTTAGTCAAATAGCTACCAAGGACCTAGAATGTGTCCAGAACTGTCTTGCTATCACTTCTAGAAAGCAGGGGGCACCATGGTTAAATGTACCAGCCTTCGGTTGGACAGTTTGGGGTTTGAACACGTTTTCCCCTTGATTAGTTATATGACCCTAGGCATATCATTTGATTCTGTTAACTCTAAGTTTCCTCATCCTGAAAATGGAGATTAAAAATTGTACCTCTTGGGGTGCCTGGGTGGTTCAGTTGGTTGAGATTCCAGCTCAGGTCATGATCTCATGGTTTGTGAGTTCAAGCTTCATATCAGGCTCACTGATGTCTACCTGTCAGCACAGAGCCCACTTCAGATCCTCTGTCCCCCTCCCCCTCTCTGTCCCTTCCCTGCTCATACTCTGTCTCAAAACAATAAATAAAACATTAAAAAAAATTGTACGTCTCAGGGGGCACCTGCCTGGCTCAGTCAGTAGAGCATGTGACTCTTGATCTTGGGGTTGTAAGTCAAGCCTAATATTGGGCATAGAGCGTTAGAAAAACGGTACCTCTTAGAACGTTACTACAGATCCTACAGATCCTATGGTTATTAAAGGAAACTAAATGAATACTCTGAACAACTCTATACCCACAATTTTGATAAACTAGATAAAATGGGCCAATTCCATGAAAGACACAATTTGGCAAACTCACACAAGAAGAAATAGATAATTTGAATAGGCTTGTGTCTGGGGCACCTGGGTGGCTCAGTTGGTTGAGTTTCCAACTTTGGCTCAGGCTATGATCTCACAGTTTGTGGGTTTCAGACCTGTGTCGGGCTCTGTGCTGACAGCTCAGAGCCTGGAGCCTGCTTTGGATTCTGTATCTCCCTCCCTCTCTGCCCCTCCCCTGCTCACGCTCTGTCTCTCTCTCTCTCTTTCTCAAAAATAAACATTAAAAAATGTTTTTAATTGAATAGGCCTGTGTATAATAAAGAAATTGAATCAATAATTAATAAGCTTCCAAAACAGAAAGCACCAGACCCAAATAGGTTCAATGTTGAATTCTACTGAACATTTTAAAGAAATGATACCAATTCTGCATAATCACTTTTCAGAGGATAGAAGCAGAATGAATACTTCCTAACTCATTCTATGAGGCTGGCATTACCATAATGCCAAAAACAGACAAAATATTACAAGAAAAAAAAATACTACCAATATCTCTCTTGAACATGGAAGCAAAACTCCTCAACAAAATATTAGCAAATTGAATTCAACAGTATATAAAAAGAATTATATGCCAGTACCAGGGGGGATTTATCCCAAATATACAAGGCTCATTGAACATTAGAAAATCAATCAATGTAATCCATCACATCAACAGAATAAGAAAGAAAAATCACATGATTACATAATCATATCAATAGATGCAGAAAAAGCATTTGACAAAATCTAACACTATTTCATGATAAAAACTCTCAGCAAACTAGGAATAGAGGGGGAACTTCCCTAACTTGATAAAGAATATCTACAAAAAACCTACAGCTAACATCTTACTTAATGTTGAAAAACCCTAAACTTTTCCATTTTATCAGGTACAAGGCAAAGATATACCCTCTCATCACTCCTTTCTAACATCATAGTGGAAGAAACAATAAGACAAGAAAAGGAAAGAACAGGTAAACAGACTGAGAAGGAAGAAACAAAGTCAAGTATTCACAGATAACATGGTCATTTAAGTAGAAAATCTGAAACAAACAAACAAAAACACTCCAGTAACTAATAAGTGATTATTACAGGGTTGCAAAATATAAGATCAGTATACAAAAGTCAATTGTCTTCCTACATACCAGAAATGAACAGATGGAATTTAAAATGAAAAACACAGTACCATTTACATTGGAACATGACAAAATGAAATACTTAGGTACAAATCTAACAAAATATATATAAGATCTATATGCCAAAAACGATAAAACTCTGATGAAAGGTATTAAATAAAAACTAAATAAATGGAAAAATCTTATCCATGTTGGTATATTGGAAGAGTCAATATTGTCAAGATGTCAGTTCTTTACAACTTCATTTGTAGATTAAATGCAATCTCAATCAAAATCTCAGCAAGTTATTTTTGTAATACTGACAAACTTAATCTAAAGTTGATATGTAGAGACAACAGACCCAAAATAGCCAAGACAATACTGAAGGAGAACCCAGTTAGAAGACTGATACTACCCAAATTCAAGATTTAACTATAAAGCCACAGTAAGCAAGACAGTGTGATATTGGTGAAAGAATACACAAATAGATCAGTGAAATAGAATAAAGAGCCCAGAAATAGATCCACATAAATATAGTTAATTGATCTTTGATAAAGGAACAAGGCAAAACAATACAACAAATTTACTCTTTAAACAAATGGTGCTGGAACAACTGGACATACACATGCAAAATAATAATAATCTAGGCACAGACCTTCACCCTTCACAAAAATTAACTAAAATGGATCATAGACCTAAGTGCAAAATAAAAAGCCATACAACTCCTAGAAGATGACATAGGAGAGGATCTAGATGGGAGTATGGTGATGGCTTTTTCAATACATTGCCCAAGACATGATCTATGAGAGAAATAATTGATAAATTGGACTTCATTAATATTGAAAACTTCTCTGTGAAAGACAATATCAAGAGAATGAGAAAACAAGCCACAGACTGGGAGAAGATATCTGCAAAAGGTATAAAGGTGTATCTGATAAAGGACTATTACTCAAAATATACAATGAACACTTAGAACTCAACAATAACAAACCAAACACCCTGATTAAAAAACATGAGCCAAGACCTTTACAGACACCTCACCAAGGAGGATACAGAGATGGCAATTGAAAGATGTCCCACATCATATGTCATCAGGGTACTGGTACTGGCATATAATTCTTTTCATATATTGTTGGATTCAATTTGCAAGTTGAAGCAACAATGAAATACCATTATACACCTATTAGAATGCCCCAGATCCTGAACACTGACAACACCAAAACTAGGGAGGACATGGAGGAACAGGAACTCCCTCATTCATTGCTGGTGGGAATGCAAAATGACATGTCCATTTCAGGAGACAGTTTGGAGGTTTCTTACCAAATTAAATCTACTCTTACCACATGATCCAGCAAATGCACTCCTTGGTATCTAGCCAAAGGATTGAAAACTTATGTCCATGCAGAAACCTGAACATGAATGTTTATAGCAGCTTTGTTCATAATTGCCAAAACTTAGAAGCAAGGAAGATGTCCTTCAGTAGGTGGAATGGATAAACAAATTGCAGTCCATCCAGACGATGGAATATTATTCAGGTCTAAAGAGAAATGAGCAGACAATGGACTATTATTCAGATCTAAAAAGAGGTGAGATATCAAGCCGTGAAAATACATGGAGGGACCTTAAATACATGTTACACAGCAAAAGAAACCAATCTGAAAATGCTACCTGCTATGTGATTTCAACTACATGACAATTGGAAAAGGCAAAAGTGTAGAGAGAGCAAAAGGATCAGTACTTGCCAGGGGTTGACATGGTGGGGGAAGGGTGAAAAGGTAGAGCATAGAGAATTTTTAAAGCAGTGAAAATACTCTGTATAATATTATTTTCACGGATATATGTCGCTATACACTTGTCCAGACCTACAGGATGTACAACACCAACGGTAAACTGTGGATTTTGGGGTAACTAGGGTGTGTCAGTGTAGGTTCATCAATGGTAACAAACGTACTACTCTGGTGGGGAATGCTGGTAAAGGAGGAGGTGTTGCATGTGTGGGGACAGAGGCTGTATGAGACATCTCCATACCTTCCCGTCAATTCTGCCTTAAACTGCTCTAAGAAAATAAAATCTTCATTAAAAAAATTGTGCCTCTCATAGGAGATTATTATATAGGAGATAAATCATGTAGAATATTTAGCAAAATTTCTGGCACAAAATAAACAGTGACTCTCAGTCATGGGATGATGAAGATAATGGTGATGAGAATATTCTGGCTCCAGCTGAAGAAGCCAAGAACACGTCTGGCTAATAAGGATCATGTAGTGGCTTTCCCTAAAAAACTATTTACAAGACAACTTGGGACCCCATCCTTCACAATCCCACACTGCGAAGTACTGTGCCTTAGAAAGGGTAGAGAGGAAGGTGAAGTTGCTATCCAGCCCACAAAGCTCTAAAACCCAAGACAGAGTTTGTTTTTGTTCTATTCTAAATACTTTCTAAATGAATTCTCCTTTTTAAAGAAATACTATGACCTTTCCATGGGTCCTGATTAGGATGCCTATAAATGTATACATTCCAGAATATTAACACAATATACTTAAAATTTTTTTTTCCTGCACTTTGGGATGCTGATCTGCATTTTGTGCTTGTCTCAGCTATGAGCTGGGTGGCCAGGGTACACCCACCAGAATGCATTTCATGTAAACATGATTTGATCTGCCACATCTTGGTAATCGGCGAAGACAAAGCAGATTGCAAGCGCGTGAGAGGCCAGTTTCCTAATGAGCTGAAACATACTCTGTTGATAGAAACCACTCCACACAGGGCATGGGTGGGATGCAGGGGGAGACAGCAAGAGGGGTAAGCAGTATGAAGAATATGAGGAGGTCGGAGTTTGGTCAAGCCCAGGTATCTGTCTGGGATGCCATTCATGAGGAAGAAAGCTTAGGCACAGATGTCTATGATGTAGAGTAATCCCACATATTTATATTTCAAAACCAATTTCCTGGGGGTGGGATTTTTGGGAATTCACATGTTGCTAAGGTCAGACAATCCTTGGGAATTGGTTTTCCTCTCCCAGAACTCCATAACATTCAGTATGAGGAAACCCCAAAAAAAATGACCCACTTTGACTTCTGACATGAAATGGCAACGGGGAAGTACGAGTCATATTTATTGAAAATTTACTATGTGCTTTCCTTCATTTTTTTCTATTTATCACAGAACAGGTTATTAGGGGTCAGAGAAAAGCAGTAATTAGGATTTGAAGTCCCGAGTGTCCGAGATGGGCCCTGGGAATCTATCGGGGAGGGGAGGAGGAAGATCCCTGCTTAGCTCACCTTCCAAGTTGTGGACAGGGCATTAGAAAGTGAGCCAGGGACATGGGCGGCCAGTGAACACAGCCTGTTCCAGATCATTCCAGGGAGTTCTGCTCCAGTTCAAAAAGCTGTTCCACGTGCCCTCAGGGGTGACTTTGGTGGCTTTAAAGGACTTCCCAACTGAGTTGAGGAAAGACAGGTCATTTTTTTTCCCTTGAAAATGACTCAGCCAAGCCCACATGCCAACCTTCTGGGCCGGTGAACAAAGCAATAATAATACCCATTCAATCTTCTAAAGGGAAACTGCTCTCACTTAGCCTTATTTTGCTGTGCTGGAAGGAGATTTGCCAGATAAAATACAGGAGGCCCACACTTGAATTTCAGATCAACAATGAACATATTTTTGGTATAAGTTTGTTACAAATGTTACGTGAGATATTCTCATACTAAAAAAAGTGTTTATTGTTTATCTGAAGTTCAGATTTAACCAGCTTGTCCTGTATTTTTATTTGCTGAATCTGGCAACTCCTTCCACAGGTCACTAACCTTCTTACAAGTGTGTTCCCTTCCGGATGGTGAGAGGTAGTATGACATAGCACAAGTCGCAAAATGGGAATAATGGCAGACTATGCCACCGAGGGATAGTGAGCCTCCCATCACTGAGAGTTCACCCGACGGATGCCATTCCTTCCCTCTATCTTTAATCCCTCACTGTTTAGTTCCTGAGGGTCAGGAGCTTGGACGCTGAGGCAATTGCTTGGTTTGAACTCTGGATCCACAAATTGTTATCTCTATGACTTTATATTAAGTAATGTAATCTCTCTGTTTGTTTCCAGTTTTCTCATCTATGAAATGGGGACAATAAGAGCCGTTACCTTATAGAGTTGTTTTGGAGTTTTAAAGTACTTAGTGTTTGGCCTGGAGGAAGAAAAAAATATTAATTATTGTTTTCATTACGCTTGTTATTATTATTCCCTCTTAACCTTATATAAAAAGGCACTAGGCTGGTGAGAATCTTGTTGTCACAGCTAAGTTGAGACAGAATTTGAGGTCTTGGAAGCCCTTGCAGAACCACTGTAGTTCAGACACGAAAAAGACTTTGGGAACATTTATTTAGTATAATTCTCTTGTTTTACAGATGAAGAGAAAACTCAAGGCAGAGAGGCCACAGGGCTGGCTCCAAGCTTCACAGGTGGTTAAGGATAATGTCTTGGGATGTAAAGGCATATATAGATCAAAAGAACCCAGAGGAATTGGGTGGAGATTCTTTTGCTAGAATCACGGAATTACAGGGTTTTAGAGCCACCAGGAATAGCCATGGCAAAAAATTGCACCAGGGCCAGTAAGGCAAGATATTGACATGGGAGTCCAGTGTTCTTGGGGTCCTAGTCTCAGTTTTTCCCTGTGTTTGCTACGTGTCTTCTGGCAAGTTCTCACCTTTTCTGGCCTTCAGCGTCCCATCTGTACAAAAAGACAATCATCTTAGCTCTGTCTGCCTCCTAGGGCTATTGCAAAACCTTTGGAAGGAATGACACCCCGGCTGCCTCCCAAAAATTTACTACCCCGCTTTACCCTTGGGCCTCTCCCCAGCTCATGGAAGTGCTGCCTTCCTTCACGTCCTTGGCTTCCAGCCCTCACAGGCATGGGATATCTGGGCCTCAACTGACTGATGACCAGCAGATTCCAGTAGGTGGGGTGAGGGTAGAGATGGCTCCTTTCTGCTTAGCTGGCTTACGTTACGCATCAGCCTAAACGCAAGCCGTGCAAAGACAGTCTCTGAGCTCAGCTCTCACCAATTTTTTTCTGAACTAAAGAGTGACCTTGCTAAAAAGCAAGTCTGGTCTTGGCATTTGCCAACGTAGTGCGTGCATAGGTGTTAAATTGGTCCCCATCCCCACTGCCATTTGTGACCTTTTACCCAGACTTTTGACCCCCAGCTTTTCTGTGCCTGGTTGCCCTGGCTCAAGTCCATTCTTTACATAGCCATTGAAGATCCTTCTAAAATGAAATCTAATTAGGACATCTATCTGCTTAAAACCTATCATCCACTGTGCGGATTTTTTTTTAAGCTCATGGATAGGCCTTAGGGAGTTTGTGAATACCCTGAAATGTACACTCTAGTTCTATCTGTGTGCACATTAACTTTGATCAGATTCTCAGACCAGTCTGTGGCATCTTCACCACCCCCCCAGAAAAACTTAACAAACCTCAGCTTCATGGGATTAAATTTAAAGTCCTTACTTTGTAGGCCATGCAAAGACTTTTATGATACAGTTTCTACCTACACCACCTTGATTTTGAGTCTCTTGGTCCCAGTTGTTCAAACACATCTTGTAATTTCTCACCTCCTTGCCTTCGCTCAAGCTGTGCCTTCTGCCTTGAGTACTTCTTCCTTATCCTTCCTGCTGAACTCCTTCACTTGGTTAGCTCCTACATAAATATGATAACTTAACTGAGTTCAAGAGTTGCCTCTTCCAGAAAGCTTCCTCTGACCTTCTCGTCCAGCCCCACACTGAAGAGATGCCCCTCAGTTGTCAGAGTAGAGATGTATCCACCTGTTCAGAATTGCGCTATTCACATTGTGCTCCCACAACATGGAAGCTCTTTGAGAATAGGACTTTGTCTTACTCATTCCTTCCCTCCTCTGTTACCCTAAAGCCAATGGTCCCAGGGGCAAGCAGCAGCTACATCATCTACATCTATACCTGGGATCTTGCTAGAATATCCAGATTCTCAGGCCCCATACCACACCTGCAGGATATGGTCTTGCTTTTTTCTCTGGCCTCACCTCATATCTTTTCTCTACCAATTCTCTACCCCGAGGCACACTGGCCTGCTTTAACTTATCAGACCAACAATACCTTCCTGCCTCAGGCTCTGTGCTCAGACGTGAGTCACCTTCTCTGTCCTTGAGGAGGGACAGTCAGGTAGAAGAGACAAATAGGGATATGGGCAGATTACAGAAAGCAAAACAATAGAGGTGTGCATGTGGCACAGAAGCAACAAAGATTAATTCCATTTGGGGACTTCTGTTCTGCGGTGACTTCCAACTGTCTGTCAAGCTCAAATGCATAGATGTTGCCTCTTGTACATTCCAACACTAGCGATTTCAGTGCCATGAGCCTCAGTCTCCACATCTTTTTTTTTTTTAATTTTTTTTCAACGTTTATTTATTTTTGGGACAGAGAGAGACAGAGCATGAACGGGGGAGGGGCAGAGAGAGAGAGAGACACAGAATCGGAAACAGGCTCCAGGCTCTGAGCCATCAGCCCAGAGCCCAACGCGGGGCTCGAACTCACGGACCACGAGATCGTGACCTGGTTGAAGTCGGACGCTTAACCGACTGCGCCACCCAGGTGCCCCTCAGTCTCCACATCTTTAAATTAGGGGTAATGCCCACCACCAAGGGCACGGGGCAAGGCGCACAAAGTGTATGTAAAACACACCTGATCATAGGGTGGGCCTATAGCAGGAGCTCAGCAGGGATTAGTTTTCCCTTATTTCTGAGACAGATTCAAATTTAAATCTTAGGGGGACCTGAGCTTCGGGGGGAAGCTAAGTGTGTCCTGAAAAACTGAGGAGTCAAGGAGCAGGTTTGATGTTAGGCCTGAAGACAGAGGAAATTTCCCCTCCGGGTCGAGAAATCTCCCTCCTGTGGGTGTGGTAGCGAATGTGAAAGTGGAACCTCCCTCCTGGCCCCTGCACTTACCAGAAGGAGCAGTGAGGCTTGCAAAGCCTTACAGAAAGAGCAGCTGAACAGGAACTGGGGCCATGGGTTCTGGGAAGCCAGGGCTCCGGGGGCAGAGCCCAGCAGGCCCAGTGTTTACAAACTCCCATAGCACCTGGACCCAGACTGTGCTCCACACAGAGCGAATCCCAGTGAGCTACTGGCAGGAGTCCTTCAGAGCTGGCAAGTTGGAGAGAAAGCCAGGATTGTTTCTCCAGGGTCCAGGGCTCCCAGCTCTCTGGATGAGCAGCCTAGTTCTGGCTGCTGGGAGGAGGTGGGAGACACAGAGCAGGCTGAGTGGGCTAGACAGTCATTCATTCATTCACTCCTGATTTCCTCATCTATGAAATGGGAAAAGGATTCCTCCCCTGTCTATTTGGAATGTGTATAGTGGGGAAGGGTTGCTTTGGAGATTGGATGAGATAATAAATGCAGTCATCCATTTATTCTATGTATACTAATTAAACCTCTGCTGTAATAAAAATAATAATGGACACTCACTGAGTGCCTAGTAAGTGCCAGCCGCTATGCTGTTTAATCTTTACAACCATTCTGTGAGGCAGCTTCTGTTATTTCCATTTATAGATGGGGAAACTGAGGCTCAGAAAGATGAACATACCTGGATCACGTAGCTAGTCAGTGGTGGAACTGGGATTTGAGCACAAACAGATGGCTAACTGGTCCCGTGCTCATAGCCACAAATGGAGCCTAAGTCTTATCCCCTGCATGTGGGTTGGGGATTTTTCAGGTCAGGAATTATCTATCAATCTCTGAATCTACAGTGCCTAAGCTATAGCCCAGCGTATAGTAGCTGCTCACTAAATATGGGTGGGCAACTTCAATCTCTATAAAACAAGGTGAAATGAAGCAGTCCAGGGCAGACAAGGAAACACACAGACAGCACATGATGCAATAGGTTGGTGCCTGCAAAGGACTCTCTGGGGTTTGCGCTGGGTCAGTATGTACCAGTTGGGGTCTCTATTTAGAGGAGGACTTACTTGCAAAGGTACAGATGTAGAAGAATCACTGGGGAGAATGTAGGAGCTTAGCTGCTGAACTTTTCCTACAAGGGAGGGAGAATCCTGCAAAACTGAACCTTAGGAAGAACAGTGAGGGACATAGTCAGATCTGTGGCCTTGCAAGGAGAGAATCAAAGGAAAATCCCCCTCTTTCCCTCTAGTGTCTTTCCAAGGCCCTCAATTAGCCAAGATCCCACTCGTGGCATCCACACAAATCAACCTCCTGGGCACATAGCAGATGAAGAACAGTGGAACACGGATCTAGAGGAACAAATAAAAGATATTCTGCATAGACAGGTAGGGTGTGCAGGTGTTTCCTGGAAAGCAGAGCTGGGAAGAGCATCCCATCAAGGAAAAGGATGTGCAGTCATATTGTACAGTGTTTGGAATACTCTAAGTACTTTGATGTGGCAAAGACTTTGGGAATAAGAGTTGAATGGTAGGAAATGAGCTTAGAAAGAGAGGCAGGGGCTGGACTGCAGAGGGCTGAGTTGGGGGACTCTATTCTACAAGCGCTAAGGAACCACTGAGGGCAGTTAGGCAGTGGACTTGTGTTCTGGAGCACTTCCTCTGATTGCAGAATGGAGGATGATTCAAGGGAGGGAGAAGAGGTCTAGGGGCCGGGGGACCCATTGTGGACCCACCTGTAACAACCATGTAGAGATGAAGCTGAGGGTCTGAACAAGCAGGAGCACACTCCTCAAGTAAGAGGAAGACAGACCAGCCCCGTGAGCATCACGGGGCCCAGACTTACTTCCACGTGGGGTTTGTCTGACCTCAAGGGCATACAGGGAGCAGAGGCAGCCCAGTGTTAAAGACCCGAGTGGGGTCATTTGGTTCTGGGTTTGGTTTCCTTTTGGGTGAAGAGAGATTGTGGAGAGGACTTTGGGAGAGATTGCAAATCCATAAGAGGCAAGCCTGCCTTGGTCATGCAAGAGAGAAAGGGAAGGAGAGACAAGATCCAGAGATTAAAAGGAGTGCCTTTGTTCTTAGGATGTGTGGCAGACCATGCCCGGGGAAGAAATGGATCCTGAAAGAGGTAAAGTGTGTGCCTCAGATACCAGGCAACAAATGGGAGGGAAAGTGGTAGGTCTCTGTCGTTATTTTATTTGTACTTATTTTTATTTCGCCAGTACCATGGGGAATGGGGAGAGGCAAAGTTTGGGAAAGATCAGGAGGATCAGAAGCAAACATTTCTGAGGAAACTAACCACCTGAAATGCCAACAGGCTGGGCGAACAAGCAAGAACCTCAACCAAGCTTAGAAGAAGATGCCTTTGTTTAGGGCACATCACAAAAGGGCTGATGTTTGGGAGCAGGCCATTTCTTAGCTTCCAGAGATTATTTTAGTGGGTTATGTTTTTCTTCACCATTGAAGTATAATTAGGTCTGAATTCCATACAAGAAAGTAGATGACAGAATAATCAGATGGGAGGTGAAATGTAGAAAACAGTATCTTATGTTAGTATAGTGCCGGGACAGCATCTTCCATTAGCAGATTAAAGACAGAAGGAGACTTACACATCTGTACCTTCCCCTTTCAAAAGGGGAAACTGAGACCCAGTGAGGGAGAAATGACTTCTCCAAACTACATACAGACACTCCCACCTCCATTATTTCCTTTGGTCTTCATAATGGTGCTTCAGGTCAACATGGAGAGGAGACAATGTAGCTTGGCTGTCGGCAAACTTTTCCTATGAAGGGCTGGATAGTAAATATTTTATGCTTTGTGGGACCACATGTGATCTCTACAACACAGTCATTTTTAATGTTTATTTATTTATTTATTTTGAGAGAGAGAGAGAGGAATGGGAGAGAGAGAGAGAGAGAGAAAGAGAGAATGAATATGAATCCCAAGCAGGCCCTTTGCTTTCAGCCTGTCAGCACAGAGCCCAGTGCAGGGCTCAATCTCATGAACTGTGTGCTCATGACCTGAGCCTAAATCAAGAGTCAGGGCCTTCACTGATTGAGGCACCCAGGTGCCCCGACATAGTCTTCTTTTTTAAAAACTATTTAAGAAACTCTTTAAAAATGTAAAAACCCATTCTTAGGCTGCTGGCTGTAGAAAATTGGGGCATACACAAACAGGCCTTTCTAGTGTATTTTTAAAAGCACAGCCATTGGATTTGACCTAGGTTTGAATTTTGGTTCTGCCATTAACAGGCTATGTGACTTTGGCAAATTACTTAAACATCTTCCCCTTCTTTGTAAAATGACCACACCTGCCTCACCAGACTGTGAATCTTAGCTCTGTCATCTAATTGGAGTGTGACTTTTGTTAACAAAACTCTCTGCACCTCGATTTCCTCATCTGAGAAATGAAAATAATAGTAGTCCCACCTTTATATGACTTTTTTGTGGATGAAATAACACAAATGTAAAACTCATAGAATAGTGCTAGCATGTATAAGTTTTATGTTTTATTACCAGTCCTTATATAAATACTTAAGGTACCTGGTACGTGAGAGATGCTTGGCAAATTCTAACTATACCAGCCATTCCCCAGTAAGAAAGCTGACTCAAAAAAAATTAAGGAAGGTCAGGCCATTTTGCAAGGGCCTGGTCTTGCCAGAGGTCAGCTACAGTTCACTCTTGATTTCTGTCCTGTAGCAAGCATGATTTGGCTGCATGAAAGTGAGCTCTATCTCTCTGACATATGGGGGGCTTCCCCCACCATCAGATAAGCACTTTCATAACCTAAATCCATTTTGATCTCAGCAGAGATCTTTGTATACATGCACACACTTGGCAGTCATGGGCTGCAGATTTGGTACTCTTGCTTGTGATTCAAGCCATGTTATCAATACTTGTGAGAGTACAGTTGGGAGATCAAAGCTATCCAGGGCAGAAAGGCTAATATTTAAATTCCAGTCTTGCAGGCACAACTTTGAAATTCCATGGCGCAGAATCAAGTTCACGTACAAAATCAAGTCAAACATTTATTTGACAGAGTTGTAGGGCTCTGGAGTGTGGGTGGGGTTTGTGTTTAGGGGAAATGGGGGGGCCCGCCCAGAATGGGATTCTGTAAAACTCTGGCTGAGGACCGTTTTTAGGCTCAAAGCTCTGTGTGACCCTAGTTGGAGCGAACACATTTTCTTGGGCCAGCTTTGATATCACAGAGGAGATGTTTGTCATCTCTGGAAATAATATATTCTGCTGCTCTGAAAAAGTAAGACCTGGAGATGCCACCATTTACTTTGTATTGTAAAAACTAAAGATATTATATTGTATTATAAAAACTAAAGATAATGGACGTAACCTTCCTGAAACATAATAGGCTTTCAACACTTGGTAGCTACGTTTTTATAATTATCCATTATTCCCATTGTCCCATCCCCTACACCACTAAAGACATGTAGACCAAAGACTATATCTTTTGGAGATATCAAATCATCTTTTGTCTGTCCACCTCACTCAGTTCAATAAACCTTTGGAGAGTGACTTTTACATGCTAGGTAGAGTGTAAGGCTTATTTTAAATAAAAATAGGAAGGGGTGCCTGGGTGGCTCAGTCAGTTAAGCCTCCGACTTCAGCTCAGGTCATGATCTCGTGGTCCGGTCCGTGAGTTCGAGTCCTGTGTCGGGTTCTGTGCTGACAGCTTGGAGCCTGGAGCTTGCTTTGGATCCTGTGTCTCCGTCTCTCTGCCCCTCCCCTGCTTGCATTCTGTCTGTCTGTCTGTCTCTCTCTCTCTTTCTCTCAAAAATAAACAAATGTTTAAAAAAAAATAAATAGGGGCGCCTGGGTGGCTCAGTCGGTCGAGTGTCCGACTTCAGCCCAGGTCATGATCTCGCGGTCGGTGGGTTTGAGCCCCGCATTGGGCTCTGTGCTGACAGCTCAGAGCCTGGAGCCTGTTTCAGATTCTGTGTCTCCCTCTCTGCCCCTCCCCTGTTCATGCTCTGTCTTTCTCTGTCTCAAAAGTAAATAAACATTAAAAAAAATTTTTTTAAATAATAAATAAATAAATAAATAAATAAATAAATAAATAAATAAATGAATAAGGTGGGCCTTCAAGGAGATTAGTCTGGCCATGGGGGACAGATACACTCACTACTGATTGCAATACAGTGCAGATGGCTTGGAAGCAGAGTGCATCCAGGACTTTGGAGTCACTAGTAACAGAGTGATTTTTCTTAGTAGCAATGGGTTAGCTTTCACGGAGGAGCTAGACTCCCAACCTCTTCCCTAATATAGTATAATGAATGGCCTTAAATCCCAGAAACCTAGGTTCAAATCCTGGTTCTGCCGCTTTTTGAACTATGTCACCTGGAGCACATAACTTAACCATCATTTAAATGAGGAATTAAGTCTTCATCTTAAAAACATAGTATTCTTTCTTATTCTGCTGACATATATTCAAATAATCGTCTTATGTCCAGGTAATGCTTTTAATATTTCTGTAGTAAGTTGAAAATTGCCAATATTTGACCATTTTTGACATATAAATACGGCAACTCCATAATAGCACTCCAAGTACCCTCTCCTACAAGTTTCATTTGATCTCCACAATAGCTTTGTAAGTATGTTAGCACCTGTGGGATTTTCTCCCACAGCCCTTTTCTAAAAGTTTCCCTTCCCCCAGTTCACATGGATGCCGATCCATCAGCAGATTCAGTGGCTACTGTTACTTGCCAAGGGGGTAAGCACATGGCCTAGGTGAACCAAAGAGTCCCTTCTCTGAGATTTTTTGTGCGTGAGGTGGTATTTAGATCCTAGGAAACTTTGTTAGCCTTCCAATTACTGAATTGCTTGGATATTAAACTCTGGAGCAGTTGGTGATTATGTTTTCTACCATTCATTTATCCAGTTAGTATTTATTGAGCACCTTCTATACTCCAGGTACTGTGTTGGGTGCTAGGGATGTAGAAATTAATAAACGGACAAGATCCTTTCCCTCAGTGAACTTCATTGCACTGGGATAGACTGGAAGCAAACAAGCAAATAAGTCAGTGTGATCAAGGCTGTGCTGGGACTGTGGGAAGAGCTAGACTGCACTGAGAGAGGAGGATATAGCCAGCACACTGGTAGAAGCAGAGAAAAGGCTGGAGGGAACACTAGTGGGATTGGAGCATCTGGTTCCAGCAACGCCTGAAGCTCAGCTCTCTCACTTTCCTCCCAGCACCTTGCTTGTTCAGCTGTCCTCAGATGTCATGAACTGCCAAAACCTGTCTCTCATTTTTATCCTTCAAGTGAGTTAGGTTTCTGTCAGTTGCAATCACAAGGGTCCATTCTAGTATAGCAAATCTAGATGGGAGCATTTACCCTTTTCCCTGTATAAATGAAGCAAGTAAGGACATGGGTGGGAAAGTAGGTGTGAACCCTGAGCCACACAAACCCTTTTGGGATATGTAGCTTAAGCATAAATTATAAATAACTAAGGTGGCCTGGAATGTTGCATGAAATTAAAAAAAAAAATTCGTCAACTTTAGTTGGGTCATTGCTGTCATCACCACATAGCTTTTTATGGTCAACAATATGGAAAGATTGATAGGATCAGAGTGTCTGGGAACTGGAAAGGACTTTATGGATCATGAAATCAGACCTCAGTTTACAGATGTGGAGACAGAGACCCAGAGCAGGTACATGACATGTTCAAAGTCATGTAACTTGAGAGCAACCAAGTAGAGTTGAACACAGGACTCCTGACTCTTAGCCTGTGGTTAGGCTACAATGAACCAATTCATCTGGTCACTCAAGAAATATTTGAGGGGTGCCTGGGTGGCTCCTTCGGTTAAGCATCAAACTTCAGCTCAGGTCTCATTGTTTGTGGGTTCAATCCCCGTGTTGGGCTCTGTGCTGACAGCTCAGAGCCTGGAGCCTGCTTCAGATTCTGTGTCTCCATTTCACTCTGCTCCTCTCCCACTCATGCTCACTTGCTCTCTCTCTCTCTCTCTCTCTCTCTCTCAAAAATAAATAAACAATAAAAAATTTTTAAAAGAGAGAAACATGTGAGTGTCTGTTATGTGTCAGGCCCTACTCTAGGTGCTGGGGCCACAGTGGTCCCTGCCCTTATAGAGTTTCAGTCTAATTGGGGAAAGAAAGACAATAAGCAAACAAAATCCAGTGGTACATGCTTGGAAGAACCTAAAACTACACACGAGAGAGTATAACTCTATGTGTGTGGTAGGGAGGAGTCGTGTTACTCTAAATTGAGTGGTCAGGGAAGCCTTCTCTGAAGGGGTGTCAGATAAGTCAGGATTTGAATGGCCAGAGCAATCGGCCACTTGAAGATTTGAGGGACGAGTATCCCAAGGAGGGGAGACAATTTGTGCAAAAGCCCTGAAGTTGGAATGAATTGACCTGTTCGAAGAACAGAAAGAGGAGTAAAGGGGCTGAAGCATAGTGAAAAAAGTGGGGACTTGGAGGGTGGCGTGACCTGAAGCTGGAGAGGGCAGCGGGGGCTAGAACTTGAGGGCAAAGGTAAAGAACTGGGTCTTTACTCTAAGTGTAACAAGGAAGCCATTTGGGTGGCTTGAAACGAACAAGAAACAAGATCTGATTTCCGTTTTAAAACCTAATTCTGACCACTTGTTGGACAATGAAGAGTGTAAATAAAGAACTAGTAGTACGGGTAAGAATGCTGGTGTCTGGACTAGGGCGGGACAATGGACAGGGAAAGTCGAGGGTGGATTTCAGATGTGTTATGGTGGTAGATTTGATAGGACTTGCCTACGGCTTTGGGACGGTGGAGAGTAAACCCGATCCGGATCAATAGCTAAGTCCTGAATTCTTGTCTTAAGAAACTTAGGAAATAGATGGTGTTGCCATTCTCTGTGGGTAGCTGGGGAAGACAAAGATTTGAGGAGAAAAAACAAATCAAGGGTTCTGTTTTATGTATTACTCTGCATTCTTCTACAAGGGGTCCATAATCTAAGGTCAACAACTGATAAAGTAAAACTAAAAAGAATCAGTAGAAAACTTTAGAGGACAGAGACCATTGACTGTGGCTCAGTTGCTACCCAGCTGGCCATCTGGTCCCCTTATCCCTCATTGATTAATCAATGTGGAGCAGCCTGACAAGTAATAATCACCATTATGGCAAATCACAGGAAGGTATCCAGAGGCTACCAAGAGGTCTATCCTAGGATTAAAAGTTACTAGGTGAAACCCCACCAGGAGACACAGACTTGGACTGGAAGGGCCATTCCAGGCAGAGGACCAGAATGTGCTCCAACTGTTCAGCTATGACAGAGATGACTCTGCTCCAACAGAACAGAGACACCAGGGCATTTGTGATAGAGAGTCTAAGATGATAAGTCAACATTTTATTTTATAGGTGAGAGGTCAGAATAAGAAAACACTACCAGTTGAGCATGCTGGGAGGAAAAACAGACTTCATTCATTCATTCATTCATTCATCCATTCAACAAATTCTTATTGAACCCAACGACATGCAAACCTATTCCAGGTTCAAAGACCTAACCATGAATGGGACAAACACTCTGCCCTCAAGGAATTTACATTCTAACAAGAAAAGACAAACTATAAGTAAGTCATGTAGTCATGTGTCAGGGGCAGATAGGTGCTATGGAGAAAAATAGAGCAGTCAATACGTTTTGTACACTTTAAGCATTTTGCTCTCTGCCTAATGGGGCCAGCTAGTAGAGGAAGTGAGTGGGAAACCCAGTCCTTGCCCTGCTCATTGAGCTCTGCCCAGGTGCTGGTTGCTTCTGTACCAAATAAGCCTTCTTCCTCTTTCTTGGCATAAATCGCTGGGTCTGAATGTACAAAGAGGGGAGGGAAGGATGAGGGCAGAGGTCACAGGGCTTGGTCTTGTAGAGCCTTGTAAGCTGTTGTCAGAACCTTGGCTTTTACTCTAAATGTGATGCATGTGCCAAAACAATGGGGAAGCAGGAAAGATACCCTGTGTTTGTTCCCAGCCCTACTGCATTCACCTATCCCTGACCCTGCCTTGCTTTAGCCAATATGTTCTGTATAGGGTGAAGAAATCAGAAACTTTCATTCTCTCTGTGAAATGACATCTGCCAAACCTCTGATTTTCTATTGGTGCTTTACAGAAACCCCACCGGATATTTTGGGTGTGATGGGGAGGGGGATAAACCTACCAATTCTTTCAAACCTAAGAACATCCAGTTTAACCCTCTCTATCCCCAAGGTGGTCTTCTCGATGGAAAGGCTCCAGGGTAAGGGAGAGAGATGCCGAGGAACCTGGTATTGGGTCTGTCCCTGTCTCCCTATGTCCCTTTGAGGAAGTTAACCCCTCTCTGAGGGTGAGGAGAGAGTAGTGCTGGACTGAGGGCTCATTCTCTCTAAACTTTCCATCTGTGTTCTAATATTTCTTGACCCCTCATCAGTCTTTTCCTTCTCAAAGCTTCCCCACCTTCAGGCTTTGAAATCTGCACACTGTTGACAAAAAGGACTAGGAGGTTCAGGCGGGGAGGGGAATCAGGGCTGGGCTAGTGGAAGGCCTCGGGGCTGGCGTGGTCCAGCGCTGAGGAGTCCTGTGCAGCCAGAGCCTGGGGGTCTGTCCTGGTGACTGCTAGGGAAAGTACTGGCTCTCTTTGCAGAGGGGGCTCTGACAAGCTAAATCCAAACCAGATGTGCACCAGAGAGAGCAGGGCCTATTACAAAGTGTTGTGAAACGGCCCAGGGGAGGTAAATAAGCAGAAACAGGCCAGTTGCCTAGCAACGTGTACAACAAAACAAGGAGCAGCCCAATTGGCATTGGCCTGGGCAAAACTACTCTCTGCAGTGGAGGGAGAAAGGGCAGGGAAGGTTTGAGTCTGATGAAGACCCAGGGGGCCCGCTTCTAGCAGCCCTGCCCTACTCCTTGCTCTCTGGGGTGGCCCTGCCCAGCCTGGCTTCACAGCCTCAGGGGCTGAGCCCCATGAGGTCACCCAGCCAGCCCCATGGGGTCCTAGTTGGGGCCTCTCCCCAGTGTTGGGGAACAGGGAGGGGGCAGGGACTACACCCCTCCTGAGAAATGTGCTCTGGCAGCATCCACCAGGAGGGGGACAGAGGGGACACAGATACAGAGATCTGTCAAAAGTCTACTGCGTGCCCAATACCTGTACTTCACATGTGACCTTCGTCATTCCTTCATACACTGTGGATTTCTTGAGCATCTATTATGTCCCAGGCACGGTGACTGACCGCAGGGATAGTCAGAAAGGAACAGAGGAAACACACTGTTTACTCTCCACCTATGGAGGAGGGAGACATTAAACAAGGAATTACACCATCAAATGCATGATTGTAAATCATGCTAGGAGCTACAAAGGAAGAGAACTAGTGAAATGAAACTGTGAAAGAAGGGGTGGGTTCTAAACAGAGCAGGCAAGGAAGGCATCTTTCTGGAAGGTAAGCTGAGATTTAAAGAATAAGTAGGCACCTGCCAGGAAAGAAGAGGGGGAAAGGGCAGGTGGGAAGGCCCTGGGGCAGGAAAGGGCCTCTGCTTAGGACAAATAAAAATTCTGGAAATGTAGGGTCACATCAGGAAGGAAAGGTAGTGTGTGTGTGTGTGTGTGTGTGTGTGTGTGTGTGTGAGAGAGAGAGAGAGAGAGAGAGAGAGAGAGAGAGAGAGAGAGGAGTGAGCAGGAGGCAAGCATGTTTGCACAGCTTCTTCATGCTTTCCTCACCTCTGTGTGGCAGCTCTGCAAGGCACCTCTAGTTATACTGTCATAACTAGCCCTTGCCAGGCCAGTGGTTGCTTAGCCCTCAGTGATGATGGAGATACACCTCCCTCTTGGGGGAGAACTGAGGTGACGCCCACAGCCCAGGAACGAGTCAGGAGCCTGGAGACACCAGCTTGGTGGTTACCCCGCAGGTCCAGGTTTGGATCCAAGCACTGCCTGTGATCTTGGTCTACTTTATGAATTTCTTCATTTTCAGTTTTCTCATCTGCAAATGGGCACAGTAATACCTGCCTTGTAGGGTTACTATGTTTAAGGAGATATTGGGGCTTACCCTGGTGCCTGACACTAAATAAAGCACTCAATAAAGAGTGTCTATTTTTTATCAGGGTAGGAGAAGACCCTTGCCAAAATAAAGCTAGGGGTTCTGTACTCCACATCTGCAGTGGACATCTCCCGGTCCCACCATGTTCTTCTGTTTGGAAAAGCACTGGGCTGAGTGTTGGGAGGCCTGATTCTTCCGGTTCTGCTGTCGGACTTTGAGTGAGGTCCCTCCCTCTCTGAGCTTCAGGTGTTCTCGCCTATAAAATGAGGGGCTCACACCAGATGGAATTCTAATCCAAGGGATGGAAATAAGACCCTGCTATTCACTTGGGGGTGCTCTGGCGATGGGAGGGAATGGAGGAGTGGGGCACATAAATGTTTTAAATTAAATGTGGATTTTTCCCCTCAAACACTTTTTACCATCCCCAAAGATTCTGCAGTTTGGGCAAATCTATCCTATACAGCAGAGTTGCCTGTAACCCCACAGATGTGTTCTCTGGTCTCTTGTTGTACTTCCTATTTCTTCCACTCAGAGATAGTTCAACACCCACAGGTTGTAGGATCTTTGATCAGCTTGCAGAATCACCCCTTCGAGGTTTCTCACTGTTGTAGGAAGAAATAACAAATGAACAACAGCGAAATGCTAGAATGAACCCTGTGGCTGGGTTGGAGTTGGAGACATCAGTAGGAACCCCATTTCGTTCAATGTGATGCACATGGGTAGAGATGGAGGTGTATGTAGGTTAGTGGACATATGTCCTTTTCCTGGCTCTGTCCACTGAGAGGGCCCAGAAGCAGTGATACACAAATAGCAACAAATACAACCTAAGTGCCCAGATTTCTAAAAACCATTCTCCAAAGAAATAAATCAGGATTTCTTGGAGAAATATAAGATGAACCTGTAGTATCTTATGATGGCATGAAAGAATGAAGGAAGGAAGGAAGGAAGGAAGGAAGGAAGGAAGGAAGGAAGGAAGGAAGGAAGAATGAATGAGTGAAGCAAGTGTTCAAAACAAAAACAACAACAAAGATAAGGACATGTAAAAAGGACACGGAAACCAACCTGAAAAGAGCTCCCAATGACGAAGGCTATAACAATCTGAGCAACAAAATATTAATTGTAACAATTGTAATAATCAGCAATAATTGCCTCAGGTAAGATCCACTGATGAATGCTTAAATTTCTGGATGAAAACTTAAGGAGGAATAAGATACTTTCATAGCCTTAAATTATCCCCTGTCTCAAGTATATATTAATTGCTGTAGTATTTTAGCATTTGTCCTAAATTCCCCAATATTCCTCTCTCCAGAGGTAGAACTTAATTCCCTGCCCTTAAGTGTGGGTTAGACAGTAACTCCTTCACTCTTTTTTTGTTTGTTTCACATTTTTATTTAAATTTTAGTTAGTTAACATATAGTGGAATATTGGCTTTAGGAATAGAATTTAGTGATTCATCACTTACATATTACACCCAGTACTCATCATAACAAGTGTCCTTCTTAATGTCCACCACCCATTTAACCCATCCACCGCCCATCTACCTCCATTGGCCCTCTGTTCTCTATAGGTAAGAGTCTCCTATGGTTTGCTTCCCTCTCTCTTTTTTTTCTTCCCATACGTTAATCTGTTATGTTTCTTAAATTCCACATATGAGTGAAATCATACAGTGTTTGTCTTTTTCTGACTTTCCATTGTAGCTCCATCCATATTGTTGTAAATGGCAAGATTTCATTCTTTTTGTGGCTGAGTAATATTCCATTGTAGATACATATATATATACCACATCTTCTTTATCCATTCATCAGTGTATGGACATTTGGGTTCTTTCCGTAGTTTGGCTATTACTGTTGATGCTGCTATAAACATCAGGGTGCATGTGCAGGAAGGGAAAAAGAGTAGCTTTACAGTAGTGAAACCTGGCAGACAACACCTGAGCTAAGTGCTCAAGGTCAACATTACCAGTGAAAAGTTATTTTGATATGGTTTACTCACTGATATGAAGCAATGAGATAGCAAATCATCTCTGGGTATTCTTCCCCCAAATCCCTAACTATACTCTAATCATAAGAGAAACACCAGACAAATAAAAATTGAAGGATATTCCACAAAATACCTGACCAGTATCAAGGTCAAGGTCATAAAAGACAAGGAAAGATAGAGAAACTGTCACAGATCAGAGGAGCTTGAAGAGCCATAAGTGACTATATTGTGAGAATGTAGATTGGATTTTACAGTAGAAACAAGGACACAGGTGGAAAAATGGGAAATCCAAATCACGTGTGTGGTATAGTTAATAGTAACGTACCATGTTAATTTCTTAGGGTTACTAAACATACCACAGTTATGTAAGATGCTAACATCAGGGGAAGCTTGGTGAAGGGTATATGGGAATCTCTATACCATCTTTGCAGCTTTTCTGTCAATCTAAACTTACCCCCCACACTTCCTCCCTAAAAAATTTTAAGAGTATAAACTATTCCAGGGAAAAGGTGCTAATATGTACCTTGTCGCTATCTTCTCAGAATTCCTAGCAAATATTCTTGTAGAGAAGAGCTCTTTGGAAGTACAGAATGTGTCCTAATAACATTTCTATCCTCACATTAACTAGTGGTGGCACATGATAGGTGAACATGGCTCTGGGAAGCAGGAGAATAGGGTTCCAATTCAGGCTTCACAGTGAATGACTACGTACACTGTAGGAAGCTCCCTTAATGTCTGAGTCATATATTTCTTCATATGGAAAATGGGAATAAAATACTCCTTGCTTTGCGAGGTTATCGGGATTAAATGAGACAATGAATTGTGGGGAAAGGCTTTACAAATTGCAAAGCCCTGTGTAAATATTTATTGTTATGTTGACATACAGATACCGATCAATCAGAAGTTTCATCTGAATGGAGTGTGTTTCCCCAGTTCTCCACCCAGGGCACACCTGTGCACAGAGTCAGGGATGTAGCCTCCCCTTCCAGCACTCACCTAATTTAGCAACCTGTTCATACACACCCTGGGTATGTTAAGCACATACAGGTATGTCTCTTTTTTCCTAACATGGACATAATCAGCTTAATCTTCTGCTTGCTTCTGTTCATGTCCTGGCAAAGAGAAATGAGGAAATCCTAAGTCTTCTCCCCATAATAGTACACGACCCTACCGTGAGATATTATAATGGTAATGTCTGCTTCCACGGTAGGATTCTAAGGCTTATATGTGGATTAGCTCAATATTTCCAAGATTTCAGTAATTTTTGCCATATATAACTATCATCATATTATGGCATCTCCAATTTGCTTTAACATGATTCAGTGTATATTTGGTGAGTTCTGTAAATCTGTGTTAGTTTCTTTTGCTCTATACTCTGGGATGTCCAGTTGCCCTACACAGGAAAATGCACTCCAGGGGAATTTTTTTTTTTTAATTTTTTTTCAACGTTTTTATTTATTTTTGGGACAGAGAGAGACAGAGCATGAATGGGAGAGGGGCAGAGAGAGAGGGAGACACAGAATCGGAAACAGGCTCCAGGCTCCGAGCCATCAGCCCAGAGCCTTACGCGGGGCTTGAACTCACAGACCGCGAGATCGTGACCGGGCTGAAGTCGGACGCTTAACCGACTGCGCCACCCAGGCGCCCCTGACTCCAGGGGAATTTAACAAGCATCCAGGTTATGATTTAGAACATTGCAATTGTCTGCAGCTATGGTGGACATGAGAATGAGCTACTCAGACCACCGACTACATGGAGCATAAAGGCCCTCACATCAGTAGCACTTGAGTCATGCTCCCAAGTACACTCCCAGCCAATGACTGAACACATCAGGAACACGAGGACAGGCTGGTTGCTGGGAGACGGGGATTCCTCTGATGAACACCACTGGTTCAGAACTCTCAATAATTTTGGCAAAGTTCCCTTCAGACCGCACTGTTGTCTAAGACACTTCCACCTGAATTTCCTTCCTCAATTCCCTCTTTTTCACTCAGGGTCAGTTCAGAACTGGAGTCTAACACTCTCCCAGGTTCCCCCAGCTTCCCCACTCCTACCCATTTTCTCTCACAGCCACTTTCATAATACATTTCTCCCACATTTACCCCCACCTTGGGTCTACTTCTCAGAGGACCCAGGATAACATAAATGATGTTTAAAGGAACAATCAGTAGGATTGGGGATTTGAGACTGGCTCATCCACCACACAGCAGATGAAGGGGGCACAGTCATGGTAGCTAGGTGAGACACAGATGGTCCCTGGAACAAGGTAATAGCTTAGTCAAAAAGATTTCATAAGTGGTGAGCTTGGAAAATGTCCTTGTGGAGGGGAATGCTGTGGCAAATTCAATGATGTAAACATTTGAAAAATATGGGGGAACAATGCATAAAAGGCTTAGGATTTGGCTGGTTGCTACTAAATTGCATTAACACTCTGCAGGAGGATAATGAGACAGGGAAGGCGTTTAGCAAGCAGTTAATGGCTAAGTGTGAGAGTCATCAGGCCTCTATGGCAGCTGACATAGAAGCCCCATCACTTGTGACTGAAGGGCAAAACCAACTGAAGAGTATGCTGAAGCCGTATCTATGAGAATTGCAAAACTCAGTCCAGGCAAGTCTGTTATGTCCTGGTGTGAAAACCTGGGACCTGAAATGTGGGTGCCCCTGAGGATGAAATAAGTGATAAAGGAATTGAGAAAGTAATTGATCAAATAATCTGGACGGGTGCCCCTGAGGATATTGACTCTGTTGGCTCCCAAGCAAATATCCAGAGTTAAATCCTAGTCTAATCCAGCTGGAGACATGCTAGGCTTAGTAAGGGAGGAAAGTGACCACACACTTAAAGACTTGCAAGAATTAGCTGTTATATATCAACAGGAGCCAGGGGACTACCCCAAGATGGGGTTTTAAGGATATTTGATCAAGGAAACCATCTTGACTGGATAAGCAAGAATTCGTTGACTTGGGGCACTTTTCTGGGGACATAGGATTTAACATTCCAGGAGGGACTGTAGGATAGAGCAAACTCACCACTGTAATAGCTGTTAAAAGCTGAAAAAAACAATGGCCAACTCTTCGGGGAGAGAAACTGCCTGAATTTTCCTGGCAAATGGGACATGAAGGAGTAAATAGACTGAGGGGTGAGGCATGCTGGCATTAATATAATATATAAGGCCAGAAGCCTGATTATCCAAGACCACCAGGGATGCACTGGTGAAAGAAACAAAGCATCACTAAGAAGTTCAGTGGTAGCTTCTTCTGCAGGCCAGAGGTCATCACAGAAATGGGCTCTTCAACAGCCATGAGGGATGATGTTTCCCACCTGCCCACCCCACCCCCACTTCATCCACCCAAGTAATGGAGGTCTGGTGGTGGCACTAACCAACGGAAGCCAGGAGACCACAATTACTGGCAAAGCAAAGTCAGAGAGGTAAGCAAGGGAGTTTGACCCACAGGGAGGTGAGGATGTGGTTAAGAGCACATGATGTCCCTAGGGGCAAAATACATTGTTGGTCAGTAAGGGTGATGCTTAACATTTATTACTAAGACAAACAAAAATGGAGGGCAGGAGGCTGAGGGCAGGCACCTTAATAAAACTCAAGGTCCTTGCTCAGTTCCCACATATGAGCCGATTTTCAGATCCAGAACCCACTAGTTGAAGAGGTGGCTGGTCCCTAAGAGGAAAAACCCTGCAACACCATGATAGGTATATACTGTGATACTCTCTCTATCCCCTTCCGAAATTGACCTGTGACCACTGACTTACTCTGGGGAAAGGGGGGAATATCCAGACATTTGGAGCACTAGTGGACACAGGGTCTGAGATGGCATCAATATCCAGAGATCTAAAGTCTTATTACAGTCTCCTATTAGAGTAGGGGCTGATAGGCAGAGCCAGCTTCTTGGGTTGGCCATGTGACCAGTGCAGCCATATAAAGCCCCACACTTTGAAGGGCCTGAACAAAGAGTTTAATGTTCTGAGACTGCTGTCTTGAAACTCTTCATATTTTTTATCTTTTAATTTGTTTCATTAAGTAAAGTCAATAGGAAAACAGACCTCAGCATGACCCCACCCTCACTGCTTCCCAAGGATGGGTTCTCTGCCACCTGCTTCCCTGCTTACTGGCCCTCTAGGACCGACCCAGCTGTCGTCTTATCTTTGCTGTTCTCAGAGCTGGGAAGGACCTGAATGCAGGTAGAGAGTGAGTCAGGCCCAAGCCTCCCACAGCATCTTGGGGCAGGACATGGAAGCTGTCCCTGCCTTGGCCTGGAAGCTATGTCTTGATGGAGGGACTGTGCCTTGATGGAGGAAAGACTCTTGTTCACCTTAATCCTGGTACCCAGCATGTCCTAGGGCAGAGGTTTAAAGATCTTTGGGAGGTGCCTGTCTGCCATGAGCTGGGATGGTAGGCCTTGGGAAGTTAAGATGCCCAACTCAACATCTTCATACCCTGGCCATGGTCAGGACATGGCACATTAATCTAGCAGCTGGTGAGGGGACAACCTCACAACTATCAGGCCAGAGTGCAGATGGGCACCCTTCTTTGCAAGGCTGAGCTTGCACTCACCCTGCAAGTATCTCCATGCCCAGCAGGGCTCCATCAGTTGGCCGTGTCTGGGGGATCCTCTTTTTCTCCTTCCAGGCTTCCTAAGTCTGTCTTCTGTTTGTCTTTTTTGGCCATCTTGAAGCACCCTTAGCAGCAAGCTATGAAATACAAATAGATTATTGTGGTGATCCTTCATACTAGTTGGATACTCTGATATTTGCATTTAAAGTTGGCATGATGAGTGGTAAAATTCATGCTAATAATTTACAATTACGATTTTTATTTACTTACATTACATAGCAAATAAAAACACCATGACAAATTAAAAGAGAGCCCACAGAAGAAAGAAAAATCTTTATATGTACCTTCAATGACACTTTTTTTCTGCTTTTTGAAACAAGGGTCCTGCATTTCCATTTTGCTCTGGGCTCTGTCAGTCCCGCCTACAGGAGACAGGTAATAAATAAAATTCTGGCTAAAGTCTGGCTCAAGGCAACCCCACTGGGCTCACAGACCCACCCAGTAGTAATTTTCTCAGTCCTTGAGTATATAATTGGAATTTATATATTTGGCAATCAGAGTAATCCCGCATTAGATCCTTAGATTGTGAGGTAAGGATCATGATGGCAGAGAGGCAAAGAGAAAAATTCTGAAACTGCCCTCCACCCCAGCCAAGACAGTAAATCAAAAATAATCACATCCTTGGGGGAGTGGGAGATTAGTCTCCCCATTAAACACTTAAAAATTGCAGGAGCGGTGGTCCCATGTAATTCACCAGCGTAGACCCTGCAGAAAGCTGATAGATCCCCGAGATTGAAGACTACTGCACACTTAACGAGGTAGTAGTCCTAGCTCCTGTGGCTATGCCAGATATAGTATCCCTGCTAGAAGTGATTAATAAGACTTCAGGGATATGGTATGCCCCACGCATTTGGTGAATGCACTCTTTTTCATTTCAATTTAAAAAGAGGATTAGAAAGGGTTTGCATTCACATGAGATGGATAATATTCATTTTCTCAGGACTGTGTCACCTCTGTGTTGCAATAAAACCTGAGATAATTGGACCAGTACACTGGTCCATTACATCAATCACATCATGTTGATTGGCTAAAATGGACAAACACTGGCTAGTATGCTGGAGGTCCTGTTTAGAGATACACACTCCAGAGGATGGGAGATTCGCCATACTAAAGTTGAGGGTCTTGTCACTTCGGTGAAGTTTTCAGGCATCCAGTGGTCCAGGACATGCTGGGATAGTCTTTCCAAAGTAAAAGACAAATTGTTGCATTTTGTGTCTAATACGAATACTTAATAGTGGTGATGATCTCCAGCTGACTCTGTACCTCAAGATCTCGTGTCTAGGGCTAAAACATCTGATTGGTCAGTTGATCATTGTCTAGTGCAAAGCTTCCCAATCAGCAAGATACTATCTAGGGGACAGTGGACAAGGCCTGGGAGCTTCATTTATAAGCAGTGTCATCTGGGCTCTGACCTTCATGCTATTGAACCAAATGTGCTGTACATGCATGCACCATCGTGTGGAAAAAAAATGTGGGGATGCCCTGTTCTGGCTGCCTAGAGTGATAAAAAGAAATGTCTTTCTTCTTGGGGAAAAAGCCATGCTCCTATTCCAGTTTAAGAAGAATTTTCTGACATTCAGTAACTCAAAAAATGTCTCCTCCATTAAGGCAGCTATTAATTCAACAGCATCCACTATTTAAGCACCTGTTATGTGCTCAAAATTCTGCCTCTAAATAAAACAGATCCCTCAGGTTAATATGTATTGGGAGTGGTTAAACCTATCTCCTGATTAGTTTGGACAGTGGAGGGTATGACATTTCTTGTTTTGGCCACTTCTGATAATTTCACTTTGTGGCTCCCATTTTTTTTAACCAAATTTGGACTGATGACCTAGTTGTATAATGCAGATGTGTGTTGTCTGAAGGGACAGGATCCCTGCATTGTGATTCTCCCACTGAAGCATGCCATAGGATTCATAATGAAGTCTTTCCTACCTTGTTACTTCCAACATCCAATCATCTGCCAGACATGGGGCCTATGGGTAGTGCTAATAGCGCCACAGCCTGAATCTCCTGAGATGCTCTGTCTACTTTGGGCCCCATTTAAAACTCACAGCCTTCTATGTTACCCAATATATGAGCTGGAGCAGTATTCCTGTGTGTGGAGTGTTTTGCTTCAAGAACCAAAGGAAACCTACCTGGTACAATGATTTGGACAACCTTTTGGGGAGAAAGTGAGTTTCCAGCAGGGGCTGTCAGCATGGCAGTGAATGTCTGCTGATGATTTGATGACCAGGTCAGTGGGAACATCCTAACTAGACTGGTCTTGTACTAGCATTGGGCTTCTCTTATTTCTAAGCCTCATCCTTTTGCTTTCCCATCAATTCCGTGAGTTAGGCACAGGGTCACTAGCACTTACAGTGGCTTTGCATGAATTTCCTAAAGGCATACCTCTCTTGGTAGATCATTAGAAAGAAGAAAACCTTTCTCCAAGCTGAACACAGCCTCCATTTTCCCTCATCCTGTTGCTTTCAGCAGGACACAGCCTATACAATTCTACTTGGTGGTATTAACTATGCAAATACCATCCCAATCCATTTCTTTGCTACTGAATGCAACAAGATTTGATTTAAGTTTATGGCAGACATTGCTATGAATTCACCAACCTTTACTTCCTTTTCCTCCTGGACACACAGCTGACTACATTTCCCAGCATTTCTAGAAGCTCTGTGGTTCCACATGAATGAATTCCAGCTAATAGTGTATGGAAAGAAGTGAGGTGCTTCCAGGCCAGGGCTAGCCATAAAAACCTCTCACATCATCAGTTCTTCTTTGTATTTCCCCACCTGATCACTGAGGTCACCTAGAAGAAGGCAGATCCATAAGACAAGTGGAGCCTGAGCTCCTAGTTCTTGAATGAGTATGTAGAACAGAGTCGCTCCCTACTCCACATGCCAAGAAATGAGCTTTTGTAATGCGAAAACACTAATAGTCTGTGCTTGCCTGTTAAAGAAGTTAATTTACTGTGACAAATACACTATTTTCAAATAAGAATCCTGATTAGTCTTGGTCTCCCTAGGCTACTAAACTTTATCCCATTTTTATCATTTCAACTCATCAGTTTCTTAATAAAAAAGAGATCTTGAGTTTGAAATGTATTTTCTGTTCCTCTAATACCTAGCCCATGTATGCCTATGGGAAATTAAAGACAGAAGATGTTTTAAAAACTGTAGTTCAATTCACCTTGTCCTAGTCCCCTCTCCACCAGTACACTTTCCACAAAGAGAGGGAAACCAAGGTTTAGAAAAAGTGACATAGTAGAAACTAAATGAATATTCAATTGACTGCAATGTATAACTGCTGATTCTTAGTCCAGCTTTCCATATTCAATGATTCAGAAAATAAAGTTGGACAAAGGTTTCCTTTTGTCCTTCTATACTTTCTCAATCAAAGGGACTTTAGTAGTCATCTATTGCTTCGTAGCAAGTTACCTCAAAACTCAGTGGCTCCAAACTACACATTTATTAGTGCAATTCTATGATCAGAAATCTGGGCATAGGTTAGCAAGTTGCCTCTGGGTAAAGAGCTCTCATGTTCCAAAGGAAGAGGTTGGAATCTTAAAATGTAGAAAGTTGGAGGTCCCAGGACTGAAACCCAGGTGGTGGTGCTCAGCTAGTGCTAAGGTCTCTAAACTCAGAGGAGGAGCTCTGTAGTGCTGCAACCCAGGCCTCTTGGGCAGGGTGGGGGTGGGGTTTACTGCCCGCAGCCAGTGCTGATGTCTCTGAGGGGATGCAATGAGGCTGGTTTTCCAAGTATTGGAAACTGCCAGCTGGATCCAACTGGAAGAAACCTTTATTTCCAGGGTGAAGAAACAAGGTTTGGGTGACATGTACAGGAATAGGAGGCAAACAGGATGAAGGAAATCTCTTCCTCTGTCAGTCTTATTAGTCTCTCTCAAGCATCCCCTACCTACAGAGGCTAAAAGGAAGCCGCTAGCAAAGGAGGCATTTGGTTTGTAGAGTCCTAGCCCAATGTCTCAAAACAGGGTACTGAAGGGGGGTGGGGTAGGGTAGGGCCATAAGGGGTTGTATCCAAGAGACAACATCTTCATAACTTGTACATGGAGCCATCATCAACACTGGTGGCAGTCACTTGGTGTCTTTAATTTCCCTAAATGTTCCATTACAAAAGTGCTGACATTTGCACATCTCACTACAGTTTTTTTCAAGCCTGCAACCTCATTTAGTCTTAAGAAAATGATAGGAATTACTCTTTCCATGTGGAAGATAATAGCACTCAGAAAAGTTAAGGACTTGCCAAATGACATACAATATATAAATGGTAGACCTGTGTCTCTCTGAATTCAAATCCAGTGTCTTTTACTATACCACACTGTCTTCTCAAAATTTGTATACAAAGTAAATAAATCAATGACCCTATCTTTATTATTAAGTCCTTAATTGATCAGAAATGAAATCATGCAAGCATATTTAGTAATTATCACTTTAATTCTCCTTGAGTGAGTTAAATTTCTTCCATTCATTTAACAAATATTTAATGAGCATACTCTATGCTGTGGAAGGAGATAAAACCTTAAACAGGATAGGGTTATCTGTCCTCGAGGATCTCTAGTCTAATGTGAGAAACAAAAAATTTCATTATCATGTGTAAGAAGTATTCTTATAGAAGTGGTATAAAATGTCAGCAGAGAGAAGACTCTCCCTGCTGTACCTGGGGAGGGCAAGGAGGGAAGAGAGGTCAGTGAACACCATGGGGAGTAGATGACAGGAAGAAGATATAGCCTATGAAAGGTCCAGAGACAAGGAAGAACAGGGTTCATTTGGGGGAAATGCTTTTTAAGTGCATCAAAACTCCCTCCTGAAGAATGTGGAGAAGGGAAGAGACTTAGAAGAAAGAGGGAGAGGTACCAAGCCAATAACAGCCATTTTGAATAGGTTGAATGCAGTCCTGAGGGCATTTGGGAACCTTGTCTCTTGAGTCTGCTCTTGAAACAACGGCAAACCCAGAGTTTACATCTGGCCTTCTCATCCCTGTGACCGAGGTGACAGAAGATAAAAACTTCCCCTCTCTTGGGTCCCCTGGATTAAGAGAAATCTGTTCTATGTAGCCAGGACCAATTGGTCCTGAGCACATTGCTCAAGAAATTCTCACCTTTCTTGGTTCCAGTAGATCACTCTTTGATGTCAAAGGGCATTTTCTAGGGAAAACATATGCCAAACTTTCCCCCTAATATCTGGGCAGTGCCCCTACAGAGAAATTAAGGAGGAGAAAGCCCCTATTTGGAAAGCCCCAGGTGACCAAATTTCTGGCCCTCTGTGTTTTAATTCTCCCTCCTTTAGCTCTGTGAAGATCCCTTTCCAAAGTCACCATAAACTCTAAATCCCCATCTGAGAATATGACAGAAAGAACTCCACGCCTCCACTTTATAAGCTCAAACTCACTACTTTGCCACCACTTGCACGGAGGTGTTGCAATGACTTTGCACTGGAAGAGAAACTTTAACTCCTTTCAGAAAAGGTTCTGGAGGCTCGGTGAGCAGAAATAGTTGAGCGCCACTTTGGGTGGATGATCATGTTTGCTCTCTTGGGGGTGGGATTACCAGGGTACTTCCATATTTTTATATTTCTGTATTGTTTTAATTTTTTAGCCATCTGTATTATGTGTATCATTTAAGAAGAGTATATAAATATGTACTTAAATCCATCGGAGACGTTATTCTTGTCACTAAAAAGACTGTGAGGTACACAGGGTGCGGGAACTGGAGGGAACTTTTGAAACTCAAACTGTGGTCCCCGGCCCAGCATCAATAGCTTCACCTGAGCCCATGTTAGAAAAGCAGAATCTCAGACCAACCCTGACCTGCTGAATCAAACTCTGCATTTTAAAAGATCCCCAGGTGATTTGTACACATATTGGCATTTGAAAAGCCCTGATCTAATCCAGCTAACTTCTGGATTTCTACTGCTAAGGAAACAGAAGGCGTAGGGGGAACCATTTGTCAAAAGCTCCCACAGCTTGTCAGCACCAGAACTAGGGCTTTGACTCCTGTCTTAAGATTCCCAGCCCAGGACTCTTTCTCTGCTTGCCTGTGCAGCTTGTGGTGTTCCTAGAACCTCTGCTTATTTTTTTAGACGTTATATGTGAATACATTCTGAGTCTCAAGGCAACATGGAAAGTGAAGATCAGTCTCGCAATACAACTCAATACTGCTAAGTAAAATAAAGCACTGCAGTCTGGGAACTGGACCCACTAGTCTTGGATTGGGCCCCACATCACATTCTGATAGTGTTTGAGAAGAAGCCTAAGGTGGATTGAGGGAACAAGTGCAGGTGGGAAAACCAGTAGGACTGGTGATATCAGGGTATCTCTGGAAATTCAGGGGCAGGGGCAATGTTCAGGAATCCCTTTAGTTATCGGTTCCCATTTGTACGGTGATGAAATGAGTCAAATGCTGGCTGTGGTGTTGAGAAGCAGGGAATCACCTGTGATTGAGTACAGAGTGCTCACACAGTGTTAACCAGTCCAGCTGTTCAGAGTTTGAATCTAGCTTTCTATACACACACTTTTTCAGATGAGATCATACCACCCTGTTGAGATGTCTGGGGAAGGAAAGGCTGGGTCTGCCTTGTTGGCTGCAACTATTGATCTGAAGACATCCTCAGACTGAGGCATATCTGATTCGAGAAAAGTCTGAGTCTAGCTCCAACCACCAGAGGGGCCAGATGTCTGGAACCAAGGAGTCCTTGCCTGAGACCTTGAGGGATACCTAGGGAAGTGAGAACTACAGGCTGAGTCAAAGATACATAAGAAATGCAAGTCCTACACCTCAGAAGTACTGTCTGGAAGTTAACTACAATGTGGGGAAAGAGCACCAGGGAGAAGCCAGCAGGCAAGAAGAATGAAAAGGTTGGTAGCTAAAAGCTGAACTATGGAGAAAGCATCCATTTTGATTCCACCAGTTTCTAGTTGTGGGATCTTAGGCAAGTGCCTTCTTCTTTCAAAGGCATCATACATCAAATTAAAGGATATTATTGCAAGTTAATATCATATCTTTTTTTTAAAATAAAGGACTAATTTTGATAAGGAAACGAATATAAAGTTACCCTCTGCTGTGGTCTGAATGTGTCCCCTGAAAATGTATATTTTGAAGTTCTAATGTCCAATGAGATGGTTCTAGGAAGTAGGGCCTCTGGGACGGGCTTAGGTCATAAGGGCAGAGCCCTTGTGAATGGGATTAGCGCTGTTGTAAGAGACTCCACAGAGTCCCCACCCACTTCTGTCATGTGAGGACACAAAGAGAAGTTTACCACCCAGAAGAGGGAAGAGAGCCCTCACCCACATGTTAGTGCTCTGATCTCAGACTTCCAGCATCCAGAACTGTGAAGATAAATTTCTGTTGTTATAAACTACTTAGTCTGTGGTATTTTGTTATAGAAGCCTGAGCCAACCAAGACATTTCCTCTTTTCTATGGAATAGATTTTTTGTGGGGATGGGGGTGGGAAGGGCAAACAGTGCCTTATATTCAGGCCTATAGGAGATCTTACTCAAGGTTTTAGGTAATGGGTGGCAGTGGGGGATTCAACATGGTCTTAGCCCAAGTTCTCTGTCACAAAGCCGTGATATATACTTCCTTCAGGACTAACTTCATCACCTGCATAAGTCCTCCCTCAGCAGTGCTCCCTCTTCTGCCATTTGCGTGAAACCTGCCTAAGCAGCCCTGCTCTGCCTTCCCTGGAAACTCTAGGCTTCCCTCCTAGAACTTAGTATGCTGTGTTGTAAATTGTACTGGAGAACTCATTGAGGGTAAAGACTGTGTCACACTCAGCTGTGACCACAGTATTTAATGCAGTGCCTGACATGTGATAAATGTTCAGTAGAAAATATCTGTTGAATGACTATATACCCTCAAGATGGGATAAATCTACTTTGCCAGATATAGTAGATTAGCATTCAAAATCCACCTCCTTCTCCTTCTGGTATATATTCCTATGATGTGGGGGTTAGGAGAGTGAAAGTTACAAGTCCTAGACTCCTGTGTAGCTGAGCTCTGGGTGGGATTTAGGTTTGGCCAATCAGATACAGGGATGTGAATTCTGGAAGGCAGGAGCAGGGGACAAGCCTCTGCTGCTTCTGTGGCCAGCTTAGCTGTGAGGATGTTTGGTTTTTCTGCAGCCCCATTGGTGGAGGGCCCAATGCTGGTTACTTGCTTTGGGAGGATTAAGAGACATGGCGCCTGGCATTCATTCTGTTGATACAGACTACAGCAGGTATCATATGTCCCTTTATGATCTTAGCAATTCTGGGGTAGGTTTGGAACCAAAGCTTCCACTTCAGAAAAGGGACAAGAAGAATTAGAAGATCTCTGGATTGCCCAGGACTTTGGGGTCATTTTTAAAAATTCATGTACACTGTTTCTTCCATCCTCTCAATGACCCCACAAGCCATTTAATACTAGATGTTTCTAGTTAGGACACTGTTTCAGCTGCTTCACCAGGAAAAATATAGTCACTTAAGGTGAAAAGTTTCTTTCTCTCTCATATAAAATTATGAGCTGATTGACAGCCCAGGAGAGAATGGTGACTCTGTCCCTCCTGGTCATTCAAGGACTTGGTCTTCTTCTTTCTTAGTGCCCAGTCACTCCCTAGAGTGCTGCCCTCATCCCATGGTTAAAGTTGGTCACCACCTCCATGCCCCACATTCTAGTGTGAGGCAAGTGGGGGAAAATGGAAGGGAAAGAGCTTCCTTTTAAGGAAATGACTTAAAACTTCATGCATCACTTCAAAATACATCTCATTGGCTATAACTTAACCACAGGACCACACCTCATTGCAAGGGGAATAGAAAATATAATTGCTATGTAGGTAGCCAAATAAATGCTGAGCTGAAATTTGGAAGGGGATTTAGTTCTAGTATTAAAAGGAAGGAAAGAATGATAGTGTAGATAATAGGCTCTACCATACTCAACCAAGCAAACACACAAGTGAAAAAAAAAACCCAGCCAGTCTATTTTCCTTAAACTACCTAGAAGAATTACATTCTTTGCAACTGAAAACTGTCACAGATACTCACACTGACATCAAAAGGGGGCTTCCACCTTGTGTTGGGGAAAAAAGTAACAGCTAATGAGCCCAGTTTATGTCCCAAGGTCCCATCAACAAGACAAAAAATAGCAGAGGACTAAGATGTAGCTTTTGAGAAACATCCAATGCAGCTGAAAAATCCAAATTAACACACAAGAATCACCTTTCAAAAGGACTCAGTGTTGTATTTGGGAGTGAGCTGAACAAAGCAGGGAGGTTAGCCTCAAGTGTGAGTAGTGTTGATAGAAAATACAGGTTTCATGTCATGGGATAATACATAATAAATTCTATTTTGGAAGAAATTGACAGAAGATATGGATGGCAACTCATTAGAAGTAAAATTTAGCTGAAAGGCAAGTACTAATATTCATCACATGCTTATATTTCTAAGCAGAGAACTAGACATCTGTCTTAGTTTGGGTTCTTCCATTAGCATCAGTGTTTACTATAGCACTTTATATGAATACCTCAATACACCCAGCACCCTATAAGGAAGGCATTATTATTATCATTTAGAATTGAGGAAATTAAAATACAATGAAAATAAGTAACTTTCTTAAGGGCATGTGTATAGTATAAGTGGTAGGACCTGTTTTCAAACCCAGGTAATCTATAGCCCATGCTCTCCAGCGCTTCTCTGTATGGTTGACATATCTAGCTGTGGTTAGAGCTTCCCTGTTTTGTCCCTTGAGATGGCCACCACCAGCGCCAGGTCAAAAACTTAAAAATGCAACCAAAAGATCCAAACGGCCTAGAAATGACCTGTACGTGACTAATGACTACGAATGAAGAGGCAATAAGATTATGCTTTTCCCACCATTGTCCTGGGCATACAAGATATGGTCCTTGTCCTCAGGAAACTTAAATGTGTCCCGGGTATAACATCAGGTACACAGCCATCAATGTAGAGCTGACTTATAAATGGACAAAAGACCTAAATAGACTCTTCTTTAAAAAAAAATCAAATGACCAATTGGTATACGAAACGGTGCTCAACATCACTCATCATTAGGAAATACAAATTAAAATCTCAGTGAGATATCACCTTATAACTATTATGATGGCTATTATCAAAAAGACAAGAGATTAAAAGTATTGGGAAAGATGTGGAGAAAAGGGAACCCTCATGCACTGTTGGTAGGAATTTAAATTGGTACAGTCGTTATGTAAAATAGTATGGAGATTCCTCAAAAAATTAAAAAGAGGTTAAAATTTAAAATATCCAGCAGTCCCTCTTCTGGGTATATATCCAAAGGAATGGAAAATGAAAATATCTTCACAACCATGTTCATTGAAGTGTTATTCATAACAGTCAAGATAAGAAACAACCTAAATGCCCTTCAGTGGATGAATGGATAAAGAAAATGTGGTATACATGTGTATACAATGGAATATCATTAAGCCTTCAAAAAAAGAAAATACTACTGTTTGCAATAACATGGATGCAGCTGGAGGACATTATGCTAACTGAAATACACATGATACACAGAAAGAAAAATACTGCATGACCTTATATGCAGAGTCTAAAATGTCCAAATTTATAGAAAGAGAAAGTAGCATGGTGGTTTTCAGGAGGTAAGGGCAAGAAGAAATGGAGCGATGTTGGTCAAGGAGTACAAAGTTTCGGTTATCCAAGATGAATAAGTTCTGGAGATATACACTATGGAGGTGATAGTTAACAATACTGTAGGGTATACTTAAAATTTGCAAAGAGCTTAAACCTTAAATTAAATCTTCTCTCTCTCTCTCTCTCTCTCTCTCTCTCTCTCTCTCTCTCTCTCACACACACACACACTCACAAATGGTAACTATGTAGATGTGATAAATATGTTAATTATCTGGATTGTGGTGGTCATTTCACAATGTATACATATATAAAAACATCAAGTTGCACACCTTAAATATATACGATTTTTATGTGCCAGTGATATCTGTATGAAGTTGTTTTTAGAAAGTTTAAAGTTCACAATCAGGAAAATAGCAGAGCTGCTTACTAGCAGCGTGACCATGGGTATCCTTCACGTCTGCGAATCTTAGTTTCTGCACCTGTAACTAGGTATAGTAAACCTCTACTTCTGACGGCCACTGTGGGGGACTGGCACATGGAAGCCATTATTACTATAATATCTTACATAGAGAGTGTTCGATTTTAGATCATTTGGCTAAATGGCTCAGTCGGTTAAGCGTCTGACTTCAGCTTAGGTCATGATCTCACAGCTCATAAGTTCAAGCCCCACATAGGGCCCTCTGCTATTAGTGCAAAGCCCGTTTCAGATCTTCAGACCCTCTTCCTTTCTCCCTGCCCCTCCCCTGTGCTTTCTCTCTCTCTCTCTCAAAAAAAAAAAAAAAAAGAAAGAAAGAAAACTCTTAAATAATTTGTTTAACAAATATTTGAAGACCATGCTCCGTAGTTATTAGTTTCCTTCCTATTCCCTCTCACAAGCCTGCAGATGCCTCTGATTCATGACTTCTCTCTTGCTTGTTGCTTACAGCCACCTCCCTATGTACTTACTTTTCCTGACTTCCACTTTCTTCCTTCAGACCCATAACCTTCATGGGGTCCGGAAGAAAGCACTCAACACAATGTCTGGCATTTTGTGTGCATTCAATAATCATTTTTTTACTATGACCCTCTGCTTGCTAACTGCTTACTCCTGGCTTTGCCTGGCTCCTTACATCCTTCAAATATCTTTGCTTCCTTTGGAATACCCCATGACTGGGCCAAAACATCAGGATACAAAGGCAGAACAGGAAAATGGAAAGAAGACGCTTTCCACCCCAGCCCATGCCCTCCTATTTTCAAGGCCAGTGGCACTTTGACAACCAGCTTCCCTTTAACCTTGGCCAGCTGGAGCCCTATCAGCCCCCCGGGGCCGGGAGCTAATGACTATGAGCAGTTGATTAAGGGGTAATTAGCGCGCCCAGTCAGGGTCATTAGCATTTCTAAGTTCCCATTTGTAAATCATAACCGGCTTGAGTGAGGTGCAGAGCAGCTGGTGTGGAGAATTCAGTCTGGAAATTAAGCTACAGCTCTCACTGAAGTACCTACTGGGAATCCTTGGGAACCTAGACAGGCCAGACAGTTCTGCTTGCCCCTTTTCCCGTGTGTGTGTGTGTGTGTGTGTGTGTGTGCACGCGCGCGCGCACACACACACACACACACACACACACACACACACACACACTTTCCGTAGGGGAAAACAGTCACCCAGCCCTCTGGACCTGTCCAACAGCATAGAAGTGCAAATGCCTCCTCTTCTGGTAGAAGGGACTTGGTTATATTGAAAAGAAAAGAAATTTTGGAGTTAGACTCGGGATGGAAACCTAGTTCCTATATTTATTAGCTTGGTGACCATGGACAAAGTTATGTAACCTCTGTATCAGTTTGGTTATTGGAAAAATACGTTCAGCCATATGGAAGAATTTTTATTTTCTAGCAAATCAAAAGTCGATTTGACAGTAAAAGGATCAGTGTTTGCAGGGATGCAGTGTTTGCGGGGGAGGCAGGGAGAGATGAGTAGGAGGAACACAGGGGATTTGGAGGCAATGAAACTATTCTGCATGATGCTATAATGGCCGATACCTGACATTATGCCATGTCAAAACCCATAGAATGTACATCAAGAGTGAACCCTTACATAAACAATGGACTTGAGTTTAAAACAATGTACTATTGGTTCATCAATTGTAACAAATGGGCCATACCAATGTAAGGTGTTGATGTTAAAAAATAAACTGAGGCATATTAAGATGTTTTTGTTTTTTTGAGCAAACATCAATTCCACTAGGGCAGCACCAAGCCAGAAATGATTGGGAGGACTCCACCAACAGGGAGCTAGGGGCAAAGTTTCTATAAAAAGACACAGAAGCAAAGCAAGGGTGTTGTTTCATTGGTTATAGCTTTAGTGGTTGCTTTATTTGAAGTGGCTGTGATTGGTTGTCTTTAGGTTTTAAATTCTTAGCCTTGAGGCATTTACAAGCTTAGGTTTTGGTTTGCTTTTGTAGGCTGCTGAAGAATTAGAACCACCTCAGTCTAATGACCTCTTGGCTTAATCAATATAATATTAATAATAGAGGGAACTCTGTGGAGGAAAGAAGAGGTATATGAGAACTCTACTTTTTGCATATATTTTTGTGTGAAACCTAAAACTACTCTAAAAATATAAAGTTTGTAGATTGGTTTTTTTTAGAGAAGTTATTCCTTACCCAGAGTTGCCTAATTTTGAACTTTGATGTACCTATGAATCACCTATACTTGGCTCTATAGGTCCAGAGGGACCCTGAGAATCTGCATTTATAACAAACAAAGCTGCTGGTCCATGACCATACTTAGAATTGCAAAACTCAAGATGGAAGCATTAGTTGTCTAAGTAAAAGGACTAGGAAATGGTAGGTGCTCAACCAAATGGGACAATTGTTAATGTGGTTCCCTTCCCTGCCACACTTCTGAGAACCCAATGGCTACCTCCACTATTAGCTAAAGGAATACCTCAAACTTCAGGGACTTCACATTTGCATAACTGGGTCCATTCAGGAGTAGGAATGCTGAATAAAATATAGGACACTGAGTTAAATTTAAATTTCAGGTAAGCAACAAATAACTTTTAGTGTAATTATGTTCCACGTAAGGTTGTTCCCCAGGAACCGGCTTACTACATCAGGGAAATGTCTCTCCTCCATCGCTTTCTTGTCCACACCCTCCTCATGAGCACGTGGCCAGCAATGACTGCACAAATAGAAATACTGAGTATGTATAGGCACACCTGCTATTCATCTTTTTCAAATCACTGCTAACCCTGTGCACCTGATTTACAAAACACTCTCACTGTGAGTGTTTACAAAACACTCTCACATCCCTTAGCTCAATGTTTCTCAAACTGTCAGGTGCATACAAATCACCAGGGGGTCTTGTTAAAATGCAGGTTCTGATTCAGTGGATCTGAAATTCAGCCTTTATAACAAGCTCCATGTGATACTGATGCTGCTGGCCCACAGACCACACTTCGAGCTGCAAGGGTTCATCCTAAGTTTACCCTAAGGTAACCTTAGGTTACCTTCCCCTGGGATTTGGTGACATGGGAAGGAGGGAAGAGACTAATCCCAGGGCATAGTAGGTTGTTATTATCCCCATTTTATAGTTGAGGAAATAAAGCCTTAGATTGAAAAGGTATTCTCAGAGCTGGGGGAGAGAGGGGAAAGAAACTCACCAAGATGTTAAATCTGGCTTCACCATACTCTGCTTTGCTGCCTCTGCAGGAGAAAGAAATCTTGTGTCTACATCCCTTTTCAGTCTTTCACAGGGTTATGATCTTGTAAAAAAAAAAAAAAAATCACTGGCCTCCCTGAATCTTAGTTTTCTGAACTCTAAGAAAAGAGGGTGCCATAAGTGACAAAGGACAGAATCTCTGGAAGGTCTAATACTCTGTAACATGATACAAGTGCTAGTTATTATTTTTATTAAATCTGAGGACAGCCCTTGAAAAGGCTGTCCTAAGTGCTTTACATGTATTAATTATTTAATCCTCACAGCAGCCTTAGTAGGTAGTAATATAATTTCCCCCCTCTTTTACAGTAGAGGAAACTGAGGCACAATGAGGTTAAGTACACTGGTCAAGGTATCAATGCTGATAGAAGAAAGATGTGGACCTTGGCAGTCTGAGTCCATGCTCTTAATCTCTGGCTATATATCTTCTCTGTAGCTGTTATCTCTCTCCCCCTCCCCCGCCCTGCTCTTCCCCTGCTGGTTTTATAGATAAGGAAATTGAGATTCAGGGAAGTTAAGTGATTTTCCAGTGGTCATACAGCAAGAATATAAAAACATGACCCACACAGTATCTTGTTATTCTCTCTCAAGGAGTTGCCTCGCCCCAAGTGGGCCCCACCTCTCTGCCTTACAGGAATCCATGAAAGCTTCTCAAAGGGAGAGAGATGGTCTCATGGAGGAGAAGGGAAAGAAAAGAAGCTTTTCAACTCCATTCCAGAAAGACCAGGTGGCTGAGACCCCATCAGCAGCCTGGCCCACTCCTTTCCACCTCCAGGCCTTCCTCCTCCAATAAAAACCCTAGAATTCACCAATGTTGGATGGACACACACTATGAGAGATGGCTTCTTGACCTGGAGATGAACAATAACATCTGTTTGTATAGCAGACTCGGCCCAGAATTCTAGGGCCAAAATCTAGTTGGCTGCACATATTTAGAGCAATTATTCAAAAACAGTTGAGCAGGAAGGGGCAGCATGGGTCTTGGAATTTGGAAACCAATTCCTAGCTCTACCATTTTCTGAGTGACAATAAGCAAATTTCTTTGGCTGGAGGGTGTCAGTTTCTTCCTTTGCAAAACAATGACAAAGACAAGTGTTGCTGAGATAAAATACCATCTTGGATGTGGAAGCACATTGTCAACTCTAAAGGTTGTACCCTTATTAAGTATGATTGTTATGATTGAATTCAACCTTTTCCTTTCTCAGTAGGAGAGGTCAAGACTTCACCAGTCCCCATGACAAGTGACCACTCCGCTCTTTCTTCCTAATACATTAAAGGCCTTCTGTTTGCAGGGCTTGCTGCTTATCCCCTGCGTGAGATGCCCTTCCCTGCTTCCCCACTTGGGGAAATTCTCCCCATGCCCCAAATATCAGCTTAAATGCTGCCTCCATTGTGAAGCTTCCTCTTCTTTTTTTTTTTTTTTTAATTTCTTTTTCACAGAGCATGACATGGGGCTTGAGCCCACAAACAGTGAGATCATGACCTGAATCGAAGTCGGATGCTTAACTGACTGAGCCACTCAGAAGCTTCCTCTTCTTAATCAGAATCCACTACTCCTTTCTCTGTGCTTCTATAGAACGTAGTTTAATTTTTATGCTGAGTGAATGCGTGGATATATTTGGGATTAGATATCACAGTTTAAATGCTATTTTCTTCTACTAATTGGGAGACCTTGGAAATGTGATTTAGTGTCTGAGCTTCTGTCTCTCTTTCTATAAAATGGAGATAAAAACAAACTGTTGAAAACCATTGGCAAGCCGAGGGTACTCACATGCACATTTATTTACCTGCTGTGTGACTCTGGACCCACCCGGGACTTGGTACAATCTACCTCAGACCTCACTGAGAACTGTACCCAGGATTTGTGACCCCAGACCATTGCAATTACAAAGAGTGTATAATCTAATAATCCAGCTCATGAACCAACCAAAGCCCTGCCTTATGTGGTGAACTCACTTATTTTTGCCATATTATACAGACCTTTCAGTTTTTGCTCTGGGAGCCCAGTTAAGCTTGTATTTGAATGATATAACTTTCCTCTGCCTGGCAAGTAAAAAACTCAGCTTTGTTTGTTTGGGTTTTGTTGTTGTTGCTGTTTATTTAGTCTGTTTGGTTTTGTATTTGTTATTTCAGTTCTGTTGGTATTCATAGTTATATTTGACAATATTTATCTCATTGGGTATGATAAAGCTTAAGTAAGTTTGGTACAGTGTTGGGTAGGCATATGGGACACTTCACAATAAATGGTAGCTATTGTAGTTAGTAGTAGTATTGCCATAGTATTAAGATAGTTGTACACTTCTGTTTTCCCCAGAGGGTTTGAGCATTTTGAGAGTAGGGCAATGTCTTACCCACCCTTCACAACCTTGACACATGGTTCCTGGCATTAGAATTAAACTGAATGTGAAGTTTGTTTTTAAATGGTGAAGCACCTAACAAATGTGACTTATGATAATTTAATAGATATTCATACAGTTGAACCAATTTGGACCCTTCTCTGGTCATGAGGACACAGGGAGAAAGAAAGCTCATTGATGAATGTTTATGGATGTGGGTCTAAAACTCAAAGAGAACCAAGACCCGCAAAGATAGGAGTTTTTTGTTTTTAATTTTTTTTTACATTTTATTTATTTTTGAGAGAGAGACAGAGCACAAGTTGGGGAGGGACAGAGAGAGAGAGAGAGAGACAGAACCCTAAGTAGGTTCCAGGCTCTGTGCTGTCAGCACAGAGCCTGACATGGGACTCAAACTCACAAACCGTGAGATCATGACCTGAGCTGAAGTCAGATGCTTAACCAACTGAGCCACCCAGGAGACCTGCAAAGATAGGAGTTTTAATCAACTGTTTCCAGCATGTGAGGGATGGACCTACATGATGGGAGATGAGGGGAAAGGATCTGCCTGCTGAAATCTGGAGCTACCTTGGTTTGGGTTGGGACTCTTGGTCTAAGTGGTAGGGTGGGGGTGAGTAGATGAATCTTGATGTATCTCCCAGGCAAAATGGGCACCCAGGCTGTGCAGAATAACTCCAGCAAGAAAAGATGTGCTTGCTTATGTGTGAACATACTGCCAACTTTGGTTTCTCTCCCCTTCCTGTGATTGCAGAGAGAAAGAGCTTATTAGAAGCCTTATGGTAGCTCATCACAACTCAAAGAGTTGGTTGGACCACTAAGGTAGTGGTGGGATCTTGGCAGTGCACTTAATCTTTGTGCTTCAGGGCAAAAGAGGTGTGTGTGTCTTTAAATAGAAGGTAATAATGCCCGCCCTAGTTACCTGGAAGATTTTTGAGAAGGTTATATATTGAGAAACATAATGTATTCAAGATAAATTGACTGGCATCTATCATCTCTGCTAAGTATAGGATACACAAAGATGGAGCAAACACAGATTCTACCCTCAAGGAACTCACAATTTAATAAGGGTAGAAAGACAGAAAGAAGTACCCTACTGTATGATATAAAACAGAATTATCAGATCTAGAGTAATAGTTATTAACACTAATTGCATGCCAGTCATCTTTCAAGCCTGTTACATTAATATCATTATATAATAATGATATGATGTTATTTTGATATTATTATTTTCACAACAACTCTAAGAGGTAGGTATTATCTATTTATACAGATTAGGAATCTAAGGCTTAGATTAACAACTGGTCATGGGGCACAACGCTGCTAAGAGGCAGAATGAGGGTTCAGATGCAGGCAGGCTGATCTGAGTCCTAGAACTTAGCTGCTGCCCCTCAGTAACACAGGCATCCCCATTACAGAAGAGGCTTCTAGGAGCCATGCTTCTCTTACTCAGCATGCAGTCTATTAATGTTTATTGATTCTGCTCTGTGTCAGATACTGCTAAGCCTTGGAAAATCAACAGCAAAAAAGGCAGCAAATGTGGTCTTTCTTCTGTGTTATAAACATTGTAGAGTGAACAAATAAAAAAACAAACACATAGCCACCTTGAATGTATTCTCAGTGGCAGACACTGTGCTAAGCACATTACAAATATTAATCTAGAGACATTCCTACCAGATCTTGTGTTATTAGCCTCATTTAACAGATGAGGAAACAGGGGCTTGGAGAAATGAGGCAACTTGCCCTAGGTCCCATAGCTAACAAATTGCCAAGCAAAAAGCTGACCTTTAGCATTTGACAGGAGAGCCAGTCTTCTAACCCTAAGGTCTATCTGAAAGCTGAAGATTTTGCTGGGTACTGTGGTGGTGAAGCAGAAGGTGTGGAAAGAACCCTCATTAAGAAGGCAAGGTTGGAGATAGCATCTCCAAGAGATGATGTGACATTTCATCCAAAGTGAGAATCATAAGTGCTAATGGTTGGGCACTGTGTTAGGTATTAATTAGGTTGAGTTTCCCCATCACCTCCAGGGGCTCACAGAAGTGCCAGGACTGACTTCTTTACATTCCAGATGCTGCACTAGGGAAGAGTGCTTAATTTTGCTGGGGGGGGGGGGGGATAGGTGTTAGACAGATGAGAGTCAGAGAAGTCTTCACTGATAAGGCATTTGAGTCTTGAAAGAGTGAGATTCCAGATGAAGAAGACTGACGAGAACATTCCAGAGGCAGAGAGCACTGCATAACCAAAAGCAGGGAAAGCACTGTCGTGCAGTTGTCTGAGAATGATTGGGCTCACAAAGACCCTCGTCTGCAATGCTATGGAGTTTGGTCCTGCCCTCAGCAAGATCCTGGGCCATAGACCCTGGGGGCCCACAGCAAGTAACTGCTGTGTGCCAGGCATGCTCTGGGTGAAGAAATGACCATTCGTCAACAAGGTGAGGGAGCAGAGACAGGCTGGGTGATGGGAGAGGGGCTATCACTCAGCATGGCAACTTCAGTCTTATTCATCAGGCAACCTTACCAAGGCTTTGAAAAAGGTACCAATTTCTGAATGAAGCTCTGAACCTGCTTCTGAAGGGTGAGCGTGGTAGGACATCACACTCCATGAATGAGTGACTGAACTCCCGAACAGACTCACTGCCCAGCCTGGTCAGCTGGATGCTTGCAGGATATTCTAAGAAAGGGTTCTGAACCCCAATCATGCGCAAAGCACATTGGTATCAGACAGACCTGTGTTGGAGATCTAACTCTCCTTCCTGTTGCTTGTATTCTCCAAGACCCTGGGTCTGCTTCTTTACTCCTCTGCGCTTTGGTTTCCTCACTGTAAACCAGGAGTAACCACTGAAGCTACTCACTGGGTTGGTAGGGAGAAAATGAAGTAAGTCATTACTATTGTTGTGAAACGGGTACGTCAGGAAGACATTTAGCATGGTATAAGTGCTCACAATAAAGGGGGACTATGGTGAGTAAAACATAAAGAGAGACATTTCTGTAGTAATGGGACGGTGGGAAGAAGGAAGAGACCAATAGGATGAAACCATTTAAACCCACACCATCGGTAAGAGTGATCTGCCTACTCCAATCCACAAGTCTTAGGGGTAGGGAAACTAATTTCTCTAAATAGGGGATGCAAATGAGTTTCTCTATCTGTGGGGACTGCATTTCTCTTTCCTTCCTATTCTTCTTCTTGTTCTCCTTCCCCAAAGAGAACTGCTCTAGAGGAAGAAATCTCAAGTTTGCTGAGTACCTACTGTGTGCAGGGCTCCTTATCAAGATCTTTCTTTTATATCCACCCAACCCCTCTGTTGGGATGTAAATTCTGTTGGCTCCATTTTGGAGAGGAGGAACCAAGACTCAGAGATGTTGAAAGCTGCACCCAATATCTCAAGCTCATTAGTGATGGATCTTGGATTCAGACTCACATCTGTTGAACCAACATCAAGGCTTTGATGGGCTCCTTCAGTGCACTCTGGGCTCTCCCTGGGCCCAACCAGTACTCACCCATTACAGTTTCTACGATGACACCACTCTGCACCAGATGGTCTTGAAAGCACTCCATCAATGAGCACAGAATCCTTTTCCCACAAGCTAGGTGGTTAAGTTTTATTAGCCCCACTTCACCCCTGAGAGGAGGCAATTGAGTTAATTATCGGAGTGAGAGCCTCTTGGTGGTAGCAGCTGAGGTAGGGATCACAGCTAGTGGCTGCCTGCCCCAAGCAGAGCTTTTGTTTTCACTCTCTTCCCTCAGAGAAACTCCAGCTCTCAATTGCTCATTAACACGATTTGGATAATTTTCTCAACAGCCCTCCAGTGGAGCAGCTGAAGAAGAAAATTATAAAAGCCCTTCTGTTCAGACGCACCTCCTCCACTTCACCTTATTCTTTCTTTGCCCAGTCTTGGAGAAAGACAGATTTGCTTTGGAATTCTGGCTGGGACATTCACTAGCTGGGTGATTCTAGTTTACAAAATCCCCTCTCTAAACTTCTTTGTAAAATGAAAATATGATACCGTAAGTTGTTTCGAGGGTTAAACTGGTAAAGTTTGTAGTGATGCCTCAGACTGTACCTGGGTTTAAATGGTGCCTGAAGACGGAGGCAGGGAGAAAGGAAGGAAGCAGATAAGGTTATCAAGTGTCTGTTAGGTGGCAGGAAATGCATGGACAATACTTTATTTGATCTTCACCATAATTCAGTGGGATAAGTAGGATCACCCTCATTTTACAGATGAGAAAACTGAGTCAGCTTTCCTCAGAATTGTACAGCTGGTGAAAGCAATGATTCACACCGAATCTGGGTGTCTTCAAAGCCTTATCTCATTCTCTTTCCCTTTCTTTTTCTCTTGCATTCTTTCTCTCATTCACTCCTATTTGCTCTTTGTCTTCCATTCCTGGTCCGTCCCAGACCATGTTATTTCTCTAAACAGGAGAAAGGAAAGGGGGAAGATTGAACAAAGATAATGGCGGCCAGAGTAATAGATGAGAGGTCTGAGCCTGAGAGAGCAAAAATCAGAGAGCGACGAGGGATAGGAAGGCAGAGTTTTTCCTCCATGGATTTACATACTGAGGGTCAAGGTCAAACCCAAGGCAAAATCCAACCTCTAAAATGTCTCCAGTAAGTGAGAAGTCAATGCTTGAGTATTTTTCCAATCTCCATTTTAGAGGTGAGGCTGAAATCTCACCTAGAGACTGGGTACAAATCTCCAGTCCTGCCTTTGTAGCAATGAGACTTCTGACAAAACCCTTCTAGTCCTCTAAGCCTCACTATCCTCATCTGTAAAATGGATACCATAGAAACATCCATGCTCCCGGGATTCAGGTGAGGATTAAGCTGGATTGGGCAGAACAATGTTCTACATTGTTCCTGGCACATGACAGGCACTCAACAAAGGCTCAGCAGTACCAGTCCTGCTGCTATCATTAATCCAGTGTCCTTGGCTTCCTCAAAACTCTTTGCTCTGACATGCAGGTCTTCTGCAAATGTGAACTTTTCCCTTTCTGCCGACTTCCCATGGTGATCTGGCCCCTTTAACTATAGAGGTGTCAAGGAATCTTTGTGAATCAGCCATCAAGTGTAGGCTGCTTGACATGACTGTGGGGTTAACTTACAAGTGACTAATTTTTGGAGGCGCGATTTTGTACCTTCCCACTGGTGGCACCATGGCTGGGTGTAATTATTGCTGATGAGTTTACTGAGGGGCTCATTAAAATGTCGGTATTCATATCCATATGAATACTTTCAACAAAACCTTTTGTTCTTGGACTAGGGGGTGTGGGAGGTAGTTACAGGAACTGTCTTGCTCTTCGAAACTTAATTGTCTAAATACACTGCTGTCTCAGCAGTTCAGGACATTTTTTTTTTTCACTCTTTCTTTCTTCACAGGGCTCTGCCAGAAGCCTACTTTGGCAACAGGAATGATTAGTTTGTATTTCAATAAACTTACTTCTTCAGAGTCAGATTATCCCAGCAGGAGCACAGGGAGTTGAAATGCATTCTCTTTAACCAATTTGAGCTGTTATTTATTAGAGATTAGTCGGGGCAAGCTTTGTGGGAGTTTGGGATGGAGAGGAGCTTAATAGCTCATAATCAAGGCATCTTTCTTTTAGCTGATACCTTGGGCTACACGTGAATGTCAGGGTCACAGTCTCTCTAAAGATAGACCTACCTCCTTTTCGAGAGTTGGCTAAATTAATAATTGATTGCTTACTTTGCTCTGAGTGTTCAGCACTGTGCAAAGCTGTGCTAAGTTAATCCTCATAATGACACACAAAGAACTATTAACAGCACTCTGATTTTGCAGGTGGGGAAACTGAGTCTCAAAGAAATTAAGTAATTTGCCTAAGTTCACGCAGAAATCAAGTGGTAGCATCAGTATTTGGAGCCAGGTTTGTCTGATTGCAGACCCTAAGCTCCTAATCGCTACCGTGTGCCGTAGTTTGGAGGTTCCTGGTAGCTACCCCGCTTAGGCTTGCACAAGGTCATAGAATGTTATAACTGCAAGGGGCCTGGAGGTTGTGGTTTGCTGAGATTGAGCAGGTTCTCATGATACGAGACTTTTCAATTTTGAAACTGAGATATTCCCAGTCAAACCAGGATGAGTTGGTCACCCCAAAGGCTGTAAGATTGGCAAAACTGTCAAAGAGATTTTTTAAAAAAGTACAAGAGCTTCCAGACTAATATGAATTACTCTTATTACCTCTTCTTCTCTAAATTTGAGGATGAGGAAACTGAGGGAGAGAGGAGGTGATTTAGCCACGTTTCTATGGCTCCTTAGTAGACAGAGCAAGTACTGGTCAACAGATCTTGGGACTCCCATATGCCATTTCTCTTTTCTAATAAGTGAAGCAGGATTCAAGTCAAGGAGCCTTAACTAAACTTCTACTCTGGGAACAGCTGAGCTACATGTTAGCAAATGCTCAGGAGGATTAGGAAGTATCTCAGCAGTGGTGTCCAACAGAACTTTCCATGATGGTGAAAATGTTCTGTATCTGTGCTGCCCAATGTGGTAGCCGTTAGCCATAGGTATCTAGTGTGGCTGAGAAACTGAATTTTTACTTTTATCTATTTTTAAGTAATTTCGATTTAGCCACACGTAGTGAGTGGCTACCATATTGGAAAGAACAGGTCTAATAGATATGATTAATATTTCAGAGGCATTTTCTTTCTCTCAGAGCACAGATTCTATAGCGTGCTCATTCTTAAATATTTTTTAAAGGGAAGGGAAGGTGGGAGTAGAAAGGAAGTAGCATTTATAGAGAGCTTACTAGGTTCCATGACTGAAGTAAACGTTCGTTCTTTTATTCTGGAAGACTGTGATGGAAGTTTCTACATTTATAACAAACATCTAACAAGCCAAATGATGCTGAGGCTGCTGGTTCAGGGACCACACTTTGGGTAGCAAAACTCTGTCATTCTTAAAAATGAAAACTTCCTCCCTTCCTTCTACTGTCAGGGAACACTTATGAGATACCTATGGAGAGAAGGAGAAATTACAAGTTGTGAAAGAATTAAAGTTCTGAGAGAGAAAAAAAAAAAAGAATTTCCTTGTTGACTTGAAAGAGGCCATCTTTACTACTGGAGATTTGAGAGGCTCATCTTCAAGAGAGGTTCATCCAACATCAAGATCCAGTCATAACTCTATTATATCAGATGGTCCACAACCACCCAGGAGAAGATTTTGCATCAGAAGTAGGGGGGAGGTGTACAAAGAACATGTACTTTGGAAGGAGGCTGACTTGAGAGAGAATTCCAGTTGGGCTCCTTATCAGCAAAGTGCCCTTGAGCAAATTGCCGTCATTCATCTCTCTGAGCCTCCATCTTCACCCTGGTGAAAATGAGGGTCGTAGTTCATGGGGATGGAATAATGACTAAGACATTGTATGTGTGAAGTGCTCGACAGAGTATACACTCGACATATGATTCCTCCTCTTCTGACACTGCACTGCCTTTTTTCTCATCTCTTCTGAGAAGTCTCCTCCAAAGGCCATTCTGAGTGGCAGAGAAATGGCAGTACCTGGAGTCAGGTTGGTCCGTCTCGAATTGTTCCAGTCTGCTACTTTCAACTCTGACCCACAGCCAGACTGGGAGCCACACAGGGAAGGCCAGGAAACTTGTCCCTTCACCTTCTTCCCCAGCCTCCACCACAGAGGGTTGGTTCTTCAGGCCCTCTTACCCATCATAAATCTGCATTCTGACTCTAGGTTGCAAACATGGAAAAGAGAGCAAGCAAGAGTGCAAGCCCAATCACTAAAACATGTCTGGTGCTAAAATCCAAATACATGTAATTAAAAAAATGAATTAGGTGATTTCTTAGGAAGCATAGGTCACATCAAGGGCCTGTGTTTTAATTGACTATGACGATTTTTTTGTTTTGCTCTTTGGAAGAGTCTTAGAGGCACGACTAGAATGTCAATCTAAAATGAATGCAACTCTATTTAGCAACAATTTGTCTTGAGGAAGGCAACTGTAAGCTTACTTTGTGCTGTTCACCTTCCCCGTGTGCTTAGCTGGGGTGAGGGGCTCTCTTTACAAGGGTCTTCCAGACTCCCAGCCAGTTAACTCTTACTGTATAAGTAATTCTAACACTCTTGGTTATCTATTACACATTTGAGTCACCTACTGAACTGTAAGCTTCTGGGTTAGAGATGTATAGCTCATCCCTAGCAGTGTTTGGCATATATTCAGAGTTCAATAAACATTTGCTAAAATTTATTGATTTTGATAATACCTATTATGGTAGATTGCAGTATTGATTCTAATTCTTCAACCCACATCAACCTCCATCTCTGCCATAGCTAAGCCCTTGCCACGCCCCTATTCCCTCCCAATCCCTCCCCTAAACACACACACACACACACACACACACACACACACACACACACACACACAGAGTTTCTGATACTGTAGGTCTGGAGTGAGACCAGAAAAGTCTACAAAAAGAGCTTTAAAAAAAAAAGCTCCATAGCATACATTCTGATTAACACCGAAAGAAAATGGAAAGAAGACCTCATTCTGCATTGACCCTATTTATTCTCCTTCTTTAAATGTGCAAAGAAGACTAGATTAAGATAAAAATTGGACAGAGGCCACCCAGAAGTTACAGCTCAGCTTTTAACGGTTGCTTAGTTTACATCTGATTAAGGATTGCTCTGCAACTGAAAACTGTTTCTTCTACAAGGTCCAGTTGGGCTGAGATGCTTCTAGGCTGAGTCCCATGCCTCACATTGCTGGGTCTTTTTAGGGGCTTTAGGGTTCAGGCTGTGGGCCTGGAGATTCTGAGCTCCTGTCATTCCCTCCCTCCCTGCCTTCCTTCTTTCCTGGCAGAGACTATATCCTGTTGCTCTGAGCAAGGCCCAAGAGAAAGGCCAGCAGCAAGTTATTGTGCTGGGAATGAAGACAAATGAGTCCCTTTTCTGTAGGGTTCCTGGCATCCTGTTGGAGGAAGGAAAAGACAATGCTTTGAGGGAGCAGGCTCTGCTGACCCCTCCTGAAGGGCCCTCCCCTCCCCTTTCCGGTGCAGCATTTGTCAGCCCCAAAGCCTCCACTTCCTGAGTAATCATTAGATGCACGAGTGAGGTATGTGGTTTCCCCATGCCCAGGGCAGATTCCTGGCCCAGCCTCAGGAAGTGCAGCTCAAAGAGCCGTGGGCTGGGCCCTGAAACAGAGGAGAGTCTTGGCGGCTTCTCTCTGCTTGCCAGGGTGACCACTGCCAGATCACTTCACATCCCTGGGCCTCCATTTGGCATTTTTATGAATGCCTCCTGTGTGCCGCCTTCATCAGTGTGTCCCAGACCTCCCTACACCTAAATCACCTGTGGGGGTTTTGGGAGCTTTCCATCCTAAATTAGTCAAGCCTCCAGTCTAGGCGCACACAGCAGACATCTCATCACTGGAAATGCTCTGTGATGATTCCAGGGATCGTGGAATAGAAAACTATCCCTCCCTCTCCCCTGACCTAGCTCTTTTCGATCCTTCTCTAAAAATTAGTGGATGAGAGGTTGATACTTACAGGGATACAGGAAGTGGTAAGGAGTAGTAGTTAGAGGCAGATCTAGGGGCCAATCCACCAGAAGATACATGGTCTTGGTCAGAACTCCTAACCATTAAGTGCTTTCCTTTATTCATCTATAAAATAGAAGTAACAGGGGTGCCCGGGTGTCTCAGTCAGTTGGGTGTCCGACTTCGGCTCAGGTCATGATCTCATGGTTTGTGAGTTTGAGCCCTGCGTCAGGCTCTGTGCTGACAGCTCAGAACCTGGAGCCTGTTTCAGATTCTGTGTCTCCCCCTCTCTCTGACCCTCCCCTGTTCATGCTCTGTCTCTCTCTGTTTCAAAAATAAATAAATGTTAAAAAATTTTTTTTAAATAGAAGTAACAATACCACTAACAACACAACAATAGTAATAAGTTCTTAGGATTGTTGTAAGAGTTAATTGAGTTGATATGTTCAGAGCTCTTAAAATATTATTTGGCAAATTATAAACATTATGTAAGTTCTGGAACTAGACGAACACTTTAAAGTTGCCCAAAGTTAGGCCGAGATGGTCAAGTTTTTTTTTTTTTTTACATGTATTTATTTTTGAGAGAGAGACAGAGAGGGCACAAGTGGGGATGGGCAGAAAGAAAAGGAGACAGAATCCAAAGCAGGCTCCAGGCTCTGAGCTGTCAGCACAGAGCCCGATGCAGGGCTCCAACTCATGAACCATGAGATCATGACCTGAGCTGAAGTTGGATACTTAACCGACTGAGCCACCCATGTACCCCAATGGTCAAGTCTTTATACCCCTGTGTGAATCAATCACTGCACATGGGCTGTCCTGGAAGGTCGTGTGACCTTGGGTGAGGTGGCTGTCCCCAGCTGCAGCATCTCAGGAGGCCACCTGCAGACAGCACTCCCAACATCTCAAGTAATAACAAGTTCTTCGCTGAAAAGGGATCTTGATAGTGCAAAATGGTCCACCCCAAATAAGGAAGGGCATTTCTGATAAAATGGGGAAAAAAGGACAGATGAGTCCTACAGGATGAGTCATTAGTCATATATTTTAACCCCCTGATATTTCCATGGCATTTTATGTTTTTCAAAGCATCCTCCCAGACAAGGGCTGACTCGTGACCTCCATTCTAGGTTCTTTAGACAGGTTGGGAAGCCATATGTTGTAAAGGGACAAGGCTGGATTTGGAGCAAGAGAACACTGTGAATCCCGGCTCTGCCACCATTTAGCTGGGAGTACTCGAGCAAATTTCTTATGTTTTCTGAGCCTACCCTTTGAAAAGGAATTGTTCACACATAATTTACACATTTGCGGTAAGGACTTAATCAAGTGATAGATATCAGAGTGGCACACAGTCAGAACTCAGAAAACACTAACAACGACAAAAACAGTTGCAAAAAAGCAAAAACAATAAACATGATGTTCCCAATTTTACAAATAACAAGGCTCATCAAGGTAAGATTCTTGCCTGAGAACTCACAGGTAAACTATAGGTAACTGACCCACTGAGTTTCAGTGCTCTGTAACCCAACAGCTTGTCATCATACCTGCAGAACCCATAGAAGTTGAACAACCTTTGAGGGATCAATTGAGGTATTCTGTTTATGGTTGAGATTAGAAGGAATCTTAGAGATCATGGTGCTGTAACTTTGATAAATCCAGGGCTCTATGTGACCTAGTCTCTACATCAAGTAGACTAGAAATAAGCCCAGTAGTAATCACAGACAAATTCCCATTTTTTCTTATGTCTCTTGGGAACATTAAAGAAGACCAATTCTCAGCAACGCTTCTCAAGAAACGGTTCCTCCCTTACTAATTCATTGAATTAGCTACTCCACTGTTGGAGAACCAGCTCTGTATGCTCCAGAGCCATACACTCAGCAAATACAGTTACCATCTCTCAAACTTGAGCCTTCAGGGTTTATTTCCTTTCTTACCTCTCCTCATCAACTCTTTATTACATAGATCAATTCAGTTTCCCTTTCTGTTTGTTGTTTTTTTTTTTTTTTCTAGTTCTGTTTCTCTCCACCTATTTTCTAGATTCAGCATCAGGTAAATCAAGGATTTCTATTAGCAAAGATGACTTAGCCAAGCAAAGACTTTCCATATGAACTGGGTCTATGATGGAGGGGAAGTAGGAGGCTAGGGGCAGAGGCGTTATCCAAAGTCACCAAGTCACCAAGGGGAGATCTGAGAAATTTTTGAAGAAGTTCTGGATTGGCTGAAGTAGCAGAGGAAACAATTGAGTGGCTCAGGGCAGCAGCAATTTATGACTTGATACAAAAATATTTCAGTTTTTGCTATTTTAACAACTAGTAGAGTCTTACAAGTAAGTAACAAACTGCGTTTCTCCCAAGTCTGAGCTCTTATCACCACCCCATATACCTCAAAAGTTATGCAAGGCATTTGGCTGTGGAAAATCATAGTGAGTTTCTGCTCTTATGTCTCTCCCAGGCAATATAGTATATGTCAGAGAACATACAAGTTAGAATCAGAATACCGAGAAACTTCATCTTTGCCCCTCACTGGCTTTTAAAACTTGGGCCGACCTCTTACCCTTCATGAGTTTCATTTTTTTCCTTTATTTAATGGAAATGATAACAACAATCTCTTGGGATATAATCAAGATTAAGCATCATTATATAGATGATAGCAATTGACAGCATACCTGGAATACAGCGGGTACTCAATGAAAGTTTTCCTCCCTAGTTTCCATTTCTTGCAGTCCTTTCTCCCTAGTTTTCTATTCCCTATTCCTAAGCTCTTGAGTTCATGACCCTAAACTGGAGACACCCCAGGTCAAAAAGAATTAAAAAATCCTTTGAAAACATGACAGATTACCAAAATCTGCACATTCTGGACTAGAGCAGGTCGTTCTAATAAAGAATGTGAAGTCCCACAGTCTGTCCAAGAATAGCGGACCTTCTCTCTTCTGTAGCTGTAATGGAAAGCAAGATCTCTCGGTTTGGGGGTCAAGATTAACTGCTTCAGGAAGGTGACTAGGATGGCCAGAAACTGCTTAAGACCCCCTCTGTAAGTTCCACACCTACACACACACGCACATGCATCCTTGTTTCTCTGTAAAAGATTCAGTGAGACTTACTCGTCCAATCTTTGAATCAGAATTATTGACATTTGGCATTTTGATCATTTTGCCTAATTGCTGGTATTGCGTGGTGTTCATCAGTATTTTGCACTAAGCAAACTCATGGCTATTTTGTTTCTCCTTGTCTCTAAAATGATTGCTGCTTTGTAAAGAGCAGATCATGTTGTCTTCTTATTAAGAGATCCGGCAAGGATGTTTCCACACCAATTCAACTTTCTCTGTTGGTTTATTTACCTGATAACATTCAAGAAAATCCTAGTTTTATTTTATTTTATTAATTTTATTTAAATTTTTTAAAATGTTTATTTTTGAGAGAGAGAGAGAGAGAGAGAGAGAGAGAGAGAGAGACAAAACATGAGAGGGGGAGGGGCACAGAGAGAGGGAGACACAGAATATGAAGCAGGCTCTAGGCTCTGAGCCGTCAGCCCAGAGCCTGATGGGAGACTTGAACCCATGAACTGTGAGATCATGACCTGAGCCTAAGTCGGACGCTTAACTGACTGAGCCACCCAGGTTACCCAAGCAAGTCCTTGTTTTAAAAAAATGCTCGTAGGGGCACCTGGGTAGCTCAGTCAGTTGAGCATCTGACTTCAGCTCAGGTCATGGGTTCAAGCCCCATGCCGGGCTCTGTGCTGACAGCTCACAGCCTATAGCCTGCTTTGGATTCTGCATCTCCCTCTCTCTCTGCTCCTCCCTCACTCATGCTCTGTCTCTCACCCTCTCAAAAAAAAATTTTTTAATAAAAAAGTAAATAAATGCTATTTTATGCAAAACTGTGGACAAAGTCTTGACTGAGCAAATCTTGGAGAAGCCTACTCTAAAGTGTACCTTGGTTTTAAAAAGTTACAAGTTTAAAAAAGTTTTACATGTAAAAAGTTATAAGTTTGACACAGAAATATGCAGAATTACACCGTAAGTTAAGTATATTTCTTAAAAGAGGTCGGTAAGAAACCTGCTGTACTAAGAACAAATAAAATGTTCTGTGAGTAATAACACAATTGTCACTTACTGTGTACTTATCATGTGCCAAGCTATCTACCTTGGTAGTGAGGGAGGTAGAAATGGAATGCAAGGAAATTTCACTAGAACACCTTTCAGAGAGGACTTCTTGTGTTTGGAAGGATGGGGTGGGGGAGCATCTGAGACCCCTACAGAGTTAACCTACCTTTTAAGGAGGATCAGCTTGATGATGGCAGCCCTCTGGGTTTACTGAGTAGGATGTGCAAGTTTAGATGTAAAATTTGTTCAAGAACTAAGAAGAGGTGAGAGACTGAGAGGCTCATGGGAGAATATAAAGCGAGAGACTATAGCTTCAGGTGGTAAACACATGAGTGAGTTGAGGGACAGCACAGAAAATAGATTCAGAAGAAAGATGTCAGGTACTTATTCTGGGATGTGTAATACAAACCACCTCTTCCCAATAGAATCTCCCAGAAAATCCATGTTTGGTGTGAATGGCTTTCTTCTGGAGAGTCAAGAGGTGCTGACACCTGCATTAAGGCTGGTCTGAGGCAAGGGTGGGCTGCATATATGTACTGCTTACATTTCAGAAATAATAATAAAATGATAATAACAAGGAGCATCTTCCCTGCTGAGCACTCCTTGAAGTTAGGCTCATTGTAGATCTTAGTTAATCCTTGTCACTACTTCTTAGTTCAGTGGATTAATCTCCATGATATAACTAAAGAAATTATGGCTCAGAGAGGTTAGGCAACTTGCCTAAGGGTGTTCAGTAGTCAGTGGAAAAGTTGGGCTGAGAACAGGTTGTATCTGACTCTAAGTCGGTCTACCTTAGGCTGCTGTCTTGATCAGACAGCAGCTTTACCAAGATGCATCTTGGGTATGGCATAGTCAGTGTGTGTGATCACTTCCACCTTGGCTCCCTGGTCTCTGGTGTCTCAGGAAAGCCTAGTGATTTCCAGGTACCTTCCTCATAGGGTTCTTGAGAGGATTAAGTAAGTAAATACATATATATTTTTTTAATGCTTAAAGCGATGACTGGCAATGGAAGTGCCCAGTAAATGTTACTCATTAGTGAGAGCATTACAGGCATTTCTCATTTAATTCTCACAAACTTAAAAGGTGGGATTATTATCCCAATTTTACAGATAATAAAACTGAGCCTCCAAGAGGCTGACTAGTTTGCCCCGGTTCACACTGAGAGTAAGTTGTAGGGCATGAATTCAACCCCCAAACCGAGGGACTCCAGGTTTATTGTCACAGCATCTACTGTCTCCACGTCCTTCCCCCTGACTTTACCTCCCCAAATTTCTGAACTGGGGAGACTACGATCCCGAGACTGGCTCCAACTCTGAAGTCCACTTACGACTCAAGCATTCGTGCCGATTTGACGCACACACTGTGGACTTCTAGACTCTGCTTCGCTCTGTATTCCAAGGGGCCAGAGATTGAAGTTGATGAGCCCAGCTCCCGTAACATCCTGTCTTCTGGCATGGGTGCGAGCATGCAATGTTTAGTCTATTGTTTGTTTCCAGCAAGTCTGGATTTCAAGCCCTTTTATGAGAGGATTATAACTCAGGAATCCAGAACGAATGGCTTTTCCACAGCGCCCCTGATCACGTCTTCTGCATTTATTCATGCTAAGATGTTTTATCACGTTACCTATTCTAGCTGATGTAACCAAAAATGTCACATGTCATGGTGGCTGGGATTAAGTGACAGGCAACCCAAGGATGATATTGTGCACAGGTACGTGAAGCACATCCCCCCCCCAAAATGTGTTTTGAAGCTGGGACTATTTGCAGTGACTGCACTGAATATTCAAATCTATTTGTTATAGTTACCGTTATGGTAAATATTGACAAGGGTGTTCAGAGGTATGTTGTAATGGAGTCTGGAGTCTAGCCATTGACTCTAGGAAGGTGAATCCCAGTGCTCTGTCACCAGATGTGCGACCTGAGGCAAAACAACCTCATTTGTTGAGGCCTCAGTATCACATCTATAAAAGGAAATAATAGTATTATTATAAGGCTATCATAAGGGTTAATGAATGAGTACTATAAAAATGCTTAGACATATGGTAATAGCCAATACTGATTGGCTCTTATTATTTGGAGCCAATGCCCCTCAATTCTTCTGGGGATTAAATAATTTGGTTAAAAACAATTAGTATAATGCTTGGCAAGAATAAGTGCTCAATAAGTATTTATCATCAATAGCACTGCTGTTGTTGTTGATGTTCCCATTATTAAACCTAGAGTCTTTTATAATTCATTCATTCATTCATTCATTCATTCATTCACAAGACTTCAGGTTTGCTCCCAACACTGGAATGAGTCAGATACCATTCTCTGGTATCTAGAAGGTCACAAAATCATAGGGGAAGCAGACCAATCACGAGAGGTGGGCTCTGGGTGCCCTGACAGAATGAGAGGATGTACTGGGGCCAGTGAGCAGGAGAGACTGGTGGGAGCAGTAACTGCTGGGCCAGGAAGGCAGGCAGCCTTGAGGTGTGAAACAGCAAGTGCTGATGTTGAGTACCTACAGAGGATTTAGAACAGCTTATGCATAGGGACAAAAACTTGGTAAAGAGTTGAGTGAGAGGGGCACCTGGGTGGCTCATTCGGTTAAGCATCCGACTTTGGCTCAGGTCATAATCTCGTGGTTGGTGAGTTCAAGCCCTGCATCAGGCTCTGTGCTGATGGCTCAAAGCCTGGAGGCTGCTTCAGATTCTGTGTCTTCCTCTCTCTCTGCCCTTCCTCCACTTATGTGCTCTCTCTCTTCTCTCTCTCAAAAATAAAGAAACATTTGAAAACTTTTTTTTAAAAAGAGTAGAGTGAGAGAAGAGTTGGGTATAGCACAAGGGTAGAGAGCCTTCTCTGCATGGGGAGGACTTGGGTTCCAACCCATTGTAGGTGGAGAGACATTTACAGATGGAAACATGAAGGTGAGGTGATGGTCTTTATGTTTTAGAACGCTTGAAGCTGTGTGGAGAATCTGGAGGTGTCCATAGGGGAGACTATTCCTGACATAGTGATCCATGGGAGAGATGATGAGGACCAAGTCAAGGGTGGTGAGAGCAAGAATGGAGAGGAGATAACTGCTTGAATGTAGGGAGTGAGACTCAGGTGGCAGGGTGGATATCCACGTCCTTCACCAATACAAGGAACACAAGAAAGCAAAGGAGCATGTCTCGGGAGGCAGTGGTGAGTTCAGATTGGAGTATGTTGGAATGGTGATGCCCCCGGGAAAGCCACCAGGCAGAGGTGACCTCTCAGTCTGTTTGGGCTGCTATAACATATACCACACACTAAGTGGCTTAAAGGCAAATATATCTTTCTCAGAGTTCTGGAAGCTGGGAAGTCCAGGATCAAGGCACCAGCAGATTCTCTGTCTGCTGAGAGCCCACTTTCTGGCCCATAGGGGGCCATCTTTTAACTGTGTCCTCACAAGGCAGACAGAGCCAGAGATGTCTCTGGGTCTCTCTTGTCAGGGCACTAATCCAATTCATGAGGGTTCCACCCTCAAGGCCTAACCACGTTCTAAAGGCTCCACCTCCTAATTTCACAATACTGCAGCAGGGGGAGGAGGGTGTTCAACATATGAATTGGGGTGGGGGGCTGCACAAACTTTCATAACAGATGTCCAATAGATCCCGGAGCCGTTCTGTATCCTTTTAGGTAAGGGTGTGAGAGTCATCCACATGTAGGTAGTCAGATCCTGATGGTGGCTGAGGTTTCTCCAGGGAAGTACTGGGAGGACCGAGGCCTGAGGGTGGACTCTGGTAAACCCTCCCTGATGCTGGGAAGTGGAAGGGACCATTACGGAAGCATCGGAGCGTGAGGGGTAGAGAGAAAAGATGGTAAGGATTGCAACTAAGGCCACAGTCTTGGGCATTATACAAGTGTGGATCTGAGTCCAGCTTCCGTCGTTCACGAGTTCTGTGAGCTTGGGTGATAGAACCTCTGAGCCTCTGTTTCCCCTTCGGCAACATGGGGAGAACAGTAGCATCTAACTCAGAGGACTGTTATGAGGATAAAGTAAAGCACAGAGGAAGAATCCTTCACTTATCAAGAGCTCAGTAAATGCTGAAGAGTCAGGAGAAGGGGTCACAGAAACCCAAAGGAGAGGGGGTTCCGAGAAAAAGGAACTGTCAATCCTGCAGATGGCACAGGGAAACCAAGTGAGATGAGGCCTTAAACACGACCAGTGGATTGGGCAGGTAGGCCAGCTAGCGGGCTTGGAGAGCACGGTTTCCGTGAGCCGCAGGCACAGGTGGCCGATACGATGGGTTCCAGGGGTAGGAAGGGACTTTCAACAAGACCCAATGTTTCATTGTACCCTTTTTTTTTTCCAGTTTATTTATTTATTTTTTTTTTTGAGAGACAGAGAGTGTAGGGGAGGAGCAGAGAGAGGGGGGGAGAGAGAATCCCAAGCAGCCTCCGTGCTGTCGGCACAGAGCCCAGTGTGGGGCTGGATCCCATGAAATGCGAGATCATGACCTGAGCTGAAATCAAGAGCCAGACACTTAACTGACGGAGCCACCCAGATGCCCCACATTGTAGCTCTGTTATCGGGCAAGAGGTAAGCAGAATAGAAGCCCCACCCTGGTGGGGATCGCTCCACCCCTGCAGGACTGTAAGCCACCCCCTAGCTTCCAGACTGAATGCCTGCCCTTATCCCCATTGCTTCTCCCCAGATCATAATCCTACCACCTTTGTGACTGCTTGTCTGGAGCCTCTCTCCCCTGCCTGCATGCAAGCTCCACCAGAGCCTGGCCTGCTCTGAGGCCCGAGTACCCAACAGCAGCCAGGCACCGGAGTATACTTTGGGACATAGTTGTAAACCCAGTGGACAAGCCTCACTCTTGTGGAGTTCACATCTCAGTGTGGGCGACCGACAATGAGCAGGAGGATCAGGACAGCGACAGAGGCTGTGAAGGAGGCCTGAGTGTGTACTGGGGTCTAGAGCAGGCAGGGGTGGAGGGGAGAATTAGATGAGGGGTCAGGAAGGGTCTCAGTGAAAAGGCAGCAGTTCTGCTGAGGCACACAGAGCCAGGACAAGAAGAAATGACAAGACAGAAGCAAAGGCTCGGGAGGAAAAGCCTTCCAGACGCTGAGACCAACAAGCAGAGATGTCCTGAGGCGGCAACAGACAGCCCGTTTGAAGAGATGAAGGAAGGTGTGTGGGCCCAGGGGGTTGGGGGCAAGGGAGGGGCCTGACAAATCAGATTGGAGAGAGGGGCAGGACCTCATCACTGGTGAGATACACCCCCAACTTCCTCACCCTCAGCCCCTCTCCTAATGTGCTGCATCTGAAGGTCGCTGTCACACAGACTGAACCCACTCAGCAGACACACCCTCAAGTGGTTCTCAAAGGAGAAAGCGCCCCCAGCTGAGAGCTGACAGTGTGGGGGTCACCCCACCCAGCCTCCAGGTTGTTCGGCAGACGGGGGGCTCAGGGCATGCGACGAAGAGGCAAGCATCACTTCAAAGATCTTTATACTTCACTCTAAGGATGGACAAATGAAAAAGAGATCCTCACACACATTTTATTGGGAAAATTTCAAATTTACAGCAAGGTTGCAAGAGCGGTACAATGGATATATGCCCTGTGAGCAGCCCCACCAAGTGTCCACACTTGTCCACCTTTTCTCGCCCTCTTCCTCTCTCCTCCTCTTCTCTTCTCCCTCCTCCTCTCCCTCCTGCCCCTCCTCCCCCTCATCTCCCTCCTCCTCCTTCTCTCTCTCTCTCTCTGTTGCCTACATGTTTGCTCATTTTAATTTTTTTGGCTGAACCATTTGAATATTGCTTGTAGGCATTTTGCCCCAAATACTTTGTCCCAACATACTTTACCATGGATCTCCTAAGAACAACAAACAGGAATATTCTATCTACCCACAATTCTCATACTCAAGAAACTTACACTGATATAATACTATCATGTAATAAACAGTCATACATAAAATATAATATATGCAGGATCCAATCAGGGATTGTACATTTTAACTATCACATTTTCTTCGTGTGTCTTTTCATCTAGATAATTCCCCAGGGTTGTTTTTTGTTTTGTTTTGTCCTGTTATTTTTTTTGTGGGGTGTGTGTGTGTGTGATTTTTTGGTAGTATTTCATACCAGTGAAATCTTTGAAGGGTCTAGGCCAGTTGTTACACAGAATGTCCCTTAGTTTAGATTTTTCTTATTATTTCTTCATTAGATACAGGTTGGTCAGTTTTGCTGTGAATACTACGTGGGTGATGTTGAATGCTTCTCAGTGTCTCATGTCAGGAGCCACCGATGCACTGCCCTTGGTGATATTATCTTTGGTCATCTAGCCGGGTGGTGATCTCCAGATCTGCCCCCTGTGGAGCCAGCTTTATGCTTGTGTAGTTGATCAGCGTCCAAGGATGATTCTGCCTTGAATCCAGTATTATGGTGGTTATAAATGGTGATTGTTTTTCTCTATAGCTTTTCTGCTACATTTCTTGATTGATATTCTCCAGTAAAAAAGTGCTTCCCACTTTTAATACACTTGGTGCTTGGGTGACACTGTCCAAGATAAAAATTCCATTTGAATTCAAAGTCCAGTTGGCCCAGCTCAGGGGAAGGTGATGCAATTCAATTTACAGTTCCACTGAAGCCAGGGAAAGAGGTCATTCTTCAAAGAAAACTTGAAATGCAATCATTAAAAGTAGCAGAAGTAGAAGCCAGGCAGACAAAATCTGTGTCTATGCATTGGAGTAAAGAGTTCATGTTAGACCTCTCATCATGTTTTCCCATCACTTTGTGAGATATCCTAGTCTCCAAACAGCAGTGTTGAAAACAATAGAAAAAAAATCCTACATTGGGATATCATTAAGGTACCGTGGAAAGGTTCAAAGTCCACAGTGGCCTAGACTGCTTCTGTCTTGTGCTTCATTGAGCATGGCCTTCACCCCCAAGACTACTCCTCTCGGTGCCTTATGCTTCCTCCAGCTTTCCTCCACTATGTTCCGACTGAAGGTTCCTACCAAAAAGTAGAAGTCCTTCTTCTGCCCTTTAAAGGACATTTCCTGGAGGATGGACTCACCATTTCTGCTGGCGTCCCACTAGGCAGAGTTTAGTCATATGGCCACGCCTAGCTGCAGTGAAAACTGAGGAAAAATAGTCTTCATTTCACACAGTCGTTGGTTCAGCTAAGAACTGGGGCTTCGATTACCATGGAGGGAAGGTGAAACCAAACAGAACAATTAGCAGTCTCTTGCACAGATCCCACAGGTACACGACCATTTTCAAGGTGAGAAAAAAGCTCAGTGAAATTAAGTATCCAGGTAAAGGTCACACAGGCAGTAAATCATTGTGTCTGTGTGATTTCAAACAGTGCTATGCTACACTGATTCTAATTTTCTCTTATCTGATCCACATTCCCATTCTTCGTGTTCTCATGGTTTGTTAAATTGCCATCTTTGTGGGTTGAGTTGCAGCCTCATGATATAATGACCCTGGTGATATCAGGTCTTTCTTAGAAATGTGCCATTCATTTGTAGCCAGTGTTCCCTGCATGACCCACATGCAGAGCTGAAGCCCTGATAATGTGCACAGCAGTGACAGGAGATACAGATGGCATGTAGCATGACAGTGGGTGCGTGTTGGAAAGCATCCCAGCCCAGGAGCCTGGATACCCAGTTTCCAGCCCCAGATCCATCACTCATTAATTGTGTGAACCTGGTCAGATCATGACCCACCGTCCCTGTTCCCTCCTCCGTGTGTTCCTTCTAGCTCTGTTTCTCTCTCATTTGAGGTAATACCTGCTAGAACCATGACTCAAACTGGATTCTGGATTACAAAAGCATTTAGAGCCTCCACGTCCCTACGCTGTGCATTTTCAGAATCTGGTGAATTGCAGGGCCTGGATTGCTAATTGGGCTTGCAGTTTGACTTTATAAAATCTCATATGAGCATTGGGAAATGTTCGTTAACCAGAAGCTCTATGAGAACAGGAATCATGTTTGATCATCTCACCATTGTATCCCCAGCAACTGTTGCACCCCCCTCATACACAGTGAGCTCTACAATGTTGATTGACTTACTGACCGAACTAGAGGATGTCCTTGCTAGATCTATGTGACAAATTATTTCCCTCAGCCCCCTCTTCAAGAAAAAACATGAGCTTCAAGGGAAGAAATAAGGAAACTGGGATTTATACAGTGCTTAGTTTGCAACTCGCCTCATTTACTTTTTACAATAATTCTTCAAGGAAGCTATTATCATTCGATTCTTCTATAAATGAGAAACATGAGATTCAGAAGAACGAAGTAACGTACTTACAATTACAGAGTTTTTAACAAGAAATGTTCAGAAATTCTATGAAGAAAATTATAAGACACACTTGAAAGACACTTGAGCAGACCTGAACAAATGGAAACACATCTCTTGTTGTTGGTTTAGACATCTCCACATCACCACGATGTCAGTCCGCTCTTGTATCAATCCATGGTAATTCCAGTAAAAAATGCCAACAGTTTTCTTTCTCTTTTTTCTGGAACTAAGTAAGCTGATACTAAAATTCTTCTAGAATAAAAAGCATACAAAAATCACTAGGAATCAGTGAAAGGTAAGAGCTAAGAGTCCTACCAAATATAAAGCGTCTGCAAAGTCTCTGTAACTAAAATAGTCCAGTACCATGATATGAATAGACAAACCAATAGAATAGTTTAGGCAGTCCAGAAATAGACCCAATCATCTATGGAGTTCAGAATTAACTTGAATCATGAGGACAAAAATGGACTTTTTACTAGATGGTGTTTCATCAACCAGTTAGACGTTTCAAAAAAATAAAAGTAGATCCATTCCTCACATTATATACAACAAAAAAATTCCAAATGTATCAAAGACCTAAATGTAAAATAAACTATGCAAGTATGAGGAGAAAACATGGATGAATTCCCTATAGGCTGGGTATAGAAAAGGTTTTCTAACTACGACTGCAAATCAAGATGTGATAAAATAAAAAAATGATAAATATGACAACTCAAATTTTTTTTAATTTTTTTAATGTTTATTTATTATTTTTGAGAGACAAAGAGACAGAGTGTGAGCAGGGAAGGGGCAGAGAGAGAGAGAGAGAGAGGGAGACACAGAATCTGAAGCAGGCTCCAGACTCTGAGCGGTCAGCACAGAGCCTGATGTGGGGCTCGAACCCATGGACCGTGAGATCATGACCTGAGCTGAAGTCAGGCGCTTAACCGACTGAGCCACTCAGGCACCCTGACAACTCAAAAAATGTTTTAATGTGTATTTATTTATTTTGAGAGAGGGGGGGGGGAGGGGCAGAGAGAAAGGGAAAGAGAATCCCAAGCTGGCTCCATGCTGTCAGCACAGAACCCAACACAGGGCTCAGTCTTGCAAACCATGAGATCATGACCTGAGCTGAAATCAAGAATCTGACGTTCAACTGACTGAACCACCCAGGCACCCCTCAAAAAAATTTTTTAAAAACATTTTTAAATGGCAAAATATCATAAGCAAAGTCAAAAGACAAATGACAAATCGGGGAAAATATTTACCACATCAAGGGAAAAAACAAAAATTGTATATAAGAATTATGAACAGATGATTTACAAAAGAAAATAAATGGGCCACTTATACTAAGAGAAATGCCATGACAGGCAGCCTATAGGATGGTCACCAATGATTCCCACCTCCTGGGATTCACACCCCCGTGTAAACCCTCCACTTGCTTGTGGGCTGGACCCAGTGAGTTGCTTCTAGTGAATAGGGCTTGCAAAAGTGATGAGATGTCGCATCTGAGATTAGGTTATAAAACAACGGTGGCTTCCGTCTTGGGTGCCCCGTTTCAGCTTCTAGCTCACTTACTCACTTGTTCTGAGGGAAGCCAGCTTCCATGTTGTGATCCACTTTCTGAAGAGCCCTGCATGGCCAGGAACCAAAGTCTCCAGCCAGCAACCAGCGAGGACTTAAGGCCATCCAATAGGCACATGAATCTTCTTGGAAATGAATCTTCCTCCAGTTGAGCCCTGAGAGGACTACAACCATAGTCAACAGCTTGGTCACAGCTTTGTGAGAGACCCTGAGCGGGAGGCACCGGCTAAACCACAGCTCAATTCCCAACTCACAAAAACTGTGAGCTAAAAATGTTTTGTTGTAAGTCACTAAATTTTGGGATAAATTGTTATGCGACAATAAATAGCACACATAATAACATAAATGCACATTAAAACTATGCAAAGATACCATTTCTCACACATCAGATTGGCAAAAAATTCAAAAGCCTGAGAAACAATCACAAGCTTACCCTGCTCATAGAAGTGCAAAATGGTGTACTCCCTAGAGAGAAAAATTTGTTATACCTAACAAAATAACTTTGCATTCTTCTGCAATCCAGCAATCCCACTTCTAGAATTTTACCCTAAAGATAGACCTCCACTAATACAAAATACAAACACACGAGATTATTTACTGAAGCCTTATTTGTGGTTGCAAAGACTACTTAAATGCCCAAACACAGAAGACGGAGCCCTCGGATGCTAGATTACTATTGTTTCGGTTATCTATTACTTTGTAACCAACTACGTCAATACTTAGCAGCTTAAAAATACAACTTGTTATGTAGGATTCTGTGAGTGGACTGGGCTCAGCTGGGTGTTCTTCCTATCCCTATGCTATAGTCTGAGTCCACTCAGTTGACCATATTCAGCTGGGATCAGCTGATGTTGAAAACAGCAAGATGGTCTCTTTTCTCCAGGCTCACTATGATCCATTCATCTCCATGAATGGATATGCACAATAATGAATTATCACCCTCCGCAGTCCCATGCTGAGCTTTATAACATGGTAGCTGCCTTCCAAGTGTAAAAAACAAAAACAAACAAAAAAACCAGAAGCCCATAATCCTTTGAAGGTCTGCGATGGGAAGTTCTAGGACGTCACTCATACCAAATGCTATTGCTCAAAACAACTCACAAGGCCATCCCGAATTCAAGGGGAGAGGAAGTAGACTCCACCTTTTCCAGAGAGTAGCAGCAATAATTTGTGGCCATGATAATGGTCGTGTGTAACAAAGAGTCAAGCACATCTCCATGAATGGATATGCAGTGACTTCCAGGGGGAAAAAAGCAAAATGCAAAAGTGTATACATAGGGCATGACCCTTGGTGTAAAAAAAAGAAGGAGAAAGAAGAAAACACACATGTATCTATCTGCTTCCTTTTGCGAAGAGAAATAGGGAATAAGAAAGCAGAAAGCAATAAAATTAGTTATCCACAACAGGTTGAGGAATGCGGGAGGGAAGGACATGTCTCCGAGGACACCTTTTTGCAGTTTTGACTTTGGAAGCATGTTCGTATTCTACAGGGTCAAAAAATCAAATCAACGAGGAAAATGTAAAAACTGAAGACAAACAGAAACAAATGTAGCAAGTAATTACTCCAGATCCTGGAGGGGAAGAAAAAGTCATTACTGGTACAACTGAAGAAATTGGAATACAGACTGTATCTAGAAGTATCCTATTAATGTTAATGTTTCTACTCTACCCGAAGTTACATAAGAAAATATCCTTGTGCTTAGGTGATCCACCCTAAAGTACAAAGAGGTAGTGTGGTGTGATATATGCAATCTACTCCCTCCTGGCTCCAAAACATAATCTGTACATTATTATATAACATTACAGAGTTCTCACATACCTGAGTTCAGCTTTAAGTTTGAATAACTCCAGAAAGTATAAATGCTACAAACTTACAAACAAGACCATTTTAAAGTTTATTTATGTTTCTCTTGCATTTATTTAATTTTGTGACTTTTGAATAACTTTTTTATTATTATTTTTTAACGTTTATTTATTTTTGAGAGAGAGAGAGAGAGAGAGAGAGAGAGAGAGAACGAGCAGGGGAGGGGCAGAGAGAGAATGGGAGACACAGAATCTGAAGCAGGCTCTAGGCTCTGAGCTGTCAGCACAGAGCCTGATGCAGGGCTCAAACTCACGAACCGTGAGGTCGTGACCCGAGCCGAAGTCCCCGCTTTACCACCCAGGTGCCCACTGAAAAACTTTTTGTTTTAATTTTGTTTCAGAACACTTTTGTTTCAGAATGTAATTTGTTTTTGTTGAACATTTGTCATTTTCAACATGGGGGACTGAAACAAAAAATTAGAAGGGAGAGAATAGAATTGCAAAATATTAAAAGTTGGCAAATACTGGCAAAGGGTACACAAGAATTTCCGGTACTTTTCTTGCAGCTTTTCTGTAAGTTTGAAATTATTTCAAACTAAAAAAAAAGTTTTTGAAAGATTGTATAGTTGGTGAATGAGTGAAGTATTCATGTTTCATTCCTAGGGCTGTCTGTATCAAAGCTCAAGTTCATTGTCCTTCATGGCACCATCTATCATTCTGAGTGGGAGGGACGCATTCACCCTGACCATTCTCAGTCACTGGGACCAAGCAGGACCACAGTGCCTCTGGCCAGGACTGGGCAGCCAGCCTGCAGCCTTGAGCAGAGGAAAAGAAAAGTCTCCCACTACCCTTGGCTTTGAGGGACTCATTCCCTAATCCACTGAGCTAACCAACTCCAGACCTTACTCTGTAGAGAACCATGTAATAGGCATGTAAAAGCGATGAAGGGGATTGCTTTGGAAACTTGTGTAAATAACTCTTTGGGCAGAAGAAAGATTGCCAACACCTGCTTTTTGTTTTCTGGTATTTATTAAAGCCACCTCTATGCTTTCTGGATCTTATTCATTTATCTGAGTTCATTCTTGGTTCAGGGTCAGCATTCTGAGGGCAAAAAGTTGGCAAGGATCAGAGGAGGGTCACTGACTCTGAGCTTTCAGTAAATGGTCTAGCTAGACAATAATGATCTTGAGGCCAAATCTGATTGTTCACCATGCTTTTCCTACCCCATTACTTCCTGCTTTCCTCTCCTCACAGCCATTTATTCATCCATCCATCCATCCATCCATCCATCCACTTACCTACTCCTTTACCCATTCACTTACCAAATCATAATAATCAGGCCCAAACCATGATTGGCATTGTGCTAGAAGCTGGGACTATAGTGATGAATAATGCTGGTCCATGCCTTTAGGAAGGGATGGACAATTTAGTGCAGCATGGTCAATGCTGCCATAGTCATAGGTATCCGTCATAGGTATCAGAGAGAAGGGACACCTAGCTCAACCTGGTAAGCTCAGTCTAGGGAAGTCTTTGGAGCTGGGTCTGGAAAATAGTGGGAATGGTGGGTTAGGCAAAGGCATGGCATGAATAAAGGCAGAGCAACCTAAATGCTTGCTACTCAAAAGTGTGGTCCGTGGATCAACAGAATCTGCATCACCTGAAGCTTGCTAAAATACAGACTCTTGGGCCCCACCCAGCTCTACTGAATCAGATTCTGATATGAACAAGATCCTCAGGGAATTCCTATGCACATTAATGTCTGGGAAGCACTAGTTTCAATACCATGTCCTGGGAAAATTATCAGACTCTGCCAGGCATCCCCCTCCTAGTTCTGATCTCTCTTCTCTCAGCCATGGCTGTCTCCTACCACTGATTTGAAGATTCAGCTCTGGGCTCCCCTTGAACTCCTCACTTGCTTCGAACACCAACATCACCAGCCATTTTACGATTGCTGGGAAAAGAGAAGCTCTTTCCCTGGGAAGAGTTGCTATGTCTAGCTTTCTTCTAGCTATAACACTGTACTTTTTGACGCAGCTATTCTACTCTGAGGACATTAGCCCGGGGGAAGGGGGGGGTGGGGAACAAAAGAAAATAGTTATTTATACTCAAATGTTAGATGTTTACAACTGTGTCTTCTTCAGTCATAAACAATCACAGGAGAAACAACCCAAGGCCCAGCAACGGCGCAGGCACGGGGCGGGGAGCTGGTTGTTCCCTAAACACACTTGGGGATAGTGAGTCTGCCTCTGGAGAGGCATCACGATGCTGTAGAAAGTGTTCTGGCTGAGAAGTCAGGAAACCTGGGTCGACTTTCAGTTCTGCCCCTCTTAAATGAATCCCCTTGGGTAAGCCCGTGCAGTCTGAGGGCTTCAGGCTCTTCTTTGATTTCTAATCTTTGACATTCAATCTGTGTTCCTTGGTGCCACAAATCCTCCCAGGATAAGCCCTTCCACACAGAGAGGCAAAGCTCAGAACACAAAGACCCTGGGAGGGGCAGCACGGAGACAGAGATTCCAGCAAAGCCAACAATAACCGCAGGGAGAGAGAGGGAGAAAAAGAACACGTATTGAACTCATATTCTCTGCAGACTGTGATACTAATAAAAGTTCATGTTTACTCAGGCTTGCTGTTTGCCAGACCCTGTGTTAAGTGCCTTATATGAATTAACTCACTTAATCCTCATATCAACACTATACAGTAGGAATGATTAATCCCCACTTTCCAGATAAAGTTTAGAGATGCGACCCAAATCGCTCTGCTAGCAATGGTAGGACCAGGGGTTGAACCCTAGTGGTCTGACTCCAGAATTCACATACTTACCTTGACCCAGTGGTGATCCTGGACCAGCAGCATAAGCACCACCTGGCCACTTGTTAGGAAGAAAATCAGTACCATCCAGACCCACTGAATCAGAAACTCAGGGGCAGGGCTCAGCCATCTCAGTTTTAACAAGATCCCCACCCCCCACCCCCCACCCCTCCGCCAACCCAGGTGATTCAGATGCATGATAAATTTCTTGAATCATTGCTTTAGTCACATATTGCTTTTAGTATTTATAACCATCCTTAGAGGTAGGTATAATGAACACCATTATATTGCTGAAGCAGCTGAGTCTCAAAAGGATCACATGCTCACGTTCCAACAGCTAGAAAATAACAGAGCCAGAATCCGAACCCAAGTCCACCAAGGCCTGAACGCCGGCTCTTTCCAGTACCTTGTGGCCACATTCGGCACCTCTGCAAAAGTCACTGTTTCCAGAAGCAGAGGCGTGGGAGGAAAGGGAGAGCCAGGCTCTGGCCCTGGTAGGGGAGGAGGAGGCGTGGGGCCGGGGGAGGGTGGGAAAATCAGCCACGCCTCCTCTCTTGGGCCATCGTGCCCCTGAGGTGGTGGCGGCCACTTGGCTCCACCTGGTTAGCCAAACGTGTGTGTGCTGGGCCGCTAATTTTCCTGGGCCCCACAGCACAGCACCTATTTTTAGTTCAGCCCTGACGGGACACGTTTGCTGAGGGTTGCCAAATCCCCAGAACAATCACACCCCGGTAGCAGGCGGGCTCTGCCTGGCTTACAGACCAAAAGCAGGGCTGCCTGGGCATGCACCCAGCCTCCGCCCAGATGCTGGTCCCACCTGGACTAGCCGTAGGTGGGGAGAGAGACTCCAGGGGAACGCAGGTCACAGGATGCTGCTGCTGAGCGGGCTGTCAACTGTCAGAGGCCTACAGGGGCCCTGTGACTTATCCCTGGTCTCCCGGCCAGCTAGCGTTAAGGTAGAAATCAGGACCCAGGCTTCCTGGCTCCTTTTCTCTCTGCAAGGCAGGCAGATTTTGAGTACTTCAATATGTTTGTGTACTTGTGTTCTGTCTGTTTCTGCTAACAATAACAACAAATTAGCCCGAGGAATGCCGATGCCCATTGTGACAGATGGAACTTCCCAGGAGGCAGTTTGCAAATGGAGAGAGCAAACTATAGACCCCGGGAGGCGATTTTCCATAGGCAAGGGCAACACAGTGAAATGGGTAAAGGGAGCAAAACTTGTGGCTCCTAGGTCACAATCATAGGTGGTACTTTTATGCTAATTTTCCCCCAAAGTGTTCAAAGTTTCTTTTCTGTTATCTAATACCTCACCACAACTTACCCAAGAGGGGAGAAGAGCCAGAGATGCTTTATTATTATTAATTATGAAGATGCTGGTAATGATTAGAACTGCCGTGTTTGGTGTCGTGCTCCGGGCTTTGCATTCATTAGCTCATTTAACCCCCCCCCCCCCACTCCAAACCTCACGAGGTGGCTAACATCAGCCTCATTTACAAATGGAGAAGAAAGAAAGGCTCGGAAAATGCAAAGTCAGTTGCTCAAGATCAAGTAAGCTGGTGAGAGTCAGAGCCAGGCCTGACTTAGCCATATGGCACACCCCCTCTAGAAAGGAGGGGTCTGGCTGGGAAAGCAGAGGACAAACAGATGGACAGACAGACGTGAGAGCTGCCTTCACATAGCAAATGAGTTCTTTTTTAGAGTGAGGAATAAGCAAGACCTGTTTCCTAGCCCAACCGGAGCTGTTGGGTAGAAGTTACTGGGAGGCAGATATTATTCAGTGTAAGAATTGAGCATTGTGACTCATGTAGTAAGCTGCCTCCGATGTAGCCCCCAACTCTGGACGTGTGCGAGCAGAAGCTGCAGATGATTTTTCTGGGATGGAAGAGAAGACGGACTGGAGTGGAATGGATGGCCCCCACCATCCCTTCCAGCTCTGAGCTTTTACAGTATGTAAGCATGTACGCACCTACGGACTAAATACCATGCTGAGTACTTCTCCACACCCCTGAGAGCACCCAGGGCAGGCCTGCGGAGGCAGTGGTGAGGAAGTGTTTGCTGGAGCATGGCTTTACCCATGCAATTGGGTAAAGGTGCAGTTGACTCTCTCCTCTGCATGGACCCCAGAACCAGCCGACGGGGAGGAGCTCTGTCTCTGCCACAGTAGCAGGTCTCAACTCTAGCAAATAGTAACCCAGATTGGAGCCTTCATTTTCTGGTCTCTCCGACCCTGCAGTGTGGTAGTGGGATAAGGTCTGCTAATTTGAAGTACGCAGAACTGAAGACTGCAAATTCCAGGGAGGGTCCTCTTCTGCCATTCTCCTGCCAGGAAAACAGATCTACTGAGGAAAACTTGAGAGCCATCTTGACTCAAGACGTGGAAGCCATGGGCTGAGAACGGTGGTGAGGGACGAGAGCAAGAGCCTGGTTCCGACCCTCGGGAGGTGCCGCACTAGGGCTACACTGCCAACCTGCATGAAAGAGAAACGAGCTTCACTGTTATTTTGGAGTTGTTGTTACTCCTGATGGACTTCAATCCTAATGCTTACAGAGTTGAAAAAAAATCAACATTCAAAGGCACTCCAATGAGGAACTGAAATACAGTAAAACCTTGGATTTCAAGTAAGTTGTTCCGCAGGATGAGCAAACATATCCAATAAGTTTTATCTTGCTAAACGAGTGATGCTTGGATTACGAGCATTATGTAATGCCCAACGTCACATGATCACAACTGAGCCAGTGGTTCTTGAAATTCACTTTGATGTACGAGTGCTTTGGATTACAAACATGTTTCTGGAACGAATTATGCTTACAGACCAAGGCTTTACTAAATCTAGAAGGACTATTGAAAGGTAAGTAATTACAGAAGAGGAGAGAAGGAGGAGGAAAGAAGAATAAGGTGAAGAGGCAAGAGGAAAGAGGAGAACTGTAAAATAAGTGATGATGTTAATGACAATACTGTGTCCTGTTCACGGCCAGGCCCCAATCCCCCGGATACCCCAGGTAGAGAGAACTCTGTGTCCCCACAGCCACTGTCCTGGTTCACATGCTCACCACATCTCACCGGCAGTTTTGGGTCAGCTTTCTACTTGGCATCTGTCTCGAGTCTCTCCTTCTCTGTCCTCTGTCCATCCTGCACGTTTTTGTCCTAGACATCAATATCACTCCCTTGCTCAAAATCCTCCCTCCCTTTTTAATTACATAAGGTCTCCTTAGCTTGATAACACTACCATTCCTGCCTTTAAACCCACATCATACCTCACCCCCTCACACACCTTCCCTTTCAGAAAAGTAAATGAGTCACTGTTCCCCACGTGCACCTGCTTAATTCCTGCCCCTGTCTCTTTGCTCGTGCTAGTTTCTCCACCTGGGTTGCCCTTTGCCCTCATCTCTGAGTGCTGATACCTCATCTGTCCTCCACGTCCTCAACCAGATGCCCACTTCTCCGTGAATAATGTTCCACCCTCCTTGCTCCAGCTGGAAGCAACCTCCGAAGCTTCCAGAGCGTTTTCTACTGCAGGGTCCCCCTCCTTCTACCCCCACACCAGAGCCCATGTGAGGCAAGAGGACTCAACAACAGCAAGAGGAAAGGGAAGAAGACAGAGTGTCTCTCTCTGGAGCTAACAATTTTGACTAGTCACTGTTAAACTCTGTCCAGGGTTCCCCAGTGCCTTTTGGCCCCAGGCCCTCCATGTGACAGTCCAAGCAGCCTCATAATCTGGCCTTTTCTGTCTCTTTATTCCTGTGAAGATGTCCCAGGCCAGGTAACCTAAATGACATACCCCAACATTGCCCAGTGCTGAGACTTTGATCTCTGTAGCCTCCATGTGGAATCTTCTCTTCCTCCACGAGGAGCTTCCCTGTTTCTCAGGACTACATTCCAGTTCCTTCCTCCATGTGTTCTTCCTGATCCTGTCAGTCAGATATCATCTCTTCCTCTTTTGAACCGCCTCCTATCTCACAGAGCATTCCTCGTTCTCCAACCTCCCCTGCACCGACCTGAGTATTTTATACTTGCTAGACGGTAAGAGTGCAGAACTTTGCAATTACAGTGACTTGTCATTAGACAAGATAGTAAACTTGCTTAGCCTCAGTCTCTCTGCCTGTAAAATGGGGATCCTAACACGTACCTCACAGAGTAGTGAGGAGATTATTATGAAGATTAAAGAAGGTAAACTGGTGCTGGAAGCAAGGTTAGCATCACTTGTCTGTGGGGAGTCAGCAGAGCACAGAGCCTGGCACAAAGGAGGTGTTTGCTGGGGCTGGTGCACTGCTCAGCTTCGAGTTTGAGTCTCCTCAAGGAAGCCACACTCTCTGAGGTCAGCTGGGAGTCACTGTTTGAGACCATACAAGCTAAGTGATTTTGCTATGATCTTGTCAACACCTGAACAAGATGAGCTTGACTGTGTAATGGAAGGGAGACCAGAGATACAGAGAGAGAGAGAGAGACAACATCACTGTATGGCTATAGAACTGGGTAACCTCAGGCAAGAGGCTTCTCAAGTGCCCAGTCGGGGCCCTGTGACAGACCAACGTCCTGGGGCAACCTGGGCTTCCTTGTCACAGGAGCTCCTCATCAATTTATAAAGCTAGTCTGCAGAAAAAGCTTTGATGGGAGATCTCAAAAGATCTCAAGAGATGTGAGTACGCTGACCCCCACCACTCTGTGCTGGTCAGCTCAGAGAGCTCAGTTCTCTAAGTCCCATGCTGTGGGAGGGATTTGAATAAATGCAAGGTTTCAGAAGACGGGACAGATCTGTGGGGATAACAACTCACCCTGCTGGAAAAATTCACTGAGCTAGGTATCAAGGGTGAGGAAAGGAGGTTCAGAAGGCATGGGTTCTGGTATCTCATATTCACTGGGTCATCGTGGGGAGATAATCGAGTGAAGTGGACCAGATGCAAGAAACAGTAGGGAGTGGTGAGAATACACTCAGGCAGCTGAGTATAATGGACTATTGCGTTTAGGGATATGGGTCCAGACACTCCCGCTTTGTTAGAGGAAATTTAAACCTAGATTTTTCTTGTTAAGTCTCACAATTTTTAGTTTTGGCAACTTATACAAAATTTTCATAGCTCCGCACCCACCAGTGCTAGGCAGCCACATGCAACCTATCTCTGGAAAGTGAGAGGTCCCTCTGAGCTGATAGTTTGCAATCTCTGGTTGAGATGACCTCTAGGGTTGCTTCTAGATTGTATTCTGTGGTAATAAAATGGTCCATAAATTTGGGGTAGTTGGACTCAAATGGTGGGTGTTGACATCATGTGCCTGAGGAACACATGCTCTGTTATGTCTCTTTAGTGCTCATTACTGCTCCCATCCACCGAAGTGTAAATGGTGAGAGCACATGGAGGCTGGACTCAGACAGATCTAGGTTCAAATCCTGTCTCCACCATTTTGTAGGTCTGCAACATCAGGCAAGGGATTTAACTTCTGACCTCGGATTCTTCAGCTTGAAATAGCAGCTGGATTTATGGAGTTTACAAGGGTTTTTCTTGTTAACTACTGTAGTCCTGTAAACAACCCTATAAGGTATGCAAAATTACCATTACCTCCCTTTCACAGAGGAGAGGCCTGAGGCAGAAGAAAATTAAGGTTTCACAGCTAGTAAATAGGAAGCTGAGATGTAAACACAGACATTCTATCTTTAGGGTCTGTGCTTTCAGTCCTTTTATTGGACTGGCTGGAATCTGAGGAATGGGGATGGTAGGAGGAGTGACCCCCCAGGATTTTCATGAGAATAAAAATGAAGATGTATGTCAGATGATCAGCCCAGTGCCTGCATATGTTAACAATGCAATAAAAGGTGCTTATAATTATGATTATGGTTACTAACAATTCCGGTGTTCATCCTGTCTCCTCCTCCCATGCTCTTTGTCCCTGTCTGTCTCTCCCTCTCTTTCCTTTATTCTAATTATTATAGTTAGCATTCTTTCGACATCCAGCTCCAGACAAGCACCTTTTTATTTACCTCCAAACCATGGCCTATTCTTATTCACCTTCCCATTCCCTGAAAACCCTCCCGCGTCCCTCCCCAACTTACATTGTTTAATCCTAGGGATTATTTATCAGATAAATCTATCATTAGGTAATGTTTTAATAACAAGTTTCCCATCAGATAGTGGGTATTACGTATTAACCAGCCATGCTCTATGGTAAATATTACCCTAAAAAGGAAATTCGTGACTCAGGACTAACTGAACAGCCAACTGGGAAGCCAGGGAGTTCTCACTTATAAAAATTATTATTGTTTGATTGATTTTTAACCCACCCACTGCCTGAGGGTCGTTTGAGTCATGCTGTACATATGTAGCGTGCAAACTGGCAGGGGTTGATTGGCTGGGAATGAAGTCAGGGTTGCTTCATATGCTATATTTATAATACCTACTTACAAGGGAAAAATCGCCTCTGTTTGATGCAATTACCTATAACCAGGAATTTTCTGGCAACACACACGCATGCAAACACACACACTGATAGTTCTGCGTCTCACCTGCCCCAGCAGGCCAGGAGAAGTGCTCCCCAATTCCTTTTGTTCACCCCAGGAATGTGCTCAGTCTTGGCAATCACTCCCGCCTCATCTGAAACCCAGCACTTACTATGTGACTTCAGACAGGTAACAAAGTCTCTGAGCCTCAGTCTCCTCTTTCTTGGAGAAATGCGAAGGATGAAATCAAATAAAGTGCCTGGCCCATAGTAAAGCACTCAAAATAAGGCACTGCTGAAGGGGCATAAAAAACTTGAGACTTTGGGAAATTCAAATCCGGAACCGCAGTGGCTACGTTTTTGAGGTTGTGACTGGGGTGGTTACAAGGCTCCATGCGCATTTTAGAATCATCCGTATTCTGCTTTATATCGATGGGTCTGGACACGATGCCTCCTCTGCACAATAAGGAGGACTTGCACATCAGGGACCGGGGCAGATAGATGCAGGGTCATTTAGAGATGAATGTCCATATTACCCTCGCCACCGCGGAGCTCACAAGTCACCAGGATTCTCTAAGCCAGGGGCAGTCTCCAGGCCCTTGTCCAGGGTCACCTAGAGTCCTGGACCTCCACTCCAGACTTGCTGAGTTGCAGTGTTTGAAGGAGGAGCCTCGGGTCTGGAATTTTCACAAGTTTCTCTGATCAATATTATGTACACCTTGCACCAGTTAGCAGCATCTAAGATTTACTGTGCACTGGCTATTCCTTCCTTCATTCAACAAATATTTATGGAGGGTGTTTCTGTGCTGGTCACCACGCTAAGTGCATTATGTGTTTTGTTTCATTGGATTCTCTCAATAGATCTATACAGCAGGTGCTGTTAATTTTTTTTTTTTCTAGCCAGAGAGCTAAGGAAAGTACACACTGAATATGACTGGATATGCTACGTATCCTAACAGAGTTATATAAAATGTGCTCTGGGAATCCCAACAAGGGAGAAGCCACATCTAATTAAGAGATGTAGTTCAAGGAAGGCTCTAAAAAGGGCCAGATCAAATGTCATTCCAGGACAGTTTTGTATCCCTCCGGGGACGCTTAAGTCACTAACTCACAAAGGAGCCAATTGCTCACAGGATCCCTAGTTACAAAGGTGTGGGAATATAGAGGAGCTACTCCACAGAGAGATTTATATGTCAATACACACTTTGTGCATTTCTCAGAAACAATTGATAAGCTTAATAATATTATTAATATATTAATTATATTAATTAACAATATATTAATAATTAATAATATAATAATAATAATAATAAGCATATACCCATATGCACCAAGAAGGAAGTAGCAACTTTTTCTATTTGATTACGAAGGAATGTGAGATGTTTTAAAACGAATCGTCTATTGACTAATTTAAGTCCATGACATTCATTTTCTCCAAATAAAACGCAGTCAGCCTGGTATTTGTTGTTACAGAGCTATGAACATGATGCCCACCAAGCAGACTGTGGTATGCCCAGGGCCTATCATGGTGCCCGGCAAGTAGAAGACACTCAGCAAATACTTGTTGAATGAGTATAACACCGGAGTTACACTCAACGCATGAGTGCTTTGAAGTCGCACCTCCTGGCCCTCACTCTGCAGCTGTGAGAACTTTGCCTCACTACCCTCATTTGCAAGATGAGGGTGAACATAGAACCCTTTTCATAAAATAATGTTGAGGATTGAAGGCCATAATAGACACATAAGGTGGCATTCACACAGGAGCACTAAATAAATGTTAGTTGCCATTATTACCCATGGAGTTATAAGGAAACATCCTTCCGGTTAATAAAAACTAGCACCTCAAATATATTCAGTGAGATTGAAAATTCACAATAGGAAAGTACAAATATAGCATTTATACTTAAAACACGAGAAGGAAAGTTTACTAAATGCAGTGATCTCTGGACCATGAGAAACACCATCATTTTCATACGCAGAGGAGCAACGTGCCCCTGACGGACTTGTGGTCAAAGACGAGTTTAGTGCATCTGTCAGTCTCTCCATTTGATTCCGGAAGGAATCAAAGCAATTCGGCAGGGTCTAGGAGTGGGAGACAGAATCATGCTGTAATCAATTATTGAAATGACAAACAGAGGGGCTTTGAGAACTTTATTTACATCAAACCACATGTTTAGTGATGATTCTTGATCTCTGTCTGCTTGTGGATCAGAGGCCCCCCAAATGAAATTTAGCTCTTGGCATACTTCTACATTTTGTAGAGAACATCTGTGAACCTCAGGGAAAGTTCTATCATTTGCTATTTCAAGGTTTTCCCTTAACCACTTCTGTGGCTCTAGACAAAGCCCATGCCCAGACCATTTTTCCAGAACTTTGTCTAACAACTTCAATCAGATCTTGCCAAACTAAAGACACTACAAGGTAACTCGTGTTTCCAGAGCTTGCCATAAAACGTCCTGGGGGTACAGGCAAGCCCATAATAACCTGTGGGTAAGAGCAGTGATGATTGTTTGAGGTGACACTGTGCTTTCAGAAACCACAGACAGACTTCATGTTATGGACTTTCAAGATGTTTCCCAAGCTACTAGCCTTAAATATAATCTGGAACCTAAGGGAAGCCTTATGATACAACAACATTTTTGTGGTTCCACCCCCACTGCAGTATGGTTAGGCTTGTGGTCCAAAGGTGGGCTGCGGAGAGGGAGAATGAGAGAAAAACCAGTCCTATGTATAAAATTTGATATCAGCTATTGAAATCAAGGGCGAGATACCTCTGGCTGAAAGGGCATTTACTGAGTATAACAGGAGGATTTATTAATCACCAAATGATGAGAATTGTTTTGTTTTGAACTGCCTAAAGCAATCAAGGCAGGGAAATTTGGTGAGAGGGTGCGTTAGTTGAAATACAGATTCACGAGTTCTAGGCCAAGACATTCTTGTTCAGGGGTTCTGATGTGAACATAGTTGTTTTCATTTTTTTATCATCATCCCAGATGAAAACACTCATCCAGAAAAACCTTGTTTTTAGGAAATAAGTCCTCCTTTGCTTGAGAAATTACTGTAACTGACTTTTGGGGCTCTGCAAATATAGATGCCAGGGCTCATCTTGATGAGAGAGGTCAAAAAAAAAGGAGGAGATTTATATGTTTTCTACTTCACAACATAACAGGACTTGAGGGTTTTCCCATTGTCAGCCCTTGTCAGAGTCTTTAGCGCTTGATTTAGGGAGAGAGGAGAATGTGGCAGGCCACATGGAAGTAGGCTGCAGCCAAGAGTGAGGAGACAGTGAGTCACTGCCTTCAAGGAGTGGATGATGTATACCACCGACATGCTGTTTGACATTTAGCTTTGTTTGTTCTCTTGTGACGTGACTTCCCTACTTCATCACTAAACCTTAGTAAAATGCTCTATGCAAGATGGCTCTGTGCTGGTGGCACACTGGGGGATGAAGGAGAGAGAAGCATAGTGAGATTTTCCAGTGGAACATACTAGAGAGAACTGGAACAGCCATGAGGGGCCAAGATGGGAGAGTGAAAAGTGGGTGGAGAATTTCAGTGGAGGAGGAATTCATAGAACAACGAAGCAGAGGTTCATAGGGCAGTCTCCAGAAATCTGAGTGATCCTCCCTTTGCAAAACTTGGGAAGACTGCTGGAAGCCCAGGGTTTATGGAAGATTATTTACATACAATAAAATGCTTTCATTGTGTATGTACAGTTTAACCAGCTTTGAAAAATATATGCACCCATGTAATCATCGCCACCGCAATCAAGATATCCTCCACCATCACCTGAAAAGTTTTCTTCTGCCATCGTATCAGTCAGCCCCCAAACACCCCAGGTCACGAGAAATCGTCAGTCAACTTTTTGTCACTCTAGATTAGGCTTGTCTCTCGTAGCGATTTATTTTAAGGATTTTATTTTTAAGCAATCTTTACCCCCAGCGGGGAGCTTGAACTCACAACCCCGAGATCAAGAGTCACATGCTTCTCCAACGGAGTCAGCCCGCACCCCTCTTCTAGAGTTTTATATAAATGGTGTACATACACTTTTTTTTTTTTTTAAGTTTATTTATTTTGAGAGAGAGAGAAAGAGAGACAGGGGCGGGGGGCAGAAAGAGAAGGAGAGAGAGAGAATCCCAAGCAGGCTCCACTCTGTCAGCACAGAGTCTGACTTGGGGCCTGAACCATGAGATCATGACCTGAGGAGAAATCAAGAGTTGGCTGCTTAACCGACTGAGCCACCCAGGTGCCCCTATACACTTTTTAAATAATGGTATTTTAGGTTTCTTCATGTGGTTGCATTTTTTTAGTAGATAGATTTGTTGGTTGATTGATTTGATGAGTAGTATTAACTGTATGGATTCACCTGTTGGTGGTCATTTGGGTTTTTCCCAATTTGAGAATAGTATCAACAAAGCTGTTATGAATATTTGTGTAAACAGATGTAAATTACGTAAATACTGTGATGTAGGGTAGGTATATGGGTTTCTGTTTAACCTTATAACAAAGTGCCTATTTCCCAGAGTGGTTATACTGTTTTTGTTAGTTCCAGCAACATATAAGAATTTTAGTTTCTCCACATCCTTGTCAACACTTGATAATCCCAGTCTAAGTTTAGCCGTTTTAACGACTATGCCCTCTGTCTCACTGTGGTTTTTAATTTGCATTTCCCTAATGATTAATAACATTGAGTATCTTCTCACATGCTTGTTGGCCACTCCTATATCTTCTTTTGGAAAGTATTTATTCTAGGTTTTTGCTCACTTAAAAAAAAAAGTTTTTTTGTCTTCTTATGTGTTAAGAGTTCTTTGTATACTCTAGATGTTGGTCCTTTGTCATATTTATCCAAGACAAATATTTTTACCAATCTGTAGAGTGCCTTACTATTCTTTTGATGGTATATTTGAAAGGGGCATTTTAAATTTTGATTGTCTAATTTGCCTAATTGTTTTCTTTTTTGTTTGTTTGGTTTTTTGTTTTTGTTTTTGTTTTTTTGTCTAATTGTTTTCATACTGCTTTTGTCCTGCTGAAGAAATACTTGCCAACATAAGGTTGCAAAGATTTTACTGGAAATGTGTAGCTTTTAAATTTAGATTTATAATCTATCTTAAAGAAGTTTTGTTTTGTTTTGTTTTTGTATTGTGATTTATGTTAGTTAATGGTCTTGTTCCTGATGAAAGTGCTCAGTCATTCACTTTTTCATGTTAGCTGCAAATTTTTCATAGATGCTCTTTATCAGGTGGTTAAAGAAGTATCCCTCTATTCTTTGGTTGAAAGGTTTTGAGCTTTTTTTTTTTTAATGAATGGATATAAATTTTGTCAAATGCTTTTTCTGCTGAATTGTTCTCTTTATTCTGTTAATATGTTAAATTATGTTAATGACTCTTAAGTGTTAAACCAACCTTGTATTCCTGGAATAAATCCCACTTAGATGTGGTATATTACTCTTTTTTATATATTTCTGGATTTTATTTGCTACGCTTTAAAAGGATCTTTACATCTGTCCTCATGAAGGTTCTCTTCTTCCTATGAAGTCTTTCATTTTGATAGCTAGACAAGACTAGCTTTATAAAGTAAATTATGAAATATTTCCTCCTCTACTGTTTTCTGAAACTGTTCATGTAGGATTGGTACTATTTCTCCCTTAAATTTACCTTGGAAATCTTTATTTTTATTTATAGAAAAGCTTTTAAGATTTTTTCATCATCACTTATTTTTTAAAATTGATTATAATGTGCCCTGGTGGAGTTTTCTTTGTTATCTTGATTGAGGTTTGTTGAGCTTATATTTTTCATCAAGCCTGGGAATTGTTAGCCTTTCTGTTTTCAAATCTGTTTCTGTTTTTCCTTACCCCAACCTCTCTTGGAATTGTATGTCAGACCGTTTCAAATCATCCTACAGGTCACCAAGACACTGTTAATTATGCTTTTCAATCATTTTCTTCTATATGATTCATTTTGGATAGCTTCTATTACTATGACTTCAAGTTTACAAATATTTTCTTAAGCAATATCTATTATATCCTTCATCTTTCCAGAGGAATTTTCATTAGCATATATTATATATTTTTAAATCTTCAGAGGTTTCATTTAGCCTTTTTTTGTAGATTCCATTTTTCTCCTCACTACATTCATGAATAATTCAGTATAACTTAATAGCTGCTTGAAGTCCTTTTCTGCTATTTTATCATGTCTATTATTTCTGGCTCTGATTCTATTGACTGTTTTTTTTTTTCTCCAAGTGTAGAACACATTTGCTTACTTCTTGATATCTCCAGTAATTTCTTTGGATACTGCATATTGTGTTTTATGTTGAGGGTCCGGATTTTGTTGTTATCCTATAAAGAGTGTTGAGATTTGTTCTGGTAAGTGGATAAGTTACTTGCTGGTTAGCTTGATCTTTTTCCAGACTTCTTTTTAAGATTTTGTAGGGCAGGTATAGAGAAACTTTTATTCTAGGGATAGTTTAACCCCACTACTAACACATGACACTTCTGTAGCCCCTGAATGTCCCAGGAGATCTGCAAGGACCTTCCACTCTTAGTGGATGGAGTTTCCCAATTCTGTGATCTCTGTGACTTTCTCAGTCTGCAGTTCCCCAGTCATCCATTGCCTGGTTTCATGGAGTTTTTCCCTAGGCAAACATGATCTGATATTCACCAAAGATTCTGAAGTGTTTTCCTATACTGCTCTTCTTCTCTGAAAATCTGCTCCACAATTTTGAGTTACCTCAACCTCCCAGATCTCTGATCTGTATCTTCTCAACTTAATGAGATTGCTGCACTCTGCTTAGGATTCTCTTCCTGCACTAAAATCTAGAATGTGATTCCAGGCACAGGCCAAGTGTTTATCTCACTTAATGTCCCTTTTCTTAGTAATCACAATACCATACCATCTGTTGTTCAATGTCTGCAAACAGTTTCATATAATTTTTCCCAGTTTCCTTATTGTTTGTAATGGGAGAATATGTCTGAACCCTGACATTCCATCATGGCCTGAAATGGAAGTTCAGCTATTATGATTTATTTGTACATCAGAGAAAAAAGTAAACCTCAAGACTAGAAGCAGAAATATTCATATTACAAAAAAACAACATGTATGAGGAGTAAAATATAAAATGTGAAAGGCATCCCAGCCTGCATTAATTGAAGTGTAGTGTCTAAGGCAAGGAAAGTTACAATGCCTTTAACCCCACTCTGCATACTACTGGCCTTGTTCATTCTTTTGTTTCATAGGCATGTTTTGAGCACCGTCTTTATCATCTTCTATGGTAGGCACTGAAGTTACCATGTTAAATGAGATATAACCTTTTTCTTTAAGAAACTCTTAGACCAGGGAGAAATAGACAACTAACCTGGAAATAACAATAGATCATGATAAATGATACAGTAAAGATAAGCCCAGCGCTTCTGAGAACACAAAGGAGAGACCCTTCTTCCAACCTGAGTGAAGGTGAGGGTGTCAAGATAGAATGTCTGCAGGAGATGATAGCTTATGAGTGGAGTCCTGATGGATGAGTAAGAATGCATCCGAGGAAAGAAGTGGGAGGGGTTGGGGGAAAGCATACACATGCAAAAGCCCATTTAATTTCTTTGGGAAATTACGCGTATTTCAGAGTAGTTGAAGTGCCAAGTGGAAAGAAGAGGAGTGGGGTGAGATGAGGCTAAAAAGAGATGTAGGAGCTGAGTAATACAAGGTCTTGTTAAACACTTTAATTTAATTCTAGAACTGAAGAACTACTGAATTGTTTATTCAGGTGACTAACAGGATCTGTTTGTGTTTTAGAAAGATGCCATTGGCTGCAGTTTGGAAAATGGGACTGTCTGGGGGAAATAATGATCTGTCAGGAAGATGTAGCATTAATGCAAGCCAAAGATAATTTGAGCCTGAGCTGTTATTGGAAATGGGAACTGAGAGAAGTAGACAAATAAGAAATAGTCAGAAGGCATAACCAACTGAGCCTAAAGACTGATTGGATATGGGGATAGAAAAGAGGGAGGAGCCATAAATAGCATCTGGAGTTTGACTTGGGTGACTTGAGTTGTCTCTTAAGTGGTAGCAGATTTCTTGATTTCTGTCTGGGTTGACTATTGTCTTGCCATGTATGTGATTCCAGCCTCCTGGTTGCCTGGGCCTATGCATTTCCTCCAGGTGTTTGAGATTATTTTTGTCTGCTAAGTTTGCCTTCTATCTCTTTTCTCTTCCAATGGTCAGAATCTGCATGAGCCAATAGTCCTGGCTGCTCTACTGATTCTACCTGGATTACCAGATCTGGTATCTTCTTGAATATGTCTCACTCCTATGTCTTCCCTGGACCTTGTACCTCCAGCTTGATAGTTCTGCCATATTTCTTTCTGTGATTCAGGGGAAATTGTGACACAGAGCTGACAAAATAATTCTTGAAGATTAGCACTGGAAAAAACTTAGGACATCATGTGGCACAACACCCCAATATTGCAGTTGAAACACTGAAAACAGAGTTTCATCATTTCATCTATACATTCACTAAACATGTATTCATTTTACTACCCTTCTGAGGTAGCTATTAATAATTATAACTCACCCACAAAGACATGTGTATCTGTAGATTTTTATAGCCTTATTTTAACTTTGTATAAGGTAAAAAAGATGGTGATTACCTTGCCTTATGGGTATTAGGAGTAAGAGATAAAAGATTCAATCCATAAAAATTGGATATAAGAACTGGTAAATTAAAGACTGATGGGGCCATGGCAAAGACTACTTTGTCCCATTATATGGTTTCTCCTCTCCTTTTTTGGTACCATTACCAAATTCAAAAAAATTCAATTTTTAGGTACCTGGCCCATAATAAAAACCTTGTAATTGTGTCAGTATGTCAAAGTCCCAACAGAAAAGAGATGACACACTCAAAATGGGATAAGCCAAGGAGGATTTATTTATGAAGGGGCTATTTACTAAGACAAGGTGTAGAGGAATTGTAACTATAGTGCAGTAATCCAGAGCTCATAGCAGCTAGACTATTACCTCCCTTAGGACCTAATGGAATGAAGGAAGGGAATAGCTACTAAGGCATAGAAAAAAAGTCAAGTTGATTCAATCACTTTGCAAGGGCCAGTCATCCTCAGTTGAGGGGTAGAGCCACCCCAATGCAACCCTGAAGAGAAGGTTTCAGAGAAATAAATACCCTCATCTCATTCTTCTCTTTTTCTGATCTCCTTCAGAGATCAGGGCCTCTGTTGTCTGAGCTAGAACCATAAAAGCCAGATGTTATACCCTCCCACTGATGTGGTCTACACAAGCCAGCCTCCCCAGGCAGAAAGCAGATGGAAAGGAGTTGGCCATGTGTATGGACAGGCAAATGGAAGATAGCTGGCATACTGAAGTTATGTAACTAAATTTTGGCCAGTAGAATAAGAGCAGAAGTAGTGTGTTCAGCTTTTAGGACACACCTTGCAAGGGAGGGGCATGTCTTCCTCCTTCCTATAGGCTGGATTGGTGACAAGATGACTGGAATTTGAGCAGCCATCTTGGTCCTTGAGAGAGAAGTTACATCCTGAGATTGATGATAGAGAGGATCTGGATTCCTGTGGATCAAACAGTTAGTTTCGGTTGCCTATATTCACTTGAGAGAGAGAGAGAAACTTGTGTCTTTTAAAGCCGCTCTTATGGGTTTTCTGTCATTTGTAGCTAATGCAAATCTTAACCAATTCAGAGACCAAACAGGAAATTCTTTTGGAATTCAGACTGTATTGGTTCTTTTGTTGTTGTTGTTAACTTGTAAGCATTTGAAATGGACTTTGTTTTTTTAACTTGTAAGCATTTGAAATGGACTTTTTTTTTTTTTTTAACTTGTAAGCATTTGAAATGGTCTAGCTGAAGCAAAGGGGAAATTTATTGGAAGGATGCTGGGGGTGTCTCAGAGAATCAAAGGAAATGCTGAACTACCAAGATAGGAGAACCCAAGGCAGTTCTGGTATCTCAGAATTCTTTATGGCCTTTCATCCTGGAGGACTGCCACACATGTGACTCACCCCCCAACAGCTCCCAATCTCTTCAGAAATCCATTCCAAATTTCATATTTCTTTTGGAGAGAATCTGGTTGGACTGGCTCTGATCAGGTTCTCAGGTCTTTGTTGAAGGTGGTCAGGAAGGGCCACAATACAGGCAGGGCCACTGATTGTCTCTAAGCTTCTAGGAGCTATGCGTGCATTGTACACAACAGTTACCCCAAGAGGTGTGGTCTAAAATGACAAAGGGACCATTACCAAAATCTACACCAATCCCTAAAGCATTCACGTAAGTATAGTGTGTCTGCCTCATAAAATCATGAGTTCTTTGAGGGTGGGTTTCATACTTATTCTGGAAACAACATGAACAATAATGCCTGGTCCACAGTAGATACTGAATAAAGGTTCATTTCCTTTTATTCCCCACTTCATTACCAGATGTCCTGAACCTCATTACAGAGGCAGGGACAGGCAACAACTCAAAGCCACAATTTTGTGTAAATTCTAAGTTTTCGGTAACTAAATTCACCGAAATCCTCAATATCTACCATGTGCCAGGAACTATGTTGAACACAAGTGACAGAAAAACATGATTAAATGCTTTTAAGAGTTCACAGTCTGGCAGGGAAGAGAAGCACGTGGACAAATCATAATAATAATGAGCAGCAAGTTGTGTACCATAACAGAAGTAAGCATCAAATACCTTAAGAGAGAACAGAGAACCCCTGAGGGAGTTGGCAGAGGTGATGTTTGAGGTGGCTGTATGAGGATGAGTAGAGATCCTACAGACATAAAATGGAGAGAAAAAATTCTAAGCAAAAGGAAAAGCATGTGCAAAACTTCTAAAGCATGAAAATGCTCAGCTGTGCTCAGAAGAAAGCCAAGATCTTCATGTGACTGGACTTCTAGGCACTGACTGGAGACTTATTTATTCCTTCAGCAGTAATTTATTGAGTGCTGCTCTGTGCAGGGTTACCAGGAAGTCAAAGATAAACGAGATGCAATCCTCACCTTCAGTGGGAGAGGCAAACACAGTGACTATAATCAGATAAGTGCTATAGCAGAGAGGAAGCAAAACCCTGTGGTGTTATTGTAGCAAGGGAAGGGGCATTATTGAGGGACTCAGGAAGAGATACCCAGAGCTGTATGAGGGAGTTAGGACCTTGAATGCCATGCTAAAGCTGCTTGGGGTTTTTTATCTTGTAGGTCAGGAGACCCTCTACACTTTTCCATGCATATTTGTTAAAGTAAAAAGGTTACAGTATGTTGAGATTGCTTCTAAAACTTTCTGACTCAAGAAAAATAAATCCCATTTACTTTATACTTGTGTGTCAGGGAACTGTGCTATGGATTTTATATATGTTATCTCATTTGAACTATTTGTCTGCAGGTGGAAAGGGCTATGTACCCAACTTTGGAGGCAAGCAAAGCAGAGAATAAAGGAATGCTGTGTAGTGTGACTCAGGGGTGGTTGGGCAGGTTAATGCTATTTTATGTAGGGGGCGGGGGCTTGAATTCTCCCTCCACTTCAGAGAAAGGTCCCTGCTTTAATCAAAATGCCTATGATTCCTTAGGTGTGTATGATAAGCCAAAGTCTAGATTATTCCATCAGGAACATGGACGGCTGCAAACTGCTTAAGTTAACAAGGATTTATTTGTCTCAAGCGATGACAGACCCATGAAAAAGCAGTCCAACAATACCATTGGAGGTGCAATTCTTCCATCATTCCAAGATGGCTGCTGAATCTTCACTTCTTCCATTCCTTGGAGTGAAGTTCCATTCCAGGAAGGAAGAAGCAGAGAAGAAAGGCTTTTGCTAAAAAAAGGTTTAACGTTCTAATTTGGGACCAGATTCTCTTTCTAGAGACTTCTGCTTACATTTTATTGGCCAGAACTCTGTCACATGGCCACTCCCAGGTACAAGGGAAGCTGGGAAATGGAATGTTTTAACAGGATATATTTGCTTCCCCCTTATACCCCAAATTAGGGTTGAGTCACTAAGGAAGGGACGAATAGGGAGCAAGTAGGCAGTATATATAATCTCATTCCATTTTTCCAACAGCTCTATAAGGTAAATAATGTCATCCGCATTCTACATATGAGAAAATGGAGTCAGAGAGCAAAGTAAATTAGCCAAAGTCACCCAAATAGTGAGTTATGATATAAAGATTTTAAAACAAGTCTGTATCATTCCAAAAGCAAAATACTTTTTTGTTCTTCTGATAGCATCCAGTCTCCCTTAGCCATGTGACCTTGAGCAAGTCACTAAATCTCCCTGAGCCTCTGTTCTAATATCTATGTAATGAAGATAATTACCCTTGGCTCAAAGGTTTTAGAAGCATCAAGTTAGATGGTGAATTCAAAAGGTTAGAAAGGATGATATCCAGGACACCTGGGTGGCTCAGTCGGTTAAGTATCAACTCTTAATTTCGGTTCAGGTCATGATCTCATGGTTTGTGAGTTCGAGCCCTGCATCAGGCTCTGCACTGACAGCAAGGAGCTTGCTTGGGATTCTGTCTCTCTCCCTCTCTCTCTGCCCCTACCCTGCTCTCTCACTTGCTCAAAATTAAAAAAATAAACATTAAAAAATTTAAGAAAAAAGAACAAATGATACCTGGGACCCTGATTATTATCTGTACATCTTTTGCCAAAGTGTCTCTTCTGCAGTTGACAAGCAGGATCTTTGAGGAGCACAGCTCCAGCATTGGTATTTGAGCTTAGCACCAGTAAAATCTCTTGACTGGCATTTCCTATTTGGGCCCCATCACAGTTTCCCAGGAATTTCCACTGGTTGGATTTCCTTTGTCCACTCCAAGAGCTGCCTATGCAGATGAGTTATGAGGCACATTCCATAGCAGGTCAGATGAAAACAATGTGCAAATCATCCATCCGGGCTTTCTCGCCTTCTTCCCCTGTGGCTGCTCCCCAGCTAGAGCTAAATGTGAGCTACTCCTCAGATTGGTCTTCTTCTGGTTCCCCATTCCAAGATGGAATAACCATCTGAGTACCAAGAATCATTCCATCTGCAGACCTGCAATATCCCACCTGTTCCATGCCTCTAGGTTTGGGCCCTTGTGTTCCTGTGCCCAGAAAGCTTTGCCTTCACTGTTTCCCCTAGAGAGCTCCTTCTCCCAAGTCAAAGCTCAAACTGAATCTCAGACTCTCCTCTCCTGTGACATCTTCCCACTTGTTTCCAGGAAGGTGTCTTATCTTATTTCACTTTTTGTCTCTACTAGCATGGGGCTTTGTCCATACTTTTATTATAGTGTAACACATGGTATACCCAGACTGAACTTAAAACTCATCATGAGTCTGGGGGCGCCTGGGTGACTCAGTTGGTTAAGCGTCCAACTTTGACTCAGGTCATGATCTCATGGTTTGTGGGTCCGAGCCCCACCTTGGGCTCTGCGCTGACAGCTCAGAGCCTGAAGCCTGCTTTGGATTCTGTGTCTCCCTCTCTCTGCCCCTTTCCCTGCTTGTGTTCATTCTCTCTCTCTCTCTCTCTCTCTCTCTCTCTCTCTCTCCCTCAAAAATAAACATTAAAAAAAAAAAAACTCATCATGAGTCTGGCTTTGCCTTCACTGGATACCAGAACTTTTAAAAAGAACAGATAGAGTAATATTGATATAAAAAAAAAAATACATGTTCATTATACTGAAGGAGGAAAGGAAGGGAGGAAGGGAGTAAGTCACATATGTAAATGGGGAATAAAGTCCCATGTGACCCTTCCCTTCCCTTCCCATTACTATCCCATATAATCACTTACTTATGTATCTGGTATGGCACAGGCACAGACCAATCAGAACAAAGAGCTGCAGCAAACTACTAAAGGCCTTTTATAGAGACAAGGGTTCATTTTTTGGTTGTCACAATCTGGTCATCTTCCCATGTCATACCTATGGGCCCATTGAATTTGTTGTCATCACTCCCTAACCATTGTATGAATGTACCATAACTTTTAAACCATTTCCCTACTTTAGAAGTTTCTAGTTTTTTACTATTACAAATGGTACTAGAATGAGCACACTTGAAAATACATTTGCAAACACATGTGCATGTATTTCTTTGATAGAGTCCTCAAAATGGAATTTTGGGGGAGCCTCCAAAGTTCTACTCCCACTAACGGGGTATAATCCTACCTGTTTCCTCAGAGCCTCATGAACCTGGATATTGTCGATCCTCGTAACTCTTGCAAACCTTGAATAATATGCAGCTGAGCACTTTTCTATATGTTTATAGGACTTTTTTTTTTCTTTTGTGCCATGGCTGTCAGAATCTTGACTGCAGTGAGTTCCCCTCAGTCCTGAGATCCATCTCTAAAAATTCCCCAGGAAGTTTTGACACAAGAATTTATTGAGAATGACTGCTTTCCTTTAGAGTTTACTTGGCATCACTGTGTTTGACCCCCATGCATACCATGCACTGAAGGACTGAGGACAACTTCCAGCAACTTTAAACATCTATTAAGGGTCTTTCTTTCATTTGTGTGACTAATGGACGAGTTTTTTGTGGGCTTTTTTTTTTTTTTGGTTGTCTCATCTGTACTGCTCTTGTCTTTGCTTTGCCCCAGTCTGTCTGAGTCCCTTCTGTGTGAGATGATGTCTAGCTCTGCAACATTCTGACCTAGGAAGTCACCTTCTCAATTCAGATCCCTTGGTATTAAATAGTCGTAGTCTATTATCTTTGCATGATGAGTCAATTTCATTTCATTTCAAATTCAAGAACACCTACTCTGTGCTAAACTTTGGGAATACAAAATTGGCTAACAATCAGTCACTATCTCAGGGGAACGTGAAGTCCAGTAGAGATGAAAGTCATATAAAGGGGATTGTCATTGTCACATGGTCAAGTCAAGAAAGAGTGAAACTCAAGGTGCTCTGGGAGACAGGACATTTCTCCTGCTTACCAGTGATGAGACCTTGGATAGGTAATGTAAACTCTGTTTCCTCAGTTTCTGTAAATTGTCGAACATTATTATAAGGACTAAATGAGTAAATTTGAGTAACTCAGAGATTGTCTTGTAGCAAGTGATCAATAAGTGTTAGTTTTCAGTGTTATCATTATCACTATGTTTCTTAATTATTATTAATATTATTATAATGACAGAGCAAAAGGGACCTACCCCAATCTGTGGGCTACTGGAGGTAATGGCAGGATTGAGTCTTGAAGAGCAGAGAAAGTGTGTATAGCTTTGATCTGGAGATGCAACACCCCATTCTCATCATGTGTTTAGTGGTAACATTTAACCTTTATCACCTCATTTACAAATGAAGGTGTTCAAGCACAGAGATGTTACATAACCTGCCCAAGATCACACAGCTAGTAACAGACAGTATTTTTATTTCCTCTATTTCATAGATAAGAAAAGTGAAGCTCAGAGTGGTGTTAGGGTCAAGATTAAATCCACGTCTCTCAAACTCCTAAGCCCATCTTCTTCCCACTATGCTGTATTGCATGTATGTATCCAAGGGGATATACACGAGTCTTGTTTCTTTGGGACTTTTGAATAAGACATTGAACATCTTATCCTTTGGTTTTCTTACTCCTCCATTGGGCATCTCTATACCTCTCCTCTCTGCACACTGCCCCTCTTCCAGCCTCCAGAAGAAACTGTGACAATGAGAAGGCTCCCTCTGCCATATGCCTTAATTCCTCTGAAGAAAGGCAGCAAGGAAATGTGAAGTATGGTGATGGTGGCCTTTTCAAGGGTGGGTGATGAATGGAAACTTCCTGACATTTCAAGTGACAACATCTGAAAGGAAGTGGAATTTTCCTGAAGCCCAGGCAGGAGTTCTCTGTCACAAGCTATTGATTTGGGGTGCACGTCTTGCATTTAATCCAGTGATTAATTTGGAGGGAGGCAGCATGCATGCTGGGCTTTCATTTAGTGAGTTTAAAAGCATACGGCTTCTGATTTATTTTGTCTTCATTTATGCAGGGCTGTTTTATTACTAAGGGTTGAATGACAGACTTCCCGGCAGCCTGTAAAGACAGGTAAAATTTAAGTAAGGAACATAAAATCTTTCAAGGCACTCTATTTATCTTTTGTAATTTATTAATCACACCTACTGAAATCTGGTTGACCGTCCGGGAACAGTTCAGCAAAGGAAAACTATTCAGCATGCTCAACTTGCCAATCCCCTCACTTGTCTTTTTCTTTTCTAAGTGAGAAAACTAAGGACCCCAAGTAGGAAGTGACTTGCCCAAGTCATGCTATGGGTTAGAATAAAATTAATTCCTGGCTCTGCCCTGCACATTCAGGACCACCAAAACATGAAGAATGTGTGTAGAGCTTCAAACATATTCCTGAAACGTTCCAAGTATTTTCGAAACGTTCCAAGTATTTTCATAACAAATTGATGAATTATCCTAAGTATTCTCTTACTTGCATCTCTTCAATATCACCCCCTCCCACCCTCCGTTGCCTTGAAGATAAACTTCGGGGTGAGGCTTACAAAGGGCTTTAAGAGCTAGCCTCTGCTTATCCACCAAGCTCCATCTCTTGTCCCCTGGTACCCCCTTTGAACTCATTGATATGGAACATCTTTATCTTTTCCCAGATGGATATGCTTCTTTTTCCTGTTGAGTCTAAACATATGCTATTCATCTGCCTGGAACATATCTCCCTGGGTGGGTGGGTGAGTGGATGGATGGATGGATAGATGGATGGATGGACAACCTAGAACCTAGGTTGATAGCTCATTAGAGGCCATTGCCTCTGGGGTTAGTGCTCATTCCATCATTTTAGTCTATTTTTTTTTTAATTTTTTTTCAACGTTTATTTATTTTTGGGACAGAGAGAGACAGAACTTGAACGGGGGAGGGGCAGAGAGAGAGGGAGACACAGAATCGGAAACAGGCTCCAGGCTCCGAGCCATCAGCCCAGAGCCTGACACGGGGCTTGAACTCACGGACCGCGAGATCGTGACCTGGCTGAAGTCGGATGCTTAACCGACTGCACCACCCAGGCGCCCCTAGTCTACTTTTGACCCACAGTGGTTTTAAGTTCTCTGGCATGACTTTACCATTTGGCTCAGATTCTCCAATTATATTGGGCCTGAAATATCTTCACTTATTTCAGGAAGTCATAATACTTCTCTTGGCACAGGTCTTCCTCCTTAAAAACCCCAGAAATTCTCCTCGTTTCATTTGTTAATAGGCATCAAACCTCCCTCATCTATAATCACATGAAGTTCCAAGAAATCAAATAAAAATTTAACTGTGAGGTCCAGAATTAAAAAAAACTAATATTATGTAAATGAGGCTTATTAACTTACAGGTGTGGTATAAGTTCATAAAGCAGGCATTTTGAGAAGGGCTTGGGGCCATGCAGGACATGATATAATTGTGATAGGCCGCTCAGGAGCCTGGAAAAGCTGCTTTAGACTGTATTGTGGCATCATGGAAAAGGCGGAAACCTAAAATTCACAGTAACTATATAAAGGACTGTTCTCAGTATAATTTATAATTCCTATCCCAGCAATTTGCTCTGTTGACCCTTGAGGAGCACAAAGATCTTCCCTGCACTTGGCTGGACCAGACACTAAATGTTGCGGTCCTATCAGAGCCACGGGGACAAAACTTGGACAAAACCTAGGCCCCCAGGGGATAACAGCTGGCTGTTTTCTAGGAGCTCCGTGGAGGAAAGAGCCACATGTCGAGCTCAGCCACAGGCTTGGTCTTTAAGGTCTTACATCCTTGTGAACCATGCTTCCCAGGGGAGTTAGGCTTAGAGCAGAGACTTCAAAGGAGAGAAGATGGAGAAGGCATTTCAGGTGGAGAGACAGTGGGCCAAAGGTCCAGAGGTGGTGGAACTTGTGGTTTGCTTGTAGAGGTTTACAGTCTATGGGAGTGGGAAGGCATTCAGCCATGGGGGGGGGGGGTCATATTTCGGTGATCACTTAGCAGCTGGGTGGTTTCTTTGAGCCTCAATTTCCTCACTCATGGACTGGATTTATGTTACCTCACAGGGAAGATAGTCGGGTTCCAGTGAAAAATAGACTTCGTAACCGGCAGAAATGGTTACTAGAAAAGGTATGTAAGCAGATGTAGCTGGGTCCTTGATATCGGCAGGCTTGTTGGCAGGAGGACCTGTGAAGATCCCTCCCATGACCCAGATTCTGGGATCCCATGAGTCGGGGACTCCGGCCCTGGGTTCTGATGTCGCTACTCACATGCCAGCCTCATGCAAACACTCCGTCACATTTGCTGATGGCCTGCTGTGTGCCAGGCACTGTGCTCAGAGCGGTCAGACCGGACGGGCAGTTTTAGACTGAATGACATCTGAATCACTGCAGTTCCAACATCCACCGAATCCTTTCCTTGGAACCGAGAGGGTGCCACCCATACCCTTAAAAGTACACCACTACTTGGGGCGCCTGGGTGGCTCAGTCGGTTAAGCGGCCGACTTCGGCTCAGGTCATGATCTCGCGGTCCGTGAGTTCAAGCCCCGCATCGGGTTCTGTGCTGACAGCTCAGAGCCTGGAGCCTGTTTCAGATTCTGTGTCTCCCTCTCTCTGACCCTCCCCCGTTCATGCTCTGTCTCTCTCTGTCTCAAAAATAAATAAACGTTAAAAAAAAAATTAAAAAAAAAATACACCACCACAAAGACAGGACAGTGAAAACCATGTATGCCAATTTGGGACGTCACCAAATTGGTGGGTCACGAGGCCTAGGGAAGAGCACAGACCTCACTGCTGGGGCAAACACACAGGCGGCTTTATTGTACGTTTTGGTCTGTGGCGAATCAAGGCTCCTAAATTCTACGTGAGAATATCGAATCTCTCTAAGTTTCAAAAAGAATTAACGTACCTTTCACCCTCCATGCCTTTGAACCTGCAATCATTTTCTCTTCCTGGAATGCCCTATAGCCTCTGCTACGTGCCCAACGCTACGCAGCAAAGCACCCCAAAATGGAGTGCTTGAAACCGTGGAATCCTTTCTTTTCCTCATGAATCTGCAGTGGAGGCTGGCTGAGGGGGAGCAGCTCATCTCTGTTCCACTCGGCATCAGCCCCGGAGGCTCAAAGGCTGGGGCATCTAGACATCCACATGATGTCTACAGCATGGCAGCTTCAGGGAAGCCCGACTTCTTACAGATCACCTCAGGGCTCCTGAGGTATGTGTCCCGAGAGAGGGGGGGCCGAGCAGAAGCCACACTACCTTAGGGTGTCCTAGGCTCAGAAGTCCCAGGTGTCACTTCTGCCATACCCTCTGGGTGGAAGCAATCACAGGTCCCCGCCGAGATTCAAGAGCTGGGCACACAGAGCCCCACTTCTTGGAGCGAGCCATGTCATTGTAAGAAGAGAGGGATGGGGCGGGGAGGTCTACGGGGGGGGGGGGGAGGTATACCTTGACGAGGCTGTCTTTGGAATTTACTCTCTGCACCCACTCTTTCCATCTGAAAAACTCTTTGCGTGCTCAAGACACAATTCAAATATCACCTCCTTTATAAAGGAGCTAGTTACCTCCTCCTTGGGACCTAACAGCATTTTGTACCTCTGCCTTCAGAGCACTTAGCCCCTGAAATGGCATTATTTCTCTGTCTCTTTCCGGGCACTGCAGACCGTGAGCTCTTCGAGGTCTGGGGCTACAACATGTATTTCTAAAATATTTTTAACGTTTATTTTTGTGAGAGAGAGGCAGAGCGTGAGCAGGGGAGGGGCAGAGAGAGAGAGAGGGAGACACAGAATCCAAAGCAGGCTCCAGACTCTGAGCTGTCAGCACAGAGCCCGACGTGGGGCTCGAACTCATGGACCGTGAGATCGTGACCTGAGCCAAAGTCAGACGCTTAACCGACTGAGCCACCCAGACGCCCTTACAATGTGTATTTCTATATCCCTAGCTCTCCACTCCAGGGAGCCTCTTAGGAAACCAATGTTACTACAAACTGGACTAGGGTTTCTCACACGCCCTGGACTGCCTACATCAGAATGCCTGCATGCTTGTTAAAGATGCAGTCTCCTCGGTGTGCATCAAGCCTCCCGTATTGACTCCTGGGGCTGGGGCTTGAGAAGCCGCTTTTTGATAAACTCCCCAGAGGATCCCAATGGCTCGTAACCTTTGCGAGCTACCCTATCCCCAGGGCCTAGTACAGTACCTGGCACGTAGTTGCTACTAATAAATACCTGTTGAATGAATAAATGAATGAGTGAAGGAACAAATATTTTTAGAACTGGGCTGGGCGCATAAGAGTCAGTTTGCTCTGTTGGCTAATGGGACATCCAGTTCTGGCTCCAGAGTCTGATAGACAGACAGGTTAGGCTCCAGGTTAGGCCCAGGTGGGACTCAATGCCCCACTTCCCTTACATGGGCCGGCCCTGGGAGAAGGTGGCTGGGACAGAAGGGAGACGAATCTTGGCCGTCGTTAAGTCGGTGCATTATCTCACCCTCTACCAGAAGGCTCCTTTACCGTCCCCACCTCCTCCTCGTCTCCCCACCCCCAAGCATCCTGTCACATCCCAGATCAGAACCATTCTGGAAGCAGTATTTGCTAGTTTGACATTTCAAAATAGCATCAAGGAGGCTAAAGATAGCTAGGTTACAAGGGAGGTTAAACAGCTTGCCAACTGACGCTGAGCGATTTCAGTCTTCTCCATGTTGGTCCAAAGAGTCCTGTGATGTTTTCTCTCTATTCGGAGGGTTAGAAGTATTGGAGGCAGGGGAGAGGGTGTTGAGCCAAGAGCAAAGGGCAGAGCTTCAGTCTGAATTCAGTAAGTGGTGGAAGAGTGTGTGTTTCAGGGTCTCCATTACCAGCCCTGTTTTCTCTGGTTCTCTGAGACAGAAAACTTGCCTTCATATAACCCTGCCTTCTGGGCTCCTTCTGTGGCCCCCACACCCACCGATGCATCTGGTTCGCTGTGGCCACACACAGCCAGAAGCACGCGAGTTGGGGAAACAGTGTGTCAATGCGAGAGAGTGAAATTCTTTAAATGTCCCCAGCCTTTTAGCTCCTTTTTGCTTCTTCCCACCTCACCCTCACTTAAACTCCATTTTCCAAAGTCGAGACTGTGTGACTGTAGATATGGGGAGCAGGGTCAGCGCCTGGTGACTGTGGGGAGATGCCGTGTGCCCCGGGGATCCAGCATCTACTGAGAGACTAGCGCGTACAATGACCCCTCTCCCTGGATGGACGGTCTGCCAAGCGCTCTGCTAAGCTGCTTACACACGTGACCTCGTTTGTTCTCTCGACAGTCCTCCTCGGCATTAGATAATATTATTTCCGCCTCGTAGATGAGGAGCTGAGGGTCAGGGAGCCTAAGCAATTTGCATTAGGTGCCACAGCTTAGCAGGCCGCCGAGCTGGGATTCTAACTCAGGTGTGTGGGACACCACAGCCTGCTTTCCTCCCGACCATATTATATCAATATCATCTCCCTTTACGGAGGTAGACAAGGAACATCCTCCCTGGCATGCCCTGACTTGAACCCATCCCAGGCATCAAGCCGGCCTCAGCGAGGGGACAGGGTGCCCCTTGAGATGGGCCAGCAACGACGTGGCGTCGAAGCGGGGGGGGGGGGGGGCACTCTCACTCCGTGACTCAGCAGCCCGGCCCGCCTGTCTGACCTTTTCCCATGTCACAGATAGCTAATGAAAGGGTTATCCCTGCTTGCATCCTGCAGCCCCAGGGGTAAGTGGCAACCTGAGTCACAAGGGACAGATTGAATGTCAGAGTTGAAGTGAGTCCCTCTGCCTCACCCTCCCTGAATGCGATCGCAGCTGCCCATTCAGTGGTGACAGTGCTGTCACAGCCAGAACATGCTGGCAGAGAGGCAGGCAGGGATCCTGACGGGGCGGGATGCTGGTCATCTGGCTAAAAAAGGGGGGTGGGGAAGGCGGCCCAATTATGTCTGGCTTTGGGGCCAAGCTCTGTAATAGGATTCAGGTGCTTCCAAAGGCCCCCTGCCTGTTCCGAGCAAATTCAGTTAAGAGCAGGGGGAGGTTGTCCTAATGGCTTCCACATTTGGGGCCTTACGCAACAGGGCCTTTCAAGTTCTGAAGGAGGCAAGGAGTCTGACCTGGCCTCAGACTAGAGCCCTGCTCTGTGGAAGGGAAACGTATGGATTAAGTGCCTCTTAGGAGTGAGGGTCTTACTGAGCTGGAGGCTGAGGATGTGATGATAAGCAAGCAAACAGACTCCTGCCTGGAGCTTACAGCTGGTGAGAAAGACAGAAAACGTACCAGCAAATTACAACACAGGGTGAAGAAGGTGCTGTAGGGGTCCAGATGAGGGCACCCACCTGAGATTTAGAGGTTCGAGGAAAGGCCTGGCTCACTGTGTTAGTGACTGAGAACTGCAGGCTGCGGGGGAGGTTGGCAGGGAGCTGAGGGCACCGGGAGCAGGGAGAAGAGCACACGAGAGGCACTTGAGGTGGGGAGGTGATGGGGGTGGACAGAGCCTAAGGCCCAAAGGCACTAGGTGTAAAGGGATAAGTTAGGAGAGCTGAGCAGTTGGAAAAACGTCAGACCTTGAAATCTATCAAGGAGAGCATTGAAGAAGGCCAGGGGTAAAAAGGCCAGAGATGGAAGGCAATCCATTTAGAAGCGCCAGTTGGCTTCTGAGGACAGCCGGGACGGGACAAGATATGTGTGGGGACACCAGTAAAGTGGCTAGCAGTGACTCAGGCTGATGATCACGGTGTTCTTGACTGGAGTGAGGGCCAAGGGGATGGAGGGGAGGGGAGGGCAGAGCCAGTTACAAGGCCAAGTCAAGGAATGATACGGTCTTTGCCTTCAAGGGGAAAATAATTTTAGTTGAAATAATATTTTCTCCCTTAATCCATCCCAGACTTACATGATTGGAAGGGAGGTTAGAAGTGACTTAGTTCAATCTCCCCTTGCAAGAAGTTTTTGACCTGGGTTTGAATTCCATCAGTCAGTGCAGGGGGCCAGTGGGGGGAATGTTAGTCAGCCAGGGAAGAGTGTGGGTGGGCAGTCGGTCTGGACTCAAGCTTTCCTGAAGTGTCAGAAACCCCTGGGCCTGGGAGAGTATGTGTCCTGCTCGCGAGGCCAGGGCGGGCAGGAAATAGGGCCGTTGTGAGGGTACACCTTTTCTGCCAGCTTGGTAACACAGGCTGCGGACCTCACCAGACAGAGCCTCCCCAGGAGACAGGGCCATGAGAGCTGGCAGGGGGCTGGGAGCACCTACCTGCCAATAAACGCACCCCCAAGTGCTTGCTGAGTGACCGCCCCACACCCAGCCTTGTTCTTGCAAGCTGCTATGATAACACTCTGGGTGAGAGCCAACGCTCGCTGACCTTTTACATGGGCAGAATCCACCGGAAAAGGTCATTCTTTTGGGAGGTTATTGAAATTTTAATGACAGCAATTCCTTAGGCTTGTAAACCTCCTTTAACGTTCTCTGAACACAGACAACAACATCTTCTCTTACGCGAGCACTGTTTTACAACTGTGAAGTCACTTATCAGTGACTCGCCTGATCCACAGGTGAGCTTGGGAGGGAGGCGGAGATCCTGGGTCCTAGAGCCCCGGTGGCCTGGGTTCAAATCCTCGCTCTCCCCCTCGCGACTCTGTGGCCCTGGCCCTTGCTTGACTTCTCTGGGCTTCCTCTTCTGTAAAACAGGGATAATTACACTTATTTTGAAAACCTGCTGTAAGCATTAAATAAGATGCCGCTGCCTAGCTCAGGGCTCAGTAAAGGCTAGTTTCCTTCCTCTTATTTCTTTCCCATTCCTATATTGCCAACAAGGACATATCCAAGGCTGCAGAACTAGAAGAAGGGGTCCCTGTCATAGAGTGTGCTAGTTCAGGCTACTATAACAAAGTACCATATACCATTGGCTGGATGGCTTAAAAAAACAGACATTTTTCCCCCCTCATGGTCATAGAGGCTGGGAAGTCTGAGATCAGGGAGCCTGCATGGTCAGATCTGCAGAGGACCCTCTTTGAGCCTTGCCGATGGCCACCTGCTTCCTGTGTCCTCACACGGCAAAAGGAGAAAGCTGTGAGGGCTCTTCTTTTTATAAGATAACTTATCTCTTCATGGGGACCCCAGCCTCATGACCTCATCTAAACTTAATGGCCTCCCAAAAGCCCAGCCTTCTAATGCTATATTACATTGGGGTGTAGGGCTTCAACATGTGAATGTGGGGGAACACAAACATCAGTCCGTAGCACAGTGGGTCTGAAATAAACATTGCTTCACTTTTTCTTACCTTCAACGCCCTGAATTAGGGGTGTCTCTTCTCTAAGCTTCTCCTTACATAGCCTCTAGTGCCTCCTGGTGACCCCCTTCGAGAAAGTAATGAGAGCCATGGACCCTCTCCCCTGAAAATGCACATGTATGGAAATAGGTACTGTGCATGCCTTGTTACATTTTTGCCTACACTTTTAAGGAGTTCACAGACCCCCGAAGCTCATTCACGGACTCTCATTTAAAACCCTGTTGTGGCACCCGTATGACACCAGTTGTGGTTCAGTTACCTTATTTCCCCTGGTAGACTATAAATTACATAAAGTTGGAGACCAGCTCCACTTGTTAAAGTCTGTATTCCTTACAGTGACTAGAGAGTGATAGTCACTCTCTAGTCTTTGACTTGTCATTGAATGTCATTGAATGACTTAGTGGATAATAAATGGATGGATGGATGGATGTGTAGATCAGTGGGTGGGTGGTGGACAGATAGGTGGGTGCTTTAGGTGGGTGGATGGATAAGATGGGGGGGGGGAGTTGCCATGCTCAGAGAAGGGCAGAGGCAAGCAGTGAGAAGGGGACAGGGCAATCCATGGTTGTGGGGAACCCAAATGCTAGAGGACCTTGAAACCCTCGGGTAAAGTCCTCTGAGTTAATTCAGTAGAGAATATGATAGCACAGCTATGGGCTGGGGTTGGACAGGAAGAGTCTGAATCAGAAAGCCAAACAGGAGGGCACCTGGGTGGCTCAGTCGGTTAAGTCTCCAACTCTTAAAAAAGAAAGAAAGAAAGAAAGAAAGAAAGAAAGAAAGAAAGAAAGAAAGAAAGAAAGAAAGAAAGAAAGAAAAGAAACAAAAGGTTTCTGATTCTTGATTTTGGCTCAGGTCTTGATCTCACGGTTCATGAGAGTGAGCCCCAGGTCAGGGTCTGTGCTGACATCGCAGAGCCTGCTTGGAATTCTCTTTCTCCTTCTCTCTCGGCCCCTCCCCCACTTGCAATCTCTCTCAAAATAAATAAATAAATTTAAGAAGATAGGAGGAAAGAGGGAAGGAAAGAGGGAAGGAAGGAAGGAAGGAAGGAAGGAAGGAAGGAAGGAAGGAAGGAAGGAAGGAGAAAGCAAGCCAACCAAATAAGAAGCTGGGCAAGAGGTAGGCAAGCCTCTAATCAAGAAAACAGTACCGGTACTAAATGGAAAGCCAAAGCCGCAAGACCCTTTTCTAAGGAAAACTGGGGAGTGGGAAGACCCAGGGGAGAGGGCTGAAGGGAGACACAAGAATTCATGGCATGTGGGGGTCTCTGAGTCATTCACTCAACTACTATTTGTTGAACCCCTCCTGTGTGCCTTGGCTTCTTTTAGGCACTGAGGAGGAGACCCAGTCCTTGCTGTCAGATGAGAAAGACAGAAACATTAGTAAGAGCTGAAATTCACAGAATAGCTACTATGCACCAACACTATTGTTAAGTGTTTGACGTGACTTTCCTTAACAATCATACGAAGGAGGCATCATTATCACTGCTGCTTAACAGATAAGGAAACTGAAGCACAGAGAGGGTAATTTAGCTCCCCAAAGCAACATAACTAGTAAGTGTCAGAGCCACGATTTGGTCCCAGTTTCCAGAGTCCCTGTGCTTCATCGCCTTGCTACATTGTGGCCACTAAACAGGTGATTAAACATTAGTGGCAACACAGGGTGAAGACAGACAGGAAGGCAGTCTGTGCAGTTACAATCAGATACAAAGCCGGGGCTGACTGACTCTGGCTGGGTGGGTCGAGGGGGTTTCAGAGAGAAGGCTCTTGGAGAACGGGTAAGGGGTACAGTTGAAGGACGAAGGGACGGGCACTCCCTGCCAGGGAAACCGCTCTATGCAAAGTGCACAGGCAGCGACACATGAAAGCAGCAGAGGCCCATTCGGAAAACAGAGGCAGCCTTGTGTGACTGCAATCCAGAGCTGGGAGCCGGGAAGAGGCAGGGCCGCCTGCCCTCGGGAACAATGCTTGGGAATGGTCCCCCCTGCTTGTGTAGAGATTTATGATGTTCGACACACTTTTTATCTCTTCTGATCATCCTGATCAACCTCAACAAGCGGGCGAGTCAGATATTGAAACTGTCCTTGGTTTGTAGATAAGGAAACTGGTCAGAGAACTTAAATGACTGGTCTAAGTTTATGCTACCAGCATGTAGCAGAGACCAGACGGGACCCTCTGACTTCTCACTTTAATAATCTGAACGCACAAAGCATTTTGCTGAGCACTGGTGCAGAGATAGATAAGATGGACCTCTCCGTGTTTTCTGGTACAAAGGCAAAGATGAGGAAACATAGATCAGCAAAGGACAAGATCATGCGGGGGGGGGGGGGGGGTACCTTGACAGAAAGTCAACTACCAAGGACAAGCACTATGGGCACAGCGCGTCACCGTGGCCAAGCACATAAACATACACAACTTTGACATCTCTGAAGACACCGTAGCAGGTTATACAGATAATACTTCTGTTCCCATTTCTCACATAAAACCTGAGGCTCAGAGATGGGAATTAATTCGTCTAAGGTCACACAGCTTGTAGGTGATAGAGCCAAGCTTCGAGCACAAGTCTTTCTAATGCCAAATGTACAAAACCCGTGAGAGCTGTTATTACAATAACCAACTTACTAGTATGACTACTACACGTTAGCTGCTGTGGTCGATACTTATATGCAACATTTCATTTCCTTTCTACAACTGCGCCATGAGACAGATGCTGCTGTTAAGCTCATTTTAATATAGAGAATTAAAAAATAGGTAAGGTCCCCCACCTAGGTCCCCCAGCCACCACACAAAGCTGTTCTTCAGCACCGCCAATACTATCCTTAACCATCTTTGGACTCTCGTCTAGCCGACCGGAACTAAGGAAAAAAATGTTTTGAGCTTTGCACAAAACCTCTGTGAAAGCAGGTACATTTGATGATGAAAAGTGTCTAACAAGACCATCCTCCATGGGGGTAGGCCAGTAAGAAAGGCCTTGACTGGAAAGCCACTGATAGCCAAGACAAGATTCCCTGGTGCCTTCAGTCAGGAAGAGAGATCAGGATTTCCATTGTTCTGGGAAAGAAAGGGCTTAGCCTGGGCACGAGCCAGGCACCAGAGAGGCCGGGGTGCAGGGCAAAATGTTCCTGGCCTCTGCTAAGAAGCCTGCAGGATACAGCTGGGATAATAGAAAAACAAGTAACATTCACTGGGTGCTTATTTTGTGCTGGATAACCTTCCTAACACTTAACAGAAACCATTAATCCTGGCATCTGCCCGGTGAGGTGGTTACAGCAATCTCGCAGATGAGAAAATCGAGGTCCAGAGAGCTTAAGTGGCTTGTCCGAGATCACACAGCGAGTCCGTGGTAGAAGCAGGTTTCCAGCCCAGCCAGCCTGACTCTAGAGCCTAGATGCTAACCTGCATGTTACATCTGGAAGAAGCCTTTGTAGCCATCAAGCCAAGCTCTGCATTTAACCTCTAAGGGGGGCCAAGAGAGGTCATGAAAATTAATCAGTAACACACAGCATCCACTCTTAGTCCAGTACTCCAAAGTTTCAACTCCAAAGCTGTTCCACTACACTTTCCCCATCTTCCTCTCCTTGATGGTAGCCTGGCCTTCAACCTGGCCTTGTAGGATAATAAGAAGCAGCTTGGGAGTCAGTCAAACTGGGGTTTGAATCTTGACGACACTACTCACCAGCTGTCGGGACTTGGGCAATGCACATGGTTGCTCAGGCTCAGTTTGCACATATATAAAATAGTTACATCGTATTATTCACCTTGAAGGGGCACTGTAAGGGTTGAATGAGTACTTTTTAATCATTTACATAATTGTTTTAATTTCTTCAGAGCACGAAGAACATGGTGTGGTTTATATTATTTTGTTTTGTTTAATGTTTATTTGAGAGAGAGAGAGAGAGAGAGAGAGAGAGAGAGAGAGAGAGAGGCGGAGCGTGAGCAGAGGAGAGGCAGAGAGAGAGGAAGACATAGAATCCAAAGCAGGCTCCAGGCTCTGAGCTGTCAGCACAGGGTCCCATGCGGGTCTCAAACTCACCGATGGGGAGATCACGACCTGAGCCGAAGTCTGAGGTTTAACTGACTGAACCACCCAGGCACCCCCTGCGTGGTTTATATTATTATTCCATGGGACATTGCTCATCCTGAACATCTGACACACTAGCTACTCAATAGATCATTGAAATGAATGCATACATTTTCTTGAGTAAACGAGCATCTAGCATAAAGGGGAAAATAGGCAAATAGTGGTCTCTGTCAGCCAGGTGACACCCATAGGATATAGCTGTCTGCGTTAGGTTGATAAACTAATTTTGGTTGAGGTGTTAAGAGCTAGTAACTGTTGGGGCGCCTGGGTGGCTCAGTCGGTTAAGCGTCCGACTTCAGCTCAGGTCACGATCTTACGGTCCGTGAGTTCCAGCCCCGCGTCGGGCTCTGGGCTGATGACTGCGCTCAGAGCCTGGAGCCTGCTTCTGATTCTGTGTCTCCCTCTCTCTCTGACCCTCCCCCATTCATAAGCTGTCTCTCTCTGTCTCAAAAAATAAATAAATAAACGTTAAAAAATTAATAAAAAAAAAAGAGCTAGTAACTGTGTAAACTATGGAGAGGAGGAGAAACGCCCCAGACGCACCGCGCGGGTGCCCCGAGCCTAATATGCACATCCAGGGGCACAGTGGGCTCTTAGTAACTTGGTTAAAAGACTGACCCGAAAAGAAGTCAGTCAGAGGCGAAGAAAGGGCATCAGATGGAGGGGCAGGGCAGAAGTGGAGGTTTGTTGGTTGCGGTCAGGAGGGGTGCAGGAGGGCAGAACCCAGGGTGCAGGCGCTCAGCGGGAGACCCAAGGCAGCTGGAGTAGGACGTGCCCCCTCCCTGCCCTGGCCGAAGGTCATGGCCTTGCTGCAGGAAATTTCCTGGGGTGGGGCTGGAAGGACCTGGGAAAGCTGGCCTTGCTTCCTAGGTCAGACTCCCACTGGGACCACCCTGCAGACCTCTGATGTGGGGGTGCCAGCCTGCCCACGCCCACGTCCACAGGGACTGCTCCTCTGGCCTGACCTTTTAAGCCTTCAGAGCTCTAATAAAATCCCTCCTTTTCCCTAGCCCAGGGATTCTCACACTTGAGTTCATCAGAATCACTGTGGAGGCTTTACTCATAAATTCAGTTTTTTAATTTAGTAAACGAAGTGGATGATTTAGTATTTTTGAAGTTAATTCATTTATTTTGAGAGGGAGAGAGAGAGCATGTGCAAGGATGACCTGGGGAGGAGCCGGATGGGGGGGTGGGGGGGCATCCCCAGCAGGCTCCAAAGTATCAGCACCTACCAGAGGTTAGAACTCAGCAACTGGCGAGATCATGACCTGGGCTGAAATCAAGAGTCCAAGGCCTAACCCACTGAGCCACCCTGAGCCACTGAGCAGTGAGTCATTATCAAGACGCATTGCTACCCTCCCTCCACTGTTTCCGATTCAGTGGGTTTTAGGTGGGGCCCGAGACACCCCAGTTTTAGTAAGTTCTCTGGTGATGCTGATGTGTCTGGTCCAGGGACCATTCCTTGAGAACGGCTGCCTTGTCTCCCTTGTTTTCCTCCTTAACCCACTAAGTATCCTTGTTTATAGCCTCCCAGGAAGCCTGGAATCCCTGACAGCTGGAGAAACAAGGGGAGAGGGGACCTGGGTCTAAGCAAAGCCAGGAGGCACCTGGGAATCCCAACGTGCAGTCTGAGGGGTGGGGAGTGGGGAGCTTCCTAAGGCATCATTGGCTGCCTGTAGTCTCTGGGGAGGCCGTCCCAAGAGAACAAGGCAGAACCCTCAGGAGTAAAAGCTGAACAGGAAGCAAGGTTAATCAAGTCTGGTTGCAGGAAAGGGAGAAAAATGTCCTTTCGGGAAAGACTGTATGGAGGATGCCTTATTCGTCAACCAATGGCGCCCTAAGCAGTGCCACTGACTCTTTCGTTTATTCAAAAAAATGTTAATTGAGCAGCCACTGTATGCCAGGCACTGTCTCGGGGTCAGGGATAACACAGGAAATAAAATGAGATCACTGTCTTTAGGGAGAATACTTTCTAGTTGGGAGGTTAACAATAAACATAACAAAAGAGTAAATTACTGAATATATTAAAAGGTAATAAATGCTATGGAAAAAAACAAGAGTAGGGTAAGGGAGTGCCAATGAGGGTTGTATTTTAAATAAGATGCTCAAGGGGCATCTGGGTGGCTGAGTCTGTTAAGCATCTGACTTGCGCTCAGGTCATGATCTCACCGTTGGTGAGTCCCAGCCCTGCATTGGGCTCTCCACTGACAGTGTAGAGCCTGTTTGGGATTTTCTCTCCCACCCCTCCACCCCTCCCCCAATGGTGCTTTCTCTGTCTCTCAAACAATTTTAAAAATTAAACAATTAAAACAATTTAAAAAAATTGTTTTAATAGTATAAATAAAAAAATAAATGGTCAAGGTAGGCCTTACTGGGAAGGTGATATTTAAACCAGGAGTTAAGGTAGTTGGCTATGTGATGGCTGGGGGAAGAATGTTTCAGGCAAGGGGAGTAGCCAGTGCAAAGGTCCTGAGGCAGGAGCATGCCTGGTATGTTTGGGGCCCGGCAAAGATGCCAGTATAACTGGAGTGGAGGTAGGGTGGAAGGAAGAGATAAGTAGGAGAAGAAGTCGGACAGGTAAAGGGGTTGGCAGGAAGATGATACAGGGTTGGGTGGGTCATTGTTAGGGCTTGGCTTTTACCCTAAGATGTTCCTCCATTTTTCTTTACTTTTTTGCCCTGATCATTCTTGCCTCTTGCATCTACAATACCAGGCTCAAGAATGGCATTAACTGTTCCCTGGCTCACAGCTGGGCCTGGTTTTGAGGAAGAAGCAACTTTCAATAGACGGTCAATCTCAGCATCTCAAATGGGGGGCTTACAAAGGTTGCAGTTATGCTGTTAGGTCTTCAGACGGACCGTTGGCAGTTCGTGTTTGCCTTCAGCATCCTGTCCTCTCTTTATTCCCTCATAATTCTCCACACCTCCCCAGGCTCCAGTTCCCCCAATACGTCTTCTCCCCGAGACTTTCGAGCCTCTAGACTGGCACCGTCCAGTCAAAATATAATGTGAACCACATACGCCATTTAAAATTTTTTTAGTGGCCACATTAAAAAAAATTCTTTAATAGCAAAAAAAAAAAAAGTAAAAGAAACCAGGCAAAATTAATTTTAATAATACATTTGATTTAACCCAATCTATCCAGAATGTCGTCGCATCAACATGTTGTCAATATAAGAAAAATAATGGGTTATTTTACATTATTTTTTTCCACACTAAATCTTTGAAACCCAGTATGTATTTTGCACATATAACACACCCGTCCATTCAGACTAGCCACGCTTCAAGTGCTCTCTAGCTTCATGTGGCTAGAAGCTACTAGATTGTACCCCTGTTCCTGCCTGCTCTTCTCCGTCTCAGCATAGCTAACCCCTGTTGCCCACTGAGCTGACGCTTCATTCTGGAAGCCTTCATCGATTTCTCCACTTCCCCCATTGCCCTATGAGAATTAAGTGCATTCGTCTAGGGAGAGTACTTAGAATAGTTGCTGGCACATGGTAAGTTCAACGGAAGTGTTAGCTGTCATTATTACACCATTTAGTGCAGTTGTAATAAACTGATTGGTTGGGTGACTCTTATTTCACGTTTTCCTCTCCCTGTTACGATGCAAGCTTCAGGGGAAGAAAGAACTATGCCTGCCCTTTTCATTGCTCTGTTTTCGGGACCTTGTGTCTGGCACAAGAAGATGAACATTCAATATAAACGAAGTGAATGAACGAATGAGTGAATGGTAAGAAAGCATGCTTGGGGTTATGATCAAGTATTTTCCTTCTAACAGTACTGCCGATAAAATCTTGATGCTGGATGATGATGGTAGCAGGTTCTATTTTTGGAGGTTCAGATAGTAGAGCCTAAAGAGAGGTAAAATCTGGGCTCAAAACGGGGGGAAGAAAACAGGGTGGTGTGGTGGAGAGACAGGGACTTTGAATTTAGACAGACCTGAGTCTGAAGTCCTGTAAAATCACTTTCTACTTATATGACCTTAGAGAGGGTAGGTAACAGTTGCAACCTCAGCTTGCCCATCTGTGAAGTGGGGATATGAGCTGTCTTTACATTATGTACCTGCATGCAAAGGCCCTAATCTCAGCTCAGATACCCTCAAGCAGGTCACTTACCCCCACTCCCCACCCCTGCACCTCAATACCTACCATGTATGTATGTTGTGTGTATGCTTTTAGTATTTAATGAGGTATGATATCATACATACAAGGGTTTAATACACAGTCGATGCCTGCAGTAGTTAGTGTCTTCACTTTTTCTTTCATTTTCATCCAGAAAATTTTCATGCATGTTATCTTTCTTTTCTCCTCCTTCTCAAAGGCAGGAGAAAAGTTCAAGCAATTTACCATTTGGGGAAATTGAGCCATCCTGCCTGGTAGATACAGTGCATCGCTGGTTCAAGTTAAGAAAAGGCCCGTCAGCAAAACAGGAAATCTTGCCCCTTTAGTCTTCCTGCCCTTTGGCCTCTTTCTTCAGTCTTGCCTCATTCTTCCAGAAAGTCCTTCACCCGAACCATGCTGGCTCCTGGCATTTTCTTCACTCTGTCTTCTACAGATGGAAGTAATTTCTCACCCACACTCTGAATTTTTCTGCGTGTTAAAGAGAAATCCCAGGTACCTAGAAAGGGTTTGTCATGCTGCTTGGCATTCTCAAAGCTCTCTCTAGCTCTGCTACAGTTCTGTTTCCAGGACTTCCTGAATGACTGCTAGTGCATTTCCCCCACCAGGCCCCTGAACTGTATGGGCAAATAGTGGATCCCAGCGCTTACCAGCCAGACACATAGTAGGTGCTGGATACAGTGTGCTAAAGGCATACACGGATGCATATGGGCGACTGTTACTGATTATGTCCCCTCCAAAATGCCCAGAAGACAGATGGGTGCGATGCCAGCTGTAACGAGAGGAGGTTGGCTGCTTGCTTAGAAATGAAACTGAACCAGCTGAGAAGCTCACCCTCACTGTCTGCTTCCCTTTGGTGTCCTCTGGGGACGAAGGGAGAGGGGGAGAGGAGCTGGGAGCCCAGGAGGGCCCACAAGGTGCCCTCTTCAGCACTGAGTCAGCAACACCCAGCCCTGTGGACATAGGAAGATCCCGCTTTGGGGGGCTGAGTCACATGAATAACTGGAATAGTTGTTTAGATCAGAATGAATTCCCAGAACCTCTCCAAGCCAACCAGCAGCCACACGCTCTCTCCCTATCCTAAGAGCTTTCCAGCTTTGTGACTTAGCAAAAAGGAGGAGCCAGGCCTGGGTTTCTGGAAGGGAGGGGCCGCAGGGGAGTGGGCCTCAGGAATCCTTGCCATTCCCATTCTCCAGGACTGCAGGTGGTTTCTGAGACTTCTCACGTCTCCAGGAAGACGTAAAAAGACCGGCGGGCAGGAACCCAGCACAGATTGCGCAGCTGTTGTGTGGCCTGGGCGCGGTGTGGACCAGAGGCCCTGGCACCTCACCGTAAGCAGTTAGGGTGTCAGTGGGTACTAAGTGCCCCAGGAGTGGGCAGGTTATCCTCTGTTGAAATGTCCTTAAAGGTCTGTGTACCTTGGATGAAACGAGATATCGAAACTGTAGCCCTATGAGAGAGGTACTGTAGCCTCTCATATGAGAGGCGAAGAGGCTGGCATCTGACGTACCGTGGGGCTCGTGCACGCATCTATAGGGTTCCGTCTTCTCGGCTGGTAGTCCAGAGCCCAGCAGCTCCCGGGAAGGCATGTTCTGGGCGTCACAGAAGCCCTCGGTGAGTGCTTTGTGCAAAATATTGGCACGGTTCAAAGCTTAGGTCTCAGTATTTCCTTCCTAAGTGTCCGAGAAAGATCTCCGCCTTCTAAGATTTTGCCCTACCCTCCTTGCCGCTACATCCAGGGTGAATGGCCCACTTAGGCTAGGGAGGGCACCGGGCCGGTGACCCTATCACTCGTGCTCACGCTTGCTCCGGGGCACTGGTTCTCAAACTTCAGCACACATCAGAAGCAACCAGAAGACTCCTCACAGCTTCCGGTTCAGGAGGTCTTGGGTGGGGCCTGGGAATGTGCATTCCTAAAAGTCAACCAAGAGATGCTGGTTCAGGGATCACACTTTGAGAACCGCTGCTCTAAGGCCAATGTATTCTTAAAAGTATTTTAAATGCCTTCCTAAATGGATTTTCAGGTCAGTGACCCATCTGAGGATTCTTGACAACACACGTGATAGGCCTTGCCACCAGTTCCCAGAAAAAAAAATTACACAAATGATGAAAAAAAAATGGAAACACTTCATTATAATTTCGGGATTCATTAGGCTTGCAGAAATTCATCCACGAACATCCAGGCTAAAAGAACTCCTGAATCAAAGTCCAAACCAGAATTCGTAAGTGAAATGTAGAATCGCAAAGTACAGGGAAGCAAGTTTTATCAGCAAATGCAGAGAAGTTTCACAGCAAGTTGGCTGAATCTTTGTTCTCTAAAACGGGACCACCTGGCTTCAAATCCTGGCTCTGCCATTTGCTAGCCATGTTTCAGTTTCCTCATCCGCAGAAGCAGGTTGATAACAGAGCCTACTTCACAGAGTTTTGTAAGGAGTGGATGAGTTCATGCACGCACAGTGGATAGAATAGAACCTGGCACATAGAATACATACAGTAATTGTTCCAATTGCTTCAGCTTAGTTGGGTCATATTGATTCAACTTCCTGATATGCTGCGAGCCCTCTCTTCCTATTCCAACATCCATGGTCCTAACCATGTCTTGTCCATATTGCAGTGTCCTTCCACCTACTCTCTTTATCCTGAATTCTCCCCTCTTCCAATATGTCTTCCATGCAGCATCCAGAGGGAGCTTTCTAAAACCCATCTTGTCTTGTCAAAGTCCCCCATCACTTCCAGGAGAAAGTCTGAGCTCTCGAGCATGGCATGTGGGGTGCCTTGATCTGGGCCCTGCTTGCCTTGGACCTCAGTGCCCCATGCTCTCCTAGTTAGGGTGTCAGTGGGTACTAAGTGCCCCAGGAGTGGGCAGGTTTTCCTCTGTTGAATGTCCTTAAAGGTCATAAGCAAATAATACGCAAGAGAAAAGGAAAGCATAGGCTGATTCTAGGTACAACTACACTTTTTTCATACTGTCTGCCATAACTCATGATGCTTGCTCTGCCTCACATGCCCTTCAGCCCTCTTTGAAGCAAACTGCTAAGGTTCCCTGAACCCCAGGCAGAACTGATCTCTCCCTTCTTTGTGAGCCGTGTCAGGCTTTGCATAGTTTCCTCTACACTCTTGTGCACATATATGTTCATGAGTCTTTGGAAGCATTCTCCCAATATCTTCTACAGTACATGTTGCTCTTCTGTAGCACAAGTCCATTTTCCAGGCTTCTCTGCAGATAGAGAAGGTTCTGAACACCAGTTATATGCCACCAATGGTCGCACATATGTGAGATTGAAAAGCAGGAAAGAAACAAAGAAAATCTTGCTGTTTTGGATACTTTCTCCTGGCAAGCACAGTTGTGGAGACATGAAGTTTTCCTGCATTGTACTCCAGTAATTAGTCAACGGTTTAATGGTTGTCCAGAGTTACTTTTAAAAGCACCACGACTGCTTCCTAATGCTGCCTTTCCTTTTCCCTAGATTGAAAGTGTGCGGTCTGTTACAGATTCTAGAATCTAGACTTCACCGTTCAGCTTGGGTCCTGATTTCCACCTTCCTGATGGGGCGACAGTAGCAGCTCCCTCTGGAAGTTATCACTGGAGCCTAGAACCTACTCTGTCAGAAACATGCAATGATTTTATTAGCATCTGATTCCTACATTAGAATCTTTTCTGCTTGAAATATTTAGAATGGCTTCCATTCCTTGAGTTGAACCCTAAATGATAGCGTCTATCTCCCTCACCCTGCTGAGAGCTGCGATTAGTAGGCTAAGACCATGCCTCTCATTCATCTTTGCCATGAAAGGCTTCTGGAAAATGAAATTCTTAAGAAGTAGGTGGAGCCACTAACCTGAGTTGAAGAGGGGCTTGCTGGTCAGTGGCTGTGATACGGAACCAGGCTGGAACGCTGGTGCAAAAACCAAGCGGCACTCGAAGATCTCGGTAGATTGGAGATTTATTTAACACCGGCGGGCTCAGAGGAAACTGTTTCTCCAAAGGTCTGAACCCAGAATGCAAGTGGGGAGGGTAATTTATAGCCAACAGCCTCCATATCTGTGGGGGGTTTCCCCGCCCACAGCAAACAAAGGAAGAAGAACATGGAGGAGGGGTCTCTAAGCTAGAGACCAGAGTCTGTTTTAGCCCCATGGGCCATCTTTGGCATACTTTATTTACTTCTCCAACAGCTGAGGACAGGTCATGGATCTGTGTTCACCAAGTGAGCTTTGAGGGCAAAAGTGCTCCCAGACCAGCCGACCGACAAGAACAACACTACCACCAAAATAACAAAAAGTGGGGATTGAAGAGTGATGCCAGCTTTGAAACAGGAGACTCAGACTCTGCTCCTCACTGTGGACTGGTACTCTTCTCCACCAAGGCCCTTGGCCCCTCCGGAGACCAATGGGGAGGCCAGGAGAGAATGAAGGGGAAGAGTTTCAGCCAGCTGGCTTGTGACTATGCTTCAGAGAAATGTGAAGAGTGGAGAAAACAAGTGCTGGTTGGCATCACCTCGGGGTGTGAGGCACAGCATGGCTGGAGACCAGAGGTGTTGGCCCTGTGAGGCCCAGATGGGTGGAAAGAGGAACATAGTCAATGCAAAAATCTAAAGAGCATACAGTGGGAAACCCATGGGCTTTGGAAATCAGACCGACTCATGATCAAACCCAGGTCTGTTGCTAATTTCTGTGTGACCTGAGACAAATTCTTGACACCCCATGAGCCTCTGTCCCTTCACTCATAAATGGAGATTAAATCCTATCTCAAAGGATCAGCCACCCAGCACAGGGAGGGCCTGGCACGTAGTCATCTCTCCACAAGACCCCTTCAGATCCTGTTTCCTGACTTGCCTTAAACCCTGCTTGGTCTTCTTTCTATTGTTAACACCTTGCTCTGCAAAGTAATTAATTTAGTGTTTTGTTTTGTTTTCTAATCACGGTGCCTGAAGGTAAGGCCCGGAGGTTTGTGAGAAGGGCAGGTTCTCAATCCATTCATTGTATTTGAAGAGGCTTAGGGCAGGAAATCAGATTCCCGGAAGTTTTTTGATTGAGGAGAGGACGGGAGGTAGGAGGGAGCCGTTCCAGGAAGACTGCTCTTGCCAGCTGGGGAGAGAGTGCAGAGCTTGGCCTTGCCTTCCCTGTGTAATCATGTTGTCCATGCTCATCAGAGGGGCTATTAGCATTTGAGTCTAAGCCAATCTTCCAGTGGCTTCCCGGAGGACTCTGGGTTTCATGCAGTGTCTCCTTCCACGTGCCCTTTGTAATCTGCTGCAGGTTTACTGCTATGAATTCCTCCACCAAAAGGACCAGAAGGTTTCCACGTAAGTGAGGGAGATGGCGATCTCAGATATGTCACCAGCCTTTCATCAAGATATGTCACATTTCCTCAGGGCAGAGCATATCAGAAGTTCTTTGGGAAAGGTCTCGGCCCTACAACACTGGGAAGGCTGTCTATCCTTCTGAGGAGTCTGTGATATTCATGTGCTCCTTCCACGAAGCAAAGTGTTATGTTCATCCAGGACAGATAGGACTATGAGAATAAGCCTCACAGGAACTGATATGGCCCCTGGGAGGGTGATAGTGATGAGCCTCATTTACGTAGACATCAACCACAGGGGAACGCAGACAGATGTCCCTGATAGCTGTTTGAGAGCAGCAATCACAATTAGGAAGGAAACTGCCATGACTGGGCATCCATCATGTACACAGCATCGTGCCCGAGGATTCTATAGCTCATGCACACTGGGCGTGAAACAGTTAAAACTGTCCTACTCTGGGCTTCTCCAGCCAGCAGGAATATTTGATGTTAGTACACAGGAAGCATGTCCTAGAGTGAATAATTCCTGCACAGCAGGGGAGCCTTTGTGCAGGGTGAGCCCGGCTGGAAGATGCTCTTTTCTTGTCAGACAGCCAGGGGCAATAGCTATTGGCCTCTCTCCTGCCCTGCCCTTCCCCCCACCAAAAGCACAGCGCAAGGAGTTTGACTCTCATGGAGACATTCAGAGTATGGAGTAGATATCCACAGAGCTCCTACTGTGCATTGTGCACAATGGAAGAAAACACACCTCCTTATTAGATATTGATGACTGTCTGTATGTAGGAGCCCCTGCACAGGGAAACTGGGATTTCTCTACCATCACTTTAATAAAACAACCCACCCGGAAGGGACCATGTTTTGTCTACCTGTGCAGGATGTAGACAAGGAGGGACTCAGAAAGGCATGAGGGCAGTGTGAAAACAGGATGGCCAAGAAGAGGGATCTCGAGATCAGGGGGTTCCCCACTCCCTGATGAAGGACTAGGACCACAGCCGGTATTGGGGTGTGATATTATTGAGGTGCGTCGGATGTGTGTGTATGATATACCTCTTTTGCAAACTGTGTATGTTATGCTTACAGAAGGGAAGAAGAGAGAAAGAAAGGAAATAATAAGCAAGATACCCCTTCAGATATTATTCTACAGGAATATCTGGCATTGAACCTATTCCAATAATTCTTACAATCAAAATTCTCCTAAGTGGTCTCCCTTTTAGGGCACGGCCTTAACAAGGGTTATTCCCATTGTTTCATGCCACTCACTTAAGAAGAGTTTTATTTATTCTTTGTAGAAATGCCAGGAGATGGGCTCACTAGGCTCATTTTATAGACAAATGAACTAAAGTGCAAGGTGTTAACTGAATTGCCCAAGGCGACCTAACGTACCAAGTAGCAGAACTAAAACGCAAGTTCAAGTTCACGTATACCTGATTATTTCCAAACTTGTGTCCTATCTACTAAACTATGTTGATCTCCTTGATCTGTGTTCTGATTTGTAGAATGTCTTCTCAGAGAAAAAGGAAGCTGACTCCAGAGGGAAGAAGTAGGACAACACACACACACACACACACACACACACACACACACACACTAAACACAAAGGATTCAATAACAATAAAAGGGACAAAATATTTGTCAATATAGGCATTTTAACAGAGAGGAGATAGAGATGGCAAATAAGTACATCATTAGTTATTGGTTGACACCAGTTTGGGGTGCCTGGTTGGCTCAGTCGGTTGGGCGTCTGACTTCGGCTCTGGTCATGATCTCATGGTTCATGGCTCAATGCCTGAGTCAGGCTCTGTACTGACAGCTCAAAGCCTGGAGCTTGCATTGGATCCTGTGTCTCCCTCTCTCTGTGCCCCTCCCCTGCCTGTACTGTGTCTCTCTGTCTCTCAAAAATAAATAAACATTAAAAAAAAATTATCTAAAAAAACCACACCTGTGAAACGTACCATGAGAAACTTCTGCATGACAACTAGCATGGCTACAGGTAAAAAGATTGATGATATCAAGTGTTGGTGAGCATATAGAGCAACTGGAACTCCCAAATATTGCTGGGGAGAATGTAGAATGGTACAGACACTTTGGAAAAGTGCTAGACAGTGTCTTAAAAAGTTAAACGCACACCTATGTATCACCCAGGCTTTGCACACCAAGAAATTCATTCATTCATTTATTTATTTATTTATTTATTTATTTAATATATGAAATTTATTGTCAAATTGGTTTCCATACAACACCCAGTGCTCATCCCAAAAGGTGCCCTCCTCAATACCCATCACCTATCCTCCCCTCCCTCCCACCCCCCATCAACCCTCAGTTTGTTCTCAGTTTTTAAGAGTCTCTTATGCTTTGGCTGTCTCCCACAAAAAAAAAAAAAAAAAAAACCTCTTTTTTTTTCTTTCCCTCCCCTCCCCCATGGGTTTCTGTTAAGTTTCTCAGGATCCACATAAGAGTGAAAACATATGGTATCTGTCTTTCTCTGTATGGCTTATTTCACTTAGCATCACACTCTCCAGTTCCATCCACGTTGCTACAAAGGGCCATATCTCATTCTTTCTCATTGCCATGTAGTACTCCATTGTGTATATAAACCACAATCTAAGAAATTTATTTAAATGAAAGTGTGTGTCCACATAAAGATTTGTACATGAGTACTCATAGTAGCTATACTTGTGCTGCTTCGTGTGCTGTTACAGATAGCAGCATCCATACGAGGAAATAATAGTTAGAAACTAAAAAGAACAAATGATGGATATACTCTAAATCATGAATCTCAAAATAATTATGCTGAATGAAAGAAGGCAGACAGAAAAAGAGTACATACTGTAGAATTCCTATGACATACAATTCTAGAAAGTGCTCACTGTTCCATGATGACAGAAAGCATATCAGTGGTTGCCTGGGGATGAGGGAGAGAGGGAGAAGAAACAGATTACAAAGAGATATGAGAAAAACTGGAGGAGGGAATGATGAATATGCTTCTTATTTGAACTGGAGTGATGTTTTCATGAGTATAAACATATATCAAAACCCATCAATTTGTACTAGTTATTGTATGCCAGTTGCACCTCAAAAAAATTGGTAGCAATAGGCTGCTGGGAAGATGGAGGAGGAGGAGGAGGAAAAAAGCAAAATCCCGCAAGATAAGTGACCTAAAAATAAATGCAATGTCATGGTCAAGAGCTCAAGCCACAGGTTCAAATCTCAGCTCAACTTTAGACAACTGTTGTTTAACTGTCCCTCTAAAATGCAGATAATAATAGTACCTACTTCGTAGGATAGCTGAGACACTCAAATGAAACCATGCACATAAAGTCCCAGACCAGTGCCTGGCATTTACTGAGGATTTAATAGGCATGAGCTATTATTGTTGCAGAAATCATCTCGTTTCATCGAAAGTCAACCCTTTTCCAAAGCGTTTCCAAAAAAGACCCTTTTCCCACCTTTTCTCCAATAGAAAACTTAAAGCCCCATCCAGTTGATGAATTCAGGGCCAGTGATTTCCAAGCTCTGCTCTTCTGGTGAATGGCGATTCCTCCTCTTGAGTATAGTTCCCTGTGGCTCCTTGAGAGTTTGCAAGCTAAAAGCTAAATAATGGACTTAATTGCCAGATAAAATCATTACTCAAGGGTCAGGGAAATAAAGGATAACAAGACTCCCTTAGTGAGGGTTCGGGAGGAGACAGGACACTGAATCACAGGGCTAGAGCATCATCTGGATTCTGTCGGGCCGTACTCTCTCAGGGGTATCTGTTTGTTCCTTACCCACCCTGCTAGCTGCCCTGGGTTCCACCAAGTAGGCCAGTGTTAATCAGGGTCAAACTTGAGAGGGGAGTTGAGGGGTTCCATTATAGGGGACTGTACCACCTTGATAGTTCATTTTTGTTTGAGTCATGAACATGGCCTCAAGGTTGCTTTCAGGGTTGAACACAGGCCTGTATACTAGGCTTGAGCATTTCTTACAGTACAACGTTTTATGTATTTTTAAAGTTTATTTATTTGTCTCGAGAGAGAGAGTATGTGCCAGCAGGGGAAGGGTAGAGAGAGAGAATCCCAAGCAGAACCCTACTGACATGGGGCTTGAACTCACGAGCTGTGAGATCATGACCTGAGCCGAAATCAAGAGTGGGGTGTTCAACTGATTAAACCACCCAGGCGCCTCCCTCCAGTACAACTTTATGTTCCTCCTTAGCCCAGCCTATTAACTGCACAGGGTTACAGCAGGGAGGATGCAGGAGAGACTCAGTTTGCTGATACTCAACGCTAGAAATCTTGCCAAAGTTTCATTTTGAATTTGGACCGCACTTCGGTAGCATCAGTTTCTTAACACCAAACTTGGGGACTCTGCACATATCTCCAATCTATGTCTATTGGCCTCTGCCTTGGAGTTTGAAGAATAATAAGCTGGAGCCGTGAGGCAAGGTTCACTTTTTCCTACCATTGTGGCTCCTCTCTCCACTCCACGACCCACCCAAATGTGCATTTCCCACTTTCCCAGACAGAACTGCACAGCAGAGCAGCTCAGAAGCATCTGGGGGCATCAGGCCTCCTGGATTCTTCTAAATCCTCCCAGTTCCCAGTAGGCTGGTTGGTGCACCAATTTAAGGCTGTATTCTTAAGGCGCTTGATTATCTGATTCAACAGTTTCAAATTGCTAACCACAGGTAGAAAGAAATTAATTCTCCAGAGTCGTAAACCTACCCGGTTCTTCTCTCTCTGCTATCAGATGGGCCCAAGTCACTAACTTACTAGAAGAAGGAGCCACATGTAACAATGATTTGACATTTCTCCACCAGCTCACCTACAGTTCCCAGTTTGTGGGCAATGGTCTGAGTTCTAGCAGATAACTGGTAATCTTTTTTTTTTTTTTTAATTTTTTTTTTCAACGTTTATTTATTTTTTTTTGGGACAGAGAGAGACAGAGCATGAACGGGGGAGGGGCAGAGAGAGAGGGAGACACAGAATCGGAAACAGGCTCCAGGCTCTGAGCCATCAGCCCAGAGCCCGACGCGGGGCTCGAACTCACGGACCGCGAGATCGTGACCTGGCTGAAGTCGGACGCTTAACCGACTGCGCCACCCAGGCGCCCCAGGTAATCTTTTAACCAACTGATTTTCTACCACTTAGCAAGGATTGCTCAGATCCCAGCCCCATTTGGCAGAGTCCTTACAACTCCCTGTATCCTGACTCAGTTGTAACGTTCCACTCTGAGTACCCATTCCTGCACCAGTCAGCACTCTTTTGGTTAGAAGTGACATTCATCTCAGATAAGCCAAGGCAAAGGGAGGCTTCTTAAAGGATGTGGGAAATGACACGCAGTTGAAGGGGAAGAGTGTAAGGCTTCTGAGTGCAGTGACTTGGCTGGCTTTGTCCACGGCTCTAGGCCCAATACACAGAGCAGAGCTTGCTGAATGTTACAGGCTTGCCGTCTGGCCTTGATACGAGCTGAAATCCGCCCTTAATTAACGTCTCAGGATGAGAGAAGAGAGGGCAGTTTGTAACACACAGCTTGGGGCTGTCTCCCCAATCCGTTTATTTGTCAGAACCTCCCTGCCCCATCGTGGTGTCCAGGGACTGTCCCCAGGAAGCCCAGTTCTTACACAGCCATCCTTCCTCCTAGGAAGGGTTGAATGTTGCAGCACTGGCCCCAGATCTGCATGTGGCCTGTCACACCCGCTGTCTGGCTAATCCGGCCCTGAGATACAGTCTCTCTTCTGGTGGTTGAACTGGTTACACGTAAACATAGATGTTGATGGAGGCTGTTTTTCAAACAGTGTGTGTGGTGGGGGTGGGGGAAAGTAGAGGCAGAGGGGAGACAGAAAGAAAGGGGAGGCGGTGGGGAAGGAGATGGGAAGGGAGGGGTTGTGAGGAGAGCAGATATTATGAAACAGAGAGACAAATGATTTAAAGGTCCTGGTCTCAGACCATTGCCAGGATCAGCAGAATCCCTGTACTTGGGTTCCTTGAAATACTCCTTATTCCTGTAAAACTTGGCCCTCATTCATATAAGCTAGCTCAAGTTCTTTTCTGACACTTTTCTGACCAACTGGTATCTCCCACCAATAAAAATATGAACACTGAGAATTCTAGAAGCGCAGAGATTTATTTGCCCGTCTGTGAGAAGATACACAAGTGCCATGGTTTTTATTACCCCCTTGATCCTGAAAAGTGCAGCATATCATATCAGACACAAATGATTTTCGCTGCAGATCACAGAATAAAACTAATAAAAGCTTAAGAAACCAAGGCATTTTGCTATTGAACTTAGCTAGGAGAGGGGAGGCAGGCAGCTCCTGGGTCTGCTCCAAGTGTTACCAAGCACTCTGCCATCCTCAGCCTCCTGGTTTTCTCTTTGCGCTTGTGATCGTAAAAGGCCACCATAGCTCTGGGCATCCTGACCACTCAGTGGCAAACCCCAAGAGATATATTTGCCCCCCTGCCCCTCACCCCTCACATTGTATCACAGGCCTGATATGTTCCTGACCCACCCCCAGACTCCTTCAGAGCCCTTTCTATAAGAGGAGCCCAGGATGCAGGTGAAAGTCTGGGACTAGAATTTGCGCCCTTGTTTTTCCGACTCACGGTTTTCCTTTGGAAGAGTCACTGAAGCTTTCTGCATCTTGATTTCCAACAAAAAGGAAAACGGTTATCCTTGGTGGTTATAAAAGCAAATGAGGTTATATATGAAAGCGCATCCAGTTTAATACCTTGGAACTTACAAGCTTCTCAAAGAATGAGTCTTCATTCCTTTCTTCCTTCCTGCCTCCTAGTTCCCATAGTGGAGAAAGCACAAGGGCCAGCTCAGAAAAATCACGGGCATTGACATCAGACGGATTTTACTTCAAATCCTGGTTCCGCCATTTATCAGCTATCTGACTTGGGCAAATTATTTCCCCTTGTTCATTGGCAAATATTTACTGGGCACCTACGACATGCCATGCACTGTTCTGCCTGCTGGGGATATGGGAATGAATAAGAGAGACATAGGTCCTGCCCTTTAATGCTTATATTCTAGTTTGCTCACTTATTAAGTAAAAATAATAATACTTTACATTTTATTAGTCCTATAAATGAAACAGTTCACTAACTGAGAATGGTGGACACTCAATAAATGCTGATTCTCTTCCCTCCTTCCCTTTCTTAGGCATTATAGGATGCTGGAAAAGGCATTGGGTTGGATGTTAGAACCCTGGCATTCTATCCTAGCCCTGCTGTTAATAACTAGCTGTGTGATCTTAGGCAAATGCCTTAACCTCTCTGGGTCTCAATTCCCTCCTCTATAAAATAAGAGTACCGTATGAAATGAATTGTAAGACACTTTTTGTTTGCATAAGTGTCTGTATTTCTCAAAAGCAATCACTCATCATCATATATTGTGTCAGGGTGGGCATATTAGATGGTGCAATGATTTAAAAACAAGTCTACAACTAACATTAATCAAGGACTTACTAGGTCCAAGCCCTGTGCTACATCTCTATGCATTTTGGTTTAATCCCACAGTGACTTTACGAGACAAGTATCATTATCTTCATTTTCTGTGAGGGATCTGAGCTTCAGGGGAGTGAATTTGATCAAAGTTAGTTACCCAGAGGCAAGAGTGATATTGGTACCCACACCTGTTTGAGTCTAAAAGCCATTAGCGTTGCCCTCCATTGCTGCTGTGTGACTGTTAAGAGGTTATTTTGAGACCAATGGAACATTGTTAGTGACTCCATAAATGAATTAGTATGCCATGTCAGGAAGGAGTGCCTCCTGCATGGTTGGTCCAGGGCAAGATGCAGACCCTAAGTCTGGCCCCCTTCTGCATCCCAGTTCTTGTTCCTGCCTCCCCCACAGCAGCCTCTCCCTAACTCCATTTCTGTGGATGAGTCCATGTGATGGACGGGAAACCAAACATTATTGTTCAGGAATGATGTTTTTCAAATTGGACATCTGCTGCTTGTTTATATGGGATTTTGGCAAGGGTTTCAGTTCGTCATGGTGGTCAGACCTAGAGGAAATAATTAGGTGGTCATGGCAACCAGCATCCCAGGCACACCACAGTGGTGCTGAGGAGGGAGCACTGAATGGCATCCAGACATCCACTGTGCCATGAACCCTCTGGCCTTGGGTTCCTAAGAAGGGCCTCTGCCCCTTCAGTTCTAAAATTCTCTCAACGAGAGAATGAAATACTCAATGCCATACTGAAAAATCTAGGTCCTGAGATCCAAAGAGTACCTGGAGGGGTGGCACAGAGACCAAAATTCATACAAAGCTGAGAAAGACCAAGGAGGGGTGCACATGTTCACAAGTGAACCCTTCACTGTGTCCCAGGAATGGTGCCTTGTGCTTGATATCATTCCCTCAGTTAAATCCTCACAATGACCTTCTTTGGACAGAAGAAGAAACGGAAGCTTGAGAACATGAAATGGCTTGCCTAAGATCACGTGGCTATTTGGTAAAGGAATGAGAACTGGCAACTTGGTCTAGCTGGCCCTAGAGCTTTGTTACAACATCCATACTCAGCTGCTATCAGAACCCTTTCTAAGATTGCGCTCTGCTAGAAGTGGTGTGGGGGCTGCATGGGAAGTAAGATGACACCAGTCTTGAAGGCCATGTCATTGGCTGATGTCCTCTCCCCTATGTTGTCTAACTTGTCCTCTCCCCTACCTTGCCCTCTGAGGTAGACCTAACCAATCCTAGCATGGCTGCACATCTTTCCTCACCCCAGGTATTTTAGAACAACCTTCTCTCTACCGTATTTCTGTGGAGCCCTAGGTGAGTCTGAGTTCAACTCCGTCTTTCTTTGCCTTACTAAAAAAATGGCAGAAAGTGCAAGATGCTCTCCAATTCCCGGATCATGTATCCTCCCTCTAACTCAGAAGTTGGACTGCTTGTTGTCTTCTAGATCTTTGAAGTTTTCTGCTCCCCATGGGCATGTTCAGAAAAATCCCAGTCTGCAGTGATTTTTTTCTTCCCTTTTCCCCATTCTTGTAATTCTTACAGAGTCTCGTGAGATTATTATACACCTCTGTTTGGTGAGGCAAGTTATCTGGCACTTGATGCCCAGGAGGCTCTAGGAATAGAAAATGCAGGAATGAGAGGATCTGCCTATCAGTCCCCTTTCTGCCACTAACTAGCCCTGTGGCCTCGGGGAAGTCACTAGAATTTTTACATGTGTGAAATAAGAGGTCAAACTACTATTGAAATGTCTTTCAATGCAAAGATTTGGTAATTCAAGTCTTCCTTCTAGTAAACCAAATTTCCATTTCTATTGGAAAACTAAGATTGTTCAATCTGCTGGTTGCTTCAGAGTAAACAGTGTTACCTCTCAAATTGATGCAAATTCACAGATCTCTCACCTTGGGCTCTTAATTTTTCCAGCTCACGTTTCCTGGATTCCAAGGAGGTAATCTCTGGTTTTTAGAGAGTTGTCTTTCTATCTTTCCTGATGGGTAGAACGGTGGGTAAGGGACAAGTAGAGATGGTGATGGTACCAATGAAGAAAGTACACAAGTTAAATGATACCTTCATGAAATTAAAGGCAAGGTTGCCTGGGTCATACTGCCCTCATTATTACTACATTTCATTGTGCTTTGGCCACACTGGATGATGGTAGGAGAGGAAGAACACAGCCTTGGATCTAACTCTATCATGTAAGTAGCTGCATAATCTTGGGCAAGTCATGGAACCCCTCCAAGCATCAGTGTCTTCTTCTATTAAATGTGGATACTTGTACCTTGAGAATTATTGTGAGGATCAGTGGCGAGATAGATAAAACCCCGTGGCTTTGAAATTTACAGATACATATTGATATATTTACAGATAAATTGACATGATGTCTGGAATTTGCTTCCAAATAACTGGGGGTGATGGTCAACTGAGTTTTGACAAGGGAGCCAAGAAAATTCGACAGTCATTTCATTATTCTTTTCAATAGATGGTGCTGGGACAATTGAGTATTCACATGCAAAAGAATGAAGTGGGACCCCTATCATACCATCTATAAAAATTAACTCACAATGGATCAAACACCTAAATGTAAGAGCTATAAAATAAAACTCTGAAGAATGCATAGGTATATACCTTTGTGATCTTGAATGAGGCGACTGTTTCTTAGCTATGATCCACAAATACAGACAGCAAGAGAAAAAATGGATAGCTTGGACTTCTCTAGAATTAAAAACATTTGTGCTTCAAAGGACACCATCCAGAAAGAGAAAAGACAACCTGTAGAGTGAGAGAAAATATTTACAAATTATAGGTCTGATAAGGGACTTATATATTGAATATATAAAGAACTTTTAAGTCCCAATAATAAAAAGACAAATAACCCAATTAAATATGGGCAAATGATCTGAATAGATATTTTTCTTTAAAAAAAAAGGTCTACAAATGACTGATAAGCACATGAGAAAATGTTCAACATCCTTAGCCATCAGGGAGATGCAAATCAAAAAGACAAGGGCACAGAATTATTATCAGAGAAGTGTAAATAATACTCTGTATTATACTACAATGATGAATATATATCATTAGAATTTTCTGAATGCAGAGAATGTACAATACCAAGAGTAAAAGCTAATGTAAACTGTGGACTTTGGAGGATTATTATATGTCAATACAGGTTCATCAGTTGTAACAAATGCACAGCTCCGGTGAAGGATGTTGATAACAGCGATGCTATGTGTGTGTGGCACAGAGAGTATATAAGAAATTATACCTTCCTCTCAATTTTGATAACCTAAAAATACACTAAAAATAAAAGCCGAGGGGCGCCTGAATGGCTCAGTCAGTTCAGCATCTGACTCTTGATTTTGGCTCACGTCATGATCCCAGGGTCGCGGGATCGAGCCCCATGTCCAGCTCTGCACTGACAGCGTGACGCCTACTTGGGATTCTCTCTCTCCCTCACTCTCAGAGAGGGAGTCTCAGAGTCTCAGAGTCTCAGAGAGACTCTCTGTCTCTCCCCCACTCGTGCTCTCTCTCTCTTTCTCAAAAGAGATTAAAAAAATTTCTTTAAGTTTAAAAAAGACAAAGATAAAAGCCCTAATAAACTGAAAGAATTAAGAAATTGAAAACAAAAAATAAATAAGAAAAAGTGTGGGGGGACGTGTGGAGAAATTGGCATCCTTCTACTCTGCTAGTGGGAATGTAAAATGGTGCAGCTACCATGACAACCAGTCCGGCAGTTTCTCAAAAGTTTAACTATAGAGTTATCGCATGACCCAGAGTGCCTCTCCTAGGTGTATACCAAAGATAAACTAAAACATACGTCTAGTCGTACACGAATGTTCTTGCACACAAATGCTCATAGTAGCATTATTAATAATAGCTAAAAGGGGGAACTCAAATATCCATCACCTGATGAATGGACAATGTAGCATATGCATACAGTAGAGTATAATTGGGCACTAAAAGGAAATGAAATACTGATATATGCTACAAGACAGATGAACCCTGAAAACATCATGCCAAATAAAAGAAGCCAGTCACAAAAAATGACATATTGTATGATTCCATTTATGTGAAATGTCCATTTAACAGGCAAATCTATAGGAACAGAAAGTAGATTCATGGTTGCTTTAGGCTGGGGGTTCGGGATGCAGAGACAGGGGTGATACCTGAAGAGCGTGAGGTTTCTTTTGGGGGTGATGAAATGCCCTAAAACTGATCGTGGCGATGGCTGCACAACTCCATGAATTTACGAAAAACCATCATGTGGTACACTTTAAGTAGTTGAATTGTATGGTGCTTGAGTTATTTGAAGAAACGATCATGTGGGCTGGGGGTGTTGGGGAAGAGTGAGAGAAAAAAATAGAGGAAACAAGGTCCACGGCCAGGATTTGATCACGGTCAAGCCGGTTAGTAGGTACGTGTGAGTTCATTACGTGATGCTCCCTACTTTTGTCTGTTTGAAATTTTCTGCAATAAAAATAAATTTAAGTAAGTAAATAAATCAGCAAGACATATCATACTGGCAACAAATGGCACTATTATCATTATTATTAGTAATAGCAGTAGTAATACCATCGTCATCATCGATCATAGAGCCACCCACCGAATTTAAGAATTTAAGCATAAACCCCTAAATAACCCATTGAACCTCTGACGGTTTTCCTTTAATTTGCCTAAATCAGTATTTTTCTTTGCATCCTGGCTCCATGGGGACAGAAGAATCACTGATCACAGACATGAAACCGACCTATAACCCCTGACTCATCCCCTTCTTCCTCTCCTCACGGCCAGTCACTCACTCTTGCCAATTTTCCTTCCAAATAACTTTATCTTTACCCATCCTTCATACCCATCGCCACCTACCTAGACTAGGGCTTGGCAAATTATAGCAAGGCTACGACAACAGCTGGTCCTCCCACAGCCTCTCCTCATTCCCTCTCCTGAGTCTTACACCCAACCACCCTACACACCACCAGCAGACTCTTTGCATGTCTGTCCTTACATTTCCTTCTCCCTGCTCAAAAATTTATAGGCTGTCTATTTCTTATGGCATAAACTCTTAATTTTTCTATCTGGATTCCTATCATCTGATGCCACCCTGTGAATCCAAACTTGTTTCTCACCATTTCATAATTTGTACCCATTGCTCTGACCTAGCATTTCCATCTGCTGTGTCCATGTAGGCATACATGTGCTTCAAGTGAGGTGAATCTTTTTTTTTTTTTTTTTTTTTGAGTGAGAGAGAGAGCAAGCAGGGGTGGGACAGAAGGAGATGGAGGGAGAGAGTCCCAAGCAAGCCCCATGCTGTCAGTGCAGAACCTCACAGTTTGTCAGATCATGACCTGAGCTGAAACCAAGAGTCAGATGCTTAACCCACTGAGCCACCCAGGTGCCCCAAGTGAGGTGAATTGTGATTAATTTTATCCAATCATGTTATTCCATTTTTCTTCCCAGTGACCAATTTAGGAATAAGCAGATGATGAAATGCTAAACAGTAACACACGAGAGGAGATCTACTGAGGAGCGTACTTCTTGGGAAAAAAGTATCTCTTATCAAAAGACATGAAAGGGGGAACCTGGCTGGCTCATTCGATTAAGCATCTGACTCTTGATTTCAGCTCAGGTCATGATCTCACATTTTGTGAGTTTCAGCCCCATGTCTGGCTCTGTGTTGGGCAGGGAGTCTGCTTGGGATGCTCTCTCCCTCTCTCTCTGCCCCTCCCCCTCTCTCATGTGTGCACGCATGGCCTCTCTCTCTCAAAAAAAAAAAAAAAAAAAAAAAAAAAGACAAAAAACGTGGAAGAAGAGATGGCCTTTCCTTCTTCCTCCACTCCAGACATCTGGGCATTGAGGAACAAAATGTAATGTCCGGAATCACTGTGGCCCTCTTATGATCACGAAGAGAAAGCCAAGAGAATGAGAGAGATGTCTTTGAGCTGGATCCACAAAGCCATTGAACTGCTAAGTCAAACCAGTCCCAGAACTGAGCTATTTCTGCACATCTCTTACGTGAAATGATAGATGTCTATATTGAAATCTTAAAACTTTGTGGGCCATCTCATTCTAGAGCCTCTCTGACTTGGCTAGAAGTCAGCCAGACTCTGACTTCTGAGTTTCTTTCTGCCGCTTATTAGCTCTATGAATTTGGCAAGTTAGACACCTTTCATACACTCAGTGCTTTTCAAATTTTAGGCTGCCTCAGAATCATCAGGAGAGTTTTTTGAAACCTGGATTCCTGAACATCACCCCACAGAGATTCTTCTTCACTAGTTTTGTGGTAGAGCTGGAGAATCTCTGTTGCTAACACGTTTCCAGGTAATTGCTTGGAAGACCACACTTGGAGTAACAGTGTCCCAGACTCTCAGTTTCCCCATCCGTAAAATGGACATGAGAGCATTCCTTAGTAAGTTTTATGAGAATTAAACATGGTAATACAGATACAGTGGTTGGCACGGTGCCTGGCCCAGAATTATGGCCCAGAGATGGTCGCTATTCTTAATAACTTGGGAAAACATTACTCTTACAGTTGAGGGCTTCATTTGTACGAATTCCAGGTACAGACTCATTCCTCTGGAGTTCTGGGGCCTTGTGTAGCCAGCTTTCCCAGACAAAAGAGCCAAAAGCAACCTGTTGACTGGAGATATTAACTAGGTGACGGGGGGGGGGGGGGGGGGGGAGTGGTGGTGACTTGAGTGATTTGCTGGGATTATTGAACATAGTCCGAAATACTGCTGGATGGAGAAGCAGACGGGAGGAAAAATGGCCTTCACTTATCAGCCCTCCATTAAGATGGTTTGTAGCGTGTCTCAGCATTGTCCAAATGATTAAAGAGGTGAGACCTTGTGGGGGTGGGGGTGGGAAGGAGACTGCCCGGCTGGCTTTAAAGAACGGAAGGCAATAAAAGATTAGTTATTAAATAAATGAAGTTCAGGAAATGATCCAATGTCTTGGGAGTGTTCAATCACAGGAGACAAGAAGCTTCTAACCTTGTAGAGTCAAAAGAAAATTCACAGAAAAAAAAAAAAAAGAAAGAAAGAAAGAAAGAAAGAAAGAAAAAGAAAATTCACAGAGACACATACCGCCCCCAGCATGCCACTCTCTTGCTGTTGCTTGGGGTAAGGAGAAATTAAGAAGACCCAGAAAGCTGGAGTTTTAAAAATTGCCATGAATTCCTTTCCTAGAATTCCCAATAGATCTTGTCTTTCCCAGAAGTAAAGGAATGTGTCTGTTGCTATTGTTGCTGATATGAAGCATACGCACAGCCATTTATTTAGTGCTTAATATATGCCAGACCCCACGCTAAGCATTTACCTACACTGTTTCATTTAATCTCTTTAACAAATCTATGGTGTAGATTCTATTTTTATGTCTTTTATAGATGAGTAAACAGGTTCCGAACAGTGAAGTGTAAACAGGTTCCGAACATATGACCAGCAAAAGTGATTTTAACCTGGGCCCAAATGCATTTTAACTTTTCAAATAATATATAACTCTCTTTCTCCCTTCTTCCCAGAAGGGGAGGCGGGTATTCATAGTCCTGTTTTAGAGATAGGGACCTGGAAATTTGGAGCACTTCTGTGACATGTCCAAATGTCACCAAGGGTATGAAGTTGTAAAACCAAAGGAGTACTCTCTCTGCTATATCACACTGCCTTTGGGAATCACTGGGAATTGTTTCTTAAAGGTAATTTACATGATATTTACATCTCTATTTCCTTTCTCATCCATAAATGACACAAAAGAGTTTCCCAAATCTTTTCTCACATCACTTTTTTATAAGTAGAGTTCACCTTCATTTTGATTTCTCTTCCCTCTCATTTCTATTTCCGTCTCCTCCAATTTCCAGAGTAGGTACTGGAAATTTCCAGTTTCCAGAGTAAGTTCCTCCCTACACAGCTTTCCTTCAGACTTGGCTGTGAATTTCTACAGCCCTAGAGAGCCTGAAGGACTAAGACATAGGTCTTCTTTTTTGTCCACACCTCCTTTTAATTAGCCTGTGACTCGCAAAAGGTCAGATATTATTATCTTCATCTTAACGATGAGGAAATGGAGTCAGCAGAAAGGTTAAAAAACATGTCCAGATTCAGGGGTTTAGTCCATGTTCTTTCTCGTTTTAAAGCCTGCATTCTTTATAAGGCTTTACTTTGAGTTGGCCAGATACCTGACCTTGAGAAGAGTCATAATCTGCCTAGGATCCACTTAAGACCTAGTTGATTCTTAAGCAAATTTCTTACCTTCTCTGGTCTCAGTTTCCTCTTTTGTATAAAGGTATTTCTGTCAAGTTTGGCAATAACATGTGAAATGCTTGCTACTGCATCTATAGTGGAAGACATCAGTAAAAGTAAATTATATATATAAACTTCTAAAAGTTTTACAGTTTTAGCTGTTAGATTTAGATCTTTGATCCATTTTGAGTTAATTTTTGTATACGATGTAAAGGTAAGGATCTATTTGGGGTCGGTGGGGGGGATGGATATCCAATTTTCCAAACACTTTTTGTTGAAAAAACTGTCCTTTATCCCATTGAATGGTCTTGGCACTCTTGCTGAAAATCATTTTCTGTTTTTATGTATAAAAATTTTTAATGTCTGTTTATTTTTGAGAGAGACAGAGTGCAAGTGGGGGAGGCACAGAGAGAAGTGAGAGATACAGAATCTGAAGCAGGCTCCATCCAGGTTCATAGCTGTCAGCACAGAGCCTGATGTGGGGCTCGAATTCACGAACCATGAAATCATGACCTGAGCCAAAGTTGGACACTTAACCAACTGAGCCACCCACAGGCCCAAAAATCATTTTCCATATATGTGAGGGTTTATTACATATCAATGTTCAATTGATCTACATGTCTGTCTTTATGCCAATACCTCGTTTTGATTACCATAACTATGAGATAAGTTTTGAAATAAGGAGACCTCTAATTTTGCTCTTCTTTTTTTTTTTTTTCAGATTGTTTTGGCTATTCTATATGAAGTCTTGAGACTTCATATGACTTTTAGAATGGGTTTTTCTATTTCTGAAGAGAATATCATTGGGATTTTAAAAGGAACTGCATTGAATGTGTACATGCCTTTGGGTGGTATTGGCATTTTAGCAATAAGCCTTCCTCCCCATGAGCACAGGGTATCTTTCCAGTATTTGTGTCTGCTTTAATTTAATTTTTAATTTAATTCCTTAATTTCTTTCACCAATATTTTGTAGTTTTCAGTGCACAATTCTTTTGCTGCCTTGATTAAATTTATTCCTAAGTATTTTATTATTTTTCAGGCTACTGTTTTCTTAATTTTCTTTTCAGATTATTCATTGTTAATGTATAGAAATGCAACTGATATTTTGCATGTTGATTTTGCCTCCTGCTGAGTCATTTACCAGCTCTCATAGGGTTTTTGTGGAATCTTTAGCATTTTCTCCATATAGAATTATGTCATCGGCGAACAGAGACAATTTTACATCTTGCTTTCCAATTTGGATGCTTTTTATTTCTTTTTCTTGACTAATTACTCTGGTTAGGACTTCCACTATTATGTTAAATAGAAAGCAGATTAAAGCAGGCGTGCATGCCCTGATCACAGAGGAAAAGCTTTCAATCTTTCACCACTGAATATGATGTTAGCTGTAGGTTTTCATACATGTTCTTTATTATGTAAAGTAGTTTCCTTCCAGTTGTAATTTTTTGAGTGCAGATTTACACTTTTTAAAGACACTTCAGCAGCTAAGTAGAGAATGGACTGGTGGGGATGAGCTGATAATAAGGAGACCTTCTTGGAAGCTATTATAGTGGTTGAAGCAAAAATTGATGCAGTCCTGAATTAGGGAATTATCAGAACGCATGACAGGGAGAAAAGTTAGAAGAAACGTTTTGGCAATAATATTAGTAAATCTTAGTGATTGATTTAATATGCTAGGAAGGGAAGGGTCAGGGATGCTTCCCAGTTTTCTGATTGGGGACATAAGACAAAGAGAACCCTGGCGAGGGATAGTTTTGTGACGATGAATTAGTTGAAGAGGACGTGTGCAGGGCTAGGTAGTTACATAGAAGAGTCAGAAACTTGAAGAGAAAGGTATAAACTAGAGATGGAAGATTTAAAATATTTCCAACCGAGGTGGTGGTCAAAACCATGCGTATGGATAAGTTGAACAAGGGTTACAAAAACATACGCTTGGAGGGGCCAGGCAGGTACCAATCATTGCATGGGATTTGACGCAGTACTCTAGGGGAACCCCAGGGCCTGGGGCAACTGACCATGCCTGCCCTGCTTAAAGGCTTTCCAATGGAATCAGTTGAGCAAAGACTGCTGGCTTGTGTGTAGACCCTCTCCTGTCCCATTGTTCTTGCTCATAAACTTAAAGGAGTAGGTCCATCATCTTAATGGAATTTCAGGGAGTGTGGCTCACCCGTGGGGAAGCAATTAGAGTCAAGAGAAGCCCCTTGCCTTCCCCCAGCACACTTGACATCATTCCACAGAGGCAGATGTGGCTCCAGCTGCAATTGGCTCTGTTCTTTGCTGTGTTTCTTATCAGCATTACTCAGAGCAGTGGCTGCCGAGAGCTCAAATTTAGGAGCCTAGGGGTCCTTAATATGAGACAGCCAAGACATCTCAAGACCAAGGCCAGCAGAGCTGGCTCCTGTTTCAGGGCCTGGAAGCACAGTTCTTCAAAATGTCAACATAGTAATGACCTGCTGAAGGCTTGGCTTCCTATGCAGGGAATATTTGGAAAGGGAAGGTTATTTTTGTTGTTGTTTTTATACATAAATAACACAATCTGACTTTTCAGCACTGCAGAGAGGTCTGGATAGTCAGAATAGGAAGACAACCCCCCACCTACTGGGGTGGGTTTCTGAAGCCAGGGCTTACACGAGCCTGAAGCTCCAAGGGGACTTGGGCCGAGCAGCCAGAGGTCAGCATCTCTGTTCCTGTTTTTCCTACGAATGGCAGGCCAACTAGGGCAGGCAATTGAGATAACTGGGCCTGGGTTACTGAAGATGTTTGTGTGAAATGCTGGATTGAACAAACTTAGCAAGTCTGTGATTTTCACTTTTTGATGGCTATGTGGACCAGGATGGAGATTTTAGGAAGTTCTTTCCAGCGGCAGAAATAATCAGCTCCATTTAGCAATCAGCAAGCAAACACACATATCCTTCAAAACCTGGCTTAGATGTTACCTTTTGCATCCAGACCTTTGCCTGCCTCATTCCTTTGGGTATCCATAACATTTACTTCTGTTATGAACCAAAATAGACCACACTTTGGACTTCTCAAAGGCAGGAGAGGTATTTTCTACTTCTTCATTTATAAAATTCAGGGCCAACCAACGTGCCTCACACACACTCAGCATTTGAATGAATTAACGCATGGCTTTATTATTCTATTAAGCCACTGTTCCTTCCTCACACTGCTTACTTCATGTGGCTTCTATATACCTTCTCTTTGTTTTAGTAATCAAATTAGTTTCCAAGGACTGTCATAAAAAAGCACCACATGCTGGGTAGCTTGAACAACAGGAGTGTATTTTCTGTACAATTCTGGAGGCTAGAAGTATAAGACCAAGCTGTCACAGGATTGGTTCCTTTGGAGGGCTGTGAGGAAAACTCTTTCATGCCTCCCTCTTAGCTCCTAGGGGTTTGCTGGCAATTTTTGAGTGTTCCTTGTCTTGTAGACACATTGCCCCAATCTCTGTCTTCATGCTCACATGGCATTCTCCCTGCGTGCATATCTAAATTTCCCCTTTTAATAAAGACACCGATCATATTGGATTCAGGGCCCACTCTACTCCAATATGGCCTCATCTTAATTAATTTTATCCGCACTGACCTCATTTCCAAGTAAGACTATGTTCTGAGATATTGGAGGTTAGGGTTTCAAATTATGAATTTGGGGAAGACACACTTCAACTCGTAACCGAAATGTTTTATGACGAGTGATTTTTATAGCACTCTCCACACTCATAGCCTTCTCAGTATCAGGGAGTGTACCTTCTTCTCACAAAGCTGAGGCATATTAGAAGGAGCCTTGCTCTAGAAGAACAAGTCACTCCTACATCCTGACCTCAGTGTTCTCCTATGTAAAGTGCCAAATTGGAGTAAATAATCCTTCAGGCCATTTCCTGCTCCGAGATTCTAGGATTTTTCTGGGAATCAATAACCCTAGGGCTTACTGACTGTTCCCATTGTTTTTCTCCCATCTTTAACTGGCAGCATGCCTCACCATCAGTACATTTATTGCCCTTGTTACTGATCCATGACAGTTCTCATTCTTATTCAATAATTTGAATCATCTTGTAGTTCATCTTATAGCAGATTTGAATCTGCTTTTTGTTTCTGTTGTCAGGTGTGAAGGCGCAATCTTAATTTAACTAATAGCAACCTTGAAGAAGGTGTTATCCAAGAACTCTGAAAGAAGTTCCCACTCGGTTGTACAATGATCTAGCCTTCTGTGGCTTCCTGTCACATTACAGAACAGCTAGGTCTGGTGTCTGTCTGGTGTCTGTGTGGCCCAAACCCATTTTGTCCACCTCTGTCAGCCAGTCTTTTCCTTCTTGCACTTTCCTCTAGCCACATTATAGGTGTATGTCTCCATGTGTCTCTGTGTGTATGACCATCACTAACATCATTCCTACAGTCATGCCTCTGTTTCCGATATTCTTTACTCCTGACATATGGCCTTTTCCCATTATCTCTTACTCATCCATCAGGATCCAACTGATACGCTACCTCTTCCATGAAACCTTCTCTTCCCTCTCCAGGCCAAACAATCCACTCCATTTTCTGAGCTGCCATTGTAGTACGTGTAGACCCTTTTTTGGCATTTAATCACTTTCTACTTTGTACCATCATTATCTGCAGAAGGCTCAGCTTCACCACTTTTCAGCTCCAACCCTGAGTAAACTCAAGTCTGTTTATTGGTCTGCCAAGTGGGAATTATGCCCAACATCTGGAGAAGTTATGAGAATGATTTACAACAATAAATGTGAAAGTACAGGAATACAGTAAGTGCATAATAAATATTAGTTCTCTCTCCCCCATTCCCTGTGTCAGGTTTGTGTATTTGCTCATTTCCACATTCCTCATCACCCTCTACAGGAGACCTGGCCTTTGGTAGATGTTTAGTAAGAGTTAGATGCATGGATGGAAGGATGGTAAATTGAATAACGTCTGAGAAAATTTAAGAATACTCAATTTGGGCTATTACTTTCATACAAACAATGCCAGAGTTGAGTCCCTATGGAACAAAAACATGATCTAAGTAGTAAACAAAGGAAAAATTTTGTGGACCCCAACATACTGTCCTCTGAGGCCCCTACCCCTACCCTACCCCTACCCCACTCACTCCTACTCAGATACTCAAAATGCTACAACTGCCTCTTGGCTGCTATATTCAGGTTAGCCTTTCTCCCTGGACTTACTTGTTCTACGTATTCTCTTTTCCTCTCCTTGTCCATCACAATTTACCTATTCCCTGTGCTAATCACTTGGGGCTCCAATTATCACAGAAAAAAGTCTTTATTTGGTGGCAGGAAGGGCTTAATGACGTGGTGGCCAGCCTCCAAGACGTCCCCTAATGATCCTCACTTTCTAATATTCGTGTCCTTGCATAGAGCCCTCTCATATTGAATAAGAATGACTTGGATAGTCAGTAAAATATTGACAACATGACTGTGTGATGTCCAAAGAGAGGTCATAAAACACATTGCTGTTCTACGTTGGGTTCTTGGATTGCTCACATTGGAGGAGACCGGCTACCATGTTGTCAGGACATTTAGGCAGCCGTGTGGATAGACTCATGTGAGGAAAAACTGAGGCCTCCTGCCAATAGCCAGCACCAGCTTGCCAATTACAGGAGAGAACCACCCTGAAAGCGGATCTTCTAGTCCCAATTAACTCTTCAGATGACTGTAGCTTAGATCAACATCTGATTCAATCTCATTAGAGACTGTAAGTTTGAACCACTGGCCAAGGTACTCCTCAACTCCTGACCCTCAAAAACTGTGAGAGATAGTAAATATGTATTTCTATTTTAGGCCACTGTGTTTGGAAGGGATGTGTTTCATAGCAATAGGTAAGTGATACACTGGGTTATCTGGAAGCTATTGATTCCTTATGCCCAAAGAGTAAGAGTACATTCTTGGATTTCTGGATTTACAGGCCCAGTGAGGGAAATTGGAAGCACATAGAACTATCGAAGCCTCTCGAGGTTCTACCAATTAAATATAGGGAATCCTTCTACCACCTTGTAAAACTGCCTGACAGATCTACAAAAGGTGAATGGGTACAAGCCCTAACACTGAAAAATTCCACTCACGGATACGTATTCAACAGAAATGTATTCACCAAAGACACATGCAAGAATGTTTGTAGCAGCATTACTGAGAATAGCCAAAGCCACGCAAATGACCAATCAACAGTAGAATAGGTCATTAAGTGGTAGTATAACCGCTGAAACACTACATAGCAAAGAGTGATGCAACAAAGCCACAAGTACACACAAGAGGATGGGTGAATGTCTCAAACTTTGCATAGAGAGAAAAAAGCCAAGCATAAGAATATCTATACCTGATCCTATGTCTATAAAGTATAAAAAGGTAAAATTAATCCATAATGTAAAATAGTAGTTATTGTCAGAGAGGTAATGAAGGGGCTGCTGGGGTGCTGGTGATATTCTGGTTCTTGATCTGAGTGCTGACGACATGGACAGGATCCCTTTTGGACAAATCAGTGAGCTATAAGTTTATGATTTATGTGCTTTTCTTTTTTTTTTTTTAGTATTTATTTATTTTTGAGAGAGAGAGGGAGAGGGAGAGTGTGAGTGGGGGAAGTGGGCAGAGAGAAGAGGGAGACACAGAATCCAAAGCAGGCTCCAGGCTCTGAGCTGTCAGCACAGAGCCCGACCCAGGGCTTGTACCCACAAACCGCAAGATTGTGACCTGAGCCAAAGTCGGTCGCTTAACTGACTGAGCCACCCAGGTGCCCCATTTATGTGCTTCTCTGTATCTGTTATACTTTAACAATTTACTTTTTAAAATTACTTTAACAAATGGCAAAAAAAAAATAAAAAATAAGTACAGCTGAGAGCAGTACAAGTTTAGAAAGGATTGTGCTTCATATCAAGGAGGAGGAGGATGGAAAATTCCCGCCCTGGTATTAATTTGTGCTGGGGCTCACTTGCCTAATAATAAAATAATAGTTAATATTGATTATGTACCAACTATACCTGAAGCATTAATGAAGCAAACAAGTATGGCATTTTATTTAATTTCAAAATAATATTTCAAGACAAATCATATACTACCCATTTTACAAACATGGATGCAAAAGTCAAGAAAAATGGAGTATCTCGTGCAGAGTTTCAGTGTGTGTCAATGACATAGATTGCATTTAAATCTGGATCTCTGGCTCCTAAGAATTTACTTTTCTTAACGATACCATGATTCCACTGAAAAGAGGGAGGTATCTAGGTAAGGCTTGGACTCCGCTAGTACAAAATTAAGATCTATGCAAGTGTAAATCTACACTGCATATGTATATAGGTTTGTACAACCACACACAATGCCTAAATGTGCATGGGTGCATGTGAGCGTTCATGCAGTGAGTTATATACCTATGCTTCTATCTGTTTAGTGCCGAGATCTAAAAGAAAACTAAAAACATATGAAGATGCACTGGGATGATTCCAACTGTTTGATTTCTGGCATCAGACGATTCAAGCATCTCAATAAATTCACTCTTTGCTCTTCATCCAGATATTTACTCAATACAAATACAGTCTCAGGCTTAGGGACCCAACGAGTGAGTTGATCAGTATTCATTTCCCTACTGCTTTCTTGGCTTCTCTTTTTCCTGTTACTCTGTTATTCCTGATCTTGATTCATAAAGCTCCCAAACTGAAGCTGGGCACTTGGGTACCCAGCTAGACACTACATTTTTTTCATCCTTCCTTGAAGTGTGGGGTGTGACTGAGAATAAGTGATATACGGAGTGATATGTGTATAATAAAGACAATACCCCTTACACAGGATTCACTTTTTTTCCTCCCTGCAGGCTGAAAATCTGTACAGACAGTAACCCAGCCACAGCCAGAGGTGAAGATAATATTCTAGGGATGGTGCAGAAACAAGTTGGTAGAAACTGGAGTGGTTTATGGTACAGAGCCCCGTACTAACCCAGACTGTTTTCCTTTGGACTGTTAAAGAAGAGAGAAACTTGTTTCATATAAGCCCAGTGTGGGGGCTCCCTGCACTCTCTGTAATGCAAGTAGCTTTAAGGGAGTGGGGAGGGTGATTGACAGAGACACATGAACAAGCACCTTGGCCAATGGCCAATAGCTAGACCCTCAGACAGCGGACAACTGGGTCCCCAAGTGAGAGACTACTCTGAGAGGCAGCCTCAGATGGACTGATAGTGTCCCCTTCATAGCTTATAATACAGTAGCATGAACACCTTTTTATTGGATCCTCACCACAAATATATGGGGCAGGAATTAACTTTGTATTCCCATTTTGAAAAACCAGGTCTCAGGGCGCCTGGGTGGCTCAGTCAGTTGAGTGTCCGACTTCGGCTCAGGTCATAATCTCACCGTTTGTGAGTTCTAGCCCTGCGTCGGGCTCTGTGCAGACAGCTTGGAGCCTGGAGCCTGCTTTGGATTCTGTGTCTCTCTCTCTCTTTGCCCCTTCCCCACTCATGCTCTGTCTCTCTCTGTCTCAGAAATAAATAAACATTAAAAAAAATAATAATAATAGAAGAAAAGAAAACCCAGGTCTCAAATAAGTGTCTTGCTCAGGTTAATAAGTGACATAGAGCCAAAAGTTTTTCATCATTCCTGATCTCCCTGGAAAGGAGTTATAGGGAAATGAGGCCAATGAAGGGGTTCCTGACAGAGGCCTTTCCCTGCAGAGCAACAGAATTCAGAGTTCAAGTCTAGGCCTCATCTATAAGAAAATTTAATCATGTAGGAATTTCAGGAACCTTACTTTATATTTTTAAGGAAATAATTTTTTTTTGAAATTTTTTTTTATTTTTTTGTTTTTAAAACTTTTAATTCTAGTGGGTTAACATGTACTGCAATATTGGCTTCAGGGGTAGAATTCAGTGATTGAGCATTTACATACAATACCCAGTGCTCATCCCAACAAATGCCCTCTTTTGTACCCCTCACCCATCTAGCCCATCCCCCCCACCCATCTCCTTCCGTCAACCCTCAGTTTGTTCTCTATCTTTAAAGAGTCTTTTATGGTTTGTTTCCCCCTCCCTCTTTTTTTTCCTCTCCCCCCCCCACCCCGTCCCCTATGTTCGTCTGTTTTGTTTCTTAAATTCCACATATGAGAGAAATCATATGGTATTTGCCTTTCTCTGACTGACTTATTTCACTTAGCATAACACACTCTAGTTCCATCCACATTGTTGCAAATGGCAAGATTTCATTCTTTTTGATGGCTCAGTAACATCCCATTGTATGTAGACACCACAGCTTCTTTATCCATTCATCCATCGGTGAACATTTGGGCTCTCTCCATAGTTTGGCTATTGTTGATAATGCTGCTGTAAAACATCAGAGTGTGTGTGTCCCCCTTCAAATCTGTATTTTTGTAGCCTTTGGGTAAATACCCCGTAGTGCCATGGCTGGATCATAGGGTAGTTCTGTTTTTAACTTTTTGAAGAACCTGGAGTCAGGTGATTTGGGACAGGATTCAAGGAGGCAGGGCCTGCTCTGTATTCAGTGCTATCGTGAAGCAAGAATAATTCTGATTGGATATCTTCATGAATCATACCTAGAAGGAGGTACTAATAGAAAGAAGCTAAAGAAGTAATTAACAAAGAAGTAGCCATCACTCATGTTAGCTGGGAGAGGGGGACATTCCATATTTTTGTGGTTTCCACAGTGACCCTGTTTTTGTATGTGCTTAGGAAAAACGGCTACCTTTTGTCGGGGGGGGGGGGTCTCCTTTACGAGGTTATTTATGTTTGGCAAGAGAAACACCACAGCTTAGCTGCAGATTCCAGGCCAGCACCTAACAACACGGGAGCCTTGCTTTTAGGGTGAGTCCAATTCACAGGTGCCAGGGGCTGCTTTTCTCTTTCTCATTTACTTAATCTTCACCCCAAATTTATGATTCAAACTATCAGAATTATAGATGAGGAACGTGAGACACAGCAGATTTCAGTAACTGGCCAAGGTCACACGGCTAACAAAGGGAGGAGAAGAATGAGAACCCAGGCAGTATGGATTACCAGGCTCTTTCACCTCTTCAGCCATTTCCCCAGGGCCTCATCCTATCTGCAGACCCTCAGCATCTGATCCCAACAGGACAGTCCTACCCACTCCTAACCACATGCTGTGGATTCTCTAGCCTGCCTGGATACTCGCGTGGCTGGATTCCACAGATCCACGGAGGCGCGCCCTCTGGAATTCCGGACCTGATAGCCTGCCGTGACCATGCACTCACTCCCAACCCAAACTCTCTGGAAACCTCTCTGCCTGTTTCATTGGACTCCCCCTTCACCCTCTCACATTCCTCCCCACCCTGGTGAGTGAGGCTTATTTCTGGAGGGGCTAGACAAAGGCCTACCCAATACCACGTGCCTGTTGTGACATCCTGAAAGAATCTGATGAAGGCCCTCTGGGGTGTTTGCTGCTGTCTGCAGCTTGGAGGCAGAGAGGTATAGAGGAAGGAGCTAGCTGAGTCCCCACTTGAGGGATGTATGACCTCCTGACAAGTTACTTAACCCCTCCAAGTTTCATCAGCTATAAAATTAAGAGCACCAGTGACCATCTCAAAGTACAAGGAAGATCAGATGAGACTATATACATATGTGTATATATATATATATATATATATATATATATATATATTTCGGTGGAAACTGAGGAAGTGATTAAGTTTCCCATATGAGTTGATATGAAGCAGACAAGAGAGAGCAAGCAAGGGAGAGCAAAGAAGGCATAACTAACCTGGGCAGGCAAAACTCTCTAGAACTATTTCTCTTCCTACTATGCACACAGCTCAACGCAGGGACAGGCCTGACAGCGTGAGGGTCACCGGAGAATTTCCATCTCTGATGGACCTAAGAATGCAAAATATTGACTCTAATAGAAAAAGTATTGAATTTAGCCTAGGAGATCTGAGTTCTAGATCGGCGCCGCCATTTTCTGGCCTTGGGCAAATCACTTGACCTCTGTGTTTTTCTCCTCAGTAGCAAAAGGGAAGTGCCTGTAAACCAAAGGTCAAGCCCTTTACTTTTTTTTTTTTTAATGTTTATTTTATTTTTGAGAGAGATGGAGACAGAGTACTAGAGGGGGTAGGGGCAGGGAGAGAGGGAGACACAGAATCTGAAGCAGGCTCCAGGCTCTGAGCTCTCAGCACAGAGCCTGACACGGAGCTCAAACCCACCAAGTGGGAAATCATGACCTGAGCTGAAGTCGGACACTTAACCGACTGAGCCACCCAGGCACCCTAAGCACTTTACTTTTATTAGTGCTTACCACAACCCGCTCCACTATGTAATATCATTATGCCCATTTTATTCAAGAGGAAACCCAGGATAAGAGTGGCCAGAGAGTTTGTCCACAGACACACAGCGGTGAGTGTCTGGGCTGTGAACCAGGCAGTCAGACCCTAGAGCCTGTGCCTCCACCCCTGCTGCCAGCAACACTCCCACTTGCTTATCTGAAACCCTGGAAGAAAAATCGCCCCCACTGCTTCCTCCAGGCAGCTCTGAGGATCAGATGGGCCCATGGGTGTGCCAGGATGTGCTTTAACTGTGGATGCACTGTGGAGACGTGGTAGTGTCTCATTCGCTGTGGCTTTGTAGGGCAGCATCAGCACGAAAGTCCTTAGCGTGGATGTTTCAGAAAGGCAGATTTCAGCTCAGAGTGAGGACAGGCTTTCTGCAGTGAGTGCTCCTATGTGACCCGGGCTCTCTGTGAGGCAGGAAGCACGCCCCGCCCTCCACCAGCAAAAGAAGCACCCCCAGATGGGAAAGCAGCAGAGGGTTTCCTTCATCACCTGTGGTAACTGAGGCTCCGGGCACAGGGCTCCGCCAGGCAGGGTACCCCATTTGGCGGGCTTCCCTCTCTTTCTGTCTTCTTTTCATGTTAGATGCTTCCTTGCCACCATTTCCCCTTCAGATTTTGTGAATTCTCGTGTTTCTGTGAGGTCGCTGGAGCCCCACTTGACCTGAATGTCTTTTGCCAACTTCATCACCGCCTCTGGGGCAGGGGTGGATATGCGGGAAAACATTTTTCCTGAACTCTGGCTCAGAGTCCTTCAACATCTGTGGAAAACAAGGGAGTTTACCACACAACCCTCTCACAATCAAGTACTCAATTAATGTTTGGCTCCCCAGAACGACCTTTCTCAAGAAAAATACCACTTAAAACATTTTTTCTCCGCCTCTCTCCATCTTTCTGAGAGAGGGAGTTCTGAGGCCAACCACGGAGAAAGAGCCTTTGGTTTCCTCCATGAAAATTGTTGTAATACCCTGGCCAAAGCATGTGGGATGGGCCGCTGAGAGTCCCCTGGCATGACCTCCACACTGCCTGGGTGGGGACAGAGCAAGGACGAAGATGAAGAGGTGGGAGGAGAGCAGTGGCTCTTTTATGGCTTCCTCTGTCACAGCTTCACCCTGAGAGGACAGGAGAGCCATGTTTTCTCAGGAACACCAGGAGATGGTATGTGTGTGAGACAGAGACAGACAGACAGACAGAGATGGAGAGACAGAGAGAGAAAGAGAGACACTATGACACTGTTAGAAATTTTCCATCCCTTTGAGATCTGGAACCCTCTGATTCAAAGGGTGGTCCATAGACCGCCAGCATCAGCATCACGCAAGAGCTCGAACAGTCTGAAATGCAGAATCCCAGGCCCACTCCAGGCTGACTGAATCAAAATCTACATCTCAAGTCCCTCAGGCAATTCTCAGCTACGCTAAAGTTTAAGAAGCACTGATCTAGATAAGACTGCCTCAGAACGCCTAGGTATGTCCCATGGAAGTCCAAATCTCTGCCCAAATTGTTGGTTCATTCCCAGGGAATCTCTCGGGGGCACCCCTGGAACATTTACTTCCCCTGCAAAGGACAGTTGATAGCTTATTTTGCCCTTCTTTGCTCCCTGTCTCTGTCTGTTTCACATCAGACCAGATGGGAAATTTAATCCCTTCTTCAGTTTACACCAAAAAGCAACTCACACAGCATTTGTGTATGTGTGTAGGAAACGTTCCCAAAATTTGCTGAGTAGGGGGGATGGGGCGAAATAACCAATGTAACCACTTCATACTGAATGATAGACCACCCAGCAGTGGGAATTCTGCCCTGGTTCCCGGCCCCAGGTGTTTGCTAATCTACCCGGTGACCCTGGGTCACCTCTCCTAACCTCTCCTGCTCGGTGCCTTCCCTTGATCGTCTCCCCATTTCTGTGAGGAGCAGAACTCCTCTCCTTTTCTCATATAGAGCAGGAACGACCTCTCTTCTGCTGTCTTCACACTGTGCTCTCAAGATCCTCCTTCTGTCCTGTATGTGGCAAAAAAAGACAACTCTGCACATCCGTGTTCATAGTAGCACCGCTCACAATGCCACGGGGTGGAAGCAGCCCAAGTGGCCATCAACTGATGAATGGATAAACAACATGTGGTACATACATGCAGTGGGGATGTTGTTCAGCCCACAGAAAGGAAAGACATTCTGGTATATGCTACTACACGGATGAAGCTTGAGGACGCTTCGCTGATGAAATAAACTAATCGACGAAAGACAAAAGGCGTACGAGATTGTACGAAATATACGGAGTAGTCAAATTCACAGAGACAGAAAGTAAAACAGTGGTTTCCAGCGGCTGGGGGAGGGGGAAGAGGGGAAAGCAGGGAAAGCGTTGCTCAGAGGGTGCTAAGTTTCAGTTTGCAAGGTAAAAAACTGGTGCCCAAAAAATTTAGTGCCCAAATCTTCCCCAACCTGAATCCCTGGAGGTGCTGTAAACCAGCACCGTCTCCTGAAAGAACGTCGCTGAAGCCACGTGGGAAAAGTGTTGGCCTCACAGGAAAGAAAGATCTGGAGGGGGAGTCCTGCCTTAGTCATTCCAGTATGTGAAATGGCAAGAAACTCACTTCATGTTCTGGGTTGCCTCTGGAGTGTCTTTCACTTACTCATGACCTTCCTACGGGAATCTACAGGAGTGAGTGCCCAGCAGCAAGGCCTGGGCACTGTGACCCTACTCCTTAGCCGCATTTGACCAGACCAGGGGAAGGCCCCTGACTCAAGCTTTTTCAATCGGGGGTCCCACTGGTAGTGATGGGGAATCCAAACAGAGAGAGGCAGAAGGTCAATCTCTTGTATGGTTGGCATGATAACTCATGAGCTTGGAAACTGGGAGGCTGTCACACTCTACCCATTTGCATTGAGCTTCTGAGAAAACCGGGCTTCAGAGAAGAAAGGCAGAGGCAGCCGAGCAGCCACGTTGAGGAAAGGGGAGAGAAGGAGAAGGACCGTTTCCCAAGTTCCCTGCTACCTTCCTCTCACCAGTTCTTGTCATTCCTGGAGACCTTCCCCACGGCTCACTCACCAGCTTGGTTGCCTGAATCGCCCCCGCATCTTAACGATGAATTTCTCTCTTTAGCGGAAACTAGCTCCGTTTGGTTTCCGTCGCTTACAACCGAAGCCACTTTGAGCAACTCACGTTCGCCATTTTGAGGCTTAGTTTTTTTTGGCTGAAAAATGATCATGAGACTGCATCACTGAATTGTTGACCACAGGGATGTTGTTTAAATGCCAGAAGAACAAAAAGGACAATTATTGCAGGAAGAGAGACATCATGGATGGAGAAAAATGGCTTAGATGGAAATTTGGTTCTGTTTTTTTTTTGAAACATTGGTTTAAAAAAATAGGAAAATGATGACAAACTGATTAGGAAGATATCAGAATACATCAGTATTTTCTAAGTATTTTATACATACTAGGTCTTTTAATCCTCATGTCAGCCTGGTTCTGCAGAGGCTCTGTTCTCATCTCTCATTTTGCAGATGAGGTAACTAAGCTATAAGAGACGGTTAATAACTAGCCGAGGTCACATGATACGCGAGTGCAAAGCAACATCCCTCGCTTTTATATCTGTTTCCTCATCTGTAAAATGGCCCAAATGATGGATACCCCAGGGTTGTGCTGAGAGAATTAACTAAAAATGTCTTCACAACGTATATGACACCTAAGAACGGATGCCATAATCTCTTTCATAAGAAAACTCATCATTAATCTGTTTTGTTACTGAAGTGCAAGTTAAGAAAATAAGACGTGCAGCTATGAAGAGCTTTCAAACGAATAAAAGGCAATTCTGTTTACACGGTAAGAGTGGGACTCATAAAACTCATAAACCCAAGTGGGAAATAGGCTTGAAAATACGTAGCCTGAATGAATGAAACAGGGCCTAAGGCGGCTTCAGACAGTTTTCAAGCCCTCTCTTTCTAGGGGAATCAAGATAAACACATTCTGCAGCACCTGTTGACAATGCAAGCTTTTTTTAATCTTCTCAACTTTGAGAGTGGCACGTCCCAATTGGATATGAGGTGCGGGAAGGCAGGGAAATTGAGAATGGCCACACAGTATCATATCCTGGGGGTTCTGTGGCATCATCTCAGGTTACAGATGGAAGATGGGAGCTCCAGGAGATAAATAATCGTGCCTTCAGTCCAACAACCAGGAAGCCAAAGAATCAGATTTCAAATACAAATCCCTCTGACCCCAAAGTCCTTGCTTTCCTCCTCATACCTTGACGTACCTCGCCCAACTCGACACCTGCTGCCACTTAACACATTACCTGAAGTCAATCATTTGAAGCAACCATAAGCATCTTACAGTTTCTGTGGGTCAGGAATTCAAGAACAGCTTAGCTGGGTGGTTCTGGCCCTGAGTTTCTTGTGAGCTTAGAGTCGAGATAAGATAGGCCTCAGCTGAGGCTACGGCTATCTACAGATTTGGCGGGGGGCTGGAGGATCCGCTTCCAGTCCTCACTGTTGGCAATCTCGTGCTGGTTGTAGGAAGTGGGGCCTTGGTGCCTCTCCGTGCAGGCCTCTCCAGTGGTTATTCGAGTCCTCGCAGCATGGTGGCCGACTTGCCCCCAAACAAGCAATCCAAGAGAAGTGTGCAAGGGAAGCTCTCCTAGCTTCAGAAGTCCCACGGAATCACTTCTATCACATTCTTTCAATTAGACTAAGGCTGACCTACACTGAGGGGAAGGAAGTTAGGCTCTGACTTTTCAAGGGTGGAGAATTATGGATCTGTCTGAAGACCCTACACTTAGCAAACTGAGAAAGAATTGGCAGCTCTGGCCTGAGTCGCCTCACCTCTGCTTAAAAGGAGGCAGAGGCTTCCAGTACCTTGGAGGTTAAAGATCAACATCCTCAACATGGCAGCAAGGCCATACATGTCCTACACACTGCGTGTCCCCAACTTCAAACCCGGTCTTTCTCCTTGATGTTATATGCCTGGGCTTCATTTCCACTAAAATGCTACTCTCTCTCCTGCCTGAAGCCTCTGCAGAGATGTCCCCTCAGCCCTTCATGCCTTCCCCTAACCTCCTGCCACCATGCCAAGATTCACTCATCCTTCAGATCCTGGTTCAAAGGTCACCTTTTCATCAAAATATGCCTCTTATCTCTGACCAGATCAGGTCCAGCCAGAAGCTCTTATAAATCGTTGAATTTTTTTTTAATTATACTTTCTTCCTTTCCCATTAGCATATTGGCACAATCATTTCATCCATGTCTGTCTATCCCACTAACGTTCAATCCACATTGAGACCGCATCTGGTTTTTTATTCTCTGATGTTTCCCCAGTGCTTTGCACAGTGCCAAGAGTGTAATGTGTACTCAATCACAAACGTGTTGCGTGAATGAATGAATGAATGCCCAGTCAGTGATCTCCTCATAGCTGGAGATGTGTAGGCAGAAGTGGAACCACCGCTATAAGTGCGTTTCAAGGAGGTTCTAGCATCAGATTGGGGTTAACTGCATGACTTTGAAGGTTCTTTTCCTTCAGGAGAATATTTGAGATGTTGTAGTTCTGTGATTCTTGGGTCTCCACTCTCTGGCAAGCAAACTCTGCCTCCTTGGGTGACTCACCTGTGGCCTAAGTCTCAGGCCTTTTGGCTCCCAGGACACACCCTCTCTGGGGACAGCCTATCTCAGGCTCAGCTGGCAGCCTGATGCATCAGGCACAAGGAAAGCCTGTGCTGGAAATCTTGGGGAGCAGCTGCCCGGGGCTCGAAGGAGGCTCAAGTGATTGGGCCCTCCGTAGCTCCTTTAAGAAGTTTTACAAGGTTGAGGTTTGCTCTAAAAATAAGCCCACAAGGCTTTTTAAAAAGCTTCTAAAACCATATGTCCACAACAGCCATTTTTTTTGAAGGGCCAGTGAGCCTTTAAAAGCTTCAAAAACCACTACTTGGCCTGCCTCCCACAGTAGAGAAAGTTCAATATGCGCTGTGTTGAAAACCAGACCTGCTTTTTTTTTTTTTTTTTTTTTTTTAATTTTTTTTTTTCAACGTTTATTTATTTTTGGGACAGAGAGAGATAGAGCATGAACAGGGGAGGGGCAGAGAGAGAGGGAGACACAGAACCGGAAACAGGCTCCAGGCTCTGAGCCATCAGCACAGAGCTGGACGCGGGGCTCGAACTCACGGACCGCGAGATCGTGACCTGGCTGAAGTCGGACGTTTAACCGACTGCGCCACCCAGGCCAGACCTGCTTTTAAGTCTCCTAGAATCTGCCCCTGAAACATTCTGCTCCTATTAAAGGGGTTCAAGATGGAGATGGGGATATGTGAGGCTCGGGTACCCCAGAGGCAGCTTCTTTCCACTGTAAACAACTGCCCCAAATAACCACAAAACTGCCATTAGCTGCCTATAGAGACATTGTTTCAAGTCCTTCTTTCCTGTTTCCTCTCTTCTCCCATAGGTCTCTTCTACCTCATGTTGTGGATTGTTCTGTTAAATGCATACACACACACACACACACACACACACACACACCATGGTGTGCCCAAGAAAAATGTCCACCCAGGTAGAGGGCCTACCAGGTGATGGGCAGAAAATGAGGAAGAGCATTTATTTGTTAAAATTTTCTCTCCTTTTCTTTCTCTCTTCCTTTCTTTTTCTTTCTTTTCTTTCTTTCTCTCTCTCTCTCTTTCCTTCCTTCTTTCTTTTTCTTTCTGTCTCCTGCCCTCTTATTTCTTTCTCTTTCATTTTTAAAATAAATGCATAAGTGCCTATTATGTACCACAAATTGAATATCTATATTTCAGGTGGGAAGAGAGCCATGGAGAGCAGTAGAAAGGGTATCTCAATGAATCAGAAATGCATCTCCCCAAAAACATGTTACAATCCGTAGGGGACTGGAGAGGAGGCGTACAGGGTATGATGCACCATACTTCTGGCCCCTTGAGTTCTTCAAACCTCAGTAAGGAATCCCTACTGACCTCTTTACATAAGGAGGAAACTGAGAGTTTAAGATTATTGCTCGTGATCCCATGGATCTATCAGTCTCCATGAACATGTGTCTTGCTCCTTCCCTAGCAGAAGAAACACACCCGCCCATAAATAGCTATAGCACAGTAGGACGGGGCTCAGTGTTACAAGAGCCATATATCAGTCTAACATGACAGGGGAGTGCAGAGGAAAGAGGGATACCTTCCAGCTACAAAGATCAGAGAAGATCTTGATATGGCTCTTTGGAGCCACAGGAAAGTGGATTCTCTCTTCTCCAAACAAGGGAGTTCACTTCAGTCTTATTCACGTGCAAGTGAAATATCTCCAGTTTCTTCACAAACATCAAAGCACCTATACAGGTGTCCACCTCGCTTATGCTCACACATTGTCAGTGATAGGGAGCTCACTACTTCTTTTCTTTTAATGTTTATTTATTTATTTTGAGAGAGAGGGAAAGAGAGAGAGAGTGAGGCATGCACAAACAAGGGAGGGGCAGAAAGAGAGAGAGAGAGAGAGAGAGAGAGAGAGAGAGAGAGAGAATCTCAAGCAGGCTCCAGCTGTCTGTGCAGGAGCCTGACATGGGGCTCAATCCCACAAACCGTGAGATCATGACCTGAGCTGAAATCAAAACTCACATGCTTATCCGACTGAGCCACCCACATGCCCCGAAGTGAGCTCACTACTTCCTCAGGCAAGACAATTCTGGACAATACAGACTATTGCCGAAAGCCGTGCTTTCTGGTAAAGCCACGGTGGTTCCCTATTCTGCGGTGTGGAACCACATCAAACTGCTTGACTCCCGTGACCATACTGGACTATACTGGCCCTGCGCAGGCATGAAGAAACTTTTCACACGCTCTTCAGATGTTTCTCTTCACTAACCCAGACTTCCTGGCTCTTCATACTGGTTAAAGAAGCACCAGGATGAGTTAGGAATTGCATGGGTTCTAGCAATAGACGACTGGGGTTTGAACCCTGGCTTCGCCATTCACTAATTGTGAATCTTGGGGCAATTTACAGAGCTTTGGTTTCTTTATCAGCAAAACAAAAATTATATCTACCATAGAGCATTATTGGAGAGAGAAATTGTAATAAGTCATGTCATGATCTATTATCACAATGCCTAGAATATAATAATCATGTAGAAAATGTTACCTAGTTTGAGAGGGTCCCCTTAAAAGTAATAAGTCTTTCTTCACTGTTAGGGGACGGAAAGGAATGAGCAGAGAGGTATCTTGAAGGATTATGGTGTTGAGGCACTCAGGAGCCTGAGACAGCTGCCAACGAACTGAAATACATCAGGGGCATTCTGTATGACCGCACAGAACAGAGATGCTCACACCGTAGCATGCACTAGAATCTTCTGGAGGTCTTGTTAAAACAGAGTCTGGGGGTGCCTGGGTGGCTCAGTTGGTTAGGCGACTGGCTTCAGCTCAGGTCATGATCTCACAGTTCGTGCCCGCATCGGGCTATGTGCTGACAGCTCAGAGCCTGGAGCCTACTTCAGATTCTGTGTCTCCCCTTCCCTCTACCCCTCCCCTGCTCACTCTGTGTCTCTCTGTCTCTCAATAATAAATAAACGTTAAAAAAATATATTAAAAAACAAAACAAAACACAGAGTCCTGGGCCCAGCCCCCAAAATTCCTGATTCAGTGGGTCTGGGGTGGGGCCCTATAATTTGCATTTCTTTCTTTCTTTCTTTCTTTCTTTCTTTCTTTCTTTCTTTCCTTCTTTCTTTCTTTGATAATTTGCATTTCTAACAAGTACCCAGAGAAGGCTAAGGCTGCTGGTCCAGGGACCATACTTTGAGAACCCCTGATCTAGCATTTAAAGGGTGGTAAGTAGCAAGTCAACCATGATTTTCCTGAGCACTATGCACATGCATTTACCTCTTTGCCAGTCCTCCTAAAGGTCTTCCAAGGCAACTATGTAACCAGCTCCTCTTCTGAGACAAGAAATTGACCCTGAATGTTTGTAACTTGCCCTTTATAACACAGTCGGTGCCAGAGCTGGGTTTGAAATCCAAGTCTGATTGCCCCAGAGTCCATGCTCTTAATCTCCATTTAGCAAATGAATAGACTGAGGCACAGAGAAGTTAAGGCTTGCTTAGGTCACATGTGTAATATGTAGTTGAATTAGTTTTCAGATCCAGATCTGTCTGACCCCAAAGTCTAAGGCCTTCACTCAAGCTTCTGCATAAAGCAGGGTACGGTGAAGGTTGTATGCGTTTCAGCGTGGAGCCTGAGACCTCTTCCCTGGTGCATGAATTTTATTTTCTCCTTTCCTTTTTGCTTGGCTTCTCTAGATAATTGCCTCCTTTCTCCAGGCTCTTGATGGGGTAGATGTGGTCTTCCTGGGGATCGAATGACCACAGAAGGAAAATAACTTAGAACAGGCCGTTCTTCATTCTTCCTCACCAGTGTTTTTCCTTCAGAGCCTGGAAAGAAATGCGGCCTCTGCACACTTTAAATTGGGCCATCAATTATTTGGGTCCTGAATATGCAGCGCTCATTAGGGCTGTGTTGGCCACAGCAGAGCACCTGGGTTGACAGAAGTAAACTTGCCTCCACTGTTTCAGGCAGTGCCCTCCAGCCCCCTCAAGAGTGGAGCCCAACCTGGGATTGCCAGGCATTAATGCGACCAATTATTTCTGTCCTCAGTTACTAGGTCATAAATCCTGCCTGGCACTGAGTCCCTGGTTTCCGGTGGAAGAAGGTTCAGCTTCTACCTTCAGGCTGTGCAGTGCTGTGATGTTGTGGTTAGGACTCTTGGGCTTGAAACCAGCGGGTTTGGGGGACCTCATTATGGCCTGTCAATAACCAGCTGTGTGTGAGTGACTGTCACATGCCCGTTGTACCTCTCAGCTGTAAAATCTGCCCAGTGCCTCCCAAGTGTGTTCAAGTGACACCGTGTTTGAGAAAAGACGTCAGGCATCTCTAAGAGGCCACTGGGGATATCTAGGTTTATCTGAAGTCCCTGGTGTTGTTGCTTAAAGCAAAGGTTCAGAGTGAATCAGTTCCAGGCTTCTTCCCGCTCTGGGGCCTTTGCACTTATTACCTGTCCAGAATGGTCTTCCTTCAGCTCTTTGCCTACCTGGATTCTTCTCACTCCTCACTTACCTCCTCAAATGTCACCTCTTCCAAGAAGCCTGTTTCTGGCACCTATATAAAGACACCCACCCCTTTGCTCTCTGCACCCCAGTTATTGCCAGAAACATCAGCCTCTCCAGTATGAAACACAATCTCTACTTACCTTTTCTTTTCTTTGATTGCATGATCATTATCGAGCGATGTCATGTGCTACGGGTCATATTGTCTCTTTGCCATGCTCTGAATGAGAGTCTACCCACCCCCTTTGTGAACTCCGCTCCCCTGAGATTGCAAAGCTCACTCTTTAAAAACGATACCTTGTGACTGCTCATCTGGGCAAGTCAGGATTTTCCAAAGCGAACATCAACCAAAACCTCGCTCAGAAGTAATTGAGTTCTGAGCGTGACACTTGATTTAACATGTTGGTATTCATTAACCCAGCTTTACTGTTTCTTATTCATGGTCCTTACATGTTATAAATTTGATCTATTGTTTTCCAAAAAACAGGGAAAACAAAATGACAAAAGACAATCCCTGCTTTGAAAGAACTCAAAGGGAGAGATACACAAAGTAGCAGACAATTGTAGGGCCGTTTGCCATGAAGGTAATAAAACAGCATAGAGGTTTGTGAGGTGCAGAACGGCAGGAAAAAAAAACAGCCTGAGTGACATCAGGACTGAGAAATAGGACAGCATGTTCAGGGATTTAAAAGTAGCCCAGTGTAGCCTAAACAGGAGTGGAAGGGAGTAAGACCCACAAACAACCCCAGCGTCTCTCCATCCCTATCCTGATCTGGGGGTTCTGGCTTTGTGCTTTTATTGCCCGTCTGTCTGCTTGTCTGTAGTCTGAATCCCAGATTCTGAGTCCCCAGTACCAAGCACAGTGCCTTCCCAGAATCAACATTCATTTATCATTTGTTGAATAAGCTTTGAATAAAGGCTCAAGTTCTCAAGGCTCCCCAGCTATCACCCTCTCCCCTACTATGAAGAAAATTCACTTGGGAGTCTTCCTTTTCTCCTCTCCTTCTCTTTACAGAGGAAGATTGATTTTTTTTTAATACCTCCTCATTTCCAAATGATAAAAAAGTGGATGGGGGCTGGGTGTGGGGCTCTCTGGCCTGGGAAGCATCCAGCTCGTTTATAGTACCTATGTACTCTGCTACCCAGCAGTCAGGGGGCTCAGGTTGGAGGACCAGCTCTACCTCTATACCAGCTCTTTACTGTGGACAAATGACAGATTGCCTCTGAACTTGACTTTACTCACCTGCGTAATGGCGATACTCCCCAGAAGAGCGGGAAGACCCTACGAGATGACTCCAGAAGACATGGTTCATAAAATGCTTTCCATGTAGACTTATAAGGGACTTGGCAGGCACTCCCTTCTCCAATTTCCAGGCTTCCTCCCTCCTCCCGCTGCCAGCTTCTACCCAGATTTCCCCTTGGAAGAAATGTATTGGCCTCAAAGACAATAACAACTTGAGAAAGGGATTCTGGGGGATAAGAGGAGGCAAGAACAAGCCTTTCATATTATGCAAGAGAAATCTTGAACTGCTTTTTCTTCCTTTCTAAATTACAGCTTATTTGAGGGTAACCTATTGGAAAGAACCTGCCTTAGAATCTTAGGAAATGAGCTCTGCTGAGAACTCACTTTGTGGCCTTGGCCAAGTCACTGTGCTCTCTGAACTCTGCTCTGTGCTAACAACGGGGCTAGACCAAGGGGTCCCTACAGAAGCGTGTTGTGTAAGAGAGCACACTCTAGCCAGACCTACCTGGCCTCCTAGTCCTGTGACCTAAATATGTCTCAGTTTCCCCATCTATAAACAAGGTTATTAGATATAACCTAGCTAATGTGCTTTTCCTGCAGCTTAAACAAAATAAACCACATAAGAGATTTAACAGTGTGTCTGGTTTATAGTATTTAAGGAAAGGAAGTGCTCGTATGATTAAAATTGTCATCATTCGTACGGTTACTCTCAAACTGTTGGGATTTTAAGTTGAAGTCAATCTCAGCAGCAGTGTGTTTTGAACAGCCACTTTCTCCCCGGGGGCCCACAGCAACACCCCGAAGAGAGGGTGTCCATCATGCCTGACACATGACCTGGGAAGGGAAACCATGCCCTCCTGTGTCCTTTCCCTGGAGTCTCGTGTTTTCCTCCTTGCGCTGCCCTGTCTGGCCCAGGTCTGAGGGCTGGGGTATCTTGCACTCTGGGCCCACGCTGGTCAGGCAGCCAGGAGGGAAAGGAAACCAGAATAAACATGTTTTGCAAGAGCAGGGCTAGTTTAAGTGAAAGCAATTCTAAATAAGGACAATAGAGAGCCTTGACTGCCCGTTGGCCGCTTCCTGCATGCAGGGGTTTGCCATGGAAAACCAAAGGTCAGACTGATAAGCTGGGGGTATCTGCAGGCAGGCTGGCAGGGAGCTTCTGACAGGATCCCCTCACCCAGCATTTGAACCCATCACAGGCCAGGGGGTGTGGCCATAAGGACAGGTCATTCAAAGACCCAGCATGGGCTTAGCATGGGCTTCAATCTCAGTTCCTCAGCTGTGACTTAAGGCATCGCCTTTTACCTTACAAAACCTCAGATTCTTTATCTATATTTTTCTAAAAAAAAAAAAAAAAAAAAGGAATAAAATGTGCTCTGGGTTCCCACGAAAAATTTTAAAAGATTGTTAAGTCAAGGTGCTTATAAACTATAAGGTGATTTGCAAAACTCAGAGTCAGAACCATGTTTTAATTCCACCTCCACTGCCTGCTAGCCTTTTGATCCCGGGAAAGTCAATTTATTTTTCTAAAACTCAGTTTCATATGTTGTGTTTCATACCTGTCCTGGGTCCAAATGATCCCAGGGGTCATCAAAACAGCAAAGTATGGTAACTTGGTGTGTTAGTTTCCTGCGGCTGTTAGAACAAACTAACACAAACTGGATGGCTTAAAACAACAGAAATTTATTTCCTCTGTGTGTTCTGGAGACCACAATTATGATTTTGTTCCTTGGTCCAGAATCAGGGAGGAGGTATTCCTCGCCTCTTCCTGCCTCTCAGGGCTAACTGGCTTTCCTTGGCCTGTATCCGTTATCACTCCAGTCTCTACCTCCGTGGTCGCATTGCCTTGTCCTCTTCCGTCGGGTTATCAGGTCTTCCTCTGCCTCCCTCTTAGAAGGACATTTGTGATTTTACTGAGGACCCCCTGGGATAATCCAAGATCATCTCCTCATCTTAAAATACTTACCTTAATCACATCTCTGCAGACTTTGCTATGTAAGGTGATGTTTACAGGTTCCAGGTATTAGGACCTGGTACCTTTGAGTTCCATTACTCAGTTACATTTGGGCATATTGTAATAGTAGTGTACCTACTACACTTACTCGTGTCTCTCTGATTATTAAGGAGAAGGAGACTCTCAGATAAGTGTTGTGATTGAAGCTGAGAGTTAGGGACTATGGAAGTGTGCCAGAAATAATAATGTTGAAGTTCTTCATCTTGCCCTGCAAAGAACCCCATCTTAGTTATTTCTTTATCCCAAGCAAGTGACCCAGCAGAGACACTAATACAAGCTTGACGAATGGACAGATGCAAGGAAATATTTGCATAAATTTGAATTTCATTTTGGGTAGTTGTGTGCCTAGACTAAAATCAGATGACCTGGTGCCTTCTTCTTTATTAGCTATGAGACTTTGGGCAAGTTACTTAGCCTGAGAAGCCATATATATATATATATATATATATATATATATATACTTTTTAATATACTCCCATATATAAAGTAAAAATTATTACAATACCTACCACATAAGGTTTTGAAAGGAATAAGTGAGATGATCCAGATGAAGAAATTTTCATGGTTCCTGTCATGCAGTATGTCCTTGTGTAATATACATGTTAGATATTACTAATTTTAAAAAGTTTCCAAACTTAATTAAGTCACCCTTTGTATATACCAAAAACTGACTAACGTGGGGGGGTGGGGGCTGGGGTGGGGAGAGATGGTTAGTTTAGAGAGAAATGAGGGAGCTGGCAGTATATCTTCAGACTTATGTTAAAGAATTCCAATTAATTGTTTTCCTTCCCATCTTCAACCCTGATTCCCACAAGGACCAGGGTGGGGCTTTGCCTCTGGGTTTTTTTTTTTTTTCAACGTTTATTTATTTTGGGGACAGAGAGAGACAGAGCATGAACGGGGGAGGGGCAGAGAGAGAGGGAGACACAGAATCGGAAACAGGCTCCAGGCTCCGAGCCATCAGCCCAGAGCCCGACGCGGGGCTCGAACTCACGAACCGTGAGATCGTGACCTGGCTGAAGTTGGACGCTTAACCGACTGCGCCACCCAGGCGCCCCTGCCTCTGGGTTTGATTCTTCAGTAAAACACTCTGATGAGGTGAAGTCTTTCTTTCTTTAGGAATTCCTTCAATAAATCTTTTCTGAGCACCTTTGACCTAGAACCTTTCTGAACTCCTTCCCACTGGGGATGGGGAATAGGGTAAGGGCTTAACCAGTCATTGAGAGCTCCGTGGGTCCAGGGCCATTGTAAAACATGGTTCTCAGCCATAGCTGTGGCTCAAGGGATCAGATAGAATTGGGTAAGGGCACGATTGTCAATTAAAAGAATAATATCTTCATCCAGGAGAAGTAGAAGAGATATCTAACACAGGTGTCAAGGTCCAAGGTACCAGAGGGCCTTAGGAAGGTCAGAGAGTTGGGGGAGAAGAAACACCCAGAATATATGTTGTTGCTACAGCTGGCTGTTACATGCTTGTTTTGTGTGGAAGAGAGGGCTACCCTGAAAGGACTTCTTTTGAAAGATTTCACATGCCACCAAGAACACAGATATTTACACAACAGGTCCAAGATGGACTGTAAAAGATGTAGTTTTAGAGGTGTTACAGGGCTACAGGGCAGAGAGATAAAGACCAAAAAGGCCAGCTCAAGGGAAGGGAAAGGGGTGAATTTGGAACAGTGCTCCAAAGAAAATGGCATGACATTTCAATGGGTTTCACACTGCTTCCTGTAACCTCTAGCCCTCTCAACGCATACTTTGAAGAATCAAATACAAGAGACCTCAAGAGACTATCTGGTTTAGACCTCTGCTTTCAAAGGCTGTTTACCCCCATTTTATAGATCAAGTTGCTAAGGCCCAAAGAAACACAGGAAATGGTGGTGGGGAGAAAATAACGTAGATCTTTCTGCTTCTTAATATTCTCTACTTCTAGGCAGGATGAATAAGGAGGAAGTAGAATTTTTATTTTCATTTTAATTGCTAGGTCCTTTGTATTAGTTAAAAATCAGTTGAAAGTGACAAAAATCCAGGGCGCCTGGGTGCCTCAGTCGATTAAGCATCCGACTTCGGCTCAGGTCACGATCTCATGGTTCATGGGTTGAAGCCCTGCATTGGGCTCTGTGCTGACAGCTTAGAGCCTGGAGCCTGCTTCGGATTCCGTGTATGTCTCTCTCTCTCTCTGCCGCTCCCCCCACTTGTACTCTGTCTCTCTCTCTCTCTCTCTCTCAAAAATAAATAAAAACCTTTTTTAAAAAAGAAAGTGACAAAAATCCAAGTAACACTGGGTTAAATAGACAGAAATCTATTCCTGTCATGTGTTAAAGAAATCTAGAGATACTTGTACACAAATGTTCATGGCAGCGCTATTTAAAAATTGTCAAAAGATAAAAACAACCCAAATGTCCATTAATAGATGAATAAATAAACAAAATATGGTTTGTACATACAAGGAACTATTGTTCAGTCATAAAAAGGCACAGAATACTGATACAGGGTACGATGTGGATGAATCCCCCAAACATTATATGAAGCGAAAGAAACCAGATGCAAGTGGTCATATGGGATAAAATTCCATTTATATGAAGTGTCCCTAATAGGCAAATCTATACAGAATGAAGCAGACTGTGGCTTCTAGGGGCTGAAGGAAGGGAGAATGGTGCTGCTTAATGGCAGTTTCCTTTTGCAACAATTTATCTTGGAACTACATAGAGGTGATCGTTTCACAACCTAGTGAATGTACTAAATGCCACCGGATTGTATAATTAAAAATGGTGAATGGCGGGGCGCCTGGGTGGCGCAGTCGGTTAAGCATCCGACTTCAGCCAGGTCATGATCTCGCGGTCCGTGAGTTCGAGCCCCGCGTCAGGCTCTGGGCTGATGGCTCGGAGCCTGGAGCCTGTTTAGGGGCGCCTGGGTGGCTCAGTCGGTTAAGCGTCCGACTTCAGCTCAGGTCACAATCTCGCGGTCCGCGAGTTCGAGCCCCGCGTCGGGCTCTGGGCTGATAGCTCAGAGCCTGGAGCCTGCTTCCATTCTGTGTCTCCCTCTCTCTCTGCCCCTCCCCCGTTCATGCTCTGTGTCTCTCTGTCTCAAAAATAAATAAACTTAAAAAAAAATGGTGAATGGCTAATTTTATGTTATATGAATTTTGCATCAGTTAAAAATAATAATAAAAGAAATCCAGAGCGGGAAAATTCAGAACTCGTAGGCAGGTTTATGACAACCTCAGGGATCCAAGCTCCTTCTATTTTGTAGTTCTGCCATCTATAGTTTTCACGTCTACCTCATGGTTTAAAATGGCTGCTCAAACTCCAGTGATTACAACTGCATTCCAGCTATCTGGAAGGAGAAAATAACAAAGAAGTGGAATGAGAGAAGGAACCCGAAGAATGGCATATAAATTGAGATTTGAAGAGTGGAGTACAGGAATTAGCCAAGGGAAGAGCTTTCCAGAAGAAAGACTAGAAAAGTGAACGTCTCAGGTGCTGGGAGAAGTCCAGTGAAGCTGGCACGGGGGGAGTGAGGGGGAGAGGGAGACACGGACTGAATTATCGAGCCTGCCATCGGCCCTGTCTGGCTCTGGAAAGCTGTTATCTTTCCACTCCCCATCCGAGTTCTTGTCATCCAACCACGCCATATTCCTGAGCTGTAAGGAAGTGGATTCAATAAAAACAATCACATGAGGGAAGAGTCTCTAGATGGCCTTTGGTACACATAAAAGCACATGTTTTATCTTCCAGTCAAGGACTTCTTGAAATTATTTACCTCTCAAAGACAGCTGCCGAGGACCCCATGACTCAAGGGTCCTCTCCTGCCTCCTGACAGCGTGTTTTACTGCTGCCCTTGCAGAGGTCTTCTCCATTGTCTCCTTCCTTCCATGACCTCATTCTCAGTGCCAATGAGAGCCAAGGTAAATCGCGTAGACTTATAGCCAGGGCAGCTGCTGAGATGTGAACTGGTTATTTGTCTCCCGAGGCCCCAGGGGACAGCATTTGGTAGAACAGGGAGGAGGTAGCTGTTGCCCTGGTCACCAGTGCCCATGGCTCTCTAGATTTTGGCTTTGATAGGAGGCGGGATTTTATGTGCCAAGGAGCACAGCTGGGGCCAGCCTGCCCCAGCGGAACCTCGCATGCCTAAATAAAGAAGGAAACTGCTGTGCTCAGCTGGGGCTCCAGAATGCTTTGGCATGCCCTGAAGATGCCACGGTTTGCTGTGATGACCGAGAATGGCAGAGCTGGAGGACCTGAGTCTCGGAGAGGTGAGGCCACTTTCCCAGGGGCAGACATTGAAATTCGAAACAACCTGGTCAGCTCAAGGGTTGCAGGTCAGATCCTTAACTGTCTTGTGGCACTAACCCAAGAGGACTCCTTCCAAATTGCTGCATTTTGACCAGGAAAGCTGAGGACAGAGAGGAGACAAGAATGCAAAGATTAGTAGAGAATGAGGACTTTAATACCACTGTATCTATGAGTGTTTTCCTCCGGGCTCTCATCTGGGAATAACTCCCAGTAGTTAGTAGTTGACTTCTAACTACGTGCTTGACTCTGAGGGCATTACATGTTTGAACTGATTTTGTCATTGCCCCAATGCTGTAAGGTAGTATGATTGTCTCATCTCACAGGTGAGAAACTGAGGCTCTAAGAGGTGACATAATTTGTCCAAAGTCACCCAGATATTAAGAGACAGAGCTAATATCAAAACCCAGTGATGTCAAGGTTCGTGTTCTTAGTCAATATCCTTTACGGTTTCCCTTTAAACTCTGCTAGCCAGCATTTCCCTGTTCAGGCAGATGCAGAATCATTTTTCAAGCACAGGAGAAGATGTGAAGAAATCACCAGATCCCGATTTGATTAAAAACAGAAGCAAGGTAGCTGAAGACATGAGATGCTCAGCTGAAGACTGGCTGTAGACAGAGAGGGGAGGAGGAGCAGAACTTTCTACCTCTCGCCATCTTACAGGGGTCTACAAATCTGATATAGACTGAGTAGTTTTCATTTGCCCCTGCAAATCCACTCTCCACTCAGTCTCTCTGGGCCTGGTGAGCCTGGCCTCTGTGGACCCCATCAACCCTCTGGCTCCCAGTTGAGTTTGGCAAATGGGAGACACTCTCAGAAGATCCAGGGACAAGAGAGAGACATCCCGGTGTTTATTCCCTGTTCCCTCCCCTCAGGGCTGTTGATTGGTTTGCAGTGGCTGTATTCTGCTACCCAAGGCGTCAGCTCCTATCAGGTAGCTCTCTGGTTAAGCCACGGCACAACTCTGGCTTCCTCTAAGGACACTGGTACCAGCTGCCAGTGCTTCACCGTCCCTTGTCTGTGTCCCTTAGCTCCATCCATACCTTTATTACTAATTCCTTCATCAGACTCTTATCAATGAACCCCATTCAGAGGAGCCATTTGTTTCCCGTTAGGACCCAGGGTAATTCAGTGCTAGAGTTTTAAGTCTGAAAGGCATGTCAAAAGGGTTCTCAAACCTTCATTTTTACCTGCAAAAGCCTAGTAAGAGCAATGATGGTAAACCCCATAAGGTTCTAGAAGGCCATGGAACCCTGGCCTGCTCATTCTCCCACAAAATGCACTCCTCTTACTTGCCTCTCCACACCTGCTCCTTGAAGTCCCAGGTTGTAGGGAGCACACCCCATAACCAGCTGACCTAATCCAAATCCCTCGCTCACATGAAGAGAGGCAGTTGGCAAGGTTTCCAAAGTGTCCTTTGTTGGCCTGAGTGGGTCTGATTTATGTCCTGGGCCTTCATCAACAGTTTGCCTCAATATCTTCCAAAGTGTAAAGTCCCGTAAATCTTCCCTGGGAGCGACAATTCGACCGCCAGCCCGTGTTATACAAACACACAGAAATGTCATTAAGGCAACAAACAGCCCCACTGGCCTCGGTAGAGGCCTTTTCTGCCAGGCTCAAGTTACCTAAAATCAATATTTGAACAAGGACAAAACCACATGTTTTCAAAACCAAATTAGAGGGGTCTAATACCAGCTCTGGAGATGTGGTTACATCACGCGCCTTCCAGCGGGTCCCCTGGGGCTCTGCCTTTGGACTTGACCAGGCTGCACAGGCTCCCACCCGCTTACAGTCACTGGACTTACTTATCCTGAGCGTCTGACCTCACTAGACAGGTGATGCCTGGGACAGAATGAGCCAGACATAGGAACGTTCCAGAGCCAGAGATGGGAACTCGAGTTTACAAAACAAAAGGAAGTTGGGTACATTCTTTCATGCATTCCTCAAGCATTGATTCAGGATCTGTACCAGGCTCTATGCTGAGGTCTGAGAGTCCCAAAGTGAGTAAAATCATGGGTCTCTGCTCTCAGGAAACTCATCCTATGGCATGAGAGGAAGAGGAGACAATAGGTCACTTTAAGGCCAGAGGACAAGTACTAGCGATGCATGTGAGTTAAGGGAGCTTTGCAGGCACATGATGGATAACCCAGGGGCCCTTTGGGGGACTGTCAGAGAAGCTTCCAACGACAGATATGCTAACGGTGCTCTTAACCTATGTTTCTGACTTTGTATGCCCCGGGAGTGGGGCAGATGCGATGAGAGAAAACTCTGCCTTCTGCCAGAAGGGAAAAGTATGGGAGGAAGAGTTCTATTCCCTCCCCGGAAGAGTGCTTATCTGAGTGGAGGAGTAGGTTTGACACACGCCCACCTCAGCCTTTGTGGCTCCTGTCTGTCTTTTTCAGAACCAGCCTGTCTACGGTCACGCCACCGCCACCACTCAGTCTCTGCTTGAGCGTGGGGTAAGGGTGGGCGGGGCTTCTGCAGCTGGGCCTGGCTGTGGACCCCTGCCATGGTGGGGGAGAGCCTTGCTCGGAGGGTAGAAGGAAGGCCTTGTGCCTGCACATCTGAAGCCCTGTCACACCAGCAATAGAGCCAGCACCTTGCTTTCTATCTGCCTCCCGTGTCCCGTGTCTCTATGAAGGGACGATTCTTAACCACTGGTCCCTTCCAAGACGAAGAACACGTGAGGGGGCTCGTGGTATAGTACTAATGAAACAGTAGCATACAGAATTGTTTTTCCCATATTGTGTTTAGAAAATAAATAAAATTGCCAATATATGAACAATGATTGTATTTGCATGTGATGATACAAGGTCTTCTTCTGTTTTTACTGTTTATTTTTCAGAGAGGGAGAGAGAGGGCGAGCAGGGGAGAGGCAGAGAGAGGGAGGGACAGAGGATCCAAAGCCGTCTCTGCTGGCAGCAGTGAGCCTGATGCGGGGCTCGAACTCATGAACCATCAGATCATGACCTGAGCCAAAATTGCATGCTCAACCGACTGAGCCACCTAGGCACCCCAGGTTTTCTTTTGTTTTTAAAGATATTTTCCCTTTTTTTTCCCTAATGAGTCTGTGCTATTTTTGATCCTGGGAAAAAGGGGAATAAATCCATGCAATAAAATGTTCTTTTAAATCTTACTAAAATTATGAGGGAAAGCTGTAAATCCAGGCAAAGATGTAGGGGTTCCAGACTAAAGCAGTTAAGAGTTGGCCATGAGGGGCGACTGGGTGGCCCAGTCGGTTAAGCACCCGACTTCAGCTCAGGTCATGATCTCACAGTTCATGGGTTCGAGCCCCACATCAGGCTCTGTGCTGACAGCTCGGAGCCTGGAACCTGCTTTGGATTCTACATCTCCTCGCTCTCTCTGCCTCTTTCCTGTTCACACTCTCTCTGTCTGTCTCTCTCTCTCAAAAATAAACATTAAAAAAAAAAAGAGGTGGCCATGAGAGTAGGCACTGCCCATTGTCATTTTCTTATAACTTGCTAAGCAACTTTGTGTCCGGTGTGCAGTGCTGTAGGGACAGTAGGTACTACCTCCTTAGCATAGTATTCTAGGCCCTCCATAGTCGCGGGAGCCTACCATCTGTGCTCGTCGCTTGCCCTGCTCCACGGCGCCCTGTGACACATCTTTCCTCGACAAGCAAGCTCTACCATGTCTCTATGCCTGTGCATACACCCTGATGGAAAATGCCTTTCCCTCACCCCCACGAGGAAGATGTGACCTTCCTTTCAGACTCAGCTTTAGTAGCCCTTTTCCCAGGACCCCTTCCCTGGTTTTTCCTACATTCCCCAGGCAAACTGGACATGTTCTGCTCTCCATGCTTGTTTAGAATTTAGCTATGAAATACTTGGCACTTTACGCCGGAATTGCTGATGTACTTACCTGTCTCTCGCTGGCAGAGGAACCGCCTTCTGTTCACTCTCTTGTTTCTTTAACTATTTATTTCATTCAAGTAACACTGACTGAGCTCTACTACCCGCCAGGTTCTGGGCACTGGGGGTCCAAAAAGGAAAAGACAAAGATGCCCCCTCGAAGGGACTTATGGTCTAACAGAAAAAATTAATATTTCTCTTCCACAAAGTAAGGGATGTAAGGGAGAAAGACAGTCTTCATGGAGGAACATTTCATTTCAACTTAGTGGTGAAGAGTAGGTAGAATTTAACCAAGCAGATTTTTTTTTAATTTTCAAAGAAAGAAAACAAGAAAGAAAGAAGAGAAAGAAAGAAAGAAAGAAAGAAAGAAAGAAAGAGGAAGGAAGGAAGGAAGGAAGGAAGGAAGGAAGGAAGGAAGGAAAGAAGGAAGGAAAGAAGGAAAGAAGGAAGGAAGGAAAGAAGGAAGGAAAGAAGGAAGGAAGGAAGGAAGGAAGGAAGGAAGGAAGGAAGGAAGATCAATCAATCCAGGCAGAATAAATAGCAGCAGAGAGGCTTAAAATGGCCCATCTTATGTAGGCACTCTGAGGTGATTCCAGGTGAAGTGAGAAGAGAAGGAGGAGAAGCCTTGGAGTAAGGGGTAGGTCTGTGTCCAGTGTGGCGAGCTGTGTGTGCTGGGATAGGAAACTGTGCTTTTTTCAGTGACCCAACGTTATTGAAAGCTTGCAGAATCCTCATCAGATTAGTGAGCTAGGAAGATTATTCATCTCTGTGTTCTGAGTGCCGAGAATAATAGAAGCTTAAGAAACATTTGGTGCTGAATCTGAATGTCTCCGCCTATTCTAAGACAGAGGCCAGGCTACCTGCCAAGGGAAGGAGAAACACTCAGCTCTGGTGGCATCGGAACTACAGGCAGTTCTTGCCTTCAAAAACTTGAAGTCCATTCAACAGGCTGCTTAGTTGATGCCCATTCCTCAGTCCTGACTACTATTACCTAGACCGTGTGCAAATCAGGGGAGCACAGCAAACACCTTTCCTTTCCCTCTCCCACTCTGTCCATCAGTTACCAAGACCTGTGATATCCATCTAACTTCATCCCTCAGATCAGCCCTTTCTCAGCAACAGGCTAGACCTACCAGACTTAAGTTCTCTGTGAGAGGCAGCTTCTGAAGAGGCTTTCTGTGATCCCTGTACTAGCTGGCTAGGTCTGTCACAGCAAAGCACCACACAAACTGAGTGGTTTAAGCAACAGAAAATTATTGTCCTACAGTTCTGGAAGCTAGAAGTCTGAGATCAGGGTATTGGCAGAGTTGGTTCCTTCTGGGGGCTGTGAAGGATAGTCTGCTCCAGGCTTCTCCCCTTGTAGGTGGCTGTCTTAATGTTCACACAGTGTTCTCCTAGTGTGCGTATCAGTCTCCAAGTTTCCCCTTCCTATAAGGGTACCAGTTATACTGGATTATGGCTCACCTAAGAGACCTCATTTTAGTTTTATTTCCTTGGTAAAGACCCTATCTCTAAATAAGTCATACTCTGAGGTACTAAAGGTTAGGACTTCAACATATAAATTTGGGGATGACACGATTCAACTCATAACATCCCATTGGTATTTAAGACCTTATGTAATCCTCTCCCCTTGAGTGTTGGCTGGACCTACTGACTTGTTTCTAAAGAACAAAAGACAACAAAAGGATCGGGTGTCACTTCTAACATTAGGTTACGAAAGAGTGTGACTTTTGACTTATCATTCTCTCTCTGGTCCTTCTTACTTGCTTAGATAAAGGAAACTGCGATGTTGTCAGCTGCTCAACAGAAAAGTCAATGGCAACAGACTGAAGGCAGCCTCCGGCCAATAGTCAGCAGGGAACTGAACCCTGCCAACAACCATATGAGTTAGGTTGGATGCCACTCCTCTCTGAGTTGAGCCTCAGTTGACTGTGACTCTAGCTAACACCTGACCGCAAATTTGTGAGAGACCCTGAAACGGAGGGCTAGCTAAGCCATCCTTGGATAAGTCACGCCTAGAGGAATACTGGTGTTTCAAGCCACTAAGTTTTGGGGTCATTTGTTATGCAGCAATAGCCAATTGATAGATTCTCCATTCCCTCAGACTGGACCTCTTTCTGTCCACCTCCTCCCTGCACCCTTTGTGACTTCCCTAAATGTAAATATGACTGTGAAATTTCCCCAATTAAAAATCTGCTATGGTTCCCCCATTGCTCTCAGGATAAAATTCAAATTCTTTAGCACTTCCAGGCCCCATCTTTACATGCAGGCTCTGGAAGTCTATGATAGAATATCATTTGCTTTAAAGAAGCCAGAGTTGGGTTCCAATTCTGGCTGTGCTAGTTACTGTTGGTGTGGCCTCTGCGGTCGGCCCCCTCATTTGCGAAATTAGGATATGAATTTGTTATTTAACCAACACTTATTCAAAGCTCACTCCATATAAGATCTGTGCTAGGTACAAAAAACACAATAAAAAATAAGAAATGGTCCCTGCCTCCAAGGAACAAAAAACAATCAAGTCTTTAACAACTGCAGATGTGACACATACCATGATGAAAGAAGCGTCAGGAATTAAAAGTTAATATGCGCTGAACAGTTCCTGAATACGTGGCACTTTAGATGTACTTACCATGTAATGCCACAGCAGTCCTAGGAGGTATGAACTACTACCTCTACATTACAGATGAGCAAAATGAGACTGAGAGAAGTCAGCTAACTTGCCTAAGATCACACACATAGTAAGTGGAAAGAACAGAGTCAAACCATGGTTTCTATCACTCCAAAGCTCTGTTTCCTACTGTGCTCTGTTCTTTGTTAATGGATGTCATAGGTGGGGTCTCAAGAGACAGACACTGAGATGGATTTGGGATACAAGGGGTTTCTTGGTGATGGACATTTATGTGAGGAAGGAGCAGGACTGGGCAGAAGAAGAAGTTGAACCTCAACACAGACCAACCTGGCAAAGGGCTCTGGACCCAATTGCCCAACAGTGACGTCTTCCATGAGGCTAAAAACGAAGATTCCTTTATGTCGCTGCCTTCCTCAGTACTGATGACTGCAGGGCTATGATTCCCAGGCAAAGTGGTTTTCTACAGCTCAGGCTGACCCTAGGGGAGCTGACAGCTGGAAATGACCTGCTGACCACACTCCTTTCTTGCAGGGGATCTGGGCAGCGGGTCCCTGTGTCTGTCACAAGGAGTGGACACACAACTCTTACAGAAGGGCATGTGAAAGACATCTAGGGGGAGGTGACACCGAATCCTAAAGGAGTTTGCCTAAAGGGAGGGCAAGGGCATTTGGAGCTGCTAGCTAAAATCAGGAGAGAAAAGAAAGGATTAGGGATTGGAATGGAGAGGAAAAGACAGGAAGCAAATAAGAGGATACTTACACCAGCATTTCACCTCCATGGACTTTCTCTGACCACCAGAGTCATGGCAAGATAAAAGGCTTGCCTTTCCCGTTGCACCCCGTCCTCATTGAAGTCATTTCCATCAGGGTCTCCTAAGTGCTTCCTAGGGATCTTCTGTCCTGCACAACTCAGGCTTCGTGGATGTTGTGCCTAAAAATGCAGCAAGTTGGGCAGATGAGGGAGCAAATCTGCTCTGTGACCTTCTTGGCAAGGAAGGGGTGCATTAATAAGTAGATGAGCCTAGGAACATGGAACCCTGAGTTAGGAGACAATAGGAAGTCTGTGATCAACATCAGGTAGGACTCTGTAAATAACTGAATCCCAATCAGTGTTTGAGCTCAGGGCCCTGGGATGTGAGAGAGTGAGCAAACATGGGGAGCAAGCAGGAGCATGACAAGGACTGCCGTGCCAGAGGCTGGGGCCAAACCAAGGGGCATTTCATTTATTTATGTATCCACACATCCTGTCTCTCATTTGTTCATCCAGCCAGCCAGCCAGCCATTCTGCTGTACATTAAATATTTACATGAAAGACAGCGTTTGACTTCCCTCTCGCTTCCTTCTTTTTCCTGCCACTGATCCTTTGCAGAGAAGAGATCATTAGTAAGATGGAGTAAAGACATAAAGGTTGTGTCAGCACAAAAATATATTGAAAGTTGATCAGTATTAGGAAGAGAAATGCTGATTATGCTCATTGATGTTCCACTCTGAATACTTGGAAGGCCTACGAGCTTTACAGACTTACCATCTCCTAGTAAGGTGCTGGGTTGCCCAAGTTTGGCTCAGATTAGAAGGCTAAGGGCAGTTCTCACCCCTTTGGGTTGCAGCTAAGATTCCAGGCAGGGGATGAGGAAGTACATGCAGGAAATGGGTGGGAAAAAAAGAAGGGGAGAATCAAAGGAGGAAGAAAGGTCCCAGATCCCAAACGTCTGTGTGAGTTGGACTCTGGCATGGGAGATGGTGACCTTTATGTACACTCTGCCATGAAAAGGATTTTCACTTTGATTATGAGAAATACCCACAAGCTCTTCCAGATATTTTGTTCCAACTAGGACCAGCCTTTCCAAGGTACTGGGGACACCAGCATGGATTAAGATGCAATCCCGGCTCAGGATCACTCACATCCTGAGGGAGACAGCAGACAAGCAGAGAAGCATTAACAGAGGACGGTACTGTTGATAAGACAGACACCTCTCCCAGACGTGGACATTCGGGAAGACTTCCCAGGGGGGTGTGATGGCCAAGAAGCTGAAAGATGTGTTGGAGACACCCAGGCAAGGAAGAAGTAACAAGCATTCCAGACAGTAGGATCAACTTGTGAAGAGAGGCATGGCAACTGATGTGTTAGAGAAAAGGTACGAGTGGGAAGGAGACACTGATATTAGGCCCGGAGCTAGATCATGAAATACCGTGTATGCCAGGATAAGAGATTAAACTTTATTCTGAATGCTATAGGGAGCCATTTGAAGAGCATTCCATACAACTATGATCTTGAGTCACTGAGATGGAACTGTTGGAATTTCTTGGATGCCTTGAACAGCTTACCTCTGGGTCCTAGGCTCTGATGTCTGGCCTGAAATTCATGCAGCCTTTGGCTTCATTCTCTGCCCTGGGAGCAGGGACTGACACCCCTGGCCCAGATGATGGGCTCATTTCCATGGTATTGGGCCATTGGGTGGAGCCTCTCTAGGTGGGGCCTTCCAGAAATGAGCTGCAGGCCCATGATGTCAGAGGGGTGGGACATGGGGAATGGATGGGGCAGAACAGCTGCTATCACTGTCCCTCCTGTTCCCTCCTGAGAAATCACAAATCAACCCCCTCCTGCAGGCTGCTGATCAAGAAGTCCTTGCACTTCTAGAGCAATTCAACCTTTTGTAAAAACGAATTACTCCTGGAGACTGTAGGGCTGTGAAAAGACCTCAAGCTTTATAGTCAAGTTGATCTAGATTCCCTCTGTTACAAGCTGTGAGAGCTTCCACAAGTTAATTACTTTCTCTGAACCTGAGTTCTTTATCTATAAGATGGAGATAATATCTCTCTTGCTGGGTTATTAGGGGCATCAAATAACAAAATATTTATAAATTGTTGGCAGTATCTATTTAGTTCTGCCCAGATAATTTTCTGCTTATGGAATTTTACTCATTGGTCATCCAGGACCTACTCAATTCAGCTTTCTGCTCTAGTAATAGAAATAGGAAAATATTATGTGAAAGTATGAGTTCCATGGACCGAAATAAAACATGTGGCTCATCATGAACTTATGTTGGGAAAATACACCAAGTCAGGCACCATGGATTTATGAAATTGGAATGCAAAGAACCCAGGACTCAAAGCAGCAAGACCTGATTGATCTCCTTTCTATCCATGCGCTTGGCCAAGTCCCCTCTCTGGAAAATAAAGTCCCTTCTAGACTCGATGGTCTCCAGAACAAGATAATAAATTATTAAACTCCAGTAAGTCACACTTATGAGGGCGTTGAAGAACACCAAAGGGTGTCCCTCCTTTTTTTTTTTTTTTTTTTTTTTTTTTTTTGTCCCATGTAAGTCCTGTATGTTTCCATCCAGACCTGCTGCTAAGGAAGAAGCAATTCTTCCTCAGAAAAAGAGTTAAAAAGTTCACGCTCCAAGAATGAATCATAAACTATTCTGAGAATGTCAGAGAGAAATATGGCATACCCTGGGGGACCCCCATGAGGTGAGAGAGGAGAACAGCTGGAGTTGCCACAGGCTGAGCCCGAAGTCTCCAGTCTGAATCCAACCAGATTAATATGGTGCAATGCCAAGGTGGGACTTCTCTTCCCTTGTTTCTCTCCTTGTCTTTTGCAAACAGGAATCCTTTCAAGGGCACACCCATTGACACAGTCTCTAACTTCTGTTTACTAGATAAGGGAAATACCTTTGGAATCAAACATCTGGATAGCAAACCCAATTCTGCCAATTAATATGTGATTTTTGGCAAGTGAATTCCTTTCTCTGAACTTCAATTTCTTCATCTGCCAAACAGGAATACAAATATCTATTCTCTAAGATTTTTTTTAAAGATCTTCAGCCCAACATCCTAGGAGGGGCTCCATCAATGGCAGCTAATATTTTGGAAGAGTGTAGCTGGGTGGAGTGGCCATGTGCTTCTGGATGGCTTAGGCCCTCTCTGAATCATCCTGAGTCCCAATGGATATGTACAAATTACAAGGCTAGCTTTGGTTTCCATCTACAGAGCAGAGGTCTCTAAGGTGCAGGAAGGGCAGAGACTTTTTGCAGCAACATAAAAGGTGAAAGAGAACTTCCAAGAGGCCAAGAGGCCAGGAGATCAGGCCTGGCTACTGAGCCTGAATTTGGACGTTTGGCTGAGCCATACTGGAGAGGTGGGGTCTAAGGGGTGGAGTAAGCTGTGCGCGACTCATCCAGTAATCATTCGATAATTCTCTACTGAGCACCTACTATATGTCAGCCACTGGTTCTGGAAACTAGGGATACAGTAGAGAACAAGCCATTGTCCTTGCTTTCCTGGAGCTGACAGTCTAGTGGAGGAACAAAATAAATAACTAATATCTTTCAGGTAGCCACTTCAGGTAGTACTTCCCTCATTCAGGCAAGTCAACCCCAGGTTTCTGAATGGATGCAGAAGGCTTGATTAGGGCCTAGAGACAGCAGCCTCTGTCCCTGGATGGGTATCAGGAGCAGTTCAGTTACTGGTGTTGGAAGCACAGGTTCTGAAGTCAGACAGCGCAGGAGGAAACCTCACTCCACCAGTTATAAACTGTGGGCCTTGGGCACATTAACTGATCTCTTGGAGCTTTAGTCTCCTGCTCTGTAAAAGAGATTAAAATGCAGTTTACCTCTGGGATCACTATGAGGATTAAATGAGATGATAGATGTAAGTGCTTAGCAAAGCACCGAATTCAGAGTGAATACTTAGTAAAGGTAAATCATTCATTAGATTGCTATTATCCTCTGAATAAGCATGGCCAGAATGTGCAGATTCATATGGACTGGGATCCCAAGAAAAAGAGTGACTGGGTGCATGACAAAGACTTTATGACTGAGCCGGGAGCCTAGTCCTAGATCCAGCGATGAGTGTGGGAAGACAAAGGGCACTCAGGGTGGGTGTGAAGGGGGAAGAAAACAGAATCCAATGGTCAATGCCAAGTATGGAACCTGAGCCCAATTGGCAGCTGAGCAAACATAAAGAACTCACAATCTGGGGTACAAAGAGAGAATAGTATTCAAGCCAAAGAGTAGCTAGTAATACCTCATCTGGACTGAACACTTCTGTGTGCCAAGCGCTATGGAAGTGTTTGATATGCATGATGCCATTTAATAATTCAGCAGCTCTCTGTGATGGGCATTACTGTATTTCATTTTTACAAACAAGGAAACTAAGACTCAAAGTGATAGTGACTTACCTAAAGCCAACCAGCCAAGAATTGGTCTCGAACCTGGGTTCAAACCCAGATGTACTTAATGCCAAAGCTGATGTTCTCAGACATAAGGTCATTCTGTTTCTCCCCACACCCACCTGGCCTCCTTCAGTTAGGTTTGTTACCTTCATTCAAGTGACAAACATGTATTAAGCATCACCTGTGGCAGCCATTTACCATGAGTTGACCTGTGTTAGAGTCCTCAATCACTCTTATTAATACCGAGAGGAGGGTGGCACAAAAAAGCCATGCCTCAGGAATCAGACAGATCTGGGTGACTGGTGGGGAGACACTGGGCAGCTTCTGACAGCCCAATTCCTCAAAACTTACCTTCAGAGACATAGAGCTAACACAGGCTTCGGCATGTTGAATTGCTCTGAAATGGTACTGTAGAATGAAACTGGGTCTCTGAGTCAGAAATGCTGGTCGCAGGTCTTGGACTAGTCATTTGGCCTGCCAGATCCTCAGTTTCCTCCACTGCAAAGCCAGTACTTAAGACTAGGGCCTGAAAATAAACTTCTGGGATGACAGAAGGACCTTGATTGAGCCTTAAATTAAAATACTTGAGCTCAAATCCCACATCGACTGTAAACCTACTCTGTGACTTTTAGCGATTCAACCTCCTAACCCCAGCTTACCTTAATCCTTGGTTTATTTGTTAAATAGAAATAAATTATCAATCAATATTCAGCATGCCCCTCAAGTAGTGGCTGTTTTCTCTCCCACATCCTTGAATCACTGGGACTGGGACTTGAGATCAATTACGTATCCTCCTTCTTGCATCTAGCTAATGGCTCCTTCCCCCTCCATTCTACTTTACCCCATGTTGGCTGATACATTTCTGGAATCCATTGTATTGTCTTCTGAGGTTCTTTCCAGAGTGTTAGATCTTGTATCACAGGATAGTATTCTTATACCAATACATTTTCAGATCCCACTTTATGTCCTGCCTTCCTTGATTTATCATGCTTTGGATTCAGGTCCAAATGTACCCTCCCAGTTCTTGCAGCTTTGTGCTGTATAGGTCCTTCAGCTTCTTCAGAGTATAGCCCCTCCCCTCCCTTAGTGAGCCCGGCACTTCCTCTGCTTGGTTTTGTTTGGACTTGACATAATTACTGGTCTAATGGTCACGAGGATAAGTGTAGATGAATCCTTGCCAGGGGCATTTTGTCTTGCAAAGCATAGGCTTTTGTATCATCATCAAAGACGGAGCACCATCTTTTAACAAACATGAGTGCACCAATTCTACAGACCAAGAGGGTGTAGAGATATGTGGAGTCTCAAGGTTTCCACATGCAATCAATGTAGATGTTCCCACCCCAAGTCTCAGGATCCTTTTCATTCCCAATCAGATCTTTGGCCTTGGTTGAGTTGGCTCACAGTGGTTGAGGATTCAGGTTTCTCTAGAGCTCTGCTACCTTTATAAGTAAGTTCTGGGTCTGAGCCTCACTTTTTTAATGTCTTCTGGCGAAAGTAATTGAGCATCTCCCTGGATGCTCTGATTTTTATGTTTTACCATGAATTGATGAATAAACACTCCAATCCTTCATATATTTTTTCATATATTTTTTAATGCATTAATTGTCCTCAACCATCTAATTCCATTGTCCTTATAATTCCTCTTTCCCCCTAAACCTCTTAAATGGCTGAAATATTGCAATGGCTAGTACATTTCTTTCTGCTGGTCTCTCATTCTCTCCATGCACCACTAACTGAAGTGTCTACAACTGTATGGCTGGGGCATGCCAGGGGCTATCAGAGCTCCACATTCCTCTAGCAGTAGGGTTCTCACTGCCCACCAGGATGCCCATTCTGAGTTATCCCCCACAGAAACAAGGAGTCAAGTGTCTGTACCTCTGCTTCAACCAGTCACTGGATGTGGACTGCTCCTAGAGAGTGGGGCAAAATGTCGTCAAGTTAGTTTCTCCTGTTAAGGGCAATTTCAGGAGAGGGATGTAGATGTGGGCCCTCAGCAGCTTCCAGAAGCTGGGGGAATGAGCACTTTGATCCTGATCTGTACCACTCAACTCAACATTTTTTATGATCCCTTGAAATGATAGGAACACTCTTACCACCACCATCCACACTGCATGTGTCTGCTCAAATGTCATCTTTCCAGTGAGTCCTTTCCCTGGTCTCCTCTATTCCTCTTGCCCTTGTTTCATTTTTCTCCCCAGCACTTATCTCCACCTGAAACTCTTGTAGATTATTCATCTCCTATATTCAGATTGCATAGTGTAGACCTATGGTACCCCATCACCTAGAAGAGAGCCTGGTACAAGGTAGTCCCCAACACACATAAATAAAATACCAATATTGATATGTTCCTATTTCATACACCCACTGAAATTTTAGTAAGGACTAAAATAAGTCTATGGGAAAGAATCAAACTCACAGTAGACACTCAATGCAAATAAATGTATAAAAATATAAATGAACATAAAGAAATGTTTGTAAATATATGTCTGTAAGTGGCATTGGGATAAGGAAAAAGATCTTTCTTCTTTGCAGAAACACATTGCCATTTGAGCAATTCAGCAGCCAGGGACAGAGACTCAACTTCTTACTCAGGGCTTAAGGGCAGGCCTTTGACTTCTGTAAGGTAGGGAGATTTAGGACTCACTTTTATTTCTTCCAGCACCAGCATTTAATTGCAGACTTAACAGCAGCTCGGGCCTATAAAAGATTCACCTTGTTTCTCTGAATGTATACATTATTTACCATACAGTCTATAAAATATTTACCCATTTCTCAGCTGACTGCACCCTGCTCAGTCTTAACTACCTCATTGCTGTTCGAAGCCGATCAAATAGGCGGCTGGCACCTCTCCAGCAATGGACCGAGCAAGCAGCTGGAAGGGGACCATATTTTATGCATTTGTCAGAGCACATAGCAATCAAGGGTGTTGAAAGCCTTTCTGAAAGTACTAGGGAGGGGTGTGGGTCCTTAATCCCTTCCCACCTCCACCCACCCACTCTAAAACATGACTGTCTTTGCCAGACCCAGTACATTCATCTATTTGGGATATACTTACAGAGCACCAATTGTGTCCTATACGCCTCGAGGAGATAGATGGGAATAATGCACATTCCTGTGCCCTTGTTGGGGAAAACAAACCCAATGATAAAGACTCACAGGGAGCAGAGCTCCTAGGTATTGAGCTATCTCCCAGTGCAGCTGGTGTGTATGAAACACATGGCCTTGTAAGCCAGTTTGGGATTGAAACTCTGTCTTAGCCCATCACTTACGAGCATATAACCCTGGGCAAGTTCGCTAAACTCTTTTGCCTCAGGTTCCCCAGGACATCATAGTAGTCCTAATTTCATGGGATTACTGAGCCCGTGGTGCCCAGTTCTTGGAAAGTACTCAGTAAAGGTTAGAGATGAGGAGGAAGGGGGGAGAAAATTCTGAGGACAGTTCTACGTGGTGAATATGTTATGATCCTCACTGTACAGAGGAGACACTGAGATTTAGAAAATTAAGGGGCGCCTGGGTGGCTCAGTCAGTTGAGCATCTGACTTAGGCTCAGGTCATGATCTCAGGGTTCGTGGGTTCGAGCCCTGTGTCAGGCCCTGTGCTGACAGCTCAGAGCCCAGAGCCTGCTTTGGATTCTGTCTCCCTTTCTGCCCCTCCCCTGCTCACACTCTGTCTCTCTCTGTCTCTCAAAAATCAATCAATCAATCAATAAATAAATAAATATTTTTTTTTTTAAAAAGGGGCACCTGGGTGGCAGAGTTGGTTGTATGTCTGACTCTTGAGATCTTGGCTCAACTCATGATCTCACCATTCCTGAGTTCGAGCCCCACATCGGGCTCTATGCTGATGGTGCAGAGCCTGCTTGGGATTCTGTCTCTGCTTCTCTCTGCCGCTCTGCAACTTGTGTTCTCTCTCTCTCTCTCTCTCTCTCAAAGTAAATAAATAAACATAAACATTTTTAGAAAATTAAGTAGTGTGCCAAGGTCCGCTTATAATAAGTGGAAGAACCAGGATTCAAGCCCACGTCTGCCTAATTCCACTGTTGGCATATGTGCACACACCCACATTCCCTTATACACACCTATATGAAAATGTGGCATAACCACCATGTGTACCACAGTTTCAGTGATGCTCCCAACCAACCCTCAGTGAGTTTGGATATCCTGTTATTTGCCCTGACGGCATCTCTTTCATGGCAGTTGTCGTGCTCATAATAATTCATCAACCTGATCATTGTTTGCTGCTGTCTGGGTCCTTCCTTAAGCAATGTGCAGACAGGGCTGTGTTCGGCAGGTGTTCCCAGTGTCTGGGGAAATGAATGCTCCACACACACTGCCATTTCTTCTTTGCACCAATGCAAGGATGGATTAATATTGTTCTCTCTGTCTTATTGCCAGTGAAATTGAAGCTCAAGGCAACGAAATGACTCATCCAAGAACACACAGCTAAAAAAAAAAAAAAAAATGGGAGAACTAAGATGTTAACCCAGCTCAGTCGAATTCAGAAGCCCATGTCCCTTCCATTGGGCCGGCCGGCTCTCTCCTCGAGAAGGGAGAAAGCCAGAGGACAAGGGTAGAGGAACAAACTTCTATGTATGAAAGACCACGGTGGCAGGCATTCTGCTGAAGCTCTTTGTCAACACGATCTCTTTTACTCCTCATGACGAATTTGTGTTCAAAACGTTTTTGCTAAAAGAAGTTTTTTGCAAACTCAGTTGCAAACCTTGCTGGCGTAAATTGGCAAGGAGGAGAGGAGGCTGGCACTAAGCGGGAAATGAGTAAGGGTAACGGACAAGGCTACAAAGCCCTTCAAGGCAGCTCTTCACTCCAATACTTCATGTCCAGAGAACAAGGCCAGCTCAGGTGTGACTCAAGCCAATGCCAATGTTGGAAGCTTGGTCCGGGGTGAGGAAGACAAAGCAGATGTTTGACTCCACTGATTTGACTCTGACTCATGCCGTATTCCCTCCCTGCCATACTAACGCTCCTTCTCTTTGCTTTAAAAAAGAAAACACAGATACCATTTATCTTCTCAGTTTTTTACATTCGGTGGCTATTTGGTTCTTAATGAACACTACTGGTAGACATATTTGGCACAAAACAAAGTTGATAATGGATAAAACCACACATAACATGATGTGCTTTTGACGATAAATGAACAGGAATGTCAATTCTTCTTAGACAAGAACAAATTTTCAAATGAATTTTGTGGAAGTAATGCTCACAAAAGAAAACTGGCAGTGGCAGAAAGCTTTAGTCTGTTCAACTTGACATGGGAAAAATGATGATGGATTAATAAAACATTCATTTTATTTTTAATATTTTTTAAATGTTTACTTGTTTTTGAGAGAGAGAAAGAGAGAGAGAGAGAGAGAGAAAGAGCATGAGTGGGAGAAGCAAAGAGAGAGGGTGTTACAGAACCCAAAGCAGGCTCCAGGCTCTGAGCTGTCAGCATAGAGCCCAACGTGGGGCTCGAACCTGCGAACTGCAAGATCATGACCAGAGCCGATGTCGATGCTCAACCAACTGAGCGACCCAGGCTCCCCTAAAATATTCATTTTAGAATTTACAAAGAAATATTTGATTCTAATAAAATTAAAATGGGAAAACCATAGTGAAATGTGCTACATAAAAATTCAATCAAAAATTAAAAATGGCTCCAAGTACGTGAGTGGCTCAGTCGGGAGCGTTCCAACTCTTGATTTTGGCTCAGGTCATGATCCCAGGATCATGGGATAGAGCACCATGTCAGGCTCTGCATGGAGTCTGCTTGGGATTCTCTCTCTCTCTCCCTCTGCCTCTCTTCCCCACTCGTACTCTCTCTCATTCAATTAACAAACAAATAAACAAACAAAATATTAAAATACAAACTGGTTCAATACAATTTGCTCCAGAAAACAAATGTTTGACCTTACATTCATGTGAATATAAAATAGTTGTTTCATGTAGTCACAGTTGAAATATCTTTAGGATTAAATCCAAGGTCTCCAAGCATCCTATTCATCACAGTCTAGTGCTGTGAGGGGACATTGTCTCTCATCTTTACAACACTTTGTCATAAGGTTGCAATCCTCCAATTTTTAGATGAGGAAATGGAAATTCAGAAAAAGTGAGCAATTCGTCCTGGGTAATACATGATTTAGTGCCAGGGACAGCACTATTTGTTGATTAAACCACAATAGTCTCATCAGAGTGAGGGTCACCTAGACTTCCCTTCCTGGAATTCAGCACATTTTACGAGGGGTGGGGTAACTTCTATCTTCTCCTCCTCTCCAGCCAGTAGGGTGTGGCTGTGCCTTTTTCAGGGTGAAAATGTTGAGACCCCAGGAAAGCAATCAACTAGCCTATGGTTTCAAATTGCATAAAAGACCAGGCTTTGGGCACCTGGGTGGCTCAATCAGTTTAGCATCGGACTTCAGCTCAGTGCATGATCCCACAGTTTGTGAGTTTGAGCCCCGCATCGGGCTCTGTGCCAACAGCTCAGAGCCTGGAGCATGCTTCAGATTCTGTGTGTGTGTGTGTCTCTCTCTCTGCCCCTCCCCTGCTCTACTCTTTCTCTGTGTCTCTCTCTCAAAAAAAGGAATAAATGTAAAAAAAAAAATGTTTTTAATAAAAAATAAAAGACCGGGCCTTTCCTGATCCCCAGTCTACCATTCTCTTTATTCTATGAAATGACCTATAGAATAACGCCATTTTTACAAAGTAACTAGAAGCAGAGAGCTCTTTGACCCAGGACGAGTAGAGTTGTGTGGAATGTGAAGTGATTTATTCATGGCTCATAGCATTCAGGGAGTTTTTCTCCAGGCCACCAATCCTCCTCCACCCCCACCCCTGTCCCAAGTAAAACTATCCTTCAAAGATGCCCTAAAGAATATATCCTTCAAGGGGCGCCTGGGTGGCGCAGTCGGTTAAGCGTCCGACTTCAGCCAGGTCACGATCTCGCGGTCCGTGAGTTTGAGCCCCGCGTCGGGCTCTGGGCTGATGGCTCAGAGCCTGGAGCCTGTTTCCAATTCTGTGTCTCCCTCTCTCTCTGCCCCTCGCCCGTTCATGCTCTGTCTCTCTCTGTCCTAAAAATAAATAAAAATCCTTTAAAAAAAAAAAAAAGAATATATCCTTCAAAAAAGAGCCCATGGCTCTTGTACTTACTATTTAACTCTCAGAGAGTGAAGAGAAGGGGCCTAGCTTGGTCATTTCCAACATTATATCAATGTTTCCCCTCATCCCTGGTTTCTCACAAGGGGAATCTCTCCCATCCATTCGATGGCTATCTAAATTGGGGGGTTATGAAGAAGAGAACTGAACACGTTTCAGGAAAGAAATGAAATATTTCTAGTGTGATTTCCATTTGTTTAAGTCCAAATCAATAAAATCATACTGAACTTCATTTCATGAGCCTGGCATGACACTTAATGTTCTGTAATAGAGGAGTAATCTTATAGGACATCTTAGGGGACCATCTAGTCTGGTTTGTCCAGGACTGCAGGGTTTTCCGGGATGCAGATCTTTCTGTTTCAAATCAGACACAGTGTCAGGCAAACCTGGATGGTAGCTTCCTCTACTTGTTCACCATGGTATTGCTAGCACACAGGCCAGCACTTGGCACGCAATGAACCTCTCCTATGCCCACTAGATTTCTCAATGCCTTGACTTCCTTCCCTGAAGAATGGAAACAAAGGGGACTAACATTTGTCCTGTCTCATTCACAGGGTTATTATTCTGTGTAGTAATGTTGAGGGAGGACTGTTATTGCTACCTTTTTATTATGCCTTGCCAAGTCAAAGAGAATTTAAATAATCTCTGAAAAATACAACCCAGAGCATCAGCTTCTTGAGCCTGGAACCATGTCTTATTGTAGTGAAGCACACGACACAGGGCCTGGCAGAAAGATGATGCCCCAAACCCTGGACAGAAAAATGAAAGAATGAATAAGCGGATAGTTAGATGAGTAACTATGAGAATGAGCATAAAGTGATTAAATTAACTAAATTTGCAGGATTCTTCTCTGAGCCAGGGTTTTACTTAATCCAACCCCTGCATTTTTTTTTTTTTTAGAGCCCACAGTCAAACAACTAATTCTCATCATGGTCAAGATTAAATCCGGGTCATCTTAATATATTAAAATATGGTTAAAAATTCCAACTAATTTTACTCATTTTTTCCAATGACATTCTCCTAGCTCACAAAACTAGTTTAAGCTGCAGTTCATAGCTCGTCTCCCAACAAAGCTGCAGGGCTTCTCCAATAGCAGAGCAGTTTGGTTTGAGTCTCATGACATGCCTCGTCTCTGCTCTCATTCAGTTATTGGTGAGCTTCAGTGATAGCTTGAAAGGAAGTCCTGTGGAGCTGGAAGGGGTTGTCCAGCAGCCTAGGTCATCAAAAGTCATTACCACCAGCATGAGGAAATTACAAGTTTGTTGTTCCAGAAGACTGAGCAAAGCAGGAGAGAACTCTCAACCCGCTTTCATCCTTGTTTTCTCCTCTGCCTTTCCAGATCCTAGCTCCTTCTAGGCCCCAGTCAAATTTCTCCTATCTCTTTGGCTTTTGTCATAGTTGAGATTCCATTAGGACAAGGACTTGCTTTATTCATCTCTAGATCCCAGCACTTAGCAAAGTGCCTTGTACAGAGTAGGAGCTCAGTAGATACATGAATGAATGAATGAATGAATGAATGAATTTTTTGCCTTAAAGTTCCAGAAGCTCCCAAAATTACAACTTCTGTGCCTAGGTTAAAGTGTGGTTTCAACAAATATTGAATAAATGTGTGAAATAATGAATGAATGAATGAATGAATGATATGAATAACTACCATGAATGGACTACTGATTATGTGCAAGGCACTAGCTAACAACATTTTATGGTATCTTTCAACAACCCTGCCTTATCTTTTTCTCCTTAGTACTTAGCTCTAACACACCATATATTTTGCTTATTTACCTTGTCTGCTGTTAGTTTCCTCCATAAGAATTTAACCTCCATGAGGGCTGAAATCTTCATCTGTTTTGTTCACCACTGCTTCCCCTGTCTAGAAGAGTACCTGATACCAAGTATATGTGAAGTAACTACTCATGGCATAAATATTGAATAAATATTATTATACCTACTTTGCAAAGAAAAAGCTAAATTTAGAGATGCTTAAAAGAGAATTCCTGATTTGTGTCGAGCACTCCAAATTACCATGCCTTCACTGATAATTGGTGAACTACACTGGTAACTACACTGTGAGATAGATATTATTATTCTAGTGAGGTGGACACTGAGACTTAGGCAGACGGGGTTACCCTGTTGAGTCAGAAAGCAGTTCGTCTCATAAAGGGCTGAGTCACAATTCAAATCCAAGGGCTCATATGGCCTCAAAACTTGCTCTTCTCATGACCTCAACCCACCTTGCAATGAGAAAATGCCCATCCCAGCATCAGAATATTCATGGGGAAAGAGAGACAACTCATTACAACTCGAGTCAACTTAGAAAGACCCACTGAACAAAGAGCATCCTTTTAATATGAACAATGCAATCAATGCCGAATGCAGGAGATTAGGAAAACGTTATTAGGAGAAGAAAGACATGCCAATGACTTGAGCCCTTAATGAGATGCCCATCATAGCTAGGGTAAGCAATTTTCCAGAGGATTATTTCATGTGAAAGGAATAGTAAAGAGCTATTCAGAGGCACCCAGACACTCCCTCTCACATACACACCTGCTCAGGGCCCAGCTAAAGACAGTGCGTAAATGTCTGGAATATTACATAAAAGCTGTCTGCCTAACCAGTCAAGGCTATTAAAATCCATCTTGCTGAAATGAACCCTGAGAGCAGGTCAAACAAATCTAATTTTTATTGTTCCTTAAGGAGATGGCTGTGTCGGAGACAGAGGAGAGAGGCAGGAGGCCAGTTAGGAAGAAAAAAAAAAAAAAACCCTAAGAGGCCTTAAAAAATTAAATGTTCAAAAGAGCCGTGGCAGGCAAGATAAATGATATATTACAGCGCTGGTTTAAACCTAATTGATGACTAATGTTGTAATGCATCTGAACCTACACTGATCTATTATCCGTCTGGTCCAGGCTGAAGGAACACTGCAAGGAGAAAAATTGCTAACTGTTTTAACCTGATGGAACTTTAAAAAAATAACCAGCCCAGTTACTTTAAAAGATAGATGGCTGGGTGGTGACCTCCTAATGTATATCTGGGTCTTGCAATGCAAAATCAAATGTTAATTAAATAGAATCCAGTGCAGGAACGATGCAGAAAGAACGTGGTTTAGAGCTCAAGAGGCCATAGGGAATTGTGTTGTTGGGTTTCCTACAAAATGTTTCAAAGAAACTACCAGTGGAAAGGCAGCAATAGCAGACCACATAGGAGTCATTGAAAAATCAAACGTACACACAAACACCATCTGGATAACACCTATATGTAGGTTATATAGAGTGGCATGTGGGCACGGCTAAATCACAGGTCATTGGAAGGACAGGGTCATCACCACCAGAGTCGTTTAAATTCACTGGGGTGGATCAGAGAGGCTTTATTTTCTTCATCTGCATCAACACAATCCCAACACAACCCTCAGAAGGAAAAACAATGTGAGATGTAAGATTATGTCCAAAGGATTCAAGAGCCAACTTGAGAACACTGTTCTCTTGATAGCCAAGGCTAGGATAATATTAGCCACAAAACAGTAAATGCAATAGATTGCAACCAAAGACTAAAATAAGAACCAATAGGTTTATACTGAAACAGATGAATGAATATATGAATAAATGAATGAATGCCTGCATGAATGAAATCTCTTTGTTAGAATAGAGTTCCAAATCAGAAGCGTATGAGAAATGAGGAAAATAGAAAATGATCATTTGGCAACTAGCAAAAGTGATAGTTGTTTCAGGAAAGATTCTTCAATAGATAGCAAAATTATGAGAAAAGAAAAAAGATGAGAAACAGTATTTTTACATAGTTCCACAGTATCTCCGTTTTGATGACAATTTGAGCAAGGGATCACAGTTAACATCGCCAGGACAGACGAATGATCACCACGTGCCTCCTGGTGAAATGTATTGAGAAAGACTCCCCATCGTTTCTGTGGTATTCTTGATAAACATGCATAACCAGAATGTAATCATGTGAAAATATCCGCCAAATGGAGGAATATTTTATCGAATAACTTGTCGGTTCTCCTTAAAGGTATCAAGGAAGTGTATCAAGTATCCAATCAAAGAATTACTCAGGACATGTCCCAGATCAAAGGAAACTAAGGAGACATAACAATAAAACACAACCTGTAATGCTGGTTTGGATGCTAGGCCAGAAAAAAAAGACGTATGTGGGTTGGCTGGAGAAATCTATAGTTAGGACAAATTTGCATTAGAGAAATTTACACCAGATACCGATAGTGTATCAATGTTCCCTTCATAATTTTGAGAATAGCATGATGGTTTTAGGGGGAAAAACGTTAACATTCGGGGAATTTAGATAAAAGGTAGACATTCTTTGTCCTATTTTTAACACTTTTCTGTAAGTCTGAAATTATTTCAAAAGTTAAAAAATAAAACATTTGAAACATAAAATGCCATTATTGTGCTTTCTCTGAGGACCTATGTCCAGCTTCATTTTTTCAGGAGCTGTTCTCCACAGAGGTAGGAGGAGTCACCACTCATTTGGAAAAGGAAGGAGCCAGGAGCAGAAAAAAGTGATCATTTTGACAAAGTTCATGAGAAAGGATCACATACCGTCATAGACACGAACAACCATAGGACAGCCTGGCCTGAATAGCTCATGCCTGTGATGGTATCTGACCCTTTAGGTACAGAGGCTGCAAAAGGGTCCACTGAGCACAGCTCTTTTCTGAAGGTGACAGTGCTAACTCCAGAATCCATGCTTATTAGTCTCAATGCTGGTACGCTAAACAGTCTCAACACGAGTGCAGACCACACCTGCCAGTGCCTTTTTAAAACTACAATGAGGTTTGACCCATAGCTTAGGGTGAAAGTTGAAATGTCAAAAGGGAAAAAAAAAAAAACAAAGCTAAAAACAAAAACGAAGAGTTTCTTAGCCAAGTATACAAGTATATAAGCAAGACTTTTGCAGGGCCATTTAAGGAGACCAGTGATTTCTAGCACTTAGGTAGAACTTCATTTCTTTCACACTAATCATTAATGGGCTAATTGCTGCTGATACTCATCTGTTCTTTTGAGTCAACAAGTGAACATCTTGTGCAAGAAAACAGTGCAGGGCCTCAGAGGGATGAAAAGATCTATTGAGGGCAAGCCATGTTAAGATCCATCACAGGAAAATTCCTCCTTTTCCTTCTCTCTCTCCCCTTCTCTCTCACCCTTCTCTGCCTTCCTCTCCCCTCCTTCTCCTCCTCCTTCTCTTTCTCTTTCTTTTTCTTTCAAACTATGGAAACACAGAAAAGGGAGGGATTCATTTTAACCGGAATATTTAGGAAGACTTACGGAGTGAAGAGCCCTGAGAGGGTTCTTGAACAAGGAGCAGGACTTTGATATTCAGGGATGAGAGACAAAGCTTTTCAGGCAAGGGACTCCGTGGAACAAAACTATACTGGTGGGGAAATCCAAGGAAATAAGAATTTGTGTGTCCATGAGATGATGAGGGTCGGGAGCAAGGAGCAAGGGGAAGGAGTAGTAGAACAGCTGGAGTAGTTCGAGGCTGATTCTGGAGAGACCGTTATTTACCTCAGCAGGAATTGGCATTTGACCTCCCGGACCAAAGAATGTCACTTGTGGAAGGAGGAACAGTTGAATGGGCAGACTCCTTATCATCATCCAAACCCTGCATCCAATTCCTGAAGGTCAGGCTCAGGCATCTGCATTTTAACACCCTAGGAGAGTCTTACAAACACTAAAATGACTTGAGGAGACCTCCCCTGGGGCCCAGTTTGTTATTATTGCATTCTTTTTAAAGAACGAATTATATGTGTTGTCCTTGAAAATCCCTGTAATCCAAAGCCTTTACAATACAAACCGGCTATCTCTCTGCTTTGTAAGAATCAGTAGGGATTGTTCAAAAGGAGTCATTTTCCATGATATATTTTGATGGAAGTAGACGATATGAGTGGCCAAAGGTAGCAAAATAAGAACAAACACTCTCAGGAAGAATTACTAGCTTCTCTATTAGTGTGGGAGCTGACAAACGAGCTACCCTGCACAGAGGCACTGGCCACCTTCCAGGCTGGCCATGACCACTCAAGCTCCCAGACCACTGGCTGGAAAGGTCAAAGTCATATTTTATGAAGCTCAGCTAGTTCAATGAAAACATCTTGTTGAAAAACCTCAAGTACTTTGTAAATAGATTTCTAGGGTTTTCTTGAAAGGTTTATGAGAACACCATGGCTTAGCACTAAGTTGTGTGAGTAAAAGGACCAGAATGCACCCTTTGAGGGGGTATGTGTCTCCTTGTAAATCTATGCTTAGCCACCCACATAAGAACACAAGCCTTTAGGTCAGGAAGACCTGGGTCCAAATCAGAGGCTGCACACAGAGACAAGTTTCTTGATTCCTCTGAACCTCAGTTTTCTTGTGGCTATAATGCCTAGTTTTCAAGGTTATTTTGAGGGCAATTTCCCCTGCACCCCCCATCTCAAATATCTGTATGACTCATGATCACACATCTTTGGGTCTTCACTCAGTTGTCCTTCTTAGTAAAGCTTTCTCCAACCTCCGTATTTAGTACTACAAACACCTCCCCCCTCCCGCCCCAAAACACTTTGCATCCTATCCCATGCTTTATTTTTCTCCTCAGTACTTATCACCATATGATACACTGCATATTTTACCATTTTTACGTTCTTTATCTTCTATCTCCAACACTTCCATCTTAGCAACACAAGGGCAGGGATTTTTGCCTGTTTTGATCACTGTTATATCCCTTGTGCTTAGGAAAGCTCTTGGAACATAATAAGTGCATAAATATTTGTTGAATGAATGGATGAATGATTATATGGTTAGTCAACAGGAAGATTCCTGGCCCAGAAGTTCTGGTCAGTATGTCTTGATGAGTTCATGCTTCCCCTGTTTTTGAGGGCCAAAAACCAAGAACTCAGAGATAAACTACAAAAAGAAGAATCTTAAAAACTTAATTGTGTTATGTAACAGCCTCCTATTAGGGGGAAAAGCCGAGTGGAAAGTATATGGCAACTCCTCATACAGTCTCTGAAACTCTTCTGTGAGTAATGATTTTCAAATAAAAATTTGAAAAATACTTTTAAAAAAAGAAAGATAAGCATCTCTGTGGCCACACCCAGAAATAGAACCAAAACATAGCACTCATTGGGGTCTAAAGGTATGGCCCCCTGGGCTTTTCACCTAGTCAGCCAAGATAGCACTCAGCTGAATTTCTGGAGCAAAGAGAAACAAATGTGGCAGGGAACCAGAGTGAATCTCATGAACTGAAACTGAGAGTCCGGGTAGGACTCTCCAATCCATGAAGGGAGGCTTAAAGTCGTACCATCTGTTGCCCAGGGCTGTGGTTTGTATAAAGCTCCAGGAGGGAGCAGAACAGCTGTGCAACTAGGACTCAGGCCAAGCTATCTGCTATTGATTCTCTTCTAGACAAGAGTGGAGAGGCAGTACTTGAAAAGATAACGGGTGAGGATTTTTCAGCATGGAAGACAAACCATTGGGCTGAGACTGAAACTACCAGGGGGGCCAAAAGATAAATAAAAATAGAACAAACTGTACTTAGATAAAAAGTGCAGAATGTTATGGATTCCAAGCAAATCTTCAAAGCTACTAGAGAAAAAGGACAGATTATCTACCACAGAACAACAGTGAGGTGGTTGGCAGGTAACTCATAGCAGCGATCTTAGCCAGAATGCAATAGGTACGTACAACGTGCTAATGGGGAAAACATTTGACCTTGACTTCTCCATCATATATTCCTATTATTCAGAGATACATTGTTTGCCAAGGATGCCATAATAAAATGCCACAAACTGGGTGACTTAAACAATAGATATTTATTTTCTCACAGTTCTGAAAGATAGAAGTCCAAGATCCAGGGTTGATTTCTCCTGAGACCTCTCTCCTTGGCTTGCTGATGTCTGCCTTCCCACTGTGTCCCTACATGGTCTTTCCTCAGTGCACATGCACTCCTGGGTTTTTGTGTGTCCGAATTTCTTCTTCTTATAGGGACACCAGTCAGATTAGATGAGAGCCCACCCTAATGGCCTCATTTTAACTTAATCACCCCTTTAAAAGCCCTACCTCCAAACATTCTGATGTAGGGGGTCTAGAGATTCAACATTTGAATTATAAGGTAGGGTGGAGACACAGTGCAGTCTATAACAAACAGTAAGAGAGATAAAGACACATTCAGATCCACGAAAGTAGAGCATTTATTACCTATAGATACTTGCTTGAAGAACTACCAAATGCTGTTTATAAATAAGGAGAAAAGAAAATACTTAAAAAGGTAGTGATATATTCAAAAAGTAGTAATTAAGTTAATTATAAATGAATTAAATTTACCTATTAAAAGCTAGAAACTATCACATTGAATTTTGATAACATCCTGCTATGTGCCTCATGAACGAAACATCCAAAACATGATGACCCAAAGATCGATACTAAGTGGGCAAAATAAGGTATAAGAGTCACATATAAATCAAATAAAGCTGGAACAGCAATATTAGTATTAAACCAAAACCAGCTTAAGGAAAAAAGCAATAGTAGAATAAAAAAATATTAGATAATTAAAAGAGCCACTTTATAATTATAAAAGTCATAAACTCATATTCACCTAAAATTGACTGAAAACATGTAGAGCAAACAATGATATATCGATCAGCAAATATGGAATCATGAGCAGAAATCTAAAATCCTCTTTCAGAAATGGTTTAACAATCCTGCATGTATTTTCACACACACACACACACAAAGTATCTGACGTAGAAAATATGCACACTCCCCTAGGAAGTTTTCTCTCCCTTGTTAATCTGGCATATGCCTTTTTTTTTTTTCAACGTTTATTTATTTTTGGGACAGAGAGGGACAGAGCATGAACGGGGGAGGGGCAGAGAGAGAGGGAGACACAGAATCGGAAACAGGCTCCAGGCTCTGAGCCATCAGCCCAGAGCCTGACATGGGGCTCGAACTCACGGACCGCGAGATCCTGACCTGGCTGAAGTCGGACGCTTAACCGACTGCGCCACCCAGGCGCCCCTGGCATATGCCTTTTAAACTTCAAGACTGAATCCTACTTGGGTCTTTTAGGCTCATAGTAGTCATTACAACTCTGCGTTCCCTTAATATCTTCCATATACTTTGTATAGTATGTATCTTAGTCGTTTTAAAGAAGTACCTATTTGTTTCTACTAGACTCTGAGCCCCTTCTTAGGCACCTATGGGCTAACCATCTCTCTGCATCTCCAATGCATGGCACAAAGTACATGGTTGGTAATTGCTTGTTGAATGAATGAATCCATAGTCCCTGACCTTAAGAAGCTCACAATGTAGAATAACTGACATGCACAGGAAAGGTCTAGGTGCCACTCTTCCAAGTGCCTTACGGGTAGGATTCCACTTGTCATCACAGCAACCGTATGAAGCTAAGTGTTAACAATATCTCCAGGGTGCCTGGGTGGCTCAGTCAGATGAGCGTCTGACTTCGGCTCAGGTCATGATCTCTCAGTTCATGAGTTAAAGCCCCACGTCAGACTCTGTTGACAGCTGGGAGCCTGGAGCTTTGCTTCAGATTCTCTGTCTCTCTCTCTCTCTCTCTCTCTCTGTCCCTCCCCTGCTCGTGCTCTGTCTGTCTCTCTCAAAAAAAAAAAAAAAAAAAAAAAGCATCTTCCATTATAGATGAGAAAATTGAGCCCAGTGAGCTTTTGTAACTTGTCCAAAGACACATAGTTAATAAATGGCAAAAGCAGGATTTGGCTCCAAATACTTTGATCTCAGGGTCTGAGTCCATCACCATCATACTTTTTTTTTTAATGTTTATTTATTCTTGAGAGAGAGAGAGAGACAGACAGAGCATGAGTGGAGGAGGGGCAGAGCGAGAGAGGGAGACACAGAATCTGAAGCAGGCTCCAGGCTCCAAGCTGTCAGCACAGAGCCTGACGTGGGGCTCAAACCCATGAACTGCAAGATCATGACCTGAGCCAAAGTTGGACATTTAGCTAACTGAGCCACCCAGGTACCCCTCTTCACCATCATTCTAGGAGCCCTCTATCATATGAGTAGCAAATCACATTTTGGGTATGAAAATCTAATCCCTATAATCACTAATAGAAAGTTTTGTTTTTTGTTTTTTGTGTTTTTGTTTTGTTTTGTCTTTTGCTAAACAACCATCGAAGTAAATAGAACATCTAATGCTATTTTAGTAAAAAGATTGGGCACGCAAATTCATGTCTTGACAAACTGTAAAAATGATTCCAACGACTTTCCCTTTCCCTCTTCTCTGGAAAGCATGTCTCTCTCCCACTTCTCTAGAAGGATATGTTAGGTGGGAGATGAGGGAAAAGCTCAACTGGTCACTTTCCTCAGAGTTCAGCTTCTCTCTGAGTCTCTGGGCATTCTAGAGCCCTACTGGCCACCCTATAATTCTACAGTCTCACCAGGAATTCCAAAGTGGTGCACCATGATTCTCAGATCTGTCTCGCTTGCTGCTTCTCAGTGTCCTTAAGAGGGACAGAAGAGGGCCGCCTGGGTGGCTCAGTTGGTTAAGTGTCTGACTCTTGACTTTGACTCAGGGCATGATCTCATGGTTCATGAGTTTGAGCCCCTGAGCTGACATTGCAGAGCCTGCTTGGGATTCTTTCTCTCTCTGTCTCTCTCTGCCCCTCCACTGCTCATGCTCTCACTCTCTCTCAAAAATATATAAACATTAAAAAGAAAAAAAAAGAGGGACAGGAGACATGAAAGGTACTAAGGGCCCATGTAGACAATTGGGTGGCTGTTTTTTCCCCTCTTTTATTATCCAGAAAGTTCAGCTATAGGTCAATAGATGGCTTCTGAGAAAAACCTGGAGCAGAAGAGAGTAAAAATCCATCTTCTTCTCAATCCTCATTATGATGAAAATATTATGAAATACTTTATGTTTTTTGGTGCCTGGATCATATGGGTCATGCACTAACATATATACATATACAAGCATACAGATATACACAATTGACATCTTTGCTTATTCACACTGAGGTAATAGTCAAGAAGAAAATACTGCTTCAGTTGAGCAGATATATATCAACTTCTCCAAGTTCTGGGAGCCCTCATGCTCCATCCTGGTGTCACTGAGAAATTATTATATATACAGCTTACATTGTTCATTGTGTTTGTTTTATGGTACATTTGACCACAGTTTATGAGACAATTTACCACTGAATAATCGCCATCCATATGTGGAAGCTGGAGACAGTTTAATTCATGTCTAGCTTCAAAACTAAAGTGGTTGAAGGCTGTAGTTGATCAATCTAGCAGATGGCAGGGTGAGCCTTGTAAAGCTTTTGACTACAAAATTCAGGGTGTGAATTCCTGGCCAGCAATTTAATATCAGTGATCTCTTTTAAGAAGTCATCTCAAAAAACTCCTCCAGCTTTCATGGCAGAACTCTTAAGGCCCAAAACTGGTAAGAGAGATCACAATCAAAATAACAATACTTTGTTATTGGGAGAGAATGTTAGAGTTTTAAAGTGTATTACCAATTTAATCCTGACACAGATTTGGCTAAGGTCTGATTCTCCCCCACAATATGAGGAAAAGAAAGGTTCCAGAAAAGAAGCGATTCACCTGAGCAAAATTGCATAGTTGGTAGGAAGTAGTAGAGATGAGACCTGGACCTAGGTTTTCTTGTCCAGTCCAACACCCTTCCCAGTATTTCAAAGTCCACTGCCTTGTACTTCACTTTGTAGTTATTTTTAACCACCTTCAGAGGTGGGTCCCTTAGCCAAAGAGCTGGAATCTCTGCTGTGTTTCACAAGGGAAGGACCCTCAGAAGGTGGTTGAGCTGAGAAGGACCTTAGAGACTATTTGGTTCCATGTTGTTGCTTTAAGAGGAGAAACCAAGGCCCAGAGAGATGGGGATCACTTGTTGAGCTAAGACTGGAGTCAGAATCCGTCTCTGGATTTTCAATCTTTCTGCTAGTCCCTGACACTTCATCAGAAATATTTCACCACGAACTCTTGAAATGTATTTATTTATGCACTGCGTTTGCTCCTCACTTGCTGTGGGACAATTCTTGGTTTACTCTCTGAGAACACAAAGATTTATACCACAGGAACGCTTAGTCCTTCGGGGAAGGTTGATGCACACACAGTCAAGTTAGTCCGTTGGAAGTTTACACAGATGAAATGGATTAGCAAAGAATTAGCAAAGAATTAAGCCTAGGAACAAGGGGGTATGTCACCAACAAAGAAAAGTTGAGTTTTCAAGAGGAGAAGCTTGCTATCCAGATCATGGAGAAGGGGGCTTCGCATGAAGAGAGAATTATTTGCATAAAGGAATTGGGGCTGAGAGCAACATGTACATCCTTCAGGGTGGGTCACTCGCAGGGGAAGCAGAGGACAGTGAGATGAACAGAGAACAGAAAATGAGGTCCCAGATGAAGGCTTCATATGGCATACCAAGGAGTATGAGCTCTCTTCACAAGGAGACAAGGAACTATGAGGACACAAAAGGCAGCAGAGCGAATTCGCAGACAGACTTTGTCAGATGAGTATGATTATCCCCAACTGTAGAGATGGGGCAACTACGAAGTTCACAGAATAAGTAACTCCTCAGGTCACCCCGCATGCGCGCGCGCGCGCGCGCGTGCGTGCGTGTGTGTGTGTGTCTGACACAGAGAGACAGACGGAGACAGAGAGAGAGGGAGAGAGAGAGCACGATCCTAGACCAACAACCCGGATATTCTGAATCCAAACCTCAAGTTCCTTAGACATCACCATGCTGTCTCTTGTGAAAGAGAGAAACCGAGTCCTGAGGTCATTCCAAAGATTATAACATGGAGAGTACAGAGGCCCCATATGCTTCCATCCCTGAGGAAACACCAACCTGGCCTCTGCCTCCCTCCCAGAGCCTTCTTTTTCTATTTGTCTGTAGAGTTTAGTTTCTCTTTCCCAACTTCTGAAAACCAAACAAAAACAACTTTCTGTTGTTTTCCTCTGCCTAAGACTCTTAAGGGATTTATGTTGACAGGAAGGGCTGTCCGATGCAATGAGGGGACAGGGCTGCTCTCTCGAGCTCTGCCCTCAAGAGAAGCACTCACCCCAGTAACAGAAAAGCCCTCCAGATTCATATTCTCTCTGTCTCTTTCTCTGTGTGTCTCTCATTATCTTCTCTTTGAACTCCTTCCTAAGAACCAAGGCTTCAAGTCTGCCTTTTGTATGCGATTCTAGGGTGCAAACAAATTTTGTCTATCTTCTGCTAAAAAACCGCATTTATTCTATATTCTGTTTCCTCGCTGATAATCTTTCTGCTTATTGTGGTTATAGAAATGAGAGACAAAAAAATACCAGATCCGAGGAGCTTTTAACTAATATAACACTGTGTGTTAAATACACTGGGATTAAAATAAAAACTAAACTAAACTAAACTAAACTAAAATAAATTTCCTGGAGAAAAGAGAGCTTTAATAGCCACTCAGTCCCAACTGCAGCTTTTGTAGCTCTTGTATCTACAACATCTAGTACAACCATTGAGGCTAATGCATTGATAACTTTGTGCCTGGCCCACAGTAGACACTCAATAATTTTTTTTTTTCAACGTTTATTTATTTTTGGGACAGAGAGAGACAGAGCATGAACGGGGGAGGGGCAGAGAGAGAGGGAGACACAGAATCGGAAACAGGCTCCAGGCTCTGAGCCATCAGCCCAGAGCCTGACGCGGGGCTCGAACTCACGGACCGCGAGATCGTGACCTGGCTGAAGTCGGACGCTTAACCGACTGCGCCACCCAGGCGCCCCGACACTCAATAATTTTTAGTCAAATTTTCCAAACGCTTGATCTCCTCTCTAGCATCTCAGATAAAAACTGGAAGAAAAAGTAAGTATAACAGCCATCCACGTACAGTTGAACAAATGTCTAAAAGTGTAGAAAATACAGTTAAGTAAATACTAGTCAAGGTCCAGTTCGGAAAATAGAACCCAGACCAAGTAATTTGATGGAGGAGATTTAATATGAGAAACTCATTTCATATGTCTTGGGAGAGCTAAAGGTGCAAACAGGGGGTGGAGAAGTAACCCAGGAATTAGCAGAAGCCCACTGTCACCCCTAAGGATGGGAGGACAAGGAAGTCCTGGTAACAGAGCCAAGAAGCAGAGCTGCCTAGAGGGAGCTTGCCAGGGAAAGGAGAAGCCACTGAGAGCTCACAGCCGCCCGGTAGGGCTGCCTGGACAAGCAGAGAGGAGCAGAGAAATCCCTGCTCTCCTCTCCTCCCACCCCTAACCTCTGTCTGTTGCCCTCCACCGGCCAATCTTAACAGAATGACGAAGAGCCTGAATGCACGAGAAATGGGAGATGTAGTTTGCAGGTCTATCTTGCCACGATACAAAGATCATAGGAAGTAGTGAATGGGTGTGAGATCAAACAAAAAATAAATGACAGAAACAGACATCTATCATTTCACTCTGAAGAGAGAGCCACGGTTTACCTCCTGACAGTTTTATTTTTCATTTTCTTTGGATGTATTTTTCATTTGCATAATTGAGATCATACAGGTTTTGCAAGGTGATGTCCCTCTATTTTTACTTGGTATTATTTCGTATGTATTTTGCCCCATCATTTGAAATTTTATAAACTTGATTTTTATGGATGTGTAATCTTGCGTTTTTTTGTGGATGTACTATAATTTGTGCCATTTCTCTATCATTTTGATATTGAAAATAAAAACATTTTATTTTCAATAAAACTGGGTGGCTCAGTTGGTTAGGCATCCAACCCTTGGTTTCATCTCAGGTCATGATCTCATGTCTTCGTGGGTTCAAGCCCACATTGGGATTCTCTCTCTCTCTCCCTAACTGCCCTTCCCCCACTCATGCTGTCTCTGTCTCTCTCAAAATAAATAAATAAACTTAAAAAAAATTAAATGTATTCATGGCAGCAATTTTTAAAAGAAGAACAAAGTTAGAGGACTTCAGCAGATTTCATGACTCATTATAAAGTTATGATAATTAAGGCAGTACAATATTGGTGCTAAGTTAGAAAAATAGACCAACCGAAAGAGAATATAGAGTTTAGTAATAGATCCCCACATATAGGGTCACTTGATTTATAACCCTGAAATTCAGTATGGAAAAGACAAATTTTTCCAAAAATGGTGCAGAGCACATTGAATATCAATGTGGGGAAAAAATGAACCTTGTTCTCTACCTCACAGCACACACAAAAACTAATTCAAAATGGAAATAAACCTAATGTAAGGACTAAAACAATCAAGTTTCTAGCAAAACATATCAAAGAATATCCTCCTGACTTTGATATATGAAAGCTATATTAAATAGGACACAACAAAACCCAGCTTAAAAGAAAAAAATAATAATGGGGCACCTGGGTGACTCAGTTGGTTAAGTGTCCGACTACGGGTCAGGTAAGGATCTTATGGTTAGTGAGTTCAAGCCCCACGTTGGTCTCTGTGCTGATAGTTCAGAGCCTGGAGCCTGCTTCAGATTCTGTGTCTCCCTCTCTCTCTTTCTGTCTCTCTGTCTCTCTCTAAGAAAGAAAGAAAGAAAAAGAAAGAAAGGAAGAGAGAAAGAAAGAAAAATAAAATATATTATATTAATATTAAGAATTTCTGTTCATCAAAAAGTGACTAGGCAAGCCACAGACTAGAAGGAATTATGTATAATACATATATCCAACAAATGATTGATACCTATAATATATAAAGAACTGCTTCTAAAAATCAATAAGAAAAATACGATCTTATTTTTTCAAAGGCAAAAATACTTGAATGAGTATTGCACAAAAAAGCCTATTCAAATAGCCAAACACATGAAAAAGTATTTGATTTCATTAGCTATACGGGAAATTTAAGATAAGCCACAGTGATATATCACTTATAAACTCACCAGAGTAGGTACAATTAATCAGCCTAGCTAAATCAAGTGTTATCAAGGATGTGGGGCAACTTTCATACATTAGTGGTATCATTGTAAACTAGTTCAAGCACTTTAGAAAACTGTTTTTCACCCTGAATTAAAACAGTGAGGCAGAAATTCCAATCCTGGCATTTACTTAAGAGAAACAAAGGTACATGTTCACTAAAGACATGTACAAAAATATTTATAACAACTTATTCATAATAGTCCCAAACTGGAAACAACACAAGTGTCCATCAATAGGAGGATGGATTAGCAAACTGTGAAAAATTTAAATAGTAGAATAAGACACAGTAGTAAGAGCAAGCTATTGATGGACACACACACAATATGGTTGAACTTTACAAACATTAGGCATAATGAAAAGTAATCACAAAATACACTTACTATATGGTTCTAGTTATACGAAGTTCTTGAACGGGCAAAATTATTGTTGGTAGAAGTCAGGATAGATTAGGATAATGATAGTGCCTATGGGTTATTGACAAGGAAGGCAAGTGGGAGATGGCTGGGGTATTGGAAATGTTCTATAGTTCGATCTGGGTGGCAGTTACGTGAGTCTGCATGCGTACGAAAAAATTCATTGAATTAAACACTTAAGGGGCAGTTGGCTGGCTCAGTCATTTAAGCAGCCAGCTCTTGATTTCAGTTCAGGTCATGATCTCATAGTTCGTGAGATGGCGCCCCGTGTTAGGCTCTGCGCTAACAGTTGTGAGCCTGCTTGAGATTCTCCCTCTCTCTCTCTGCTCCTCCCCTGCTCATGCTCTCTCTCTCTCTCTCAATAAATAAATACACCGTTAAAAAAAAAACACACACTTATGATTTGTGCACCTTACTATGAGTAAATTGTACCTTTAAAAAGTATCAAAATATTCCCTAGGATAAGTAATATGACCATGCACATCTTTGTTCAGAGATCTTAACCCACGTAACTTGTCTACATAAATTGAAGAGGCCACGGAGTGTGGTGTTAAGCTCTGAAGTCAGACCGCCTCAGTTTAAATTCCCGCTTGACACATTACTGGATGTGCAAGTGTGAGCGTGGCATGTCAGCTCTGCCTTTTCTTACTTTTTGCTTCATCAGTAATGGAGACAATAATATCTAACTCAGAGGGTTTCATGAAATTTAACTGTCCTAATACACGTATATTGCTTACAATATTTCCCGTATATGGTGTTTTGTTGTTGTATTAGGGTTCTCCAAAGAAGCAAAACCAATAGAAGATGTATCGATTGAGTAATTGATTTTAAGGAATTGGCTTCTGCAGTTGTGGTTGCTGACAAGCACCAAGGTCGGCAGTCAGCAGGTGGGAGCCCCAGAAGAGCCAATGGTATAGTTTCTGCCCAAATGCTAATAGGCTCAAGACCTGGGAAGAACAGATGTTTCAGTTCAAGTCCAAAGGCGGGAAGAAGACTTGATGCCCCAAGTCAAAGGCAGTCAGGCAGGACAAGCTTTCTGCAATTCACAGGAGGGTCAGCCTTTTGCTCTTTTCAGGCCTTCAACTGATTGGTTGAGGCTCACCCACATTATGGAGGAAAATCTGTTTTCCCTAGTTTGTCAACTTGAATGTTAATCTCATCCAAAAACATCCTCACAGTAACACCCAGAAGAGTGTTTGATCAAATATCTGAGCACCTTGGGGCCCAGTCAGGTTGATACGTAAAGTTAAAACCACTGCAGTTGTATTAGCTAAAATTATTAGTGAACATCCTGGAGTAAAGAATACTGGCATTTTGAAAGTTCTTCATACATGTCACCAAACTTCTTTCAAATGGTTTGCACCAGTTTACATTTGAATCATCAGTCTGAGAGAGGACCTGGCACACCATTTAATGAGGCAGACAATGTTCAGGTATTACTAAATACTCGTGGGAAACAACAAATCATTTGGGATGGCAACAAGCCCCAAGACTTGCAGCTTTAAGTAAGGTAAGCACAGGACAACCCTGATGAAAGCAGGTGTGGTGGTTTAAAACTAACCTGCTTTTATCAGCTCTTCATTTTACAGGCTCCATCTTGAAATTACCGTCACCACTCTGGTACTTGTCCTTGTCTCTGAGCCCCACTCCTGTTGATTTGCTTCCCCAACCCCACTCTGACTTTGGCCGCTGCTTGCCGTCCATCCTCTTGTCTTGACCTGGCACTTTTCATATGCAGTTTCCACAACTGCTGTCAAGCAAGTTTCTTAGATGCTGGCAGATGGGGTTTCCAGACAGAGGAATGAGCACAAGCAAAGACACGGAGGAGAGCATTTATTAAAGCTGAAACATATGCTCACCCCTGGGCCCAGCAATTCCAATGCCAGGTACAGTAAAGCCTTGGTTTGAGAGCGTAATTTGCTCCGGAAACATGTTCGTGATCCAAAGCACTTGTATATCAAAGCGAATTTCCCCCTAGGAAATAATGGAAACTCAGATGATTCGTTCCACACCCCCAAAATATTCATATAAAAGTGGTTACGATACTGTAATACAATGCACAATAATAAGGGAAATGCAAAAAATAAAGAAATTAACCTGCACTTACCTTTGAAAAACTTTCATGGCTGGTGTGAGGGAGACAAGACAGAGGAAGTTTATTGTGTAAGACGACTTTCACTATCACTAACAGAATCACAGCTGTCTATTGGCTCAACAGAATCTTGCTGCATGGGGGCCATTACATAGGTTCACACAGATGTTGACTACAGTATTGTCTTAAACCCTTGTCACATACTGTATTTAATGTAACTGGCAATAAGGCATCAGAGGAAAGGGTCTATATCTGAAGGTAGCCTGGCCTAGAATGAAGCAAAGCATTCCTAAGCTTACTCTTGTATGGAAAAGCAAAAGACTGTCCACAGGTACTTTGAAGTGACAAAAAATACACTAGTGACAGTTGTGGGCACCTTCCAGTGTTCTGAAAAGTCACTGATTTCTACCAAACACCACAGCCTGAGACCAAGCATCTGAGCATGGGAGACGATCACCCACAATCCTGCAGCAAGAGAGAGACCCACTGGCTCAGTTGTGATCGTGTGACATTCGGTGTCGTACTGCAAGATATCACTCGTTTATCAAGTTGAAATTTATTAGACATGGTTGCTTATCTTGCGGAACACTCACAGAACAAGTTAGTTGTAATCCAGGGTTGTACTGTATTTACCTAAGAGAAATGAAAGCATATGCTTAGTGATGGTAAGAGGTCTGGTGGTCATGTACCTGAAATTCAAGGTACATGGGATGGAGAGTCCTCACCCACCCATCCTACCACTTCATCACCATCCCCCACCCTCACTCTCCAAGTCCCTGGGTCCTGTCTGTTTTCTTTGCACATGCGCTCACCACCTCCCGTATCACCATCCTCAATTGTTACCAGTTGACTACTGGCTCCTACTGCCCTCGGACTCATCTTGAGCATTACCGTATCTCCTTAAATCAGGATGGCTGAGAGAAAAACACATCCGGAGTGACCTTTCAAACCTAGAGAACCCTAATCAAAAACTTTGGATGATTCCTCATCGTCTTTAGACATAAAAATCTGGCCCAAAACAATCTGACACACCAGCTTCATTCTCTCAACATTTCCTCTTCAGGCTCCAGTCTCCAAGCATGCTAGACTTCTTTCAGACCTTTGAATTTGACACCTACTGCTGCCTCTGGGCCTTTGCACATGTGTTTATTCCATCAGAAACATTCCTCTCTCTGCCACTCACTCCTCTAGGTGAGTGAATAGGGCTTTTCTGTTCACCGCCAAGTCTCTTAAATGTCACCTTCTCGGGGAATAGTCTCTGTACCCTAGACCGGATTAGGTACTTCCCCACCCAGCGTACTCCCAGGCCTCCTGTCCTCTCCTTAACATAATACTCATCATGCTTTATGGCTTATTTACTTTATTCATCAGTTTCTCACTAGACTAGAAGGCCCAAAAGGGTAAAAATGGTATTCATTTTGTTTACCCTTCACTTCCAAAACTAAATACGCTCCAGCAACTTTTATCTCCATGATTTACATGGTAGGTAATTATAAGTGTTAGCTAAATAAATTAATGGTGGGTGTGTTTGTGCGTGCACGCAGGTGCGCGAGTGTGCACACACATACCTAGGCTCCCTGAGAGATTGTAGATGCCAGATGTGCTGGCTTGTCTGTGTTTGCCCTCTTCCCCAGATCCATTTTCTGTCCTGGTTTGCCTTGCTCTATGCTTCTGGAGGCTGACTCTGTCGGGTTATGTCACATTTGCAATCTGGCTCCCAGTTGGATTCAGTCAATGGGAAGCATCAATTGAAAATTAGAAAATTAGGGGCATTTCTTCCCTGTTCCTTGCTTTGGTGCCTTTTTTCTGGCAGCAGCCATGACCCGCTATGACTACAGCTCCCAGTGAGAGGCTGCTTCTCCAGGGCTCTACTTCTTAGCAGACTCTGATACACTGTTTCTTCCTTTTACCCTCTGGCTCTAAGGTTGAGAGTAGCTTCTCACTTAACTATTCTCAGGGAGCCCAAATCCCCTTGCTCTGCCCACATTCTGGAGGTGGTCCCTTCATCACTGTCTCTTCATTTAAAGCACCGGAATGAGTTCTGGTCCCTGCAGGGACCCTGACATTGCACTTGACAAATGCAGATCATTCTCTTCCTCTATCCCAGCTGCCAGCCCTAGTTCATAGGGGGCTTCCTCAGTTTTCTAGCACTTACCACCGAGCTTTCTGATCTCTCTTTGCCACTGGATGGCTAGCATCCTGGGAGCAGAGAAAACCTTTTATTCATCTCTGCATTCCCAGGACCTAAGACAGTGCCTGATCTATACCAAGTACTTAATAATTCGCTGTTGGTCTCGCCTCATCTGTGAAACGGAGCAATGGGGATGAACTATCTCCAAAATCACATCGAAGGCTTCCTAAGCAAATGAGGTAAAGAAAATGTTTTTTTGGATTTCCCCTCCTGGAAGAGCTGCCCAGGAAGATGCAAATAGACTTGCTTTTTCTGAGAGATGAGAAAAAGCTGTCTCCAGAGGAGGAGACACCTTAAGAAGCCCATACCGAGCCATTTATGGTGGAGAAAAGATTTACCACAAAATATCACAGTTCAGATCAGATTTAATAGACCAATAAATGGCTGCTTAACAAGGACATTTGGTTACTGTTACATTAAGTTTCCTAAGGGACTTTGTTCTCTTCTACTAAAAGGCTGTAAAGGGCTATAAAGCACAGGCCTTCCAAATTTGATTTAAAAAAAAAAATCAGTCCTTTTTGGAAATTGTTCTTCTTAAGTGACAGTATGAAAACAAGTCTCAAACGTTTTCTTTTCCAGGCACTTCCTTCATGTATTTTGGAGAAAGTTTGGCCTGACTTACAAGGAAACCCCTTAATTGTCCCTTAAAAGTAGAATTGCGTCATTGTGGATAAGACATAGGGTTCAAATAGCTCCCTGGGGGCTGGACTCTTGGAAACTCAGCAGGATTTTAATTGTAAGCAGACAATTTGTTTTGGATTGTATGCAGAGCATGAAAAGATGACTGCTATAGGATCTAACAACGTATAAGAGGATTAAAATCTAGTATTTCTCTACTGCCCTACTTCTTAAGCCTAGGCATCCTTGGAAGTGATGAACTCACCAACTAAGGTTATTCTGTGTCCTTTTGAAAATCTGAAATGTATTCATTATTAGCTCCTAGCACCTTGAGAAGCAATCTCGGTCTCGTTCACTCCTGTATCCCCAGTGCCTAACATTATTGCCTAGATCACCTGTGCTCGATACATATCCTGTATTTCATCCATTCCAAGACCTACTTCTTTCCATTGTTTAACAGCTCCCAAATCAGAATATCTCATGTAAGCAATGGTGTGTCATTGATTAATCGGCTTTTCCTTTCTCAGTGGTGCCCCCAAATCATGATGCCTGTGACAATAGATGGCATCTTAGATTCAGTGAAATGTGAAATGCTGAGCACCTATGGTGAGCCAGATTCTATGTCAAGGTGTCTAAGGCATCGTTCATGACACCATGTGATAATAACTCTTTAAGGTAGGTATTGGTATCTCCACTTGACAGATAAGGCTCCGAGGAGTGCAGTCGATTGTCTGGAGTCACAATTTGTGCTTGGGAAATACAGAGTTGGCCTCAAACCTAAGTCTGATTTCAAAGCCCATAATCTTCCCATTGTGCTATGTAGTCCCAGTGGAGACTTCAGAAACTATATGTTAAACTCTGTGATGCATCGTTGCTGTTTTAGCTTTCTCTACCCTGGTTGCCCTTAATTCAAGCAGTAAATACCATCCCCAAAAGCTCTCAAGAGTGATCAATACATATGAATTCGTCTGTATTCTTGGTGACAGAGTGACAGAAACCCATCCAAATTAAGCCATGTTGAATCTACCGGAAGCATCCGTGAATATCTCACAGCTCTAAGGCAAGGTGAGGGTTCAGGAACCATTGGCAGCAGGGACTCCAGGGCTGACGGGACACTATCTTGTCTCTGCTTCTCTCTGAGTACAGCTTCATTTTTCTCTTTTACCGGAGGTTCGTATTTTCTACAAAGCAAAATCATGGCTCTTGACAGCTCCAGAGTGCTACATCTTAGAACGTCAGGTACATGAGACATGTTGATGCAACTTTTTCTAACCCAGACCTGAAATGTCTCTTTGGTTCAAGTATCCACCCTGCTCTGCACTGAACTGGGGTCTCAGGTGGAGTGACACAGAATAAAGCTGGCAGGCCCCACAGTGACTATGTGACAGGACGGGGTGGGGGGAGTAGTCCCAGAAAACAGCGGTGGTAGGCAGAAAATTCCTCAATGTCTGTTCTACAAAGCCCCTGGAGATGTGCAGAAACCATATTTATAGAGTGCCAGCAAAGAAGAGCAAAAGTATTTCCAACTGGGAAGATTGGTGGGACGTGGAAGCCAAGATGGACGTTGAAGGATGGCTATGACGTGAGCACTCGGGAGATGTGAGGGGAGCGCTTTCCGGGTGGGGAAGCAGTATGACAAATATCTTGTGTCTCTAGGAGCAGCCCATATAATAACACAAACGCACAACCGTGATTTAAAATTGGCGCCATGGGGGGAAATACATATGAAGATATGATGATAAAGGAGGCTTGATCTTGAGGAGTGAGGGACAGCTTCCTTGAAAACCTGATATTCGAGCTGCGAGCAGGAGGACAACAAGGAGACCAGCGATGCTGGAGGAACGACTCCAGGCAGAAGCAAAACACATGCACAGGATCCTGTGGTGGGAGGACCCTGGCACGTTTGTGGAACTAGATGGACCAGCTGCTCCCGATCTCTTTCTGGGTCCCCGCTGAAACTCCCAAGAGCCCTTGGTGCTACCCTTATCAGGTCATTTACAGGCTTAAAACTCTACTGTTATTCCCTGTCACCTAGAGCAGCACTTCCCAGCTGCATCAGGGCTCACTGCAGTGCCACCAATGGCTTACAGGGGACTTGAGATACTGATCCACTTCTGGACCACTTCTGGACCACGCATCCTCGTCCATTTGCAGCCGTGTGCCACACAAAACTAAAACTACAGTAATTTCCTATGTGTATCACGATGGGACAAAAGCTGGAAAGCTCTGAAGAGAATAAAAGGAAAATATCTAGGGACATCTGGGTGGCTCAGTCAGTTAAGCGTCCGACTTTGACTCAGGTCATGATCTCATGGTTCATGGGTTTGAGCCCCACATCAGGCTCTGCTCTGACAGTGAGGATCCATTTGGGATTCTTTCTCTCTCTCCCTCTTTCTCTGCCCCTCCCCCACTTGCTCTCTCTCTCTCTCTCTCTCTCTCAAAGATAAATATAAAAATAAACTTTAAAAAAAGGGGGCAAATATCTAGCTTACAACTCAGGTCTCTTCCCTAATTTCCCTGCCGGATATGTCCATCATAATCTTCCAATTCACCACCCTGTCCCCCCAGATACAAGGGAAGCATATGAGGCTTAATGGTGAGCTGGGACGAGGGAATTAGCTTGCACCCTCCCTTCCTACTTACTTTCAGACAAGCATTTTTAGGGGCCTCCATAAAACTGATCCTTTATGACACAGGCCTCTCTCTGCACCCTATTCTTTATGCACAGGAGCCCTAACACATTTCTTTAATATCTTCCCCAGCACTGCTTCCACAGTGCCCCCATCCAGCAAAATTGTGTCACACTTCTATGTTCTTGTACTTTCCCCCTCTTCCTGGAATGCCCTAATCCGAATCCCTCGAAGCCCCAGTGCTGAGTGGTACTAATAAGCTTGTGAAAGAATAATTAAATATGATCGCGGCCGTGAGCCAAGGAGATTAGGAAACCCTGGGTTGAAGGGAGTTAAGTGGTGACTTCACCACAGGATTTCTCAGAGCTTTGGGCATGGTGAGTTGCTCTGAGAATTTCTAGGAAGGGTAGTGGTTTGGTATCCCAGGTTTCCCAAAACTGCTTACATGCAGAGCCATTCGTGGTGGTACATCTGTGGGATGAGGAAATGTTCCCAAGGTCACGTGGATGGGAATATAAGAAATGTGGGGTTTGTGTTTAGGATGGCGAGAAGTCAAGAAGGAGCAGGAGCTGAGACAGGGAAGACAGAGGAGAAAAACGAGGAAGAGGAGGACAGACGTCTACGATACGGAAGTCTCCCCTCCCAAATCCATGGAATGGCCACATTGCCCTTATCTACAAGGAATATTTTTTCCCTTGGCAGAGTCCCCAGAGTTGGGCTCTGTGTGGAGGGTAAAAATAAGCAAACAAAGCCACCTCCTGCTGCTAATCAGTGACCTGGTTAGTAACGGTCCCTAGAGGATGTGGACCGTGCCTCTCCACCTAGGTCAAGGTCCCAGCTGCAGGAAGGATTGTCTGCACTGGCTGTTGGGTTGTGATGATGCCTTCTGCAGGAGCCTTTCCTTCCTTGTCTCAAACAATAGCTCTTCTTGCACTGCTCAGAGATCGCTTAAGGAATGAGATCCAAAAGGCAGGTGGCTGTTGGCATTGTTCCTTGATTATTCCACCAGGACTGTGTTGACCACCCAGTTAAAATTAGCGCTTTAACCACGAGAACCAACACTATACTGATACTACTACTACTAATAATAATATTATTGATCAGTTACCATATATTAAGCACCTTTTACGTAACAGGAACACTGCAAAACAATATGCCTACTGAGTATTCAAAGAATGGTAGCAAGATTGCATGACCTACTTGGTCAACATGGGGTACAAATCAGGCCACGTTTTCACTATTCAAAATTAAAATTAGCTTGACTCTCTTGGGGCACCTGGGTGGCTCAGTCAGCTAAGCATCCAACTTCAGCTCAGGTCACGATCTCACAGTTTGTGAGTTGGAGCCCCACATCAGGCTCTGTGCTGACAGCTCGGAGCCTGGAGCCTGCTTCGGATTCTGTGTGTGTGTCTCTCTCTGCTCCTCCCCTGCTCATTCTCATTCTCTCTCTCTCTCTCTCTCTCTCTCTCTCTCTCTCTCTCTCTCCCAAAAATAAATAAACATTAAAAAAATGTTTAAGAAGATTAAAAAAAAAAAGATTATCCTGACTCTCTGGTTCCCCTCTCTCTTTCTGCCTTCTCCCTTTGAATTGCTTTCCTAACCCAAAAAGCCAGTAATACTGCAAACACTTCTCAAAGGGGGAATAGGAGGTTTTGGTCTGTGTGTGAGTGACTCTGTTTTCAGTGGCTCTAGCTTCTGACACTGCTGCATGGGGTCATCATCACAGTCTGGTCCTGGCTAGTTACTTTGACCCTTGCTTCCCACCTCAGTGACACTCTTGCTGTTTTAGACACTTTCAAAGCTGCAGAGGTTTTTAAAGGAAGGGCAGTGATCCTTTCCCAGTGTTACTCTCAGCCGGGCTTGCTCCCCATCTGTGCTCCTAACTGTGCTCAAAGTGGCCACACCAGCAGAATCACAGGCTGCACACCGGATGGAAATGACCCTTCCCTTTCGCCACCTAAACACTGACATTGAACCTGGATAATCAGTCCGGAAGTTTCCTCATGGGGAATCCCTTTTCAGCAACTCTTGGTGTCTTTTTCTGCCAGTAGACTTCAGTTGGGGCCATCTCCAGTCACTGGAAAGATGTAATAAAGCTGAACATCTTAAAGGGAGTCCAGATCTCAACGCCTTTGGAGTCTCTCTGCACATTTTCCTCCTTCCACGTAAGTGACCCTCTTGAGTACCAAGGGAGGGCAGCCTCCCAAAGCCAAAGATAAAATGCTCTGTTATAGAATTCCCGTGGCAGTGGGTGCCCACTTGCCTTCTGTTTGCATAACTGCAAGGGGCCATCAAGTGAAGAGACATTTCCAGATCAAGGAAAGATGATTCCACTGGCTTTCAGGCTTTGTCCCAGACATACAGGCAATTTTTAAGTGGCAGTTTCTTTAAAAAAAATATATTTTCAGACCCGTATACTCAAGTGGTCCACTATTTAGACCACTGTCCTTTCTCTGTCTGGTTTGCTGGCTCTTCCTCTTTCTCCCATGCTCTGAATGTGAGTTCACAACCCTTGACTTTTCTTCTTCTCTTGGATTCTAAATCTTAGCTCCAGCATCCAAGATCTTGGTGACTCTTCAGTCTCTGTTCCCTTACCAGAGCTCTGTTCGGTACCCATCTGGAGCCTGGGACCTAAATGGTGCCCAATATATTTTTACTGAATAAGCTTCTATCTCTAAATGCCAAAGGATGTCTTCATTTGTATACCCTCCTTTCATCAGAAACGAAACCTGCCTGAAACTGCGTATTCCTTCCCATAGAGATGGATCTTCTCCAAGTTGCCTTCTCTTAGTTGTCAGTTTCTCAACCATGCTTGCAGCCTGGGGGGCGGGGCATATCTTGACCAATCCCTCCCCTCCATTGATTGCTCCACTCTGACCCATTTCCCCATCTGTAAAATGGGGATAATAACAGTACCATCTTGGAGAGCTCTTGTGAGGATTAAATGAGATCCCATAGAAAAAGTGCCGGCATAGTGGCCAGACTATAGAAGGCAATAAATGCTAACCATTATTATTTTTACAGTCAGAAACCAAAATTGCTACATATGGTGTGACTGGGAACTTGTCACAATCACTGTAAAGATGCAGGAGGACCCCCCCCCCCCGAGTCGTGGTTGGCGTGTCAAGAATGATGATGGCACAAGGGCGCCTGGGTGGCGCAGTCGGTTAAGCGTCCGACTTCAGCCAGGTCAGGATCTCGCGGTCCGTGAGTTCGAGCCCCGCGTCGGGCTCTGGGCTGATGGCTCAGAGCCTGGAGCCTGCTTCCGATTCTGTGTCTCCCTCTCTCTCTGCCCCTCCCCCGTTCATGCTCTGTCTGTCTCTGTCCCAAAAAAAATAAAAAATAAATAAACGTTGAAAAAAAAATTAAAAAAAAAAAAAAAGAATGATGATGGCACAGATCCACTAAGAGGATTATGATAAAAGGTTACTTGTTCATATAAAGAGGCTTTCTGGGGAGAGAAAGGTGGCTTCCAAGCACATCCAAAAATGGCTTGAGAGAGCAGAGACAGGAGAGTTGGCTGGGAGTTTTATGGTGGTCAGGTGGGGCTGGGGTAAGAGTTTCAATGCATGGTTTAAACTTCCCACTGGTGCCAAAGGACAGAGTCCTGGGCTTTCTTTTCAGCTTCCCCAGTTGTGGGACGAAGGAGCAGAGAGGGAGGGTGAGGCTTAAAAGCTGTCAGCAAATATTTTTAAAAAATAATAATAATAATGGGATCAGACTCTTTATTACAGAGCTAATAGGGCAAGCCTCAGCCAATCAACTACCAAATCTTTTCAAGTTTTAATTTGAATTACCTCTAATATGTGTCTCTTCTCTCCCCCTCCCATGATGCTGAATGAACAAAGGCTCCAATCATTCTTTTTAAAGTTTACTTATTTTTGAAAGGGAGAGAGTGCGTGCGAGAGAACCGGCAGGGGAGGGACAGAGATTGAGAGAGAGAGAGAGAGAGAGAGAGAATACCAAGAAGGCTCTGCACTATCAATGCAGAGCCTGACTTGAGGTTCGAACTCACGAACCATGGAGATCATGACCTGAGCAGAGATCAAGAGTCATATGCTCAACTGACTGTGCACCCAGGTGCCCCTCCAATCACTTTTTAACTTCAAGTAGCACAAACTCTCCTTCCTGGATCCCTTACCTCTATTTCTCATACCTCCTCTTGCCCTCTCTGTCCCCAACTGTCTTTTTGATAATGTAATAGGTCAAAGGTGAGTATTCCTTCCCACTGTAAGGTTCAAAGTGGTTCCCCAGGTGACTTTTTAAAACATAGTCCAAAAATTCTTTGACACTCTTCCCAAAAAAGAGATGGGGTGTATGTACCTCCTCCACGATGCTGTTTTAACCAGTGGGGCACAGCAGAAGTGCTGCTATGGACTTCCCAGGCTAGGTCACTAAAGGCCATGCACTGGATTTCCTTGGGATGCCTCTCCTGAGATGAGCCAGCCACTATCTAAGAACCCTGACTCCCTGAGACTACCATGCTCTAGAGGCTATATATAGGGGCTCCTGTTGAAAGCCCAGCTGAGCTGCTAGCCAGCAGCCAGCCTCAACTGTACCCAGGCGAAGGAGCCATCTTGGACATTCAAGCCAATGGAGCCTGGAGATGCCTATAGCCACAGCAGATACCTGACCATAACCATATGAGAAACCTTGAGCAAAATCTTCCCGGCCCTTCCCAGAGACCTAGCCCACACTGTGAGTAAATTAAATGGATACGGTTTCACATCACTAATTTTAGAGTAATTTGTTATGTGCTAACAATAACTGGAAACTCTCATTTTGGCATTAAAAATGAGGACCATCTACATAGAATTTCTTAAAATTGTAAGCAGTTATAAAGTGAACACGTGTACAAGATTAATCTAAATCATTGAGGAAGAAACCAACAGATTAGTAAAAATCATTCAAAAAAAACCCCCACATAAGACAGGAAGTATTCATATGTGCTGAAGAAAGAATAAAGTGCAAAACCAAAGTGGTTAATGTCCTACAGGGCAATAAAAACATCATCTTTGGGGTTATTATTCTTTCAAACAATCATTTTCATCTGTCCTGGGGAAAAAAAAAAAGTCTATAAGTTGTTACGTTTCTTCGCAGAATCTGGGCCTTACACAGTAATAACATGAGGTATGAAACAATAGAGAATTAAATAATCTTAGGGTAGGCCTATCAGACAACACCCCAGCATGATATGGAAGGGACAAACCGCTAACGTTTTGTCTAAGGCTTCAGTAATTTTTCTTAATATGACCTATGCTAGATGTCACCCTTTTCCTAAAGGTCTTCTTGAGGTGGAAAACAACCAAGGCACCAAGGGAGGAGGAGTAGAACTTGGGTCTCTGCGACAGACCGTGGAAAGAGACAGTAAGGGAGGGCTCCGTCCTAGCACTTTTCAAACCACATTGTGTTGTCACCCCCCTCTTACCGCCTTGTGGCTGTCATTTAGCAAAACCTGTGGTTCGCAGGCAGTATGTGGTTAGAGAACCAACTGGGTATTTTTCCTTTGGAAAGAATGGGGCTCTTGGTAGTGAAGATTGTGTTGGGGAATGTCCTGAATATCGGGTTTTCAGATTCTCTTAGAGGCTCTATCCCAGTGTGATAGGTTTCATTGAAGTAGGAGATACTTGTATGGAAAACCAGAACGTGCTCTGGACTGGAGTCCTTTTTCCAAGACACCCCTTACCAGCTGAATCACCATCTCCCTGATACCTGGTCTCCTGATCTGCAAAGCGAGGCTGATAATACTTATTTCCCCGTTTCAGAGAGAATGTTGGAAATGGCACAGCTGTGTTCCCAAGTGAAGGATGATTATGATTACCTATTTTGAGGACACACATGGTAGAAAAGGAAGAAACCCATTCTAGCAGATTGCTAGGTCAATGCAGCCCCACCCAACTGGCTGGCCCAGAAGTTTTCAGTGCAGCTGACTATTACCCATGGAATTGTTTGGGCGAGCAGGTTGCTTTGACAGCCCCTGGCAGGGGCAGCTCAGGAAATCCCCTCTTCACCCCAGCAGTGACTCATAAAGCAGACTCAGAAAAACCAAAAGTGAGCTGGGGGGGGGGGGGTCTCCTGAGCCTTGAACCCACTGGATCTAGAGGGAAAACTGGGCCTTTGAAGAGGGGAGGAAGTGATACTGCAAGCTTTGGATTTGTGGCGAAGTGGGTTAAACCCGGGCCCCTTTGCTGGGTGGCCATGTGATGGCAGGGAAGTTTCCTACCCTCTCTGAGGCGCCATGTGCTCACCCATATGGTGAAGCTAATAATCCCCAGTTCACCGAGTTGGTGGGAGATTTGAAATTGAAGACGGGAAAAAATTAGAGACTTCTTCATAGTAGGTAATCAGGGAAAAACCCGAATCTGCCCCCTGCTCTGCCCCTGATAGCAGAATGGATAAATACACAGTGGTGTATGGACACAATCTAGTCCACAGGGAAAGGGATAAACTACAGCTGTATACACCCGAGTGACAGCGTCTTTGTAATATAATAAGTACAAATGTGTGTGTGTGCACATACTGTCCGTTAAATGAACAGCACACAGTTTGCAAGGTGGTTAATTGGGATGGGGATAGAGAAGAAAGGAAGAGGAACACGTGGGTTTTCGTGCTCAGGTTTGGTGGCTGGTGCAACTATATATTTTTAATTATTATTATTTTTTTTTAGTGTTTATTTTTGAGACAGAGACAGAGCATGAACGGGGGAGGGTCAGAGAGAGAGGGAGACACAGAATCCGAAGCAGGCTCCAGGCTCCGAGCTGTCGGCACGGAGCCCGATGCGGGGTTTGAACTCACGGACCGCGAGACCATGACCTGAGCCGAAGTCAGACGCTCAACCGACTGAGCCACCCAGGCGCCCCAACAATATTTTATTTTACCGTTAATGATGAGGATGATGAGGGTTACTCATTAATAACATGATAAGAGTGTATTATGAACTAAGGGTTACAATTAATTCAATGTTATGCAATAACAACATAGAACTGGCACTCAACAACTATTCCTTCCCGTCTCCTTGTCTCCTGTCTGAAGGTCTTCTTCTGGAAATGTTAAAAAGAAAAGAGCAAAGCATTTTCTTGGATGTTATTTGTTTTCTCCCACATGGCATACACAGTTCTTTGTCCCACACATCTTTATTTATTTATTTTTTTTTTATTTTTTGTCCCACACATCTTTAATTAAAGCTGAAAATTTTTGCTATAGCTCTGTTTAATAGTTTCCATCTTTGGAAACTGTAACTGATATAGCTGTTTGCTTCCTTCCCTTCCCTGTGGGTCCTTTCTAACTTCTATTTCCCAGGCATGTTTCTATTATCATAAGGGGGAAATGCAATAAGATAGTTAAATAATTGAAAAGAAAACGTGTAGTACAGACAGGATAGAGTCAGGACCTCAGACCTACACATGAGGCTTTTCACAGTCTCACACCTAATTCAGACTCAGGCCTCAGCGCCTCTCCACTGCCGTCAAACCGAAAGTCACGGTGTTCGTCCAACGTGCTGTTAACTGTTCAACCTCTGTGCTGGACCCTCCTGGACCGCCTTTACCCCTGTTTTTTTGTTTTTTTGTTTTGTTTTTTTTTGCCTCTTGGAAAATTCCTACTCTTCTTTCAGAACCACACTTAAATGTGACTTCCTCTGTGAAGTTTTCCTGAACACACTCAGGAGACTTTGTTTCTACGTCTTCTACACTTTCACGTTACTTGAAGAGCACCAGTATTTAAGCCCTTAATCTACAGTTATTGTAACTGTTTTGTCACATGTGGTCCCCCTACACTCCTGAGGAGGATCTATACCTGCAGCACCTCCGAAGCGTGTGGCACATCACAAACAGGCAGCTAAAGACTTGCCTGGGTGATGGAGTGAGAGCCCATTGCAGTAAATGTTTCACACCCACCTTGTCGCTGGCTGCGGCAGTGTGCTGCTTGGGAGTGCTGATGACAGCCAGTGTCCAGGAAGGGAGCTTTCTTAGAGAAGGGGGCTTTATGTGGAGCCTCGGAGGCTCAGAAATACGGGGAAAGGCGATACCTTTTTTGCCAATGCCACAGTTCCCTAGCTGTTACCTTGCACCCGGAAGACCTGTCTCCGTCCTAGTTACAGGGCTCCTGTGAAGCCCAGGAAGGCAGAAGATCAACCCTCTTGTGAGAGGGTTTCACAGGAAACACACAACCACTTGTAAACACAACTTTGGGTGGCTGGGAACAATTTCCAGAAGTGGAAAGTTATAGGATATGTTGATGTTACTCCCTATCTCGTGACATAAATTCCCTCTTCTGAAAGTGTGCGTCCACGGAAGAGAAGCCAGCATAACTGCATTACAGGTGTGGTCAGCTTGACAGCGAATGGTGGTGGGGCCCCTGTTCAGTAGCATGTCCTACCACTCAAGGCCAAGGGTGCACATGTGCAAGTATTATAGCTGATCAAGAAAAAAAAACCCAGTGGGGTGTGGTGATCAAAGGACAGGATTCGAAATTAGGCCTGGGCTCCAACCCACGTTTCATTTACCAACTTAAATATCCTTTGGACAAATTGCTTAACTTTATGGATCATTTAGTTCGTCATTTTTGAAATGGCCAGAAAATAACATCGACCTCGCTGTTGGAAGTTTAAATGAGATGTAAAAACAATTAGCACATCAGAGGTGTTCAGTAAAGGGTGGCGATGATTATTACTCAAACTCTCAGAGTCTGTTTTCTGCAAGAAAGAGAAAGGGGAGGGGCAGGTAGATGTTCCCTAGTACCCAAGAGGGTTAAATGAAGAAGCATTTAGTAAAAATGGTTAGAATAGTGTTTAGCTCCTGACCCAGAATTCAGTGAATATCGGAATCAAGAAAAAAAGATACTTTAAAGATGACGTAGTCGGTGTAAAATTTCTTAATGTTTTTTTTTTCTAGAAGTGTAATCAATCAGAAACTCTCTTTAATAATCTTAAACAGCTTTGGAGTATTTGATCAGGAAAAAAGTATATGTGTGTATATACAATATGCATACATGCTCTGAAATTCTAATAAAGTTGTAGTAACCCCCTGTATTTTATTTTAAAAAGTGGAGTATTTGGATCTCCAGGTTTAAAACCCTGATCTAAATAAAGTTATAAAGTATGGGCCAGAGGAAATGGGAACTGTATGGAGGGGTTATTTTTTTCCTTGGTTTTAAATAAGTCTATCATGCATTTTAAAAACTCTAGTTAACTGAGGCAGGCAGAGTCTTAAGTGTAAATTAATAAACTCTTTTAATGGAAAAAACAGGAAACAACAGCAAACATTTAATCTTTCCTCTTCAAAGTTGGAGTGGTTTAGTCTCTGCCCTTTTTGAACACAGTATAGATTTTAATCCCCTTTTGGCCTTTTCTTTTGATTACAGCTAATGGAATTGTTCCCCCACTTACCCCCTCATTTTCCATTCCTCAACCTGTCTGGACTTTTGCCTCCAAAGGTTAACATCACTATGAAGTAATGTAATGCATCATTACTATTTAGACAGATTTATTCAGAGCTCTCTCCCTGCAGATGTCTGTAAGCATGGGGACTCTGACATCCAGGATTGCCCAGTGGGGTTAGATATTATATATCCAGTATCCAAGCCCAAAACTGAGAAGAAAAAAAAAAAAAAAAAAAAAAAAGAAAGAATTCTCAAAAGCTCCCTAACTTTGGATTTAATCAGAATTAAATGACAATGTGTTTCAAATCACCGTCCCAATTAGGGGAGAAAATTCTTCTGAAGGCAGGAGAGTTGTACATTTGTCTGGCTACACATAGTGATAAACTCTGGTGAACTCAGTTTCAGAATTTTGCCTTACATCGATTGGGACATTGAAGTTAGCCTTACCAACAGTTCTGGGCTGGACCAAATATGCACATTCACTGAGTCACAGACCATAAGGTTTAGAAGGATGTCTAAAGGACAGCGATATTTCTCATTGACTTCTCTATGAGCAGCTTTTCCACAGAGGCCCAGGTAGCTACCATCAATCAGTTGGAAATTCCTTAGGAGTAGAAACCTCTTCGCTATTTCTGGTATTCTAGGAAATGCATTTGGGGCATAGCTTTGTCATATCTCCACACCTGAGACCTCGTAGCCTGTTCTGAGCTGGAGAGGCAGAGCTTTCCCACATTCAAGAGTCAAAGCCGGTCAACTCCATTGGAACGGATGTTCTTCCTCAAGAAAAACCACATCTAATCCCTCTTCTTCTTGACTGACATTCGGCAAACTGGTTAGTCAATTGCACCATTTACTATTTATTGAGCATTAACTATGCCCTAGGCACTGTGCCCGACACTTGGGGTATTGGGGTAAACAGGAGAGACCCCAGGATTCACAGAACTTCTGTCTTGGCAGGGAAGTGGCTGATGGCAACTGTGATTCTTCCGGTCTACAGGGTGACCACTCACAATTTCAGGAACACTTGTGTGCAGCAATTTCATCATTCTTTTGAGCCTCTTCCAAATTTTCTCTCCTTGGTCTAGAACCCTCACAAAGGGTGGGACCTTAATTGAAAACCAGGAGGAAGGCAGGGGACAAGACTTGTCACTACTCTCCTAGATTACTTTTCCCTGTGAATCTCTGAGGTTCTCATCATTTTCAGCCTTTCATTTGAGTCTCCCAGATGCTCTCCGGGGTAGGGGCTGAGGACAGTGCCTAGACAACGTGGATGGGAACGATCTGGAATGGGTGTCAGTATCATTCTGATCTGGGGTGCTCCCATTGTAGGGTTACTTACAATTTGAGACTATAGACTCAAAGGGTTCTGGGTGTAAATCTCAGCTCTGCCACTTACTAGCTTAAGCAAGTTGGGCCAACCTTATGGGTGGGTGACCTGGGCAGTTTTGAGGGTGAGGAATGGGGGAAAGCCATGCCCAGGGGGATTCTGAACTTAATATAATGTTTTTCTGTTGCCATTTTGAAATTCTTAATAGTTTCTCAACGTGGGGCCCTGCATTTTTATTTTACACTAGGCCCTGCAAATTGTGTAGCAATCTCACAAACAAGCCATGAATCTCTCTGAGCTTTAATGTCCTCATCTAGGACACCTGTTGATACCTATTTCACAGGTTCCTTGCAAGCTTTAGATGAGACAATGTGTGTGCATGTCTGTCCCATAGTAAGCACTCCCCCTAACCAATGTAAGTCAATGGCATTGTTGTTTAGAACATCTATCAACTATTCTGAATTCAGTATATATGCTGCCAAAATGGGCACGTCTAGATTCCCTTGTGCCATTAATCACCCTTTTTGCTACTTCTCCTCTTCTCCTAAATCGATAATACATATGAGAGAAAGCGGAGTCAACTTTTTTTTTTTTTCTTTATCGTGCATCTAATTTCTTAGGTTGCAAATGAGTAATACTATCTCTAGGTAACTTACGAAAAGGGAAGTTTTGGAACGATCGTGTGACCTCGAACGAACAAAACTATAGTAAGGCTGCAGAATAGGGCTTGGAAATGAACAGGAACAGATAGCTTCGCTCTTAGGTGGAAGAGCCCTGGCAAAGGTGGTCTGCACGAATGCCTACCA